>NC_139032.1:6822942-9222942 GCF_964662115.1 Mustela nivalis | reverse complement strand
TCTAATCCATGAGTACTCGCCTAATATTTTCTTAAATTATTTTTATTATAATAATGACCCACATGAGGGTGGGTGTCCTCAAATCCTCATAGTCTCATACAAAGCAAATACAGACAAAACTAGTAAAGATCATACCAGTGATGGCAATTTATTTATTTATTTATTTATTTATTGGATAACAATTTTTTTTAAAGATTTTAATTATTAGAGGGAGTACAAGCTGGAGGAATGGCAGGCGGGGGGGGGGGGGCAGGAAGCAGGCTCCCCGCTGAGCAGAGAGCCCGATGCGGGGCTCGATCCAAGGACCCCGGGATCATGACCGAGCCACCCAGGCGCCCCACACCACAATTTTTTTAAAAAAAAATTTTTTTTTAAATTTACTTGAGAGAGAGACAGTGAGAGAGAGCATGAACGAGGAGAAGGTCAGAGAGAGAAGCAGACTCCCCATGGAGCTGGGGAGCCTGATGCGGGACTCGATCCTGGGACTCCAGGATCATGACCTGAGCCTAAGGCAGTCGTCCAACCAACTGAGCCACCCAGGCGTCCCCCCCCCCACACCACAATTTATTTTAAGTGAGTTGGATGCCTGGCCTGAGGCTTGAACTCATGAACCAGACATCAAGAATCACATGTTCTACTGACTGAGTCAGCCAGAAACCCCTCCCCCGCAACAGTTTAAAAATACATTTTGAGTATCTGGTAGGTATGGAAAAGAGCACAAATCATGGCAAATCATTGCATAGCCATGCGAATTTTCACGAGATGACCTCACATGCGTGCAGTCAGCACCTGGCTCAAGATTCAAAATATTACCAGTACTCAAAGCCACCTCCTGTTCCTTCCGCCACTCATCTTCACCCCCAACAAAGGTAACCCCAAGTCTGATTCCTAAAACTAGATTCATGTTGCCTTTTTTTTTTTTTTTTTTTTGAACTTTATACAAATGGAATTATACAGGGGCACCAGGGTGGCTCTGTCAGCCCGGTCACACACTCTTGGTTTTGGCTCAGGTCATGATCCCAGGGTGGTGGGATTGAGCCCCGCATTGGGCTTCGTTCTCATCCGGGAGCCGGCTTGGGATTCTCCCTCCCGCTCCACCCCTCCCCTCCGCCTCTCCTCCCCCAAATAAATATGTAAGTAGATCTTAAAAATAGAATCCTACGATGTGGCTCCCTTTTGTGACTGGCTGCTTTCACTCAGCTTGCATCTGTGACATTCATGCACATTGTTGCAATGTGGATGTAGCTCATTTTCATGTTGCATTGTATACAGTTGTGCAAATACACCACAATGATCCATTCTGCCCATAATGGGCATTTGAGCGATTTCTGGGTTTTGGCTACTATTCTTAGTGCTTCTGTGAACAGTACATCTTTTGGTGAACAGATGTACGTGTATCCATTATGTATATTGGTAGAAGTGGAGTTGCTCAGGCAGAGTATACATATGTTCAGCTTAAAAGCAGATGCTGCCAAACAGTTATAGCAATTGTAGCAATTTCTGCTTCTACCAGCAGTGCGTGAAAGTTGCAGATGTTCCATATTCTTGCCAACAGTTGGTACTGTCAGTCTTTTTAATTTTAGCCATTTTGCTAAGTGTTTAGTGATTATCTCATTGTAGTATTATGTGCATTTCCCTGACAACTAAGGATGGGGAGCATTTTTTTTCACATGTTTATTAACCATTTGGGTATTCTCTTTTATGTAGTGTCCACTCACATTCTTAAAATTAAAAATAAGGTTATCTGTATTTTTAAGTTAATTTGGAGAAGGTTTTATTTGTTATGAGTCTAAGCCTATTATTTTATGTACTTGAAACAGAAGTTCTTAATTTTAATGAAGTCCAAGGTTATAAAGGTAATCCTGTGTTTTCTTCTAGGAGTTTGGTTGTTTTACATTTCATATTTACATTTGCAATCCATCTGGAACTGATTTTTATGTATAAGGTGAGGTAAGGGTCAAGATTCATTTTTTTTCCCCCATAGAGATTTCCAGTTGACCCAACACCATTGACTGAAAAGGCCATCCTTCCTCCCCTGCCTTGCAATTTCATCATAAATCAAATGACTACCTAAAAAGTTTGTTTCTGGATGGTTTTTAGGTCCATTGGATGATCTATTCCTTTGGCAATAACTATATTAATTACTGTAGATTTATTATTTTTTTAAAGATTTTATTTATTTATTTGACAGAAAGAGATCACAAGTAGGCAGAGAGGCAGGCAGAGAGAGAGAGAGGAGGAAACAGGCTCTCCATGGAGCAGAGAGCCCGATGTGGGGCTCGATCCCAGGACCCTGGGATCATGACCTGAGCCGAGGGCAGAGGCTTTAACCCATGGAGCCACCCAGGCGCCCCTAATTACTGTAGATTTATAATCATTCTTGATATCTTAACATGTAAGTCCTCTAGTTTTGTTCTTTAAGATTTTAGTGACTTTTATTGGTCATTTTATAAATTTTAGATTTAGATTGTCAATTTCTTCACAGGGGAAAAAGCCTGTCTGGGAATAAATTGAATCTATAAATGAGTTGGGGAGAACTACTATCTTTCCAACTCTGGAGATATCTGTGTTTAAGTTTTCTCTAATTATACTGAATAATATTTTGTAGTTATCTGAATGGAGATCTTGCCTACATTTTTTAAAATTTATTTTTTATTTATTTTCAGCATAACAGTATTCATTATTTTTGCACCACACCCAGTGCTCCATGCAATCCATGCCCTCTATAATACCCACCACCTGGTTCCCCCAACCTCCCACACCCCCGACACTTCAAACCACTCAGATTGTTTTTTAGAGTCCATAGTCTCTCATGGTTCACCTCCCCTTCCAATTTACCCCAACTCCCTTCTCCTCTCTAACTCCCCATGTCCTCCATGCTATTTGTTATGCTCCACAAATAAGTGAAACCATATGATAATTGACTCTCTCTGCTTGACTTATTTCACTCAGCATAATCTCTTCGAGTCCCGCCCATGTTGCTACAAAAGTTGGGTATTCGTCCTTTCTGATGGAGGCATAATATTCCATAGTGTATATGCACCACATCTTCCTTATCCATTCGTCCGCTGAAGGGCATCTTGGTTCTTTCCACAGTTTGGCGACCGTGGCCATTGCTGCTATAAACACTGGGGTACAGATGGCCCTTCTTTTCACGACATCTGTATCTTTGGGGTAAATACCCAGTAGTGCAATTGCAGGGTCTTAGGGAAGTTCTATTTTTAATTTCTTGAGGAATCTCCACACTGTTCTCCAAAGAGGCTGCACCAACTTGCATTCCCACCAACAGTGTAAGAGAGTTCCCCTTTCTCCACATCCCCTCCAACACATGTTGTTTCCTGTCTTGCTAATTTTGGCCATTCTAACTGGTGTAAGGTGATATCTCAATGTTTGCCTACATTTTGATGGATTCATTCCCAGACATTTGATTTTTTTATGCTGTTATAAAGGGTCATTGGAGGTCATTCGAAGCTCCATTTCTGAATTTGTGAGAGCTGGCTTATTTCCATTGTCCTAAATCTTGAAGTAGAGGCTTTTAGGGGTCCTAAAAGAGCTTGGGTGTTTCACAGGCCCTTTTCTCCTAAACCCCAATAAAAACTCTGTTTAGTTTCTAGCTTCTTGGATCCTAGTTCTGTATTGGAAAATGCTGGAAGGGAAAAGTAGAGCTGCGTGTCAGGTCCCCGTCCGCGCTGCTCTTCCTTCTGGGGTCTTGGCTCCAGAAATCTCCGCTTGCTTTCTGTTATTATTTAAAAAATTGTAGCCATTTTAGTGGATGTGAGGTGGTACCTCCTTATAACTTTGATTTCCACTTATTTAAATGACTGTGAATACTGAACATCTTTTCATGTGTGTATTTGACCATTTGTATGTCTTCTATGGGGAAAAGTCTTCAGATCCTCTGCCCATTTTAAAATTGTGCTGTTTGCCTTTTTATTATTGAACTGTATGAGTTCTTTTTTAAAAGGATTTTATTTATTTATTTGAGAGAGAGAGAGAGAGAGAAAGAGAAAGCATGAGACAGGGGAGGATCAGAGGGAGAAACAGACTGCGCCTGAGTGGGGAGCCCGATGCGGGGCTCCATCCCAGGACCCCAGGATCATGACCTGAGCTGAAAGCAGACACTTAACCAACGGAGCCACCCAGGTGCCCAAACTGTATGAGTTCTTTATATATTTTGGATACCAGTCTTTTATCAGACACAGTTTGCCAATATCTTCTCCCCTTCGGTGAACTATGTTTTTACTTTTTTGATGGTATTTTGTGCAGACAAACGTTTTAAATTTTGATGAAGTTGTTTATTTCTTTTTCCCTCTGTTGCTTGTGCTTTCGGTGTTGTACCCAAGAAGGCTTTGCCTGAGGGCAGGTCACGTAACTTTCCTCCTGTGTTTTCTCCCAAGAGCTTCACAGTTTAAGCTCTTACATTGAGCTGTGCATTTAGATCTGTGCTCTGTCTTGAGTTAATTTTTGTGTATGGTGTGAAGACCATTCTTTTGCATGCAGATATCCGTTGTCTCACCGGCTCCGTGCCCCATGTCTTCTGCAAAATCCCTTCATCACGTTCCCCACAATGACTCCAGGACCCTTCCTCCTACATGAATGACCTCATGCTTTCCCGCAGCCTGGTGATTCCCGAGACATTCCCCTCATGACCCAATTAGTTCTTATGCATTTGTTCCGCAGGACCTAGAGTAAATTAGAGATGGCCTCAGTTGACAATTTTAGCTTTGCTATCTTCATGACTTGGTACAGAGTAGGGACTACATGTAATTTCGTGGGAGGATCTTGGTCAGACTACCAGCTTATAAAAGAGACCCATCCCACAGGCTCCCAATTTCCTTTGGTGGAAGAAAACCCGTGGTCTGGCAGTCAGACACTGCTCTGCTCCAACACCTGCCACTCTGTCCTTTCTGCAGAATTGGCACCCCGCCCGTTTCCTCACTGTAGGGTCTAGATGGGGTTCTAAAGCTTCCCACTCAGGGCAATAAAGCCAAATGACTTTTTTCTTTTCCCGGAAGGAATACCATAAATACAACCAAGTGCCTGAAGGTTTCCACCGTGTTCAAAGCCCATCCACCATGAGCTCTGCTTTCTGATCCTCTTCAGAGATCTCCACCTGCCTTAGAAACCACGCCGCTTCTGCTTCTGTTTCCGCAAAGTGGGGGCTTATAGTCTCTGCCTTTACGCATAGAGACAAAATGGATGCTACCCTCCTCACAGGTGGGACAGACTCCCTGACCCTGAACACTGTTCCTGAAACATATAGAGACATCTGGATGGTAGCCTGTTGCAGACGACGTGGTGGGTTCCTGCGGTGTCTTTCCTGGCTCCGTGTTCAACTGTTCCATACCAGCTGTCAATAGTTGTTCCTCTGGAAGGTTCACACAGACCCCTCATGTAGCAAGGGCCACATCCTCCTTCCTACTAATCTTCCTGCGTTGTTTGAAAAAAGCAGAAAGCAGAATCAGCACTAGGAGGGGGCGTTCAGCCACCAGAGGGAGGACTTCCCTTCCAGGCCGGGGGCTTTGCTATTCTGAAGGCTCCGAGCCTCAGGGGTGGGCAGCAGAGCTGTGGGGTCTCTGTCCCTTGCTGCTGTGTCTCTGAGGTAGGCAAGGGGAAAAACAATAAACTGAGACAAATCTTGTGTATCAAGTTGAGGAAATGTGGCTGAACTGGACCATTTGCTGAGTTACTGTGTATCTAGCCCTGTACCTTGTGGTCAAGTTCTGGTAAGGTTTCATTTTTCTTTGGTACTTTTTTTTTTTTTTAAATATTTTATTTATTTATTTGACAGAGATCACAAGTAGGCAGTGAGGCAGGCAGGGGGTGGGGAGCAGGCTCCCTGCTGAGCAGAGAGCCTGATGCGGGGCTTGATCGCAGGACCCTGCGATCATGACCTGAGCCAAAGGCAAAGGCTTAACCGACTGAGCCACCCAGGTGCCCCTTCCTTCGGTTCTTAATTCGGTCAACAAATATTTCTTGTGCACCTACTGTGTGCTGGGCTTGGTGCTGGAGATAGCAAGGGCCAAAGAGCTCAGGTGCCGTGGGGCTTATGGTCCAGTGGGGGGAAATCTGGATAGATATCAGTCTGGAAACAAATATAAGTATAAATACAGATAAACTACAAACATAACTATGAAGAAGAAATTAAAGGGGTGCACAAGCAAAAGGCTGGTTAATTCCGGGAAGGCTTTCTGAGGGTGTTGGCTACTTTTTAAAATCAGTTGTTTTATTTGGGTGTAGTAGACACAATGTTACACTAGTTTCAGGCGTGCGCCCTAGTGAGCCAATACGCCCTGATGGTTCATTTTATGTGTCAGTGTAACTGGGCTAAAGGGATGCCAAGACCAAGTGTACTAGGGGATGCAAAGACCAAGCTGGTAAAATATTATTTCTAGGTGTGTCGGGGGGGGGGGTGTTTCAGGGGTTAACATTTGAATTGCTGAGTTGAGGAAAGCAGAGGGCCTTCCCCAACATGGGTGCGCATCACCCAACCCCTTGAGGGCCTGACTAGAATGGAAAGGCAGAAGAAGGGTGAATGCGTGCTCTGATTCATCTGAGAAATATATCTTCTCCTTCCCTTCTGCCCTCAGACTGGGGCGCTTGTAGTTCTCAGGCTTACAACATCAACCCACGTTCTGGAGACTTTTGAACTCGAACCGAATAGCACCACTGGCTCTCCCAGGTCTCTAGCTTGCAGGTGGCCGACTGTGGGACTTCTGAGTCTTGCGGCTGCACTAGCCAAGTCCTGTAACTGACCTCTTTATATATATATGTATCCTATCGATTGTTATTCTAGAGCATTCTGATTAATATACAGAGTATGGAATAGACAAGAAATAAAGGAGGCCCCTGGGGAGGAGGAAAGTTTTAGAAAGAGGGAACGGTAGGTGCTAAGGGCCTGGGGTCAGAATGTACGTGGTGCCTGTGAGGAATTGAGGAAGCCACTGTGCCTGGGTGAACCTGCAGAGAGCAAGGAGATGAGACTGAAAGAGAGTGGGGGAGGGGCTACATGTTTTGACTTTCCACCCGAAGGACAGCAGGAAATCATTCTAGGATTTTCAGGAGGGGAGTGGTACAGTCTGATCTTATATGCACGTCTTGCGGGGCTCCACGAGGACAGTAAACTCTTTAAAGCAGGGCCAGAGTCTTCTGTTTCTTTATATGTTCCGCAGAGTCGGCACCATGCTGTGTGCGTCCCTGGGGCCTGGCAGGGTGTGTTGTGATGATGGTTCACGTAGGAATTCACTTAACTTGAGGTTCAAAAGTTTGTTTTGTTGCGCTTGGTAAAAATAGAATATCCATGTTCCCTGTAACACCACCTCGGAAAACTAGAGTTATCTCAGTATACTACAAGGAAAAATGCTTCTCTCTCTGTACACACATCACACACGTATGTACACATGTGTACACACTTCAAGTGAGACCGTTTCTTACTGCTGGCGATCCAGGCCTGATTGATGACTCTTCCTAACCCCTCTCTCTCTCTCGCCGAAGACTATTTCTTTTTTCAATTCACCTAAAATATTGTCCAGCTAATAAATAGCTTCAAAGACAGACAAAAGGAGCTTCCACAAGTTATGAGAAAATGCCTGGGCTCTTGAAAGACCTCCACAGATACAAAAGCATAAATCTCACAGAGCTCTTTTGAAATGTCATTCACCTTCCTTTCTCATAGGAAATCAGGGCCCGGAGAGAAATTAACTAACGTTACAGTTCATCTGGACCTTGTTACTCAACCCAGGATAAGGACGGTCGAGGAGGATGAACCCAGTAGAAGCAGACCCATTCGGAGTTTTATAGTTTCCCATTAAGAAAAAAAAAAAAAAAAACAACACACAACCAAAAAAAACCTTTTGAGCTTTCTATAAGACAAATGTATTTATGCAACATTCGGCACCTGGAAGATATTATTCACTGATGACAATCCAAAGAATTATCTATTAGGCAAGGTTGGGATTGCAAACGAGCAAGGCAGAAACAGAAGTCATCACTTGGTTCTGAAGCAGTGGGGCTTCTAGAACACATAAAGCCATCAAGGATGTTTTCACATGCTGAAGCCCCGAGGCCTTAGCGGGCTGGGGAGGTGTGCTTCTGTCACTTCTGGTTATGAGCCTTTGTGTTTTAGGAAAACACAGCTTCGCTCACTTACTCATTTCCCCATCCTTCCTGTCCTCCTCCCTCCTGCCTTCTTTCCGTCCATCAGATAAGATATGGCCCATCGCTCGTGTGTATAGGCGTCGTGGTGGATGCATGGAGGTCTAGGCAGGGTCCCTGGCTTCCTAGAATTTTCGTCCTAGTGGGAGATAAAAGATGCTCGATGCGTGCAGGATGGAACCTGCGAAGCACCCCGAGACTGTAAAAATGTGTCCCGAGCGGGGATGATGGCTCAGGTTGGTGAGGAGAAGACTGTTAAGGGGGACTAGTAGTCCGGAGTCAGGATTTAGGGGACAGAGTCCCCAAGGAGGTGCTCCTGTTATCAGTTTGCTCTCGGAAGAGGCTGATTCATCTACACGCATGGCTCGAGTGGCAAGACTTCTGCTGTCAGGTGATTTTTTGGATGTGGAACTGGTGACGCCTGGCGCCAAGGCTGACCTCGCCTTGTCCCTGCCCCGAGGGGTTAGCCAGAGCGAAGCTTTGTGTGCTCCTGCAGAAGAGGACGTTGACGGTGTATTTTCTTTTCTTCCCTCTCAGACCCCTCTGCTCCCGAAGGAGAGGAGCCGTCAGAGGGCCACCTCCCTGTATTTTCTCTATCGGGACCTGGCGGCCCCTTGAGTGTGTTTTTGTGCCCCCTTGGGTGAAGCAGCCTGGGACTCAGCGTGTTGGCCTCAGCGCATGTCTACCTTACCCGGCACACAAATACACCGTCTAAGAACTGCCGGTGGCGCCAAGGGCTTGGGGAGCTTTCAGATGTCCTTCGAATCCAGGCTGCTGCTCCCAGAAGAACATTGCCTGGGTGTCGAGATGCCCATTCCCTCTAAGAAAACAGGAAAACCTATTTATCCCCGTTGGGATGTGCCCCCTGTGCCCTCTGCTTCTAGAAAATCCTTTTTAAAGTTTCTGGGGTCAAAATAGTACCTGCTCCAAGAGGCAGTACTAGCCAAGTGGCCGAGGAAGCCGATTCCCGCAGACGCACTGCCTGTGTCCAAATGCGGGTTTGGCCACTTACCAGCAGAGGCACCAGGTTCCTGCCGGTATGTTTCTCCCATGCTCCCGGGAGGATTACATCTCCACAGTGTCTAAGGGGTGCCCCGGCACAAAATAAGTATCATATGCATTTTCTCTGTGACCATTCCTCTGTGGATCACAGGGGACATCTATTCTTAGACTAAATTCTCATTAACAGCTGCTTTCTGAGTCTTACCTGGTCAGAGGTATTTTGCTAAGGAAGACTGATAGCTTGTCCCTGCGGCTAAAGAGAGACCTAGATTGGGGAGCCCTGACATTCTTCTGTCCCTTCCCTGGGAGTGTCCCCAACCCCAGCCCCAGGTAACTGCTGTCCTGCTTTCTGTCCCCACACAAGGTTTGTCTTTTCTAGAGTGTCGTGTAAATGGAAACCTACAGTGCGCTATAGTCTTCTGTGTCTGACTCGGTTCACTCAACGTGGTGTTTTTCAGGTTCAGCTACCCTGGTGTAGGCATTAGTTCCTTTCATTTTATTGCTGAGACATGTTGGGTATGGCTGGGACATAGCCACATCACAATTTGTATATCCATTCACCTGCTGGGGGACAGTTTTTTGTTTTTTGTAAGATTTTATTTATGTATTTGATAGGCAGAGATCACAAGTAAGCAGAGAGGCAGACAGATAGAGAGAGAGGTGGAAGCAGGCTCCCCGCTGGGCAGAGAGCCTGATACTGGGCTCCATCCCAGGACCCTGGGATCATGACCAGAGCTGAAAGCAGAGGCTTTAACCCACTGAGCCACCCAGGTGCCCCGGGACAGTTGTTTTATTTCCAGTTTGGGCTCTTCTCAATACATGTGCTGTGAACATTCTTGGACATGTCTTTATGGAGACATATGTTTTCCTTCTTCTTGAGTGAATACCCAGGAATGGGATTTTTGGGTCATATGCCCAGTGCATGTTTTACCGAATAAGCAACTTCCGGAACATTTTTCAAAGTAGTGGTACTGGTTTCATTCTCACCAGTGAAGGATGAGAGTTCTGGGTGTTTCATATCACTGACACTGGGCATTGTTGAATTTAAGCATTTTCTAGCGATGCTAATAGAGAGTGCTGTTTCATTACGTGACTGGTGACTCACCACGGCAAGCATCTTCTCGTGTGCTTATTAAGAGTGTGTATGTCTTCTTTGGTGAAGTCTCTGTTGAAATCTTTTACCCATGTTTCTTTAGGTTGCATCCTTTGCCTTTTATTTGCAAGAGTTCTTTATATAATTTAGTTACAACTCCCTTGTCAACTAGATGTGTTATGACTATTTTCTTCTAATCTCATTGGGAAAGTCCCCTCCTTCCACGCAGTACTGGTTGTTGATCAGGAGCTAACTCACCCGCAAGTAGCCCCGAACCAGGGGATCCTTAAAGAAACACCAAGTCATTGCTTGTCCCAGCAAGCTGGTATTTCTTCCACTCTTGGAGCTCAGTGTTTACGTTTGGAGTTGAAAAGACACCCCGTGTGAGCTAGAAACAGTATCCATCTAATGCTGTCAGAAGAAACAGCTCTTAGACCCAGCATCCCCGAATCTGCAAGATGGAACAAACAGATGTTTTGTCCATCACAGAGGGGGGTCTATCACATTTCTGAAAAGTTGTCTCTTTCTCCACAGCGTCCTGGCTTTTATTAGCAAGCAGTCTGACCAGATGGGCTGTCCCTGGCCTCTTGGATAAAGAATCCAAGACGCGCAAGGTAGGTCCTGTCTACTCTTGTAGGCTTAGAGGATGGGCAGTGGAGGCCACTCGAGCCCCATGGAGTAAAACCCAGAAGGCATTTCTCAGAGCAGGAAAATAAACCTCTCGAAGAGAAGCAGCCAAAGGGGAAAGTGGAGGTGGAGGCAGTCAGGAAGTGTGTCCTTCCCATCACCGTCTAACAGAGAGTAAAGTCATAAACGTACTGTGAGTGTTCCTGGAGCACAGACAAGGCACTGGGCACCGGGATGGACGCTTCCCACAGATGCCACTGAATCTTCATAAGAACCCAAAGAGGAAGGCACTTTTATTATCCTCATCTCAGAGAAGGGAATGGAATCTTAAAGTGACCATATAACCGATAATGGCAGAGCTGGGACATTGACTCATGCCTACCACCCAGCCCGTGTTTGAGGTACTTCTGGAACATTCCCCCTGACAGAGAAGGACTGAGTCTGTGTTGTTAGCTTACCCTCTCTTTTGTCTTTCTGGCTGCCTTCTTTCTGCTAACCCTACACGTTCCCAGAGGGAAGGGTAGGGCCCAGTTCTTTCCTGACTCCTTTGCTTAGAACAGAATTCCGGATTCCCGGGGCAGGAGGGGACAGGGAGGTCTCTCTGCATCATCTCCGAGCTGATTTACTGACTGACCCATGCAGATTGTACTGTGAACACAGCTCATGGAACCAAGTCCTTCTCCTCAACCACGCCAAGGGTCTATTTTCTGATTTCTTTGTGACAGTGAGAGAGGAGGCTGACCCAAGACCTTCTGTGGTCACATTCCAGGGCCTTTGTGAGAGCCCGCATGTATCAGTCTCTTTCCTTCTTCCACAAAATACATTCTAGGTTTTGAGAAGAGAGTCACACAGATGAGCTGTGATGTATACACTGGGTGCTTAGTGATGCTCACTATAATGCAGGAGCTCGCTTCCGCACACGCCACAGAACAGACTCAAGTTCGTCCCCCAGAAAAATCGCTCGTGTCCAGGTGTCCTGATCTTCAAGTCAGCTCAAGTTGGAACCATGAATGTTGAAACTGGGAATGCCAAGAGTCCACACTACTTAAGATTTCTCTGTCCATATCCTGCGATAGTAAATGAGAGGAGTCAGGGCTCGTCCTTCCAGAGCGAAATGAATACCCAAGTCCATAATGGAAACTGAGGCTCAGAACGTCCTTATCTGCATCACTAGGCACCTCTCAGCAGAACCCTGGGGTAGGGGGGTGGGCTTCGCAGCGGTGGGAGTCATGGAGGAGGCAGGAGGGAGATAAACCGGGGAAGGAAAGAGCGTGCAGCATGTCTGCACACGCTCCTGAGCGTGGGGAGGGAGGAAGCCTGTGTGTGTGTGTGTGTGTGTGTGTGTGTGTGTGGCTCCTGCAGATGGCGTGCCCATCCGAGCTGCGCTCTGTGCCCTGGCCTGGCCCCTGACGTGACTGAAGGGCTTTTAAATATGAGGAAACCCACTTCAGGAGCCCTTCTCCGTAGGCTGCCGTTGTGGGAATCTGCCGCGCTCTGGGGTAGCTGGGCTCGAGGCTTTGGATCACTGCTCAGACCCAAAGCTGTTCCCATGTTCCTTTACCAGCCCCGAAGCGGTGCAGAGAAGTTTTGCTTTGGTTTCGATTAGCTTGCTGGTTCTAAGGCTTGTTTTTTGGGGGGGGGGGGGGATCCAAAGCACACTTATTTCCTTTTTTGTTTTATTTTTAATTTTACTTTGAATTTTTATTATTTTATTAGTTTCAGAGGGAGAATTTAGTGATTCATCGGTTGCATTACAACACCCAGTGCTCATTCTATCACGTGCCCTTCTTAATGCCCCTCCCCCATACCGCATCCCCCACCGACCTCCCCTCCAGCAACCCTGTTTGTTCCCCAGAGTTCAGGGTCTCTTACGGTTTGCCCTCCCTCTCAGTTTTCATCCTACTTTATTTTTCCCTGGAATGAAATCTTGCCATTTGCAGTGACCTAGATGGAACTAGATAGAGGGTATCACAGTGCTCAGCGAAGTAAGTCAGAGAAAGATACCGTAGGATCTCACTCGTATGTGGAATTTAAGAAACAAAATAGATGAACACTTCTCTCTTTCTTTATTTCTTTCTTTCTTAAGATAGGTCGGTACCTAGATGAGTGCCTGCTCATTTTTTATTTTGAGGAAGAGGAGGGGGTACTTGGACTTTGGGCTCCCAGACCTAGTATACGTAGAACCGAGACATGAGTAAAATGTATTGCCTGAGCCTGGATCCTGGTCACCAACCCCACATCCCATCTCTCAGGCATTAGTTTCTCCCCCTGCTTTTGGGACGGCCTCTGTCTATCAGTCATTTACCCATGATGTAAATTTTGCAGTCACTCTCTTTCTAAGGAGGCACGGTGTCATCCTGGTTAATGTAATCAGCCTGCCTGAGTTCAAATCTCTTAATACATGAACGCGTTTACTTAGCTGTCCTCCGCTTGTTACGCTCTTCAGGTCGCTTCCGACTTTCCCCATCCCCCTAATGCCTCCGCACTTGTATTTGTGTATAGAGATTTTCATTCCTGTGGGCTAATTTACTCCCAGCCATAGGATTGCTGGGTCAGAAGGCATCTGGCTCGTGTGTTGGCAAGTTACTCTAAGCTTACATTCCCTCATTTAGAAAGCGAGATCGAAAGTAATAGTACTTCCCTTACAGGCTTGTTATGAGCAGTGAGTGAATCGCGGATGCAAAACACAGAATAGCTGGGCCACGGCAGTTACTGTATTTGATACTTAATCTGTTATTATTATGGTGTCACTTCTAAGCCTTGTCTCTAATTGTGAAATGAAGGGTTGTCCCTTTTTGGAAAACATCTCCAGTGTTAAGGAGTGGTGGGAAACTGGTTCCTTTATTTTATTTTTTTATTTATTCATTTGAGAAAGAAAAACAAGAGCATGAGTGAGGGGGAGCAACAGAGGGAGAGAGAGAAGCGGACGCCCTGCTGAGCAGGGAGCCCAACGCGGGGCTCGATCCCAGGACCCTGGGGTCATAACCTGAGCTGAAGGCACACGCTTCACCGACTGAGCCACCCAGGTGTCCCAGAGAGGTGGTTTCTTTAGAGGGAGGCATTTTACATGATTCCGGGAGGCAGGTGTCTAATCGTATTGTTGGGGACGTGGGTCTGCGTCAGAGGCAAGTGGCAAGTAGGGCAGCCCGGGGAGCTCTTTTTGGCATGGCCAAGCCCAACAGCCCAGGATCTGAAGCAAATCAGCTCCCTTGAATACAAGCTTGCTCCCCTCCGACCATGCCTCCAGAGACCTGGAGGGACCGTGGCGCGCACAGCAGAAGGGCTGAGAGATTGCATTTGAGAAAAGGAACAACGCTGCTTCATCACCTGCTTCTGTCCATCATCTCTACTGCCCCTGGGACCCAGGCATCACATAAACGTTTATAGGGCTCTTTGAAGGCAAGTGGTTGCTGAGGCCTGGGGGCTCCAGTACAACAATTAAGTTCAAGTCTGGGCACAGGGGGCCCTGGCACCTCTGTCTCCCATGATTGCCCCAAGGCTCTCATCAAATGCCTTTAAATAGTCAAGTGAGCCCCCATACAAGGGCCACCAACTTCCTTGATATGAATACCGAGCATTTGATTTAAAATTTATTTTTTTTCCAGATTTATTGAGATATAATTGACATATAACTTGTACATTTAAGGTGTACAACCTATTGATCTGATACACGTGTATATTACAAAATGATCACTGCCCTAGGGTTAGCTCACTGTGTCACATCACATAGTTCCATTTCTCTTCTGTGGTGAGAACATTGACTGAGCTCCTCTCTTAGCAACTTTCTGGTATGTAATACAGTATTGTTACATAGAATCACCTTGCTTGCTTTGCACCCTCAGAACTTCCTCAGTTTGTAACTGAAACTTTGTTGTCTTTGAGCATCTCTCCAATCCCCCTGTTCCCCAGCCATTGGCAAGCACCATTCTAGTCTAGTCTCTGTGAGTTTGGCTTTTTTTAGATTCCACATGTAAGTGATCTCATGAAGGATTCATCTTTGTCTGACTTCTCTCACTTAGCATCATGCCCTCAGGGTTCCTCCTTGTTGTAGCAAATGGCAAGATTTCTCTCTTTCTCACGGCTGAATCGTATTCCATTGAATGCACGTACCCCAATCTCTTGATTGGTTCATTCACTGGTGGAACCTTAGGTTCTTTCCATCTCCTGGCTGTTGTGAATAAGGCCGCAACGAACACAGGAGTGCAGATATCTTTTCCAGGTTCTGCTTTTATTCCCTTGGGATAAATACCCGGAGGCGGGATTGCTGGATCATAGGTTAGTTCCATTTTGAATGTTCTGAGGAACCTCTATGCTGTTCCTAACAGCGGCTGCACTCATTCACATCCCCACCAACAACGCACGAGGGTTCCTTTTCCTCCACATCCTTGCCAACACTTACTATCCCTTATCTTTCCGAGGATGACCATTTTTACAGGATACGGGTGTTTTATTCCCCGATGATCTGGGTGTAATATACATACCAGGGGTCTGTGGAAGGCTGACTTTTCTTGATTTAAAGGGAAATTATCTCAACGTATTTTTTTACCTCCCTTATCCGTTACTGATTACTCTTAGACTGTGAGAGTGGGGAAGGAGGGACTAGTACATGGAGGATGATTAATAAATGTTTGCTGAATAAATGGGGCGCCTGGGGGGCTGTTGTTTGAGCATCCGATTCTTGATTTTAGCTCAGGTCAGGATCTCTGGGTTCTGGGATCCACCCCCTGTCAGGCTCCACGCCCAGCACAGAGTCACGCCTGCTGGAGATTTCTCAAAGATGAGAAATGATGATCTCGAAGATCTCAAAGATGAGATGATATAGCAGCACAGCACTCATGCCTGCTTGAGGTTCCTCCCTCTTTCTCTCGCTCTGCCTCTCCCACCACTCATGCAGAGGGTCTCTCTCCAAAATGAAATAAATAAATCTTTTTTAAAAATTAAAAAGATGTTTTTTGAATAAATGGATGGATGTATTGTAGTTTGCCTAGCTGGTCTGTATTGCTGGGCTTTTGGGTGGCTTCCCTTTAAAAAATTTATAAATAATGTTACCTTCAATATATGTGTATATGTAGCTTTTTCCTTTGTGTTATTTCCTTTCAGAAGTAGGATTTCGGGGCGCCTGGGTGGCTCAGTGGATTAAGCCGCTGCCTTCGGCTCACGTCATGATCTCAGGGTCCTGGGATCGAGTCCCGCATCGGGCTTTCTGCTCAGCAGGGAGCTTGCTTCCCTCTCTCTCTCTCTCTGGCTGCCTCTCTGTCTACTTGTGATTTCTCTCTGTTAAATAAATAAATCTTTAAAAAAAAAAAAGAAGTAGGATTTCTGGGTCAGAGGGTATAAACAATGTTATGGCATTTGATAGCTTTCTAAGCTTCTTTGCTCAAGGGTTGTACCAATTTTGGATGCCCCCAGCAATGTTTCGGGGCCCATTTCACACCACTGGCTTTGGGTGTTGACATCACATTCTTTTTTGCTGCTTTATTAGATGAGTAATGGTATCTTGATATTTAAAATTTTGTATTTCTTTGATTTCCAATGAGGCCATTTTTCTATATCCATTACTCATTATATTTATTATTTTGTGACTTCTGTTCATTTCTCTTTTCTATTATCAAGTAAATAACACTTTTATCTACTTAAGATATTAACCCTTTATCCTGTTTGCTGCAAATGTTTTCCCTAGTCTGTTATTTTTCCCTTTCCTTCTCTTTCTCTTCTCTCCCTCCTTCCCTTCCTCCGTTCCTTCCATTATTTTAATGTTCAGGTCATCAAATCTGTTGATCTTTTCCTTTGACTTCTTTGCTTATAAGCTCTAAGAACTTAAATACTAGTCACAGGGGAAAGACAGGCACCCAGTGCATGAGCTGGGAAAATGTCTCTAGTTTTATTTTTCTGGCTAGTTCACACCTCACTTCTTATTTACTTTAGGAATTTTTGGGTCATGTAATTCGTTCCTAGCGTGAAGGGCATGATGCAGTCCTAGTACCTTTGGCACTGTGCTTTTGTTCAGTGGGATTTAGGAAGAACGAGGCCGGAGGCTCACTTTCTCCTACTTTCTCCTTCCATCCTCCCTTTGTGGAGACTCAAGATGGCAAGAGAGGAGGACAGCAGCCGGCTCGCGTTGTCGGAGGAAGGAGGAGGATTATCGTGGTGGAATACCTTTGCAGGGACCAACTACCTTCTAAGCAAAACCTGGGAAAAAGAGGAAGGATACAGTCTGTGCTTCTGGGCTCAGGCAAAGCTGGCTTTTAGGGTTGTGTTAGGGGGTGTGTGTGCAGTGGGAGACTTTGCCCACACGCGTGTTCAACTGCTAGACGAAAGGGATACAAATGAGCCATATTAAAATCAGGTGGAAATGTTGGGTCAGCCATCTTCTGGGCATATCCAAAATTCAGAATACTTGAGCCTCCAAAAGGCCAGTCCACGAAAATCCTGAAGCACGTGCCTCCCCAGGGATTCCCATCTGGGTTTGCTATTCTGTGTTTTTTGTGGTCTCCCTGTGAAGAGCAGGGAAGTTGCTAGCTGTTCCGTCATCAAACAGAGCTTGCGTGCCAACTCCCCAGCGGCCGGGAACTGCTGTCCAGAGAGTTCACATGGGAACGAGGCGGGAGTAAACATTCTCTTCCTCAGTTGCTGAATCTGACTTTCCCTGATGTTATTGTAAATATTGAGCTACTATTGCCCTATGGCATGACCCCAGGCTGTGGCTTGTGTGACATCTATTAGCAACAAACAATTATTTGAGCTACTCGTATCATTGACCTAAAAAACCATGAAGGGTTAGCCATTGGTACCTCCACTCTCAGTTATACGGAGAACGTATTGGGCTTAGAGCAATTAATTAGTAATTGTAATGAGAGGTGAGTGTCAGATGTCACGTAATTTTGAGTTGTTGAAGTGTGAGACTCACAATGCAAGACTGATGAAGAATGAGGGACACAGATGTACTGTATGGTGACTAACGTAACACAATAAAATTTATAAAAAAAAATAAAGCAGGTAAAAATTAGAAAAAAATTAAAGGTGAACTGGAAAGTTATTAAACAAAGGAGGTAGGAAAACAAGATATATTTTTGGTTTGTTTTGCTTTTTGTTTTTATTGAGGTTTTCACCAAAATGTAAAAGAATCAAATTCATTACTAAAAGCAAAAACCTGGGTGGGGGACGCCTGGGTGGCTCCGTGGGTTAAAGCCTCTGCCTTCGGCTCAGGTCATGGTCTCAGTGTCCTGGGATGGAGCCCTGCGTCCGGCTACCTACTCTGCGGGGAGCCTGCTCCCCCCCTCTCTCTGCCTGCCTCTCTGTCTACTTGTGATCTCTTTCTCTGTCAAATAAATAAATAAAATCTTTAAAAAAAAATAAAAGCAAAAACCTGGGAAGAAAAAAAAGAATGAGTGACACAGAATATAAATTCTGTACTTCGCTCAAGAATTGGTCATGTCTAAGTTTGCCAAGAGCTCTGCGCCGTCAGCCCCCGTCCTCACCAGTTAATACAAGGGCTGGCCAGGCATATGTGGGATCAGCTACTTAAAGACAGTCATGCTGGCTGGAATGATGGATGGAAGCACAGCTGCCCTTTAGGGATTTCTTCTTTTGGCTGGTGTCCTCAGGGAGTAATCCAAATTTTGATTCCTGGTTCTTTAATATATGTGCCTTTTAGCTCTACCTGATCCTTCCTGCCTGGTGCTGGTCCGTCGTGAAGACTCAGGTGGGGAGGATTGGTTGAGCTCCTTATGGAAAGAGGAAGAAAAGTGAATGCCCTCCCTGCTATTCCTTATTTGAGGGGAGCTGAGGTTTTTCTTAGATCCTAAGGAACCGTTTGGGGTAGTTTGCTCATTTAGGAAGGACCTGGGGTCTTTTTGCCTTATTTATAGGTAAAGGCTCTGACCTCTTGAAATTGACAGTAATGACAGTCAGTATGAAATGGGTTTTAGACACCATGCTGAAGCCTACAGACGGTTCTCCAGGTGTGGGCTCTGGTCCAAGCATGTCGTCATCACCTGGGAATTTGTTACAAATCTAAACTTCGACCCCACCGGGAAGTTTATTAGAAATGTACATCTTCAGGCCCTAACTGAGACACCGAATTGGGAAGTTTGGGGGCGTGGCCCAACCATCCATGTTTTAGTGCTTGGACTGTGTGATCCTGTAGCGTACTGAAGTTTGAATATCACTGTTAGAGTGTACTAAGTGAGTTATCTCATCCACACAGCATCCCTGTAGAGGAGAACCTCTTTCTAAAAAATCTTAATTTGGGGGCACCTGGGTGGCTCCGTTGGTTGAGCTTAGGACTCTTGGTTTTGGCTCAGGTCATGGTCTCATGAATCATGGGATCGAGCCCCACATGGGGTTTTGTGCTCAGGAGGAAGACTGCTTGGAAGATTCTCTCCCCCCACCCCCTGCTCTCTAAATGAATGAGTAAGTCCATAAAAAGTCCCAGTTTTACAGATGAGGGAAGAGGCAAAGGAAGACGCAGTAGGTTTCACAGCAGCAGAGGTGGGCTTTGAACCAGATACGCTGACTTGGGTCGCAAGCCCTTACCTACTGTGCCGAGATGTGTGGACGGTAACGGAGGGAAGAAGAGAGCCAGTGTTACAGGTCATGAGGAGCAAGGATGATTCTATTCAGAAGGATTTACATAACTTACAACCACGTACTGGGGCCTGTTCCTCCCGGCGTGTGAGGAACACGTGTGAACACCTCTTCCCGCCCCTACATTCAGGGGTGCCGGGGTCGTAGCTTGAGACTGGCCGTGGTGGGAATGTTTACACCCCAGAAACTACCAGGCCCTGCACCTCACGGCGGCCTCCGTCCATCCCCAGGCAGTTGTGGAACGTTTCCCCGCACCCCACTGCCCAAACGTCTCGACACGTATTCCCTATTCCCAGGCGATACGACGTTCCAGGTATCCGGGGTAATCGAAAACAAGCACCAGTGAGTCATTCCTATTTTAGTCATTTCCAAAAAAACTTTTGTGGGCCACTACTGTATTTTCTCACGTGGACACAATGGCTTTGACAATACTGGAACTCTGGAACCCTACCGTGGAAAGGGAACTTGAAATTTGTCTTCCCAGCGTGCTCGGAGTTTACAAAAACAGGCCTGCATTAATCACGTGCCTCGGGGAGTGCCAGGTTTTTCGACATCCTTCCTGAGCTCTTTTGGTACCTGTCAGGCTGAGGTGGAGGTGCACAGAGCTGGCCCAGGCCTGAGAGGAGGCAGCAGCCGGCCTAAAACCTGGTGTGAGGGGAGGGCAGTAGCCTCCCTGTGGCCCCGCAAGGGTGTGGGAGCCATCGGGCCCCAGATTCCCTGCCTCTGGAACGGGGTAATGGATTGAAATGTCAACACAGAGCCTTCTCGGAACTTCTGTCTCAGAGGGTTCATGTAGGAACAAGTGAGGATTTGAGATTTCAGGGTTCCCAGGCCGGGGGGCCGGGGCCTTCTGGGTTTTCCCGCCGGGCTCTCATTGCGTCTCTGTCTTGGATGACAGGTCGCACCACTCCCAGGCCGGTGGGGTGTCCCTCTCCCCAGACGGAATCAGGAATGAATTAGCATGTTTCCCTCTTGTAAGTGATCCTCTTTCTAGAGTAAACATCCCCTGGGTTTCTGTGACGTGTAACTAATGGGGTGCCGAACTCTCAGCGCTGGTTTCGGAGTCCGAGCGCACACGTGTTGCCCATCCATCATGCTTCCAGTGCTAATTAACATAGCAGGGACACAATAAAGCCGCAGATCCTACGCACATTACCCGGCTCGGGTTACCCTCTCTAACAGTCTTGCTGTTGACCCAGCGAGAGCCCAGGTTGGGAAACGGAGCTCCGGCCTCTTCTCTCTGGCCAGATCTGCCCCATTGGGTGAAAAAATGCCCTTGTGCAGTATTATAAGCACGGTGCCCACTGGCCGCTTGGTGCTCGGGATTCAGAGACAGGGCCCGAGTTCCAGGAAGAGTGGTGTGGGGCTCTCCGGCTGCGCTGGACCAGGACTACTTCTCCAGCCGCCTGGGCTACTGTTCCGACTGGGACTTCGGGCCCCTGCCTGGTCATTGGCTCCTGAAGCTCTCAGCAAGACTTCTTTCGGAGAACGGCTTACTTGCACACAGCATCAGGCATCTCTGTCACCCAGAGGGCAGTCAGACAGACATGCACTTGCATCTCCGTTGGGGTGATGGTTACGTGGGCATACACGTGAATCATTGAATTGTACACTCAATCGCGGCATCTTTCACTGGATATAAATTCCAGGTCGATTAAAAAGTTTAAAAAATTACCTCTTGCTTATACTTTATAGCCCTTGCTTAACCCTATCTGAATGTCTTACAATCGAGATGAGATGCAGAAACAGAGCACTGCGGTGGCTCAGTTGGTTAAGCGTCTACCTTTGCCTCGGGTCGTGGTTCCAGGGTGCTGGGATCAAGCCCCGCATCGGGCTCCCTGCTCAGCGAGGAACCTGCTTCCCCCTCTCTCCCCACGGGCCCTCTCTCTCTCTCTCTCTCTCTCTCTCTCAAGTAAATGGATAAAAAATTAAAAAAAAAATTGATAAACAGATGCTGAGGTTAATATGACAATAGGGCCCATAACTTGTCTGTCAAATGGGTTGTTATTCCCCGATAATATTATTCTCATTAAGAAGTTTTATGGATGTAAACTTATAAACTACTTCAGAAACGGAAAAGGCAGGGTATGTGCAGAGCCCATTCATGGTGGAGCCTCATGTTCTAGCAGTGGCTGGTATATAAAACGAGGCAAATTCCTGCTTTCAGGACGATCCAGGGAAAACCCGATAAAGCGTCTGCTGTCTGGTGTTGAAATGCTCAGCAAACAAGTCCTGTGTAAGAGAGCCTCCGACTAAGCCCCCCTTTCCTCAGTTTCCATGATTTAGAGACCACCAGGCCGGGCTGGGGAAGTCGGGAAACACAAGGTCCTCACTCCTGTTTCAGTCAGGGCTGCTCTGGACTTGAGCGTTTCACTCTGGGGCCTTCTCGGATGCTCTCCTGGATAGCAAGGGGTCTTACGCTAAAATAGGTTTGAAAACCGCTGGAGTAAATGATTCCTAAGTGTCTCCCAGTTCTTAATGTCTCGTCACTCCGTAGCACAGTGAGGAGATGTTCGCCTGAGCACACACCTCACGGGAGCTGTGCTTCAGTGTCCCTCCACAATCAACAAATCTTTTCATGTTGAAGTACGCCCAACACGTAATGTAGGGAAAATGGTAGTTATGCGGAATGTAAGATGTTCAATGTTGTTTAAAAAATCCATATATACTTAATAGTTATATGAAAGAAAATATTAACTATGCACCATCTAAAATATTATAATGTATTAAATATTACATATGACAAATTTTTAAAAAAAATTTTATTTATTTGACACAGAGAGAGAGATCACAAGTAGGCACAGAGGCAGGCGGAGAGAGGGGGAAGCAGTCTCCCTGCTTCTCTCCCATTGCGGGGCTCAATCCCAGGACCCTGAGATCATGACCTGAGCTGAAGGTAGAGGCTTAACCCACTGAGCCACCCAGGCGCCCCAAATTGTTTTGTACAAATAGGAAAAATAATAAAAACAGTCTTGAGACTTGTATTGTGTAGACAGAGAAAGGTGACCTGAAAATGGCTTGTTTGTGTCCTCTCTGCCTAAATATTTTTAAAGATCAGGTTGCTGGTAAACAGTAGCATGTTTTTCACATATCCTCAGCGGAGGGATTTGACTGTCCAACAAGTTGGCCACTCAAGAAAATACTAAACCAATAATAAACTTTGGGAAAAAAAGACAAAAAGAAACAAAAAGTGTCCCACTGTCAGGCTCAGAAAACACTGGAGGAAGAAGCTAAAAGCTCTTAAGAGAAACAGTAGCCAACAGTTAAATAAACAAGCCATTAAGGATTGTGGCGTCAGCACGTTGGCGATTTGGTAATTGCTCATTGTTGGTGACTTTGATCCAGCCATGGGACTGCGGTAAAACATAGCTTCATTAACCATGACCTGTTTCATAAACCACGTGATAATTCAGTTTACCCTTCTTCTGAAACATGAACATTATTAGCTAATGAACAAGTAATATTAAAGACTGGGCTTTCTCTTGAGATCTCAGTCGGCACACCCCTGTGATCAAGTGGAGCATAGGTAGGTTTTTACCTGCTAAATATCAGGGCTACTGTTTCTTGCCAGTTCGTTTCCTTGCTGGGGTTGGGTCGGATGCCTCTCTCTGCCGTGGTCTCCCGCTTGGCTGTCGTATAAGCTGGGCTGTTGCACGGCCCATTCATGACAGATGTTGCTCATCCATCACTCTGCTCTGGCCTGCCCCCTTCCGATTCCCTGTCACGGTGCCATGATCATGGCAGCCACAGACTGGCCATGTGAGCTGGAGCAGGGATGGAGACCCAGTTGTCATCCTGCCTCTGACTGCCGCTGCTTCCTTTTTTTTTTTTTTTTTTTAAATTAAAATCAGCCAACATATAGTAAATCGTTACTTTCAGATATAGTGTTCAGTAATTCATCAGTTGTGCACAACGCTCAGGGCTCATCATGTCGCGTGCCCTCCTTAATGCCCATCACCCAATTATCCCCTCCCCTGCCCACCTCCCCTCCAGCAGCCCTCAGTGTGTTTCCCGAGTTAAGAGCACTACTAGGTATTTACTCCAAAGATACAGATAGAGTGAAAGGAAGGGGCACGTGTACCCCAGTGTTCATAGTAGCAATGTCCACAATAGCCAGACTGTAGAAAGAGCCCAGGTGTCCATCAACAGATGAATGGATAAAGATGTATTACAGACATACAATGGAATATTATGCAGCCATCAGAAAGGATGGATGCCCACCATTTCCATTGACATGGATGGAACTGGAGGGGATGCTGCTAAGTGAAATAAGTCAGTTGGAGGAAGACAATCATCATATGGTTTCACCACGGCTTCCTGATGATTCTAGGATCCAGGTGGCCAGTGGGTACCTCTCTTTGCAGTGACAACACTTCCTACTCCCTTTTTGCTTACTAGACCACCTGTCCCCAACTCCTCCTGTGACATATTTGGGTCTAAACACTATGTCTAGAAGTTCATCTGAAAGACACAATGTTTTATGATTCTAAAATGAAAAAGAAAAAAAAAGAATTTGTTAGATCAATATATGCCCTGTAAGCCTTTCAATTACGAAGTCAGAGCTGGACAAATTCTCTGGATATCAGGGCTCTAATAGAACATTTGTGCCTCTAGGTCAGTGACTTTTTTTTTTTTTTTTTTGCTGGTGGAAACTCTTTTTTTTTTTTTTAAAGATTTTATTTATTTATTTGACAGAGATCACAAGTAGGCAGAGAGGCAGACAGAGAGAGAGAGGAGGAAGCAGGCTCCCTTCCGAGCAGAGAGCCCGATGCGGGACTCGACCCCAGGACCCCGAGATCATGACCTGAGCCGAAGGCAGCGGCTTAACCCACTGAGCCACCCAGGCGCCCCGGAAACTCATTTTTTAAAAAAATTTTATTATGTTATGCTAGTCGCCAAACACTACATCATTAGTTTCTGATGCAGCGTACCATGATTCATTGTCTGCGTATAACACCCAGTGCGCCATGCAATACATGCGCTCCTTAATACCCATCGCCGGGCTCACCCATCTGCCCGCACCCCTCCCCTCCCAAACCCTCAGTTTCCCAGAGTCCATAGTCTCTCGTGGTTCATCTCTCCCCTTCTTTTTTTGCCTTCCTTCTCATGTCCTCCATGCTATTCCTTATGTTCCACAAATAAGTGAAACCATATGGTAATTGACTTTCTCTGCTTGACTTATTTCAGTTATCATAATCTCCTCTTGTCCCACAGATGAGGAAGGTGTGGTTCTATACACAATGGAATATTACTGAGCCATCAGAAAGGACGAATGCCCAGCTTTTGCATCAACAAGGATAGGTCAGTGACTCTTAATCTTCAGTGGGCATCAGAGCGGCTGGTGTTCCCTTCAGATCTGTTGATTCAGCACCTGCAGGAGTAAGCACTCTTTTTGGAGGGGGAAGAAAGAGCCAGAATTTCTCAGGTGGTTGCCCTCTGTTCTGGAAGTCGAGAATCTCTGCCCTGGGGGATAGGTGTGGTCAGTATCTGTATCTGTGGATCTTGTCCAGACTAGTGGAAAGGCTGTAGTCGCAGGGCGTGGAGGGCTTCTCAATACAGAGCTGTCACCCTCAGGTCCTTCATGCAACTTTATTCCAGGAGAGGACGTCCAGTAACACATTAATGGCAGATAAATTATCACTTACCTGTTTAGTGCTCCTTGCCAACATCTGCATCCAGATTCTCAAATGTCAAGTGCAGTAAAAGGAGATGCTCATACAGCTGACATTGACTATCTTTTTTTTTTCAGATCTTATTTATTTATTTAACAGAGAGAGAGAGAGAGAGAGAGAGATCACAAGTAGGCAGAGAGGCAGGCAGAGGGGGGGGGGAGCAGGCTCCCTGCTGATCAGAGTGCCCTACTCGTGGCTCGATTCCAGGACCCTGAGATCATGATCTGAGCTGAAGGCAGATGTTTAACCCACTGAGCCACCCATGCTCCCCTGACATTGACTATCTTATAAATAAGTCATCTGTACTCAAGAGCATGTTTGCAAAGGTAGTAGATGTTGGAGATTTCTGCCATTTCCACAGGTGGTGGTGAAGGGATTGGGCTCTGGCCTCAGATCTACCCGGGTTTGAATGCCCCTCTCCCCACTAATTTATCATATGTGTGATCTTGGGCAAGTTTCTTAAAACTCTTTAAGTCTAAAAATAGTAGACATAATGCTTGACTCAAAGCACTGTTTTGAGATATGAATTAGGTAATCCATTCATGCATCTGGTCCAGGTGGGTGCCCTATAAATGTTGTGGTGTTTCTGTTTTACACAAATAGCTGGAGTGCTGGTCTGATCTTAGACACTGGCATTCATGCTGAATGCTACAGACTGAATTTGTATTTTACATTTCTGTTTATTTAGGGTTCCCTATCTCTCTCAGTGTGAAGACCCAGGTCCTCTAGACTCTGTATGATCTGACCCTCCTCACCTCTCAAACACTTGTGCACCACCACTGTCTCCCTTACTCACGCTGATACAGGTGCATTTGCCACTTCTTGTTCCTTAAACAAGCCAAACACAGTCCTACCTCGGGACATTTGCACTTGTCATTTTCTCCAGCAGGAATGGTATTCCACAGACATCTTCAACACTTCCTGTAGGTCTCTGCTCAAATGCCCCTTCTCTGTGAGTCTTTGTATATAAGACAGCACTCCTGCAGCCATTCCTAACTTTCTCTCTCAGGGCTTTTTCTTCCCGATGTAATTTATCACCATCTGATGTATTATGTACTTTCTGGATTTTTATTTTTTTTTCTATTTTTAAAAAATATTTTATTTATTCGAGAGAGAAAGAAAGAAACATGAGCAGGGAACGAACGGGGGGGGGGGTAGAGGAAGAAGCAGACTCCCCACTGAGCAGGGAGCAGGATGACTTGAGGCTCAGTCCGAGCATCCTGAGATCATCATCTCAACCGAAGTCAGACACTTAACTGACTGAGCCACCCAGGCGGCTCTCTGGTTTATTCGTTATGGTCCTTCTATCTCTCATGATGCTGGGAGCCTTATTTTTGTTCACTCTGGTGTCCCCAGGGTTTAGAACTGGGCTCAGCACATGGTAAGTACTCAGTAAATATCTGTTAAATTAATTGAGAGACTTTTCATTGCCTCTCACAAATTAACAGCTTAATTAGTCATTTAATCAACAAATATCCACTAACCAGGCATATTTTTAAGGTATTGTTCTAGGTGCTATTGGGAAACGAGTTTTAAGATCTGGCCCCTACTTCTAAGAAGCTGACAGCTTAGATTTGGAAAAATGACTCAGGCCAAAATAGTAAAAACTAAATAAAACAATATAAATGTAACTAAAAATGCACAATGGTAGATTATAAAGGACATAGACATTAAGGTGAATGGGAGGTCAAAGGAGAAAAGGATTTCTTGGATAGGGTGGGCAGGGATGGTTTTTCCTAAAACAGGGATCTGAGCAAATCCTTAAGATAGGGTAGTTGGGTGGAGAACTGAGGCGCCGGCTCCAGTTCAAGAATAGAGCAAGGGCATCGGTGAGCACCAGCAGGTCTGAGAGAGCGCATTGGCTACTCTCACAGCCACAGTGGGGATTGAGGTTGGATGGCTTTGCAAACTGGACAAGCATCAGGGCGGGTGGCCTTGTCCGGGGACGGCGGAGGAGGGAGTGATGGCTTCGGAGAGCGGGCGGTGGCAGTGTCGCCCGGTGACGCACCTGCCGATGTGTGCGGGAGGACTGAGCGGGGAGCAGCTTGCCCGCAGAGGAGGCTGCGGAGGCAGGCCAGGCCGAGGGCATGGGAGATAGAGCCAGGCACCAGGGAAGAAGGCTGGCTTTGAAAATAAACCCTTGAGCCACAGAGGCTGGCTAGAAAGCTTGGTCATTATCTAGGCTCTACTATCACTTTTCATCTTCCTTTTATTAACATTTAGCTTTTTGGTCCTTTCATGGCTCGCGGCCTCTTTCACTAGATAAGAAGGGTGAAATCTAGTCTTTTAAAACCTTTCTCAACCCCTGTTTTAAAATTGGTTTTCAGAGAGAGAGCGACTTGGGTTCTGGGCTTTGATCAACATTAAAAAAAGATATTGTGAGCATTAAATTTAATGTTTTATAATGTCTTATAAACACTAATGACATCAGGCTGCATGTTTAGCAAGATGAGTTCACTTCGCCGGCCCATCCCTAGTCCCCAGTGCCCAGATGGAGGTGGACCCCCTCCTGAAAACGGTTTCAGCTGTCTTATGCGGCGCTCACCGATGGGTTTAGCCTAGACACTCCTCCACTGGCAAGGAACAACAATGGTGTTAAATAAATGTTGTGCTGGTGGCTGAGACCCTATCAGGTTAGTGGGCTTTGCTTATGCTGGTAAGGATTTTCCGTTCATGTCTGTTTGGAGACAAGAACCCACTCCCGTGACCCGCTCCCTGACTCCCTGAATAGAGGCAGAGCAGTCTGAGTCTTTGAATTACTTAGCTCGTGGCCCCAACTGTCCTCTGGCTGTTCTTTTAGTAAGTGATGGATATAACTGTATCTCAAACACGTTAGAATCATCAAGCCCTGACGTGGAATCTTGGAGAGCCGTCCCATATGGCCTGAGCATTCTTTAATTTTGCTGACAGATGAGTAAAAAAGAAGTCCTTGCATACAAAGGAAGGAAGCTCTTTCAGTGTTTTTCAGAATTAAGTAGATTGGGTGGTAGGAATTTAAGTAGAGGGAAAAAAATGGATTCACAGAAATGCCTTTTAAAGCCCATTAAGATCTGCTTTCATGGAGGCAGGGCATGGTAGAGGATGCTCGGTGGCTTTCCCCTCTATCCTGGTGTTTCTGTGAGCAGCTGCCCCACATGTCACCGTGACTCCACTGAAGCTTAGTAGGGCTGACTTGGATTGAGATGAATTACTTCTTGGTTGGGTGAGACTCAAAACCAAGGTAGGACTGGGACCAGGGTCCCTGAGGATGGCTATCATGTAACACAGTAGCATAAAGCGAGCAGCATCACACGAAAAATCTCTTGTCTGTCACTCCTGAAAAACTCCGGCGCACGTGATAAATTACGTTCCCGACTTCCTTTGTGAGAATACTGTGATTACTGAACAATCCAGAAGTAGCCTCTTTTGTCTGTTTGCCTGTACCATGTTGCAAACAATGAGAAACAGAAATGAAATGGTTAGCACCTCTGGGGCGAGTCTCCTTCCCCAAACCATGCACCACAGATACTGTTCGTCAGTTTAATTAGCTTTGTAGTTTTCAGAGATCAATTTTACAATGGAAGCAAAAGCAAATTATACTTTCAGAAAGCTTGTAAATGTGATTTCTAATTTATATCAAGTACCAAAAACTTGGTTAATAAAACTTTAATGCTTTACAAAAATACAAACACAAATGTGTGGCTGATGTCATTATGATAGATTTCTCAAAATTTCTAGATTAAATTCCACACTTAAGAATTCATATCTTTGGGGACGCCTGAGTGGCTCAGTGGGTTAAGCCGCTGCCTTAGGCTCAGGTCATGATCTCAGGGTCCAGGGATGGAGTCCCACATCAGGCTCTCTGCTCAGCAGGGAGCCTGCTTCCTCCTCTCTGTGCCTGCCTCTCTGCTTACTTGTGATCTCTCTCTGTCAAATGAATAAATAAAGTCTTTAAAAAAAAAAAGAAAGAATTCATATCTTTGGGCGCCTGGGTGGCTCAGTGGGTTGATCCTCTGCCTTCAGCTCAGGTCACGATCTCAGGGTCCTGGAATCAAGCCCCGCATCGGGCTTTCTGCACAGCAGGGAGTCTGCTTCCTCCTCTCTCTCTGCCTGCCTCTCTGCCTACTTGTGATCTCTCTCTCTGTTACGTGAAGAAATAAAAAATCTTAAAAAAAAAAAGAATTCATATCTTTCCAGAACATTTATACACAATGTGGATTTTGAAGTGAATAATCTAAAATTTCCTGATACTTATTTTCTGTGTACTGCACAGGGTGATCAGAATTTATTTTATTTCTCTTTCTTTTTTATTTATTTTTTTTAAACAGAAGCATTATTAAAAAAAAAAAAAGAAAACCAATAAAAACCTTTCTTGTAGCAGTGGTGACAAAATTACATTTATCTGAGCCTACCAAATATGCATACCCCCGTGACAGTAAATGCTCACTTACAGTTATGGAACATGAGAAAAATGGAAATTCTTCTGTCGTGTTGCAGAATCTATAACCTAACACAATTTTGAAACCACTTTTTGCTCTTACAGAGTTAATTTGGTAAGCTCCAAAGGACTCAAGAGTCTTTCTCAGGGCAGGCTAACCACATTGATTCTTTTCCTCTTTCAATTTTTAATTATCAGCATCCACAAATTTAGGGTTAAGAACCAGTGTATACTTTACCTCCCTCAGATAACTAAGAATTGGTGTTCTCAGGCTTGTCTTTAGGAAAAGTCACGGGTTGAGCTAAGTTTATGCATGAAAAATTTCTCCCCAGAAGGAAAATGTTTTTGGAAAAGAGTGAAAACAGGGCTTTGAATGAAGGCATGTGTGTAACCGAACGTGGGCGGGGGAAAGGCTGTAATGGACAGGTTCCTTCTGTGGTGTGAAAAGTCACCACTCCAGGAACTGCAAGCTACACTCAATTAGGCGGTTACTCAACTTGTTTCTTGACTTGAAAAATGCTTGAAATTCAGGAACTGTGGTCCTGTGGTCAGAAAGGACAATGAAAATATATTAAGCAAGAAAGTTCATATATATATATATGCAGAATCTATAACCTAACACAATTTTGAAACCACTTTTTGCTCTTACAGAGTTAATTTGGTAATTTGGTTAATTTATATATATATAAAGTTTATCTTCGGTCAGGAACTGGCATGTTAGGAAGACTTAAAAGATGTTTCAAACACCAGTAATCCACAGAGACAAATAAAAGCAAAAGGAAACTATGACAATGAAACTCGGCATCTGGTTGACATTTACATAAAGACACGAGAGTACAAACAATTTTCAGGACGACCACTCCAGTGACATATTTTTTAAAGAGTGCAGAAAAGAAATATGTGGCTGAGCAAATCTTAACACCACATGCAAGGGAGCCATCAATATTTATTACCTTATAGATTTGCCAAATGACGTAGAGCATCTGGGAAGACTCTACGGAGTGCCGAGCTGGAAGTTGGTTATGTGCTTTCATACGTTGTTCTGTGGACGGAGGCCAGACCTGGTTCTTTTGGAAGAGATAAGCAGGGATCTACTGACTTTGTAACTCTTCGGTAGATGAAAGTTAAGCAGGCAGATGTCTGCACGGACAGTGCAAGTGGGAAGCAAAACACCGTGGAGAAGAAAAAAACAACAAACCCCTGTTCTTTGAGACCCTCCCTGGCAGGGTGTCTGTTTAGGTAAAGGCAGGGCAGGCAAAGAAGCCTTTGGGCTCAGGATGTGTTTTCATTAGTGGGCAGAGTACAAGTCCCTGAGTGGAGAGGAGCCCAGCAGGTGCACAGTTCAAAAACCAAGGGGGATGTCAGCTCTCTGGGAAGTAACTGCTCCCAGGCCCTTACAGGGTAACAGCCCTAAAGCTCTGAGGGAGTAATTAATGGCTGTGTGTTTGAGAAGGGCTCCTCCACATTGGTTAGCAAATCAGGCTGCATGGAATTCAATTTCTAGACTCTCGAATCTAGCGGCATGGTTCACTTCTGCCACTTGTGTCTCTGTCTCCAGTCCACTGGCATCAAGCCCGGTGCCCAGATAGTATTTTGCTAGAATGAGTTGTCACAAGATTGTGAATTCTAGAAAATATCAAATCTGAGGCCCAAGAAATTCCATCCCCTTGGTATACCGGTTCAGCCAATGGGCTGCTGCTCTAATGGACAAAAATGCAGTCGACTTTCTCAAGCATCCTCTGAGCAGGGGGCGGGGGGGCAGAAAGAATGGTCCATGACAGCTGCTGAATCTGGCTAATGGATATATAGATATTGTATATCCAAATGGCTATATGGATAGCATGAATATTATACAATTGGATTATACTAATGGACATTTTACTACGCGGCCTGCTTTTATATATTCTTTAAAATTTTTCCATCACTGGGACGCCTGGGTGGCTCAGTTGATTAAGCGGCTGCCTTCGGCTCAGGTCATGATCCCAGCGTCCTGGGATCGAGTCCCACATCGGGCTCCTTGCTTGGCAGGGAGCCTGCTTCTCCCTCTGCCTCTGCCTGCCACTCTGTCTGCCTTTGCTTGCTCTCGCTTCTCTCTCTATGACAAATAAAAAAATTTTTTTTTTTTTTCCATCACTACAAGTGTAAGTAAGAGGAAGGGAAGAAAACAGCTCAGCGTCTAGTTGCAGCTGGAAACCAGCCTTAACTGATTGAGATAAGAGAGTGGAAGGTGAACCTGTCCTTCCCCACACAACAGCACGTTTCTTTGGAGGAGAAATGAAAAGTGTTCGAGTCAACCTGTTTATTTAGGTTTATTACCTTTCTGCATCCCTCCTGCTTCTCAAAATGGAAGGAGTAGTTCCTGCTCAGTGATTCCACAGGGATAAAGAAATCTACACTCCATAGCTTGGTTCCCTGTTGGCCACAAGAGAGGGAAGGCACTGGATTTTTAAGTTCGGTGGATGAAGGAACATAATGGCAGCTTAATTTGAGAGAAGGGCATTGCTTCAACAGTCATGAATGAAGCAGCACCTGTCACTTCCCTCTCTGGCCTGTCACAGACAGCATCTTATTGGATCTTGTTAACCTGCTACCCAAGGAATGATCATCCTGATTTGAAAGTGAGCAAAATCAGACAAGGGGAACCTCATTAATGCTGAAAACACTTTGTGATTTTCAAAGAATTCCAATTTTTTTTTGAACTTAAGAAACCACTGATAGTAGGCAAAGAAAAATATTTATTGTGCCCATTTACAAACGAGCCACGGAGGCTTAGACAGGTTAAATGACTTGTCTAAAACTTCTCAGGGGTTCCAGAAATGACTTGTGGTCTTCTATGCTTTGGGAGCCCAGGCTGGTTATGCAGCTTCCCGTCAACGTTTGCATTATGTGGGTGTCTTGGGTCATTTCCTATTACAACAAACTTCAGTCTTCCTCACTGGCCACAAAGCCAAATTCTGAAAATCTGTTCCTCGCTGACAGTGCTCTTTGTTCCTCAGGGGGCTGTCTGTAGGGAGAGATCTGCAAGGTGGAAGCCGGGGAGGATGGGAAGAGAGAAGGACTGAGAACTCGGGGCTGGTGCCCTTCTTGCCAAATTTGTGTTTGTGGCGATCAAGTTGGCTTCTCCTGGAAGAAAAACCTGGGCATGTGGGCACGTGGGGAGCTGATTTCCTGCAGAAGCCTCTGAGATCTAGGTCCCTTTTCTTTAAGGCCCCTCTGGCTAACTCTAGTAGGGAATGTGCTAAATGGGGGGCGGGGGTGTGCTTCAAATTCAGACCTGGCTTTTGTTGTCCTAACCTTGTACTCTGGACGGGACAGCCCTTCCCGACTGGCTCCCGGTAAGTGTAAAATGAGGAGCTGTGGACGAGTCAGTAATGCCGAGTCGGAAGGGTCTGCCCAGCACAGAATCTGACCTGGACCCTCCGTCAGTGCGATTCCTTCTTCTCCTTTCCTTCCCGGCAAAATCCTCCCGGGAATCTGTTCTTCCCAGTAGACGCTTGAAGGAAGGCTGGAAGGAGAGGAATCAGAACCCCCAGGGAAGCAAATGACCTCCACTGTCTTCCTTTCCTCTGCCGGTGACCGTCCAAACTTACGGCCCGATCACTGTCCCTAGGACCACAGACCCTCCTCGAAGAGCGGACGGGTCGGGGTGGGATCGGGGGTAAGATGTAACGCCGGGGGTGCCTGGGTGCCACTCGGTTCCCAGGTCCACGTGCCCGCTCCACAGCGCCCCCTCGCGGCCTCTTGCCTCAGGGAGGACGAACTTGCCACTGGTTTCCCCAAGCTGCGTCTCCGGGCAGCGACCCCGCCCCGGGGGTCACTGGCGTTTGACACTGCAACCGCCTGGGGGTCGCTAGACACTGGGGGAGGATCAAAGCATTCCTCCGGAGCCCGAAGCGCCGAGGGATGCACTTTTGTTAGCCCGGCCTCACCTCACCAATAAATTTTTCTGCAAACGATGGGGCAGGGGTGGAGGGCCAAGGGGGGGGGGCGCTGGTGGCCGGAACGAAGGGACGGGAGGGTCGCGCACCTGTGTTCCTGCCGCGTGAAATCAGTATGATGCCGGTGACATCTCCCCCTCTCTTGCCCCCTTCGAACCACTCATCTCCCTTCTTTCAACACCGGCCTGCTCTGTGGGGTCAGCGTTTTCAAAGAGAGTATTTCTTTCCTCCGGGCTCTTAAAAGTTTATGTAGCACTTTGTTATAAGGGGTGCGTCCTCAGGCGGGGCTTTCTTCTCTCCCTGTTCCCCCTTCCCCCCACACAGGCCTTTCCCATTTTCTCACCCCACCTAGAAGTATTAAAAAAAAAAAATGGGGCATAGCTTTAGGGGTGATTTGTTTTAAGTTTAGGTCTTTTATTTTGCAAACTAACAGATGGAAGCCTCCAGGAGGGAGGGTGAGGAGAATGGCTCAAGGTCAAGGGTGACTTTAATTGGCAAAACCAAGGATAGAACAGGAAGTTCCTTAGCATTACTAACCCCCACCCCCCACTTATTTCACAGACGGAAAAAAAATCCCAGAGCTATCTCAGGCCAAGTCAAGTACTTTGTAGAGGTGTCGGTGTTCTCACCAACTGGCTTCGAGGCTGGAGGCTCGGGACTCACACTGCAGTCACTGGAGAATACGGACAGTCAGTCGCTTGCCAGCCACGGGAAAGCAAGACAGAGAGCCCAGTGCAGTTTGGTCCTTTCTTCCTCTCCACTCCTTCCCCACCCCCAATCCAGAGCAGACACCATAGTGCATCTGAGCTGTGCAAGACATTCTGTCAGGGGCTTCTGCCGGGCTGGGGTAGAGCTTGAGCATAGGATGTTTCTGGTAGAAATTAGGAGGATCCCTCCTGCTGGGAGAGAAGAGAGACTTCCTGGGGCTAATACTCAGACCCGAGAGTGAGCATATCACACAGAACAGGGCCAGGAAGGCCTATTTAGATGGTTTGTAAGTTTTTGCTTAACATCCTACTTTGGAACCTTTGTGAATTGTGAGTACCCTCTTTGTCACCGGAATGAATGCTCATTGGATCTGGGCTCTAGGAATTAACTCTTTCTTGAAACTACTCCATGTTCCCTTCTTTGACTAGTTGACAGCTTTATCTTATTTTATTTTTTGTTTTGCTTTCACATTTTTAAAAGATTTTATTTATTTATTTGACAGACAGAGATCACAGGTAGGCAGAGAGGCAGGCAGAGAGAGAGGGGGAAGCAGGCTCCCCGCTGAGCAGAGAGCCCAATGCAGGGCTTGATTCCAGGACCCTGAGAACATGACCTGAGCCAAAGGCAGAGGCTTTAACCCACTGAGCCATCCAGGTGCCCCCACTGCTTTCACATTTTTGACCTGCATTTTGACCAGACAGGATCAATCTTAGAAGTATGGTGCAGCAGAATTGCCACCAAGATGTCAGAACTAACAGTGAAGCCTGTTTCTATTTTTTTTCCTCCTCCTCTTCCTCTTGTCCTCTGTGGACTTTCCTCACGAGTCCATCAACAGAAGTGACAGTTTGTTAGAGCCTTTAAGTTTTGAGAGAGAATCTGGAAATCACTGAATCTTACTCCTTCACTTTTTAGTCGAGGAATCTGAGGCCCAGCAAGGTAAAAAATTTGCCCAATGCCTGCTACACATGGATGAAATTAAATTTTCACCATAGTGCCTGACCCCTCCCTGGTTTTTGCTTCCTCCTCTCTCTCTTGCTTTCTCTCTCCTTGGTGTAGTTGGACTGTGGGGAAAATATTGAGAGTGATTTGAGCGTGGCTAAAGTCTGCTCCCTCCCCATGTTAACCCCCAATATGGGATGGGGGTGTGTGTGTGTGTGTAAGGTCTCACGGTTGAGGGTGAGCTGTTTCAGTTAGTCATGAGGCCCCCTGGGGGTAGTGGGAGCTCCAGAGCAGGGGACAGGCTGAGCTTCCTCTCCTGGTGACCTTCCCTATAGCATGGCACTGCCCCTGGGGCAGAACCAGGGCTCTGCCACCATTCTGGAGTGTGCCTCCCCTCCCCACCATTTGGAATGGGTACTGAGGAGTGAAGGTCGTCTGTGGTTGCCTCATCTTCTAGCTGCTACGTGACCCTCTAGTGAACTGAGCCCCGTTTCCCAGCAAGGAGGATCATACTTGGGTGGGTGGGAGAGATGTCCTTCAGATGTGCAAGGAAGGATTGCTTCACGTTGGGGGCATCAGACGCCACACCCGCTGCAAAGGGCATTGTTTTTTATTTTTTTATTTTTTATTTTTTATTTTTTTATTGTGTGGAGGCACCGTGGAGCCTGAGAAGTTACTGTGGGCCCGTGAGTCCTGGGCGGCCACTGTGTGCCTCCCTAGCAAATCCCATGCGCTTCTCTTAGCCTCAGTTTTCCTCTCTGGACTAGTCATGGCCCTCTCGGTTTCATATGCCTGTGATTTAAAAACCCTGCTTCGTGCGGAGGAGGGAGGAGAACCCAGATCGCATTGTCCTTTTGTTCAGCTTCTTTTTGGACGCGCGGAGCAAGGAAAGGGAGAAGAGTTATCTCCCGAAAGCTGCCCCCCGCCCGCCCCCTTGCCTGTGACAGGTCGTATATTTGATTACGCAAGGCAAATTGGGAAATCATATCTCTGCAATCCCATCTGGGATTATTTATTTCGCTGCGTCCACAGCCGGTCAAAGTTGTGAGAGAATACAATGTTAAAAGTAGCTTCCCGCGAGAGGAGGTGGATTCGAGTTCATCTCCAGAGGAACCAGAGCCATAACCCGCCCCAGCAATCACTTCTGCGAGACGCAGAAGTCTCAAGCGTTCTTCACCACCCCAGGCGCTCGCCGCAGGCTGATCTAGCTGGCGGCGTCTCAGGCTGGTGATGCAGGGCCCGGGTCCTCCCGGGTCCAGCTTGGTCTCCAGGCCTGGGAAGCAGGGGAGTGGGGCAGGGCGGGGCGCGGAGGAGATCGGGCTTGGAATCTCCCCGGGCCTCGCGCTTCCTTCAGGCTGGTTCGCGGAGTTAAAATGACAACCCTAAACTGACACAAGTAACAACTTCCAGGTACTCCGGGGTCAGTAGGGCCGGGTCGCCGAGCCAGGGGATCTGCGGTGTCCTGTCCTTTAAGGTTAACCCCACTTAGGAGTTGGGGAGAGGGAGGCGCAGAGGGAGCTGAAGGATGTTCTTCGCTACCGCCCAGCCCGCATTGGACGCCCCCTCTGCCGGCTCCGAAACCCCGGGCGCTCGGCCTCCAAGCCGGATCGCCCGCGCCCAGCCACCGCCCGGAAACCGGCCCACGGCCCGCTACGCTCCGGCGGCCGAGGGCTCTAGGAACCGGGCGAGAGGCGGCCGGCCTGGCAGGGGAAGCCAAGCGCGCCCCCAAGTCGCACCCAAGCCGGCGTGGCCACGCGGGCCGGACACTGCGCGGGGCCGGCGGGGCGGGCAGCGGGGCGGGGGGCGCCGCAGCGGATCCACGCGTGAGCCGGGGCTGATCCGAAACACGCTTCCCTCTTTTTCTTTTTGGAGCGGTATTTGAAGGAAAAAAAGAAAGAAAGAAAGAAAATGACCCTCCCTCCCTTCCGCTTTCTTGTTAAAGTTCTGTTGCTGGACTTGCGGCAGGGGGTCTTCGCACCGGGTAGGTCGGAGCTGTGCGGGAATGGGGGGGAGGTGGTTGCAGGGGTTAGGGTGAGAGAGATTTGGGGGGCAAGGGAGAAGGAAGCCGAGAGAGGAGCTGAGCAATTAAGAGAGAAGGAGATTCTGCGGGCCTCGCCCACCAAGCCAGACCCGCCGCGTCACCGGCGACCCCGCCGCTTTGTCATTTACAAGAGGGACTCGGACTTGCACTTGGTAATTTGGTGGTTTAGGGCAAGGGATTTGCTTCCTCATCTAACAGGTCCTAGACTCCTGGCCTGACTCCTTTTTAGAGAGGAACCCGGAGAAGGAATCTGGATTCCCCGGCCCCTCGCCTTTCCGTGGAGCATCCTCACCGCCTTTCCGCGGCCGGGCCCAGAACCAACCAACGAACATTGCTTGAGCTGTTCTCGCTAGGTGAAGACTGCCGGGGAAAGCCTCTCTTCCCATCTTGCAGATGAGGCAACTGAGGCGCAGAGATAGATTGACCAAGATCACGTGGTCAGTGGACAGACCTGTCTAGAGCCCGGGCTCTCTGCTCCTGCTGCTTTCGCACGGTTTATTTACTAGCCACTTTGCGCAACCGTAGATTCTCTTTTCATTTTCCCAGAAAAATGGAGACAATTTCTTGTTTAATATCGGAGTCCCTCAGACTTCCTGAAGCTCATCCCAAGATAAAAACACCCCTTTCCCCACTCCCTTCCCACATACCTCACTTCTAAGCGATTGTTGGAATTGGGATACCCAAGGGGGGTGGGGCATTCGGGGCCAGGGAATAGAGTGTAATTTAACTGGATTGCGATTACAGCTGCGGGCCTTCCCGTGGCGGATGGGGGTGCAGGAAGGTGGTGGACAGGTAGGGGTGGGGTGGAGCGGGACTCCAGGAATTGGGCAGGGAGGTGTGGAGGTATGGAGGCTGTCTTGTTTCTGCCAGGGGTGGGGGAGTGCTGAGAAAGTAAGAGCTCTGGGCCCACCCGCCAGAAACCTGTGGGCAGGTCCCTTCCGCAAGCGCCGCGGAACCGCCTTCCCCCTCTCGGGGCTGGTGAGGCCGGTCCTGCAGACCCACGTTCTCAGGACCTTGCTCTCTCGGTTTGCTCCGAGTCCTGGGAGCCGGTGCCACTGTCCTTGGGCCCTACTAGCTCCTACACCCCCAGTCCCCAGCTCCAGTCCTGGGTTCGCCCGCATGATTTACTGTACACAAATCCCTCTTGTTTCCTCCTTATGTAGCAGCTTTTACAACTCCCAACTAGTTCAAGGGCTGTCTGTCTGGTTTATTTTGTGTTTAGGAAATTGCCATTGAGTGCCTCTTTGCCCTCCCATTCCTTCCTTGTTCCCCTTCCCCTCGATCTATTACCCCACATTAGCAAACCTTCTTTCTTGATTTTGTTTCTTAATATTTAAAAGAACTAGTGAAGGGCTAATGACCTCATATACTACCCCCCTAAAAGCCATAAATGAAATAAAAGCCCAGGGAGCCAACTGCGCGAACCCGCCGCTGGCTCTGGTGGAGGTTTGTGCTTCACTTTCAGGTCACGGGGGAGAAGCACTGAAATGCGTTTTGCAAAAGCAGAAATGTGTCTAGTAGGAATAGTCGCAGAATAGTTGGTAAAAACGTGCTGTGTCCTGTTATAGGAGGGCTGCTCTTAACGCCAGGTACAAGTGTCAGGCCAGGAGCGGGGGAATAAAGTTAAAAACAAAACAAAACAAAACAAAAAGCGCGGACCCACTGTGAGTCTTTGTGGTTGGGTCGGGAAGGGCTCTGCGAAGATTCTGAGACTTCAGAGAAGAGGCCGACCAGTCCACTGCTCTCCCGGAGACCACTGGGCTCCTCTTTGAAACTCAGAGTCGTCATTGGAAAAAATGGGGGAAAATAACACATTTCTGTTGCCAGGAATTCAAATGCTCTAAAGTAAGTGAACAAATGCACTTAGACGAATATAAGAAACTACGAAAAAGGTAATAAAAGTCACTGGTGTTATTATTAGTGGGGCCAAGCGAGAGGCACGAAAGGTCTGCGTGACGCTTTGTCCCGTGTCTGAGCGCGCACAGCTCCTGGTTTACCTTCTGAGACGCCCCAGAGCAACTGAGCAGCGTACTGCAATACTCAGGACGGATGCTCTGGTTCCTTCCCTGGACATCGTGAAAGGCTTCGGGGAGAAGCACCCGCACAAAGGGAAATCCCAGTGTCTATTTACTAGGAAAGAATTCTGCGACTCCGCCAAAGGCTTGAGAGTACCTGCGCGTCCCGCCCTCCGATCGCGTTACTTTGACAGTAATCAACTGCCTCCTTTCCACCGCTCAGAACTTGGTTAACTTCTTTCCACGGGCTCTGAGAAGAGAGACGCTAGAATCAGTTCAGCAATTTCCTTCCTGTACACATACTTACCGCAGGCCTACTATGTGCCCAGTGCAGTGGCGCTTTCCCAGTCTCTCCTCGACCGATCCTGAGATGCACTGATTATTTAAAGGTGTTCCCAGAAGTGGGTCTAAGGGCTTTTAAATTCATTTCAAGAAATAAATGTAACGTTGAAATAGGGGACTAATTCTTCGAAAATGTTGAAAATTTAATTGTTATTAATCATTTGTGTAAGGGATTTTTGAGGCAGACGGTAGAAAGTCTCTCTTTTTTCTTTGTAAGTGCTCCCATGCACACTAAAAAGTCATCCTTTAAAAAAACAACTTCGTTTAAAAACATGCTTGGAGTGGGTATATTGCACTTAAATTTCCTAATAGCATGTATCTCCCCCCCCCCCCCGCCCCATCAACCGTAACAGTAATTGACAGCGGAGAAAAAGGTAAGTGACGTGGGTGCCTTGGCCACCTGCCGGCCTCACGGGTTTGGTGGAAGTTAATGAGTTAACTACTTTGCACTTCAAGGATGAGCGGCGCTGGCCACAGAACTATCCACAGATCATTTGTCCGCCAACCTGGCGCTGGGTGTGTGTGTGTGTGTGTGTGTGTGTGTGTGTGTGTGTGCAAGGTATCATGGTTTAGTGTTGCAGGAGAAAGTAGGATGCCGCTGCGCACCGGGTTGGAGAGGCCTCATTCCGCGCGCAGCTTTGGGTTAATTGCCGAGGCGCGGAGATACTGGCGATGCTGATAACGTGCAGATCCACACCAGCCTTTCTGACCGCTGGCTTGGCTGTCGTCTTCTCTGTGAACAATGCGATCCGTAAGAGTGTGTTTCTGCTTGTTTCCTATAGTCCGCGGGATAAATGGCGACTTCACCCCAGCAGACGCCGTCACACTTCGGTTGTAACGTTGGGACCGAAGACCCGGCTGCACCGAACGCCGCGCGGGAGCATTTTCGAGAGGAGCGCGGCTGGGAGGGGCGCCACGGCCGCGAGGAGGCGGAGAGCGCCAGGCCGGCGCGCCTCGGCCAATCAGCGTGCACACCGCCTGACAACCGTCCAATTAGAGGGCGCGGAGCTCGGGGCCCGGAGCCGATAATACTAGGAAGGGGAGCAGAGGCTGAGTATTGCAGCAAGGGGCGCTGCGCCGCACGCAGCTGCGTGCGCCCGCGCGCCCCTAGAGCCGGAGATCTGAGCCAGGCCAGGGCGGCCCAGCCTTCCCGCCCAGACTGGGTCAGAGGAAGCCGAAAGCAGCTTTAGCGGGGTGAAGCGCTCGGGGGTGCCGAGGACCGGTTAGAACTTGGCAGAGTCCGGGATGTGCGGAGCGAGGCCACTGAGGACTTGATTCATCTTCTCTACCCTTCTCCCCTGCTCCCCATCCACGGGGCTCCAGGCCTCCAGCTGTCAGCCCCCGATTTCGTGGCAGGGTGTGGCGGACCCGATTTCTGTTTGCAAGCACTGCCAGCAGCCCAAGAGCCAGGTCCCAAGGCTGGATAACTTTTGCCTCGGCTGCTGGCCCGGGCCTCAGAGTCTTGGTGAGTGCCGTGATGTTGCTGGGGTGTCAGGGAGGGCAAATATCACCTTTTCTTATCTTTTGTGCTTTACGTGCATGTCTTGCCTGTACGTGCAAACCGTGCCCGATGTCGATATGGAGACCTTGCAGCTCAGCCCTGCGCGGCTCAACGCCTATTGATACTGGAAGAGCATCGCAGCTCCATGCCCCGTGTCCTTATGGGGATCTGACAGAAGAACAATTTTGCCTTTGAGTTATTTGCTGGGGGTGGGGGACATGAAAGGACCTTTCCAAGCTCAAAATGGGGTTCCTGTTTTTGAGAGGCATTTGAAAGGTGTAGGGCGGTACTTCGCCGCGTCTCAAGGGCCCCTGTGGTCTAAAGGAAAAGGACTCTCCCATGGACGTGGTCCTGTTCATCATGGCCATAGTAGTTGGACGTGGGGAAGCCCGGCGAGCGGACTAGGCCGGCCTAGTTGGACACAGTACTTTGGTGCGTGTGATCAACGCGTTTCCGGAGGGACTTGTCCCGAGAGGGGGTGTAAAGCCAGAGGTCTGTGGTTAAAGGTCAGGTGCTCATGGAGCACTTAGAATCAATAGATAGAAACCTTGTTGGGTTGGGGATTTCTGGGCCCTGAAGCTACAAGAACGGCGCTGTGGTGTGGAAGTGAGGGACGCGGAGAGAACAGGGGTCTCCAAGGGGCCGAGGCTGGCGGACCAGGAGCGTGCGGCGCGAGGCCGAGGGTCCGTGCCTGACGGCGGTCGGTGCCTCTCGGCGTCTTTCCGTGTCTCCGCAGAGCGCAGGAGGACACCGAGCGTCGGCCGGAGCGGAGCGCAGTGCGCCATGGCCGACGGGCCGGCGGCGGGCCCGGCGGCCGGGGACTGGGAGATCGACGTGGAGAGCCTGGAGCTGGAGGAGGACGGCCGCGGGCCGCCGCCAACCACCCCGCCCGGGCCCAGCCCGCCGTCGGCCGACGGGGACGGCGAGGACGACGAGGACGACGAGGACGACGACGACGCGGAGGACGAGGGCGACGGCCTGGACGCGGGCGCGTCCCCGGGGGGGCCGGGCGGGCCGGAGCAGCCGCGGGCCCCACGGCCGGGGCCAAGCCCCGCGCCGCAGGCCTCGCCCGCGCCGGCCCGGCCCCCGGAGCGCGGCGCGAACGCGGGCGGCGGCGCGGAGCCGCGCAAGCTCAGCCGCACGCCCAAGTGCGCGCGCTGCCGCAACCACGGCGTGGTGTCCTGCCTCAAGGGCCACAAGCGCTTCTGCCGCTGGCGCGACTGCCAGTGCGCCAACTGCCTGCTGGTGGTGGAGCGCCAGCGCGTCATGGCCGCCCAGGTGGCGCTCCGGAGGCAGCAGGCCACGGAGGTGCGTACCCGCCGCGCCCGGGGTCGCGCCTCGCGGGGGAGCCGGGCCGCCGTGGGGGTGGGGGGGCCGTCGGGCGCGGGGAGGGCCGCGGCGCCCGGCGCTTCCCGGGGAGGCCGGGGAGGACGCTTCTCTGCTCCCCGCGGCCCGCGGAGCCCGGCGGGGTGGAGACGCGGCCGCGGGCATCGCTGGGGGAACTTGTCCGGGGAAGTTCTGGGTTAAAAGCAGGCGGAGAGACCTTGAAAGTGGTAAAGTGGTTCGGAACTTTGTGGGAAAGCCTTTTTTTTTTTTAATCTTTTAACTGTTAAGGCTTATTTTGGTGGTGCTGGGGGGAGGAGGCCGGTGGTGGCCGCAGGGCCCCGGTTCGGCCGTCCGCCCCCGCGTTTCAGTGCGGGTCTCGGGCAGGGAGCCGCGCGGCGGCGTGTGCGCTCAGCGCTGCCGCCGTCACGGGCCCTTTAAGAGAGGCCCACGAGCTGCCCATTTTACAGATGAGACCACGCTGGCCAGGGGAAGGAGGCGCCCGCAGAAAGATCCCTGCTGCCCCACACCGTGCCGGGGTTTTCTTTAAGGGGGAGGCTCTTCTGGAACTTCGGGTTTCTGGTTTCCTTGTGTTCCTGCGCACGGAGAGCTCAGAGTTAGGGAGGCTGCGCGGGGTCTCCTCTCCCAGAGTTTTGCGTTTACTTTTTGGCGAGAAGGGCCTGGGGAATGGATCACCCTATACACAGAGGACAGTGACCCTACTGGAAAGGTTCCCAAGGACCCCCGAGAGTGCGCGCTGGTTGCCCCAGGTGGCCTTGGCCCTGGGCTGGGCCTGCCCCCACCTGCGCCACGTTTCACCGCGGTCTCCAGGGTCCCTCGAGGGTCCCCCTCGCCGGCTGGACTGAACGCGGGGGGTACAAGGGCCCAGAATACCGCAGACCTGGTGGTGAGGGAGGGAGCGAAGTCGTGTTTCTTCTTGTCCCCCATGCCAGCAGGTCTCTGAGGGTTTTGTTTGCCTTCCTGTGTCCCAGTCTTCCCAGTGCTTTTAGCCAGGCTCGGGTTTGCGAGACCGGTACCCTCATATCTGTCCTTCAACCCGCTGCTCCTCATCCCACCTGCCCGACTGCGAGGAGGGACCAGCTCCGCCTCACTGCTCGGTGGCAGGCCATGGGCACCTTTGACCCCACTTCTGGGTGCCTGGGACACAGCTGTACCCCCACAGCTCTCCTTCAGGGCCTGGCTCCTGTCTCCACTGGCTCCTGGCTCCTTTTGCCTTCCTGTGGGATGTCCCCTAATTTCTGGCTGTGGGATGAATCTGGGGTGACTCTAGCCAAAGTGGACCCAGGGAAAATCTGCCCCACTCCCCATCAGTTGAAGTTGGTGGCCTCAGACAGAGCTTCCAGCTCGTTGTCCTGGAATTAAGGGGTGCTGGTGTAAATTAGTTGAGAGTCATTTTTGACATGAGATGGTGAAGTAAATACATTTAGCTGGGAGGGGTCGCTGATGCCACTTAGTCCCCTCATCCCACAATTTCTTTGAGGCCACTGTTGATTATGTTTCTTGTGTTTACAGGACAAGAAGGGGCTTTCCGGGAAGCAGAATAATTTCGAGCGCAAAGCCGTGTATCAGAGGCAAGTCAGGGCGCCCAGTTTGCTGGCCAAAAGCATTTTAGAAGGTAAAGCAATGCAGAATTACTCTTCAGCCTTTTAAACCAAGTTCCGAGGGATTCCCATTATTCACACATATGGCATTTTTATTAACCTGTGAAGGAGCAGTCTGAGGGGAGGGTGCTTTTTATTAGGAAGTTTTGCTCTGGGGAGGAAATCAGGATGTGGGAAAATGGATCTCACATCCCTCCTGAGGTTTTCTTCACCGATAATTCTGCTGTCTGCGTAGTAGTTGTTGTTTTCTTAATAGTGAAGGGGTGGACATGGAGTGTGTCTGAAATTTGCCCTAGCATGAGGGGTGTGCAAAGATCCACTGTCACCTGATAATGGGGTGAGGAAGGAAATCAATTTAAAAACTTTCTTTGGTTGTCGTTGGAGCTAGAGTCAGTCAAGTGAGGAGGTCACAGCTAGCCACGCGGGTAAAGACCTCTAGTCGGGCTGATCCACCCTCTAACACCACTGTTTTTCATCGTACTGTATTCCTCTCCAGAGAAGCTATGTAATTGTGGTTATTGTGCACCTCAGTTGGCCATTTCTGACAGTCAACTTTGTAGAATTGGGAAGAGGTTTTGAATCCAAGGAGGAAAGTGGAGATTGAAGTCGAATTTGAACAGCGTGAATTCTTTCTCTCTACCATGTCTAAAGCCTGGGGATACATTAATTCTTCTTAGATTATTGCTGATTTTAAAAAGCCACTCTGGGAATAGAATTTATTTATTGATCTGATAATATATTGACTACCTTTCACCATTTAAATAAAGGAAAGTTTATATTTGTTCTAATCATTGTCTCTTCATTAGATTTGGGTTGAAAAGCAGGCTTTTTTTAAAAAGTATATATTTGAATTCTGTTTTTGTTTTTGGTTTTTTTTTTCTTACGTGGCTTCTGAACGGAGTTGGTTCTACGCAGGTTTTAAAGTTTGTTTGTGTCTTACTCTGTACCATATACTTCTGACCTTAGAATGGTTTCTCATGCATTAAAAATGAATTTGGTTGCAAACTGGGTAAACAGATTTATAGCCATAGGGACCACAGGGATAACTTGAAATGGTGCCAAAGCAGCTCAAGGAGTGGGAGGGCTAAATGGATTAGTAAATTCAAGTAAATAACTTCCTACCGGAGAGATGGAAACATTAATATTCAAATTTTATTTTATTTGCAAATGAGGATGATGGGTTTGTCACTGTGTCAATGCAGACATCACAGTGGAGCCTTCAAACAAATCTGAGAGCAGCCAGTCCTGGGGGTTAGTGAAATACTCAAAGTATTTTATGTGCCAGGAATCCTACTTATGTCATGTTCATCTTCATTGTTGTTTTGTTGTTTTGAATACTTCGTCCTTATTCATAAAATGTGCACTGACTTTTTATTCTAATGATCGCCTGTTCAGCCATTCTGGGATCTGGCCAGCGTGATCAGACCTTGGGAAGAATGTTTTAGTTCAGTAATTTTCAATGTAGCTGCAGCTGTCCTCTCTGCTTTTACTTTTGTTTGCTTGTTTCTACCTCTAGCCTCTGGGAGGGGCCTGCGGAAATCACTGTCCAGTCTGACCAGTTAACAGCTCTTTTTAATTTTCTATGTTTCTCTGTTTCCTTAAGTCCCCTCTCTCTTTCTCCCCACTAATCTGCTGTAACTTTCTCTTTTTCCCTAGCTCTCCTTGGACTATTCTACACCTGTAACAATGTGTATGTAATGAACCATCTTTAGAAAATAGCCGTGCCGTCCGCTTTAGGAATAGAGATCTTTTTTTTTTACCATGGAGAAAGATGACACGGATAGTAAGGAAGCATTGACTGAGCAAGATGATGGGCAGACTTGTCCCTTAACATGTAGGAGTCTGGGAAGTGCATGACAGTTTCAGCCAGTGATGTGTGCCTGGACAGGTAAACAAACACCCCCGTAATGACAGAACAATAAAGAAAGTTACAGGATCGCTCCCCTGCTCCCCGGAGGGACCTATTTTAAACTGAGCCTACACTTTTGCTTTCTGTGTAAAAGACGAGTGTTTTGGAACTGTACATTTTTCTGGTTCTGCCGACTTGCGGTGTTTCTGTTGCCTTCTCAGCTCCCAGATTTGTCTTCCCTAGATGTTAATCTCTTTCCCTGTGCAATGCTTGCTCGTTTTAGGCTACCGCCCCATTCCAGCCGAGACTTATGTGGGAGGGGGCTTACCCCTACCTCCCCCGGTTAGTGACCGGATGCGGAAAAGGCGGGCCTTTGCCGATAAAGAGCTGGAGAACATAATGCTGGAGAGAGAATATAAAGAGAGGGAGATGCTGGAAGCGTCCCAAGCCACTGCCTTGTTCCTGCCCAGCCGCCTGGGGCACGGACCGGAGTACAACTCCTACCAAAGCGCCTACAGCCCCACCCCAGTGGAGCCGGCGAACAAAGACTTCTGCAATTTCCTGCCCACCTGCCTTGATCTCACCATGCAGTATTCAGGGTCTGGGAATATGGAGCTCATCTCTTCCAACGTCAGTGTGGCCGCGACTTACAGGCAGTATCCCTTGTCCTCGAGATTTTTAGTTTGGCCCAAGTGTGGCCCCATCAGCGACACTCTTCTCTATCAGCAATGCCTGCTAAACACCACCACCTCGGTTCAAGCCCTGAAGCCCGGCAGCGGCTGGGACTTGAAGGGAGTGCGGGTCCAGGACGGACTTGTGGCAGAACACGACTTGACGCCCCCCAAGCTAGAAGGCTCGCTGCTGCCGCCTCACCCTGCGGAGGTCCAGACGTCGAGAAGTGACCTTCAGGGTCACCAGGCCGTCCCCGAGAGGTCTGCCTTCTCCCCACCCAGACGGAATTTCTCAGCACTTGTTGACACGGACTCCCTGGCGGCTCAAGGGGACGTCTTAACCAAGATCAGCAAAGAAAGCGCCAGGCACCCTCTACCACTTAAACATAATCCATTCCACTCATTATTCCAGCAAACTCTTCATGACAAATCAGGCCCTGAGTTGCAAACACCATTTGTCAAAGAGGCCTTTGAAGAGGTCCCTAAGAAGCACAGGGAGTGTCTAGTCAAGGAGAAGCAGAGGTACACATTTACAATAGACAGATACGCCAAAGACCTTTTCGTAGCCAAACAAGTCGGAACAAAACTGTCTGTGAATGAGCCGCTGTCGTTTTCTGTTGAGTCTATTCTTAAGAGGCCTTCATCTGCCATCACTCACGTCTCTCAGTGAAAGGCTGCTTACAGGGAAAGCTGGATTTTCTGCCGTCTCAGAGGGTTCTTACCAGTTGCTAATTTTTTTTTTTTAAAGAAAAAAAGCTAAGATGTTTGTCTAAAGAAATTTCTAATGTAAATGGTGATGATTTAAAAAATGATATCTATTCATATGCATGTACTTTTTCTCCCATAAATATATTTAAACCTAAAGATGGAAATTGCTTACGTGCAAACTGTAAAGTTCCGTGCTTTACACCGCATTTCAAAAAGCAATAAAGTTGACACTGTCTTCTCAAAGACCCAGTATTTGCAGAATTACCTAGTTGTCTCTGTCTATAAGAAAAACTAGTGTCCATGAAACATGTTCCTTGTTTTTCTGTGATTCTGCATAGTTTAAAATGCTCCCAGTGGTGGTCCCTGGGGGCCACAGGAGATAGCTTATAGTGCCTTAGTTTTGCATTTTAGAGGCTGTGTAAATATAGCTACTCAAAATTGAGGCAAAAAATAGCTTTAAGGAGCATAGAACAGCTTTGCCTGTTTCTAGAATCATAATTTTGCGTGATGGGACAAAGTGGAATTAATTTGCAGGAAGATCAAGTTTAAGATCTTGTTTTTATGGTGATCTGAGTTCTCGGGATGGATGTCTTTTAGCTCTTGGCATCCTAGTTTCCTTTCCTGACAGGACGTGTATCTGGGTCCTCAAGCTTCCTTTCCAGATTGAGCTTTCTAGGCCGTCTACGCAGCTAGCGCTCCCAGAGCAGATTCACTTGTCATCAGACTGTATGGTTGAGCCCCTCACAGCTCTGTTATTTCACTGTTTCCTAAGGACCGGAGACAGCAGACACCGAAAGGGGGACACGGTCACGACTCTTCCGTGTCCAGCTTGATGTCCCACATTGTCACCAGTGCCAAAGGCTTTTGGCGTAGCTTTAAACAAAATCACGTTCAGATCACTTCAGCTGACAGTGCATTCAGTCTTCACAGCATGAGGGTGACTTCTGGAGTCTTAACCCCACCCCTCCATTTTTGAGTTTATTACTACATTCTAGTTTTGCTCAATAAAATGTTAGTTACTGTTCTCTATGATTGATAAAATGAGAGTATTAAATTTATCTCTGAAGACCTCATCTGCAAACCCCAAATGAAGTTTTTAGGATGCCACAGTCATTTCACCCCCGAAAATCCAGAGCCAAACAACCCACCGTTGGTTTTGCAATGGAGTGAGTTGTTATTTCCAGTTCTCCTGTCACTTGGGGAGCAAGAACACTTGTTGGGCATGTGGAATGTGCCAAGAAGTTTGGCATTTTAAAAAGTTTCTTTCTTGCTCTGGAAAACGTTTAAAATTACTTAAAAATGATTTTGCTACTGATGAGCTCATGTAAACCTCCAGGGGTTCTCTGAATTCTTGCTTAAAATGAGAATCGATTTCAAAAACAACAAGCCAAGGCTTAGATTGATTTCCAGTTTGTTCTTGTAAAATAATATGTGGTTTGATTGAGTCAAATTTACTTATTCTTACTATGGCAAAAGCCAGAGCAAATGGCAGTTTGCCAGAGGGAAAGAAAATGAAAGAGGACAGAGCTCACAATGACGGAGATTATCATCATTAAGTGGAAATATGTTTTCCAGTCACGAATGCTGGTGTCTGGGACGGAATCTGACTTCAGCCACCCCTCCCGCTCCTCCAGTCATCTCTGTTTTATCCAGAGAGTTGTTGATTTTTGTCTTCCTATCAGGAATTTGGTTTTTTGTGTCTGGTGTGAAGTGTAAACGTAGCATTCAACCTAACTACTGCGGAGGTAATGGGGGAAAACACATCAGAATAAACTCACAGGAAAAAAATCCCAACAGGGAAAAATAAATCCCAAGGAGAAGACCTTCTTAATCCAAACATGGACTTCCTCTCTCTATCTCTCTTTTTTTTTTTTTTTTACTCCATTTTAATAATTTGAATACTAACATTGGCCAGTTCCTCCTCTCCCCCTTTGTGTTCCGTGTACATTTTGGGACATCTTTTCTGTCCTCTGTCATTTTAGTCTCATTAAGTGAATCCCATTGGCTGTGGGTATAGGCGGTTTTTATCATGTTACCACTGACCAGATTTTTTTTTTTTTTAAAGATTATTTATTTTTGTTAGAGAGAAAGGGAGCCAGCATGTGAGCTGGGGAGGGGCAGAGGGAGAGAAGCAGACTCTCCACCAAGCATGGAGCCCTCTGTAGAGATGAGACGGGGCTCCAGGAGGGCCTCCACACAAGGCCCCGTCTCAGGAGCTTAAGATCGTGACCTGAGCCCAAACCAAGAGTCAGATGCTTAACCCACTGAGCCACCCAGTTACCCCACCAGCGGTCAGAATTTGATTGTTCTTGAACATTTATAAGGGTCAGTACTTGAAGTAATAATATTATTATTGTATCGTGCATTAGTTCTGCTCTAATGATGAGTTCTTGGGATTTCAAACCTACCGTCAGCCACTCAGTGAAAGATTTGTGCTTGACTTTGTGCTTGACTTGTTATGTCCTACCATCATTTCACTTCAATCAAAGCTACTGTTTGATTCTGTCGAACCTTTCAAGAGCACTGTCATCGACATCAAATCAGACTTGTGGTTCAATTTAAGCATTTTTTATGTTCAAGGCAGTAAATGGATTTGGCTTTCATTATTTTTAAGAAGGTAAAGAAGAGCAAAATATGGACCTTTTCCATTTGACTCACAATAAAGTAATGCAGTTTTAATGACACATTTTCCTTCCCTCTCAACCTTTCAAACATTATGATTCTTTGCTCTGTTTGTAGTCATGCGTAGTTTCCAACACTGCTTCCCAAACGTGAATGGACCAGTGAATCACCTGAGGAATCTTGAGAAATACAGATTCTGTTTTCTGTAGGTCTGGGGAAGGGCCTGAGATCCTGCTTCTCTAACCCCCCGCCATGAGATACTAGGGTTGCTGGTCTGTAGCCCACATTTTGAGCAGCAAATATTTACATTTTGATTATTTCAATGCACGTTTAATCTACTCTTCTGTGGATTTTGAGTTCTAATGCAATGGAGTTATCATCAATAATTTAATATAAGTGACTCATTGAAAAAACACTTCCCTCCAAACCTGCAGACTGTACAACATTAAGAGGGAGTCACGTGGGAACATGGACTTTGGTGATTAGGAAGCATCAATGCTAGTTCATCAGTTGTGACTCCTGCACTGCACTGGAGGAAGATCTGTTAGTGGGGGACGCTCTGCCTGTGTTGGGGTTGGGGGGGGGGATATGGGAAATCCCTGTACCTTTCTCTTAATTTTGCCACGAAGCTAAAACTATTCTTAAAAAAACCAAAAAGTCCTTTCTTAACCCTTTGGTGGCAGAAAGAAGTAGGACCTAGGCATAGTCCTGATGGAGACAAATTGCTTCCCTTTCTCCTTTTTTTTTTTTTTTTAAACTAGAAGATCTTTTAGTTCAGTTACAAAGTATTTTTTTTTGATTGCAGCGAAACACACATCACCTAAAATTTACCATTGTAACCATTTTTTTTCATTGTAACCATTTTTAAGGGTACTGTCCATCGATACTAAATATATTCACCCTGTTGTGCAATCATCACCCCATCCATCTCCAGAATCCTTTATCTTGCAAAACTGAAACTCTGAACTGTAACTCTGAGTTACACAATAACTCTCCCACCCCCACCCCCAACTACGGCTCTGAAAACCATTATTCTACTTTGTGTCTCTATGAGTTTGACCATACTAGGTACCTCCTATTAAGTGGAATCATTCTATTTTCCTTTTGTGATGGGCTTATCTCATGTCATGGTTCATTTATATTATACCATACGTCAGAGTTTCCTTCTTTTTTAACGTTGACTAATACGCCATTGTGTGTATACACCACACTGTGTTTGTCCATTCATCTATCCGTGGACGCTTGGGTTGCTTCCATCTTTAGACTCTTGTGAATAGGGCTGCTGTGAGCGTGGGTGCGAATATCTCTTCACTCAGTCCTCACTTCCTGATTTCATCTTCTTCCCATCTTCAGGAACTCCATTTTTTTCAAGTACACATCCCTCCCACCCCAACCCTGTCCCTACCCCCCAGTGTGTGGACCACCGCTCTCCCTCCCAAGGCAACACAACTCCACCCAAAGCCTCCAATGTCAGATGTGCACTTTTTGATGTGCTTTAAGTGCATGTGTTATCACATCGTCTGCATTTAAAACCTTAATTCCAACTGTGAAATGAAGGACTTGTATTAACTTATATTAAGAAACTTCCTGGAATTCCTTCTCCCAAGTCTCAGGGGTGCTAAAGACCAAAGAAATGGCCAAGGGTCAAGATAAAGAAGAAAAATGAAGCCATGATTGATTCCATGTAGAATGATGGCATTGCTTAGTATCAAGCCTGGGTTTGCCTTTGGGACTAGAATTCTTACTGGCCTACCTGATTTTATTTACTTTTTGGTAAACTTTTAAAAATTCCTATTCTAGGGACGCCTGGGTGGCTCAGTTGGTTAAGCAGCTGCCTTCGGCTCAGGTCATGATCCCAGCGTCCTGGGATCGAGTCCCACATCGGGCTCCTTGCTCCGCAGGGAGCCTGCTTCTCCCTCTCCCTCTGACTCTGCCTTCCACTCTGCCTGTGCTCGCTCTCGCTCTCTCTCTGACAAATAAATAAATAAAATCTTTAAAAAAAAAAAAATTCCTATTCTAGATCCGTGAATTCAGGCTTACTTTCTTCTAGGATCCAGTTTGTAAGGCCAGTAATTCTTTTGATGGCTAGATCCTGAAATAATAAAATTTGGTCCACTTGTATTTATTTTAATGATTGTCCCAAGCTTTTATCACACTTCATGACCCTTAGTTATTTTGGTTTTTAACTTATTATATCTATCAATATATTTAGAGATAGAGGTAGCTGGAAATAGGTGGGCATTTGGTGTGGTAGTGAATATTCATAATACTAATTAGCATGCATTTAGTGCCTGCTAAGTTACAGAGCACATTCACATTTAACTCTTTTGTTCCTCATACATAAAAATTCTATGTAAGATTGGCAAGTGGCCATATTAAGAGTTTAATTTCATCTCTGTGTATGTGGACAGAGATTTGGAAAATTTTTTTCCCCAGTATACAATATGACTTGATGTAGTCTAATCTGTTTTTAAGACTTCTTAATGTAAATGTAATATATATCATATGTAATGTATATATTATATAATATGTATTATATGTACATCAGTTATAAATTATATATACATAAATAATTGCATATAGTTATATATAATACTACATAATATGTGTATATTTATATATATAAGACTGGCTGTAAGACTGGCTGTATCTCTATGTAGAAATATTTGGATATCTGTCCTAACTTCATAAAATAACAGACACAGACACAAATACACACACACACACACACACACACACACACACACACACACAGGGTCCATGGAGTTGTGAGAACCATTGGGATAAAAAATGAGAAAGAGAGTCTACTGGGCATAACTGACTGACAGCCCCAGCTCTCAGGCCTTTCCGTCTACTGCAGTGTTCAGGCCAAGGTCACACTTTCCTTGGATGCTTCCAGTGAGTGACGGTAGAGTGGGGTGGCTTGAACGGAACAGTTTCTGCCCTGATATGGGACCCCTCTAACAGGCATCGTTGGCTGGGGACTCCCTATCCAAATATTTCCTTATGGATATTGGAAGAGCTTAAAAAATAGCAACTCTATTATTTGCCTGGAGTTTGATCAAGAAATAAGACAGAGGATTGGCATTTGGAGATTAGAATATACCTTAGCTACCTTTATTGCTGATTATGATTACAGTAAGAAGGACTTGCAAGACTTCCCGAACTGATCTCTGGGATGGATCTTCTGCTATTAAGCTCCAGGGTTAAGTAGAATTACCTGCTTAGAAATAGTCAGCAGTGGTGCCCAAACTTCTGCATGCAGAGCGTGATGGACCGATTCTATTCCCTGCACACAAGTTGGCTCTTAAAAGGAAGGGCAGAGGAATAGACAGAGCTACCCATACTCCTCTCCCAGTCCCAGACTCGCCGATCAGGTGAGTTATTCTCCCTCCAAAGTCACTGTTGAAGAAACAAGCTAGGGGTTGGGAAATGGTGTGATTACTTCATATGGGCAACCAGACTAAAAACTATATGCATTTTTTAAGAACAAACAAGAAAACAGTAAGTATAACATGCTGGCAAGCACTGAAGTTTCATTTTACTAACGAGAACATCATTTGATATTGGTAAGTTGCATGACCCGGAGGATTTCTTCTTCCATCAGCCGTCACTACATTGTTTTCTTGGAGCGCCATCTTACGTTAGCATAGGAAGGTACCTGAGATGTTGGGAAGTTGTCAAGCTGAACTAATAGCATTTCCTTTTTTGACAGGGTTGCTAGAGAGGTATCAAAGGAATGCCATAGACCAAATGTATCTCATTTTAGCAAGGCATTTAACAAAATCTTTCATGGTAAGGAATTGTGGATGGAAAACCGTGATGTCAGGTGGATTTGTAACTGAATAGCTACTTTCAAAAAGCATTGAGTAACACATCAATGCCAATTTTGAGGAAAGCTTTTAGTCTTATGACCCATGGGTCTTCTTGTTCTGGATCCTGGTTAGCAAATGAAAACATAAAAGGTATATTATCAAAACGTAGAAAACATTTAAGTTGGGAAGTCGGACCACTATGTTGATAGCAGAATTGGACTTATACTGGGGCTGTACATCAAATGGAAAATCTTATATCTGACTTTTGAAAACAACTGTCATCCAATTATGAAACTATATGTCGAGGGAGATTTGACTTGACATTAGTTTATGTGAAAATGATTTGGGAGTCATAGGGGAGGATCACAGAGCTCAAAAGGAACCAAGAATGAGTCATGGCTGTAAGGAATTACTAATGCAAAGTTGGATTCCATTAATAGAGTCTCCAGATCAAGGGGAATGCTAACTATTATTCCTCTCCACTCCTCCAGTGCCCTTGGTCACATCACATCTGGGAATTTATGTCCAGGTATGGGCATTACATATTTAAAAAAAAAATTTTTTTTTTTGAGAGATCATGAGCAGGGGGAAAGACAGACTCCCCACCAAGCATGGAGCACAGTGCAGGGCTCCATCCCAGGAACCCGAAATCATGACCTGAGACAAAGTCAGACACTCAGCTCACTGAGCCACCCAGGCACCTTGGGGAATTTAATTTTTAAGAGGGACATCGCTGGACTCGGTTCCATAGAAGGAGTGGAACCAGGGATGAGGATGGCAGAAGACCTTGACATCTTGTCTAACTACAGACAGTAAGGACACTGGGGGTGATGACCTCGAGAAGAGATGTCTTAAGGAAAAAGCACTTGATTTGTGTCTTCATATTAATGCATTCCTTAATTCAGGTCCACTGGGAGTCTCCCGAAGAAGTAAGCAGAGCTAAGAGTATGTCCCGAGAAGTGAAATACAGCTCAATAAAAGGGAGACCATCTTGCAGTCTGAGTTGTGCATGAATGGACTGGTCTGCCTTGAGTTGAATGCATGTGGAGGCCTTCATGTGGGGCACAGGAAGAAACCTTGCATTGAGCATGACGTTGAATTAGCCGGCAGGGAATCAGCTTCGTTCACCATCTTTGTGTCCCACGTCCTACTACACAATGGAGTCAAGAAGTGTTTGCTGAATGAGGAGAGCATTTTTCAATTCCAATAATTCCTCATTTTATGACATATAACTGGTGGTATTTTTTTCTGTCCCAGGCAAACTTTTTAGAATATCCCACCACCAATTTGTTCTTTTAATTTAAAAGATGGCACGAAGAAGGAACTCATGAATATCTTACATCTAACATCATTGTGAATAAGAACATTGCACCTTTATTTTGTATAATCCCAATCTAAGTAGTGAAATTAAAAAAAAAAAAGTCTAGACTGGGTAAATTCCCTTAGTTGATTTTTTCCCCATGTGATCTGTTTTGAGTCTTTTTCTTTTATCCCAAAAAGCATCTATTGGAATCTGAGTTTATTGAGGGTCTTTGAGGTTTTATGACATGGAAAGTCTTATTACAAATATAAGTAATTGGTTTGCTTTGAATGAAATTAATTTCATATATGAATTTTTGGGATTTAATTGGATTCAGATTATTGTCTAAATGATAACAAATAGTGAATTTCAAAAGTGTCTTCTCTGCTTCAGCTACTTTAATAGCTGGTCAATTTTGATGGAAAATCTTGTTGAATATGGTTAAAAAGACCAAAAGGGGTTTGAGATTACTGATTTCGATAAAGTCGGAGTCTGCTCAAGCATGGTGCAGTAGAAGTTCTGCTCTCTCTTCTGTGGATCAGTCTATAAATCCGATTCTTACCCTTGAATACTGTTTTATTTAATTCAACATTTACTAGGACCTACAGTGGGCTGGGAGTACTGAGCTCTGAGATGTGAGACAGCTGAGATAAGGCCTTTCAAAAACGGGGGATCTTGAGATGAATTTAGATCACACTCACTAATTCTCTGTCCACTGCTCCTTGTGAATGCCGGCAGCCCTCTCACTGCCCACTTCCTCCGTCCCCTCCTTGGAGAGAGTCCCTGGTTTTTTCCTCTCATTTCAGGCCTGGGTTGGTTGGATGTGACTCAGCTCTATTGTATTTTCCCTCTATTTTTTATTTTGGTCAGAGCGTCTCTCTCTCTCTCTCTCTCTCTTTTTTTTTTTAACTTTTATTTTATTTTATTTTAAAGATTTTGTTCATTCATGGTCAGAGGAAGAGAGTGAGCCCAAGCAGGGGGAGCAGCAGGGAGAGGGGGAAGCAGGCTCCCCACTGAGCAGGGAGCCCGATGCGGGGCTTGATCCCAGGACCCCGGGATCATGACCTGAGCCAAAAGCAGATGCTTAACTGACTGAGCCACCCAGGCATCCCTTGATCAGAGCTTTTAAAATGAAATTTGTAGACTCAGGAGTTCCTTGTAGGAAAATAGTGGGTTTGGCCTCAGTTGCTTCAATCTGCTAAAAACTCCAGCCTGGTGACAGCCCTGAAATCAACAAAGGACCCTCATTCACCAATTGTATGCACTAACTCGTGATCCACAAGCCAGAAAGCATCCAAACGCTTGCTGGTGATGATGACTGTGCATAAAACATGGGCAAAATCCCAGGGAGAAATAAATGCAAAAAGCCCAGCAGCGTCTTCTGAGATAAAGCTCAGGATGTGCAGACAGCAGGTGCGTAAACCACAGAGCTCTGTCGTTGTGTCATTGTTCATGGAATTCAGTTCAGTGTAGTAAACATCGACAGAATTTTCTGCATGCCAGATACATGCCTGAGGCTGGGCTTGTGTTATTTAGGTTCTTTTAAGCAGAAAAAAATTCCACCCAAACTCCCCAGACCTACTTGTTTTGAACAATAACAGTTTATTTTAAGGAGAGGTAAAGAAATAAGGAAGATGGGAATCTTGATACTTAGCAAGTCTCACAAAGATTGGAACGTGGTCTGGGCACTGGAAGGGGGTACAGCCTGGTAGAGCAGACTTACTTCCTTGATGGTCCCTCGGCGGGTAAAGGCATGACCTGTGGAGAGTACCAGAAGCTGCTGCTGCTCGATAACGGCTCCTCCTCCTCAGTAACAGAGCCCTGGTTCCACTGGGACTGCCGACATGCCCAGCTACCAGGCAGCATTTTCCAGCTTCATTTGCATCAGCCACAGCCCTCAAGGCACAGGTGCCCAGCCCAGGATGGCTTCAGGAAACCCCTACCCAATGACAGGGAGAAGCCCCTTTGGATGTTTTCTCTTCCGGCGTCTTTATTCCCAGAATTTGAAATTCTAGTGACGTCTTTTGACCTTGAGGTTGGCCGCCATGTTCCAAGGAGGTTGGAGCAGAGAAATGAGGAGCCAGGATGCCTACCCCCATGAGGGTCTGCTGTGCCAGCTCTGATCTGAACTGCTTTCCTCTGTCCTAGTAGCATCTTGTGCAGGAGATGGTAACCGTTTACGAGCATTAGCTCTTGTCCTTGGCTCTGGGTCACCAACAGCTGGGTGTGAGTTCTCCTGATGAGGGAGGGTGCGTCTATTCCCATGAAGCGTCTCTTGTCTGCATCTGCTTTTCCTCTGGTTCTCACTGCATTTTCTCTATTCTCCTTCCCATCATGGCTTCTTTCTCTTTTAAAGATTTATTTATCTCAGAGAGAGAGAGCATGCGTGCTTGCAAGCAGCGGTAGGGGTAGGGGTCGGGTTGTGGAGGGACAGAGGGAGAGGAAGAGGGAGAGAAGCAGACACCTGCCGAGTCCGGAGCCGGGTATGGGACTCAGTCTCATGACTCTGAGATTGTGACCTAAGCCAAAATCAAGAGTCGGCATTTAACTGGCTGAGCTACTCAGGCGCTAGTATCCCCCCCCCCACCACCGACTTTAAGATTTATTTATTCATTTGACAGAGAATGAATACACAAGCACGAGTGGGGGGAAGGGACAGAGGGAGAGAACATCCAAGTAGACTCGCTCTGAGTGGGGAGCCCAACTGAGGGCTCGGTCCCATGAGCCATGAAACCGGGATCCGAGCTGAAACCTAGAGGCGGATGCTCGACCGACTGGGATGTCTGGCGTGCCACCCAGGGGCCTCCTCATCACGGCTTCTCTTTACTAAGATCTCCATGCACCTCTTTTGGCTTTTTTCTTTACCATCTCTTGTCGCCTCCTACTCTAAGCCTTTCATTCAAACCTAAGAATGGGAGCTGATGAATTTGGCCAATTCCTGCTGTCTTCTCTCAGCCGGGCCTTATAGGTTAAGATGCTCACGTCTGGTCTCTGTGGGGATTCCCATGGTATAAACCACCTGTGAACCCCCTCACTGGAATCCCAGGTGTAGCGGGCTCTTAGAATACAATAAACCCTTCTCCCACATTAATTCATAGAGGAGAAGGACATGCTCCCTGCACTGCACGAGCCCAGAATCTACTTCAGGAGAAGCATCTCTATGCTTCATGTTTTTTTGCAAAATCTTTTCCCCTCTCTAAGTTAGGCAATAGCAGCAGTAAAGATGCCAACATTTACTGTGGTTCCTTGGTGTTTGTTTGCATTTTGCATGCATTATTCCATGTAATCCACACAAAGTTCACCTTGTGAAGTAGGGGTAATCGGTCCCTCACTTGCCGCGTAAGGACACAGGCTTAGAGCAGTGAAGCTCCCGGCCAGGTACCATACATCTGGGAAGTGCCTGGGTAGAGCAGAATGCCAGACCCGTGGAACTAGTGTCTTATGCCGTCTCGGAGATATGAAATATGGTTCATGCTCATGGCAGCGTCTTGGTGTAGGAGGAAGGGGGAGGTGGGAGATCTCAGTGCTGACCCGGAGCTTCCTCTCCGTCCGTTTGCTTCTCTGGACCTCAGATCTTTTTCCATCTGTAAGACAAGGGGAGTAGATGAAGTGGGCCATAAGGACTTGGTAGTCAAAAGGCCAGAGTTTTTTTTTTTTTTTTTTTTTTTTTTCATAATTTTTTTTGTGGATAGTGAAACTAAGGTTGGTCAGGGTTTTTTTTTTTTTTTTTTTTAAGATTATTTATTTATTTATTTGACACAGAGAGAGATAGATCACAAGCAGGCAGAGAGGCAGGGAAAGAGTGAAGGGGAAGCAGGCTCCCCGCCAAGCAGAGAGCCCGTCGCGGGGCTCGATCCCAGGACCCTGAGATCACGACCCGAGCCGATGGCAGAGGCTCAACCCACTGAGCCACCCAGGTGCCCAGGCCTGAGTTTTTTAAAATTTATTTTTATTTTATTTGTTTATTTGATAGAGAGAAAGAGTGAGAGCGAGCGCGCAAGCTTGGAGGGCGTGGTGGAGGGAGAGGGAGAAGCAGTCTCCCCACCGAGCAGGAAACCCCATGGGCCTAGATCCCAGGCCTGTGGGATCACACCCGAGCCAAAGGCAGACGCCCAACCCCCTGAGCCACCTCGGCATCCCGAGGCCTGAGTTTAAGTCCTGCCTGGGCCACATGGGTGTCACGTGGCAGCAAGACCCTCGGGGCCATCCGGGCTGTGGTGGCTCTGGCCAGTCTCTGCAGCGTGGGTTCCATCGGGAGTGTTATTCCTCCGGAAGGAGACTCTTTAAAAAACCCACTTCAGGTAGACTACATCTCAATTGTCAGGGGACTTCAGAGGCGTGAACCAGAGGATGTGTTTTAAGAAGTTTACCCCGAAGCTGAAGAGCCCGTGCCAGGAAACAGACAAGGTTCACAGCAGCGGCAGCTCTAGTCCGCCTTCTTTCCCTACTTACCTAAGTGACGGGTGCTTTAATGGGAACCTCTTTCCTACGTTGCTTCCAGGAGGCAGCCTGGTAAGTCGGAATGCATATGGGCGCTACGTCAAGTTAAACCTCAGTTTAAAACTCGGCTCTTCCATGCAAGCTGCCTCCTCTCGTGAGCCTCCTTTCCTTTGTCTGTGTGATGGAGAAATTACAGCACGGAGAACTGCCGCGAGGGTTATGTGAGAAAATGTATGTCACGTCCCTGATCCATAATTAAATGACTCTCTACGCCTTTGACCCATGGCATTCCCTGGAAGGTATGGTGGTGAGAAGGATCTCACCAAACGCCCCTAACATTAACCAGCCTACAGGGAGAACTGAATGGCTTTAAGGGCTAATCATTAAGGTGGAAAAGTTTCATCTTAAGATTCTATGGAACCACAGCCTGTGTCACTGAATTTTTAAATATGATAATAAATATGAAGTTATTTTATTTTATTTTATTTTTATTTTTTTTTAAAGATTTTATTTATTTATTTGACAGAGAGAGATCACAAGTAGGCAGAGAGGCAGGCAGAGAGAGAGAGAGGAGGAAGCAGGCTCCCTGCTGAGCAGAGAGCCCGATGTGGGACTCGATCCCAGGACCCTGAGATCATGACCTGAGCCGAAGGCAGCGGCTTAACCCACTGAGCCACCCAGGCGCCCAAGTTATTTTATTTTTTTAAAAAGATTTTATTTATTTATTTGACAGACAGAGATCATAAGTAGGCAGAGAGGCAGGCAGAGAGAGAGGAGGAAGCAGGCTCCCTGCTGAGCAGAGAACCCAATGTGATGCAGGGCTTGATCCCAGGACCCTGAGATCATGACCTGAGCGGAAAGCAGAGGCTTAACTCACTGAGCCACCAAGGTACCCCTGAAGTTATTTAAAAAGCAAGCTACAGGTAGGTAGAAATGCCCTATTATAAGTAGTGGAGGTTTTGTATCTACTCGTAACTGAATCTCTTTTCTAGGTTTTAAATTATTGAAAAAAAAAATAGGTAAAGAATGCACATGGCTCAAGCCCACAAAGGTTATACGGAACAAGGCTAAGTGTCCTTCCTGCCTCCTGTATCCCCTCTCTAGAGGCACCTACCACTGCCAGCTCCTTATCTGTCTTTGCTGAGATAGTCAGTGACCCCAGGGCATGGGTGGGAGATGTCACATGCACAGCTTTGCATCCTGCCCTCTTCACTCAGTGCTTTGTCGTGGAGAATGTTCCATGCCCGTTCATAGAGAGGTGAACCTTGAATTCAACTCAGACTGCTGGGCTCCCCATCTTGGACAGGCTCTTGGAGGTGACCTGGTACAACATTTCACTGTACTGACGAGGGCACTGTGGCCCACAGATGGGGTGTGAATCGTTCAAGTTTGCAGATCTCAAGAATTTGCCCAAGGATTTTGCTTTCCTTTGACTCTAAAATCCATACCCTCATGCGCTGCCCGCTCCTTTCTCTCTCGCTCTTGGCTGGGTCATTGCTGTGGAAAGTGAATAGGTTTTGATTAGACATAAAGTACTTTCAATTACAGAAATGACTTTGTTGAGTCTTGATGGAAGGGCACATCATGTTGTGTTGTGCAGGGGTGACTGGGAAATTAGTCACTAGGAGAGATGGTTCAAAGCCACAGGTGTGGCCGACTATTCTAGCTCTGCCATCCAAGCCCAGGGACATAGGTGTTCTCAAGGCGACACGGCTAACTGACTTCATTTCCGTAAGAACCAACCTGCCAACTGGGTTTACTCTTTTAAACCAAAGAACATGCCACCCAGTTCCATTGTGACGTCTCAGCCTGTCATGGATCCAATCCCCTTTCCGTAGGGAAGGGCTCCGTCATGGGGGTTGGCAGACAATGTTATCTGAGCCACCCTCACTCTGGGGCAGCCCTGATCTGGGGAAAACATCATTGCACTTCGCTTCTTTATTATAAGGGTTGGGCTGGTTCTTAATTTACTGCCACAGATATCCTGCCTCTTGTATGGAAGACACTGTCCAACAGCTTTATAAATCCGAGAGTGACTGGGGGCCTCTCTTTAAGAGGGTGTTTAGGTGTTACAACAAGCATGAACCGGCCTGAGGACGGGGGGCATGGTATCTGCTTTGGAGGGGCAGGAGGTAAGCTTTTTAGGACTGAAGTCATGCCTTGCATGACCCCAGGATCGTGCTGTTTTCCTCCTGCTTCTCTGTTTAGGAAAGTGTGTATCTTGGCAGACTTCCTCATCTCCTGTGATTTGTGAATTACCGAGATGTATGTTGCTCTAGGTATTCTGGACGCTGTGCGAGGATCCCCTTCTGAGTTGCGTCAGTGCTACTTCTCATTTCAAATAATGAAAATAGAGAAGAGATGAGGCAGCCCCCAAGGTAGGGAACACTTCCCCTAGGGCATGTCTTGGCACCAGCAGATCATTACCCAGCCAAGACTGGAGGATTTGGAGGAGCACTGACAAGCTCAAACTCATCCTCCGGTTTCCCTTTTGGCTGGAGAATTCCCAAATCTCTAAATTTGATACAAAGCATGTATCCCCAGGAAGGGTAATACTTAAAAGTCAACCATCACATTTTTATATTTGTCAGACCAGTATTTTTGCTGGGCACAACAATCTACGGAGGACAGTGGTCAACTGGGCATATCCAGGGAACAAGTACAGCTGTGACTAAGATCTGGAAATCTCATCACACGAGAGTAAGAGCATAGCAATTACCTTCTCGTATCTGAAGTCTTTGGGAGCAGAGTTAAGCTTTTTCTGTGTAGCTTCACAGAATGGAATTCATAGGGGCAGGGACAAGTGCCAGATAACCTCAGGTTTGGGAAGATCTTTCTGACTTTGACATTGTTCAGGAGTGGAATGGACTGGCCAGATTAGTTGTTACAGGCACATGCTGGGCTGGGGTTTCTGCTCTGGGAGGGAACTTAGTCCTTAAACCTTGCCAACCATCAGGATAGCTTAAGAGGCTTTTCAAAACTCCCATTCCCGGGGCTCATCCTTGAAGATGCTGGTGCAGTAGATTCGGGACCTGGGACAAGGTATTTCTGAAAAGATCCTAGAAGATTCTGACAAGTCTCCAATTCACTGATGTCTCAGACTGAATGAAGGTGCCGGACAGAGGTGCGGGAAGGAGGCTGAGAACGGGGACACCTGGGAGGTGGAGATGATGCCACAAGCTGAGGAGAGAGGCGCTGTCCCAAATATTGGCCCTCAGTTTGCCTCTGAGTGGAGGGAAGAGCTGTTCAGTACTGCAGCTCAGAGAACGCTCCTTGATCAAGGTATAGGGGAACAGAGGCTCCTTAGGAAAGAATTAAAGAGCCAAGATCACCTGGTGGCAGACCAGAGTTTATCTGTGATCTGTGTCGTACTTCATGCTACATCCAGGTCAGGTCTCATGTTACAGTGATGATGCCCTTTTCTGTTGCAGTAGGAAGTCTCCCCTGTGATGTTGTGTGCATCACATACAGGCTCAGACCTCAGAGCTGGAAGGGACCTTAGCTGGGTCATGTGGTTCAACCCATACCCTCAAGGTCAAAAGCTAGTTAGTAACAGAGTTAGAATTCAAACCCAAGTTCCCTTTTCTAAACACATTTCCACTGGTGATATTAAGAGCTATTTGCATATGTATCATCACCCTGTATTGTCCAGAGCAAATCTCTTGGCCAAACCTAAAGCCCCATGTAGGGATAACCCTCCACTGGTGGGCAAGGGAGATGGGAAGAAGTAAACATCGGGAAAACAATGATCTACTCTTCCCCTGGTGGTTACAGCCAATTAATGAAAGATGTTTGGTGTTGAGAGTTAAGTTGTTTCTTGTTCCCTATACTCTGCTTGACTGCCCTCCTCCATCTTCATTATTCCTAGGTCTTTATAAGAAGTAAATGCACGGATGCCCGAGTGACTCAGTCGGTCAAGTGTCTGCCTTATGCTCGGTCATGGTCCCAGGGTCCTGGGATCGAGTCCCACATCGGGATCCCTGCTCAGTGGGGAGTCTGCTTCTCCTTCTGCTTCTGCCTTCCCCACGGCTCATGCTCTCTCTCTTATATTCTTCCTCTCAAATAACTAAATCAAGTCTTCAGAAAAAGAAGTAAATACACAAGTCTGTGCAGATAATGCTTGGCTTGGAATGGACAGGAGGATGGTTTTCCATCCTCTGGTTATACGGACTTCAAGAAATGAGTCGAGAGCAGCGATGATCAGGCAAAAATCAGTGGAAGGCAAACAGAGTTGGAAACTGTAACCTTCTACCCTACACTGAAGCCTCCTGGAACCCTTAGAGCAGAGGTATTTAGACTTTCAGGTGTATGAAAATCACTTGGTGTTTGTGTTAATAATGCAAACTCTCGGATGCTGCTCCAGAAATTCTGGTTCAGGGGATGGGGCCAGGACTCTGCATTTTGGGCAAGTACCTTCGATGATTCTTTTTTAGAAAAAATTTTTATTTAAACTCAACTTAGTCAACATATAGTGTATTATTAGTCTCAGGGGTAGAATTTAGAAATTCATTCGTTGGGTATAACACCCAGCGCTCATTCCGTCACATGCCTCCTTAATGCCCATCACCCAGTCACCCCAGCCTCCACCCACCCCCTCCCTAGCAACCCTCACTTTGTTTCCTAGTCTTAAGAGTCTCTTATGGTTTGCCTCCCTTTCTGTTTTTAATCTCATTTTATTTTCCCTTCCTTTCCTCTATGTTTATCTGTTTTGTTTCTTAAATTCTACATATGAGTGAATGGTATTTGTCTTTTTCTGACTGACTTATTTTGTTAGGATAATACCCTCTAGCTCCATCCACCTTGTTGCAAATGGCAAGGTTTCATTCTTTTTGATGGCTGAGTAATATTCCATTATATATCTATATCTATATCTATATCTATATATCTATATCTATATCTATATCTTCTTTATCCATTCATCTGTCAATGGACATCTGGGCTCTTTCCATAGTTTGGCTATCGTGGACATTGTTGCTGTAAACACTGGCAAGCAGGTGCCCCTTCAAATCACTATGTTTGTGTCCTTTGGATATTTATCTAGTAATGCAATTGCTGGGTCTTAGGTTAGTTCTGTTTTTACCTTTCGAGGAACCTCTGTACTGTTTTCTGGAGTGGCTGCACCAGCTTGCATTCCCACCAACAGTGTAAGAGGGTTCCCCTTTCTTGCCAACATCCGTTATTTCCCGAGTTAGGTAATTTAGTCATTCTGACCAGTGTGGGGTGGTATCTCACTGTGGTTTTGATTTGTATTTCCATGATGCCGAGTGATGTTGAGCATTTCTTCGTGCGTCTCTTGGCCACTTGTAGGAATGTCTGCTGGACAAGTCCCTTTGATGATTCTGATATAGGTGGCGGCAGACCAACACCCTGAGAAATTGAAGGTATCCCGAATGAGGGCGAGGAGTATGAGCCGGTTTATTTGTAATCGAATGCGCATGTTGGGGGACTTGGGGACATTCTGGCAGTAGATGATTGGGTTCAAGAAAAGGATATGCCAAATTAGGGGTCTGAATTCCCAGTGACAGCCTTGTAATCTATATGGAGTGTGGTCTGTGTGTGGGCTGGCCCACCACTACATCCCCAGGGCCCAGCACACTGCTGGAAAACATGAATGAGGTCCACTTTTAAGCAGCTTTGTGCCCTCAGACAGGTCCTTCTGCTTCCCTAGGAAGCAGCTTTCTCATCTGCAAAGCTAGATGGTGGGTCTCTCTGAGCTCGGACACTGCTTACCTGTCCTAGCCAGAGTTCTTCAGAGACAAGAGCCAGTAGGAAATGCATGTACCCGCATCTACCTAAATCTATATTGATTTATGGGGAAATTTATTATGAGGAATTGATTGACCTGATAATGGAGGCTGAGAAGTCCCATGATCTGTCAGCTACGAGCTGGAATCCTAGGAAAGCCGGCGGTGTAACCTAATCTGTGTCCGGAGACCTGAGGACCAGGGGAGCCAGAGATACAGGTGTGTCTGAAGGCAGGGGAAGAGCAGACCATGTGTTCTGCAGACCATGCGTCTCGGGGCCAGCAGTGAGGCAGGAAAGATTGGGCACCTTCCTCCTTCCTCTGCCTTTTGTTCTACTCAGGCCCTTGATGAATCGGGTGATGTCCGCCTACACGGGGGGAGGACAGTCTCCTCTGCAGAGTCCGCAGATTCAAATGCTTATCTGGATAGTTCACCAAACTATCCAGAAATAATACTTAATCTTGGGCTCCTTAGCCCCTTGGGCAAACAAAATTAACCATCACAAATCCACCCCTGCCAGCCTGGCATCTACCTGTGTCCCATCAAAATATACTTAATCTCTAAATTAAGTTGATGAGAAGGCCCTAATTGTGTCCAACAAGATGCCTCTAGCCCGTGTACAGTCAGAAACAGACTAACCCCTTCCTCAGAGGAGGCGGTGAAGTCCGTGGACGCGGATTACTCTTCTTGATGTCCTGTAACTTAAACACTCTGATGTCAAGTTAACAATACTTAACTCTTATGATATAAAATCAACACATCTTCTGTTACATGATAAGGGAGAAAGACAGGAAGGAACACAACGATTATATATGCATGTATGTGTACATGCAAACGTGTTCAGAGCCAAATGGGGGCGGTGGGGGAGCATTCATGAGACTACCTGTGAGCAGGGATGGCTCCATTCACCCTGCCAGAGGCAGGCAGACTGCAGACGGGGTGGCCGGCCACTGCAGCTGTGGCCACCTTACCCTGTCATCCCTGGTCATAATCCCCTCGGCATCAGGATCCACTGCGCATCTCATGTGGCAAAGCAGCCCCCGCAGGGGTCAGGACCCAAGAATCAGGCTGGGATGACAGAGGACGTAGTAGATTTGAAGTCAGGTGATTTGTACTTTAATTTAAAAATATTTATTTATTTATTTATGTATTTATTTATTTATTTATTTATTTATTTTTTAAAGAGAGTGAGAACGTGTCAGGGGAGCCGCAGGCAGAGGGAGAAAACAGACTTCCCACTGAGCAGGGATCCCGATGGGGACTCGATTCCAGGATCCTGAGATCATGACCTGAGCTGAAGGCAGAGGCTTAATGGAATGAGCCACCCAGGTACCCCTGTAGTTTAATATTTTTAAACAGCTTTGTTGAAATACAGTTCATATACCATACAGTCCACCCACGTGAAGTTCATAATTTATGGGCTTGTTGTGCAGCCATCACCACCACCAGTTCTAGAACATTCTCACCAGCCCCAAGAAGTCCTGCACCCCTTAAGTGTCATTCCCAGCTTTCGCATCTCTTCAGCCCTAGAGAACCACGAATCTACTTCTGTCTCTGTAGATTTGCCTATTCCGGACATTTCGTATAAATGTGCCCATGCAGTATGTGGTCCTCGGCAGTTGGCTTCTTTCCTCGAGCCTCATGATTTCGAGGTTCATCTATGTGGTGGCATCTCAGTCCTTCATTCCTTTTTATTGACAAATAACATTTCACTGTATGGATATAAGACTTCAGCTAATTCATCAGTTGATAGACATGGCTATGGTTCATGGCTATGAACCTTGGCTATTATCCTATGAACATTCGTGATCTAGTTTTGGTGTGAACCTGTCTTTCATTTCTCTTGGGTAGACATGGCACCATTTCTGAAGACCTCTTTCCAAGGGCCCTCGGTCTACATATCAGGCCTCATGTTCCCAAGCAGCTGCTAGGTTTGAAATAAGAATTGCCTGTAAGAATGTTACTTCTCTCTCCCCGGGGTTGCACTGTTGCTGCCACCATCCAAGACCAGAGATGGTTCTGCTCACACATGAATGTCAGGGCTGTGCTGCCCAGTGCTCAGCAGAAACAGAGAGTCTGAACAGAGCAGAGCCCTGCTCTGCTTGGGTTCCTGGAACCATCAACATAGGGTGACCTATATGCAGGGCTCCTACTATTAGCCTCTTTGTTGGAATGTCAGCCTCTACCCTTGCTTTGTAGTCCCATAGGCGCAGTTAAATTTCCCAGAGAAGTGAGCTACCAGGTAGTTCGTTGGGGCTAGTCATTACAGAGGAGTCTGCTCCGCTCAGGCTTTCCTTCCCAACCCACTGCTTCCTCCTCCCCCTGCCTGAGTCCTTCACTCTCCACTCCCCTGCCTGGCCTGAGTCTTTGCCTAAAATACCCACGTATGTTCTCATTTTCGGTTCTCATAGAAGGAAACAAGCTTTCTCAGACCTGGGTCCAAAGGCCGTCTTTGCTAATGCAGGACTGTTTGTTGGGAATAGTTAGCATGTGCAAAGGACTCCACTGTGCTGATTAGACTTTGAAATGAAAGTGAAAAGTTAGGGAATCAAGGAGTGAGGAGAACATGTCTGAGACCGGCTGAATGTGTTCTGATGAAAAGCCATGAGGAACTTTTCAAAGCAACTGTGCCATTTAGTAGGAATAATGTCAACAAAGCATAACCTGTTCCACCAGTAGTTTTATGGCTAATGTTCAACAGGTAACCTACCTGATCCAAAATCCTGTTTTCTTAGGAGAAATATTAGTGTGTAATTAGGATTCTCTAGCAGGCTAATACCTCAAAAAATGCCATATTAAACTAAAATGAAAATATACAATCATTTTACACAATTATTGGCTACTTGTTTGCACCTAAATTCAGATCAATACATCCGAGAAATGTCACCAAATAAGCAAATGTATATTGAGAACCTACTTTGTTGCTAACAGTAGACTAGGCACTGGGAAATAGAGAGAGGTATACTCATGGCCACAAGGATGTTCATTACAGTGTGATTTAAGACCAAAATGATTGAGAAAAAATTTCCGCATGCCCACAAATAAGAAATGGGTGAAAATATAGTTTACCCAAACTATGAGATGCTGTATAGACTTATCTTTAAAAGATTTTATTTATTTAGAGAGAGACTGCACATGAGTGGGGGAGGGCGAGAGCGAGAGGGAGAATCTGAATCAGACTCCCTGCTGAGTTGGGAGCCTGATGCCGTGCTCCATCCCACAACCCTGAGATCATGACCTGAGCTGAAATCAAGAGTCACCTGCTTAGCCAGCTGAGCCAGCAGGGCGCCCCGATCCTGTGCAGACTTTTAAAAAATTGAGCTTGACCTGTGTGTGCAAGCATGATGACATATTACTGAGTAAAAAAATAATGCAGGACAAGACATAGATTGTGATATGTAGGTTAACACCCCCCACCCACACCACGCTGGGTGTTTGCTAGGTTACACATATGTGGATGCAGAAGCACAGGAATAGTGTAGAAGGACAGCCCAATTTGGTAATAATTACCACATTTCATTCACAATGAAGGTGAGTGATGCAGTGGGAATTTTAATATTGATGCTAATCTATCATTTTGTTTTACAAGGGGAAAGCATTAGTGTGTACCTAGTGAAATTTAAAACTGACTTTTCATTAAAGAATAGAGATGGAAATTTTGACCTAAAGTAAAGGAAAAAACATTTTTTGAAATTTAATTTTATTTTTAGTGCTCTAAGATTCATTGTTTATGCACCACGCCCAGTGCTCCATGCAATATGTGCCCTCCATAATATCCACCTCCAGGGTCACTCCACTCCTCACCCCCTTTCCTCTGAGACCCTCAGTTTGTTTCTCAGAGTCTACAGTCTCTCATGGTTCGTCTCCCCCTCTGATTTCCCTCAACTCCCTTCACCTCTCCATCTCCCCATGTCCTCCATGTTATTTCTTATGCTCCACAAATAAGTATGACCATATGATAACTGACTCTCTCAGCTTGACTTATTTCACTCAGCATAATCTCCTCCAATCCTGTCCATGTTGATACAAAAGTTGGCTATTCATCCTTTCTGATGGAGGCATCATACTCCATAGTGTATATGTGGACAATATCTTCCTTATCCATTCGTCTTTTGAAGGACATCTTGGTTCTTTCCACAGTTTGGCAACCGTGGCCATTGCTGCTATAAACACTGGGGTACAGATGGCCCTTCTTTTCAGTACATCTGTATCTTTGGGGTAAATACCCAGTAGTGCAATTGCAGGGTCATAGGGTAGCTCTATTTTTAATTTCTTAAGGAATCTCCATACTGTTCTCCAAAGTGGCTGCCCCAACTTGCATTCCCACCAACAGTGTAAGAGGGTTCCCCTTTCTCTCCAACACATGTTGTTTCCTGTCTTGTTAATTTTGGCCATTCTAACTGGTATAAGGTGGTACCTCAATGTGGTTTTGATTTGAATCTCCCTGATGGCAATGATGATGAACATTTTTTCATGTGTCTGTTAGCCATTTGTATGTCTTCATTAGAGAAGTGTCCATGTCTTCTGCCCATTTTTTTATGTGATTTTCTGTTCTGTGTGTGTTGAGTTTGAGGAGTTCTTTATAGATCTTGGGTATCAGCCCTTTGTCTGTAGTGTCATTTGTGAACATCTTCTCCCATTGCATGGGTTGCCTCTTTGTTTTGTTGACTGTTTCCTTTCCTGTGCAGAAGCTTTTGATCTTGATGAAGTCCCAAAAGTTCATTTTCACTTGTGTTTCCTTTCTTTTGGAGATATGTCTTGAAAGAAGTTGCTGTGACCAATGTTGAAGAGGTTACTGCCTACATTCTCCTCTAGGATTTTGATAGATTCCTGCCTCATGTTGAGGTGTTTTCTCCATTTCGAGTTTATCTTTGTGTGTGGTATAAGAGAATGGTGGAGTTTCATTCTTCTACATATAGCTGTCCAATTTTTCCAGCACTATTTATTGAAGAAACTTTTTTCCATTGTATATTTTTTCCTGCTTTGTTGAAGATTAGTTGGCCATAGAGTCACGGGTCCATATTTGGGTTTTCTGCTCTGTTCCACTGATCTATGTGTCTGTTTTTGTGCCAGTACCATGCTGTCTTGGTGATCACAGCTTTGTAGTAAAGCTTGAAGTCCGGCAATGTGATGCCCCCAATTTTGTTTTTCTTTTTCAACATTTACAAAGGAAAAAATTTTAAATACTAAAGTGATGTCTCTTTGTAGTAACCAATAAACTAGTTTAATAGGTAATATGTAAGTATTTAAAATATTAAATAATAAACATTTCAACTTCCCTAAACCATTTCCAGGCAAGTGAAAGATATGAGGCAAAATATGATTAATATTCAAATAAATGATACAGGCAAAAGAGATAGAGAAATTGAAAGAATGGAGAAAAGAGAATATTCAAAGAGGCCAGCAAGTTCTAGGACAAGATTTGGTACACTGTAGATAATCAATACATTCTTTTGTGAATTTAATGTAAAAAATTTAATATGTAATACATTCCCATTGTTCAAACTCCAAAGCATAAGGAAGTGTATACAATGACAATTTGCCCTCTTACCCGTGTCCCTTGGCCACCCAGTTCATTCCTTTAGGTGTGATCACCATATTTTTCCCCCCTGTTTAAAGTATATACAGAAATTACAGGTAGACATTCTTCTTCTTCCTCTTCAATGAAAATAGTATCAAATGATTCTTCTTCATCTTGTTTTTCCATTTAATAACATATCTACAAGAACATCCAGTATCAGCATATTATATCTATTCTCTTTCTTCTAATTGGAGGTACCATAGTTTGTGTAAATGGTCCACTATTGAAGGGCGTATAGAATATTGGCATTATTTTGCAAGATGATCAGTACCCTTCTTTAGTAACTGAATTGATTCCCAATTAGTGACGTTCTCATGTTCCACAATGGAAATCAATATCATGAGCTCATTGTGGGGTTCGATCTCATGACCTGAGAGCAGGGCATGAGCCAAAATCAAGAGCCTGATGCTCAACTGACTGAGCCACCCAGATGCCCTGCTGTGGCCATTTTTAAATTTAATTATGGCATCAAACTCCTTTCAAAATTGAGATCTTCATCATTCGCAGCTCCTACCACTTTTCCCCATCACTGGGAAATGATTGAGCTCGAGTTTGCAGATTTAACTTCAGAGCCCCACTTGCCTTTTGGTTCTTCTAGGGGTGGTCAGCTGTGGTCTCACGCACCAGCGAGCTACGGAGGACATGGATTAGCGTGCTTTTCTGTTCAAGTAAGAGAACTAAGGGAAGAATTTTCATAAACCTCTCATTAGGACACATATACTTTCATTTTTTTTTAAAGATTTTATTTATTTATTTGACAGACAGAGATCACAAGCAGGCAGAGAGGCAGGCAGAGAGAGAGAGAGAGAGAGAGGGAAGCAGGCTCCCTGATGAGCAGAAAGCCCGATGTGGGACTCGATCCCAGGACCCTGGGATCATGACTTGAGCTGAAGGCAGAGGCTTTAGCCCACTGAACCACACAGGCGCCCATACTACTGATTTTTAAACAAGACAGATTTTCTTAGACTGTGATGTTTTATTTATTTATTTTTAATTTTTTTTTGTCAAGATTTTATTTATTTGACAGACAGAGATCACAAGTAAGCAGAGAGGCAGGCAGAGAGAGGAGGAAGAACTCCATTTCTTCAGTACCAAACTTGCTGCTAATGAATTAGTGACTGAAAATCCCCTTCCACACAAGGTTAAGGTGAAGCGTGGATTAGGATAAGGCCAGACACTAGATGTTCCCGAGTGAGAACAGGATGGAAATAAACCTCATATCCAGACTATTGCTCTAATTTTTAGGTCTCTTACTCATGGGAAGACTCAAACCCTAAAAATACAAAATAAATTTCACTGAAATGAAGGGGGGGCACGAGTATGAGGGACATATATTCATGATCCATTCATGCCTGTTCTCAAAATTCAGTCTAGTTAGAATAATTTTGGCTGGGAATGCTGTGGATTTAGGGCATCTTTATTTACTCCCATGGTGTGAACTGGAAGTTCAGCCTTGCAGAACCACCACCCTCCATAAGCTGATAGGAACTGGGAGAAGAACATCTGTGCCCCAACTCCTGCTTAGAGGATTCTGAATTGGGAGATGTGTTAGAATGCTTGGGGTTGGCCAGAGAATTCAAATCAAAACTACAATGAGGGGCACCTGGGTGGCTCAGTGGGTTAAGCCTCTGCCTGCGGCTCAGGTCATGATCTCTGGGCCCTGGGATAGAATCCTGCACTGGGCTCTCTGCTCAGCAGGGAGCCTGCTTCTCCCTCTCTCTCTGTCTTACTTGTGATCTCTGTCTCTCAAATACGTAAATAAAATCTTAAAAAAAAAAAAAATCCCAAACCTACAATGAGATATCGCCTCACACCAGTCAGAATGGCTACTTCTTCTTTTTTTTTTTTTTTTTTTTTTTTTTTTGGAGAGAGTGAGAGTGTGGGGCAGAGGTAGAGGGAGAGAGAGAATCCTAAGCAGGCTCCACGTCCACATCCAGTGCAGATCCCAGCCCGGGGCTCAGTCTCACAGCTCTGAGATCATGACCTGAGCCAAAATCAAGAATTGGATGCTAAACTCCCTGAACCACCAAGGAGCCCCCCAAAATGGCTAAAATTAACAACATAAGAAACAACAGGTGTTGGTGAGGATTTCACCAACACTGTTGGTGAAAATACAAACTGGTACAGCCACTCTGGAAAACAGTATAGAGGTTCCTCAAAAAGTTGAAAATAGAGCTACCCTACCATCCAGCAACTGTATTCCTAGATATTTACTCAAAGGATACAAAAATACTAATTTGAAGGAGCACATGCACCCTGATGTTTATAGCAGCATTATCAATGATAGCCAAATTATGGAAAGAGCCCAAATGTCCATTGACAGATGAGTGGATAAAGAAGATATGGCATAGGGGCGCCTGGGTGGCTCAGTCAGTTAAGTGACTGCCTTTGGCTCAGGTCATGATCTCAGGGTCCTGGGATTGAGCTCTGTGTTGGGCGCCCTGCTCAGTGGGAAGCCTGCTTCTCCCTCTTCCTCTCTTCCACTGTGAGAGCGTGCACTCTTTCTTCTCCATGCTCTCCCACTGCAGACCATGTCCCTTTCATACATTCCATAGCTTTTACCCCTGAGAATGCAGAATTCCTGCTCTTGTCTCTGTTAAGAGTCTGGGAAAGAACTCTGACTGGTTAGTCTTGAGCAGAGAACTATCCCTGAACCAGCAAACCTCGTGCAGGGAGATGAAGACACAAGGGACAGGCAAGTCTGCTAGAGATCAGAAAAGAGACAACTGAGCCAGGCAGACCCTCATTCGGTGCCCTTCACAATGAGCTGGTCTTCGTTCTCTCCAGGTGCCTGGGCATCTCTGTATTTCCTGCATAAAAACTTGTGCACCTGATATAATTCTGTGCTGACCTCCAAGTGCAAAAACCCGGTGGGACTCTGGGTGCTACACCCAGAGACCACATACAAATCTTGGATGCAGGACAAAAGATTCTTTTGGCCAAAGAAGAAAGTGTGGGAAAGGTGCAGAGAAATTTCTTGTGCTGTGCATCCTATAGGAATACACATTTCTTAGAACCAGGAGTGAACATGAGCACTTTGACATTTTCTTTTCCCCTTGAAAAGACATGTCAGACTGCTTAGTCATTCATTTACCTGACTACCTTTGGAAAGAGTCATCCCATCTCCATCTTTGAGATGCTCAACAGAGACACTCACCGGATTTTATATCACAAGTAATTTGTTCTTTTGGATGAAAGTGTTTGCTGAGGCAGCAGATTCCCCTGATCGATTCTTTATTTGTGCATTAAAATATAGGAGGTCTGCCGTTTTAATCCTGGGCCAGAAAGGACATAAAAGGCGTTTGATCTCTGGCTCATGATGGAGCTCCTCAGGTCTTGGATGGATTATTGCTGAATAGGTGTCCTTCGCCCAGAATTCCAGCGAGTTCTCCAGGGCCAGAGATAAACTGTATCCAGAGATGAAAGGACAGTTGTTTCCCTGTAAAGCCTCGTAAATCAGTTTCGGTATCATTCCTGTTTTGTTTTATTTTATTTTTTCTGGCACCACAACATTGGGGCTGTTTGATGCATTTCACACAAAAATATTTGTATAGGGCCCTTCGGGTTTTGTGTGTGCGTGTGTGCGTGTGTGTGTGTGTGTGTGTGTGTGTGTGTGTGATGAAAAGTGTTGCCGCAAAAAAAAACGAGCTGATAAACTGAGAGGCAAAGTGAAGCGAGCATCCCCCTAGCACTGGGCTCTGAGAGTTCTACATCTGATTGTACTTACTGGGGAGGAAACTTAAAAAAAACCCCACAACAACCCAGCTTTCATTTTGTGCTTCTTTTATCCTTAAGCTCAGCAATAAACTAACACTCTTTGGTTAAAAAGTCAAGGGAACAGATGGATAATGCTGGTACTTCAGCATCTATACTCCAAATGGGGAGTGTGAATTACGAGAGCGCCTCTCGTGGCTCAGTGGGGAGACCTCGGGGAGCATGCGCGGCGTGGCTGTCCGTCATCCCGGCACCCCGCCCATCCTGGGTAGTGGTCACTCCCCCTGGGGGGCGGGGCTGGCTCTGTTGGCCCGAGCACTCGGCGAACAGATCCTCTTCGGGAGGTTGTTCATTTCAGAGTGGAAATAAGTGGTCGAAGTGCACAAAACTGAAACACCAGGTCGCAGCTGGTAGGTCGCAGGTAGAGACCTGGAAAAGGGGCTGCAGGTAACTAGGGACAAAGATCAGAGGCAGTTTTAGGAGGTAAAGGAAATGTGAACTTTGCAGATCTGTCGCAGAACTGACCCAGCCTCTGCTAATCCTGGGGACGGTACTTTGTTTTCTCCTCCAAACAGCGTGCGTCTCTGAGCCTATGTCAGAGGACTGTTGGGTGGATGAGTAAGAAAATAATGTGTGTACAATGCTTAGGTTATGCTCCAATGTGGGTGCCTTTTTTTTTTCTTTAAAGAGCTTATTATATAGGGGCGCCTGGGTGGCTCAGGTCATGATCTCAGAGTCCTGGGATGAGCCCCGCATAGGGCTCCCTGCTCAGCGGGGAGCCTGCTTCTCCCTCTCCCTCTGCCTGCCACTCCGCCTGATTGTGTACCCTCTCTCTCTGTGTCAAATACATAAAATTAAACAAAAAAGGAACTGCCCTATGACCCAGCAATTGCACTATTGGGTATTTACCCTAAAGATACAAACGTAGTGATCCAAAGGGGCACGTGTACTCGAATGTTTATAGCAGCAATGTCCACAATAGCCAAACTATGGAAAGAACCTAGATGTCCATCAACAGAGGAATGGATAAAGAAGATGTGGTATATATACACAATGGAATACTATGCAGCCATCAAAAGAAATGAAATCTTGCCATTTGCGACAACATGGATGGAACTAGAGCATATCATGCTTAGCGAAATAAGTCAAGCGGAGAAAGACAACTATCATATGATCTCCCTGATATGAGGAAGTGGTGATGCAACATGGGGGCTTAAGTGGGTAGGAGAAGAATAAATGAAACAAGATGGGATTGGGAGGGAGACAAACCATAAGTGACTCTTAATCTCACAAAACAAACTGAGGGTTGCTGGGGGGAGGGGGGTTGGGAGAAGGGGGTGGTATTATGGACATTGGGGAGGGTATGTGTTTTGGTGAGTGCTGTGAAGTGTGTAAACCTGGTGATTCACAGACCTGTACCCCTGGGGATAAAAATATATGTTTATAAAAAATAAAAAATTATATTAAAAAAAATTAAACAAAAAAGAAGAATTTAAAAAACTCATTATATATAAGAAAGGTGGTTAAAAAAAGGTTTCACTCAAAACTTCCAGTTTAGAAGCTGGACATTATCTTTGAAGCAATCTGGTTCAACTTCCTCCTACCGAGGCGGGGCAGTGGCTTTCCCCAAGGGATGACAACAAGAGGAGGCTGGAAGAGGTCACCGTTCGGTCTTAAACTGCTGCTGCTTCTGCTAGATCTTGCTACTTCCAGACTCCCCCAGGGTGAGGTCCTAACAAGGATATTCGGCCCCTGGTATGGTGCCTGGCACTCAGTGAAGGTTTGTTAGGTCAGCACGTGAAAGTCTGGGATACTGGACATGTCACCAGAAGAGATTGCTTTGGCTTCGTGTCTCTGCTTCGAGTTCTTTCTGAAGAGTCAATGGGCATAATATTGTGAACTGCTTAATGCATGATCCAAGTTATTAAACAGCTTATATATGAACTAAGCAAAAAAGAAAAAGGGACATTTTAAGGAAAATTTCTTATTGATGTATGAAAATACAGCCCAAATTCATTCTTCAAAATGCAGTCCGAATTTGTTCTTCAGCAGTCAGAAAATACTTTTAAAAATGCCTACATTATACCTGGGATTAAATCGTGTGAAATTAAGTTGAGAATGGAAGCTGAAAGAGTTGCTGTTGCCAAACATCCCACAGAGGTATGCTTGAACAAAGAAAGAAACACAGGAGCAAACAATTCTCTTGGTATCCCCAAAATGCCTTTAGAAATTAGTAATGGCCCAACCCTCTTTCCTAAGAATTATGGTTAAATAAAGACTTGTCCCTCTTCTCAAAAATATCCTTTTGTAGGGTCAGGTTAAGATTCTTGGTTGGTTGTATGTACAGCCATGCCAACCTTACCCCATTCGCAAACGGAATCCACTGAGGACCCCTTAACAACCGTCTTCTGTGCACATCTGCTGCATCTACTCCTTCCTGCCACTCAGGGAAGGGTGGCCAGATGACGAACATGGCTAAATTCTGAAGACCCGGCCAGTATGGGAGTGACGATCAAGCTTCAACATTCTAAAAAGAAGGAACTTCAGTAATTCCATCTTGAAAGTAGAACCAGCAAAGAACAGGTGACTCTCCGATCCATCAAAAAACTTGGTGCCTTGATAGCACTCAGCGCGTCCTCTCTTTTCCTAAACAGTTCAACTCTAGCCCCAGATGTGCTTACCCGATGTGGATACGGAAGCCTTGCATTCTGACCGAGTGGGATATTTGTTCCCCCAAGTAGGTAACCCTCTAAAGGAGGGCTGTTTAAACAGGCCGCCATGGACCGTCTTGTGGTCATATGAGAATGACATCTTCTGGAGTTGTGCACAACTCTACAGTGTGGCCTTGCGTCCCTGAGTTTAAATCACTCGTCTTATTAGTTGTGTATCTCTCTGGGAGAGGGGCCACACACACAGCCCCACCCCGCACAATTGATAACTGAATTCCTTCTAATCTTGCAAAGTGCTCTCCATAATAGGAGAGCTAGGGAAAAAAAAAAATAATGTTTTCCATCTTGCCATCATTCTAGTGATATTTTTAGCACCTCTTAAATACTAGCACTCCAGGCAACTCCTGTCTGACCCCCTTCTTCATCTGGCTCAGGGTGGGATAGAATATAAAAGAGAGGAAAGAAGAAATTTGTGGTAATGAGAGATCACTGGAAATATTTAAAAGCTCGTAAAATACAGATGAACTTCCAACGTGTGATGCTTAGCCAATGTGTAAATCACCATTTTTTCAGAATTCACTCAAGATCCAAAAAAATTAGGAGTCAAATCTTTTTTGGCTCATTTCATTCTTCTTCAAAGGAAGGAAATAATAAACCATAAACTGTTAAACTTTATGTTCTTTCAAAGTGTTTTCACGTGTATGATGTCATTTCTTTTTAGCTGAAGGTGCAAACTTCTCAGTTCATAATATCTTCTTGTCATTCATCATCGGTCCCACGTAACACCCCTCTTGTTTTATTATTTTTTCCCCTTAATCCCCAACCTCTGTTCCCAGTCCCCTCTCTAAACTAACAAGCTTCCAAACTAATGTGTTGATAATGAGTATTTAAAAATGTATATGTGCTAGTAAATTATGGAGTGTTGCCTGTGACATGTTTGTGTTTTTAATTTGTCGTTCGATCCTGTTTTTAGTATCATGAGGCTATAACTACAATTTGCTCAGTATTTTTAACTCCTGCAAGGTTTCCGTAGCGTGCATCTACTCTGTTTTAAAAAATAATTAAAAAATTTTGGTAAAATATATATAACATAAAATCTACCATTTCTATTATGTTTTATGTGTAGACCACTTTGGACATTAGGTACAACCACATTGTTCCACAGTCATCATCATTCTCCAGAACTTTTTCATCTTCCCGACTGAAGCTCTGCAACTGTTAAACACTAACTCCGCCTTCCCTCTTCCCCTCAACCCCTGGAAACCACCACTGCATTCACTGCATTATTTTATTGTTATTACTTATTATTATTTTTATTATCTTGTATTAGTCACTGTAGAGTACATCATTAGTTTTTGATGCATTGTTTGCCTATAACACCCAGTGCTTCACCCAGTACGTGCCCTCCTTAATACCCATCGCAGGGCTAACCCATTGCCCCCACTCTCCTTCCTTCTAAAACCCTCAGTTTGTTTCCCAGACTCCATAGTCTCTCATGGTTCATCTTCCCCTCTGATCCCCGCTTCATTTTCCCCTTCCTTCTCCTAATGTCCTCCATGCTATTCCTTATGCTCTACAAATAAGTGAATCCATATGATAATTGACTTTCTCTGCTTGACTTATTTCACTCAGCATAATCTTCTCCAGTCTCGTCCATGTTGATGCAAAAGTTGGGTATTCATCCTTTCTGATGGCTGAGTAATATTCCATTGTGTATGTGGACCACATCTTCTTTATCCATTTGTCCATTGAAGGGTATCTCAGCTCTTCCCACAGTTTGGCAACTGTGGCCATTGCTGCTATGAACACTGGGATACAGATGGCCCTTCTTTTCACTACATCTGTATCTTTGGGGTAAATACCTAGGAGTGTAATTGCAGGGTCATAGGGTAGCTCTATTTTTAATTTCATTTTTTAATAAATTATTTCTTTTCAGCATAACAGAATTCATTGTTTTTGTACCACACCCAGTGCTCCATGTAATACATGCCCTCCTTAATACCCACCACCAGGCTCACCCAACTTCCCACCCCCGGCCCCTTTAAAACCCTCAGATTGTTTTTCAGAGTCCATAGTCTCTCATGATTCATCTCCCCTTCCAATTTCCCTCAACTCCCTTCTCTCCTCCATCTCCCTATGTCCTCCATGTTATTTGTTATGCTCCACAAGTAAGTGAAATCATATGATAATTGACTCTCTCTGCTTGACTTATTTCACTCAGCAGAATCTCTTCCAGTCCCGTCCATGTTGCTACAAAAGTTGCGTATTCATCCTTTCTGATGGATGCATCATACTCCATAGTGTATATGGACCACATCTTCCTTATCCATTCATCCGTTGAAGGGCATCTTGGTTCTTTCCACACTTTGTCGACCATGGCCATTGCTGCTATGAACATTGTGGTACAGATGGCCCTTCTTTTCACTAAATCTCTATCTTTTGGGGTAAATACCCAGGAGTGCAATTGCAGGGTCATAGGGAAGCTCTATTTTTAATTTCATAAGGAATCTCCACACTGTTCTCCAAAGTGGCTGCACCAACTTGCATTCCCACCAACAGTATAAGAGGGTTCCCCTTTCTCCACATCCTCTCCAACACATGTTGTTTCCTGTCTTGCTAATTTTGGCCATTCTAACTGGCGTAAGGTGGTAGGTAGGTATCTCAATGTGGTTTTGATTTGAATTTCCTTGAAAGCTAATGATGGTGAACATTATTTCATGTGTCTGTTAGCCATTTGTATGTCCTCTTTGGAGAAGTATATGTTCATGTCTTCTGTCCATTTTTTGATTTGATTGTTTTTTGGGTGTTGAGTTTGAGAAGTTCTTTATAAATCTTGGATATCAGCCCTTTATCTGTTGTGTTATTTGCAAATATCTTCTCTCATTCCATGGGTTGTCTCTTTGTTTTATTGACTGTTTCCTCTGGTACACAGAAGAAGTTTTGATTTTGATGAAGTCCCCAAAGTTCATCTTCGCTTTTGTTTCCCTTGACTTTGGAGACGTGTCTTGAAAGAAGTTGCTGTGGCCAATTGTCGAAGAGGTTGCTGCCTGTGTTCTCCTCTAGGATTCTGGTGGATTCCTGTCTCACACTGAGGTCTTTCACTCATTTAGAGTTTATCTTTGTGTATGGTGTAAGAGAATGGTCAAGTTTCATTCTTCTGCATATAGCTGTCCAATTTTCCCAGCACCATTTATTGAAGAGACTTTTTTCCATTGAATAGTTTTTCCTGATTTATCATTCACTGTATTTTATTATTCCCCTACTGAAGGACATTTAGGTTGCTTTCAAGTCCCAGGAACACAACATGACCTCATACAGATGCCCTTGTAAAGCTGTGCAGTAATTTCTGTGACATAGAGGACCAGAATGGGATTTTGGAGTCATGGAGGATACAAAGTTTTCTAGAATGACTATAAAGCTTACAGTTTCTTCAGAAGGATACCAGAGTTTCCATGTTGCTACATTCTGTCATCTCTGGACTTATCTACTTTATAATTTTTTCCATTCTAATAGTCTTGTTCTCGTTTGAATTTCTTTGTTTACTGAAGAGTGGGTATTTCCTTATATTCTTATCAGTTACCTGAGCTTCCCTTTTGAGAGTTACCTATTCAATACATTACTCATTTTATAAATTCGGTTTCCAGGGATACTGGTTGATTCAATCAGTTGAGTGGCTGCCTTCAGCGCAGGTCATGATCTCAGGGTCCCGGGATTGAGTCCTGCATTGGGCTCCATGCTCAGTAGGGGAGCCTGCTTCTCCCTCTGCCCCTGTCCCTGCTCGTGTGCTCTCTCTCCATCAAATAAATAAATAAAACCCCTTAAGAAAAATAAAATTGGGTTTCCCATTTTTTTTGTTTATTGATTTTCAGAAGTTGTTTTCCTACTATGGGCATTGAGTTCTTGGCTGGTTTTGTAAGTCACAAATACTTTCCCCCAAACTCTCATGCCTTAGCTCCTTTGTCTATGGTGATCTTTATTTTAGCAGAATCAAATTCATTAATTTTTTATCTTAGCATTTGTATTTTTAGGGCCTTGTTCACAAGTCCTCCTCCTCCCCTCTATAAAAAACATAGTGTTACACATTTTCTTTAAAATCTTCTTTATGTTTCTTTTAGTGTCTTCATGGTTCTTCCACATTATCTGTATAAGTTTAGCCCTCACATTTATGTCCAAATCCATCGGAAGCAAACCAAAAACTAGTTTCACGCACGCTGTGAGGTCTGGCCTTAGCTTGGCTCATCACAGGGATCCACTTTTCCCATCACAATTTACAAACATCTATCCTTTGCCCATTGTTTTATGATACTGACTTCATCTGAGATGGAGTTCCCGTGCATCTGTGGCCCTACCTCTAAGAACTCTGTTCTTTTCCAGTGGCCCATTTGCCTGTTCCTGATTCAGAACCAAGCTGTTTTTGTGGATCTGTAGTATGTCTCAATGTCTGGTGTAGTGGGTAACGCTTCCTTGTTATCTAGTTCAAAATGGCCTCAGCTATTGGTGGGAGTTGACTTTCCCATATAAATTTTTGGAATTCTTAAAAAAAAATCTCCTTGGAAATTTGATGGGATTGCCTTGAATGTCTAGGTTTGTTTGAGGAGTGCTAACATCATTACTTCTATATGTCATTCTCTAAGCGAATAATTGCGTTTTCATTCATTTATTCAGACTTTCCTTTATGTCCTTTTATTCGATTTTTTAGTGTTTATTCTATACAAGCTATATGCATTTTTTAAAATTCCTAGATATGTTTTCATTTTTGTTACTATTGTAAATTGCATCTTATTTTCTAATTCATTACTACTACTACATGCTTTGTCTCTATGTTCTTCGATAAGCAAGAGAATTTTATCCTCAATACCACATTGCTTCTCACTCTAAGGAGCATAAGGAAGGGAAGAGAAGGTGGGATCATTATGTATCTGTCCTATGCCAAGGACAGATACATAATGCCAAGGAATCCTGATAGATTAAAGGGGGGAAGTGGAGATTATGGGCAAATTTCAGTAAATAATATTGGAGCTGATGATCTGTGGTTCTCCAGGGCTTCATTGGAAACAACTGAATTGAGAAGAAGAGAATCCCATTAAAATTGTACAGTACGGTGATTGAAAGAGTAAAAAGTAACCTAAATTTATTGCAAATTATTTGCAATTATTTGCTATATGTCAGACCCTGCAGTAGACAATTCAGCAGTTGGTCATTTCAAAGCTGTTATGTTATGTTCCTTAAGCCTCGTAATAATGCTTTGAGAGGCACATTCTACCCCCCACCTCCCCTGTTTTAAAGATGAGGAAACAAATACTTGAAGAAGTTAACTTACTTGAGTTCTTGCAGCTAACAAGTGAGGAAGCCAGGGTTCAAACTCGGGTCTCTTCCCAAAGTGCACGTCCTTCCTACATACCCTCCTGGAGTCCTTAAAAGATCTCTAACACTAATATGAAAGAGACAAGAAAATGAAAGCCAGTTTGTCATCAGACACAGAAGAAAACAATTCCATCTCAATATGTTACAAATTTGGGAGAAAGGAAAATGAGTGAGAAGTGAGTGATCCCAGGACTGGAACAGTGTAGGTACAGATGAGCTTACAGCACGTTTATTATGCCAGAAAGTAAAGGCGTCCTCGTAAAAAATGATGGGGACCTGTCAAAGGATATGGAAACAAGCCCGAATAGGTCAGATCTGGAAAAAGTTGAGCTTCAAAAGAACTAAGAACAGTAATTAAGTGTAATCCATTGAATAAAATAAGAATCCACAAGTCTGTACTAGTAATAAATAGATAAATCAAAATAGGAGAGAAAAAGAATTGTCTTCCTTAAGGCAAAATTGCCAGCGGATAAACTCAAAGGGAAACGTGTAGTTGGAAAAAATCCTGATTTTGCAACCATCACAGCAAAGATTGGTTTAGGCTTGAATCATTTAATGCATCCTAAATCCAGAATGTAAATTGTGATGTGGAGCAGGGCATTTGCATGGTCTTAAAATGTCTCTCCATGGGTTATTTACTAGGTGCAAAGGAAGAAAATAGTAAGTACACAGTGCAGAAGCTGGAAAGCACCTTGGCCTGGTAATAAGAGTTCGTACCACCAAAGATGGGCTTGTGTGCCTGTAGATAGGATGCTTTGCGGCTGTATTGCGTTAGGGTTCTGGCTGAACATACGCAACCAAACCCATCTCATGGAAACATCAGCAGAACCTGAATGGAGGAGCGTTTGATATAATAGTTGGCCCTGCAGAAAGACGAAGGGACCATTCCAGATTTCAAGAGATTGAAAGGACAGGAGATATAAAATGCAGTATGGGGGGGTGTGTGCCTGGGTGGCTCAGTGGGTTAAAGCCTCTGCTTTCGTCTCAGGTCATGATCCCAGGGTGCTGGGATCGAGGCCCGCATCGGGCTCTCTGCTTAGCAAGGAGCCTGCTTCCTCCTCTCTCTCTGCCTGCCTCTGTGCCTACCTGTGATCTCTGTCAAATAAATTAAAAAAAAATGCAGTATGGGGTCCTTAATGATAGCCTGCACTGGAGAAGGAAACGTGACGAAAGGTGTAATGGGTACAATTGGCAAAACTGGATTGCGGAGTAGACGAGAAAAAGTATTGTATCTGTGTTGAGGTTCCTGAATTAGGCGAACTACTACAGGACTGTAAAAGAATATTCTTGTTCTAAGAGATATATGCCAACATATTAAGGAAAGGGGGCATTCCAGTGGGTCAGAAAAGACGTAAGTAAAGATGTGAATAAGTCATGTGGCAATAGGGTGAACATTTATGACTCTGAGTGGAGGGAACCTGTAAGTTCTCTGTATGATTTTTACATCTTTTTGGTAAGTATGACATTATTTCAGAATCGAAAAGAAATGGGGGGAAATTAGTAAATATGGCCCTTTGTCAAAAACACTGACAGATTTTGGCAACGAGGTTTGACCCATGCCTTCTCTGTTTTTCCTAAAGAATGGATCAGTAGCCTTCCTGGCGGGTGTATTTGTCCCCCAGATGGGCTAACGCTAACCCTAACTCCTTAGGAGCAGAGACCTCCTTGTTGGTTCTCTGGTTTGTAAGGCATTTGTTGGTGAATAGAGGGTTTTATCTTTACTTTTACTCAGAATGCTATATGCCAAGCCTAGCAGTTTCAACCTTGTTAAGACTTTTTTTCCCCAACTTGATGTTTTTATAACAATAAACTCTAAGTAATTACCTTTTGGGGGCGCCTGGGTGGCTCATTTTGTTTAAGCCACTGCCTTCCGCTCAGGTCATGATCCTGGGATTGAGTCCCACATTGGGCTCCTGGCTCAGCAGGAAGCCTGCTTCTCCCTCGCTGCCTGCTGCTCCCTCTGCTTGTGCTTTCTCTCTCCCTGTATCTCTGTCAAATAAATAAATAAATTTTAGAAAAAATTACTTTTCGGGGTGTGGTTTAAGTGGTATCAAGGAAGTCACCCTGACTGTTTATCTCTAACACTTTGCTTATCAGAAGTGAAGAGGAGTTTTGTAAGTTGAGTTGTATTTCTCCTTTTTTCTCTTTAAAATACATTTAAAAATGGTGATAAAATACACATAACATAAAAAGCCTTAATGAATTTTAAGTGTTCAGCTCGCTGGCATTAAGCACATGCAGAATGTGTTACCATCTTTACCAATTACCCATAAGAATTCTTTTTATCTTGAAAAACAGAAACTCTGTACCTATTCAATGATAACTCCCTACTTTCCTCTCCCCAGGCCCTGGAAGCCACCATTCTGTTTTTTGTCTCTAGGAATTTGACTATTCTGGGTCCTGCGTACAAGTGGAATCCTACCGTATTTGCCCTTTTGTGACTGGTGCATTTCACTTAGCAAATTGTCCTCGAGGTTCCTTCGTGCTGTGGCCTGTGTCAACTTTCTTTTCAAGGCTGAACAATATTGCACTGTATGTATGTGCCACGTTCTACTCACACATTCACCTGTTGATGGACACGCAGGTTGTGTTTACCTTTTGGCTGTTGGGACTAATGCTGGTATGGACATTGATGTACATGCATCTCTTTGGTCCCTGTGTGCAGTTCTTTTGGTTCTATATCTAGAACCGGAACTGGATCTGCTGGATCATATGATCCCGCTATATAAAATATTGTATATACATGTACTATGTAATTCCGTTTTAATTGTTTTAGGAACTACTATACTGTTTCCTATAGCACCTGTTCCATGGTACTTTCCCATCAGCAGTGCACAAGAGCTCGAGTTTCTCCACATCCTTCTACACCACTTGTTACTTCGCGCAGTTTTGTTTTATTTGCTAGCAGTGATCCCGATGGGTGTGAAGTGTGAGCTCCATGGTGACTTGAGCTGTAGTTCTTTTAAAACTCCCTTGAGAAGGACAAACCAAAATGTTATCAGATGCAAATACTCTACAGTGAATTAGTTTGTAAGGTTTTCTCTTTTTTCCCCAAAATAACAGCTCCCCCTAGAATGAGACAGTTGACGAGTGTGTCTGAATGGATGCAGTAAAAATAGCTCTGAGCTTAGCGTCAAAAGGCCAGTCTCCAACACATTACAGGGAGGCCTTTGATAAGTTACTGTAACCCACAAAAGCTTCAATTTCTGAATTGAAGCACATTTCTGAAAAATGTGCACCATCCCCTGCAGCAGTGGTTCTCAAACTTGAGCACACATCGGATCACCTGGAGGGTTTCATAAGGCGGAGATTCCTGCCCCTGCCCTCAAAGTTCTAGGTTCAGTGCATCTCGGGCATGGCCCAAGAATTTGCATTTCTGTAGGTGATGCTGATGTTGCTAGACCAAGGGCCACATTTTGAAAATTACTGCTCTAAGGACTTGTTTTAGGGTTGAGATAATGTAAGTAAAATAAATTTCTACCATTGTTAGACACTATGAAATGCTAGAGATTAATTTAGTCATGTGAGGGTATAATGGTCTAGAACATGCACTGGAATCTAATAGAGGGGTGCTTTCCAGGAGTGCCCTAAAATCTTTGAGACTTGAGCGTTTCAGGGAAGAGATGGCACCAAAGAAGGAGATGGACTTTGTAAGTGAAGCTGGAAAGGTGTCAAAAAGTGTTTTTTTTTTTTTTTTTTTTTTAAACCTAATGTACAAACTTGCCCACGGCCAGTTCTAGCTTTATTTTGAGGCTTTTTTTAGCTTCCTTGGCTGCAAGGAAGAAAAACTCTCTGAATGGACATAATATCTGCTTAAAAAAAAATTACAGATTTTTTTTTTTTTTTTCCTAATGCAACAGGAAACCTAGAGGTAGGAAGTTATTGATTCTGTGGCTAAAGGATTTTAGTACTGAGATCTGCAATTTTCTTGCCCTTTTCTGTCATGTGCACAATATAGCTGCTACAGGTCCACCACTGGGGAAATGGAAATACTGGGGAAATGGAAAAAGACAAGGAGGAAAGGTCAATCTATGTTAGAAAAGCGAACTTTCGGGGCGCCTGGGTGGCTCAGTGGGTTAAGCCGCTGCCTTCGGCTCAGGTCATGATCTCAGGGTCCTGGGATCGAGTCCCGCATCAGGCTCTCTGCTCAGCAGGGAGCCTGCTTCCCTTCCTCTCTCTCTGCCTGCCTCTCCGTCTACTTGTGATTTCTCTGTCAAATAAATAAATAAAATCTTTAAAAAAAAAAAAAAAGAAAAGAAAACTTTCCCAGAAAATTTCAGCAGGTTTCTGTTTATACCTCAATGTACAGAGCTGTCCCTTAGCCACTCATAGTTTCAAACGTGGCTGAGAAATGTTTCCGTTGGGCATATTGCTACCCCAAATTAATTAGGATTTTGTTAGTAAGGTGGAGTGTGTCTGCTCCAGCTTTTAAGTTTTTTCTGCCTCTAGTGATTTCAGGGGAAGGTGGTGAGGCCACCATGGGCAAAACTGTGAGTCTGCCTTCTTTTATTCTTCTCAGGTAACTCAATTGTTCTTTTTTGTAGTTTTTGTCATTATTATTTTAATGTGTGTGGGAGATTGAAACCTGAGGTTGCTTTTACTCGCTTTGGCTCAGTTGTTTCTCTGAGTCATTCTGGGAGACCCCTTCTGCTCTTTGTGTGTCTGAGGACAGAGCCTCGCTTCTCCTTGTATCTCTCAAGCTCCATCTCACCTCTGAGTTCGTAGCCTGTCATCACCCTTTGGCCTCTCCCAGGAGAGAGCATGCTTTCCAAATTTCCTAGAGAAAATTCTAGCTTCTATACCGCATTGCCCCTGGGAACCATGCGGTGACCAACTAATCAGATGGACTGATTCATGCCAAAGACACATTAAGAGGTTAATCCGGAAAGTGAACTTTGGTTGCCTTTGTATGGACAAGTTTTTCAGTCTGTTCTCAGCCAGAAGTTAACGTTGTCTTCGTCTGCGAATTCACTGGCCATGACGCAGATGGGCGAAGGAAGCCCAGCTACCGTGTTCCGAAGCATCTCCTTGGACCTGTGCTCTGTAAATATGAAAGAGCATACTTATTCGTGATTTCTCTTTTTCGTTTTTTCTTGTGCTTGAGTGGCGGGTAAGTAGAGGAAGCAATGTCTTAACCAGGAAGTTAACATTTACCGTCTTTTTTGAAGAAATGAACATTCAGGAAGATTTGAAAGAGGTAAAAGGGTAGCTGGGCCAGCAGACTGGGGGCCGGCATCAGCATCCCGGGGAAGACAGTGGGAAGAAGGCAAAAAAGGCAAAAAAGAAGGAAATACAGGCAGCGGCCAGTGAGCAAGCCTGGGCAGGTGAGCTAGGAGTGGGAGAAATGAGTGCGGACGGTCAAGGTCTCTGGAGATGGCAGAGGGGCAGGGAGCAGCGCGGAGCAGCTCTCGGTGCCGTGGGCCAGGCAGGAGGGCCGAGGAGGAGACAGGGAGGTGGACTGACCTGCCGGAGGCTCCGAGTTTCAGAGAAAGTCGGAGTCTGGGAAGCAGTGAGCCACCGAAGGTCAATTTACTCCATTTGAATCCAAGTCAGCAAACATTTCTTGTCATGGGTACAGTAGTCCTCAGGCACCCTCCTCACGCTCCGTTTTTTCTCCTTGTCCTAAGCCGCAGAACCTGTACGTATGCCACGTTCTACTTTGCTGATGTAATTAGATTAACGATGTGGCGGTGGGAGAGGGTTTTGCTTTACCCAGGTGGCCCCAGAGCAGGCAGAGGCCTTACAAGGACGAGCACGAGTCTCGTGAGAGTGTTGAAATGGGCGCTGTGGCCGCAAGCCAAGGCATGAAGTTGGCTTTCGGAAACTAAAGGGGAAAGGGGGCAGATCCCGCTCTACGGCGTCTGGAAGGAAGGCAGCCGCGACTTCACCTTGATGTTGGGCCCCGTGAAAGCCATTTGGGAAGGCCTTCAGAACTGTAAGTTCTCAACAGGACTAGTGGTGGTGACTCTGGCATGTTGTACAAATGCCATATGTGCTGGTGAGGGGGAGCGCAGAGGTGGATGAGATACTGACGCTTGCCTCTAGATAATTACCAGTTCGGTGGTCCAAGTCTGTGATCCCCAAACTTGACTGTGCATAGAAATCACCTGGGGCATCTCCCTATGATCACCTAGGTCCCAGGGGACCCTGAGGCGGTGTCAGGGCTGTTGCTCTGGGGACCATGCTCTGGGCCAGGCGCTAAGTGCCTTCTAGGGGCTGGGCAACCAAAACCAGCAAAGCTTTTTAGTTGTCATGGTGGAGAAAATGATCCTGGTGTTGGACATGGGAAATGGCTGAAATAATTATTCAGCATAAGATTTGAAACTTAAGGGTAGAGGGAACTTAGGGCTCCAAACTCTTTTTTTTAAAGAATTACTGGGATAACCCGTAAGAGGAGACCTGTAAATGCAGTGGGTAACTTATAAGTCACCATACACAAATGCGAATTACCTTCTGGATGTCCAATGAGAGCAGATTTGGCCAGAAAGTACAAATGACACTCCAGGATCCTACCTATCCTTGCTACACTGAAGTAAAGGAAGGAGTATGTGGATGAAAAACATCGCAGTGCTCAAGGCCTTTGTTTTGCTGTACTTCTAATACTTGGAGTGGAACAGCTGAAAACAAAACAAACTTGCAGAGACTAAAATAAACCATCTGTATCTCCATACTTCAGAGATAACCAGGATCTAGAGCTTTTCTAGGAGCTGGCATTGATCTGCTGTTTTGGGGGAGTCTTTGCAGATGCTTGTCTCCGTTCGGTATGATAGAAAATCCTAACTATATACTCCTGCCCTGGGCACGGATACGGATACTCTCTAACTCTATCGTCTCTAATAATTCCAGTCACACCAGCAATAGTTCCCAACTGGGGGTAGTTTTGCCTCCTGGGAACATTTCATCCTGTCTGGAGACAGGTTTCTATTGTCATGACTGGGCTGTGGTTGCTACGGGCACCTCGTGGGGACTGACCAGGGACGGACATGACTCAGTGTACAGGACGGCACAGTTAACCAAAACAATCTGGCCTGCAATGTTCGGAGCGCCAAGTTGGAGACACTTGGCTATAGAGCAGTGGGTTCTCATGTCTACTGGTCATCAACATCACCTGGAAGCCTTGTGAAACCAAAGATTGCCCCATGCCGGATTTCTGATTTAGTAGGTGTGGGAGGAGACTGAGCATTTGCATTTCTAACAAGTTTTCAGACTACGCTGGTGTGGCGGTCTGGGAGCCACATTTGGAGCACAGTTGCCGTAGGGTTTAACAACTACGCAACCGTAATTGATCTCATATAAAGTATTTCCTCCATAATTTGTGTCCTCACTCAGACTTGGTTAGGCTGATCATACCTCTGGTATGTTGCAAACATCTCTTGGGCACAGGCCAGGTCTCCCCCATCCTTTGGCGTTTTCTGGGATGCTAGGAACAGCCTTCTCATTACTGTGGACCAGATGGTTTCTTTTGGCTCTGTGGGCTTGGCACCCTGTGAATGGCTCCAAGGACATACGAGTGAGGTGCTGGCTTGAGGGAGATGGAGGGAGAGAGGGGAGAGATGGGGCTGTCTGGCTGGTGCTGGAGTCGGGTTAACTTTTTGCAGTCTTCATACCAGCGGACTGTAGAGAGGGGGGACTTACGCCTACGTCACTGGGCTCATGTTTTCTGCAAGGATTGTTTTCCCCGCCCTGTCGTCACTTGTCCGCTCAGCCTGGGGGCAGAGCTCACCCACCTCTGGTACACATTATATCCAGAGCTTGGATAGAGGGGGGCCTGGGTTCGACACGGTGAAAACTGGGGCAAGGCTGGGAGTGAAAGAGGGGAAGCCAGACCCAGGCGTGTGTGGGATCCAGAAGGGCCCAGAACCTAGGGCAGAAACCAAGGAACACATTCTGGGGCTCAACATGAGGCAGGAGGTCAGAAAGATGGGGAAACCCTGGGAACGAGGTGCCCAGGAATGGGGGAGTTCACAGATCACAGCTGTCTTTGAAGCCTCTTACGACTGTTTTTTTTTCCTCCTGCCTCTTGTGACTTCTGCTGGGTTGGTGAAAAAAACAGGTGCTAAAATTTAAAGCACTAAAATGGTTAATCTAACGGATGGGGCCAACTTGAGGGCATAAGTAGAACAGCTCAAGGTTTCTGGGTAGGGGAGGGAGAAGGGCTCACAGAGCTTTGCAAAGGCCCTTACGAACCCTCTTTTCCCGAGTCTGACTACTAGGATTGATCTTATCGGTATTCTCGTATTTAAAATTGTGTTTGATAATACTCCATGTGTAACTGCTAAAGATAAGAGACACCATTAATGAAGCATGTATTGTCCTCTCAGTAGTGCCGCGAGGTAACTTTCCCCCCTTCTCAGAAACACGGACGTGGAAGCCGGGAGAAGTCCTTTGCCCAAGTTAGCGTAGAGCTGCGGTGGGCCCCCGGGCCCCTCTGTGCCAACCTGCGCTCCTTTCACTGAATGCTGCCGCACTCTGGGTCACAGGTTGTTTCCAGGGTTCCTGCTGATCATTCTAGAGTTCTCCGTCATGCAGGGGGTCACCCTGTCCCCCAGTAACGGCTTGTCACAACTCTATTCTAGCTTGCTAAAATTTAGCCACCTCCACAGGAAAGGGCTCACTTGCTCCTAGTTTGCAAATTTGGAGCAGGAAGAGGGGACCTTGGTGCCCTGAATATTGACCTTGGTAGTGTGACCTGTCGCCCTCCCTGAGGAAAATGCGGCAGCACACAGTCGCCCCCCGCCGGTTCCCTGGCGTGCCTGTGACCATACTGACGTCCCCTCTTCATCTTTGTGGGGAGAGCCGCACCAGGGCTTCCCACTAAACCCCGCTGCATCACTCAAGGCTGTTCCACCCTCGTCCACACGACTGGAGTCCAGTCTGAGAGCGCTGTGAAACCGGTTTGCAGCCCGAGGAGTCCCGGAGGAGAGGTCTGGGCGGCCGCTGGAGCCAGCCGCAGAAGTGCGGGGGAGAGGTGGAAGGGGTCACAGGGTTTAGGGGTCACAAGGGCCGAGGGGTCGTGGGTTGATGGGTCAGGGCACCTTGGAGAGAGGTCACAGCATCCTAAAAAACCCAGGTCACAGTGGCCAGCCGAATCTAGCCGATTTTACAGGACGAATACTGACAGAAAACCAGGGCTGGCGTTTGGCTCGAGCCGAGCGAGAGATGTGAGAGTTCTTCCTTCTGGAATCCGAAAGTTGGGGTGTAAAACTCGTCAGATGTTGCTTTTAACATGGGCTTTAAAATGTGTTCTTACATACTTTGCCATGGTCTCCGGGAACACTGGCGACTCCGTGCTGTTTGAGGAGAAGGCTCAGGCCCGCCGCAGAGCGAGGTCTGGGCTTGCAGCCCGGGCTCCGGATGGGAGCCTGTTGGGGCCTCCAAGGCCACTTCCCTCTCCGCAGTGCCCACTAGGTGACGCCTGTGGATGGAACAGGCTTTCCAGAGTACAGGCTTCCTCCGCTCTTCACTGCCCAAACCCACAGCTCGCTGAGAAGATGCTCAAAAATGGCAAGACCCCCAAGAAATGACTCTGGGCCTAGTGCTCAGAGAAGCGGCACGCGAGGCTCCCAGTCCGCCTCCTCCCTCCTGATGGGATCCCGATGTCTCTGCTTAGCATGCGTGCTGGCCGAACTACAAAACCAGGAAAACCGCCCCAAACCCCGCATAACCCAAATAGCTTTAGACTTCTGAGCAGGTGTGGGGCTGCTTTACAAGGGCAAACGGTTCTCCCAGCTAAGCTGAGCTGAGGTGATCTCGGGGCAGTAAGCTTAATAGGAGAGCATTCTGGAAGGAGGGTCTGGATGGGTGTGATTAACTGTACCGGTGGTTCCTGTACTGGAGGAGGCATCCGAGTGCCGTGGAAGGATTTCTCAGGCATGGATGCTTAGGTCCTGCTCAGACGTTCTGATTTAGAAGTCTTGGGTGCGGGCTGAGAGTTCACATTACTGCAAGTTCCCAGGTGATGTTAATGCTGCCGGTTTGGGGGAACCTCACCCAGAGAACCCCTGTAAGACAGCATGGTTGAAAGGATGTGGGTGAGGGGCGCCTGGGTGGCCCAATTAGTTAAGTGTCTGACTCTCGATGTTGGCTCCGGTCCTCACGATCTCGGGGTCCTGGGATCCAGCCCTGGCTCCGTGCTCAGCGGGGGGTCTGGCTGAGATTCTCCTTCCCTCCCCCTCTGCCCCTTCCCTCCCTCTAAAATAAGTCAATAAATCTTAAAGAAGAAAAGACGTGGGTGAGAAGGATGTGTGGACAGAGGGGTGGGGGCTGGGTGCCGGGACCCCGTGCATGGGGCCTGGTCGGGGTTAACAAATGAGGGGTAAAGAGATTTCCTTCTCAGCGTCACAAAGCCACCCCGCCTCGTGCGGCCTCGCAGACACAGCACGTGGGGCTTTTGTTAGCTGGATTGGCCGGGCAGGGACACGTTACATCCCGTGGCAGGTCGGGGACAAATAAGCAGGCCGCTGGGCGGTGGCTGGAGATACGCTGAGGTCATGCAGTTAAATTTGCTTGATTGTTTTTCTGGTAGGGAAATGAGGTGTTCGCTCTGCACTGCAGGTGTGCGGGTGCTTTTCTCAGTGGCGAAATGTTTAAAGTGACAGGTCAAGGTGAGGGAGGTTATGTGAGAGCACATGCGTAGCCTGCGGTTCGGAACGTCCTGATAGGAACTCTCTTTGAAACTCTGTGGGTGATGAGGGGGGACTTGGGGTGCACGGAAGTAATCCCGCTGCTCCCCAGACTCCTCCTGAATCGTGTGTTAGCCTTGCTCAAAGCCTCCTTGGGTGCCGTAGCTTCTTCGTACAGATTTTTGGATGTTTATACTTTTTTTCCCCTCCAGACTAATGTTCTGTGCAGTACAAGATAGGTTATTTCGATGATCTCCATTCCACAAGTGAGGACTGTGCTGGAGGAGACTTAATTACTAGCCAGAAGCGAACGTGGTTTAGCATCCAAACTGAAAACAGGAAGTCCTAGACTTGAGCTTCCAGAACCCACTTCCCATTCCCACCCCTGCCTTTCCACCTGGGCACCTAGGAAGGCGACTCGTGGGGAAACTTCCACTGAGTTCGCTCTAGCTGCGTCTTCTCCCCTCTCAAAAAACTGGGCTGCACACTGAAACGTTCAGCCTTCAGGTTAATAGCAAGGCAGGCGGGCACTTTCGTCTCTATCTTTCACATAATGACCGTGAAATCCTTTCCACAAGAACACAGAGGTTTTGTTCTGTTCTGTTTCTAATTTCAGAACAATAAGTTTCTAACGCACCGCCACCCACCGGAAAAAGAGCACACAGTGACTGACAAGGTGAGGTCTTTGTTTGGTAGTATTTCAAGTCGTGGGCTCTCTGAAATCCCTAACACTCTAGTTATAAATCACAAAAAGGTGGATGTTCTCTAAAATGAATTTTGCATGAAATGTCAGCCAGAGTCTAGGGGACAGCTATAATATTTACGACTGGTGGTATTTCTTAGGGGAGGTAAAAGAAAATGAAGCCAATATAGTCTAGCTTAGTACTGGGGGCAGGGCAGAAAGAGAATATAGAGAGAAAATTTCTTTCATTCAGCCAGATATTTTGTCTCTGCCGTTTGCAGTGCAAAGGAAATCTGCCGTGCTCAAAGCAAGGGGTTCAGGCGTGGCATCCGTATGGGAAAGGTACCGTTTAGAAGACTGGGCAACTGTGTAAAAGGAAAATAAATGAATCCCAAACAACTACAGGAAATGTACCTGTTTGTAGGCACATTGTTTTACTCTATTTCTGAAAGACCGTTTGACCCTCGTTACATCTTTCGATCTTAGGCCTTCAAAAGCCAAGTGCTCAGTATGTTTGGGGGAGGAAATACTGCAGAGAGAAAGCATCAGCGACCTGCTCCCCTTCACGGACAAGAGACCCAGAACCTCTCTGGGTTCTGCCGTTTCAGGGCCTCCAAGTCTGACACGAACTTCTATTCCCAACCTTTCCTGCTACTGGGCTTCCTTGCTAATTGCCTGCTAGTTTCATGGGTCCCTTGGGTATTTCTGTCTCATGTCTCTGCTTGGAAACTCTCTGAAAAGGACACATTCTCCTCCTTTGTCTCTGTCCAAGTAGTTCTTGTCCATTAAAAAAAAAAGAAAAATCTTAACGGCGATTACTCATGCTCTTAGCTTAGGCAGCTATAACGTATCTTACGGACTGAGTGACTCACACAACAAACATTTATTTCTCCCGGTTCTGGAGGCTGGAGGATCAGATTCTGTTCCCGGTGAGAGCTTTCCTGTCTGGCAGAAGGCAGCTTTCCTGCTGTGCTGTGTCCTCACCTAGCAGCGAGAGCATGCACACTCTGGTCTCCCTTCCGAGAAGGGCACCGTTCCCGCGTTGACGGCCTCACCCTCATGACTTCATCTCAACCTAAATCCTTTCCACAGGCTCTGCTTCTGATCCGATCATGGGGGTCAGGGTATGGCCTAGGAGTTTCAAGGGAACACCAACAGTCCTTACCACTCAGATACCGTACAGTTTTCCGATTTAAAGTGTGTAATTCAATATTGTTTAGCATATCCAGTGTGTAGCCATCACCTCAACTGAAGCTGAGAATGTTTTCATCACCTCAAAAAGAAACTCCGTTACCCATTAGCAAGCTATATCTAGATCTATCTATATCCGGGTATATAACTTCTCTGTGGGCTGGCCTATTTAGGATGTTTCATTGGAATGGAATTACACAGTACATGGCCTTTGGTGAGTGGCTTCGTTCACCCAGCGTTAATGTTGTGAAGGTTCGTCCAAGTTGGAGCATGTGTTCACATGTCCTTTCTCTCCATTGCCATGATGGATGTACCACATTTTACACTCATTGGGTGGTAGATACTTGGGTTATCCTTATCTTTCGGCTGCTGTTAATACTCCTGTAAACATCATACAAACAAAATATAATACTCCTGGGCACTGGGTGGCTCAGTGGGTTAAGGGTCTGCCTTCTGCTCAGGTCATGATCCCAGGGTCCTGAGATTGAGTCCAACAAGCCTCTCTCTCTCTCTCTCTGCTCCTCCCCCCTGCTCGTGCTCTCTCTCTCTCTCTCTCAAATAAATAAAATCTTTTTAAAAAAGGTATAATACTCCTATAAACATTATATAAACAAAAAATAGAAGTTTTTGTGTGGACATATGTTTTCATGTCTCTTGGATGTGTACCTAGGAGTGAAATGGTTGAGTCACATGGTGACTCTCTTTGGTCGTTTTCCGACACGGCTGTGCCATTTTGTCCTCCCACCAACAGTGAACAGGGGTTTTAACTTCTTGGTATCCTTGCTGACACCTTCTACTGTTATGTCTTTTTCAATCTGAGTAATCCTAATAGGCCTGATGTGGTTTTGATTTCTATTACCCTTAAGAACAAATGAAATGACCAATTAAAGTATTTTCTAATTGGATATGGTTTTCTGTTTTTTGGTTTTTTTTTTTAAGATTTAATTTATTTATTTGACAGACAGAGATCACAAGTAGGCAGAGAGGCAGGCAGAGAGAGAGGGAAGCAGGCTCCCTGCTGAGCAGAGAGCATGATGTGGGGCTCCATCCCAGGACCCCGGGATCATGACCAGAGCTGAAGGCAGAGGCTTTAACCCATTGAGCCACCCAGGCAGCCTAATTGCATCTGTTTTATCTGTATGGTGTGGGATGAGGGTCCAACTTCATTTTCTCCATGTTATCTCTATACCATCATCCTTTCTCCGTGGAACTGACGTGGCACTCTTTTTTCAGACCCGGTGACCATAAATGTGACCACTTATTTCTGGACTATGAGTTCTGTTCCACTAAACAGACACATTGTCTGTCCTTACGCCAGCACCACACTGACTACTATAACTTGGTAGTAAGTTTTGAAGTTGGTAAGTCTGACTCTCCCAACTTTGTTCTTTTTTTTTTTTTTTTTTAAAGATTTTTATTTATTTATCAGAGAGAGAGGTGGAGAGAGCGAGCACAGGCAGACAGAATGGCAGGCAGAGGCAGAGGGAGAAGCAGGCTCCCCGCTGAGCAAGGAGCCCGATGTGGGACTCGATCCCAGGACGCTGGGATCATGACCTGAGCCGAAGGCAGCTGCTTAACCAACTGAGCCACCCAGGTGTCCCCCAACTTTGTTCTTATCCAAGATTCTTTGGACTCTCCTGTGTGGCTTGCCTCTCCAAATCAATTTTAGAATCACTTGTGGGTTTCTGCAAAGAAGCCAGCTGGAATTTTGGTAGAGATTGTATTGAGTTCATATGTAACAATATTATGTCTTCTAATTTTAATTGCCTTTCCCTTTATTCATGTCTTCTTAATTTCCTTCAGCAGGGTGAAGTTTTCAGAATATATGCTCTGTACTTTTTGGATTCAATTTATTAAATGTCTTTATTATCTTTGATACTGTTGCAAATGGAATTATTTTCTTAATTTCATGTTTTGTTTGCTCATTGCTGCTGTGTAGAAATGCAGCTGATTTTTATACATTGATCTTGTGTCCTGCAAACTTGCTGAACTCATTCATTAGTTCTAATAGATTTTTTGGTGGCTTATGTAGGATTTTTCTTCCCATAAGATCATGTCCTCTATGAATACAGATAGTTAAATTCCTTTCGTATATGGATTCGTTTTATTTCATTTTAGTGTCTAAATTCCTTGGCTAGAATTTCCAGTACAGTGTTGAGTAGAAGTTGTTACCATTTTTGTCTTCATCTTAATCTTTGGGGGAAAGTACCCATCCAGTATTTCACTCTTAATTATGACCAAGTAAGTAAAAATGATAGGGTTTTGGTTTTTTTTTATTGTCTGGTAGATCCCCTTTATCAGGCTGAGGAAGTTTTCTTATATTTCTAATTTGTTTATTGTTTTCAACATGAAGGTATTTTGAATTTTGTCACTGCTTTTCCCCCATCTACTGAGATGATCGTGCATATTTTTCTTTATTGACTGTGGTGTTGTATTTATTTTGGATGTTAAGCAATCCTATATTCACGGGCTAAATCCCACTTGATTGTTGTATATAATCCTTTTTGTATATTGGATTCATTTTGCTAGTATATTGTTGAAGATGTTTATGCCTATATTCATGAGGAATACTGGCCTGAAGTTTTCTTCTTTGTGATATCTTTAGTATTGGTTTCAGTATCTGGATATACTGGTTTCATAGACAAAGTTGGTCAGTGTTCCCTCTTACTGTGTTTCAGAAGGGATTGTGAAGCATTAGTGTAAATAGTTAAATACTGGATAGATTTTATCAGCGAGGCCATCTGGATCTGGGCTCTTCTTTGTGGGTTGTTTTATAATTAATAATTCACACTCTTCACATCTTCTGGTTCTCAATAAAGTTTCAGTTGTGGGGATCTTTGCAGGAATGTGTCCATTTTATCTGAGTGGTCTAGTTTGTTGGGATACAGTTCATAATTCTCTTAATTCCTCTTTATTTTTGTCAGTCAGGCTCTTGTTGTTTTCATTTCTAATTTTAGTACTTCCAGTCTTTTTTTTTTTGGTCAGTCCAGCTCAAGGGTTGTAAAATCTGTTTTTTTCCCCAAATATCTTTTAATGTCATTGATCTTTCTCTATTTTTAAAATTTTTTACTCATTTCTATACTAGTCTTTATTTTGTTCATTGTACTGAATTTGGGTTTAGTTACCTCTCCTTCTAGTTTCCTGAGGTGGTAGCTAACGTTGTTGATTTGTTGTTGTTGTTGTTTTTAAATATAGTCTGCTACCACTATGTATTTCCCCTTAAGCATTACTGTGTTAGTGTCCAATACATTTTTGTATGTCATATCTTTGTTTCCTTTCATCTCAAAATATTTTCTACTTTCCCTTGTGGTTTCTTCTTTGCACCATTGTTGATTTTAGGAGTGTGGTGTTATATTGGCATATTTGTGAGTTTCTCAAACTTTTTTTTTCATTTATTTATTTTCAGCATAACAATATCATTTTTTCACCACACCCAGTGCTCCATGCAATCCGTGCCCTCTCTAATACCCACCACCTGGTACCCCAACCTTCCACACCCCCGCCGCTTCAAACCCCTCAGATTGTTTTTCAGAGTCCATAGTCTCTCATGGTTCACCTCCCCTTCCAATTTACCCCAACCCCCTCTCTCTAACACCCCTTGTCCTCCATGGTATTTGTTATACTCCACAAATAAGTGAAACCATATGATAATTGACTCTCTCTGCTTGACTTATTTCACTCAGCAGAATCTCTTCCAGTCCCATCCATGTTGCTACAAAAGTTGGGTATTCATCCTTTCTGATGGAGGCATAATATTCCATAGTGTATATGCACCACATTTTCCTTATCCATTCGTCCGTTGAAGGGCATCTTGGTTCTTTCCAGTTTGGTGACCGTGGCCATTGCTGCTATAAACATTGGGGTACAGATGGTTCTTATTTTCACGACATCTGTATCTTTGGGGTAAATACCCAGGAGTGCAATTGCAGGGTCATAGGGAAGTTCTATTTTTAATTTCTTGAGGAATCTCCACACTGTTCTCCAAAGAGGCTGCACCAACTTGCATTCCCACCAACAGTATACGAGGGTTCCCCTTTCTCCACATCCTCTCCAACACATGTTGTTTCCTGTCTTGCTAATTTTGGCCATTCTAACTGGTGTAAGGTGGTATCTCAATGTGGTTTTAATTTGAGTCTCCCTGATGGCTAGTGATGATGAACATTTTTTCATATGTCTGATAGCCATTTGTATGTCTTTATTGGAAAAGTGTCTGTCCATATCTTCTGCCCATTTTTTGATATGATTGTCTGTTTGGTGTGTGTTGAGTTTGAGGAGCTCTTTATAGATCCTGGATATCAACCTTTTGTCTGTACTGTCATTTGCAAATATCTTCTCCCATTCCGTGGGTTGCCTCTTTGTTTTCTTGACTGTTTCCTTTGCTGTGCAGAAGCTTTTGATTTTGATGAAGTCCCCAAAGTTCATCTTCGCTTTTGTTTCCTTTGCCTTTGGAGACATATCTTGAAAGAAGTTGCTGTGGCTGATATCGAAGAGATTACTGCCTATGTTCTCCTCTAGGATTCTGATGGATTCCTGTCTCACATTGAGGTCTTTTATCCATTTTGAGTTTATCTTTGTGTACGGTGTAAGAGAATGGTCAAGTTTCATTCTTCTACATATAGCTGCCCAGTTTTCCCAGCACCATTTATTGAAGAGACTGTCTTTTTTCCACTGTATATTTTTTCCTGTTTTCCTGTCGAAGATTATTTGACCATAGAGTTGAGGGTCAAACTTTTTTTTTGTTAATTTCTAATTCCATTGTGGTTGTTCTAGGTACACTTGAGAATAATGTGTATTCTGTGGTTGTGGGACGTGGTGCTGAGGGTGTCTGTAGCTGTCTGTTGGTCTAGGTGCTTTATAATGACTTGAAAGTCTTTTTCCTCTTCCATAGTCACATCACTTTTTCCATACATTACTGGAAGAAAAGTGTTGAAATCTTCAGTTCTCACTTTTGTTTTCTGTTTCTCCCTTCGTTTCCAATGTGTGTATTTTTTGGGTCTCTTAGGTCCACATATGTTTATAATTGTTATATTTTCCTCATGGATTAACTCTTAGGAAATGTTTTTATCTCTAACAAATTTGTTTTAAAGTCCACTTTGGGGGCGCCTGCGTGGCTCAGTCAGACTAAGCGTCTGCTTTTGGCTCAGGTCATGATCCTGGGGTTCTGGGATCGAGTCCCATATTGGGCTCAGGGGAGTCTGCTTCTCTCTCTCCCTTTGCCTCCTGCTCCCCCTGCTTGTGCTTTCTCTCTCAAATAAATAAATAAAAATCTTTAAAAATATTGAAAAATAATAGGGGAACCTGGGTGGCTCAGCGGTTTGAGCCTCTGCCTTCAACTCAGGTCATGATCTCAGGGTCCTGGGATCGAGCCCCCCATTGGGCTCTCCGCTCTGTGGGGAGCCTCCCTGACCCCGCCTGCCTCTCTGTCAAATAAAAAAAAAAGTCTTTAAAAAAAACCCAACAAAGTCCACTCTGTCTGATATTAGTACATCTACTCCAATCCTCTTATGGTCTCTGTTTCCATGGTATATCTGTCTCCATTGTTTAACTTTCATCCTGTGATGTGTGTCTCCTGTAGACATCCTGTTCGGATCATGATTTTTTGGGTCACAGAATATCCCTAATCTGGTATTCTCTGCCTTTTGATTAGACAGTTGAGTTCCATTCCACTTAATGTTATGAGTAAGGTCAGATTTACATGGGCTATTTTTGTTCCTTCTCTACCTCATGTCATCTTTGTTGCTCTGTTTATCCTTGACTCCCTTTCGTATTAAGTGGATTTTTCTAGTGTAACATAGTCATTCCCTGAATTTTTTAATTATAGGTTTTTGAATGGTTTTCCTGTTTGTGGCTCTGTGGCTTGTCAGATGGGTATTACATTATTTAAATCTTGTTTATATTTAATTTAAGTAAAATATACTTTATGCTTTTAGTGGTATACATACTATGTCTATTTAAGTTACCTAATGATACACTGTTAGAATTATTTTATATGATCTTGAGAAAAAGCTGAGAGAAGGAAGGAGAGAAAATAGGTATTTGAATTGGTTAACTTTTTTTTTTAACTATTTCTGATCTTTATTTCTTTATCTGATTTTGAGTTATCATCTGGTGTCCTTTCCTCACTATAGTACAGCTTTGGTGATGTTCACTTCCTCGTGCTAATGTTGCCTTTATCAGGGGTCCCCAGACTTCTGGAATTCGTAGAGTAAGATATCAGATTTGTTTTGGTGATTGACCTAGGGCTGCCAATTTTTACTCTGGGTGTTTTTTTTTAATGTCCATACTTAAAATCAGTGGTCTTCTACTATCCTCATTTCTTTAAAAAATGTATTTATTTTAGAGAAAGTGCACACACACACAAGAGGGAGAAAGAATCTCAAGCAGACTGTGCTGAGTGCAGAGCCCGAGGCAGGGCTGGATCATGGCCTGAGTGGATACCAGGAGTCAGATGCTTAATCAACTGCACCACCCAGGCACCACGGCTGTCGTCATATATTTTAAAGGAAAAGGATATTTTTACAACCCCAACTCTGACCAAATAGAAAGGACATAATCACAGAGACAGAATAATTCTTAAAGAACAGACATTTCTGGAAGAAGACATCCAGATGGCCAACAGACACATGAAAAAGTGCTCCATATCACTCGGCATCAGGGAAATACAAATCAAAACCACAATGCGATATCACCTCACACCAGTCAGAATGGCTAAAATCAACAAGTCAGGAAATGACAGATGCTGGCGAGGATGCGGAGAAAGGGGAACCCTCCTCCACTGTTGGTGGGAATGCAAGCTGGTGCAGCCACTCTGGAAAACAGCATGGAGGTTCCTCAAAATGTTGAAAATAGAACTGCCCTATGACCCAGCAATTGCACTACTGGGTATTTACCCTAAAGATACAAACGTAGTGATCCAAAGGGGCACGTGCACCCGAATGTTTATAGCAGCAATGTCCACAATAGCCAAACTATGGAAAGAACCTAGATGTCCATCAACAGATGAATGGATCAAGAAGATGTGGTATATATACACAATGGAATACTATGCAGCCATCAAAAGAAATGAAATCTTGCCATTTGCGACAACATGGATGGAACTAGAGCGTATCATGCTTAGCGAAATAAGTCAAGCAGAGAAAGACAACTATCATATGATCTCCCTGATATGAGGAAGTGATGATGCAACATGGAGGCTTAAGTGGGTAGGAGAAGAATAAATGAAACAAGATGGGATTGGGAGGGAGACAAACCATAAGTGATTCTTAATCTCACAAAACAAACTGAGGGTTGCTGGGGGGAGGGGGTTTGGGAGAAGGGGGTGGGATTATGGACATTGGGGAGGGTCTGTGCTTTGGTGAGTGCTGTGAAGTGTGTAAACCTGGTGATTCACAGACCTGTACCCCTGGGGATAAAAATATATGTTTATAAAAAATAAAAAATTAATAAAAAACAAACAAACAAAAAAAGAAAAGACAACTGGTTTGTCTCTCTCCCCCATCCCATCTTATTTCATTTTTCAAACCATAAGAGACTCTTTTTGTTTTTTTTTTAAGATTTTATTTATTTATTTGACAGAGATCACAAATAGGCAGAGAGGCAGGCAGAAAGAGAGAGAGGCAGAAGCAGGCTCCCTGCTGAGCAGAGAGCCCGATGCGGGGCTCGATCCCAGGACCCTGAGATCATGATCTGAGCCGAAGGCAGAGGCTTTAACCCACTGAGCCACCCAGGCGCCCCCATAAGAGACTCTTAATCTCAGGAAACAAACTGAGGGTTGCTGGAGTGGGGGGTGGGTGGGAGGAATGGGGTGGCTGGGTGATGGACATTGGGGAGGGTATATGCTATGGTGAGTGGTTTGAGTTGTGTAAGACTGAATCACAGACCCTGTACCCCTGAAACAAATAATACATTATATGTAAATAAAAAAAATAAAAGGAGATAAAGAAAAAAAAGAAAAGAAAAGACAACTGGAAATGTTAGACTGACAGTTTTACAATAGACTGATAAACTTCATTACTGATCAGCTTTTGGGAACTTAAGCTTTATGTTAGTGATACCAACAATATCAAATTCATCATATTACCAACAATGACTAATTTTATTTACTGGATATTAAGTGTGAGTCACTCTGTGTATATTGACTGGCTTACTAACATCAGCTCTGAGGTTAGTAACATCACCACCTTTTTACGGTAGGCAACAGGCACAAAGAGGTTGGGTAGCGTGCCCGAGGTCCTGCAATGCTAAAGGCAGGTATCAAAGCTCAGACTTCTGGGTCCAGCTTCTGTGCAATATGCTAGGGCAGGTGGGCCACACGTGACCCCAAGCTGTGATGGGTCAATAGAGGTGACTCTTGCTCCGAATTGGTTTTGGGAGGGACAGTGAAAAATGAGGTTCTCTGGTATACCCCGGAGGGGGAGACTTGGATCCTGGCTGCGAATGATAGGTCTGGTCCAGCAGTAGGGTCTCCTGTTGTGCACTGGACCAGAGAACATACCAGTTGTGCAGAAATAGTAATAATAAAGGTGGGTTTCTGCCCAACCAGCTATGAGAACCAAACATTTGGGTGTCATTGTTGACATTGTCACCTTCATGACCTAAAAGCCACTGCATTGTATTAACTCACCTTCTTAAACGTATTTCATGTTTCTCTCCTTGTCATTTTCTTTGGCTCCACCCTACTGAAGCCATCATCATGGCCAGTCTAGCTCGTCTTCGGAGTGTCCTGTCTGGCCTTCCTGCCTCTGGTCTTGTTTTTCTCGAGTCCATTCCTTCTGCACACTGAGTTTTCTAAAACACAGTCTAACAAGGCTGTATGCCTCCTTAAAATCTTGAAATTGTTTTGTCTGGAGAACACTTTAAAAAAATTTATATATTTGAAAGAGACAGAGAGAGGGAGTGTGAGCACATAAGCAGGAGGGGCAGGGGGAGACAGAGTGTAAAGCAGATGCCATGCTGAGGGCGCAGCCTGATGCGGGGCTCAGGCCTATGACCCCGAGATTGCAACCCAAGCAGAAGTCAAGAGTCGATTGAGCCCTGCTAGGGCTTCATGATCAAAGCAGAGTCTGCTTGAGGTTCTCTCCCTCTGCCCCTCTCCCCACTCAAGTGCTCTCTCTCTCTCCCAAAAAAAAAAAAAAAAAAAAAAGCCAAGAGTCAGATGCTTAACCAACAGCACCACCCAGGTGCCCCTCCTTGAGAACACTTTTAATATGAACTACAAAGCTTTTGGTCTTCCACTTGGTCTGTCCCATCTTTCTCTCTTGTTTTTACCTCCAACATTTTGCTTTTCAGGTTGCTTTCTTGATAGCTACTTGTTGAGTAAGCAAAAAAAAAAGCCCCCAAAACAAAAAACAACAACAAAAAAACCCAAACGAAACACGACAAACCCCTTATCTTTACCAAGATTTAACAAAATTTAATGATGAAAACTCTAGAAGTTTCCCAGGGCTGCTATAACAAAATACCACACACTGGGTGGCTGGGAATAATAGAAATCTATTATCTCATAGCTCCAGAGGCTACACATGAAGATACTGGCTGGGCTGGCTCTTCTGGGGGACTAAGAGAGAGACTCTCCAACTGCTGGTTGCCCAAGTTCTTCTTGACTTGTAGGTAGTATTCTCCCTCTGTCTTCATGTGGTCTTCCCATTGTGCTTGACGATGTGTTAAAATTTTCTCTTGTTGTAATGACACAGTCATCATTCTAATGACCTCATCTTTTCTTGAACATTTTCAAGGACCCCACTTCCAAGTAAGATCCCATTTATACGTAGTGGGGGGTGAGGATTTTCACATCTTTCTAGAGGACATTATTCAACTCATAGTGAAAGTATCTTTTCAGATGGACTCTCCTTTAGAAACTTTCAGCCTTGATGAAGGCAATATTCTATTGTCCTAAATAGCTATTATTGGCATACTCATGTATTTGTTTTCACTGATATGTGTAAACCCAGCAGGAATCTTTATCAGAAGTGTCCCCTGAACAGATATTCCTTCTCTAACCGGTTGTCAAGGGCATTTGACTCATTAGTCTTTTCCTCTAGGACCGAGAACACTACCGGGAATCCACAATGCTCTCATCAAATAAATGTTCTTTGAATGAACAACCATAGACCAGTCATCACAGAAAAGGGAGTATATCTTCACTTGGGCCAGGAAACTCCATTGCACTGGGAGTAGAGTAAAAAGCATACCTGGGTGACAGGGATACACAGAATTTTTTCCTCCCAGATAGCTTCTTCCAAATACCACCTTGATGACTTTCATGACAAACACAGATTTTTCCAAGAAAACAATATTCATAATGTTTCCATTGTTATAAAATTATAAATATATAAAATTTAATAAAATTACCTCTTTTCTATTTTTCCTTCACCCCTCCATGTTTGTTCTCTTCTCTTTTGTCGTCCATATGCAGATGGTACAGGCTTCCCTGATTATGATTTCAGACTCCCCAGGACAAACACGAACACCCAGCAGGCCTTGCAGGAGGGCTGGCTTTGCATGGAACAAGTTGGGGCAGTTGTTCAGAGTCCTGATTTTTGAAGGGAGGGGGTGCAGATGGCTTTTCTAATTCCTGCTCAAAATGGACTTAGCGTGCTTCTTCTCTATGATGATGCTTTGACTTCCTGTGGCTGATCTTTTAACAAATACATTGGAAACTCTATGCCCTTGAGAAATCCTGTAGTTATCATAATGAAATGGCTTTTCATTATTTTTCTGTTGATCATTTCCTATGTGCCCTCCATACCCATCAAAGCTGGAAGAATCAGATCCTGATTTTTTTTCTTTGTGATAGCTGGTCTCAAACAATGAGCCCCGTGAATCATGCCTTCCAGTGTGGGAGTGTTTCTATCTCCTGGAAGGCTTGGTTTCAGTATGCTTTTTCTGAGAACCAGCTACTGTGTTGTGAGAACCCCAGGCACCATTGAGAGGTCATGTGTAGTTGTTCTGGCTGACAACCGGGATTGACTGCTAGTATGTGAGGGAACCACCTTAGATGTCCCTCCTGTCCACCCTTCAGATGACCTCATCCCTAGCTGACATCTGATTGCACAAGAGAGGCTCTGCTGAGCTCAATAAACCCTCTGAGATGTAAGAGATAATAAACTCTTAAAGCCACTAAGCTGGGGGCGGGGTGTATCCTTTGTATGGCATTTGGTAACAAGGGCTTCCCTCCTCTGGCCCTAAGGCCTGGGTACATGACCTACCCAGTGTACATAAGCTAGGCCTATCAGACACTCTCCTGAGAGATCATATCTAGAAAAGGTGGAGGGCAAGGGGAGAACTTAGGGGAACAGCGGAGGGCTGTGACAACACTGCCGTCCAGGGCAGCTGCAGCAGTGGGGCCAGCCGCCCAGGGCAGGGACTGGCTGGGGCCAGCCGCAGCATCACTCCGATTGTTCCTGCCTGTTGTTTGAGCCTGATTATGCACTCTTCCTGGCAGTTCTCTGAGCCATCCTGTATTCTCTCAATCGCTTCTTTGTCTTCTGCCATCCAGGGTCTGTTGCTTTGGTGTACACCTGGTGACCTTAACTGATTGGCGTGTTACTCTTTGTTGTCCTGTTTGGAAGTGACTGTGGAATAGGAAGCACAGTCTTCTGAATCTGGAGAGTATTTTCATCCCATAAGGACAGATGGAGTATTTTGAAGTGGCTCAGTAATCCTGGAAGGAGGGATTCCGGTGGAATGAGGGGGGAAAACCTTATACCTAGTAGGAGCCACGGGATGTGCGTTACAGTCTCAGAACTGGCACAAATTCACCATGTTGATCTGGAGGATGTTGCTTCCTCTCTGTGGGCCCCAGTTTTGTCATCTTTACAATGCGAGTTGGGTGACTCTAAGCAATTCCTGAAATCACTTTCAGCCTGGAAGATTTCCACAGTTGCCTTGTTGTCCAGTTTAGGCAAATATTTCTTGCACATGTGGTCCCGAAGAGGGGATTTACGTGATCTACTGTGGAGCCTTCAGGCTTGAGAACGGACCTGAGCAGGGCTTATCACAGATGCTAAACAATGTTTTAAAATTTTTATTTAAGTAATCTCTATACCCAACTTGGGGCTCAAACTAATGAACCTGGAATCAAGAGCCACATGCTCCTCTGACTGAGTCAACCAGATGCCCCTAGATGCTAAGAAAGTTTTTTTTTTTTTTAAGATTTGTTTATTTTAATGAGTGAGTGAGAGAAATAGAGTGTGTGCCCACATGTGAGTGGGTGGGGAGGGGGAAAGGGAAAGGGAAAGGGAGACTGAGAATCCCAAGCAGACTCCCTGCTGAGCATGGAGCTGGACATGGGGCTTGATTGCCTGACCTTGAGATCGTGACCTGAGCCCAAATCAAGAGTTGGTTAACTGACTGAGCACCCCCCCCCCCCGCCAAGGTGCCCCAAGAAATGTTTTGAATGAATGCCAAGTGGTACTCTGCTGGGTGCTGGGGGTTAAAGATACATAAGCTATTATTTAGCTTATTTAGGTTATTTAGGTTATTATTTAGCTTATTTAGGTCCCAGGGAGTCACAGAAAATTACAGCACAGTGTGGTGGCTGTATCAGAGGCTTCGGCAAGAGCTTTGGTGACAGGGAGGACATTCAAGCTAACCACCTGAGAGAGGGGTGTGTGTGTGTGTGTGTGTGTGTGTGTGTGTGTCTGTGTACACACCTATTCTTGGGAGGGAAGTTAAGGGAAACCTTGACAGAGGAGGACATAACCTTTATGCTGAAGAAGTAGATGAAGGGAACTTGAGGCAGAGAGAACAAGAGTGAGAAACTCCTAAAGACCACGGAGATGTCTGAAGAAAAATAATCCACCTGCTGGATATTATAATCCACTGGCTGGAATGCAGGAATCCTGGCAGGATGGGGTGGGAAGCACTGGGAGTTGGAGGCAGGGGTTGGATCACGAAGGGCATTCTAGAGCAGGGTAAGGAGGTTATTCCCTACCCTGTGGGCAGAAAAGCCATAAAAGGTTTTTAAATTTTTTTAAAGGATCATTTATTCATTTATTTATTTATTTTCGAAAAGATTATTTATTTATTTATTTGACACAGAGAGAGAGAGAGAGAGAGAGAGAGCGAGAGAGGGAACATAAGCCAGGTAAGAGGGAGATGGAGAAGCAAGTTCCCTGCTGAGCAGGGATCCTCATGTGGGGCTTGATCCCAGGACCCTGGGATCTGAGCTGAAGGCAGATGCCTAGCTACTGAGTCACCTAGGTGCCCCCACCCCCCCAAGAAGTCTTCAATGCTGTATGGTATTGAACCAGATCAAAACCCCAGGGCTGACTTTTGATCAGGATGCTAGCAGCCAAGGGCAGTGTCTGTTTTTCCTGTGGCCAGAATAAAAGATACTTTTCTGAGGCTATGTCTGGACAGAAGCTTGTGAAATGACCCAAATAAGCTTCCTCAAGGAGCCAGAGTTCACCTCCTGAAGTTCCAAGGGATTAAGGAACTTCGGGGAACAAGACACCCAAGTTGTGTTGGTACAGGAATGGACTTCACTTGCTCTTGGTGGAGGTGCGATTAAGGAGGACATGAATGAGAGTATCAAATACTGTAAAGCACATTGGATTAAGCTGGTGAAAAGTGAAATTTCTCTCCTTCATGAGTTAATAATTTCTTCTTTTGAGAAACTAGGAACTTTACCAGGAGGTTTTCGAATACTTGAATGTCCACACCTACATGGTCCAAGTGATAAAAGACATGTTTTCTTACCTCAATGCAGTGACATCTCAAAAGGCTTTCTTTGTCAAATTGAAAGTTGGTGTCAGATGAGTCTGTCTGCAGTTCTCTGTTGATTCCCAGTTTCTGTACGGTGAAGTTGATATAAGACAAGGCAGCGGACTTTTAAGTTCTGAACTCCGATTGTTGGACAAGAATCCTGACAATGTCAGACTAATCTCTTCTGATGGGTGCTGTATGGATAGGGACTGACAACATAAACCCATGCTGGAAAATTCTAATCCATCACCTGGCACAAGACACATTGCACCTTGGGGTTTATGGGAAAAGAATCCACTTGCATCTGTTTCAAAGTGAGGTTTCCTAGGGGCACGAATGTCCCAGCTTGACACCATCTTTCTCTAAGAAGAAATCACAACAGACAATCTGGAAACTAAAGACCCACCAGCATGGTCCCGTGGAAGCGTCTGCCGTCTGTGTCAGACCCTGCTACCCCCACCGTCGAATTCTTTGTATTCCGTGTCTTGACTTCCTCCCCGTGGAAAGTTCTGGGCCTCAGTGAACATCCTGACAAGATGGTCTTTGCCAGCATAATTTAGTTCTCCTTTTAGACCATTCTTGGCTTCTTGGTAGCAGTGGAAGAAAGTTCTGACAGTAGCTCTGTTGTGTAGGATTAGATGTCTCTGTCCTGCCACTGCTTTTTAACTCTCCTGTGGTGCGTAGTGTGTGCAGAAGAACAACATTATTTGAAATAGCCGGTTCTCTATCCTGCCACAGGCATTTGTTTGCCTTTGATGGATGGAGAAGTGATGGCAGGGCTGGTAAGAGAGAGAGTCTGTAGGAGCAGCCAAGGCACCTGTGGTGCTTACCGGTGGGTCTTAGGACCTGCTCTCTGTGCTTCACATATGCTAATTCAGTCCTCACCGCAGCCTTCCAAGGCAGGTACAATTATAACGTGGACCCAGGCAGGCTGGTCATAGTTCACGGCTTACCTTTATGCCTTAGGGTAACTTTCAGCAGTTTCTGACATGCAGAGTAAGACTTTATTAGTCTCGAGTGTAATAGTATGCTTCAGTAATGCAGTATTAGAGAATCCCTCAATGTCCTTGTTGGCATATTGAGAACTGAGACTGGAGACTGGACATTATCTTTGTAATGCAGAGAGGTTGCCCCTTCACTCTTAAGGCCTAGCAGCCCCGTGAAGGCAAAGGACACAGTGTAGAGGGAGTACAGTCAGAAGAAAAAAACATTTGTCTCTTTTTCCCTGGACGTCTGTGGGAGGAAGAAGTAGGCAAAAGCAGAAAAGCATTTAATCACTTGGGTTATGACCATACACTGACTGCCTCATTGCCAACCAAGGTTAAAATCTTGAAGAACAGAGTGAATATACTGAAAGTGGAAAGAAGGAGTTTTGTAGTAAACAGATATGTAGGATAAGACGCCCTTTGTGTCAGAGAAAACAGTCACAATGGTGGGATTAGGCAGAGGAAGACCTGGGTCACAGACACTAAGTATAGCTGTGCAGGTTGTGCACTGCACAATTCCACAGGTCACCATATGCTTAGACTTTGCGAATGCTTTGTCCCTTTGAGTTGTGTTTTGTGATGGCCCTGGTATAAGCTGGCTTTCCTGAGTCTAAGTTGTTTCCTGTATGTGGTATGGAAATGTGCAGGAGTGCCCCTGTGCCTTGTGGAATTACCTACACGGTGGCTGATGTACTTAGCAGGCAGCACTTTCAGAACAGGTGTGCCAAGCTTGAAGAGTGGAAACTAGGGGCTATGGGGTAACTCTGAAATGGAAATCAAATGGGAGTCATGTCCAGACCTCTGAGGAATATATTGTGCTAGCAAGAGGAAAGGAAGGGCACTTCAACAGAAAGGACCTATTAAGCCTGATGGAGCAGAGAGAAGAGACCCTGAATTCATTGGCCACAGACTTTATCAGTAGATACCCGTGGGGTGAGCAGTGATCAAGGCAACACAGGACTTGATTGCTGCAAAGTCCGGAAGAGACTGAGAGCTGAGCACCTACTATGCTTTGGGGTATAAAAAGTGCATAAACTATAGACTTGGCTTTGAAATTTCTTAGGCTCGTGGGGGACGACAGGCTGAAATAAATGGAAATAAAGTTTGACAATACGGCGTTAGAGTATAATCGGCTGCCTGGTACACAGCAGGCAGGAAAGACCTCACAGGAGAAGTGATGACCTCATGGGTTATGAGGGATGATTGGGAGTAATATTTTCTTTGAATTTGTGTTCTGTGAGTGAAGTCAGTGGGACAGAAGAGTGTGTGCTAGGAGCTTGGTGTGCTGGCTGACTCTTGGTCCTGCCTTCCCTGCCTCCCTAAAAGGGAAGAATCTTGGCCACCTGTTTTCCACATTTTGGTTCCATGGCCCACCTGGCGCACCCTCCCTTCTTCCCCCAGTCAGGGAGCACTGTGCGCCTGCCCCAGCGGGGGCCCGAGTGATTAGAGTAAGTGCATGGGCCCTACCCCATTTTGGGGTGGGGCATAGCAGTGGCCGTCTCTGCCCTGGTCTGCCAGCATGACATGGTGCGTTTTCCTCATCTTGGGTGAGCCTCTCGGCCACCCCGGATCCAGATACCTAGCGCATCCTGGCCCCGGGGGTGGCCCAACCACTGTGATTTGGAGTTGCAGGTTGTGGGGAGGGGAAGGGCCCAGTCGGACTTCCCAGAACAGGTCTGTGGTGTGGCACTTTGGTCCGAGGCTGGTGGGAGGGGGAAACTGGCAGCCAATGGCTGTGCCTGCTCCAAGTCCCCCAGAGCCGATGTGGGGTTCAACTCTCCCTGTCCAAGGGAGCATGACCTCAAGTAGCAAATAAAGAATACCATGGCCAGTCAAGAGAAAGACCACAGAAAGAAAATGTCTTTAATTTTGGAAATGTTAATGCTTTGTCTTCTCACCCCCCACTTTTTAAAAATAGGAGATGCGACATTTTCACTTTGTACTGGGTATCAGAAATTATGTAGCTAGTCCTGGGCATGCGGGAAAGGATGAATAAAAAGCCGCCAAGCCCTTTGGTAGACCCCAAGCCACCACACCCTTGTGTCCTGTGTTGGGGTGTGAAGTGACATCATTTCACGGAAGACTGTCATTTGTGGCTTTATGGACGAGGAAGGTTCAGAACCGTGATTCCAGTTCACCTGGAAAACTGATGAGTGTGCCAATGTCAGGGTCCCAGCTCCAGGATTTGCCCTGCTGGTCCACTGTGGACACCTGCTCCCATGGAATCCTCCATGGCTAGAGGGGCAGAAACAAATGCGAGGTTACTGCAAAGGGAAGGAAGGACTGTTGATTTATTCATCAGGAGTATGTTATATCGTACCCTCGTGGCCTAAGACAGTTCATACATCTTCCAAAGCAGGTAATTGGCCAGCAACGGAGAGAAAATAATGTGCGATCATAAGACCATTCGTGCTGGAGCAGGTGGTGGGGGGAGTCCTTGAGATTATGTCGCCTGACTCTTAACGCTGAGACTGAGACCCGAGAAGCGAAATGAATCCTGCAAAGTCACAAAGCGACTTGCTTCTAGAGCTGGCCTCGAATCAGGTTCCCTGACCTCAAGGCCAAGATGCGTCTCTCTTGCCTGTGAGCAAGAGAGTCCACTAAGAAAAGTGGACTGTCAATCTTGTGGCAAAGACTTGGTTTGTTATTAAAATAACACCTGATATTGGCAGCTTCAGAGTGGTGTGTTTGGCTATTAGACCCATGTTTTTGAGGATGACATTTTTAATGAAGCACAGACATCCCCATCAGCAGGGTTTCCGAGCCTGGATCTAAGAACAGCCAGCAAGAAATCCAGCCTCCTCATTGTGAAATATGGTTGTCTCTGGTTGGCAGAGGCAGCGCTATGCTGACACAATGAAACTGGCTGTTGCTTGGAGTAGGATGCAAAGAACTTGTTGGTCCGGGTCAGTTAAGGGCTGGGAACATCACATGCCTTCCTGGAATAGTAATGCAAAGAGGAAAATGTTCTGGCAAATTGTGCCCTTGCACCGTGGTATAGTTATTGTAATCTGGGGGTGGTGTTGCTTGCTGTCCAGGAGCAATGTTTTCCCCCATTAGGTTAATATAAATCTTTGGAACAATGAAAACAGCTTCAAAATCCCCAACTGAAGAGAGTGGATGATATGATAGTTCAGCACAGTTGGCTAGGTGCTGAAGTGAGATGTAAAGTGTGGCTTGTCTAGAGAGCGACCTTCTCCCCACCACCTGTGCCATTAATAAGTCCCTAACTCCTTCTGGGGTCTTGAAGGAGGTACACATATTTGCTTAGACTTAAGAACATTCTTTAATTGTAGAACTCCTTTCTGGGATGAGATTTGGAAGGAATTACATGACATACCCTCAGTGTCCCAAGGAGGAGCTTCGGGGTTGTCTAGTTCCATTCAGAGCCCCACTGACTGCTTCCTGACCCTTGTTCTGACTGTATCTGTTGCATTTTGGGGAGAAATTTAGACTATTGTAATTTACAGGAGACTTGGGGTCCTGTGGGTCAAGCTCTTCATTTTATAGATGAGGAAGCTGGTAACCGAAGAAGCGGAGTCATTTAGTCCAACTGACCCACTTTGTTGGCAACATGTTTGGGAGTGGAAGCCATGTTTGTTCCTACTCTGCTGGGCTACCTGGACACATGCCCACAACATAAATGATGGTTTCAGGAGAAACGATTGAAATAGTAAACTTGGCATTCAGGAATAGGATTTCAAATAATGCTTTGGAAGGCTGTTTCCAGTGGTTTCCCATGAACTCTGGGAACTCACAGCCACAGTACCCTTGGAGTCCGTGACATGGGACTGCCGTGGATGTGAACAAGTGGTTTGATTTAGTGATTCTTTCCAGTTAATAGGAAGTAGTACAGGACCTTGGGTTATTCGTGATCAACATCCCAGTGCCTAGCATAGTGCTAGTAGCCTAGAATAGTAGCTACTCAGAAGGTCAGCAGAAACTCTTACTTGTCATCTGGTGACTAACAACTTCAATGCTGCTGATCAGAGTGTATGAGATTAAGGAGCACATCAGAGACAAGGTGCATTTTGTACTTTTTGATACTAGAGAATTCATCGAAATGTTCTGAACCTGATTTTCATTATCTGTAAAATAACAGTAGACTAGATCCCTGTTTCCTTCTTGTGCTAAATTATACGATTCAGAAAAATGGAAAATGTTTCCATAATAATTTTGATGGAGACATTGCATGTACATGTGTATGTTTGGCGTCCTCTATAGACATGATATATGGGAAGGTGGTTTTTAGTTCTGAAAATCAGAAGCACATGGGTTTAAATGGCTCTTCAGCTGTATAAGTCAATCGTTTCTTGTTGGCCTATTGAACAACAGTAACAATACCTCCGTAAACATCAAAAGCCTTTCAGTGGCTTAAAGAGGGAAAAAATTAACTCTAATTTGAAGTACAACTTCTGGGTAGTATTTGTTAGGTATACTGGCTTTGTTAGAAATTGTGGCTCTTTATTTGGAAACCCTACAACTTATTCCTCTGTCTGCCATAAACCACTATACGGTGACAACCAAGATACCATATTGCTCTAATGCTGAAGATAATGTAACTTGCATTCAGGGTGTCGAATAAGGCTCAGGCTCCAGGAATTGATTTATTACTTAAGGTGAAGACTTAAGTGCATGAAACCACATGGACTTTTGTCTGCGAACAAGTATGACCAATTGCACCTGTATTCCTCAAAGCAAACGCTACTAAAATATCAACTCAGCATATTTTTACTCTCAGTGGTATTCAAAAGATATTAATCACATATGGCTCCATGGGAAGAATTCATTTAAAGGGAATTGACAACACTGATACTTCTCCAAAGTCCAAGCAATAGGGGTTCAGGAATCAGAGACTCTTATGAGTGGGAAGAGACCATTTAATTCAACCTTCTTATTTTATACATGAGAAAATTGAGACCCAGGGAGGTTAAAGGACTTGCTTAAGGGCACACAGCCAATTTGAAACATAGGACTAAAACACATCTCCTAACCCCTTGCTCTAATACTTTTTTAAAAAAAGATTTATTTATTTGAAAGAGAGTGAGCAAGTATGAATAGTGGAGGAAGAGTAGAAGGTGAGGGACAAGCCTAAATACAGGCTAAACACAGAGCCTGACACGGGGCTTGATCCCACAACCCTGAGACTGAAATCAAGAATCAGCTACTTGGCCAGCTGAGCCACCCAGACACCGCCTCTTCTAGTACTTTTTTTTTTTTTTTTTTTAAAGATTTTGTTTATTTATTTGACAGAGATCACAAGTAGGCATAGAGTCAGGCAGAGAAAGAGGAAGGGAAGAAGGCTCCCTGCTGAGCAGACAGTCTGACGCGGGGCTTGATCCCAGGACCCTGGGATCATGACCTGAGCTGAAGGCAGAGGCTTTAACCCACTGAGCCACCCAGGCACCCCACTCTTCTAGTACTTTTGTGACTACATCCTGAACATCCTAGTGTAACTTGCTTAAACCTTAAGGTTTGTCTGCCTTTGAGTGTTTCCTAAATGCTAAGAGATGTGCTGAGTATTTCTTGTGCTTCAAATAATTTAATACTCAATATAATGCATTTTACCATTGAGAAAACTGGACTTAGATTGGGTTCCTAACCTGTTAGGGTCATATGGCTACTAAGTGATAGGACCAGGGTAGGAAATTCAGACAAGTTAATCACTCTAGCATAAGCTGGAATACATAGGGCACTGAGTTAAATTTGAGTTTCATGTGAACAATATATTTTTTTTCTTTTTAATACAAGTAGTGTGAGCCAAATACTGCATGGGTCAATCAAAATAGAATATTCTGTGTTTTAATTTGCTACATATGGCTACTTTAGCCCAACCTGTCCCAAGGTGCTATCTCCCATGATTGTTTCACCTCCTTGGCTTTGGAGAAGGAGTACCCTAGGGTCATTTTTCTGCCTACATTTCTGAACCCATCACCTCTGAAATTAACAGCATCCTTTCGTCACTAGTTCACGTTTTGATTACTTAAGGTTAGAAATTAATCTACTTCCACTGGGAGCTTCGTGCTGAGAAGAGTTGTGATAGGGAATAAGATGGGATAGAATGTTTCTGGGGGTAAGATTTCACAGGTATTGGTTATGGTACCAAGGAGAGCTGAGCAGGCAGTGTTCTAAGTTGAGTGATTTTTTCCCCTTGGTATGGTTTCTGTTGTTGCAAGTTTTCCAGTGGCAATTACTTTACCCCTTGTTTTTCCCAAGATCACACTATTTAATGGTAAAGTAGACCCATGACCTGTTATTTCAGCTTTACTCCAAGACATGGAGATGGGAGAGTCCATATAGCCGAAATCAGTATAATTAGGAAGACTAATTGCAGACTCTGGTCCTTCCTTGAGTCTTGAGGGATGCACTTTTCCAAATGTGGGGTGGAGAATTTTCTCCTCAACTCCTCTTTTCAAGTCTACCCTGTACTGACATCCTCACTGAGTCAGAAGCCAGTGCAAACATGTTCTAAGAATACAGAGAAGTTTCACCATTAGGAAATTTCTTGGTGTACTTCACTGTTTGATCCCACATTAGACATAAAACAAGCATTTGTTAAAATTCAACACTTACTCCCATTAAAACAAACACCCAGTAATCTAAGAATAGAAGGAATGTTATTTGGAAAAAAAGAATATATAAGAAATCTAGAGTCAGCAACACACTTAAAGAAATACTAGAAATCTTGTCATTAGAGAATAAGACAAGGATTCAACATTTTTCTGGAGGTAACTGTCAATGCAATGGGTGGGGGAAAAGGTAAGATTAAAATTACATTTACATATCAGCTGACAGTATAGCAAGAAGATCCTGGACAACCAATTAGCAATTGCTAGAACTAATAAGAGGGAGTTCAAGAGGCCCAAGTAGAAGATTAATATATCTAAACTGATGGCATTCTTACATTTTAACAAAAACTAATTAGAAAACAAAAAAACCCTCCATTTAAAACAGAAAAAGCAAGCAAAAATCCCTCAAATATCTTGAAATAAACTAGAGGATGTAAGGCTTACATGAGGAAAATGATAATTTTCTAGAAAGATAGCAAAAACAGTCCTGAATAAAAGATGCCTACATTTCCAGATGAGAATATTACGTAGATATAGATGTTTCTGGTCCAAATAAGCCTTAAAATGCCAAGAAAAACCCCAAGAGGGTTCAGGTAACACTATGAGCTGATATAAGAAAATTTCTACAAATTAATGGGAAAAATAAACCAATAGCTTGGGTGATAATGCAAATTAAAAGTACCAGTAAGGTACCTCTCATGTGTCCATCAGATATGACAGTGTGGAGGAAAGGAGGTATTACCCACAGTCCATGGAGCTGTAAGTTGGTATATGACTTTTTTGGAGTTCAACTTGACTGGGGCTATTAAGATTTAAATGTTTGAGCAAAACTGGATATTCTTGGACAAAAGAAAAGAATTGGACCCCTATCTTACACCACTCAAAAAAATTAACTTAAAATCAGTTAAAAACTTCAATGTGATATCTGAACAAATGAAACCTCAGAAAACATAAGATGAAAGCTCCTTGACATTGTTCTTGGTAATGATCTCTTGGACATGCCACCAAAAGCGCAAATAAAGAGGTAGACTGTACCTAGCAACAGCAATCAGACAACAAAGAGACATAAAAGGTATCCAAATTGACAATGAAGTAGTGAAACTCTCTCTATTCGCAAATGACATGATTTTTTATATGGAAAACCCAAAAGACTCCACCCCCAAACTGCTAGAACTCATACAGCAATTCAGTAACGTGGCAGGATACAAAGTCAACGTACAGAAATCAGTGGCTTTCTTACACACTAACAATGAAAATACAGAAAGGGAAATTAGAGAATTGATTCCATTTACTATAGCACCAAGAACCATAAGATACCTGGGAATAAACCTAACCAAAGAGGTAAAGGATCTGTACTCGAGGAACTACAGAACACTCATGAAAGAAATTGAAGAAGACACCAAAAGATGGAAGACCATTCCGTGCTCTTGGATCGGAAGAATAAACATTGTTAAATTGTCTCTACTGCCTAGAGCAATCTATACTTTTAATGCCATTCTGATAAAAATTCCACTGGTATTTTTCAAAAAGCTGGAGCAAATAATCCTAAAATTTGTATGGAATCAGAAGAGACCCCGAATCGCTAAGGAAATGTTGAAAAACAAAAATAAAACTGGCGGTACCACGTTACCCAATTTCAAGCTTTATTGCAAAGCTGTGATCATCAAGACAGCATGGTACTGGCATGAAAACAGAAACATTGACCAGTGGAACAGATTAGAGAGTTCAGATATGGACCTCAACTCTATGGTCAAATAATCTTCGACCAAGCAAGGAAAAATATACAGTGGAAAAAAGAAAGTCTCTTCAATAAATGGTGCTGGGAAAATTGGACAGCTATATGTAGAAGAATGAAACTCGACCATTGTCTTACACTGTACACAAAGATAAACTCAAAATGGATAAAAGACCTCAACGTGAGACAGGAATCCATCAGAATCCTAGCGGAGAACATAGGCAGTCATCTCTTCGATATCAGCCACAGCAACTTCTTTTAAGATATGTCTCCAAAGGCAAAGGAAAAAAAAAGCGTAAATAAACTTTTGGGACTTCATCAAAAAGCTTCTGCACAGCAAAGGAAACAGTCAACAAAACAAAGAGGCAACCCACGGAATGGGAGAAGATATTTGCAAATGACAGTACAGACAAAAGGTTGATATCCAGGATCTATAAAGAACTTCTCAAACTCCACACACACCGAACAGACAATCATATCAAAAAATGGGCAGAAGATATGGACAGACACTTTTCCAATAAAGACATACAAATGGCTATCAGACACATGAAAAAATGTTCATCATCACTAGCCATCACGGAGATTCAAATTAAAACCACATTGAGATACCACCTTACACCACTTAGAATGGCCAAAATTAGCAAGACAGGAAACAACGTGTGTTGGAGAGGATGTGGAGAAAGGGGAACTCTCTTACACTGTTGGTGGGAGTGCAGGTTGGTGCAGCCACTTTGGAGAAGAGTGTAGAGATTCTTCAAGACATTAAAAATAGAGCTTCCCGGGACGCCTGGGTGGCTCAGTTGGTTAAGCAGCTGCCTTCAGCTCAGGTCATGATCCTAGCGTCCTGGGATCGAGTTCCGCATCGGGCTCCTTGCTCAGCAGGGAGCCTACTTCTCCCTCTGCCTCTACCTGCCGTTCTGTCTGCCTATGCTCGCTCTCCCCCCCCCCCCTCTCTGATAAATAAATAAAATCTTTAAAAAAAAATAGAGCTTCCCTATGACCCTGCCATTGCACTCCTGGGTATTTACCCCAAAGATACAGATGTCGTGAAAAGAAGGGCCATCTGTACTCCAATGTTTATAGCAGCAATGGCCACGGTCACCAAACTATGGAAAGAACCAAGATGCCCTTCAGTGGACGAATGGATAAGGAAGATGTGGTCCATATACACTATGGAGTATGATGCCTCCATCAGAAAGGACGAATACCCAACTTTTGTAGCAACATGGACGGGACTGGAAGAGATTATGCTGAGTGAAATAAGTCAAGAAGAGAGAGTCAATTATCATATGGTTTCACTTATTTGTGGAGCATAACAAAAAGCATGGAGGACATGGGGAGATGGAGAGAAGGGAGTTTGGGGAAATTAGAAGGGGAGGAGAACCACTGTGGACACTGAAAAACAACCTGAGGGTTTTGAAGGGGCGGGAGGTGGAAGGTTGGGGGAACCAGGTGGTGGGTATTAAGGAGGGCACATATTGCATGGAGTACTGGGTGTGGTGCAAAAACAAGGAATACTGTTATACTGAAAAGAAATTAAAAAAAAGAAAAAGAGGTGTACTGTACCAAACCAAAAAGCATCTGCACAGCAAGAGAAACATTCAACAATAGAGAGGCAACATGCAGAATGGGAGAAAATATTTATCTGGTAAGGGGTTAATAGCCAAAATATGTAAGGAACTCATGTACACAATAGCCAAACAAAAGCCAACCCAAGTAATTAAAATAAAAGTGAGCAGAAGACTTGAATAGACATTTTTCTCCCAAAAGACAGATCACCACCACATACACAAAAAGGTGCTCAACATCCCAAGTGATCAGGAAGTGGAAATCAAAATCACAGTGAGATACCACTTCACACCTGTTAAGATGACGAAGACAAAGACTACAGATGAGTGTTGTCAAGTGTAGGAGAACAGAGAATCCTTGTGCTCTGTTCAGAAGGGAAACTGGTATAGCCATTATGGAAAACAGTGTTGAGGATCCTCAAAAAAAAAAAAAAAAAGAAATTAAAAATACAACTACCATATGACCCAGCAGTCCCACTTTCTGTATAAAAATCCAGAGGAAGTGAAAACCAGACTGTGAAGAGATCTGTATGCCTGTGTTCATTGTAGCATCATCCACAGCAGCCAAGATACAGAAACACCATTAGCGTCCATCAACAGATGAATGGTTAAGGTTTGGTGATAGTTTACTGTGGAATATTATTCAGGCGTAACAAATGAAATCTACCTTTTGGGACAGCACAAAAGATGGACCTTGGAGATGTCATGTTAGGTGAGATGTAAGAGAAAGGCAAGTACTATATGATCTAATTTATATGTGGAATATAGGGGTTCCACATATAATTCGCACCGCAAATTTTGTGGTTACTTGTCCTATTCTTTAATGATAATGACAAGCTGATACAAACTGTACAGTGATGATTGCCAGGCCCAGGCTCTGGGAGATATGGGGAGGTACAAACTTCCAGCTATGATATGAGTAAGTTTTGGGGACCTGATACACAGTATGGTGACTGTAGTTAATACTGTACTGAATACTTAAAAGTTGTTAAGAGTAGATTTTGTATGTTCTGTCCACAAAAAAAAGGGTATTTCTTTGAGAAGAATGATGTGTTAACTAACCTTATTGTAGTCATTGCATAAGCTAATACATGGATCAAACTATCTTGCCATGTACCTTAAACTTATGTAATGCTCTTTTTCAGTTATATGTGAAAGTTAGGAATAACCTTAGTGTAAAAAAATCTTGTTTTTAAAATAAAATGTGTGAGGAAAAAAGCATGATTCTGTTGACAAGCATAATGGTATTTGAAAAATAAGTGTACATAAATATATACAGTGTCTGAAAAAGCTTACATGCACAATTTGTAGGAAAAAACTAGAAGCTACATTCTAACTTGTTAAGAGTTTTTAAGAGTTTGAGTTTAAGAGTTTAAAGTGATAGGGTCCAGAATTTTTTTTTGGTATATTTCAATATTGTTTGAATTTTTTTTGTCATGAAAACATAAAAACAGTGGAACTCAGAGTGAAGTCCCATTTTATGTTTAACATATGTGGTTTCAAAGGTTGGACAGGTGAATCAGGGGAATGAAATGAGCAGGGAGCTAGTTCCTTTTAAGAATCTTAAGTCCTTAAAGACTAAGAGAAGTATGAAGAATAAACCTGTCTTTAAGCAGTGACTATCCATTTGGTAAGAGATTTATCTCTTTAGTTGATAACTTCTTACCAGTGCCTGGTAAATGAACTGGGTCTTCATGGATTCTTCTAGAAGCAGCCAGAAGAGGGATCAAAGTTTCCCACAAACTCTTGGTGAACCTCATAAAATAGTGGCTGTTCTGTGCGTTGAGAAAGATGTGACTTGCATTTGTCTTTTATACTCTAAATATTTTCTGTGATTTAAAGCATTCATTGCTTCCTTTTGCTGTCAAGGAAATGAAGGAAATACATTTCAGTAGCACTTTCCCGAATGTACTTATCTCTAGCTACTGCTATAAATATGTAGTGATCAGATTCTCCTAGTGCCCAATAAATCAAGGTCTTTGGCCAGAACTTTGCTTGTGTCCTGTGAAGGAATGGTCTTCTCCCCAAGTTAAATTGTGAATTCTACAGTTACTCCCTTCCCTAGGGACAGAAAGTAACCAAAGGTAAATGTGGGTTTAAAAAATGCTAATTTCATGGCTTGATTTACAACAGGCTGTGGAACATCTGGGATCGGAGGCTGCAATTATGTTTGAGAGTTTCTTGTTGAGCATCAAATGGGAGCCAGGCGTTGGTCTTGGTGCAGAGGTACATCAAGAAACAAGACATGGTTACTGTCTTCAGGGAGCTCAAAGACCCAAGAGAAAGAAACTCTATTTGGGGCAATTCAGAGGGCTGGCAGAGTGTGGGCTTTAAGGAAGAAGTCAGCTAACTTAAAATACAAGAATTTGATTTTAATTGTGTATTTTATGGCTTTTTGGAATTAAAATACTAGAATGACATGGTCTCTGTTGAGGTTTTATTCCCTTTCCGAGGGTTTGATTGGAACTGTAGGTACCATACGAGGTCTTTGAGCACTGATGGGTACCAAGCTTCAGCTACCATACTCCTTTCTAGAATGCCTATAACTCCGTCTCCATTGCCATCCCTAGGATTTACCTAGAAATCGCTTTTAAAACAAACACACGGTGTCAGTTTAAAAAAAGGCTCTCAGGAGCCTTGTGATAAGGGTGCCAGTCTTTCTTGATACAGTGAGCTAAGCACGCTTAGGAGAGCTGCTCTCGGCATGCATCGAATCGCTCCGAGGATCCTGATTCTCATTGCTGGGCTCCATACCCCCACTTTCTGATTCAGTGGATCTAGGTTAGGATGTAGGGTTGGCACTAAAACGAGTCCGGGAGGAATTCTGATGCTGCTGGTCTGCCGGTCTGAGAACCACACTTGGAGAAGCGCAGCCTTTTGGGCGAGCTGTCTCAAAGGGAAGATGGATTTTTTTTTGTTTTATTGCTTTTCAGAGTCAGTTTTAAATAATGTGCTGTGAGGCTCATAGGCAGTCAGCTCAGCATCTTTCTTACTAACGACAGAAAGGTGGTTTGCGGCTAGATGTGCACGTTCAGACAGTCCAGGGTCAGCTCTTGGCTCTGACCCTCACCGGCCTGCTGCACCCAGCTTGATTCCTCTGGGTCTTCATCTCTTCGTGGGTAAAATGGAGCAGCAGGACCTTAAAGGGGCAGGTCTGCAAACCTTTCTGAAACCCTCCTGGGGGCAGGTTCATACAGATTCTCCATCTTCCAAAATCATTTTCCCTTTGAGAACGCTTTGCCTTCAGTGTGTCTGCTCAGCGTCTAAGGAACTACTTTTCAACTTCAGCTGACGTTTAAAATTTTCTAATTTGTTGACTATTTTGGATAAGAAAGAAAACATTTTATTGTTTTAAAATCACTCCAGGGTAGGGTTTTTTGTTTGTTTGCTTGTTTGTTTTTAAGATTCTATTTATTGGAAAGAGAGAACACCCGTGTGCACAAAGGGGGTCGGGACAGAGGGAGAGAGGGAGAAAGAGGCTCCCCGCTGAGCAGGGAGCCTGATGCAGGGCCCGATCCAGGACCCTGGATCATCACCCTAGATCATCAAGGCAGATGCTTAACCACTTAACCTGCTGAGCCACCCAGGTGCCCCTCCAGGGTAGTCGTTGAACACTTCTCGAGGAAGAGTGTTTTATGTTATATTTGTAAAGATTTTATTTATTTGTCAGAGAGAGCGCGTGTACAGGAGCAGGAGGAGTGGCAGGGAGAGGGAGAAGCAGGCTCCCTGCTGAGCAAGGACTCCCCCCATTTGGATTTGATCCCAGGACCCTGGGATCATGACCTGAGCAGAAGGCAGATTCTTATCCAACGGAGCCCCCCAGGCGTCTGGAGGAAGAGTGTTTTAATTATTATTATTATTAATTATTATTAAAAGAGGTTTTATTATTATTCAGGTGCTTATTCAGATCAGGAGACCATTGAAGAGATGGTTTCCCACTGTTTCCAAAGGGAGGAAGCTCCCTGCTCCCTGCTGGGATACTTTGGGGGGCTCCAGAGTTGGCCAGGAGCTAAAAAAGAGTAGGGAAGCAATAGTCTTTACTGTGGTTGACATTGGAAGGGCAAGGCAGGGCTTAGGTAGAATAATTTCCGTGGGCTCCTAGGCAGAGGAGCTGCTCCTTCTTACCCCTGCCCCTGGGGTGATCTGGGCACAGTGGAGAGTGGAAGTGGTTCTAGATGGGGCTCTGGATTGGTTAGTTTGCATATGAAAGGTGTGCTCAGCTCTCTCTAGGGATTAGCTGACCCTGGGAGGGATAGTTCCTCTTCTGGTGTTGAGGCCCTGGATGTCAGAGCATCAAGAATACAGAAAACAAGAATATGTAGTTAATATAAAGAAGGAGGTCAGAACCACTTGGCGGTGAGACTGGTTTTAAGTTTCTGTCTCTGACTAGGTGACCTACCAGCTCCCCAGGGTCCTGTATGTTTGCTTGCTAAATTGAGCAGCCTGACTTTCCAGTCTACAGCTTACTCAGAAAATCAAGTATTGGATGAATTAATGAGTCCATAAAACCCATTTTGGGCAGAATAATTTTGTTTCATCTGTGCTTTAATTCCATTCTCATGTGACACACTTTAATACCAATTTGCATATCTGTGTTTTCTTCTAAGTCTGTTGACTTGTGCTTCTTAGTCCATACAATCTTTCTTCTTTCAAACTGGAAGCACCTCTCCAGCTCTCAGAACTAGAGCCTGAGCCCACTTAGGCCTGGGGAGTTTAAGGAGCTGCCAGTGCGCTACACAGAAGTGTTGACAAGTCAGGCTTGCAGGTCATGTAAGTTCATTAAGGTGCATGATCTGACAGTCACCACCCAATACCCCCAGATCCTCTAAAGCCAAGGACAGAAATTCTTCTTGCAAAAGCCATTATAAATAATCACGTTTCCAAATAGCCATTCTCCAACTTCGTTTGTTTTGGGAATCAATTATTGGGACCCTCATGGATTTAGAAGAGACCAGAAGAACCAGAAAACAGGGACCGGGTGGGCATTAATAGTTGCAGGACCATCAGGGCTTCCTACACTCAGGTGGAGTCAGGCTGAGAAATGTGCTTCACCTTCTGGGATGGCTCAGAGTTTCATCCTTAATTCCTCCCGCTGCTCCTATTTGTCCCACTGTGGTATTCTTCTTGTTCCTGTCATTTTAGACTACTGACCCTCGAATTTGTATCACTGGCCAGCTCTCATCCGAGCTCCAAATTTACAGACTGATTCGGTGTCTCTGCTTGGAGGTCTTACAAAGATTTCAAAGGTTACCTATCAGCTCTGTCCTCCAAGTCGCTCTCATTCTGCTAATGTTCTCCAACCTGGAAACAGATAGTGACCATGATCTGGTCGCTCTGGCCTGAAATCCAAAACTCATCTTTAATTCTCTACATCCCTAAGTCCATCCTGTGGCAAAGTCTCAGTTCAAACTTCAAAAGATACTCTAGATCTAACCGTTCACCCCCATCTCCAGCATTTTCTTGACTCCAGTCTCCCACCATCATTCTCCTGGTTGGTTTTCCACGTTCATTCTTGTTCTCTTCCAGTCAGGGGTCTGCCCAGCAGCCAACGTGATGTTCTCATGTTGTGGATTACATCATGTGCCTCTTTTGCATAACATTCTTCATTGGCAAGTCCTGCAGTGAATTTGGAATACAGTCTGAGTTCCTTAGACCTAACACCCTTCCTGAGCTGGTCCCTGTGGACCCTTGGAGCCATTCTTCCAGTTTTAACCTGCCCCACCCACGAGGATCTTGTTTGAGCTCTGAAAACCCACTACCTGCCCAGGACTTGGACGCGCGTGGCACCTCTGTCTGCCGTGCCTTCCTTCTGCCCGGTGGGCAAGCTCTTTCTCATCTCCTGTGCTTCGGCTTAAATGGTGTCACCCACGGGACCATGCCCTGACCGCTGTCTCTTTCTTTTCTTTCTTTCTTGTTTTGAAGATTTTATTTATTTGGGAGAGAGGGAGGGAGGGAGAGAGCACAAGCCAGGGGAGGGGCAGAGAGACAAGCAGACTCTCTGCTGAGTGAGGAGCCTGACACAGAACTCAATCTGGGGACCCTGAAATCATGACCTGAGCTGAAGGCAGAGGCTTAACTGAGCGCCCCAGGCGCCCCCAACTTCTGTTTCTAAAGTAAGTTTCTTCCCCACCATATTCTCTACCTCAGTGCCTATTGATTGTTTACCAAAAAAACTAAAGAAAAATGATAATTATTTTCTTTCTTAATTTTGCTCTCCTTTTCTTAGCATACATTTCTTTTAAGGGTAGGGGCCAGGCATGTGGTATTTACTGTAGTATTGGAGGTCCTGGTGCATGGCCCTGTCAGAATTGGCTCCAGTTTCTGGATAAATGAATGAATTAGCACTTGTTTTTATCATACTCTACCCAAAACCTGGAGTTCTATCACTTAGCTAAACTTTGGTGGCTGGGTCTTGTATTTTTTTTTCAAGATTTAATTTATTTATTTGACAGACAGAGATCACAAGTAGGCAGAGAGGCAGGCAGAGAGAGAGGAGGAAGCAGGCTCCCCATGGAGAGGAGAGCCCGATGTCGGTCTCAACCCTAGGACCCTGGGATCATGACCGGAGCCAAAAGCAGAGGCTTTAACCCACTGAGCCAGCCAGGCACCCCAAGGGTCTTACATTTGCTTGCAGAATCTACCTGCTTACCTTACCAGAGCCTTTGCTGAGTGAGAGCTAGTAGTTCCTCTTCTGTTTATCCTGCACACCTATTAGATTCAGAGGTTACTGTATTCCATTTATCATGCTGAACTTTCTGAAACTGTGTCTGTTTCTATTACATAGACAATATTTCTCTTTGCTTTAAACTTAACTTTTCATGTCCATCTGAGTCATAGGAAGGGACAGAGAAGATGCTTGGATTTTCTTGTTATATTTGAAATCATTGTCAAATGCTTATGATTATTGGTAATTGTCACTTTTCTTCTCCTCCTAGCTGGGGAAACTGGTAGAGTGATAGAGTAGAACTTGAGGTCCCCTGTCCTTGGAATGTTCAGTTTCTATTTTTCTGAGTGACACTTTTTAAAGTAAACTGTCACCAGTGTCATCTGAAGTACAGTGCCAGCCGGTGTGAACAGGACTCCAGGAAGCTAAATGTTAAATAGCAGAGAAAGCAAAGTATGTGTTTGTGTTGATGCTGCTTTGAATTGTTCAAACCTTGAAGGGATTTTTGTCATGGCTTCCCAATGAGATCATGAGCTGGAGAGCAGGAGCGGTACTGTATGATCTGTTTCTCTAGAGCATCGCTGAAAAGAAACAAGTACCTTCTTATCCCCTTCAAAGATACCAGGGAAAGACCCGAGTCAGTGTGAGGTGCAGGCTATGTGTTAGAGGCGGTAGTTCGAACTGCAGGTGGGGGAGCATTACTGCTTTGGAAAATGGGACTGGCCCATGACTAAATGGCTGGTTCATGATAACTTTTTAAAAGATTTTATTTGTTTATTTGACAGAGAGATACACAGCGAGAGAGGGAACAGAAGCAGGGGGAGTGGGAGAGGGAGAAGCAGGCTTCTTGCTGAGTAGGGAGCCCAATATGGGGCTCGATCCCAGAACCCTGGGATCATGACCAGAGCCGAAGGCAGATGCTTAATGACTGCGCCACCCAGGCACCCCTATTCATGATAATTTTTTAAAATTTATTTATTTATTTCATGATAATTTTTTAACAGGCAAATAATTACTCCTGCTCCCTCTTCTCCCCTTAAGAAGGGATCACGGAGAACATGAAAGTGTTCAAAATCAATTATGGTAATAGTCATAATTATTATTAATAATAAAACTTTTAATAACGGCCAGAAAGACTCAGCCTGGAGACTTCCCAAATGTCTCCTTCTATCTGTTCTGCTAGACGTTCTCCTATCTCTGAATCTTTGTCCTGGCTTACTTTGAGAAAATTGAAAAGTTGAGTGGGAAATTCACTCTTGGGCTTTGGCTGGAAGGGTGGGCAACCAGGTGTCTTGATTTTCCTAGGACTGTCCCAGTTTTAGCACTGACCGTCCCATGTCCCCGAAACAAGTCAGTCCTGGGCAGCTCAGGACTGTGGCTGAACTCTTTGGGTGGAGAACAGGCAGAAGGTTGGGAAAATGGAAGAGTGGATGAAAGCAACACTGGCGTCCCTGTTCAATGCCTTTTTCTCTAAAGTATCTGCTCATCTGCCTACCCTCTACCCTGGGTCACCTCTCAATAAAAATAAAATGATACAAAATAATACAAATATACTTAAAAAATCTATATTTCTCCTTTCTACCCCTCTTCTGTGCCTTTTGTCCATGACTTAGACTTTGCCACGTGTTATTTCCCCAACTTGCATTTGCTTTGTGAACTCTTAATCATCTTTAATAGTCATCTGAGGAAACCTCTTCTCACAGAGCCTTATACTCCCTCCTCTTTCCAGAGATTTAGTTACTTCCTTCTTTTCCTTCCTTGCAGGGCACAACTATTAGGATTATACTGACATTAAGAAGATGAGCCAGTTAACTTGGATCTGTTTCAATCTGCCCAGCATCAGGGACCATTCACTGACAATGTGAGGGCACAGATGACTCTCGAAGTACCTGCCTGAAAATCTGCTGCCTCTGTGTCTCTGTCCCAGGAACAGCCAGGACCCCCTCTTGGGCAGTGGATAGGGAAAGGGGAAGTAAAAGTGTAACTTCATGATGGCCATTTGGTGGCTGCCAGACATCGAGAAAGAAGGCAATTAAGTAGGCATTTTATGAGACTTCTAGGATCGCGCAGACTTCCCACTGGGCCTCTGATTTGGGGGGCTCGAACAGGAAATTGGTCACTGTAGACTCACATGGCAGGAGAGCTCCAGGAGAGTATTTAATGCAGCTCTTTGACATGTGGTTTAAGTGCTCCAGAATCCAGGTACTACTCTGTGAGTCTCCCATTTCAATGGCCCTTATATGTGTTGGAATGCAGCGCTGGGTTTCCCCAAACGGAGAAGGCAACTGTGACTGATTTCTTGATCTTTGAAGGCAGTGAGCTGCTTCACTATGATGGAAACAAAAGCTGTCAGCAGCAGGGGTGTCCCTGTCTCCGAAAGCCTTCTGCAGACTACCCGCATAGCACAGATTGCATTGGTTTATAACTTCTATTTTATATCTGAGCTTCATATTAAATCTTTGTGCTTCCTGGATCCCTAGTACCAGAAAGTTCCTAACAAATATTAAGCACTTAGTATTTCTTGGCCTGAATGTACAAATAGCTGGTAATTATATAGTATATTTGCACCATACTGTGGGATATGGTCCTTAAGTGAGCAGAAGTGCCTTAAATCATTAACGGCACCATAAAATACATAAAAGGAGACACTGTCCCACAGAAAGTTGAGCACAGGTACATTTTTTCCCCTTTCTGAGTTAGAACAATTTTTGGAACAAAATGGATTAGTGTGTTTTTATTTTAGAGATACTTGTCCAGGGCCTAGGTGGTGTGTCTTTAAACACAGGGTTATACTTGGAGTGGTACACTCATACCAGGAGAGACCTATGCGAATGAGGAGGCAACAGCAGATCTCCGTCTCACGTTTGCATTCTTATACTAGGACATGTCAGTGAAAGAAGTTGTAGACAGAATTGAACGTTGAAAATTGCTTCTTTTTGTCTCACTAACAAGTAATTTGAAATAGTATAACCAAGAAGGTGCATAAACCTGCTATACCTTTCCTGGGATGTTCGCATTCATACCACTCAAAATCTAGAGCTAAAAGAACTATCCTCTGGGGCACTGGGTGGCTTAGTTGGTTAAGAGTCCGACTCGATTTGCGCTCAGGTCATGATCTTGGGGTTGTGAGGCTGAGCCATGTGTTGGGCTCCGTGCTGGGTGTGGAGCCTGATTAAGATTCCCTCTCTTGGACTCTTAATCTCACAAAACAAACTGAGGTTTGCCGGAGGGAGGGGGTTAGGGAGAGGGTGGTTGGGTTATGGACATTGGGGAGGGTATGTGCTATGGTGAGTGCTGTGAAGTGTGTAAACCTGGCGATTCACAGACCTGTACCCCTGGGGCTAATAGTACATTATATGTTAATAAAAAAATTAGAAAAACCCAAAGATGAAATCATGGTACAATAAAGTAGCTCCTTGAATTGTTTTCTTTCTTTCTTTCTTTCTTTCTTTCTTTCTTTCTTTCTTTCTTTCTTTCTTTTTTTAAAGATTTTTTTATTTATTTGACAGACAGAGATCACAAGTAGGCAGAGAGGCAGAGAGAGGAAGCAGGCTCCCTGCTGAGCAGAGAGCCCAATGCGGACCTCGATCCCAGGACCCTGAGATCATGACCTGAGCCGAAGGCAGAGGCTTTAACCCACTGAGCCACCCAGGTGCCCCCTTTGAATTGTTTTCAATCATATTTCCTAACACAGATATTTCTCACCAGGATTTCTAAATAAAAGAATAATTATTCCATACAGGAATTTAAAAAAAAAAAAAAAGGATTCTCTCTCTTCCTCTCCTTTTCTCTCCCTCTTAAAAAAAAAAAGAATTATAACTGTGGAACTGGTTACTTCTTATAAAACCTATTTATATTTGAATAAGTGATATGGTTACTTGTTTTAAAATTTTCAAAGTAGACCGTAAGAAGCGCCTTTCTCCCCTTTTACTCAGCTACCCAGTTATCACCAGTGTAACCAAGGGTTACCTGTTTCTTAGGTGTTTTTTCAGAGATGCTTTATGCAATATATAACAATTTTGCTTCAGTAGATTTTCTCCTCTTGTCCTCTTTGGACCTCATCAGACTCATTCGTCCATCCAGCAAATACTGTTGAGGGTCTGGAAAACATGCCAGATACAGGGGCACCTCGGTGGCTCAATCGTTAAGCATCTGCCTTCGGCTCAGGTCATGATCCCAGGATCCTGGGATTGAGTCCTGCATCAGGCTCCCTGCTCAGCAGGAGTGTTCCCTTCTGCTCAGCAGAAGTCCCTGCTTCTCTTCTCCCACTCCCCCTGCTCGTGTTCCCTCTTTCACTGTCCCTCTCTCTGTCAAATAATAAATAAAATATTTTTTAAAAAATGCCAGACATAGAGCTGAGTGTTAGCTGAGTGACAAGGTGATGAGTAAAAACAGACATGCCTTTTGGCCTTATGGTATTTCTAATCCACTTCAGGGGACAGACAATGACAGAATAATAACAATAAACGTAAACTTGGAACTATGACACATTCTATGAAGGACAGATATTAAGTACTATGAGAGCTTACATTAGGACGACTTGGCTTAGTGAGTTTGTCCATGGCTTCCCTGAGGAAGATGAAAAGATCTGAACAATGAGCAGTAATTCATCCATTGAAGAGGGGGAAGAAAGAGCATTCCCTGCAAAGAGGCAAATCAAAGTTCCTCCAGTGGGAGAGAGGCGGACCGAAGGGATGCTAGTGTGGCTGGGGGACAGACCGTGAAGGGACGAAGGGCAGAAGATGAGGCCGGGCAGGTAAGCAAGTTTCTGACTTTATAGGCATGGCAAAGGGTATGTTTTTTTCCTTTCCTTTTCTCTTTCTCTTTTTTTAAAAGTATGTTCAATTAACCAACATACAGTACTTTTTTCCCTAAGAGAAATGGGATGCCATTAAAAGATTTAAGGAGTGAAGTGTGTACACATTACCAGGTAGATAAGTGTCAGTAAAATAGGTCTCCTGAGCTGCAGTGTGGATAACCATTTGGAACAGTGGAGGTAGGGGGAATATGGGTAAATTGATTGAAAGTGTGCCGAAATAATTTAGGTGAGAGAGGATGGTAGTCTGAACTAGGCTGATGGTGGAAGAGAAGAAGAGAGAAGGAGTTGAGTGAGAAGTTTGTATGTGGCAACAGACTCAGTATATGGGACAAGAGAGAAAGGTATGAAGAGACTACTAGACTTGATGCTTGAGCAGTTGGATAGAAGATACCTTTTTTTTTTTTTTAATTGCGGGTAATTATGAGGTTGATTTTGGTCCTTTGGATGAAGTACCATTATGGTCCTCAAGAAGTTTCAAGTAGTTCCTTGGATTTATGCATCTAGAGCACAGAAGAGAGGTCTGAGTTAGACATAAAAACATATGAGCTATTTGGAAATAGATACTCTGCTTGGATGAATGGGATTCTCTCAGTTTGAAGTGTGAACAAGAGAGGTCTGTATTTAAACACATAAGCAATGAAACACTTTCCAGGCAGAGGAGGCTGAGCTAGCAACAGGAGAAAAGTAACATGGAAAAAAGGGGAAAGAATGTCTCAGGAAGGGAACAGGGAATACTGGTGAGGACAAATGTTGATGAGAAGTCAAAGGAGAGGAGAACTGAAAAACCTCATGTAGGCTTAGCAAAAGAGAGGTCATTGATGACTTTAGACCTATTTTTTTGGTGGATCATTGAGGCAAAGGATTAGATTGGGTTGAGTTGTGAGTATGAGGTGAAGAAATGGAATCATTAAAAGATCAATGGCATCAAAGGACATTATTGAGAGATTTGAGGTTTAAAAAATACAGTGGGGAGATTTCTGTTTCTGGCCTGCAATGACATGCAATCTGTTTTCAACCTACTTTCCCATTAGGACAACTAGAACGTCTGGGCAAATATTTTTCTACAAACCTTTCGAAAGGCCATGTAAATCTGTAAGAGAGGCAAGGCAATATTCCAGGGCCATAATCTGGGAAAGAAGCCATGAAGAGGAGTCCAGCATTTGGGACTAATTTTACCCTAGAGCATTTGCTTATTTCACTTGCTGATAAAGAGCTGAACAGAACTTTCAACAGATTCATGGGTTTATAATGCCAAAAATTGGATTTTAGTGCCTTTTGAAAGAAAGGAATACGAGTAAACTGCAGTGTTTGGGTTAAAACCACAGAGTTGGACATTACTACATGAGTAAGGGTGCATCAGAAATAGACCAGGCCTTACAGAAATGGAAGTTTAGCTTTGAGTAATCTCAATCCCTGATTGGATTATAGTGATTTGGGATTGTTAAGGTTCCAGTTTCCTTGCTGGCCAGAGAAAGTTAAATGTTCTTTAGGAAGCTAATTTATTCAAAGGTTCAAGTCATCTCTCTATTTCTTAGTAATCAAAAATCAAGCAAAAACAGGCATAAAAGTCGACAAGTCTTGACTATAAATGAAGGGAATCAGTAGGTGATAGAAAGAGCCTCCTAGGGATGGGTAATGGAATTATCAGGCGTAGACTTGCACGTACCCAGACCTAAGGAAATAAGATAGAATTGAAAATTTTAGCAGAAAATTAAAACAATGGAAAAGTACCAAATAAATTCTAGGCATGAAAAAACAAGATAATTGAAATTAATGATGCAGTGAATTGAATTTAACATCTGCTTATACCAACCTCAGGAAGAACGTCAGTGAACTGAAAGATAGATCAGAAAGATCATCCAGATAAAATATGGAGAGAGAAAAATATGGAAAATATGAGATGAATTAAATAAAATACTATGAAAAGATGTATTACACCTGAATTTAAAATTCCAAAAGGAGAAGAAAGAGTGAATGCTTCAGGAGAAGCATTTAAGAGATAATGGCTGTGAATTTTCCAAGTCTGATAAAAGATAGGAAACCACAGATTGAAGAAATAGTATGAACATCAAGCAGGATAAATAAAAAGGAAACCACATCTTGGCTTATTAAAAACTGCTGGAAACCAAAGACAAAGGGGAAAAAAAAACCCCAAAACAACAACAACAACCCTGAAAGGCAGGCAAAGGAAAAAAGTTATATTATTATCAGAGGAGTAATAATGATGCTAGCAGTTGATTTTTTTTCAACAGAAATGGTAGATATCAGGAGAACAGAATGATCTCTTCAAAGTACTGAAGGAAAATGCCAACTTAAAATTTTATGTTCATTAAAAATGTCTTTCAAAATTGGAGATATGAAGATAATATATGCAGTTAAAGTAAATGTCAAGTGGCCAGTAAATAGAGGTAAAGTGTTATTCTTGCATTGGGGAAGTGGTAAAAGATTTTAAGAAAAGATGCATTGTAATCTCCAAAGCAATCACTAAAACAATAGCAAGAGAATATATAATCAGTTACTGGAGAAGAGAAATGGAATAATAAAACTACATAATTTAATAAAAGATAAGAAAGGAAAGGATAGAAATCAGAACATGGAACAAGGGAACTAATAAAATGCAAAACTAATAAAAGGCAAAGGTCATTTTAAAGCATAATGTACTGCTAAAAAGAAGAACATTAATGATAAAAGTTTTATTTAACAGGAAGATATGGTAGTTTTAAACTTACATGTACCTAATAACTTAGCTTCAAAATATATAGAGCAAAAAATAAAAAAGTTAAAAGAGTCAAATCTACCATCATAGTAGGAGATTTTTAGTATCTTACTTTTTCTCAGTAACTGATACAACTTCTGAAAAAATATTAAACAAAAACACAAAGGATTTGAGCAACACAACAAAAAAGTTGACAGGCATATACATTGCACTGTACCCTATGGCCGTAAAATTCACAATTTTTTTCCTGAATACACATGAAAAATTCATTGAAGTTGAACATATGCTGTGTTATAAAATAAATGAGTCTTAACAAATTTCAAAGGATCAAAACTCTATAAACGGTGTCATTTAAGCCAGGGGGAAAAAAAATCAGTAAGAAAAAGATAAGTAGAAAACTCCTCAAATGTGAGTGGATGTTAAGTATGATACCTCTAAAAATCTATAGGTCAAAAAGGAAATTACAATGTAAAGAAATTAATGAAAAGATTTCCTAATGGACAGTAGAGGTTATTGAAGCCCCAAACGGGTTCCTTAAAAGAGTAATTGATGGTGAATAAACACATGGGGGAAACTGAGCAACAAAAAGAGACAGATGAAAAATAGGACTTGACTGTATATCCTAGAGACATGAAATGGTATTGGGAAGTTTAGATGAAATGTGCAAACTACTAAAAATACAAAAGTGCCAAATTCAGATGAAAAGGAAATACCATAGGAAAAATGCAACTTAGTGAAACAAGAAGACAATCTGAGGAATTCTGTGAGATTAAGAGCAAGAATTATATTGGTGATTAAAAACCCTCATTCAAAACTCTTGGCTCTGATGGCTTCTCTGCTGAGTTTTACCAGTTCCTTAAGAAATAATACCAGTTCTTTATGGTCTCTTCTAATACACAGAAAAAGAAAATTTATACTTCTAGGTTTTAAAAAAATCCAGCAAATAAAATATCAATTAACTTAAAAAACTTAACATTACCTTATAATTTTAACCTTCAGAAAATATCTAATACGGGGTGCCTGGGTGGCTCAGTGGGTTAAAGCCTTCAGCTCAGGTCATGATCCCAGGGTCCTGGGATCGAGCCCCACATCGGGCTCTCTGCTCAGCGGGGAGCCTGCTTCCTCCACAGTCTCTGCCTGCCTCTCTGCCTACTTGTGATCTCTGTCAAATAAATAAATAAAATCTTAAAAAAATAAAGAAAATATCTAATAAAGCCTGTCATTTCAGGTTTTTTTTTTTAAAGATTTTATTTATTTATTTGAAAGAGAGAGAATGAGGGAGGGGGCAGATGGAAAGGGAGAAGCAGGCTCCCTGAGCAGAGAGCCTGACATGGGGCTCAATACCAGGACCCTGGGACCGTGATCTAAGCCAAAGGTAGACACTCGCTCAACTGACTGAGCAGCCAACCAGGCGCCCCTCAAGTTCTAGCCACTTTGATTTGCAAAAAAATTACCTTTCTTCAAATAAACTGAGGGTAGTCTAGGAACTTTTTTCTCCATTGAAATAGCCATAAAAGCCATAAAGTTACTTTCACCATTAAAAGTATGATTTCATGTTTCAGGAAATGAATAAGAGACAAATTCGTTATTATAACGAATGCAACTTTCTGCCTCTAGGTGACCAGTCATTTATGACAACTAGTTCACTTTTCAGATAAGATACTTCATTGCTCAAATAGACAAGATACTAATATTAGACCTATCTCTCCACTTAAAACCTATATAAAATTGTGAGATTCTCTGTTTTTTAGCCAAAAACACCTTTGATGTATTAATCTAGTGATAGCTTCTGGAAGATGCTTAAATGAGCACTGTAACTTAAGCAGTTCATCATCTACAAGATGAATGCCTATTCAATTTATAACATGAACTGCCCACTTTCCATCGTCTTCACTCTTAGGCAAGATGGTGGCAGACCTTTCTATAAGAGAGGCTCCATATATTCTGGAGTTTTCATTTTGGTGCTCAACTTGAGTAAATGTTGAGATGAAGCATCAGTTGGATTGTTACTTCTCTAAAACATCAATGTTCTGAAAAAGGTCACTAGGGATTTCAGAAATAACTTCATTAACGAGGAGATAGACTCAAGATGAACCAGAGAAACCATGCAGAATGTCCTAGCTTTGGTGCTAGCCTGTGGGGTTAAACTTTAGCAAACACTGTCAAGCAGGGCTCTCCTTTGTTTGCATCTTGTTTAGAGTCTCCTTCACAAGAATGGTATTCGAAGTAGAATGGAAAATTTTTGCTCCCAACCATTGTCTTGGAACATGTGAGCTAGTTCTATGAGAAACTTTCAGCTCTTATGTTGCTGGCTGTGCTCAGAGGCAGGTTCATATTTCCAGCCAGGAGGGATTACGTAGTTTTCACAATAGATGTCTGCTGCAGCGTGTTGACTAGGTAGAGGGTCTATTGTCTGCTGGGCCAGAGCCCATGTTCACCCCAAGTTGAAGATGTGGGCTTGGTGTTGATGAACACAGTAGGACTTGGATATCAGTACAGCATGGTTTGCTCAACTAGCCTTGCTGTGGATAAAGCAGGGAATTTAGTAACAATCGGAAGGTTTCAGAGTTTGTCCTTTTTTACAGTCTCTGCTGGAAGTTTCTTCCTCAGCTCAATCGCAACTGTGCTGAATTCTGTGACAAAAGGATTCCTGGAATAGTAGGCAGAGCTGTTCTTCCGAAGGGTGCATGGCCTTTTCTATCCAGAGAAGGGGAGAGGAATGTCCCAGTGAGTGCTCAGCAGTCCCCAGCCAGCTTCCCTGGCCCAGCTGTCCTCTCCATGGCTGCAGCCCACAACTACCTCTGTGGCCGGCCGCTCGCTGCCACCAGCTGGCCCGACAGTCAGGCAGTTTGCTGCACGGTGGGGTGTTCCTCTGGCTCAGGCCATCAGGCCGCCTCAGCTTCACGGCTATTGGTCCCTCCATGGCGCGTGAAGCATTTTCCCTGTAATCAACCAGACTCATTTTATACGGCTGCCTGATCTTGATAACATGGGTTGATACAGACGTGTAGAAACGTAAAATTACCCAGTCTCACTCTTGAATACAGAATTAAAAAATCCAAAATAAGTATTGGAAAACCAGATCTAGTGATACAAAGAAGAGATACTATATCAGGACCCAGTTTTTTTGGAACTAGAAATGGAAGGCTGGTCCGCCATTCAAAGATCAACCAACTGTAAATCAGTGTGTGTAAGGACAAAGGAGGAAGTCCTAGGGTTATCTTCATGAATGTGAAAAGCACATTTAATAAAAATTAATATCCATTTAGATAATACAATTTAAAAATGAGATGGAAGGAAACAAACTTGAGGTGCCTGGGTGGCTCAGTTGGTTAAGTGTCTGACTCTTGATTTGGGGTCAGGTCATGATCTCAGGGTAGTGAGCTGGAGACCTACATTGGGTGTGGTGCCTGCTTAAGATTCTCTCTTTCCCTCTCCCTCTAACCATCCTCCCCCAAAGCAAACCATCTTAATCTGATCAAGTACCCACAAATTTAACATCCAGTTAACATTATATTCAGTGGTAAAATATTAAAATTTGCCTTCTCCTTTTTTGAAATGAGAAAGACAGGTATATCCATTCTCACCATTTCATGATTCAACATTTCCATTCTGGAGAGCCCAGCCAGCCAAAGTATATGGATTATTTAGATGAATATAGATATTTGCCAAACACAAGGTGAATGTAAAGAATTAATTGCATATTGTGTGTATTGGTAATAATAATAAAATAAAATATTTAATTTTTAAAACAAATTATCTAGATATCCACCTAACCAAAATTTGTGAGACCCTTTCCCAGAAAATGAAGAACATTAAGAGAAATTAGAGAAGCTTTAAATAATGGGGAGATATATCATATTGCTTTATTGGGAGTCTCAGTAATTAAAGAAAGAGTCCTTATCAATATGCTAAGTTTGTGTGTGTGTGTGTGTGTGTGTGTGTAGAGATTGACAATTTAATTTTATTTTTAAAGATTTTTTTCAAAGTTTATTTTTAGTAACCTTTATATCCAATGTGGGGCTCAAACTCATGACCCCCAAATCAAGGGTTGCACACTTTTCCTACTGAGCCAACCAGGTGCTCCTTAACAAGCTAATTAAAAAAAAAAATACAGGCTAAGGCCCATAAAAAGTCAAGACATTCTTCAACAGTAATGCTGGGAGATTTATCTCTACCAGGTACCAAAGTTGCTATATACAGCTACAGTATTAAGGCAGTACAGTACCGGTGCGAGGATGGACATAGACCACTGGAACAGAATAGAACATCCAGGTAACACTCTTACACGGGGTCATCTGATTTACAACAAAGGTAGTACTGAAGAGCAGTGGGGATCAAATGATCTTTTCAATTATTAGTGCTTTTTTTAATGTAAAAAATAGGCTTGACGCTTGCCACACTCCATATACAAATACTACTTTTCGGTGGATTAAAGTCCTAAGTGTGAAGCAAAAAAGCTAGTAGAAGGTAACTAAACAGAATATATTCAGGAGTATTATGTGACTTACTGATAGGCAAACTCAAAAAAGCAATGGGTTTGGATTCTCCATTTTTTATTTATTCCCCTCTCTTTACTGTTTTCCATTGAATAGATGGAATTTTTGTAAATGTTGAAAAGTTACATATTCTATTTTTGGTCTTTTTGGTGGTTGCCTTCATCACAAGGTTGATGTTTATTTACCTCCATCAACTCCTTAAATGGATCAGTATTTATATACAACCCATAACAAGAGAAGCTCATTCATGTTTGTTCCTTTGTTTTGTCTTCCCCACTGGCTGCATCATCTTCATATGGTCTAGAGTTTTATTTCTAGTTCATTTCTCTCTTTTTAAAAGATTATTTATTTATTTATTTGACAGAGTGAGAGCACAAGCAGGGGGAGCAGCAGAGGTACAGGGAGAAGCAGGCTTCTTGCTGAGCAGAGAGCTTGATGTGCAGCTTGATCCCAGGACCCTGGGATCATGACCTGAGCCCAGGGCAGACGCCCAACCGACTGAGCCACCAGGCACTCCTACTTTCTCTTTTTTTTAGTCTTTTACGGTTGTTTGGACAATGAGATACATTATCAGGAAATGTGATACCCCATTACTTCCTATACCCTTTGAAATTCTGCATGTGTTTCCTTATCATGTGGGTTTTTGTGCAGCAAACCTTTCGAAGCTCATGTGCCCAAAAAATATTTTATCATGTTCTCACATTGGAATGACAGTTTGTCTAGAGAAATCTGGTTTTAAATATATCTTTCTTTAATTTTTTAAAAATACCACTCCACTGATTTCTTATATCTAGCATTAGGGTTGAGAGGTATAATTACACTATGACTCTAATTCCCTTAGAGATGATTTGCTTCTTCCTAGAAGATGTTAGAAGTTTAACTTTGTCTTTGATAATCTAACATTTCACCTCTAGGCAGAGGAGTACCTTTACTTGTGTCTTCTGTATGGCATTCTCTAGAGGATTTTTAAATTTCAGATTTTGTAGCTTTATTTGTAGGAAATTTATCTCTATTATTTATTAAAATATTTCTCTTTATTTTTTTATCTTTCTTCTTAAAAGTCCCACTATTCAGATAAAAGCAGTATTTTTTTCCTCTTATGTATCTAAAATGCTCTTTTCTATCCCTCTATTTTAAAAAATTTATTATAAGTAACATGCAGTGTTATTAGTTTCAGGTGTACAGTATAGTGATTGAGCAACTCCATACATTACTCAGGGCTCATCTTGGTAAGTGTATACTTTAATCCCCATCCTGTGTTTCACCCAACTCCCCACCCACCCACCACCCCTCTGGTAACCATCTCTTTGTTCTCTACAGTTAGGAGTCTGTTTCTTGGTTTGTCTAGATTTTTTTCCCTTGCTCATTTGTTTTGTTTCTTAAATTCCACACATGAGTAAAATCATATTTTCTCTGTCTGACTCCTTTCCCTTAACATAATACCCTCTGGGTCCATCCATTTTGTTATAAATGGCAAGATGGAATTCTCTTATCATGACTGAGTAATATTCCATTGTCTAGGTAAACCGTATCTTCTTCATGCATTCATCAGTGGATGGACAGCTTCCATAATTAGGCTATTGTAAATAATGCTGCAATAAACATAGGGATGCATATATCTTTTTGAATTAGTGCTTCTGTTTTCTTTGGATAAATACCCAGTAGTGGAATTACTGGATCATATGGTAATTCTCTTTTTAGTTTCTAAAATGCTCTTTTATATTCTCATTCTCTTTATTCTTTTCTCTTGCTTCTCCTGGGAGAGTTGCTCAATTTGTATGTTACAAATTTGTTCTGCAGCAGTCCCTGGGAGCTCTTGTTTCCCTGGAGGTATAAGATCCCTTGTCTGCTAATATGTCAGATAATGTGTGTTGGGAGAGTTATGGCAGAAAAAGGGGATGAATTCCAGGGCACTGAGATGCTCATCCCTAAAGAACCATGACCTAACACACTTGTTGGCTGTTCTCTTACCGGGTAACGGTGCCAGGGTTTTAATTTTAAATGCTTGGGGGAGACGCAGCTCTCGGAGGAAGCCAGCTCACCAGGATGTCCAGGATAGCCTGAGGAGACTGAGTAAGCAGTGTTTTTCTTCTCTCTCACTCCGCCACACTTACCAAAGGGTACTTCTTCAAAAATACTCCAATATAACATGAGGAACTATGTCATAGTCAAATGAAGATGCTTGAAAAGGATGCAAACCCCAGACCTTCAAAATCAAACAAAAATTGGAACACACAAATTCCTGGCATCTTTCAAATACTTTTACCATTACCTGAATGAGTATAAGTTTGTGTCTGCTGCAGAAATCTTTCAAGAACAATATATCCTTGAGTACATATTTTTCTGGTTATGTCTCCAAGATTTAGAATAATGCTCTTCACAGTACTGGGTATGTTTTTAAGTTCCTGGGGGATGCCTGGCTTTGTCAGATAGAGGGGTTTTGTTCTTTAGGAGAACATGGATCTGTTCTAAAGTGGTTAGTCTGGTACTCCCTGTCCCCACTAGTTTCTCCCCTATCTCCTTAAAAATGAAGCACCCCCACCACCAAGAAAACAGTGCTACTAGTGCTTAAATGGGCATTATAGGACTTTTAAAAAGGCAGTTTTCAGTTCCCATAGTCTTTTTCTGCCTTCCAATGTCATCCAGATACTAAATACACAGACATCACATTTTCCTATGAATGTAGGACTCCATTTACTAAGTAGACTTAAAAGTCATAAAAATTAACCAAACCAAACCAATAGCAATAGAAGCAATGAGAGTAAAAACACAGAAGACCAAACACTCCAAGCTCTAAGAATGATAATGAATGGCTTGTGTGAAATCACCTACAGAGGTCTCTCTTTCAAGAACTGAACCAGGAAAGGTCCCTCAAATCTATAGACCAAGGTCACGGGTGCTGTTTTGAAGAGTCTTAGATATGTGCATCTTGCCTACAACTTGCAAGGAAGAACTTTATAATTGGGTGGGTTAATACTTCTCTCTTCCCTGTAAACTCTATCGTGTGCAGTCTTGGATGTTTCCTCTGTGTGATGCCCTGGAATGATGATTTGACCTGTGGTTCTACTGGCCCAGCTACAAAGCTCTCTGAAGACTGACCAGCTCCTGAAAGGGCAGTGTGGCATAATGGAAAGAGTCAGGTGTGTTGTGGTGGAGATGTTATTTGACTTTCTCTAAGAAATTTATCACACTCAAGGAGAGTTGCTGATGTGTGACTGCGTGAAATTCCAATAATCTTTCAGAGCAGGAGTTGGCAAATCTTTTTGTTGTTGTCGTCCCAATCATTTATTTTTGCTTTGATTTTCCTTGGTTCAGGAGATACATAGCAAAGAAGTTGCTACACCTGATATTAAGAAGTTACTGCTTGTGTCCTGTTGTAGGATTTTTATGGTTTCAGGTCTCACATTTAGGTCTTTAATCCAATTTGAATTTATTTTTGTGTATGATGTAAGGAAGTGGTCCAGTTTTATTCTTTTGCAGATAGCTGTTCAGTTTTCCAAATATCATTTGTGGAAGAGACATTGTTTTTCCTATTGGATATTCCTTTCTGCTTTGCTTAAGATTAATGGACCATATAATTGTAGGTTCATTTCTGGGTTTTTCATCCTGTTTTGTTGATCTGTATCTATTTTTGTGCCAATACCATACGATTTTGAATGCTGTAACTTTGTAATGTAACTTGAAGTCCAGAATTGTGATGCCTCCAGCTTTCAAGATTGCTTTTGCTGTTCGGGGTCTTCTGTGGTTCCATACAAATCTGATTATTGTTTGTTCTACTCTGTGAAAAATGCTATTGGTATTTTCATAAGGATTGCATTAAATGTGTAGACTGCTTTGGGTAGTATAGACATTTTAAGAATACTGATTTTTCCAATCCATGAACATGGGATGTCTTTCTATTTCTTTGGGTCATCTTTAGTTTCTTTTATCCATATTTTATAGTTTTTAGAGTACACATCTTCCATCTTTTTGGTTAAGTTCATTCCTAGGTATCTTATTGTTTTTGGTGTAATTATAAATGGAATTGTTAATTTCTTTTCCTATTTTTTCATTCTGCAGTAGATGTCTGTATGTTGATTTTGTATCTTGCAACTTTACTGAATTTATGAGTTGTAGCAGTTTTTTTTTGGATTTTCTATATATAGCATCATGTCTTGTGCAAATAGTGGAAGTTTGACTTCTTCCTTGCTGATTTGTATACATTTTATTTCTTCTTGTTGTCTGATTGCTATGACTAGGACTTTCAGTACTATGTTAAATAACAATGGTGAGAGTGGATCCCTGTCTCATTCCTGACCATAGAGGAAAAGCTCTCAGTTTTTTCTCATTGAAGGTAATGTTAGGGTTTTTCATATATGGCCTTAATTATGTTGAGGCATGTACCCTCTAAGCTTATTCTGTTGAAGGTTTTTTTTTTTTTTAATCATGAATGGATGTTGTACTTTGTCAAATGCTTTTTCTCCAACTATTGAAATGATAAGAGTTCTTATCCTTTCTTTTATTCATGAGATGTATCACATTGATTGATTCGTGAGTATCGAAATACCCTTGCAACCCATGATTGGTCATGGGGAATGATTTTTTTTAAATGTATTGTTGGATTTGGTTTGTTACTATTTTTTTAATTTTTAAAATTTATTTTCAACGTAACAGTATTTATTGTTTTTGCACCACACCCAGTGCTCCATGCAATCTGTGCCCTCTCCGATATCCACCACCTGCTTCCCCCAACCTCCCACCCCCGCCCCTTCAAGGTTTGTTACTATTTTATTGAGAATTTTTGCATCTGTGCTCATTAGGGATATTGGTTCGTAGGTCTTTTTTTTTTTTTTTTGGTGGGTTTTTATCTGGTTTTGTTATCAGCATTATGCTGGCCTGATAGACTGAATTGGAAAGTTTTCCTTCCTTTTCTCTTTTTTGGAATAGTTTGAGAAGAATAGCTATTAACTCTTCTTTAAATGTTCATTATAACTTGTCTGTGAAGCATTCTGACTCTGGACTTTGGTTTGCTAGGAGTTTTTGATTAGTGATTCAGTTTCTTTTCTGGTTTTTGTTCTGTTGAAGTTTTCTATTTCTCCTTGTTTCAATTTTGGTAATTTAAATGTTTCTAGGAATTTATCCATTTCTTCTTGGTTGTCAAATTCACTGACATACAGTTTTTCATAATATTCTCTTAAAATTATTTTTATTTCTGCGGTGTTGGTTGTTAATTCTCCTCTCTCATTTGTGATTTATTTGGTTTCTTTCTCTTTTTGATAAGTCTGGCTAGGGATTTATAAATTTTATTAATTTTTTCAAAGAACCTGCTCCTGGTTTCATTGATCAGTTCCATTTTTTCTTCCTCTCCCCCCCCATTTCTGTATCTTTTATTTCTGATCTAATCTTTATTATTTCCTTCCTTCTGGTGGCTTTAGGCTTTGTTGCTCTTTTTATAGCTCCTTTTGGTATAAGTGTAGGTTGTCTGATATTTTCCTGCTTCTTGAGGCAGGCCTGTATTTCTGTATACCTTCCTCTTAGGACACTTTTGTTGCATCCCAAATGTTTTGAACAGTTGTGTTCTTATTTTCATTTGCTTTCATGTATGTTTTACTTTCTTCTTTGATTTCCTGGTTTACCCATCCATTGTTTGGTAGCATGTTGTTTAACCTTAACTTGTGGTCTTTCCAGATTTTTTTTCTTGTGGTTGACTTCAGTGTTACAGTACTGTGATCAGAAAAGTACATGGTACGAGTTCATTCCTTTTGTATTTGTTGAGGCCTGTTTTATGACCTAAAATATGATCTATTCTGGAGAATGTTCCATGTGCATTTGAAAAGGATATGTATTCTGCTGTTATAAGAGGGAATGTTCTGAACTTACCTGTTGAGTCCATCTAGTCCAGTGTGTCACTCAAAGCCATTGTTTTCTCATTTATTTTCTATTTAGACGATCTACTTGTTGGTATGAAGGAGGTGTTGCAGTCTCCCACTATTACTGTATTATCATCAATTAGTTCCTCTGTTTCTTATTCATTGTTTTATATATTTGGATGCTCCCATGTTGTATGCGTAAATATTTAAAATTGTTTTATATTCCTCTTGGATTATTCCCTTTGTGATTATAGAGTATCTTTCCTTGTCACTTGTTACAGTGTTTTATGTACTATATATATATATATATATATATATATATATATATATATTTAGTGTGTACACTTAGCCTGTGCCTAAATCGACAGTTCTGAAATCAAGAGTCATCAGGCACCTCCAGTCTTTGTTTTTTTTGTTGTTGTTGTCCATTTTTTCTTTTATTAACATATAATGTATCATTTGTTTCAAGGGCACAGATCTGTGATTCATCAGTCTTACACAATTCACAGAACTCACCATAGCACATACCCTCCCCAGTGTCCATCCTCCCGGGAGCTCATTCCCTCCTCCCTCCCTCCTCCCCAGCAACCTTCAGTTTGTTTCCTGAGATTAAAAGTCTCTTATGGTCTGTCTTCTCTCTGGTTTCATCTTGTTTCATTTTTCCTTCTCTTCCCCTATGATCCTTCATATTGTTTCTCAAATTCTTCATATCAGTGAGATTATATGATAATTGTCATTCTCTGATTGACTTATTTCACTCAGCATAATACCCTCTAATTCTATCCACATCATTGTAAATGACAAGATTTCATTTCTTTTGATGGCTGCATAGTATTCCATTGTAGATATACACCACTTCTTCTTTATCCATTCATCTGTTGATGGACATCTAGGTTCTTTCCATAGTTTGGCTATTGTGGACATTGCTGCTCTAAACATTTGGGTGCATGTGCTCCTTCGGATCACTACATTTTTATCTTTATGGTAAATACCCAGTAGTGCGATTGCTGCGTCATAGGGTAGTTCTATTTTCAACTTTTTGAGGAACCTCCATGCTGTTTTCCAGAGTGGCTGCACCAACTTGCGTTCCCACCAACAGTGTAGGATGGTTCCCCTTTCTCTGCATCCTCGCCAGCATCTGTCGTTTCCTGACTTGTTAATTTTAGCCATTCTGACTGGTGTGAGGTGGTATCTCACTGTGGTTTTGATTTGTATTTCCCTGATGCCGAGTGATGTTGAGCACATTTTTATGTTTGTTGGCCATTTGGATGTCTTTGCAGAAATGTCTGTTCATGTCCTCTGCCCATTTCTTGATTGGATTATTTGTTCTTTGAGTGTTGAGTTTCATGAATTCTTCATAGATTTTGGCTACTAGCACTTTATTTGGTATGTCATTTGCAAATATCTTCTCCCATTCTGTCAGTTGTCTTTTGGTTTTGTTGACTGTTTCCTTTGCTGTGCAAAAGCTTTTAATCTTGATGAAATCCCAATAGTTCATTTTTGTCCTTGTTTCCCTTGCCTTTGGCGATGTTTCTAGGAAGAAGTTGTTGCGGCCGAGTTGGAAGAGGTTGCTGCCTGTGTTCTCCTCAAGGAGTTTGATGGATTCCTGTCTCACATGAGGTCTTTCATCCATTTTGAGTCTATTTTTGTGTGTGGTGTCAGGAAATGGTCCAGTTTCATTCTTTTGCATGTGGCTGTCCAATTTCCCCAACACTGTTTGTTGAGGAGGCTGTCTGTTTTCTATTGGGCATTATTTCCTGCTTGGTTGATTAGTTGACCATAGAGTTGAGGGTCTATTTCTGAGCTCTCTATTCTGTACTACTGATCTATGTGTTGTTTTTTTGTGCCAGTACCATAATGTCTTGATGATTACAGCTTTGTAATAGAACTTAAAGTCTGGAATTGTGATGTCTCCAACTTTAGTTTTCTTTTTCAACATACCTCTGGCTATTCGGGGTCTTTTCTGGTTTCATATAAATTTAATATTATTAATTCCATTTCTTTGAAAAGGTTGATGGTATTTTGATAGGGATTGCATTAAATGTGTAGATTGCTCCAGGTAGGGTAGACATTTTCACAATATTTGTTCTTCCAATCCAGGAGGATGGAACATTTTCCATTTCTTCATGTCTTCCTCAATTTCTTACATGAGTACTTTATAGTTTTCTAAGTACCGATTCTTTGCCTCTTTGGTTAGATTTATTCCTAGGTATCTTATGGTTTTGGGTGCAATTGTAAATGGGATTGAGTCCTTAATTTTATTCTGTCTTGCTGTTGGTGTAGAGAAATGCAACTGATTTCTGTGCATTGATTTTATATCCTGACACTTTACTGAATTCCCCTATGTGTTCTAGCAGTTTTGGAATGGCATCTTTTGGGTTTTCCACATAAAGTATCATATCATCTGCCAAGAGTGAGAGTTGCTTTGGAATGTTCTGAATATATCTGTGATGTCCATCTTGTCCAGTGTGTCATTTAAACCCTTTACTTCCTTGTTGATCTTTTGCTCAGATGATCTGTCCATTTATGTGAGCGGGGTGTTAAAGTCCCCTACTATTGTATTATTATTGATGTGTTTCTTTGATTTTGTTATTAATTGCTTTGTACAATTGGCTGCTCCCAAGTTAGGGGTATAGATATTTAAAATTGTTAGATCTATAGTGTTCTTCCTTATCTCTTATTATAGTTTTTGGCTTAAAATCTAATTTGTTGGATATAAGGCTTACCACTCCAGCTTTCTTTTGATGTCCATTAGCATGGTAAATGATTGTCCATTCCCTCACTTTAAATCTGGAGGTGTCTTTGGGTCTAAAATGAGTTTCTTGTAGATAGCATATTGATGGATCTTGTTTTTTTTTTTTTTTTTTTTAATCCATTCTGACACCCTGGGTCTTTTGATTGGGGCATTTAACCCATTTAAATTCATGGTAACTATTGAAAGATATGAATTTAGTGCCATTTTATTGCCTATAAGGTGACTGTTACTGTATATTGTCTCTGTTCCTTTCTGGTCTGTTACTTTTAGGCTCTCTGCTTAGAGATCCGTTTCAATGTTTCCTGTAGGGCCGGTTTGGTGTTTGCAAATTCTTTTAGTTTTTGTTTGTCCTGGAAGCTTTTACTCTCTCCTTCTATTTTCAGTGACAGCCTACCTGGATATAGTGTTCTTGGCTGCATATTTTTCTGGTTTACTGTTCTGAATATATCATGCCAGTCCTTTCTGGCCTGCCAGGTCTATGTGGTTAAGTCTGAGGCCAATCTAATATTTCAACTGTGTATGTTACAGACCTCTTGTCCTGAGCTGCTTTCAGAATTTTCTCTTTGTCACTGAGACTTGTGAGTTTTACTATTAGATGATGGGTGTAAACCTATTTTTATTGATTTTGAGGGGGATTCTCTGTGCCCCCTGGATTTTGATGCTTTTTCCCTTCACCAAATTAGGGAAATTTTCTACTATAATTTGCTGAAATATACCTTCTGCCGCCCTCCCCCTTTTCTTCTTCTGGGATCCCAATTATTCTAATATGTTTCTTCTTTTGGTATCACTTATCTCTCAAATTCTCCCCTCATGGTCCAGTATTTTGTCTCTCTTTTGCTCAGCTTCTTTATTCTCTGTCATTTGGTCTTCTATATGACTAATTTTCTCTTCTGCCTCATTTATCCTACCAGTAAGAGCCTCCATTTTTAATTGCCCCTCATTAATAGCTTTTTAAAATTTCAACTTGGTTGGATTTTAGTTTTTATTTCTCTAGAAAGGGATTCTCTAGAATCGTCTGGTTTTTTTTTTCCCCCAAACCCAGCTAGTATCTTTATAATTGTCATTCTGAACTTTAGTTCTGACGTATTACTAATGTCCATATTTATTAGGTCCTTAGCCATCCATACTACCTCTTGTTCTTTTTTTTTTTTTTTTTTAGGTGAGTTTTTCTGCCTTGTCATTTTGTCCAGAGAAGAACATATGAACGAGAGAACAAAATGCTAAAAGGGTAATGATGACCCCAGAAAAATATACACTAAACAAATTAGAAGAGACCCAAATCCGGGGGGGGAAAAGAAAGGAAAACAAATATGATCAGGCTGGAAAACAGAACAGAGTCACTCACTTGGTTTTGGGAATATTTTGGTCTGTTAGAAGAAATTGTCTCCAAAATTTTAAAGAATGAAAAATACACACACACACACACACACACGTAAGAGTAAGTACAATGAAGGGATGGAATATGACAGTAAAGATGAAAATTAAAAAAGATTTTAAAAAACATATTGAGAAGAAGTTGGTTGAAAAAAGAAAAAAATTTAAAAAAGAGAGGGAGAGAATGTGATCAGGTGGGAGACTAGAAAAAGCCATACACTAGATTTAGGGTATATTTTAGTCTGTTAGAAGAGACTGTATCCCAAAGTTTTAAAGAAAGGAAAACTTATATGTATACAAAATATAAGGTTAAATAATGAAGGGATAGAATTTGACTATAAAAATGAAAATTAACGAGGATTTAAAAAATTATATTGGTTAAAATAGGAAAGAAGAATAGTTTAAAAAGAGAAGAAAAAATAAAGAAAATTAAAAAAAATTAAACTTTGAAAGACTAAAGAATCATGGGAAATAAGCTATTAATTCTATGTGTTACTTTCCCCTATCTCTGGAGTTCCTATGTTCTCATTGATCTGTAGACTTGGTGTGGGCTGGATGTTCTTGCTGATCTTTGGCGGGAGGGGCCTGTTGCAGTGATTCTCAAAAGTCTTTGCCTGAGGTGGGAATTGTACTGCCCTTGCTAGGGGCGGGGCTAAGCAATTTGCTCCTGTTTGCTCCAGGAGCTTTTGTTCCCTGAGTGCTTTCCATAGAGCTTTGGAGGACAGGAATGAAGTTGGCGGCCTCCCAATCTCCAGCCCGTGGGATCCAAGAGCTTGGGCCCCACTCCTCAGTGCACCCTCGGAGAAAAGCAGTCAGTCTGTCCCATCTCCCTGGTCTCTGGCTGTGCTCCGAGCTCACCTGGCTTGTGACTGAGCGTATCTATCTCTGATGCATGGCCCCATGTGGGGTCTCCAAACCCAGCAGATACTTCCCAAAGGAGGAAGGAGGGAGTCCCCCCGGATCTGCCACTTGTGGAGTCCCGACTTGAAGTGCTGTGGCCGGACTGTGCCTTGGATCACGGTTTAAGGTAACCCCGAGCTGAGAGCCCCCTCCTCAGCTCCATCTCTGTAGTTGGCTTCCCTGCTCTGACACCTGGGAGCCCTGTGACACTCAGACACCCCGATCTTTCTGTGCCCCAGGCACCTTGAGATGGCTGTTTCCACACTGTCTGCCTTCAGGGTTGTTTGCCTGTTTTCTTTCCAGGAGCAGCAGAGTACCCTCTGGACACTATCCTAGCCAAGCTGCTGACCTTTGAAAGTGTAGGCCTTGAGTCCTGCTGATTGCAAGAACTCAAGAATTTCAGCTCCTCTCTTTTTCCAAGCCAACGACTTTGGGGAAACGTTGTACTTTTGTGTTCCCTCTTTATCTCTCACCCTTCTCTATGCCCACCGTCCCCTCCCCTCCGCAGCAGCTGTGGTTCCTTTCTCCCCTAAACCACGTCTCTGTAGTTTATGTGGCCTTTTCTCTGCCTTTATGGTGGAGCCTGTTCTGTCAGTCTTTAAGTCAGTTTCTGGAGTATTGAGGATGAATTGATAGTTCTCTGGTCGTGTTTGTGGGATGAGATGAGCTTAAGGTCCTCCTACTCTGCTGCCGTCTCCCTGCTCTGCTGCTCCATTTTTATGCTCTTAAATGCCTTTACTAGAGCAAAACAAATTGCTCCAATCCCAAAACATGGGCACAGGGTCTCTAGACACTTGTTGAAGGGATGTGAAGACGTTTTTTGCTTTTTTCATGACTTCCAAAGCCTACAACTTTAAAGCATGATAGGGCAGAGGAATTTAATCTATATAATAGATTAATCAGAAGATAGCTTATTGGTTTTGGGAGCAAATGTGCAAAATCTGAATGTGGCTTTGAATGACGAAGAGATGATTGTGACTATTTGTGACATCTACAGAAACTGTAAACACGTCCAGACCAGCATGAGTACCAATAAAGGGAATCCCATTTATTGGAAATATTTGTGACTATTAATAATGTTAAATGAATGGCTCATAGATTTCTCATTTTCTCCTATTATGAAAAACAAGCAGATAAAAATAGGATATCTGAAATAACAATTCCAATTAAGGTTGTTGAGTAAGGATGGGTGAGCACTGCTTTTGTCTTATAGGTTTCCTCTGTGCTGTTGCTCTTCCTTTACTGGTCTGTGGTGTGACTGTCATTGGCTTGGTATATGCTGTGTGTGTATTTGTGTGTTTATATTCTAAAGAATACACATTTATTCCATGGGGCTCTAGAAACTGATGCTATTTTTATTTATTATTGTTATTTTTTAAAGATTTTATTTATTTATTTGACAGAGAGTATAAGTAGGCAGAGAAGCAGGCGGGGTGGGGGGTGGGAAGCAGGTTTCTTGTGGAGCAGACAGTCCAATGTGGGGCTGGATCCCAGGACCCTGAGATCATGACCTGAGCCAAAGGCAGAGGATTAACCCACTGAGCCACCCAGGTGCCCCAGGAAACGAATGCTATTTTTAAATGGAAAAAATAAATTCAGCTGGTGACACTCTTTCCTGTTAACTTTTTCAGTGACAAACCTCTGATTTTCTTTGTGTTTTTTAAAGGAGTGTTTGTTTTGCAGGTTTGTTCTTTTTGAGTCCTTGCTTCTTTACAGCAACCTTACAAAGCTGGAGTGTTAGAGGCTGGCGTTCTAAGGGGTTCCATAATGAGTCCAGAGAGCGGGGAGGAGCTGGAAGCTGTTACAAATAATGAGAAAACCAAGTAGGATGAGAGTAACAGTGACAACAGAAAGCTTTGTCTTGTGTTAATTAGGTTTGTCTGAACAACAGAAGCTACGAGAAACTCAGAGTGAACTTCCAACTTCAGGCTCATGTTACCTTCAAAAGCAATTGAAGCAAAGAGAAAGTAACCTAATACACTTTCTAAGCAGGAATTTTCTTTCTGGGTAACACACCCAACGAGAGCTGAGTCCTAAACTGTTCTTTTTTGGTGGTACTGGCCAGCTTTGTTTCCTGCCTCCTTGTTTCTGAGTGATTTGGCTAAGAAACTATCTGCCATGTTTTGCTTTTTCTCTAGCAGATGCTCTGTGTCCTCTGCTGTCCACATCTTTGTGTAAACATCACATGTGCAAGTGAACAGGCCTCAGTTTCCACTTCATACTCATGATGCAGAGCTCTGTCAAGTTTTAAGTGAAAAGGTATAGTTTGGTAAGCTTTATTCAAGATAATTTGGGAGGAAAGGTGGTCTTAAGGTGCTTAAAATGTCTTGCTTTCCTTAAGATAAGCTCTGAGAAGCACTTTACTTAGATGACATATTTCCTGACAAAACAACAAGAAATAGCAGTGAGGGTAGCAAGGCTTGGGTGGGGGGAGAAGGTGGTGATCTTCAGAGTCTGACGGAATTGGGTCCTGAGCCCAGCGATCCCAAACACCGGCCGTTTAATCCCTGGAGATCATGAATTGTCCCCAAGTCTTTATTTCTCCTTCTTTCTTTTGTACGGAGAAGCACGAGGCACCGTGTCCTTCACCGTGGGACTGTGTTTCCCAGACCTTTTAAATACGAAGTTCTCACCATTTAGAATGCGAGGTGACACGGGAAGTACTAGCATCACTTCCTTAAAGGCAGTCACCAGGCCTTCAGCCCCGACCTGTGAAGTACAGTGCTCCATGGGCTGAAATTCTGATGTGGCCATGAGGATCCAGCTTCTACCACGTGGGTGGGGACTGGCACGTCAGGAATGGTGGAGCAACATAGGAGCCCGGGTCCCTGAACCATCACGTGGCACAGAGCTGTTCCTGTATCCCTGCCCACCTGCTCGCTCTTCCTTTAAGTGGGAGGGCGTGAATCTGTCTCATCCTTGAGTCACGTATTACTTGCTCTAGCTTGTTTTCTTAATAAGTTAATCTTATTAAGGTCAACTTAATAAGTTGAACTTGAAAAAGTTACATCTCTTCCCCTTAGTCATCTCATCTAGAAAACAGGGAAATTATTTTCTTTATAAGCTTATTGTGAGGATTACACACACACACACACACACACACACACACACACAAAAGACTATTAGGGTTTCTTGTGTGTTCTGTGTTTGCTTAGTACTGTCACTCGTCATATACGCTTTTAAGTACCACAAGCACAGATTTTTCAACACAAATAAAAGGAAGGGTTATTCCATATACATATTTTTTTGTGTTCTGCTATTTTGTTAATGAGCTGTCCTGGTTTTCATAGGACTGACGGGATTTCTGAGAGGTGGGAGTTGGAGTTTTAAAACTGTTATGGTCTCAGATAACTGGGTCAGCCTGGTCCTCTAACTGGAGACCCAGAGTGTGTGACTTGCATTGCTAAAACCAAGGAATTCTCAGGTAAAACCGGAAGGACGTGGTCACTCTATTCACAACACACTAACTGGAGAAGTTGGTTGAAATAGACAAATTCAAATTTGAAATAACATGGACCCCAACTCTGTGTCTGGATCTGGTGGGAAGTTAATACACCGATGCCAGCCCTACAATTTATGTAATTTTCTTGAGACCCTTACTGCAGTTAAGAAATGCTTGCTTTCGTATTTCTACCATCAATGATTAGCTTATTGGTATCCTCAAGAAGTAGATATTGTCACCAGTTGTAGTACAGAAATGTAAGCTGTAGTGAAAGGCAAACAGTGATGTAGTCATTGGGTCCCTTTGGGTAATTTTATGACCAAATTTGATTTGGTGATTTTATGACCAAATCTGGGTGATCGAATCATGGCTCCACACATTGGTAAGAAGATTGAAATGTTGAGTTATTGTGCTTGGCCCATTTGATTGACTTACTACCCCCACAGGTTTGTTCAGGAGAGGAGAGAGCAGCATATAGCTCTCTTACCCATAAACACCAAGCTCACTGGTCCACTTTACATTGCTTGTGCCAAATCTGAAATTGGATTTTTGAATTTCCCTATTAGTAAATTGACTTGGTGACTTTTAACTTAGAACATAGATGGCAAAAACTTTAGTTTTTTTCCTGTTATGATTTTCCTCAGGTTTTATCCATTTCCCCCCTCATCCTCCTGGGTGTGAAGAGAATTACAGTTACATTCTGGGTCACAGAGGACTCACTGTTCCCAGCAGTCACCTGAATACTGAAGACGTGCCTCTTATAGTCTGGAAGGGAGTAACCTGGGGCAGTGTGGTGGGTCAGGACTGTTCTCTGGAATTGATATTCACCTTTGATTCTGAAACGTTTTTGTTGGTCTTTCTATTATTATAAAAGCTTGAAAGTGATCTTTTCCAGGATTTACTGGTACTGTCTTTAGAAATAATCTGGAAGAAATCTTCATTTTACCTGAAATCCTATGGGAACAGTAGCTCCTTTGGCAGCAGTAATGAACACTGTGTAATCACCATCGAGTGCAAAGCCACTGTCACTGTGAGACTGTGATGGTCACTCTTACTGATTCCATGGAGCTGGTTAGCTGTGGATGTGTCTCCCACCCCTCAATTTCCCCAAGCTTCCTGCTGGACCAAAAATAGATGGTATTGTCCAAGCATAAGAAAAGCACGATTTGCCAAGGACCTAAGAGTATTGTAGGTAGGCAGGCAGTCCAGTTTTGTCCGGGCAAGGAGTTCGCTAGGTTCACAAACCAAATTGCATCGGCATTGCTGAAAGCTTGCACTTCCTTACCAAAGAGCTATTTTGGCTCTCTTTGCCAGAAAGGCAACCTGGTAAGTGTTCCATACTTCTACAGGGTTTCTCTCTGGTATCATAATGTTATGACTTTAGTTTGTGCCATATTTATGTGCACTGAAGTACAGGTCTAGGAACTAACTTGTTTGGGCGCCTGGGTGACTCGGTTGGTTAAACGTCTGCCTTCGGCTCAGGTCATGATCGCAGGGTGCTGGGATGGAGCCCCACATCGGGCTTCCTGCTCTGCATGGCGTCTGCTTCTCCCTCTGCCCCTCCTCCCACTCATTTTCTCAATCTCTCTCAAATAAGTAAATAAATAATTTTTAGAATCTCACTTTTTTTTTGTCAACAGACTATTACCTAGAAGAACAGAGCGCCCTCCTCGTAAACTTGCGGTCTTCCTCTTTTCTTTCTCCCTTCCTTCCCTTCCTTTTTTTCTTTTCCTTTCCTCTTCCTCTTTCTTTTTCTTTCTTCTTTCTCTTTCTTTGGCTTTAGACAACAGAAATTTATTTTTTGTTTGTTCTGGAAGCTGGAATTCCCTGATCAAGTTCCCAGCTGGACTGGTTTCTTGTGAAGTCTGTCTTCCTAGCTGGCTGTGCCCCGCATGGCCTTTCCTCTGTGGGTGCCTGTGCGCACTCAGTACTTTCCCTTTTCTTCTTCTGTTTTTTTTTTTTTTAAAGATTTTATTTATTTATTTGACAGAGAGATCACAAGTAGGCAGAGAGGCAGGCAGAGAGAGAGAGAGGAGGAAGTAGGCTCCCTGCTGAGCAGAGAGCCCGATGCGGGACTCGATCCCAGGACTCTGAGATCATGACCTGAGCCGAAGGCAGAGGCTTTAACCCACTGAGCCACCCAGGCGCCCCTACTTTCCCTCTTCTTAGGAGGACACTAGTCCTATTGGATTAGGGCCCCACACCAATGACCTCTTCCAACCTTAATTTGTTCTCTAAAGGCCCTATCTCCAGGTACAGTCATAAATGGGGTCTGGGGCTTCCAGTTAGGAATTTGTGGTGGGAGACCCAATTCTGTCTGTAACAATTCTTTTTAGTACTCTTTGAGGAATGAGGAGAACATCTCTGTAAAATTGCTGTTCGTACTAAATACTGCACTACTTTGTGGCACAAACTTTCTTCATTTCAATGGCAAGAGAAAGCTCTTATGAGAGTAATGAAATCTTAAACGTACATATGATTTATAAGGATCCCTATATGACTAGAGGCATTTTTTCTTGTATTTTGGGGTTTAGCACATTTTTGTAAAGTTTATTTCAGAAATTTTGAAACTCCTGTGTGAGATTAATTCCTCTCCTTTTGGCACTATGATAATTTCTTGAAATTATCAAGAAGGAACAACAAAGGTGACAAGGTTGCATCCATCGTCTTGGATAACCTGAAAGAAAAATTGATATTATTTCTTTCTTATTTCACCACTTATGTTTATTAACTAGATTTAACTAGTTTATGACCAGATTTAAGTGTCTTATTGGCATTGTTGGCTCTTAGGCCTCGGTTTTCTTACCTCATGTAGAAAACAGAGATACAGTAATACTGTGAGGGTTTGCTGTAGGAATTAAATGGGTAGTGCTTGTATAACCCTTACCATGGTTTCAGCGACACAGTAAGAAATCAAATATTTTATATTCTGTTATTAATGTCATTATTATCATTCCCTATCTGAAAATTATGGGGGACATAAAGAGCTACTTTGAAAGAATTTATAGTCTCCTTGATAAGATATGAGCCAAATTTCTGGTTCTATGTGAACTGTAAATATTGGACTGGGAGAGTCAGGCTGTAGCTTAGCACGTATACCACAAAGCAGAAATTGAGTGTGGGGCCAGAATTGAGTACTCGGAAAACAAATAGAGATGTTCATGACCAGAGTAAGCCATTGCAAGACACAAAATTAAGGGAGTTCATAGAAAGAAAGCGAGGAAAAAGTGAACAGGGAACAAGACACAGGTATACCAGAAAATTTAAACTGGGCAGATTTTCTCCTCCCATTTTTGCTGTCTTGCTCCGTTCATAGATCCAGGGATCTCCTCCTGGTTTTTGCCTCAGTCTTCTTCTGTCTGGCTACTCACAGGAAGTGCATTGGTGTAACTGGGAAAGGTATTTTTTGGAGGAAATTGGGACTCAAACTTGACCTTGATAGATGGGAAGAATTGAAGCAGGATGAAGAGGAAATGTAATTGTGTGTCCTGCATGGGGGCGGGTGGGTGATTACTAAACAGAGGCTGGCTGGGAGAACATGTGCCTGGGGGTCCAGTGATGAGGTCACGTGTGTATTCAGAATTCCTACAAGGGAGCTGTGGTATGGGTGGCCTGCAACCATGGTGTGGTCAGCTTTAACCATCAAGTCTGGATTTTATCATTTAGGCAGAGGAAAGTGATGATAAGGGTGAAAAAAGACTTTTTTTTAAGTTGATGTATTTCATTAACCCATAATCAATGACTTATTTCCTGGTGTGTTGAAGCAATAAATCAAACACTGGGCACAGTGATGTCTGTCAAAGTAGCTGACCATAAAAGCTTGATCTAAAGGGTATGTATGATAAGGGCAACTGATTTGCCATTGTCCTCTGTTTTATAGTATTAGTATTTCTGGACCGCAGCTTACCCTTTTTCTCTTACACTTAAACTCTTTGGGAGTAGAATAAGAGTTCTTTTCTTAGCATCACTGTGAAATGTCAACAAGATGAAGGATGGACTCCCTTTAAAAGTGGTAGTCATAGTATGTCCATCTACAAGTTGCTTGGCAGCAAGTTCAGATATGCAGTACTGTGTTATTAGTATTGTCATCTACTCTACATTACGTTCCCATGACTTATTTAATTTATAACTGGAAGTTTCTATCTTTTGACCCACTGAATCCATTTTGCCCACTCCCTACCCTGCCTTGGGCAATTATCAAGCTGTATCTATGAGATTTTAAAAAACTAACTAAAACCTTTCTAGATTTCACATACGAGTGAGATCCTGTGATATTTGTCTTTCCATGTCTGACTTGTTTTACTTAGCATAATGCCTTCAAGATCCATTCATGTTGTTCCAAATGACAAGATTTCATTCTTTTTAATCGTTGAGAAATATCCCATTGTATATACGCCACCCTTTCTTTATCCATCCATCCCTAGATGGGCATTTAGGTTGTTTCCGTATCTTGACTATTGTAAATAATGCTGCAGTGAACATGTGGGTGCATATATCTTTTTGAGTTAGGATTTTCATTTTCTTCAGATAAGTACCCAGATGTGGACTTGGCGGATCATATGATGGTGCTATTTTTACTTCCTGAAAAACTTCCATACTGTTTTCTTTGGTGGCTGCACCAGTTTAGATTTGCCCCAACAGCACTTAAGCACTGTGCTTGGGGGAAGTTTTGTATAGTGAAATCACCAAGAACAGCATGCAGTGAAACACATGGTACAAAGTAGACGGTGAAAGAACTCTTATCTATACTGTTAAGAGCTAAAACAAGAAGGCTGAGCATGACCTCAGCTGAGAATGGGTGTTTTGACTCAACATTTTCACTTGTCTGCACATGTGTATGAATGATTGTGAAGGTACCATGAGTATTGGTTTTGAGGTTAAAAATTTGAGTGAGGGAATTTGCAAATACAAAATCTACAATAATGAAGATCAATTGTATAGCAGTTACTGGGTGCTTGATTGTAAACTAAATACTGCATTAAGAAATTGATTTCAAATAAACCTCATGATAAACTCATTTTACAGATGAAGAAGATGTAGAATAATTAATCTTGCTCAAAGACACACTGCTGTTAGGTGATAGACCTGTGATTATGAATGTGTCTTTGACTCTGGAGTCTGCTTATAAGCAGTATGTTGTATGGAACATCCATTATATGGAACAAACTGGGGTAGAGAGGTTAAGTTATTCAAGGTCTCTCAACTAGAAAATGGTAGAGCAAGGACTTAAACTTCTCCTGTAACTTAAAAATGTGTTCCTGACAGATCATCTCACAGGATAGAGTGATGAATAGAAAGAAAGGAAAGGTAACCATCAGGACAAAGGGCTTATGCTAGTTGGAGTTTTGTCCATGGAACTATGAGATGGAAACTATCAGTTTTTGAAATTGGTCTTCTTGGCTTCACTTGACTCTAACACACCAATAAACGTAAACTTCTCTTGATTTTTAAAATCAAAATTATGTTTAGTTTGAGGTGACAGCAGAAGAAGAAGCAGGAAAGTAGAGTTGGGGATCATCTTTCAAAAGTTTTTTTTTTTTGAAGGAGAAAGGGGTTTTGCTGCTTTTTGAAACAACCAAAACAACCGGTGATAGACTGCTTAAAATAACTATACAATGAAATCCTATGCATTTGACAATAAATGTACAGGCTTTCTGTATTTTTTACATGTGTTATCTTAATCTCAGTATGAAACTTTCAAGAAAGTTTTAACTATATGAAAATATAGTCAGGATACTTTTTAGAGAAATAAGTTAGAAAATATGTATAGATTACATTTCTTAAAAAAGATATTATTTATTTATTTGACACAGAGAGAGAGATCACAAGTAGGCAGAGAGGCAGGCGGGGGGTGGGGGAAGCAGGCTCCCTGCTGAGCAGAGAGCCTGATGCGGGGCTCGATCCCAGGACCCTGAGATCATGACCTGAGCCAAAGGCAGAGGCTTAACCCACTGAGTCACCCAGGTACCCTAGATTACATTTTTTTATAGAAAGATGTAGGTTTGCCTTTGTGATAACAGCTAAAAGGATAAACAAAAATTTGAGTGTGATTTCTCTGAAAAGTGTAATCATAGATCAATTTTAGTTTTTTTTTTTATTTTTGATAATATAATGGGTGAGAAAATTTCTTTGTTGGGGTGCCTGACTGGCTCAGTTGGTACAGCATCTGACTGTTGACCTCATGGATGTGAGAAGCCCCACATTGGGCATGGAGTCTACTTAAAAAAAAAAAAAAAGAAAAAGAAAAAAATCCTTTATTATCTTGTTGCTTTAAAAATCTAATCTGCAAATCTGTTTTTCATTTGAATCATAGTCCACTTATATTTATTGTAATTACTGATATATTTGAATTTATATCATATTTTATAGACTTTATTTAATCTATTTGTCTGATATTTGGTTTTTGTATTTGCTTTGACTTTTTAAAAAAGACTTTATTTGAGAGAGAGAGAGGGAGGGAGAAAGTATGAGCTGGGAGAGGGTTTGTGGGAGAGGAGCAGAGGGAAAGGGAGAAGCAGGCTAGACCCAGAGCAGAGAGCCTGATGCTATTGGGGCTCGATCCCAGAACCCTGACGTCATGATCTGAACTGAAGGCAGATGCTTAACTGATTCAGCCACCCAGGTGCCCCAGTTTATTGACTTTTTTTGAGTTCATATTTTCTTTGCATTGTTTTTTTCCTTTACTGGACCCTGTTTCTACTCCTTCAGTGATTGGTCGTGCAATTAGTACATGCATATCTCATTTACTAAGGTAAGTCAGTCTGTATATTCTTTTCAAACAAGACAAGGCCTTTAGAATACATGGACTCCATTTACCCTGTCCCTGAATTATATACTCTGGTTGTATATTTTATTTTTATCAACAGATATTATCATTTTTAAAAATTTAATATGGTTCATGTTCATTTAATTTTACTCATGTTATTTGTTATATTTCTTGCTCTTGATTTTTTCTGGACTTTGAATCTGCCATCTGGAATCACTTTTCTTCTCCCTGAAGTATATCCTTTAGAATTTACTTAGGTTGATGGCAAACTCTCTAAGTTTTTTTTTGGTCTGAAAGTGTCTTTACTTCACTTTCATCCCAATGGATATTTTCTTGGGTATGGAATTTGCAGTTGGCAATTGTTTGCTTTCAGCACATTGAAGATAGGTTACTTTTGTCTGGCTTCCATTGTAGCTTTCAGCCTAACAGCTACCCCTTTGAATATAGTTGGTCTTTCATCTCTGACTGCTTTTAAGATCTTCTTGTAGGCTTCGTTGTTCTGTACTATCTAAGTGTGGTTTCTTTTTTAATCATCCTGCTTGGGATTTGTTGACCTTCAGTGTAAGGATGAACTCAAAATAAACCTTGTTCCCAATCCACTTCCTGTCCCTCCCTTGAGAACTGGAAGGAAATTTCTCAGTTGCTTAGCAGAAGAAGAAAGAAAAAGTTTCCTGAAAAGTTATAACCATAGTGCCCCTTACTTGTATTTTTAGCCTGAATTGACACTATTTGCATGGTCTGACAAAAACCTAAGAATTTAGTTTAAAGTGGGACCAGGGTAATAGGCCCTTTTACCCTCAAGCTCCTGATGGAAGCAAAGGTAAGTCTCTTCTGGAGGAAACCACTTTCATTCCATTCAGGAAAATAAGCAACCTAACTGCCATGATTCATTAACATTTTAAGAAGAAAGTCATCATAAGTAAGAATGAACAGAAACAACATATAGCAGAAATGGAACCAGAAAAACTCGAGATACTGTCTTTTTTTAGGCATACAATGTAATAGTATTTATTCTAAAGAAAAAAAAGACCCAACTTAAAAGCTTGTGGAGGGAATATTAAAGTACAAAGAATAATAAAGTTTGGGTTTTATCTAGAAGATGAATTACTTGAGAGAGTGCCGAGTTATAACAACTAGACCACCAGGAAAGGAAGATGAATTATTTGAAATAAAAAAAACTCTATTACTGTGTTTAAGAGCAGACTTGACTGGTTTTTTCAAAGCACATCTGTGTCTAGTCTATCTTCTTGGACTCTAGTTACATGGCATTAGTGAGGGGTAGTATGTGAGCTAAGATTGCCACTTCAAGAAAACTCAACCAGTTGATGTTACTTGGAGGAATGATGCACCATTTCACACATTTTCTCGTACAATTTTAGAAATTTTTGAGGATCATATAGGGCCAAAACAATGTGTGAGTTACTTTAAAGGAATACAAAAATGAATATGCATGGTTTGTATTTCCCAGAACCCTCAAAATAATGGAGAAGTAAGACACAAACCTAAAAAGTTCAGATAAAAATAGATTTTATGTTACAATGTAAGGACCAGTGGCAATCAGACATATAACATAGAATTTTGGAAGGGATAGTAATTCTGAAGGCAACTCAACAGTCAAAAATGGTTTTCAGAGGAATTTTGTTCAGGGTAAACATTTTCATTTTCAAGAATGTTACTTTTTCAAGTTTCTTGGAAAATAATTGTGGGTGCAAATGGGGATCATTAGTGTCCTGAATGAATTGCCCTGCTTAGGATAGAGCAAAAAATGTGTTGGTTGTGGGACAGAGGAAGAGGGAGGGAAGAAGAAAGGGGGGGAGAGAAAGAGAGAAAGCTTGACATGGAGCCAGGAGGTAACGCTTCTCAATGTAGTTCCTCAGGAATTGCTAAATCTTCAATAATGCCTACAAAGATGATTAAATGCTTAATAAAAATACATTTACTGGACTGAGTTGTGTGTTCTGGCTCTAGGGAGGTGGACTGGACAGACACTGGATGCAGGGCATGATGAAGAGAATGAAATGGGAAGATGGAAGTGATGGGAACTCATGGCGATCAGGAGGAGAACTTCATCCCAGACCGGGAAAGGGAGCTAGAGACTGGGTCAGGTTTAACTACAGCTCCGAGGAGAAAGACCCAGATGATATCGGAGTGATGCGAAGAAAGCTCTTGGGAGAGCTCTGGGAGCGATCTGGGACCTAGAACTATGGCTTGGATTTAAACAGAAGAAAGAAGAGCATATTCCAAGAAGACAGAGGAGCTTGGGCAAAGGCACAGAAGCTGGAAGATGCCAGGAGCTGTTGGCAGCATCTCCAGGGACCGGGCTTACTGTTTTCCACGGGGTCAGCTAAGGGAGCAGAGACTGGCTTAACTTGAAACCATCTAGTTAGGGCACAACCTAGGATTCCAGGTCCCCTGAAGCCCTCCTCACATGCAGTTAGTTCTTATCTTTCTCTTGCCCTTGGAACCGGCATCTTTGTGGTCTCCTTCACATTAGGCCTGTGCCTGGGGGGCTTACTTTCTGCCTCCTGCAAACAGCAGTGGTGGCAGAGTGGGTTTCCAGAATGAGGAGCTCACCGTGGCCAGCCACACAATGCTGCCTCTCCTGGTTATGATTAAGCTGTTGTTGGGCACATTTTTGCCTGGATATGGCTTTCTGGAGCACCTTGGGGGAGATGTCAAAGTCCATAACTGATCCCTGGGACCAAAGCATTCATGCACAAATAAATGAAAGCAGACCTGTCACTGGGGCCTCCCCCCTGAAATATGGCAGCCCGCATCTTTGAAAGTTACAAACCCCACTGTCCATCATCCCCCACAGACTTTCCATTGCTGATGCTTGTCAGCTCCTATGCAACCTGAATCGCTTGACACTGGGGAAAAGGTGAAGTAAAAGTGCAATAAAACCGGCTGTTGACGGGCAGTGCACTTGAACGTGATACTCCAGTTCAAAGAACAATGTTCGAAACAGCCTAGAGTTTCTGACAAACATGTAATTAATGACCATCAAATGCTTTTGATTAAAAAGAGCATGAGTCTGAAGCCACATGGGGTGACTTTCTCTAGTTTTTTTTTTTTTTTTTCCTTTAAGGCTAGGAGTTTGCTTATATCTTTGAGGGCTATTTAATGGCTGTAGAATCTCAGTTCAGGGAGGTGGAAATGGGTTCAATGCTGCGTCACAATCTATATTTGATTTGCAAACACAGTTGCTCCTTTACCAAGTGGCCACTCATTTGAAGTCCAAGTTATCTGATGACAGGAAAATATCTTGATCGTTCTGATTACTGTCAATGTTTTGGAAACTTGTTCCAGCCAAGCACTTTCAGAAATGTCCATCTTTTCATCTTATTGTATATACACAATTTGGGTCATAATCCCCCTGGTTTTGGAAAAAGCTGCAGTTTGAGGGGCACCTGGGTGGGGCAGCTGGCTAAACACCTGACTCTTGGTTTCAGCTCAGGTTTGTGAGATCAAGCCCTGGGTCCATTCTCTGTGTGGAATTTTCTGAAAATTCTCTCTTCCTCACCCTCTGTTCCTCCCGTTTGCTCTCTCTTGCCCTCTCTCTCTAAAATAGATAAATAAATCCTAAAAAAAAAAGGGGGGAGCTGCAATTTGAGATGTTGCCTGTGAGGACTTTAAAAATAGTTGGCAATTTTTTTTTTTTTACTTATGGAAGTGTTGCAGGCCAGGTCATCCCAATATGGCCCTAGTCTAACATGATAAATTCGTGATGCATGCTGTGTTTAGAGGTAAGATAAGGAAAAGTTCCTTCATGCTAATTTCCTGCCCATTTGTAATCATTAGGTCTTGAAATCCTCCATAAATCTCTGTCATGTAGATAAAAGGCCCTGATTCCTTAACTTCTGCTCAGACATGTCACACACCTGGTTTTCGGTAACAGTTCTAGAGTAGGAAGAGAGGAAGGTCTAAAGAAACAAAACAAGGACGTTGCTTCTAGTTTGCAACATCAAATTTTATTACATCGGGTCATAAACAACCCTAATTAGCAAGGCACGTTCCCAGTTAAAATTTCCTTTTGAAAAACAGTTGTGGGCACATTTCCCTGGGGGCAGATGGCAAATGTGGGGAATCATAGGACTGTCCTTCCTTTTGGAGATTTATAAGGAGAGGTGGGGCCCTGTTTACCAGGACTTCTGCTTTCCTCACCAGATCAATTCCTTGTCAGGGTCCAGTCAGGTCTCTGGAAGGGGTTAAGTAGGCGTCCAGGGGGACCACTTGACATCTGCTCCACTAACAACTTTTTGATCTTGTTGTTTTTGGCTTTTGAAGGGCAGGCCCACATGGAAGTGTCTGTGTGTGTGTGTGTGTGTGTGTGTGTGTGTATAAGCACGTGTGTGCGGGAAAGGGGGGTGCTTTGGTGTGGGAGAGAGCAAGGAAACTACCCCATGATGACAGATCGAATGAAGGAAAAACAACCTTTTTTTCTTAAAGTTGACTGGGTTTACAAGCTATGAAATGCTGATAAGAGGAAGGAAAACAACACGGGTTTCATGGGTGAAACTTCGGGAACAGGAATGTAAGTGTGTGGGTGTGTGGATACCGGTAACTGACACTTGAGCTTGGGCGTCCGTGAAAGCCAAGTAGCAGACTGTCCTCGGAGCCGCGGCCCCTTGGGTTTACCAAGACTCTGGCCTGGAGCATGTCCTGCCTCACTGCTGTTATTCTTTCTTAGGCAAAAGCAAAGTGAAATCTTGCCGAGAAGAGCCCGGGGGAAGCTTGGGCAGAGGTGACAGCTTCTAATGCTAGTGGCTCAGTTACCATGACGTTTGCCGTTTGCCTCTTGTTTTAGTCCAGTCGTTCAGGCTGCTGTGACAGAAATGCTGGAGACTAGGTGATGCACAAACGACAAACTAATTTCTCACACTTCTGAAGGGGAAGTCCGAGGGAAAGGTGCTGGCCGATTCAGCAACTGGTGAAGCTGCAATTTCGGGTTCACAGACAGCTGTCTGCAGTGACCTCGCCGGGGTCTCGTTTCTAAGGGCACTAGGCACATTCACGAAGACTCTACCTTCCTGCTCCAATCCCATCTTGAAGGCCCCATCCCCAAGTCCCGTCACCCCGGGGGTTAGGGTTCAACACAGGAATTCTGGGGGGACACAGACTCTGCATCTGTGGTACCTCCATCTCGAGCGCAGGTCCTCATCCTTCCTAATGGGGGCAGGGAAGAGAAATGAAAGACTGGGATTGGCCCAGAACATGCAACGCCTGAAGCGTCCTGAAGCGTCTGAAAAAGTAGGGCACAAAGAAGGTGACAGAAGTTGTCGCTGCGGCTGTAGCGCCAGGATTTGGGGTTTGTAGCGTGAATGTATCTCTCTGTCTTGACCACTCTCAAATTGAGTTTCTGATTGTTTTGTCCTTGACTTAACGAAAAGATGACTTAGAGGACCTGCAGAAAGCTATCAGGAAGGCCTTTAGACTCCCTCTCTCTGTCCCCTTCCACTGTTGGTTGAAGGCTGAGGCTATGACTTTGTTCGTTTTCGGGTTTGAGGGGTTCCCTCAGTCTGCCTCAAACATTGTATTCAGCTATTCCCAGTCACATGCATAATTGGCTCATGTGACGCTCTCCTGTATAAAACCTAACCAAAGCCGAGGAGCTGAGTGTGGCTGTGGCGGGGAGTCAAGTCCAGCGTTAGGCACCCGGAAAGGTTGGAAGCGGGGGGGAAGATGGGAAGGAGAAGGCCACAAGCTCCCACATGTCATGGGAGGTCATGGAAGCCCACCTTTGGCTGGGATCTGCTTGGCATAAGGGAATCGGAGCCCTCCAGCTACAATATCCGGTTCACAGACAGCTGTCTTTTGGCAGCAGATTCCAGATTTATGCAGGGTCTGCCGTGAGTAATCAACATCAGTGCACTGGTCCAGAGATCACGAAAGAGGCTTGTCTTCAGTCACAGACCTAGAAGGTGAGATTGGAATCCAGATTTCTCTAAACCTGGGAAAAGGTATCTTAATCCTCTTCCCCGATGCTAAGGGGCTGGGTGGCTAAGGGGTTTCTTCAGATCCCACCAGAGGAGGAGGCCTGGCCTTAAGGACAACCCCATGCATCGCTTGAGATGAAAGCTTTCATTTTCCGGGGAATCATTTTGGGGGGAGGCATGGGACCCATGGTGCCGGGCAGTGGAGATTGCTCTGGCTGCAGCAGTGGGCTCCAGCTGCCCTGGACATCTCTCTGCACGCCCCCGCTTCTGAGTCCAGACATCTGGAATGGGGTAAGGGGCTGGGCTCGCCTCGCTGCCCCTCCTCTGCCTTTCATGTCACCTGGAGCCCGCTCAGCAAGGTCTACCATGAGGGCTTAAAAGTAATCTCCTGTAGTTTATGAGCCCAAATCCGTTTGCAATGAGGAAGACCCTGGCTGACCAGCCGCTCAAGCACGCGTCCGCCTCTGTAGCATTCCGACGGCGAGGCTGGAGTTCCACAGGCGTGATGTCAGCGAGAGCCCAGGCCGGCCTTTCTCCCACACGTGGCTCAGAAATCATTTACAAAGCAAACAGAGAAGACAGCCCTGGGCAGGCAACTGCTCCTTGTGCTCTCAGCCAGGCCTGTGCTCTCAGGCTGTTCCTAGAGGGCTCCTCTGATGTGAAGGTGCGATTGAAAACAGGTGTCTACCCAGTGCCTATAAAATATATACTGGCAATGGGGGAGATCCTTGGAGATTCTTTCAACTGGTAGAAATATGGAGACAATTCCCAGCTCTGACTCTGCCTAGATCCAGGCCTCCAGCCTCATCTCTCTTAAACAACCTAATCCAAAAAACTTGCAGGGAAACTGGGAGCATATGGTTCCACCATCCTGTTGTGTAGAAAGAAATGTGAAAAAGATTAGAGACTCTGTCAAAATGTCAGACTGGGCATCGCGCAGCTGGAAATGTGGCTCTCGTCCCCTGCCTTGTGTCCCCCGCCCCCCCACCGACCCTCCCATGCCCCAAGGCGACCCAAGCGACCTTGGACTGTACCGGCAATGCCGTGACTGTGATTTGGACGCCAGATTTACCCAATTTCTATTTAGCAAATAAACTGAATGTACGGCTGCTTGTGTGTAGGATAAATACCTGATTAGGGTCTCTTAAAATATGATTACTGCTGCCCATAAAGGAAAGGAATTTCAGCTGGGCAGTGTCTGTCCGGGGCGGGAGGATTGGGTTTCCTCTTTATTTGTTGTCAGCAAGTCCTCCTGATCGGTCCTACCTTGCAAGCTCATTAAGCAGATGCTTGGATGTGGGGATACTGACAACGCAGCTGTATTTCATTTGTAGATAATAGATGCAATAAATGTAATAACCAAACGAGATCTGTTGACTCCTGAGCTAATTTGGGTGTAGATGTTACAGCGTCGGTGCAGCTGGAAGTGTTTCCATCACACAAATGTGTTTCAGATAAATGTGCCCTGTTCCTGTCCTCACTAAGACAGAACCTCCCTCTCTCCAAACTGTCCCCCCGCAGACCATCTTGTATATCTAAAAATACGTGTTTCTAAATTACAGTCAGTCGAAACACTGTTTGAAGGAATGTTAATATCAACCATTCATTACCTGAACAGGTGACATTAAACCCTTACACCTGGGGGGCCAAACCAGACTTGCTTTCCTTAGGCAGTGTGAGTCTGGAGTCTGAAAAACCTTAGTTAGGAAGGTGTGGACCCACTGTTTTTCTTTTGCATCTTTTTATTACAGGCAGAATTTCTTTATCATGGTCTATATATAGGTGTGTCACCTTTCCTCTTCTCTGATATTTAAGCCAAGGCAATCTGGGTAGTTTTGTGTGTGTTGGGGGGGGGGTCACCTCTCGGTGACTTTAAAGCGGTGGCCCTTGGTATGGACAGACTTAGCAAAAAGTAGTTCGTAGCACTCGAGAGAGAACTGCACGTCCAAGAAGACCTTACCGTTAGCACCGATAGCCTTAACAAACTACAGTTCTTGCCTGTTTCTGTACGTCCTGGGAACTCAGAACGGTTTGCACATTTTCCAACGGCTGCAGGAAACCAAAAGAAGGAGACTATTTTTGTGGTACATGAAAATGAGGTGAAACTCAAATTACAGCCTCCATAAATAAAGTCTTAGAACCCAGCCACACCTGTTCTTTAATTATTTTTTCTGGCTTTTTCGGTGGGTAGTTGCAAACTTACCCATTTAGCCCACACCGAAAAAGTTTGCTGACTTCTGACTTAGACAAAACCACCCCACCACCCCACCCATTCATGCAAGTGAGGAAAAGCTAAACTTGGTCGTAGTGCTTTCTAAATTGAACTTATCTTAATTTGCAGTTATGCACACTAAGGGAGAGTATTTTTTTAAAAATTTTATTTATTTATTTGACAGAGAGATCACAAGTAGGCAGAGGGAGAGAGAGAGAGAGGAGGAAGCAGGCTCCTTGCCGAGCAGAGAACCCGATGCGGGACTCGATCCCAGGACCCCTGAGATCATGACGTGAGCCAAAGGCAGCAGCTTAACTCATTGAGCCACCCAGGTGCCCAAGGGAGAGTATGTGAAGCGCTGATTGTTGGCAGACTTCCTTTTTCAAGGAAGCTTTGCTGTTAGCATCTATCAGTAATAGGCTCATTTCTGTTCCTTGCATTTCCACGCCAGTGGGTCGCTCTGCCGGTGTGCAACACTGCTTCTAATCTGCTTGACAATTCTGAGAAATTTTTCACTTTACCATCTGTTGTATTAAAAATCATTCAGTTGTTTTCTCAATAGATAATCTCGAAAGCCTGGTTTATTGAGTATCATTTTCATATGTTATGTAGGTTTAGCGATCCAAGGGTTTTGACACAGGTATCCATGATCCTGGGCATCATCACTGAGATACAGAACAGTTCCCATGCCCCCCAAAACTTCCCTCATGGCTCTTTGTGGTCCGTTGCCTTTCTGCCTCCCTAGCCCCTGGCTGTGAATGATGTATTTTCTGTTCCTTTGGTTTTGCCTTTATAAGAATGTCACAGAAATGGAATCATACAGGGTATAATAGATATTTTAAAGTACATTTCATTTTCCTCCAACTGTAGACTAAATGTCAGTGAACTTTTAATTGTTGAGTTTTTACTATGCATGCAACAAACATTATATAATTAAGATCAAATCTAATTTCCTTGGTTATTTAGATCAGAAATGGCAAGTTGGTTGTTCTGTTGTCCATATGGATGCATTAAACTTGTGGGACTGGAATTCTGAAGTTAATATGAAATGTTCTTTTGAGGAATAAAATATTGGTATCAATTATACTGAATCTTCTTGGATGGAGTTTTTGATTATGCAATCTTAACCTTTTAGTTTAATGGCCCCCAAATGAGTCCTAAGATAGGTTTGGTGTGAGTGAAAATGGAAAAGCACCTCTGTTTATATGGTCATAACCTGTTCATCTAAACCTTTCTCTTCACTTCGTTTATTATATCTTGGAACTAGAGGGTATTATGCTAAGCAAAATAAGTAAGTCAGAGAAAGACACATTCCACATGATTTTACTCATATGCGGAATTTAAGAAACAAAACAGATGAACCTAGGGGAAGGGAAGGAAAAATAAGGTAACAGCAGAGAGAGTGACAAACCATAAGAGACTCTAAGCCATAGGAAACAAACTGAGGGTTGCTGGAGGGGAGGTGGGTGAGGGATCGGCTGACTGGGAGACGGGCCTTCAGGAGGGCACGTGATGTAATGGGCACTGGGTGCTACACCCAACTGATAAATCACTGAATTCTACTCCTGAAACAATAATATTAACTAAAGGTAACTAAATTAACTTAAATAATAAATAACCCCCCCCCAAAACCATTTATTTATGTAGGCTTATTCTCTAGGAATAGGGAGTTGAAGGAAGTCTGGTTCACCACCTGCATAAATAAAAGGAGGCAGAAGTCATGTGAGCTCGCCCTAGGAGCAGAAAAAAGGCAAGCGTGTGTTTCCGGGGTGTCCATACTGCACCACTTTTCCGTAAGGTGAATGTGTTCTAGAGAAGTAGTTGCTAATAAGCTCATTCCCTTTCTAGACAATCTTGCAACAAGGAGAGATTCCTATATGCTGACTGTGCTATGTTACCGCAAATAAACTTGGAAAAGGAATTAATATTCAAGATCATCAGCCCTCATCCTGCCTGTCCCTTCCTTTTCCCAAATTTAGTGTCCACTAGGGTCACACACTTCTGCCCTTTGGTGACTCTTTTTAATTACCTAGGATTGGAGAAGTCAGGCAAGAACTTACAGTGCAGTGGATATTTAAGTACTGCCAGAGGTCTTGCTAGGTCTGGTTTTCTACCAGAACATTTATGTGCCTGTGCTTACTTTTCCTCTACCTACCAGAGAAGTCCATAGACTGACTGCACTTTGAGCATCTTTCTCAGTGGTAGGATTTTTTTCCAAGAGGACTAAAATTTTGCCTTCTCTTTCTGCACAAATGGGTTTTGGATTAAAACTCGGGGTAGCAAGTTCAAAAATTGGTCTGAAGTTTTCGTTTTATTTCCAACTGAACTCATGTTACTCCTGTTGAAAATTGTACTGACAGGCCTATACATATAATTTATGATATTTCCTATCAAGTTGTTTAGCTGAATTAGAAACATTTGGGAACAAGTCTCTCTGCAGTGGGTTAAAAGGCCCTTTTCTGCAGGGGAAGGGAACATTGCATGGTGTGCACAGGCACAAAGAAAGACCAGAATACCCTTTATTTCAATGACTTTTGATCAAGTAATTGACCATAAACTGTTTACAACCGTGATCCTTGTTGCAATCACAGAGGAGGTGTTTATGGATAGACACGAAGCTCTTTTTAAAGTTGTTCGCAAAGTGCTGTTTACAGAGCAAACGTCCCCAAATATTTTATTTGTCTCTGAAACATTACATAAAGCCAGTAACAAGGCTGGGCAGACTTTGTATTGAGAAGCGAGAGGAGATGAACAAGTGATCCTTTGGCTATGCTTCTGGGCGAGCCTGACTTTTTCAACAGCACCATTTTCACATTTTAGATCAGGGAAAAGGAAAACCTCAACATAAGGTCTGTTAGAAGCATTCAGAAAATACACACGCTAGCATTTTAGACAGAGGCTGTTGCTCTGGCTCGTTAAGTTGCTCAAAGGGAAAAGAGATGTTGACCATTGTTGGTTCTTAGGCAGGATCAACAAAACTTACCAATGACGCACAAAGATAGGACTGTGAGGGGGAGAATGCATTTAGACCTAACTTTTAAGGGGATTCAAATAAGACCTTACCAGTTTAAATCAGAAAAGAAATGCCAAGAGATTAAAAATTTTTTTTTTCTTAAAAAATACATCTATTTTTAAAGAACGTGTTTTTAGAAGGCGTGCTTGTGGTCTAGTGAACAAACTGCTGGAACAAATGCGATAGAAATGGAAAGCACTGCTTCCTGCCCTCACGGCTCCCCGTTGCAACGGGCGGCTGGCATCACGCACACTGAATGACGATGCCAATGGCTCAGGTACTGCTCCAGGCACCACGTGTCCCTGTACTTGCTAGATGCAGATGAGACGTGAAAGACGCGTCTTCTTTCCTCTGGCAAGGCTCAGCGACTTGAACACGGTGGAAAGATGGTTCTCGAATCAAGCATCACCGTGAGCAAAGCAGCAAAGAAGCTTTGGCAACACTTTAGCTGTGAGGTGGAGGGAGTGGGTCCTCAGGAAGTGGCAGAAGGAAATGAACAGAATGGGTAGCTAGGAGATGTTCTAGGAAGGAAAAATTGGCAGGCCTAGTGCCTGAGGCTGGGCAAAAGCCCAGGTGACTCTGTTTTTAAGACCAAGAGAAATAGGGGGGAATCCAAGGAGAGGGTTTGGATGAAGACGTTGGCTAAGCTTAATTTCAGAGGTGGTTTTGGGGAAGGTTCTGGAACACGCAAGGGGAAGTGCCCAGAGGGAGGAGAAATTACACCATCGATGACCCTGGAGTTCATCTCCGTGGGAATGCTAGTTTTGGCGCTTATAATATTAACCAGACAGGATAATGAGTTGAAAGGCAGTCATTTTGACAGTGCTACGTACTGCTTAGGAGCCCAAACTCAGAGTAGATCTCACCGGCGGAGGAAAAGCAGAAGGGGAAACAAATATTTCCTATAGAGTCTACCAACTCCTGGGCAATGGGCCATGTGTTATTACATGCTTTCTTATTTTAGTCTTCATGACATTCATCCTCCTTTGCGATAGGTAACACATGCTGGTTGGAAGCGCTCAGAATTTTTGTCCGGACTTCGGAGACGAGAAAACAGGATCAGAGAGGTTCAGGAATTCATTCATGGGCTGAAATTTAAAGCCAGGTTTTTCTGATGTCTGAAATCCACATGCTTTTCTCTGTATTCCACAACCGGCCAGGCCTATAATTGTTTTCACATCTTTGTTTTCATTTTCATGACCTGCTTCTCCCCATTCATGGTCCTCGTCATCATTGCTCACTGAGCTTAAGACTTCTAGCCTCTCTTTATGACATTGCTTGATACTCTCAACTGAATCTGAGAAAATGTGCATCTGAGGCCTAACCGTGTTAGATTAGTAGAGGTCTACACCATCTTCAGACACTATGAAAATACTCCTCATTTCTCGCTCAAGTGACTGAGCAGAACTTAGAGTGGCTGGTCATTATAGGATAAACATGGATGGACCAAGTCACTGTGCTCATGATGTCGTGCTGGGTGAGAAAGACCAAAGTGTGTCTTGTAAGGGGGTTGGGAACCTCTCCTTCGTTGTGGATGTAAGTCATACCAATGTCTCAGAAAGCTATAGTAGGAGATATATTTTCATCCCCTTCCTATATTTTTCCATCACCTAATCTTCAAAGGTAGTGAAGCCCCTCTCAACCCCTACAGGTCTTAATGCAGAAGCTAACTTGAAGATACATCTATTTCTTCCTTTACTTTTCCTGCATGCGAGGCTCAGGGAGAGCAGAGTGGCTGGGGAAGAACTTGCTGCTGTATTACTTTGAAGAAAACAGAATAAGATTTTTGTGAGACTCTTGGTTCTCCTCCTTCCCTGCTCCCACCAAAAAATGAGTGGTGGGTAAAAGAACAGTGAGGCTTATCTCCTGTTCTGTCGCGGTGCACAATGTCAGAGGAAGTAACTGCTTAGAATCCTTACTGAGGCTGGCTCTGTGCTCTCACTTCTGTGAGAATTCCAGAAGCCATGTGCGATGAGCATCCAGAGCCCCCGAACCCAGTGGAGTAGACTGGGCTTGGACCATAGGGCTGTCGGCAGGGACTGTGATGTGCTGAATGACTCATGAGAACATGCAAGTCCTGTGTCGTTGGGTGTGGCCTAGGAATAGCCTTTGCTTCCCATCATGACTGATACCCAGGGGGATGAAGTCAAGAGTCAGACTGTATCAGAGTTAAAGAAAATGGAAGAAGATTATTTTACATATCAGGTTTTTAGGTTGACGTTCAGGCCTACTATTTGTGGACGTAGATAAATCTCTGTATTGGATTCATTATCATGGATGGGCAACAAATGGGAGAGGAAAAGACAGTGAATGCTGAGGAATTTTTGCAGTGGGGCAGATCTTTGTGCAAAAAGAGTCCGAAAAGATGTCATTGCAGATTTGATTATGATATTGTGGCAGAAACTGCTGGTTGCCACCCACCTGGTTTTGTTATTAGTCAACTCCAGCTTACAAATTAGTCCTCTTACAGCTTGGATGGCAGGCTTGTATATTCCTGGCCATTAGATGGATAACAAAGATCTCCCAGGAGGTTTCACCCCTAGTTTTTATTGAGATCTGTCTGAGGCACAGCACTGTATGAGTTTAAGGTATGTAATATAATGACTTGACATATGTATACCTAGCAAAACGATGACCACCATAGGTTTACCTAACATCTATTACCTCTTAGAGTTGCAAATGTGTTTCCCCCCTTGTGATGAAAACCTTTAGGATCTATTCAACATACCATGCGGCAGGGTTAATTCTAGTTATCATGCTGTACATTATATCCTGAGGACTTACTTTTCTTATAACTGAAGTTCTGTACCTTTTGAGCACCTTCACCAAGTTTCCTGACCTCTGACCCCCACTGCTGGCAACCACAAATCTAGCTTCTTTCTGTGAGTTTGCTTAGAATTCGCATGTAAGTGAAATTGTTCACTATTTGCCTTGCTCTGGCTGACTTACTTCACTTAACATAACGCCCTCAGGGTCCATCCGTGTGGGGTAGGTAGCAGGATTTCCCCTTCTTATGGCTGAATAATAATCCATTGTGCATATACACCACACTTTCTTCATCTGTTCGTTTGTTGATGGGCACTTAGCTTGTGTGCATGTCTTGGCTATTGTAATTAATGCTGCAGCGAACACAGGGGTGCAGACATAGTGACTGTGTTTCCTTTGGTTGTAGCCTCAGAAGCGGAGTTGCTGGATCAGAACTTTTTGTTTCCTTTTACAAAGATAAAAAGAAACCTTCATATTGTTTTCCAGAGTTACACGCAACTGATGAATCCCTAAATTCTACCCCTGAAACTAATAATAACTAATAATAATAATAAAAAACTAATAATAATGAATAATAATAACACTGTAATTTAACTAACATGAGTATAAATAAAATCTAAAAACAAAAGAAAATATTAACAATCTAAAAAAATATGAGGGAAATTGGAGGGGGAGATGAACCATGAGAGACTATGGACTCTGAAAAACAATCTGAGGGTTTTGAAGGGGTCGGGGGGTAGGAGGTTGGGCCAGCCTGGTGGTGGGTATTATTTGTGGAGGGCACGCATTGCATGGAGCACTGGGTGTGGTTCATAAACAACAAATTCTAGTATACTGAAAAGTAATTAAAAAAATAAAAATAAAAAAAATATATAACCTATGTTAAAAAAAAAAATCCAGGTTTAGCTAGCATAAAAGACGTTTCCCTGCCTCCATCTTTTTGTCTGAAATGCACATGGTGCGTTCAGAGGTGGACGAGCTGCCTTACAGCTAAGAGGACAAAAGCTACACACCGGGCAGGCTGCAGCAGGAGAGATGTGGTCTGCATCATAAGTGACGTCCTTGAGTATCTGGACCAGCCCTGGGAGGTGAGGTGTACTTCTGGACTTCTCGCTGGGTGAGAAAAGACATCGCCTCTTGGGTTAAGCCACTGTCATTGGGTTTCTGCTCCAGGTGGCCAAGTCTGAATGGACAGAGCCTTGAAAGAGCGTATCCAGAAGAACGGAGGAGCGCAGGGGCCATCCATGGGAAGCACCAAGATGGGACTGTATGTACCAAATCTAGGGAGCAAGGCACGGAACAGTGTAGAGAGTCATTAGTTTGGGCGAAAAAATGTCCACTGAAAAGATGGGGAAGAATACGCAAAGTATTGAAATGATTAAACGTTAAAGTGCTATCCCTTGAAAATGCTGGAAAGAGGACTAACAGATATGTTCAGAACTAATTGGGTTGGATCGAACACTCACTGATGATAGTCTTGTTCCGGGAAACATGTTCACCATCAATTATTAGAGCTTGTCAAATACGCTTTCATAAGGAGGATTCCACTCTATCATCCAACGACGGGCTGATGGATTTATGGGGGTTGGGATAGCAAATGTTACGTCTCTGGCATATGGTGTAGATTATGTCGACACAATAGAAAGCAAAGTGGGAACCTGGTGATGGTTCTGATTGATTGAATTTTTCTCCTTCTACTGAGTTCAGCTTTATATTTCAGTTTTGCAATCATTAAAGCAGAGGCTTGGTGAATCCTTAAGGAGCCTGAAGGAGCCTCCTTCATCTTTCCAGTGGTTCTTGGGTGTTAGCGGGCATCAGATTTACTGGGGGGTGGGGAGCATTTGTGCAGTGCAGGTTCCTGGGTTTGACTCTCAGAGACTCGGCCCAACAGGTCTGGGGTGGCTGTCACGAATCTTCACTTTCAACAAGTGCCCTGGTGATTCTGTTGCAGACAGTCATTTGAAAAGTGCTGACCTGTCGTCTGTTCTCCTTTCTTACTTCCTCTCCTTCCCTGTGCCAGTGTTCTGGTGCTTTCCAGAAGGGAAGGTATTTCAGAAGGTGAGGATCTCATTGAATTTTAATGACTTTGTGTTAGTAGTCAGGAGGTTTCACCATTGCACACACCATTTCCCAGATTTTTTTTCCTGATCTTTTAAAACTTTTTTGTGTTTTCACATTCTAAATGAGTACTGTTGATTCCTTTATTAAAGATAATGCTGTTAACTACAGAACTGGTAAAAATTCGGGAAGGGATAAATAAGAAAATAGAAATGATCTCCATTCCTCTACCTGGAGAGAACCATTGCTGATGTTCTGGTATATATCCTTCTTCTTTCTCTTTTCATAAAATTGGAATCAGTGTGCTTAATGACACGAATGCTGTTTTTCATACCCTTCATGTTTTGTCCTGTCAGACTTAATGATGTCCGAGTTTTCATGGCTCCTGTGGAGCTAAAGGTACCCTGATCTCTTCATGAATCTGTTCATTATTATGTTATGAAACAGTTTGAGGATATTTGTGCACACATCTTTGTTATATGATGAAGAGCATTTCATAAACTAACAAAATTCTGATTGGTTTAAAATAAACAACACCATGGTTATTTCAGGAAAGACCCAGACAGAAGTCATTTGTTATTACTATTTTGGTGTGATTTTAAGTTATAAGCAATGATTTTTGTAGGTATATCCTTACTCTGTTGTGGAAAAGAACACCCAAGGCACCAGGCCACCATACCTCTATGCATTTATGACAGTAAATGGTGTTGTGTAAGAGTCTAGATATTTGGCTTCTTGAACCAATCAGGAGTCTTTAGCTGTAGGCAACAGAAACCAACCCTGGCTTGCATCAAATAGAAAACTTAGCGTTGTAGTGCAGTGAATTGGATTCAATTCCAATCCTTCATGGAACTGAAGGATGAGCAGAACTGAGCATCAATGAAGGTAGAAAGACAGCTCAGAGTATCTACGTGGCAGGCACTAATATTAGGGTCATCTCTTCCAGGCGCTTGTCCTAGAATAAATCAGCACCAACTCCGGGTTTTCTGGAAGAGGCGACAGTGTTGACTCATTCTTGAAAGGATCGTGCTAGTTGCTCTATTGAGAATACATTGAAGGGGAACCAAAGCTAAATCAAGGTCACCAGTGAGAAAGCTTCTGTAGTCATCCAGGTGGGAGATGATTGGGCCTGGGCCAGAGTGATGTCACTGGAGGGGATGGTGAGAAGTGATCAGGTTCTAGATCTCTTTTGAAGGGAGAGCCCTCAGGATTTGAAGGAGATCAGGATATGGAGTGTGAAAGAGAAGAATCAAGAGTGACACCCGGGTTCTTTTGACCGAGCAGTTATTAAGATGGGGAAGACTGCAGGAAAGAAAATGTCTCCAGGGATCTGAGGCTGGGTTTTGATGTGCCAAGGGTGAGCTTGGGTGACAGTCTCAGGAGTAGGCAGTTGGACATGCAGTGGGACATTGGCTTCAGGGGAGAGGGCTGTGCTAGAGATAGGATTATGGGAGATGACAGTATATGAAATTTAAGGCCACGAGTTGGGAGTGAGTGGAATGAAAAGGGGAAGTGTGAGGCAGACAGGGAGAGGGGAGGACTTGGAAAGGGTACTGAGAAGGAATAATCTAATTGATTGGACCAGCTTGTATCTCATGGCCCTGTCATGGTCTGGGAGTGGGAGCAGTCTTAACAAGTTGACAGTCACACCAAGACTGCAAGCAATGGTGGACATGGTTCTGCAAAGTCATTATCAGAAGGAAGGGACCCTTGTACACATAAGCAACCTATGGTCACCAGAGTCGTCTTTCCAAAATTTATTAGATAGGCATGTATCTCTTACCACAATAGCATGTAATAAACGCAGGTTGTGTACTGGCACACCCAGCTGGGTTCCATAAATTTGGTAGATCCTTATGCCAATCTATGCTATTGAATTTCTTAATAAAAATAAACTCAAGAGTCCCCACTGTCACTTGAGGTCTTGAGACTGGATTTTGTTGCCAAATCGGGTACTAGATTGTAAAGTCTTTAAGGCAAGGATTGTATCATGTCTCTGGGTCCCTAACATCAAGCATAGAACTTGGCACAGGTGTTCAATATATACTTTTGAATAAGTGATCTGTGAATTATTTAGGACAACTGATATCTTTTATCTCCTTCAAGTTACTGGGTAGTGAGTTTATCAGAACTCTTGTGGTTCCAGAGAGAAACACAGCTAAAATGGTCTTAGAAAGAAAGGAAGTTTACTAGTTCTTGTGATGCAAATGTGGCACTGACTTCAGGCAAGGCTGGATCCAGGTGTGGCCCTGACTTCAGGCAAGGCTGGATCCAGGTGTCAGTGCCGTCCTGTATGTCCCTCACTTGTGTCAAGGGCACTGTTCTCCCATAGGATTGTGGCCAGGATGATGGAGTCCTCTTACTGGCTGGGTCTGCTCAAACGCTCACCATCAATGCGAGGATCATGAGGTGGGGGGGCTCCAAGCAAATTGTATCAGTTAGGATGAGATTTCCCAGGTGGCAATTCCACAAGACAAAGGGATGGATATTGAGCAGGCAAAAGTGATAGTGGCTACAGTACAGAGTGTGTCCTGGGAATAGTGGGGAGAAGCAGTCAAATTCTGTGACTCTTCTGTGGTGTGTTTACATGGGTGTTTCTGCATTGGGTTGTGTTTGGTCTAACCGTGGCTTGGAAAGAGTGGGCAAGGTGCAAGCAATTGCACGCGAACTCGGTGAACCACAGAGCCACCGGGAAGATGTCGACGATCTGTTTTTTATCTCTCAGGCTCAGGACGCGGAGGCAGCCTGGAGCGCTGCCCCAAGCACAGCCCGTGAGAAGGGGAGATGAAGTTATCACGTGCTGGGTGGATCCTCCTCTGGCTGTTCTTCCAGAGCCTCCACCAAGGAGGCGATGCAAGATGTGGTGCTTCGGCACGGTGAGGGCCCGTGGCGGAGCTCCCCAGAGCGGGGCAGAAAGAACTCTGATACCCCCTGGGGACAGTTGCTCTAATTTTGAAGGTGTTTCACTCAGGAAAGGAGCCTGTGATTTGTGAAGCAAGACTAATCTTCTCGTGGGAAGCTGCAGCATGAAATGAGACAAGGTGTGATAACCTGTCAAGCTCCAAAAAGAGATGATTTAGGGGGAGATGGTGTCTTGAACACGTGAGGATGGGTGTTACTAACTTAATCCATATGATGCCTTCAAAACAAAAAGTATATTAGGGGCGAAAGGCATGAAACAGACATTATTCATTGTCTCCAGGTGATAGTCCTCCTGTGAGTTTACAAGCAAGTGTCGGCATGCTGTGTGCAGACATTTGTACAATAGATTAGAGCGCCAGATCGCCACAGATGAAACGTAGGGGGAGACACCTTTGACTCTTTCCCTCCCCCCTCTAATTTATCTATCTCATTTATTCCAGACAAGAGCTCCTTTGCTTTGTGAAAATTAGAGACATGTGTAGTTCTACAACCTGACTCGAGGATAGTCAAGGCTCTCGCTGCCAGGTGTGAACAGATTGCTTGTCGGGTCAGGAAGGTGACTCCCTCCTCCTCCTCTCTTGGGCGCCATCCACAGTCATTAGGAGGTGTTTTTCAGGAGGGGATGGAGAGGGAGGAGAAGAAGAATCCGTATTCTGGTGGGAGAAGCAGATGCCTGCGGGGCCGCGATGACTCACGCAACTGGCAATGTGCTTCCACTTCCAGGAGACTGTTCCGCAGACTCTCCTGCTAATCTTGGGGCATGGGGTTGTGAAGGCGGACCTTGGACCTCTGAATGGTTCCCTGCTGGGGTGATGTTCCAACAGCAGCAACTCCCTTCAGCTAGGAGGTTCATGTACAACTTCTGGACTGGGGAAAGGCTTTCCAAATCCAGGGAACAGATCCTCAAAATGTCCTCTTGCTCCTGAAATGATGGGACTGTAGAAGGTTTCCAGGTAGAAAAAAAAGTGAGGATGAGGTTCTGTGGTAACTCCTATATGATTTTGTTTTGCATTTAAAAGGTTATGAATTTAAAAACTGCTATACAAGTCAGTCACTGGAGAACTTTTAAAGTATGTTTGGAATAATGAAGGCATATGAATCTATTTTTTTAAAAAATAGGCTTTATTTTCTTAGTTAAAACATAACAGGAAGGTACCAAGATTTTCCTGCTATCTCCTGCCTGCCCCCGTGCTCCCTCCCCGACTGTCAGCATTCCCCCCCCCAACCAAAGGGATAGATCTGACCTGGTTGATGAACCCATGTGGACACACCATTATCACCCTCAGTCCGTAGTTTACATGAATGGTGTGGTTCATTCTGTGTTCTTGAACAAAGATATAATGATACATGTCCACCTTTATCATAGCACAGAGAATAGTTTCACTGCCCTACAAATCCTCTGTGCTCTGCCTTCTTCTTCTTTTTATTTTAAAGATTTTATTTATTTGACAGACAGAGATCACAAGTAGGCAGAGAGGCAGGCAGAGAGGAGGGGGAAGCAGGTTCCCTGCTGAGCAGAGAGCCCAATGCGGGACTCGATCCCAGGACCCACTGAGCCACCCAGGCACCCCTCTGGGCTCTGCCTTCTTATCCATCCTTCCCCCAACCCCTGGCAACCAATGGTCTTTTCATTGCTTCCATTGTTTTGCCTCTTCCAGATGTCACATGGTTGGAATCCTAGAGTATGTCACCTTTTCACACGGGCTCCTCTCACGTAATAATATGCATTTAGGATTCGTCTGTGTCTTTTCATGGCCTAATAGCTCATTTCTCTTTGGTGCTGAATCCTGTCCCAGTGCCCGGATGTGCTCTTCTGATAGGAGTTTGTGATGCCGACTCTACCCCTCCGGGACAAGGGATGTCGCATGCAACAGGGCGGACTTGAAGGACAGCCTGCTGGGTTGCTGACACTATAATGTCACTTGCTGCGGTGATTTAGCTGACCTGGAAAACCTTCGCTGTGTTTTCCACCTTTAATTTTTGACTGGAACTTCTTTACTACCACCTATGGGAGCCAGGGGGATTGAGTGTTAGGAGGGAGAGAAGAACACGGAATTTCAATCAAGGAGGATGTGTGTTGGGGTCCCTGTTCTGCCGTTTATGAACCTTAGGATCTTGGGGAAACCACTCTTCTTCCGCCTCTGAGCTGTGGTTTCTGCATGCATAGAATGGAGACACGGATCGCAACTCACAGGAAACTGGGGCAGTTAAACCGTGTGTGTGATGCTGGTTCAGAATCTGTGTGGCACCTTTGCAAATGTTGATGTAATAATTGTCCCACACGAAGTGGCCGAGTCCCGAGTGTTCTCATTGTGGGCTTGCCTGGGCTCGGCCCAGCTTTCCCAGGGATGGGGACTATAGGACCGGTCATGGCGTCGTGACACCCTGAAGGGCTGTTCTGGAGTGTGCTCACTTTCGGGGGTCACAATGGCTCTGTAACTCATGCGTGAACCTTCCCGCACCCGCATAATCACAGCCCCCAAAGTCATACACGTACCACTGGAAGTCTCGTAGGTTGGACTAAATAATAAGTGCCCCAAACTCCATCTGGACCGCCCCAAACTTTCTTCAAACTGCCCCAAACTAAAAATGTCCAGTTAATCCCACAGCTGGTTTCTAGACTGTGTCAACAAACTGTTTTCTCCTCAACCTTTGGAAGCACAGCAAGTTCTGGGTGAATGTGAAGAAGCTGTTATTTATAGAGACCCACAGGAATGCAAGACCTGCCGTGTTTCTCGTTAAGCCTCAGGCGGTACAGGTTCAACCATATCACTGATGCTCGGAGGTCTCATGTGCCCTCGAGTCACCCCTGACAGAGGTCATTGTTCCGTTATTAATGCTATTAATCTTTTCTCAAATCTTCCTATTGACAAGGAAATGCAGGAAGTCCATCTCAAGATGAAGGGAGACCTCTTAGATCACTTGTCACAGAAGTGGGTTGTTAATTTTGAGCCTCTTTGATTCTCACATAAAATGAGATCTGGACACTCCAATCTAAAGTAAACTCCATGAGGTCAGGAACCACGTGTCTTACACTATTTTTGTGTCTTATATACTTGTAGGACAGTGGTTGGAATAATTAAGCCCTGGAGAGGTATGAAAATGGTGTCGGAATTTAGAGAAGGGGAGGACTTTTCCTCAGAATACTCAGTACTGCAGAAAAGGGGATCCTTTAGGCAGAGACGATGTAGACTTCAAGACTGTTGAGCCGGAATCAAGAAAGACATACCAAAAGAAGACAAAAATGAAAAGATGTTCAACCTCACTGATCGTCAGGTGCAAATCAAAACTTCAGTGAGCTATCACCTCACACCTGTTAAAATGGCTATCCTCAAAAACACGGAGAAAGCTTTGGTAGGATGTGGAGGAAAGGGGAACCCTTACACGCTCTTGGTGGGCGTGTGAATCGGTGCAACTGTTACAGAAAAAGTATGGAGGTTCCTCAGAAATTTAAAAAATAGAATTGTCAGATGATCCAGAAGTCTCACTTCTGTGTCTATATCCAAGAGAAATGAAAGCAAGATGTCGAAGAGGTTTTGCCTTGCCATATTCACTGCAGTATTATTCTCAGTAGCCAAGACACCTAAGTTTCCATCAGTGGGTGAATGGATAAAGAAAAGGTGGCATATATAGAAACAATGGGATATTAATCAACCATAAGAAAATGAAATCCTGCCCTTTGCAAGAACATGGGCCTTGAGGGCATTGTGCTAAGTGAAATAAGTCAGGTGGAGAAAGATAAATACCATTCAATCCTATTAGTGTGTAGAATATTAAAAAAAGCAAAACTCATAGAAACAGTTGTATGGTCATTGCCAGGGGCTGTTGAGGGGCGTGGTGGGAGAAGATGACCAAAAGGGTCCAACTTCCCGTTATAAGATGGTTAAGTTCTGGGGATCTAATGTACAACATGGCGGTTAGAGTTAACAATTCTGTATCACAGATTTGAAAACTGTCAAGAGATTTTCAGTGTTTGCCTTACAAACAAAGGTGATTATGTGACAGGACGGAGGTGTTCACTAAAGCTACGGTAGTAATCATTCTACAATATCAAGTCTACCCAATCAACACGTTGTAAACCTTAAACATAACCCAGTATTGTACGTCAGTTGACTCTCAGTAAGATGGGGGAAAAGGAAATGGATACCAACGGTGGCTTTGAAGTTTTGCAGTGGGTTTGGGGGAAGAAAAGAAGTCCAGTGGAGAAGGAAGATGGAGAAAGATTGAGGTCTCTAAACAAAGGGGTTTCTTTGACTCCATTAGAATTTGATTCAAATCATTTTTTGGAACTAGGAGTGGGTGTAAATGGTGAAAGAGTATATTTTAAGAAAGAAAATTGGAAACTCAGAATAAGGCATTTCTAAGATGTAGTCATAAAAACGACTAGATCTTTGGATAATAGGTGTGTGTGTCAAAGGATTAAAGTTTTGTGGTAAACAGGTTAAACAAAGTTAATATGTATACTATATATAATTAATATATTGTCATTTCTCAAAATTCTTTAATCATGGATCCCTTTTTGTGAAGAACACTTATAGAATCTTTTAAGGCTTATGGTTTAGGCAATGTACTCTCAGGTAAGCTGTACCACTTGGAGAGTCCTAAAAAGGTTGTATTTAGAATATCCTCCAATTACAGCTTCATTTTTGAGCACTCATGACGTGCCAGGCAGTGCTCTAAGTATACAATACACGTTATTTCATTGTTTCCTCAAAGCAACCCAGTTAGGTATGTATACTTCTTACCCTTGTTTTAGAAATGACTGAGTTGTTATCTGATCCCAGTTGTTTTGGCTCCTAAAATCTATGCTAATAATCACTATAATCTATGGCCACAGCAAAAGTAGGACAAAACAAAACAATTAAAAATCCTTCCTTATTTTTTTCTGTCCTGTGATTATTTCAGGGTTGTAAACTGCTTATTTCATTTTGCCTGCCACAGTGTTTTAAAATAACTAGAATTTGACTACCTTTGAGCAGTGCATAGACGTACTGGTTCTACATTGGAGACTCTCTTTCAATCTGATGGAAACAATTAGTTGCCTGCGTATAGGCATTTGAATTTTCTGTTGTTCCAGCTCACTATGGCTGGCTCAGAAAAGAAGGAATGGGGCTTATGTTTGGGGCTGAGTGACTGTCATATTCGTAGGAGACAAGAGAAATCTGGGACCACCTCAATTTCAGAAAATGAGGTCGAAAGAAGATATTGGGCTCTTTACTCGACCACCTTATCATAACTTTTCCCTTAACACATAAATGCTTTTAAAAGCATTCTGGATATAGACATTTAATGTCTGCTTCAGTGCTTTCAATCACTGGGCAATAGCTTTCTGTATACACACTTAGTACACGTAAAACTGGGACCATTTCCTCCCTTTACCTAAAAATTCTGCCTAGCGATTCTGCCCCATGGAGGGACATAGAACAAATCATTATCTTTGCTATAATGTCCATTCAGTTCGCTAGTCTTCTGAACATATGGGTTCCTTCAGTGGTTTTCCATTAGTAAGCATTTCTACCTCCTTTCCTTGGTTGTATCTCACCGCAGTGGATGGCCAGTAGCTTGACCACGTGTATACAGAATTTGAGTTGCACGCATCACTCGGGTTGTGACTTGGTTAGTGCGGACAATGTTTTAGGATGGTCTGGGCACCACGCTTCTGATGACACAGGCCCAGATGACCTTGGATTGGCTGTTTCAGTGGCTCTGTCCTTTGACCGATTCATTTAAGTTCATGGTCAACCAAAGCCCGAGATCTGTTCCACACAGAGTCAAGCCAAGCCTCTCGATGTGGGAAAACTGTCTTGACTTTATCACAGCTAATTTAGAAATGAGTGTTTTGATTGAGCGCAGGGTATGGGGTTCTCTGTGAGATGGAGTACTGTGAAATTTGTGCAATTACAAGATCACTTCATTAGTAAGTATGTACTGAGAAAGATGTAGTTTTGCTTTCCAAGAACTATCCAGCTGGGAAGAAAAGGCCAAGTAATTAGGAAGCAGTTAATGAAGGATGTGAGAAACTATTTAAATGATGTATTGTACTGAACGTATCAGAAGTCTTGATCAGAGAAAAGTTGGGCCAACAATGGTGGGAAAAATAAAAGAAGGTCTCATGAAGGAAATGAGACCCACGCTGGTGCTTGAACAGTGGTTTGGATTGGACTGGTACAGACTGGAGGGGTGGATATTGCTGTTGTGTGTGTGTGTGGGGGGGTGTTGGTGTGCGTGAGAGCACAGGAGACAATGCCTACTGCCTCCAGCTTGGTAGAGAGGGCACAGGGCGAGTGAGGGATAGTGAAATGTTGGTGAGGCCAGTTAGAGGTGGCGTTGATATCCAGATAACGGAATTTTGTCTTGCAATTGTGGATCTTCAGGAAGGTAGGACATGGCAGAAGTGCTGCGGAAAGAAGTCGATTCTGGAGATGGTATTCAGGACGGAGGGGCTAGATCCTGGAGACCAGGAGCATAGGTCCAAGGCTGTAAATACAGAAGTAATGACTGCCTGCCTTGAAGAACCATTTTAAAGAGAAAAGGCAGGATTTTTTTAAAAAAGATTTTATTTATTTATTTGACAGACAGAGATCACAAGTAGGCAGAGAGGCAGGCAGAGAGAGAGAGAGGAGGAAGCACGCTCCCTGCTGAGCAGTGAGCCCAATGTGGGACTTGATCCCAGGACCCTGAGATCAGGACCTGAACCAAAGGCAGAGACTTAACCCACTGAGCCACCCAGGCACCCCAGAAAAGGCAGAATTTATTTGACTGCATGGAAATGAGGAAGGAAGCTTTGTTAAACATGATTTTGTAGTTTCACTCCTGGTTGATTGGATAACAGAGATTCCATGGTCAAAGCCCAAGAAAGTTAGGGTCTGGATGAAGGAGAGTGATTTTGTTTCAGGCAGACTGGGTGGTGGGGTGGGTTTGGGGGAGTGTTCAAATGATACGGTCCAGTCAAGCACTGGGGATAGGGCATGGGTGAACTGTCGAGGGACAGACTGTTCACTTGAGAATAACTGGGAATATCGTGCTCTTCCCTTATTAGGATGTGCTACTGGAACCGTGCTGCTTAGGTCTAAATGAACAGGCAGGTGTGTGTGGGCTACCCAGGTTAAGTCGAGGTGCTTCAGAGTCAGATCTGGATCCAAACCCAACTGTGTGACCTGTCACTGCAGCATCTCTGAGCCTTAGGACAGTCATCTGTAAAAGAAGGAATGGCAGTGTGGGCTTTGTGAAGGCACTGGGAAGATATCAAGCCAAAACTGGGTGCAGTTCTATTTACAAAGATGTGTAGAGTGGTGTGTAAGGCTCCAGGTATAGCAGGTGTGGCCACTGTTGCTCCTGTGGTGATCATTGTGTGCCCCCTGGAGCACTCACTGGTGGGTTCAGGACTCTCCGGAAATGGTGCTTAGGGACTCCCGAGACTGATTGGAGTATGGGGGTACTCCCTGATGACTTCTCATCACCCTGGAGCTGCTGGGCTGGGAGCCTTCTCCTCTTTGTGAGAGTCTGGTTGGAGAAAGACACCCCCTTGGAGGGATCTAGAGTATTTCTTTAAGCAGCCTCCAAAGCCCCGCAGACCTGCTTACCTTTCCCCTTAGCACAGCTCCAGTCCCTGCCGCTGCCCTACTAGCCCCTCCTCCCCCCAGCACCTGCTTCTGGGCTCTGACATCTGAGGGTGACAATAAACTCAGAGGGACCACAAGCACTGGCCAGAGCACATGGCATTTAGGGACCTTCCTCAGATACTCTGGGTCCTGGACAGACATGACTTGAAATAGCCCTCCTGTGTCTGGTCTCAGGATGCATTTCTGGTGCTTGTAGGTCACTTGGCCTGGGCCACAAGACCGCAGTGGACATGACAGCTCAGCTGTTTCATGTGTGGCTGTGTCCTCGAGTGCTGGCTGCACACAAGCCAGGGCTGGGCCAGGCTGCGTGTGGGGACAGAAGCCAGGGCAGCCAAGCCTGTCAAGATGCAGAGAACTCGGGGAAACCGGTATGGGGACTCGTGGCAGCTTCTGGAGGAGCTAGACTCCTTAGCTCAGGGCTTGGGAAGCTGTTTGTCCTTAGATCCTTCTTTTCCTAGTAAGGTAGAAGGTGTCAGATCTGATGATGGAACCCGCTAGAACCGAGAAGAAGGTCTTTGCACATGTGAACTTCTGTGCCCGCTTCTTAGGGAAATGACCCTTGTCTGATTCACTTGCTACCTGGTGTGCGTTTGTGCGTGCAGCTCGTTAACTGAAGGGCAAAACAGCTGCGTTCCCTCCTCTGCTCACATGACTCAGGTCACAAAGGTGCTGGGCTCTAGTCAGCAACCCCCGCCCCCCCCAGATCCCCACAGCTCCGGAGGTCCTGATGCTCCCCATTCGGCATGCGGTAAGCGTCGACTCGGTGAGTTGATGCTGGATTTTGGGTATGGTCTGGAAATGCAGATTTGCATAGGTAAGCATCTTGTAAAATATTTTCTCCTGAAAGCATTCATCAAAGAGAAATACGCAGGCCTGAAGGCGGAAGGAAGCAGGGGGCGGGAGCAGGGGAGGAGGTGTGAGGGCAGGGGCTGCGCAGATGCTCTCCAGGGCAGCTCTGCAGGCTGCGCACGGATCTGAGAGATTTATGCCCCGCGCGCCGAACACACATCCACGACTCTCCAAGGCACGATTTTGCAAAGGTGGTTATGGCTGACATGAAGGAGTATTTTATATGAAATTGCTGAAAGATCTCTGGGTACTAAGCAATAATCACTGTAATGCTTTAGAAAGTGTTCCAATTTGTTTCCCCTCGGCTTCTTGGCAGCCCCTTACCATCCAGCCCTGGGCGGCCTGCGTGCCCCCCGGGCGAAGCCCCGCGGCCCCTGAAAGGAGAAAGCGCTGCGGTCTGGGCATCCGTCTCAGCAGCTTTCAAAAAACGTGCACAGACTTGGCCTCTCTAATTCTACCTCTTGGAACGTTTTTAAAAGAAGAAAAGTTAGAACACTGAATAGATCCATGTTCAAAGATCTTTATCATTTTTTTATATATATATACACCCTTCCAAAATCGATGCAAATGTGTGAGTCCACTCACTGTAACAGAGGAAAGTTGGGAACACCGAGTGTGCCAAGATAGGGGATTTGATGTTTTTAAAAGTACTGTAGAATATCATGTATTACTAAGTTCAAAAAATGAGTTGCAGGACAGCATATACATATATTTATATACACACACCCATATATAGAATGCATATTTGTATATGCCCTTCTAGAATCCATTCTAGAATGTGTGTGTGTACATACATATGTATCTATCTATATGCTGAGTCTATTTTTATAAAAATGCCTACACACACACACACACACACATTCTAGAATAGATTCTAGAAGGACATATACAAATATGCAAAAATGCTTATCTCTAGATTATAAAGGTATAGGTGGCTTTGCTTTTTAAGACATTAGCCTGTCTCGATTTTCTGTAGTAAACATAGATGGTGTTGAAGAAAGCAGGGGTGCTCCCTTAGTGAGTGATTCCCTCCTCTTCCTCAGCCCATTGACTACTGTGCCTCCCCGTGAGCCTTTTGGGCTCCTGTGACTTTCACGGTGTGTCACACAGAACCAGTTCTATCGTCCCCTGGTGTCCGGCGTGCAGCCTCTCGCAACTGAACGGACCTGGGAAAAGTAAGCCTAGGCTGCAGGGAGGGGACAGGCAGCTTTTCGACTGTTCTCATCTGTGCCAAGGAAAGGAGGCTTTGGTGCATTGACCGCTTTCATCCGCTGAGATCGGACTACTTTATTAGTATTGTTACAAGTGGTGTTGTCCGGCCTGGGCCACAGGTCGGTGTACCAGGAGGCTGTTTTCTTTTCTTTGGGTCTTTTGCCTTTCTTAGTAAAATTATATAATCTGGATACTGGTTTTGTCAGCATCATGAATCTGCTTCTGAATCAGAGTCAATGAACGAGAGAAACCTGTTAGAATCGGGCTTTGGAGCTTTGTCATTTGTTCTAGTAGTAGACCAGTTGGTTCAGTGGTTTTTATTTCTTTCTGTAGAGATTCTGTTACTGAACAGTCTCATTATGGCAGTGCAGAAGCTATCAGAAGACTCTGTCCTGATTTCTGCTCTCTATGCTCTTCTCTCTTAAAGCAGGGCAGAAAGGCTTCAGTTTTTACTATATCTGGTCTCCAAAGTGGCCCTAATTTGGAGTAGTCTTTTTTTTTTTTTTAAAGATTTTATTTATTTATTTGACAGACATAGATCACAAGTAGACAGAGAGGCAGGCAGAGAGAGAGGAAGGGAAGCAGGCTCTCCACCGAGCAGAGAACCCGATGCGGGACTCGATCCCAGGACCCTGAGATCATGACCTGAGCCGAAGGCAGAGGGTTAACCCACTGAGCCACCCAGGCGCCCCTGGAGTAGTCTTTTTACTTTTCACACTACTACCCTTCCTACTAGGGAGATGAATTTGAACAGACGTGTTCTAAGAGAACCCCCCCCCCACACACACACACAAGGCAAAAAAGAAACTCCCCTTCCTTAAATTGCTTTTCTTTTAATCATGCGTGCTATCCCAGAGACAATCAATTTAGCTGTTTCTCAGCAAAGACCCCAGTGCTCATCTTTTGCAAAGGAAAAATGATGCCCTAAGTATCAGATCACAGTTGCTGTGCCAGGGGCAAGACAGCAATGACTGTCTGCACCATCTGCGTTAAAATTGGGATTTCTTTTGTTACTGCTGGCACCGCCTGGGTGAGATGTGTTTCTGGAAGCAGATATTTAGGCAGCCTTAAGTTTTTCGGTTTCAGGAATACACTGAAGATGCTGGGAAAGCCTGGGTAAGGGGAAATGACATTTGCTTGGGTTGGCCCAGGTGTCAGGTGCTTGCGATGTGTGGTTGATTGGAGGCTTAACATCATGCTCAGCCTTCTGAGTCTGAAGTCCATTGTAGACTAGGTACAATGAAGCAAATTTGCATTACCTCTCCAGAGCTGGCAGTTTATTTTTTTTAATCATTTTCTTTTTTCTTTCTTTCTTTCTTTTTTTTTTAAGTGAGGCGTCTTCTCTTTTTCTGGGAGTAAATACTAAAATGGGTCTCATCAAGAATCAAGATGTTTTAGTTTTGCTTAATGCAGTTGACCCCAAAATGACTAGATAGTCTTAAACTTAGAAAGAAACCATTTTGTCGACTCCTGTAATTTTACAGACGAGACCACCGAAATCAGAAGAATTCAGGGACTATTTTCAAGGAGACACAGAGAGAAATACAGATCAGATTCTGAAATTCCAGGGTATTAGTCCTTCCACTCCTGGACGGTGGCCGTCTAAGAATAGTTTCCTGTTCAGTCGGTTTCCAGCACACTCTTTTTCTTCACCTTTTTCCCAGTTCAGCTACTGTGTGATGAGAAGTGATTTAGGGAGCAGATCTTTCCACTCAGATCCAACAGAAAGAACAGGAAGTGCTCTGCTTTCTGAGGGCTGAGTGTGTGCTGGTTTCCTTCATTAGGTTCCCACCAATGTTGACTCCTGAGTGGGTGAAGACAACAAGGAAATGCACCACCTAGAGCTCAAGAAAGCATTCACTGAACCCCAAATATTTCCTTTAGAGGTTCTCAAGAGAAAAGAGAAAAGGGTTACCGAAAAGGGACTTATTTTCTTCCCCCAACCCCAAGAGCTGGCAGGTGAATCAACAGACGCTGGGGATTAGTGACATCAAGTCTGCTGATGGACACGAGCCATCTTCGGGCCAAGAGAATGAAACCGCGCAAGTCTTAGATTCCATTTCTTTTTCTAGGCCTTGGAATAAATTGCAAGTTAGGCTCTGTAAATGACAGTGTGATATTAGTGTATACGTAAAAATGATAGAAGTTAATGTATAGAAAAAATACAAGTTTTTTTCCCCTCCTTCCATGTATTAGATTTCTTTCTCGGTCATGAATTGATGTGTACGTACTATTTCTTACTGGCGTGTCGTCAAAAGTTCTACCATCCCTCCTCCCTTGGTGGGACCTTCTAAGGCAGATAATGGCAGAGGTGATGCTCTTGCCTTGGCCAAGTGGCCTGCAGACCAGATATCTTTCAACTCCACACTTCATCTCAGGGTAGCTTGGCTGTTACTTGTCTGGCAAAGCTGTGTTGGTAAATAAAAATATTTCTGCATTTATGTAAAAGGGAGTTCTACAGACACTGTTGAACTCAATTTTCGCCTTTTTAGGTTAGTCCTATTTTAACATCGGAAGGTCGAGGAAAGCCGGGATTGGAGAAGTGCTCAGACGTCGCCACAGGCACAGCCCTCGCAGGCCAAGCTGGGATCGAGCCCAGGACTCAGGCTCCAACACAAGCAGGTGCGTAATTCCAGACAGGGAAGCTTCGCGGGCCTGAGATGTGGGAGGCAGTCACGCAAACAGTGTAGACAGGTCCTGAACCAGGGGAGCGGGTAGAGGCCTGGGACTTCACCGGGAAGGAATTCCTTCAATGGGAAGGTGAAAAAGAGCAAATGTTTGGTATACAAATGTTTGTTTGCTCTGCCACTCGGAAACAATGAGGCACAGAGAGGAATTTTAACAGACTTGGGCCAAACACCTACGTGTTTCCACACCTAGTTTGTGTTCTAATCCAGTTCTGTTTGGCGAAGGCTCTTTTCCTGGGGCAGGTCCTCTGTCTAAATTCTTTTAGGCAGTCCGTCCGGGCAGGTCAGAATTTCTTCCAGTGTCTTTACTGTCTTTGTTGTTTTCCGCGTTTCCTTTAAAATGGCTCTTGGAACACTGAAAAAAAACAATGGCTTTCCTACCTTGTCTGAGTTGATGTTTGATCTCTTGGTGGGGGATTGCTCAGGCAGCTCATTAGATCAGTGTAGACACTGCTGTTACCTTTCTAGATTGTTCGTAGATTTAAAAAAAAATCTCAGGCGTCTTTCAGCCAAGGCAACTGGGATGACAGCGTTCGGTCCTCACCATGTAATGAGGAGGAATAGGATTATTCTGGTGGCCCAAATTGTTAGCCCAACTCTTCCCCCTAATGCCTTGTTCTGTGGTTGCCTAGAGATGAGAGGATGATTTAAAATCAACAGCTCTGCCACATGTTGTGTTAAATCAGGCAAGTGCGAGCCTCAGTTTGGTGAAAAAAGAGAAAGATACTGTTGTTGAAAACCTCCTCCGGGCTTTGGAGCCAAAATATCACACCAAGGCAGAGTTTGGGTAAAAAGGAACTATAGCTTTCTTGCCTTACAGAAGAGGGAGGAGGGGAGGTTTGCAGAAGAGAGAAAAAAGATCATTGCAAAATTGAGCTTTGCTGAAGCATTAGCACAGCCATTTTGATTTTTGTTCGACTTTATGCTTTTGAGTGGTTTCAGTTTCTACTTGAGGATATTGGCGTGAAACAAAATGAAATACTGCACGTACAACATCCAGTATAGCACTTGGCCCAATAGATACTAGCTCCTGCTATTAATGTTACTGAAGTTGTAAGGGTGAGATGGTGAAAAATTATGTGAAAAGCTGTCAAAATCATTTTAAAACACTGTTATTCATTCATCTACATCATTGAGTAATTTTGTTAATTCGAGACCTGATCCAGAGAACCTAGTAGTTTATTGATAAAGGGAAGAGCTATCAGGCATTAACTAGTGAGTTTTACTAAATTAGGCAGAGTGTTTAATTAGATTTTCCTAAGGTCCCCACCAGCTGGGTATTATTGTGCAGATTTGACAGATGAGGAAACTGAGACTTTCAGAGGTAAAGTGATGTCATGTAATACATAAGTGAGCAAAGAATGGATGTGAATCTATGTTGATTTGAATTTGGTAGATTTTGATGCTGATTTTGAGTTTGATCTCTAATGGAGCCTGCATGAGTATCTCTGGGAGGCTAATACACAAATAAAAAAGCCACCCTAACTTCCCTCGATGTTTACAAGATTTACCATGTTGTAGATCAGAAAATCATGAAGTAGCTTCTTCTGTTTAATGGAGTGATAGTTGGACTAGTTATTAAAAGATGGACTTTTTTTTTTTTTGCCAGCATTAGACATCCTTTAAATTGAATCGACAGCGTTGAAGATTTAGAAGTGTTTGTTTATGTATTTATGTGGATTTTACAAGTAAGATGCGAAGTAAATGCAAATGAATGTGAGATCCAGGGGTATTTCTACTTAAGCCCCTCATTCCTGGCTGTGATGCTTTATGACGAATGGACTAGAATATGGGAGAGATGATTGAAACTGAGGAATTTTATTCTGAATTAAATTTTAGTCTGCATTAGTGATGAATAGCTTTGGAACAATTGTTTTGGGGAGTCCAACTTCCTCATTCAGTGCTGACTGCTCCGTTCAACCCTCAGTATACAATGGTTTTTTTATCCTATTCCTAAAGGCAGAGATCTGTTTCCTCTACATTAGCATTATACACAGACTCTGATGAGTTTTAAATGTGAGAGTCTCTCCCTGGGGAGATGAACTTTATTATTATTATTATTATTACTATTTTTGTTCTGCATCCTGGCATTCTGGTTATGTTGTGAGAAGCCACTGTACACTCCCGGTTGGTGTGACATGAACATTTTCTTTGTAAAGGACCAGAGATGGTGGGAAGGACAGAAAGGAGAGGAAAGTCTACAGCAGGAAGATGAAGGCCAAGGCCAAGTTGGGGAGAGGTGGTCGAGGGATGGAGAGAGAAAGATGGAGGAGAAAGAAACAGAGTTATAGAAGACAGAGATGACTGATGGGAAGAGAAGACAACAGTTGGGGACAGTGGAGAATGAGAAAGGAGGAGAGAGAGATGGGGATCAGAGGTGGAGAGGGAAAGAAACCAAGAAGGCAGGACCCCAACTCCTCCTGGGCCCAGCAGGGAGCTGGCAAGAAAGAATTTGAAGCCAGAGGAACATACTATCCAGAACCAGGAGTTGAATCTAATTGTAAGCAGACCCTGCCCATCCCCTTCAGATGAGTGATGGGCTCCTGGCATGTGACCTGGCTTGGCAATCGCCACCCCCTGTCCGGGCTACCATAAGGAGATACGTAATGTCTCGAGTGATGGGAAAGTCATGCCTGCAGATGGTACAGATGGAGATGCCTCATGAAATGACTCACTGTGAATCCTCACTGAAATCTCCGCTATAAAAATGATAATGGAAAAAGCACAAGAAAGGCTAAACAGGCTTGAAAGAAATTTGTTCCAGCTTGTGGAGCTCCCTTCAAATTTTGAAAGAGGAGGAAAAAAAAAAGACCCTATTAGTAAAATGCCAGGAAGGTAATGTATCTTCCTCCCTCCCGGCTCTAACCTTCCCTCGCCCCCGCCTCCTTTTGACATCAGCATGTAAATGAAAGCAGCTAGGGAAAAGGAGGAAGAGTTGTGGAGGAAGATGTAAGAATTATTTATTAAGCGTGAGGGCTGATGTTCTGGAGAGGGAGGCTGGGAGGCTCAGAAGAAAGGGAGTGGCGTTCTGGAGAGCAAAGAGGCAGGCTCTCAGGGAGCAGGAGAAGTGGTCTTTTGCTGGGATGGACACTGCCAGAGCAGAGTGGGTCCCCCCAGAGGTCAGGCACTGGACGCCGGACGCAGTTAGCACTTCGTCATGAAGACCTCTGTAGCTCGAAGAGGAAAAGTTTGAAGTTCAAAAAACACAGCATTCTCAGAGTAACTATTCCTGGCAGTTTTGAAGTCACCCAGGACCATGATGCTTCTACACATCCCCAATTATAGGTCAGTTTTCTGGAGATGGAATCTGCCAGAATTCCAGGGTCTTCTGATGGCAGGACTGTTATTTAGTGGAAGGGCTTTACAGCTTCAATAACAGCGGGCAGATGAAGAAGAGGTCAAGTGGGAGAAAGGGGGGAGGAGTGATGGAAAGACGGAAAGTGTCTCCCCGGGCAGAGTGCTGACTGCCGTGGGTTACAAGGAGCAGCGCCAGCTGGGGCAGAGCTGTAGGACGGAGGGTCGCATTTGGGGCAGCCCGCTCTGAGTAGCAACTGGAAGCCAGGAGTCAGGTTAGAGCTGGGTTTCACAGCGAGGGGAAGAACCCAGAGAGAGGCATGTCCACTGGACTGATGGAGGGTGGAGATGGGTCAGAACCGGGATGTTCGAGAAGAGTGTGTGTTGGAAGAGTCACAGATCAGCAACGGTCCAAGTGGATGGTGAAGGCGCGGGTGTCTTGCTTATGAACAGAGCAGAGCCTGATGCTTAAGGTGGATAGCATGGCTGGGACACTTGGGGGGCTAAACAAGCCAGGAATCCCCTGTCTGCAGGGCAGAGTTGTCAAAGGAAGCGAGTGGGGAAGATGGCAGGTGGATGGTGGGGTGACAGGAAATGACATGACAGTAGGTATGCATTAGGGACTTTGCAAGAAAGAGAATCCAGCTGCTGTGGTTCAAGAGATGGTGATGAAGGGAAAACTTAGGTGTGGACAGTGGGGAGGGAGCCAGCAAAGGATGAGTACTCAGGCTAGCCACAGCTGGGAGCTGCCTCCACTCTGTGTCTGAAGGGTGACATGGGGGGGTATGTTTCTGCAGCCCAGTGAGAGTGGAAGCCATAGGGGAGGGGCTTCCTGGCCAGGGTTAGGATCACAGGGCCCCACCCAGGATGGCGTCTTAGTCTTTTCAAGTTGCTGTGACAAAATGCCACAGATTGAGTGACTTACAAACAACAGAAATTTCTCAAGGTTGGGGAGGCTAGAAGTCCAAGTTCGGGGTGCCAGCATGGTCAGGGTAGGGCACCTTCAGGGCTGCGGACTTCTCCTCGTGTCTGCATATGGTGCAAGGGCTAAGGGACTACCTCGTAGGGGTCTGTGATAGGAACATCAATCCCATGCATGAGGGCTCCAGGCTCATGACCTAAAGCCTTACCCTGCAATACCATCACATTTAACATATGACATTTGGGGGAACACAGATATTCGGACCACAGTAGAGAGAGTGGAGATGAAATACTCTGATTTCTTGTCCTTCGCTCCCAGGTCCTCCTGTTGCCTTTTATTGGTCAGGCCCGTCTGAAGACAGTCCGGCCCCTGGGGCACAGAGTAAGGCACAGAAATGGGGACAGGGCTGAGGAAAACAGACAGATACTCCCCAGCATATATCCAAACTTAGATGGATGACCGTTGTTCAGTGGCAGGGAGTTTGTCTGTCTGTGTCGGACTTGGTAAGATGCACAGTGAGAAGGTCACTGGAAACTACATAAGCTCTCAGGCCAGGCTATCATGGGCATGGCCCTAGAACCGATGAGCAATGACAGTGCTAAACAGGGAAACTGAGGCATTCGCACTCCCCTGTGCAGAGCTCCAGTATGTGGAAACATGGAGGAGTTTATGGTTCAGAAAGAGGCTTTGTGAGTGTCTGTAGTATACAATTTACATAGTTCTTACTTTGTCCGATGGGGGTGGAGGCAAGGCTGCAAATGTCCTAGCTCCATCCTTGTGGGCTCCAGGGTGGAGCAGGGCCCCGGAGCTCCCAGAATTCTGGTTGTTGGAGCTCCTGTGGGGTGTCGGGGGAAAGCCTTGATTGGCAGTGGTGGTTTGAGTGCTCAGAGAACTCGTGCAACACCAGACATTCAGAAGCCTTGGGGGGAAGGCTGAGAGTGGCCAAGAGCCTAGAGAATTAGTTTCGAGGAGCTGGAAGGGCCATATGGGATAGGAAACAGGGGAAGGCAGCATCTGTGTCAAGAAAGGCCTTGAAGACAAGGCTCCTTCCCCAGAGATTTTATTTTGTTTTGGTTGTGCTATAAGGACCAGACTCCTTTTCATCAGACTGGGTGGGGCCTGTGAGGGGAGCAGGAGTGGGGGAGAATTTGCAGAGAAGTTCGATACGATAGGAAGGAGAAGTGTTCATTTTGAGGATAGAGTTCTTGATAGTCTGGTGTTCAGCCCTGCATTTTCTCACAACATGCCTCTTAAGTCTTCCTTGACTGAGGATTGTACTTTGAGGAGGAGACTTTCTCCTTCATGTTAGATTCAAGGCCTGACCTGAGCCGATTTCTGTATTAGCTGATGAAATAATTAGTTGACTCCATGATGGGTACCTGGGACAAATTTTTATTTCACAGCTTCAAAAATAATACTAAAATGGAATTTTAGTAATAAAATTAATAAAACGTAATAAAATGGAAATCATTGGGTAAAATGGAAATAAAATGGAAAGATAAATGGAATATATATTTTCAGTTAAACCCTATGATCCCCTCCTTGGAGAGTCACAAAGAAGGTGGTGATTCCCAGTTATGCCCTAGGCCACCTTGGGGCATTTTGAATCATCCTTGGTCTTTGGCTTGACAGAATTCTGTGTTATGGTCCAGAGCAAGTCATCGGCGTGCTGCTGCTATCTTGGGCATGGCAGTTATCTCTCAGGTTCCCATTCTGATTTCTCATCACTTGGGCTCCTTACCGTGGTCATGTGAGTTCCACTGAAAGTTAATAGTTGCATATCAGTTATGTTTCTAGCTTTAGGTAGATCCAGAGTTGGAAAACTTTGAATTGCCAGAATGAGTAAAGAGAAGAGACATCTCTCCCAAGTTTGTCGTCTTCAGAGAATGTTAAAGAGGTTACCGATAATTCCATATGGGGGTATGGGGTCTGCCGCTGTGTGTCCCCACCTCCCAGCCTCACCCACGTCCCACTCTTGTTATTTGCATGTTGGAACCATTTGGTCCTACCCTTCTCTGCCTCATGCCGATGTTTTGTGGTATCTTGAAAATGACTGACCCAGATGATTCAGTCTTGTAGAAATGGGGCGATGGTTAAAAATATATATGAGAGAGTTACGTGTGGGGAATAGAATTAATAATTTACTGAAGGTCTTTGGAGAATGATACTCAAGTATTGAGTACCAATACTCAAGTATCTAGTTTCTGAAATATGTAACTTCCAGATTTAAGTGGTTGTGTCACTGCTATTAATGAAAACTCAGATGACAGGCCATTGTTCACTCTATATTTTGGATTCACTGTATCCAGAATTGTCTTATTTTTGCTTCCCAAACTTCCGCTGACACTAAATTTTGGATCTTACTCTGTGGCTAATTTTAATCTGTGACTAAACTAAGACAAGAGTCTGTACTCTGGGGGTCTGAGTCGTATAAAACATCCTGGCATGGCCTGGAACAGGCCCACTTTGTGTGCTATCGTGTATATACCGAGAAGCCGTCAGAGTCACACAATGACCGCATGACCGGGTGTCCTAGAAGAGTTCCAGGGTTAAACGCTCAGCCTTGCAGTCTCTGTAAGTACAGTGGGAAAGGTTAACTGATATGTCCTCAATTTTAACTGAATATATAGTCTACACTTTTCTGATCTTCCTCATCCACTGGCCGAGCTGGGTCTTGGCTCCCGCCATGCCTGCTGAGGTGTCTGGCCTCATGGGGCACCGGCTCCACGCTGACACCCCTGGGGTCCCTCTGACCCTTGAGTTCCAGTTGGCTTCCTGGTCTTCTTGGCTGTAAGTTTCCAGGGAGGGGTTGTTGTCTTGGTTTTGGAGGAGAAGGAATAACTTCAGGGTTATTACAGCTGTTAGTCTAGAAAAGATAAAATGTCTCAGTAATTCAGTTTCCCTGTGGTGTTTCTGGGCAGTGCGGACTAAATATCCATCAGAGTCCAGGGTGGGAGGAAGTCCTCAGAGTCCTTGAAAATGTTCCCTGTGTTTTCCCTGCATGTGCCTGGGGTACAGGGGGGCACGTCAGCCTCTGGCTGGGTGTTCCTTTCCTCCTGTTTCCCAGAGAGACTGTGATTCCCTCTACTGAGTTTCTCCTGATGTGCCTGAGGGACAGTTCCCTTGCTTGTATAAGCTTCTGATCTGGAGATGACGTGGACCCATCTTTCATCGATTTGTATGTAATTCTCAGTGTTTGGGGGAAGCAGTATTATAGGTTGAAGCAGTCTTGCTGAAACGGTCACTTGGTAGCCCTTTTCTAATATTAGTATCCTTGTAGTGCCTTTGTTTCTCTGCTGATAAAAGTAATGTAGAAAATATAAATAATTTAGGGCACCTGGGTGGCTCAGTCAGTTGGGTAGCTGTCTTTGGCTCAGGTCATGATCTCAGGGTCCTGGGATCCAGCCCTGCATCAGACTCCTTGTTCATTGGAGAGCCTGCTTCTCCCTCTCCCCCTGCCTGCCACTCTGCCTACTTGTGTTCTCTCTCAGTCTTTCTGTCAAATAAAGAACATAAAATCTATAAAAAAGTAAAAAAAAAAAGAAAATATAAATAATTTAGACAGATTCCTAGAAGTGAAAGTGCTAGTTTCACACAGAGCATAAAAATTTTAGACCCTTAATATACATAGTGTGAAATTGTGTTCCAGAAAGTATGTACCAATTCACCTTCCTGCCAGTTGAGTAAATGAATGAATTTTTATTGGAATGCAATATTATTACTAATAAAATCTCACCAACTTAATAGGTAAAAAATCTTACTTCACTGTATTTTTAAAAAATTATTAATGAGCATTTAAAAAATTGCACACGCAATCAAACAGACACACATATATCAGGCTTTTGTACCTCCCATCCCTGGTCGCATAGGAATAAAGCATTTTAAGTGCTAAAATACATTTCTTTTCCTGGTTCTCTTTTTTGCTTTCTGTCTTCTCACAGTCTTTTTCCATTCAGAGCTCAACTTTGTATTTTTTTTCCCCCGAGATTTAAAAAATGGTTTGATTTAAAACAAATTTATTCCTTGATCTGCATGAAGTTTGTTTATGTGCAGCAGAGGTTGAGGATTTACATAGCTTTTTCTTGGAATTAGTAACCAGTTTTTTTCAGCACCTGAGTTATAAACGACAGAATCCCCTCTGGGCTAGCTTAAGCAGACACATAATGTTCTGAGGATTCTAGGTGGCTCACAAAATCTCTGGGTATAGGGGGTAACTTCCAGCAGTAATGCCTAGAGCCCTGCCCCAGAACGGGCCAGGCAAGGGGTCGGTCGCCCAGTTGCCTGTGTGGACACCTCTCCCAACAAAATTGAGGCCAAGCCATGTTTAGAACTGGTTTGCCTGCTTCACTTTTGAGGAAAAATGTTAGGTGTGTGCATCTGATTAGGAAAGAAATTTTCTGTAAATTGTTTTGAGAAGGCAGTCCTCACAATATAGAAAAATCATTTATTTATTTTAAAGATTTTATTTATTTACTTGACAGAAATCACAAGAAGGCAGAGAGGCAGGCAGAGAGAGAGAGAGGAGGAAGCAGACTCCCTGCGGAGCAGAGAGCCCGATGTGGGGCTCGATCCCAGGAGCCAAGCCGAAGGCAGAGGCTTTAACCCACTGAGCCACTCAGGCGCCCCACAATATAGAAAATTAAAAAAAAAAATATATATATATATATAGGGAGAATGTGCACAAGGTTGAGTGACCACCAGTGACAAACTAAAAGTGACTTCAGTTGTCCCAACACCTTTCATCATTGACTGGTATGCTTGTATTATTAAATTTGCATGTATTACCTCATTTTTATATATTCTGCATATATTAAATTTGCATTTAAAAAACATGTGTAGCTAGGAGTATCTGTTTTGGGTATGTATTCAATTCTGATTACTTTTACATTCTGGTGCTAATGCCATAATTATTTTTTTTTGACATGTTGCCTTTTTTTTTTCTTTCTTGTTTCATTTTATGTATTTGTTTTTTAATTTAATTTAATTTTTTCAGTATTCCAAGGTTCATCGTTGTGTTACATTTTAATTCCTCCTGGTGAATTCCTCCTGGTGTATATTATTAAACTTCTTTGTCAGTTTGTAGTTATTCTTGCTTATTTTTTCCTTGCAGATGAACTTCAAGATCAGTTCATCAATTTACAAAAAGTAAATTGGCATTTTGGTTAGAATGCATCAAATCTTCACGTTGATTTGGTAACAAGTGACCTTGTTAGAATACTTGTTCTTCCCATCCAGATATATGTGGCACATATATCTTTATCTAGTTAAAAATTTTTAATGTACCTCAATAAAGTTTGGCAGTTTTCTTCATAAAGATATTCACATCTATCACTAAAGTTATTCTGAAGTGCGTATCATTGCTAATATATATAGTCTTTGATTTCTTTTTATTTTTCCTTGTTTTTTCTTGGTAGATAGGAAAGCTGTGAAACCTTGCATATATGTTTTGTGTTAGACCCTTAAATTTATTAACTCTGAGAAAATTGTTGGGCTTTCTAAGAGTACATTGATGTGTGCAAGTCAAGTAATTTTTGAACGTGGTAAGTCAAACAACTCAGAGATATGAAAGTGATTTCTGTATAATTGAATCAATGACCTACGTGTAAAATACCTTGGAAGGAGAGACGGTTCTAACATTGTAATAACGCTTGCATTCCCTTGGAGTGTGCAAACACTCCAAGAAACATGTGCAAACCCGGTGATTTATGGCACCCAGATATGCTCTGTAAAGTCAACCACATGCCTGCCTTGGTTTCCCTGTCAATCTACACCACATACCCAGACACACATGGCATTTTCTCCCCAAACGCAGGTTCGTAAGCTCCACATTCGGATTCTGGGTAGTAACACATTAATTCAAGCAGATTGATGCCTCAAGGAGTCTCTGTAGCCTTGCCTCCCCGTCAGCTCACCGGCGGAGGGGATTTCATAAATGAAAACAGGCCAGGGCTCCCTCAGTTCAATCTTCCCGCCCCAAGCCACTCTCTTCCTTTCGACAACTAAACCAGGTGTTTAGAGAAAACAGCGTTGGTGGTGGGGTTTGTGGAATGTTGCACTTAGAAGATTGTTTTTTTTTTTTTAACAGTAAATAAGCTCAAACAAGTGGAAAGAATTTGGTAAATGCCTGTTTCTAAGACTTCAGAGCCTCCAGATTATCCTGTCTTCCAGGCAAGCAAACAACTAACAAAAGGATGTTAGTTACAGGGAAATTCACTAAAAAGTCTCGGGCTAATAAGTGTCGTTGGATAACAGCCTCTAGCTCCATAGGCTGTAAACTAGCTCCATAGGCTAAAACTCCATAGGTCATGAACCAGACATGTCCTGAATAAGGAAAGGATCCTGCTGGACAGATTGTCTACGGAACTTGAAGGATTCTAGTAAGAATTCAGTTTTATTTGTAGCCTTAAATGCAGTTCGTAGGCAGCCTCCTTCCTACGTTGTTCATTGAGCATCCAGCAGACTACATAGTACCCGCACTCTGCCTGTTGGGACTGCAGACATGAGCCTGGACTCAGTCCATGGGAGGTGGGGGGGCTCGGGGTGCTCTTTCTGTAAGGTCTTATCTACATCTCAAGGGTTTTGATCTAGGGGACTGTATTGTGATTGGTCATTTCAGGTTGGTTCTTAGTGAACTTCGGGATCTGGCTCTGAGCTTAACCCAAATGTAGCTCAGATTCCGCTCTCCCCAGTCAGAGCCGGGGCAGTTGGATGGGGTTCGGGAAGGCTTTGTGGTGAACAGAGTCAGCTGTATTGAAAGGCCAGAGCGGAGGTTTGCTTAGTACTTGAAGGATCACAGGATATTTGAGGTTGGAGGAGATTGCATTTTTCAGCAGGAAATGCAAGGAATCCCGTCACACCTTGTGGGGACACAGGCTGTACCGTTCTCTTGCGCTGCTTGAATATTAGAATCCTTACCAGACCTTCCATGCTGCTTTCATATTCTGTGGCTTCTCACCTCACTGTTGCACAGAACAGGGCTCCACTGTGTTTTGCTGCCTAGCGAGGACTTAGAGTGGACAATTGCAGGAAAGTTAAAAAAAAAAAAAATCAATGTGTGTGTGTGTGTGTAATATCTTCTGTGAAACTGTACTAGAAAATCTGTAATTAACCATTCTTGCTATTTAAAAATGTTGCAATCTGATCAATGGAAAAAAAAAATGACACGGTTTCCTTAACACTTGAAGTTCATTATGGAATGGAACTTGAAATCTGCTAGAGCAACAATTAATTATTCAATAATCAGTTAATGATTCTGGTAATCAGCTTCACAATGAAATCCTGCCTTTTTGACAAGGGAAAGCAACTTTCTTTAGGTTGAAAAGGGCTGTTTTGACATCAAAGAGAGGTAGACTCATGCTTTTGGAGATAGGAAGCTCAGGTTTCCTGGTTTTAAAATGGTTTTGTAGATGACAATTAGAAAGAAATTAAGTGCTGGCAGATTATTATTTTAAACTAATGGAATAGAAAATTAGATTTTTTAGTAGAGAATGGGACTGAGTAGAACAGTATTGTTCAGTCCGGGTGTCTCTGTATCTCTTGCTAAGCTTTAATGATCGGACCCCAGGGTTCAGGGCCACACCGTCTCCTTGAGGTGTCCCCTGTGACAGAGTAAGAGCTATGCTGTGCACGTGACCTCAAATACAGGCACGGAGGGCAAAGTCACAGACCGCATGATGGCTTTTTACTGTCTAATTAACTGATTTTGACTGTGTAGCTGGACGCAGGTCGGGATAGTAATTTGGGTTAATTTTCCCTTTCTCTCCTATGTATATGCAGTCACCTCCTTTTCTCAAGGACATCAACAACAGGGCTGAAAATGACAAAGGAAGTTGTCGGTTCTTCCTGGTTTTGTTTTAAAGGGTAAAGCCCATAGGAGGGCCTGACATATCCAAGAAAGACCAGAAAAGGAGAGAGTGGTTCTCAGGGAAGAAGCAGAGTGACCTGGCAGAAGGAGGAGTTCACAGAAGGGCTTGCTACAGACTAGAATATTCTTCTGGAGGCTCCTGAGAAATGGGGATCCTGGCTGATTCCTGCAGAGGGAGCAAGATGCCAGAGGTGTGTCTAGGTAGATGAACCAGAGACATTCACGTAGAAACTTGGGTAATTGGATCATGGCAGCAGCAGGGAGAAACTGGGCCCCAGGGAGCCATAGGGACAAGCCTGTGGCCATTCTTCGGCAAATTAAGGGGACAAAGTTCTCCCCACTCTCTGCCTTAGGACTTGAGATTCTGCATGGGGAAAGGGGGTGGTCACACAACCCCTGCGGCAGTTTCCTACCAGCTTGGTGAGGGCCCAGCTGCAGATGTGACTTCTAGAAAAGAAAGATGTGCTGTCTCCTTTAGGTTCAGTTTTGTGGGTCAGGATTAGTACCCACTGCAGTGGCTTCAGCTGATCAGTTTAGCACCGCCACAGTGACAACAATAAAGCTGTTTGGAAGTCTGAATCTCCATGCGATTCAGTTCCTGAGTCAGGGTTACTGTACCTGTTGGGAGCAACGGCAAGAAAAGATTTGCCTGCATTGGGAGAGAACAATGATCCAGGGCATTTAGAGGTACAACTAAGGTTAATTTCTTACATGAAAATTAACTATACCTTGTACGGGCTTTGTTTTTTAAAACACACATATGCTTTAAGCAAACATAAATACATACATACATACATATATACAAATATATATATATACACATATATACATATATATTTATATATATGGTGTGTGTGTGTGATCACTTGAGCTCTACTCTCAGCAGATTTCAATTCTACAATACAATATTATCAGGTGCAGTCAGCATGTTAAACATCAGCTCCTCAGGCTGTATTCTACTGACTTTCTTTAAATGTCTTCAGTGAGAGTCTCTGAGAAACAGGTGGAACAGTCAGATTGCAGAACTTGGGGAGACACCAGTGAAAAGGGCCTCTTTATGAAAGGACAGGAAAAAAGGCTGGTGGGATACCTTGAGGCAAGTCCCAGTGGGAAGTCATTCCCATCTTTGTGCCTAAGGGCAGAAAAGGGGCTGTTGGCTCCTGGAACCCAGAGGGGGAGAGGGAACAAAGGAAGGGAGGAGGAGGAGGAGCAGAGACAGCCCGAAGAGGGGGCACTTTTTAGGATAGGAGTTGGGGTCTTCTGTAGAGGGATGCAGTGCACTTTCTGTGATTGCTGGGGAGGGGGTGGGAAGTAAATACACCACCTCCACCTCACTCGCCCCCTTCCTCTCTGATTGCTTCTTAGAGCTTGCTTCCTGCTCCCCCACCAAACTTAAGCAAAGCCTAGGGGAGAGGGAGCCCAACACTGAAGTCTAATACTGATCTGCTCGTCTCCAGGGACATAGAGCAAGGAGAAACAGGACCCAGTAAGGATGTCAGGATAAGAGAGTAGCAGTGATAATAAGCATCACACCATGATGCGAGCAAGGAGTCAGAGTCCTTTCTCATCGTTGCATGATTAGGTCATAACCTCTTCCCCACCCCCACCCCCTTTTTTCCCTGCTGCTGCAAACTGCATAGAGTAGAAGTAACTGGCTTAACATGAATTAGCAGTTAAAAACAACAATAAAAAAGAATAGTTCAAGACATCTAAAATTCTGAAAAACCGGTACCTTCAGATACTCATTCTTGGCCAAGTACTTGGTTTAATTATCTTATCATGTTAATCCATTTGCTTTTGATTTTTGCCCGAGTCCTGTGGAGTCATCTATCATAGTATATACGGGTTTGGACATGGATGACTCTGGTTGGTCTCTCTGAAGGAAATGTAGCAGGAGAAGCCGTGAGCAGGCCTGACTCAGGTAAGGCTTGCCATGCTCAGGGTCTAGTGAGGGGCCCAGGGCAAGTTCACGACACTGCAGGATGCCGTCACGTTGCACATGAGTGGAGAGCCCTGGCGGGTGTGGTGCCCTGGGACTGGGTACTCTTTGGGAACTTGGAGTTGCCAATCTCATGTGTAGCTTTTTAAAAAAAATTTATAAAGTGGGATTACATATTACCAAATTTAGTTCTGAACACATGGCTTGAGAAGGAACCATACAGATACTATTTATTGAACACCTTGTGTCACCTCTTGTACTCGGCTTATCTATATGAGAATCAGTCTTCACCACATCCATATAGTCAGTCTCTCATCCTCATTTCAATGCATGGTGGAGACAAGGCTCTGTGAGGTGAAATAATTTGCTTGTGTTTACTCAACCAGTAAGTGGCAAACCTGGAATTTGAACCCAGGACTCATTCTCTCCTGAATCCACAGGCTCAACTACAAGCTTCCTACTCTTGGAATGAAGGAGAAAGTAATTGTCACCTTTATGCATTCTGATGGATTTGGGGAGTGAAATCCTACCTCACCAGTTGGTGGCCTGATCCCTTGGGATAATATAATTTAAAAGTATTAGGAACCATTCACCATGGACCAGTGCCACCACCCATTAGCAATTTCTCAGGAGACCCAGGGTTTCAGCTGTAGAGGACAGCTGTGGGGAGCCGGTGCCATGGCTGGTCAGGTGTCCCGAGTTTCCATTTGTTTACTCTGTAAAAGAGCCGGGTGTTACTGGAATGTGAAAGAATGTATTTGCTGCTGCTAGCCTTCTCACGGAGGGGATGATATATCTGAATTGCAGTCCATACATTGTTCCATGAAATATGGCTGTGATTTCTACTTTCCTGACCTCTTCCGTAGTCTCCCTTGGTCGGTCATTTGTCTTTTCTGCGCAATGCTGGGAGGCCACTAATAAGGGAGAAGCCAACCACATGAGAGCGTAATGTGGAGGTGAAGACACAGCAGCATACCCCGTAATGTCAGGATGTGTGAATAAAGGTACAATGGCTCCTTCATCAACAAGGAAGGACTTTGACTAAGACAGTACATCTATTGGAATCATTGTTTCTTCCAACTGTGATTATACATGATATATGAAGTGTTTTTAATATGCTAAGAGTTTTTCTATAGATGTGGTGACCAAAATATAAGAGCTGCAAGGAGGCAGGGCAGTATCTCAAACGTGTTTTTCCCTTTCTGATGTCTAGCTGCCTCTCTTAGATTTGGCTCCTGGAGGCATTGACTGAGATGATGGATCTCGTGGAGGTGATTTATTGAAGGTTTCAGGACAACTCACTAAGGGAGCAAGGGAGGCAGCTTAGGGCAAGGGAGAAGCTAACTTCACTCTGGCTTCAGACTGACATCTAGAACAAGTGGTGGAGAGATACTGCCCCATCTCAGGCAGGGAGTCGGGCAGGGATTTTTGACCTGTATCAGTCATTCCTTGGGAGCTGGCTATGTCTGGGGTGGGGTATAACCTCTGGAGCATTTCTTGTCAAGGTGGCTTTAGTTGGTCAAGGGCAATTACCCAGAAAAGGGTGCAGCCACAACTCACCGGTGCGGTTGATGGGTGCATGGGCCTGTAAAGGGACCGGCCAGGTGGGCCACCTACCACATTCGTTGTACTTTCATGCTTCCACATTGTTCCCTCCCTAATTGATATATAGCAGATAGGTCAAGATTAGCAAAATAAAGCTCTGAAGCAAGGGTGAGAATTGGGAAACTTTATCTAGTCATGCGTGCGTGCGCACGCACACACGTACATTTGTGTGTGTGGCTCATGCAAGACCATCTTGTAAAACATTTCTTACTGTGGACCATAGTCAAGAAAATTGAGAAACCAACTTCGACACACTAGATGAATTAGATAGAGATGTTCACTTTGGTTGTGTATACAGACTGATTGGTTCAAACTCTTGTGAGGAAAGGGGACTAGGCCTCATTGTTCTTCACCTCCAAGGTGATGCTTGGAAATGAGAATGACTGCATTTCTTTATTTGCTCCATATTTATTGAAAAACTAACTAGGACACAGGGGATTTCTTCCTTGGTCCCCGCATTGCCTATCCCTGCCCCATGAACTTTCTACAAATCAGGCTCTTCAGTATGTGCTAAAGCTTCATCATTGAAATGGGCTGTCCTTGGGGGAGATTTCTCTCACTGAGGTCATGTTTGACATCTTGTGGAGAGAAAACCTATCAGCCCCTTTACTTGCTCTACCCTTGGGGAGGTGAATGGACTCATCCCATTTCTAAATTTTGGAAGAAGTACTGCTCTGGTTCATCTCGGCTTTATCCTCCTCTCTTGGGAACGTACCTTCCTGCAGATGACATGCCTTCTCGGCTTCCATGCCAAATACTGTGGGGAGACCCCCCGTGGGGTAGACCTGCTGCGCGGATCAGCCGATGTTGCCAGAACTTTTCCCATGAGCAGAAGTCAATGGTCTTCTGCATCACTGTTCAGAAAGTGTTGAGAACTGCTGGGCCGGAGTCCTTTGGAGGAAAGCCACCAGTCAATTTGGAAAAATACCTGAGCACTTGAATATACCCCCAAGTGGTGGTGTTGGCAAGTGGGACGAACTCTTACGAAGCAGCCGAAAACTTACCGAAGGCCCCCTGGGAAAGCTTACTGTCATTGTGCAGCTCAGTTGTGTAAGTCACGGCTGTTAACTGAACTCCAAGGTAGCCAGCCTTTTCTGCTTGTTTTCTTTGTCTCCAGCATATCCTGAAAAGTGTGGTGCCGAGCAGGGAGTAACGTAGGTGGTTGCTTGAAGTCAGTGTTGGAATCCTTCCTCTCTGAGGGGCGGGAGGAACGGCTACCACCTGGACGCCTGCAGACAAGGCTGTCCTGAAAAATGCTTCCTCGCTCTTCGAGAAGGATGGTGAGACTTCCATTTCCCTGAATTACTGTGAGTTTGCAAACCCTGTCGGATACCACGTATGGGCGGGCAAAGTGTGGGAGCCACATGTGAACAGTTGGCATGTTGGACATACGTGCCAAGGGAAGACTACAGACTCAGATCATTTTGAGATTTTTCACGAGTTGCATTGCGGACCCATGAGGAAGTCGCAAGTTTGTGTATTTTCTTTTCTGGGACCCAGGCCAGGCTTGTGGAAGACTGATCGCAGAAAGCTGGAAATCCTCAGGAACAAGGAAGCGGCACCGTGTCTGCGCTCATTTTGTCACCTCAGGAGCTCAGGCTGCTTCATGCCACTCTGAGGTTTGCAGAACACTAATGTTGGTCTCTTCAACTCGCTTTCCCCTGTTCCTGTCAAGATCCGGGCCCAACGATTTTCTACGAGAGCAAAGTAAATGCTTGCTAATGACGTGTAGATTTTGAACATGAAAAGGAAAGAAAGAGAATAAATTGAGATCTAAATTTCTGTTTTTATGTCACATACCCTTTTTTGGCTCAAAAGTTGGATCAACGGACGTCAGGCTATACCGTGTCTATTTTTATTTCCAAATAAGGAATTTTTACAGAACTATACAGTTTTCTTTTGTCTTTTTGTTTTTTGTTACAAGAAATATTTTATTTTATTTTATTTTTATTTTTTTTTAGAGCTATACAGTTTTAACTAGGTGAGATAAAAATTGACCCATAAATTCATTATCACAGCAGACAGTTTTCCTAAAAACCTTTTAATGTTGCGGTCCATATGTACACACAACTGAATACACATTCTTCAGCTAATACTGTATATACCTTCCATGTTTCTACCTAGTCTTCACGGCCATCACCTAGATAATTTAAAAATACACATTCTTTTTTTAAGTTACTTATAATCTTATTTTATTTTATTTTTTTCAGTGTTCTAAGATTCACTGTTTATGCACCACACCCAGTGCTCCATGCAATCCGTGCCCTCCATAGTACCCACCACCAGGCTCACCCAACCTCCCACCCCCGGCCCCTCCAAACCCCTCAGTTTCAAAAAAATACATATTCTTTTATTTTCTTTATTTTTTTAAATTTAGTAACATATGTTTTAGGGGTACAGGTCTGTGAATCACCAGTCTTACGCGGTTCACAGCACTCACCGCAGCACATGCCCTCCCCAGGGTTCATCACGCAGCTACCCTGTCCTTCGTACTCCCCTCCCCTCCAGCAACCCTCAGTTTGTTTCCTGAAGTTAAGAGTCTTTTATGGTATATTCTTTAAGGAAATACTGACAATGGCAGTTTTAATAAATTTTTAATTTCCTTGAGTATTTGCATATTTTGTGTATCCAGATTAGTATCCAGATTCTAAAAATACCATGCAACTTAGCATCCTGTTTTTGTCACCTACGAGTTTTGCATCATACATACACATGATTTTAATAGATGCATTATATGCCATTTAGAAGTTTTACCAATAATATATTGAAGCATTCTTTGTTGACATTTAGGTTATTTCCACAAATTGGCTATTATAAAAAAGCTATCATAAACATCGTGTATGTAGCTTTTTCTTTAATGGGATTGTTCCTTTAGGACTTTACTGAATCAAAGGATAACCAGCTTTCCAGCTCCTGAGGATTGGTGGCAAATGGCCTTCCAAAAGTACTGCATTAATTTCTATAGCTAGAAACACTGGACCCTAGAACCACTTTCACAAAATTCTTAATGTAATAATCACTGATTTTATAGCTGTGTTTTAATTTTTGTTTATGAAATTAATGGATTTTTTAAAAAAATTTTATTTATTTATTTAACAGAGAGAGATTACAAGTAGACGGAGAGAGAGGCAGGCAGAGAGAGAGAGAGAGAGAGAGAGAGGGAAGCAGGCTCCCTGCTGAGCAGAGAGCCTGATATGGGACTCGATCCCAGGACCCTGAGATCGTGACCTGAGCCGAAGGCAGTGGCTTAACGCACTGAGCCACCCAGGCACCCGAAATTAATGGATTTTTAAAAAAGATTTTATTTATATGAGAGACCATGAGCATGAGAGAGTGAGCCTGAGCAGGGGGAGGGAGAGGGAGAGGGAGAAGCAGAGTCCTGGCTGAGCAGAGAGCCTGACCTGGGGCCAGACCACAGCACCCTGAGGTCATGACCTGAGCCAAAGGCAGACACTTAACCGACTGAGCCACCCAGGCGCCCCTGGCATTGATTTCTTAATGTGTTTCCTACCGGATTTTCCATTTTGTGAATTGTCTGTTAAATAGTTCATGTTCTTTTCATATTTTTTATTAATAATTTTTATTAACATATAATGTACTATTTGCCCCAGGGGTACAGGTCTGTGAATTGTCAGGCTTATAGACGTCACAGCACTCACCATAGCACATATTCTCCCCAATGTCTATAACCCAACCACCCCCTCCACACCCCTCCTCCCCCAGCAACCCTCAGTGTGTTTTGTGAGATTAAGAGTCTCTTATGGTTGCCTCCTTCCTGATCCCATCTTGTTTCATTTTTTTCCTTCCTACCCCCCAAACTCCCCCACACTGCCTCTCAAATTCCTCATATCAGGGAGATCATATAATTGTCTTTCTCTGATTGACTTGTTCCTAGTTCATCCTCTAGTTCATCCACATCATTGCAAATGGCAAGATTTCATTTTTTTTATATGTATATATTCATATACATATATATATATATGCAGCCATAAAAAGAAATATATATATATACATATGTATATATATATATATATACATATGTATATATATATATATTCACACACACACATATATATATCCCCCACATCTTCTTTATCCATTCATCTGTTGATGGACATCTAGGTCCTTTCCATAGTTAGGCTGTTGTACACATTGCTGCTATAAACATTTGGGCACACTTGCCCCTTTGGATCACTACATTTGTATCTTTAGGGTAAATACCCAGTAGTGCGATTGCTGAGTCATAGGGTAGCTCTGTTTTCAACTTTTTGAGGAAACTCCATACTGTTTTCCAGAGTGGCTGCATCAGCTTGCATCCCCACCAACAGTGTAGGAGGGTTTCCTTTTCTCCACATCCTCTCCAGCATCTGTCATCTCCTGACTTGTTAATTTTAGCCATTCTGACTGGTGTGAGGTGGTATCTCATTGTGGTTTTGATTTGTATTTTCCTGTTGCTGAGTGATATGGAGCACTTTTTCATGTGTCTGTTGGCCATCTGGATGTCGTCATTGCAGAAATGTCTGTTCATGTCCTTTGCCCATTTCTTGATTGGATTATTTGTTCTTTGAGTGTTGAGTTTGATAAGTTATTTCTAGATTTTGGATACTAGCCCTTTACCTGATATGTCATTTGTGAGTATCTTCTCCCATTCTGTCAGTTGTCTTTTGGTTTTGTTGACTGTGTCCTTTGCTGTGCAAAAGCTTTTGATTTTGATGAAGTCCCACTAGTTCATTTTTGCCCTCGCTTTCCTTGCCTTTGGCGACGTTTCTAGGAAGAAGTTGCTGTGGCTAAGATCAAAGAGTTTGCTGCCTGTGTTCTCCTCAAGGAGTTTGATGGATTCCTATCTCACATTGAGGTCTTTCATCCATTTTGGTTCTATTTTGTATGTGGTGTCAGGAAATGGTCCGGTTTCATTCTTCTGCATGTGGCTGTCCAATTTTCCCAACACCATTTCTTGAAGAGACCTTTTTCCTTTGGGCATTCTTTCCTTCTTTGTTGAAGATTAGTTGACCATAGAGTTGAGGGTCCATTTCTGGGCTCTCTATTCTGTTCCATTGATCTATGTGTCTGTTTTTGTGCAAGTACCATACTGTCTTGATGATGACAGCTTTGTAATAGAGCTTGAAGTCTGGAATTGTGATGTATCCAACTTTGGCTTTCTTTTTCAACATTCGTCTGGCCATTCGAGGTCTTTTCTGGTTCCATATAAATTTTAGGATGATTTGTTCCATTTATTTGAAGAAATTGATGGTATTTTGATAGGGTTTACATTAAATGTGTAGATTGCTTTAGGTAGCACAGACATTTTCACAATATTTGTTCTTCCAATCCATGAGCATGGAACATTTTTCCATTTCTTTGTGTCTTCCTCAGTTTCTTTCACGAGTACTTTATAGTTTTCTGAGTACAGATTCCTTGTCTCTTTGGTTAGGTTTATTCCTAGCTATCTTATGGTTTTGGGTGCAGTAGTAAATGGGATCAACTCCTTAATTTCTCTTTTTTCTATCTTGTTGTTGGTGTATAGAAATGCAACTGATTTCTGTGCATTGATGTTATATCCTGATACTTTACTGAATTTCTGTATGAGTTCTAGCAGGTTTGGAGTGGAATCTTTTGGGTTTTCCACGTAAAGTGTCATATCATCTGCAAAGAGTGAGAGTTTGACTACTTCTTTGCCAATTCAGATGCCTTTTATTTCTTTTTGTTGTCTGATTGCTGAGGCTAGGACTTCTAGTACTCTGTTGAATAGCAGTGGTGATAGTGGACATCCCTGCCATGTTCCTGACCTTAGGGGAAAAGCTCTCAGTTTTTCCCCATTGAGAATGATATTCCCCATGGATTTTTCATAGATGGCTTTGATGATATTGAGGTATGTAACTTCTATCCCTACACTGTGAAGAGTTTTGATCAAGAAAGGATGCTGTACTTTGTCAAATGCTTTCTCAGCATCTACTGAGAGTATTATATGGTTCTTGTTCTTTCTTTTATTAATGTATTGTATCACATTGATTGGTTTGTGGATGTTGAACCTACATGCATCCCAGGAATAAATATCACTTGGTCGTGGTGAATAATCCTTTTAATGTACTATTGGATCCTTTTGGCTAGTATTTTGGTACGAATTTTCACATCTGTATTTATCAAGGATATTGGTCTGTAATTGTCCTTTTGGATGGTGTCTTTGCGATCAAGGTAATACTGGCCTCATTAAATTAATTTGGAAGTTTTCCTTCCATTTCTGTTTTTTGCAACAGTTTTGGGAGAATAAGTGTTAATTCTTCTTTAAGTGTTTGGTAGAATTCCCTTGGGAAGCCATCTGGCCCCAGGCTCTCGTTTGTTGGGAGATTTTTGATGACTGCTTCAATCTCCTTACTGGTTATGGGTCTGTTCAGGTTTTCTATTTCTTCCTGGTTCAGTTTAGGTAGTTTATACATCCCTAGGAATACATCCATTTCTTCCAGATTGTCAGATTTTCTGGTGTATTGCTGCTCATAATATGTTCTTTTTATTTTTTAAAGTAACATATAATGTATTATTAGCCCCAGGGGTACAGGTCTGTGAATTGCCAGGTTTACATTTCACAGCACTCATCATAGCACATACCTTCCCCAATGTCAATAATCATAATATGTTCTTATAATTGTTTGTATTTCTTTGGTGTTGGTTGTGATTTCTCTTCTTTCATTCATGCTTTTATTTATTTGGATTCTTTATCTTTTCTTTTTGATAAGTCTGGCCAAGGGTTTATCAGTCTTATTAATTCTTTCACAGAACCAGCTCTCAGTGTCATTGATTTGTTTTATTGTTCTTTTGTCTTCTATTTCATTGATTTCTGCTCTGATCTTTATTATTTCTCTTCTTCTGCTGGGTTTAGGCTTTCTTTGCTGTTCTTTCTCCAGCTCCTTTAGGTCTAGGGTTAGGTTGTATACTTGAGACCTTTCTTGTTTCTTGAAAAAGGCTTGAATCACTATGTACTTTCTTTTCAGGCCCGCCTTTGCTGTGCTTCACAGATTTTGAACAGTTATGTTTTCATTATCATTAGTTTCCATGATTTTTTTCAATTCTTCTTTAATTTCCTGGTTGACCCATTCTTTCTTTAGTAGGATTCTCTTTAGCCTCCATGGATTTGGGTTCTTTCCAACTTTCCTTTTGCGATTGAGTTCTAGCTTCAGAGCATTGTGGTCTCAGAACATTGTGGTTTGAAAATACTCAGGAAATGATCCCAACCTTTTGGTACTGGTTGAGACCTGATTTATGATGCAGGATGTGATCTATTCTAGAAAATGTTCCATGTACATTAGAGGAAAATGTTTATTATGTTGCTTTGGGTTGGAATGTTCTAAGTATATCTGTGATGTCCATCTGGTCCAGTGTGTCACGCAAGGCCTTTATTTCCTTATTGATCTTTTGCTTGGATGATTTGTCCATTTCAATGAGTGGGGGTGTTAAAGTCCCCTACTATTATTGTATTATTGTTGATGTGTTTCCTTGATTTTGTTAGGGGCATAGATTTTTAAAATTGTTAGATCTTCTTGTTGAACAGACCCTTTAATTATGATATAGTGCCCTTCCTCATCTCTTATTTTAGTCTTTGGCTTAAAATCTAATTTATCTGATATAAGGATTGCCACCCCAGCTTTCTTTTGATGTCCATTAGCATGGCAAATGGCCACCCCCTCACTTTAAATCTGGAGGTGTCTTTGGGTCTAAAATGAGTTTCTTGTATTTAGCACATTGATGGATTTTGATTTTTTATCCATTATGACACCCTGTGTCTTTTGATTGGAGCATTTAGCCCATTTACATTCAGTGTAACTATTGAAAAATATGAATTTAGTGCCATCATATTGCCTGTAAGGTGATTGTTACTGTATATTGTCTCTGATCCTTTCTGATTTACTACTTTTAGGCTCTTTCTTTGCTTAGATGATCCCTTTCAATATTTCCTGTAGGGCTGGTTTGGTGTTTGTAATTTTTTTTTCATTTTTGTTTGTCCTGGAAGCTTTTTTTCTCTCCTTCTATTTTCAATGACAGCCTAGTTGGATATAATGTTCTTGGCTGAATGTTTTTCTCATTTAATGCTCTGAATGTATCATGCCAGTCCTTTCTGGCCTGCCAGGTCTCTGTGGATAATACTTCCAGTCTAATATTTCTAATATTGTATGTTATAGACTTCTTGTTTTAGACTCCTTCAGGATTTTCTCTTTGTCGCTTAGACTTGTAAGTTTTATTATTAGATGATGGGCTGTGGACCTCTTTTTATTGATTTTGTGGGGAGTTCCTTGTGCCTCCTGGATTTTCATGCTTGTCCCCTTTGCCATATTAGGGAAATTCTCTATTATAATTTGCTGCAATATACCTCTGCCCCCCTTTCTCTTTCTTCTTCTTCTGGAATCCCAATTATTCTAATATTGTTTCATCTTATGGTGTCACTTATCTCTCAAATTCTCCCCTCATGGTCTAGTAGTTGTTTGTCTCTCTTTTGCTCAGCTTCTTTATTCTCCATCATTTGGTCTTCTATATCACTAATTCTCTCTTCCGCCTCATTTATTCTACCAGTAAAAGCCTCCATTTTTTTATTACACCTCATTAATAGCTTTTTAAATTTCAACTTGGTTAGATTTTCATTCTTTTATTTCTCCAGAAAGGGATTTTATTTCTCCAGAAAGGGTTTCTCTAATAGATTCCATGCCTTTTTTGAGCCCAGCTAGCACCTTGAAAATAATCGTTCTGAACTCTAGTTCTGACATATTAGCAATGTTCATGTTGATTAGGTCCCTAGCCACCCATACTGCCTCTTGTTCTTTTTTTTGTGGTGAGTTTTTCTGCCTTGTCATTTTATCCAGATAAGAATATATGAATGAGAGAATAAAATACTAAAAGAGTGGCAAAGACCCCAGAAAAATGTATGCTAACCAAATCAGAAGAGATTCAAAACAAGGGGGAGAAGAACGGGAGAAAAAAGAAATAAAAATATATATATATATTAGACTGGTGAATAGAACAGAGCCACCCACTTGATTTTGGGTATATTTTGGTCTCTTAGAAGAAACTACCTCCCAAAATTTTAAAGAAAGAAAAACTTATATATATACAAAAATAAGGGTAAAAATGAAGGGATGGAATATGACTGTAAAGATGAAAAATTTTAAAAAGTTCTATAAAAGGAATTGATAAGTTGGTTGGAAAAAGAAAAAAAAAAGGAGGGAATTTGCTCAGGCTGGAGACGATAAGAAAGCCATGTGCTAGATTAGGATATATTTTGATCTATTAGATAAATTGTATCCCCAAATTTTTTAGAACAAAGAAACCCATATGTATACAAAAAACAAGGTTAAATCAATGAAGGGATAAAATATGACTCTAACAATGAAGGTTTAATTTTCTTTTTTCAGAAAGGTATTGTTAAACTAGTTAGAAAATGTTAAAAGAGGGAAGAGGAAAAGATAAAAAAACAGAATAAGAAAAAAATAAATTAAAAAGAAATTAACAAGACTAAAAGATCTTGGGGCAAAGCCATGAATTCTATGTGTTACTTTCCACTAGCTCTGGAGTTCTGCAGTTCTCATTGATTGGTGAACGTGATCTTGGTGGGATGTTCTTGCTGATCTTCTAGGGGAGGGGCCTGTTGCAGTGATTCTCAAATGTCTTTGCCCGACACTTTGCACTGCCTTTGCCTGGGGCCAGGCTAAGTAATCTGCTTGGGTTCACTCTCAGGAGCTTTTGTTCCCTGAACACTTTCCATACTGCTTTGGAGGATGTGAATGAAAATGGTGACATCCCAGTCTCCACCCCAGAGGAGCTGAGAGCTCAGGGAGCCCTGTCCTCAGTGTGCCCTCAGAGAAAAACGATCACTCCTGTCTCCCTCATCTCCAGCCACACTCTGAGCTCACCTGGCCTGTGACCAAGTGTTTTATCTCTGGCGATGACCCCATTTGGAGTCTCCAAACCCAAAAGATTTCTGCCACACACTCCCATGCCACTCCTCCTAGAGAAGGAAGGAGTGTGTTTCCCTGGATCTGCCCCTTGTCAGGTCCCCACTTGAAGTTCTGTGCCCTGACTCTGCCATGGATCACGGTTTAGGTAATCCCAATCTTAGAGCCCACTGCTCAGCTCCATCTCTATAGCTGGCTTCCCCACTCTGATACCTGACAGCTCTGCCACACTCACACACCCCTGATCTTTCTGTGACCCCGTGGGACCTGAGACCACACTCTCCCCATGGGGGCTCCACCCCCACTTAGCTTCTGGAGCGACATCCCTCAATGGAGCAGACTTCTTAAAGTTCAGATTTTGTGCTCCACTCTACCACCATTTGCTGGGAGCTGACCCCTCCCCTCGTGGTCTATCTTCCCGTCGCTTCGGATTCACTTCTCTGCATGTCCTACCTTTCAGAAAGTGGTCACTTTTCTGTTTCTAGAATTGCTGCTCTTTTTCTCTTCTATCTCATGTTGAGTTTGTAGGTGTTTGGAATGGTTTGATTCCTATCTAGCTGAACTCCTGAGATCTGATGTCATTTCAGTCTGGTACTTCTCTGCCATCTTGTCTCTCTCTCTATTTTCCTAATGTTTTTAAAGATTCATTTATTGGGGTGCCTGGGTGGCTCAGTGGGTTAAGCTGCTGCCTTCGGCTCAGGTCATGATCTCAGAGTCCTGGGATCGAGTCCCGCATCGGGCTCTCTGCTCAGCAGGGAGCCTGCTTCCCTCTCTCTTTCTCTGTCTGCCTCTCCATCTACTTGTGATTTCTCTCTGTCAAATAAATAAATAAATAAAATCTTAAAAAAAAGATTCATTTATTTGAGAGTGAGTGAGCAGTAGTGGAAGGGGTAGCAGGGAGGGAGAGGGAGATTGAATGTCCAGCAGACTCCACACTGAGCACAGAGCCACACATGGGGCTTGATCTCATGACCCTAAGATCACTACCTGAGGTGAAAACAAGAGTTAGATGCTTAACTGACTGAGCCACTGAAGCACCCCTCCTATTTAACCTTTACAATAGTGTTTTTCTGATGGTACTATATGAAATTTTATGTTAGGTATTGCTGTGGATTGCCGAGACACCTTACTTTTCATTTTATTTATTTGATATACCCAAACTGTATTTTTGGTAAATAATAACCAGTCATTCATTTTCTTCTGTGATTTCTATTTCTTAGAAAGTTATTTTCTCTGCAAAGAATTGGTGCAGTCCTGTATTCTCTGAAATTTTTTTTGATGACTTAAAAGCAACTTGTCAAGAAATGTGAAATCTTTGAGGAAAGAAAAAAAAGCAATAAAATATTCAGAAATTCTGTTCCTTAGAAAATATAATAGGTAACATTTTTGGTATATGTCCTCTCAGACTATTTACACTGTGAATATAGAAAAATAAATGTATGCTGAAACACATTTTTACGAAAATGACATTGGCTACAGCACATATATTCTGGAAACTGCCGTTTTTCCTAAATTGAAATGTAACCTTTTTTTTTGTATCAGTGACTATAAGATCTTCAGAATTTCAAATGACTCACATAGCATTCCATCATGTATTTATCTAACCATTCCTTCAGCATTTCTTTAGCATTTGGGTTTTATTTTATTATAAACAATCTGAGAAGAACAATCTCATACAAACATTTTTCATATGTGTCCCAGCAGGGAAGATTCCTAGGGTCAAGGTGTTTTTAAAAAGTTTTTTGATAATTTTTCCCAGTTGGCTCTCCTGAAAAAAAGGTTATACTAATTTCAACTTCAGCCAGTTAACATGGACATTGCCTCATTTCATCTTTCTATCTAACTCTCTTTAATCTTTTTCAGTCAGATGGAAGATAAAGATGTCCCATTATTATTGTAATTTGTATTCTTAGGTGACTAATGAAGTTGAATATTTCTTCATAGATTTATTGCTCATTTGTGTTTCTACTTTTGTTTATATCCATAGGTCATTTCCCATTAAGGTTTCATATCTTTGTGTAATTTGGTTTATAATTAAAAAATGTGATGCAGCATGTCCACCTTTGCCTCATTTTGAGTGGAATATACTGCCTGGAAATAAGTTCTTAATCTTGGAATTAAGGGGGAAAAGTACTCTCCATGCACAGAGCAACCTTACAGTTGCTGACCATTCTTGGGGTGCCTGGGTGGCTCAGTCAGTTAAGCATCTGGCTTTGGCTCAGGTCACCCTGGGATTGAATCCCACATCAGGGTCCCTGCTCCACGGGAGCCTGCTTCTCCCTCTACCCCTGCTTCTCATGAATAAATAAATAAAAGCTTAAAGAAAAAAAAAAAAAAAAAGAAAACCACCCTCCTATTACTCTGAATATGGATTTACAATTTCTATTAAATTGTGGTAATGGTTAGCAAGTAAGGGTGAAGTTAAATTAAAGTAAGTGTGAGGAGCCATTGTCTCCTATAAGTGTTGTTAAATTTTTATATCATTCATATGAGGAAGAGAAATGTCTTAGTGACACAGAAACCAGAATTGAGAGATGGGGTGTTAGGTGGGAGACCGAGGGCCTAGATGGCTCATGGGCACAGATATGTCAGGACTGTAAGTTGAGGGTATAAAAAAGCCCCCAATAGATGAGGCTGAAAGTGGTCAGATATCAAGCTGGAGGGTCCCAGAGCCATTGCCAGGTCAGTGGGAAGGAGGCCCAGAAAACTGGAAGTCCACAGGTGAGTACAAATGCCTTGCCATTGGGGAGGGGCAGTGAAGATCAAATTGGCCACCTGGAGTACAGACCCATTGTCTTCCAAAATTTTAAATAATTGAACCGCCCATTTATGGCTGGGTATAGAGCCATCTGTAACAAAGACTGTGACTGTGTCGTGCAATTTCCCTTGTAGCTCTTCCTAGCGATGGGATGAACTTCTGATAAAAAGGAATGTGTGTAGAAACAGCAGATGCTCCTTCTGCAAAATGCTCTTAAAGAGAATGAGGACATCTCTTTCTCCTCTTTGCTGTCCAGAATGTGGATCTGATGGTTGGATGAGGTGGGGGGGGGGGCACTGCTGATGCCCTGCTCAGTTCTTTGCTGGGCTTTATGCGTAAAGTACTTGGGAAGTTCAGAATAAAAATCACAGCCTTTGGTTCCACTTGGTTTTGTGAGAAGGAAAAAAAGTCATTTTATGCTTGTCAGTAACTATAGAATCTACTTAGCATGGGATTTCCTTGAGGGTGGCACCTCATAGATGATTTTTTTAACAGGCAGAAATCTGAGCATCTGACACAGCGTCCAGGGTAGTGACTGAGAGTGGGCTGTCAGTCTCAGAGCTGGCATGCTGACACCCTTGCCTTCCCTGTGATTTTGACATTTCTTTCTTGGAAAATAGGCCTAATATTACCTCTAATAACAATTCTTAGTAGGACTGTTGCTAAGATTTAATAAGTAAAACACATGATGCCTCATAGAGGTGGGTATAAGTAGAGCCATTCTCTTAAGTACAAATTCCTTCTCAACCCTAAGACAGGAAAATAATGAGGTATTTGGGAACCTTTCCGAGACCTTTTCCGCACTAGTTCTTTTAGATCATTCTTATTCTTGTTAAGGGCATTTCCCAGAAGGCGTACTTTGGATTTGCTGACAGCCTTTCCCATACATGCTTTTTCAAGGAGAAGGGAGGCTGGAGCTGAAATTTGTTATCTTCCAGAAGCCTGATGAGCTGCTGGAAGAGGGTCTGAAGTAGCCAAGCCTTTCTCTTGTTCTCTGAAGAGCTGCCCAGTCTCCGTAGGAAGCCACCACTCTGAGTCAAAATGAAAGTCTACACTAAAATTAAGAGCTGCTGAAGTTCCCAAGCTTGATTGGACAAACTGAATCCAAAGAAGAGAAGCCAATGCATGGGCATTAGAGCAATACAGGCGTGAGAGTCTTGGTTCCTTTTTCTGGAAGTTTATGGATTTTCTTGATCCCAATTCCAAATATGTAATGTCTCTTGTACCATAACTTTGTGCTTTGCCTGCTCAGTCTGATGAGGGGTGGATCTGAGTGTACCCAGTGAATGATGGGTAGCTCCAAGTGCAGTTGGTTGATATCTGTTCTCCAGATATCACAGTAACTGTTCTCCAAATGGAGAATTGTTCTCTGCTGAAGAAGGTTTTGCTCTGGAGCCTTGGGGGTGCAGATCACAACTTTGCTCTTGAGGTTTACCAGAGATTCCGTGGAGCATCCTTATCCACTGTGGATACCTTCGTCGACATTGTATTTCCTGGGTCAACAGACTGTGTCTGTGGTGGGGCAGTTTCTACCATAGTCTGGACCTCCCCTGGGTTCTACCACATTTGAATATGGCAGAATTATAGGTCATAAGTACATGGCAAAATATCCCTGATAGTCACTTCTCTACATCAAAAATGGATTACTGTGAAATACCGTGACTCTCTGAATGAGGCCTTTTAACACCTTTGGGAGTGTTCATAGTCCATACACAGCAGAAACCCAAGTGCCAGAGAATGAATGCCCCTGAAAACAGCACTCAGGCTATGGCAGATAGCTTCCCATCCCAAGGTCTGTCATATATGGCCTTCTAGAATTCCCTAGCATGGTTGAGCCTCAGGCGCCCAGGCAGATGGTGATGCTCTTGACAACACATCCTTTAGTGTTGTCCTTGGTTTTCTTATCTCACTTCTCGGGGATCCCTTTTCAAATAAGCTACTTGTGCTCACTTGTACTCGCATCCTCATTTTAGAGTGTGCTGCTGGGGAACCCAGCCTTTGACATCTGATAAATGGACAAAAGAAGTTTTCCCACATGCAGTAAATCTTGCACAATCCAAGGAGATCCAGAAAGCACTGTGTCCTTTTCTTGCTGGTATAACTTGCAAACTGAAATGACTAGCTCATGGAAAATAGCTCTTAACTGTACAAGAGATATCCTGGACTATCCCCAGACTTTTGTATTTGTAAAAAAAACAAAACAAAACAAAACAAACTTCACTGATGGGGCAGCTCTCCAAGACACCCTTCCTCGGCATACAGCTGACTCCTGGAGCATCTTGCTTACTTGTTTGCCTAGCATATTGTCATTAAGCGCAGACGAGCATAAAGTTTTGTGGAATCTCAAGAAGATCAGAGTTCCTACAGACTATGTGGTGGAGAGCAGGAGAGTTTACCTAGCCTCTGGGGCAAGACAGTGAATGTGTATTGCTGTTCCTGTCATGTGAAGTTCAGCTGCCTTTGATTCTTCCTTCTGTTGTGAATTGAGTAGAATACCTTTGTCACATTGATGGTTACATACCAAGTGCAGACGTTACGTTGATCTCACTAGTGAAAATAGCACATTCACCAGAGCATCTGTGATGGGGACAGCTACCTTGGTAAATTCATGGTTATTTACCATCACCTGCCACAAATAATGTAGTTTGTTCAAGAATCAGTTGAGTTGAATAGGGATATGATGGAGATTGCCATACTGTATCCTTCAAGGTTTTGTAGTAGTGAGGTATTGCTTTTCATTATCTTGGTTGGGTAGTTGGGGGAGGGTAGTAGCTCCAAGTACTTCCACTTGACTTTTCCTCTCCTGATGGCTCTTACTCCACATGTTAGGAAACAAATGTGACTATTATGACAGCTGCCGACTATTTATACTCCAATTATACACAGAGGACTTTGGGGGAAAATAAGCCATAATATTAACCATGAGATAGAATTAGGATGTGTTGGCATTTCACACCTGACTTTCAGAGACCCTACTCTTAACTACAACACCACATTGACATTTGAGTCTTTACTGTTAGTGTTAGTTCAGGCTCTGTATCTTTTGGTCTTCAAAAAGCCCAACTTATCTCTTTCCCCAGTACATAATTACCATGGAAAATAATTACGGGCTCCTCGGAGAACTATCAGAGGAGTGTGGACCATTATGCTTATAGCCACCTTGCAAGATCCTTCCTCAACAGCGCCTCATCTTTCCTCCCGTCAGTGGGCTCTAGGTCAATACAGGGACTTACATTTTCCATTGCAATGGCTGATGTCAGTCTTCTGCCCTCTGTATCACTATAGTCAGCAACATTCTTACTTGGGTTTGTTGTCAAATGCAAATTTTGAACGTCTGAGTCATATTCAAACTTGGCAGAGTGCTGTTTTTATACTTATAAATGTAGAAGTTACAATGCAAGTATAGCAATTATGAATCTGTGTGTATGGAATAATGTAGGCTAAAATTAGTTGAAGAGAAAATTGGAACCATGAGGAGAAACTGGTAGGGTCATCATTGGTCCTTTAACAGAACTTTATCTGACAGATAAAATAGCAACAAATATGTTTAGAGAATATTTTAATAAAATGAAATAATTAATAGGACTATATTGAACATTCATGTTTACACAGATAAAATGCATTTACTTTTTAGCTATCTATGAAGCATACCAGGCCAGTGAGGACTTTTTTTTTCTTTCTTTCTTTTTTTTTAAAGATTTTATTTATTTGACAGAGATCACAAGTAGGCAGAGAGGCAGGCAGAGAGAGAGGAAGGGAAGCAGACTCCCTGCTGAGCAGAGAGCCTGATGCGGGGCTCGATCCTAGGACCCTGAGATCATGACCCGAGCTGAAGGCAGAGGCCTTAACCCACTGAGCTACCCAGGTGCCCCAGGGCCTTTCTTAATGTCAAAACTATTTATATATTCCTTTATTGTGAAAAAATTCATAAAACCAACAATCTACCATAAATTCAAGTATATGGGTAGATGTGTTTATAAAAAGGAGAAGCCAGAGGGGTACATATAAAATCAGTGGGCAATGAAGATCACAGATGGGTTTCTTTGGAAGGCTGATTGGGTTGAGTCTAGAAAATGGGAATACCTTTTGTTTTTTCTCCTCAGCCTTACCATGCCATCTCCAAAATCCTATGTGATCTGTGGGGGATTACTAAAAAAACACTTTTTTTTTTTCACTAGAAAAATACAGTATAGTTCTAGTAATGGTCTTTTTCTTTGGTTTAATCTTCAAGTTGGAAGCTGGTTCTTTGAGCTAGTGCTGTGAATCCTTAGATGTGGCATCTGTGAGTAGATGGACTGTATCTTGTTAGGTTAAATTAGTTTTGGGAAAGGGAGAGAAACTGGAGATGGCCCTGGCATACAGTCACTGCCCAGTCAAAGGCAATACTACCCAGTCGTTACTCATCAGTTTCCTACCTGCATGTCTGCCATAGCCCTCGCGCTTCTCTGGACAGTCCAACCCAATCCCACTACAGCATCTGCCATGCGTTGCATCCTTTACTTGTCTTCTGATTACATCCTGGTGTTGACATTATCCCTAGTGCTGTACTACAAGTACTAAAACATGGATGCTAAGTTTGATAGACCCTATAGCTTGGAGCAGGTAGTAGAGCATTGCAATTCAGTGTATGGTTCTAGTGTACCCTGCTTGGGTTCAAAGCTCAGTTCTTCTACTACCTAGTTCTATGATCTGAGACATCTAATTTAATACCTTAAAGCCATTCATGTATTTGTGTGTCTAATTTTTTCTTCCTTTTGAGTTATTCTTTTCCCAGCAATAGGATTACTAGATCAAAGGATTGTGTGTACAGCTGTGTGACTCAGCAAGTAAGCTGCATCTCTCTGCCTCAGTTTGCTCACATGCAGAATGGGGATAATGGAGTCTCTCATAAGGTGGCTCTGACAGTTAACGGATAAAACACATGGTCTTTGGCAGTAAGTGTTGATGCTGACTATTATTTTGATTGAAATACTTGTGCTGACACTCACTTTTGGACAGATGCTCTGCTGGTCCAAAGACAGGAAATTTGAAGAAAGAAAGCAAGGGAAATTATTCACTTACATGAGGCCTTTGTATTACCTAAGGTTTGAGATTTTGCGTGCTTTTCTGACTCTTCATGTTCATGATTAGTTAAAAGGGCACTGAGTTTGGGATGGTGACAGCTTTTCACAAGATCTACTGAAAACATGAGCTGCAAAAGTTGTTTTGGTAATCTGTGGGATGGGTGGGGGGTGGTGCAGAAGGGAAATGAGTGAAAAACTATCAGATAGAAAAATCCTAAACCTTTCTCTGCCGCATAATAAGACCCAACTTTCTTCTTGCCTATATAAATAATTTACTTTTAGAGCAGAACTTAGGGAATGTAGATCTGAGATGGGAAGGCCAAGATTCAATTTGCGGGGTCATGCTTGGTGAGAAAAGTGTTCTCAGAAATAATATTTGAAGAAGGATTACATTCTGAGCCCTGGTCAATTTCTTACCTCCTGGCAAAATAAATTAAGATGTTGGGCAGGTTTCAAGCCCCCCCTCCCCCGCCAACGCCAGAGTTGATATTCGATGAGGTTCTATTAGGGGCTTTTCACACACATTATAAATGGTTGCCAAGACTTTTGCCTTTTTCACTACATCTCTGTTTTCACGACATCACTGGAGCTTGTGGCTTGATGTGCCTCACAGGCTGCAGAAGGGAGTGGATTTTGACAAGTTGGTGGGTCCATAGGTTCAACAGAGACTGAGATCGGGTGGCAGAGGCAAGAGGGACACAGCCCCATGGTGGGACGCAGCTCTCTGTCCATGCTCTAAAAAGGGTAAAGAGTAAGGCCAGTTTTGGCTGAGGATGTGAAATAAGCTTTTATGTATGTATAAGCATGTAATATATCTATAATCTATATTAGTAATCATAATATATATAGTTATACATTATGTACCTGTGTGTGTGTGTGTGTGTGTGTGTGTGTGTGTATCCTCATATACATTCACACACACACTCAGAGACACAGACACACATTCACTTGCATAACTTTTTTCTCCTCTGTGCTTTGGCCATATTAAAAAAGAAGAAGACTGGGCCACCTGGGTGGCTTAGTGGGTTAAGCCTCTGCCTTTGGCTCAGGTCATATCTCAGGGACCTGGGATCGAGTCCCGCATCGGGCTCTCTGCTCAGCGGGGAGCCTGCTTCCTCCTCTCTGTCTCTGCTTGCCTGCTTGTGATCTCTCTCTCTGTCAAATAAATAAATAAAATCTTTTTCTAAAAAAAAGGAAGAAGACTGAGTTTGGATTAAAAATCACTTGGTAGGATTTGTTGCTCAATACTAAACTCTAAATCTGTAGATTCCAAATCAGATGATAACTCTGATTAATTGACATCATCAGTTGGAGAGTATGGAGGGTTGCACGTCCACTTGTGTGGTCAGCACAGATCCATGTGTTGTTGGCATTCTTTACAAGAGCACCGAAGTCAAATCAGGAGGGAAAGACCAGATGGCATTGTAAAGCAATGTCTATAACCCTGAAATCGTTAGAGGAATAGGAAATATTTTTTTTCAAATAGGTGAGTGAAAGAAATGCCTACAGCATACCCAGTGACGACAAAAAAAATCACCAAAATGATACGACTTCACTTGATGGATTTGGTCTTAGTAGAGAAGGCAGATTTATGGTTAGTAATTTGTGTCCTTCAGAATTTAGAGGTAGGAGGCAGATGAAAATATAGCATGTTCAGCAAAACCTCTCTACAGCCAACTGTTGGACAGAAACTCAAGTTTCCTGAAAACTCATGGAAAAGCCATTCTGAGCCCTAACTCCTGAACCCTTATTATGATTGTGGAGAAAATAACTTTTAAAACTTGATATGTTCACTTATGCACAAAGGTATATTTTTACAGTATTGCAAAAAAGGTAAATTAGGAATATTCTTATATTCCAAATGACCTGGCATTACTTTATTTTGCCATAAATTGCATGTATCCCAATGTGATTGAAACCCTACCAGGGTTTGAAGTTATAACCGCAGCTAATGTATTTGAAAAAATAAAAAGCTTTTTGTCAGTATGGTTTCTGCTTCAAACTGTGCAAGACATACTTATTCTCCAAGATAGAAGTACCCCCCTCCCATTTTTTTTTTAAACAAAAACCTTAAAAGACTAAGCAGGAAATAACACACACTCACAGAGGCATTTTAGCCAAAAAGGAATAATTGAATGCAAGAAAGAAAAGGGATTTATTTTAAATTAAAGAATTTTGACAGGCCAGCCCAAGAACAAAGGGCTGGATTCTATGTTACCTATTTTCCCAGGGGTTCCAGGCTCTTACAGACTTCAATGAGAGGGCTACTCACAGGAGGGAGGCCAGGCACTGAAGAAATGGTGATCAAAGCAATCAGCTTAAAGCATCTCCGTCTGCCTTCGATAGGCCAGCTGTGCGGAAAGTTCTATGGCCTTCTGCAGTTATGCCTGCCCTTTCCAAAAAGGTGGTTGCCGGACAATTACAGCGCCAGCCTGAATGGCTGGGTTTGGTTTAAAATACTTTGTTAGGTTCCTTCTATATTTATACTTGAGTGAGGTCTGAATGGATTGAGTAGTGATCACTGATTTTTGGATTGATGGAAGAGAGGGAAACAACATAAAAATGACTATCTTTTGGCTGGATAGTATAAAGAAGGTGCTTCTTAGGACAAGGTGTTGTCTTGGCCCCTCTGTGCTCATAGAGTGAGCCGGAGAACAGGTGCGATGCTGAAGAAGGCAAATGAGCCTTGGGGCCTATCAGGTCTGGGTGCGAATCCAGCTGTACACCCCTCACAGCACGATGAGCTCAGATAAGTCACCTACTCTCTTTGGGGTTCAGTATTCTCACTAGGGATGCCTGGGTGGCTCAGTGGGTTAAAGCCTCTACCTTCAGCTCAGGTCATGATCCCAGGGTCCTGGGATCGAGCCCCACATCAGGCTCTCTGCTTCGCAGGAAGCCTGCTTCCTCCTCCCTCTCTCTCTCTCTGCCTGCCTCTCTGCCTACCTGTGATCTCTGTCTGTCAAATAAATAATAAAATAAAATCTTGAAAAAAATATTCTCGCTAAAGTCGGGCTATTAAAAGCTACCTCAGGAAGTCAGGTGGGGATTAAGTGACAGAAAGGACTTTGGAGGGAAAAGCGAAGGGGTGATGAGTGTGTCTTAGTAATCATTAAATTACATATACATAGGCTTTTCTTAAGAGGTCTGTCTCTGGCTTCAGAGTTAGCTGTACATTCTACTGCGTGTTCCGCGGCCAGCGTGCATGGTGTTGGCAAGGCTCTTTGATCTCTCTGCTCCTCATCTAGCTCATCAGTAAAAGACAGATGCTAATAGGTCCTACCTCAAAGGTTATTAAAAAACAACAAAACAGAGCATTGAATACAGATCTTGAGACATGAAAGGTCTCAAGAAAGTTACCCTGTTGTGTGTGAGTTGCCTGTTGGCTTTGCTATTTTTCTAAACCAGTTTCCAAGTTATCTGCTAGAACCTGAATCTTCTACCTTTTCCACTGCATCCCCTTCTCTCTGATAGAGAGGCTCTGGGTGTGCCTTGTAGAGTAGCCCTTTGGCCCACCCGTAGCGTGCCCTGTGAAATTGGGTGTCGCCTCTGTGCTCCTTACCCAACATCCAACCCTTTTCCATGGGGCCATTTTGGATTTATTCATTCTGGGAGAATAGGAATAATAGTTTTGTAGATTAAATCAACTGGGTTATAGTTGATAATTGTGAAGTTCTTGTATATGAAATCATATATAGTATGGTTGTATTCTGTATATTCCAAATGTAACGGAGCAACCATGTATTTTTTATTTACTCATATGGCACCATAAAAATGGATAATGAAAATATAAATATAAATTCAGAATAGGCTCTTCTTAATTCTCTGTTTCCTCCCTCCCCACCAAACACCTCAAAATTAACACATTGTACGAGCTGAAGGATTTGTTGTGGGACTCCACAAAAATAATGTGGAGGTGGATACTGAGACTACGGGCCATGTGCCAACCCTCCAAGTCTGGCTAAACTCCTTCCGGAAGGGATGATGTCTATGTATATTTTCCAAGAGAGGTAGGGAAAGCCGGATGATTCTGGGAGACTCTCATTTTTCCATTTCTCCTTCTATCTGTAAGTTCCAGAGTTTCCTGAGAAATGGCTTGGAGTAGAACAGATCTCCCTTCTCTGACCCCAAAGCGGTGGTGTGTAATTTACACTGGACCCACAGGAGCACAGCTGGGGTTGTGTTACGTTGTTCCTTAATCATCATCAAAGCTTACAGAAATCACTGAATTTCTCTGGGATGCAGTTTCCTCACCCGTAAGTTGGGTACGGTATTGAATATCTCTTTCTGAGCTCGCAGACTGGTTGTGAGGTTCAAACTGGGGAGACTCTGGGGAACTGTGCCCCCCCCCTGCCCCGGGTGAGACATGACTAGGTTGCATAGACAATGTGTATGCTTTGTGTCAGCGGCTCTCGACCGTGTGAGCATCACAGATAAACAACTCACGCGTGCTTAAGGCATATGAGCATAATGAATCTACGGTCAGTAATTCTTCCATCCACCTGCGTGGACTTTTATGACTGGTCGGGATCTAGCAGCATTAAATAGCCTACACAAATGAAAGTTATCTTATTTTTTATCACCGGGAAAGTTTCCAGGACATTATCAACACATGCTAAAGTTTCCTCCGTAGAACGTAATACCAAAACCTCGGCTACCTTGCACTTGGACTCACGGCTTCCATATGATCGGCCTCTCACTTATAAAAACGCCACAGGCCTTGTCAGCCAAATTCCAAAGTGACATTCAGCAGTGGATGGTTGGATTCTATTCTGGTTTTGCTTTCAGACTGTCACACACACACACACACACAGCCTACAGAGAGGCTGAACACATGTGTCCCTCCACATTGACCACTTTTTTTTCTTTCTCCCAAGCGTGCCCAACATGTTTATTTCACAACCACTAACACGCACACTCCCACCCACACCTTTGGCAGGATTCTTAAGCTGTTGCTTCCCACGTGTGGATCACAGATCATTTGAACGGCGCAGCCTTGCCCGTGGTCATCCTCCCTCCTGAAACCATGTGGAATACTCATCTTCCCTAATCCTGGTCTATAGTATTTCCAAAGTACTTTACAAGCCCGGAGTAATGGCTTATAATGCTTTGCAGCAGCTGAGCTGGTAGCACACACGATATCTTAAATGTAACAATCAAAGGGGTGTGCAGGATCTTGGTATTTCCGCTGGTTTGCAGATGTGCTGTGTCCAGGTCCAAAATCTGCAATGTCAATTTTAGACAAAAGAAGCTTAAAACAAAATAGTCTCCCTGCTTTGTGTCAACAGCTGAGCTAGGGTGAGGGAACGCTTCCTGATTGGGAGACTACGTGTATTGTATATCAGTTATCTGACCCCTACAGTAATTTTTTTGGGGGTGTGTGTGTGTGTCTGTGTGCAACCTTGGTCAAGATTTATGTAATGGAAGGCATTGTTTTATTAATCTACACCATGTGGAACTCTCCAGGTGCTAAGCTTTGATCTTCCTGCCCTCTGGTGCATTAAGTTTTCTAGTATTCATTGACGATGATGTTTGTGATTTAAAGCACTCTTTTCCTTACTGCAAAGGGGAAACCAAAAGGGTTCAGGTAACTCTACATTGAACCAGAGACCCTCCACTTCTTTTCTGTTTGGTTTCAGTTCGGTATAAAATGCGCTCTGATTCTGTTTGGGAGAATTTGATCAGCACTCCAAGGAGTAAAAGAATATCTTTCTGAAACATTTTTATGGTATGTTAGATTACTGCTGGCAATGCCGGACTTGGCTGACGGGGGAAGTTTGGCCTTCATCTAAGTGGTATGGGAAGATGGAAAGTAAAAGGCTATTTTCCATTTCTCCCACTAAGAAAAAAAGGAAAAAGAGGTTCTGGGAGGAATGGAAAGAGATCCTGACCTTCAGAAATCCAAGTGTGTCATGACCCTAATAGCATTCAGAACAAAGTGATAAAATTCGTCTGCTAAAAAAACACAACGGAACAATCTGATTTGTTATATTTGAGAAAATAGATGATTACCTTGGTGGAAAATCAAGTTCAAGGCAATGTGATAGAAATACTCCTTAAGATTATAGACCCTGACATCAGACTGCCTCTTCCAAACCTCATTTATGCTACTTAACAAGTGTCAAGTTCCCCTCCTGGAAAATGGAGGTAATAACAGTATCTACCTCCCAGGTTACTGAAAAGATAACATGAGTACTTACAATAGGGCTTGAACCTCCTCTGAGCGGTGTGTTTGCTAATACCTTTTGCTACAATTACCCATAACTTGCAGTATGAATTATTCTCTTATTGTCACTTACGTTGTTAGAGAGTGCAACAACATTGAACTTTGTGGGCTGGAGGGATCAAGGCTGGGTTCTTCAAAAGAAACCACAACCCTTTATTGGGGAAGAGAATAGAGACCAACAACATTGATGTTCAAGAGCACCATTATCAGAGGAAGAAATTTGGGAAAAGGCACCGTGACGTGGAATCCTTATGGCTCTGCGAGGCCTCCCTCCCTTCTGCCTCATAGGATAGAGGGACACCCTCTTCCTCAAATCTCTCCATCTGGGGCATATAAAAAAGATGGACTTTCCTGTAGCACCTTGAATTCATTTGGCCTCCTCGTAAACTTCATATGCATGGGATCATATTCTGTGTCTGGCATTTCATTCAGTAACGAGTTTCAGATTCACGCATGTTTTTGCATAAATCACTAGTTTGTTCTTTTTCCTTCTTGTGTATTATTTCACTGTATGAGTATACCACAATTAATTTGTGCATTCTACTGTTGGTAAGCAGTTTTTAGTTTTTGGATACTAGAAATAAACCTTGACCATTACTTGTAACAAAACATTTAATAGTATCCTCTATCAATGATTTAATTTTGTACTGATGTCTATACTAACTTTTCTTCTTGTCACAGTTGAGTTGAGTTGAATTCAGAAAGTGTTTATGTCATCTAAGCCCTTTTTGTTTCTTTCTTTTTTTGGGTCCCAACTGCCTAAATCATACTGTATCTTAAAGAAGGGTTTAATTATCATGACTGGGGTCCATGCCTACCATCTTCATTAATACTATAGCTAGCTGAGCAGTAATGAGTGACAGTCAGGTGAGATTCACCATGTTTGCAAAACCCCTGAGTCATTCTGTGACTCAGATGGTCCAGCTCCAGCGAAAGATGAAAAATGCCAAGACAGCAAAAGATTCGTATTTCTTTCTTTTTTTTTTTTTTAAGATTTTATTTATTTATTTATTTGACACAGAGAGAGAGATCACAAGTAGGCAGAGAGGCAGGCAGAGAGAGAGGGAGAAGCAGGCTCCCCGCTGAGCAGAGAGCCTGATGCGGGGCTTGATCTCAGGACCCTGAGATCATGACCTGAGCTGAAGGCAGAGGCTTAACCCACTGAGCCACCCAGGCGCCCCAAGATGATCTCAGGACCCTGAGATCATGACCTGAGCTGAAGGCAGAGGCTTAACCCACTGAGCCACCCAGGCGCCCCAAGATTTCGTATTTCCACACCAGTGTATGTAGGACAGTAAGGTTTTGTTCTAACTAGTGAAGGCTTCTGCAACCATATTCATCTTGAGGAGAGGAGTACGGGGTAGTTTGGAGCCGGCTCGGTTGCTAGACTCAGGAGCTCCAGGATTCCATGTCTTGCTCATGTAACATCAGGCGGAAGTCAAGAAGCCCTTTCCCCCGGAAGTATATGGGAGAGGGCATGCCTTGCTCTCCAACAACTTGAGCCTGTCCTGCCCTGCTCATCACGGTCAGTGCTGCCGGCACAACTTGTGGGGTAATGCACTTGGAAATAAGTGGAAGAGCTGGGGAGACTAGGGTTGGAAACTAGTAGCCCTACTTTCCCCTTCAGGATGCACAGACCTGAAGAAACAACCTCACGAGACTCTCTAGCACTTGACAGCCACCAGAGAGAAGACAGGAAGGCAGAGGAGAGAGCCAGATAATGTTGATATGTTTTCCTTAGAAAAACAAATGTAGTGAGGTTGCATGACATGAAGCTGCCTTGTTAGGCCCAGGAGAAGGGTTTTCCATGGGCCTGGGATTTTCACTGCTAGCACTAGGACAGTCCTGGAAAGCCAGGGACTTGGGATAATGAAAAAGATTTATGAGATCCCCTGGGCTTCTGGATTGTTTTGTGATATAAAGGATCATCTAATCCAGTGGTTTTTAAAGTTTGTTTTGCAGAGAGCAGCCTCTTTTCCTAAGTACAGAATCTTGGGCGTCCTTTTAGAAACTTAGACCAATGAAGTGCAGATGCCCTGTTCAAAGCAGGGCGGGGTGTGGATGTATGTGCAGGGAAGTACCCATCTAGCCAAACTCTGCCCATTTTATAGATTGGGAACTTGAGGCTAGGAGACATCGGTGCTGGAGGCTCTGCACAGAGTATGACAGGCTTGGGGCTGTATCTCCAGCTTTGAGTTTTGAGTTGTTTGTCACACATGCTTTGGTCCCTTAAAGCCTGAGCAGGACACTCCAGAATCACGATCACTGGAATCTTATTAAGAATGGCCAAAATTAGCAAGACAGGAAACAACATGTGTTGGAGAGGATGTGGAGAAAGGGGAACCCTCTTACACTGTTGGTGGGAATGCAAGTTGGTGCAGCCACTTTGGAGAACAGTGTGGAGATTCCTCAAGAAATTAAAAATAGAGCTTCCCTATGACCCTGCAATTGCACTACTGGGAATTTGTGCCAAAGACACAGATGTAGTGAAAAGAAGGGCCATCTGTACCCCAGTGTTTATAGCAGCAATGGCCACGGTGGCCAAACTGTGGAAAGAACCAAAATGCCCTTCTATGGATGAATGGATAAGGACGATGTGGTCCATATACACTATGGAGTATTATGCCTCCATCAGAAAGGACGAATACCCAACTTTTGTAGCAACATGGATGGGACTGGAAGAGATTATGCTGAGTGAAATAAGTCAAGCAGAGAGAGTCAATTATCATATGGTTTCACTTATTTGTGGAGCATAACAAATAGCATGGAGGACAAGGGGTGTTAGAGAGGAGAAGGGAGTTGAGGGAAATTGTAAGGGGAGGTGAACCATGAGAGACTATGGACTCTGAAAAACAATCTGAGGGTTTTGAAGGGGCGGGGGGTGGGAGGTTGGGGTACCAGGTGGTGGGTATTAGAGAAGGCACAGATTGCATGGAGCACTGGGTGTGGTGCAAAAACAATGAATTCTGTTACGCTGAAAATAAAAAAAAATTAAAAAAATAATAAAGTGAACTAATCTTTAAAAAAATTAGAATTTTTTATTTAAAAATTAAAAATATTTTTCCTGTTTTGTCGAAGATTATTTGACCATAGATTTGAGGGTCCATATCTGGGCTCTCTACTCTGTTCCACTGGTCTATGTGTCTGTTTTTATGCCAGTACCATGCTGTCTTGGTGACCACAGCTTTGTAGTAAAGCTTGAAATCAAGTAACGTGATACCCCCCAGTTTTATTTTGGTTTTTCAACATTTGCTTAGCGATTCAGGGTCTCTTCTGATTCCATACAAATTTTAGGATTATTTGCTCCAGCTCTTTGAAATTCGGTGGAATTTTGATCGGAATAGCATTAAAAGTATAGATTGCTCTAGGCAGTAGAGACATTTTAACAATGTTTATTCTTCCGATCCAAGAGCATGGAATGGTCTTCCATCTTTTTGTGTCTTCTTCAATTTCTTTCATGAGTGTTCTGTAGTTCCTTGTACAGATCCTTTACCTCTTTGGTTAGGTTTATTCCCAGGTATCTTATGGTTCTTGGTGCTATAGTAAATGGAATCGATTCTCTAATTTCCCTTTCTGTATTTTCATTGTCAGTGTATAAGAAAGCCACTGATTTCTGCACATTGACTTTGTATCCTGCCACGTTGCTGAATTGCTGTATGAGTTCTAGCAGTTTGGGGGTGGAGTCTTTTGGGTTTTCCATATAAAGAATCATGTCATCTGCAAAGAGAGAGAGTTTGACTTCTTCATTACCAATTTGGATACTTTTTATTTCCCTTTGTTGTCTGATTGCTGTTGCTAGGACTTCTAATACTATAAAAATAAATTTTTAAAAAATGAGAATTAAAGTATAAATAAAAGCTTAAAAAATTAAAAATTGAACCTACCCGCCAGGAGTGCCTGCCCACCCCTATCTGGAGACTCTGCTGGAGAGGGCACAGGAAGGTACATTATAACACGTTCCCAGGTTACCCTTACGAAGGTGCAGCTCTTACATCCCCACACGCACTTCCCTCCCCTCAGGATTCCTCATCGAGAAGTGCTGAAGACACCTGCTCCTGTAATCTTCGGGTTCTACCATTTGTAATTCGGTACTGGAGCTTACTGCAGGGTGTTGAACAAGGCAGTGAGAGGGGCCCTTGGGTCCTGAGGATAGACAGGCCAGAGAAACATCAGTTCCTTCTGCTCATACCTGTGCCTGCCACAGCCAGACAGGAGCTGGACTCTCACCTGCCGAGGCCTCATCTTTCCCCTGAGAGAAGTTTCTCACCCACTCTGGCCTGGGCTGGCCACGGGATTCACTCTCTAAAATCATAAAGACTTTCCCCTGTCACTGTGGGAGAAGTCCTCTTCTCCTTGGACGGAGACAGATGAGTCTTCGCAAGATCTACTGAGAAGCTCTGCCCTTCCGACCCGGCTGCCTCTCGCGTAGGCTCCAGGGGGTCCTGTGAGGACTTCAAGGGCATGAACCTGCATGAAGAAGCTTCTGTGACTTTGCTCATTTTTTCTTTTCTCTCCATCTCTTTCAGAAACATCCTCTTTTGTATTGTATGGTTGGCTTTGGCTTTGAGAGAGTTGGGAATAGAAGATCCAAATGAGAAAGTCTTGTCTCTTCATATTTCCTCTGAGAAGGTCCTACTGTTAGGATTCTGGGTGGGGTGGGGTGGGGGGCTCAGGTAAATGCTGCTAGTTCTCACTGCGGCAGCAGGTGTGGGATTCCTCCAAGCAGGGAGGTGGTGGGGCATGGTGGGGTTTGGGGGGTGGAGAGAAGAGCAAGTGTGAGTTTCATACTGACGAGGTCTTTAGGAGGTTTCTGCCAGGTCACTGACAATTCAAGGATCCTGTCAACGCATGGTGTGTAGCAGTGATGCGTGGGCAGAAATCCTGCCCCTCCTAAAAAGGGGGGAGCAGCATGTTCCTGCAGAGCACAGGGGGTGGTCTGTGGATACTGGCAAGCCTGCTGTACCCCACTCCCCTGCCCATCCTTCCTGGTAGGATTCTTCCTGACCTTTTCACCAAGCCCAGCGCCACCTTATTGTCTGCGAATTTCTCCCTTGAGAGCTCCTGTCTCTGACTGGACCAACCCACCCTCTGGGTAACTGCTTGTCAAGTTGCGCCCCACCTTTGTTGGGCTTGTGACCTGGCCAGTCAACGTTCACTGCTTCCCAAATAACCCCCATAACATGCAGCATTACTACAACCCTAAGCAATTGTTTTTGCGAAGTTCTCCGAGGGGTGCCTAGGGTGGTTCTGCTCCATGTGATTCTTCTGGCCCTCAGCCTGCAGGGATAGCACCAGCTGGAACTATGGAAACATATGATGGCTCTCCGGGCTTGGCTTGAGCCTGGCACACCTTCATTTCCCCGCACACTCTGTCATCCAGAGGAAGTCCTACACCAAACCCAACGTCAGTGGATCTGGGAGATCCTGGCTACAGAGGTAGAGGATGGGGGTGTTATTAGCTTTATAATAATCTAATTTACCCCCATCGTGGTTTGCTAGAGCTGCTTCCTTTTTTGTCTCTGCATTAACAGAGTGCAGACCCTGGCATTGATTTCTGTGGAAATTCTAAATGTATTGTTGGGGTGTTGCCCCCAGAAGAATCCACAGCCAGGGTTTAGACATGTCCCTGTATCTTTGAATGACTGTGGAGTGGACCTGCCAGAAATAGATGCATAATAAATTTATGAAAGATGTTGGTACCCTTTGAAATTTGACTTTAAATAAAATTAGAGGCTTACATAAGAAAATGTAGCACGGAAAGGAATAGCAGCTGAAACCCTAGCCCAATCATTCACATCTGAAGTTCAACATCAGGATGGTGCCACTATTTATCTTGGCTCCACAGCAGACATAACTCATTGATTGCGGATTGCTTTCCTGCTGACAGAGGATGTGGTCTCAGATATAATTTCAAGGCAGTACAAATTACCAGTACTAATAAATTGGATGCTGAGATGGTTTTTTGGTGCCATCTTTGCATTAGGAACTTGAATATATGTGGACAGCATCGAGAGTGGGACAGTGAGACCTGCTGTTACGTGTCTGGGAAGGATGCTTGGGAGTACCAGACTCAGAGAGATCCTGGGAGCAGGTCCTTATGGTTTCCACATCTGCGCTCCCACTACAAGAAAGATGGGTGGGCAGAGTAGGTCATCTGTGTTTGGCAAGGAAACCACTTTCTGGCACTAAGGAAACCAAGTTTACAGTGAGCTGGATTTGGAAACCTTGTAGGGCTGTAACTATGAGTAGAGTTAGGGATCTATCTCTTTAAAATAGCATCAGGGCAATGACCTCTCACCTGCAAATCAGAAGACATTAAGAAAGAAATCCTTCTAGGGAAATCCCTGAGACTCTGGAAATCAGAAATAATTTTGTTAATGTCCTTGAAGACAGTTATTTTTGGTGGAGCAAAACCATGGAGGTGCCATTGCCAGTAGTTCAGAAGCTCTGTTATGCCTTGGAGGTGTTAGGAGATGCTCTTGAATGAGAAGGTTTGGGTAAAAGAAATTGGAATATGGAAGTACAGAAGAAGTGATAAAAAAAATCTAGGGGAGCTGCCAGTGAAAGGAGTGTGTGAATATAGCCCAGTGAATACTTAAGCCCTTTGGCAACCTAGAGAAGGCATTCAGTGGAGAAGTTTGCTGTCTGTATTTGGAGGTACTGCTTTGAGTGTCATAGGTATGATTGGAAGGAACACTCTGAAAATGGCAGGTAGATACTCTTTCTAGCCATGTGGGAGTTGGGAGTCTAGGGAGGGGGTCCAAATGGGAGAATGAAAAGGATGGCGTTAAGATATGGAATGGTGACTTACTTGCATAGTAGGGCAGATGTCAAGATGGTTTTGTTGATCAGGAACCCACAAGCTAGGCTACAGGAGGCATAAAAGACTTTTCTACCACCAAGGAAAGTCCTGTCTGGGGTAGCCATAGCCATGGCTCTGTAATTGAATGTGGGATTTCGGGGATGGTTCGGTTTTTACCACTCCTGTGTTGCCAGTGCCCAGCTCATTGCTTGGGATGTAGTGGGCGTATGGAAGCTCAAAGCTTTGTTGAACGAAGAAGGGCCTGAAGGGACTGGTGAGGGGTGTAAGGTGTTTAATGCTGGAGATGGAAGTGAGGTCAGTGTTCTGAGTAAAATGAAGAAATATGGCATACGTCCAAGGCATTATGGTTGGTCTGGAGTATTGGGAAGAAAGGAGAGGGTATCCCATACACTGATCTGAATTTCTTGCACATGGGAGTAAGGATCTCCTGTGAACATCTTTCTGGTTCCTTAGTAGAATCTCCAGAGGTCTGAGGAATCCAGTTAGGAATCCACTGTTAAGAAGTGCCACTCAGCAACAAAGCCTCAGTCACCCGAGCAGAAAAGGAACGTTCGATCTAGCATCATATTTGATATGCCAATTTGTGAACTGTCCAAGTCTACCATATGCCTTTATCTGAGTTTTATGGAAGTGGAAAGAGGCAAAGAAAATCTAACAGTCATGTGGCTATCGAAGGTTTTATGACAGCATAATTTTATAAACAGCGTTACATTAATTCCTGTACTAGTTACTTCCTGCCACCATAACGCTGCATAACCAGCCACCCCAGAGCTCCCTGCCCAGTTCAGCCATGGTTTACTCTCTTGCTCGTGGTTGCATGTGTTTGTGGTGGTGACTCTGCTCTAGACCACAGGTTGGCAGGTCTTTGAGGATGATTCTTCTTCTTTTATTCAAGCTGGGGACACGGCTGCCCAGAGTAGGTGATGACAGAAGTACAGGATCCAGACCAAAGGTGCAGGCATACTTAAAACATCTGTTCATGTCTTCCCTCCTTACATCTCATTGGTCAAAGCAAGTTGAAGGGTCAGGGCAAAAGTCAAAGGACAGGGAAGTACACTGTGCCCTGCATGAGGTTTTGGTAAGGACGTGGGATATATGCGACCATCACAGGAGAGTGGCGAAGTGAGGCCAATAATTCAGTCTCCCGTAGTCCCCGAGGGGCACAGTGTCGTGACCAGTTGGGAGGGTGACATTCTCCTCTCCTCTGCTTGGACCACAGGACAACTTCTACACATTGAGAAGCCCAGAGAATCCAGAGCTGTGTTGCCACTGGAAGGCTTCCATGCATTAGAGGCAGCTCCTGGTGGAGGTTATGGCAGTGACTGGCAAGTTCAATGGTACTTGGTAAAGGCAGCTGGACAATGTGTTCTGGAAACTGTAGCAAGTGCCTGTACAAGAAGTTTAGTGCAGTAGAGATTCAGCAGGAGGCTAGTAGTCGGAGATGGTTAAGTGATGTTAATGCAGCTCCGGATATCCCGGGAGGCCGACATGCGCCTGGGGAGACATGGATGGAGAATTTCAGTCAAAGAGGACCTTCAATCCATGTAATACAGCCCCCCACTTTGTCATACCACAGCCACGTGCCATTCAACACCTGTGTGAACACCTCCCCTCTCCCACAACGCAGTCTGTCCCACACTAGACACAGCACTGACGGCACATGGGCCTTGAAAAGGATGAAACAAGGTATCAGGGAGGCAGATGTCCATCGCGAGAAGGTTCTTTCTGCTGTGTGTAGAGAGAAGAACAAGGGAGAGGCCAACAGAAGACAGGATGGGAATGCTTTTTCACTTCTTCATTCATGTTCTTTGCCAAGATGAAAAATCAATGTAGCGAGGAGAGAATACAGCCTGGGAAGTGGACAGTGGAAGAGTACACTTGGTTGACCTTGGGTGGAGAGACCTTGGGGGGCGGTAAGAACTGAAGTGGTTCTACTACAAATAGATTATGTCCAATGTTGGGCTAAAGTTTGATCATGGGTTGCATGTTCCATTTTCCATCTCATGAATTTCTCTCACAGATAAGGGAGAGACAGACAGGGTAATTCTGTGGCTGAGTAGTGGCAACCAAGGAAAAGGCACGTTACCATGTAGTTCTCTTCTCCTAAGTCCATCTGAGAGCTGGGAAAACTTGATGTGTCCAAGGGATAAACCTGAAGGTGACTTGTGCAGTGATGAACTTTGCCCTCTGTGTTTAACTTTTAGGGAGTTGGAAGCCCAAAGAGCTCTCAGGTGGTTTCAACAAAAATGCTAAGACCAGCTGTCAAATCTGTCAGGGGAAAACTAGTCGGACTGGTTATTTGACTTATGTATAACCAACCAACAGAGTAACAGCCATCACCAACAAAGTTTAAAGTCTGATATTTTAATCTTTTCAGCAAGCTGTGTTGACATGTAGCCACAACCTTAATGTGCAAACCACTTCAAGCAGAGAGAGTTTTAAAAGCTGTAAATTAAAATCACATTTCCTTTGTAAGCCTTTGAAACCTTTGAAACAAATCAGTTGGATTGTCCCCTGTTGAGAATCCTGACTTTCTTCAGCAAATGTCGAGCTCAGGAAGGAATCCGTACAGAAGCTGAGACTGATTTTAGACTAGGGATTTACTGCCTGTCAGGGGCGTGACCCTTATTGTTGTTTATTTATCTGAGTTTATGATGTCTCCCTTTCCCTTGAAACCTGGGTTCAAACCCACTTCATGGTGACACTGGTTCCTTGTGACTGGACTTCTCTGGTACATTCTATCCTTCTAGGTGGTGAGTCAGACTAGAGCCAGGCCCCAGTGCGGTCTGCCCACTGTGTGCTGGAGGGATGGAAATTGGCTGGGCCTCCAGAAGGATCCAGCCTCATAAAAGTGGTCCGTAGCTGAGTTCTTTTTTTAATTTTTTTATTTATTTTCAGCATAACAGTATGCATTATTTTTGCACCACACCCAGTGTTCCATGCAATCCGTGTCCTCTATAATACCCACCACCTCCGAGGTACCCCGACCTCCCACCCCCCGCCCCTTCAAAACCCTCAGACTGTTTTTCAGTTCTTTTTTAAAATCAAAATTAATTACATCAATTTCAACTGGAAATATTTTGCCCTGAAATAGTCTTTGTGAGAAGTAGAACCATTGGGATTTCTCAAAACCAGATGAAGACCTACTACTCCGTGTTGATAGGATTAAGAACGATTGTTACTATTTTAAAACACGAAGCCCCAGGTAGAGAGTCACAGCATAGCACCTGGACTCTTGAGCAAGGCCGTATCATCAGAACTATTCATTACTTGTAAACCAGCTGTTGACAAGTGAATTGAGAGTCTAATTATGAAACAACAAGTGACTATGTGGTCGGAACTGTCCATTATGAGCTTCACTTATCAGACCCAGTAGGGCAGTGACTCACAGTAAGAAGGAAGAGTTCCATCTAGGGTTGACTTGAGTGAGCTTAGAGATAGCTGACCAAGCAGATGGCCCAGATCCCAGCCTACCATTCCACTGTGGCACCCATGCCTGTCCTCAGATCCCCTTGTGGTTTCATGGGGTTTCCCTGTGGCCAATGGATAGAAGAGGAAAGACCCTGAGCTTCACAGATGGGTTGGTACAACCAAAGATGCGTAGCCATTGTGGTGCAGCCCCACCCGGAATGCACAGTGCTGAGGGGAAGACCTCTGGAGGGCAGAACTTGAGGCAGAGAATCAAGTCATTCCTTTTGTGAGGAGGGAGAAGCGGTTCAAGGTTAAGTATAAACGCAGACTGTTGTTTAGTGGTACATGGCTTAGTGGGTTGTCAGGGGCCTGGAGGAGCGTGGGTGAAAGACTGGGGATGAGGAGGTCTGGGGAAGAACGTGTGTGGGTAGTCCTCTGTGAGCAGGAACAAAGTATGAGGAACTCTGTGCTGCGTAGTCATGCCCAACAGAGACTATGCACCGAGAAGGTTCATTAACCAAGTGGACAGGATGTTAGCCACTTCTGTCCTTGCCAGTCCACTGGCATGTAGGTGACACTGGGTCTTTTCCATCTGGAGAAAGAAGAAAAACCATCCTGCACAAGATGAACGCATATTCCAGCTTTGGATTCTCCTTTCCTTTCCACACTGACCTCATTGGTATGGCTCTTGAAGGGCTCACAGAGTCTCCAAAACACTGGCAGGAAGTCTTGCGAAACATCACCTTGACCTATAGGATGCACTGCTTGGCCAAGGAGCCATGCCAGCGAGCATGGAACCCACTGGTCCTACCTGATGCCGTAGCATCTAGAGACTGCAGGTCTGATGTGAGGAAGAGATGATGACCTCATAAGGGCAACTTGTAGATGGTGACCTGCGGGGCTTGGTGCTGCCCTTCAGGCTTCAATGATCTGCATCTTGAGCCATGGCCTTTGGGTAGAATGCAGAAGTCTGGCCGCCTGAGGATGGCGCTAGGAATGGCCCTGGTCCCCATCACTTCCAGTGACCCACTTGCGGGAACTGATATTTCCTGTCTCTGTGATTTTAGAATCCAGAGGGGGATTCTTCCACGAGGGTCACAGGAACCATGTTTCATTTAAAGCTAGGGCTGCGACTAGTCATCTGGGATTCCTTACGCCAGGAGAAGAGGCAAGGGCAGAAATTAGGGGTAATTGACCCTGATGATGATGAGGACGTTTTGCATTCGGATGATTTGCCGTGGCAGCTCCTTCCACGTCGGGTTCCTGCTGTAAAAGGGCAATGGTAGCAGCTCTCATCTGACAAAGACATGATGAGCAGGGGGCACAGATTCTTCAGGGGTGAGGTCCAAACCATCCGTCAGTTGCATTCCCTAGACCAGCAGAAGCGCCAGCTGCAGGGACCAGATCTAGAGCCCTGGCAGGAGAAGGGAGTGAATTGAGGAACATCATTTCAGGCTCAGGGTGAACCGAGCCGGCCAAGACTGGGATTCCTCTCACGAGTCTGCCTCTTAGGAGTTTCCCTGGAAATGCTGACTCCTGGGGAAGCTGATTCTGGAAGGATGCAGATCCTACGGCAAACACAGGGCTCCAAGCAGGGCCAGAGGCAGCCCCCACGGGGAGCTGGTGGCGCCCTGCCCCGTCCTCTTTGCTGGGCAGTGCACCGGTCTGCAGCCGCTCGGGTGGTGGCTGCGAAGGACTCCTGGCGGCGTTCGTGTCCAGAGAGTTGGGAGCTCAGGCCTCTCTCCTCTCCCGCGGGACTGGCCCATGAGCGGGGACTGCGTGCTTGGCGGCAGTGGTTGGTGGCGTCCAGCCCGGCTTCATTCTGAATCACAACTCATGCTTCGGGGGTGCCAGTGGCATGACAACGAAACCTGCCATCAGCCGAGAACACATCTTCATTGAGCTTCTTTCCTTGTCCTTTCCTGCTTTCCCACCTCCCTTAGAGATCACTTCCCAGACTTTTTTTTTTTAATTAAAAATTTTTTTTTAAATTTTAAAGATTTTATTTATTTATTTGACACACAGAGAAATCACAAGTAGTCAGAGAGGCAGGCAGAGAGAGAGAGGGAAGCAGGCTTTCCGATGAGCAGAGAGCCCGATGCGGGACTCGATCCCAGGACCCCGAGATCATGACCTGAGCTGAAGGCAGAGGCTTAACCCACTGAGCCACCCAGGCGCCCACTCCAGGGACTTCTTAACACTCCCTCTCTGCCTTCTGTGTTTAGGGAAACCCCACCTAGGGCAGGCCATAGAAGAGATTTTTTTTTTTTTTAAATGTGGGGAAGGGGGCAGGTGGCCCTTTCCAGTGAGCTCATGTTGGTACCATGCAGGCCCCCAGGAGCCTGGCCCCCGAGGCAAGGATGTGCCTGTGTGCAGGAATGCCTGTGGAACCCATAGTCAGGCTTTAAGCCAGGCCACTCCCTGGGACACAGCCCTGCCCTCACCACACAGTTATCTTCTTAAAATGAGAGCCAGTAAGCTGGGAAAGGGGAGCCCTCCCTCCTCCCCTGGCATCTCGTGGGATAATGGGATCCCGTGGATCCTCCTCATCGGGCGCCTCAGGCTACTCCCGTCAGCTTGAGAACAGGAGGGCAGTGGGCGGACAACACCTGGTGAATAAATTTACACACCGAAATAATGGTTTCCACGTTGGTTTTTCATAATTAACTAAACAGGCTGGCGTTAAGTTTCATGGGTAAAAAACTTGTAAGGAACTCGTGACAAGAGGTGACGGTTGATGAGGGCAGGGAAGGTTTATAAAGAAAAATAGTAACATCAACAGAGGATCCTGGTGCTTCTGTAATTTGAAAATTACATCTGCAGATGTGTCTCTGATCTTGAAAGAAAAAAAAAAACAAAAAAAAAACAAAAAAAAAACCCTAAAGATTTGACCAAGTTTCTCGCAAAAGAGACCTGGAAAATATATGGGATGGCGGGTGGTGGGAGCCGAGATGTGACAGCCCAATGGAGGAAGCCACATCCTTACCTGGAGGGGACACTCAGCTTTCTGGTAGCCCAGCAGCTCATCTGGGGTGGTAGAGAAGCTGGAACAACTCCCTGTTTGTGAAAACAGACCTCGTGCTTCTAAGAGTCTATCATATTTGCCGAAAGAACAAAAGGCTTTATTCCAGTCTGGGTCAGATTTTGGTATCTGGAAACCTCACAGCTCACATAGCTGGCCGGGGGCAGGCTGCCCTCCCCTGTGATTTGCATGAAGACCCCGTGAAAATGGTGTTAGAATGGCTAGCTTCGGCCTTGAGGAGATTCTGCCTTTACGATTCCGTGGCTGGTCAACTGGAAGTACTCGGAGGATTCAGTTCTTTCCTCTTTCATTATTATTCGTTTTTGCTTGGCAAAGACTGATGTTGGCACTAGCCATGGTCACTTATATCTTCTCATTTCACTGTCCCCTCAGGGTCAGAAGTCTGAATTAAGAGCCACCTCTGCAGATGCCAGTGAGGTCTCTGAGACCCCCCCTTCTCTGTTAAGGTCTTTTAGAGATCGGGCCTCCTTGGCTGAGTGAGTTAAGTCACAAGCTTCTCCTTGCATAAAGTCTCTGCCTGCTGGGGATTTTTTGAGAGTGGGTGTTAATGAGTAATACAGTGTGGGTTTCTGTAACCTCTGCTCACGTTTTAGACCCAGTTTACTCTGACACGGGAGACCTCATTCTAGAGTTTTTCTTTGGGTCTGGATGTATGCGGTAGCCTTCTACCGGTGGTCGTTGGGTGGATTTGGGGGCAGAGTGGACCATTTTGGTACCGTTGGCCATCTCAGGCGTCCGCATTTGCCATCAGACCCTGGTGTATGGAAGTCCTGTATAAATATGTGAGTATGAAAGTCCTTCTGATAAACCGATGTATCAATACTAATTAGCACATTGCTTCAGAGATCCCAAGTTCTGGAAAGCAAAGCAATTTTTAGTGCTGAAGAATTTCATGACCACAAAATCTCTTTACCTTTGTCCTATAACTTGTCTTTATTACAGTTCCTTTTATTACAGAAATTCTCAATTTCATTCTCTAGTTTTGGTGGATTTAGGACGACGATTCCTCAGCAACAGATCAAACAGAAAACCTTACTCTAGCCTATCCTTGGGAAACCAGAGGGACTGCTGCTGACATGGTCCTACCTACGGCGGAGCTTTGTTCTCTGCTTTCCTTCATGTACACGCTCTGCTCCATTCCTAGAGCCAACACCGTCGTGAGGCGTGCTGGCCTCTGCTCCCACCGTCTTTCTCCCCCAGACTTGCCTGCCCTTCGGGATTGAGCTCTCTTTCTTGTCTCTGCCATAAAAACTTACCTGACGGTTCTAGTTCCCCGGGGTTATTCTCACTCTGGACTCCTGTTGCCCTCCGCCAGTTCTGCATGGTTTAAGCTTTGTTCTCTAATAGCTTGATAGTAACTTTTTCAAACCTTTGTATTTAGTGACGGTAATGACCATACGCATCTTAAAACTAATCTTAAAACTGGAAGTTTGTACCCTTTGACCAGCATCTTGCCATTTCTCCTACCCATCAGTTCCTCGAAACCCCTACTCTTTCCTGTTTCTATGAGTCTGGCTCTTTTTTTATTCTACATATAAGTGATATCACACAGTATTTGTCTTTCTTTGCCTGATTTTATTTGACTTAGTATATTGCCTTCAAGTTTCATTCATGTTGTTGCAATGCCAGGATTTCCTTCCTTCTCATGACTGAGTATTATTCCAACTCTCTCTCTCTCTTCTCTCTCTCTCTCTCTCACACACACACACACACGCACACCCCACATCTTCTTTCTCCATCATCTGTTGATGGATACTTTGGTTGTTTCTATATCTTGGCTATTGTGAAAAATGCTGCAATGAACATAGGAATGCAGATTGTTCTTAGAGATCCTATTTCTGTTTCCCTGGGATATATGCCCGGAAGTGAAGTTGCTGGATCATATGGTACCTCTACTGTTCATTTTTAAAAAGATTTTATTTATTTATTTGGCAGACGGAGATCACAAGTAGGCAGAGAGGCAGACAGAGAGAGAGAGATGGGGAAGCAGGTCCCTGCTGAGCAGAGAGCCTGCCTCGGGCTTGATCCCAGGACCCTGAGATCATGACCTGAGCCAAAGGCAGAGGCTTTCACCCACTGGGTGCCACCCAGGTGCCCCTATTGTTAATTTTTTGAGGAATCTCCATGCTGTTTTATATAGTGGCTGCACCATTTATATTTATACCAGCAGTACTCAAGGATTCTCTGTTCTCCATCCTACCAGCACTACTTGTTTCTTGTCTTTTTGATAATAGCCACTGGAACAGGTGTGAGGTGGTACCTCCTTGTAGTTTTGATTAGGGCCTTTCTGATGATTAGTAACATGGAGCACCATTTCAAATACCTCTTCACAACTGATAACATCGTCTGTTCAATTCCTCTGCTGATTTTTAGATTGGATTGTTAATTTCTTCTTGCTGTTGAGTTATACAAGTTCTTTGTGTATTTTGGATATGAATCCTTTAGCAGATATGTCATGGGCAAATATTTTCTCCTTCATACATTGCCTTTTCATTTTGCTGATGGTTTCCTTTGCTGCGCAGAAGCTTTTTAATTTGACATAGTCCCACTTCTTAATTTTTGGTTTTGTTCCTTGTGCTTTTGGTGTTACATCCAAAAATTCTTGCCAAGATCATTGCCAGGAAGATTTTCCCTCTTTTTTTGCTTTCCAGGGGTTTTACAATTTTATTTCTTACGTTTACGTTTTTAATCTGTTATAAGGCAATTTTTGTGAGTGGTATAAGCTAGGGGTCTATCTCTTTCTTTTGTATGTGGTTATGCAGTTTCCCCAACACCATTTGTTTATGAGTCTGTCCTTTCCCCACTGAGTATTCTTAGCTCCCTTTAAAAATACTAAGTTGACCATATATGTGTGGGCTCTCAATTCTGTTTCAGTGGGAGACTATATGTTTTGAGTATAGCATGGTACGCCTGTGAGTTCATGATGCATAAATGTATGTACAAATGGTTGTACAAATATGGAGTTAATTAAGAGACATGCTAAGTGGAAATATTTTAGTTTCTGTCGTTTCTGGATCAGCACATGCAGAATTTTGCATTATGATTGTGTTCACTCTATGCTCCTGGCTTGTAGCCAATAAGGCTTTCTTGCAAATTTACCTTCTTTTATTAAGGTGAAAGATTTGTCCCTCTTGCCTACCCTAGTCTGGGTCTTCCTAGAAGAAATTTGCCATCATTCCATGAAAAAGGCCTGAACAAGCACAGACATATGCAAAGTATTACGACTTTGCTTTAATCACCAGAGCAGACTCACTCCATGAATAATTTGAGCCACAAACATCCTGCTGAAAATCAAGACCTCTGGGTTGAGTCATCTGTTCTTTCTGTGGCAGGTGTTAGGGTCAAAGCACTTTAGATCTTTACTAGGGTTTGGAGAAAGGACATTGAGCTGTACAAATCCCAAAGCTACTGCAGTCAGTGTGCCTTCATTAGACAAATACTCATTAAAATGGTTACACACTGGACTACAGACTCTGTCTTTTTCCCTGCAGACCTGGGTTTTTTAAAGTTTTCTCTGTAGTATTTCATGTAGAAGCAACTGTTGATGGATTCTCATCTCTCAGAGCTGGACCTTTTATCTGAATCACTAAACCACAAAGCATTTTAACATGCCTATAAATGTGTCAGTGTCTGTTTTACGGTGGGCCAGGTATGGACAAAGTTTGCAGAGACACGTACTGCCACCTAGATCCCACATTTGTGGTTGAATCTTGCTGATAATGACATGGAACAAATGCTGTATCAAAAGTGAGTGGGAGGGAAATCTATATATATAGTACTATATTTTTATTTGAGAGGGTAGTATCAGTACATGAAATACTGATTAAAAATTATATAACTCTGGCTAGAAAATATCATTCATTAATACATTTCTTTTTTCATTCACTTGTTCATTCGAACCGTTCCTGATGGGTAGCTTCAGGAGGTTTATAAAATATGGTGCTAATTTGTAAGTCACATAATAATTAATTTTTATTTGTGTAGAAACCCCAGGAATTCCTGAGAATGCTTCAAATTTCTCCCCAAAGATCTAGAATACATATGAATATAATGGTAGATAATTTTTTGAAATGCCTTTGTTTTGGTTTTTGATTAAGAGACTGAGAAAAGGTAGAAAAAGCTTTATTCTACCCTCTTGCAACCATGGACAGTGTCTGTTCTGGAATACCTTGTCTCTGGAGAACTAATTGCTTCCTTAGATTTTTATGGTCAGCTGGAGAAAGGCCCCAGCATCTTTGTTTGGAAGCCTTAGGATTTCCTGTCACATGGGGTACAAGAAATGTGGCCAGCTCTAGGAGCTGACCTGGGCCCTCTCCTGTGCCTCAGGGCTACTCTGGGGGAATGGCAGTGTGAATGTCCAGGACAACACACTAAGTAATGTTTGTCCCCAGGCAAAGGACCCGGGGGTTCAGACAGAGAAGATGCTGTACACGGACAGGTGCCACCTTCAAATGGGCTGTGCTTGCTTAAACCAGGATCATCTCAGGGTGCCTGCTGAGATGCTTTTCAAATAGCAGAGGACGTTCTCCAAGCTCCTGAGACTATGTAAACCCCAAGGTTGACCTAGGATCCCAGAGACAGAGGAAGTGTCCTCAACAAATGAATAAAATGGGGTTTCCCGTTCACTCTGCTAAGAATGGGCCTAGCTAGCTTTAATTAGATTTAGAATAGTGCTTTGGCAGCTTTGCTGTGTGTGCACATTACTGGTGTCTTGTTGAAGGGCAGGTTCTGATTGAATAGATCTGGGATGGGGCCTGAAATTCTGCAATTCTAACTCACTCCCAGGTTGATAGAAATGCTATTGGTTTATGCATCACATTTTGAGCAGCAAGGTATAGAAAAATAATCATGCATGGCATTTTCCACACTGGAATAATTAAGAACAGGTTTGTATGTACACGTCCATATACATGTGTATGTGTAGACGTATATAATAATAATAGATATGCACACACACTTTTTTTTCCAATAAAATCAAATGGCAGATGGTGGACCACCGGCTAAGAACTAAACTTCCTAGAAACGCGTGTTAAGGGTGCAGACCCCTGATCCTGCCCCAGGCCTGCTGCATCAGAGTTTGGTGCAGCCTCCTGGCAGTCAGAGCTGTAAATTGAGATCCTTTGGCTAGACTTGCAGATTCTCAGTCTGGTTACATCTTAAACTTATATGGGGAGTTTTGTTTTGTTTTGTTTTTGTTTGTGCTTTTGTTTTTTAAGAAGATGTGTTTTCATTGCCAGAGATTCTGATTTAATTGCTCTGGGGTGGAGTCTGGGCTTTGGAATATTTTTTTTGTTTTTCTTTACAAGCTCCCCAGAAGATTGTAATCGGCCGTCAGCATTGAGATCCTCGAAGAAGTTACAGGCTGTGCAGTGGGAGTTGGACTTGGTTTTGAGGCGAGGCAGGCGTCCTTGCTAGTAGGATGGCCTTCAAGAGTGTCTTATCCTTTGAGTCTCAGTTCCTCACTTGTCAAATGGGAGCATTGTAATGAGAACTTCCCAGGTCAGAGAACACATGGTAAATATGTGACAATAGTGCCCTGCCTGTGGTCATAATAAGTGTTAGCCTGTGCATTTCCTCTTAGAATTATACTTGTGCCATTCATGTTTTCTGTCTCCTGTGAAAGGTTTACCAAACAAAGCCAAACTTTATTCTTTGTCCAGATTTCTACAGATCCAGAATTATGAAAACTTGAATTTGGATTGTAAATATTATCAATATTGCTATTTTTTATAAGGTTAATTACGCCTTTATTTCTGTTACACTTGAAATTAATTGTCACTTAAAAATTGATTCGTACTGACTATGAAAATGTTTGGAAGACTTAGAAGAATAAAAGAAAAGTAGAATTCACCTATGATCCTTTCACTTAAGGTTAACTCTTAATGATTTTCATATATTTCCTTCAGGTATTTTTGAATACACGTATAGGGTAATATGCATATATAATAAAATTTGATATATGTGTATATTACAAAATTGGAATCATTACCCTATATAATTTGTACCATGTGTTTTTAACATTAGTATTTTGTCATAAACATTTACCTATGCTATTAAGTGTTCTTCAAAAATATGACTTTTAATTTCTACCTAATATTCTATTACAGGGCACACTGTAATTTACTGAATCTTTTCCCTTTTGTGGGGTTATAACTGAGTGACAAATATTTTTGTACATAAATCTTTTACTACATTTCTCATTGACTTAGGATAGATTTCTAGAAGTGGTATTATTGATTCAGAAGTATGAGCACTTTTATGGTTCTTAGTACATATTGCCAAATAGCTTTCCAAGTTAAATTTCCAATAGCAGTACATGGGAATACTTAAGCAATATATGAGAATAATTGGTTTTCTCAGTAAATATTACCCTTAAAAGTATATTTCCATCTGCTAGGAATTTTAATTTGTATTTAAAGAAAGATCTGAACATGTGTTCCTTTCAGCACATGTTAATGTTGATTTTATTCTTTTATGAATTTTCTGCTCATTTTATTTCTTTTCTTTTTCTGTTGACATAGGAGTGTTTTTCTTGTTGATTTGGAAGAATTTTCTTATTTAGTGTAGATACTTCCCCTTTATCATATTTATAGTGAATAAATTTTCCTGATGAATCATTTAATATTTATTTAAATTCTTTTTCAGTTTTTGGAAGTTTTAAAAAATTATTGTATTTAAATATTGCCAATTTTACTTTGTGGTTTGATTGTTTTTTACTTCGAATGGCTTTCCTTAGCCTCAGGTAGGTTTTCTCGTGCTATATTTTTAAAAGTATGTGATTCTAACTTCTGTGAATGTTGTTTTGGCATGATGAGATAGAAGACAAGAGTCTAGGTTTTTTATTTTATTTTATTTTTTATCTTTTTTTAAAAAAGGATTTTATTTATTCATGAGTTGCGGTGCAGGGGTGGGGCAGAGTAAGAAGCAGACTCCCTCCCGAGGAGTCTGATGCAGGACTCGATCCCAGGACCTGGGATCATGACCCAAGCTGAAGGCAGATGCTTAACCAACTGAGCCACCCAGGCGCCCAAGAGTCTAGGTTTATTTGAGTTGACTGGCAGAGACCCAAGCTCTGGAGCTAGAGGCTTGCATAGGTCTCAAAGGACAGGGTTCCAGAAACATTTTTCTTTCTCTTTCTTTCTTTCTTTTTTTTTTTTTTTTTTTGCTATTGAACTATTTTGCCCAGAACTAACCAAGAAGGGTTGATTTTGTGCTAACCTTGATGGGGGATTATTCTTGACATCTCTCCTGGCCCCACCTTATTTGCCAGGTTGTTCATTTTTTTTTAACACTGGTTGATTAATATCTAATTATTCTGTATTGTGTTTAAAGAAATGGCCTGCGGTTTCCATTCGTTGAGATTTCCATTGTTTCTCATCGGGTAACCAAACAATTTTCTTACTTATCTTATTTTTAACCCATTTGAAAGTATCAAGTAGTTCTGTAGATCTTGTAACAAAGAGCAGTGGTCACCACTGGTTCCAGTTCCTGCTATCTCTGCCTTCTCAGAGGCCGCCATGTCTGGCTTCTCATGAGATTCTTCTAGCATTTACCACAGTGGCTCCCTGTGACATGTTTGTATGGTCACTTCCCCACAGTGGAGCAGGAGGATTTATCTTTCTGGTTTAGCCCGGTCTACCAGACACCCAGACATTCCTCCCAGGTCCTCCCTCCTCGCACACAGACACACACTTTCCATTTCCCTCTGGGTATGTTTATATATTTACGGGATAATTTTGATTTCTCTTCAGTTTGTTTGTTCTCACTATGGCATCAATACTGTTCATAGCCAAGGAACACTGATGGGGCTTATTGACTGTTGGTGTCACTGTTCTTTGAGCTGATGGGATTGTTGCCCTGGAGAAACCCTGTTGTTCGTTGAAGGCTTACTTTTTGTACTGTTCAGACACACTCTTCTCATTTCCTGCTTGGAGGGGGCATAAGACCTAGTGGCCTGCGTTGTGGCAACTGCTCGAGGAAGGAGGGCTGGTTGCGTTCAGAATGTGTGCCTGGTCCCTTTATTTTCTGTAGGGCTCCGTACCCTCATCCTTACCCGTATGTAATAACTTCCTATGCAGGACCTTCTGTTGTATTTTGTCTGGAGATGAAACTTGCAGTGTTAGGCATGGGTTGGAGGGAAGCTTTGGGGGAGAGATGGACAGTTGCCTGGCCACATGAAGTAGGGGAGGAGATTTGGGGATCTCATTACTTGTTAAACAGACTTGCACAAATCCTTCTGTAGTCTGACCTTCACCTCCCACTTACAGAGGTACCTGGTGCTGCCAATTTCTGAGTCTTTAGGGTGTTCCTCAGGGTAAATTGGGTTTTTCATGGGTTTTCCCACTGTCAGCTTAAGACTCAGCTTTCTTGGGTCTGCTAAGTCAATTACCACGGGCCATCTGCTTTCCAGCTTTCACAATTTTGTTGCTGTTGTCTTTTCTTTTGTTCTCTTTATTCTAATGGGTTTATATCTTTATAAAAATCCCTTTATGTCATGTTAGTAGGGAGTGTTGGGGGTAGTATATTTAGGTAGACTATTTAAAAATCATCCATAATCTCACTTTCCAGACATACTCATTGGTACAGAGCTTACAAGATAGATAAATTTTTACTTATTGAATATATTTGTAAGGAAATGGGATTATTACATTCAGACTTTTGGTGACCTCGTTCAAGATCATCCTAACCTGGGAATAAATATAAATTTACTTATATATTCATATTACTATTATTTGAAACAAGTAAAAAGGATGGTCTAAATAATTCTGTAAATATGTTTGCAATGCTGATTGTAAATGTCAAACAACGTTCAAAGGTAAATAAGTTAAAAATAATGATCTCATAACTATATTTTAGCTTGAAGCTAAACTAAAATAAATAAGACGAGGACATGGAGGTAAAGAGCATCATAGAGTACAACCTGCCAAATCCCTTGGAAATTCCATTTTATTCTTGATTTTGATAATTAGAAAAATAGAGCTTAAAATATTTTGTTGTGTTTAATTTATGTAGTGAAGACCCAGCAAAGACAATGTGGGGAAAAAATGCAGTGAATCAAACACAAAGGAAAAACACAAAGACAAAATAAATGGCGAAATAATAATTTCTTAAGCAAAGTTTTCTTTTTCCATGTGTGTAATTTCCCGTCAGTCTCTTGCAAGTTAAGTGAGTTGATTGGACCCCGATGCCAACCATGGCAAAAGCCATTTTTCTTATTCTAAAAGTATTTCATGGAGAAGTGACTCTGTCAATTGTTTTGTTTTGTTTTGTTTTGTTTTTGAATGTCATTTCTCTGAGGCTCTCTGGTAGAAATGTGGATGGCTGGTGGCTCTAAGACCTTCATAAATCATAGGACAATAGATTAGAATGCATGTATTTTTCACTGTGGGTCAGCTATACTATGTTCTGTATTTTATTTTATTATTTTTAAAAAAGATTTTATTTATTTATTTGATAGACAGAGATCACAAGTAGGCAGAGAGGCGGGCAGAGAGAGAGGGGGAAGCAGGCTCCCCACTGAGCTGAGAGCCTGATGTGGGGCTTGATCCCAGGACCCTGTGATCATGACCTGAGCCAAAGGCAGAGGCTTTAACCCACTGAGCCACCCAGGCACCTTTATGTTCTGTATTTTAAAATGGGCATCATTTAAGGTGCATTTGTCTGTCAGACATTTAACATTGTACGCACATGATCTCTAACCTTCACAGTAAGTGCCAGGTGTGTGTTATCCAATTCATTTACTACCTAAGGACATGAAGATTCAAAGAGTTTAAGTTACCTGCTTGATCCTGGCGTCTTACTTTGGGAGTCCCTCTTTCTTAGGGACATTAAGGTGAGGTAAACAGGCGTCTATAAATTAATGTGTATTCTTAGCACTCGGCCATCTTGTTAATATCTCAAGGATTTTTCCTTCAAACACGTAGTCTCCAGCCCATTCTGTTATCCTGTTTTTGTGCAAAATAATGAGCTATCTAAATCCATATGCTAAGTATTGATTGAAGTTACATAACATACAAATTTCTCCTCAGTATAAATACGGGGATTGTCTTTGTAACCATCACTCAGCTGGTAAACAGCAGGGTAGCCGTGTGTGAGGCTTGGTTAGGAAAGTTAACACATAAAAAATAACGGGCTCTTCATTACACAAGGCACCCAAAGAACCCCTTGGGAAAAGACAGGCCGGAAGCAGTAGGGGGTGGGGCAGTTTTCATGGACTAGCTCCTAATTATCACGGCTTCCGGCTAAAAACTGGCCGAATCCATGTAGACACTGGGTGCACCATTCTCTTTCCACCATGTTCTTGTTCTTTCTCGCATGTCTGTTCCCAGCCATGGTTGTGCCACCAAGCATTGAAACATAGCTTGTTTTTCCTCCTTACATCTGCTTAACATTTGCAAAGGAAACAGAGAGAACAGTCAAAAGATACCTAGTAATCCTTCAGTGAAAGCAGTGATCCCCCCCCCCCCATCATCAGGTGGAACAGTTCTGTACAACTTGCGTTTGTGCCTGTGTCATGACACACACAAAAAGAAAATGCCTTTCACAGCAGACCACAGAGTGTCTGATTACCCAACCCGATAAGGCCTACGAATGGAAAGAGGAGAAAGAGAGTTAATTTTCTGTGCCGAATGCACATACTTTTTGTTGTCTCTGTGGCCCTGCATTTCGAAAGGGTGCTCAATTGGACCTTCTCAAATTTCCTTACACTTCACAGCTCGGTTTTTGAGCTGATGGTATGTTGACGTCTCTCTCACCAGCAAGGGCGAAACTTTCTGTATGTGTGCTTCTTTCATTTCCATGGATGGATTATTTTCTTCAAAAAGGCTTTAACTGCTACAGATGGATATCCTTTTGAGACAGTGTTTTCACTATTTTTCACAGGACGTTGAGGCTAGGGCCTTTGACTGAGAGCGTGTCTGTCCTTGAAGACCCTTCAGGCCATAGGGCACGTGTTTAGTACGTTTGGGATATCTTCACATGGTCAGTGCTCAGCAGATTAATTGCTTTCAGGATAAAGGCCAGATTCTCTTCATTCTGTTCTTAAGTCCTGCCATCACCTGGCTTCCCTTCCTTACTACCACACCTCCTTTTTGGGCCCAAAGACTTCCTTTCTTCCAACTGTGCTCGCTGAGGCATCTGTCTCAGGGACAAGCTTTGAAAGCCATGGAACTCAGTACTAAGGCACATGAGGGGCTCCGCAGCTTCTAGTTCTTCTTCAGGGATAAGTGTGGTAGAGAGACCTCTGGACTGTGAGTTAGAGACCTGATTCTCCCACTTACTGGCTCCGATCACAGAGGAAGCCAGAAGTCTCAAACTAACATTCAGTTTTATAATCTCTACTGTGGGTATTAACATTCCATTTTCTTTCATTTTTTTTCAAAGATTTTTTTGGTATTCATTAATTAGAGAGCGAGAGCGAGAGAAAGAGCAAGCACTTGAGCAGGGGGAAGGGCAGAGGAAGGGCATCCCCAGCAGATGCTGCACTGAGCACAGAGCCCAGCGTGGGGCTTGATCCTGTGACCCCGAGCCCAAATCGAGATTCGGATGCTTAACTGACTGAGCCACCCAGGTGCCCCCTAGTAGTTTTCTAATCTGTAAGATGGGGTAGTAACATCTGGATACATGGTTTTGGGAGAATCAAAATAAAAACAAAGGCTATGAAAGCACTTTGTACTTGGGAAAGTCTTGGTCTGTCATAGCTCTCGTGGCTTGAAACCAAAGATGTCCCCGCTGATGTTCTCCGCCCACTTCTCTGCAGTCCTCCCCTTTCCTCTCTGCCTGTAGAATTCTATCATCAGGGCCGTTCTTGGTTTGGTCGTCTTTATAACAATTCATCCAGGCGCTTTGCTCCTGTTGGTTTTTCATTGTTCGAATCACCTGTAACCTTTACTAACAATATATTTTGTTGCTTAGATAAATAGAGCTCAGTGTTTGGTTTAACTTCTCAGCTTGTAACTCATAATACATTAATCCTACTTCTCATCAGAGTCGGAAGATCACATTCAGAAAAAAACATTGAACATCTATTAGATTTTTCCCTACAGCCTTCCTGCAAACCCCAGATGGCCTGGTATTGCACGACAAACCCAAGTGTCTCCTCCTCTGATGGCTTCTCAGCCTCTCTGCTTCCCCTTAGAACTCCTCCTGCACCGCAGCTTGGCACCTGACTCTCCAACTGATTTATTCTGTCCTTCCCTTCTCTTTTCTTTTTTCTCAACGAGTGGCTCTCTGACATGTCTGATACAGATGAAGTCTGATTGTTTGGCCCTTGGGTGACCAGGGAATAATGTTGACCTTAACTTTACCACCTGGCACCAGGTCAAGGCTCTCACCCTCTGTGGGGCCAGTGGCAGGTGGGGCTGTAGGAATGGAACCCAGCCATCTTGGCCTGCTGTCTCCTCCTCCGCCTCAGTCAGCCTCCTGTGTAGGCTCCCCTGAGTTGACCAGAGTTGACCAGATGACCAGGGCGCACAGAGTTGCTTCTTCCGGCGGGGAGGAACTTTCAGAGCCCATCTCCCACAGTGTCATTTTACTACCCAGACAGACCCTTGGAATTCTCACCTCTGCACAGAACTCCTAGTTTTCAAACTGATTTCATGTGCATTGTTAGGATTTGATTCTCAAAACCACCATGGAAAACAGTGCAGAGTTCTGAATCTCCCCCTTGCATAGGTGAGAGGGGCACGCAGAAGAAGTAGGAGGCTTCTTCTCCCTCGTTGCCACAGAACGTACGTCTGAGACCCTCTGCAGTCTACACCTACCCCATCCTTTGGCTTAGTTTTATATAGCGCTTCTTTATTATTTACTAGTTAAATGGATGCCATGGCCCATTTGTCCTCTTTTAGGTCTATCAGCACTGGTCTGCCTGAGCTGTGTATTCTCCTGAGGGCAGACTCCTACCCTCCTAGTCTCAGGGAAGGGGAGTCAGAAGACTATTTTGCATCAGTTAGGGAAAATGCTTCTGTCTTAATGGTGTTGACAGTTGCATATGTGTTGGAAGCAGGATTTGGGGTCTCAGATGGTGACCAAAGGAATGAGGATCATGTGGAAAGGGGCTTCCTTGGCATGTCACAAAGAGGAAGGTGCACCCGGACTTTCATTTGGGGCGGTGGGGACGAAAGGATAATGATCCCAGAAAGATGCATCCCTAACCAGCTCCATGCACTTGATCTGGATTCACACTTCAACCTAAGCCCTGCACCGGCCCCCCGCACTTCTGTGAACTTCATTGGTTAAGAGACACAGACCTGCCTTTTGAGAAGTCAACCAAACCTGTCACTGTTCGGGTTCCCGCTGTATTTTACTGTTTGCACTCTTTGGATCAGTGCCTGCAGGTCTGAGCTGTGAAAAAGTGGATGGTTCCTTGAGATCCACTACTACCAAGCTGGTAGGCTTTGGGTCTCATTTAACCTGCCTGAAAAGACACTTTACCCCAGAACTCCTTTCTTTGAGCTCGGCGCCAGGCAGGAGGGATGTGATTTGAAGTTGAGGGATGGAAGGTGGCAAAAGAAGAAGAGTTGTCCAGGAACTCGCTTTACGTGTCCTTTCACTTTTCCTTATTCATCTTGCTCTCCTCTTTCATCGGTAGCTTGACTCAGACCAGAGTGTTGCAGCACAGGAACTTGGAGGAATGCTACTTTGGTCCTGCACATGATAGGTCAGGACAGAGGTTTTGAATGCTTGCTTCACACCAAATCCTTTGCAAACAGTGAAAACACACCAGGGCTTGGGCTCTGCCGCAGACCAGTGGGATCAGAGTCTCTGAGAGCCTGGCTCTCAGGAATATTTAAAGCTCCTTAAGTTTTCCCTGGGTTGTCTTTGAAGAAGTTGACAGGGGGCCGTTCAGGTCTTCGAAATTAAGAATGTTCTACACTACCTCGCGAGGCAGACAAAGAGATGGGCCTTAGATAATAAACATCATCAATATCAGGGTGCATCAGCTTATCCTCCTGAGTTAGGAGGTCACTCCCCTCACTACTCCATCTTCTCAGACATGGCTGGGAAGACCGAGGGCAGATTTCTTCCCCATCAAGAGAAGGGGTGCCGTCCAACATTTAATGTCCCACCACAGTGGAACCGATGTGTGGTGCAGCACATGTCATTTACTTTCACTCTCCGTTGGCCAGCTGCTCCAAGTTCATAAAACTTTTTCAAAGCACTAAGGATTCTTTAACTCACACACTGAACTGCTGGTAGAGTAGTAACAAAGATGTCTCCTTCTCATCCCTAAATGAAGTATTGGAATAAAACAAAACATTCTTTTTAAGCTTCCAAACAGATCCCAGCAGTTCCAACCAGGAAGTTTTATAGCTAGATGTGGGCAAGTAGGATCAGTAGACAGCCCTTGTCTTCCTGGTACTAATTCTAGCTGGTTTTCAAATGCTGCTTGTCCCTACACACGTCAGAGCTGCAGGTGTGAGTGATTCTCAGTACGATGTATAAGTGATACGTGGCTAACTGAGTACCGCCTGTGTGGCTAGATGGTTACCTCAGAGGTTCCTAGTCCCGGCTAATCTTTCCATTTCTTTGGATACTTCAAACCTACTGCATCAGCATTTGCAAGAACAGGGGGCCTGGGCATCTGTATCTGTATTTTTCTTTTTTCTTTTTTTGTTTTTTCATCAGCCCTCCTCATCCTTAGGAGGTCTCTTCATGTGTGACTAAAAGGATTTTAAGTTGGCAGACCTTTATTTTAGAGGGCAATTTCATTCTATCAAAGTGTAAAATCCATTCCTCTTTGAAGCAGTGATTCATTTGCATCTTTTCTGTATTTGCATATGAATCAAACATGGTTGTAACTCTATGGTGACAAAAAACTGGAAACAACCTAAAGATTTGTTAATGGAGTTAATGAATGAGACATGTCCACATCTGGAATACTATACAGCTAGTAAGTTAGACCATCTGGGAAATCTATGTAGAAAGAGAAAGATATGCATGTATATTTTAAGTGAAAGTGATCTGCAGAATAACTTGATTCTGTGTGTGCATCTGTGTATGTATAATACATACCAATACATGTTCAGACATATAAGCAAACACATACGTGTGTATACATACATCTTTGCACACATATACATCGTACATATACCTGGTTACCTTCTGGAAGGACCTACCATTTGTTAATCATTTGAATTTGTTTACTTTGAGCATGTTTCCTACGTCTCTCAGTGCTTCTCAGGCATGTCTGAGAACCAGTGGTTGAGCGGCCAATGGTTCATTCTTAGGTCAAGCCAGTGATCCTTGGAGTCTCCTAGGAGATACTCCTTCAATGTCCATTGTTAACTGAAGAAAGAACCATTGCTCTGGGCATGTTAAGGCAGCAACGGAATTTGTTTAGGGCTCACCTTCAATGGTGGGGACCCCTTGCTAAAGTTTCAAAGGTAGTATCTATATTTATTTCCAGGCACATTTTTTTTTCCCTCTTGCTCCTTTCATGGGTGAATCAAATTTGGATATATGCTTTTAGAATCAAAAAGGTGATCCGGTTCTACCAGTGGAAATAACATTTAAATTTCTTTGATCCTATAAATCTTATTGTATAGATTATTTTACTTATTTTTTTATTATGCTCAGTTAGCCACTGCATGGTACCACATTCGTTTTTGATGTAGTGTTCAATAGTTCTTCAGTTACATATAACACCCAGTATAGGCTTTTTTAAAATTAAAATTTCCTTTTGCATTGTCAGTATAAAGGGGAGGTTTATAATGATGATATTCATTTGAATGGCTTATTTAGTTTTAAGAAAGCGGGGTGTATGCGAAGATCCTTCTTCTTGATGGTATTATGGGGCATCAAATGAAGGGTCATAAACATTGTTTCTTGTTGAAATGGAAGGACTTTTGTTTGCCTTGATCCTGCCACCCTCCTTTTCTTTCCCTTCTTCATTCCTAGATGCTAGATACCCAACGTATAGGATATGAAGGAAGGAAGGAAAAAAACGCTCAAACACTAGGCATTGCACTTCCTATACATTGTTTTATTGTTTTCCTGAACAAGCCTGCAAGGAGGTGCTATTGTTCACCTTTCACAAAGGAGAAGACACTGAAAGGGATTTTGTGTGGCCCGAAGTCCGTCTTGTCCAGTTAGCACGTGTTGGAACTAGCACTGGGCCTCCCTAGGCCCATATATCTTTTCTGCTGCCTCTACCAAGCAAGCCCCAATCTAATGATTTCTATAATAATATTATCTTGGGCATTAAAACAACTCAGGAGTCACTTTATCAAGATTGGAAAATGCTGATAGCATCCAAAAGTGCTAACATTTTCCCAGTCGAATTCCAAAATAATCCTTTTCATACAGCTCTTTCTTAAATTATATGAAACGGTGGAAGGATAATATTCTTGAAGTTTTCCCCAGTGCGTTTTGTCCCTTTGACCCTTCTCCAGTTCAGCCAAGTGGACTAGGAGTATTGATTGCCTTAGAGAAGGAATATTATGGTAGCAATAATAAAAATCTATATTAGCTTGCTAGGGCTGCCGTAATAAAGTACCACAAACTGAATGGCTTAAATAACAGATTTTTATTGTCTCACAGTTCTGGAGGCTGGGAGTTCAAGATCAAAGTGTTGGCAGGATTGGTTCCTTCTGTGGGCTGGGAGTGAGAATCTGTTCCATGCCTCATGCCTAGCTTCTGGTGTTGGGCTGGTGATCTTTGATCTTCCTTGGCTTGTAGGTAAATCATCTTCACACAGTGTTCTCCCTGTGTTTGTGTCTCTGTGTCCAAATCCCCCCTGTACACAAGAATGTCTCATAATCGGTTAGGGACCGAGCCACTTCGATATGAACTTATCTTAACTCCTTTTAACTGCAACAACTGTTTTTACAAATAAGGTCAACTTATTTGTTGAGTAGTGTCAACAACTTAGTTGTTGAATAAGGTCTACAACTTATGTACAAATAAGGTCACGTTCTGAGGTACCGGGGACTAAGATTTAAACACACAAAATTTGGGGAGGCACAGTTCAATCCATAAGATACTCCCTGCCATGTCTGGAAGGAACTGAGAGCCAAGGAGACGTGGGCCTTATTTCTTCAGTAGATGATAAGATGTCAAGGTATAAATGATCAAGTATTGTGTCCATACAGAGAGGCCTCGGCTTAAAGGGGTGAGAGGAGCAGAATGGCTTCGTGTGGCTCAGCGGGACGGGGAAGAGACATGGTCCCAGAGGGCCACAAAGATTCCTGAAAGCCCATGATGATGGTGGAGCTGTAGTATGTGCTCACTAGTCAAGAAGATTCCCCCGCTCAACTCAGAGCAAGGTCCAAACTGAAAGGTACGAAGCTCAAAAATTCAGAGAAAAATCAATACTAAATAAATTGTAAAAGTGAAAAAAAAAAAAAAAAAAAAAAAAAAAGAAAGGGCCTTTTGGTAGGAATAAGAATGATTGGAGATCTTGTCTGCATGTAAAGATGGGGGAAGGAAAGTGACCTCAGTTGTCTCTCCGGAGGAGGACCCGACACTTCCCTTTTCACAAGAGGAGTTGTATCAGATTGTGCACTTGGTGCACTTAACGTTTTCTAAAACTCACCTCCAGTGGTGGTGAAGCCCACGACTGTTGATGCCATCAGCACTGACAGAGAAAAGTTTTGAGAGGGCAGGGGCAGCCAGGCCAACCTGAGGTTCCAGACCAACCTAGGTATTCCCAGACCCTGCCAGAGGAAGGGGAAATGGGCAACTTCCCAGGATGGCTGTTGAGTGAAACAAATTGATTGGCCTATTAGCCAGCGGTTCACGGCACGTTGGGGAAAAGCCAATATGAACTGTGTTCTTCCCTATTGCTATTTATAGGTTAAAACTCTTTCCTGATAAAATGCTATGAGACACTGGAAGCCAGGTAGATCATGAATTCTTCAAATAAAAGTAGGCTTTTCTAAACATTGGCAACAATTTCCTTTATAAATAGGTTTAACCTACGACTTGCTGTCATCTTGCAGTTTTACACAGGAAATTAATTTTCTCCATCCTCTTGGTGTTTGAGGGAAGAGGGGAAAAAATTGAGAAAGTCCTAGGATTTCGAAAAGCTGCCATATAAACTTTAAAATTAAACAGATGTTCTGTGAGTCACATGTAAATCGGAGCCATGGGAACAGGGGTCATAAACTGAATGGGATGTTCTGAGGCAGGAGAAGAAGTAGATTTGGGGGGACAATTATTGGGGGCCTTGGGGATCAAAAACATCAAACGAAGATGGATCTTTGTGTTTCAGCAAAAGCTAAAGAATATTCCACATCATAAATCCTTTCTAGGAGATTTTAAACTTCCTGAGGGCAGAGGCCATGTCTTTTTCCACTTTGTTTTCTTGGCGCCCAGCAGGTGCCTCGAATGGAACAGACACCCGAGCCATTTACTGCATTCAGTCCCCTGGGAGCAAGCAGGTAGTCATAGGAGGTAGCTGCTCAGTGCTGAGACCCCTGTGGCTGACCTAAGTTTCATCTTTCGCTGTTTTACTTTAGATTTTCCCAAAGCAGAGCCTCAGGTAAGGACTTGGGTATAGGCACTGTGTTGTGTCCCAAGAAGTAAGAGTGAGAGAGGGGGGACAAAAAGATGGGAAAGGAGGAAAAGAAAAAATTAGGGATAATTATGAAGGCTCCTGCCGTAGGCAGTGGTGGGGAGTTGATTTCACTGGAATCCCTTTGAAGGGTATAGAATGATTCTCAGAACTTTCCACCTTGATGGCACAGGCTGGGGTATTTGTCCACTCTTTCCTTTTCTTCACATTGCCAGAAGTCTCCAAGGTAGAAAGAAGCACCTCCATGCCCTCGAAGCAGGACACTGTTGTCATGAGTTCATCACAGTGATGGATGGAATCAGAGGTGGGCCAGGATGGTACAGTGTGGGGCACCAGGAGTCCGTTCCCCACTGACTGTAATAACTTTCCTTCTCTTTCTCCTCCTTTGATCTATCCTGGATGGTATTTATATATGCCTTTGAATACCTTTTAAATATAAACACATTGGCCCTTTATTTCAAGTGATTAATTTTCCTATATGGAGTAGTAGTGAGAGACTAACGACATCATTAAGGACAATAAGCATGCTCTGCCTCCGCAATCCTTATGTACTGCCATGCCCTTCATGGGGAAAGATTCCTAGAGGAGCTTTCCATCCTAAGCTGGGCCCATTCAACCTTGTCTCTCTCCCTGTCTCAGTGCTTCCCTACGGTGAGCATTGGCCCTCCCATTCCAATCTCATTTCTGCCTGTATCTTTGCTGATTTAAGTTACTCATCATTCAATTCACCTGAAAAGCTGTCTTTCCACTTTCATCCTCTTTGCTAGCTATTATGGGTTGAATTGTGTGTCCTCCTTCCTCATTCATAGGATGAAGTCCAAACGCTCCAGTCCCTCAGAATGTGACCTTCTTTGTAAACAGGGTTAGTTAAGAGGAGGTGTAACTACTAGTAGGTTTAACCACCTACTAGAGTAGAGTGGCCCTAATCTAATTAGAATGTTGTCTTTAAGAAAGGGGGAGATTTGCACCCAGAGGCAGACAAGTATAGAGGTAAAAATGTGAAGAAACACAGTGAGAGGGTAACAGCCTGCAAGAGGAAGAGAAAGGCCTGGAACACATCCTTCCCTCACTACCCTCTGAGAACTTACCCTGCCAATACCTTGACTTTACACCTCTAGCCTCCAACACTGTGAGACAACAGATTTCTGGGTTCAGACCACTCAGTTAGTGGTGTTTTGTTATGGCAGCCCTAGCAAAAGCATGCATGAGCCATTCCCTATGTCCAGCTCAAATTTTTCCTCTTTTCTGAATTTCAGTGGATTATAAATAGTCCTGGACCTGGTGTTAGAAACTCTGGGTCTAGTCCTGGCAATGATCATTAATGAGTAATATAAACATGGGCAAGTATTTTCACCTCTTTGGGTCTCTTCATAGTGCAAAATCAGGGTCATAACTATCCTGCCCCGATGTCTCAGAGTGGGGATCCTCCCATCTGCATGAAAGGGTTTGTAATCTCGAGAGCAGCACGCTGGTGCACAGAGCAGGCGTAAAGAAAGGAACGTGTTAAATTTTGATCTGGGCATCAAGGGGACTTTGCTATGGTTGCTTATCTTCTTTTAGCCTCAGTCCTGTCTTCAATTAATTGAGGTGACTTTTTAAGGCCCCCTCTAAGCTCTCAAGCTCTGGGATTACATGGTATTATTATTCGTTATTTATTGATTCAATAAATATTGATTTTCTGCTCTTCCAGGTTGTGCATGAGGCACAAGGGAGTGAGTAACTTCAGTCTTGGTCTTCCAGGAACTTTGTTCCTCCAAACTTTTCCTTCTTAGTAAATCCCACAGTGGCCATCTCCACCCTTAGATGACATATTTTCCTCATCCTTAGAGGAACGAAATCTTGGAGAAACATAAAGATGGGATCAAGAAGGGATGGTTTGGAAAGAGACAGTTTCCAAAGCTGTGCTGTTTTGTCAACAGTTAGGGAAACGATTGGCTATGGATTCCTTTGTATAGGCCAAGAGTGACATTTTATTAAAATTTCATCTTCCAAAATGTTCTAGCTCAGCCTGGCTTCATTTTGTTGGCATATCTCTGGGTTTACTAACAACACACAGCTGTTAAAGGTGTGGGGAGAGCCTATCTTCTCATTGAATGGTTTCTGACAATTAGAATTTGTGTTGTCAGTTGTGTCTCCAGTTCCTCTTGAGGTTTTGTTTCATTTTGGTTGTATTTTGCATCATGGGTATTCTATTTACTAGAGAGAGATGCTGTATGACCTTCTTTCATCTAGCTAAACATCTCTGCATGTCTGTCTCTGTGGCACACATCAGTCCAGATAGACATTGGATTTGGAATATTTCACTAAAGCAGCCAAAATGTTTTTGGAGGATCTATAACTATCTTGCTCAGAGTAGCTGGGAATACATTAATCACAAGTCAAGGAAGCACATTATCCCCATAGAAAGTTCCAGTCTGCTGGGAAATAAGTATATAAAGAAAGATAACAGAAGAAACAAAACTGGAGGCATCATGTGACCTGATTTCAAGCTATATTATAAAGTTATAATAATCAAAACCTTAGGGTATTGGCATAAAAACGGACACACAGATCAGTGGGACAGAGAGCCCAGAAATAAATCCAAGCAGGTTTGGTCAATTACAACAAAGGAGACAAAAATATATGATGGATAAAGGAGGTCCCTTCAGTAAACTATGTTGAGGAAACTATACCACCACTTTATGCCATATACAAAAAACTCAAAATGGATTAACAACTTGAATGTGAGTCCAGAAACTGTAAAACTCCTGGAAGAAAATGCAGGTGGTGCGCTCTTTGACATCACTCTTGGCGATATTTTTTGGATCTGAGTCCAAAGACAATGGCAACGAAAGCAAAAATAAACAAATGAGACTACAACAGGCAAAGTTTCTGCTCAGTGAAGGAAACCATCAACCAGGTAAAAAGATGAGGTACTGAATGGGAGAAGTTCTTTGCAAAGCATGTCTGATAAGGGGTTAATATCCAAAAATCTATAAGGAACTCCTATAGTTCGTCATCATCATCAATATTAAAAAAACAACTCAAGTAGGGAAAATGGGAAGAAGACCTGAATAGACATTTCTGTGAAGAAGACATCCAGATATGGACCCTCAACTCTATGGTCAATTAATCTTCGACAAAACAGGAAAAAATATACAGTGGAAAAAAGACAGTCTCTTCAATAAATGGTGCTGGGAAAATTGGACAGCTATATGTAGAAGAATGAAACTTGACCATTCTCTTACACAGTACACAAAGATAAACTCAAAATGGAAAAAAGACCTCAACGTGAGACAGGAATCCATCAGAATCCTAGAGGAGAACATAGGCAGTCATCTCTTCGATATCAGCCACAGCAACTTCTTTCAAGATATGTCTCCAAAGGCAAAGGAAACAAAAGCTAAAATAAACTTTTGGGACTTCATCAAGATCAAAAGCTTCTGCACAGCAAAGGAAACAGTCAAAAAAACAAAGAGGGAACCCACGGAATGGGAGAAGATATTTGCAAATGACAGTACAGACAAAAGGTTGATATCCAGGATCTATAAAGAGCTCCTCAAACTCAACACTCACCAAACAGACAATCATATCAAAAAATGGGCAGAAGATATGGACAGACACTTTTCCAATAAAGACATACAAATGGCTATCAGACACATGAAAAAATCTTCATCATTACTAGCTATCATGGAGATTCAAATTAAAACCACATTGAGATATGACCTTACACCAGTTAGAATGGCCAAAATTAGCAAGACAGGAAACAACATGTATTGGAGGGGATGTGGAGAAAGGGGAACCCTCTTACACTGTTGGTGGGAATGCAAGTTGGTGCAGCCTCTTTGGAGAACAGTGTGGAGATTCCTCAAAAAATTAAAAATAGAACTTCCCTATGACCCTGCAATTGCACTCCTGGGTATTTACCCCAAGGATACAGATGTCGTGAAAAGAAGGGCCATCTGTACCCCAATGTTTATAGCAGCAATGGCCATGGTCGCCAAACTGTGGAAAGAACCAAGATGCCCTTCAACGGACGAATGGATAAGGAAGATGTGGTCCATATACACTATGGAGTATGATGCCTCTATCAGAAAGGACGAATACCCAACTTTTGTAGCAACATGGACGCGACTGGAAGAGATTATGCTGAGTGAAATAAGTCAAGCAGAGAGAGTCAATTATCATATGGTTTCACTTATTTGCGGAGCATAACAAATAGCATGGAGGACATGGGGAGTTAGAGAGGAGAAGGGAGTTGGGGGAAATTGGAAGGGGAGGTGAACCATGAGAGACTATGAACTCTGAAAAACAATCTGAGGGGTTTGAAGGGGCGGGAGGTGGGAGTTTGGGGTACCAGGTGGTGGGTATTATAGAGGGCACAGATTGCATGGAGCACTGGGTGTGGTGAAAAAATAATGAATACTGTTATGCTGAAAATAAAAAAAAATTAATTAATAAAAAAAAGACATATAGATGGACAACAGATGCATGAAAAGATGCTCCAAATCATATTCATTAAGGAAATGGAAGTCAGAACCACAAAAAGGTAACATGGCATACCTGTCAGATTGGCTCTAATCAAAAGGACAAGAAATAACAAGTATTGGAGAGAATAGAGAAAAAAGGGAACCCTGGAAAATTAAAAATAGAACTACCACATGATACCGCTGTTCTGAGTTTTTATCCAAAGAGAATAAAACACTAATTTGGAAAGAGAGATGTACCCCTATGTTCATTGCAGGATTATTTTACAATAGCCAAGACAAGGAAACAACCAAAGTGTCCACTGACGGAAGAATGGATAAAGATGTGGTGCACACACACGCATACACAATGGAATACTTCTCAGCTATGAAAAGAATGAGATCTTCCCATTTGTGACAATATGGATGGACCTGGAGGGTGTTATGCTAAGTGAAATAAGCCAGAGAAAGACGAATACCCTATGACTGCACTCATCTGTAGTCTCTAAAAAAACAAAACAAATGAATGCGAAAAGGAAAACAAAACTCACAGATACAGAAACTAGATTGGTAGTTGCCAAAGTGGTAAGGGGTGGGGAGGTTAGGTGACATGGGTGAAGGGGGTCAAAAGGTTACAAGCATATAGTTTGTATATACAAACATATAACATATAGTTATAGAATAAGTCATGGGGGTATGACATCCAGCATGGTGACTGTAGTCAGTAATACTGTATTGACATTGGAATGTTGCGGAGAAAGTGAATCTTAAAAGTTCTCATCAGAAGAGAGATGCCTGGGTGGTGCAGTCAGTTAAGCATCCGACTCTGGGTTTTGACTCAGGTCCTGCTCTCGAGGTTGTGAGATCAAATCCTGGCTCCAAGCTCAGCCCAGAGTCTGATTGAGACTCTCTCTCCCTTTTCCTTTGCCCCTCCCCCGCTCCCCCTGCTCCCCCACTCCCCCTGCCAAAGAACGAACGAACGAATGAATGAATGAATAAATAAATCTTTTAAAAATGTTCTCATCATAAAAAAAAGACATTTTGTCATTTTGAGTGGTGACATGGTAACTAGATGTACTGTGGTGATGATCTCACAATATTTGTAGTTAGCCAAATCATTGTGTTAGACCTGAAACTACTGTAATACTGTATATCAGTTACATTTCAGTAAAACAGAGATACAAATAAATATAAAAAGCGATGACTGAAGTTCAGAAAATAAGTGCCAAGGCCTTGGGCTAGGGACAGAGGGAGGTGGGGGGGACCTTGGATGGTGTGGACAAAGGAGTCTGCTCTGGGAGGTAATATTTGAGCAGACACTTGAATGAAGAGGAATGAGATGTGGGGAGCTTTGGAGTACAAAATTTTTGCCATGCAGAAGAAACAGAAAATACAAAGACCTCAAGGAGGGGAAAGATTTGGCATGCTAAGACAAGCAGGAGAGGGCATGGGTAGATTATAAAAGCAGGTGGCTTACCAGTATTATTCCCGAGGGCACCCCATCCCCAGCCCCATTTCTCTATTTCTCTTATGTTTGAATGACTTCTTCGGGCCAGTTGGTCACCTAACTGGTCTATCTGTTTAATACTATTTCTACATTGTCTGTAAACCTTGGTCCCTGGGAATTGGATTTATTAAGTCATAACCTAAGGGGAAGTGTTTGGGGGAATAGTTAGGTTTAGTTCTTTAACCGTGGGAAGGGGAGATGAGCTAATAGGTATCTCAGACCAGAGTCATTCAGTGTTAAGAAAGATGAACCCATTTGAAATCACACAAGAAAAGGAGGATTTAGCTTAAAAATGGCGGGGATGTTCATGGAACCCGGGGGCAGGAGGTATGACTGGGCTTTATTGTCTCAGGCAGCTCCCAGAAAGAGAACAAGCCCTCTTTCTGGAGGGCTTGTACTTGCATGGCTGTGTTTTTGCCTTTCTGCTCCATTCTGCTCTCTGCAGCATCTCGCTCTGCAAGGCATTTTGTTATCTCAGCCCTTTAACTTAGGGTTGCACTTAAGGATATCCTATCCTTTAAGGATATCCTTGACCTTTTGTGCCCACCCTGGTCCCACTAACTATAGATTTTAGTCTCAACTACAAGATCTTGGAATAATGATGGCATGGCCCAGTAGGGGTCCAGCATTCATCTTTGGTCAGTATAGATGTACCTGGTGTAGTCTTTCTTTTCTGGGGTCATAGGGATACTTCTTTGGTAGGGCAGCTTCTCTAGTGATGATGTATAGATGGAGATAGAATCAGGGCTGTCTTTAGAAAAGATGGTATAAGTAGAATGTCCTTGGGATGGAAGGATGCCCAGCGAAAGGATGAAATGGGGTCTGGAAAGAAGACTGGTGGGGAAAAGGAAGAGCTTAGATATTGTGGGAGGAAGTACAGTGGCTGTGAAGATGTAGGTTTAGATTTCATCTGATACTTTCTATAACATGTCCACGTGTGTATGTACACATATGAACTTCATCTTCCGCAAGCATGCAACTTACAGGAAAATTAAATTAAAATTCAGAATGACTTTAAGCTAATTCATTCTGCTTTGTTGTTTACCTTCTATAAATAGCCTGGCTTAATTGTTACATATAATTCTTGCATAATTAAGATTTAATTATTTGAGACTGCTATGTGGCACCAACACCCACATTTTTTTTTTAACTTCATCAGCATACAGGAAATCTACATTTCCCAGCCTTTTCTGCAGGTCCATGTGACTAGGTTGTGGTCAGAGATACATTGGTAAATTTGTATCCCTGAAATCTTTCTACCCAAATCTCCATGCTCTGTCATTCTTCCCTTGCCTGCCATTTCAAGTCTGAGGACACACTACAGCATTCCAAGTCTGAAGAGTTGGTTCAACCATGGGATGGAAAATTCTAGATTCTTAGATGACTCCATGGAGCAGAGACCCTTTATGGACTTGAATTAGTCTAAGATATGAGAGATAAATGAGCAACACCACTGATTTTTTAATGTTAATTATAATGACTCTTAGTTTTATCCTTATTAGTACATTGAGGATACTTCTTTTTTGGAGTTTCTGCCTTCTCCTCTAATGGGGTGGTAGAGATATATGCATATACTTTTTAAAGACTTTTTTTGAGAGAGATGGAGATAGTGTGAGAAAGAGGAGGGGGTAAAGGAGAGGGAAAATCTCAAACAGACTCCCCACTGAGTGTGGAGCCTGATATGGGGCTTGATCTCACAACCCTGAGATCATGACCTGAGCCGAGACCAAGAGTGGGACACTTAACCGACTGAGCCACCCAGGTGCTCTGAGATGTATGAACATTTTAACAAAAAGCTAATAAATCCATAAGACAGGGTATAAGGTTATAATAGAGTGAAAATTAATGGCAAAGAGGATATATTAATCTGACACTAAAGAGATTCTTTTATAAAGGAACTATCGGTAATGAATCTAGATGTTTAATCTCTAGGGATGGCATGTAATTCACTTATTGATTTTTTTAAAAAAATTTTTATTTCTTTTCAGCGTGACAGTATTCATTGTTTTTGCACCACACCTAGTGCTCCATGCAATCCGTGCCCTCCCTAATACCCACCACCTGGTTCCCCCAACCTCCCACCACCCCCCCGCCCCTTCAAAACCCTTGATTTTTTTTTTTTTTTGGACCACAGACTCTGTTTGCTTTACATGAGAATATTTGAATTTCATGTTTCAAGTCCATCCCAAAATGCTAGCTATAGTGCAGTCTTTTATTTAGTATTGGTAATGGAAATATAAATAGAAGCACAATTCAATAATGTTGAAGTATTCCCACTGCCCCCCACAGAGCTGACATAAACATACAGCACAGATGATATATGCAAGTCTATCAAGACACACACACATGCACACACACACCCATGCTAACAGGTCACACGTGCTGGTAATGGTATATGGTTTGTTTTATTTTTTATTTATTTATTTGTCTTTATTTATTTGTTTGCTTTGGAGTTTCTGACAGTCTGGAACTAACCTATTTTGTTTTGTCATTAATTCTGAGTTTGTAAGTTAGTGAGCTCTCTGAAAGTTGTAGGAAAAGCCCTGGACAGGAGTCAGTGATTTTGGTCTCTTCTTGCCACTACTTGGCCTGTGACCCTAGACATTACCTCAGCTCTTGGATCCTTATTTCCATAAGAATAAGATGAAATGGGACTCACTCACGGAATGGACTTTGGAGTCAGAGGGACCTGAGTGACTTTGGACCAAGTTTGTTAGCCTCTCAGATCCTCAGTTCCCTAACGTATTGCATGGGGTCAATACCTTTTCCCTGTCTAGGTCAAGGTGAGCATTAATGGGGCATATCTCAAGTCCTGGTTCACTGTGGGTAAATATTTGCTTTCCTTGTCTTATTCTCTGGATGTTTGACAGCTGACCACTTTCTTCTTAAAGGAGTGGCACATGTGGAATCTACTCTGTTATCTTGGTGGTAGTCAGGGTGTGCTAGACAGACTGGACAGAACTGGACTTCTGTCCTCTTAGTGATCAAAGAAAATATGCTTAGAAAAGAAGTGTGTTGGGGACATCACCTAGCACACATCACACTCATGATGAACACCCATAACAAGTGAACACCCATTTGTGTGCAAGAGCAGTGATGTGCATGTACACACACACACACACACACGTGTACTTTGAGCTCAGTGTCCATGAGACCGAGTCAGACAGCACACGTGCCTTTCCTCTCCTCTTGTTCTGGAAGACTACAGACTTCTGAAGACTGCAATCTGAAGACTGCAGATTGAGAGGAGAGTGGGGTTTGTTGCCTAGTGTTTTTGGTGACGTCACAGGAAATCCACCAGAAAGTCACCAAAGGAAAACAATGAAGAAATGTCATTAAAGTCCATGGCTTATACTCTATTTTTAGGGTGTTGGTTTCTCTCAGTAATTTGTGAAAGATCAAAAACAGCTCTGTCTCCTTCAGCACTGCTTTCATGAGTGTGGTTAAGAAGTGACCCAACTGACATGTGAGGTGACCAAGGTGAAAAACTGTTTCCTGTGGGGCTCTTGGCCTTGTTGTATCCTGGAAAGGGAGAGATTACAGGTGGTCCACTCATTGTGCTTTCTATCGTCATATGGATGGAGAACTAATCTAGAAGCAGAAAGCCTTATTTATTGTCCTGGTTTTGCTACTCAGCACCTTGTCACTTTGAGCTAGTATTTTCATTTTCCAGCCCTCAATTTCCCCATTTTTAAAATCAGGGAATTTTGGGTATCATTTAACTCAGATCTTTAGTTCTGTTATCATATGAAGTGAACATAGTAGTTCTGTTATCATATGAAGTGAACATAGACTTTTTCTGAAGTATGCTGTAATGCATAGGTCTCAAATTCACTAACTTTTATGTCTGATTCATATTTTTGTCTTTATTCATTATCTAGACAATCATATACTCAATATTTCTTCACTTTTTAAACTCACCTTCTTCTGTAGTAGTAGTAGTGTGCAAACTTGGACACACTCATGCATAGACAACACAAAATCTCCAGCTGTTATTATCTTTTGTTCTTCCCTGTAGAAACACCTTTTGTGACATTCTACTATGGTCCATTTTCTGAGAGAGATTGATATTCAACTACTCAAAAATTTAATTTGTCTGTCTTGACTAGCTTATCATTATGCCAAAGTGATTGCTCTGTCAGAGGCCCCTTCCCCTTAGCCCAAAGACAAGCTGAAGTCATTTTGCTCTAAGCAGCTTTGAGAAAGTGGCAGCATTCCTCTTGCCAGCAACACCTGTCAATCTCCACCTGGAATTCTGTGTACCACAGATGTAACAAAGATTGTAAGATCGGAGAGCAGAGAAAGGCATAGAGGATGGTTAGAAAAATCATTCAGATCAAGTTATGGGTAATAGAACTTTCATCTTTTTTTTTAGTAAGAAAACATTGGATCCCATGACAGCACACTGTGAATGTGTTCTGTCCTCTGTATTTGGGCACTGGAGCTGAGGTGCACATACATTGGAGCTGAGTGAAGCTCTCGTTTAGATAATTAAAAGATTTAAGGTGATTACACTTATTTAATTGACTTTGGAAAATGAGTTCCTTGTATGTCTTGGTTTTGAAAGAGTTCCATGAAGAATTGGGATTCTTGAAAAACACAGCAAGTCTAACCTAGCCTTCATCTTGAGATCACCTGATATCAATTAGCATTCCTCCAGTTTGGAGCTGATTTATGATGCCCTTGTAAGGCCCTGAAAATATGAAAGCAGAGAAGCAGTATTTCAAAATGCGGCATAAAATCAACAATAAAATGTATATTTATAACCTGAAAAGTATGATTTCATCCTGGAGAATTACCAACCCAATAGCAGTAATAACCATGATTTTCATTGTACCATATTGTACTTATTAAGCACTTCAGGGAACTTGTGAATAAATCAAATTGTGGGATCAGTTTTGGATATCTGAACATATTTTTAAGTATTGTAAAAATGTGGAAAAGTATCACAACTGGTTATTATTTGTTCATGTTTTCCAAAAAGGTTTTAATCAGAAACTCATTCTTAACATCCTCCTACAAGCTGGACTGAGGCTGGAATGGCCTGTAAAGTGACATAGTTTTAATAAATGCAGATTTAATATGGTCATGAGATAAGATTAGACCCTTCAAAAACCCCACTCCAATACCACAATTTCTGACTGATGCTCATAAAAGTCAGGGAGAACTAGGTGGTTTGGAGGATACAGCGTTATCAGAGAATTTAGGGTGATATATATGCCTGCTTTTGATTTAAAAATTTAATAAAAAAATCAGTCTGGGAAGTGAAGGCACTGAATTGAAATACTCTGTTTGTATTATATTGGCTTCCACAAGTCAAGGCAATTCAATCCAACCAACATTTATTGACAAGTTGCAATGTGTCAGGCACTGTGATAGGCCTGGGGGCTACAAAGTCAAGAGAGTAGTAGTCTGGGAGAGTGAGAACGTTGACATTAGAGCATGACCTTCCCTGATCTTGTTAGCACTCTGAATTTAGAGCATTGATTCCAGTGGGACAGGAATGCACGGGTTGGCCTAGGTCTATAGAGGTCAGTATCCCCCATGAGTCATTTTAGTGCTGCTCTGGGTTAAGTCTCAAGTAGCAGCTGCATTAACCTGGACAGTCTCACTTAAGTAGCTTTAGATGGATGGTTCATCTAATGAGAAGTGGTTACTACTTCTTAGTGGGGATGGAGATGGTGACAGGGACATATCCAAGGAGTTTAACGATCAGAACAGACAAGATTAAAAAAAAAAAAAAATCCCCTCTTGATGACATTCCTTTTCACAGGGTATTAGATCCGAGGTCTTGTCGCTGAAAGTAAAGCAGACCCGTTTTGTCTCTGATGCATCCATGGCATGGCATGAGGTCCCCTGCGTGTTCCCAAGGGAAGTGACAAACATGAATACGTCTCGGAGAATTGGCAGATGAGCCCTAAAGGGGCTGCTGGGAAGGTAATTGTTCTTGATGATATTGGAGGAGGGTTTCTCCTCGAAGTTGCCCAGTTGCTTGCTCATGCGCAGCTCCGTGATGGAGAAGACCGTCATCTCTGACCCTCAGAGTAGCACATCAGGCACCGGGTGCCACTTGGGCTAAGCCTGCCTTGTCCTGTATCACTCCAGGCTTCAAAACTGCTGACCCACAGTCTCTGCAAGCCATACAACAACACCGAGAGATACGGTCAGGGAAGTAGCTTCCATCCTATTCCTCGTCTCTTATAGAGGGTGACAAATTCTAGGAGGTAATGAACAACAAAGGAAACCAGTGAAAGTGAAAGAGATTATTTACAACACTTTTGATGTACTCTCCAAAGGGTTGCATTTTCAGTTCCAAACTTGCCTGGATACCAAACACTCACTCTGACTCAGCAAGAAAATGCTATGATGGTTGGAGAAATAAATATAAAATCTGACAAGGCCCTTTTTACATGTAACTATTGTTTTCTCCCTTGGTGGTACACAGTGTGGGACTCTCTCATCAGGGAGGTGCAGGCCACACGCAGGGGCCAGAGTTCAATGGCACAGACGCCAGTTGCACAAATAGTTTCTTATAATAAACAGATCCTCCAAATATTACTTGCTTTTGTGAATAATAATAGCAATATGCATGACCACCATGGGTTCGGTACTTCCCTTGTAGGGAAGTACTGTGCCATATATTTTATATAATATGCTATTTCGCTAAATTTGAGCCTCCCAGTATTCCTGTGAATTAGCTATCCGTGTAGCCGTATACTTAAAAGGAAAGCTTAGAGAGGTTAGGAACGGAGTCAAAACAAGGATTTCAGTCTAGCCATTTTTTCATTCATAGCCTATCCACTTTCATGATTATACTCTATCGCTTACTTTGGGAGGATATTTTAAGTTTTTCTGATTGTAATTTTCATGGTTTGTGAGACTGGATGTATACTTCTCAGTAAAACCCCTCGATGGGCTTCCAGAATCTAGAAGGAGAGATCTTAAAGGAATGTTTTTTTTGGTCTGGGTGTTATGGACGGAATGTCTGCGTCTCCCCCGGGTTCATATGTTGGAGCCCTAACACCAGTGTGGTGGTGTCTGGAGGTGGAATATTCCAAAGGTGATTCGATTTAGATGAGGTCATGAGGGTGGGGCCCCTCTGGTTGGATGAGTGTCTCTCTCTCCCCACTGTGTGAGGACACAGGGAAGAATGCATCCTCTCCAAACCAGAAATAAAGCCCTCACTGGGGTCCTGCATTGGCTGACACCTTGGTCTTGGGCTTCCCACCTTCCAGGACTGTGAGAAATAAATTCCTGATGTTGAAGCCCCTCAGTGCCTGGTATTTTGTTATGTCAGCCCAAAGCTCACTATGGTAGTGGGTTTTAACTGATTTGAGTCCTGAAATCAATTATTAGTACGTTGTGACCAGTATGCTTTTAAAAAAGGAAGTAGAGGAGAATAGACCTGACAATATCTGCATACACTGTATTAGGGGTAACTGTTGTTCAGTGAAAATTTTGGTGTTTTGTGTATGTACATATACGTGCACTAGTACATACACACACATGATTTAATTTGGGGTATATATGTATGACAGGAGTGTGCACATAGAAGTGTGTGTTTACAATATAAAATGTATCTTCCAGTATGAATTTCACTAAGCAGGTGGAACACCACTGCTTTAGGATATGGATATATTGGGGAAATAGGATTGAGAGATCTAACTTACCCTGCTTAAGAATAGAGAGGGGTTTGGGGTTTTTGAGGGGGTTTAAGCCAGGGAGGATGGAGGAAGAGCCAGGGGGGTTCTAACAGAATGTCCAGAGACTGACCCCTGAGTGGGGGAAAAAATGAGTATAGTTTCCGAGGAGAAGGAAATGGTTGAGGGATTTTTAATAATAGAAATGTCTTGTTCTTAAATGATATTGTTTACTGTGTAGTTCTCATTGTACCTTATTTCCACCCCCGACCTTCCCCCTGTTGCTAGAAATCTTCAGTGCAGTCATCTAAGCAAACAACCAGGGGCCAGTGCTGAGCTATAGTGTAAAGAAATCAGTGAGGTATCCAATAATGCCATGTACAGAATGAAAGATTTGAGCAGAAACAAGAACCTAAGGCTTGAGGTGACCTGCAGTTACTGGTTTCCTACTGCATCTGAGGACATGAGGGTTGAAGTCGCCTTGTCTTACATCTGGAAGTACAATGTGCTTCTAGTAAGCCGGTGCCTCAGAGACGTCCAAGAGTTTGGGACGCCGTGTTTTCCCCCATCCACTCATGCCTCCCTTTTCTCCTGCCATTCCAGTGCCTCTCACAAAAGAGTAATAAGTAGGATGGATGGGAGAATGTAGCCCTGAATGACAGATGCAATAACTCAGACTCAGTTGCAGACCAGAGCAAATTGTATGCATGTGCATTTATCTGCTTTTGTGCAGGGCCAGGGGCTCACGCCTACTAAGACTTAGACTGTATGTGATGCATGGGCTTCGATGTCTCCGACACAGTTCTTTCCTGGGGAGATTTCCTTTTCATTAGGTGACAGTTTGGAATAGTGAAAGGCACATGGGTTTGGCCTTCAGACGCATGGATTATCATTTGCTTGTCCCTCTTTCAAACTACTGTGAGCAGTCTATCACTTTGGCTCTCTTTCTGTAAAAGGGAGAGGTAAGATTTCATTTTCTTCTGGTCTATAGCAGCTCTACTGTCTGTTCAGGGGAGCAATGGCGTTTGATGTGAGTCCTTGGAGACTATGCGGAGACCCTTAAGCAGCTTCTGGATGGACTTGGGGGAAGGAGGATCCCTCCTGTGGGGCTGTTTCCTCTCCTTCTCTGCCATACTCCACAGCTTCGCCAAGAGCAGCCCTTCATTTCTGTCTGTTTCATGTACTGAAATTCTCTTTGCAAAAAGAAAAAAATATACAAAACCACTCTACTGGACAATGCACAGGGAATTTATTCACTCTCAGTGACTGAGAAGGGGCTAAAAACTGAAAGCAATAGGAAAAGAAGCCATGGAGAAATATTTTCCATGGAAAATCCTCAGAACTACAAAAGGCCATGAGAAAAGTACGACAGCCTATTTTATGGAAAGTGGGGCAATATTATTAGTGATCGTGTGTTCCAAATATCTGGACAGTATTTGATGAGCTATCTCTATATATTCTAAATTTTTTCAGGGGTGACATGAATCAACTGTCTTTCTACAGTTAGGAGGTGGCATTTGTATATGAATATAGCAAAAGTGAGAAATTATTTTATGCTGAAACTTGTCTTGTTCAGGCTGAGCAATTTGGCCCAGGTCTCTCACAGAGAGAAAATTGTCTGGCTCACCTTTGATGGGATTCAACTTCCTAGTTGAAAAGCTTGGGACCAGCCAGTTCTCCTCCAAATGCACTTTGGCGTTGTCTAGATTGGAGGTGACTTGAAGAGAGAGGAAATGGTCAATAAGTAAGTCATGAAAACCAACATCACCTAACATTTACTGAATACTTATTGTGTGTCAAAATCTGGCCCAGATATTCTTCTTATAACCCTTAACACAATTCTGTAAACTAAGTGCAGAACAGGCTTAGTGAGGTTAAATCATTTTCCCAAAGTCATTATAGCTAGCCAGTGACTGCCCATCGATGGCTCCAACTCCTCTTCTTTTGTAATTATGCCACGTGTCTGTTCATAACAAAAGACATCTTTAAGTTTTCTTCATTATAAGCATTATTGAGCCACATTCTAATCCATGGTCTTTAATGTCAACTTAAAATTTATTTGTCCATTGAGTCAATCAAAAATATTCATATGGGCACCTGGGTGGCTCAGTGGGTTAAAGCCTCTGCCTTCGGCTCAGGTCATGATCTCAGGGTCCTGGGATCGAGCCCCATATCGGGCTCTCTGCTCTGCAGGGAGCCTGCCTCCTCCTCTCTCTCTGCCTGCCTCTCTGCCTACTTGTGGTCTCTCTCTGTCAAATAAATAAATAAAAAATCTTAAAAAAATATTCATAGAGCATGTACTATGTGGAAGGCATTAAGTATGGCACTCGGAGGATAAAAGATAATTCAGATAGGCTTCTTTATCCATAAAATCTTCAAGTCTAGTAGAACAGATAAGCTACATACCTAAAATGTTAAAATTCAAGAAAGCAACTGACAAGTGTCCTATGAGTTATGAGATTCAGAGGAGGGAGATACAGATCTCTCTCTATGCAGAGAGGTCATATGGAAGAGGTGGTTTTTGGATGGACTTCTGAAGAGGATATGATTGGAACATGTGGATTCATGGCCAGAAAGGACTTCTGGGAGAATGAAACAACATGAATGAGGGCACATGTTAAATGAGCAGTGGGGAATGGATGGGGAAAAGCTGGCTAGAAAGCAGAGTCTTAAAAAAAAAAATGAAGTTGGAAAGATAGACTTGGTCAGATTAGGACATGGCAGGGGCAGGGAGTGGGGTCTTGACTCAGATGAGGAATGTGGTCTTCATGGTCTTGGAACAGATGGAAAGCCATCAAAAGCTGTAGGGCAGCAATGTGACATGACCAAACAACGCCTCTGAAAGTTCAGGGAGGCCACAGTGCCTATGATAGATCTGTGGAGACCGAAAGAGGGTCGACGCTTGTTTCCGCATAATCTGGTCTGGGACAACGAGTGCCCTGAATAGGGAGTGGGACAAGCAAAGAGAAGGACAGAGTAAACATGGTTTTGAAAGTAGGTGGCAAACAGCTGGGGAGATGGGCAGGGCCTTGGACTGCATAGGGAATGTGGAGGAAGGAGCAGAACTCGAGGGAACAAGGTTGCATCTGTGACAGGCCGACCTGGCTTTTGGGAGGACACGAAGAGCAAATGATGATGAAAAAGGTGCACTTGCAAACATGAAGCCTGTGCCGTGTGCCTGAGTGAAGGGGCTAACACCCAGTGAGGCGGGTAACAATCCGACAGTGTCCAGCCAGGCACTGGAGAGAATGTTTTATGTTTTTCATCCTCATTTCCCTGGCATCACTGTTGAGAGCAGTGAGGCGCTGCCCACTGGCCTATGAGATAGTCCAGATTGGGCATCTTAAGAAGGAGTTAATATAAATATTTGGCTTTGAATGAATGACTATTATTTTAAAACATGGTTATGTTTGTCAAACGTCTGTTTTGTTTTAGAGGAGAATCTTTCCTACTGAAATAACTGATGGTTTTAACATCCTTGGGACATAGTTGTGTTTGTCAGGAGAAGAGCCATCAGCCTCTAGCTGTCTTGGCATCAAGAACCCATTCTGGGTCTTCTCCATGAAGGCCACCCTGAAAGTAAACATGATCAATGTCTTGTGATAGGATTAGGTCTGGGGGTAATGTCTCTTTTATTTGTGTTTGTTTTTGGTAGTGGCATAACTTTTATTGCTTCTAATTAAAGTTGAACTTTGCAGCCTACTTTACAAGCAGGAAACCACATGTTACTGAACATTTACTTCCCTGACTTTGCCCTTTCTTTGGCTCTTCTGGACCAAGTTTACTCACAGAACTCAGTTCCTTTCCCTGATTAGATGGTGGTGCTGATGGCAAGTGCTTGAGATCAGAAATTGGGTCAAAGTTCTCTACCCAATCACTGACTGGTCTCCATACCAGGAATGTGAGCAGAAGGGTTGATTCTGAGATGTAGTTCTTGCTTTGGGTCAGTGGCGTGCAAAATGGTGAGGACCAGGCCCTGGAATTGGACCTAACTCTCTAAGCTTCAGCAGTGACATTTGAGGTAGTTTGGTCTAGGCACCGATTTTAGTGATTTGTGGGCTTGTAGTAGACTGAATTACTTTTTCCCTTGTGTCTCTCCTGGTCTCACAGTCCTCAGACCCATGGCAGGAAACACAACAACCAAGCAGCTGAAAGCAAAGCTTTGGCAGGCTTCTCTGCCATTAAATGCATTCCCTAGGACAGCCCTTGCAATCAATCCATCTCCACGACTGACAGATCTATTGGCACACCATAAAACCGTAACTTATTAGCTGGAGGAAAGTGTCATAAAAGTAAGGGAGCACATTTACATGAAAAGAGAAAATTCGGAACCATATAGATTATCTCTGCATATTCGATAACCGATTATTTGTTATTTATGCTTTCAGAAATTTTAAATATATCAGTTGGGCATCACTTGTGAGATAAGGAAAGAGGGTAAACGTGTTCTTTGCATGCTTTACTTCAGTTGTCTTATTTCTTGAGTTAGTTTGTTTCCTATCAAAAGCCATTCATGGCCCCAGAGATTTAACTAAATCCTTAGGATCATATAGATTTCTAGGAATATGTGAGCAAATATGATCTTTGTGGGGCCTGGGATGCCCGAACGGGGGCTGGAGTGTAGGAGTGTGTACAGTGGGGGCCACACAGAGGGTGAGGGTCGTGGCCGAGGGAGTATGAGTGAGAGGATGCGGGCCCCCTTGAGGTAAAAGCAGCCCTTTTTGAGGAGTATGAGGACCATTCTCTTAGCTCCATAACACCAGTGAGGACCCAAGGGAGAAAATACCTGGAAAACCCCTGTGACAAAGTATAAATCTTACTTGTGTTGTCTGTACTATTTTTATTCCCATTTTTCAGATGAGAAAACAGAGGGTCCAGAGGTCATACAGCTAGAAAGTAAAGCTGAGTATCTTTTATTTCAGAGGCCATATTTTTGTCTGCAGAAAAAAAATCTCTGAACCTGTTTTTTTTTTTTAAAGGTTATTTACTTAATTAGTTAGATTCCTAAGGCAGCAATCCATTCTTACTGATTTCTAAAACTGTGTGGCCCTCTATGAAGAATGAGGGTTTACTTGGTTTACTTAGTAAACTTGAAGACTGCTGGGAAGTCATGCACTAGACTTTTCTTTTTTCAACTTAAGAAAATGTGACTTGAAATTTTGGGGCTTGGAAGCCTCAGATGTTTCCATTCTGGAAACTTCCGACACCCATCCATTGGTCTGGTCTCAGATTATGGTCCCACATAGGGTCATGCCGTGTAACTCCTACAGACACCATTCACGTATCATCTGTGTAAATGCTTCTCAGTGGAGTTGTGTGATGTCAGGTCCTGGTCCCAGTGGCCCCATTCTGTGGAGCTGCCTTCCTGGGGTCAGAGTTGCCATATGTTCTACCTTCTCTTTATGGGCACAGTCTGGCTCATTTCAATGTGAAGTCCAGGTGTGGATGGACCGAATTCTGCATGGTTCCTGAGGCATGGCTCTTAGAGCTCTCTAGATCTTGAGGTGGAACACTCAGGAGCATGTCAGGGGCCATCCCAAGGTCAGGATCAGCTTTCAGTCCCACTGTTGTGCTTCCCCTGGTGATTCTACCAGAATGTGCTATCAAGGGGCACATAGACCTCCACCATTTGGTGACCATTTTTTCTACAGTCTCTCAGAAAAGTGGGAAATTAAGAGGGGGTTGTAATGTACTAATATGACATCAGATGTTTCCATTATTGATGGATGGTGATGGAGAAAGGGAGCAGGGGCAGCAATTTACCAGGGGATGTTTTGTGTTTTGGTCCTATTACAATAACAGATTCCTATGGGGATGTTGCGATTCTTCTCAACTTTACTTCCACAGTCATTTTTGCACGGCCTGTTGTCTGACCAGAAGGGATCAGTTTCCTGCCTTCTAGGAATTTCAGGTCCATTTGTCTGCCAGTGGATAACATTTTTTTTCCAAGGAATAATTTCTTGAAATTGTATTTATTTATACTGATTATGTGTGTGTTACTTAACACTTCAGTGTACCTATAAGGTCAGACAATAGGATAATATAAAAGACTTCTTAAATGGGGAAACGAGAAATTGTGACTATTTTAAAATATCCCCAAATTACAGGATGGATTTCCACCTGAAGTCTTCATCTATCTGATCTTGGTTCTCTTACTCCCCATTTCTCGGGTGGGACAATTCCTCTAGGGATCTCTCTTCTCTGGCATTAGGACTTCGGGACTTTTCATTTTCCTCTAATCAACCAGGAGCTAGTCCAGAATACATCTTTTAACTCCCCACCCCCCAGAACTTAGCTCTGTTAACCTAATCTGCTGAATGTTTTGTAGCTGAGGGGTCTTGCTTGGTGCCCCGTCTCCTCCTGCAGAGTTCTCTGGACAAGTGGAGGCAAAGTCTGTGACCTGCTCCTCCCCTTAAGTGGGATATTCCCCCTGAAGTGCTCTACCCATCACCTGCATAAGGGTGCACAGGCGTGGTGATGGCAGGTCTCGTGGCCCCAGTGCCCACGCTAGCCCCTGGTAGCATTTGTTGTCTTCAGCAAACACTGGTAGCAGATTTCAAAACCTCTGTGGGTTCCTCTTCTTATTCATGAAGCAAAGTGATGTCTGGCTGGCGTGTTTATGCCCACATTTAATGCCTGACTTGGGTTAGCATAAATAAAAATATAAAGTTATTTTATTTTCTCATGAAAATTTCTCTTCCTTAAATTTGTTTTTGGTGGTGGGGTGGTGGGGGGAGCGGAGAGCCCGGTGGGAGTATGTACAGTGCGCTTGGGAGTTAATAAATAGGAGACATAGGGGCACCTGGGTGGCTCAGTGGGTTAAAGCTTCTGCCTTCGGCTCAGGTCGTGATCCCGGGGTCCTGGGATCGGGCCCCGCATTGGACTCTCTGCTCCGAGGGGAGCCTGCTTCCTCCTCTCTCTGCCTGACTCTCTGCCTACTTGTGATCTCTGTCTGTCAAATGAATGGGTAAAATCTTAAAAAAAAAAATAAATAGGAGCCATAGGCTGGTAACAGAGGCTCTACACCTCCTCTTAGGCATCTAACAAATTGTAATGTATCAAAATAAAGCTTGAGATATTCCAGATAGGACTCACCTGGACTGTGATGGAGGTCACTGGCCTTGATGGAACTGTTGCTAGGTACCAGGGACTGTGGAGCTCTTCTCTCCATCTCAGAGAGTCTTTACAACAACCCTGTGATATAGGTACCGTTAGTGCCATTTTCAGATGAAGAAAACGAAGTCCTGGACAATCAAATGACTTGCCAAGATCACACAACTGCTAAGTGACTGAGCTGGGCTTTTGTCTTCCTTAAACCCTCTGGGGTTCTCCCAGTGAGGGTTATGAGACCCTCATAGAAAGAAATGCCGGGAAACCCTTGAGTGTACTGGTTGCAAGAGTCCAGTGACATGTCCCAAAATCAGAGGACACTTGGCATTGGTGAGAGGAATGGCTTCAACTCAGGTGGAGGAAATAAGACACGTATGTGAGGAGTGTTTATGGTGGAATTAAAAACAGGCAGGGCTCAGCACAAGGTCTTGGACAATATCCCTTTCTACCTGGGGCCCCAGCCTACTTTTGAAGGGAAGAGCAGTTACTTTTCATTTCCCTAAAACCTCTAGATCCTCGGGAGGCAAGGGCCTGACCACAGTCGGCATGTGAAACGCTGATACTCAGGTGTGGGGGTGGTGTGTGTTTGCGTGTGTAAGGACACCAGTGCTGGATCTTTTCCCCCATAGGACCCCCAGAAAACCTCAGAGAAGGAGGCTTTTGGGCCAAAGTCTGTTTCTCAGGAGACTCAGACATGCATGGCCACTGGCAGATGATGCTAAGATACTCGTTAGGAAGGGCGCCTGGGTGGCTCGGTCATTTGGCAGCTGCGTTTGGCTCGGGTCATGATCTCGGGGTGCTGGGATCGAGCCCTGCATTGGGCTCCCTGCTCAGTGGAGAGCCTGCTTCTCTCTCTCCCTCTGCCTGCCACTCGCCCTGCTTGTGTTCCCTCTCTCGTTGTGTCTCTCTCTATCAAATAAATAAATAAAATCTTAAAAAAAAATACTCCTTAGGAAACCCAGCTTCATGTGCTCACTCATTTCTCAAACCCAGAAAATGATGTCACGTATAATATGGGTCAAAAAACAGACAGGGCATGAGCTCTGGTAATAACCACAGCACCTGGGCAAAGGCTGAGTGTCTTTTAGAAAATATTTTGAATAAGGTGTCAGATTTAGGCTGAAAAGATATTTTATTGAGCATGTTCACATGTCATGTAGTTCAGGCTGTCCAACAGTGAACTTGATGTTCCATGTGAGTAAGGGTCCCTGTTCTTTTGCTGCGCAGAGTGTAGGTCATGGCCACAGCATCAGCTGGGATCTTGTAGGCAATGCAGAACCTCAGGTCCTGTCCCAGACCTACTGAAGGAAAGTCTGCATCTTAAAAATATCCCCACGTGGCTGGTGTGCATAGTGAAGTTGGAGAGCTACTGTGCTTTCAAAACATGTGAGACACAGCACAGTGCATCAGGGGTCTTGATCAGCAGACTTAATTCTGGCTGTGCGTTCGAATCACTTGGGCAGTCCTACCCCAGCGCAATTAAACCGGATTCTCTTGGAGTAGCACTGGGGTGTTGGCATTTCAAAAAGTTCCTTAAGGTGCAGCCGGATGGCAGGTGCTCCCTATGAATGTGAGGATGTTGTTTTGCTGATAGGAGTTCTGAAGTCGCTGGCCCTGAGATGGTTCTGCTAACCACGCTCGTTAGTAGTTGAGAAGAGTAAGTATAGGGCATGCGGTTCCATCTGCCAGTGGTGGGCAGTTGCACAGAGCTGATCACCAACCTCCTGAAACCCACCAGGGCTAAAATGTTAAGCTACTGTGACAAGAGCCGAGAAAGTGCAGGTGTATGTCCTGCTAGGCACAGCCCTGCTAGGCGCAGAGAACCTCCATCCTCACACATCAGAAAGGTACCCAGAAGTCCAAGTGAGCTGCCTGCGAGCAGTGATTCAGCAGAGGAGAGCCATGATTCAAAGGCACAGAAGAACTGGAAATGGGAAATGCGGGAGCAAGAAACCCTGGAGCCCCCTTTCCTGGGTACTCAGTGTGGATAGGACAGTCTCTAGGTTTGCCCCAGTTAGGAAGCTGGTGCTCAAGGGCAGTTATGATGAACTTCGGGGATGTTCAGGGGACACGAATAAACACCAGGCAAGGAGTAAAGTAAAAAAGGTTGATCTTATCTAGTATGTTGAAAAGAAGACAAAAGGGGAGAACTTAGCATTTATAGTTAGTTATACAAAAAGTGCTTTTGTATGAAAGTTGGTGATCTCCCAGTGCTTTTGTATGAAAGTTGGTGATGAGCGGATCTCTTTCATCAGCAGGAGAGTAGAATAAAGAATGACTTTAGAAAGAATTTTCTGATAAAATGTAAGAGTGTGAAGATGGGGTATGAGGAAAGGGAGCTATACATGCTAATATTGTTTTGGGGCCCAGGAGACAAACATGAATCTTCATAATATATCTGGAATGCAAGACCCCCCAGAAAGGGTAAATAAGACACTTCTGTAACTTCTCCCTCCGTATAGGGAATGAGACACGGTCCTGGAATTCCATAGCTAGTCACACGCCGACAGAGTGGGTGTTCCTTGAGTTTGCTGAACACCTACCTGAGCTGACTTTGATTTCGGCACACTCAGTCTTAGCCTACGAGGTCTAATGGAAAACGTATTTATTCTGATAAAGGGCATTTACAAATTACTTTCAGCAAGCATCAGACTTGATGGAAAACATGTGTAATCATTATCTTTAAGACTGCACATAAGACAGTGGTGCCCTCTATCACTGCTTTGATTTAACATGAGTTTGGAAGTTTCCAACCAACATATGAGACAAGGAGAGGTTAGGCATATATAAATGTTAGAGTGGAAGAAACGAAGCCGTAATTACCGATGATACAAATAATTAGGATTTATTAGAAAATTCTAGTGAGCATTAAAGTGTTCATAAAAAAAAAACTAGCGAATCTGTAAGTAAATGGTTGGAATTACTCAGAATTTGGTGACATTGCTGGACATAAATATCAGTTTGGTAAAACTGGTTCCATTTCTGTACAACTATAGTTGAAAATTAGTTTTAAAAAGATAGCATTTTGGGGGGAGGGGGTTAAATGTTCTAAGGTTCCTGTCTAAGCAAAACAGTAACAGTATGAATGTATATTATTTTATTTACTTATTTATTTATTCTTCCTATACTATTTTTTTAATTTTCCAAGTTTTTTTTATTATGTTCAGTTAGCCAGCATATAGTACATTATTAATTTTTTTTAAAGATTTATTTATTTATTTATTTATTTGACAGAGAGATCACAAGTAGACAGAGAGGCAGGAAGAGAGAGAGAGAAGCAGGCTCCCTGCTGAGCAGAGAGCCCGACATGGGACTCGATCCCAGGACCCCGAGATCATGACCTGAGCCGAAGGCAGTGGCTTAACCCACTGAGCCACCCAGGCGTCCATACATTATTAATTTTTGGTGTAGTGTTCAGTGATTCATTAGTTGTGTATAACACCCCATGCTCATCCCAACATAGGCCCTCCTTGATGCCCGTCACCCGGTTACCCCATTCTCTTACCCCCCTTCCTGTTACTGTTTTCCAGACACGATAAACCTTAGAACATTTAACCCCTCCCCCCAAAAAGATGAATGAAAATGTCCAAAAACAGAAATAAAGTATGTGTATACAGAAAGGTCAGTGCCCACCTCTGTATTCATATAAAAGACAACTTCCTATGATATTTATAGTTGTAAAAGAATTTCACTCAAGTCCTATTGCAGCTATAGTCTTCTGGTGTTTAAATTCTACTAGGTTGTGTGTCTTAATAAAGTAATTTAAATAACGATTCATATCCCTTGTTTAATGGATTAAGCAATATTCGACTATTTGTAATCATTGAAAGTTTGGAGCTGAAAGATCTTTAGCATTTGTATCTCTCATCATTTTACACTGAAGGAAACTGAGGCCCAGCAAGGGCACCAAATGAACAATAACACAGATGAGGTTCTCCTGACAACTGGTTCAGGATCCTAGCTCACTGAGGAAGAGTGAAGAACCCCCTCCCTCCACGGTTAATGGACATTCATTCAAATGTGTCAGATTTAAGGAAAAATGAAATTCAGTCACAAATAGAAAGATATAAAATTACATCATTTTAAAGCCAGTCCGCTGTGATCCTCTGCCCTCTTTCTTATGTTCCACGTAAGAGTGAAACTATATGGCAATCATAGGAGAAAGGAGGGAAAACAGTGGAGAGTCATTAGAGAGCGGGAAAACTGTGCGAGACCCTTAACTATAGAAACAAAAAGAGGGGGTGCCCGGGTGGCTCATTCAGTTGAGTTTCTATTATCTCCATCTGTAACTAATGAATACTGTATGTAGGCTAGATGATTTTAAATAAAAAATAAAGAAAAATAAAAGATAAGATTTGTAATAGGATCAAAAATGAAAACACCAGTTTCACTCTCAGTGATGGTGGACCAGGGTATTTCAGACCAACCTTCAGAGAAAAGCTCTACACACACACACACACACACACACACACACACACACACACACACACACATTAACGTTGGGAAGTCCAGAGAGCTATGTAGGCAGTGAGAATTTTCAGGTCCCAAATCTAGATTATGAGGGAAGCTGCTAGAAAAGTGAGCACAGCCCTTGGAGGTTGTTTTTAGGTTGCCTTCAGATGACTATAGATTCTGAAAACAGAATCCATGGCCAAGAGATCCAGAAGCTGACCAGAGCTTTCAGCAGTTTTCCAGAGCTGGAGGGACAAGTAATAGAGTTCAGGGCCTAGTAAAAAGAGGTTGCCATGATAAACATCCTCAAGCCTTCAGTTAGGACCCCGAGAAGCTGCACAGTGGGAGTAAGAGTGAACCAGAGCCAGGCAAATCCTCATAGGACTAAAGATCAAATCAGCTTAATCCTGGCTGGACCTTGGCTGCCTGTAAGATTAACTACAGTTCAAGTCCCTTTGGAGGATAATAACAACAGCCAGAGCTGCACAAAAAATGTCTTGTGTGCTATCAGAAAAATTAAATATACAGCAGAGCAGGACTTACTAAAAAAAAAAGAAAAAAAAAAGGCAACACTACATTGAAAGCAGACCCTGCAGAGAGGTAGTTGTTTAAATTATCAGGTATTGGCTTTAAGATAATTGTGCTTAGTGCACTAAAATAGTTGAAAGAAAATATGAACAATGTTGACAAAGAATGAGAAAGTTAAAAAAAATTAAGTGGATATTCTAAAAGGGAAAAATGCAATACTAAAATTAAGAACTCAGCAGATGTGTTTTAACTTCAGATTAGACACAGAAGATAAGAGGATGAGTAAATAATGGATCCAGATAAAGTGTCTATACTGAAGAATGAAATGGAAAGGGATGGGCCAGTTTAGAAAGAGCACAGATGCAGGGGACAGAGTGAAAACATCAAAAAATAAAAGTGGATGAGAAAGAACCTGGCGGGAGGAGTTATGGAATAATAATGGCTGGAATTTTATGTAACAGATGTAAGATTGCAAGCCACAGGTTCAAGGAGTGCTGGAATTTTTCCAAACAAGAAAAATACAAAGAAGACCATATGTGGACATGATATTTCCCCTTGTTTCCTTGCTTCTGATGTTTCTTTTAGGTTAGCTACCAGTCTTGGCCTGTGAAGGTCATGCATCTCTTTTCTTATAACTTGCTCTATCCAGTAGGTGGTTTTGGGTAGAGGAGTAGAAAATAGATCACTTGAGTATAAAATGGATCCATGAATATAAACATGTTTATTACAATTACTTGGGTGAATGAAAGAAAAAGATTGTTTTTTTTGTTTGAAGTTTATTTTTAAAGTTTTTTATTTTGATGTCAACGTAGTGTTGTATTAGTTTTAGCTGTACAGTGTAGTAATTCAACAGTTCTATACATTCCTCAGTTCTCATCATGATACATGCCTTCCTTAATCCTCTTCATCTGTTTAACTCAACCCCTCACTCATCTTCCCTCTATCAGTCTGTTCCCTATAGTTAAGAGTCTGGGGACGCCTGGGTAGCTCAGTTGGTTAAGTGGCTGCCTTTGGCTCAGGTCATCATCCCAGAGTCCCGGGACCGAGTCCCACATCAGGCTCCTTGTTCTGCGGGAAGCCTGCTTCTCCCTCTGCCTCTGCCTGCCACTCTGTCTGCCTGTGCACGCTCTCTCTCTCTCTGACAAATAAATAAATAAAATCTTAAAAAAAAAAGAGAGTCTGTTCCTTAGTTTGTCTCTCTCTCTTTTTCCCATTGTTTGTTTTGCAAATTCCACATATAAGTGAAATCATTTGGCTTTTGTCTTTCTCTGACTGGCTTATCTCACATAGCATTATACCCTCTAGATCCATCCATGTTGTAAATGGCAAGATTTCATTCTTTTTCATGGGTATGTACTATTCCATAATATAATTATAGTACGTGTGTGTGTATACACACCACATCTGCTTTATTCTTTTTTAAAATTAATTAATTTATTTTCAGCATAACAGTATTCATTATTTCTTCACCACACCCAGTGCTCCAAGCAATCCGTGCCCTCTCTAATACCCACCACCTGGTACCCCAACCTCCCCCCCCTGCCACTTCATTCATTTATCTACCAGTGGACACTTAGCCTGCTTCCATAAATTGGCTATTGTAAGTAATGCTACAACAAACATAGGGGTGCATATATCTCTTTGAATTCATGTTTTGTATTTCTTTGGTAAATACCCAGTAGTGCAATTCCTGGATTGTAGGGTGGTACTGTTCTTTTTTTTTTAATTAATTAATTAATTTAAATTGTTTGATTTTTAATTAACATGTAATATATTATTAGCCCCAAGGGTACAGGTCTGTGAATTGTCAGGCTCACTCACCATAGCACATACCCTCCCCAGTGTCCGTAACCCAACATAACCACCCCCTCCCCCAGCAACCCTCAGTTTGTTTTGTGAGATTAAGTGTCTCTTATGGTTTGTCTCCCTCCCGATCCCATCTTGTTTCATTTTCTCCTTCCTTACCCCCCAATTCCCTCCACCTTGCCTTTCAAATTCTTCATATCAGGGAGATCAAATGATAATTGTCTTTCAAGTTTAACTTATTTTGCTCAGTATAATACCCTCTAGTTCCATCCATGGCATTGCAAAAAGCAAGATTTCATTTCTTTTCAGGGCTGCACACTATTCCATTATATATTCACCACATCTTCTTTATCCATTCATCTGTTGATGGACATCTAAGTTCTTTCCATAGTTTGGCTATTGTGGACATTGCTGCTATAAACATTTGGGTGCACGTGCCCCTTCAGAGCCCCACGTTTGTATCTTTAGGGTAAATACCCAATAGTGCAATTGCTGGGTTGCAGGGTAGCTCTATTTTCAACTTTTTGAGGAACCTCCATGCTGTTTTCCAGAGTGGCTGCACCAGCTTGCATTCCCACCAACAGTGTAGGAGGGTTCCCCTTTCTCCGCATCCTCTCCAACACCTGCCATTTCCTGCCTAGTTAATTTTAGCCATTCTGAATGGTGTGAGGTGGTATCTCACTGTGGTTTTGATTTGTATTTCCCTGATGCTGAGTGATGTGGAGCACTTTTTCATGTGTCTGTTGGCCATATGGATGTCTTCTTTGCAGAAATGTCTGTTCCTGTCCTCTGCCCATTTCTTGACTGGATTATTTGTTCTTTGGGTGTTGAGTTTGGTAAGTTCTTTATAGATTTTGGATATTAGCCCTATATCTGATATGTCATTTGCAAACATCTTCTCCCTTACTCTCAGTTGTCTTTTGGTTTTGTTGACCATTTCCTTTGCTGTGCAAGAGCTTTTGATTTTGATGAAGTCCCAATAGTTCATTTTTGTCCTTGCTTCCCTTGCTTTTGGTGATGTTTCTAGGAAGAAGTTGCTGAGGCTGCGGTTAAAGAGGTTGCTGCCTGTGTTCTCAAGGATTTTGATGGATTGCTTTCTCACATTGGGGTTCTTCATCCATTTTGAGTCTGTTTTTGTGGGTAGTATAAGGAAATGGTCCAGTTTCATTCTTCTGCATGTGGCTGTCCAATTTTCCCAACACCATTTGATGAAGAGACTGTCTTTTTTCTTTTTTAAAAAAGATTTTATTTGTTTATTTGACAGAGATTACAAGTAGGCAGAGAGGCAGGCAGAGAGAGAGGAAGGGCAGCAGGCTCCCTGCTGAGCAGAGAGCCCGATGCGGGGCTCAATCCCAGGACCCTGGGATCCAAACCTGAGCCGAAGGCAGAGGCTTTAACCCACTGAGCCACCCAGGAACCCCATAGTCTGTCTTTTTTCCATTGGACATTCTTCCTGCGTTGTCAAAGATCAGTTGAACAGAGAGTTGAAGGTCCATTTCTGGGCTCTCTTCTGTTCTACTCTTCTGTGTGTCTGTTTTTGTGCCAGTACCATACTGTTTTGATGATGAGAGCTTTGTAATAGAGCTTAAAATCTGGAATTGTGATACCACCAACTTTGGCTTTCTTTTTCAAAATTCCTCTGGCTATTTGAGGTCTTTTCTGGTTCTATATGAATTTTAGCATTATTTGTTCCATTTCTTTGAAAAAATGGATGATATTTTGATAGGTTTTGCATTAAATGTATAGATTGCTTTAGGTAGCATAGACATTTTCATAATTGTTGTTCTTCCAATCCATGAGCATGGAACATTTTTCCATTTCTTTGTGTCTTCCTCAGTTTCTTTCATGAGTACTTTATAGTTTTCTGAGTACAGATTCCTTTTCTCTTTGGTTAGGTTTATTCCTAGGTATCTCATGGTTTTGGGTGCAGTAGTAAATGGGATTGACTCCTTAATTTCTCTTTCTTCTGTCTTGCTGTTGGTGTATAGGAATGCAACTGATTTCTGTGCATTGATTTTATATCCTGATACTTTACTGAATTCCGTATGAGTTCTAGCAGTTTGGGAGTGGAGTCTTTTGGGTTCTCCACATAAAGTATCCTATCATATGCAGAGAGTGAGAGTTTGACTTCTTCTTTGCCAATTCAGATGCCTTCTATTTATTTTCATTGTCTGATTGCTGAGGCTAGGACTTCTAGTACCAAGTTTAGTAGCAGTGGTGATAATGGACATCCCTGCCGTATTCCTGACCTTAGTGGAAAAGCTCTCAGTTTTTCCCCATTGAGAATGATATTCACTGTGGGTTTTTCATGGATGGCTTTGATGATATTGAGGTGTGTACCCTCTATCCCTACACTTTGAAGAGTTTTGATGAAGAAAGGATGTTGTACCTTGTCAAATGCTTTTTTCAGCATCTATTGAGAGTATCATATGGTTCTTATTCTTTCTTTTGTTAATGTATTGTATCACATTGATGGATTTGCGGATGTTGAACCAACCTTGCAGCCCAGGAATAAATCCCACTTGTTTGTGGTGAATAATCCTTTTAATGTACTGTTGGATTCTATTGGCTTGTATTTTGGTGAGAATTTTCGCATCTGTGTTCATTAAGGATATTGGTCTTTAACTATCCTTTTTGATGGGGTCTTTGTCTGATTTTGAAGAGTGTGTTTTTATTTTCATTTGTTTTCATGAATTTTAAAAATTCTTCTTTAATTTCCTGGTTGATCCATTCATTCATTCATTAATTCATTCATTCTTTAGGATGCTCTTTAGCCTCCATGTATTTGAGTTCTTTCCAACTTTCCTCTTGTAGTTGAGTTCTAGTTTCAAAGCACTGTGGTTGGAAAATATGCAGGGAATGATCCCAGTCTTTTGGAACTGGTTGAGACCCATTTTGTGACCCAGGATATGATCTATTCTGGAGAATGTTCCATGTGCACTAGAGAAGAATGTGTATTCTATTGCTTTGGGATGGAATGGTCTGAATAGATCTGTGATGTCCATCTGGTCCAGTATGTCATTTAAAACCTTTATTTCCTTGTTCATATTTTGTCTGGATGATCTGTCCCTGTCAGTGAGGGGGGTGTTAAAGTCCCCTGCTGTTATTGTATTATTGTATTATTGTCGATGTGTTTCTTTGATTGTTATTAATTGGTTTATATAATAGGCTGCTCCCATGTTAGGGGCATAGATGTTTAAAATTGTTAGACCTTCTTTGTTGGACAGACCCTTTGAGTATGATATAGTGTCCTTCCTCATCTCTTATTATAGTCTTTGGCTTAAAATCTTATTTATCTGATATAAGTATTGCCACTGCAGCTTTCTTTTGACGTCCATTAGCATGGTAAATTGTTTTGAACCCCCTCACTTTAAATCTGGAGGTGTCTTTGGGTGTAAAATGAGTTTCTTATAGAAGGCATATTGATGGGTTTTGTTTTTTTATTTTTTTGTGTGTATGTATTGAGTTGTATAAGTTTTTTATATAGTTTGGATACTAACCCCTTATCAGATACGTTGTTTGCAAATATCTTCTTCCATTCAGTAGGCTGTCTTTTAGTTTCATTGCTTGTTTCCTTCACTGTGCAGAAGCTTTTTATTTTGACATCGTTCTAGTAGTTTATTTTCTGCTTTTATTTCCCTTGCCTCGGGAGACCTATCAAGAAAGATAGTACTATGACTGATGCCAGAGAAATTACTGACTGTACTTTCTTCTGGGCTTTTTATGATTCTGTGTATCACATTTAGGTCCTTAATCCTTTTTGAGTTTATTTTTGTGTATGGTGTAGGTGGGCCAGTTTCATTTCATTACATGGAATGTTCCACTTCTCCTAACACCATTTGTTGAAGAGACTGTCTTTTTCCCATTGGATATTCTTTCAAGCTTTGTTGAAGAGCAAATGAGTATATAATTGTGGGTTTATTCCTGGATTTTCTATTCTGTTTTATGGATTTGTTTTTGTGCCAATACCATATTGTTTTGATTACTGCTGCTTTGTAATTTAACTTGAAGTCTGAATTGTGATGTTTCCAGGTTGACTTTTCTTTTCAAGATTGCTTTGGCTATTTGACACCTTTTGTGGTTCCATACAAATTTTAGGATTGTTTATTCTAGTTCTTTGAAAAATGCTGTTGGTATTTTGATAGGGATTTCATTAAATGTGTAGATAGCTTTGGATAATATAGACATTTTAACAATATTGGTTATTCCAATCCATAAGCATGGAATGTCTTTCCATATCTTTGTGTTGGCTTCAGTTTCTTACATCAATGTCTTATAGGTTTCAGGATATAGGTCTTTTACCTTTTTGATTGAGTTAGTGCTAGGCATTTTGTTATTCTTGGGGCAGCTATAAATGGGATTGTTTTTTTCCCTTAATTTCTTAATTTCCATTAATAGTGTAAAGAAATACAACAGATTTCTATATATTGATTCTGTATCTTGTGACTTTACTGAATTCATGTGTCAATTCTAGTAATTTTTTTGGTGGTTTAGGGTTTTTTATGTGTAGTATCGTATCTTCTGTAAATGGTGGTAGTTTTACTTCTACCTTACTAATTTAGAAGTCTTTTTTTCTGTTATCTGATTGCAGTGGCTAGGACTTACAGTATTATGTTGAATAAAAGTGGTGAGGGTAGACATCTTTGTCTTGTTCCTGAACTTCATGGAAAACTTCTTTTCCCCCATTGAATATGATGTTAGCTTGGGTTTTTCATATAAAGGCTTTATTATGTTGAGGTACATTCCCTCTGAACCTACTTTGTTGAGGGTTGTTATCATGAATAAGTGTTGTAGTTTGTCACATGCTTTCCAAATTCATTGTATGAGATTAGCATTTCCTGGAAGGCAAAATCAGATAAAGACACCACAAAAAAGGAGAACTATAGGTCAATATGTCTGATGAGCATAGATGTAAAAACTCTCAACAAAATATTAGCAAACCAAATCTGAAAAAAATAATTCACTATGATCAAGTGAGATTTTTCCCCCCAGGTTACAAACAAGGATAATTCAATATTCATAAATTAACCAATGTGATATATCACATCAATAAGAGAAAGGATAAAAATCACAAGATCATTTCAATAAATGCAGAGAAAGGATGTATTTTTAATAAATAATGCTGAGACAATTAGTTATATATTTGGAAAATAAATGACATTTGATTCCTACCTCACATGATACTTGAAGATTAATTTCATGTACACCAAAGCTCCTCTGTAAAAGAAAAGACTATATTTTGAAATTAATAAGGAGAGCATCATTGTGACATTAAGGTAGGAAAAGATTACTTAACATAGAAAAGCATAACTAATGAAGGAAATACTGTTTAAAATATTTAAAAATAAAGTTAAGAATTCCTGTTCATTAAAAGCTATTACAATTATATAAAATATTATTCACAATATATAAATTCCTACTAATGAATAAGAAAGGGAAACAATAAAAATACGGGCAAATGAAACCTATGAGTCTTACAAAATTTTTTTCACCTGACAAATGGATAAATGGTTAGTTTCATTACTAGTCAGGGAAATGCAAATTGAAATAACAGTAAACTTCATTTCATACTGTATTGGTGGACAATGGCGAGTATTAACCAGAATAAGGAGATACAGGAATTCTCATCCACTGTTATTAGAAGTAGAAATGGATGTAACTATTTTGGACACGAGTTTGATAATGTTGAACCATGAATGAGCATGTCCTCTGACCTGTGAATTACATGACCAGGTATGTATTTTAGAGAAAATCTTGTATATGTCATCCAGGAAATATGCACAGAGACATTTAGGATGAAATTTGTATAAGCAAAAATATATATAACATATATATTTATATATATTGTGTACATAAATAAAACATATAATAATATATACAGAACCCAATAGTTTATTGTGATGGTTAATCTTGAGACTGCACCATGGGGTCCCAAGATTACACATTATTTTGGGGCATTTCTATGAGGGTGTTTCTAGATAAGATTAGCATTTGAGTCACTGGACTCCGTCATATAGATTGCTCTCCCCAGTGGAGGTGAGCACTGTCCAATTCATTCAAAGCCTAACTAGAACAAGAGGGAGGGGAAGGAGGAAGTGACCCTTTTTGTTCCCTGCCTGCCTGTTTGACCTGTGGATACAGGATTTCTCCTGTCTTTGGACTGGACTTACATGATTAGCTCCCCTGGTTTTTAAGCCTTCAAACTTGGTCTGCAGTTATACCATTAGATTGCCACCATAACTGCATGAGACAATTCCTCATTTTATATTTAATATTATATATCTGTCAGTCACAGAACCAGTAGGATATATACTAGTTTGTTTTGTCTGGAAAACCCTATAGATTTATCTAAAGAAAGATGTATACTTACAGAGTGGGTTACTGTACACCCGAGAGTGTGAAGTACATTTATATGCATCAACAGTGATAATCTCACAAACACGATATTGAATAAAAACAGATCACTAAAGAAGAATATATTGGTATAATTCCATGATTGTAAACTTCGAATATAGATGACTAAACGATATACTGTTTTAGCATACATAGGTGAAAACACTATGAATGACCAACATGGTTACCTCCAAGGAGGAAGGAATGGGTGCAGTCTGTGATGTATAGATGTGCGTTCTGGGGTGCTGATGGTCTTGAAATGGATGGTGGATGTTCATTTAGGAAAATCACTGCAGCAACTTCTCTACGTGTGTGGGGTGGGATGGTATTGCCCAGACTGTCTGCAGTCACCCACATCCTGATACATGATGAGTGAGCTCAACACATTAGTTGTACATTTCCTTTGAGTGCTCTCTTCTTAAAAACTACCAACTCATGATCATTTAAAAACAAACCCAACCCACCACATTTCAAATAATTTGTGACCAAATTGCCAGCATAGCATTTGGGTGCACCTCCGTTTTCACAAGTTCTTTGGAGACTATTTGAGACACCATTTAAAGGTTACTCTCCGGTGGGTATTATAAAGGGCACGAATTGCATGGAGCACTGGGTGTGGTGAAAAATAATGAATACTGTTATGCTGAAAATAAAAAATAAATTTAAAAAAAAAAAAAAAAGAATTTAAAGGTTACTCTCCTTCTGCCCTGCCCAACAAACTCTGAAAATGTTGGGGTGATTTCAGTTTTCCTAAGCCAGAGGCCTCCATGCAAGGTGAGATGAGGATTCTCTCTCTGTCCTGATGGCATGAGCATTAGGGTCTCGCTCTCCTGCACCGGGGGGTGTTCGTCAGTTCTTCCGAGTCCAGGGGCAGACTTTGTGTTCAGCAGCAGGAGGTCAGTCCCAACCCAGAGCTTTGGAAATCTCCCTCTGAGAGAACAGCGTGGTGTTGCACAGTAGCTTTCAGTTCAAAGGTGACAGTTTATTCCTCACCCACCAACATCATCCATTGTTTGTACAGGCTACTGGGTCTTCCTTTGTTTTGAGTAGGAGGAGGGCTCAGAGAAGGGGGGAGGAGGGAGGCTGAGCTTTCAGGAAGAAGACTGCTTCTTCCTCTCATTGTTTACCTACCCCAGTGTTAATCCTTTCAAACCTTTCCTCAACCCCGCAAAACACAGTCCCTTGCAGCCTGGCTCACCTTTCCTGTCTTTTGGTGCCAGAATTTACCTTGAGCATCGTACACTCCCTAAAACAATGTGTCCCCCTCAAAAATAGGGGGAGAAGAGAAGAGGAATTACAGCCCCTTTGAGTGAGGGAGGACTGTTTGTGTTTTCCAAGGAGAGTCGCATCAGGTTTTCAGGCTGCCGGCCTTTGCTGGTTGAACATGTTGGGCAAAAACCCTTGCTTATTTCCTTCTGCATATTTGTGAATTACCAGGAGGTCCTTTATTAAGCTTGTGGTACTGGTTGCTCAGTTTTCTAATAAAGGAGAAGATGTTGCCTCATGGCCTTAGGCATTTGAGGAGGTCAAAGAGCATAAACTGCTAAAGCTGCCCAGGTTCCAACCTCAGATCCCATCATTGCTTAACAGCTGGAAAAAACATAGGAAGGAATTAAAATGCTCTGAATTATCCAAAAAAAAAAAAAAAAAAAAAAGCCCCGCAGACAGCGTGACAGGCTTTGTGGAAGGAGAAAGTCTGCGAAAGAAGACAAAGCATGAGCGAGCGGGTTTGGGGGGGGCAGTTGTATGTGGCTTTTTGAGTTTTTGAGACTTTGTGGTTCTGTATGCTTCTGGATTCCTCTGGGGTTATTTATGTATATAGACTGTGTAAAAATGGGAAGAGCAGCCCAAGTGCTTATCCAAGTCCTTTACCACTTGTCTGATTGAAAATGCTTTGTGAATGCTTAAGTTAAAGGCTGTGCGTGGATGTGGCTCAGGTAGGGGAACAGCAGTTCCTTAATTCAGAAACAGTGGGGGTGGGGGTGGGCTGGAGCTGAGCGTGCACCACAGGAGAACCTGCATCGTGTGGACCTCTGGGTGCCTCTGTCTCCTTGCCTGAGGGGCTCCTTTGCTGGGACCGCTGGAGGGCAGAGAGCCTATGACAGCTAAATCACTGGACACGGGGTCTGGGGACGCCCTTGTGTCTGCTCAGGCCTGCTTCTGTTTTACAGCCTGGAGGATTTGGGTCCTCTCTTTCCCTCTGCAGAGGCCTACAATCCGCACCAAATGTTTCACATTACTCAGTGTGAAAAACCTCCTATTCTTTCAGATTTTTTACAAGTTCATACATCCGTGGAAACCTGATATTCCATATTTCATTCTGCTTCGTGGATGTCATTGTGAGGGATGCGGGTTCACATGCAACAGGCCTCTTCTGGCTTTGATCAGCTTGACCGCAACTAATTGTAAATGGAGAACAAATGAAAGAAATATTTACAAATTTCATGGGAATTCAGGCGGGGCCTAAGCCGGTTCTAATGCCTCCATTCACAGTAAATGTTTATTGAATACTTTGACTCTACTGTGCACTTCAGTATTTATACAGTATTAGGTTTTAGCTTGTTCTGAAGGGATCCAAAGAGTTAGTAAAATAACCTTCCCCTTCTTCCCTGTTTCGCCCCCTTCCCTTCTGCAAACTTCCTTTCTTTTGCATCACAAAATCTGCTGCTGGAAAGAAAACCAACTCAAATTCCAAAGCTCCAGCTGTAAGAAAGGGAAGGAGAAAAAGGGAGAGAGATAGGGGGGAAAAAGAACCGTAAAATTTAAAACAAATTTTGAATCGCATAGTGGAGTTGGGAAAAGTCAAATGAAAATGTTCGAGATTTGTTCAAAATAAAGTCATAAATGCCTGGAGCCAAGTTAAGCAGCTGTTGGGTCAGGCAGGCTAAAGCCTGCAAGGCAGCACCAACGAAGAACTAAATATTATGCAATTCATCAGCAGTTATAAAGCTACATGCATAGTCCTGTTGGAGGGTTTCGCATTTAGGCCTTTCCATTCCTAGGCATACTTTTCCAGAACAATTTTTGTTTACTCCAGAACCAAAATAATCTCTGTGACTTTGGGAGGTTATGGAGAAGAGGCACTCTGGGGCTTGGAAAGGGTCCTCGGAGACCCGCCTCCAGCTCGCCTGCCTCCTGGCATAAGCTGGGAGCTCAGTCAGACCCTGGCCTTCTCCCACTGCTGTCCTGAGCTGCTGGCGTCTGCAGGGCGGCTTAGACCAATGATGGTCCAGAAGCCGAAAGGAGAAGTAGAGATGCCCTTTCTCCAGGGGGTCCTTTGGCTTCCAGCTTGGATGGCAAGTGCTTCTTGGGTTGGCCAGCATCTTCCTAATGAAAGCTCTAACAACTGCTCATTTAATTAGGAACATTTCCCATCTATGTCTGCTGTGCCGGGGGCCTATTCCACTCCAAGGATTGGAAAAGTCAGGCTATATCCCATTAGCCTTGGAGGCTGGCTTGACCTCTCATTCTCTAACTTTCCCGCCAGGCATGAAAGACAGGATTCAAGAATCACACAAAGTAGAGGGTGAATGACCCCATACAACTCAGAGCAACTTCTCTCAGAAGTCCGAGAGAGGGGCATGCGAGGAGGTGGTGGCAAGTGACTCAGGATGCAGTGACAACAAAGCTGTTATTTTAGGGGCACAAAAACTGGAAATCAGGGTTATAGATTCTAAACCACGCCTCTTTGTGTTTTGATTGTGTAGCATTGAGTAAAACCTTACTTGGAAAGATAAGTAGCTTCAAATGTCATGATTTTAAATGGTTCACATTGCAATTTCCAGACTCTTTTCAAATTAAACCAACTTAGAACTCTGCGGGAGGACAGTTCAGTAGTTTTGTTTCAAAAATCAGTCATGAAATTTCTTTACATAATTATAAAATTCAGATAAACAGCCCAAAAGTATACATGGCAAAAGCATATAAATACAAAATCACGGTGAACCACATAAAATGCAGGCCTGCTATTGTATAATTTTACCATTGTGTTTTCGTGAAAGAGTGGCAGACACTAATTAAGAATAGCACACACAATGTGTGTGAAGAATGGACTGATCTGTCCAGTTTTATGTGAGTAGAGCTCCAAAGGTCTGAGTTAGAAAAGAACAGAACTGTGCCCAGTTACACAGAATTCTTCCATTATTTCCTGTACTGTAATGTGCAGGTGTGGACATAGAGATGCTTTTGTAAGCATGCCAAGCCTTTGGGAACAATTTTTGCCAGGGATAGCTGTCCGGGTAGAATGGAAAAACAAAGAGCGTCCATCCTTGTGGTCTTTCTAGCCTAGACCCAGACTTCCGAAACCGGGGAAGGGCAGGAAAAAGATCTGGCAAAGGAAAATGTAGGTGTGGTTTTTTGGACCTTTTCTGCAGGGAGCAGGTCTGTCTCTCTGACGCTGTCAGAGAAGAGCAGCCCATGAAGACAACCTTGGCGTGTTACCTCCTAGATGAGACCATTCTTGAGCAGAAGTTTTCCTATCCTCAGCTCCCAGCTGCCTGCCTGAAGACCCTTCTTCTTTCGTTCTGGAGATTTTCGGAGGCTATGGCACTGGGTGACACTTGTTCCAGGCTCGATGGAGGAGTGCCGTGTACCAGCTTTGCCCCTCAGACCCTTGGGTTTCAGTGAGGAGCTCCCTAGTCCCTCTGAGCAGGATTTAACAGCCAACAGTAGATGAGTTACTGAAGTTGTGCTAAACTTGGAGGCGTCAGTCCCTGAAAATCACAAGTCAGCCTAAACTGGCCGTGTGGTGCTTTCCTGTTCTCCTCTTGCCTCTGGAGCTGCCACATTTCATCCCTACGAGTCCTCTTTTTCTTTTTTTTCTCCCAAATACTCTCTTCCCATCAAAATTTGCTCTTCTAGCCTTGTTTACTGTTAAAGGTAAATGAATAGTAATAACCAGCAGTTTGCTTTTTAAAAGATTATTTGCAGGAAACTCAATTAACAGAGCTGGAATGATGGAATTTCTTAGCAGGGAGCCACCTGGAACCCAGCTAAGCACATCCGAACAGCCTGATCTCCCATGTGGTTAGTTAGTAGAAGGCAGTGGTCTGGGCAAGTCAGGTAGGTAGTGCTCTGTAGGTTCACAAGGCAGGACAGCATGGTGTTGAAGGACTTTGATTTGGGGGCCGCATCGCATCTGACCTCTGCCGCTTACTAGCTGTGTGATGGGTGGGTTTCTCAACCGCTACCTACCTCAGAGTCCTCGTCTACAAAATAGAGCCAATAATAGTGACAGCCTCATCACATTTTTTGAGAACTGATTGAGTATAAATAGTACAGTATGTGATGTGGAATATTAATATTAACAGTTTGGATTATTTCCGGAGCCAAGAGGTGTTTTCTTTATCAGAGAAGTCATGAAATTCCCACTTCCACCTTAGCAATAGAAATGTTTACTTAAGTCAGTTTTTGTTTTTTTTTTTAACTTTTCTGGAAAGATTGTCTACTTCAGGGTCTTTCTGGCACTAACAGTCCTATCAAGTCATTCTTAGGAGTTACTGCTATGTTTTCATGTAAATGTTTTAATTACTTCTTATGACTTTCCTATTCAATACTGTGCCCATTTTAAGCCATATATGTATTTTAAGAATATGTTAAACATGCTTAAATATTTAATACACTAAATATAAATAAATTAAATATTAAATATAATCTCCATCTTAAGAACCAAAGGGAGAAAATTTACCTACAATGTCCTTGCAGAAGAATGCTCACCCAGAAAGGTCCTTAATCTTGCCTTAGCAGCACGAGCACGCATGAAATAATTTTCTCTCGTGGATCTTAAGCAAAAAAAATGGCCTTTTCCCTAATTACCTGTTCTAAAGATGCCGATCATAATTTTCCCGTGGCCTCATATCAGATGAACTGTTCGGAAACAAAAGGCAGGCATTTGTTAATCAATGGAAGCCAAAGGCAGGGTCCCGGACCATCCCGAGGAAGTGATATTTACTTCTGCTATTAAGAACTTGTCTGGAATTCCCCAACATGGTGCGGGAGACATTTATTCTGCCTGCAATTTGAGCTATGAGAATTGTTCCATGTCTGAGTGTTCTTAATGCCACTGACATTTTTTCAAAAACCACAATTTAACGTTAAACAAACAAACAAAAAAAGCAGCTTGTGAATAGTGCCTCTCTGCACAACGGACAACATTCCAGATGGGGTTTTATGGGGCTCCACCTGCATTAAGAGGACCCAAATGGGGTGACCCAATGACAATAGAGCCCTTTTTCATATTGTTCTGATGCAGAACAAGTGACATTCCCCAGGCCCCCTTTCCTGCAACCATCTGCCACAAAATATGTCAGGACTCTCTTTACCTGTGGAACTGGGTTATATCAAGTCCAGCACTTTCAGACGGATCTGATGGCCAATGAAAGCTGATACTAGTGGGAAGAGTAATGACAACCTGGTGACCAGACTACCCATCACCTCTAGTTCTCCAGTTCTCTGAGCAGTTTCAGTTTAAATCTGGGACAGTGATTATAAGTAGTGACCCACCCATGTATCCATGAATATATATCTGTGATAAGTAATGATATGCCCATGTATCCATGAATATAGCCTTACAAGAAAAATACCCCTAAGTGTTTTTTAAATGATGTATGTTCACAGATGCTGAGATAAGACATTATCTCATAGCTAGGTGTGCACACCGGTTTGTGTGTGTAGCTATCAAGGGTACAAAGCCCCAGAGCCATTCACTGTGTGAACGCTAGTCGTGTAGTAGATAAATCCCGCAGTCCTCCTAAATACTAGGATTGCTGGAAAAGGGAGGCATTCTTGAAATATCTTTGACAACATTCCTCTTGATATCATGATTTAATTGTCCTGGAATGTAGCATGAGATACATTTGCACCTTTTACCCCCTTGAGCAATGAGAACATTACAGGCTCTGCCAAAGGGACAAGGAGACACAGATCTGTTGAAGATGAACAATCTATTTTACTTATTTGTGATGATATAAACTTTATAATTATCTGCTAATTACATAGATTTTTCTGCACTTACAATGGGGTAAGTCCCAGTAAACTCATTGTAAGTTGAAAGGCTCTAAGTTGGAAATGCATTTAATACACCAAACCTAGTGAACACCATAGCTTGGCCCAGCCTACCTTGAATATATCCAGAACACTTACATTAACCTACACTTGGTCAGCATCATGTAACACAACACCCATTTTATATTGAAGTATTGAATATCTCATGTAGTTTATTGAATACTGAAATGAAAGTAAAAAGCAGAATCATTGTATGGGTACAGAATGATTGTGGGTATATGGGTTGTTTTCCCGTATTTGCGGAGCTGACTGGGAGCTCTGGCTTGCTGTGGCTGCCCAGCATCATGAGAGAGGATGGTACTGCATTTGGCTGACCTGGGAAAAGATCAAAAGTCAAAGTACGGTTTCTACTGAATGCATATAGCTTTCACACCATCATAGAAGTCAAAGAAACATTACATCAAACATTCACTGAGAAACTTTTTGCTTATGCTAATAGACACATTAAGTATATCTAAATTGTCAACTGCAAATATTTCCTAGAATGATTTTCTACAGTCACATGTATTGTCTATGGAAATTATATCTTAGCTACAACCTTGAGTAAATTTCAGAGAATCACAGATCACTGGAAGTGATTCCAGATGTCATTGAATATGAAAACTGTTAGCCAGCACATCCGATTTTGCCTGCAGTTGGGTTTCGTTTGGCCACTCAGTGTGTGTATAACAGTCTTACTGAGGTTTAACTGCCACACCATGAACTGCACATATTTATTCAATTTGATACACTTAGGTGGAGGTATATACCTGTTAGACCACCATGACGATACAGATAATGGACACAATCATCACCACTTAAAGGTTCCTTATCCCTAGCCCCTCCAGGCAATCCTGGATCTGCTTTTGTTCGCTGTGGACTAGTTGGCATTTTCTAGATTTTTTTTAAAGATTTATTTATTTGAGAGAGAGGGAGAGAGAGAGAGAGAGGATGCACCTTTGGAGGCAGGGGAGGAGCAGACGGAGAGAATCTCAAGCAGACTCCGGGCTGAGTGTGGACCCTGATGTGGGGCTTGATCTCACGATCCTGAGATCATGATGTGAACCAAAACCAGGATTCTCAACTGCCTTCCTAACCCAGGAGCCTTGCATTTTCTAGAATTTTTATTGAATGATTTCAGTAGTGTTTGCAGCGTGTGCTCTTTTTCTGTCTTTGGCTCAGCATAATTATTTTGAGCTTCATTCAAGAATCCAAATTTAGGTTTTATATAAGGGTCCAAATTCATTGAGAGTGAATTTCATAGATGTCTGAAGTTTACATGGCAGTTTATTATTTTTTGTATGGATATCAAGTTGCTTCAACATTGTTTTTTTTGTTTTTTGGGAAAAACTACCCTTTTTTGCATTGAATTACTATAGCACTCTCTCACGCTGGGGCAGTTGTAGGGCTCACTGCATTTTCCACTTCTCAGAAGTTACTGTCCCTCACTGACTGATGCTCAGAATCTTGAAATCATTGTTTCACATTTTTTGTCTGTTTTTGTTTATTTCAGATGGGAGGGTAAGTCCAATTCCTGCTATTCCATCTGGGCCAGGATCATGAGTGTCCCACTCAGTGGGTTTTTTTTTTTTTTTTTGCAGTAATTTCTTTCCAACAGATACAAATTAGGAGGTATCCTATTCACATACAGATTCCTGCCTTTTCATGAGGAATCTACAGATTTGTCAAAGCAAGATGTATATTCCACACAGCAAGAATAGACTCTGGAAAACCACATTTCCCCAGTCTTTGAGGCAGGTGATCCCTAGCTCCCCTTCACGGGGCTTGCTTCACTTGTTGAAATGAACTACTCAACCCCTGTAAGCCTGGTTAGTCCACACCTTTCACTTGATTCAGAGGCATATTGAGATGGAATTGGGCCCTGGCTATCTGGTTCCAAATCCAGTAGCATGTCCACAGGGATTTGGCAAGTATACTGTTTTGTTGGTGTGGAGATGAGCAAATTAATGGTGCGCATGATTACTGACAGAGTTAGACGCTCAATGTCTACATTTCAAGCTCTTCTTACATCTCCTGATACTAACCTGTGAAGTATATTGTAATTTATCTGCTGCCATGTTTGGAAGCTCACTAGGTCGTGGGATTTAACCAGTACTTAATTAAAGGAATCACTCATTCCGCAAAACCCCCTTTTGAGGATTATGTTCATTTTTTTCCGTTAAATGTGTTGCTTGTACACCAGTTAGACTCCCTGAAGTCCAGAACTGACAACACCAAGTGCTGGCAAGGATTTGGAACAATAAGAACTCTCATTCACAGCTGTTGGGAATGCAAAATGGTACGGCTGCTGTGGAAGACATTTTGGTGATTTCGTAAAAACGAAAATTCTCTCACTCTCCCATCTGGCAGTTGTACTCCGTGGTATTGACTCAGAAGTGCTGAGAACTTATTTCCACACAAAAGGCTGCACACAGATGTTCATAACAACTTTACTCACATTGCTGAAACTTGGAAGCAACCAGGATCTCCTTCAGTAGGTGATGGATGAAACTGAAACAGGGGTACATCCAGAGAATGAAATATCATTCGACACCAAAAAGAAATGAGCTGTCAAGCCGTGAGAAGACATGGGGGAGACTCAAATGCATAATACTAAGTGAAAGAAGTCAGTCTGAATAGGCTACAGAAAGAATGATTCTAACTCTACGGCACTCTTTCTCCAAAACTAGGGAGACAGTAAAAAGATGGGTGGTTGCTAGGGGTTGTTTGGCGGGGGTTGGTGGGGGGGAGAAGGAATGGGCAGAGCACAGAGGATTTTTAGGGCAGTGAAGATACTCTGTAGGATATCGTAATAATAAATACATGTCATTATATGTTTGTCAAAACACATAGGATGTACATCATTAAGAGTGAAACCTAATGTAAACTCTGGACTTTGGGTGATCATGATACATCATTGTAGGTTCAGGGATGGTAACAAATGTATCACTCTGGTAGGGGGTGCTGTTGATTATGGGTGGGGCTATGCATATTTAGGGGTGAGGCATATGAGAAATCCCTCTACCACCCCCTCAATTTTGCCATGAACTTTAAACTGCTTTAAAAATAGTCTTAATAAAAGCAGAACTAAGTTGCCTATAGCATTTATATTGTTTCAAAGTCTTATACATTCCCAACATTAAGTATTATTGAAATGACCACAGAGAAGAGAATATGTTTTCAGTATTTCTCATCTATTCATAACTTTCTCTCATATTATCAAAGATATTTATGTCAATATAAATGGAGAAATTTAATCTGTTAGCTTGGGAGACTATGTGATAAAAAACTATTCCTACCCCTTTCCTTTCCCAACTGATTAGCCAATATATTATTAAACTTGCGTAGCGTAGAGGAAGAAAGTTCAAGAAACAAACCACAAAACCACAAGGAATCATGTGAAGTCAATATTTTCTTAGTAGACATGTCACAAAAATGCATGTGATACATATTTGGAAAGAAGTCCAAAATCTTATAGAAATCTGTCTCCTTGCTCTCAGATGTTAGACGGGCTAGAGATAGAGTCTGTGTACAAGAGTTTATTGATTTCAGATTCTAGCTTTACCCAAATAGGCCCTGTACAAAAAATAGAACTGAAAGCTTAATAAGGAATTATTTGGGATTTATTTTGACTGAGTTATCACAGATGACTCTTTCTGATTTAAAAATACGGTGTGACTGTTGAACTATCTTACTCTCATGTTGAGAATTGTATTAGATATCTATCAGGAACTGCTGAACATGCTAGAAAGAGCTTCTAACACTGGCCATGCAAGAAAGAACACAATAGGCCTTCCCAGAAGGAAAGTGGGGAGATGCCTTTACTGAGCCAGCGGCTCATGGCAGGGCTCAGGTTTCTGGGGAACATGTCCCCTGCCACCCAGCCCTGTGCTGATGGTGGGACAGAGAGAGAAGCTTGAGGCACGGGTTTCTGCCTCCTTAAGCTGGACGTATTTGAAAGTGGAGGGTGATTTATTTAAGTTCCCAGCTGAGAAATTCTGCTCTTCTAACAGGTTTTCAAAGGAGTTTTGGTTGAAACCACCAGGCTCATTTTTTTCTTTCTTTCTCTGTCTCCCCATTCTCATTTTTTCTCTTTTTCTCTCTGCTTTTGCTGTTCCTCCTTTGCATCCCCTTAGCGTTTCTTTCCATATTCAAGCCTGTCTTTCTTTCTCTTCTTAAGAATCTACACTTAAAGTCTGCATATGTGTGAAATCAAGTGGTATTTGTCTTTCTTTGACTGAGTTATTTTGCTTCGCATAATACCGTCTAGCACCATCCACATCATTGCAAATGGCAAGATTTCATTGTTTTTGATGTCTGAGTAATATTCCACTGTATAAATACTACATCTTCGTTATCCATCCATCAGTTGATGGACATCTGGGCTCTTTCCATAGTTTGGTGAACATCAGGATGGAGGGGAAAAGAAGAGACTCTTACTGAGAATAAACTGAGGGTTGATGGAGGGAGGGGTGGGGGGGTGGGTTAACAGGGTGATGGGCATTAAGGGGGACACGTGTTGTGATGAACACTGGGTGCCGTATGTACGGGATGAGTCACTGAATTCTCCTGAAACCAACATTGTACTCTATGTTAACCAAAATTTAAATAAAAATTTTAAAAAAGCAAAAGAATCCTTACTTAACGATACCTCTTGGTGACCCTTGTCCTCAGCAGGTCTCTCTGGTCAACCTGAAGGAAAGACTTACACCTGCCCTTGTCCCCTGGCTGGCATCTCCCGGGGCCTCCTTGCGTGGGGAGGAACCCATCAGACTGCGAATGGTGACAGCAGTCAGGTGCCTCCTGGGTAGACTTTGTTCTTCTCCTCTCTCAACCTCTCCAGTGGGAATACTGGAGACCTTGTCCTCATTTTATTTTTTTCCTTACCACTTAATTGTTCTTAGGTTTTCTCGACCTTTTCCCAGGTAAGGTCTCCTCTTACCTGCTCGCCAATCATTTTGGGCTCCTTACTCAACATCCGTTTCCTCCCAGAGCGTAGCTCCTCTTCCGGCATTTCCTACGTCTTCCCAGAGAGTCTGAAAGTTCTATTTCTATCGTGGCCCCCAGGCCCGGAACTGTGCTGGTCAGTTTCTTAATTGTTGGGTTCTCTCACCATCTCCCTTCACACCCCGTCCCTCTTAGATTTCCTTTAGTAAAACTCAAATTGTTATCCTTGCCACCAGGAGAGATCATTTACGCAGAGACGGCTTTCTCCAGCAAAGACACTCTGCTGTTGACGTGCGGCTGTACAAATCCCTTCTTTGTTGCTACTCTTGGCGACCATTCCGTTGAGAGGCGCTTCTTTCTTGGTTCAGTTCGGAGTGCTCGTGCCTCTTTTCCATGTTCTCCCTGGTCTCTTCTTCCCCCAAATCCATTCTTAGCCTGACTTCCACTTCCTTGCATTGAGGAAGGTTGTGGATGGGTCTGGAGGTGAAGTATTTGAAGGGGCTCCCTTCCCTCCTCATCCTGGCATGGGCTCTCAGAGGGCAGAAGCTCCAGTGAGGATTACACTGTGGGGAGGACATGGGAGGGGGTAGAAGGTGAGTGAGGTGGAAAGTGGTGATGGAGAGAGACCCCCACCCGTGACAGGACGAGAGACAGAGGCTCATGGCATATGGCTTCCAGGAGACGTGGTAGCCTTTGACCCACTTTTCATGTGTCTTCAGGGAGCGACAGGGCAAAGACAAGGGTGGGGGAAATGGGGCATTTGACTCAGGCTCAAAATTTGAGAGGACTCCAAAAATCTCAGTAATCCACATAAATGGTATTCTAGTGCCATATTTATTTATTTATTTATTTAAATATTTTATTTATTTATTTGACAGACAGAGATCACAAGTAGGCAGAGAGGCAGGCAGAGAGAGAGAGAGGGAAGCAGGCTCCCTGCTGAGCAGAGAGCCCGATGCGGGACTCGATCCCAGGACCCTGAGATAATGACCTGAGCCGAAGGCAGCGGCTTAACCCACTGAGCCACCCAGGCGCCCGTCTAGTGCCATATTTAAAAAAGTAAAAATCAATGCTAAAAATCCGTGATGAACTAAATATCACAGTTTTACTTTATTTTATTTTTAAAAAACATTTTATTTATTTATTTGACAGACAGAGATCACAAGTAGGCAGAGAAGCAGGCAGAGAGAGAGGAGGAAGCAGGCTCCCTGCTGAGCAGAGAGCCCAATGCGGGGCCCAATCCCAGGACCCTGGGATCACGACCTGAGTAGAAGGCAGAGGCTTTAACCCACTGAGCCACCTAGGCACCCCTAAATATCACAGTTTTAAATACAGACAAGATTTAGTAGGGGCTGGAACTCCCAGGAGACGGTGGATGGTATGCCCCCGAAGTTGACTCTGGGCAGCTCAGCAGTGTTTCCTGGGCTCCAGGGGCATTGATGGAACCGCGTCCCTCAATTCTTTGGGATCCTGTGGGGTTGGGTAGAAGGCCGCTCAGCAGTACCCATTGGGGAGGGAGGGACCGAGGGTCATCTACAAACATTTTTTGATGCAGAGAAACTCCTAGAGACCTGAGTCTAGCTATGGGTGAGAACCCCGATAATGGTAAAAATTGGGACCTTGCATTTGGATTGATTTGACTATGATTTTTGACTATAAATAAATAGAAACAAGGTGCTTCTTGCACTCACAGCTTTATTGTGATGACTTAATACTGAATACACTGCTTCGGTCTGGAACTTCCTGTCGTGGGAATATTACTGGATCCAGTAATGCAGAATGGAGAGAGAAAATATAGATTTTTAAAAAAATATTTTATTCTTTTATTTATTTGAGAGAGAGAGACAGAGACAGAGACAAAGGTAGTGAGAGAGAGAATGAACTTGAGGAAGGGGGAGAAGCAGACAGGGAGACCAATGTGGGGCTTGATCCCAGGTCCCTGAGATCATGACCTGAGCCAAAGGCAGATGCTTAGCAGCTGAGCCACCCAGCTGCTCCAAGTCTCATACATTGTAAAAGGATCTTATATCCCACTTATATCCCACTATTCCTTTTGATGGACAATGTTTAATTTTTATTATCTGCTAACATCAGGGTTTGGGTTTTTGTTGTTGTTTTTTGCATTATAATTATGTGACTTTCGATGACCATGAAGCATTAAAGGATATCTTCTCTTTTTAAAGCTCATATATATTTCTTTATGTGACTCCTACGTGGTTTTTTTTTTTTTAAATTTTATTTAAATTTAATTCAGTTAACATAGAGTGTACTATTAATTTCAGAGGTGGAGGTCAGGGATTCATCAGTTGCATAGAACCCCCCCTCCCCCCCTCCCGTGCTCACTACATCACACGCCCTCCTCAGTGCCCATCCCCCAGTTACCCCGTCCCTCACTGTCCCCTCCAGCTAACCCTCAGTGTGTTCCCTGGAATTAAGGGTCTCTTATGAGCTCCCTCTGTTTTTATCTGATTTTTTTTTTCCCTTCCCTTCCCCTATGTTCATCAGTTTTGGTTCTTCAATTCCCCCATTTATTAGACTTTGAATTTTAAAATGTTACTACACGTCAGTAAAAGATGGCGACGCGGAGACGCTTGTCTCCCAGCGGAATCTTCCAGCGCTTGGGTTCCTCTCGGTGAACAGGAACAGAGCAAGTTAGAGCAGGCCTCTGTGCTTTCTTGATCGCTTCTGTTGTTTGAAAAGCGACCTCTCCTGTAATGCTCTTCGGCTGAGTTTTGAAATAAAGGCGAGCGTGCTAGCATTTTTGCGGAGGAACGCAAGCAGAAAGAAACCATAAGGAGAGAAAATTCTCCAAGGAGTTGCAGCTGTTGACCTGCTTTGGCCCATGCTTTGGCCCATGCTGGGATTTTGAACCTTGGTGCTGGGCGTGGGTCTGCCGCGTCCACGCATCCATACACAACCCCTGGAGCAGCAGCTTTAGCCTGGGACTCTCTTCACGGGCAGCGAAGGAGGTGTTAGGATACAGTCAAGCACGGAGCCACGTGCCCTTCCAGACCACGCCCACCCCACCATCTGGGGGTGCTAGAGATCTGCCCTCCTCTGCAGTCCCACTGAGTCTGGAGCTCTGGGGGTGTGCCCTGAGAGCCTGCAATTTTCACAAGACAACTCCCACTGAAATTTGAGAGTCTCTGCTCTTTTTTTTTTTTTTTTTAAATGGATGATTCTTTCTTTTTTTTTAATTTTTACCTATTTTTTAAATTTCTTTTCAGTGTTCCAGAATTCATTGTTTATGTCCACACCCAGTATTCCATGCAGTACGTGGCTTCCGTAATACCCACCACCTGGCTCACCCAACCTCTCACCCCCCACCCCTCCAAAACCCTCAGATTGTTTTTCAGAGTGCACAGTCTCTCATCGCTTCTCGGCCTTTTGGCTAAGATCAAGTGCAGAGTGCACAGTCTCTCATGGTTCATCTCCCCCTCCAAATTCTCCCGACTCCCTTCTCCTCTCCATCTCCCCATGTCCTCCATGCTATTTGTTAGGCTCCACAAATAAGTGAAACCATATAATAATGGACTCTTCTGCTTGACTTATTTCATTCAGTCCCATCCATGTTGCTATAAAAGTTGGGTATTCGTCCTTTCTGATGGAGGCATCATACTCCATAGTGTATATGGACCCCATCTTCCTTATCCATTCGTTCGTTGAAGGGCATCTTGGTTCTTTCCACAGTTTAGCAACTGTGGCCATTGCTGTTATGAACATTGGGGTGCAGATGGCCCTTCTTTTCACTGCATCTGTATCTTTGGGATAAATATCCAGTAGTGCAGTTGCAGGGTCATAGAGAAGCTCTACTTTTAATTTCTTAAGGAATCTCCACACTATTTTCCAAAGTGGCTGCACCAGCTGATTTCAAGCTTTACTACAAAGCTGCGCTCAACAAGACAGCAAGGTATTGGCATAAAAACAGACACATAGACCAGTGGAACAGAGTTAGAAAGCCCAGATATGGACCCTCAACTCTATGGTCAAATAATATTCAACAAAGCAGGAAAAAAATATACAGTGGAAAAAAGACAGTCTCTTCAATAAATGGTGCCAGGACAATTGGACAGCTGTGTGTAGAAGAATGAAAATTGACCATTCTCTTACACCGAACACAAAGAGAGTCTCTGCTCTTGCACTTAGTTTCACTGCCTCTGGGTGCAAATCCTACTCCTCCCCCTTGTGTTTGTGACAGAGAAAAGCTGTGTGTGTCCACCCTCAGTGTTCAGCTTTCCTTCTCCCTGAAACAGAAATAGCTGCGGCACCACCAGCTAGGGGCGTGAGGAGAATTTCGCGAGATGATGCCATGAAGCCCTTGCCACAGTTTCTCCCTGGCAGGAAACACTCCCAGGTTTGAGAGGCTATTCGTATCATTATAAAAATTTTATAATAGCAGAATCTCCACTCTGATTGGAAAACAGTATGAAATGTGGGTTTAAAGGAAGGAACACAAACTGTCCGGTGGATTCTGACGTTAAACTGTAGTGTCTCTTGACCAGGCGGGGTCAGTTACTTTGCCACCTTTCCTGTATTTTTCTTGTCGCATGGGTGCCGGTGCTCTTTTGGGTGCCCTGTGTGGCTCTCAGAGGCAGGGACAGAGCCTCTCTGTTTGTTTTAAGGCCATTATTCCTGCGTTTCTGCTTTTGAACCAGTTCCTAGGACGGTCCTTAGCTGATGATTTACAAAGAGGCCTTTGATGCTGTCAGTTTCCTTACTCATTAACCCTGGTGGCCTTTGAGCCCAGGGCCGTGCAGCTGTCTCTGTTGGGTCACCCTCCTGTCCCAGCCTGCATCCTTTCTCTGCCAGGCTCAGCTTTGTGTGGACCCCAGGCCCCCCTGCTGCAAGTAGAGTCCCCATTTTCTGAGATTGGGTGTGATGAATTTCTTTCTTGGGGCCATCGGAGCAGCGGAGGGGTTCCTCATGTGTACAGGGTGACGTTTTCTGCACAGCGCCATCAAATTCTGTGTGAACTCTCTTTTTCCCATGACTAGTTCTCTTAACTGTGGCATCCCTTTGTATTTGTTGGGTTCTAAGGGCTCTGTTATTAGCCAAGAATCACCGATTCTGAGACCTGGAAACGTTCTCAAGCCGTCGTTTGTTTGACTCCTTTCCAGAAAATACTTTAGAACAAAGCCAGATATTTCAGGCATATGAAGCGTAATATGTGATCGTTCCATTCTTTTTTTAAAAAGTTTGCTCCGGCAGCACTGTGCACGTGATGGAAGCTGGAGACTGCGGAAGGTGGTGGGAACCCCGATCGTCAGCCCCCGGCAGGAAAGCCAGGCATTTGGGGAGGTAGAAAAGGACCCTCCCTCCCAGCAGTGTGCATCCTAGCTCAGGAGCTGCGACTCCTGGGGGAAGCAGCTTTACAAGGCTACGTGAGGACAGAGGGTGCGGAGAAGAAAGAGGGATGAGCAGGCGCTCATGATTTCTTGGCCATTTCCCACCTCTGTCCTTTACCTCACCCTAGCTCATCCACTGCTGATACGGTGTGGGTCTTGTCGCAGTCTCCGTGGGCCTGGTCCCCAGACGGGGGAGGCTGGCTGGCAATCTTGGGAAGCGGGCCCTGTCTGGTTGCTGCATCCTGTTGGCGAAGAAGGGGAGGGCAGGGGGTCAGCACTGAGAGCTTGTGCGTGTGCTTGGCCTGCCCTGCCTTGTCCCGCCCCCCAGCAACCCTGCGAACCCTGTGGTCAGGGGGCGTCATTCTCACCGAGCAAGCACAGGAATCGAGGCCGAGAGGTTCGGTGACTTCCCCGAGTTACCATCAACGAGTGAGGGGGCTTGAGGTGAAAGTCAGGTCTTCCTGATCTCCCAACAAACCACCGTCTGGGCTGTTACTACTGAAGAGCCAGGGCTGTCCTGGTCAGCACGGACCCTCTCGGAAAACCGCCGCAAGTCCAGCAGGGACCTTATATGCCGGGGAATTATCATGGGGTCAACTGTGAGGGGACCTAGGAGAACTTCAGTCCCTGAACCATCTCTGTTTGTGATGCATCCCGTAGGGCTATGGTCTCCCCCACCCTCCTTCCTCCTTCCCAGCTGGTTTTGTCAGTGTGGACTGCCGTAACCGAATAGTAGAGCCCGGGTGGCATAAACCATGAATTTATTTCCCACACTTCTGGAGGCTGGCAAGTCCAAGGTGACGGCCCCAGCACATTCGGGGGCTGCCGAGGGCCCCCCCCTCCTGGCTTGCAGATGCCTGTTCTCTCCGTGTATCCTCACAGGGCAGAGGGCGGGAGAGCAAGAGAGACAAAGACAGCATTTCTCTCCGCTCTCTTCTCATAAGGGTGCTCGTCCCACTCTTGGGGCTCCATCTCGTGATCTAATCCCTCTCAGGGGCCCCAGCCCCTCACAGCATCATACTGGGGGCTTAGGCTTCAACATAAGGATTTTGGGGGGTTGCAGACATCCGGTCCGTAACACGTGCGGTGAGAGTTCATCATCATACGGCTTGCAAACCCGGGCCACTTTGCGTCTCCTAATTTGGTTTATGGCCAAAGGGCAAGACTTGAGACTCCCGGTGCAGATGAGGGCGAGAGAGCCCATCGCTCCTGCAGCCTGGGAGTGACTCCTTGTCGGGGTACACATTGTCATAGAGTCAGGGAGGACTTCAGGAGGGGGATGCCTGGCCTTGGGAGGAGAAGCCAGGAGACAGTAGACATCAGAGTGAGTGTGGACAGGGTAGGTCAGACCCAGCAGAAGCTGGCGGAGGGCCAGCTCCAGGCCAGGTACAGGCACCTTGAGCTTTCCTCAGTTGTGTTGGTCATTGAGCCCCCTCCTCCCCAGAGCCGCGGGTCCTGGGAGCTAGAATGAGCAGTCGGTCCCAAGGTCCCTTAGACAATTGGAACAGAGAGCTGCAAGGTCTGAAAGACAGCCCGTGACACCAGAGGGCTCAGGGGGTTCTGCTCTTTGGGATGTCGCTGTCACTTGGGACAGGGTAGAGGCATGGTGGAGCACCAACAACACTTACACGAGTTCGGGGGTAAAATCTGGAATCCATTCCAGGCGCCTGTGTTTCTTAGCAGCACACCTTTAGGCAATGTGCCGTGCCCGAACTAGCATTTGCTGCACGTCTCCCATACGGCAGACGCAGACGGCGATGGACACTTGCAAGCAATCTTCAGTCTGTGAAAGTATGTTAGGAGGCAGGTGCTGTTACTGATCTCATTTCACAGTTGAGGGAACTTAGGTACGGAGAGTGCAAGAACTTGCCTGAGGTCACACAGCAAAGATCACAACTCAGGGCATGTGCTTTCAGCACCCATGCTCTTTTATTTTAAAGATTTTTTTTTAGAGAGAGCGCGAGCACGAGCAGGGGTGGAGCAGAGGGAGCGAGATCATCTCCAGCACACTCTGTGCGGAGCTGGGAGCCCAGCGTGCGGCGTGATCCCAGGACCCTGAGATCATGACCTGAGCCAAATTCAAGACGGGGTTCCTCAGCCAACTGAGCCACCCAGGCGCCCCGGCTCCTAGGCTCTTAACCCCTAAGCTGTCCGCTGTTTTCTTATCTGTACAACAAGGACAAAAAGAGCTCCCTCCGCAAGGTGAAGAGGAAATGAAATGAGACACTAATGGATGAAACCCTTTGGGTCAGAGCGGAGGCTCGACTATCAGCAGCTCCAAGTCCTGTGCCTCTTTTTTAAAAAAATTTTTTTTTAATTTCTTTTCACTGTACCAGGATTCATTGTTCATGCAACACACCCAGTGCTACATGCAGTCCATGCCCTCCATAATACCCACCAGCAGGCTCACCCAACCTCCCACCCCTCACCCCTTCAGAACCCTCAGATTGTTTTTCAGAGTCCATAGTCTCTCCTGTGCCTCTTTTAGGAAATGCAGGAGCACTTTGTTTTCTTTTCTTTTTTTTTTTTAATTTTTTAATTTTTTTATCCCCAGGGGTACAGGTCTGTGAATCACCAGGTTTACACACTTCACAGCACTCACCAAAGCACATACCCTCCCCAATGTCCATAATCCCACCCCCTTCTCCCAAACCCCCTCCCCCCAGCAACCCTCAGTTTGTTTTGTGAGATTAAGAGTCACTTATGGTTTGTCTCCCTCCTAATCCCATCTTGTTTCATTGATTCTTCTCCTACCCACTTAAGCCCCCATGTTGCATCACCACTTCCTCATACCAGGGAGATCATATGATCGTTGTCTTTCTCTGCTTGACTGATTTCGCTAAGCATGATACGCTCTAGTTCCATCCATGTTGTCGCAAATGGCAAGATTTCATTTCTTTTGATGGCTGCATAGTATTCCATTGTGTATATGTACCACAATGAGATATCACCTCACACCAGTCAGAATGGCTAAAATCAACAAGTCAGGAAATGACAGATGCTGGCGAGGATGTGGAGAAAGGGGAACCCTCCTACACTGTTGGTGGGAATGCAAGCTGGTGCAGCCACTCTGGAAAACAGCATGGAGGTTCCTCAACATGTTGAAAATAGAACTGCCCTATGACCCAGCAATTGCACTACTGGGTATTTACCCTAAAGATACAAACGTAGTGATCCAAAGGGGCACGTGCACCCGAATGTTTATAGCAGCAATGTCCACAATAGCCAAACTATGGAAAGCACTTTGTTTTCTGAATGAAGCTGGAAGCTTTGACACAGGCCCAGCTGTCCTTTCCCAGGCCCCTGCCACTCCTCCTTTCATACTACTCTATGTTCTCCACCTTCAGCTCTGCACAGGTCAGTGCTCCTTAGGGCCCCTGGAGGGCAAGGCTCAGCTCACGTGACCTCACATCCAAGGGCTGCTCTCTAAGTCGGCAGGTCACGCACTGGGTGGTGCTTCTCTGCCTCATGCTGGGGGGCTGGATTGCTTCTGGGAGCGGCATCTCTCTTTATGGGACTTCTTGTTGATTTCTCTTTGAGGGACAGTCCCCACCCTGATCTTTTTCCCAGTGCCCCGTTGCCGCACCTCCTGCACTCCATCCGTGCAGGCCACCTTGTTTTGGTCCCGGTTCCAGTTAGGTCCGGGTGGCTCCTGCAGTGAATGAGAAACCCTTGGAGAAGCATCCCTGCTAAGTTCCTAACCAGGGCATGTCCGTCACTGTTTTGGGGAGGACTCATCCTGGGTAATCCCCACTGGCAACTGACTCTCTTACCTGTGATCTTATGCTTTCTGGCCACCAAACGGGGTCAGCAGAGGGAGAAGGAACAGTAGCTGCGGCCCTCCTGACACACTGTGTCTCGCGGGACTCCAGTGACACCCTCTCTCTTGTCGGCCCGGAGGTGCTAATGTCTGCTGTGATCTAGGGACCCTCTGCGCTGCCCGCACCTCTACATGAGGAGCCTCACGAATGTCTCTGCAGCTCAGTGACATGAGGTCTCCTCCTTGCTAGGCTCTACAGACCTGTGTGGTGGGAAAGGAAAGACCACTAGGTGATGTTTTTTTGTTTTTTGTTTTTTGAATCCTCCTTACCTTTACCCACGCTTTACAAGCGTGGACCTTACTCTGCTGAGTGGAAAGATGAGATGTGGAAGGATGATACAGTGTCTGCAAGGACTTACTGTCTCCTTACCGTGAGAAACAGGAGGTTCTCGATCAGGGTCCCGTGAGGAGCACAGCTCATGGCGAAGATGCTTTTCCTTAGGGAGCTCAGCTTTGGAGGCCAAGCTGTTTAATTTTTTAGTTTTCCTATTTTTATTTTTTTTATTAGTTATTGGACAGACAGATCACAAGTAGGCAGAGAGGCAGGTAGAGAGAGAGGGGGGGGAAGCAGGCTCCATGCTGAACAGAGAGCCTGATGCAGGGCTCGATCCCAGGACCCTGGGACCATGACCGGAGCCGAAGGAAGGGGCTTTAACCCACTGAGCCACCCTAGTTTTCCTATTTTTAAAAGATATTCCAACCATGTGACTTTGGGGCAAATCATAACTCTCTCAATCTCACTTTTCTTATTGAAAATGATGAGGCCGCTGACTTGAGGACATTCCTAGCTGCCTGTCGCTCTAGGAAGGTAAGCATCAGCCAGGAAGCTGCTTCTGGAGCAGGGAGACTTGGCTGAGGGTGTTTCTCTCTGGGCAACAGGTGAAGGTTGCCCCAAGCATTTTGCCGGCTCCCCCTGATTTCACCCCCTGATGTTTCTACGTTGGCTTTGAGCACCCCTATGTCAGATCGGATTTTTTTGCTGCACATATTTCCTCTAGGGTGATGAGCCCCCCCTGGGGGACACAGGCTCTGGACTGGATACCCCGCTGCAGCAGAGAGGTCCCACACCCTTGCCTGAGTTAGTAGTGCAGCAGCAGTCAGGGTCTTGCTGGGGGAACGGACCTTTCTCAGGGTCTGACTTCATGGCCAAATTCACAGTCTTGAGATGATGATAAAGAAATATGTTAGGGGTTAAAAACAAAACAACATCTTTTGGCTTTCCTAGTTCCGGTGTGGGTTTGGAAAAAGAAGAAAGAGGATTCTAGAATGACTGCACTGTATCAGGCAGTGTCCTGAATGACTTACGTATACCACCTCAACTAATCCTTGCAGTAGCCGTATTATCCCCAAGGTACAGAGGGTGACACTGAGGCTCAGAGGAAAACCCTACATTGCAGAAAGACACAGAACTGAAAAATACCTTAGTTAGGGATGTGCCAAAGAATTAGGTCTAACTTTTTCAGATTGGTTGAATCTTAAGTTCATGTCCAGCCTTCCTAGGCTTAAGACGGATGGGATATTTCATTGACCCTTCTCTTTTGGTGTCCTTTCCTAAGTTTGCTTATTCTTCTCTCTTATAATTTGATTACTGGCCTTTTGCCAGCTGCAAGGTCCCTTAGGTGTCTGTTTTATTTCCCTAGTTATTGGCTGTCTTTTGTACTTCTTCAGAAATTCCTCCACTAGGGCCTAGCCAGGAAACTAGAGAACCAAGGGAGTAGAAGTTTCTCAGCAGGGCAAGGCCGTGACCATATACCAATGCCTCCTCGTGGAGGGGACCCAGAGGAAAATTGTCTTCACTGTATGGGTCACATCCAAAGCCACTGGGCCAGTAATCCAATACCTCTCCACCTCCAGCGGGCAGGCCGCGGTAGCTTTTTACTCGAGATAACATCATTCACCTTGACAAAGTCAGATCTCTCATTTCCATTTTCTCTCAGCCTCTGTGTTCTTATCCACACCCACGAGAGCATGCCTGGTTCCGTAACCTACTGGTTGTCGAAGTCGTTTCTAACTACTGTCATCTGAACAACCGAGTTGAACATTTGTAACCATTTCTTAGGGAAATTATGGGCCATTTGTAGGAGAATTTTTATTTCCCCAGTGCGAAAGCAGAACCATTCCTCACTGATCGGGGTGCAAACACTGCCCTGGAAGCCTGGGGCTTCAGTGTATACGAGGTGAAGGCATAACTCAAGTATGTCTCCAAAATACCCCGTGGGTTGTGTATTTTCAACGGGTCTCATCTAAAAATAATTACAGTAAACTCACACTTTCTGTATCTTGTGATGAAAATATTGATAATTCATGCAGAGCATATTTGAAACTATGGGCCTCCACAGGCTTTTCAAGTTCTTCTTTATATATGTTATATCTATAAATTTTTCCTCCTTCCTTCCTTTCTTTCTTTTTTTTCTAAGAGAGAATAAGAAAGAATGCAACTCACCTTCACTCAGCAGAGGGGAGCATGGAAAAATCAACAGATTTTCTGGCACCAAATATCAGTAGCACCAAGTCAAGGCGCCTAGCTTTAGAGGTTGCGGCGAGAGTTAAGTCTTTTTATAAATTGTGTAGAGCTGTATGAATATAAAGTCTTAGTACAGATGCCTCCAGAGGCTAATTCTGACCTGATAAGTAGATACTATCCAGCCTGTCCTGGGCACCGTTTAAACTCTGGGACTTCATTTCTTACTTATTAAAATGTGCTGGGCTTCCTGACCTCCAAGATCTTGCCTGGCTCTGAGCATCTACATAAGAAAAGCATTAGATGATGCAAAGATCCAAAACTGACCAAGTCAGTAGTTGCTAATTTCAGCACCTCTTCGCCCTCATGCAGATCACTGACCTGAATCTTTTCTCTCAGATGAACTTGAGATTGGGCTAGGAGGGAAGAGAAAAAGACTTCTGAATCTTCTTTTGTCAGACAGACCTGATTTATCTGTAGCAGTGTTGCCATTTGCACCCTGTAGAATAATGCCAGCAGGGACCGAATAACCACAACAGCTCATACTTGTATACGGCCCACCCGGTGCCAGGTGCTTGAATACCTGGTGTGCAGCAGGCCCTACCCTAGTACTCGAGCTACCAGATCTCACGTCATCATCACAGCGTGCCGGGACTGTTGGTATTATTGGTCCAGTTTCACCAATGAGGAAAATGAGGCTCAGAGAGGCTGAGGAACTTGCCTGAAATCACACAGCTAATGAGTCATTGAATTGTTTAAAAGCACAAGGCCTGGGTGCTTTTCCCTCCTCTATATTCATAGTCAAGGTGGTCGTTTTAATAAAATTGCCGTGGAAGATGAAGAAACAGTAAATTGAGTGCCAAGAAAGCAGGTGAAAGCTCCACCATTTTGCAAACTGTCATGCTCAGCAGACAGATGTGTGTCATTTGGTACATTGGAGAAGGGACTCTTCCAGTAAACGCGGCCAGCAGCCTGAGCCGTCAGAGAGCAGTGAGGACGACACTTATCAGTGGCCCATCTCTACTGTCATTCAAGTACTTCATAACGTAATACCTGTCATAGGGTTAGGGCAGTATGCTGGGGACTAGTGATAATGGTATTGATTGGTGATGGTTGATAAAATAGTGCTAATACTGAACAAAGTGCCATTGGGTTTTCAAGGTCTTCCCAATTATTTTATTGTCCCAATTTTTCCAAGATTTCATTATATCCTATTGAATAAGAACACTAAATACCACCCAAATGTTTCTGGATTCTGTCTTTAAACATGGCAGTTTAGAAAAAGGGTTTCAGATTATGACTGAATGGGGTGTTGATTATAGAGAGGTTAGATAGGCTGCTCTGATGATATTAACTCTTGTCCATCAGTGGTTCTCAGTCTTGGCTGCCCCTATGGGCCTTTGAATAGTCTTGATGCCCAGGCTACACCTAAGCCAATTATATTAGAATCTCTAAGTAGGACCCCACATTAAGATCCCCAGGGGATTTCAGTGGATTTAATGTTTAATTCAGGCATCCCATGTCGTGTCTAGATGACATAACATTATCTGTCACAGTCCTTTCCATTTAATTTTACTTCTGATTGTTTACATAGTATTTGACGTCTTCTGAATTGCTGTGTTTCTAGAAGAGCCTTTGTTGTCATTACAACTGTCCCCATGTTCCAGAAACATACCCCCCTCCGGCCTCCTAGAACTCATATGGTCATGCACTGCAGGGGCTCTTTGAGATAAATATCTGAATCCCCGAAGCTCAAATTATTTATATTACAGACACAATTCAGTCCATAGCAGGTTTGCTGAGCATTCGTAAACTTCTCGATTTCTGGGAGAGCTAGATTTCTAGTAGGCTCATTCCGTACCATGCTTAGATCTACACGAAATCCAGATCTTTCCTCCCTACTACTCAGAGCCCTGAACTAATTTCCCATGTATCACAGGAAGACCACTATCTTACATAGTTGGCAAATACATAAATATTAAAATACAGGGGTGCTTCTATGGCTCAGTCAGTTAAACATCTACCTTCAGCTCAGGTCATGATCTCAGGGTCCTGGGATCGAGCCCCACGTCAGGCTCCCTGGTCAGCTGGGAGCCTGCTTCTCCCTCTGCCCCCGGCTTGTGTTCTCTCTTACTATCTCTGTCTTTCTCTTTCAAACAAATAAATAAAATATTTAAAAGCTATTAAAATATAAAATCACAGAATAAATACAGAAGGCTTAAAAATTGCAGCCATAGTCACAGAAAGTAGAAAACATTATCCGTTGTTAGACTCCAGATGACATTAACAGGCATTCACAAAATTAACATGATGGCAGAGTTTTTACGTAAACCTTTGGGAATTTAGTTCTCTGGATTCAGTTATTCATTCGAGTGACAGTCATGGGCCAGGTGCTGATATAGACCATGGAAGTACATCGGTGAGCATTACCAACCAAGATCTTGCTGACATGGAGTTTGTGTTCTGGTAGACAGAAACAGACAATAATAAATATGTAAATACATAAAATGTCAGATGGTGATAACTCCTGAGAAAGTGGCTAGGTGACAGAGTGGTGTAGGTTGGAGAGGATGTATCCTCCCCAGGCAGGAATGTATCAGAGGGCAAAAATCAGGGTACCCACCCAGTGGCTAACCAGACAGCTGACAGAAGATGGTGTCGTGTTCGCTGGCTCGCTGCAAGTCTGGTGACCTCTGCTCTCCTTTCGTCTCAAACTCAAACTCACCATGTGACTCTGGGCACGTGATGTTTCCCGATCCCTGATTTATTCAGTTGTAAAGGGAGACGGCTGGACAAGGGGGTCTTTGAAGTCGTCTCTGAATGTCCATTTCTGGCTCTGCCTGGAATGGAATGAATGTCTAGATATAGATGAGCAAAGTGCTTAGAACCTTGTGCGCTTAGCCCTAAAATAAAATATGACAGTCATTAGAAGCTGTTTGTAAATAACACTATTGTAGTTATCTTTCCTTGGATTGCCTACTGACCGCCCGAGATACCAGGTCCTATTTCCTAGAGCCTATAAATGTTACCTTATTGGAAGAAAGGATCTTTGCAGATGTGACGAAATGAAGGACCTTGATATGGGGAGCTTATCCTGGGGAATCTCCATGCAGCCACATGTATGCTTGTAAGAGAGCGGCCCAGGGAGGTTCGACAGGAATGGAGGAGAAGCCATGCGAAGACTGAGTGGAGGGAGCTGTGAAGATGCTGCAGACGTTGGCCTGGAAGCCCAGAGTGAGGTGGGCACAAGGCAAAGAATGACCGCCAGCAGCATGAGAGAGGCAAGAAGCTGAAGCGCCCTCAGGGATGTGATCCTTCCAGTGCCTTGGTTTTATTCTGCTGGTAGTGATTGTGGGCTTGACCCAGCTGTAGAGAAGTCTGTGCTGTTCCCAGCCGCCATGTTTGTGGTCATTTGTTACAGCGGCTCAGGAAACAAATACAGTCGGATTGCCCTCCGCCTCCCTCACCACTTGAAGTTAGAGGTGTCCCTGTTGCTGTTCCAGCTGATGACATGTGAGTGGAGGTGATGAATGTCATTTAGGGCCAGTGTATGTTTTTTTAGTATGTTCTTTTTTCTTCTGTTTGGTCATGGGCTGGTTTGAAGATGGCAGTTGCTTGTTAGCCTGGGTCTCTGAGTGACTGTGTTGTGCAGAGCTCTTGTTTTGACTCATAAAGGACACGAGTATGACTGAAAAGTTAACTTTTGTTGTTGAACCCTCCTGAGACTTGGAGATGATTCTTCTAGCCCCTCTGGCCCAGAGGCAAGGGGCCTGGTTGGTTGCTATGGAACGTTCCTGGAGGCAAACTCTTTGTTGTACCCTTTGGTCTTCATTGGTCCTCTGGGTCCATGGAACCCCTTCCCTAGCATCCTGCTGAGTCCAGGACAGTCTCAATTCATGTTCTCCAGATCAGTGGTGTCCATGTGATGGCGATGCATATTCCAAGTTTCTGTGGTCAGATAAGGGGGAAATGCTGGGCTATGGAAGGTGTAATGGTTTCCTTTATTGAACACGTCTCAGTAGCTTCTGTGTGCTAATGCTGAGTGTGACTCTTTAAGATGAGGATGTGGTATTTCTATGGACTGAATGTGTCCCCCAATTTTGATGTTGAAATCCTAATCACCAGTGTAATGGTGTTTGGAGGTGGAGCCTTTGGGAGGCGATTAGGTCACGGGGTACAACCTTCCTGATGGGATTAGTGCCTTTATTTTATTTTTATTTTTTAAAAGATTTTATTTATTTATTTGAGAGAGAGACCACAAGTACGCAGAGAGGCAGGCAGAGAAAGAGGGGGAAGCAGGGTCCCTGCTGAGCAGAGAGCCCGATGCAGGGCTCAGTCCCAGGACCCTGACATCATGACCTGAGCCGAAGGCAGATGCTTAACCCACTGAGCCACCCAGGTGCCCCGGGATTAGTGCCTTGAAAATAAGAGGCTGGAGAGTTAGCTTCCTTCTCTCCTTCTTTCCGCCTGCTTGTCTGCCTCCCTGTCTCTCAGGTATGTGAAGACAGAAGGAGAAGGTCATCTGTGAACCCTTTTCAGAGCCAGCTATGCTGGCAACCTGATGCAAGGCTTCCAGCCTCCAGAACTGTGAGAAAGGAACTTCTGTTGTTTAGGCCATCTAGGATGGGGTATTTTTGTTACAGCAGCTCCAACTAAGACCAGCATACCCTGTTGGAAAGCTCTTGTTGCAAATGCAAGTGTATTTAAGGTGAAAGCAGTTCCACATTGCATTGGGTCCCAACACTTTTTGTGTCTTCGTTAACACGCTGTCTTTTCCCACCCAGCTAATCCAGGGGCAGCACAGGGTAGATAGTTTTAACATAATTTCCTGTTTAATATGGAACGAGCCATATTAAGTTATAAGAGAGCAGTTTAATACTCCAGCTGACAAACTGTAGGTGAATTTCACCTGACATATGAGGGAGGGAGGCGTGCTTCAGGGGCAGTGATGGGGAGATTCACCTGACTTTTCCATGTTTTCCGTATCGCCCCCTTGGGCCTGCTCCCAAGCCTGATTGTCTGGAGAATATGGTCACGGGCTTGAGCTTGGAGACGTCCTCCGAGCTCTTCCTTGTTGTCGTTTTTCCCAAATATTTTTCCATCTCTTCAGTGGTTGGGATCCCAACCTTTGAGCTCTTGGAGCTCACAGGCATGAAGAAACAGGTCCCTGCTTTTTATTAGCCACAGTCCTTGGAAAGACTGAAAGTGCTCTTTTAACAACCAAGACCGCATGAATCTTTATGAGAAGAAGCAAGGTTGCCAAAATGAATCCGCGTGAGACTTAAGTGACCTGATGCATAATAAAAACAAAAAAACCCCAAACACAAAAATTAACAATAAAAAGTGATTTGACTGGTCCCACACTTAGTGGAGCCTGGAAAAAACTCAGTTCTTCTGGCATTGTTGAGTACCTGTGATAAAAGCCAAAATGGGCCATTGTTTCCTTCCTGACCACTCCCCAGATCCACTCCCTTGTCCCTGTAGTTCTGCAGAGCCCTTCCCTCTGGGCGGGCCGGCTGGCTGGCCCCTTCACTCGGACCGCAGCCAGGTGGCTCAGCCATGTGCACCAGGCTCTCTGGGAAAAGAAAGGCCTGATTTGTCATTTTTCCTGATTTTTTTTTTTTTTTAACTTTCTACCTACTAGTTCTATGGTAGCTGACTCCTAGAAGTTTTCGAATACAGGTATCCCCGGCTGTTCAAGAGTTCACATTCTGCTGCTTCACTTTCAGGAAAGACCTACGTCAGTACCCGCTTCCGCTAACTGCGATGATAAGTGTGAAGGGGATTTTCACTTTTAAGAAAAGACACGATAGGGAAAAATCATTCAGGGTTTGTTTTACAGCAAGCCGGGCGCTCAGAGAGCAGTGCCCACCCCGAGCAGCAGGGGCAGCCCCCCTCCCGGGCCCCCTCCTCGGGAACTCCATTCAGCATCTCAGCCTCAAGCCACCATGGTTTTGCCCTGTGTCTGTGAGAATGGGTGCTTTACCTCCCCTTATTTTGTGCATCCATTAGCAAGGTGCATCTTAAGGTATTAGAAAATCCTAAGAGAAGTTATTTTTGGGTCTGGGAATGCTAAACTTTTTTTTTTTTCCATAAAAATCGATAATTGTTTCTTTGATTTACACCATGTTGACTTCAAAAGATTTCCTACGGGATGCCTGGGTGGCTGTCAGTTGGGCATCTGCCTTTGGCTCAGGTCATGATCCTGGGGTCCTGGGATGGAGCCCCACATTGCGCTCCCTATTTGGCAGGGAGCCTGCTTCTCCCTCTGCCTCTGCCAGCTGCTCCCCTTGCTTGTGCTCTCTCTCTGTCTTTTTTTAAAGATAAAAAAAAATTTAAGAATTAAAAACAAATAAACAAACAAACAGAAAAGATGACCCGGGAACCTACTTTGGGGCAGCAGGGGAATCCAGTGTCTAACAATGGGTTCTGAACCATCTGGAGGAGCCAGCTCCAGGAAACCGCGACTCTGGGCCAGCAGAATGTTAGCAAATATAATGCACATGGAGGTTTAGAAAGTTCTTGCGAGACGAGGCTGGCTTAGTCTTGCTGCTTAGTGACTGCCATGAGAATTGCTTGGATTAGTCTCCGGAAAGAGGAGAGACCTGTGCAGCAGAGATCCCCAGCTGCCCAGCCAATAGCCGGCTGACCCCCACCTGACCGCAGATGCACAAGCAGTGAACATACTGTTGTACGTCACTGAGGCTCCGCGGCTGTTGGTTCTATGGAATTAGAGCAGCAAGACGGAGCTGATGATGCTTACCAACAGCCGCTCACGTATGATGGGTTCTTCTCTTGGATCCCACCCTTCACAGGATGGGTACTTGATAAGCATTAAAGAGTAATAACCTGGGGCACCTGGGTGGCTCAGTGGGTTGAGCCTCTGCCTTCAGCTCAGGTCATGATCTCAGGGTCCTGGGATCGAGCCCTATGTCGGGATCTCTGCTAAGCAGGGAGCCTGCTTCCCCCTCTCGCTCTGCCTGCCTCTCTGCCTACTTGTGATCACTCTCTCTCTCTCTCTGTCAAATAAATCAAATAAATAGATAGAACCTTAAAAAAAAAAAAAAAAAAAAGAAGAAGAACCTCCCCTGTCTCTCACCCCACCCCCATCGGAAGTGGAAGCTTTGGGTGGAGCAGCAAAGCTTCTCCTTTTTCAGAAAAGCCTTTTGAAAATTCCCCCTTGGCGTGGTGAGACGGCTCTGGCTTGCCTTGGAGTGTGCTTTTGCCCTGCAGGAACGTCCAGAGAGCTGTTGTCCAGACGAAGGCCTGGGGGAAAGGAAGACAGCAATAAGCTGCTTAGAGCTTTCTATTACCAAGTTTTTCCTGGATCATCTCTTTAAGAAAGACCTGCAGACCGGGCCGAGGGAACAGCAAAGGCAAAAACCTTAAGGAGGGCGTTTCAGACTGGCCTGCGCCCCATACCAGCAAATGAAAAACATCCAGCAGATTCTTTTGCTGTGTGCTGGTCACCAAGGGAGATAGAAGTAAGTTGGGGTCAGTTCACTCATGTTCAGGCAGATGCGATACTGCATACAGACACGGTCACGGACTTGTCCATAGCTCTTGGACCTTAGGGTCCATTACAGCGTGCTCTGCCAAGTTTCTGCCGTCCGTCTCTGCATTCTTGTGCAGGAGCTCACAGTAGTAGCTGGCTTGATCGTGTACTCCCCATCTGTTGCTTTCCTTCCCTGAAGTCCTACACGCCTGCCCATTTGTTTCCATGACTTCCCAAATTCCCTGAATTATCATCCCAGGGTCTGCTTCTGGGCAAACACAAGACTGTTCAAGTACAGGCACGCTCACCTTTAACCAGTGGCCAGACATTTAGCAAACATGCACGAAGCCCTTTTACAACCAGTTCCATAGTTCTACCCTTGGGCTCCAACCACACCTTCCCTGGAAGACTCGGTCTGGGCAGAAATCACAACCAGGTCAGGCAGCCTCAGTGCTGGTCAGGCTACAGGGCATCCACGAGGTGGAGGTATCCAGGACAAGCAAGCTAGACCCTTGAGTGATGGTGCTGGCCAGATCTTGGTATTTCATTTACTTCAGGGAAGGGGAGCTTTTGTACTATTTCTAACCATTCACCTATGTTAAATTCTTCTCGTTGTGCCAATACAACCAGTTCTAGTTTCTAGAGGCCTGGTACATGCATCTGGTAACTACAAGGGACAGAAGATTTAAAAAGTAGATCCTAGAGGGTGAGAGCTGTTTTAACCAACATTTCTCTTTAAAACATCAAGGTATAACTCGGAACACTTCAGTGACAGACAAATCTGGTCTTACTAAGGAATCCGCTTGGTAGCTAAACACTTTAGACCACAGTTAACGTTAGGTTACACACACCTCACAACAAAGGTCACCTTGTCTGGTTACAACGAGCCGGCGTGGCACTAGGGAAGAAAAACTAGCTGGGCTTTAGCTAGTTTTAATCAAATCAAACTAGTTTAGCTAGTTTTAATCAAATAGCTCTTCTGGTAGTTCATTCGGCTTTTGGATAACAGTATCTTAAATGCCATGTAACCAACCCTTAAGGTACTGACTCTTGATGATGTCTTATATTTTATACTTAACTGCTCTTGGGGTATTGAGAGCTGATAGAGGAACTTTAAATACTAACTGCCTCTAGAGTACAAGTTAGAATTAACGTGTGTACATACACACACTTTGCCTCTCTTATACATGCATGTGAACACATGCATAAACATAGCACCTTTTACACTATGCTGCTCCCTGTGCTGTGTGGCAGTAGGAGTGACTTTGTGTGTGCAAACAGTAGGTGTAGGAGAGAGTGTCCAGGGTGTAAGGAACATAGTGAGGAAGTTGAGGGAGATGGGAGAAGCCAGATCACACGGGGCCTTGGCAAGACAAGCAAGGAGTTTGGATTTGGCCCAAAGTATAATGACCAGCCATTGAAGTAGGAAGAAATGTCTGAGCAATGGGTCGATTTTAGAAGCAGGCCTGGGAGAGAATGGGAGCAGGGGACCCATGAGGAGATCAGAGGGGTTGACTTGGAACTGGGGAGATGGAGACAGGTAGAGAGAGGTGGGAAGATTGGGGGTACACTTTGAAAATGGAGGAACCACTTCTTGCTGGTGGATTGGCTGTGAGGGTGACACAGAGAGCATTTAGGAATGATTCTGAGGCTTTGGGTCTAGCTCTTGGGAGGCTGGGTCAAGGATTGTAGAGGAACCCATTTTTTTTTTTTTTAAGGGAGAGAAGTGAAAAGTTTTATTTTGTCCTGGTTGTATTGAAGACACCTTTTAGATGTCCATTTATTCATTCAACAACTACCTATGCAGTGCCTGCCATGGGCCGAGTAGTGTTCTTGGTGATTCAGGTATATCAGTGACAAATAAATAAATAAATAAATAAATAAAAATCCTTTAATTCTTGAAGTTTATATTGAATTTGCAGGTGGAGAGAGAAGTGTGGAATTCAGCGATAGGGTCAATGGTAGAAACAGGAATTTAGACATTACACCCCGGGGAGGTAGACCAGACATCCTCACTGGTGCTAAAGGAGTCTGCGGCTCATGGCCTGGTATGATCTGTGTGCAGGCTCATTACCAAATTCATAATTTATCCTCTCAGATTAAAAACAAAATCATGCCTTAAAGGCTGGGGTCTTTACGGATATAGTTTCACGTGATATCGAGAATGGTAGCTCTGAACCAGAGTGTCTGTGCTCAACTACAGGCTTCACCGTTAATTATCTGAGGGATTTTTAAGTAGATTTCCCAGGTCTCTGAACCCTAATTTTCTCACTGAAAAATGGAGATAGTAATAGGACTTACATTTGAGAGTTACCATACGGATTAAATGAATTAGTACATTTAAGACTTTTAGAAGATTTCTAACACCTAGAAGTGGACCATTTAATTTTAATTGTCATTATTGTAAGCATTGCTGCTAAGACACAGGATTCACAGATAAAACAAATTCCACAGTGACATACGCCTTTCCATCAAATGGAGGAAATTGAGTAGCTCCTTTTCAAATTTGGGAAAATATGTAAACTTTTTTTAAAAAAAGATTTTATTTATTTATTGACAGAGAGATAGAGAAAGATCACAAGTGAGCAGGGCAGCAGGCAAAGGGAGAGAAAGAAGCAGACTCACCACTGAGCAGGGAGCCCAACACCGGGCTCGATCCCAGGACCGTGGAATCATGACCCGAGCCAAAGGCAGCCACTTAACCAACTGAGACACCCAGGCGCCCCTGTAAACTTTTTTGAAAAGGATACAGATTTCACCAAAGTCTCAATCCAGGGGTGCCTGGGTGGCACAGTTGGCGGAGCCTCCGACTCTTGGTTTCCACTCAGGTTGTGATTTCATGGGTCATGGGATCAAGACTCACATTGGGCTCCATGCTTATTGGGGGTTTCTGCTTGAAGATTTTCTCCATCTGCTCCCTCTCCCCCTCAAATAAATACATCTTAAAACAAAACAAAACATAACAGCAAAACAAAGCAAAACTCAATCCGTATGTGAGGACTTAGAGGAGGAAAGGGATGGTTAAAAGTGCTGCTCACAGTCACAGAGGAGGAGGGAGGGACCAGGTGGGTGGACTGCAGGCACCGAGCCATCCTGGGCCAGCTCTGCCCCTGCCAGCTCCCTGGCATCCTCCCCTGGGTCTCCCCGGAGCTCCTGGAAACCTACCTGCACATAGAAGTGGGAACCCAGCGTACATCATTGGGGTCAGCCTCGTATCCTGTCCTGCGCAGCAGTATCATGCTTTATTGTGTCTGAGCCAATGAAAGAGCTTCAAGATGCTCCTTGAAGTACAGAAAACTTTCTGTTGGGAGGAAGGTTCTGATAGGCATTTCTGAGGGTACATAAAGGTGAAATTGTGGGTCAGGATTTTGTTTTTTTAAATAAAAGTGATGCAGGGGGTTCTGCTTCTCTGTCCTTTCTCAAATCATACCCCCCACCTTTGCAAGAGAAGGTGTGAGAGATGAAGTTTATTCTTGAAAATAATCCTCATGTTTTCTTTTCTTCTTCTTCTTTTTTTTTTTTTTAAAGATTTTGTTTATTTATTTATTTAACAGAGACATCACAAGTAGGCAGAGAGGCAGGCAGAGAGAGAGCGGGAAGCAGGCTCCCTGCTGAGCAGAGAGCCCGATGTGGGGCTTGATCCCAAGACCCTGAGATCATGACCTGAGCCGAAGGCAGAGGCTTTAACCCACTGAGCCACCCAGGCGCCCAATCCTCATGTTTTCTTAAGAAACTGTCATATCCAGAGGTGCCTGGGTGACTCAGTCAGTTGAGCATCTGACTCCGGTGATAATCTCAGGGTCGTGGGATTGAGTCCTGCGTTGAGCCCTGTGTCTGGCTCTGCGCTCAGTGTGGTGTGAGCTTGACGATTCTTTCCTTCCGCCCCTCCCCTTGCTCTCTCCTTCTCTAAAATAAGTAAATTAATTTAAAAAAAAAAGAAAGAGAAAAGAAACCTGTCATAGCCATTTGTTACTTCAACCTGAGTTAAACAAAATGCCTACCTTTAAAATGTACAAAACAGCCCAGATGGGCATTTACCGTTTTTCCTTTTTCTTTTTCATCATGTTGTTTTGGGATCATGAAACATTTGTGCGTTGGCTTAAATAGCGGCTACGTTTAAAGGAGTCTCCAGCCGAGTTTGACCCCCCAGTCCAGAAAATGAAGTTCTCATCATATTTATGCCTAGAGACTGTTTTTTCTTCTCCATGCCAGTTGTTTTAAAGGACCGAGTATTAAGTATGTGAAGTAGCAAATCAAGTTACGAGAGGACTGTTTTAAGAGGCCTATGGACCTGGGACATGAAGATGTTCTTTGTTGGGAGCCAAATGACATTTTAGGAATACTGCCACTGCTCACAGGGTTTGGGGAATCCTTTTTTGAATTACTTTCTGGTCTGATTTCCTGACCTTGAAGACAAAGCACCTGTTCCAGAGCCACTTTGATAGGAAATCCTTCCCAGCCCTCCCCACCAGACCCCTCCATCAGATGTATGAGTTAAGGCAGAACGCCCCTCCCAACAAGCCCATTTCACCTCCGAATAGCGCCGAGAAACTGCCACTGAGGCCACTTGGAACAGAAGAATCAGCCAGCAGAGACCTGCTGGAATTTTTGACCCCTGGAAGTGAGAGATAAAATAGCATGGTTGTTGTTATAAGCCACTAAGCTTTGGGGAAATTTGTGATGCAGGAATAGATAACAGGGAGAGAATTCCTGAAAACAATTGCCAGAAGTTTCTTTTCTGTTATCTGATTTAAACACTGTGAATTATTAGAAGGTTGTAATTAGCCAAGTTTAAAGAATTGTAGATTTATTAAGGATTGGGTTGCCCTAAGTCAAGACCTGAGTATAATTGATTCATTGTTCATATGTAGTTGGCAGTGAATTTCAGAGAAACTTGCCTATGGAGAGTGCCTAGCACATAGTAGGTGGTCATTTGCATCCATTCACATAGACACTGCCTTTTGCCAGGCATTGTTTTAGGTTCTAGGAGATTGACAGTGAATAAAATAGATAAAAACTCTGTCCTTATGGAATATACATCTTTGTATATAAGGAGACAATATATAATAAATGATTATAGATTATTTTTGTTGGTAAATAACTACTACAGAGAAAAATGAAACAGGGCAAGGAGAATAGGAAGTCTTGGGGCATAGTATACAGGGGTGAGTGAAGGGCCTTTGAATTTTAGATAGGCAAGGCTTCACTGATAAGCTGACACGTAAGCCAAGATAGGAGGAAATTATGAGGATCTGGGAGTGAGCATTCCAGAGAGAGGGGACAGTTAGTGCAAGGGCCCTGAGGCAAGAGTGTACTCTCAATGTTCTAGGGATAATACAGAAGCCATTGTGGTTGGAATGGAATGAAAGGAGGAAAATTGCACGGGTGTGTTTGGAGTGGGCCATCTAGCATCTTGTAAATTCAGTGGCTTCTAGTTTGGGTGAAATGGGTGTTAGTGGAGGTATGGAGTATAGGAGTCACCAGTCTGGATGTTGTTATTTGTAGTTGTTTCCTCTTATTAGAAGTGGAAATGAGGAATGAGAGGCTTAGAATGTGACTCTGACGCCGTGAATCTTCCCAGTTCATGCTGCTGGACTGTCCTTTTACTACGCATGTCCCTGGCTCAGGGTCTTTGTGGTATAAAATCGCCCCCAGTTTTCAAGAATTCACAATTCTTGGTTACTTCTCAGCTGTGCTGTGTTTGCCAACCTGTGCCAATTTTCAGCTCCCTTTATCTGTCCTCTTCTCCTGGTTAGCCTCCTTTTTAGAAGGAACTTAGTCAGAAAGGCAAAGGAGATACCCTTCCTACCATTACAGAAGGGTTTTTTTTTTTTTTCTCCTTTTTCCCTCCTTCCCCTTCTTGGGATTCATAAGCCTATCTGGATGAAGAATATCTTATTTCTCAAAGGCAATACCCTAATGATATTTGGCCCAAATAACCTTTCTTGCCCTTGCAACTGTCACTGAGCTCATCATCATATGGGGACACGATTTACATAAGAAGTGGACCTGTAATAAATTTCCCCATAAATTCCTTCCAGCAGCATGCAAACCTTTTTAGTTCCACGGTGTGTGCTCATATAATGATCCTCCACCTGGCTTGGGACTTTTTTTTTTACGTGGGAACATTAAACTAATTTTGCCTGGAATGTGGGATGGTTTCTCAAGATGGCGCACCTGATTCTGAAGTGCAGATCACAAGGCTCCTTGGGAAGATGGATGGATCCCTGGAGACTCTTTAGGCTCTCTGTGCCCTCAGAACTTCTTTCCGAGCCCAGCTCCTCTCTGACAACCTTCTGCTTCACATTTGGTATCCCTGTGACAGCCACCAAATGATTGGGTAGGGTCAAGAAGTCAACTGTCTTCCTCATATGCTTCTGCCATCACTCCATGCCTGGGTGGGGGTGGTGGCCAGCTGAGGGGTCTCTGGGAGGGTGTGAGAGTGACTGGGATACTGATAGGATCCTTTGCAGTTCTGGAGTGAGCATAGGTTAAGTGGCCCATCTCAGGAGTGGCTTTTGTCTGGAAGTAGCAAAAACTCTGTACTCAGTAGTATGATGATCTCTCCTTCAGTGGTTGTGATAGGAGGATATGCCCTACTTCTGGAAACAAGTTAGCTCTTAGCAATGCTTAACATGGGGCTCCCGGGAGGCCTAACAGGGGGCTAATTCCTGGAGGTGCTGGGGCTACAGAGGAGGCACATTGAAGTATTTCATCTGTCGGCCACCCAATGCCACTCCACACAGAAGCCAGGGATGAGTCCCGGGGAAGCTTGGCATGAAAGGTCCTGCTTAATGAAAAGGATCTAAGGGAACAGGAAAGCTTTATGTTTGCAACTGGAGGAAAAGCTAAACCGGGACCTTGTGGTGTTTGTTGCCTATATGGTAACTCCTGCTGCGTTCTTAAATTTCAGAAACCTCAGCTGAATTTAAATCTCCTGTTTATGCTTCGTGGAGTATCTCAGCTTAAAGCAAAGCCACATTATCCCGCTTGATATAGCTGGGGTGATTGCTGGGTTATGAGTGTAGTCAAAAACCCTGCATGAAAGAGAGTTTAGACGAACAGATGAATAGAGCAATCAAAGGGCCATCCAATCAGATCTAAGCAGATTAGAACTTCATGCAGCCTCAAACACAAAAATAGATCGACTGCTCCACGATTTATCAGAGGCACTCATCTGAGATGCTCATGTTGCCTTGACCCTCAAATGCTCCTCTCAAGGCTGAACTTTGCTCCAGTTTTCACAAGCATCAGCAAACAGGGTCCACGGGTGACATCCTGATATGTAGTATGGTTGTGATTTGTTTCTTTCTTACTTTTTTTCATTTATAAGTATTTCCCTGCTTAGTTTTTGACCAAGTATTTTATAATTATTATGGTCACTTTCTAGGCAGTGGCATTCTACCTGGGTTGATTTTTTTTTTTTTTTGAGACATTTTTGGTTGTCACAGCTGCACGGGACAGGGGTGATACAGATGTCTAATGGGTAGTAGACAGCTTCAGGCCACAGGACAGTTCCCCACAACCAAGAATTATTTGGACCCAGATATCAACAGTGCTGAGGTCAAGAAACCCTGACAGAGTAATACTATTGGTAGTGTTTGTTTCAGGGGAAAAGCTTCCCAAATTGCCTCTGCCTTTGGCCAAGTGTTCATCATGTCTGAAGTAGACTGTTCAATAATTTCCAGTTTTTGCTAAACTTATCACATCACACTTATGCCCCAAATCCTTTAATGGCCTTGTGTCCCATTCCCTTGGCATAGCAAATAGATGACTTCCTCTCAAATGGCATCATTTCGGCATCAAGACAAGTCAGTCCTGCTTGTGTTATATATCTCCACCTGCTGCCATCACCCTAGTTGGGAGATGCCCTTCTAGCACAGTAAAGAAAAAGAGCTTTGAAATGGACACATCTGGGGGGTCAAATTCTGAATCCTCTTTAACAGCTCTGTGACTTTGGGCAAGCTCTATAATCTCTCTTAGTCTGTGTTCTCTTGTGCATACAATCAGAATTGTTCTACAACCTCATGCAATTGGGTGAAATAAATAAACCTCATGTGCCTCCTGTGTGGTAGATGAATGTTGGGCACCATTTTCTCTGCTAAGATGCTATTCTATTCAAATAAAAATTGTTGCAGTAATTTTATGACTGGTACATCTCTTTCCTTAGGATAATCTTGGACAGTGTGCATATTGTTCATGAAGACTAACCGAGGGGAATTTAAATGAGAAATTTATTGGTAAAAGTTCTGGCTCCTTTATTCACAAAGAAAAACATAGCTTTAAAGTTTCTAGGGAAGATACATGGATTCTTCCAAGTTCAATGAATTGCTTTCTACAATTAAACAATATCAATGAGAAAACTGTTGAGTGTTTTCTAGCCTCTAGCAAGTTCGTGGCTATGTATATTTGAGAATGATAACATGAAAGTGGATTTCTATTTTTTATCCTTAAATTAGATCACAGAATTTATGAACAAGCTAGGGTAGCTCTGTGTGGCCCCAGAGTCCAGGTTACTCACTGGTAATCTCACCCATCCACTATACTGGTGACTTGGGTGAAACCCTTGACTACAAGTTGGATCATGCTGGTGTCCACCGCAGACATCATTCCATCATTCATGGCTCTCCTGTGCCTCTGCCATTCAGGCCTGACCTACTCTTCTGGTGGTTTTTTTTTTGTTTTGTTTTGTTTTTTTGTTTTTTGTTTTTTTTTTTTTTTGCATACCTTGTTCCCTTACTGACTTGTTTGAGCCACCTGAACCATTTCCCAGACTGCCCTTTATTTTTATTTAATTTTATTTTTTATTAACATATAATGTATTATTTGCTTCAGGGGTACAGGTCTGTATATCATCAGTCTTACATATCACACAGCACTCATCATAGCACATGTCCTCCCCAATGGGCATAACCCAGCCACCCTAACCTTCCCACCACCACTCTCCAGCAACCCTGTTTATTTCCTGAGATTCAGACTCTTACGGTTTGTCTCCCTGCTGATCCCATCTTGTTTCACTTTTTCCCTCCCTTCTCCCATGATCCCCTGCCCTGCCTCTCAAATTCCTCATATCGGAGAGATCATATGATAATTGTCTTTCTCTGATTGGCTTATTTTGCTTAGAAAAATACCCTCTAGTTCCAACCACGTTGTTGCAAATAGCAAGATTTTGTGTCTTTGATGGCTGCATGGTATTCCATTATGTGTGTGTGTGTGTATCACATCTTCTCTATCCATTCATCTGTTCATGGGTATCTAGGTACTTTCCATGGTTTGGCTATTGTGGACATTGCTGCTATAAACATCTGGGTGCACATGCCCCTTTGGATCACTGTATTTGTATCTTTAGAGTAAATATCCAGTAGTGTGATTGCTGGGTCATAGGGTAGCTCTATTTTCTTTCTTTCTTTTTTTTTTAAGATTTTATTTATTTATTGGAGAGAGAGACACAGTGAGAGAGGGAACACAAATGGAGGGAGTGGGAGAGGGAGAAACAAGCTTCCCACTGAGCAGGGAGCCAGATGTGGGGCTTGGTCCCAGGACCCTGAGATCATGACCTGAGCCGAAGGCAGACGCTTAACAACTGAACCACCCAGGCACCCTGGGTAACTCTATTTTCAACTTTTTGAGGAAACCCCATACTTTTTTCCAGAGTGGCTGTACCAGCTTGCATTGCCACCAACAGTGTAGGAGTGTTCCCCTTTCTCTGCATCCTGTTGTTTCCTGACTGGTTAATTTTAGCCATTCTGATTGGTGTGGGTGGTATCTCACTGTGGTTTTGATTTGTATTTTCCCTGATGCCGAGTGGTGTGGAACACTTTTTCATGTGTGTGTTGGCCATCTGGATGTCTTCTTTGCAGAAATGTCTATTCATGTCCTCTGCCCATTTCTTGATTGGATTATTTATTCTTTGGGTGTTGAGTTTGGTAAGTTCTTTTTAGATTTTGGATACTAGCCCTTTACCTGAAATTTCATTTGTGAGTATCTTCTCCCATTCTGTCAGTTTTCTGTTGATTTTGTTGACTCTTTCCTTTGCTGTGCAAAAGCTTTTGATTTTGATGTAGTCTCAATAGTTCATTTCCTTCCTTGCTTCCCTTGCCTATGGTGATGTTTCTAGGAAGAAGTTATTGTGGCTGAGGTCAAAGAGGTTGCTGCCTGTGTTCTCCTCAAGGAGTCTGATGGATTCCTGTCTCACACTGAGGTCTTTCATCCATTTTGAGTCTATTTTTGTGTGTGGTGTAAGGAAATGGTTCACTTTCATTCTTCTGCATGTGGATGTTCAATTTTTCCAACGCCATTTGTTGAAGAGCCTGCCTTATTTTCCATTGGATACTCCTTTCTGCTTTGTCAAGGATTAATTGACCATAGAGTTGAGGGTCCATTTCTGGGCTCTCTTCTGTTCCACTAATCTATGTGTCTGTTTTTGTGTCAGTACCATACTGTCTTGATGATTTCAGCTTTGTAATAGAGCTTGAAGTCTGGAATCGTGATGTATCCAGCCTTGGTTTTCTTTTTCAACATTTCTCTGGCTATTTGGGGTCTTTTCTGGTTCCATATAAATTTTAGGATTATTTGTTCCATTTGTTTGAAAAAAGTTGATGGGATTTTGATAGGGATTGCATTAAATGTGTAGATTGCTTTAGGTAGCATAGACATTTTCACAATAGTTGTTCTTCCAATCCATGAACATAGAATTTTCCATTTCTTTGTGTCTTCCTCAATTTCTTTCATGAGTACTTTATAGTTTACTGAGTACAGATTCTTTGCCTCTTTGGTTAGGTCTATTCCTAGGTATCCTATGGTCTTGTGTGCAGGAGTAAATGGGATTGACTCCTTAATTTCTATTTCTTCTATCTTGCTGTTGGTGTGTAGAAATGCAACTGATTTCTGTGCATTGATATTATATCCTGACACGTTACTGAATTCCTGTATGAGCTCTAGCAGTTTGGGTGTGGAGTCTTTTGGGTTTTCCACATAAAGTATCATATCATCTGTAAAGAGTGAGAGCTTGACTTCTTCTTTGTTGATTCAGATGTCTTTTATTTCTTTTTGTTGTCTGATTGTTTAGGGTAGGACTTTTAGTACTATGTTGAATAGCAGTGGTGATAATGGACATTGCTGCCATGTTCCTGACCTTAGGTGAAAAGCTCTCGGTATTTCCCCATTGAGAATGATATTTGCTGTGGGTTTTTCATAGATGGCTTTGATGATATTGAGGAATGTATCCTCTATCTCTCCACTGTGAAGAGTTTTGATCAAGAAAGGATGCCATGCTTTGTCAAATACTTTTTCAGCATCTATTGAAATTATCATATGGTTCTGGAGGCCTGAAATGAGTTTCTTGCAGGTAGCATATCAATGGATCTTGTTTTTTTTTTTTTTTAATCCTTTCTGATACCCTCTGTCTTTTGATTGGGGCATTTAGCCCATTTACATTCAGGGTAATACTGAAGCATATGAATTTAGTGCCATTGTATTGCCTGTAAGGTGACTGTTACTGTATATTGTCTTTGTTCCTTTCTGGTCTGTTACTTTAAGGCTCTCTCTTTGCTTAGAGGACCGTGTTCAATATTTCCTGTAGGGCTGGTTAGGTGTTTGCAAATTCTTTTAGTTTTTGTTTGTCCTGGAAGCGTTTATTCTCTCCTTCTATTTTCAATAATGGCCTAGCTGGATGTAGTATTCTTGGTTACATATTTTTCTCATTTAGTGCTCTGAATGTATCATGCCAGTCCTTTCTGGCCTACCAGGTCTCTGTGAATAAGTCTGCTGCCAATTGAATATTCTACTGTTGTATGTTACAGATCTTTTGTCCTGAGGTGCTTTCAGGATTTTCTCTTTGTCACTGAGATTTGTAAGTTTTTATATTAGATGACAGGGTGTAGTCTATTTTTATTGATTTTGAGGGGGGTTCTCTGTAGTTGTTTGTGTCTCTTTTTCTAGCTTCTTTATTCTCCATCATTTGGTCTTCTATATCACTAATTCTTCTGTCTCATTTATCCTAACAGTAAAAGCCTCCATTTTTTATTGCACCTCATTAATAGCTTTTTTGAATAGTCAATGAATGAGAGAACAAAACACTAAACGGGTAGCAACAACTTCAGAAAAATATACACTAACCAAATCAGGAGATTCTATACCATGGAGAGAAGAAAGGAGGAAAAAAAGTGTGTGTGTGTATATATATATATATATGTGAAAGACTGGTGAATAGAACAGAGTTACACACTTGGTTTAGGCCTCTTAGAAGACACTATCCCCCAAAAATTTTAAAGGAAAAAACCCTTATATATACACAAAAATAAAGGTAAACATGATTAAGGGGTGGAATATGACTGTAAAGGTGAAAATTAAAAAAGATTCTAAAAAAGGTATGATAAGATAAGAAGTTGGTTAAAAAAGAAAAAAAAGAGGAAAGAATGTTTTCAGGCTGGAGTTTAGAACAAAGCCACGTGCTAGATATAAGGTATATTTCATCTATTAGAAGGAACTGTACCCCAAATTTTAAAGAAAGAAAAACCTATATGTATACAAAAAATAAGGTTAAATACAATGAAGGGATAGACTATTACTATAACAATGAAAATTAAAAAAAGATTTTTAAAAAGGTATTGATAAGATAAAATAGTTAGAAACCATTAAAATAGGAAAGAGGAAAAACTTAAAAAATAGAATAAGAAAGAAATTAAATTAAAAAATTTAACTTTGAAAGACTAAGGAATCATGGGAAAAAGCTGTGAATTCTATGTGTTGCTTTCCCGTATCTCTGGAGTTCCGACGATCTCATTGATGTGTAGACTTGGTCTTGGCTGTATATTCTTGCTAATCTTCTGGGGGAGGGACCTGTTTCCCCAGTGTCTTTGCCGGAGGTGGAATTGCGCCACCCTTGCCAGCGGCCAGGCCAAGTAATGCACTTGGGTTCACTCTCGGGAGCTTTTGTTCCCTGAGCGCTTTCCGTAGAGTTCCGGAGGGCGGGAATGAAGATGGCGGCCTCTGGGTCTCCAGCTTGGAGGAGCCGAGAGCTCGGGGCCCCACTGCTCAGTGCGCCTTCAGAGAAAAGCATTCAATACCTCCCGTCTCCCTGGTCCCCGGCGGCTGCGCTCTGAGCTCGCCCTGCCTGTGACCGAGCATTTCTGTCTCTGGCGCTCGGCCCCAGCTGGAGTCTCTAAACCCTGCAGATCCGCCGCCTGCTCCCATTCCCTGCCCTGGGATCTGCCACTTGTGGGTTTCCTGCTCAAAGTGCTGTGGCCTGACGGCCTTGGATCGTGGTTTAAGGTAACCCCCAGTTGAGAGCCCCACCTCAGCTCTGTCTCCGCAGCCGGCTTCCCCGCTTGGATACCAGGCAGCTCTGCCACACTCAGACACCCCTGGTCTTTCTGTGACCCCGCGGGTGCTGAGACCACACTGTCCCTGCGAGGGTTCCACCCCTCCCTTAGCCTCGAGAGCGACGTCCCTCAGCAGAGCCGACTTCTAGAAGTTTTGATTTTGTGCTCCGCTGCTCCACCGTTTGCCGGCAGCCGGCCCCTCCCCCCGCGGTCTATCTTCCCATCGCTTTGGAGTCACTTCGCACGTCCTACCTTCCAGAAACTGGTCACTTTTTTGTTCCTAGAATTGCTGCTCTTCTTCTCTTTGATCTCCTGTTGAGTTTGTAGGTGTTCAGAATGGTTTGAGAACTATCTAGCTGAACTCCTGCGACCTGATGATATTTAGGTCTCCTACTCCTTCACGTCTTGTTCCTTTGTGTGTGTGTCAGGCTCACTGTGTTCTCTAAGCCTAGAAGTGTGCCCTTCTCCCATCCCTGCCTATAGAAATCCTGCTCTTGGCTTGTCTTTTTGTCTTTGAATTCACTCAATCCTCCATGATCCCTTGACAATTTTAGTTATATTTTTTCTTGTTAAAGTATTCATTTAATTCACCTAGGGATTATTGGGAACTTTTCATTCTTGCATTAATAATGATCTATATCAGATCAGGACTGTGTCTTTTTTTTTTTTTTAAGGCTGTGGTCAGATTTTGAAGTTAATGTAATAAATGAGTTACCTTTAACCAAGGAATTGTGACTAGAGGGTCTTTTTTTAAAAATTCATTTTTAATGAACTATAACTGACATACAGTATTAAGTTTAGGGTATATGGTATAATGACTTGACTTACATGTATTGCAACATTATTAGTACAGTCTGTGTAGTTAACATCCATCACTTTTTTTAAAAAAATTATTTATTTATTTGACAGAAAAAGAGAGAGCCAAGACTACATCACAAGCAGGGGGAGTGGGAGAAGAAGAAGCAGGCTTCCCAGTGAACAAGGAGCCCAATGTGGACTTGATCCTAGAACCCTGGTATCATGACCTGAGCCAAAGGCAGACACTTAATGACTGAGCCACCCAGGTGCCCCTTCATCCATCACTTCTTACAGTTACCAAAAAAATTTATTTCCTTGTGATGAGAACTTTTAAAATCTACTTTCTTAGCAACTTTCCTGTATACCATAGAGCAGTGGTAACTGTCGTAACCATGTTGTACATTACATCCCCAGTACTTACTTATAAATGGAAAGTTGTATTTTTGGCCACCTTGGTCCATTTCCCTCACTCTCCACCACTGCCCCTGATAGCCACAGACTGATCTCTTTTCCATGAGTTTTTTGTTTTGTTTTGTTTCAGACTGTACATGTATGTGAAATTATACAGGTTTGTCTCTGTCTGACAGACTTCACCTCGCATATTGCCTTCAACCCTATCCGTGTTGCAAATGGAAGTATTCCCTTCTTTGTACGGCTGACTCATAAGTCTCCTAGTGTGTAAATATGTGCCACATCTAGTTTTATCCATATTTATGTTGATGATTTATTTGTTTGGTCACTTCCATGTCTTGGCTATTGTAATAATGTTGTAATGAACACGAGGGTGCTGACACCCTTCTGGATTAGTGTTTTTCATTTTCTATGGATATATACCTAGAAGTGGAGTTGTTGGACCATATGGTATTTCTGTTTTTAACTTATTGAGAAAGCTCCCTACAGTTTTCCATAGCAGATGCACCAATTTACATTCTCACTAATAGTGCACGAGCATTCCCTTTCTCCACGTTGTCACTAGCACTTGTTAATTCTTGACTTTTTGATGATAGCCATTTGGGACTATGTCTTACTCTTCTCATCTGTTGTCTGCTTTTGTATCATAGTGCTTTGCAAATGGTGCACATTCAACCATTTCTCATTAGTCTTTTTTTCTATGGAGAAGAGAAAGACTACATCACATATTTATTAATATGTTATACCTTTCTCAGAATTTTTGGGATCAAATGAATTGATGTATATTAAGAGACTTCATAACCCTCACTGTATTTTACAAGTGGTATATTGCTGTAATTATTAGATAGCGGTAAAACAGATACTCTTGTCACATCGACTTAAAGTCCAGTAGGATTCCATTTCCTAGGTATCCTATTGAAGGTGTTAAAAACTTTTAGAACAAGTTATTTTGCCTTAATTGCCTTAGTTTTTTTTTTCTTCTCATTTCTATGCTAGAGTCTTTTATGAAAATTAAGTGAATGAGATAGTATTCGTGGTTTTCTTAGCCTAGTACCTGTCACATTGAAAGTGCTCAGTCATTGTTAACTATCATTATGACAACTTAAAAAAAATACATATATCATTACTCAGTTGGGCAAAGAATGACCAAAAAAAAAAAAATCAGAGAAACATATCACCTTTCTCCTGCATGTATTTCTCTAAAGAAAAGGTTAACATTTTGGCAGCAGAGAAGATGATGGCTCACAGTAGTACCCAAAGTAGAAGCGGACAATTTTCTTTTGACCCCCACTATGGCCTCATGTGCCCAGGGCTTCTCCTGTACCTGCTTCTTCTTCTTCTTCTTCTTCTTCTTCTTTTTTAAGTAAAATCACATATTTTACTTATTTAGAAAACATTCAAGGAAGAAGTTTCCTAAATTTATACATATATACTTTTTGTGTAAATTATATACAAGTATCTGAATAAGATAGATATATACATTCTTAAAGTTCTAAACTGGAACTACATTCACTTAAGAGAGAAGTTTCTGGTTAGTTTCTCTGACATGTATCCCTTTCAATCCATCATTGATTCAGACAGAATAATTCATAATGTTACTTTAATCATTGTTTGTCTGTTTTTATTATGCCCAGTTCTCCTGTAGATTCTGTTGGAAAATCTGGCCTGCTGGCATGTTGAAGAGGGCCCAGTCTGCTAAGATAATAGAATGCTTCAGAATTTGGCCGAAAGGAAAGACAGGTGCTATGTAAGATTGAGTGAGGAAGTTGACGTCTCCTCGGGCATGCATTTTTTCCCCCCACTACTTTGTTTCTTATTACAAGAGAACTGTGTTTGTCCCTAGCTACCAGGGAATCACCACTTGTTGCTTACTCTCTGTCTCATTAAGAGTATGCATCTTTATACTTACTGTATCTGCTTCTTTGAAGTTTTTGTGTTATGTTTCAACACTTCGACTTTATGATATTTTCAGAGTATGAACTGTTTTTTATGCTACTGTTCATCTTTCCTAGGGAAGCCCTTGATTAATAGGTTTATGTAAATTCTGCAAATAATCACAACAATGGAAAGTATTTCTCCCTTACGGTTTTGAACATGGGTGTAGGTTCATAAACCTAGACGTCTTTAAGCAGAGGCCATGCAGCTATCCTAAGTGCACTGCTGGGTCAGGCTGGAGCTGCGTGAAGTGGAAAGTCATGAGCCATGACTAGCCATGGTTGAAAGCTGTTATGCACAAAAACAAGCCATGGTTACCATACCTTGTGACCATTCCAGTAATGGTAGGCAGCAAGAAATCGGAATCGTAGTTCTGGTTCTTAAATGTTAGTGACTACTTCACTTAAAACACTGTGGGGACCAAACAAGGTGTCAGTGGCTTACCTTGGGCCTCCATGTTGTGCCCTGCGGTGTGTGCAGACAGGTATCCACTTAGTTTTCATTTAGTAGGCAACTTCAAACTTGAGCAGAGTGAAGGAACAATGTTTCATAGCAGAAAGCAAACTTGAAAAGTTTCTCACCAAGCAGTATTCTTGGACCACTGAAGCTAAGCAAATACTCAAGCAAGACATTGAATGTATTAGTAGGTTTTTCCATACTAATTTCTCAAGTACCTCCATATGAATAATTATACTTAGGAAGGCAAAGAGAGCAGGAGCAATCCAAATAATAGTTCTGACTGCTTGATTTCTTCAGAAAGTTCTTCTTGGTCTGACTATGACTCATCAGCTATCTTCTCAAAGTATTTCAGTACATGGTCAGGTCGCTGAGTGGTGGATCCAGCCTGTGAAATGAAAATGAAGCAAAACATTTGCTCGTGATCATTGGCAGGTGAGGCTGCGAGCCGAAGTAAATGGTGATTCTTCTCAAGCTGATAATCATTAAGAAACAGAAGTATCTTGGTTGTCTGAAGTAGATCCTTCAGGTTGGATCTCTAATTTCCATTTTCCCCATTCTTCTTTTGTACCAGAATCAGGATTTTTTCTAGATTTTTTTCAGGATTTTTTTCCCCTAACTTCTAGAAAAGGCTTTTGAAAATGGACAGGTTCACTTGACAGGTGTTTTTTGCCTCTCTTCTCTTTCTGTGTAGAACATGTACACGATACTGACGAGATTTTTTTTTTTCCAATTTATTGTCCGCTGCACCTCTCTGATACTTGTTTCTTTATAGGAGTTAGTTGCGTCTTTTGATTTGCTTTTTCTTGTGATATTGTAATATTACTTTTCAGAGAAGAATAGAAAGTTTTCAGTTTCATTTATAAAATGGTTGGTCACAGTTTGATTATTATTATTATTAATATTATTATTGTTAGAGAGTAGAAACAATAAATACAGATTTCTATGACTTCATACAGAGATACCCTTCCTCCTTGTCATAGTGGTAAAGATTATGTTGAAACTCAGAAATGTTATAGATGTAATTTCATATAATTGCCATCATAAAAGAACCAAAAAAAAAAAAAAAGCATCATGTGTTCATGATGACATCTGGGCATTATGAATTTTGTTTCTGAAAGGAGAGGTCTTCCATTTTGACTGTTGTTATTAAGAACCAGCCCCCTAATCCTCTGCTTACAATTTTATACATTTGATGGCTGGCAGAGTATTCCACAGACCCAGAGTTGGTGGTGGACATTTCAAACCATGTCTCTCCTTTACGCGGTGACGCGGTGATTCATCCAGTTCTGGGCACCATAAGATACATTTGTATTGTGTCATGATCTTTGACCCTATATCTCCATATAACAATGTTGGGTGATTTTGCTTTTTAGGCTGTGGGATAACTCCTGCCAGTTGCTGTTCATACCAAAATGGCTAGTAATAACTAGATGCAGAAGTGACGTAAACCATGTAAATATGTCTCCTTGAACCCAAACAACATCTATGCTCTTTTTTTGTTCCCTTTCTTTAGATCCCCATAGTCAATGTCTGTGGTCATTCAAAAGCCATCCTCTTAGGAGGGAAGTATAACAGAGTGGGAACATATTACATTTAACATATTGTGTTTTTGCAAATTTTCAGTGTCTTATGACATGTGAACAGAAAAGCAGGACTCCTTCTGGGGCCTTGGATGGGAACTGGGCAAGTGAGCTTTAGCTTCATTTGCTTATGGGAAAATTTGCCTCTGCTTAAAACGTGTACTGGCTCTACACAGGTCTCTCTTTTAAGGGTGGTGACCTAATTAATATCAGTGAGGAAACAAATTTCTGTCCTGCTCTCTTTTCATAAAGACACCGGGGGTAGAGTGACAGGGACAAATATAAATTTCAAAGTATGTTTCAGTTCTTCTATGCCACTAAACAGTAGTTGTGGAAGTGAGATTCTCTTTTAGCCAACTATATATATCCTAAAAGAAATACATAATAAATAGAGTTGAGTTAAAGGGATAAAAGTATTTCTGTTATCTATAACTGTGGAATAAGCCATTGCAACACAATGGCTAAAGGGGATAGATATAATTTATTTTTTTCTCATGATTCTTTGGGTTCATTGAGCTCTGCTAGGAAGCTCTTCTTCTCTGTGTGATGCCAGTTGAGGTTGCATTGTCAGGAGACCACCACTGTGTTCAGGAGACCACCACTGGTTCATCCTAGGTAAATTATTCCCATCATGGGCATTTAGTGCCACTTGGCATTTGTGCTGAGAGCACGGCCAGGGTTGTTGACCATAGAGCCTTAATCTTCATCTATGTGGCTGGTCAACGTAACGTGGGGGCTTCTTGCACCAGGTACCAAAAGGCTCTAAGACACAATGGTAGAGCAACAATGGAAATTGCTGATATTTTAAGACCTATTCTGAGAAAATTATACAGCATCATTTCCAAAATGGATCAGAGCAAGTCACAAAGAAACCTAGATTCAAGAAGAAGGCAAACAGAGCTTACTTCCTGGTGGATAAGAGACAAAGAATTCATGGCCACCATAGGAGGTAAGGATGTCCGAAGTTAAGCATTCTTACAGGGTTTTGTCACTTGACATCTGGATTATAAAAACAGAAATAAGCAGAGAGAGCAATGGTGACTGATGCATTGTAGGTGCTTAAAAATTGTTTGCCAATGTAAACTTTATGGTCCAGTTTTTTTAGTCTGTGACTTTTAGCACAGTTGATCTTACATTTTAGATTTCCCAATGTGTCTAGACTTTAAAATGCTCTGTTCTAGTCCCATATCATTTGCCAAATAAAATTCTGTGTTTTGGTTCTGGAAATTTGGTCAGCTTACTTGTAGATCATTCTCCTGTGGCCTTGACTTTGGATAGCTCTCTGGTGTTTGGGCTTTGTGGAATTATTTAGAGCCCTGCTGTTTTCTTTTCCACTTTTCTTTGCTTAATAGGCAATTTTGGGCAGTGGCAGGAGACATGAACTCTAAGGCCAAAGTTTCTTCTAGATCCTAGGCTCGAAATCATTCTTCCAGTCTGAGGCAATCTGTCAAAAAAGACAAGCCATCTTACAGTGGGAGTGGTGTTCCAACCATAGTACATGTTTGCCTCACACCACAGTATTTCTACTGACAATTAAGAAGGGGAAACCAATTGGGTCCAAAAAAGAAAAAAAAAAAAAAAAAAAAGCTTGGAAGAGGGAAGGGGAACTAGAGGCTTGTTTGTCTACAAGAAATATTAGTTTGTGTGCAAGAGGAAACTCTGAAAACCATAAAGGCGAAGAGAGAATAAAAGCCCTTGATGCATGCACAACTCACTTGGGATTAAAACGAAGGCCCTCCTGGAACCCGATATAACCATTCGTGTTGTAATCTAAAGCCTTGTCAGTGCCTCGCAGGTGTGCACCACATGACCAGGTGCGGAAAGAAGAGGCGAGGCCAACTGGGAGGAGCGTGGCGGTTTCATCTCTATAATACATACATCCCAAGGTGCGAACGTGCATCTGGTTTCCATTTGGAACTTTTTACTAGTAGCTTTACCAAAAGTGGGGCAGACCATCATGTGAGTTAGGGAGACCATATGTTAGCGAGGGGCAGGGAAGGATGCGGTGTGGCGGTGATGGCCCCAGACCTAGGAGAGCTGCTGGGGACCAAGAGAATGAAACTAAGGGGTCTGGGAGGAGGTATAGAGACTTGAGATTGGGCCACCTGAACAGTCCTATGTGTCTTGGCACTACTAAATCTTCAGAGAGTCTGTAGAATTTTGAAGACATGGCTATAAAAAAATTGTTTTGAGGATGATTGCATTTTGGACAGAGCTAAAATGCTTTTCTGATGTGGAACAGATGGCAAATCATTGAACTCTAGCGCTGGAAGGGATTTTAGAGTCAGCCAGCCTTGCTCTTCATTGACAGGCAAATCCCTGAAAGCCTCATGTGTCCACTGGATCATTGGACCTACTCAGGGTTACAGAGCTTGTGTTAGAGGCGCCTGGAGATCCCGATCCCTGCTCTCTGTGGGGCTCTGTTCTTAAATGTATGCTGCTCTGCAGGGCATGTGCCACATGTGCTAAGAACCCTCTCTGGTCCCAGGGTTTTGGGCCGCTGCTCTTCCCCGATGATCAACTATCTTGCCTTTGTCTAGGACCCTTGTTGAAATTCACATTTGGGAATATTTTTCTTATTTTTAAGTGAAGTAATGCCATGGGTGTAGTGGTGCTGGAAACCTTTCTCAGTGGTTTGACAACATGGGAATGTATTGGTTTTCCTCCTGAAAGCCATTGCCTCTATTTTTATCAAGTGATGGCTAGATGTTCCCCTCCCCAGATACAATCACTCTTCACTGGTGCACTGATTAAGTTACCCCTGAAATCTTAATTTTGTTCTTATTTGCTTAGTTAATTGATAGATTGATGCAGGCTTTATTGAGGACCTATTTTATTTTATTGATTGATTGATTGATTGATTTTTAAATTTTTTATTTTTAAAATTACTTTTCAGTGTTCTAGAATTCATTGCTTATGCACCACACCCAGTGCTCCATGCAATACATGACCTCCACAATACCCACCACCAGGTTGGCCCAAATTCCCACCCCCCGCCCCTTCAAAACCCTCAGATTGTTTTTCAGAGTCCATATTCTCTCATTTATTTTTAAAAGATTTTATTTATTTAGAGAGTGAGAATATGGGTGGGAGGGCTATAGGCAGTGGAGAGAGAGAATCTTAAGCAGGCTTCATGGTCAGCGTGGAGCCCAGTATGGGCTTGATCTCGTGACTTGATCATGACCTGAGCCAAAATTAAGAGTTGGACACTTAACCAGCGGAGCCATCCAGGTACCCCAAGGACCTATTTTAGGCAAAGGATCATGATGAATTGGACATGAACCCTGAACTTAAGAAATAGACTATTTAGTAGGATTGAACATCTAACAGTAGTTTCATTTCATTTCCTTCCTTCCTTCCTTCCTTCCTTCCTTCCTTCCTTCCTTCCTTTTTTTCTTCCTTTCTTCCTTTCTTTTTTTTAAATAAGTGTTTAATGTATTTAACCAAAAGGACAAGATGAGTTTAGTTTTGCACTTGAGGCTTTTGAACTGGGCCTTAGAAGACAAGTAAGATGTGGTTGTGGAGAAGGATGGAGAAGCTGTGTGAGCCAAGTAACCTCCTTCTCTCTGGAAGCCAGAGTCTCAGAGAAGAGGGAACCGGGGCTGGCCCTGCCATTGCCCCATCAGCAGTTCTGCCAACTCTGGTACTAAAAGGACACTTTTTCCATTTTTCCTTTTCTCTTTTCCTTATCTCTGGCATTTTGATTAGACATCAGTAAAGAAGAAACTAGAAAACTAAATTAATTGGTTTTTTTTAAAGATACTTAACATTATATTATCATTTGAATCTTTAAGAGTCCCTTAAAAAGCGGAGGAGGGGGACAACCTGGGCTTTATAAATGTCAGAATAGATACTTTTCCCTGAAAGTATCTAATTTTGCAGTCTCTGAGGCTTTCCCAAGTTCTCCTTTGATTTTGTCTTTGTTTTTTCAATCTTAAAACTTTCATCCTATGCTCTTGAGTATCTAGAAAACTCAGGGATGGACTCTCTGGATGGGCAAGCCTCTGGGAGCTTCTTCTTTATGTGGCACCAGTGGGTTCAAAAGGGACCCCTTCGCTTGTCTCGCCAGGATACCCCAGTGAAACCTTCAAGTGACATGCCAAGGAGCAGCGGACCCAGATGCGTGTTTTTGGCAGTGTTGAGCCGACATGAGCATCTGTCAGGCCTGCCTTTTTATGACTCCCTGTAGACTGCTTAAAAAGAGATGAAAAGGTTTATTGGATCTGAGGAAGAAAGTGGTCAGGAAAGAGCATGAGGAGGGTGAGGCTCTTATAGAGCTCAGGTTCCCCTCTGATGTCTCAGCACACGTGGTTTCTTTGCTAGCCAAGTAAGATATGTGGTTTGCATTCTTTTCTCTCTCAGTTCTCTCTGTCTCTCTCTCTCTCTCATTTAATGGGAGACATCTTTTTACATTCTCTTTGGAACCTCTTTCCTTTTATTTCTTTGTCTTTGAGGACTTGGAATCAGTCTGTGAATCACCCTATTGGTATTTCAGTTCGGGGCACTCTTCTTAGCCCTGTGTATTGGAGTCCTTTCTGGAAGGTGTGAGAGGAATTGAAATGTTATTGCATTTCATTTGTGCAGGGTCCCCTACCCTCCTCCTTGAATTCTGTGAAGCTGTTCACCTCCTGTCTGCTATAGCTCATGTGATCTCTTTGGGCTCTGCAGCCTCTTTTGGTATTCATTTTGATGGAATTTTTACCTAACTAACCACTCCATCCTTACCTGAATTCTCATTTTTATCCTAGGCTCCAGAAGCAACCCAGTCTTTGATTGAAGCAATTGTAAGAACATCAATTTAGCCCTTATTTCTCAAAATGAGGTCTTCTCTTGCCACTTGAGATCTGACTCTGTGAATTTATTCATTTGTTCACTAATTCATAGACTGATATATATTAATAATCTATTAGTCTCACGTATTGTCTTAGAATCTGGGACTATGGTAGGGAAATAAAATACACAAAATGTATACCCTGAAGGAAGACAAAAGACAGCTCAATAAGCAAGTGAACAGGGGCACCTGGGTGGCTCAGTCGTTAAGTGGCTGCCTTCGGCTCAGGTCACGATCCCAGGGTTCTGGGATCAAGCCCTGCATCAGGCTCACTGATCAGGGGGAAGCCTGCTTCTCCCTCTTCCACTCCCACTCCCCCTGCTTATGTTCCCTCTCTTGCTGTGTCTCTCTCTGTCAAATAAATAACAAAATCTTTAAAAAAAATAACCCAATGTTTATAGCAGCAATGGCCACAGTCGCCAAACTATGGAAACAACCAAGATGTCCTTCAACGGACGAATGGATAAGGAAAATTTGTTTCATATACACTATGGAGTATTATGCCTCCATCAGAAAGGACGAATACCCAACTTTTGTAGCAACATGGACGGGACTGGAAGAGATTATGCTAAGTGAAATAAGTCAAGCAGAGAGAGTCAATTATCATATGGTTTCACTTATTTGTGGAGCATAACAAATAGCATGGAGGACAAGGGGTGTTAGAGAGGAGAAGGGAGTTGGGGTAAATTGGAAGGGGAGGTGAATCATGAGAGACTATGGACTCTGAAAAACAATCTGAGGGGTTTGAAGTGGCGGGGGGGTGGTGGGAGGTTGGGGTACCAGGTGGTGGGTATTATAGAGGGCACGGATTGCATGGAGCACTGGGTGTGGTGAAAAAATAATGAATACTGTTATGCTGAAAATAAATAAATTAATTCAAAAAAAGAATTCAAAAAAAATAAGCAAATGAACAATGTATAGAGTATATTAGATCATAATAAGTTTTTTAAAAATTTATTTTTTATTTGTTTTCAGCATAACAGTATTCATTATTTTTACACCACACCCAGTGTTCCATGAAATCCGTGCCCTCTATAATACCCACCACCTGGTACCCAACCTTGCACCCCACCCGCCACTTCAAACCGTAATAAGTTTTAATTGGGGGGAAACATGGGAGTGTAAAGGGGTAAGGGGTGCCAATAGGAGAGAATGTTGCAGTTTTGAATAGGGTGGTCAGTGAAGTCCTCACTGATCAGATAACATTTGAGCAGTTATCACTTGGAGACTTGGAAGAAGAGCATTTTAGGCAGAACAAAGAGCAAGTTCAAGTTACCTGAGTAGAGAGTCCACTTGGAGTATTTGAGGACCAGCAAGGAGGTCTGTGGTGGTTGGGGTAGAATAAATAAAGGGTGGGGACTGTTAGAGATGATATCAGAGGGAGCAATAGAGACTGTAGAGTGGATAATTTTCAGGATATTAGCTTTTCTCTGATGGACATGGAAGCTATTGGAGCATTTTATTTAGAGATGAGAAATGATATAATTTATATTTTTAGGGTATTTGTTGTATTCAGAAAACATGGTAGGGATACAAAAAAGGAACAAGTTGACAGTGTCTTGGACAAGGATGATACTGTTGAAGTTAAGAAGAATTTATGGATTCTGGATATACCTTGAAGGTTGAAACAATAGTATTTGCTGTGGGATTAGAGGAAGTGAGAGGAAGAAAGTGGTTAAGGATGATACCAAGGTTTTTGAACTGAGCAGCAGAAGAATGAGGTCACCATTTGTTGAGATATCAGAGAAGCAAAGCATTTCAGAGTTTAGGGAGATAACAGAAATTGGTTTTGATCATGTTTTTTGAGATGCTTATTAGAAATTCAAGATGACAAGTAAGGGGGGATTGATTAAAAAATATGGAGGTCATGGAAAAGGTCAAAGCTGAGGATATAGTTTTAGGAAATGTCAGCTTATAGATACAATAACTGAGGAAGGGTGTGCAGACAGAGAAGTGTGAGCTCTGGGATACTCCAGCCTTTAGGATGTGTGGGATTAAAAAGGACGCTACAAAAGCGGCTGAAAGGCAGTAACCAGTGAAGTAGAGGGAGAACCAGCAGAGAGCCAAGTGAAAGGGTATGATTAACTATTGCAAATGCTGCTGCTGAACCAAATCAGATGGAGACTAAGAAACTGACCTTTGTGTTTGTCAATGTGGAGTTTGTTGGTGGCCATGATAGTGCAAAGTCCTTACTGGAGTGGGTTTCAGAGAAAACAGGAAGGAGACACATTGGTGATGACAACTCTTCCAAGGATCTTGCTGAAGTGGAAAATGTAGACATTAGTTGGGAGAGTGGAAATTGGAAAATGTAGACATTAGTTGGGAGAGATTTTGAATCAAAGAATGATTCAATATTCAATATTCTTTTTAAGATGTGAGATTCTAAAACATGTTTTATGATGATGATAATGATCAAGTGGAGAGACAAAAATGGACACAGATTGAAGAGAAAAATTGCTGAGTGATGTCCTTGAATAGATGAGAGGGGATACAGCCACTTGTACAAACATATAGAGGGTGGGTAACACTCCTTCATAGGGCAAAATTCTGGCAAACAATTAGGCATTCCTCCCCAAAGGATCCCAAAAGGCTCTTAGAATGTTAAAAGTCAGACTTATACCTTCTGGGTAGGAAATTGGAAGATTTTTCTCTGGAAGAACAGGCCTAAGAGGAAAGATACACAGATGGGAGAGGGATCACTGTGAAAGTCCCATCTTCCTAAAGTGAAGCTCAGTGGCCTGTAAGCCTAGTTCAAACAAACAGAGGAGGAAAGAATTTTATTCTTCACTTTTACAATATAAATAGATACTCAGAAAAACAGTGGTTATTGAGATCCTGAGACTATAAAAAGTACAAATGATAGGAATATGGAGGAAACAGATGGTTCAGAGTTTAGAAGAACTGAGAGAAGTTACTGAAGTTACTGCATCTATGTAATGAGAAAATAGTATTTTTAAAAGGAACCATAAGAGAAATTTTGCAGATTATGTTCATGACCAGCAGCATTAAGATCTAATAGAAGGGATAGACATGGAAGTTAAAAGCAAGGATTGCAGAAAATAGAGAGTTCTTAAGCAATTAGAATTGGTACAGAGATTAGAGAATGACCTAGACTAATGGTATTTCCAGAAACAGAAATGGAAGAGGGGAAAATTTGAAAGAAATACTATAAGAAAAAATGTCCTTAATGGAAGGAACACAAATTGCCATATTGCAAAAATCCATTTCACCCCAAAACCATGATCAGAACCTGGGCACATTTTTGTGACAGGGATGAAGAAGGAATCCTAAAACTTTCTAGAAACCAAATGCAAATCACTTACAAAGGTTGAGACACTAAGATAGCATTGGTCAGTAACAACACTGGAATCAGTCCAGAAGAAGATAACAGGAAAACCTTCAAAATTTGGAGGGTAAGTATTTTCAGCATAGACTTGCATACCCAGAAAGACTGATAATCGAATGTGAGGGTAAAATAAAGCCAGCCATTTTCAGATATGGAGATCTTCATGGAATATTCTTTCTGTGCTTCTTTGAAGCTACTGGACAGGATATAAGATCCAGGAAATAGGAAATGCAACATGGGGGAGCAGTGAAGGGCATTTCTAGGTGACAAGAAGGAAAGCTACTCCAGGCTGTCAACTCCGCAGCAGAACGGGAGAGTGACAGGTCAGTCAGGAGCAAGAAGAGGGGCAAGAAAAAAATATAATTAATGGCTTTATATATGTGAACTTAGGGAAGATTGTATTGAGGGGCTTTGAGGGTACGCAGGAAGATCTGGTCATTAGTGTCTAGAAAACTAAGGACATCCCAGAAAAAGCAAAAGTTTCTTTGAAGAAATGTAATCATGCTTCCTACTTCTCACAGCAGTGTAATACTGTATATAATATATATAATACGTATATATTAAATAATGATGATGATGATGATATAAACCTAAGCAATGCATTAACTGTGTCAGTAGGTTGTGGGAAAGGACAGTGGCAGTATAAGGAATGGTGGTGTAGATCAGCTACAGTATCCTCTTCCATAGTAAGAAATCAGTAAATAGTGGTTAAAATCAAGATTGGAAAAGAATATTATAAGCACAAAAATTGAAATAGCTTCATAGCAGAACAATTTAAAGGACTGGTTGTGGTTGTTTCTAGAACAGAAGATAAAGGTAAGTCAAGAAGTAGTGAGTCCATATTCTATTGTTCTTTGTTACATGCCTTTCAGCATTATTATTTCTAAAATCTTTGTGTATTTATGACTGATAAGTAGGTATGAACTTCAGGGAAATTTAAAAAAAATGAATGAAAAATGATACGAGATATAGTAGAGAGTTCACGGTAGTATGAGAGTGGAGAGAAAGTGAGGGAATCTGCATCCTGGAAGATAGTAACTCACCTTACCTAGGTTCAGTACCTCTGGTTACACTTTAGTCCTTTCTTCATTATGGCTGCTTGATCCCACCAGGACCAACAGTGACATGTGTCTTCCTCTCTCTGAATCAAAGGCAAGAAGTAGAGTCTGTCCCCATACTCTCCATAAGATCTGCAGGATATTTTCACATGAGTGGCATGGTGGCAAATAAGATTTTTTGTTCTTTAGAATCCAGACATTTGGCCTGGATTATAACACATCCAAAAGAACCTCTCAAACCATGATTTTAGCATTTTTAAATGTTATGAACTGGATAGGAAAAACAGAACTCACTGTTGGCATGGAAGTCAAGGGGAAATTTGCCTATGGTCTTCACTCTACTCTGACTTGACCCACACACATACTTGAGCCTCAATCCCCTTCACATTCCAACTGACTTCAAACAAAACAGGTTTACCTCCATATCCAGGGGTCCATGAGGTGACCAGATGATTGGGTTCTTTGGGGATAGTGATTCACCTCTCAACTAAGGGGAAAACTGCTATAATGATACAGAGTATATATGGAAACCAGAGCCCTGTTAAACTCATAACTGGAGTGAGCATTCTTATCTCCCTGTGCCCCTTTTAAATCAACATGCCCATTTTATGTTTTTTTTATTACATATGATATCATTTGAGGAAAAGAAATTTGATTCTTTTAATGGGTCTGTTCTTTGCTAGATGTTACACTCAGCTCTTACAAGTGGGCCCCACAATATATTTCTGGACACCTTGTATATATATGATAAAGAGTGAAAAGCTGACATCTTTTGTAGACTGCAGTGCTATGATGGTTTTGGAAAGTGTGTGTGTAATTGATAGGACAGTGGGGGAGTCTGGTTCAATACACCGTGTAGCCTGGTGGTTCCTATTTCACCATAAATTGTAGTTCAGAGATGTGGCGAGTAAGGCAATGTTGTGGTCTCCCATGCATGGGTGTGGAAAAGTGTGTGCGTATTCATGCACACATATGTTTAAGTTAAGAAATAGACACACACATATGGCAAAGATAAAGCCATGGTTGAGAAGAAAGGGCATAACCTCGCTGGGGTGAACCAAGGGCGGTAGCTTCAGGAATGTAGCAAGGGAAGGAGATTAGAGGAAGTGAGAGGATCCACACTAAAAGCCAAAAAGGGGGCCCTTTTTGTGGATCTGGAAGAGATTTTGTTCAGTTGCCTTCTACTTATAAACAATGAAATGGCTGCCCAGGTGGAAGGAAGTGACATATTCAAGGCATACAGCTAAATAGTGGCAGGGTCATAACTAGGCCACGGCTTGTCTAATTTGTGATCCAGTGTGTTTTGTGATTGATTATATTGCTTGAGCAGTCAAATGGTGAGAGGAATAGAGATGGTGACCAGGAATTTAGGACACAGACAGATCAGTAGCTCAGGCTGCCTTGTGACCATAACATGGGCAGAGTTGACAGGGGGACACAGTGGAAAAGTTAGACATTGACCCCTGCATAAATGACCTGCTATCCACCAGAATTTAGGCTGGGAGACTGAATGGTTCAGAACTGACTGAAGATAAAAAGAAGTTTACCTTGAATACACCAGTCTTATGAGTTAATTTGTGCCAGGTGGGGGTTTGAGGCAAAATGGATTGATGGCGATTTATCTGATCATTTTTTAGATCTCAGAAATAATTACATTACAATAAGTATATACTGCTTTTAAGAACTGATTTAGAATGTTAAGACTGGATGATGAATAAGTGCGGAGAAGGGATTGGACAAGGGGGGGCTTAGGGCAGAGTGGCAGGATCCAGATAGGAACGCAAGACTGGTACTCCTTGAGTGGAAGGGACTGGCACTTACTTAGTGTATTGTATAAGTCAGAGTCCCAGCAGGGAATAGATGGCACACTTGGATTGGATAATTGAAAATCTGATGATCTATTTGCAAAAGTGTGGCCAAGATTTAGGGAAAGCATCACCGATATTGCCACTTCTTGGGGCTGGGAGCAGTGGAATTCTCACCACCCTAGGCTAGAACGGGTGAATGGAAGATGGAACCTGGAAGAGAGTAGCTCCAGCTCTAGGAAAGTGTGACTGGCAAGAGATACAGGTAGAAGGATGTAACCAAACCATGTAATGTGGTAGGAAAGGAACTACAGGGGGTATGAGTTGGGGGCAGACTCTCAAGTCCTTCTTCTCTGGTGCTCTGATTAACTGCCACCTCCCTTTATCATTCCGGCAGGAAATGGGAGGGTGTTATAGTTCACTGATAGTACTGTGCGGGTCAGCCTTGACCCATCATGACCACTGTGGTTTCCAGGTGTGATTTCTAGGGTATGTGAGACTGGGTATGTTGATATCTGGGAATGTTGTATTTCTAGGGCATGTTGAGTTTTGAAAATGCATGGATTTCCACAGACAGAGGAGAGCTTGCCTTTCCACAAAGCCAACTTCTGCAGTAAAGGCTACATCTTGCCTCAGTGTTTAGGAGTTCATTGATAACATTTTATCAGCTTACCTGGCGGTATTTCAATTAACAGGCAGTTGACATTACAAGATCATAGTTAATAAATCAGAATGGAAAGTAATTCATATAAACTAATTAGAAAAGCAGCCAAATGAGCAGGAATCCTTGCTTAATTTGACATTTGATGGGTTCTCCTCATAGTGATGATGAAGATGGTGATGTTCATGTTGATGATGGTCAACAGTTCTTGAGTTCTTAGCATGGATATAGGAGAGCTTTATATATCACCAACACAATGCATGGGCCCCTGTTTTACAGATGAGGAAGTGGGTCTAGAGAGCTAAATAACTTGGCTAAGGCCACACAGGTAGCAAGTGATAGAATCAGGATTCTTAGATCCAGACATGGTTATTTGATGACTTAAATGAAGACCAGAGGGCAACTTACTGAATAAAATACATGTTTAGCCCTAATTTCCTCCTCTGTAGATGTGGTAAATGTAGAGCCAACCTCATACTAGGATTATTATAATCATTAAGTGACTAGTCCTGGTAGAGTACTTGGAATAAGATCTGACGCATAATAAGTAAGAGAAGTAGCTTAGCACAGTGGTTAAGAGCACAGATTGCTGGGATTCAAATGCCAGCTCTATTACTAGGAATTGTTACTTGGGCAAACAGTTTAATCTCTTTGGGTCCTGGTTTTCCCATCTGAAAATGGGAATAACGAGAGCAAATAATTTACAGGGTTTAATGTGGATTAAATGAGTTGATGTTCAGTAAACTCTTAGCATTGTGCTCTGTTGAATAAAAGTTAGCTTTGTTGTCACATGAGTCAAGGCACTCATTTCCTGCTGTAACACTTGAAGCACATTGAAAAATTCATACTCCTTTTTCTTTTGTTATTTATTAGTTCACCAATGCTTCTCCGAATACATTGTCTCCTGAATAACATTTTACAATTCTTCAAGTTGGCAACGTAAATTCCATGCACTTTACTTTCTTAGATAATAGAGTGGGTGCTGTGGTGTATATTCAAATTCTTTTTGAAAATGGAGGGATTCACGCTCCCTTTGTCAGGAGTTTTGGCTACTGAAGGCTCCTCTCTGATTTCCGCTCTGGAATTCGCCCTTGACCAATGGGAACTGTCTTACTCACAGTTATATCCTTCCCTGAGGGAAGTCCCCAGTCAGGGACTGGTCCAAATGGGTATAGAAGGGTGAGGCTCTGTGCCTCAAATAGGGATATCCCTCAAGAGCAATTTCAAGTTTGACATTCCTGTGGGGTCTCAACTGAGAGTTCTGTTGAAAATATACCATAGTTGATCCCCCCCAAGCCCAGCCCTGTTTCTCTTGCTTCTGCACAGGTGCTGTTCCTAGGACAATGGGCTAGTAAATTTCCTCCATGCAAATCTTCATATTAGAGTCTATTTCTAGGGAACCTAACCTGTGACAGTTGGTACTGGGAAGAGGATTCCAAAATGGGATTTTGAAACTGGATCACCTGTCAGCTGGCTGGAAATGAAGCCCTATTTACTGGCGGCAGACGGAGTGCTCAGACACCTGGCATGGAGTTGAACTGCAGTCGTTACTGGTGGTGAACTTGAATGAGATACAGGTGGAAGGGAATGCAGTGCAGTGTGCAATATTTCAAGCTTTTGAGGGGTTCATGGAGTACTAAGGACTACAGAATTGGATAGCTCTTGCTAGGGCCTATTGAGGAACTGGAAAAAGACAGTAATAGACTAAGGGTGATTAATTACCAGTTTGATCCTAAATATGAAAGCCAGAAAGCTCATGGCAGCATATAAAAAGATTCTCATCTGCTGTAGTTGGAAAACAGAAAAAGCAGAGGATGCTAACAACTTAACCCTCAGTTGTAAGGGTAGCAGAGCAGCAGGGAAGTCTAAAATTTCCACTCTGGCAAGTCTGCCCTGGCAAGGCTATGACCCTGATTGGAAAAAAGGGAGATCTTGGGATTTGGCACAGTGAAGGTACAGTAGAAGATTTTGTCTCCTCAAAATGTTTTATTTTCTCCCGAACCATCTGGGCTACAGTGGGCCCATTTCTCCCTGTATAGTCTAGCATGCCGCCTTTAAAGAAGATGCAGAAGAATTTCTCTTGGATGACAGTGTGTAGACTCATTGGGATCTACCTTCACCACCTTCCTGGCCAGCAGACCAACAATTAATGTCAGAGTACAACAGAGGAAATACTCTTATACAAAGGAAGGAAAGGAACTATACCCCTAAGAAGCTGTAGGACTTAGCCAGTTTGAACCTCAGGAGCTAGGAAAATATGGTTTTTGTACTGAAGAAAGTGGGAGGAGGAAGATATGGTTGGATATGTTGATGTGGGAGTATACTCCTGTGACATTGGACCTAACACTTACAGAGGACCCAGAAATATAATGCTAACATAGTCTCAAAGCTTGAGAAAGCTATGGTCCACACTGAGTGAAGCAGAATTGCCAGGACTGTCACAGCAAATGATGCATATTTCAGAACTCTCCGAGGAGAGGGAATGCTAATCTGCAAGACCTTTCAGCCAGCTATATTCTGTGTGAGGGCTTAAAGGACACTCCACTAACCAGATGATAGGAGGGGCTGAAGCATTGTCGAGAGGCTCAATGGCAGCTGTCCTATGAGGTCAGAGCTAATAGAATGCTGTTACACAACTGGGCTATTATGCAGTGGGATTGACTGGAGCCTGATAATATAGGTCAGATAGAGGCCCTTGCCCATCAAAGCAAGGTGGGAACAATTATGATGATATACAGCAAGGGTGAAATGGCAGCTGGTCAGCCTGACCCACAGAGAGCTATGGAGATATCAAAATACAGTATTCTTAGGGACCAGAAAACTGGGCAGCCAGTGGGAGTATTACTTAATCAAGGGAATCAGGGATTAATGATCAGGAGTCTGAGGGCAGTTGCTCTAATAGAAAGTCCCACTGGCTAGCCCTGCTTTAGGACCTGAGTCAGTTTTCAAACCTGAAAGCCAGTGATTAAAGAAGAAGCTGAATATCCAGAAAGAAAGATCTTCTGACAACTCCGTGACAACTGTGTACATTAACTATACTCCCAATCATTCCCCATAGGAACTATGGCCATTTACTTGGAAAATCATGCCTTGGGGAAAAGATACAAACCAAATATATTTGTGTTGGACATGGAGTCCAAGTTGATTTTGATTTATATGGCCCCCAAATATCATCATTGTCCTCCTGTTAAAGTAGGGACATATGGGGACTGAGTCATAAATGATGTACTGGCTAGGTTTGAATTATAGGGAATCCACTGGGTCCAGGAACCTCCAGTGATCATTTCCTTGGTCACTGAATGTATAATTGGAATGGACTCTTTGGTAACTGGAAGAAGTCTCCCAATAGCTCCTTAGACTTCGTGGTAAGAGAGTTTATAATGAAACCAGTGGACGCCTCTGAATCTGCCCTTATGCCTGGTGTTCAGTCAAGTAGTTGCCCATGTTGTAACTCTGTCAAGTGCGGCAACCTTTAGAGATTAGTATGTCATCAGGTACATAGTATGTTCCCACTGATTTGGCAAATAGTCTTTTTGTTCCTGTGAAGAAAGAAGACCAGTTGTAGTTTGCATTTCCATGGAATGACCAACAATATACATTCATGGTCTTGCCCCAAGGCTCTGTTTTCTCTCCCACTCTCCTAAGAGTCTAACAGGTTACTCTCCCACAATACAGGCCAAAGGGAACTGGACCATTTGGATATTTTATGGAATATCACATCAGTCCACCATATTGATGATATCTTGTTATTTGGACAAGATATCATCTTGTCCAAATATTTGGATAAGAAAAATGTAGAAAGAACATTAGAGGTCATTGTACAACACATAGAGTCCAGAGAAGAGGAGAAAAGATTGAGGGTCCTGCAACATCGGTAAACATTTAGGGGTCCCATGATCTGGAGCATTCACTTCAGTAAAGGGAAAAAATATTGTATCTTGTTCTTGGCACTACTAAGAAAGAAATGTAATATATTGTAGATTTCTTTGGGTTCTGCAGGCAGCATATATCCACGTTTGGTAATACTACTTCCACCCATTTACTAATTGACAAGGCTGCCAGCTTTCGGTGGAGACTCAAGGCAGGAAAGGGTCATGTAGCAAGTCAAGGGTGCCTCTCAGATCATACAACCTAGTAGAATCTATGGTATTAGTGGTAATTGTATGATGGGAAAGAGGCCATGTGGAGTTTATGGAAAGCCACGAGGACTCTTGAGTAAGGCCATGCATCTGCAGTAGAATAGTAGACACCATTGAAACAGTGGCTCCTGGAGTACTACTGAGCCCTGATAGAGATGGAAAACATAAACATGGGCTATCAAAGGACCACCCTGAGCCCAGTTCTATTGGAGCCACTGAGTCATAACCTCAAGTGGGCCTAACAGAAATTCACTGTCAGATGGTGGTGGTACATTCAGGATTGAACATTAACATGACCAAGAAGATGCAAGTGAGATGCTCCAGCACACTCCCAGACGACCGTATCATTTACCACTATTCCAATTTCTCTACCTCAGCTCCTACCTGTATGGGGGTTCCTATGTCCAATGGACAGGAGAGGGAAAAGTCTGAACCTGATTCATGGCTGGGCACAAGCCAAAATGGTTTGCTACTCTACTACAGCCCTGCCCTTGGGTGGCCCTGAAAAAAAACATAGATGCAGTCATCCCGGTGGGCAAAGCTTTGGCAGGTGTATCTGGCATCCACAGTGTGAAAGGAGATTTGGATATAAGACTGTATATGGATACAAGTAGTGGTGGATGGTTGGTTGGATACAGATAGTGGTGGGTGTGGTTGGTTGGATACAGGTAGTGGTGGGTGGATGGTGATTTGCCAATAGCTTGGAAGAAGAAAGAATATTAGTGATGGGGATTGGGGAGTAACAGGCATGAGGATGGACCTATGAGAGTGGGCATGAAGTTTGAAGGCTTTTGTATCACTTTTTCATTCTCATTAGAAAATCTCCTTCAAGGAAGAGGCAATAGACAGAAGGACTTGAACAGCTGATGTCAGCCAGACTGTAACTGGCCATTCCATTTTTTGGCAAAGAGGTTCTCATAAACAGACCATCCTCCTGGCAAGGGTGAGAAACACTGCCTGGAGCCTAGATCATGGGCTGTCACTCACCAGTGCTCATCTAGCTAGTGCTGCTACTGAATGTCCAACCTACCAATCTGTCCAGACTGAGCCTCTGATACAGCACTGTTCTTCAAAACCCACAGTAGACATCCATTCACTCTAAAGGGGGGGTAGCATTTTATCTTAACTAGAATTGACACATATTCCAGGTATGGATTTGCCTTTCCTGATGGAAGGGCTATGGGCACCATACCACTAGATACCTTAAAGAGGGTTTTATCCGCTGAAACAGGGTACCACAAAATACTGCTTGTGATTGAGGGATTCCTATCAAAGGAGGTATGATGGTAAGCCCATGCCCAAGGGCCCACTAGTCCTAACACGGACCACACTGCTCAGAAGCCATCAGCTTTCAGGAAAAGGAGAAACCTTCTGAAGGTACGGCTGAGGTGTCACTTTGGAGGGGGTAACCCTGAGACTCTGGAGACCACCTGGGAGGTTGTGGTGTGCACTCTAAAATTATTGACACAGCTGTGTCCTTAAGAGGTGGAAGACTTGGGTCTAGAAAGCTTTGGAAATAGAAGTAGCCTTGCTTGTCATCACTCCCAGTGACCTACTTGGAGGAATTTATACTTTGTATTTCTGGAAGCGTAAGCTCTTTAGTTCCAGAGGTTCCCAGAGGCTGAGTTCTTCCACAGGGGACACAGCAAGAACCTTATTATGCTATAAACTATGATCCCTACCTGGCCACTTCGGGCTGTGATTGCCAGGACATGAGCAGACAAGGGGCAGTTGTCATCCCAGCAGGAGTAATTGACCTGGATGTTAGGAGAAGATCGGGCTGCTATCTGCCCCCAGGGAGGAGGGAAGAGGGCGTTTGATTCCAAGGTGCTCTAATGGGCATTTCTTTTGTATAGTTTTGACAGTAAGTGGACCAAGTGGCACAGCTACAGCCTGAGCAGGGCTTGCTGACCAGGATTTAGACCTGTTAGGGATGAGAGTCTGCATCCGTACCTGGTAAACCATCATGGTCTACAGGGGTGCCAGCAGAGGGTGAGAGGATACTGGAACGGATAATAATGAAAACATCAAGTAACAAGTATGTCCCCATGATCAGCTGTAAAGACAGAAGTTCTCATTTGTCTCAATAACTGGCCTCCTGAGAGCATCCCCAGGAAAATGCACACACGAGAATCTTGCGGGAGTTATGTATAGAAGGAATGGACTCATTATGTGAAGCAAGTGGTTGGGTGGCAGGGAGTAGTTTCTAGTGGATTTGTGATGCACCCAGATCCTGCTTTAGGACCAGGGTACTTCTCCAGCTACCACGAGTGTGGCTTCTGACAACTCAGAGCTGAGTCCCTTTTGGGGAGATGCCCTCAGTCAGGCAAAGCCATTTCTCCCAAGTCTATATCCTCTGCCTTCCCTGACTGGTCAATCATGGGGGCAAATGTCTATTTTGTTCTTAGTCTGGGACACTCTAATGGACAATTGCATCTTTCCAGCCCCCTGTGGTTACAGCCTTGTCTTTTGACCTCTCTGTCCAGTCCTGCTTCCCCTACTCCCTCAAAGAAGCTGTTCCCAGTTAGTTCTCTTCATACACATCTTCATCCTGAAGTCTGTTTCCCGAGAAACCCAAACCACAACATGTAAACACTCTGTAAATAATAAAACATAAGGGATGCCTACTGCTCCCAGTCATCGTAGGTTGAGTTTTGTTAAATTGAATTTTTATAGAGGGACCTTTTCTGATGCTTGTTGGATTTTATGTGTACCCTACGTGCATTCTAGTAGTCCCCTATTGTTTTATTACATTAGCTAGAGACACAGAAATTCTCTGAATTCCCAGCTGTAGGAAAAGTGTCTGCTGAGAAAGACATCATCTTCATGTGGATTCGCATTTTTCTCTGGGTTTGTTTGGTGGCCATGCCAGCTGTCATTTTCAGCTGCTTTGAGTTGGCCCACGTTTTCATCACCCTCTGGCTGCCATTAGAGGAAAATTTATTTCATTATCGTGTGCCTATTGTTCTGGTTAGATATTTGCATAGAGACCATTTCATCCAGTTTTTGAAACGAGATTGTGAACTAGATATGATGTTTAATTAGCAGATAAGGAAAATTGAGGCTCACCGAGTTTGAATATCTTTTCCATACAGCTAGCTAGCATGTTTTAGTAGTCTAGATTCAAGCCACACCATGATTCCCAAGTCTCATATTTCCTTCTTACCTTCATGAGGTGGTCGTTCAACACGTGTGGACTTCGGTCTGGTGCGTGGACCAGGCCCAAGTGAGCTTCTTGCAAAACAATCACCTGTAATGAACTAGTATCTATTGAAAATCTTTGAAACATTCCATAGCCCTTTTCTAACTGACATGGACCCAGTCTAGGTCATGGACAGTGTTTTCTCCTATTTTGGTGGGCCCTTAAGTCCTGGTTGGGAAGTTGTACCACTGTTCTGGTTGAACTTTTCTATCTTACGTGAGGACAGCCCAGTAAAGTGCTCACATATGAGCAGCAGTGGAGAAGCTCAGCAAACTCTATCATTCTTGTCTGTATGTCTGTTTGTTTTCTTCTCCAGTCAGCACTACTGGGAAAGTCACTCTGTTAGTCACAGTGTGGATTTGTAGTCCTTGGCTGGGAAAAGGCTTATTGGTGAAGCCTGATACTGAGAAGTAATCTTCTTCAGGAAAAGAGTACCAAAGAGTTGTTATTCTGTGTAATAACAAGGAAACAGTAAGGATCCCGAGAGAGAAGGTCATTTGGCAACTCCTGGACAGCGGTCATTATCATCCGAGTGCTCAAATAAAAACACTTCCAACCTGGAAGAGTGGGTTCCTGTGTTTTAAATATAGATTCTTATTTTACAAACAGGACTGTTTAAAGGTGACCTTCTGGCAGTCTGGGGGTAGAGTTAATGATCGAAGGCAGTCCTGTGGTGGGAGGAAATGAAATGAGACCAGAACTGTGGAAAACGCAGAATGTATCCTCTGGTGGTATTTGTTTGAGGCAATGGATCTTCAGGTACAAGAACAAGAATATGCAGTGGCAGATGGGTGAAAGCCAACTAATATTTGGTGGCAAGTTGTCATCAGTGCCATTAGCTTCGACTACAAGGTTCAACAAGCCTCATAATGAAGCCAGTCCCTTTGGAACATTGTGTGTGTGTGTGTGTGTGTGTGTGTGCGCGCGAGCGCGCGCGCCAAATGTATAGGCCAGTCTTATTGATACTGAAAACTCCATTTGATTATTCACTTTAAAAAAATCTATGAATTTCTTAAAGAAAGAAATCACTTTGCCATACTGCATCCCATTTATGTAAGCTGATTCGTTTGGCTTGTGGAACTAAACTCAAGAAAGCAGCTGGTGAGACTGACCTCACCAGGATGACAGGTTCCTTGGCCATTCTTCAGAACACATTTAAAAAAAAAAAAGAGAGGGTGATTTTTGCCATTTGCCTGAAAATGTGACTACAGTTTTATGGGACTTCCAGGACAAAAGATAACAGAGAAATAACCCAAAGTAACTTCCATATATGAATTTTAACTTGATGTTCCTAAAGGATTTGAAAATTCTATATGTATCATTATATTTACATTTTTTTAAACTGCACCAAAAACATAAAAACCAAAGTCCTTTCCTTTAGCTGACATATTTACTATGTTTTCACTTTAACATTAAGACAAGATTCCCCTCACCCCAATGTCTTCCTTTTTTCCTTATTTCTACCTAGGATTTTTTTCTTTGGGGGACAGTTCCAGGTTTAAAGAAATCATTTTTTATAAGTACTTATTTAAGTTAAAAATCCTTTTCAGATGAAGAGGGTCCTTTGGAGGGTTATTAAACATTAAAATATCATTTAAAATGTGTATTGATTAAAAAAAAATGTGTATTGATTCATTGATCCTTTTGACTCCGTACGTGTCCAGTGATGGTTCTGCCCCAGGCACGATTTTGGGTCATGGGTGACAGCCAAAGAGAAGAAAAGTGCTAGAAACATAGTAGGGATTTAGAAAATTGCCGAACTGCCCTGTACATCAGCTTCTGGACTTTGAGTGACTAGAACTGCTCCTGGAGGGGATAGGGAGGGAAAGGAGTTTTGTTGATGAACTCTTACATTTTACTATGTATTTAGTTTAATGAGAATCTTGCTTCAGAGATGGATTTTAAATTTCTAGGAAATATCTGAACTAAAAACTTCTTGAGTCATCTGAAAGAAGGCACTTTTCTTAAATTCTTTGTGAGCTAGTTCCCTAAACATGATTTCCCTGTCTAAACATGCTGGTTAATTAAAAATGGTACATATGTATAAAAAGTATTAGTTTTGGTTGTAAGCAACAGAAACCGATGCCAGATAGCTGAGTGGTGAGGCAGAGGGGGTTTATTACAAGGAAATAGGAGTTTTCCCAGGAAATCCAAGGACAAGAATGCAGCTGAGCCTTAGGAATAACCTAAAGGAAGGACTTGCTGTCAAGATCCTTTCTCCATACGTCACCCGGCTCGTGTCTATGTGCTGACTCGGTTCTCTCCCGTTCAGGCTGACTCTCAGGTCTGACGGCCACTGGAAGTCCTCCTGTTTCATTTGATATGGACCCTCAAGCAGAACAGAAGTGGACTGTCACTTAAGGTAAGAATTCCCAATCCTCTGACCCAGATTGGGTGACAGGATCACCTAGGACCAGTCATATGAGCCTGGGAATGGGGTCACAGGATAAGAACTGGGCAACCAGGAGCTCAAACCCAGAGGTGGTTAAAGGGTGGAGGCAGATCTTAGAGGGGGGTGACCAGGAGGCTTTCGGGAAAAACTGTGAAGTCAACAAAGTACTTGTCCACAAAAATTAAAGCTCTTTTGTCTACATTTATTGCATTTTCATTTAAAAAAAATTATGAGAAAATCTGGCAGTGAACTGGAATTGGCAAGCTATGGCCTCCAGGCCACTTCTGGCCCACAGCGGTTGTTGTAATTGACTATGAACAGCATTTAAAAAGTATTGTTAAGGTGGGATTGGGAGGGAGACAAAAAAAAAGTGACTCTTATCTCACAAAACAAACAGGATTGCTGGAGGGAGGGGGTTCAGGAGAGGGGGGGGGTTATGGACATTGGGGAGGGTATGTGTTATGTTGAGTGCTGTGAAGTGTGTAAACCAGGTGATTCACAGACCTGTACCCCTGGGGATAAAAATACATTATATGTTTATTTAAAAAAAATGTTAAAAAAAAAAAGGTATTGTTAAAAAAGAAGAAAATGCCATAGAAATTCTGACCCGTGCTCTGGATAGCGTGATGAGTGAGCCTGCAGACTTTGCATCTAGTCTGCTAGGCACTAGAAACTGGCTGAGCAGTTTCCAAGTGAGACCCGAGGCCAGTTACGAAGCTCACTATACCTCTGTGCCACCATTGGAAAAGTGAGAAGACTAGTCATAATAATACCTATCTTAGAGTGTTGTTATGCGGCGTAAATGAGCACCTATTTACAAGTTACTGAGAATAGCGCCTGATCTATTGTAAGACTGTAATTAGAATTATGTCAAATTATCATTCCAGACGTGTTTCCATTTATAAATGAACATATGAATATATACTGTGTATAAATAAATATGTATTAATACATATACTCAATATATATGAATGTTTCTTTTTGGGACTGTAATTGCCCATAAAATGTGCTCCTGGATAATACCGTTGAAAGGAAAGCTATAAGGTGATAATCTGGGAAGGAAAGAGTTATTTTTTTATAAAGGAAATTTATAAAAAAATTTTTTATAAAGGAAATTTATAAAAATTTATTTTAAAATTTTATAAAGGAAATTAATAAAAATCATAAAAAATTTCCTTATAAAGGAAATTTATAAAAAATTTATTTAAAAAATTTTTATAAAGGACATTTATAAAAAATAACACACATGATTCTTAAAGACTCTTAAAGCAGGACTGAACTGTATTTGGATGTGGTCAGACTTAAAACCAGTAGCTCATACTAAGCCAAATGATAGGAATTTGACATTGTCCTAAATGTTATTCCCTTCCCTAAAAGGAAAATTTGCTTCCTAAAACAAGATGGGAACATTCATAGGGTAGCATTAGTGATGTTTCAAAATTAAATTAGATGTTTTGATGCCGGGTAGATGCCATTTTGAATGCTTGTCGCTCTTATTCAATGGAATAGTACAAGATGAATACCTAAGTATGGACTAAAATCTACATGAATACAATAATCCCCTCTATACGATTACATTTTACACAGAAACCACCCCAGTTTCAGTCTTTCCACTCTCTTGTTCTCTTTCCTCTCTTGTTTATGTAAGCTTGCATACACACCCTATATGAAGCCTTCAAGAGCATGGAAAGAGAAAAATATATAGGCACAATCTATATTTATCTGTAACCATATTTTACATCACATACTGTCTATGAAAAAAGTCACCCCTGTAATATCTTTATCGGAAATAAAACCTGTGGGTGAAAAAGTATATCTTACTCACTTCATGGTACTTCATTTAACACCTACAGTACAAAGTCCCATTTGGAAAAGATCTTTCTGAATGAGGGGTTATCTCATCAATCAAGTGCTTCCTGTGTATGTATTGTAAATAATAAATGTATGCCACATGTGTGGCTGGGGGAACAGGGAGAAAACTCTGTTGGCATGCTGAGGAAATACAGCTAAAATAACTTCTCCTACCAACCCAGTTCATTCCACTCAGCAGAAATTGGGCAAGCCAGATTCATCAATATTGATTTCAGGTTTCATCAGCAGGGACTTTTTGAGCAAGACTCTTTTAGTTACATTTTCCATTTGACATTTCTCATTAGACTCAAAGTGTTCGCTGTGTAGAAGTCTTTTCATGTAATTCAAAACTAAGCTCATCAAGCAACCTTTCCAACAGAAAGAAAGAGTAGACACATGTGCTTCTTGAAGAAGTAAATTTATACACACACACACACACACACACACAGACACACACAGAATTTTGTCGGGTTCTTTTGGTTTGTTTGTTTGTGTTCTTTTTTCTTTTCTTTTCTTTTTTTTTTTTAAGAGAGTGCATGTGCTGCAGGGAGAGGCAGAGGGGGAGAGAGAGAATACTAAGCAGGCTCCAAGTTCAGTGCAGAGCCCGACACAGGGCTTGATCCCATGACCCTCATGACCTGAGCTGAAATCAAGAGTCAGACACTTGACTGAGTCACCCAGGAACCCTGGAAATGTCTATGTTTAGCCAGTCATCATATATCAACCCAGAGCCCTTGCTTCTTCCTCATTTTTTTTTTTTTTTGAAGCTAGGAGTTTTATTTGTTTGTTTTTCTTTTTCATCATTCACAAAGAAAGGTAATGTTTCTCTCTCAGAGTAGTATCAGAGATACCATGAAGACTGATTCTGAGGAGTTCCTCTGCTGGCTGTTTAAGGGAGTATAAAGCTCTCCTTAGGCTTTTGGAGCAAACCCCATTCTCTTCTCTTGACTAGAAATCAGATCCGTTTGTGACTCTAGGTGACTCTTCTTTTCCTGGAGCTCTCTATGTCCATAGGATACAGGATAAATCACAAAGTAGCTCTTACATGTAGAGATGAGTGTAAAGTGTTGGGTTGTGTGTTATGCTCATTTTCCTGTTTTACACCCTCCTGACTCCTACAGTTTCCCATAGTTGTTGTGTTATACTCAGAGTAAGTATTAGAAGAGAAACAATGGTGAACTGGGAAATCTAACTCCTTAAAGGGAGGGAGTATTTTAAAAACTTACTTTAATGACAAAGACAACTTCACTGTTCACAGCCATCCCCTATCCCCTTCCTTTGTGTATAAATAAAGGCCTTTCTACTAAAAGGCTGCTTACTCTGATCCTACCCCCTTGGTGATCTGTGGGTGGCATATGATCCAAACTAGGCCAGCTGGGTTCTTGGTTCTGGAAGTCTGACACACAGACTGGAATGATCAGGAGACCAGGACTCTTTGGAGCCATGCTAGGAGTAAATTAGCTCATTAGAGAGAACTTCTGCATACTTATTGAGATTCTAGGGATATACTGGTGTCTTTCTCAAGGCTGAACTGTTCAACAGTTTCTTTGGTTTCAAATAAATGACCACTCTTTTGCTTAAAATTACTCAGAATTGATTTCTGTTGCTTGAAACCACTTATGCTTACCTTTTAGCAACTGGTTGTGTACAAGATAACCAATTTATGATTTATTTTAATGTGTGTATGCTGGGAATGGGAAGAATGGAGTAATTGTGGGGATAAATATTGACGAAGTGAAAATGACTCTAGGGTAAAAGTTGTAATGCATTTTCTTGGAACTGGGTCTTACATCTGTGGAGCTCGACGAATCAAAATCAAAATATTTTTCAGGTATAATTTGCTGAGATTTATGGCAACTTTCCTGGGAACTGGAGGGAGTTCAGCTTCGTAGTTCCTTAACTTTTCTGGATCATTCTGATTCAGTAATTCCCAGCCCTCCAATTGGGGTGACTCTCGGTGCTGTGTGCAAGTTAACCCAGACTCAGAATCGCGTATAAGCAAGCAGAGGGGTGTGAGAGAGGATATAAATTAGGGTAGACCTCATGCAGCCATCAATGAAACCACTGTTTTTTTTCTGTGGTTTTTTTTTTTGTTGTTGTTGTTAAGGAGTTTATTTTGCACACGTGATTGTCCGTTGTTCACTTTTTTCCCATCCGTTGTACTTGCTGATGAGACGTGACTGTATGACATATTCTTATGGTAAGGTCTGAATCTTATTCAGCTGTGTCCTTAGTGCCAAGTGATTCTTGGCACACAGGGGGTTTATACAATGCATGTTTGTTGAATAAATGAGTGTATGTGTGTGTGTGTGTGTATAAAATACAAATTATCTCACCTCAGTTGATATATTACTTGAGGTTCTAAACATTTTATGCAAACAGAATTCTTCTTAGTTGAATCCAATTTTAAGTATACCAACATTAAATGTTATTTCTGAGAGTTTCATTATGATTCCTTTTACGATGGAAATAATCATCTCCAATGAATAATTTCGGTAGTTGCCATGTCACAGCTCCGCTTACATCAGAGTACAAGGGTAAATACTTCTCATTTAAACAACATAACTTACCTGAATGAGATTTAAGCTGCTTAGGCTTCAGGTCTACACCAGGATTTAAAAGTCAGGGGGTGGGGAGGCAGAGAAGGAACCTTCTAGCAGGGGCGGGGGCTACAAGGGATTTATTAAGCAATTAGCAATCCGCATCCCAAGCCAGATAGTAGGGGCCCCAGAATTTCCTTCATTTTTCATCTTAATATATTTGTAGACAGGCAGAGCATTTGTAATCCTAAAAACATGTTAAAACATAAAGCAAGGGGCGCCTGGGTGGCCCAGTGGGTTAAGCCTCTGCCTTCGGCTGTGGTCGTGATCTCAGGGTCCTGGGATCGAGCCCCCCATCGGGCTCTCTGCTCAGCAGGGAGCCTGCTTCTTCCTCTCTCTCTGCCTGCCTCTCTGCCTACTTGTGATCTCTCTGTCAAATAAAGAAATGAGATCTTAAAAACAAAAAACAAAAAACAAAACAAAACAAAAACGTAAAGCAAAATGGAAGGAATTTGAACATTTGACTGTGTGTATTTTACACAAGTTAGGTTCCCATTTATTTTATTTTCTTTCAGAATAAAAATGAATGTCCTAACTGTGACACCTGGATCTCTTTTTGAATCCATCATAAAAATGAGGGTAGTGGTCACATATACTCTACTTCAAAAATATGTTTAAAATCATGGCAGTCTCCTTAATAAGAAGAGGCTAATTGAGCCCAGTGGTTTATAAGTACCACCGTGTAGGGATTTTCAGAGGCGATTTTAATTATCACAATATCGAATGAGATTATGGGGACATGGAAATGTGACTATTTCCAGAGAAATGTCACCATGTACAGTGTTTTCCTAGCTCCTGGAGGAACATGAGCTTTTGAATCCTTTTACATGGAGATCATTTATTCCTTTTAAACATTCTTTTTTTTTTTTTTAAGCTTTTTGATTTCATGCCCGAATCCAATTAATGACCTTTGTGAAAGGATGAGGCACCCTGAGTGATGGGGCCACATGGACTGTGTGACCTCGAGATTGCTTTAATGACACACTGAGACTCAATTTAGAGATGGACCTTGTCGCTTTTGAAGGATGAAGGGTAGAAGGTTCCCTCATGCCTGGGCCGAGTTTGGATAATCTTTCATATTCCTGCACTGCAATTTAAATTAAGATAAAAGGGCAACCTTTGCAAAGATCATTTTTATCATGTGCAAATGTAGGGATTGTCTTAGTGTCCTGGGGCTGCCGTAACAAAGTGCCCCAAACTGGGTGGCTCACGGTGACAGAAATTGATTCTCTCACAGTTGTGGAGGCGGGAAGTCTGAAGTCAGGGTGAGGGTGTGTGTTTTTTCCTTGGGAGGGCTCTGAGGGAGAGTCTTTTCTGGGCCTCTCTCCTCGCTGCTGTCCTTGGTGGGTTTCTGTGTGCCGCTGTGGAACTCCAATATCTCTGTCATCACTGGCCCTATGTCTTCCTACTGTCTTTTAAGGACACTGGCCATATTGCCTTAAGGGTTCACCCTACTCCAGTGTGATGTCTTCTTACTAAGTACCCTGTTTCCAAAAAAGATCACGATGTCATGTGCTGGGGCTTCGGACTTCAGCCCATCTTTTGAAATGACAAAATTCAACCCACAGCACTAATTATTTGTAATAATTTCTAAAGGAAGGGAGGTATTGATGTTTTATCTATTGCGGGAGTAGAATTGCTTGAGGCCCCGGAGTCCTGGGGGGCAGGGCGAGTATCTCCTGTCTGGCCTCCTTGCTGGTGGGGGGCTCTTCCACAGAAAGAATTTAGGCTCTTCAGGTACGACGCGTACCTCCTTTTAGTGAAGTTGGGCTCACGTGGGTTTCCTGGAATCCTCGACACGGACACTGCACGGGGCATTAGAGGACATCTAGGCCTGTGTTCTTCAAAGCTTTGGGGGCACTTTACTGTGAAACAGAGGAAGGCTGAGCTGCTTTCTTGCATGCTGGGGTGAAGATGGTAGAGCCCATGATGCATCTTGTCCCTCAGCTTCAGACCGGCACCTCTGTGGGCCTTGCCTCCGAGTCAGCTGGAAATCTTCTAGTAATTGAGGTTCCTGGGTCCCCCGTCCTCCTCAACCTGCTGAATCACTTTCATAGGCAGAGGACTGAGACTGTGATTCTTAATGCTCCCCAAGGCTTAGCAATCTTTTCCCTGGAAACCTCACAGAGCACAGTTACAACCCCCTCTGTGATCCCCTTGGAGATGGAGACACTGAGAAGCAGACAGCAGCTGAAGGTGGAGAGCAGACCGGCCCCCCGCGCCCCACACCCCACCTCTCCAGACTCTTTGCAGGTTCTCTACAAGAGGCAGAGGGCCTCCACCTCTGAGCTCTGCCAGAACATTTCCCACACATGACTTACTCAACAAAAGGTATTTATTTCTTGATTCCGAGGGTGAAAAATAAATCTGTTACCCATGTTTTCACCTAATAGAACACTGTATTCTCTAGGGTCAGCATTTAGGCATCTTGTAAAAATCGATCTCCAAAAGCTAATGGTTTCACTGGGGAGGTGAGGATTTGGGTTCTCAGCCTTTTCTTTTAACTAATGGCTCAGTAACAGGACTGAAATCATTTGGGACTGAAAGGAATTTCCAATGATGAAGGAGCATCTTAATAAGAAATGAGTGGGATAGCGCTGCAACCCCGAAATCTTGGCACTTCCAGCCTTGTAAACCTGCCCACGTTCATGAAAGCAGCCTTTGTACCTCGTTCGGCACATGTGCGAGAGAGCCCGGATTTCTCATGAACCGAAGTGACCGCGGTGACGCATCTGATTGTGTGAGGTGACACACACCAGGCCTTGGAACTGCCTGTAAATGGAGGTCCTTTTAGCATTTAGGATTGAAGCCGGGGCAGGCGAAGTCAAAGGAGCTCCTTCCCCACTCGCTCCTTCTTGGCTGGTCGTTCGAGACGTGCGACGCAGAGGAGCAGTGAATGAGGGAAGAGGGCTGTCTCCGCTCAGTGTGGGTGGAACGTGAGTGTGTAGTGGAAGGTGAAATGGGACAGGACCATTGAACCCATGAGCTTCGGCCATGGGAGTCCTCTTGGAGTCCTCCTAGGTTGTGTGTGTTGCCACCATAGCACTAGTCACTTAGCAGAGGTCTCCACGCTGCATCTGTCCTTCCAGAAGTCTGTGTGTTGAAAGCTCTTCTGCATTTCTTGCTTTGGAAGAGTGGCGCAGGGGTCTCACAGAATAGGGGCCAATTTTAAGACTCAACGTGGTGCTGGTGTCCGGTTGCTCTCACAGGGTCTGGGCATGAGCTAGAGGGAAAAGTTTTCTTTTTGTCTTCCTGTCTGATGCAGGCACAGCTCACAGCTCACATTTCTGATCCCAGGGCCACCTGGCACCCTCGCAGAGACGGGTGCTTCACTCAATGACCCATTTGTGACAAAGAGAACAGAGCCGCCCCATGCACGCCTTGGAAAGCTCATGTCAGCCCTGTGAGGGTGTCTTCTCTCCGTGGGCAGACCCCGGTGGGAAGCATCACCAGCTACATCATTTATGGGGCTCTTTGTTCAAAAAGCAGGAAACAGTTGTCACTAAAGGAATGAAGATATAAAGCTTTTCCTTTTCTCCCCTGGCTTTTCTCTGGACAAGTCGTGCTCTGATTTGCTATTGCCCATCATTTTAAGTAATGAAAAAATAAAATTTTACATTATTTGATGAATTTGACTATATCTGTTGTGCCCATCCATTTTAATTATAACTTTATGAGGATTTAACTCCTATATGGAGTCATTGAAATTCTGCAGCACATGTGCAGTAACTCACGTATGCATCTGTCTTTCATCCTTGCCCGAACAGTGGAAGTGGTACACAGTACCAACTCATTTGATTTTATTTCACCTTTTGACTCACCTGCCTTGTGCTAACATGTGCCATCTGCACTTACTGGAGAGTAAGGAAGACGTGAAAGGAAACGAAGCTGTGGGCTGTCATACCTTTAACTTTCTGGGTCATCATTTGCAGCATTAAGTGGTTTGGTGAGTATAGGGAAGTAACCTGAGTATGGAGATACCAGCAACCCTCCTTGGGAGGTCTGATTTCCTGGCAAACCTTTGCATTCTCTCCATCTGTGAAGCATATTGTAAGTAGAAGAGAAAACATGGCCTCTCTGTGTCCATGTGCCTGCTTCCTCCGGTTGTGGACTTAACACACTTATGTGAAACTCACCTTGAGTGTCACTAGACTCCTGTGTATTACAAGTCTGCCAGAATCCTGCACTCCTAGAGGTTGCCCATGCTGTGTGTGAGCAGGACACCATGCGTAATGTCCACAGCTATGCGGCTCACATACCCTCTTCATTGTCCAGTGACAGCTCACTTGCAAGATGAGCTTGGAGATAAAACTATGAAGAAGTTCAAGATGGTGATAATGGAGCTTTAAACCAATGGTGGGGCCCTGCCGAGAGCAAGGACTTCTGAGACGGTACAGGTGACACATCCATGAAGCTAGCCATGAGGGGTAATGAACCTTGGAGAGTGTTGGGTAGGCATGAAACAAAGACCAAAATTTTAGGAGACCTCAAGTGACCACTGTAGGGAATTAAGAGCAGGACATTGTCCTAGCATGGGTGACATTCAGCTCTCAGCTCAGATGTCACCTTCTCAGGGAGGTTTTCTCTGGCCACTCAGTCTGACGCTTCTCTCCTACCATCACTCTTCCTTGCAGTAGTGGTTCTCCAACTTCACTGAGCGTGCTTGCCGCATCTTATCTCCAGAGTGTGTCTGATTGGAAAGTCTTGAGAGAAGCCTGAGAACTGGCTTTTCTAATGAGTGCCCAGGTGATTGTTGACTCTGCTGACTCAGGGACCACGCTAGGAGGATAACTGCTTTATTTAATTACTCTGCTTTTTTTTTTCCTATAGCATATATCTGGAAATTATATTTATTTACTCATTTATTGTCTTTTTCTACCACATGAAATTAAGTTCAATAAGAACAGAAATTTAGTCTGTTATAGTCACTACTATACCCTTAGGGCTGGGAATATGCCTAACCTGTAATATAGGTTAATAATTGGTCCTCAGTTAATATTTATTAAATTAAGATATGGATACATGACCTAGAAGTTTAGTGGGTGAGAGGTTATTAGGTGGTGGTGATCAGGGTGGGGTTGGGCCAAAGAAACACTTGTCCCAATGCCCAGATAGGAGGTATTGCTGGTCACATTTGCTTCTAGGTAAATGAAATGCAAAGTTGCAAACCTAGGGGCAGGGAGCAGTAATCCTGAAACATAATGTGAGGGAGCCAACTGGGTAATTTAAATGGTGGGGATAGACGGGGCTTGGTAATTTCCTTTCATGCTTCGGTATTTGGCCACGGCTATCACAGAATGATATGCAAGGGTCCCTCTAGTCTACAGGTGGATTCTAGATTCTCCAGAGCTCTTCGTGAGGTGGGTTCCTACATGGCTTTTGGTTTACCAGAAGCAAATTATATTATTATAACCTCCCCAGTGCTACTGCCTAGGTGTTTATGAATTGAGATGAGCAAGGTGATTTTCCATGGTAATTCCTTGAAGAATGACCGTGGCTTTTCCAGATGTCCTTTCTGGAGGCTGGCATGCTCAGATTCTGCAGCCCCAGGAAAGCCTGGAGACTTCCAGGGTTAGTGAGCTGAGGACACCCTGTGCTGAGACAAAGAATCCTTGAGCCACTGGGCTGCCTTCATCTCTTAGCAGTCGTCCAGCAATGTGATCAGCTAGACCTGATCATCTGCTTTTTCTGTGTTTTTCTTTATAAAAAAAAAAAAAAAAAAGATTTTCATGCCATCTTCAAATAGCTCTTTGAGCTATTTTTCAGATAGTTTTGGTAAGAAGCAGGTTCTGAGGAGACACGTTCCTAGAAACTCGTAGAACCAAAAGGCAGCCATTATTTTAGGCATCAGGTTCAAGGAGGGGAAGTACCGAGACTCCACTGTAGACCCCGGGGCGTAGCTGGAGCAGGAGTGGGCCGAGCACTGGGCCACAGTCAAAGCAGGTCAAGGTGCTGGGCGATCTGCGGAAATGCTTTAGCTTCTTGGGAAGAAGTTCACATTCATGGTTTCAAACCCTGGTGTGGTAGACCTCCTTCTGCCCCCAACCTCCAGGGATTCCGAGTCAGTGTGTCTAGGGAAGAGTGAGCTGCTCACCTTGGACTTTGGGACAGACTACCACAGACTGGGACATTTGTTTACCTCACAGCTCTGGAGGCTGGAAGACTGAGGGGAAGGTGAGAGCAGGTTTGGCCATCCGCTCCCTGTATCTTCACATGGTCTTACCTCTGTGCTGGTCTCTGTCCCCTCCTTCTCTTAAAAGGATGCCAGTCCTGTTGGATTAGGATCCACTCAACCAAATTTGACCTTAATCATCTTTTTAAAGACCCACTCACTAAATGCAGTCATCTTCTGAGGCTCTGGGGGTTAGGACTTCAACGTAGGAATTTGGAGAGGACATGATTCGTTGCCTAACAGGCAGAACTCAGGAAAGCTGTATTTCTAGCCCTGTCTCCAGGTCATTTTTATTTTTATTATTCTGATTTATAAGCTATTTCCTTTATTGTCTATGTTGTTGACTGTCATTTTTATCAATTTAGGGGAACATCTGGAGAAATTTTTTTTAATTTTTATTTATTTTTTAAATTTCTTTTCAGTGTTCCAGAATTCATTGTTTATCCAGGTAATTTCGATAGAGGCAGGCTTGGAGCCAGTGTTTTGTAGCTGCCGCAAACACCTGCTAGATCTGCAGCCCTGTCCACTGGCACAATTCTCATTTTTCTCCTTTGCAAATGAGACTTTCTTTGCCAAGCCAGCTGATTTTCAATGGGATTGTAACAAATATACCCCGGAAGGACTCGGTAACTCAATACCTTGCTGCCTGTAAATCTAATCTGGGTTCATCTGTGGCCAGGCTTTGGGTGTCAACCCAGAGACATTTCATTTCCAATCACTTAGGTTCTCAAAAGCGAAGCAGGTTTGGTATTTGCAGGAGAATGTGAATCTGAAGACAGATTCTGAGTGAAACGGAGGGTGCTGGAAAATGGATCAGATGTAGACCTAATTGCCTATAATTTATTTTCTGTGGCTGCAATTTGGTCTGCTCTCCAAAAATCCTCATTAAATCTTAAACTTCAGGATATATCCCCCTGTCCCCTGAGGAGCAGTGCATTGCTAACAAGCATTTGCCTGAAAAGTCAATCTTTAGTATATATTTCTCAAATAAGCCCTTCCTTTCTGCCAGCTGTCAGAACTGTCTGTATGAATGCAGATAGCTCATCCATAGTGGGAGCTGTTTTCTCTACATGTGTGTTTCTTGGGGTGAGGAGGATAAGGTGAGGTGGGTTTAGTTTTAAGAACACACTTTACTTGTCATTTCTTGAGTTTATGAAGTGATACATTCTCCTAAGTGGAGAGAATATTTTCATAAGAATTTTGTGGGGCAAAAGCAGTTTTTGAATTGTGCCTTCTCTGTCTTAGAGTAGTGAAAATGATAGGTTTTCTTGATTGATCCCGCTATACTGATGGCAGTGGCACCAGGACCACAGCCTAAATATCTAATTCACTATTTGTGTAGGAAATTAAGTTTCAGCCATCCTCAGTTTTGAATTTAGGCTGGAAGGAGAGGCCTTGGCACATGGGCTTTACCATCTTTTTAGAGGGTTTGGAAAGATGTTTCTTCGTGTTCGCAGCATCTGGGGGGCATTCCTGGCATTTAATCGTGGGAAGCAGAGAAGTGAGACATCCCCACAATATTCAGAAGAGTTTCACACGACAAAAACTGATGCATCAAAAATTGCTTTTAACAACCCTTTTGAGAGGCACTGATGGATATCATAGGATGGCTTTTAGCAACAGCAAAGATGGAATGAGAATTGATGTGGTGCCTCCCTTCAACCTTTCCAGCATAGAAGGTGGGCCATATGGGAAGATGGTCTTGCCTTGTTCTACGTACGTTGTTTGAGAAGTGAGCCAGAGCAGAATAAGCCAGCAGATCTTGGCCATGCTTCCCAGAAGGGGATCTTCCTGATCTGCGTTTCCTGCAGAGCCTGCCAGCCAAGGCCATGGCCATGAACTTTAGTGCTATGGACCAGGGGCGATGTGAGGTCACGCACATGTACATGCATCCTACTCAAAGAGAAATAAGGTCTCATGAAGGCAAGTCAGACAGGCAGGAAGTATGGTGTAGGAGGAGTGAGGAGCAGAGTTTCAGAACTTCCCTAGAAGTATGGAAGACTTGACATGGTTGGAATAAGGTGCTTGGATCAAATATTGAAGAATGGTTATTTCTTCTATTTTGAACTTCATCTTGTATAAATTCATACAATTTCATGACATTCTCAGTTCTTCAGCATTGTCCTCAAAGGGTCTTTGTCACTGACTCCATTAAAAAAAAAATTCTGCAATGGACAGTCTTCTACCTTCAAAATAAAATAATAAATTTTTAGCTTAATCTCACACATTGTTACCTTCCACCAGAGTTAATGAGAATAAATTTTTTAAAAATTCACTTTGTTTCTGTTAAAATTATTGTACGTGACCATTTAAAGCAACAGTTGTCTTTACAAGCATCCTCTGTTCATCCTCTGTCATAATAGGACACTCCAAATAAATTTTGAAAAAAAAAATCATTGCCACAGGTGACAGAGTTGAAATTAAGATAATTTCTCCACTAGTAAGAAGTATATATTATTTTTACTACTTGGGATATAAGAACATCCTATTTTTACAGTAGTAGCCAACTGACAGTGTGAGATCAACACTAATTGCTTCCTCTGGAAGTAGTTATTTCAGCTTAAAGTGTTATAATTAAGATGTGTCAAAAACCTAAATAGTGTTCCATGGTTTTTAGAGATTTCTGTTTTGCATAGCTGACTCTGTTATATTTTTTGCTTTTGAAGAAAAAGTATCTTAATGGATCTAAATCTTTCTTTTGCCCTCAAGAGGAACAAATACATTCAACAATATAATTTTACACATGTTGATCAAGAATCGAGTGTATTTCCAGTAGTCTCCTACATGCATAGGAGATGCCAAAATTAATAAGACATATTCTTACTCACTACCAGTTAGGGGATAGAGGCTGGAATTGTCATGGCTCAGATATGGGCAGGCTATGATCAGTGCTGCAGTAGACATGATCATTTCTACAGTAGAAATGATCTGTTGTGAGATGTATAGTTATTCAACAGATATGTGTTGAGAATTTGCTAAATCACAGTCTCTCTCCAGTGTTTCTGAGAATATGTTGGCCAGCAAGACAGATGATGTCCTCGCTCTCTTGGTGCTTATAGGGTACGGAGGGCATACACACCTGGAAGGGACTAATTCTGGGTTAGAATTTCTTGGGATTGGTTGGTAGGATCTCATCAGGTAAAGATATCAAAGGAAAAGGATTCCAGACACAAGCACAGAGAAGAGAGACTCTGGAGGATGTATTTGGAAAGGGAAAATAAGTCCTAGGCACTGGATCCAAGATGGTGGAGCACAGGATAACTATGGGAAGAGCCACTAGAAATTATTTCTAAGTTGTAGAAGATTCCCAGTGAGCACGTTTTACTTACCATTTCATGAATCAAAAAAAAATGACAAACATCTCTTCATGGTGGAAGTATTTCCTGTTCAATATTGTAAGACAAATAGTTTTTTCCCTCCTGTCGTTGCTAGGCCTTGTAGGCTTGGAGAATTTTGACCAGAAGGATACCATGATCATAGCTGAGATTGAAGAGAATATTGGCAGTAAGACTATTTACAAGATAGCAACTGTAGCCTGTTCTGCCCCCTCTTGACCTCCAGTAGACAGGCATGGTAGACCTATCTATCCTTCACAGACCAGTAAACCATAAGTAATCAACTTAGTGGTATAGCAAGAAAATATGAATGGGGCCAATCAGAGTGTTGTTTTTATGAACATAATTTCTAAGACATAGAAATTTGCAAGTTAGTCATGTAACTGATGGCAAAAGGAGGCTGGGAAGTTGAGTCTGAACCACTAAAATTCAAAGTCCTCTGTGAGAAAAAAAAAAACAAAACAGCAGCAGCAGGTGATGAAGAATCTAGAAGAGAGATTTGGATAGTGTGGGCAAACAGAGGAGGGCAAAGACTGTGTGAGAAGATGCAGTGATGCTAAGAGCAGGTTAGATTCATGGTCATTAGAGTGAGAAGGGATAGCTAGGAAATCCAGCTAGGCAGGACATCTGTGTCTCTGTAACTCAGTGTGGATGTGGGGAAGGGGAGTTAGCAAAGAGGGAAGAGTTTAACAGGACTCTGATACTTCAAGACTGTGGTTAAGATGGTGGGGATTCTATCACCTGTGTTAGATCACAGGAGTAAGGGAATTTTGTAGGGGCAGAAGGTGCTGAGTTTTGTCAGCACAAAACTTTGTGATGAATTGGGTGGGGGTACTCTGGGAAGATCTAGATGGGGAAACACAGAGATGAATGTCTTTGTGAATCTGTAACTCGGAAATTGGTGAAGGTGAAGGGGGAGCCCATATTGATGGTACACCTGTTACATGACAGGCACTGTGCTAACTACTTAGACATGGGGGTCCTTGAGTTAGCATTCTCTGCACTGGGCATGTCATCAGCCTGTTCTCATATCCATCCCCTGACCTTTTCTTGCTTTGTTCAACATTGAAGGACACTGTCATATGCAACAGCAGTTCCAAAATTTCTTGGAGAATGGCTTCTGGCTGGATTTGGTCAGTGAGTGTCATCATGGAAGATTGGAAGGCAGGAGAAACGTATTTCTCCCCTGTTTGCTTCCAGTTGTCTGTCCAGTGTCAGAGGCTGCTCTGTCTCTTCTGTGACATCTCTAACTGGATATGAAGAGAGAGACCCCAAATAGAGCCAAGCTGTATTTGGCTGACTTTGCTTATAAGAAAAAACAAAACAACACCAAAAAATGACTAAGTAGTGACCCCCCCCCCCCAATCTGTTATATAAAATGCAGGCTGTTCAGGGATGTTGCAGTAACTCTGCAGTCTCTTTAGGGACCTAGTCATTTCTCTTTCTGCTTGGCCATCTCTGGCACCTGGTGTCTCTGGTCAGGGTCTCCTCAGGGTCCAAAATGGCAGAAGCAGCTCAGCTGTCACATCTCTGTTCTAGGCAGTAGGAGTGAGGAAACGGAGATCTGTTCCTCAGCTGGTACTTCATTGGCTAGAACGTAATCCCACGGGCACCTGAAGCTGAAAGGGAGGCTGAGGGTTGGTGTGGTAGGTTGGTCCTGATCTATTTAGCTGAAAACCAGGGCACTGTCACCAAGAAAGAGCAGAGAATGGACCTTAGACAGCACCCGGCTGTCTTAGCCTCAGCTCTGAGGTAAATATTATATTCATTTGAGAGACATGAAATGGTTCTAGAGAGCTGAAGAAGGTCCCACAGGTCACACATTGTCCTGCAGGTGTTTCACCCCAAGGCTGTTGGACTCCAACATCCCTAAGCTTTTTACCTAGTCTAAGCGTGGGGCTGGAGAGCTCCTGGAGCCTCCACCACATAGACTGGGGGGGTCCAAGCACGAGAGACTTTGCGATTTCCCAGGAAGAACATAGAAATGAAAAGAGCAGAGGGGACAGGAAAGAAAAAAGGAAGCCAGGGACTATGGGAAGCCTGGAGTCAAAGGGGGAGACGAACAGCCATTGGGGGGTGGCGAAGGCATGGAAGAGAAGGGAAGAGAGCCAGGGAACCGACGTGCAGAGCAGCCACGGAAGGGGGAGGCCAAAGCAGCAGCTCCCCTGACCTTGGAGTCAGGGATTTGGGGTCTGGGTCTCAGCTCTGTCATTGTCTGATGACATGACCTTGGAGAATTCTCCCGTGGCGTGAACTTGATTGCGCTCATTTCCTGGTACACAGAAACTGTGCTCAGGTCATTGCTAGAGAACATCAGGGCAGTTTATTTTTTAATATGGACACAGGCAATATTGGTGGGGGTGTTCCACGGGTTAAGTGCCCCAAGTGAAAGCACTGCTTGCTAAATTCCTGCTTTTAATAGTTCCCACTCCCTTGGATGTGGCCAAGGAATAGGAGTTGTAGTTTATGGTGCATATCTTAATTCCGGATCACTATTTCTACCTCTATTTACAAAACAAGTGTGGAATAGCCAAAGGCATGGAGAGGTCAAGCCATTTCCTCCGTGATTCATAGCAGGGGAGAGGAGCTCTCACCCAGCAGCACGCGCCTTGCCCGAGAATGGGTCCTTGATGCCAGATAGACAGCCCTCCATCTACCTCCCTGCTCTCCTCTCTCTTTGGACACCTCTGCCCTTGGCCTGGACTTGCTGGTTCTTTCCTCTGCCTTGGGAGAAGATGGTGTTATTGCATTGGCCCTTTCTGTGATATTGTGCAGTGCTCTGCACATTTATAGCTTGCATAAATATTGAATAATAATAAATAACTACAAGGGAGGAAGAATATTATAGGCTGGGGAGAGTGAAAGATGCTGAACTCATTACTGGAGGGCCAATCTCGGGCCTCTTGGCTATCTCCTTCAAAGAAATTTGTTTGCCAGCTGTGTTGAGAAATATACTTTCCATATGATGAGCCCAGAGAAGCCGCCAGTTTCCCTACAGAGCTCTTTCAGAGTGGCCCCTTGAGGGCCCACAGAATCGCTAATGGTATTTCAGAGAGGATAACCCCTTACGCCTCCTTGGCAACTGGGTTAGAGGAAAGCCCCGGGGAGAAGCTGTAGCAAGATGATGAAACTAGAGGAATGGGATAGATTCTTTCTACTTTGTTTTATTTTCTGATTCCATGTGCAAACAGGGCAGCTTTCCAACCATTTTATGGATGCATCATCGGCCGGGAGAGTCACTTGCTTTTCCACAATGATCTTGGCTCAAGGAGGGCATTTCTCGTGTACTACGTAATCCAGGTTCAGTGTGTCAATCAGACGCTGTCTCCTCCATCTTTGGAACTCGTTCTTCTGTTTGGCGTTCATAAACCAGTTCAGAGAGACAACTGAAATCTTAAATTTAATTATGGTAAAATATTGAGTAAATATTTACAGAGCTGGGGGGTTGGAGGAGCTCTAAAATTAAAAAAAAAAACAAAAAACAAAAAACCCACCTATGGGCCAACCAGTTGGACTCAAATTTGTTGTAGTTCTGACTGGCTACAGCCAAACCCAGGAAAGGGGAGTGTTTAGTAAATAAAGCCAGTGCCTCCTTTATGGTGTGATCAGTATCTCCATGTTGTACTGAAAGCGCTTCCATCATTTGTGAACAGATTGGTTTCGTTCTTTCAGAATGTCTCATATATCCACTTTGGGATAGGAACGAGTTTTTTTCCCTGAATCTGACATAAACACAGAAGGAACACTTGCCTTGCCTGTTCATTTCTAGCCTTATTTCTAGCCTCATGATAGCCTCCCTGCGGGTGAAACAGTGGGGGTGAAGAGGGAGTTTGAAGTGGCCTGGACAAAACAAGAGATAAGGGGGCACTGAAAAGGCTGCTCTGTGAACAGTAGCTTGCTGTGCCTCTTCTTACACATCAGGGCTCTGGAAGCCTCCGTGTGGGTCTGGCTTTCCAGTGGTAGCTGATAGCACCTGGAACCAGGAGTGTACTCAGTGGGAGATTTTTTTTCAGACATCCAGAACTGTTTGCAAACAAAGATTTGGGGATCAGACTTTGAGTTTAAAAGCTTTTTCCTAATGACAGCGAATGATAAAGTGTCAAGGTTTTTCTGACTTCCCCACCAATGACCCCCACAAAAGAAATTCTCTTAAGCAGAGTCTTCTGTATCCTTTTCTTATAGTGAAAGACCCACGTCTAGAAGTGGGTTAAGGAGATGGAGAAGGCACCCTCTCTGACCATTTCAGGGGAGGATGGGCCAAAGTCACTGTCAGTGTTTTACTTGGAAAAGAAAACAACTATTCTTGGGACTTAGTTATCTTCAAATTTTTCGAAGGGATTTTATAGGGCTATTCATTTGTTTGGAGGCCCCTCCTGACCCCCTTAATCTAGAATCAGCCTCCCCTGTATACTTGTACTTGCCGTGGCTGATTTCCTTCACGACATTCCTTACAACTTGCAATTGTTTTACTTATTTGTTTGTCTCCTTAGTTTAGTGTGTCCTCCCCAAGAGGGCAATGATTTTATTTGTTTAATTCATCTTTGTTTCCCTGGTCCTGGGTGCAGTGCCAGGTACATGACTGACACTTAGTAAAAGTATGTGGAAAGAACAAATAAATAGGAGACTCAGTATTCCTGAACATACATACTGATCCTTTCGTGAGCTGGTGGGCCGACTGTTCTCTGTCCCCAAGTCAGTGGCTGCTCCTAATTTCACTCCTGTCCTATCAAAGTATAAACTCACATGAGTCCCTTGGTGGACCAGGTCAGAAAATAACAGTGCGTTGATGCAAATCTGCATTACAGGAAAAAACCAAACCCAACCCTTAGACGTGGACTCCTCATCATAGTTTCCCTTTTATAGCTACAGAATTAACCACTAGGACTTAGAGTCTATTATTTTCTTTATGGTTTTACTCAGGCAGGTGAGGGAATGTTCTAGGTTGTTTAAGCTGCTGGAATTCCTCTGGCCTGTGTTACTTTTCAGGGCTTGCTTCCTGGAGGCTCCATTTTTCTCAGCTTCCAGGAGTGGCGCCATGTTTTTGTTGTTGTTGTTGTTGTTTTTAATTAGTAACGTGATATCAACAGAGGATAAATTTCTCAAAAGACTTCAGTAAATCTTGCCTCAAGTGTCATGATTGGGGTTAAAGAAAAAAAATGTATAAATGTATCAATTTGGAACTTGCAGTGGCAGGTTCTCAGCCTTCCTTGACAATGCAGTGGAATTTATTGCCTGCCCCCCAACCCCTGCCTGTTTCCCCAGGGTACATTCAACCTTTGGGTTCTATTCTAAATCAAGCCAAGCTCCTCTGGCCTTCCCATAGCTTCCCACCGTCTACTCTTTCTTCCTTCCATTTCTTTCCACCACTGATGGGTCCTTACACGTCAGCTGTCCATCACAGTGAACCCTACTTACCATTTTATGTCTTTCATGCTTCCTCTTACTGTTACTCTAAACAGTAGCAGCCTCAAAATACCAGATCCCACAGTATCTTTGTCATCTTTCCTGGATGCTTAGTAGTTAAAAAGGACTGAGGAAAAGCTGGATGCTTAAATTTACAAGACCAGGGAAAAGGAAGATCACCTCAAAATGGTGGGAGGCTCTTCCAAAGACATCTTGGACCTCTGTTTTGTTGGTTCCTGCCCTGTGTCTGTTACTCATAAAACTAAGATTCGTTAGGTACTGTGGTTCTCAGGAAAGTTTCCTCACTCAGAGGAGTCTAATGTATTTTTGTTATGGAACCTAAATTTAGTGTCTTACCACTTCAGCCAGGGAAGGGAACAAACTTCAAAGAAAGACCCCATCTAGTGAGTATGCCTAGCAAAGTGGATTCATGGGAGGGTCAGGGGAGACCTCTCAGGAAGACTTCCCGGGTTTGTCATTGGGCCTGTGCTGTTCCACCTGCAATGACTGTTCCCCGGTTTATATAACTTACTAATGACATGGCATGTCCACACTTGACAAGGGTTCGTTCTTATTTCAATTATGATTTTTTAAATTAAACAAAAAAAAGTTTGGAGACATTGGCTCTCGTAACACTCACTCCCAATGAATCTCCATACTGTCCTCCAAAGTGGCTGCACCAACTTGCATTCCCACCAACAGTGTAAGAGGGTTCCCCTTTCTTCACATCCTCTCCAACACATGTTGTTTCCTGTCTTGCTAATTTTGGCCATTTTAACTGTGTGTAAGGTGGTATCTCAATGTGGTTTTAATTTGAATCTCCCTAATGGCTAGTGATAATGAACATTTTTCCATGTGTCTGATAGCCATTTGCATGTCCTCATTAGAGGAGTGTCTGTTCATATCTTCTGTCCATTTTTTGATATGATTATCTGTTTTGTGTGTGTTGAGTTTGAGAAGTTCTTTATAGATCGTGGATATCAACCTTTTGTCTGTACTGTCATTTGCAAATATCTTCTCCCATTTAGTGGGTTGCCTCTTTGTTTTGTTGACTGTTTCCTTTGACCCCCAGCTCATTTTAATTATAAGTGTAAGCTTTTGCCATTTAGTCCAGGTTAGGTGACAAATCTAGAAAAATTTCAGCAGTTATATATTCCAATATCCCCTTTGGCATTTTATCCTGGAGACCTCTTACAGTTAGGTGTGAACTACTCGGTATTTGTCTTATGGGTCACCTCTCATTTCCTTGTTTTCGTGCCTTTGTCTTTCTGCTGTGTTTTGAGTGACTTAACCATTTGTATCTTCTCATTTACTGGTTATTTCTTTAATTGTGTCTAGTCTACTATTTATCCCATCTATCGAGGTTTTAAGAAGTTATAAGATTTCTATTCATGAATTTATTATCACATGCTTTGGTTTCATAATCTCTTGTTTTCATTTTGTGGATACACTTTTCCTCTTGAAGGTCTTAGAAATTCATACTTAGAAGTATTTTTCAAATTGCTTTATAAGTTTTATATTCTTTGCTTTTTTTTTTTTTTTTGTTATTGTTGGCTAACTGTCTTTCCCGGTGCTAGAAATTTTTGTGTACTTTGTAATTTTTTTTTTGAAAGTTACCTTAAGTGGTTTTTTTTTTTTTAGTTTTCCCTATGCATCAGAGGATTTTGATGTCTCAGCCTGTGTTGAGTGGTATCTGTGAGAGCATCTATACACAGCTCAGAAACACAAGCTGGTCTGATTTACTAGATTGGAGCTCTTACCCTGCGGGAATGGCACTGTTCTAGGCCCTTAGCCAGAGCAGGGCACTGCCATTTCCAATTTTTTTTTTAAAGATTTTTATTTATTTATTTGATAGACAGACAGAAATCACAAGTAGGCAGAGAGGCAGGCAGAGAGAGAGGGGGAAGCAGGCTCCCCGCTGAGCAGAGAGCCCGATGTGGGGCTTGATCCCAGGACCCTGAGATCATGACCTGAGCTGAAGGCAGAGGCCTAAACCACTGTGCCACCCAGGCACCCCCATTTCCAATTTTTGAGGTTGTATCTGCTTCCACCCTTCTCCATAGGCTGCAACCCTATGAGAACCCATTTAGACCTTAGATGTCTGCCATACTTGGTCATGTCTCCATAGATAGGGTGATCTCATTTGTAACTTTAGCTTGTTCTTGTTTCTTTGTCTCATTAAAATGGGGTTTTAGTTCTTCTATTGTGATTTGCTGTTGTTCGGGTATGTGTGTGTGTGTGTGTGTGTTTATACATGTGTGTTTATAGTGAAATAGGAGAAAAAAGGGTCTCATTAAGTTACATAATGATTTTTTCCTCCTCCCTCTAGTTTTAACTATTTAAAGTAGTAAGGTAATAATTTTCCTAGGTACTTGATGACCAATCTGAACCTCAATAAATGAAGGGTAAAAGACTTTCAGGAGATCATATGACTTATCCAAGGTTGGATATTAAGTAGGTATAAAAGTCAGGATTTTATAGACACTAGGTCTTCTGGCTTCTTAGAATACTATGTACAATCATTAATAACCCTTCAAGTTTTATTAGAAGTTTTCTTATTTGGGGTAACAAATACTTGAATGAGTCACTGCTGGATCCATTATATGTTGGATTGGATTCCTCCTTGTGAGATTGTGAGGATGTTTCCTGGAATTCCTAGTACAAAATGATGACTGTAAGAGCAGTAACACGCTGAGTGTGGCTGAATGGGAATGTGGCCACACGTGCTGTTCTTCCCTGTTCACTTGTCACTCATACCCCCTCGCTCATTATGGCCTATCACCAGTAGCAGCATGACTCCATTTTAAAACTCGAATTAGGTAAAAGAAATCGATTCTGGGTCATTTGAAGTTTTGCAGGATAACCCCCTCCACCCAGTTCAATGCCCCGAAATGACCGAGAGAGTCAGGTCTGCAGTCTGTATGAGAGAAAGGGGAACCAGAGAGCTTTACCAGGGTGCACTGGATTGTGACACATGGACTTTGGTGTTGACCTCCAAATCCTCTCCCTCCCCAATCTCCTAGTAAGGGAGGCCTCCTTTATTTCGTGAGCACACACCCCTGAGCCACAGGCTTCAATTCACTTCCCACATTCCACATGTTTATAAGGTAGTACTTGTCCTGTTACTAAAAAGAAACGCTGGGGAAATGTGGAGCCTTCCATCAGCAAAGGTCCAAATTCTGGAGCACAACCTGGCTCTTGCCTGTCTTTATCATCATGAACTTTCACACAGTCTCTGAACTTAATGTTCTCTGTACGTAACTCAACTGTCTCCTGTGCCTGTGTCTTGGCCCATACACTGTCCTGAGACTTGACTGCCCCCCTCCTGTCTCCGCAGCTGTCCAGCAGATATGCGTCTCCTCTTCCTTCTGCTATGCCCCCATGTAAGACTTTCTCTGTGGGGTTTCTTCTCATTCCCCCAGGCAGATGGAGGGGCTCTACCCCTTTGCATACCTGGTACCTGCCTCTGTCACAGCTATTACACCTTCTAGACTGTCTTTGCCTGCCTGTCTGGGCACTTGGAGAGACAGTGTTGCTTCATCTTTATTTCCTCAGTGCCTAAACACACACTAAAATTCTTGCTGAATGAGGGATTGTGAACCAGGGCATCTGGAGACATAGATGCTGCGTTGCCCTCAAAACCAGAGACTCACTTTGGAACCCCTAGCTCAACCGCTTGCCTCAGCCACCAAAACCCCAGTGTCTCTGAATTGGGGCATAACTTAGCATGGCACCGTGAACATGAGAAAGAGATGGAACCGGGTTGTTGACAAAATAGCAGCTGAAGTTGGGCTCCACGTCACTGAAATCTTCAGTTGTTCTCTGGAAAGGAACAGCCAGTTACTTCATTTGCTCAAATAGCCTAAGTGAGGTCATACTTCTTAAATGTCTACCACACAGTGAAACATTCGAGTTTGTTATCTGGCAGCATCTAATAACCAACAAAAGAGCCTTTTTTTTTTTTTCCTAACTAAGTTGGAGTCTTTGGTATAAAAAGGCTCCTCCTCCAGCTGTTTCCAGCTCCCCTCTTTCCCCGCCACTGTTGACAGTTACCTTGGTAACAGCACTGCGACAGGTGTCTGCTGTTTAGTCCGTGAGTTTCTACCGATCTGTGTCTGAAGAGGATTGTGGGTAACTGAATTCTGAAATTGGAATAAGAGTGGTGTGTCCCCAGAATCTCTGTTTTAATAGTAATCCTTATAGCACGGGGCCAGGGATGTGCTGTCCAGCTGCTCCATTGTGTGGATGTCTCATGGCCTGGCTGGAGAAGGATTCCGGAAGCGCTGAAGTGCTCACGGTCCCCCTGTCAGTTTGGCATCGCTGGGAAGAGACCCAAGGTAGCCTAACCTGGGCCTCCCTGTGACATTTGCTGGAGGACACAGGGGAATGAATGTTGACTTTCTTCTACAGTTGTGGATTTTTAGAGAAGCTCCCAGAATTGGAAGATAATTGTATAATTGTATCTTCATTTCTCTCACTTACCTCCTCATTTTGCTTTACTTATAATTGAGATAGGATATTTATCAGAGAATATTCTGAGTTTTAAAAAACATGTTAAAATTGGCTTCTTACGGGACCCCTGGGTGGCTCAGTGGGTTAAAGCCTCTGCCTTCTTCTCAGGTCATGATCCCAGGGTCCTGGGATTGAGCCCCGCATCGGGCTCTCTGCTCAGCAGGGAGACAGCCTGCTTCCTCCTCTCTCTCTCTCTGCCTGCTTCTCCGCCTACTTGTGATCTCTGTCTGTCAAATAAATAAATAAAATCTTTAAAAAAAAATTGGCTCCTTATGTTGTATGTAGTTTAAAGATGTGCTTCATACACTAAAACAGGTTAAGTTGTGAAGGGACCCTAGAGATCACCTTGTTTCTCGGCTTTACAATATATAGGGAAACAGGGTTAGAGGTATGGTGACTTCTGAAATACCATCTGATTGCATTGTCATTCTAAAAGTGGGGTGTGAAGGGGGCCCTGGGTGGCTCAGTCAGTGGAGTGGCTGACTGTTGATTTCGGCTCAGGCCATGATCTCAAGGTCCTGGGATCTGGGGGTCTGGTCTGCGTTGGGCTCCCTGCTCAGGTGGGAGTCTGCTTGAGATTCTTTCTCCCTCTCCCTTCCCCTTCCTCCCCACCCCCCAAATAAAAATCTTTTTTTTTTTTTTTTTTTTTTTAAGTGTAAGGTGTGGATTGAGGTTTCCTTTTTCAGGACCTGGGGTTCTTTTCAGTGTATAGTAACTTGACATGCTTGTGGTCATAGAATGTCTTAGGTCACAGTCTCAATAAAGCAAGGATCTTGAAAAAGATGTAATTAAACTAGCTTGTCTACACCATAAATAAATGGAAATCAATCTGAACCTAGCTTCTGAGCATTCTAGAGTGTAACATACTTTTAGCCCCCATTGGCTGTCTTTATAACAACAAATACATCTATAAAATAGGTAGGTGGCCTCAAGGAAAATATTACTAGTAGCAATAAATTTTTAAAATGTTTTTCTTCTACTAAAGAAATAAGGAAAATTGAGATGATGACTGTAAGCCTGTGACTATTCCGTAGAGAAATATGACTGGAATAGGATTTTATGGGTGATAGTTATGCTTTCTTACTTTCTGATGGAGTTCTAAGTTCTAAAAAATGAAATAAAGTCATCAGTATGAAGTCTTTCACAGTATTTGTCAAATTACTCTATTTTTTTTTTAATTCAGGAAAGTCAATTCTTGATGGATAGAAATCTCTAGACCCCAGAAGACAGACGTCACTAGGGTTAATCTTTTTTGTACTTTGCATAGGGCTTCACAGATGTGGTTCATTTAATATTTGGGTGTTTCCCATGATTCTGTCTTTTTCTAGTAAAGGGAGGAAGGAGATAAAACTGGACTTGGTGGGTCTTTAGCTGTTGGAATTTTAGTTCAGACTGAATAAGGAATATTTCACATCTGATACCCAACCACAAGGCAAACATAAAATATTTTATAAATAGGAGGATTTTCAGCTTAATTACTCCATCTCAGAGGCTGACATATAGGCCAGGCCCCTCGGAAGCTGTCCGTCTGAAATTCTCTTTGAGTCCGGCTGCTCAGCAGACATGAACCGTGGACACTCGGGTCATCCAGACCTCTCAGAAGAAAAGCTTATTCTCTTAGTAATAATACACCTCTTCTTCACATCTCTTTGCAATTCTACACTGATCAGCTGGGACGTGGAAGCAGAGAAGAATCTCAGACCATGCCACAGGGCTGTGTATCCTGAGAATCCTCCGGAGAAAATTCATACTCTTATTTATTTTCTACAGACACTGGCCAAGATAAAGTGATCCCAGAAACACATGGAACACATTGACAAGTGCAGACTTGCTCGTAAGCATCTGCGATCACCTTGCATTCAGGAACTGAATCTCTGTAACTTGTATTACTCGTGCTGAAATCAATCAAAAAAAGGACATCTTTTTCTATTAAAGTCAAAGATGCCTATCACTGAACTCAGAGAAAAGAATATTTATTATAAAAGTAAATGCCGTATCCAAAGCCACAACTGATATCAAGTTCCTGCCCCACCCCCAGGATCCTGCATAAAAGGACGGAGGGAATAAATTTCATAGACACTCAGACTGTCCTTTCCAAAGCAGGTTTTTTAAAAAATTTATTTATTTATTAGAGAATGTATGTGCATGAGTGGTGGGGACGGATAGAGGGAGAGAGTCCTCAAACAGACTCACAGCTGAGCCTGGAGCCCAATACGGGACTCGATTCCAGGACCTTGAGATCATGACCTGAGCTGAAACCAAGAGCCAGACGCTTAACTGACTGAGCCACTCAGGCACCCCCCAAAGCAGGTATTTCTAAAAATTATTTTAGGGACAATGAAACAAAGAAGAGGTCAACCTCCAATCTCTCTGAATTTTAGAGGTCTCATCCATGAAGTAGGACTAATAAAATTCTGTCACACTGTCTCTAAGCATTTACCGAGATACTGCATGTAAGGTTCCTGGCTTCTAGTGGAAGCTTAATAAATGCTAATTTCTGTCCCTGTGAGTGACTTGGGTACTTGGATGTTGCTTTTGAACTACATGATAGTTTTTCCCTGAAAGTGTTTTTTTCCGATTCAGCAGCTCTTGGTGGCTCAGTTAGAAGCACCAAGACAATGACATTGAGGTGACCCAGAGATCTGTCCCCAAGAAGCTTGAGGAATGAACGTTTTGTGACCTTCTCCATGAAGTATAAAGGCCTGGATGTTGCTCCTGATTCCACTGCACCTGATTCCACAGCTTTGGTGGTGTGCTCCCTGCACCAGGGCAGTGGTTTCCAACACTTGCCTGGTGGGGTGTTCCTCCTCATGCCCAGGGTTTTCTTCATGCAACAGCTGGAGATAAACTCATTTTTGAGTCTATGGAAGATCAACAAACTGGTCCTCCCTTAGCATGGGGCAGAGATTCGGTTAGGTGCGGGACTCAGATGAAGAAACACCTCCAGGGAGGACATGAACTATAAGGGCTTGCTCTCACCGCGCAAGAGATTGTGCCACGGTTCTGTGGGCTGTGTTGTCGGGGGGACTCGGTGCCAGATGTGCACAGCTGTATTAGGGCAGCGATCCCTGCCAGGGCAGGAAAAGCCACACGGTGGCTGTTTTACTTCTACATGAGATGGAAGGGGACATAAATCTCTCCAAGTCGAGAAAAGTAAGATCATTCATGTTTATTATTCATCAACTTAGTCTTTCTCTTTTTTCAAGGTCTAAATGGGGCCATTTGTCTTTCGTGTGCTTTTCCCAATTTTAAAAGTATGAGAACGATTTTGCCAAAGATTTCCCAATTCAAGTGGCCTGTTTAACACAGGTTCCGTTTATTCAGCAATATATACTTATTAAAAGACTATACTTTCCTTGGAGATTTCTTAATGCCAAATCATGGAAAGGAATATCCTGCTGGTCCCATGCATGGAAATATTGCCTTTATAACTGTATTTTTTTCCTCATGTGAAGAGAGTTATAAGTCACCTCCAACAGACGTCATTGCTAACGGTCATACGTACAGTGGGACTGTCTTTTCTCTGGTGGTTAGTTCATGGACACTTACCTGCTGTGATTTCTTGCTGTAGGTAACGCCATGGTCTCTAACAAAAGAATTTAACATTTTGTCACGAGTTACTAAGCAAAATTTACACTTGTGGGGCTGTTCTTAGGCAAACCAAACACTTTGGTAACTGAATTAGAAGTTGGACACATTCGGCTGAAGAAAGATACAGTATAGAAGCCTTGCTTTTAGAGTTTCCATCTGTCAAATGCTAAGTTACCTGGAAAAATGGGCTAGAGCTGAAATACTGCTTAATTTCAGCCTCTTTAAAACTGACCTTTCCCTTGTATCTAAAGGTACATGGAATGGGGCTAAAATGCAAAACAGATATTTAGTATTTTAATATTAAATAGTTTAATAGTTTAGTATTTTCTAAAATGTCTTAATTTTTACAGTTCATTATACTGATAAGTCAAGTTGGAGATATACTAATACACTAGGGTAAGAGTAAAAAAAAAACCACAACTCCCTCCCCGCCCCAAAAAAGAACAAAACAAAAACCAACCACCTCTTCCTGTCCTGCTTTCTCATTTGAGGAGCAAGACTGGAAAATTTACTTGGTTTAAACCACAGGGAAGAATACCTTCTCCCCTGCAAACTGACATTTACTTTTCAGGGTAAACACATCTATGACCCTTAAGGTGCCGAGTTCTTTCCTTGTGTAAATACTGCACATGGGCACCAGCATCTAGGAGGTGCAGTGATAAAGGCAGGCACACTACCTTGGAACCCTGCAGGAATCCTCTCCCAAGGGCCAGGATTTCAGAGCTCAAAGCCAGGGTGGCCTTTGGGACGTCTGCAAGAGTGAAGGACCACTGCCACCTGTGGACGGGAGACAGCACAGCACAGACATGCTTTAGGCCCAAGTGAGAAGGACCCGTGGTGAAGTATTTGTGCAAACATCGGACCACCTGCGGAGTGGGACAATGTAAAATTCTTCCAACAGCAAGTGTTTTCATGGGTACGCTTGTGGCGTGGGTTGGGGCTTTCCCTCACAAACCGGTAACGATCCCTCTGACCATATGAAGGATGTGATTACTGTGTGGGAATAAGATAAAGCACAGGAGATGCATCACGAGCTCCAAAGCCCTCAACGGGCAGGTGGATGATGTTGATGTAACAGGATGAAAGTGATGGAGACTGTGAATTGGAGACCACATGCCCCACCTAGAGGCGTTCCGTTTCATTGAAATTTTTTTAGGAAGACTGTACAGCGAACGGCAGCCTGCATGTACAGCTCAGACTCAGCCGCAGCTGTCCAGCCTGGAAGTCAGGGAGTGGACAGAAGATCCCCGGTGATATTGGTACATCTGGGAACCAAAAGCTAAGCATGGTTGATTCCCTCTAAAATACTGAATGAAAGTGTACGCTCTTCCAGGCATCAGTCGGTATCGAGAGACACGTTGGGGAGATAGATGTTAATCACTGCGACAGAACTACAGCTGTAATAAATGGGATGAGTGAAAATGTCAGGCAACTACACACGCATACACCTTGCTTCTTAAAACTTGTTTTGCTTCTAGGTCACATGATGGTTTTATCCACTGCTAAGAAAGATGAAAGCCTGATCATGGAATTATGGCCTTAAGCTTGCTTGTTTCTGAGAAATGAAAGCTCCATGCTTTCAACTCATTTGTCTTACACTTTACAGATAAGGCTCATGTTGGACTTTTTATGAAGATTTTTAAAATCACACATGACTCTTACGCAGCCATAAAAAGGAAAATAGAAATTATATATGGCATTCCTGTAGCTGTTTCGGACTGGGAGTTGGGCACAGGGGCTCGCTTGCCGCCTGAGCATCATCAGAATGTGTGTCCCTCTTGGGCCATCAGAAGGGTAAGGAAGGGCACGTCTTTGAAGAGAGTTTGCCGTCACCTGCCGTGGTCTCCCCAGCGGCTGACCTGATTCTCAGAGTTCAGGTACCAGCGCTTTCTTGGGCTTACAAAGAAGTGTAAACAGAAGCTTTTCAGACATCAACTAAGCCTCGTATTCTTTCCTCAAATGGTCCTTCAGTGGTTTGTTGGCAAAGGCAAGGGGCTTCACTGGTGCAGTCATTTGGGGGGGGGGCTACCCCCACGTGCGCACATGTGGGGGCTCAACGGCTGTGTCTGAATACCCGCCTGAGCTGACTCTGGAGGCGGGAAACCCCACAGTGAGAAAGCCACATCTGATCTCAGAGATGTGAGAACATAAAAATACTGCAGAATCCGCGAGCGACAGTCACTCCATGATCTGACCCGGTCTTCCCGGCCAGCCACATTCTCTTGGAGATGGCGACAGTTAGACCTAGAACTGTAAACCAAGAAGTTATCCTGGAGTTGAGGTGGAAAAGCATCACCTGGTAAAGGCAGGGCCAGATTATAGGGTAGACCAGCTGCACAGCCCATCCCAGCCCCAAACTCCGGTGGGGCCCGAGTGTTGCCCACGCTTGCCGTCTGAGCTTGCTCCATGGGCTCCTTCCCTCCCTGAAGCTGAGAGGATTGCTGAGTCAAAATGAAACCAAACCCCCTCACTGGTTTGTTTCTCTCATGTGTCCTTGGTGTGCACTGGCACAGGCACAGCTCTATCTGAAACCGGCAGTTGAGGGCATCTGGAGGGCTCCAAAAGTACATCGTGCCTGGTGTAGAGCAGGTGACGGTCTCTGGGGTCGAAATGTAAGACCCCACCTGGGAAATCATCTTGTTTCATAACGGACAGAAGAAAGCCGGGGGCGGGGGGGCAGCAACTACAGAACAAGTGAACATGCTCCAATTTTTTCAAAATACTGATTTTGCTTCTCCCAAGTAAAGTGTATATTAAATCTGTTCATGTAAACAGTTTTTAATCACTAGAGAATTAGGTTCACTGCACTCTCACTGGGTCCATGGCGAACAAATATTTAAAGGCTGTCTGATGACCGCTCTTCCAGGGAATGGACAGATTTGTCACGGGTGCTGGCCAGCGAGGAGCTTGGCAAGCTCAGGGAACCAAGCGAGGGGCACTGCGGCTGGGACCTGGGCTAGGATGCAGGGCAGGTGCGGGGAGTCAGGCAGGGGCCAGTCCAGACTCACGGCATGTGATCTTAATATAATAGATCTTCAGGGTCTATTAAGGATTTCGGTCTTCATCTCAAGAGAATTTGGGAGTTCTTAAAGAATTTTAAGCTGTGAAATGACGTGGTCATATGTGTATTTTGACTCTGGCTACTGGAAAGTGAATGGAAACTGTTGGGAGTGAGTTATTTTCTCTCTGGGTGAGGGAGAGCTCTTTGCTCGAGCAGCAGTCTGGGTTTTAGACATCTGTGAACCTGCTTTCGGGCATTTCCTCCAAAGGGACGTGTGAATTATTAATCATTGTCAGCCTCGTTTGGAAATTTTACAGAGCTGAAATTAACAGTTACACCCCAATAGCAATGGCAGATTGCTGAGCAGTCCATTAAATGGAGGCTTTGGTGGTTTTCTCCTTCCTTCCCTGTCTCCTTCCTCCCTTCCTTATTTTTGTTCTGGATAAGTGAATTAAATCCTACGCGAATGAGCGAAATCAGAATCACATTTTCCTGGGACGCAGGGTCAAAAGAGATTCTGCTCTGTAGACTGTAGGAATAACCCTCTTGGCAACACACAGTAAGCTGAGCCTTCATTCATTAAAAATATGCAGTGACACTGAGGCATTAAATCTTTAATGGCAGTTTTGGTTTAGTTGGTGGTAACTTCTTCCTATTTTGGTGAATCCTCAGATTCATTTCAGGAATACTGCCGGAGAGCCGATGACTAAAGTGGGTTTTGGCTCCCGAGTTGTCTGTCTTCGGTGCCTCCTACATACATTGGAGCTAGACTCTCAGCTCATGATCTGTTTTAATTCTTACAAAAGCTTTTGGGGTAGGCATATGAATCTCATTTTATACCCTTTACTTGATTATCCCAGTGAAACGAGAATAATTTTAATAATGATGATGCCAGACAGTGCTAACACAATCTGCTTATTATGAGCCAGGAACTAATTTACTCTTCTTAGTAACCACAAGAGGAGGCACTGTTATTACCCCATTTTGCAGATTGGGAAACCAATGCACAGAGAGTTAAGTAACTTGCCTAAGGCCACACAGCCTGAGGGAGTGGCGGAGCCAGAATTTGGGTGCAGGGGACCTAACTTCAGAGTCTATGTGCTTAACCACTAGACCCAGGACCTCTTTAAAATTAATGCTTTTTGAAAAGTTAGTCCGTGATATACACATATAGATATACACACTTTAAAAAAAAAAACATTTTTATAAACCCTTTAAACTGGATCACCCCACCATAAAAATAGGGGAGATTTTTGAAACCAAATCCAACTTCCACGGCACAAGATGGGTAAAGTTTAAAAGCAAGCAGATGTTTGCAAAGCATATAAAACTCAAAATTGCTCTGCACTCGATGTTATTAGGAACACAGGCATAATTCTTTTCAAATATGATTTTATCTAAATGGTGTCCCTTAAAACTTCATTTTAACACCCAAACGATCCCCAGCTGTTCGGGTGGATTGGCCCCCGCTGGGCCCGTTTCCCGACACTTCCCATATTCCCCCATAAATATTCATGATGCCGTACTCCCGCTACCCAAAGGGGGGCCAGGATTCATGTTTATGAACTCCTCTCAACTGGGATTAGCATCTTTCACCTATTACCCGACTCCTGAATTATGGTTTTGTTCGGCCGTGGTTTCCATTTGTTCTCTTTCCACTGATACCTGAGAAGTCTGAAGAGAACGTGAAGTGTGAAAGAAAACTTCTAATCCCAGGAAGCTGGCCCAAGGAGTATACAAAATCAATTTTTAAAATACAATATCTTATTCAAACTTTGCACCCAGACCAGTGTGAAACCGCGGTTGGCTTTTGTGGCCAGATTTCCTAGGCAACAGCAGAGCCTCTGTGGGAGGCTGGTGAGCTGAATTTGAGGGCCAGGGGTGGGGAGGACGGAGGTGCCGAGCGGAGGAGATGCCGTTTCCACAGATAACACATGCTGGGGCTACAAAACGGATGATTTTTTCCACATGATCTATGTTTGACTGTGTTTAAATCCCAGACAATACCAGGAACAAATCTGCCTTTTTTTGAGCTTGGAGGTAGCAGGCAAGAGTGACTTTTCCCACCTTTGCAGTTCTCTCTCTCACTTTTAGTGAGTTTCTTCTTTTCTTTTCTTTTCTTTTTTTTTAAATTTTATTTATTTATTTGACAGACAGATTACAAGTAGGCAGAGAGGCAGGCAGAGAGAGAGAGAGAAGAGGAAGCAGGCTCCCCACTGAGCAGGGAGCCCGATGCGGAGCTTGATCCCAGGACCCTGGGATCATGACCTGAGCCGAAGGCAGAGGCTTTTAACCTACTGAGCCACCCAGGCGCCCCTTTTAGTGAGTTTCTTAAATCAGATGTGCTGTTTGCATAGGTCACGTTTATAACATAACCTCGTGTGTCCAGAGACGTCCTTGACGTCCTCCTGACCCAAATCAGCCAACGATGACAACTTGTCTTGTCAGTGGGAAGAAGGCTTATCTTTGGCATTCATCTCAAGACTTGGCGCTAACCAGTCAGATGGACTTAGACACAGTATTTAACTTCTTGAGATGTCTCTACTTCTATTTGTAAACTAGAGGAAACGTCCACCACAAAGTCTTCTCGTGAAGCAGGAATAAGGTCCGTGGCTGGGGTGCTCGGCACAGGCTTACACAGGGGGGTTTCGGCTCCCTCCCCTCCTCCTTCCTGTGAGAGCCACCACTCCGGGGTCGCAGGAAGAAATGGGTTGTGGAATATCAGCAGTGACCCCGGGGCACAGTGGTCCTTCCCACATTTTGTGGGTTGACCGTGCCATAAATGGCAAGAAGACAGCTTCCGAACATTGTGGAAATTCTGTCCAATTCTACGAAATTTTCTGCTCTAACAGAGTGAGTTGTGAGGAGAAGCAGATGTTGACAAACTACGTACACGAGTGGACGTTACCATCACCTGCTGATTCGGTAAATGTAATTTTCCTCCTTCTGAAACCTGGTGGGCCAGTTCCCACCAGTCACCCCTCCCAGCCCCGCAGCCACCGGCTTCACAGGAGATGCTGGAAAAACAATTATTCATCAACAAGGGTGCTGTCCACTCTGTGCAAATGCATCTCCTAAACACACCTTTAGGTTAGGTGTTGGACACCTTCTAACATCCTCACTGCCCAAGGCAGAGGAACGGACTAGAACAAGTCAGTGATCTAGTACATTGGAGTCATTTCACTGGGTTTGAATCCTGTCTGTCTTGTGACAAGTACTGTGATACTGGGCCAAGCACTTACCCTTCCCAAGCCCGAGTTTCTCATAGCAACAGGACTCGTTTCATATGGTTGTGATCGGGATTAAGGGAGATGGTCTGGGTGAAACATCTGGCACACAAACACCTTGTTGGCACAATGCCCTCCTTTTGTATTAGCTTAAAAATTAGTTTTGGAAGAACGCGCTGAGAGCAAACAGTAGGTCCCACCCCGTCTACCTAAGCCTGGATTCGGAATTGACCACACTGACAGGGCCTTGGGCAGCAGAGCAACAAAGGTCTTGAGTGTCCAATGAATATAGAGCATGGTTTTAACAAAACTGAGGGCTAGTCTCTATTTCTGCTCATAGTTTAAGGGGCTGTACTGAGTGGGTCGCTCTGCAAGGGGAGGTGAATAATCTGTGCATCTGGAAGGTACCATGCTTTCTGACAGGTGCGTATGGAAAGATCATTTTTTAAAAAGTTTTTATTTATTTATTTGACAGACAGAGATCACAAGTAGGCAGAGAGGTAGGCAGAGAGGCAAGCAGAGAGAGAGGGAAGCAGGCTCCCTGGAGCAGAGAGCCCAATGCGGGGCTCAATTCCAGGACCCTGGGACCATGACCTGAGCCGAAGGCAGATGTTTAACCCACTGAGCCACCCAGGTGCCCCTGGAAAGATCATTTTTTGATACGAAGTAGCAGTTACTGTACGCAGAGCTTGGTGTCACTTGCGGTTCTATTTCTTAAATACAACTGTCACCCACCAGGCAGGGATGTCTGCGGTTTTGGTCTCCAGCATTTTCAGGCTTGCCCTGTTATTTTACGCTGTGCTTCTGTGTGTGTTTGGAGCATTTCTTTAGCTTTTCTGCCAGGTGCATCACGTTCATCCCTCTTGGGCTGTCTCCTGGTCTCTGAGGTCATTTAGGAACCCAGCCCGCTGGGAGTAGAGGGCTTTATTTAAATGCATTCAAGTACCGTACTACCTGATGATAATTTTGCATCAGTTAAAATTAATTTGACTGAGCGTTAACAATAATAAAATCATCCAAGAAATTAGGCATCACATTGAAGTGCTTCTCAGATGACAAATCTGGCAAAGTAGAGTGAAAGACCGATTGGGAAAACACCATTACTCTCTCTCCACATGTCCACCTCTGTCTGCCACAGTACATACATATACGAAAGACTCTTACCTGGAGAGGAGTCTCAACTGTGGAGTGAGGAACCTCATCCAGCCATGGATATGGTGGTGTCCTTTACCCACTGACCTCTTGGATCACGTTTGAGGCCCTTTTGATAGAGAATGAGGGCTAGAAACGGACTGCGTTCCTGGGAAACTCTGAATGCAGGGAGGGCTGTCTTGGGCACAAGCCAGAAAGTGGAGCCTGTGCCATTCTCCCTGACTCTACTCAGAATCTAGCACTGGCAGATGGCAAACTGGAGGCTCCTTGACTATGTCAAGCCTCATTGCTCAAGATGGCACCGTCAACACAATACTGGGGTGGTTCCTTCAAGCAGCTGCCCTTGACATTGCTAGGTTCAGCGGAAGTAGGAGGGGAAAACTTGGAGGCCACTTGGTGTTTGTAGTTGACGAAATGGTTCACTTCGAGGACTCTGGAGAATACGAGGAGGAAATCCAAGGAAGTCTCAGTTCTTCCTTGGTAGATCTAGCTGGTGGGGAATAGAGGCAGTAGATGACTGTAACATGTAACATTGGTTGACTATCAGGTGTTTGAATTTACTGTGATTTCAAATTTTATAATAAAGCACATTTTCAGTTGGGGGGTGTATTGGTATAACCTTTTTTGGAGTTTTCTCTTAGTCTGAAATAGAAAAAGATTCTGGGGTACGTTTATGGAGTTAGTAGCCCACAAGGAATTCCTGAACTGCATCATTCATAAGTAGTTATTACAACAAAACGGTTGAGGGCAAACATGCACAACTTTCTGGGTAATGTTATTTATGTATTTAATTTTATTTTAAAAGTATGCATTTAATTTTATTTTAAATATATTTCAAATTTAATTCTATGTATTTTATTTTATTTTGTTTCACATAATGGTGAATCTCTACAATGATAGTAAGAGATGATGAGTGATCTGAAATAATATTGTTCCATGCTGAAATGTGTTGGCTGTTGAAGCAGTCTTCTGACTTACAGAATGTTCCTGATCTGCTTCCACTTCTTAAAATGTGCACTTGTTGTGAGCATAAAATGAAAGACTGCATATAAATTGTGTGGCACAGTAGAGTCTAAATAATTGGTAAACCACTATCTCCATAAGCTATAAAGGGCTTAGCTTACTACATCTATAAAGGCAGGGTTTCAACGGTGGGTATTCTGTTTTTAATTTGGAGTTCCACTTTTATAAGATTTGGGTAACAGTTTCTGGGTGTGAAGGAAACTATGAATACGCAAGTTAGAAATGAGCCATGTGAATGTGGCAGCCATGTTTTGGTGTGCCTTTCTGCCCAGTGTGCCTTTCTCTGCCCGTGTCTTTCTGCCCAGTGAGACTTTCTGCCCATTGCTCCCACCTACAACCTCTCTATCAGAAGCCTGGGAAGCTGTATTATTTCATGACCCAACCCTCAATTACTGAAGATCAGAAGGAAAGTGGTCATGTGACCCAAACTGGGCTAATTGTACTGCTCCCCAAAGGATGAGTATGATTGTTTTAGCTTGGTTTCCCCCAAAACTCCAGGTAAAGATTTCAGCGAAGACGTTTATTTGAGAGGAGATCCCAGGAAAACATCTGCGGGGGAGTAGAAACTAGGGAAGGAAAAATATGCCAAAAAAGTTCAGCCAACAAGGGATGACTTGGGAACTGCAGTTTAATGTCGTTAAAGAATTTAGGATAGTGTGTGTCTGAATTACCCCATCCTATGGGTTGAGGAAACTAAGATATTCATCCATCCCTTGGTATTACTCTTGGCTAAGAGCTGCTTTCAGGAGGTGCTAATTCACAGGCACTGTCTGTGGGCAGAGCAGACCCAAGCAACCAGAGGTGACTTAGGGATCAGGAGTTGCGAGTGTGGGCATGGAGTAGTGGGCTAGTGGATACAGAAGTCTTCAGGCCTTGAGAGGGTATGAGAAAGGCACTGTCAGAGTCTGATTACTGAATCAATCAGTGATCAGTAGACGAATGATTTAAACAAAAAGGCTGAGGGCAAAATTACAAGCCTGTGTAAGCTGGTGAAGAAGAGAAAGCTATTCGTTAGACAGAGGGTGGAGAAGGGAGTAGCAGATACAGAGACAAGTAAGAGAGGACATGTGGTCCCTAAAATATGACAACGGTGAACTGGGGTGTAACATCTCAGCTCACATACAATTTGGCTGTGTTACATTTTTCTGTTTCTAGATTATGTGAAAATAGCTGCTCCCTCCCCTCTTTTTTCTAGTCTGAGTAGCAACCGTTCATAAAATGTGGTGGATTCTATCTTCCAGAAATGGCCCCAGTGGCATTTCCGTATCCCATGCTCTTCAGAACAGGAACGCTCCCCCATCCAAAGGCTAAGCCTACTTTCTTTCCCCCTGAGATTATGCGCCCCTTTGTAGCATCGTTGGTAAAAGTGGGGCTGTATGACCTTTGATACTAGGTCACACAAAGCGGGTTTTCCGTTTGGCTTTCCTTCTCCTTGTGCTCCTCCTGGAAATCCAGCTCCCACATTGTGAGGAAGCCCCGGTCATGGGGGGAGGCTGTTTGTGAGGTTCCAGGTGGTAGTTCCGACTGAAGTCTTACCTGGAAGCCAGCCGCGACTGCTGGGGATGTGTGAATGTCTGATCCTGGAGATACTTCCAGTGCCCATATGGAATCCGCCCATTCGGAAACCACGTGGAGCAGAGGTGAGCCGTCCTCAGTGAGCCTCCACCCAGACTGCAGATCGGAGGGCAACATATATGTTATCTTTGTTTCCAGTCACTAAGTTTTTGTCTAGCTTGCCTGTCGCATAGCCCTGGATAACTGGAACACAAGACAAGGTTATCTGTGGTTTAATATTTGGTCTTCCGAGTGGTTCAGAGTGGCACAAATGCTTAGTTCGGCAGCCACCCATTTATTGTCAAATAAAACTGTTTTTCTCACCCCCACCCCAGCCCATTAGCACTACTGAGCCCTTCACGAGGAGTTTTTTGTGAGCTCACTGGTTGGAAGCATCAAAACCCTATCTGTAAACTCTTGCCCTCTTACCCCAGCCCAGTGAGTGCCATTAGTTCATCTATCATATTCTAGGTCTAAGGGCTCAGGGAGCCTTGGGGTTTTGTTGTTGTTGTTGTTGTTTTAAATTATACGGTCCAGTCATTGTGCCTAGACGTTTCAGCAACTGTGGTTTTCATGCATTGTTTCATTTAATTTTTGTCAAAATTCTGGGATAGAGATCATAGCTGTCATTTATAAAACAAGGAACCAGAGATTCAAAAATCCTAAATGACCTGCTCAGGTTTATGCCGTGACTGTTAGTATTAGGTCTAGAAGGCACCCTTGTGTGACCCCAGAGTCTGTGTTATTTCCTCTTTGCTTACCTCTCTCCTGGCCTTGAAGCCAGTGAAGGACTTGGGGTTCAGTTTTTTTTTTTTTTAAACCACATTTTAGCCCTATTCTGCATTATGTTGATTTTGCAAGTTGGCCTGGTAACATACCCAAAAGTTATACCTCTAGTTTGTGTAAAATTACCTTTGAGGTTAAAAAATTTTTTTTAACATCATAAGCTGGGGTTCTCTGTTTATATATGGGTGCATATATATACATGTGCATTTAATTATGTATGCAAAACATGTATTATATAAAATATAGTATAATGTATAATTATATAATATATATTACAAAATTAAATAGTTAACAAGAAATTGCATATATATATATCTAGATATACGTTACATGTATTTATATAATTATTTATTTAAAGAAAGACTTGGTGTTGGGAATTACTAATTTAAGTGTACAACAATTTAAGTCTACAACAAACTAGGCACTGCTTTATTTCTGACTCATAAAATTGCGCGCCATTCTTCTAATTGGTTCAAGAATTACCGATTGGTTGATTTTAAAATCTTTTTATTGTGAAATGATGTTTAGACTCACAGAAGAGTTACAAAGATAGTTTATTGAATTCTAATGCCCCTTTACTCAGTTTCTTTCAAAGTTGGCATCTGGCATGTGAAATTGACCTTGGCCCAGAGCCATTCTTGAAACTACCCACTGTATTCAGCTCTCACTGATTCTCCACTAGGAAAATGGATCCTTTTCCATTCCAGGATCTAGTGAAGGATACCACATTGCATTTGGGCAGCCTGCCTTCTCAGTCTTCTCCAACCTGAGACTATTTCTTGGTCTTTCCTTGTCTTTCCTGACCTTGAGACTTTTGAAGAACAGTTTCCAGGTGGTATCAGTATCAGTAGAATGCATCTCAGTTGGGTTTGTGTCTTGTTTTTTCATGAAGAGACTGAGATGATCAGTTTTCTGGAAGACTAGCATAGAGGTGAGCATCTTGATGCCCTTCTCACTGCATCATATTTGGAGTACTGGATATCAGCATGACTTACACTGGTCATGGATGACCTTGATCTCTTGGCTGAGGTGCTGCCTGCCATCTTTCTTCCCTCCAAAGATGCATCTTTTCCCTTTCTATACTATGCTATTAGAAGTGGGTCACTGGGGAGCCTGGGTGGCTCAGTGGGTTAAAGCCTCTGCCTTCAGCTCGGGTCATGATCCCAGGGTCCTGGGATCAAGCCCCGCATCGGGCTCTCTGCTCGGCGGGGAGTCTGCTTCCTCCTCTCTCTCTGCCTGCTTCTCTGCCTACTTGTGATCTCTGTCTGTCAAATAAATAAATAAAATCTTAAAAAAAAAAAAAGTGGGTCACCAAGTCTAGTCCCCACTCAAGGAGAGAGGAATTATGTTCTGTCTCTGAGAGGGAGGGGTGTGACTAGCTGACTTTCTTACACGGCAGACGGAAAGAGTGTTTGCCTTCCTGTAGTGCTCCACAGGCCCACAGAGGGAACAGGTGTCAGGCTAGTAGATATTCCTGGGCACTCAAACCTCGAGCCGTACACATCTTTGATTTCTTCATTAGAGGAAATGCACCCTGTGGAGAAATGCCTGCTCTTGTTACTGCATGATTGAGAGCCAGCCGGTGAGCACTCTAGCCATTGTCTCTTCACCCCCAAAACAAAGGGTTCGCTTTTGTCTCTTAAATCCCGAAAGTCTGTGATGTTTGATATAAAGCATTGTTTTCTTCAAGTGTATGGGGCTTCTTTTCTCTGAAAGGAAGGAGGTAAGTCTTTTTTCATCTTTAAATTTTCCCTGCCACTTGGAAAATAAATTATTGTAAACCATAAAATGCAAAATATATACAAATATGTATTGTATTTAATACACTTACATTTTTATATTTACATAATATATAAAAACTTGTGAACACAAAGTTGTAAAACTTACAAATATTTTAAAATAATAATAATAGTTCCCATTGATTAAATATCTCCCATGTGTTGAACGCTATGGTTGGTATCTTACAATCCTTATTTCTAATCCTTATAAAAATATTTATGAGGGAAGTACGCTAAATCTCATTTTATAATAAAAAGAAGCAGATGTTTAGGAGAAGAAATGATCTTCTCCAAGATGGCATGGCAAGTAGCTGGGGTTAGAACTTAGGGCTCTTTGATTGTTCACAGTGAACCTGGTAAATGTTTATAGATTGGCTGATTAAAATTGGGGAGGGTAGGGGAAAAAACAATCTTTGAAGATTGGGCTAGAAATAAGTATTTCAAAAATTACACACAATCACACATGATTGAAGAAGACAGGTGTTAGGCTGTGTTTGTGTGAAGAGTGGCTGCCACTTCAAGTCAATCAAAAGAATCATCCTGACATCCAGGCTGACGTCTGAAAGCAGCAGCCACGTCCTGCGTTCTGAGATGGGGAGCCCCAGCTTCCACTCCCTGCTGCGGTCACAGGTGGGCTGTGTCACATGATCTCCTGCCTTGTATGTGCCCCATGTAGGGTGATAACCCTGTCTCATGAAGAAACAGGGACTAAGTAAGAGGGTTCTTTTTTTTTTTAAGATTTTATTTATTTGTTTGACAGACAGAGATCACAAGTAGGCAGAGAGGCAGCAGAGAGAGAGCAGGAAGCAAGCTCCCCGCTGAGCAGAGAGCCTGATGGGGGAAGCTCGATGCCAGGACCCCAGAATCATGACCTGAGCCTAAGGCAGAGGCTTTAACCCACTGAGCCACCCAGAGTCCCCGCAGGTTGTTAATCTAGCCACAGATAGCATGGAGGGGAAAAGCAACAAGTCACTTGAGGATTAAAGCTCCCATATAGTCATCACAGGGTAATACTAGAGATGAAGCATGAATCATGCAGGTAAAAACCAGTGTGTGTGCGTGCGTGTGTGTGTGTGTGAGAGAGAGAGAGAGACAGAGACAGAGAGATGGGGCAGGGAGGGGGAGAGAGAAACGCAGGGATAGGAGTCTCAGTCCACTAGCTGTGGAAGCTTCCATGTGGCATCTCCGGATTTTCTAGAAATCAGCTTCATTTTGATTTTGTGCCCCTTCCCTGCTGTAAAGTGGGACACTTCACTTTGCTTACTATTTAGGATTCTCCCCTCGTGGAGTCATGTTGAGAGGCCTGGGGGGATCTAGGCGGTGAGTTGGAAGGCTCGCAGCCTTGGCCCGGGGACTCGTCCAGAGTGTCCCTTTGGGTTGGTCTGCTGCTGCTGTACCCTGCGTGTCCCACAAAGATAGCATCACAAGGCCAGTTTCCTTCAACTCTTAGGAGCGGCGCCATCCAAAAATAAGGGCTAGAACCCCTGCCAGTCTCGTCTTACAGACGGGGCAACCCCGCCTCTTGGCAGGGGAAAAGGGTAGGTTTAGGAGGGCAGCTGTAGCTCGAGGTTTAGTGACTTGGCCTGTCTGTCACCGGTCGCAGTCTCCCTGGGATAGAAATTCTGGTGTATGAAAGCTCAGGCCTAGCAGGATGCCTGTGCCATCAGGGAAAGCCGAGTTACCCTCTGACACTGACTCGAGGATTCCCGAATCTTCTCCTTTCTCATCCCTTCGTTATTGATTTAATACGTCTACCGCCGTCCCCTGAGAGACATCGAGAACATCCTGCTGTCCCAGGCCGGCATGGTGTCCCTGGCAAGCCGCTCAGAATGTCGCTGGCGGGAAGGCTGAACGGGACACGCACGTTGACAACCACCTTTCAGAGCGAGGCTGGCCCTTGCGGTTTCTGCTGCGGGTACAAACTCCACCGCCAGTCCGCCCGCCGAGCACAGGCCTTTCGGTTTAGCCATGGTGAGGTGTGCGAAACTGAGCCTAGAGGACAGACACACGAAAGTATGCACGTCCGTTCCCTTCTAGATGGCCCGCCCCTGCCCTCCGCCTTTCCTCTGTGCCCTGTCTTGCTTCTGTAATTTCAAAGTGAAAACAGCACGTCTACCCTGCTTTCTTTCTCCCAGTAAGCCTCGGTCAAAGATTCCTGTCTGTCACCCTTCCTTCCCCAATGTAAACAACACCAATGTTTTCCTTCTAAGTGGTGACTTGCGAGACAAGCCAGCTCTGACTTCAGCTTTGAGGCCGGTCTAGAAAGTGTTTTCAGACGTCAGGTTCCGCTCGGCAAGCCCGTGCCCGGTGGGTTGAAAGGGTCCGTGGGGCTGGTCCCTGTTTCTCAGCTCTGAGCTCATTGATTTGATACAGCTTCTTTTGTTACTGCTGAAATGGGGGCGGGGAAGACTTGGATTAATAAAAGCATGAAATAAAATACATGTGTTAGGCGTGGTGAATAGCAAGGAGGCGTGTGGGGTTGAGTTGTGCCGGGCCCACGAAGCCCGTGGTGGAAAAATTGAGGTTTCTGGTGTCTGTACTGTGGTTTATTTAGGGAAATCATAACAGTGGCACCTCAAGAAATTCACTGAGGACTGGCGACTGATGGATTTCCAAATGAAAAGCCATGCGTGAGAAATTAATTTCCAGGTGCCCATGGCCACTTACTTGAGACTCCCCCCTCTCCCTGCCTAATGTTGCCACAGGCACAATTGTTAGAGTGAAATGAATGTATCATTTGTGTCACTCGCAGTAGGCAACTATGTACTCGATGTGTTGTAGAGCACAGCACTCATTGGGCTCATGCAAAGATCCTCTGCAAGGATTCTGTCTTGATTGTAAGTGATGCCTAAACTATTTGGCGCCTGCCAAAGAACTTGAAAGTGCTCCATGGAGTTAATGTATCACATGAAAAATAATCATGAACAAAAAATCTCAATATAGCTGTTACCGTTTTCTCTAAAGTTATGAGAAAACAAAACAACAGCTTCCATGCTTCATAAAAAACAGAGGCTGCATTCTGGTTGCTGTAGTTCACGATTCTCATTGTCGTTATAAAATAGTTCTGGGGTATCTGAGCTCCCTCAGAAATCGTTTACAGGGACACAAGCCATCTTCCCGACTTGGGAGCTGACACTTGTATGACCTCATACAAGCCCCTTCACCCATCTCATCTGCTCAAGGAGTAGGTTGGTTTAGACAATTTTTATTTTCATTTAAGTTGTAAAAATTCTGCAGTTTGAGGTCATAAAGACTTAATGAACATGGATCTGAAGCAAAATGTACAAGGTAAATGATTTGTGCTGTGTCGGACCAGACCTTCCATGTAATTTTGAGTGCTCAGAGGGCAGTCTTAAGACTGCAGCTATGACAGGGGAGGGCAAAGGATTAGGCTTTTTTTGTCCATTAGAAGTCAGCTGGAGAATGCTCACTCTAATTATGTGCAATTTAGTGATCTCAAGTGGCATCTTCAGACAAGCAGAAGGGGAACCGGAACTCCGTCAGCCTGTGTAGAGCTCGCGGTTGTGTGACAGACCGTGCCAGAGGTTCTTAACAGCCTCGGCTACTACCTTCATAATTTCTAACTGACGGAAAAGCTTCATTCAGTCTTTTTCCAGGGATCAGAAGGCATCCCTGTTACTTGAGATTCACAACAGGTTTCACTCCTTACTTCTTTACAAATGGTCTTTCTGTATTGAGGTCTTTTGATGTCTGTGATTTCTTTGAAGCCATGTCTTGTGCTTTGATTTGCTTATTAACATACGAATCATGTGAAGTCACAGGGAATAGAAGAGCCGTGTCAAGCTCCCATCATGTCTTAGTCTCTAACGACTTTCATGATTGCATGTTTGTTGCTGCTCCATGAGGAATATGTCTTCATGCGGTGATAATCCTTCTATCTGGGTATAAGTCTCTTCCGTCAATAATTCTTCAGCTGCTTGGGTGTTCTTTAAGCTGAAGAGTATTTATATATGTGCTCTAAGCAAATGAACGGATGCAAACTTACTTTAGAAGCAAAAGGTCAGGTGTAGATGGAAGCTTGTTTTACCTCCTCATTGTCAGAAGAGGAAGAGAGAAGATTCGCTGCATGTAGAAACAAGGAATTGCGTTAGCTTGCTCTGCACGGTCATCTGCCCTTCACCTAAATTGGTCATTTCGGCTTTCTTCCTTCATTCAACAGATTATATAAGTCTCTTTCCATCTGAGTTCTGCTCATGAAGCTACACCGTGTCTGTGTTTATGGACTGCATGGACTCCTGTTGGGTTAGTCTGGGATGCTGAGGAGGACTGTACTGTTCATTGAGCGACCTTGCCATGGTCACTTTCCAGAGTTTCCAGGATTCTAGAATCACAGGCAGTAGAGATGATCACAAACACAGCCTCTAACCTCAGTAGGATCCCTGGTGCAAGCATTTTTACCTGTGTCACTCGCCCAGGGGTCGGGTGCTCATTCCCTCTATGTTGGTCTGTCCCAGGAGGACAAGCTCAAATCCCTATGGGAGTTGGCCAGGTAACCGATGACGAAAGAAGGAAGAAACCCAAATGCAGAAATAGATCCAAACTATTTTTATTGTTCCTGAATTGTGGCATCAGGATGTAGCATAAATCTGTAAATACAGAAGTACTTTAAATTCAAAAGCGAAAAAATACAAATTGAAGAATAGAAACAATGATTCTTTGAACACAGCTTCCTTTGTATGCACATTAAACCCATATGCCTCTGCTTATTTTTCTTGAAATGTGGCTTTTTCAATCTGTCTTTTATTTTCCTTCGTTGGATATAGATGCAGGTTCAGAGAAATAATTCTCTAATATAAGGAAAAAAAAAAAAAAACCCTGGGTGAACATAATGCTAGGTGGCAACTTAGCAGCAAAACCTAATGGCAGGAAGGCAATAGGCCTGCGGTGGGGCCTGTGGCGGCCCAGAGAGCCCATGCCCCCTCCAGAGTGGGCAGCCGCTGCTCAACTCCACATAGTTGCTGACACTTGTTGACACGTAGGAATGTGGACCCTGTGTTACTGATCTTCCACTTTCTCAAGAAAAGCTAGGAATCTGGATGTTTAATAAAAATCTTCTAACTTCTCAATGTTTTCTATTTTAAAACACCGTTTGGACCAAATGCAACATGTCTGGAGGGGGTGAATGACATCCGTGAGCGGCCATTTTTCTTTCTCGGGCCTATTTCCGGGCGTCAGCAAACTGTGGCCTGCAGGCCAAGTCCAGTCCCCAGGCTGATTTTGTGAGTAAAGTTTTATTGGAACGGAGTCACGTTTATTCATTTGTGTGTTGTCGTGGCTGTTTTTTTGTGCTGCCGTGACGGACATTATTGGCCTACAGAAACTAAAATGCATGCTCTCTGGCCCTTCCCAGAAAAAGTTTGTTGACCCCCCGGTTTCTTTGGATCTGGTAAAACTCTTAACGTTTAGAAAGCCCTTCCTTATTTTGAAGTAAAATCTGCCTTTCTTCGACTTTCATTTCTCGGCTTTGTGGCTGTTCCTGGTGACCCTTGGGCATCCATAGGAGACATTTGAACCCTCTGGGATTATTTACCCATAAGGCCATCTAGCATGGGGTTGAGCATCTTTCGGCGCTGAAAGCTTTCACCCACATGAGCCCTGACTTCTTGGAGACGTGGTGTATTTTGAAATAGCCCAAGACACGACATGTCTATCCAGAAAATGGGTGGAACTTGTTAGATCGCAGAACTGTAAAAAGTACCCAGAGGTGGTTAATGGCAGCATCAGATGAGCTGTTGTAGTCTGTGTGAACCTACCCTCTAAGAGGTTGGTTGACGGCACATCTCTGGGTCCCTAAATTCTTCGTTGCTCTTAGGAAAATATATAGACTTTGTTCCATGACCTCAAGGTTCTGAGCTATCCCAGCTGGCCTCCCCATTGCTTCGGTCACCCTGTTCTTCCTTCACTTGCTCAGACATTGGAAGCACGTTCCTCTCTCAGGCTTTTAGTGCTTGTTAGGTTTTTTCTGTCCGACATTTATCCCCATATATTTATATGGTGGATCATTTTGATCTTGTAAGTTGTAGTTTAATGTTACCTGTTTAAAGGCCTCTTTCCTAACCACCTTCTCTTAGATGGTGCTTCTCCTGCCGGAGAAGTACATTTTTCTATCTGTCGGGTTCCTTGGACTTTGTTGTGATCGTGTCGTTATTGATCTCGGTTATGGTAGACTGCCGGTCTCCTCTGTTAGAATATAAGTGTACTGAGACTAGCACCTTTCTGGTCTTGTTCATTGATTTTTCCTAGCACCTCCAAAAATGTGGGTATTCACAAATATTTGAGAGATGAGAGAATTGCACCAGCAGTAGTTTCATAAATAAAAGCATTATATAAATTATACACCCCCTTATTCTGTTTGATAAATGAGCTTGGAAAACCCATCAACTACATCTTAAAAAACAAACACTTCTCACTAGGAGAGAAGGCTTCAAATTAAATTACTCCTGCTTAGTAATAGCTCGTTATCCATGTATTTGATGAGGACATTTTTTAGTTGTTTTTGTTAGTAGAAATGAGTAATCATATACTAACATGTTGATTATTAACTGAATTAATAATATGATTATCCTCTATATGATGCTTTGCCATATCAAAACCTGTATCCAGAAAGCTCCTGTTCTGCCATTCTCCCATGGGAGGAAGATCAGAAGGGACATTAGTGATTTTCTTCTTTATTTTACAGGAGAGGAAGTGAAAGCCCAAGAGACTTTGCGAGGTCATGAAGCCTGTTAGTTGTAGTCTGGAGGACAAGTGAAGGTGGTCCATTCTCAGCCTCCGTGCATTTAACAGTGTTTTCCTTTTGTTGGTGATTGGCTTCTTTTATAGGTTCTGGTGGTAGTGAGAACATCTCACATATTAATAATTGTTCTTATTTTCTTTGTAAAAGAAATACTGTGCATGTTCTAAGAGTCTACAAGAATCCTATGAGAGAAATCTGAGTAATTACTATTGCCTGATTATATTAATTCAAAAAATGACTAAGAAGGATACAAAAATACTAGTTCAAAAGAATACATGCAGCCCAATGTTTATAGCAGCTCTTTCCATCAGCCCAAATGTCCATGTACTGAGGAATGGATAAAGAAGACGTGATGGATACACACACACACACACACACACACACACACAGGAATATTACTCAGCCATAAAAAGATTGAAATTTTACCATTTGCAGCAACATGGATAGAGCCAGGAAGTATTATGCTGAGTGAAATCAGCCAGAGAAAGACAAGTACCATATTTCATTCATATGTGGAATTTAAGAAACAAAATAAATGAGTGGGGGGAAGAGAGAAAGAGATGGGGGGGCAACCCAAGAAACAGACCCTTAAGTACAGGGAACAAACTGATGGTTACCAGAGGGGGGATGGTGGGGAGGGATGGGGGAAATAGGTGATGGGGATTAAGGAAGACACATGTGATGAGCACCACTGGTGTGTGGAAGTGTCGAATCTCTTTATTCTATACCTGAAACTAATATTACATTGTAACTTAGCTCACCAGAATTTAAATAAAACCTAAATGATTAAGAAGAATTCTGGATAGCATTAACACCATGACCAAAGTCTCATACACGTAGAATGAGGTAAAAATGGAGTGTGAATCTTTGGTGTGGTATCTGCCTGTCACTCTTCTTTCAATCTGGGGCCTGAGATTTAATGCTGAGTTTAGTGATTAATAAAAACACAGGTGCTTCATATATGCTGAGGACCCTTCTGATGATTTACTAAAATATTAGGTATTCACAGATCTCTAAGAATAGCAAAAACGTCAGATATAGGTATCTGAATTAAATATATGTAGTCATGGTTCTACATACATTTATTAACTCACTTAGTCTTTGCAGAAAGCCAGTGTGGCTGATGGAATCCTATCCCTATTTTAAGTTTGGGGAAACTGAGGTACAGAGAAATGAACTATCTTGAAAAGTAACATAGCTGATGGGTATGTGATGTGATGTGAAGCCAGACAGCCTGGCCCCAGAATCTGTCCTCTTAACAATTATGTGAGGTTACCTCTTTTCTGACTTAAAAAATCATAAAACTAATGGAGTGGGCCTGAGCTGAAGCCGTGGAGAAATTGTCATAGTAGGAAACAGAATTCTAAGCTGCTGGGGCTCCTGTCTCCTTTCCCTCACAGTTGCCTCGGTCCGGGAGAGGGAAGCTCTGCTACCTTCTACCTTCTGGAGGAGACGTTGAAGAAGGCGCTTAGCTCCTCATGCAACCTGCGGATTGGCTCTTGTCCACGGAGGAGGGACATGTTTAGCTGTTGAAATGGTAGAAGCCTGTTCTCCTCTGGGCTGTGCTAATCTCATGTGACCAGCTGCGCTGACCATGGTACCACAGTTGGAGACCCAAGATCTCATTCACAGTAATCAACATGTCCTTTGCTAGAGTGTCCCCACTCCTTCCACTTCATGACCTGGTGGTTGTTGTTATTGGTGGCAATTGGGCGGGGGATTTAGGTGTTGGGGAATGTTGCCGAATATTTTCGTTTCTCATCAGAGCAAACAGCGGGCGGGGTGGTGCTGAAGGCGGGGAGGCCACTCTGGAGGTCTCGGTGCCCACAGATGAGGGAAGGAGGCAACAAGTCTCTGAAACAGGCAGCTTTGCATATGGCCGGGGAAGACGGTGCAGAGTAGATCTCATTCACTGGAAAAAAAAAAAAAACTTATTGAATCATTCTGTGCCAGGCCTTGGGCATTCAGCTCTGAACAAAACAGATAATCATTCTTGCTCCTATAGGACCTACATACCAGTGAGAAAAGACAGATGACAAGCTGACTAGATAAATAGGATAAGTTCGGAGAGGAGAAGTGTTTTGACGGAAAACCAAATGGACAGGGCAGCCGGTGATGGGTAAGACAGTGTGGTCAGGGGGGCCCTTCCTGAAGACGTTTGAATGATGAAGACCTAGAATTGTGAGGGTCTCAGCAGAGGGTTCTTGCAGAGGGAACTTTACCCTGACCCGCTTCCCCCCTTTTCCACGCATTTCAGACACGTGGTCAATTTCCCAAATGCCTCTTCCATCCTGGAGGGTGTGATTGCTCTTGGTTTTCCTGGCTTGCCGGATTCTCCCAGCGAAGAAAGCTCTAGTGTTAGCAGATGTTAGGAAGCACTCTCAGGTGCCTTGTGGAAACGCCAGCCCCTCTCTCCTGCAGATCTCTTAGTCCAGCCGAAGAAAGAAACAAGGTTCGCTTGGCAGGATGTGTTTCTAGGGAGTCCACCACTTCCTTTGCTAAGAGCTCAGAAGCCATCTGTTTAATAATCTGTTCTTGAATTTATGCAAGGGTTGATGTCATGTGCCTCGGGATCAAGTCTCTGAAATTCACCAGTCTCCCTCTCTTGAAAATCTGGACAACATTTGTAAATTTGCAGTCTTCTGGAGCCATGCCTGCTTTCTGTAATTCCTCTAGGATTGCTGACACCGGTTCGATGACCACATCTGCATGTTCTTTTCATACCCTGGGATCTGACGTGCATCTCAGGAAACCTCAACTCCTTCATTGTGGCCACTTCCTCTGTCTCTCCCCATCTAACTTTGGCAATAACCCGCTCCCTTTCATCTATTTGTTATATGTGGTTTTCTTATTAGGAAAGTAATAGATGTTGTAGAAAATTGTAGATATATAAAAACAGGGGAAAAGTCACGGTGTACTGGGTGATGATTACTTTCAACATCTTGGGATATGTCTTCCAGCCTTCCCTCACCCGTCGCCCCCATGCTCATATATGGGCAGACCCTCCACACACATGTTAGCACACACGTTCATGTAAACACACACGTTCATAAGTTCATATTGTAAAATTTAGGAAGGAGCGCAAAATCTTCTTTGTGGCCTGATTTTTTTTTTCTTAAAATATATAGTGTCAGGATGACTCTTTTTCACCTGAAAATTGCTTTTTTATGACAGAAATGGTGGAAGCAAAGTAGGACTGAAGAGTTTCTTTTCTCTTGGACATGCAGCTTTCTATCTCTTTTCTCAATTGGGAGTAATGTGCCAATTCTGCCCTTTTGCACTTTCAGGGCTGAAAGTAACCAGTCCCCTGGGTGGTGTCTTGTCACAGTGATACCTTTTCTGGAGATTCTGACCGGAAAAGGAAGAGCACATTTTCCATCTCTCTTGGGACTTTGAAACCGCCTTGCAGTTGGACAAGTGTCTCCGTGTTGCATTTAGGCTGGTGTAATGCTATCGTCAGTACATCTGTTGAAGTAACTTTCTCCAAGTAATTCGTATGGTGACAGTGTGGCAGAACTTTCTTTCATGGGTCTCTTGGGAATATATGAGAGCAGGGACCTGCATTCCTTCCAAAACCTTGTATGAAGACTTACAATGTATAGAAAATGGTATGTAATATACAGACCTCATAAGAAAAGCTGAGACATCTTACGAGGGCTGGAGATTTGTGGTCCGCTCCAGTCTATAAAACTCACCAGCTCATCTGCAACTCTGACTCTGCTCCTGGGCTGATGGGGGTGAGGGGCAGGGGGCTGTCAGGGTCTGTGCTGGCTTTCAGCTTTAGCATCCCAACTTCCCAGGTCTTTGGGCAAGCTCTGACTTCTGCACCCTCCCAGTTCAGCAATGCACAGATCCTCACCGAGCGCTGTGGTACGTTCTTGTTCTGAAGACGCTTCTCCCAAAGTGTACCAAAAGTTGAAGACAGTAAGAGAAAAATCCTCCATGCTTCATCGAGACTAAATTTTCCTGATAGGAATCCATGGGTCTCTGACTCACGCTGCAGGCTCCCTATCAATGCTCAGGAGTGAAGAACTGAATTCATTTGGGGGGTGGGGGCAAGAGCAGTCCCTCTGTGCATTTCCCAAAGAACTATTTTCGGTCTTCTGAAGGCTCTTCTGAAAGGCTGGCCTTCTGAAAACCTCGGTAGTATGTTCCTACTTGTTCCTCATTAGATTTGGTCATGTATCCTTTTTTCCTGTTTCCGAAAAAAAAATGTAGCAATGTGAGGTCACCAGGGTGGTCCTTCCCTAGTCATCTCGGCAGAGCGAGGCTCATGCCCCCAGCTCATTCGGATTCTATCTGTGGGGTCTGGCTGAATGCCTGACACAACGTAGAGGCTCCCGAAATATTTTTTTTTACTAATTTAACCAGTATAACTGGAAATCTACAACACACCAGCCAAAGTTTTTGCTTTTATGGTGCTTAGCTTCTCACTGCCATTGTCTTTGGAAGGCAGACAATAAGAAATGGTTCAATTACACCAGTGAATTATATAGCATGTTAGAACATGGTACGTGGTAATGAAAGCTGAGAGCAAGGCATCTGGGTTGACAGTTCTGGGAGTTACAGTTACACATAGGGCGGTCATGGGAGGTGATATTTGAAAAGAGACTGGAAGGAAGCCGGGGCAGGGCTAGGGGTGGATGGTAAGGCAACATCCAGGGGCTGTCTGTAGGCAGAGAGCAGCTAGGGCAAAGAGAGCTTTGGGGAGAGTGGAGCTTGTTGGCAAATTCGAGGACTAGCAAAGCCAGTGGACAGGCATAACTGAGAGAGAAAATACTAGTAAGTGTTGTCATTTTGGCAATGACTGCCAGGTGGAATTGCCATCAGTGACTGCCAGGAATTGTCCTCCTGCCTCAGGAGGGGGAGGACTGCCCGTGGGGGAGGGTTGTGGAGGGTAGACCCCAAATTCCTCTGGGACATGTGAAACTCAAGACGACTTTTGGACTTCCAAGTAAAGAGCTGGAGTAGACAGTTGGCTCCGTAAGTGCAGTTTAGCAGCATGGCCTGACCTGAACATATGGGAGTTTTCAGTAGATACATGGTTTAAAGCCAAGAAACATGATTTTAAGTGACTGTGTATAGAGAAAGGGTGGAGGGATCAAGGGTGGGGTCCTGGCACACTCCAGTGGTGGGAAATCTGCAAGAAGAGGAGAAACTAGCCAAAGATGTTGGGAAGGAGTAACCCGTGGGGCTGAAGGGAAATCAGGAGAACTCAGTGCCTAGAAGCCAAGGGCAGGGAAGGCTGAGGAAGGCGCTAGTGCATTCTTTCGGATAGGTTTTCTTTCTTTCCTGTTTTTAGGGGCAGGGTCTTTTCCCACTTGACCTACTTCCTGATAATGGTTTTAGTGTTCCTCGATTTCTGATTATTTTTCTTTCTTCTACATTTTATTGTCATGACGGACCATGTATAGGGAGGATAGTGTTTGCTTCGACAGCTGATTACCCTGAGCGATAACTCCCGGACCCCATTCTGTTGGTGCTGATGTTCTCAGGTTCAAAGGGAAGCGTAACAGTGATGTGAGCATCGAAACAAGTATGACTGAGGCATCTTGCACAGGGCATAGAGACAGCTGTGGACACTAAGTGAAACTTGGAAGGGTTTCTGATATCATCTTCATTTGGGGCTTCTGGTGTGACACTAACTCATATATTGTCGGATCAGTCATTGTTTCTCAGGAACCGAAAACTGTATGTCAGAACAAAGCATCAATAAATGTAAGATTTTTAGGTCGATGCATAATATTAATTAAAATGATAGGGAGCGGGACGCCTGGGTGGCTCAGTTGTTAAGCAGCTGCCTTCGGCTCAGGTCATGATCCCAGCGTCCTGGGATCGAGTCCCGCATCGGGCTCCTTGCTCAACGGGGAGCCTGCTTCTCCCTCTGCCTCTGCCTGCCATTCTCTCTGCCTGTGCTCGCTCTCTCCCCTCCCCTCTCTCTGATAAATAAATAAAATCTTTAAAAAAAAAAATGATAGGGAGCAGCACTTTTCATATAGTGCGTTATAATTAACGTCATTAGATGTAATAGACAGTTGCTGGAGGAGTGTGTCAAAAGACTCATTGGAGCAACTTTACTGCATAGACCATGATGGTAAGTAGGGGGGTAATTCGGAGAAACAGACAGCATGCCCACCCTGTGCTCTCAGCCAGACTAGGCTGCTATAACAGGAAAGTCCCCAAATACTGTGGCGGGAGGAAAACAGATGCTTATTTCGTTCTCACAAATAATTCAGAGGTGAGCGATCCAGCTGGGCAAGGAAGCTCTCCCTCACAGGGGTGTTCAGGGACCGAGGTTCTTGCTGTCACTGTGTTCAGCCATCACTGAGAACATTGTCCCCACACGCATGGCTGAAGCTTGAATACAGGCACGTCACGATCCAGCTCATGACATAAGGAGGGAAATTAGGAATAAACACATACCCACTAGTTCAATCAGATCTGGAAATTGCAGAATCACATGAACTCAATAACCATTGGCAAAGCACGAATCAAAGAGATTCATGTGATCCCAGGAAAGGAAGCCAGGAAATCTAGCCTCTCCACAAACCCAACTTCTACTTTCTAACGGTGGGGAAAGCAGAGACTAGGTTTTGGTAGATAGCTATCCCTCTCTGGTGACTTTTATTGTGGAATCATAAACACTAACATCTAAAAATGTTGTAGGAATTGTCTAGGGATTCATAGGCTTTCTCTTGTTCAACCTTCATAATGACCCTATAAATGAGGTACTGCTGGCCCAGTTCCACAGACAGAAGACTAAGTGCCCTGCCTGTGTTCTCAGACCCAGGAAACGTAGAGCTGGAGTTTGTCCCCAGACAGCTGCTTTGAAAGCTCTTGATCCTTTGACACTTTTTCTTAACCTCTGGTGGCTTGAGACCATCATGATAACAACAGAAAACAAAACAAAACAAAAAAACAAACAAACAAAAAACAAGTGCTTAATGATTTCCTGCTGGCATTTTCAAATCTATTATCTTCCTTGAAATTCACAAGTGCAGCTACAGTCTGTCCTTTTATAAATGATGAAATGGATCAAGAAAAGTTAAGTGATTGATTAAGCACCCTTAAGTTTTTTAGTAGTAATTGGAAGCAGAACTCAGAACTCCAGATGTGCATTTGAGTCCCCCCTTCCCCTCGTAAACTATACTTGTGAAATGGACAGTGAAAGCATCAAGTTGGATTAACTCTTACTAAACTGAGCCAGATTCTCCAGTTGAGGAGATGGGATGTTAGTTTAGTAGAATGAGATTAGGCCAACTGAGTTTAGAATATTATGGTCCTTCATGGAAACTGGTTATAGAAACTTCTGCAGATCAATTCTTTTTAAATTTTTAAAAAATATTTTATTTATTTATTTGACAGAGATCACAAGTAGGCAGAGTGGCAGGCAGAGAGAGAGAGCGAGAGAGAGAGAGAGAGAGAGAGAGAGAAAGAGAAGCAGGCTCCCCACTGAGCAGAGAGCTCGATGCGGGGCTTGATCCCAGCACACTGGGATCATGACCTGAGCTGAAGGCAGAGGCTTTAACCCACTGAGCCACCCAGGTGCCCCGTGCAGATCAATTCTTTATGAATATGAGACAGTGCTCCATTTCCCAGATTATGATTTCTGTTATTTTCAAATACAGTTTTGTATTCACGTGATAGGTCCCGTTGCAACTACACTGGAGTGGCTCTTAATGCCAGAGACATATTTATGGCCACTTGCGGGCTCACTCATGAGTGAAAATTACTCCATGTTGTGGCAAACGTCATCATTCATTCTCTCACTTGAGGTGATGAGTCATAAATTGGGTAGGGATTTGAAATGAAGACAGAGTGCATGTGTGAGAACTCCCACAACTCGTACATTTGGTGTCCAGAGAGACAAGAGAATGCAAACAAGAATACTGACCCGGACCTGCTATAGTTGAACTCAGAGGGTCTAACACATAGAGCGAAACCAGGGACCCTCTTCCCTGTTCCCTCTGCTTCAAAATTATCAGGACTTGACTTGGTTTGGGGATGGAAAGAGGGAACGATTATGTGAGTGTTTCATGTGTATGTTTGGTCTGGAAATCTGGAATGGAAAAATGAGCTATAACATACTAAATGTTACTGCTTTCAGAGAAGACACGTTCTTTGCACCACCTTTGGGTCTAAACTTTGCCAGGTAGAGAGTGTTGGGGCATATTCGCACAAGTATGTTGGAAAACGCCTTGGATGACATTGTATGGCACAACAGCATTCCGTACTGTTGGAGGCCAAGAGGATGGGTACGCTCACGCCGTGACCGGGGCCCGTGCCCATGGAGGGATGTAGTAAGCCTTTCATGGGCTGCTTCAGTAGGGCCCGGGGATGGGGAGAAGAAGAAGACGGATTTCATAATGGGGCTCAGACTGCTGGAAAAATCCCATTAACATGTGTGAAGAGCTTATTGAATTCAAACAATTATCTAAGCTTCTTTGGGCATTATGAAGACCTGTAGTGAAGCCGGCTAAAGCTGTGGCCTATGGGGAGGACGGATGTGCTCTGTTTCAGTATATCACCTGGAAACTTCTCCTGGAGGGCCTGGATGGAAAAAGCAAGCCGTCTGCTGGGCCTGAAATTGGTACCAGGAAAGGAAACCGTATACTGGGTCATTGTTGAAGACACTTTGCACAAGGATCATCTAGCTCCTCCCATCTGGGCCTAAAAACAGACACAATTTCAGGAATGCATTAAGATAATGTGCAATGTCCACAGCACCTCAGCAGAACCCAGAAAACAACATACAGGTTTTGTCCTTGTCCTCCAGATATAGATTTGGAGGTCTGTTTAGTGGGTCGAACTGGAAGGATTTGTTGCCCGTCTCTTTGTGCCATTGGGTCATGGCCATTTATTCTTTGTATAGAGATAGTCCCCTGTCTCCATTAACAAGGATACATGGTGATACATTAAAAGTTGGGTGGAGACATGGGGGCAGAGTCTGGGCAGGCTAATTACTGGGGCGTCTGGAGCCTTTACATTTTTTAACACACATTAAGAGAGAAAACTGGCATAGTCTGGAGAAGGGTGGGGACGAGGTTCTGACTGATTGACCTGCAGCCAGTAGCCCCTCAGTGGTCTGCAAGACCACCTCCAGCTCTGGGAGAACCTCCACACCCCACCCAGCAGAATGGCAGCTCTGCAGAAGACAGTGTACCCTTTTTAGAAGGCAGGGTGGTGACCGCTTGGTCTCTAGCACATCTGTGGCAGGCTCTTTCTATCCCCACTCTTTTCAGCAGGTTACAAAATGCACATACGGCGCTTCTCCGGACAGGTGCTCTGCTAAGTCTTCATGTTTTTATCTAGTGCGTCATTTGCCCAGTGATCATTTAATGTTCCTTAAGTAACCAGCGGGTTTCCCTGCTGACCTGTTTCTTAGAAGGACTTGGCCTACAACTTCTATCATGTATGTAATATTAAAAATTTTCAGTTTTCAGACATGCTTTGCCCTTTCTCATTTGGCTCACAGTTACCTGAGGCTTGTTTCCAGGTCACAGGTGTAGAGAATGGGGCTCAGAGCTGGGACTCCCAGGTGTGCTGTGAAGAGGAAAAGGATCGGGGTGGGGGTGGGAGGGGGACTGGGGGGGAGGAAGCCTGTGTAATCCCCTCAACCACCAGAGGGCCATCAGGGGAGTCTGGCAAAATGCTTTGTTTCATCTGCAAACATGGAAAAAAATATCCAGAAACCGGAAAAGTGGACAAAGGAGGGTTGAAGGCAGTGAGGGGCAAGGTGTGGGTATATTTTGGGGCTCCTTGAATATTGAGAGGAGAAAAAAAATGGTCAAAGGCCAGAGTTTTTCAGGATATTTTTCTTATCAGGGCATGTGCTTATCAGGTGTGCCTCAGAGACAGCAGGACAAGCCTTTGTGCTTTGTGCTTCCATCTTTGCATGGCTGTAGAGCGTGGAGGAAACACTGAGGAGAGGCCACGGTACTCCCTTGGAAAATTAAGACATGAACTGAGGACGGCCGTGACTAGGACCAGCCAGACTCCTGGTCACGCAGATCCTCCTGGTCAGGCGTGAGAGGTCCTGGTGGGCAGCTTCATTCTGTTATCCAAGCTGAGCCTTGTTACTTTATTTGCAGTCAGGACACAGTTCTCTGAAGCACGGGGCTCCCTGCTGAGAGAGAGAGGAAGATGAGGTTTCCTGAATGCCCACCCTGGATGGCCTCTACAGCGGCAGTGGGCCACAGAATTCAGAGTTCTCAGGTCATTTCGCTGTGTGTTCCTTACAAATACATCTTAGGTGAGGAGGTGAGCTCCTTGAGGGAAAGGACAGTGTCGAGTTCTGAAATCCAAATAAATCACACAGAAGTATTATGTTATAATAACCACACACCTGGATTTTCTGAGAGAGTCCTAATTCCAAGTCTCTGCCCTGTTGTCTTGATTCAACATCAAGAGTTCCAAAAATGCCTCATGTGGCTGGCCATCTTAAAATAAGAAATACTGACAGAGCGCCCACCCACTATAAGCCAGAGTCTCGGCTTAGAGTCTAGAGGGCTAGGCAGGTCTGGAGACAAAAAACTACAAAAGAATCTGGTAGGTCTATGATTGTGGGGCATAGCCAGTCTCTGGGAGAACCAGGGAGCATGGCCCTGTGCAGGCTGGAGGGTGGGAAGTCTGTCTACAGAAAGTAGTGTCTAAGCTGAGCCATCCAGGACCAGTGGCTGATGGCCAGACGGAAAGACGTAACATACATCCTTATAGAGCAGGTGAGGCATGGGAAAAGTCCGAGATTCTAGATTGGAGCGTGCTTGGGAGATCAAAGTTTCATTGGAGTTGATAAAAAAACTGCTTATGTCTGGAAGGGGGTGTGCAAGGGATGGGGGTACTGAAAATAAATTGGGGCTGGTGAGCCACAAGGGTAAGAATGTTTATGCTGAGATCAATGCTCAAATTCATGTTTTACCAGCCTTTGTTTGTCTTTATTGTTTGTCCAGTTCTGGAGGACCGATAAGGCAAGTCAAGAGTAGAGGCCCAGATACGGTCAGGAGCCTGGTGCAGGAATGCAGGTGAGAAGGAAAGAGAGAGAGCCAGACCTAAAGCTTCATGTTCGGGATGCAAAATGAGAAAGACGTGACATGCAAAGGCTCTGTAGGATTTAGTGCTCCCTTCCTTGTCTCTTCCCTATTTCTTTGCTTTTTTTTTTTTTTTTTCTTCCTCAACTTCTGAATCATGCTGAGATAAAGAACACAAGAAGAGCAGGTTGGGGAGAGGAAGTCATTAGTCTTGGATGTGCTAAGTGTGAGGAGCCTCTGTGATACCCAAGCGGAGATGTCCCATCCGTAGGGATACCTATTTATCTAGGGGTCATGGACCTTCGGGGAGTAGCTGATGTGGTGAGCATGGATGGATGAACTTCCCAGGGAAAGATGGTGGCAGGAGAAGAGAACAGAGCCAGTGACAGACACCATAGGCACACCACTGTTAAGGATTGCCTGGATGAATAGGCTGGTGCAGACAGGAAGGCCAGAGGGACGCAGGACTGGTAGGCCAAGAGAAGACAGAATTTCATAAAGGAAAGGCTTAGGAATGTCCATGTGCTTCCCAGAAGTCAAGGATGTAGGGATTTAAGTAGCGGCCATTCGATTTATCACTCAGGAGATAAGTGCCAATTTCTCTCTGGAGTCTAGAAATGGTGTGAAACTGTGTCAGGTGATGCATGTCAGTTTTCTGATGTGTAGACTCCCCAGCAAGCGCATTCTAGGTTGTTTCTCTGCCTCTCCCACACGCCACATGTGTCCTTATCCTTGATCTTTGCGGCCACTTACTCTCCTGCCCGAGGTGTCCTTTCCTCTTCTCTTTGATGATCTTCCTCCTACCTCCTCCTCAAGGCTTGGCTCAATTCATAATCAGTCTGGCTTCCCTACCCCCTGCTCCTCTGCCAACCATCTCTGTGCCCACTCCCGGCACACTTGTCTGTTAGCCTTTGTGTGCTCAGTCCCCCAGCCAGGGCCCCTATAGTATCATAATCTATTTGAGGACAAACTCCATTTGTTGCAAATATTTCAAAACAGGAGAAGAAGGAATTGTGCACATGAAATCAGCACACATGGTCATTTCTTGAGGATCGACTCCACAATTACATCTTGTCCCAAAAGAAGAGGAACCAAAATAAAGAACTCAGGAACTAGGGATGCCTGGCTGGCTCCGTCGGTTAAATATCCGCATTCGGCTCAACTCATGGTGCTGGAATTGAGCCCCACGTCGGGCTCCCTGCTCAGTGGGGAGTCTGCTTCTCCCTCTCCTGCTTCCCCTCCCCAGGCTCATGTTCTCTCTCACTCTTTCTCTCTCAGTAAATAAGTAAATAAACAAACACATAAATACAATCTTTAAAAAACCCCTCAGGAACTAGAAAGTACTTGGTAAATCTAAACATAAAATTAATAACAAACACAGAGTCGCAACTTAGTAACTTGATCAAATGTACATAGAGAACAGAATGGGAAAGTTACACCCTAGTCGGGTAGGTGTTCTTTATGGAGAGAACCAGAAGGGTTGAAAGAAACAGAAACATGTTAATTGTGCTGCAGTGGGAGGGATAGTAGTTTCTAAAATACTTCTCTGAAGTACAGAAAGAAATTATGAAAACCTTTAAGAAACAGAGTATTTAAATGGTCTTAAGCCTCTGGCAAAAAATTTTGAACAGCATGGGTGGGCACGTTCTTTTCATGTTTTTGAATACATCACGCATGATTACAAAGCAAACAAATTTTAATTCAACATAGTTGTAAAATTATTAAGAATTTTGATACAGAAATATGTAAACTTTGTTAATACCTTAAAAACCCAATCAAATGTGAGTTTAATAATTACTGAAAATTTGAAATAGTGATGAATATTAATATTTTGAAATATTTACAAATGTAACATGGCATGAAATGTGTGCCACAGTTAATATTTTTTAAATTTATTTTTAATACAGTGTATTATTAGTTTCAAGGGTAGAGTTTAGTGATTCATCAGTTACGTACAACACCCAGTGTTCATTATCAAAGTGTCCTTCTTAATGCGCATCACCCAGGAACCCCATCCCCCACCCACCTCTCCTCCAGCAACCCTCAGTTTGTTTCCTAGAGTTAAGAGTCTTTTTTTTTTTTTTAAGATTTTATTTATTTACTTGACAGACATCTCAAGTAGGCAGAGAGGCAGGCAGATAGAGAGGGGGAAGTAGGCTCCCCACTGAGCAGAGAGCCCGGTGCGGGGCTCCATCTCAGGACCCTGAGATTATGACCTGAGCCTAAGGCAGAGGCCTTAATCCACTGAGCTACCCTAGCACCCAAGTTAAGAATCTTTTATGGTTTGCCTTCCTTTCTGTTTTTATCTTATTTTGTTTTTTCTTCCCTTCCCTTATGTTCATCTGTTCATTTCCTAAATTCTACATATAAGTGAAATCGTATGGTATTGATCTTTCTTTGATTGGTATATTTTGCTTAGCATAGTATCTTCCAGTTCCATCCACATCATTGTAAATGGGAAGATTTTATTCTTTTTGATGGCTGAGTAATATTCCATTGTAGATATATACCATTTCTTCTTTATCTATTCATCTGTCAATGGACAGCTGGGCTCTTTCCGTATTTTGGCTGTTGTGGACATTGCTGCTATAAACATTGGGATGCATGTGCCCCTTTGAATCACTATGTTTGTTTCCTTTGGATAAATATGCCGTAGTGCAATTGCAGATCATAGAATGGCTCTATTTTTACCTTTCTGAGGAACCTCTGTGCTATTTTCCAGAGCAGTTACACCAGTCTGCATTCCCACCAACAGTGTAGGAGAGTTCCCCTTTCTCTTCATCGTTGCCAACATCTGTTGCTACCTGACTTGTTAATTTTAGCCATCACAGGAACTATTAATACTATGGATTGTGGTCTGAATCCATAGTGGAAGGAAATGCTAGGTTTTAGTTGGAGGTTAACAAAACTGAAGATGCCATTTTTTTCTTAAGTTCACAGGCCATCTAAATTCTTTCTTTCCATTGATTTCCAGGATTCCTTAGACCTCGATCTTAAGAAACTCTCTTCCAATCCTAATATAACTCAGAATCTCATAATTATTTAATCTTAAAAATATGAATCAATGGAATTATTTTTTTTCCTCTGTCCTTAAATGGTAGTGAAACAAATCGCCTTTTTTTTTTTTTTTTTTTTGCCATGTTCATTTGCTAATGAGTGACTTATAGAAAACAGTACCGGTGTTCTTATCTAATTTTCTTAGCACCGCTTATTGAAGAGACTGTCTTTTTCCATTGGATATTTTTTCCTGATTTGTCAAAGATTAGTTGACCATAGAGTTGAGGGGCCATTTCTGGAGTCTCTATTTTGTTTCAGAGGGGAGGGAAGTAGGTGGATGGGGTAGCTGGGTGATGGGTACTAAGAGGGCACGTGTTGTGATGAACACTGGGGGTTATATGCAAATAATGAAGCATTGAACATTAGTACATCAAAAACTAATGATGTGCTATACAGTGGCTAACTGAACATAATTAAAAAATAAAATAAATGATTTTATCTCAGTATATTTAGATTAGGAAAAGAAAGGGAAAAGGCAAGGGGAGAACTTTGTCTTTAGGTTGAATTGCACTGGGTAAATGTGGGTATTAGCAGTAAAGTAATTGGCCTTCCTTGGACACAATGCATTCTTTCTCGCTCCTTTGTTCTTCCGAGCTCTAGGTTAGCTGAGTAGGAAATTCCCAAAGAGTTTTACTTATGGGGATTCAAATCCCTGGGGACACTGAGCCATTTAAGTACACACACACACAAAATTGGAAGTAATACGTGAATTACCAATTTGCCTAGGGAAACTGTTGAACTTTGTCCAGTAGAGGAAGTCCCATAAGCTCAAACCAGAGCTTTGCTCTTACTGAGGTTACCCCTTTAGAGAAATAGAAGGAAAGACAAGGCTGAGGAAAGTAAGGTAGATTTTGGCAAAATTACACCTTCCCAGGATGAGAGCCAAGACAGACATTTACATTCATTCATAGCTAGGACTCTCTGCAGGATGTGGGATAAAAAGAATTTGACTGCTTGTCCAGTGTACCTGACCAGTCTCTATCCAGACGTTTTTGAGGTTCACTTGAACTTGACTGTGTCCTCATACTTTTAGGGCCACTCCAACTTCCTCTTAATATCAGCCAATGAGTCTAAAGGGTGTCATTTTCTTCTTTGTTTCCCAGGTGGCCTACATATGCTGTTCACCCTTACACTCCCATGTTGAGCTTGCTCTATCAAAGATTGACTCTTTCCCATAAGACAGCCTCCTTGGGTGGTCATTGACCTCCAGATTTCTATAGAATGAGGAGGAGAAATTACTCAGCACATGTGGAATTCTCTGAAAAACATTAGTGGGAAGATTTCTAGGATAGAAAGGGATGGTCTTTTTTTCCCTTTAGGTCCCATGAAAGTGCCACTTGGAAACGCTTTATTAAGTAGAGGAATCAGACTGTAAATTCATTTTTAAATAAAACAATACTGTAGCTCAGACAGTTGGTACCACACACTTTGTAGACAAGATTATCTGTCCAGGAATTTGTTTTCATATACTCATCTCCAACAACAAGAATCAAAGATGCCCCCTGATGCCAAGCACCGCGTGTTATGATAGTCTCCTGTCAAAGCGATCATCAATTGCTTGTAGTCAAAGAGACATAATATATAGATTACTCCTTTTTTTTTAAAGGTTTTATTTTCTTGAGAGAGGGAGAGATGAAGAGCAGGTGGGAGGGGCAGAGGGAGAGGGAAAAGCAGATTCCCCACTGAGCAGGCACTGGACACGAGACTCAGTCTCAGGACCCTGAGATCATGATCTGAGCCGAAGGTAGACACTTAACCAACTGAGCCACCCAGGTGCCCCCATATAGTACTACTCTTAAATTTAGGAGTAGCTAGCATCTTCTGCGTGTATGAGAGATCACAAACTTTCCGAAAACAAAGGCAGGTGTGAGAGATGCTGAATTCACAAGCATGTCACTAGACTTTTCTTTAGAGACATGTACATTAGCTGTGTCTCCTGGTCAGTGAGGGTAAGCTGTGAAGGGAGGAGCACACTTATTTTTCATGAAGTAAAACTGGAGATAAAGTCAAGTAATGAGAAAGTAGAACTTCCTTGAGAAAGAAAGAAGGGAAAGCAAAAGAAATGGTGACTCCATAAAAAGATGAGATTGGCAAGCACTATCCTCATGCAAGGGTTTGGCCAGCTTTGCTTGGGGGCAAGGAATGATATCTTCAGAGTTAGCAAACAGTTTGTAGGAAGAAGTACATATTTAAATTAAAATCCTTTGTAAGTTATATCAGTTTTTTTTTTCCGACTCTCAGTCTTCAGTGTTGTTGTGATGATATTTTTTAGATAAGATTAGCATTTAAATCAGTAGACTTTGAATAAAGCAGATTGCCCTCTATAATGAGTGTGGGCCTCATCCAAACAGTTGAAGGTCTTAAGAAAAAGACTGACTTCCCCTGAGGAAGAGGAAACTCCGCCAGAAGACTGTCTTCAGACTCGAACTGCAGCATCAACTCCCTCCTGGGCCTTTAGCCTGCCAGCCTACCCTGCAGATTTTGAGGATTTGCTAGTTTCTTAAAATAAACCTCTCTCTATGCACACATGCACACACACATTCCCTATTGGTTGTGCTTTCTCCTTTTCTAGAGAGCCTTGACTATTCTAAGTTCTTACCAGAGTCTCTTTCAAAAGGAGAGAAGAGGTATAGGTCCCCAACTCCAGAAGGTACTCAGGATGGGTAACTTGGGTGGGCAAAAATTGGGAGGTTCTCATTGGCCTTTTTGTATCTGAAGGCTAAAACAGGAAGTGGCCTTGACCCACAATGAGCCAGATTAGGCAGAGACCGTTAACTGATAGTGGTCTTAGCATAAGCCGATCCCATGTTCCAATGCTGGCCCAGGAGGTAGGTAGAGGTGCATCGACATGGAGTTGGGGGCACGTGGTGGGATGGTACCTGGGGATACCACCTACTACCCATTATTATTGCTGTCAACTGTTTACCCTTGGCTCATGCCGCCCTACTTCCTTCCTTAGTTCCTTGAAAACTTTGGCTGCTGGCCCTAATTCTATCATCATTTTTCATGACTTCAGCATGTAGAACAGATGACCCATCTAACACTCTGGCCTCTCTTTCCTTTACTTCCTCATTTCCAGCAACACATTATTTTCCACCACACCACAGCCAAGTTTCATCTTAGACCTTGTCATCACCAGTAACTGCTCCAGTTCCAAAGTCTCAGTTTCAAAATCCACCCACCCCATATACCATTTCCTGTACTTCTGGCTTATGTGCTCTGATACCTCTCTGCCACAGGTTTTTGACCAGGGATCCCACAGATTCCTTAATCCACTGCTTTCTTATGACCTCTCAACATCTTCCTGTTTTGTCTGATCCCCTCCTTATTCAGCTTATCATCACATGACCCATCATTCCACTATCACCATCAGCAAAGCCTTCAGCTACGTGGAGGTAGACTGCATGGGCCTCATTGGTCCCTTGGACCTGTGGATTCTTAAAGGACTGGGCTCTTAGTAAATTATTAGGGCAAATGATGAGGCAGTAAGGACATTTAAAAATCTTGAGGGAATTGGAAACTGATTTGTCAGCTTGGAAAATAAAGTTATTTCTTTTGAGTATATTAGGTTTGAGGATTCTTGTAGATGGCAAGGATTAGCCTTGGCTTTCTGAATCCCCCAAGTGAAGCAGCCTCATGTAATCACCAGCTCTGAAAGCCTTTTACTTGATCTGATTTTCAACAGGTGGAGATTTTCTTCTGTAGCACTTCGGGAACTTTGGGGGCTTTCTGGTTTCTTGTATAATATCGAGCAAAGAGACTGATTATCACAGATCTTCTGGTTGCCGATGGTCCAGTTCCAAAATAATCTGGTCATACTAATGCCCAGGGGTTGGTGGTTTGAATAGTCTTTAAATTTTCTACTCATGACCCACATTTGACTATTAAAATTAATTAAAATGAGATAAAATACAAAATTTTGTTTCTCTGACTAGCCATATTTCCTCATGTTCAATGGCTATATACAGCTAGTGACTACCATATTGAGTAGTGCAAAGAACATTTCCATCATCACAAAATGCTCCATTGGATGGCACTGTTTTAGATCAGGGATGACAGACTATAGCCTTGGGCCAAATCTGGTCCTTGGCTTGTTTTTGTACAATGTACGAGCTAAGAATATTTTTTTACACTTTTAAAAGATTATAAATGTAAGCAAAGAATATGTAAGTAGGACTGTGTGTAGTGTGCAAAGTCTAAAATATTCATTGGGACGCCTGGGTGGCTCAGTTGGTTAAGCAGCTGCCTTCGGCTCAGGTCATGATCCCAGCGTCCTGGGATCGAGTCCCACATCAGGCTCCTTGCTCAGCGGGGACCCTGCTTCTCCCACTGCCTCTGCCTGCCATTCTGTCTGCCTGTGCTCGCTCTCTCCCCTTCTCTCTCTCTGATAAATGAAATCTTTAAAAAAATAAAAATAAAAAAAAATTTATTATCTGGCCTTTGACAAAAGAAGTCGTTAACCTTGTCGTAGGTGACAAATTACTTCAGTGGTTATGTTTTTGTAATGTATTGTGGAATGTAACTCCTTGTGATCAAGAATCATATTTTTTAAGGTGTTACTGTATGCAATCCAATACATGGCTTAAGTCTATTGAGTGTTAATCAAACATACTATTGAAAGCTTTTTCAGCACTAGTTGTTGGGAAGTTTTAGATGAATGAGACATTCAAAAAAAATGAAGTTCATAGTTTAGTGGAATAGGTAGACCTATAAAGTCTTAGCTATAAAATTAATGAGATGCTACTAATAATGGTGTTAAAAATGGTAGTGTTAGAGTATAGAGGGTGATGAATTCTGAATATAGCTATGTGTGGCTGGGGAGTAAAGAATGCAGCATGTAAGTGGGACTTTGAAGGATGAGTAGAAGTTAAATAGAGAGGCGGGGAAGGGCAGTCAGGTTCTATAAATAGCAGAAGCACACGTGTAGAACAGTGAAAACAGAACACAAGGTGCATTTGAAGAAATGTCAGGTAGCCAAATGGGAGATTTATTCCTAAGATGGGGAGTAAACATTGTACCAGGAAACAAGCAAAGGAGGTTGGAATTTGATGAGAGGTGCTGGTTTTCTACCACTAACCAGTGAATGAGCAGTCTGTCGTGGATTCTCAAAAAAAAACCCCTACTCTGTTGAGTGCCTTTTGGGAAAATGCTATATCCATTTTTATGCCTATTGGTGTGGCTTCTACACTTACCAGATGTGACAAAGGGCTTTGAAGCTACTAAAATGATGGACTCGGGGATATTTATAGCAATGGGAAATTGACAAAGCATCCCTATGGATTTAGCTTGACTCAGAACTTTACCATTTCCATACTGCTTGGTTCCAACAAGACTTGTTTATTGGGAAGAGTGGATGGGGAAGGTGGTCACAAACAACCACTTCTCCAGGTTCACCTATAACAATGTACAATATGCTTGAGACTGCAGGGAAGAAAACCAGAAGAGTTTTTCCTTTGTACACACAGCTCTTAGAGAGCTCATTGTTGAATTCCCGGGAAACCAGGCAGGGTGATAGAACCAGTGTGAGAATCATAATATTATATAACACCATGGGACTGCATCTAATGAACTTCGGTTCCCAGCTCCATTTTCTGGAATTTTTTGATCATGAGTGTCTAACAAATGGCTCAGCTGAATTCTCTGAAATTCTCGTATTTGGTTTCTGGAAACGAATCAAGTGTTCTGTAAGCTTCTTAAATAACACCCATGGCTGATATAAAACTTCTGAGAAGGAGTTTGGATCTTCCCGTTTTCCACGTGATGACATTCAGTGTTTTATCATTAGCTGCGCTTGTTCAACGCTTTCGTTTTATTTAGATATCAGAATTCATTTAATCAAGAGACCATCTTTTCTAACTAATGGCTGTAAGTGCCAGACACAGAATAGATTGTGCCAAGTTTAGAACCTATTCAGAATTCATGGATATGACATTTCAGCCTGAACTCAAACCTCTTGGTGTCTCAGTTAATTTTTATTTGGCAAAGAATAATTTCCAGGTTTTGAAAAGGGAAAACAAAACAAAAGAAATCTTCTGTAGAAGCATATTTTAAGGCTTCTTGGATACCATATACCATTTAGGAAAAAAATATATACTGATGTTTTAAAAGAAAGCCAATCAGAAACACATGGATTAAATTGTCTTCAAAGGAAAAAAAAAGATTTAAATAGGAAGAGGGACTAGGACTTTGGATAAACATGATGTTTTCAAGACCCCAAAGTTTGGGAACAAAATGAATAAATATTTAATATATTCTTGATAGATGTATTTTTATCTAACCAAATTTAATCATCACTGATTTATCTCTTACTGCTTCAGCTTTGTAGATGAGGAACTTGAGATAGTAGGTTCCCCGGTCACAGCACATGGAGATCAAGGGTTTATCCATGAGCTGGTTGTATCACTTACTCTTGTCCCAGAATGTGGGAAGGTGAGGCAGGAGTAACAGTTTGCTGGTAAGTCTTAGATAGTGATCTAGTGTCATGATGAACTCCAGTCCTTTGGACAAGAGAAACCTATTGGTCTTTCATAAAGCCAAAACTCGGGGCTGCACACTAACAGAGATTATATAATATTCTCTCTCTTTCTCTATGTAGGCACATTGCATTATAAATGCATATAATTTATGCATACAAAGCCATTACTGCTGTCCAAAATTTATAATGAAAAGAGGGAGATAGAGACCAAAAGGTAACAGTAATTACAGGTGATTCCAATTACCATTCTGCTCAGGTGAGCATTCGATGGAAGACAAAAGCCCATGTAACATTCTTAGTGAGATCTTTTTGCCACAAAAAAAGTAACTCTGATCATTAAGTAAACAGATAAGTGTTTGTGTGTGGAATGGTCCCTTAATGGAAGCAACTAGTACAGTCTCAGCTCAACCAAGGTAGTGGTGATTTCTTTTCCGAAGATAACCCTGAGAATGTACTGGAAAGTTGTCCATTTGCTTGCAGTGTGATCCTCTTCTAAGAATTTTCTAAGAGAAAATTTGATATTTTACAAATTGTTTTCTTATGCCCTGATTTTAGGTCTTCACCACTCCGTAAAATAGATTTCCACTATCATCAGCCTGCAAGAGTCCAGGACCTAAGACCAAGAGTTTCCAAAAGGTAGGAAGTTCTAGCGGTGACATAGTACCATCAACCAATGTTACTGTTGAATGGGAAACATTAAAGACAGAAAGAAGGAAGAGCCGGCTATCCAATAAACATTGGCAAGAGACAGGCTGGGCAGAATCCTGATTTTCTGTACTTGGAAAAAATACAAGGAGAAAGGAAAGAGGATTGTGATAGCAGGAAGGAAGTGAAGAGAGCCGCTCAGCAGAGGCTGGGAACCAGGGGCGGCTTCAGCACAGAGGAGTCGCCATGTTGGACATGTGTAGGATTTTTAAGTGTTTGACTCATAGTCATAGAAACCGCTGTCTGCTGCTTCTAATAGAAAATTATAGACCCTACATCTACTGAGGATCAGTTACGAAAGTAGGCAGTGACTGATTTAGAAAGAACACAGAGTTCATTTCATTATGAACCTACCTCTTTTTATCTGCACAATGGTGATAATGATTTTTAACCCATTGGATCACTGAAAGATTTAAATGAGATATGCCAAAGTACCAACATGATCCTTGGAAAATGGAACGTAGAAAAGGCTACTCTTTACTTGGGGGTGTTTGGAAGGCTCTAAATGTAGATTTATCTGTCAGATCCTCCAGGAACTTGTAATAAAACTCCATCTTCCTGGGTATAGAAAATAAGGGCTGGATGGGAGGCCTTGGAGTCAAATTGACTTGAACTTGAATCACTTCCGTGTCTCTAGCCGCTTGATATCCTTGAAGTGACAGCTCAACTGACCTTTGGAGTTCTTGGGAAGATTAAATGAGGTGGCAAAGACATTGAAAGAACTAAATACACCGTTTTCACTTAGAATCTTAGCTCCTTTCTCCTTCACTCTATTTTTGTAGTATCTCAAACAGATTTAGCATAATCAAAAACAAATTTTAGAATATTGTTTGTGTGATGAAGTTCTGAATTGTGTTTTTTTTAAAATTATTTTGGTTTTTATTTATTTATTTGACAGAGAGAGAGATCTCAAGTAGGCAGAGAGACAGGCAGAGAGAGGGAGAAGCAGGCTCCCCTCCGAGCAGAAAGCCTGATGTGGGGCTCGATCCCAGGACCCTGAGATCACGACCCGAGCCGAAGGCAGAGGCCCAACCCACTGAGCCACCCAGGCGCCCCTGAATTGTGTTTTTTAACTGCTTAAATGACCTCAAATATTTCTAATTAGCAACAATTTTTTAAAAAATTTATAGCAAGGTCTAAACATCTGACAATGTGATTCAATTTTTTTTTTTTTTTACCTCTGAGGTTTAGTTCAACTATTTTATACAAACACACGCATACACATGCACAAGATACAAATTCTGTTACTCATGGATAAAGACAGTTATTTTTGTTAGATTTCTTGAGGTATAATTTACCCATAACCCAGCTCATCAATTTAAAGTATGTGATTTAGTGAGTTTTGACAAATGTAGAAAGTTAGCTCAACACCTCTCCTATGAGGTTACAGAATATTTTCATCATTCCCTGGTTCCTCCTTTGTAGTTACAGGCCTTCTACTACCTCCTGATCTCTGACAATCACTGTTTTTCCCCCCCTTTCCTTTCCTAGAGCTTCGCCTTTTCTAAAATTTTAAACTAATGGTATCATACAGTATGTAGTCTTTTGTGGCTGGATTTTTTTTTTTTAAAGATTTTATTTATTTATTTGACAGAGAGAGATCACAAGTAGATGGAGAGGCAGGCAGAGAGAGAGAGGAGGAAGCAGGCTCCCTGCTGAGCAGAGAGCCCGATGCGGGACTCGATCCCAGGACCCTGAGATCATGACCTGAGCTGAAGGCAGCGGCTTAACCCACTGAGCCACCCAGGCGCCCGTGGCTGGATTTTTTTCAACTTAGAATTATCTTTCTGAGATTCGTCCATATTGCTGAAAGCATCATTTGTTTGTACCTTTTTATTTTATTTTTTTATTTTGATTTTTTAAAAAGATTTTATTTATTTATTTGACACAGAGAGAGAGAGAGACAGAGATCACAAGCAGGCAGAGAGGCAGACAGAGGCAGAGAAGAGAAGCAGGCTCCCCACTGAGCAAGGAGCCCGATGCGGGGCCCGATCCCAGGACCCTGAGATCATGACCTGAGCCAAAGGCAGTGGCCCAACCCACTGAGCCACCCAGGTACCCTGTACCTTTTTATTGATGATGGGATGATCCCATTTGATCATGGCACCATTGAGTATACATTCACAAGTCGATGGCCATTTGAGTTTATTCCAGTGTCTTAGTATTGGGAATAAAACTGAGAACGCCATGCAGACACAAGTCTTTGTGTGAATGTATACATACATTCTCTTGAGTAAACGCCTGCATGTGGAATTACTAGGTTTTATGGTAAGGGTGTGCTTAAATTTGTAAGAAACTTTCAGATTATTTTCTAAATTGCTTTCCTGTTACTCATTCTCATTCATGATGTAGACTACTTTCAGTTTCAGTTGCCCCTCGTCGTGACATTTGATATTCAATATCTTAAATTTTAGCCATATCTAATGAATGGGTGTGGTATCTCATTATGGTTTTATTAGCATTTCCCTAATGACTGGTGATGTTTGGCCTATTTTCATATGCTTATTTGCCACCCGCTAATAAGACTATAGAGTGTCTGCTCAAATCTTTTGTCCAAATTTTTAATGGTTTGTCTTATTATTGAGTTGGAGGAGTTCTTTATAGGTTCTGAATACAAGCACTTTATAAAGTATATATATTTTAAAAAACACCTATCTATCTATTTAACTGGTCTCCATTTATTGTCTTAACATATTTGAAGAGTATACTTTCTAATTTTGATGATGTATAATTCATTAACTCTTCTTTTATATTTCATGCTTTTTGTGTCCTGTTTAAGAAATCTCTGCCTAACCCAAAGTTTTACAGTTTTTTTCTATTTTATTCTAAAAGTTTTTTCTGTTTTCTTCTATAAATTTTGAGCTCTTAACTCTTTTATTTAGGTGTATGATCTATTCTTAGCTATTATATGAGGTGAAGTTTAATTTATTTTACTATAAAGGTACAGTCATTCCAGTGCAATTTGTTGAAAACAAAATCCTTTTCCAGTTGACTTATTTTGGCACATTGCTAAACCCAGTTGTCAATATATGTGTGGATTTATTTCTGGACTTTCTGTTTTATTGATCTGTATGCATTAGGCCAATACCATGCCATCTTACTTAATGTAGCTTTAGAGTTAAGTATTGAAATTATCATGAGTCTTTCAACTTTATTTTTAATTTTAAAATTAGTTTATCTATTCTGGATCCCTCGGATTTCCATATAAGTTTTAGCATTAGCTTTCAAATCATTACAAAATATAGTTAGGATTTTGTTGGGCAATGCACTGAATCTATAGATCAATTTGGAGAAAACAGCGATCTTAAAAATAAAAAAAAATCACCTGATAATGAAAATAGTTTAGCTCTGCCTTTGTTTTAATTTTTCACAGCAATATTTTATAATTTTCAATAGGTATGACTTATACATATTTTATTAAATATATTCCTTTTATTTCATATTTAATTCTAATGTAAATGGTATTTCTTAAAATTCTAATTCTGATTATTTGTGGCTAATAAGTAGAAGTTGTTAAATATTTATCTAGTACACTATGATCTTATGAACCTGACATTATTTCTGGGATCCTTTATGGAAATTCCTTAGGATTTTTTACATAGATAAATGTGTTCTCATGTGAACAAAGACAGTTTGAATTCTTTCTTTTCAATATATATTCCATTTACTTATCTATTCATTGATTGATTGATTCATTCATTCATTCATTCATTCATTCTTCCTTTATTGCTCTGGCCATAATTTAGAGCATAATGCTGAATGGTAATAATGAGAACAGACATCCTTCTCTTGTTCTTTATCTAAGAGGGAACACATTCAGTCTTTATCCATTAAGTATAATATTAACTATAGTTTATTTGTGGATGCCCTTTATCAGATTGAGAAAGTTCTCCTTTATTCCTACGCTGAAAAGATTTTTTTTATCATAAATGAGTGTTTAATTTTTTCCAGTCCATTTTATGAATCTATTAGGTCATTTTTATGTATTTTCTTTTTATGATTCTTAATGTGGGGAATTATACTGATGGACTTCCAAATGTTAAACCTACTTTGAATTACTGGGATGGGCTCAGTTTGCTTAATTTTTGTTAAAAGTTTTTTGCCTGTATATTCAAGAGGGATACTGTTCACTTATTTTCCTGTAATTTCTTTGGTTTTGGTGTCAAGGCAATGGCGGTCTCATCAGTGAGTTGAAAAGATTTCCTTCTGTGGCATTTGCTAGAATAGTTTGACTGAAATTTGCATTTTTCTTATTTAAATGTTTTAGATGATATACTAGTGAAGGCATCTGTTCTCAGAGTTTTCTTTTTGCGAAGTTTAAAAATGATGAATTCAATTTCTTTATTAGGTGTAGACTTTTCAGGTTGCCTTCTTGTTTTGTGTTGACCTTTGGTAGCTGGCATCTTTCAAGGAATTTGTCTGTTTCATCAAGTTGCTGGGTTTCATTTAAAAAATTGTTTATAATATTCCCTAATTAAAATTTTAACATAGATAAAATGGATAGTGATGTCCTTTCTCTTGTTCCTGACATTTTTAATTCACATCTTCTTTCTGTTATTCATTATCGGCTTGCTAGAGGTTTATCCAGTTCAATGATCTTTAGAACCAAGTTTTTAATTCATTAGTGTTATCTATTTTATCTTGTTTTCTATTTCATTGACTTCTGCTCTGCTTTTTAAAAAAAATTTCCTTCTTCCTGCTTACTTTGGGTTTACTAGCTGTTCTTTCTTATTGTACTGCTGCTCATTTCTCTGTTTAGTTTTGTTAGCTTTTGCTTTATGTTTTTAGGTGTTTCTAAGTTGGACACATAAATATTTACAATTGTCATATTTTCTTGATGTCTTTTTTAAAAAGTATTTTATTTATTTATTTGACAGAGATCACAAGTAGGCAGAGAGGCAGGCAGAGAGAGAGGGCGGCTGGGGGGGAGCAGGCTCCCTGCTAAGCAGAGAGCCTAATGCAGGACTCAGTCCCAGGACCCTGAGATCATGACCTGAGCCAAAGGCAGAGGCTTAACCCACTGAGCCACCCAGATGCCCCTCTTTATGTCTTTACTCACCTATTATATCATCACTATCATCACCTTTTTTGTCTCTTTTTATCATTTTTAGTTAAAGTCTATAGTATCTGATGTAAGTATACCTACCCCTGTTTTTTTGGTTACCATTTGCTTGAAATGTGTTTTTTTTTTTTCCATCTCTTTGCTCTCAGTTTGTGTATGTCTCTTGTAGGTTAAAGTGAGTCTCTTAAAGACAACATATTGTTAGATCTTTTTAAAATTTTAAATCCATTCCACTAGACTATGTTTTTTAATTTGATAATTTGATCCATTTGCATTTGAAATAATATTGATGAGTAAAGACTTACTATTGCCATTTTTCTTCTTTTTTGAGAGAGAGAAAGGGAGATAGAGGGAGAAAGAAAGAGAAAGAGAGGTGACACGCATGAGGGGGTGTGGAGCAGAGTGAGAGGGAGACAGAGACTCTTAAGCAGGCTCCATGCTCAGCCCACATGGGGCTTAGTCTCACCACCTCAAGATTATGTCCTAAGCTCAAATCAAGAGATGGACACTTAACCAACTGAGCCAACCAGGTGTCCTACTATTGCCATTTTAAAAATGTATTTTCTGATTGTTTTGTAGATCCATTTTTCCTTGTTTCTTACCCTGCTGTCACGTGTGTGTGTGTGTGTGTGTGTGTGTATGTGTGTGTATGTGTATGTGTTTTGAAGTCTTTTGGTAGCAGTATGTTTTGACTTCTTTATCATATTCTTTTGTGTAATTAATATAGGATTCTCTCTTGCAGCTAATATAAAATATTTTCAACTTAAAACACTCTATTTTGTTTTTTTATAACAAACTATTTTTTCTTTAAGATTTTATTTATTTGTCAGAGAGAGAGGGAGAGCGAGCGAGCACAGGCAGACAAAATGGCAGGCAGAGGCAGAGGGAGAAGCAGGCTCCCTACCGAGCAAGGAGCCCGATGTGGGACTCGATCCTAAGATGCTGGGATCATGACCTGAGCCGAAGGCAGCTGCCTAACCAACTGAGCCACCCAGGCATCCCTATAACAAACTATTTTAAACTAATAAAAACTTCACTCAAATTTGTAAATGTTATACTTTTACTTTCACTCCCTCTAACATTTTAATTTATTGTCTTTATAATTTATATATTTTTATATGTGTGCCCAGTAATAGGTTGTTATTATTACTTCTACTGTGTTCACTTTTATTTTATTTATTTATTTGACAGAGTGAGCAATCACAAGTAGGCAGAGAGGCAGGCGGCGGGGCGGGGGGGAAGCAGGCTCCCCACTGAACAGAGAGCCCGATGTGGAGCTCAATCCCAGGGCCCTGAGATTATGACCTGAGCCAAAGGCAGAGGCTTAACCCACTGAGCCACCCAGGTGCCCACTGTGTTCACTTTTAACACTTCTAAACTACAGTTGTAAGTGAATTATGCACCACTATTTTACAGCAGAATCTAACTATAACTATGTATTTACCATTACCTGTGAGATTTATGCTACCTTTTTATGTTTTTATGATGTTAATTAGCACTGTTTAACTTGTACTAAAAGAACTTCCTGTAGTATTTGTTGTAAGGCAGGTCTGGTGTTAATGAACTCCCTCATCCTTTGTTTGTTCAGGAAAGCCTTTATCTTTCCTTTGTTTCTGACAGCTTTTTCAGGATAGATTTCTTAGTTGGTAGTTATTTTCTTTTATATATTTTGAATATGTCATCCCAGTCTCTTCTGGCCTGCAAAGTTTCTGTTGAGAAATCTGCTGTAGTCTCACGAGGGTTACCTTAAATGTAACTTCTCTTTTTTGTCTTGCTGCTCTGTCAATTCTTCCTTTGTCTATAACTTTTGACACTGTAATGATAATGTGTCTTGGTGTAGTCCTGTTCAAATTCAGCCTGTTTGGGATCCTTTAGGCCTCATAGATTTGATATCTATTTCCCTCCCCAGGCTTGCAAAATTTTCAGCCATTATTTTTTGACATATCCATTCTGTTCCTTCCTCTTCACCTGGAATTCCCATAATGTGAATAGTCTTTTATTTTGTCCCATAATTCATGTAGGTTTTCTTTACTTTTTTTTCATTCTTTTTTCTTCTTACTCCTCTGATTGGCTAATTTCCAATGTCCTATTTTCTAGGTCTCTGATTCTTTTTTCCATGTGGCTGAATCTTTTGAAACTCCTATTGAATTCTTCAGTTTAGTTATTGTATTTTTCAACTCTAAGATTTCTGTTTGTTTTTAATGGCTGTTCTATCCTTAGTTTTTCTGTTTCTTTGGCACAAATTGAATATTTTTATAATTCCATTTTATTTCCTTTGTTTGTGGTATATGTGTGTATGTATAATATACATACACATATATATATACATACTTATACATTTTTTTTTTGAAGTTAGAAACCAAACCCTGCTTTATAAGGCTGAGTGGCCATCAGTGGCTTCTCTGCAGAGATAAGAGGTACCAGCCAGTGAACCTTCCTCGCCTTCTCCCCAATCCCACCACCCCTCCAACCCTCCAGATACCCATTTCTGCAATTCAACCACTTCAAAAAAATACTTTGAGAAAGGGACTGGGGCTCAGTCTGGCTAGCCAGCCAGCCAGCTGGCCAGTTCCCATGAGGTAGCTAACACCGGTGCTCCTAGGTGGGGGCTAGTGGAGAGAGGCCATTCACGAGTTCACGGCAGCCAGGAGTGAGTCACCGGTTGACTGGGAGGTGGGGGAAGAAGAGACTCTCGAGGTCTGCCCAGAGTACTTCAACAGAGGTAACATCTGGGTGGAGAGGCTGGATTCTTTGCTGGTTTCCTCAAGGTCCTTGGAAGAGCTGGGTTTCCTGGGAAGAGGAGAAAGGCCAGCTTGGGTCTTCTTGGGCTTAGGGATGGTCCCGTCTTCAGAGAGCAGTATGCTTCCCTCAGAGAAGCTGTGTTTCCCCAGCTTGCCAGTCTCGGACTTGGAGAGCGCACTGAGTGCCACATCACCCTTCAGGATGGTCAGAAGTGATGTTGGGAGAGACCACACTGGAGCAGAATCCGAGACGGCCCCTGTGTGGAACCCTTTGTAGCACCAACTGTGAAGCAGATCTACTCCTTTGAGCTTGTTGCCATGGTACTTCTGTTTCCACTGGGTGGTGAGAATGTTGAAATATCGTGGCTGCTCAAAAAAGTGGAGATAGCGCTTTTTATTTGTTTATTTGTTAAATATATAGGTATATTTTGGTATTATTTTTTAGTGATTGGTCTGGGGTTTATATTATCTCCTGTTTAACATATTACATCACTTCACATCAGGGTAATAACCATACAAAAGTACTTTTCTAGGGGTGCCTGGGTGGCTCAGTTCATTACATGTCTGCTCTGTGTGGGGCCTGCTTCTCCTTGTCCCTCTGTCTGCCACTTCCTTGCTTGTGTGCATGTTCTCTCTCTCTGTCAAATAAATTTAAAAAAAAATTAGAAAAAATTGGCTGTGATATGCCTTACTGAGAATTTCTTTATGTTTTTTCTGCTTGGTGTTTGTTGACTATTTTAGATCTGTGCGTTTATGGTTTTCTTCAAAGTGGAAAAATGTAGGTCATCATTTATTCAAATATTTTTTTCTTCCCTAACTTCCTTTGGCCTCCAGTCACACATTTGTTAGAATGTGTGTTATTGTCCCACAGGATGATTGATGTTCTGTTCAGTCTCTTTAATCTCTGTTTCATTGTGGATTGTTTCTATTGCTATGTCTTACCAACATTTCCTCTATAGTGTTTAATATAATGTTAATTATTTTATTGTTTATTATCACATTTTAACCTATTATATATATTATTTACAGTATGTATATATAATATATTTTTTATTTATGAAAATTCTTATCTTACATTTCTCTGTTTAACACCTTTGGTCTGCCAACTGTATCACCTGTGTTATTTCTGGGCCCATTTGTTGTTTGTTTCTCCTGATGTGGGTCATATTTTTCTACTTCTTTATATATTGATAATTTTTTGTTGGATGAAAAATGTCTGAATTTCCTATGTTGGGTGCTATGTCTTTTGTATTCTTTTTAAATATTGTTGGAGTTTGTTTTGAAACCCATTTATTTAGACTCCGTTTGATCCTCTTGAAACATGCTTTTTAACTTTCGCCCAGGATGAGTTTGGCTCTACCACAGAAGAAACATTCCACTGAGGAACACATCTGTGTCCTTTAGGTTAGGAAGTGTTTTCATTTAGGGCTGCAGGAGTTAGAACTAGCTCACTGGTTTTCTGTGGGCTCCAGAGCCTTTCCCTCCTCTTTTCCAGCGATACTTCTGAACTCTTCTGGCAAAATTATATAATGCATGTTTTTCATAACATATACAGAAAACAGATATACAGGAATGTAGGAAGACTCTATAAAATAATTAGCCTGTGCTTTTAGAAGTGCTAAGGTCACAAAATACAGAGAAAAACGGAAGGACTTTTTCAGATGAAAAGACAGTAAAGAAACAGGACAACTAAGTGGAGTGAATGAGGAGATTGGATTTTGCATGGGGGAAAAATTGAAGCAACTGTAAAATTTGAATATGACCTGTGGATTAGATAATAGTAATATAACACTCTTAAACTACACTGATTCTGATGATTGAACTGTGGTCAAGTAAGCAAATGTTCTTATTCTTAAGAAATGCATGCCAAAGTCAGGGCACCTGTGTGGTGCAGTGGGTTGCGTGTCTGAATCTTGATTTCGGGTCAGGTCGTGATCTCAGGGTTGTGAGATTGAACCCTGCAATGGGTTCTGTGTTGGGCAAGGATTTTGCGTAGGATTTTCCCTCTCCCTCTCCCTCTGCCCCTCTGCCCCTGCATGCATGCACACTCTTTCTCTGCTCTCTATTAAAAAAGAAAGAAATACATGCCAAAATATTTAAGGTTATGGGCATGATTTATACAAGTTTCTTTTATATGGTTTAAGAAATCAAACACACACACACACACAAACACACAGGCACACATACATAACACAAGCTAGCAAATGATACTGCAAATGGAAGAAAATGTGATTTTTGTTGAATCTGGAAGAGAGATACATAAATTCTTTGTATCTTCCTTACAGCTTATCTGAAAGCTTGAAATTATATGGAAAAAATTACCGAAAGTGAATTGGCTCAAACACAGAGGATTAAATTTCTTTTTATTACTAGGTGTATACTGCTTAACCTTTCGGGAGTTGATGGAGTCATTCTAAACACAGACAAAGTGGAATGATTTATAATTTTCTCCTGATTGCCCCCTTCCTCCCCTTTTTGAATCAAACTGAGCCACAACCCAGAAGCTTTCTGATGCCAGAACTGATATGATAGTAGCTTATCGTTGTCAGTCAAGGGGACAATTTGCCGCATGCCTCCCCGCCACTCCCCGTTACCAGTGGCATGAAACTGACACTGAAAGAGAAAAGGGCCCAAGAAATAGCAATCCTTTCTTCCTGCAGTCATTCATCATAAGCTTTAGTAGCAGAATGTTCCCAAAGTCTTAGTGTAGCCTCATGAAACCAGAGCTGACTTCTTGCTAAATTCCAATATTAGTCACAGTTCTGTGGTCACGGTGCCTTTTTTAAAAAAAAATTGGTTTTGTTTTTTTGTTTGTTTAATTTAAAAAAAAAAATTTCTCATGATGGAAACACTTTATTTTGGGTGGAACCAGGAGAGCTTGGGGTCAGGGGAGAAGAAGAGGGAAGGGTGGTTTGTCATCCTCCATTACAGGTGACCACAGAAGGCGCTAGCAGAGAAGAAAACCTTTCCAAAAGCAGTGGTCATTGTCAGACTCGGTCAAGCGAGAACAATGTGGGCAGTGTTACAAGTGAATGAAAACTTTTCAGCAAGGGTGTGTGTAGGTGTGTGGTGAGGGCACCATATGAACGTTAAAACAACCCACCGTGAGTTGCTTACGGCTTCACTCACCTCATTCTGGTTACAGATAGCCCCACGGACCTCCTTGTTTTTGCTTGTTAACAGAGAAAAATGCATCTGATCTCCGTGTCTTGTCCAGATGATTAATGGGGATGTGACTGCAGGGATAAATACTATTTCCTTTCATGCATCCTCGGCATCAAGTACCACCTGCTCAGTTACCAAGGAGTGTCCTCTTACAATCAGTAGATGAAGTTGGGGTAAACCAGAGTGAGCGTCCAAGACTAATGGTAGTGTTTAACAAGGCAGGAAGCTGAGTTGTAAGAAGGACACTGGAGGGTCGTATGTTTGGTTTCTTTGATCAGTTTCAATATGGCCAGGTGTCAATAACCGCCCAGGGTTCTGTGAAAACTGTCCCCCCTCACCAACTTTTTCCCTAGGAGGAACCTGAAAAGTTTCAGATACGTGGATCGTATGATTATTCCCAGGGTTGGTCCTAAGTGAAATTACTCTCTCATGTTGTGTCCCTGTGCTCCAGTTGTCCTTTTAGGGATTCTTGTCTCACCCCTTCTCTTCCCCTAAAATAGGTCGTGTTAGAAAACATAAGGTGATACTTAAGATTATGAATCTCGGAACACTGAAACAAATAAAACAAAGTTAAGATGTTATAAAGAATAAAGAAAAGAAAAAAAAGATTGAGGTTTGGACAGGCGAAGATTTAAAAGGAAGTGGTTGAGTACAGACCTGATGATTGTAAATGATTTAAATAGTCTCTTGTCTACCTACAAACCTTCTACAAGCATTATTGCCCTTGTTTTATAAATGAGGAGTTTGGGGCGCCTGGGTGGCTCAATGGTTTAAGCCTCTGCCTTCAGCTCAGGTCATGATCCAGGGTCCTGGGATCGAGGCCCACATTGGGCAGGCTCTCTGCCCATCAGGGAGCCTGCTTCCCCCTCTCTCTCTGCCTGCCTCTCTGCATACTTGTGATCTCTCTTTCTGTCAAGTAAATAAGTTAAAAAAAGAAAAAAAAGATGAGGAGTTTGAGGTAGGCACCCGAAAGATAAGCACTTTGCCCTAGGGCAAAGAGGTCATATTTGAAAGAAGTAGGAGTCAAGCCCAGTTATGCATGACTCTAAGAGTCACCTCTGGTACCAGGTTGTGGAGATGGAGATCTTCTTTCCTGCTCTGTCCTTCCTACAAAACACTGTCCCTTCATTCGACAAATACATCTTGAATACTCTGTATGCTGGGCACTGGGCCGGATGTTAGGGAAGCAATGCTCCTGAGACTAATAATGTCACTGCTTTCACAAAAGTCACAAGCTAGTAGGAGACATCAAAATAAACAACTGAACCCATAAAAATATAATTACAGAGTTGGATAAGTTTTTTTTTTTTTAAGATTTTATTTATTTATTTGACCCAGAGAGAGAGAGATCACAAGCAAGCAGAGCAGCAGGCAGAGAGAGAGAGGGGGAAGCAGGCTCCCTGCTGAGCAGAGAGACCAATGCGGGGCTTGATCCCAGGACCCTGAGATCACGACCTGAGCCAGAGGCAGAAGCTTAATCCACTGAGCCACCCAGGCGCCCCCAGAGTTATCCAGAGTTGGATAAGTTTTATGGAAGGAAAAAAAGTTTTATGGAAGGAGAAATGCATGGCGATATGGTAGAATCAATATATGTGTATTGAGGTAGTCTTTGTGCAATTTGATTAGAGAGAGAAAAACTGTCAGAGCTGGTGACACTGAGACCTCAGACCTCGAAGATAGGAAGCAGAAAGCCACAGAAAAGCGAGGCAGGAGGGAGGGATCATGTCACCCAAACTCCCCAACTCCCAACATTCAGCTCTTTTTTGCAAGTGAATCTTCAGTGCTGCTTTGAGCTGGTTTTGACTTGTAATTGCAGTGTCTCTTTCCGGACTGATGTGTAGGATAGATTACTGTTAGAGAGAGCCTAGATCAACATCCTTCTTACTTCCCAGGTAATATCTGTTCCTCATGATAATTGGATTCTCGACGTTTTTTCTACAAGTTCTGATTTGGTTTCACTTCCCGCGGTTGAGGGGAGGAGGGTGAGCTCCGGGGCACCTCAGCGGGTCGCTGCCTCCAATTCCATCTTGTACTTTCTGCTTCGAGGGGTTTAGTTAATTAATTAAGCTAAGAAAGCTTTGTCATCTGGACCATGCAGTTGCAGACCTCCTTGCACTTTGCATATATTTGCATGTGCTTTGTTCTTCCTAGAATGCCATTTTTTTTTTTTTACACTCTGCCTGTGTAAACTTCCAAAGTAAGTCTCTTACCAACTTTACCTTAAGACTCACTTTATCTGAGAAAGAATCACTCTAGTTACTTCTCTTCTATCTATTTCTTTTACTTTTATTAAATTTTGATTATTTGTACTTAGGACTCTTGTCCCTTAAATAATGTCTTAGCTCACTGAAGCTGCTAACCTTGTCTCATTCATCTTTGCATCCCTAGCTCTTAGCGTGGTGCCTAGCACAAAGGAGACTCAGTAGATGCTAACTGAAAAGAATGCCTGGTGGCAGTTTACGATCTGCTATTAACTCGAAATTGTAATGCGTGGTCTTAAGCAAGTCATTTACCTTCTCAGGGGCCTCAGTGAATTGTAAGATTTATAATACTTCATCGAGTGGATTAAATACTTTATAATATTAATTATTGAGTACTTGCTTTGAGGACTTACTCTCTACAGCCTCCATGTTTTGTTCCTTGCATGTACTTTCAGTCCATCCTCATGTCATTGTGATAAAGTCGCCATAGTTCTCATTCTCATTTGACAGGTACGAAGTTGAAGCCCAGGGGAGAAAAGGGACTTGTGCAATGTCTTGCAAATCAGTAGAAATTAGGACAAATTTGAACTGAGTTGGTTGGACTTCAAGATGCATGGTTTCAGGTGTTCTGCTGAATTCTTTGCAACTCTGGATTTGTAAATAAAGGCGGGGAGCTTCTCCACCATTTTATTCTGACTTGGGCAATGTTCAAGCCGCTGTAGGTGCTGATTTTTTATTTGTTCCCCTGCTTGTTTTCCTTTGTATGAATCTTTAACAGGTTTTTGTGGAAGTATGTTCTAAAAAGAGCTTTGGGAGAAGGTTGAATGCCAATGTCAGAAGGGCCCCAACTTCTGAGAAAATCACAAAAGATGGGCAGGGCTTAAGGAAGGGCAGCTGGTTTGAGACCTCAGAGAAGCAGGCTGCTGGGGCTGTGGGTAGTGATAGCAGGTTAGGTAGGGTTGAAAAGTAAGAGTAGAAGGCTCCCAGCAAATGTAACCAACCGTAAATCCCAACACTTTGAAACCAACGCACATCAACCTGGAACATGGTTCTATTTAACTTGGGAAGGTTTAACATCATGCCTCTGTGATTTACTCCTTAGGAACTAACAAAGCTCAAGTTATGAATCCCACAGAAAAGACTGCAGCAGTATGGGACACAAGACACCCTTGTAGAAGGGATCTTTCACCAGAATATGGCCAAGCCAGTCAGCATCTGATCTGCATTATGGTGGAGGGTCCATCCTGCTGGGTTCTGCCCATATCGGCCACTTTAGGGTGGACAGATGCCCAGGAGTAGGGAGGAAGAGCACATTGTCACATGAGCATTTTTGTAACATGTCATAGAGTTCTGTAGTTTATAGACTAGGGATGAGGGGCAGCTGAGCTGTGGTAGATGAATAGGTGGACAAGGAAAACAGGCATGAATGGATATGGAAGGCTCTTGGCTTAGCACAAGACGACTAGCACTGCTGTAAAGGTCAGACTACCAAAACAAAGGTCTAGTTAGAAGGACTGACTAAATCCTAGACATTCTCTCTGCCCACTCCCTCCATTTTTTGTCTAACCTGCTCCGGGCAGCCATAGGCTGTTCCAAGAGCTCTTACCTCTTCCCTGTTTGATTCTTGGAGGTCTATTCCCTGCTTCTGCCGACTGCCTTAAGTCAGAGGTTGCCTGGACTTCCTGGTTTCCCAGGCACTTTCACATGTACCCTTTGCTGGCACTCCTGCCTCATCAGCTGTTGGTACCATCCCCGTTTCGTATATGGAGAAACTGAAGCTCAGAGAAACTCAGTGATTCACCTGTGGTCACAGGCTAGAAACCATTCCCATTAGGAAAGAATCCAAGTCATTTAACTCCAAATGTTTGACTTGATTTTCCTTTCCTTTCCTTCCTTTCATTTCTGTGGTCACCAAAATTGACTTTGAGAGTCATGTCCGAGCAAAGACTACAACCTACTCTTTGCAGAACTGACCCTGCCTTGTTTTTCTCCGGGTGTTAGGTAGGCCTCAAGAGAATGTTCCTGAAGTTAGGTATGTGACAGTTCTAAGCTCCTGAATTGTTGTTAAGTTCTCTGGAAAAGAATACTTTTATGAGGGTGACCATAAAATTTATTGTCCAAAGTTGAGGTACATTTGAGATTCCAATGATCAAAAAGTAAGAAAAATTATATATTTCTGAACTATTTATATGGCTTGGCTAAGTAGATATTAACATTTCTATTAAAAACAGCTTCCAGGGACACCTGGGTGGCTCAGTTGGTTAAGCAGCTGCCTTCGGCTCAGGTCATGATCCCAGTGTCCTGGGATCGAGTCCCACATCGGGCTCCTTGCTCGGCAGGGAGCCTGCTTCTCCCTCTGCCTCTGCCTGCCATTCTGTCTGCCTGTGCTCGCTCGCTCTCTCTCCCTCTATCCCTGACAAATAAATAAATAAAATCTTAAAAAAAAAACCAGCTTCCAAACACAAACTTTATTCTAAAACTAAAAATAACACATATCAGTTATTACAAATTTCAGTTTTTGAAAAATGTGTGTTGATTATGAGAGTACTAAAATAACCTGCAGGGGCGCCTGGGTGGCTCAGTGGATTAAGCCGCTGCCTTCGGCTCAGGTCATGATCTCAGGGTCCTGGGATCGGGTCCCGCATCGAGCTCTCTGCTCAGCAGGGAGCTTGCTTCCCTCTCTCTCTCTCTCTGGCTGCCTCTCTGTCTACTTGTGATTTCTCTCTGTCAAATAAATAAATCTTAAAAAAAAAAAATTAAAAAAAAAATAAAATAACCTGCAAAATAATTATTCATGGTATTTTAGCATATACTTATAACCAGCTTCTTAGTCACATGTTTCTAATACTATATCCTTAATGTTTTCCCAAAGAATGTATCTTTCAAACTGAGCATATTATTATTTTTAAGTAGCCTGGAATCGTCTACAAAGTAGCATCTTATAGTTAATAACTTGGAAATTTTTGATATTTTCATTGCCTCTATTCTGTAGGCCATATTTTTAATTGAAAATAATATTTTTTCTATAAGAAAATTAAAAGTTTGCTAAATATAAACATTTCCAGTTGTAATTTTTGTGTGTTGAAATGCACATGTATTTCAACCCAAACATTTTCATAGGTACTGTCTTATTCTACTGTTCGGTGCATCTTTGTTTAATAATTAATTTTATTTAACATATAGCCAACTCAATTATCTGTATTTATGCTTTTTCCAATTATTTTGCCAGAACCTGATGTTAAAAAATGTAGGCTTTCTTTATTTCATTCTAACATAGAATATAAACTTACACAATTAAAATAGGAGCTCCATCAGAGATTTGCCACAAGTCAAGTTATTCCGAAGTATATTACAAAATTTCAAATTAAATCTTACACTCCAGTAGAATTCTTATTGCTTAATTTGTTTTGCTTCTTTGAAGATTACACAGAGATAAATTTCAACTCTTGTCAGTTTGAAGTGTTGTTTTCAAAAGTACAATTAAATAAAAACAAAAATAATGGTTTTTTTGGTGCTTCATTCACTAATTCTTTAATTGAAGCTTTCCAATAGGTTTTGAACAAAGTGCAGGTAAATCATATACAAAAAGTTTAATACGATCTTTAGTCATTTTGGTTGATTTATATATTAGGTTTCCCAAGTCTCAAACACTTCTAAAATCTTTGTTCTTAGAAATAAAATAAAAGAAATGGAATCAGATAGTAGGTTGGTATGTAAAAGTGGGCAGCAAAGAAAATATATGTCTCCATGATGTATTTTTTCTCAATATGAGCTTCATTACAAAATTTTTTATTCACTCTAATTGTATATAAATAAAATATTTGTAAATTTTGAATTGTAACTTCTCTTTTCTAAATTTTCATTTTAAAAATACTTATAGACTGACTGGAAATTGCAAAAAAAATAGTAGAATCCTATGTCTCTTTTATCTAACTTTCCCCACTGACAATCTCTTATAAAGATGTAGCACAATATTAAAATCAGGAAATTGATATTGATACGTTATTGTTAATTAGACTCTAGACTTTATTCAGTTTTCCCCATTTTAAAACTTTCATTCGTTGGTGCATAGTTCCATGCAGTTTTATCCCATGTGTATGTTCATGTAACTACCAGTACCGTCAAGACACAGAACTCTTCCATGCCGATGAAGGAAATTCCTTGTTTTACCTCTTTGTTACACGCACCTGTCCCTTCCTCTCCCCCGCCCCCAGTCCGTCCCTATGTCCTAGCAAGCACGAATCTGATATCCATCTCTGCAGCTTTGTCGTTTTTGCGAGTGTTACATAAACAGAATCATACAGCATGCAGTCTTTGAAGACTGACCTTTTTCACTAAGTGTAAGTGTCTTTAAAGTTCATTTATGTTGTTGAACACATTGTGGTTGATTCCTTTTTATTATTAAACATTCTTACATGGATGTATCAGAGTTTGTTCTACCATTTACTCATTAAACTGCATTTGAGATTTTTCTCAGTATAAGGCTGTTATGAATAAAACTACTAAGTTACTCTATATACAGGATTTTGTGTGGATGTAAGCTTTCATTTCAGTAGTATAAATGCTCAAGATTATGATTGCTGGGTCATATGGTCAGTACATGTTTCATTTTGTCATAAACTGCCGAATTATTTTCTAGAGTCTCTATACCATTTTAGGTTCCCACCAGTAGTGCTTAAGACATGGTTTCTCATGTCCTCCCATTTGGTATTACAACTATTTTTTAATTTCAACTATTCTCATAGATATGTAGTTGTATCTAGTTGTGTTTTAATTTGCATTTCCTTAATAGCTAATGATATTAACCATCTTTTCATATGAGTGTTTGCCATCCATATTTCCTCTTTGGTAAAGTGTCTGTTCTTTTGCCCACTTTTAAAAACTGAATTGTTTTTTATTGTTGAGTTTTGAGAGTTCTCTTTCTTTTCTAGGTATAAGCCTTTTGTTTGATACATAATTGGAAAATATGTTCTACCTAGCTGTAGCTTGCATTTTCATCCACTTAACATAGCCTTTGACTGTGCTAAAGTTTTTAGTTGTGATGAATTCCAATTTTAATTTTTTTTTTTTTCATTCGTGAATTGTCCTTTTGGTGTCTTGTCTAATAAGTCTTCACCTAATCCTACATCCTTGACGTTCTCCTGTGTATTCTAAAAGTTTTAGAATTTTACATACTATTTTGAATTGATATTTGGATGGAGTATGAAAATCTTTCTTTTTGCCTCTGGATGTCCAGTTTTCCCAGGATAATTTGTTGAGAAGACCATGTGTATTCCATTGAATTACTTTTGCATCTTTGTCAAAAACCACTAGATGTATTTGTGTTGGTCTATTTCTGGGTTCTCTCTTGTGCTTCATTGATTTGTATGTCTGTTCTTCTGCCAGTACCTCACTGTAATGCCTACTATGCTTATAAATTAAATTTTAACATCAAGTAGGTTGATTCCTACCATTTTTAACTTCTTTAATTTTTCTTAGCTGTTATAACTGTTTTTCCACTTCATATAAGTTTTAGAATGTTTGTTGTATTTTATAAAAAAATTTGCTGGGAACTACTTCTACTTATATGTAAATACTTTGAGTCAAAATACGCATTCCATATAATTCACCCATTCAAAGCTTATAGTTCAGTGGCTTTTAGTATATTCATAGATTTGGATTTCCATCACCACAATTTTAGAACTTTTTTTTATTAATCCATAAAGAGAACTTGCTCCCATTAACCATCACTTCTCAAATTCCCTATCTATACCCCCAGGCTTAGGCAGCCAATAATCTTTCTATTGTCTAGATTTGCAAATTCTAGACATTTCGTATAAATGGAAATCATACAGAACATGGTCCTTTGCGATTGGCTTTTTCATTTAGCATATGTTTTCAAGGTTCATACATGTTTTAACATGCATCAATGTTTCATTTTTTTAAATTTCCAAATAGTTCATTATGTGGATATACTACCTTTGTAATTATCTGTTCATCAGTTGATGAATATTTGGGTTGTCTCTACCTTTTGGCTCTTATGAATAATGCCACTATGAACATTCATGACAGCTTCTTGGGTATTTTCACTTCTCTTGGGTATATACCTAGGAGTTAGATTGCTAGATCACATACTCATTCAATGTTTAACCATTTGAAGAATTACCATGCTATTTCCCACAGCAGCTCCAGCATTTTATATTCTCACTAACAGTGTATGACGATTCCATTTTCTTCATGTCCTTGCTAACATTTTTTATGATCTTTCATTTTTACTATAGCAGCCTTATTGTATTTGAAACCATATATCCTGTGGTTTTAATGTGCATTTCCCTGATGGCTCATGTTGAGCATCTTTTTCTGGTGCTCACTGGCCATTTTTATATCTTCTTTGGAGAAATGCCTATTTAGATACTTTGCCAATTTTAAAATTGGATTGTGTGTCTTTTTATTATTAAGTTATAATATTTTTTTATGTTCTAGATACAAGAACAAGATACATGATTTACAGACTTTTTCTCTCATTCTTTGTTCTTTCTTTCCCTTTTCTTGACAGTGTCCTTTGAAGCATTAAAGTTTTTAATTTTGATGTTCTCCAGTGTATCTAATTTTGATTGTGGTGTTGGTTGTTTTGTTCTTGGTGTCATATCTAAGAAACTGTTGCCTCCTCCAAGGCCATGAAGAAAACAGTTATAATCATAGTTGCTTATTTCAACACATACTATAAGTTACCATAATATGTTATGGTACTAATATAAAATAGACATATAGATCAATGGTATAGAGTTCAGAGTCAGAGATAAATCCATACAATTATGGTTTAGTGATTTTTGACAGGGATATCATGATCATTCAAGGGAGGAAGATAATTCTTTTTTTAAAAAAAGATTTAAAAAATCTTTTTAAAAAGATTATCTTTTCCTCCCTTGAATGATCATGATGCTGGTGAATAATGCTGGGACAACTGGGCATGTATGCACAAATGAAATAAATCAGATCCTTACCTCACACCATATAAAAAAATTAAAACTTTTTTTTTTAACAAAACATAAATAAGGATGAAAAACTATAAAGATCTTAGAAAGAAACCTGGAGTAAATCTTTAAGACCTTTGATTTGGCAATGGATTAATAGATATGACATCAAAGCACAAGCAACAACAACAAAAAATAGATATTGAACTTCATTAAAATTAAGAACTTTAGTGCATCAAAGGACACTGTCAAGAAAGTACAATGAATTACAGAATGGAAGAAGATACTTGAAAATTATGTCTGATAACCACCTAGCATCTAGAATATGTAAAGATATCACACAACAATGAAAAGGCAAAATAATTTAAAAATGCAGGCAAAGAACTTAAATAGACATTTCTCCAAAAATAAATAGAAATAGGTAACAAGCACATGAAAAGATGCATAACATCATTAGTCATTAGATAAATATGGATCAAAACCACATTGAAATTCTACTTCACTCTCACTGCAATATCTAAAAATAAAATACCAGGAAACAGCAAATGCTGGTGAGGCTATGGAGAAGTGTTCAGTCCGTGTGCATGACTGGAGATAAAGTAAAATAGGTTATAACACTGTGGAAAACCGTACCTCAGAACTGTCTCAAAAAACTAAACATAGAATTACCCCACAGCCTACCAATTCCACTCCCTAGGTGTGTATCTTCCAAACTGAAAACAAGTTCCAAACAACCTATGCACAAATGCATATGCCAGCCCTCCTCACAGTTGCCAAAAGATAGGAACAACACAAATGTTCCTCAGCTGACGATCCAAGTAAGAAAAATGTGGTATATACATACCATGAGATATCAGTCAGCTGTTAGGAACAAAGTTTTGATACCTGCCACCATATGGATGGACACTGAAAACATTATGTTCAGTGAAGAAGCCAGACACTAGAGGTCAAATGCTGTGTCGTTCCTTTTCTAGGACATAGCCAGAAGAGGTGGGTCCAAAGAGACAGCAGGTTAGTGGTTGCGAGTGCCTGTGCAGAGGGAGATAGGATAACTACTTGATGGGTATGGGATTTCCCTTCGGAGTGATGAAAATGTTTTGGAATTAAATGGAGGTAGTGGTGTGCAACATTATGAATGTAGTAAATGCCACTCAAGCATATGCTTCAAAGTGATTAATTTTATGTCATGTGAATTCCACCAGGAGAAAAATAAAAATTAAAGATCCTGGGAAATGCTAACCCAAATGAGATACTAACAAAATAGGCAGAAGCCAGGCAAACTGTTCAGTTAGTTGGTAGCCCTAACTTCTGCATGTTAGGGCTTAAGGCTAATGAAGTTTTAAAATGAAGTTGAGATACATTCGTGACATACATTTCTACTGAATTTCTTGTTACCTCTGGGACCCAATGGCAGTCTTTTCCTTCTGGTCTCTCCTCCACTCGTAAATTTGCCGTGGGTCACCTGGGATCTTCTTCTAAAGCAGGACTTCCCAAGCACATCCTGGAATGTGCCAATCTTGTTTTCAGTCCTTTGAGAAGTCAGCTGACATACTAGAATCTCCAAGAGACAACCGCTTCTTCTACCAAAGTGAGGATATAGTTGACTCATACATTTTTGATCTTTCTGTTCCCAGTCATCTCGGACTAAATCAAGTTAACAGAGTCAGGTGCTGTCACCAGCAAAGGAGGAGGGTAAAGTGTGTGTGTGGAGGGAGCACAGATGGAGTCTAATAGGAAGAGTGGGTTTTGTATTAAACACAACATACTGCCTAAGGGAAATTCAAATCCCAGCTGTAAAACCCTGTGTGAGCTAAACAAAATCTATCTGCAAGCCAGAATTCAGCCTGTAGTCTGTGAGTTTACAACTTCTGTAAGTATATCCACCGTGTTCTAGAAAACTCGTATCTGTGTTCTTCCTCAAAAGGTTTGATACAGATTAAGCAGAGTAGAAAGATCGTTCTTGGTTAAATTCAAAACATTTGGGACAAACCTTTATTATAAGTGACAATAGTTGTTCTCTTAATTTTGTGGCATCACAGAGCCTTAGATATAGATGGAAACTTTGAGCTTCATTTTCCACTTAAGTGCAAGAACTTTCCTCTGACAGAGGGCCCGCCCAGCTTCCATTTAACACTTCATTAATTAGGACTTTATAATACTTCAAAGCAGCCATTTCATTACTGACCTGCTAAAGTTGTTAGAAAGTAATTTGGGAGTGGGGTGGGGGTGGGCTCTGTTCAGTCTCTTTGCTGTTTTCATCTTACCCATCTTGGTTCTGCCTATTGTGGAGGAACTAAGTGCACCCATTCCTGCTTTTACAGGTTTTTCCTTCAAATATTTGAAAACAGCTGTCCAACCTCTCCTTGGCTCATTTTTTTTTTTTCCAGGCTAACCTGTTCTAGTTCATGCAGTCTGTTTTCACTTTGACATGGTTTACGGTTCCTTACCTCATAGTCCTCTAAAGACATGCTCATTGATCATTACCCATTGGACATTCGTGCACTGAGAACCAAACTTTCAGTCCAGGGAACTTAGGAGAAGAGCAAAGCACACTGTGACTGTTGCTTCCTGTGTTCAAGTGTGACTTACTCCCATCGGATTTTCAGCTGCTTGGAGGCAAGGACTGTGTCTGCCTTGTTCATCTTCTGCTCAGCACCCTGCACAGTGCTTGCGATTATACATTTCCCATAGGTAGTTGTTTGATTATTAAATAAGTGACTTACTTATGTCACTGTCCCTTTATTGACAGCTACTTACAAGGGCTGAGAACTTATTTTCACTTGTAGCATGTGGTACTGTTGAGATTTCCAGCATTGTTTTCTTTTTTCTGTTTTCTTTCTTTCTTTCTTAAAGATTCTATTTATTTGACAGAGATCACAAGTAGGCAGAGAGGCACGCAGAGAGGGGGTGTGGAGGCAGGCTCCCTGCTGAGCAGAGAGCCTGATGCAGAGCTGGATCCCAGGACCCTGGGATAATGACCCAAGCTGAAGGCAGAGACTTTAACCCACTGAGCCACCCAGGTACCCCTCCAGCATTGTTTTCTAACCTTCCTTTTCCTTTATCCCTTCCCCTCCCTTTCTCGAGTTCCTCCTACTCTCTAGAGATCTTTTAAGACAGAAGAAAAAGTTAGTGAACTAAGGAAACATGAGTTTTAAAAGTCATCCATTGGATTTTAGGAAAATACAGCATTTTTCAGCTAAAGTAAATTCCAACATGTGTAAAATCTAGAAGTAGAATCAACCTCATTCATTCTTTGATTGTTCCTAGATTGTTGCAGAGTTCTTTCTCTCAGTGCATGCATGCTTGTACCCGTGCCGGGGTGCGCGTGCTGTGTCTACCTATGCATTGCACATGTGTGTTGAAGGAATGCCAACTTAGGCTGGATTTCCAGCTTGTGCCTGGGAGACAGGCTCGTTAATTCTAAAGAGAGCAGTGGCTACCAAACGCTGATCTGTGGGTCCAGCACCAACAGAATTACCTGGGGCATTTGGAGACTCAGAGCCCTCATCTTATGATCCCCAGAATGTAAAATTTTGGGGTTTTAGGAATGTGTATTCTTAAACTCTGGTAATTTTTCCCTATAGGCTGCAAAGAAGACTTAGGTTTTGTGTATTCATTCTTTTGTCCAGGATATTAACTAAGGAAAATCAGCTGTGGGGGCACTATTTTGATAGAGGGAGAGGTGAAGTGAAGTAGGTTTGTAAAAACACTAACTCCTACAAACGAAGGACACAGAGGAGCAAAGCTGGAGTAATTCAGAGGTCTAAGACCATTTCACTGGGGGCAAATGGCCTTGCTTATCTAAATGACTGGCACCTGGGGCCATCACAGGTCCACGCACAGGGAAATAATCACATAAATATGGATGACACATTGCATTTAAAATCTGAACAGTTAAAAAAAATATATTCAGGTGCCTCTTTTAAAAATAGTCATTAAATAGCGTGATGATTTATTAGCCTGAAAAGATGTCCACAACATAATAAATGGGAAAGGCCTGACTAGAGTTTACAACTTTAAAGGGAAGAAGTGGCTGCTGTGATAGTCGTGTTAGCCACTACATTTCAGGGAGAGAGGTGGGCCTGGGAAGGTAGCAAGAGTAATCTTCTGGGATGTTTGCGGTGGGCGCATCAGTTTCTGCTTTACGGTAGTCCATCAAGATGTATGTCAGGGCTGTGGGCACCTTCCTGATTGTGCATTCCCTTTCTCAAAATACTTACTTCCAAAGCATTTCTATAAAAAATAGTGAAGGTTGGATGTTTTCACACCAACTGCTTAATGCTTTAGTTGTCTGGAAAATGCATTTAGGATGATCGCCCCAGCTTAGCTTCTCATTAATTCCTAGAATAGAAACTTTAAATGTTTACTTTTGCTCACGATTCATAGAATTTGATTTGATTTTGAACCACTTGCTGTTAGGAATCACTTGACGATAATTTGTGTGTTTAATAAAACATACGGTGCTCTAGGACTGAATCAGGATTCCTTGGCTTAAAACCATTACATGGGTCTTTGGTCTATTTTGTTCATCAATTGTCGTATGGTTTCACTTACTTGTGGAGCATAAGGAATAACATGGAGAACTTTGAGAGATGGAGAGAAGGGAGTTGAGGAAAATCAGAGGGAGAGATGAACCAGGAGAGACCGTGGACTCTGAGAAACAAGAGTGGGTGGGGGTGGGGTGCTGGCAGAGCCTGGTGCTGAGTATTATGGAGGGTACATTTTGCATGGAGCACTGGGTGAGTTGCATAAGCAATGAATTTTGGAACACTGAAAAAAAATTAAAAATTAAAAAATTATTTTTTCCCCTGCATTATTTTATTTTATTTTTTTAATTCTAAAAGCTGATATTTTCTAGATCTACAGCACTGGGTGGGTCCAGAAGCAGCTTTGTCTGCACTGTTTGATTTGATTTGGTGTTTAGAGTATTTCTCTAAGACTGTGAAGAGGTCATCGATAATCTCTCTAAAGCCAGGACTTACCTGTGATGTGAGCAGAATTAGATATTGTCATATAGATAGTGATCACTGGAAATAGGAATCAAGCCCAGATCTTGTGAATATAAGTATAATGCTCTATCCATAACATGGGTTTTCTTTTAAAAAAATTAATTTGCTCCCTACTTAAGAGACCCATGATTTTATTCTTTGGCTTAGTGGTCCTTGGTGGAATGAAAATTTCCCCAGGTCCTGAATAGAGGACCCAACTGTCATTTCTTAACTTCTCCTTTGTAGAGAAGGGAAGGCTTGCTTAAATGAAAACATTGAAATTTTGCATTCAGTTGTAATACACATACAGAGAAGTGTGCATTGGTGTGTCGCTCGTGCACATGCCAATGCTGACCACCACCTTGCAACGAGCTCCCAGCCCTGGAAACACACTATTTATCAGCACCTCAGGAATTCCCTTTATGTTCACTTCTAATTAATATCCACACCCCAAGACTCAACCACTATTATGACTTTTAACACCAGAGATGAGTTTTACCTATTTTTATATTTTATGTAGATGGAATGATACAGGCTACGTTCTTTGATGTCTGGCTTCTCTAGCTCCGCGTTCTATATATGAGACTCAGCCATATTACTGTCTGTGCTTCTTAGATGCTCATTCTCTTTGCTGTCTAGTATTCCCTTGTATGTCACCGTTTGTCCATCAACTGTTCGGGGGCCATTGGTTTTTCGTTTTGGGGTTAGTACCGCCAGAATACCATGATCATTCTAGTCCAAGTCTTTTGGTGAATGGGTGTACGTATTCCTGTTGGAATGTATAGGGCTAGGGGTGGAAATGCACCGTCCTCGTTGATGAATGTGCTCAGATTGAAAGGATACTGGTGGAGGTTTTTCCAAAACGTTCCTACTCCCACATGCCTCTCACAGCCAGCTCGGGAGAAGGAGGGGATGACAGTTGTTTGGGTTGAGACAATTAAATTCTGTCACTGCAGACTTGAACCTGCATACTGTGAAACTTGGCTGGTGGGTTGCAGGGATTCTGGAAATAGACACAGAGAGGCAGCAGACCAGGTTAATGACAGAATACCAACTTCCAAAGTCAAGATGCTGGGTCTACCCAGATTTGAGGACGTTTCTCGAAGCCTCTCTCCTGACAGCTACAGCAAATGCTCATCTTTCATCTTGGCATTCGGGAGGTCTTCAACAAAACCCAGCAGTTCGTTTCTCGAGATTGCCTGGATTTTTCTGCTTTCAACTAATATATCCTCAGTATTGAGCTGTCAAAAGCCACTTGTTAGATATCAGAATTCTAGAAATTGACAACATATGTTCATAGCTCACATATTAATCCTGGGAGAGTTTTGAAGTAATGAGTTAATGATACTTACTTTGATAAATGCTATAACTAAAGTTACAGAGAACATTCCAGACCAATGAGGGAAGTAGCTCAGTCTCTCAAGGGTGGGTTTCCTGAGAAGTTAATGATGCTTAAGTGTCAGGGTCCCACTTACACAGAAGCCTTCTTCCTAAGGTCTAGGGGGACCTGAGTCATCATGCTTGTATAAATTTTGCAGAAGTAGGGTATTTTAACTGTAATTAGTATATGTCTATTTTGTATTTTTTTACTATGGCATCTTCCTTCCTATAATTTTTCATCCTTTGGGTTCTTCAGTACCTGGATCTGCTCCATTCTGGGGGCTTAGCAAAGATTTCAGAGAGGAGGAGACCTTGAGTTGAGTCTGAAGCCTGAGGAGGACTTTTCTCAGTTGGGCAAGGACACATGGGTCAAGCCTTGCAGCCAGAAGACCATGTGTCAAGGCAGGGCTCTGTGAAGCAAGAGTGATTGTTTGAGGATAGAAAATAGTTTGCTGCTCGACCTGAGCAGGCAGTGGTCTGCTGTGGGGAACACTGTATTCGGTGAATTCAGACTCTGAGGATGTGGGCAATGGAGACCCATATGGGCCATTATCAAGATCTTGTATTTATCATGTGGGTGGTGGGAGTTGGGGCAGGGAGATTACATGAAGGGGTCCTAGAGGCTTTTATAGATGGAGCTTTCCCAAAGAAAGAAATTCTCACAAGACCAGGAATTTTTGCCGAGGCTCTGTGAGTTGGAGGAAGGAGGGACACGGCAGAAGAGCAAAGAAAGCGATAATCTGTGTCTTTGGAGACAAAGTTAATACAGCAAGTAAGGATAAAACACAAGTTGAAATATTGTACACACACACAGTTGACATCACTGTAGGCAGTTTCCAAGATACTAGTCAGAAGGGAGGTGGAGAATAAGGCAGCACGTACTTGCACCACCTCCCGCTGAAAGCATCCATCCCCATGCTGTGTCTCCATGGAGGAAAGGACAGGACACAGCAGAGCAGAAACAGCAAGTCATTGGGTTTTCCCCAGCTCCTTCCCACACGTGCTCCTGAAAATGCACACACATTAAGTGCTGCTTAGAGTAGGTCAGGGGCATGGGGCCCAACATGGCAGGAAGGGGCCCTTCCCAAATGCCCTCATCTGATGAGCTATGACTCTCCAGCCAAGGATCCTACCCTCTTTCAAGAAGTGCAACGTAACCCATAGCCAGTCAGCTCTGGGATTTCCGGATGGGCACGCACTCCCAGAACCCAAGCATCTTGGCGGCAGCTGCCCTGTCACCCCAGCTCCATAATTCTTATCTGGGCATGAAAAACTTTTAAATTGCATTTGGGGGCTAAGACCTCAGCAGCAATAAGTTAAATCCTGGAAATAAGCGTGCAGGATTGTACGTGTACTTCTGTAAAGCTGCTGTGTCAGAGAGCCATCAGTTAGGTCGTTGCCCCACATACGGCCACTAGGATACATCACGCACCCGGAGGGGCTCCTTCTACCTGTGTTTGCCAAAGCCACAGGCCGGGGGACATGACTGGGAGCTATGACAGGGGCTCATGACTTAAATCCCCCACATCAGGTGGAGTTCTCACTGTAAGCGTTCTGTGGTCAACATGGAGAACTAGCGACACTCCTTGCAAATAGGCACCAGTCACTCTCTGGTTCCTGTATCTGGTATCATTTAACACCAGCAAGTCTGGGCAAAGGGAGCCCGGCCAACAGGGAGGAATTAGGGAATTACTGTCTTTGCCTCTACCCTCTACCTTTATTGTCTTACAATGTCAACCTTATGCATTTATTCCATGCATTTTAGCAACAGTAAAAGGCATTGAATCAGGAATAAGATGTAATTCAGCTCAAGTTTGTGTTGGCCTAATGAATCAAGCATTTCATGGGCTTCCTGTAGGGCTATTGTACAGCCACTAATTTAACTTCAGCTGTCCTTTCCCACTTTTCAGGGCAGGGAAGCCAGCTGACTGCCCTGTGAGTGCGAGAATGTAGACAGATTTTTCTCACCTTTCTTAGATCCTTCAGTTCAGTGCCTGTAATGGTTTCCCAAGCCCATGTTCCGACAAGCTTCCACTGGGACGAGAACCAGGGACAAAGTCAATATGTGAAGCGTGATTAGGACTTTCATGCATAGTCACCCAAGGCAAAACTTCAAGGTCAGATTGGGGTTGAGTGGAGTGAAAGGGACATAATTTAACATCTTACAGCCCCGATTATTTCATAGATGAGGAAGCTGAAGACGAGAGAAGTTGGGCAATGGGCCATGAGTCACAAAATTATTTAATGAAAACCTTGGAGTATCTCAAGGTCTCCCATTCCTTATTCTATCTGTTATTGGTCCACCGCACAGGCGACCTTCATCCTTGAAATGTGCTGGGCTCAGTTTCAGCAAAGCCCTGTCATCCTGCTCATAGCTGTCCTTCCTTCCTTCCGGTGCTGAATGCACCTGTCACTCTCTGTGCTCTGTTCTGTTAAGACCTGCGCCTCAAGAAAGAAAATTTGCTTTAGGAGTAGCTCAAGTTATACCCTTCCCAGGCTTATTTCCATGGAGGGACTTACTCTAATTCAGGATTTGGAACAGGGCACCCACTCATCGCAGAGCCTCAACATTACACTCAGGGACAGTCACCTCCTAGATCTGTATATAAAGCCAACTGGATTATGACACCAGGTAGAGCTTCATACCATGGAGACAGAAATATTTGTGCAGGCAGATTTTTTTTTTAAAAGAGGTAGATGATACAGAACAAATGTATTTCTGAGAAACACTTAGTCTAAAACTCTCCAGCAAAAAGAATGCTCCTCTGTTCCCAAATCTTGCTGAGTTACTCTAGGAGTTCAGAGATAATCTTATTCTGAAATTCTGTGCTTCGTAATCTTTTTTTGAATGCTTTTGCATTGTGCATGACACCTCAGTAATTCAGAGAGAAAAACACTCCGTGGTAACAAGCAGATGCTCACCCACACTTTGTCGAGCCTCTTGGTGATGAGCAAATCTCCTTTCATTGGGTTTATTCTCCAAATACTTAACTTTCAACGCTGTCTCAGGGTTTACTACTGAATGAGAAACTTCAAGTTCCAACTTGAATCGGTTCGAAGTGGGGGGCCCCACTTGCAGTCATGAAACCACGGGTTCTGGATACTGGCAGGGGCAGTGTGTACAGGTTATTTGGTTCCTGGGGACTGTGTATTCAGGGGGTTTTAAAGGTACTGTCTGGGATTAGCTACATTTAAATGGTAGTGAGACCGTAGGCCTGGGTGAGATCATCTGGAAAACCATAAAGTTTATGGTTTGAACTAAATGTGAAGAGTGAGGATCATCAAAGATATCATTCTTAAAACTAGTTTTAGGAACACTGAATTTATATAGGAATAACTTAAGAGCATGTGGCTTATAATGAGTCTATTATATCCCAATAATAAAGGCTGAGAAGGCTTATGGAATGTTTTATGCTAAAACAAGAACAACTTATTATTAAGAGCAATAATAATAATAATGGTTAAGGTGGTTTTTAATATTTTATTGGAGCTGTGCCACACTTCCATCCTGCCTCTGTACTCTTGAGCGGATTTTTTTTTTTTAAAGATTTTATTTATTTATTTGGCAGAGCAAGATCACAAGTAGGCAGAGAGGCAGGCAGAGAGAGAGAGGAAGAAGCAGGCTCCCCGCCGAGCAGAAAGCCCGATGCGGGACTCGATCCCAGGATCCTGAGATCATGACCTGAGTCGAAGGCAAAGGCTTAACCCACTGAGCCACCTAGGCACCCTCTTGAGTGGATTTTTTTGATTTACTTAACTATGGTCAGAATCAGATGGGAGGTAACAGGACCATAACTTAAGGAACAAAATAGTAGAGGAGTAAGTGTAGAAATGGTGACGTGTTTTCTGAAAAGGAGCCTCTGTGGTTCAGAATGAGAATTCAGGGTTCCTTCGAGTTCAGTGATCCTTCCACCAGCCACCCTGTAACACAGGGCTCAGCCTTTCAGTCAAAATGTAAGGTCTCTGCTTGAGGATGTAGTTTCGCAGGTCCCCATGAGAAAGGCCTGGGCACTCCACACAGTCAGGAGTATTGGGGGCTACATTTTGTATCTCTGTGCATACCAATGAGTAAAGAGTTTTCCTAGAGCAAGTAAAGTCTATAATGTGGGTTAACTCCTTGTCCCTAGATACTCGCATTATAATGGGACTCCAGAGTATCACTATGGAACACACAGCCAAAACCTATTTTTAACGAATTTTACATGCAACAAGGTCAAATTCATTGTGTGTACCTCTATTAAGACACCACCTTTTAACAGACCATTCACCATTACTCACCACTTGTCTGCCTTTTCCCAAATGTTAGGTAGTGCATAGTATTGAGCGCATGGACCCTGGAGCCAGACCAGCAGCATTTTAATTCTTCCTACTCCATTCAGGAACTCAGTGACCCTAGGCAGGAGAGTTGTCTGACCTCTTTGTTCCTTAAAGAACATACAAAAAGGGGATGAGAAAAAGATAGGACAATAGGGGTCAACTTATTATCTCCTTACAACTGTCTCAGAGATGAAGAAACAGGGTGGGGAGGGTGATTATTAGAATTGAGTTAATTTATGTAGGTAAATCACTAAAATACGGGCTCAGGATAGGTACATGAGATGTGAATTATTACTACAACCATTGTCTTTTTTCAAAACCTGATTTTTTTCTCCCCATTTCTTTCAAGGCAGCAGTGGACAAAGTGAGGCAGTGAAGTCAGAGATTTGGTTTGCCGCCTACTAGACCAGGCCCTTGGTTAACTTATTCCCACCAGCTGATTTGGTTTCTTTTCCCATGAGATGTTCACACTAGCAGCAGTATATGCCACGCCGTACATAGTCGATAAATACCAGTTGTCTTCTCCTCTCCTGCTTGGTGCGCAGGCCTCATAATACAGGCCGTTCACATGGACTTGTTATTGGGAAGAAAATCTCTTTTCCAAATTAAATAAGAAAGAGTGGGTAATAGTGAAGACTTTCATCTAAGAAAAAGTATTTAATGAGGATAAAACACCCAAATCTTTACTTTGCCACTGATGGCAAGAGAGAGGTCGGGGAGGGCCCAAGTGAGCAGTTCACTGAGGCTAGCATAGCCAGTCCTGGATTTTTTTTACATCTGGGCCTAGAACTGAAGTCTGCCACCGCTTGGTCGTCTTCTTTGTGAACCACTGTACGGTACTAGGAGGAAATGGGAATAAACAGGGATCAGAGATAGAGTCCCTTTGTCACAAACACTTGATAGCCCATTTAGAGTTGCATAAACCCAACCAAATGAAGACGCCTCTAGTGGCCAGGAGGCAAGAGGAGAAAGAGAAGGAAGATAGGACCTTGCAGAGAAGACCAAGACCCATGAAGTCTCATGAACCTACTCTATTTGATCAGGGTATAAAAAATACTATGACTTTATAACTCCATGGAAAGGAACAACAAAGACTTAATTAGAAGACATATTATTTCCTATTGCAAACTGTAGTTAGACAGTTATAATAATTGTTTATTGATATGTTGATACAAATTGGACATGAAGCCAAGTACAATAACATTTAATAAATTCAGGTCGTATTGCTAATAAGATGAATGGCCACAAGCATAACGTAACCAACTCATTTGTATGGTCTTTTTTGGAGGGTGACTCAAAATCCAGGAACCTAATTCTTGGTAGAAAATGTTGCAACAGAGACAGACATAGGCAAGCTTCCGGGATATTGATTGAAGATCCCCAGGATAGCACCAGAGGCTGAAGCTGCCTTCTTGTTAATTAAGTTGATAACTTGTTCCTCTGAATATCAGTTTGAAGTTTCTGCATTGGAGGGTATATCTACGATGAAATAACATAATCAGTAAATATCAGGAGGACAGGGAGATGGTAATTTTGCTCCTAGTGATACGAGACGTCCCTGAGTAAATGCTTATTGTTCTTGATACTGATTTGGTTTGGCTTTACCAAGGTGCATACCAAGAGTGCAGATGCCAAATCTTTCCAATATTCTATTCCTTTATTATGAAATCCCTAGAACTGTACAGCATCCTTTGGGTACTTTATAAATGTTTATTGGAACCTGAGGGGTTGAATTACACATAAAGCGTTCTGCTTATCTTGTAAGAAATTATTCTGATCTAGTAATAATAGCCCTTCACCCAAGGTGTAGCTTAGCTTTGCTAGCATGCTGTGGACTACAGAAACTGGCAGCTGAAAAGATTATGTGTAAATGAGACCAAGGTAACATCTGGGAATGGTGGCCATCTGGTTCAAAGACAGTGAGACCTGTTACCGGTCTCTGCAAAGCTGATTGCTTCCAGACCTTTTGCGCTTACCATGCAAAGCCTGGCTTTGGAAGCCCACTGCAGCTTGTTCACAGCAAGCATGTACATAGCTGCTGGAGTCCCTAGAATAAGCTTGACAGCTTTGCACCATTTAGCCAAAAGAGCAGCATATTTAACCCAGTGTCCCAAGTGTCCTATGGCCCATTTGGTTTCCAAGATTCGAGTTTTGTAATGGAATAATAGAGACATGTGCCAGGGATCCTGCAGGAAAGTACACATTCATCAAGTTCAGGCCAGGAGTGGGGGGGATGGTTGAAAGACCTATGAACATAGAAAATACATATCTACCTCTGCCAAGATGTCTTTCTGACCTTTCCTCCAAAAAATCATCTTGTTCTTCTCTTACCCTGAGTCAGAGGTTCTACACCCAATCAGACTGAGCACTTCTCTTTCTTTCATAATGGATATTTATAATACTCCTGTTGGAGCCTGAAATGGAAGTATGTTAGTCACTTGTCTGTACCTGCACTGACAAATGTCAATGAAATGTTTTCAGTAAGTGTAAAGTTAAAGGAAAATAGAAGAGAAGTACTTAGTAGTAAAATAGCGTAAGTTTGAACATACCCATTTTGAGGCACGAATGAACCATAAAACACAATTTTACCTGTGTACATTATCAGCACCAAGCTACAAATGCAGACTGGTATCGGTGTTAATTCTGGCTACTAAAATAGCTAAAGTAGTGTGGTTACTGGTGATGCAGTTTTTCGGAAATGGTGAGCACCTCTTAGGAAATACTCAACAACATAGGGATGATTGTCTCCTGATTGGCAAGGTGGCTGCATTCCTAGGAAATTCAGTGAATATAAAAAATCAAGCAAAAAATATATTTTGTCTGTGTTTAAAATGGAGTTAAGGTCTGGGCTTGGCTAACTCCACAAACAGATGTTTCATCTGTATGGATATCTGGGAAGACATGTAGAAACTGTGAGAGATGTGGAAAAAACTCTTCCCTGAGGGAGACTGTTCCATAGAGCATGTAGCCATTGGGTCTGTGACCATATCCATGAACACCGGTCCTGAGTGGTCCCCAGCTTGCAATCCCACAATCATCATGAAGAGCAAAAACTCTTAGATTTTGAAAACAGCCTAGAATATAGCTGTGTTTGTCCAACTGCTCAAAAGCAAATGCCACGTGGAGCTTAGACATGCAAGAGATTTGCTCTAAGGAAAATTTGGGGGGAGCAGAAGGAACTGGGAATGCCATCTAATCTCTCCCCCAAGAGGCAAGATAGCAGGAAGGAAAGAAAGAAGTCTTCAGGCTGTAGTACACATCTACAGATGTTTGGGTAGGGTCAGCAAGGATCCAAGGTTGCCCCTTAGAGTTTTACATCTTCCGGGACTGGGCACATCTTCCGGGACTTTCCCTACTGGATTCATTCATTGGTTGGGCACCATCCATGGGAATCGTGGTCTTGGCACAAGCAGGGATGGATTTTAGAGCCCAGACTGCCACCCCTTTGCACTCCAGCAGAGGTCTGAGATACATTTCATCCAACCACGTCCACGGTCCTCCACTTATTCCACTTTCCCTGTGTCTCATCTAAAAATGTTCCCAAGCACTCCTTCCATGCACTTGGGATAAGTACTTTTGACCTATTCTACCCATTGACGGTAAGAGTACATAGTTGATGCTTGGCATTCAGAGACCGAACATGTAGTTTCCATCACTTGTGAGTAACTGAGAGGCCTGTGATGGGTAATAAGTTGAATTTGAGATTTTGTTTCAAACTCTTAAGAACTGTGAGGCTGGCTTATGGAAATAAGTCATTTGACTAATAACAGAATCTAGTTGATCATTTAATACTGATAGCTTGGTCTTCTTTACAAACCAAGCAATTCTAGTGCTTACTAAAACTTCCTTTTGAGGTTCATTTCTTCCGCAAAAAATATGCAGATGCTGGTAATGGAATTGAGAAGCAGCTGAAGAGTCATAAGGAAGTGATTATTCCTAACCAGAAATAGGCTCTGTTATATATAATTTCAGACCTATCTAGGGAAAATCGTTTATGTCTGAAGGTGCCATTTAAATATTTTTGACCATATTTTATGAGGGAAATTATATGATATATGAATTTTGAGATGCAAGAATGTCTTAGGACATAATTATTAGGGATAGAGAGAGTCTTTTATTCTGTGCAAGCAGCATTTTATGCTTCGTGCTTTGGCTCTCCGGGTAGATGTGACTTCCTGAAAAATAAGGACCATCCGATTTCTTCACAGATCCTAGCATGGATCCTTTTCCAGACAGGTATTGGTTGGAAATATCCAACTCTTCAGGTGCAAATAAAGCTCCCACAATACATGAGAAATAACTGGTTATCCTGCCGAATGAACAGCAGCAGCTGGGGGAACGTTGGTTTCACCTGCATGATAAGGGAGTCACTCTTTCTACCAAACATGGCTTCCCGGCCTGCTGTCATCACTAGAGCATGAGCCATACTACGAGGCTGGTCAGAAGGCTCTCAGAGAATGTTTTAAGCCATGTGATTAGCATGATAGGCCATTTCCTAGAAATTAGTTACTTGTCACAAGGCATCCAGTAGATGGCCCTGGAAGAGAGTGACTGCCTTTTCATGGCATAGATAGTGCTTCCTATTCAAAAGGATCTGCAGCTTATGAAAATGCACATTGTAATCTGGCACCTTGATTGGGGTAAGGGACAATCATCACTCACACTACCATGGAACGGGGCAGCCTAAGGGTGACACCAAAAAGGAGAAACAGAACTGGGATCCCAGAAAAGTCCAGCATAATCATTATGTGAGTTTCACTCCTCACCGAGTTCGGCTGGAGTTAAAGGGGTAAAGGCCTGGAAATCTGGAGGCCCAGTTGCACGTACACAGTAGAGGTCAGGGGCATAGTTATGTACCTCATTTTCATTTCATAGAGAAAGTGACTAATTCCTCAGTTAAAGGTATGGCGGTAGAAGAGGAATGAGCCTGGCATCCCTGATCTGGCTACTAGAGACGAGATGCTGCTGCTGGGTTGGCCTAACCCAAGCAAGGTCCACCCCTTTAGTGAATGCTGCTTTCGTGAAGTTCATTTCTGTCTTGGTGGACTGTTGATTACACTAATTTTAGACAGATTTTTTTCCAAAAGGACTCAGTGGTAGGTCTGTCCAAAGTAGTAAAGTTTTCACTGAAGTGTAAACTTCACAATAAAAGGAGCTGTTCAAAGAAGATTTTACAATTCTCATAACACTTAATCTGTCCAGTATACTATTCAGTGTAGCATTTGATGATCGTAATAAAAACAGTAAGGAAGAGAAATAATTAAATTACGGTTTTGGACACCAGTGCTCTACAATTTTCAGGCACTCTAGATTTCAAATACTCTGTCTCCAGGGTCCTTGTAAGGATGTTTTTTTTTTGGCTATGAGTTCTCTGTTCTCAGTTAATATAATAAGGACGTCATTTCAAAAGCCAAAGTGGGAAAGCCAAGCAGCGTTTTGAATTTATAAGCCACATAATCAGATTAACTCAAGAAAAAAAAGCCACGTTATTATTGAGGAAATTACAGCCCTAAAAAATAGTCCCTTTAGATGCTCTCGGTTCTGTGATTTTCTGTATTGTTCCCACTGTATTGCGTATTTATTATGGTTACAACTTGACTCTTTTCCTTCGGGAAGGGGCATAGAGGATGATGAGCTGTTAGAGTCCCACGTGGTTCTTCATTTCTCTCTGCTTCCGTTGTTGGACATGGTGGCAAAAGCATGTTAAAGTCAGCAGTGGCCAAGTGCAAAACGCTGTGTAGATTTAGCAGAGTTCATTGTTCAACAGGTCCTGTTAGTGATCTGGCCTCACCCCGCCCCAAAGATGACAGCGACCACAAATCCAAGGCAGTGTGCTCTTCTCAACTTCTCTGAGCAAAGATATGTATGTAAAAGCTACAAGAGATTGATTTGTGAATGTTGAACCACCCTTGCATCCTAGGAATAAATCCCTCCGGGTTGTGATAAATAATCTTTTTCATGTGCTGTTGGATCCTATTGGCTAGGGTCTTTTGAGTATTTTGGCATTGTGTTCATCAGGGTTATTGGTCTGTAATTCTCCTTTTTGGGGGGGTCTTTGTCTGGTTTTAGGATCAGGGTCATGCTGGCCTCATACAACAAGTCTGGAAGTTTCCCTTCTGTTTCTGTTTTGTTGTTTTTTGATTTTCCTTTAAAAAGTTTTTTTTTTTAATTTAATTTAAGATTTTTTCAGTGTTCCAAAATTCATTGTTTATGCACCACACCCAGTGCTCCATGTAATACGTGCCCTCCTGAATACCCACCACCAGGCTCACCCCACCCACACACCCCTCCCCTCCAAAACCCTCCGTTTGTTTCTCAGTCCCCAGTCTCTCACAGTTCATCCCTCCCTCTGATTTCCCCCAACTCATTTCTCTTCTCCATCTCCCAATATCCTCCGTGTTATTCCTTATGCTCCACAAGTAAGTGAAACCATATGATAATTGACTCTCTCTGCCTTACTTATTTCACTCAGCATAATCTCCAGTCCAGTCCATGTTGCTACAAAAGTTGGGTATTCATCCTTTCTGATGGAGGCATAATACTCCATTGTATATATGGACCACATCTTCCTTATCCATTCATCTGTTGGAGGGCATCTTGGTTCTATCCACAGTTTGCTGCTATGAGCATTGGGGTACAGATGGCCCTTCTTTTCACTTTATCTGTATCTTTGGGATAAATACCCAGGAGTGCAATTGCAGGGTCATAGGGTAGCTCTATTTTTAATTTCTTAAGGATTCTTCACATTGTTTTCCAAAGTGGCTGCACCAACAGCTTCAGTAGAATAGGTATTATTTCTTCTTTAAATGTTTGGTAGAATTCCCCTGGGAAGCCATCTGACCCTGGACTCTTGTTTTTGTGGAGGTTTTTGATTACTACTTCAATTTCAATACTGGTTATTGGTCTATTCAGATTGCCTATATCTTCCTGTTTCAGTCTTGGTAGTTTATAAATTTCCAAGAAGGCATCCTTTTATTCCAGATTGCTTAATTTGTTGGCATATAGTTGCTGGTAATAATTTCTAATAATTGTTTTTATTTCCTTGGTATCATTCATGACATCTCCTCTTTCATTCATGATTTTGTTAATTTGGGTCCTTTCTCTTTTCTTTTGGATAAATCTGGTCAGAGGTTTATCAATCTTACTCTTTCAAAGCACCAGCTTCTAGTTTTGTTGATTTGTTTTTCTGTTTTCTGTTTCATTGATCTCTGCTCTAATCTTTATTACTTCTTTTCTCCTGCTTGGTTTAGGTTTTATTTGCTTTTCTTACTCTGGCTCCTTTAGCTGTAAGGTTAGCTTGCACATTTTGGGTTTTTCTGCTTTTGTGAAAGAGGCTTGGATGGCTATGTATTTCCCTCTTAGCACTGCCTTTGTAGTATCCCATAGGTTTTGGACCACTGTGTTTTCCTTCTTATTAGTTTCTATGAATTGTTCAAGTTCTCCTTTAATTTCTTGGTTGACCCAGTCATTCTTTAGCAGGGTGGAACATGAGGAATAGCATGGAGGATCATAGGGGAAGGGAAAGAAATCTGAAAGGGAGATGAACCACGAGAGACTATGGACTCCAGCAAACAATCTGAGGGTTTCAGAGGGGAGCTCTGTGGGGGGATGGGGTAAAGGGGTGGTGGGTATTAAGGAGGGCACTTGTGATGAGCACTGAGTGTTATAAGCAACTAATGAATCATTGAACACTACATCAAAAACTAATGATGTATTATACAGTGGATAACTGAATATTTAAAAAAAAAAAGCTTCAAGAGGTTCTGTTTGTATTTCGTCAGCTGTTTGCAGATTCCCCTTCCTGTGATAAATGTGAACATCCTCAGGACAGGGGCCATGGCACTGTCATCTCTAGACCCCCTGTGGTGCACGGTAGAGAGCCTGGCACAGTCACTTGGTATTCAGTTCACTTGCACTGAAGGAGAGTGAAAAATCCTGCCTTAGTCCCAGTTTTTCAAAATAACTATGGCTCTGGGAATTTCTGGCTCCAATGACTTTAGGCAGTCTATCCAGGATGGGTGACATTTCAGAAACTCTAGAGTTTCTTCTGGAATTTGAATAGAGAGTCACTAGCTGGTTTGTCACTCTATTCATCCACCCCCCCCCCCCGCCTTTGGATCAGTGACTTTATTATTCTTTTGAAATTCTTCACATAATTTTTTGTTGATCAGAGTACAGTTAACCTAAAATGTTCCATGAATTTCAGGTGTACAACATAGTGATTCAACTTTTTTTTCTGTGCTATGCTCTGCTCACCACAAGTGTAGCTGCCCTCTGAGCCCACAGTGCTATTACGTTATCACTGATTGTATTCCCTACGCTGTGCCTTTCATTCCTGTGACTCATTCATTCTTTTTCCTTTTATAGGTGGAAGCCTCTATCTCCCGCTCCTCTTCACCCTCTTTCTGTTCTCTGTGTTTATATATCTGTTTCTGCTTTTTTGCTTATTTGTTTGTTCTTCTTTTCTCTTTTTAAGACTCCATGTGTAAGTGAAGTCATATGGTATTTGTCTTTCTCTGACACATTTCACTTAGCATAATATCTTCAAGATCCATCCACATTGTCACAAACGGTCGTGTGTCTTCTTGTACGCCTGCATAGTATTTCATTGTACGTATTTATCGCATCTTCCTTATCTGTTATAATTAAAAATAAAAATTTTTTTTTTATCTTAAAAACAAATAGTTTAATTTCATTTTTGTCGGGGGAAAAAATACAACTTTAAAATGAAACGACAAGCACTTTGACATTGTCATCCTGTGTCATTTTTTATGGTACTACACTTACTCAAAATGTGAAGATATAGAACCTTTTATAAATTTCTGGAATCAAAGACTCCTACTTCAGATGAAAACAGATTGGTATAAAATGTCAGTTCACTAAATACTTCATTTTTGTTCTTTCATAGGGAATATCTTGTAGAAATGTACTATAAAATAAGGCAGATTTATGGGAATTCAATTATAAAATTTTAGGGAAAAAGTGTTAGGTCTTAATTTCGCTGACTTTGGGGAGTCACCTGCAAAGCCCATCAGATGACCAGAGAGTCCCAGGGCTCTGCTTTCTGTACGGAGGAGCTGCTCTCCTCGAGGGCTTCAGACTCAGGCTCTCCCCCAAGTATTTATCGCATCTTCCTTATCTGTTATAATTAAAAATAAAAATTGCATATGATGTAGTGATTCCACTACTGGGTATTTATGCAAAGAAAATGAAAAACTAATTTGAAGGGATATATGCACTCCTGTGTTTGTTGCAGTATTACCTACGATAGGCAAGATGTGAAAGCAACCTCAGTGTTCATCAATGGACAAATGTTGTATCACTTTGAAGAAGCCTATTCATGAACTGGATTTGGGTGATGCTGTGTGAAGGGCATGGGTTTTGGAAGGATAGGTAATTCACTCCATGCTTGTATAAAAGAGACACTGAAGTTGAGGCCGTACATGTAGCTGTCTTGCAGCCCCGTGTCTACAAAAAGTAACCTCTGTATAGTGGGAAAAGCCAGAACATTAGCATCTATCAGAGATGGACACAAATTCTACCATACACTTAGCTACCTGACTGTGAAAAACAAAGGTATGGTATTATATCAGTTAGGAACTTCAATATTGTACTTTAAAGGAATCCAAGTCAAATTGGCTTAAGTCCAAAGGAAATGTATTAGCTCAAGTATAAGACCAGGGGCAGTTTAGAGACTCAAATCAAATACTCAGGTGCAGTTTTCCTGAATCCCTCTTCTGCATTCCTCTCTGTGATGTTTCATCTTGAATTGGCTTTCCTTAAGGGGTAAAAGTGGTTGCAGGAATCCCAGGACTTGTAATACTATGGAGTCCGGGAGACGAAAGGAAACTCTTCTCTCCCAGAAGTCCAGACAATTGTTCCCTTGAGTCTCAAGTCTCTGACTGGAATATGTGCTCATCTTTGAATATTTATGATGCCCAAAGGGACTGTGATGGGCTGAATTGTGTCTTCTCCACCAAATTCACATTTTGAACTCCTAAACTTTAGTACCTAAAAATGTGACTGCATTTGGAAATAGGGCATTTAAAGAGGTAATGAAGGTAAGTTAAGGTCATATGGGTGGGCTCTGTTATATGACTGGCATCCTTAAAAGAGAAGGAGATTAGGACAGATATATAGGTGCACATGGGGGAAAGACCAAGTGAACACAGAGCAGGAAGCCTGACCCACAAGCCAAGGAGAGATGCTTTAGAAAAAAATCAAACCTGCTGGCACCTTGATTCTGGACTTCTAGCCTCCAGAACTGTGAGAAAATACATTTCTGCCTGTGGTATTTTGTTACGGCGGCTCTTACAAACTAATATAAGGAGACAGGAATGCTGGTATGAGCCAGAGCCTAGTCCTAGAAAGGGGGCTATAGTCAAGCTCTTTCACCTTCATGGTTGAAAATGAAGAAAGAACAGTTTCCCAAAGGAGATTTCCATTTATGTCTCCAGTTGGAGAATAAATCTGGAGTAGTCAGATGCCTGTTTTATTTATTTATTTATTTATTTATTTATTTATTTATTTATATATACGTGTGTGTGTGTGTGTGTGTGTGTGTGTGTGTGTGTGTGTGAATGAGGAGAGAGAGAGAGTGTGTGTGTATGTGTGTGTGTGTGGAACAAGGCCTGGCTTATGGTAGGTCGTCCATAAATAGCCACTGGCCCCTCCTTCCCTTCTTGCTTTCCTTCTGAATAGAATTAATTCTTTTTCACCTCTATAGTTTCATTTATTTCATTTCATAAAACAGCGGAATGTTCCAAGGTTTTTTGCACAAGGTTCCTGCCTTCATTTCTGCACACTCTTTTGCCCCTCAGGGAAGGAAGTCTTTTATTTCTAGCAGGATTTGCTTCACTTCCTCATGCTCTGTTAGAAGTTTCTAGATGAGGAAGATGGTACTTTTCAAGGAGGTACATTAAATCTCTTTATACCACAGGGGTGGGTTATCACCCCGTTGACAATCCTCTGAATCCTACGAGATGACCTGTCACCTGAGGCAGGAAATAAGAGGCGAGCGAGCTCTTAAGGTTATTAGGAGCCCGGACAGGTTCTGTGATTGTTCTGTAAGTAAGTGCCCACACAAGGAGAAAAATTACCCTTCTTTTGTTACGTGAAGCCGTGAGGTTCGAAAACACAGGGTTGGGTTCAGAAAACTCAGTTCCACATTCTGCCACCCAAAATTAGTGGTCTTGGTTGAAGTCTGCTTTGATCCTCAGTTTTTTCAGCTGCCACCGGTGTCCCTGGGTGTTCTAGATGGTTTCCGTTTGCCGCTCTAATCCGCTCTTCACTCTCTGTGCCCTGCTTTCTGCTGGGACAGACTGACTTGTGTGGCCTTCTGGCTTGTCTTCAGGTGCACCCATTGGGGGGCCTGGCCGGAGAGCAGAGGGAGGGGGGAGAGAAGGTGCACGTACTATTTCTGGGTCTTCCTCCCATTATCATCCATCCAAGGACACAGACCCTGGCAGGCAGCCCTTCCTACAGAGCCTCTCTGCCTCTGACCACTTCTTCCTCTCCCTCCTCCATACCTAGTGTGGGAGAACAATCCAGTATTCTTAGCCCTGAGGCACTGTACTATTTCTTATGTTTCCCTATACCAGGCTCACAGCCTTGCAAATCATTTACTAATCTGTCCTTAAAATACCTAATTTGAGTGTGTCATCTCTTTGTTAACATACCTGGCGATTGACTACTATTTGCATAATATGTCACAGCTTACAAAACTTCTTCAGCATAATCTTATTATCTCATGATATTTTATTTTTAATATATGTAGTGATAACCTGGGCTCTGGCATTTGAGAAATGTGACCTTGGACAAAGTGCATGACCTTCTGTACCTCAAGTTCCCTTATCTGTATAGTGTGGGGGATGATAATAATATTGATCCCACGAGGTGGTGTTTTCCTTGGGATAAAATGAGATATGATATAGATATATAGAGTGCGTATACACACACACACACAGAGCATCAAAATTCCTGGCTCATATTAAGTGCTCACCGAACGTTGCCCATCTCTGGTCCTGTGTGTGTCTATTCCCACTGCGTGGGACGCTGTCACAGCTCATGTTTTCTGGAAGCCAAAGTTCGGGGTACCAGATATTTCTGAGGGATCAAGGCCTGTAGAGGGAAAGGGAAGAAAACAGAGCTGGTCAGAGGAAGATTTTGACCAGCAATTGGGCTGGTCCAGTTTCAGGCCGTCCAGCCGCACACTCTGGACGGAATATTGTCCGTCAGAGGCTCCCCATGAAGCCCGAATGGCTCAGCCCTTAGACCCCTGCTTCCCTCGGGCACAGGCAAGGGCAGTGCTGAGGTGTTGTTCTGTAGCTGAAGCCCGTCCTGAAGGAGCTGAGCCCCAGAGGCCGCCTGCGGTTGGTCCCCACTGCTGGGCAGCGAGGCCCTCCTTGAAGGGGAGAGCGGCCATGCAGCTGTGTTTACTGCAGCGACGTGTAGATCCGCTTCTCCATACTCGTTCAGTGAACAGCTTCTCCGGGATCATGCGGACCGGCCTTCCTGAGGGAGGTGGGAAGAGGGCGGCTGTGGGGGAGCTGTCACCCACGCTGCTGCCCTGGCCTCAGAGGCCCAGCCGGGGCTCATCTGTCCCCTCCGCGGTGCGGGACATGTTGTCCTCCCTTTGCTCATCACTTCTGTGATGACCTCCTCGTAAATAGGACCCCGCCATCCTGTGCTAGGCCCTGAGCCTCTGGTCACTAAGCCCCCCTGTAGATGAGGGTTGCTGTACTTCCCTGCTGTGTGTCCAAGTGGGCAAAGGAGTCCCAGACGGATTCCTGGGTCCACGTATATTCCTCGATGCCCCCATGCATCACAGCCCGCAGCTCTGGCTCCTCCTGGGGAGGGGCTGAATTCTGCAGGATGGCGGCTCTTCTCGCCTGCTGGTCGCTGCACGCGAACCCAAGATGTCCAGGTGGCGGCTGGAGCTCATCGTGGAGCGTCCTCGCTCTGGCTCCTGGTGGTGAAAGGGTACCCTGTTTGGGAAGCAGAATCTCTAGCCATAAAGGACCCTGAGTTGTGGGATGGGAAGTGCGGGGTCCTCCAGTGTGGGAGAGAGCCTAGTGGTAAGTGGGCTCGCTCCTGCCTCCACCGCCTGTGGTGTCTTCCCACTGAAGACGCCGGGGTGTGATTCATGTCCTGCCACCTGCGGGACGGCGCCCCGTTGGCACGGATCGCGGCGGGCTCGCCCTTCACCTGTGCCTTCAGCAGGTGACGTTGGTGCTCTGTCAGGATTCTGGGGGCTGGGGTGTGTGAGGGGCCTAGAGGGTCCCATGAGTGTGGACTCACTCCTGTACCTCCTTTGCTGTAAGGCGAGTCCCCCGTTCTGCTGGGCTGTCAGATCCCATGCTAGGGGATCAAGCACTCTGTACTTAGTGCTTTTGTGCAGGCCTTATAGGCAGAAAACACAAACACACACATGACAAAGACTGTCTCTTCCGGGGACACCTGGGTAGCTCAGTTGGTTAAGCACCCAATTCTTGATTCCAGTTCAGGTCACGATCTCAAGATCTCCGGATCTCAGGACTGTGTCAGGCTCCCTGCTCAGCACAGAGTCTGCTGACGATTCTCTCTCTCCCTCTGCCCTCTCCCCATATGAGTGGATGCTAAATGCATAAATTAATAAGTAAATAAATCAACCTTTAAGAAAGTGTCTATTCCAGTGAGAAAGAACCCCTGGCCCTTTTAGGAATAAGCTGGCTGGTTGGTGCCACATTGGCGCCACAGTGTTGGTTTCTGTTGCGGACATACTGGATATTTAGTTGGTAAGAGGGGTGCACGGTGTTGGGTCCAGGCATAACCTCCATCTCTCTCATGGTGGCCATTTAGTTCATGTGTCATTGTCCCCACACTGTGGTGGCCAGTGACAGGGACTGGCTGACGTTTACTGGCTCGATAATTTTGGCTGATGGGTCTTCACAAACACACAGTCTTCACACTTGATGACCACTGTGCTATGTCCATTACTGTGACCGAATGCCAGCCTCCCTGTCCCACCATTGGAAGAGCTTTCTCTCACTACAGGTATTTAAGTCTGTTCCTGAATGTGGTGCCGGTGCACTCCTACCACGAGCGGCTCCTCCCAAATCAAATTCAGCCTTTTTCTTCCTCCTTCAGCTCGTCCTAACAGATCTCTGAGACTGATGCAGGTGTGCGCTCAGGGGACACGCTGGGGCATTCGTGGTGGGCACCGCTGGGGGACCTGAGCTGCTGCCGTGTTCACGCTCCATCCCAGGCACATGCCTTCATCTTAGCGCCACTTGTTTCTGAGCCCCCCACCTTGACAGCTGCGTGCAGCGACAGGCTCCAGCTCATAGGGGTGGTTCTGGGTTCATGGGCTGGCGGTGGCCCAGGCTCGCACTCCGTCCATCTGGTAGCCTGTCACGGTCGTCTTCAGAAGGCTTATGCTCCTGTGTGGCAGAGGACGTAGCCTCGCTGCAGAGCTCCAGCTGCTCGGGCTGAGGACACCCGCCATACCGTGGGCTCTGCCCGTCTGTACGTTCCGTTCCACGTGTCAGGGTGGTGCTTTTTCCCCATCAAGGCCCTGACCTTTAAACATATCTGCCTTAGTTAGACTTTAACCACCTTCAAGATTCAGCCTCTCTGACTGGGCCTGCTTCTCCCCTTTTCTGCCGTCCTTGCGTATGCCAAGCCACCTGGTTTTTGGTTCTTGTCACTCACCCTCAGATGTTCGTGATCTTTCTGTGGCCTCTTCTGTGGCTTTGCAGAAGGCATCAGTATCCTTATCCTGATAACTCCAATTTCCTTTGTGTCTCAAAAAACCTACTACCATGCCCACCCCACCCTCCGTGCCTTCCTTTCACTGGTTCCCCCTGTTAACCTCCAGTGAAGACTTAGCAGGTGGGCCATCGGCTTGTGGCAGGAGTTCCCCCTAGTGGCGGTGTCCCCAGTGGCTGGCTGGGAAGTGCCGGATCCCACTCCGAAAGCCCATCTTAGTGCACCTTCCTGAGACTACCCCAGGTCACAGCTCTCCCCTGTTGGACTCTTTGAAACCAGATCCTAAGATGCGATGAGCATTCGGATATGGGATATGCATTATGGCTCAGTGCCTATGACAGGAGGGGGGCAGGGAAACAGCAGGATGAGCCAGAAGACAAGTTGAGTTGCGATGCAGACCTGAGAAAGCCTCAGTCAGCCCATTGCGGGGTACAAGGTACACATCAGAGTGACTCGCATTAAAGCAAAGACGGATGAGTTTTCTTCTTCTGCTGTGCTCCCACATCTCGTGGGGCGGCCTTGGCGAGGATGCGACTGCAGACAAGGGGGCTCCCCACTGCTGACGCAGAACCGCAGGGGCTGAGAGCCGGAGGCTGTGTGCTCATGGCCAGACGGGATGCTGGGCAGCAGCTCTCCATCTCTGGCACATTCGCTACTGTTCCGGAGTTGCCGTTGTGAGAAACAGTATCAGCCAAATCTTTGCAAGGCCACTTGCTCGTGAGCAGAGTCGTACCAGAGCCAGTTATCACAAATCCCTCTCGTGATGTGTGGAATCACCAGCTCGAGACAGAAGAGCTTGGATCATCATTTTCCCCAACGTGTCTCCTGGTCAGCATCGCCACCATGAGAGACTCTGAGGAAAAGGGTGCCTACGTCACAAGGCTTTGGGAAACACTCCATGCCACATCCCTCTCTCAGAGATTCCTAACAACAGCGGTCTCGTTCAAGTACTGAGACGTTCTGCATTAAATACAGATGTTGAACTTGCTTTCCTCCGTGTTTCCAAAGCGTGTTGGATGATGGGAACCTCTCTCACCTCCTTGTTGGTAACATCTGTCAACAACCTATGGAAAAGGATTTGTTGAAACACACTTAGGACCGTGCTGGGCTAGAGCCCTCCCCGGGGGTGGGCCACAAGGGATCAGATCACTCCTGCATTACGATGGTGAGAACTAGTTTTATCCATCAGGCCAGACCCTGGGACAGAAGGGAAGGTCTCTAGAGGTGCGGAGAGTTTGAAACAGGATACAAGGGCTCATTGAGGATGTGGTGCTCCTCCTGGCAGGGAAGGAATGATGCGCTCAGGTAGACTGTTCCCAAGCACAGAGGGGAGGGAGGCAAGTGATAGCAACCGGAGATGGTGGAACAAGAGTCCTATTTTCAGTTAGTGGCCGCAGAGGCTAGAATTCACTCTGCAGAAAGTGGGCAGAGGCTGCCCTGCAGGAGGCAGATGGCAGGACGGTTCCACGGTCCATGGCGGGACACGTGGGCAGGCTTCCAGGCCAAATGGATGGCTTGGCCTCTGGCGGCTCCAGCTGTTGCTTTTGGTCTTTTCATATAAACAAAACTAACATTAGTTTAGAGAAACATTTATATCAATAAGCCCCATGGACGGAACATGTACTTGGAAGCGTTTGCATATTACATCACTTTTTGAAGATCACGATGACACCTGTTTGCACAGTGCTTACTGACTAACTAACGTAAATCATGTATCGAGAATTAATTCATGGGTAAGGAACAACATAAGACTGTAATATTTTCTCCACCAACATGCCCCTTTTTTAGTCCTAGAACTTGGAGCCCATACATATTACGGTTCATAAATATCTAAATAAGACAGGTTAAAGTATCTTTCAAAAGTAACAGGGAAGAAAATAGAAAAGGAATTATTTGGAGAGAATCCACAGTCATAAAAGGTCATAGAGAAAATCAAACTGGGGACACAAAACACACTTTGTTCTTTTGTAGCAACAAAACACTCTTCCCCACAGGATCCACACACGTGACTGTACAGGCTTTTAGAAAAAGTGCATTTGCCTTATCTTCGGAATAAAGCCACGTTTGTTTTTTCTTATCTCTGTAGCTGTGTGTACAAACAGTTGCTTCCTCTGTAAGAAGATGTGTTCACAGGATAACTCTCAATGGTGGCACGTGGAGAATCACAGAAGGTTGACACTCGTGTAGTCTCTGTCCATCAGATGACTTCCACCGGCTCTGTCTTTCCTAGTTCCTATCACATCGATGCAGGATCCTATAACTTGAGTTTTGACAATGAAAGATGTTCAGAATCCATGTTGCCACTTCCAGGCCAAGGACACAGACGCCTCCCATGCAGTCTTTTATCCTTTTCTTTCCATGCTGTCTGCTGGTGGAATGCATGGGATCTTTCCAAAGATCCTGACACCGTAGGGGCTGCTGGAGCTAAATGAGCTGACTGAGAGCAGGCATGTGTTCTCATACTCCTTTTCCTACTGTAACGTGGCATCAAGCCCCAAGTTTTACAAATGAGGCTATCAAGGCTCAGAGAGGGGCATTAATTTCAGGGTCACATAGGTGAGTGTCGGATCAGGGTCTTGAACCAGGTCACTCGACAGCAGGGCCAGCACACGCTTTGTATATTTCACCATGAAATGAATCCTGATAGATCCTCTGGAAGGGCCCTGTACATTAGCAGCCCCAGAATGGGAGCTCGGGAGGCTTCATTAGATCTAGGTTTATATACAGAGTTCCATTTTATCAAACGTTTCACCGCTAATACAATTGTGAAAGCCAATGGACTTTCCCTTCCCTAATTGTAGGATCCCCAAGGAGGTGGCACAAAGCACAGAGATACCGCCGAAGGGATAGCCTGGCTTAGCGCGTGGGTTATTAGGTTTTGTCCAAAACCTCCTCAAGTTTGATAACTCCCACTTCATTTGATGGCCTTCTGTTTTCGCTGTGCTCTTTTGAAATGTCATTCTCCACAGTGCCCTACATAGGAGAAAATTCTATTATGCAAAATAACTCCACTCGAAATGACATCACCACGTCACTTCACCTTTCCCGACCTCTTATATTTCGCCCCCAGCCTTCTGCAAACATAATTCAAAATGAATATTGCCTCTTTCATCAAGCCAGGAATTTGAGGCTTTGTTTGAAATCACTTCAGCATATTCTCTAGGCCAAGGGTGAAGAATGACAAAATGAGACCTGATCATCCTGAAATGTTGGGTCCCTCATGCTCCCCAGCTCCCACAAGCTGACATTTCCCCGCTACCCAAATTGCCCAACACCCAAACTCCTCCTACCGCTTGTCCTGCTTCCTTCCTTTTCTCAGACTTCAGCTGATCTTTTCAGGAATGAAACTTCCAAGAAACCTTGGCTTCTACGTGAATTTCAGTTTCTGGATCTACTTAGCACTGAAGCCTAGGCCTGCCAGTCTGGTGTTTCTGAGGCTAAGGAGTTGTTTGATGAGGGGCAACTGCTCCCCAGACTATCTGGTAGTGGGTTTCCTGTGACAGGGCATCTGTACTGTGAAGTTGAACACAATGATCTCTTTAGATCTGCTTTGTTATTAGCTGAAATTCTTAGATTGAATCTGGAGTCCTGGGAAGGGGCTTAGCATCATTTTAAGAACAAGGAACAAGGAACGGAATAAAAACTTTTAATATGCGTGTTACCTCTTGTTGATGGTAAGCTGACTCCCTGCTGATCAGGGAGCCTGATGTGGGATTCATTCCCAGGACCCTGAGATCACGACCAGAACCAAAGACAGATGTTTAACAAACTGAATAACCCAGGTGCCCCAATCGTCTTTTTAAATAAGTACTAACTCCTTCTTTTTGTAGGAAACAAACTTGAAATGGGATATGTAAGAGTGTCTTCTTCTCCCCATAACATCAGTACATCTCAGTTCAGTTTCAAGGACTCGCCTCCTTTCTATCTTTAACTGAACATAACATAGTGTCTCACGACAAAAGACTCTCATGTAGCAAATACTTACTGAGAGACTTGTGTACGACAGACGTAAAGAAGACAGGTAATTCATTTTCAAGGAATTATGTGACTAACATTGTAGGTTACATAAATAGAAAATCATATTGACTTCTGGAAATGAAGTTCTGGATTGCGGTCTCAGAATGTGCCCTGAATTTATTCTAAGGTAATTTCCCAGAGATTGTGCACTAAGGATTTGGAATCTTCAGCCTCGGTGTTTCGTTATAAAGAGGTTCCAACTCAGTTTAGAGAAATGAGGTCAGAACTTTAAGGGGCTGCTCTCCCTTTCACCCCAACCGTAAACGATGAGGATCTGAAGCTGGAGTGGATGGCAGGAGCAAAGACATTGCTCTGGTCTGTGTTCTGTGTGGCTGGAATAGAAGTAACTGCAGCATCAGTGCCCTCCACACGTGAGGGAAGCCCTTCAGAAGTGCCAGTATGTCTGGAGAGAGGAAGAAATTTGTCATGGTCCATGGAACAACACTTGAGAAAGGCCATTTGGTGGTATTGGCCATCATATGATTTGGAACCAGAGATATTTATTGTTACTCTAGCCTTTTTTTTTTTTTCCTTTGCTTTTCCCTGATGCTAGTTTCTGCTTCATTCTCTCAGGAGATGTTAATGGAGGGTAAGGAGTAATGATAGAAACTATAGGCAAATTTGGACTCAGGCTTTTTTTTTTTTTTGTCCTCATGGCTAAAGGTGGGAGGGGGGGTATTGGTGTTGGGATCACCCGTCCTTAAAGAGAAGACAGAAGAGCAGGCTGTGGGAGCCCTGATGAAGTTGGGAGATCCGAGAACTGGCTCTCAGGTTCATGAAGAAAGAGGCCTGGAAAATGTGAAGAACTGAATTTGGATTAGGACGATCCCAGGTTGCCAATGACCCCAAATAGTAAGTCAAAGCAATGGGAAATGGGAAGGAAGATCCTATTTAGAGGAAAGTACTGTCAGCACGGTTTTCAGATTATTCCCCTTAATAATTTAGGAAGATAGTGTCTAGCACAAACCCAGAGAGCAGCAGACACACGAAGGAAGAGGATAGCCCAAAGAAGAGCCAACAAATGAAAGGAATATGGGTCTCCAGATAATATAATAATCAGATACAGACTAAAAAGCAGTGATGTTTAGTACAGTGTTCATGAAATGAAACCAAGCCTGAAAATTTTGGTAAGAATTTTGACAAACTGGAAAAATATGAATAACCAGCAGTCACATAAAAAACACATTGCCAGCACTCAGCATGCCCCCTCATGTTCCTTTGCAGCCACTGTCCCTGCAGAAATAGTGACTCCTGCTAGCACCACTTGGTTTTAGCCATTTCTCTCCTTTCATAAGTGAATGCACGTGGTGTGAACACTCCCGTGTCTGCTGCTTTCCCTCAGCACTGTGTATACGAGGCTGTATGTATCCGTATTGTTGTACATGGTTGTGGGTTGCTCATTGTTGTATGGTGTTCTCCTATGTGAATAGACCATCACAAATCTATTCTCCATTGATGGGCATTAGGCATTTCCATCTTTTGGCTGTTATCAATAGTGCCACCACCCATATCTGTTGGGGTTGTATACATGGGGAGTAAATTTCTGGGTGATTGGTCTGTCCCATGTCTAGTTTTAGGAAGACACAGCTAAACAGTTTCTCCCAAGTACTTGCGCCAATTTGAATCCCTTTTGCAAGCTTTGCGCAGTGGCAGTATCGTAGCCAATGAGGTTTATCCGAGGCGCGATTATTGCTAATTGAATCCCTTTTGCAGTGTATGAGAGTTTCAGTTGTTCCACATTCTTTAAAAATATATATATATTATTGGGGCATGGAGGTCTCAGTGAGTTAAGTGTCTGAGTCTTAACCTCAGCTCAAGTCTTGTTCTCAGAGTTGTGGATTTAAGCCCCGCAATGGAGTCCATGCTGGGCATGAAGCCTACTTTAAAAAGTGGGGAAAAAAATGCCAATTTTTTTTATTATTGAAATATACTTAACGTGTAATGTTATGTTAGTTTCAGCCTACAATATAGCAATCTGACAAGTCTGTGCATTTTGTGATGCTCACCACAATCTATCACCATACTATGTTGTTACAACGTTATTGACTGTGTTTCCTGTGCTGTACTTTTCATCTCCATGAGGAGCCTATCTTCTCACTGACAGCCTGAACTTCTTACTCCCCTTCATCTCTTTTACCTATCCTCTACCTTCCTCCCCTCTGGCCATTTGTTCTCTGTATTCATAAATCTGTTTCTCTTTTGTTTGTATGTTTCTTTTGTTTTTAGATTCCACATATAAGAGAAATATAATTTGTCTATTCCTGACTGATTTCACTTTGTATAGTGCCCTCTAGATCTATCTTTGTTGTCACAAATGGCAAGATCTCATTCTTTTTATGGCTGAGTAATATTCCATTCTTTCTCTCCCCCTCTCTATCCCTCTCTACACAGACCACATTTTCTTTATCAGTTCATCTTTTCCCAGACACTTGAGTTGTTTCCTCATCTTGGCTATTATAAATAATGCTGCAGTAAACATAGGGGGATAGATACCTTTTAAGAGTAGTTTTTTTGTTTTTTGGGAGTAAATACCCAGTAATGGTATCATATATTAGTTCTATTTTTATTTTTTTCAGGAACCACCATACTGTTTTCCACAGTGGCTATACCAGCTTGCATTCCCATGAAAAGTCCACAAGTTTCTTTTTCCCTACTTCTTCACCAGTACTTCGTTGTGTGCATTTTTTGTTTTAGCCATTCCAACAGGTATGAATTGATATCTCATTGCATTTTCCTGATGATGAGTGGTGTTGAGCATCTCTTCATGTCTCTTTGCGTCATCTGTGTATCTTTGGAAAAATGTTTCTTCATGTCTTCTGTCCCCTTTCCTTTTTTTTGTCTTCTGCCCATTTTAAAATCAGACGATGGGTTTTTTTTTTCTTTTTGGTTTTAAGTTTTATCCATTCTTTGTATATTTTAATATGAAAATTGGATCTATCATTTGCAAATATCTCCTCCCATTCAGTACATTACATTTTGTTTTGTTTGTGAATTCCTTTACTGTAAAAGGCTTTTTATTTTGATGTAGTTCCAATAGTTCATTTTTGCTTTTGTTTCCCTTGCCTGAAGAGACATATTCAGAAAGATGTTGTACAGAAGATGAACTACTTATGTTTTCTTTTGGAAATTTTATGATTTTACTTCTAATATTTAGGCCTCTCATCTACTTTAAGTTAATTTTTGCATATGGTAGAAGACACAGGTCCAAAGGGGGAAATAAAGGAAGCTAGTCCTGCTTCATTCTTTCATTTGTAGCTGTCCAGTTTTGCCAGCCCTGTTTATTGAAGAGATGATCTTTTCCTCACCTTCTTTGTTGAAGATTAATCAACCATACATGTATGGGTTTATTTCTGGGCTCTCTAGCCTGTTCTCTTGAATAATGTATCTGTTTTTTGTGCCAGTACCATACTGTTTTAATTACTGTAGCTTTGTAGTGTATCTTGAAATCTAAGAGCAATACCCATAGCTTTGTTTTGAACTTCATTCTTATGTTTTGCTAGCCAAAGAGAAAAGGCTTATCCTTTCCTGTCTGGAATTTAACAAGTCTTCGAGAAGTCATCTGATTATTACGATTTGAGTCATGTGCTTATCCTTGAATTATGCCTAAGACAGGCCCATACTGAGTCACGTGTTATGACTGCCAGTCCCTGCTAGAACCAGTTGGGCTGAAGAAGTATTCATTAAATTTAGGGGTGGAAATGGATGGTGCTATTCTAAATAAAAAAAACAATAGCTACTTCAGTGAAGACATCCAAATTCCATTTACAAGAGGGAAAACAGTGAAGATTCTATCCAGAGGGATAGAGTATATTGTCTTTGGTATGTCCTGGGTTATGTCTGGTACTCTTGTAGCAGAGTCAAAGGAAAACAAAAAATTATACCCTGAACAAAAAGATGAACAGAGTAAAAGGAGAAAGTAAAGAAAAAGGATATGATTGAAAATTATAATTTATAATGGACCATTGGTTCATAAGAGAAATTCTAAGGATTTCTTGACTGTTGTCAATACATTTTTCTATTGAGGTTAAGTTTACATAAAATTAACCTTTATTAAGGGGACAATTCAGTGGAATTTAGTACATTCACCATGTTGTGTAGCCACCATCTCTAATTTAAAAGCACTTTCCTTTTCATCTCCCTGAAATAAAACCCCACACCATTACTCCCCATTCCAATCTCCCTCCTATCTTAGCCAATGACCAGTCTACTTCCTATTTTTATGTATTAACCATTTGGGGATCTTTTGTATAAATGGAGTCCTACAAAATGTGACCCTTTGTGTCTGACTTGTTTCACTTAGTGTAATGTTTTCAAAGTTCATTCATGTCATAGTGTTTCAGTACTTCATTCCTTTTGTGGCTGAATAATATTGTAATATGTAGATTTATCACATTGTTAAATTCATTCATCTGTTAATGGACATTTGGGTTTTGATTATTATGAAGTGAGCCATTGTGTACATATGCTGGTTTGAATACCTGTTTTGAATTCTTTTGGGGTCTAAACTTAGAAGTGGAATTGCTATGTCATGGGATAATTCTATGGATAAATTTTCTGAGAATTTGATGAAACTGCTTTCAGTAGTGGCTGTCATATTTTATATTCCTACCAATAGTATACAAAGTTCTAAATTTCTCTGTGTCTTCACCAATAATTATTTTTTCAGCTTGAGTTATTCTTCGTATTTGTTTATTTTTATTATGTTCAGTTGGCCAACATAGTACATTATAAGTTTTTGATGTCGTGTTCAATGGTTTATTAGTTGCTTATAACACCCAGTGCTCATCTCCACATGTGCCCTCCTTAATATCCATCACCCTGTTACCTCCACCCCTAGCCCCCTCCCCTCTGAAACTCTCAGTTTGGTTCTTGGAGTCCAGAGTCTCTCATGGTTTGTCTCCTTCTCTGATTTTCTCCCATTCAGTTTTCCCTCCCTTCCCATGTGGTCCTCCACGCTATTCCTTATGTTCCACATATGAATGAAACTGTACAGAAATTGTGTTTCTCTGCTTGACTTACTTCACTTAGCAGAATCCCCTCCAGTTCTATCCATTTCGATGCAAATGGTGGGTATTCATCCTTTCTGATGGCTGAGTAATATTCCATTATATATATATGAACCACATCTTCTTCACCCAGTCATCTTTTGAAGGGCCTCTCAGTTCCTTCCACAGTTTGGCTATTATGGACATTGCTGCTATGAACATTGGGGTACATGTACCCCTTATTTTCATTATGTCTGTATCTTTGGGGTAAGTACCTCTTAGTGCATTTGCTAGGTCACAGGGTAGCTCTATTTTTAACGTTTTGGGAAACCTCCATACTGTTTTCCAAAGTGACTATATCATTGTGCAGTCTCACCAACAGAATAAGAGGGTTCCCTCTCTCCACACCCTTGCCAACACTTGTTGTTTCCTGTCTTGTTACTTTTTGCCATGCTATCTCATTTTGGTTTTGATTTGTATTTCCGTAATGGCTAGTGGTGTTAAACGATTTTCCGTATGTCTGTTAGCCATTTGTATGTCTTCTTGTGAGAAGTGTCTATTCATGTCTTCTGTCCATTTATTGACTGGATTATTTATTTTTGGGGTGCTGAGTTTGAGAAGTTCTTTATAGATACTGGATACTAGCCCTTTATCTGTGATGTCATTTTGCAAATATCTTCTCCCATTCTGTGGGTTGCCTCTTCGTTTTGTTGACTGTAAAAGATCTGTACTCTGGAAACTGAAGGAAATTTCTGAATTTCTCAATTTCTGAAAGAAGTTGAGGAAGGCATAAAGAGATGGAAAAACATTCTACATTCATGGATTAGAAGAACAAGCATTGTGAAAATATCTGTGCTATCAGGACCAATCTACACTTTCAATGAAATCCCTATCAAAATACTATTGACATTTTTCAGTGTTGGAACAAATAATCCTAAAATTTGTGTGTGGAACCAGAAAAGACCCTGATTCACCAGGGGATTATTCAAAAAGAAAACTAAAGCTAGGGGCATCACAAAGATGCCCATCACAAAGATCACAAAGACTTCAAGCTTTATTACAAAGCTGTGGTCATCAACACAGCATGGTATTGGCACAAAACAGACACATAGATAAGTAGTACAGAATAGAGACCCCAGAAATGGACCCTCAACTCTATGATCAACTAATCTTTGACAAATCAGGAAATAATATCCATTGGAAAAAAGACAGTCTCTTTAATAAATGGTACTGGGAAAACTGGATAGCCACATGCCGAAGAATAAAACTGGACCATTCTCTTATATCACACACAAAGATAAACTCAAAATGGTTGACAAGACCTAAATGTGAGACAGGAATCCATCAAAATCCCAGAGGATAACATAGGCAGTAACCTCTTCAACACTGGTCACAATGATTTCTTTCAAGACACGTCTCTAAAAAGCAAGGGAATCAAAAGCAAAAAATGAACTTTTTAGACTTCATCAAAATAAACAGCTTTTGTACAGCAAAGCAACCGAGACTTACTTTTAATTTTTTTTCCTGCTTGCCATTCTAGTGGGTATGAAGTTGTTATCTCATTGTGATTTTGATTTGCATTTCCTGAATGACTAGTGATTTCTTTTCAAGTGCTTTTTGGCCATACTCATATATCTTCTTAGGAGCAATGTCTATTCAAATTGTCTGCCAAATTTTCAATTGTGTTTCTTTTTATTATTGAGTTGTAAGAGTTCTTTCTATATTCTGGATACTGATCCCTTATCAGAGATATGAATTGCAAGACAACCTACAGGTTGTCTTATCACTTTCTTGACAATGCTTTTTCATGTATAAAAGTTTTCAGCTTTGAAGAAGTCCAGTTTATCTATTTTGTTGCTAGTGTTTTTGGTGTCATATCTAAGAAGCCACTGTCAAATCAAAAGACATCAAGATTTATGGCAGGCTTTCTTCTAAGAGTTTAGCTCTTATGTGTTGGTCAGTGATCCATTTTGATTTATTTTTGTATGTGGCAGAAGTAGGGCTCCAACTTCATTCTTTTGTGTGGATATCTAGCTGTACCAGCACCATCTGTTAATGTGACTGTTTTTTCTCCATTGAATGATCTTGGCATACTTGTTGAAAAATCAACTGGCCGTGAATATATGGGTTCAGCTCTGGACTCAGTTCTACTTCAGATGTTCATATTTTTGGAAAAACTACTTTGTACATACTAAAATTTCATCCTGTGTGTGACCAAGATGACTCTGACCTCACCAGGCTGAAGTTTTTAGATAGTTTTTCTAGTCATTGTGTGAAAACACTGTGCATTAGCCATCAGTGAGATTTTACCATGGAGATCCTTTCAGGGTTAGATAGTTCTATAGCAACATTTAATTTACTGTCAATATTACATTTCCAACAAAATTTAGGCACAGATTTTCCATGGAAGTCTACATGTGCCTGGTTTAAGTGACTACTTTTAGATTCATTCTTCAGATGTAATCAATTTCAATATGGACCACATTTTCACATTTTCCTTTTTTTTAACATTTTTTTTTCTACCTACCTTCCATGACTTGGAAAAATCTTTACTTCTTTTCAATGGGAACAACATGTTTCAGAAGGATTTCAGGAGGTTTTATATGGAAGGGAAGAAGCAGGTAGAGTTGCTCTGTACTTGAGGCTTCTCAAAATGCAGCTTCCCCCTGCCCCCACCAAAAATGAAAAGACATTCCAGCTGTGGTTAGCAAATTCCCTAGACTCTTTCGGAATAGATTATATGCCTGATTAGATCTGTGATTGAAGATGCCACTGGAGAACAAGGGTTCCATTTAATGTCAGGCGTGCATTACTTTTGTTATGCTACGTGGTAGATATTTTTTGATGATGGCAAGAGATTCTTCTTCTTGGATTTGCCATGAAAACCTTATTTTTCAAAAAATGTAGTCTTTGGCATGGCATCAAAGCACCTGCATTTTCCTTCAGTGGAGATGCTTCTTGGGAGTTCCTTCTTACTAAGTCAAAATGGACATGGTGTGAAACCCTATTGCATTTATCTGCATGACAACCACAATCCACTCTCTTACTAAAAGAAGCAAACATGTTCCATTTTGAAAGGAATGGGGGTGGGCAGGAATGGAGTCAAGTATCACCATCTCACACCCAGCTCCTAATTTGTGTCTCTTGAGTCATTGTGGGTGAGACAAAGGCAGGGGACAGAAAAAAAAAAAAAAAAAACACCAAAACTTCAAGTATCTGCGGCTGACACTGATGCTAAGGAGACTTTTATGACACCATTAAACAAAATGTGAGCCCAAATATTAAATCATCTCTGTGAGTACTGTGACTGTTGATTTGTCTGAGATGAAGATGCTAGAAGGGACGGGGCAGGTCTCAGTAGATCTGGACAAGCCATTGGAACAGGTCTCCTTTCCTAGTACATCTAGATTCTGATACTAGAAATTAAGCTGTTCATATAAATGGAGCTAGGGAGCTAGTGCTGTGGGTATTCGAGCTATGTAGCCACACACTTGATGTCTGCCACTTGCCCAAATGCTATTCTTTCTGTTTAAGGATTTAATTACCTTTAATTACCTCTTAATTATTATAATAAATAGGGGGAAGGGCAGAGGGAGACAGAGAATCTTAAGCAGGCTCTGATGAGGCCTGGATTGCAAAACCCTGAGATCATGACCTGAGCTGAAATTAAGAGTTGGATGCGTGGGGTGCCTGGGTGGCTCAGTGGGTTAAAGCCTCTGCCTTCTGCTCAGGTCATGGCCCCGGGGTCCTGGAATCGAGCCCCACATCGGGCTCTCTGCTCTGCGGGGAGCCTGTTTCCTCCTCTCTCTCTCTCTGCCTGCCTCTCTGCCTACTTGTGGTCTCTGTCACATCAATAAATAAAATCTTTAAAAAAAAAAGAGTTGGATGCATAACCAACTGAGCCCCCCAGGTGCCATTCAGGCTTTAGTTACCTCTCAGTGGAAATATAGACAGGCTAACAGTTTAACTTATTGCAACTAACTTTTACACAGTGAATGAGCATTTGAATTTCAGGGTTCTGACATTTCGAAAACTGGTTCCAGTTTGGGGAAAACTGAAGTTTGAAGAGAGGCAGGGGCACAGTGTAGGGAGGCCTGGGATGGGGAATGATTGCTCCGAAAGTTTTCTCAGCTTACCTGAGAAACGTACTTTCTCTTATTACCGAGAGGCAAGATTCCCTGTCACCTTATCCACCACTAGGAGAGCGTAGAGGAAAGAGCACTGCGCTTGGAGTCAGAAGAGCTCTCAGTTACCAGCTGTGTGATTTTAGAGAAGTCATTTGATCCCTCCAAGCTTCTGTGTCCACAGCTGTAAGACATGGCTAATACTTCTTTGTTGCATTGATGTGAGGATTAAAAGAGCCAACACATATAAAGCACTATATAAATGTATTTCTATTATTATCTGAGGTCTTTAAAACAGCAGAGGTGAGGTGTAAAATCTTGCAATCCACTCATTAGCTCTGTCAGTGGAGAGAAGAAGGGATTAAATCTGGCAGGTACTAAGCTTTGAGTTTGATTTAAGTTCTCTCCTCACACTCCCCTATTTGCGAAGAGTTTTCTTCCATTGTTGAGAGTCACTGAAGCTTGGGCCAATGACTTGTGTTGACAAGTCATTAAAGAAAGTCATAAGCACCTGGCTGCAATGTCTGGTTGCCCAACAGCATCTCCAGGGCCTACCAGATTGTGTGTAGTGTTGGGGGGAACCCATCTCTCCCTCCCCTGGGCACTGACTGGCCTGGAGGAGATAGAGTTCTGGACACGGTTGACCCTGCCTTTTTTAATTATTTTTTATTATTATTATTTTTTTTATTTGACAGAGATCCCAAGTAGGCAGAGAGGCAGGCAGAGAGAGAGGGGGAAGCAGGCTCCCTGCTGAGCAGAGAGCCTAATATGGGGCTCAAGTCCAGGACCCTGAGGTCATAACCCGAGCCAAAGGCAGAGTCTTAACCCACTGAGCTACCTAGGTGCCCCTAACCATGCTTTTAAAGGTAAAGAAGATTGAAGCATTAGTGACTTGAACTTTCAAATGTGCTTACTGTTTTTATCAGAGGTACAGGCTTTCTTAACACTATAGGGGCACCTGGGTGGCCCTATACAGCTTTTTTTTTTTTAAATGAATTAGCATTTTCATATTCTTTGGGCCAATACCCAGTATTAGAATTACTACATCATAGGGCATTTCTAGTTTTAATTTTTTTAACTTTAAAAAAAATTTTTTTTATTAACATATAGTGTATTTTTTGCCCCAGGGATACAGTTCTATGAGTCGTCAGGCTTATACACTTCACAGCACTCACCATAGCACATAAGTTTCCCAATGTCCATAACCCAACCACTCTTTCCATACCCAACTCCCCCCGGCAACCCTCTGTTTTGTGACATTAAAAGTTTTCTCTTATGGTCTGTCTCTCTCCCAATCCCATCTTGTTTCATTTTTTCCTTCTCTACCCCCCAAACCCCCCACTTTGCCTCTCAAATTCTTTATATCAGGGAGATCATATGATAATTTTCTTTTACTGATTGACTTATTTTGCTTAGCATAATACCCTCTAGTTCCATTCACGTTGTTGCAAATGGCAAGATTTCAATTCTTTGGATGGCTTCATAGTATTTCTTTGTATATATATGTGTGTATACACACACACACACACACACACATACACACACACACCACATCTTCTTTATCCATTCATCTGTTGATGGACATCTAGGTCTTTCCATAGTTTGGCTATTGTAGACATTGCCGCTACAAACACTGGGGTGCATGTGCCCCTGCGGATCACTACATTTGTATCTTTAGGGTAAATACCCAGTAGTGTGATTGCTGGGTCATAGGGTAGCTCTATTTTCAACTTTTTTTTTTTTTTAAGATTTTATTTATTTATTTGACAGAGAGAAATCACAAGTAGTTGGAGAGGCAGAGAGAGAGAGAGGAGGAAGCAGGCTCCCTGCTGAGCAGAGAGCCCCATGCGGGACTTGATCCCAGGACCCTGAGATCATGACCTGAGCCGAAGGCAGCGGCTTAACCCACTGAGCCACCCAGGCGCCCTATTTTCAACTTTTTGAGGAAACTCCATACTGTTTTCTATATTGGCTGCACCAGCTTGCATTCTCACCAACAGTGTAGGAGGGTTCCCCTATCTCCACATCCTCACCAGCATCTGTCATTTTCCAACTTGTTAATTTTAGCCATTCTGACTGGCATGAGGTGGTATCTCATTGTGGTTTTGATTTGTATTTCCCTGATGCCAAGTGATATGGAGCACTTTTTCATGTGTCTGTTGACCATCTGGATGTCTTCTTTGCAGAAATGTCTGTTCATGTCCTCTGCCCATTTCTTTTTTTTTTTTTTTAAGATTTTATGAATTTATTTGACAGACAGAGATCACAAATAGGTAGAGAGGCAGGCAGAGAGAAAGAGGGAAGCAGACTCCCTGCTGAGCAGAGATCTGGATGTGGGTCTCGATCCCAAGACTCTGAGATCATGACCTGAGCCGAAGGCAGAGGCTTAACCCACTAAGCCACCCAGGTGCCCTTGCCCATTTCTTGATTGGATTATTTGTTCTTTGGGTGTTGAGTTTGATAAGTTCTAATAGATTTTGGATACTAGCCCTTTATCTGATATGTCATTTGTGAATATCTTTTCCCATTCTGTCAGTTGTCCTTTGGTTTTATTGACTGTTTCCTTTGCTATGCAAAAGCTTTTGATTTTGATGAAGCCCCAATAGTTCATTTTTCCCCTTGCTTCCCTTGCCTTTGGCAATGTTTCTAGGAAGAAGTTGCTGCGGCTGAAGTCAAAGAGGTTTCTGCCTGTGTTCTTCTCAGGGATTTTGATGGATTCCTGTCTCACAATGAGGTTGTTCATCCATTTTGAGTCTATTTTTATGTGTGGTGTAAGGAAATGATCCAGTTTCATTTTTCTTCCTGTGACTGTCCAATTTTCCCAACACCATTTGTTGAAGAAGATACTGTCTTTTTTCCCTGGACATTCTTTCCTGGTTTGTCAAAGATTAGTTTACCATAGAGTTGAGGGTCTATTTCTGAGTTCTCCATTCTGTTACATTCACCTATGTGTCTGTTTTTTTTTGTCTGTACCATACTGTCTTGATGATGAAGCTTTGTAATAGAGCTTGAAGTCTGGAATTGTGATGCCACCAACTTTGGCTTTCTTTTTCAACATTCCTCTGGCTATTTGAGGTCTTATCTGGTTCCATATAAATTTTAGGATTATTTGTTCCATTTCTTTGAAAAAATGGATGGTATTTTGATAGGGATTGAATTAAATGTGTAGATTGCTTTAGGTAAAGCACATTTTCACAATATTTGTTCTTCCAATCCATGAGCATGGAACATTTTTCCATTTCTTTGTGTCTTCCTCAATTTCTTTCATGAGTACTTTATAGTTTTCTGAGTACAGATTCTTTGCCTCAGAAAACTAAGCCTCTTCGGTGAGGCTTATTCCTAGGTATCTTATGGTTTAAGGTGCAACTGTAAATGGGATCAACTCCTTAATTTCTCTTTCTTCTGTCTTGTTGTTGGTGTATAGAAATGCAACTGATTTCTGTGCATTGATTTTATGTCCTGATAGTTTACTGAATTCCTGTAAAAGTTCTAGCAGGTTTGGAGTGGAGTCTTTTGGGTTTTCCACATAAAGTATCATATCTTCTGCAAAGAGTGACAGTTTGACTACTCTGCCGATTTGGATGCCTTTAATTTCTTTTTGTTGTCTGATTTCTGAGGCTAGGATTTCTAGTACTCTGTTGAATAGCAGTGGTGATAATGAACATTCCTGCCGTGTTCCTAACCTTAGTGGAAAAGCTCTCAGTTTTTCTCCATTGAGGATGATATTTGCTGTGGGTTTTTCATAGATGGCTTTGATGATATTCAGGTAGAGGTATGTACCCTCTACCCATACACTTTGAAGAGGTTTTTTTTTTTTTTTTAAGATTTTATTTATTTATTTGACAGACAGAGATCACAAGTAGGCAGAGAGGCAGGCAGAGAGAGAGGAAGGGAAGCAGGCTCCCTGCTGAGCAGAGAGCCTGGTGCAGGGCTTGATCCCAGGACCCTGAGATCATGACCTGAGCTAAAGGCAGAGGCTTGACCCACTGAGCCACTCAGGCACCCCACTTTGAAGAGTTTTGATAAAGAAAGGATGCTGTACTTTGTCAAATGCTTTTTCAGCATCTGTTGAGAGTATCATATGGTTCTTATTTGTTTGTTTTTTTATTAATGTATTATATCACATTGATTGATTTTCAGATGTTGAACCAAAATTGCAGCCCTGGAATTAATCCCACTTGGTCGTGGTAAATAACACTTTTAATGTAATGTTGGATCCTATTGGCTAGTATTTTGGTGAGAATTTTCACATCTGTGTTCATCAAGGATATTGGTCTGTAATTCTCTCTCTTTCTTTTTTTTTTTTTTAATTTTTATTTATTTATTTGACAGACAGAGATCACAAGTAGGCAGAGAGACAGACAGAGGGGGGTGGAGCAGGCTCCCCACTGAGCAGAAAGCCTGATATGGGGCTCAGTCCCAGGACCCTGAGATCATGACCTGTGCTGAAGGCAGAGGCTTTAACCCACTGAACCACTGAGGTATCCCTGTAATTCTCTTTTTTGATGGGTTCTTTGTCTGGTTTTAGGGTCAAGGTAATGCTGGCCACATAAAATGAGTTTGGAAGTTTTCCTTCCATTTCTACTTATAGGAACAGTTTCAGGAGATTAGGAATGAATTCTTCTTTAAATGTTTGGTAGAATTCCGCTGGGAAGCCATCTGGCCCTTGGCTCTTGTTTGTTGGGAGATTTTTGATGACTGCTTCAATCTCCTTACTGGTTATGGGTCTGTTCAGGTTTTCTCTTTCTTCCTGGTTCAGTTTTGGTAGTTTATGCATCTCTAGGAATGCATCCATTTCTTCCAGATTGTGAAATTTGCTGTTGTATAGTTGCTCATAATGTGTTCTTATAATTGTTTATATTGCTTTGGTGTTGGCTGTGATCTTTCCTCTTTCATTCATGATTTTATTAATTTAGGTCCTTTCTCTTTTCATTTTGATAAGTCTGGCCAGGGGTTTATCAGTCTTATTAATTCTTTCAATGAACCAGCTCCTAGTTTTGTTGATTTGCTCTATTGTCCTTTTGGTTTCTATTTCATTGATTTCTGCTCCAATCTTTATTTTTTCTCTTCTGCTGGGTTTGGCTTTTGCTTTTTTTTCTCCAGCTCCTTTAGGTGTACGTATAGGTTGTGTACTTGAGACATTTTTTGTTCTTGAGAAAGGCTTGTATGGCTATATACTTTCCTCTCAGAACTGCCTTTGCTGTGTCCCAAAGATTTTGAACAGTTGTGTTTTCATAATCACTTGTTTCCATCTTCCCTCTTGTGATTGAGTTGTAGCTTCAGAGCATTGTGATCTGAAAATATGCAGGGAATGATCCCAGCCTTTTGGTATTGGTTGAGACCTGATTTATGACCCAGGATGTGATCTTTTCTGGAGAATGTTCCATGTGCCTAGAGAAGAAGGTGTATTCTGTTGCTTTGGGATGGAATGTTCTAAGTATATCTGTGATGTCCATCTGGTCCAGTGTGTCATTTAAAGTTTTTATTTCCTTGTTGATCTTTTGCTTAGATGATCTGTCCATTTCAGTGAGGGGGTTGTTGAAGTCCCCTACTATTATTGTATTATTGTTGATGTGTTTCTTTTATTTTGTTAATTGGCTGCTCCCATGTTAGGGATATAGATATTTAAAATTGTTAGATCTTCTTATTGGACCGACACTTTAGGTATGATATAGTGTCCTTCCTCATCTCTTGTCATAGTCTTTGGTTAAAAATCTAATTTATCTGATATAAGGATTGCCACCCTAGCTTTCTTTTGATGTCCATTAGCATGGTAGATTGTTTCCACCCCCTCACTTTAAATCTGGAGGTCTAAAATGAGTTTCTTGCAGAGAGCTTATCGATGGATCTTGTTGTTTTTGCTTTGTTTTGTTTTTATCCATTCTGATACCCTGTATCTTTTGATTGGGGGCATTCAGCCCATTTACATTCAGGGTAATACTGAAAGATATGAATTTAGTGGCATTGTATCGCCTGTAAGGTGACTGTTACTGTATATTGTCTCTGTTCCTTTCTGGTCTACTACTTTTAGGCTCTCTCTTTGCTTAGAGGACCCCTATCAATATTTCCTGTAGAGCTGGTTTGGTGTTTGCAAATTATTTTAGTTTTTGTTTGTCTTGGAATCTTTTTATCTCTCCTTCTATTTTCAGTGATAGCCTAGCTGGATATAGTATTCTTGACTGCATGTTTTTCTCATTTAGTGCTCTGAATATATCATGCCAGTTCTTTCTTGCCTGCCAGGTCTTTGTGGATAAGTCTGCAGCCAAACTAATATTTTTACCACTGTATGTCACAGACTTCTTGTCCCGAGCTGCTGTCAGGATTTTCTTTTTGTCCCTAAGACTTGTAAGTTTTACTATTAGATGGTGGGGTGTGGGCCTATTTTTATTGATTTTGAGGGGGGTTCTCTGTGCCTCCTGGATTTTGATGCTTGTTCCCTTGGACATATTAGGGAGATTCTCGACTATAATTTGCTCCAATATACCTTCTGCCCCCCTCTCTCTTTCTTCTTCTTCTGGAATTCCAATTATTTTAATATTGTTTCATCTTATGGTATCACTTATCTCTCGAATTCTTCCCTCATGGTCCAGTAGGTGTTTGTCTCTCTTATTCTCAGCTTCTTTATTCTCCATCATTTGGTCTTCTGTATCACTAATTCTCTTTTCTGCATCATTTATCCAAGCAGTAAGAGCCTCCATTTTTTATTGCACCTCATAATAGCTTTTTTAATTTCAGCTTGGTAAGATTTTAGTTCCTTCATTTCTCTAGAAGGGGCTTTTATTTCTCCAGACAGCGTTTCTCTAATATCTTCCATGACTTTTTCGAGCCCAGCTTGCACCTTGAGAATCATCATTCAAACTCTAGATCTGACATATTACCAATGTCCATATTGATTAGGTCCCCAGGCTTCGGTACTGCCTCTTGTTCTTTTTTTTGTGGTGAGTTTTTCTGCCTTGTCATTTTATCCAGATAAGAATATATGAATGAGAGAATAAAATACTAAAAGGGTGGCAAAGACCCCAGAAAAACATATGCTAACCAAATCAGAATAGACCCCAAATCAGGGGGAGAAAGTAAAGGGTAAAAAGAAATTTTAAAAAATTAAATATATAGCTATAGCAATATATATATATATATATATATATATATATATATATATATATATTAGACTGGTGAATAGAACAGAACAGAGCCACCCACTTGATTTTGAGTGTATTTTGGTCTCTTAGAAGAAACTAATTTTTAGTTTTAAAAATTTAATTTTAATTTTAAAGAAAGAAAAGCATATATATCAAAATAAGACTAAATATGACGAATGGCTGGAATATGACTGTAAAGATGAAAATTAAAATAAAATTCTAAAAAGGGAATTGATAAGTTGGTTGGAAAAGAAATAAAGGGAAGTGGAGAGAATTTGCTCAGGCTGGAGCCTAGAACAAAGCCCTGTGCTAGATTTAGGGTATATTTTGATTTATTGGAAACAATTGTATCCCAAAATTTTTTATAAGAAAAATCCCTATATGTATACAAAAAATAAAATTAGATATAATGAAGGATAAAATATGACTTTAATAATGAAGGTTTATAAAGATTTTTTAAAGAAAAGTATTGTTAAGTAAACTAATTAAGAAACACAAAAAGAAGAACAAAGTAAAGTTAAAAATATTAGAATAAGAAAAAATTAACTTAAAAAAATTTAATTAACTTTGCAAGAGTAAAGAATCATGGGGAGAAAGCCATGAATTCCATGCTTTGCTTTCTCCTCCCCTGGAATAATGCTGTTCTTCTTGATCAGTGAGCTTGATTTTGGCTGGATGTTCTTACTGATCTTCTGGGGAGGGGCTTGTTGTAGTGATTGTCAAATGTGTTTGCCCGAGGCAGAATTGCTTCACGTTTGCCAGAGGCCCAGCTAAGTAATCTGCTTGGGTTTGCTCAGGAGCTTTTGTTCTCTGAACTCTTTCCATAAAGCTGTGGAGGATGGGAATGAAAATGGCAGCCCCCCAGTCTCTGGCCAGGAGGAGCCAAGAGCTCGGGGCCCCACTCTTCAGTGCGTCCTCAGAGAAAAGCACTCAATCACTCGCGTCTCCCTGGTCTCTGGCCGCACTCTGAGCTCATCTGGCCTGTGACCGAGTGTTTCTGTCTCTGTCACACAGCCCAGTTTGGAGTCTCCAAATGCAGCAGATTCCTGTCTCCAGAGAAGGAAGGTAAGTCTCCCTGGATCTGCCACTTGTTGGGTCCCTGCTCAAAGAGCAGTGGCCTAGCTGTGTCACAGATCATGGTTTAAGGTTACCCTGAGCTGAGAGCTCACTTCTTGGCTCCATCTCTGTAACCGGCTTCCCCGCTCTAATACCTGTGGGCTCTCTGACACTCAGACACTCCATTCCTTCTGAGCAGGATGTCTGTCCCTGCCAGGGCTCCACCCCCACTTGCCCTCTTGAACAACGTCCCTCAGTGGAGCAGACTTTTAAAAGTTCTGATTTTATGCTCTGCTGCTCCACCACTTGCCGGGAGCTGGCCCCTCCCCCTGGGGTCTATCTTCCCATTCCTTTGGATTCACTTCTCTGCACCTCCTACCTTAAAGAAAGTGGTCGATTTTCTTTTCCTAGAATTGCTGCTCTTCTTCTCTTTGATCTCCTGTTGGGTTTGTAGGTGTTCAGAATGGTTTGATAACTATTTAGCTGATCTCCTGCTACCTGATGTCGTCTCAGCCTGCTACTTCTTTATCATCTTGACTTGAGTCCTCTAATTTTAATTTTTTGAGGATCCTCCATACTGTTTCCACAGTGGTACCAGGGTGCAAGGTGTTCATTTTTCTCCATATCCTCACCAACAACTTGTTTCTTTTTTTTTTTTTTTATTTTAACCATTCTGACAGATATGAGGTGTAAAGCTACATAACTTTTGCATTTAAAAGTTGTTATGATACTGTCAACAGCTTTATTAAAATACAAATGACATAAAATCAACTGAACATGTGTAGAGGGTATAAGTTTTTACATAGCACGCATGCGTGAAATCATCATGACCGTGAAGATTGCAAACATATCCATGACCCTCAAAGTTAGGTCTGCCTCCTTTGTAATCCCTTTGTACTCTTGCTTTCCATAGCATGGGGCAGCATTGCCAAATGGCAACTTGAATCAAAAATATTTATTATTGGGCACCTGGGTGGCTCAGTGGGTTAAGCCGCTGCCTTCGGCTCAGGTCATGATCTCGCGTCCCGGGATCGAGTCCCGCATTGGGCTCTCTGCTTGGCAGGGAGCCTGCTTCCTCCTCTCTCTCTCTCTGCCTGCCTCTCTGCCTACTTGTGATCTCTCTCTGTCAAATAAATAAATAAAATCTTTAAAAAAAAATATTTATTATTTCAGTTCTTTATTATGATTTTCTCCTTACTATGCCCATGTTACAACTATGTCCTTTATACATGGACAGTCTCAAATCTGGCTCAATGTGGATATTGTGAGCAAATTAAAGAATACTCGAAAAGGACAGGAACAATGAAAAGATCTTCATGCTCAGTTTCCAAAGAAAAGATTGTTAATGGAACATTATGAATTTGTGTATCTATATATGTCAGATAGTAACACACCCTTACTAATGCATAACAATTATATATTATATATAATATATATCAACATAATATATATATTAATGTAATATAATTATAATGCATACAAAATGATCCTTTTATCTTTTCCCAAGTCCAAAAATCAGTCTACCCGTGGTTCTTACCTCCTAGCATTCACACACATTGATTAACCTCTCTCTTTTTCTCCTCTGAATTATTTTTGGATCTACCCACCACCTAAAAAATTAATAGTGGAGAAGGACAGTAGTGACCCCTTTTGTTCTTGGACTGCTGTCAGATCAATTCACTTAGGAAATATTTATTTTCACAACTATCCAAACATGTTTTATTTCAGGAGTACAAAACAAACCTAAAATAATTTTTTCAATGACGTATGTAAAACAGGCATTATCACCTTCAGTTTTCAGAATTCCTGGAAATCAGTAGTGCAGTTCTTCAAAGTACTTCTCCCAGATCCCCTCTTCTCTGATCCTTTAGTATTCCTATGAAGCAGACAAGCAAGTGGTTTTGTTCCCACTTTAAAAAGATAGAGGAAAACTGAAAGTCGGGCAGGTTAACTTACTTGCCAGGGGCCAGTCAGTGGGTTGCTCAGATTAAAATGCAGATCTTCTATATCTTTTTTTCACTAGGGACTGTTTTTGCTCATTTCTCATCAGGCATAATTTTAATAAACTGTACCAAATAATAGATAATATGTGACAGGTATTACATGTACCGTCCATGTAATATACATGTAATATACTTCCTTACTGTCCATGCTGAATGAAGGAATTCCTTAGAAACCATTTCTCTATCTCAGACAAATCAAAGTAGTGTAGGTACCTAAAAATAAGAGTTTTGCTAAAAGACTGTTGAAGAAAGACAGTCCTGAAATAGTTAAGGGTCAGAATTAAATACCCTGATTCTAGTTCCCTCTTGCATAGGGAGAGACAGCATTGCAGCTGTGCAAGTTTCTGCAGGCAAAGTGAAAGATGGAAGAAGTTCCTTCCATCTGTGTTTATTATGTCAAATACTGTTTAATCTTCACCTTAAGTTCCAATTGCCAGATTTTTTTGTTGTTGTTGTCAAAAATAATGACAACATGAAAATGGGAGGTAAGGCCCTCTTGGAGTCCTCATTTTTTACAGAATAATTCTGAAGGAATCTCAGCTCTGGCTCCACCTGTCAGCTCCTAAGTGATGGAGAATGGCTCTGTAATTTCCATGTGAATAGGGAAAACCATCTCCCAGATTCACTGTTCAGGGTAACACAAATGAAACTGTTAAAAGACAGATTCACCAGTGAAGAGAAAAAAAAAAAAAAAAACCAACCAAACAAAATGCAAATGAGAATATTTCCTTTCTTGGTCACGCAGAGCCAAGAGTGGAAAAAAAATATATATATGTTTAAAGCTAAGAAAGAAAAGGCTACCATGCTAAAGTGGGTGGTTCGACCCTAAGGCAGCCCTTCAATTCTAAGACAGCCTTACTGTCCTTTTAAGCTCTCATGGGCTCTGTCCACTCCATTACTTAGTAGGGGGATTTCAGCTGGTGGGAAAGTGATGGAAGTGAAGGAACTACATATCGGAGGGCATGTGGTAAGAGAGAAGCTGAAGTCTGAGCTGTCATGGTAGACTACCCAGATGATAAAAGGCCAAAGGCCCATCTGCCTTGGAACTATAAGTGGATACAGGGGCTTGGTTTAGGTAACTCACAGTTTTAGTCTTACTAACATGTAGGTATGCCATTTCTTCTTCTTTTCTTCCCTCTAGCCTCCATATATAATTCACATGGCTCTGGTTTCCCCATTTCACCCTGATCCCATGACCTTGTCTCATGCTAAGCACCTTCATGAGCCAAGTGTCTGCAGAAAACCTGGAAGTGTTGAGAAATCTCCTCTCCCTCTTCCTTGCCCACGCTTCTGTTGAACAGTGACCCATCACAGCCCCATTCCAAGTGAGCTCGCTTACTGGTGTCCTCCTCTCTATTCGTTCATAAGGGCAGCCCCTCACTAACATTCTTCTGTTTGCTCAAAACTTTCTAGCAGTTGAAAAGCTAGACTTCTTAGTATGGCCTTCAGGTATTGAGGGAGGCTGTCTACCATGGGCTAGGAGAACCCCTGTGTATCTTTACTGTGTATGTCAGCTGCAAGGCCTAACCATTCTCTGCCCCGAGCAGCTCATATAGCTAGTCACATGGGAAACTAAGTGTGTCAAAGCAACTGCAGCTTCTGCCCTGAGATCCCTTGCTCGCTGGGGGAATGGGACTCCTTGCTTGCTGCTTGCTACAAAACGTGCTGTACCTTGAGCTGTGAGTGCCTCTGTGGCACCACAATCTACTGCATGCGTAGCTATCATTTTTGTTCATTGTATCGCCCCTTTGGGACGGGGGAATTTGGGGTCAAGGGAAAGGACAGCCATGCAGATGCTACTGCAATTGGCTGTGCTATGAGTAATAAACTGCTTTGTTTGGACCCATCAGACCTTGTCTACTTTTGGCATCTGCGGAACCTCTGCAAGTCAACATCTTGGCTTGCTTAATCTGTAGGGGTGGGGTTCTACTCTGTTTTTATAGTCTACCATTCCCTTTAGTACTGAATATGTATTTGTTTGATAAATCCATTAATAAATGACTCCTTAGGACTGGCCAACTCAATCTGGGCCTTTTTCACTTAGAAACCTAGTAATATCCATTTCTGCCCCTACTCTTTGCTTTTTACTGGATGTTCTCTTTCCTTGTATTGCACCTAACGCCCATCCTTCCCTTCCATTAATAGCCTCTAGTGCTACCTCATCCAAGCCTGATGTAATTAATCACGTCTTCCTTTGACCCTTCATAAGACATTATTTGTACATTTAATATGACACCGATTACTTTAAGCATAGTATTATATTTAGGTATTTTCAGTTTTCTTCTAGAACAGTAGGCATTTGTGGAATACTTACTGTATGCCAGGAACTGAGCTATTTGCAAGAAATGTTGGAAATGCCAGGATGAACAAGATGTGGTCTTTATCTGCTCTAGTTCTCAGTCTTTAACAGAACAGTCCTGTTCTGCTGCTATAGCAGTATACCAGGGGCTGCAATGATATCTCCCTAGATAGAAGCTCTGGGAAAGCTTCAGAAAGAAGATACTGTCTTCTCCTCTTTGCCATTCATGCTCACTCTGTCTATGGTGAAAAATAAAGTCTCTGTTGTGTCATCTTTGAATCCCTCTCAGTGGGCTAAAATATCTATTTATTTAGTTGGTTTAAGTTAAAGTTATTTATTTAATGTTAAATTTAATTGGCATACTTACTAAATACTAATTCATGCAAAGCAATTAGCTAGGGACCAGGGAACATGTACTTTTCCTATAAAGGTACCCCTGCTTAATGGAAATGCAACCTCATTCAACTGATGTTGGTAGGGCTGTTTTTCACATGATCCAGTAGTCCTATTGTGATATGTACCATTTTTGTTTAACATGTACCAGTGTAAATAAAACATGATTTAGCATTCTGAGTTAACATAATAGTTAGTGTGATTATACTTTTTTTTCATAGTTTCTTTATATGACATACCTATTCATCCTTAAATGTCCAGCTCAAATGACATTGCTTCTGAAAGTCTTCATTTAGGCAAAATAACTTCACTGTTCCCTGCTCTCCACTCCCAATAGAATTCTATTGTAGGTTTATTTTTTTAATGTCTTTGTTTCCCCTTTAATTATGAGCTCTTTAAAGGCAAGTATTTTTATTAGGGGTGTTTATTTTACTAGGGCCTACAGGGTTCTTGGCACTTAGGTAGTACCGAATAAATATGTAATGAATGATTCTAAAACCTCTACTTCTTCATCAAGATTTCTAACATCTGATTAAGCAACTATAGTCAAACTCTCTCTGGAAGTAATGTTTTAATCCTATTATGACTAATACATAAATCAGATCAAGGGCTCGTAGTTTGAATACATAAAGGACTCTTAAAAGTCAAGAATAAGAAGAAAGAAATTCTAATAAAAAATAGGCAGAGATGTAAACAAACACTTCACCAAAGAAGATTTATAAATGGCCATTAAATCATGAAAGGATGGTCAGTTTCACCAGTCGTCAGGGAAATACAAATAAAACCACAATGAGATATCATTTCATGCTCTTGAGAATGGTTAACATGAAAAAGACTGGCAATACCCAGTGTTGGTGAGACTGTAGATCACCTAGAACTATTAAAACACTGTTGGCCAGAATATAAAATAGTACAACTACTTCTGAAACCAGTTTGGCTCTTTTCTAAAGCTAAACAGGTAGTACAACTATGCTACAAGTCCACCCTTAGGTATTTACCCAAGAGAAATGAAATCCCACGTCCACAGAAAGATAAGGATGTAACAGTTCATGGCAGCTTTAAACTGGAAACAATCCAAGCATCTGTCAACAAGTGAATGAGTAAACAAAATGGTGTACATCATACAATGGCATTCTATTTAACGTTTAGAAAGAATGGACTATAGATACATGAAAACAACATGGAGAAAACTCAAGATTATTTTGCTGAGTAAAAGAAGTCAGACTAAAAATAGAACGCCTATGTATAATTCTGCTCACATAAAATCCTAGCAAATGCAAACTTATCTGTAGTGACAGAATGCTTCTGGCGAGAGGAACAGTGGTAGTGATGGATTGAAAAAGTGCACAAGGAAACTTTGGGGAGTGATGGATATTTTTGGTATCTTGATTATGGTGATAGTGAAAACATCACCAATCAAACCAATCAATGTGTGTGTTTTAAATATCTGCACTTTCTTATATGCAAATTATATTACGTTATACATCAAGAAAGTAATAAAAGTAGTATTAATTTCAAAAAATAAATGCCATTGTGTTTCATAGAAACTGTCTTAGGGATGAAGTGTCAAAACACAACCAGAAAAACACCATTAAAGACTGCCCCTGATAGTGTCACTCCCTTTTTCTACCTTTTTATTCCCTTTTTCTACCTTGAGCACTACCCATGCACACTGGAGGGGGCACCTGATTCCCACAAATAGCACTTGGAACTCACTGATATTGACATCATGGCACAAAGTGTTGGACTAACTGGGGAAATACAGGGGGTTATGTAAAGGACTTTTATGTTCAGTGTAGATGTTGGGTTGGAATAAAGCCCTTCTGAGAAATCTCAGTGGCACACTTTTCAATGGACTGAATTCCTTAATATGCTGGCATTAGAGGGTGAGCCAAGTCCTAGTAGTAGCATCCTTTCTTACACCAGGCTTTTCCATATTGGATGAAACGTTTGGGTTGCAAAGCTATGTAAGAGTGAGGAGCGATACAGTGGGATTCTGTCCTCCCAAAGCATATGGTCTCTTGGGAAAACATGACACATATATATATATATATATATATATATATATGTATAATCTCGAAAAAGACTTGAATTATAATTCATGCACAAGAATCAAGAAAAGACTCACACACAAGGAGAATAGAGAACAGTTTTCTGCTTTCGTGAGTGGAATGGACAAAAGCTTCAGAGTTCAGAATTTGACATTTATATCTGAGATGGCAAGGAAGAGTTGATACAAATTTTTTAAAAAAATTAATAAAAAGATATAGCTATCGGGGCACCTGGCTGGCTTAGTCAGTAAAGCATGTAGCTCTTCATCTCAAGGTTGTGAGTTTGAGCCACACTTTGGGTGTAGAGCTTACTTAAAAATTATTTTTTAAAAAAGGTATAGTTAGGATTATGGTTATGGATACACTTGGTTCTTATCTGCTGAGGCTGTCTGTAGCATGTAATTCACACTCTATAGGAAGGAGATGTCCGGATTAAACATATATATTTTAAAGATTGATTTATTTGGAAGAGTGAGTGAGCAGGGGGAGGGACAGGAGGAGAGGGAGAGAGAATCCTCAAGACCCCCCGCTGAGCACAGAGCCACACATGGGCTCAATCCCAGGACCCCGAGATCATGAACTGAGCCAAAATGGAGTTGGACCTTGAACCAACTGAGCCACCTGGGTGCCCAAAATACATTTTTTAAAAGAAGAAAGAAAATTATTAAAGGCGGGGTATGAATGCTTTGAATAAATGGTATTGGGAAAGCAAAAGCACATTATGAGTAACTTTACCAAAATATATGATTTTAAGACTGTGTGTGTGCATATGAGAGAGAGAGAGAGATCATCAGAGAGAGGCTGAGAGAGAGATGGAGCTAGTGAAACCCCCTTTCATGGGTGTTTTGGATGAGCTGCTCTTCTTCTTCCTCTATCTTTATGTGTCTTCATCTTTTACTTAGAATTTCTCTTACATTTGCCATTAGAGTTCAATGTAATGGACGGGATGACTCATGCTGAGTAGAGAGACAAGTCAACTTCCCACTGACTCCTGTTCCATGTGCAGAAGAGCTCGGGTCACCTCAGCCTGTAGCCGGAGCTCTGACAGTGCATCAGTCACCAGCAGGGGTGTCAACAGTAAAGGAATTTTAAAAGCCTTGCTGTACCATCCAAATGCCTTAAGTGCCATGAGAGGCAAAATTCTGACAAGAATAATTATTTTGTTTTGTTTTACTATAATCAACCTGGGGATGATAGGACCCTGAATCTGTGAAAAGTAATAAAGAAAGAGGGAAAAGACATTTTTGTCTTCTACATCTCTTGGGAACATCCTTGTGGCTGCTAAGACGGGATTTGTTCCAACACTGTATGTATATACGACATCTTCTTTACCCACTCATCTGTGGCTGGACACTTGGTTGCTTCTACATCTTGGCTATTGTAAAAAATGCTGAAGTAGCATTGGGTGTGGTGTGATACTGTTATGCTGAAAATAAATAAATTTTTAAAAAATTATATTAAAAAAATGCTGCAGTAAACATAGAGGCGCTTGTAGTTTTCAAGTTAATGTTTTTTCCCCCCTCTTTTGGTTAAATACCCAGTAGTAGAATTAATGCATTATGTGGCATTTCTGTTTTTAATTTTTTGAGGAACCTCCACACTCTTCTCCACAGGGGCTGCACCAGCTCGCATTCCCACCAGCACTGCACTAGAGTACTCTCGTTTCCACCTCCTCGCCAACGCCTGTGGTTTCTTGTGTTGTTGATTTCAGCCGTTCTGACAGGTGTGAGGTGATCTCTCAGTATGGTTTCGATTTGCATTTCCCTGATGATTAAGGATGTTGAGCATTTGTTCATGTCTGTTGGCTATCCGCATGTCTTCTTCGGAATATGTATATTCAGATCTCCCGCCCACTTTTAAATCAGCTTATTTCTTTTTTGCAGCATTGAGGTATGTAAGTGGAGCAAAGGAAAAAAAAGAGAAAACTCGAGAACAGATTCGTATATGCAGAGGACATACTGGTGCTGGCCAGTGGGCGGGAGGATGGGTGTTATAAATGAAGAGAATTAGGAGACTTATCATGATGAGCCCTGAGTCATGTATACAATTTATGAATCATTATTTGTATCCCCCCAAACTAATACACCACTGTGTTAATTGTACTGGTTACGGTAGTGAAAAGAGGGGGAGGAGCACGTCTCAACAGAGGAGAGAGAGAAGTTTCATAAAATGCTTTGTGTCTTGGTGTCCCTCCCTGGTCCCGAGTGACAGGGCACTTCCGTTCTGGAGACAAAATAAATATAGCTTTTAGGGAGAGATAATGAGATCTGTGCTCTTTGGAAGGAATAAAATTGTATAAGTCTGTCTTTCCTTCGTGGGGTTTTTTTCTTTTTCCAAAATCAGTTCTCAGGCGCACTTATTTTTTCTTGTTTTTTGTTGTTTTCATCAAATTTGTTTTCCTCTTGGAGCTCTGCAGTTAGACCCTTCAGCAGGTCCCAGGTTGATCACTGACTACACAGGTGAGTTTAGGCAAGTTATTTAACCTCTCGAGTCTCAATTTCATCATCTCTGAGATGAGAAAAAGGAATAGTAATCATTACAAAGGAATTTGGAGAGAATTTTTTGAGATGGGCCATAAATGTCAGTGTAAGCCGGGTCACTGGTACGTTGGAAGTGCCGGCAAATGTCAGCCTGTTGTGATTATTGTTTCTCAGCCCCAGATTCCCGCCTCTTCCTCTGCTTCCTACACCACATGGACATCCTGAGAATAGAATTCAGCAGCACATGGCTTAGTTAAACAGGACTTGGGTAAGGCTGAGTCAGAATAATTGGGGGGAGGGTTTCCTTCCTCACATGTAGGTTTCAGCATACCAGCCTGGGTCCCCCATTCTTGCAAGTACATTGTCATTGCTCTGGAAAGGGAAGAATGGGGAGGGGGGCACGAAACCGAGGAAGAGAAGGACAAGACAGATTCATGCTCTATTGTCTGTTAGTGCTAAATGAGAGCATTCTGAAATTATTAACTAAAATGAGAAGCCAGACTCTCTGTGAATTATAGATTCAGTTATTATAAGCAGTATGGTATGAAAACAAAATGTAAAGATAAGTAAGCAAACCCAAGTATGAGAAGGAGAATATAAAAGGGGGAAGGAAATTATACCACAACTTCAGTAGTTGTTGTTCTCGGGTGAAGGGACTGTCAGTGTTATTTTCTCATTATTGTTATTATGTTTTGTATTTTCCAAATTTTCAAATCTATATCTCTATATGAATATTGTGTATATGTTTCTGTCTACCTGTCTATGGATAATATCCATATTGCTGTTTATGTCTACATGATGGTAGTTTAAGCTACGTCTCTTATAGACTAACAGTTTGAAAGCCTGCATATTCAACAGAACTGGAATGTTTAATTTTTCCGCAACACTTTGATTTTTCTCAAGCTTTATGTAAGAGCCACATGCCATCTTTCTTTCAAGGGAAAAAAGATGAATGCTTAGGGGCTCCAAAAATCCCGGTGTGAGAGGAGCAGACCAGCAAGAAGCCATCCCCACAGAATAACACAAAAGTTCACTGACCTCTTTGGGCCTTTCCATGTAATTTATCTCATTTGATCCAAAGAATAGCCCTTTGAGGAAAGCAACAGAACAAGACAATTTATGATACTCATTTCAACAAATGGGTTTATTGATTGATTCACTTATTTCTTCATTCTTCCAGCTAATCTGTATTAACTCCTACTATGTGCTGGGAATTTTGGCCAGCATAGAGGATTATAATGAGACCAAAGGTCGGACTTCTTGTTGTGGGAGACAAATAATGGACCAGTAAATAAGTGCACAAGATAGCCTGAGATGCTGGTAGAAATAAATAAGATGTTAAAATAGGATCTCCTGAGAAGACTTCTTGTGAGGAAAAGACATTTGCACTGAGAGCCAGAATAGACAAAGTAGCCAGGGTGTGCATCGAGTATTGCTGAGGGAAGAGTAAACAGCAAGCATGGAGACCCAGAGGCTGGAAGGAGCTTGTGCTATTCCAGGAGCAGAAGGGATGCTGCTGTGGCACGAGACAAGGGAGGTAGGGAAGATGAAAGCAGATGAATGTTTTCCCCTCTAGTATCTGGGTCTTCAGTATTTCCTTGTCTACAGGAATCTTGTAAAATCTGCTGGGGAACTAGAACTTTCTTGGTCTTTTAGGAAAGCTCAAGCTTATTACAGAGTATGATCAGGTTGGAAGCCTAGGTGGGTAAAGGAGAGAGAAAAGCACCAGTCCTTGGTTGTTAGATACATAGACACATATATGATGGATGGATGGATGGATGGATGGATGGATGGATGGATGGTTTTTACAGACTGAAAAGTAGACAAAAATTAGTACTTCCAGAGCCCAAGGGACACTTGTTTGTTGAATGGGCTTAATGAGATGGCATTACCTTCACCAAGAATAATTCTATGGTGACCTATGGAGACCAAAAGCAGGCCATAGGGAAGCGTAGGTTCTGAGTCATGGCCTGGAGAACTCACTGGACCGTTAGACCTGCAGGGACCTCTAGTACTGAGATAACAGATCCTCAGAAATTACTAGTATGAACCAGTGACCACAGGTCCTGCTGAATCTTTTGGTATGGAGAATCACCCCGGGAGTTTGGCCCAGCCCCTATGGGTTGGGTAGGGGCAGGTAGGAGACAAACCATGAGAAACTATGGACTCTGGGAAATAAACTGAGGGTTTCAGAGGGGAAGCAGTGAGGGGATGGGTTAGTCCGGTGATGGGTATTAAGGAGGGCACGCATTGCATGGAGCACTGGGTGTTATACGCAAACAATGAATCATGGAGCACTACGTCAAAAGCTAATGATGGTACTGTATGGTATCTATCATAACATAATAATAAAAATAAGGAAATAAGGAAATAATGACTAAAACTGAATGTGGAAGGACCTAGAACAGGGACAAAAATAAGTGATTGACTTTACTCTGTGTGTCCCACCTCTAGGTCCACTCTGCTCTTGTCTTCCCTGTTGTGAACCTAGAAGGCCCACTGCTCTGGTCCTCACCCATTTTCTCTTGTCCTCTGACTTCACATGGATTCAACCATCAGGAGCCACCAGCAGATGCAGGGGTGAAGTTCACATACTTGTCTTAGCCCTCTTCCTGTGGGCCACCATGCTGGTGGTGGCTATGTCCTTGCGACCACACCTCCTGCTTATCAGCTCCTCTTTTAGGGTTCCAGCTGTGTCACTGACCTAGTAACACTATTATTTTTTTTTTTTTTGGCCCTGCACATTTGGGCTTAGGAGAGGTCACAGGCTTTGTGCTGTTGTTAAACCCTACATTGCTCTCCCCGGTTCATTTCCTCAACACAACTTACACTCTCAGAATAGGCCTTTCATGAAATCTCTTGCAGATGAATCCCTCACAGTGGGCCACCTAGTTCTTGCTGGGACATGGGTGGACTCAAGTAAATCATAAGGAAAACAAATGATATTTCTTACAAACTCTTTCATGCACTAAGATTCATGCCTTCTCCCTGAGGATGGAAGTCACCCTTCCTTCCTCCTTTTACAGATGGTGAAATGTTAGTAAGTGGCTCGAATCACACAGCACCTTCAGTGAGTGGTAAAGCCCTTTAATTCAGACTGCATGCTGGGGTTCCTTTTTATATGCCACACATGCCAGAGTTGAACAAAACGTAAATCTCATCCCACTATAAATAGAAGGTACTGGCTAATCAGTAAAGTATCTTGAACTTTATCATTCCAAGACCCCTGGCTTCTCCAAGGCCCCTTGTAGTTTACCATTCTAAGATGATATGCCCTCAAGTTCTTCAAACCTAAAAAAAGGACGTAAGATTGGCTTCCACAGAGAAAACATATTTGTCCCCATTAGAAATTCTACTCCTTGTTACCTTCTGAATCCTGCAATGTCACATACCTCCCTGGTTTTCAACAGGGTGAAAGTTTTATGTCCATTGCCACCAAGTCTCATGGTTGCTAGTAGGAAAAATGGGCTCTAGTCCCATGGGCAAATTTCACTGTATCTTCTCCAGTTGAATTTCCTTCTTCAGTACCCATCAGTTAAGTGTCACAGACAGGCCTGCCGTTTCTGATACTAGTTGACCTATTAAAGAAAAGGCATGTGAAAAGACAGATGTTTTTGCTTTTGTTTTTCCTTGCAGACACAATAGTCCCAGCAATCTTAACCTGGGTACCCACTGGTCTACGAAGTATGCATACACAGTGCTTTTTACAAATGAAGTAACTGAGGGCACCTGGGTGGTTCAGTGGGTTAAGCCTCTGCCTTTGACTTGGATCGTGATCTTAGGGTTCTGGGATCGAGCCCCACATCAGGCTCTCTGCCTACTAGTGATCTCTCTCTGTCTCTCTATCTCTCTGTCAAATTAAAAAAAATAAAATCTTAAAAAAAAATTAAAAAAGAAAATATAAATAAAATCTTTCCAAAACATTAAGGTGAAGTAACTGAGTTTTGCATTTTGTCTGGAAACGTTGCTGCCCACTTAATCCCTACACCCTACACCTACAGGTGTAACCTGACCCCGTCACTCCTGTTTTTGAAAGCCATGCCCTCTATAGTCTTAAGTTGGTGGATATTGATCTAAACCAACCCCAAAGAGAAAATATTTTTCTCCATTCGCAAATGATCATCTGGCTGTGCTGAGATTTACTCGCTTTTTCCCCCTGCTGTTCTTGGTGCTTGCCTGCAAAAAGTCGGGATTACTTTTTATTTTCACTTAAAGTTTTTATTCAAGTATAACATACAGGCAAGGGATACCGAACAATGATAAATGTACAGCCCAAATTTCGCAGTGTGAGCACATCCATTTAAACACCACCTTAAGAAGTAGAACATTATCTTTACCCAAGAGGCCCCTTTTCTAACTTCTCCCAGTCATTAAATCCTTCCCCAAAGGCAACCACTGTCCTGGTATTTATCACCATTGATAGATTTTGCCTGTTTTTGGACATCATGTCAACAGAGTCATAAAGTATGACTTTCATGTCTGGTTTCTTTTGCTCAGAATTGTATCTGTGAGCTTTGCCCATGGTTTTTAGTGCAGCAAATTCATTTTCATTTCTGTAAAGGATCCCATTATATGATCTTATCGAACTGTATCCATTTTACTGTTGAAAGACATTTGGGATGTTTCCGTCTTTTTGCTATTGCAAATACTACTGCAGTGAAGATTTTGATAAGCTTTGGGACACATGCATATGTATTTCTGTGGGAATCTACGTAGGAGTGGAATGGCTGGGTCAAATGGTATGCCTTTGTTCAGCTTTAGTAGATACTGCTGGTTTCCAAAGAATTTACTTAACCCCCCCTGAATAGTATATGAGAGTTGTCGTTTCTCAATATTTTTGTCAAGACTCAGTTTTGTTACTCTTTTTATTTTTTAAAAAGATTTTATTTATTTATTTGACAGACAGAGATCACAAGTAGGCAGAGAGGCAGACGGGGGGGGGGGGGGGAAGCAGGCTTCCCCGCTGAGCAAAGAGCCTGATGCGGGACTCGATCCCAGGACCCTGGGATCATGACCCGAGCTGAAGGAAGAGGCTTTAACCCACTGAGCCACCCAGGCGCCCCCTGTTGCTCTTTTTAATTTCAACTTTTAATATGTGCATTTGTGCTTTTCTGATGACTGAGGAAGTTCAGTGCTTTTTCCTGTTTATGGGCCATTTGGGTATCCTCTTTAGTGAAGGGCCTGTTCAATAGGTTTCCCACTTTTTTTTTTTTACTATTATGTTGTGTACATTCTTTTATCAATTTGTAAAAATTATTTTTTCTAATTGAGTTTTTTAATTAATTACAGATATAGTAAATATCTCCTTAAACTAGAGGCGTGCCTTTTCACTATCTGAATGATGCAGTTTATGAATACTTTCCATTCTTTTAATTTCCTCTTCCTTCTGATAAAGTTTCTTCCTTGTAGACCTTATAGGACTTTTTCCTTTTTTGAACATATCAGAGAAAATGTATCTATTATATTTGTAAACTTCACTCCCTTCCCCCAATAAGTACAATATATCAAACTCATTCCATGGTAGACCTAGGAACAAGGCCATGGTCAGGACCAAAAAGATCCTACAGTAGTGCTAACCCCAGCCATTTAGTGAACATAGAGTTCTGTTTTGACACCTTTGGGGAAATAATACAAAGCAGACAGTATTTGATAATAAAATACTTTCATATTTTGTTTAGCTGTTTAGTTGTTTTTTTTTTTTTTAAATAGAGTCTTTATCTTCAGAAATACATACTAAAGGGGCACGTGGGTGGCTCAGCTCCTTGAGCATGTGCCTTTTGATTTTGGCTCAGGTCATGACCTCATAGTCCTGAGATCCAAACCAGCATTGGGCTCTGGGTTCAGCACTGAGTATGCTTGAGATTCTCTGTCCCTCTTTCTCTGTCCCTCCCCAAACTCATGTTGAATAAACAAACAAACAAATAAATCTTTAAAAAAAGATGCACTAAAATATTTACAATGAAATTTTATGATATCGCGGATTTGTTGCAAAATAATCTAGAACACAACAGTATTGGGCACAACTGGTAATTTTTGAAGTCGACAAAATGGGTCAAGGGGTGAATAAGTCAGGGGATAAAAGGCACAGCATAAGGAATACAGTCAGCAGTATTGTAGCAGCTTTGTGGCGTGACAGATGACAGCTGCGCTTGTGGTGAGCCCAGCATAACATTGCTGAATTTTCAAATCACTGTGCTGCACACCTGAAACTAATGTAACGTGGCGCGTCAACTATATGGAACATTTTTTGATGTAAATAAATGTTGAAGTTGATAATTGGCCCAGGAATTTTTTTATACTTTTGGCTATACTTTCCTAAATGAAAAGCTTAAAAGGAAAAGAGGAAAAGGGTGGGAAGAGGGGAATTGAAGATTTTGAGTCTTAAAAACTCTTCCAGAGAGTTTTGCCACGAAGAAAGGAGAATATGAGGTGTTATCTGGATCAAGGAGCAGATTTGGCTCTCTTTTCTGCATGTTTTCTCCAATGTTAAAGCATGTTTGTAAGGTATTTGGGAATAATCCAATAGAGGGGGAAATTGGATATGGCAGAGAGATGAAAGATGATTAATTACATGGTGTCTTCATGATAGCAAAAGGAGGAAGAATATTCCAAGGGGAGGAACGGCATGGGTGGAGGCTTTAGGACAGCCATGAGCCTGAAGTGTCCTAAGAACAATCAGAAGACCAGAGGGCCTGCAGAGAAATGAATGAGAGGAGTTAGGGCAGCAGGACCCCATCCTGTAGGGAATAATCACGATAACTTCAAGAAAGAAGAACGTAGCTCATCTCGTAGGGCCCAATAGGCCCTTGTAAGAAGTTGAGGTTTTCTTATTCTGGTACTGAGAAGCCACTGGAGGATTTTCATTAGGGGAGGGATATGAATGAAGTTAAGCTCAAAAATGGCCTGCCATGCTCTGCAGAAATAGACTTGTGTGTGTGCAAGCGAACATCTGTAAGCATTGGGGCACGAGGTCAGTGTGGAAGCACAAAGGGCAGTTTGGAGACCTCTTCAGTGTTCCAAGTGATAGACACTTGTCTGTCAGCTTAGACAGAGATTGTGTAAGGAGATATTATGAGTTAAACTGTGTCACCCTCGGAAAAAAAATATGTTGATGTCTGGCCCATAGAGTATGGCTTTGTTTGGAAGTAGGATCATTGCAGATATGATGAGTTAAGATAAGACCATACTGAAGTACAATGGACCCACAATTCAGTATGACTGGTATCCTTATAAGAAGACAGCCACACGAAGACAGAAACAGGCAGGGAGAAAGCCACAGAAAGGTGGAATTGGAGCAATGCATCTGTAAGCCAAGGAACACCAATGATTGCAGGCAACCCCCCAGAAGCTGGAAAGGGACAGGGAAGGATTCCACGGCAGGAGTCCCCTCAAAGGGAGCATGGCCTTGATGACACCTCATTTTGGACATACAGCTTCCAGAACTGTGAGACAATATATATTTGTTGTTTTAAGACCCCTAGTTTATGTGCTTTTTCCATAGTAGCCTTAGAAACCAATGTGAAGGTGGCAAAACTGGCCATACACATTGAAGAAAAATATATAATGTATAAGTAATATATTATTATTTGTCATTAATAATATAATTTATTGGGTGTTTTAATTATTAATTTTATTACTATTATATATTATTACATATCATGATTAATGTACTTACTGAGAAAATTATAAACATTCATTGAAGAACATGGAAATAAAACTGAATAAATTATTATTATATCAAAAGGGTCGATATCAAAGATGTCAGTGGTTCCCCAATTTAATCTATATGCTTTGATCTGTATAATCCTGAAATAAATCATAACAGAATTTTTCATGAACTTAACAAAATAGTCATTGAGTTTATATGAGAAAAGAGAGTTCTAACAGTACTCATGGCACCTTCAAGGAGGAAGAACAAAGTGGGACTTGCTCGCCTAACAGCAGGTATCAAGAGTGTTTCTAAAGCTGTAGTAATTAGACTGGTGGAAGCCTTAAAACAGTGTCAGAAACAATAGACAAATGAATAGATAATGAGCCAAGAAATGAACCTAGATAAATATGGAAAGTTGCTATATTATAGTAATACAATGAGTAGTTCTATAAATCAGCAAGAAAAATTACTGGAGAGATGTTGCTCAGACAGTATGAAAACATACATACCAGTATGTATGATTCTTATCTAATACCATAACAAAAACATCCCCAAAAGTGAAAAACATAACACTGAAACATTGAAGAGAAATTACAGAAAAATATACCTTTGCTGCTTCGTGGCAGAGAAAGACAATCCGGTTTTAAAACAGTCCAAATTATCCATGTTATCAATAAAGCCCCATCAATCAGTAAGAAAGTAAAAGCCAATAAGCACATTTAAAATATATTTAATATCACCAGTAATGAGGAAAGTGCAAATTACAACATCAAGATATCATTTTGCCCAAATAAAAATACTTAAGCATACCAAATGTTGGTTGAAAATAAAAAAAGAGAGAGAGGAAAGTGGAATTCGAAAACACTCCAGCTCTGGGTTTGGAGTGAAAATTGGCAAAACACCTGCTGAAGATGAAGTGGTAATTTCTAGCGAAGTTCGATATATGCATTCGCTAATGACCCAGAGTTGCTACTTACCAGTAAACTGTGTACAGTGACCTTGACACACCTGCATAGGGAGATAGGTATTTGAATGTTCATTATTTGTGATAGCAAACAATGGGAATGAATCTAAATGCACACCAGTAGAATACTAGGTATAATGGCATTCAGATGAACAATATTCTACAGCAATTTACATGTGCATGAATTAGTTTTTGTATCTCAAAAAAGATAGACCTCAAATAATTATATCGAAGAAAAAGATTTTATAATACGGATCAGTGACTATGAGGCTATTTATGTAAAGTTTAAAGGACACCAAACAATCCAGTGCATTGAGTTGGATCCATACGATCAAGATGGAAGGGCACTATAGCAATGTGTATCAAAATTTAATTTGCGAATTCTTCTTGAGTCAACAGTTCTACCTTTAGGAATCCATTTGTAGGAAATAATTGGGCAAATAGGCAAGGATGTGCAACTGTTGTGATTTACAAGGTGAGACTCTTCATGCCTATGAGATGATATTCCTCATAGAGTATTTTTATTATAGTAAATTTAGAAACAATTTAAAAGTCTCAGTCATTAGGTGATTAACGAATTTAGGATGTATTTACCTAATGGAAAACCCAATCTGTTCTACTGTCATGAAAGTATATTTGTGACATATGTAAAATGAGAGTAAAATGATTACAGAAAAATACTTAAATGAAGGATTCACTTTTCTTTTTTTTCAAATGTACCTACTGGGATTATGTGCATAAGTCTGGATTTATTTTAAAGTGTACAATTAGATAATGAATGATAGTTTCTTTATAGCTTTCTTTATAAAGCCCCAATATCTTTTGTAACAAGTTTACATAATATTTATAATAAAAATTAGAGATATTTTCACTTGAAAATAAGACAAAACTGAAGACAGGAGTTATTTGAAGATAAAGTATAAGAATTTAAATGGTTTCTGAAGACAATGAAGTGAAATCATTTGTTCCTAGACAGTGATATATTGTCACTTACTGACTTTATAACTCTCTCTAGGGAAGAGAGAAAGATCTAAAGACAGAACATCTCAAACTGGGGATCAGGACCTACAATAGAGCAGAGCAGAACATGTCTTCCCAACAGGAGCAGTATTGCACCCCAAGAATGGGGCAAAAATTGGTTCTTGGTGGGTGAACAAAATCTTAGCTATAACAATGGTCTAAAGCTCAGTCCTGTCCAACAAGATAGTATTGCTCAAGCTTTCATTTCTCTTATTAGAGAAAAAATTAAATATAACTTAAATGTAAGTTATCTCTATTAATGGCATAAAATTATTTACAGTAACAAAATCTAAATTATTATTATTTTTTCTTTCTAGAGACTGAAAAATACCAGAGTAGATAAATTAATTGAGAAGGACTTCACCCCCACCAAGGGGTGCATCTCTTAGGACCAGTGTGCATCTCTAGAAAGCAATTCTGCTTTTTTATTTCAGTTGTTCTGGATATAAGAACAGCAGATTTTTAGGTTTACGGTATTATTTGGACACACTGATCCTAATCACTGTTATTAATTAAACTCAGTCCGGTTCTTGTCTATAGACAAATAATAAGAACGCAGAAAAGCTATTAGAACTTAATACTTGCCCCACTAGATAGTTTCTCCTGGCCGTCCTTACCTTCTTCCAAGTTTTCCCTCACCATTCTCAAATCCTCAGCACACATACAGCTCGGGACCCCCTCTGCCCTCTTACTCACCACCTCTGCCCTGACCATACACATTACACACAAATACCCACACCCACTCAAACACAAAGGGGGGAAAGGAATGGTGGTTAAAATAACAGTGATGACAGGGCTTCTTTGTGAATGGGTTGAGGAAAAGATGTACTGTACATGCCAGGGGATTTCACTGAGCTCTTGATGGACGGGAGGGACAATGGAGGGAGGGCCTTGAAAGGATTTATGGGGGCCAGGATTAAGGGAGCATGTGAGAATGTCGTCACTAAGCTGGCTTGAGGTAAAAGAAACATGTGGAGTCCTTCAGTGAGACATTAACTAATGCTTCTGCACAGGTGCAGCCGAGGGAAGCCAACACCTTATATCAGATCCCCTTCGTGTTGTCCAGGATGTCTGTGGATGAACAAATAGGTGGCACAGATGGGGAGGCCAGGCAGGGGAGAGCATTTCTACCTTCCTTGCTCTCTAGGCTTAGGAATGCAGCTTGGCTCCATGTCCAGAACTCAGCCACCTGCTCTTACCTGTTGACCACAGATGTTCCCAGGAAGGCTGTGGGTTTCAGATCTTAAGTCTTCCCGTCACTTCCCTCTGTTCCCTTTGCTGGATGGTAGACTGCTCTATCATCTGTGGGGTCTGAGTCCATTTATAAATGTGGAGCTGAGAAGAACTCATTCTGCTCCTGATCCTATCTCTTTGAAGGGAAACTCAACCAATACAGACGTATATAGTAGGTGTGTGTGAGGGAAAACATTGATAATGTGCCTGGTATTTTTAGGAGCATTATTGCTGAAATTCTCAAAGCTGCTGTGTAAAGTAGGTTTATTTTTTTGGTTTTGTAGGTGAGAAAAGCGAAGTAGCAAGAGATTAAGAGAATTTATGTCTCAAGGTTTCAAGGATAATTGTCAGAACTAGACTGAAAATCCATTGGCATAGAATTCTAGAACCTTATTTCTACTCCATAAGCTTTTGTAGACTGAGTTTCCAGGTATGTCATTTTGTTACAACTAGAATTTCTGTTTTGATGAAATAGAGAATTAAGTAGGATAAGAAAACATCAGAAAATGTTTACGAATCCAGGGTGTTTTATCATGAAACTTTAATGCGTGTGTATCCATGATACATGAAAATCTATTTCTTTTTTTTTTTAATATTTTATTTATTTATTTGGCAGAGAGAGATCACAAGTAGTCAGAGAGGCAGGCAGAGAGAGAGAAGGAAGCAGGCTCCCCGCAGAGCAGAGAGCCCGACGCGGGATTTGATCCCAGGACCCCGAGATCACGACCTGAGCCGAAGGCAGCGGCTTAACCCACTGAGCCACCCAGACACCCTGAAAATCTATTTCTTATTGGGAGGCATAGGCAAGAGTTCAAAGGTTACTACACTACACCCGGATGTATCCCACCTACATTTTCCTCATCCCCACTTCCATCTGTTAGCCACAGGTCCTCTAAACGGTGCCATGGGACATGGGGCACCTGGGTGGCACATTTGGTTGTGTGTCTGACTCTTGGTTTCGACTCCGGTTGTGATCTCAGGCTTGTGAGAAAAAGACCCATATTGGGCACCATACTTGGTGTGGAGTCTGCTTAAGATTGTTTCTCTTCCTCTCCCTCTCCCCTTTCTCCTCACCTGCCCCTCCCCCTCTAAAATAAAGAAATGTCTTTTTAAAAAACTGGGCCATAAAAATAAGCACGTTCTCTTCTACTTATTTGAACAGGGTCAAGACAGGTTTAAGGGGGACCAAGATGTCAAGGGAAATTAAATATACATTGTAAGATAAAAGAGACTTGTGGTTTAATCATTGAGTTTTTCCCCTGGAACTTGGGTGAAGTTGAGGGCCTGTTAGTTTTCTGTCATTTTCACATTATTAATGATGCATAGAGCAGGGAAAGAAAGTAAGCAAAGGGAAGTGAGTGGCCTGGAAAATGCTACTGGGGTTACTGCCCATTTGCAGGCTTCATGAAGTTGTGATTTTTGAAAAGTATTTGGAAGATTGAACTATATTGTACCATCAAGAAGATGTACAGGAAAGAGACATGGACAAAAGTAGACTACAGTACAACCGATTAGCAAAGGTAATTCTAGGACCTTGTCCTGCTCATCATTTAAGGTCAAGTTCCCTGAATATTTTTCATGACAAAGCAGAGCACTCAGCATTTAGAATACTGAAATCAAGTCAACCGGGCAACCATCTGTCTTATAAGCAGTAACTTTATTTACTCACACCTTCCCTTCTTCATTTGGTTAAGAAATATCACTGGAAATTTACTGTTCCTTCCAAGGCACAATGCTAGAGGCTGTGAAGTACCCTTCATAGAAGAAATGGTGGAGAGAGAATTCAATTAAATAATCTAGTGAACATTGAAGAAGACGATTAAGTCCAGAAGTGCTAGAAAAAAAGTTGCTGTTTTTTTTTTTAAATCTCCTAAACTCTTGTAGTGAGCAGTGGGAATAATGGGTTCCACCTGCTAGGATATTTTGCTGGATCACAGCAAATTTTCTTGATCAAAATGGAACTCATGTATGTAGTCAGCTAAAGAAGCTGATTTTTGAATCTGGATTATATAAAACCATGAACACCTCACTTTTCACCTTCAGTTTGGTCATCCGAAGCGTTTTCAGACTTGTCCACAATTATTCGTAGAGAATTACTCGAATGACATATATGTAGACTTGAAGTGGGCCCGAAAGCTAATCTAGTTCACCTGGCTCATTCACAGCTATAGGAGCTAAGGCTGGAAAAATTTAAGTGACTTACTCAGGGTCATTTTGTGAGTTAGTAGCCAACTTGGAATCTACTTTTGGCTTTCTTCTTCCTTTAGGAGAGGCACACAAATCACTCCTCAAGTCCTTTGAAAAAATAAAATGCTGTTCTTTTGAGTGAACAGAAAGGAAGAGAGAAGAGTTTGGGAGAAAGATAGGGCATTTATGATATCTTTTCTCTCTGTCCCCAAACTTCAGAGTATTTTTACCAAACACACTCTCTATTGTAAAGAAGCCCTGGTGTCTTCCACATGTGTGGCCTTTGGAGAATACTTACTCTCTTGGTTGGCTCATTACCTGTCCTCAGCTTTCTACCACATCATTTCAAAGAAGCTGGGCTTCTCGAGTCTGGAGTTCCTCAACAACAACGACTTCATGTCTCACTTACTTTGAGGCAGGGGTTGGTGGAGCTCTCTCCTTTTCTACGCTCGCTCTTTCTTCTCAGGTTTTGCTTTTACCTGTGTTGAATTTTAGTTAATATTTTCTTACATTACTAAGAAAACCAAACTGCGGCCAGGTACTTTGGAAGGAATGTCTGTGGAAATCATAAAATGCTTCCTCTTAATCCAGTATGATTAATTTTTCCAGAGGAATTTTGAGTCTATTAGGCTTGTTTTTATAGCAGTTACTGAAAAAGGATATCTGTCAGGCATGCCTTATATTTATTGTAGATACCGTTGTTAACGAATTGAAGTCAACATATCACTTTTCAGTTTTTAAAGTGGTGGGTATCAAATGAATAACCAGAAACAAAACTTGTCAGTTGTGTCTGGAAAGCCATTGTTCAACACACACTAAATAAAACACGGTGCCTCACTTTCAAAGAGATGAGAGCTCAGTTTTTTAAAACCCATCACCTAGCCTCACCTCACACAGAAACAAGCAAAATGAGGCTATTTCTTCTCATAGGATATATAGCTCTTTCAGGAACAGTGGCTTGATGACCACCTAGAAATGTAAAGAATCATCATTGATTTTGGAGTTGACTCTTTAGTGATGTTTAGATGCTTAAGTATAAAGAACATGTACTTTCAAGTCAGAAAGAACTGGATTTAAATACAGGCTCTTCAACTTCATTATCTGTATGACCATGGATATGTTATATTTTCCTTTGGGAGATTCAGTTTCTTCATCTGCTAATACTCATGATCAAAGTAAAAGTGAAAACTGAAAATATTGAATTTTTGCCTTTTTAGCATTTTGCTGCATGTAGTCCATGAGACAGAATCTTTTTAAAACCATGTCTCCTCACATTACTAAATGGGTAAAACTCCTGCATTACATATTTAATTCTAGACACAACTCAAGACTCTTCTAAGTCTGGTCAATTCTCTATCCCATATGTCCAACAAAGTTGTAAAAATCTTGAGTTCTTGAGTGATAGTATATGCATCTTGTGTTTCATTTTCTCCCACAGAATCTATTGTACTCCCTACATAGTGAGGGATTAATGGAACTAAAAAATACATTGAATCTAATTGGTCTGAAAATGGCTAAAAGGAACTTTCAGTGAGGAAATGTCTTATGGAATATAGGCAGTGGGGTTAATTATTTGTGTTAGGCAGTATAATAGCTCCCCACAGATGGCTATATCCTAATTCTCAGAACTTGTACATGTGTCAGTTTCAATGGCAAAAGGGGTTTTTCAGATATGGTTAAGTTGCATGATCTTGAGTTCAATCTAATCATATGATTCCATTTAGGAATTCTAAACTACAAAATCATACGGTAATAAATTCGTGTTGTTTAAAGCTACAAAGTGTGTAATCATTGGACATAGCAACAATAGAAAAATACATTATTTCCCGAGGAGGCTTTTGCTTTTAAGCAAAGGAGAAAAGAAATAGAAGAAACGAGATATGAGTGACCAGAAATGCTTATGAATATATATATTTTTTCCTTTCAGTTCTTGGAAATTCAACAGGGAGCTCAGCATCCTACTGAGAAGGATGAATCAGAGATATGCTGTCAGCCGAATCGAATAAGAGGTTGGTCTCCTAGTTATGAGGTCAAACTAAGAGTGCATAGGGGATGAACCCCTCCCCTCCATATGACCTTTTGAGGGTAAATGCCCTAGTTGAGCTGAGACCTAGGGAAAGAAAAAGGACAGATGGTTTGCTTCAATTCTGGTACCATTAATTATCAGCTCTCTGCATTTGGGAAGTCCCCCAAACTACTCTAAGCTTCAGTGTCCTCACCTGTCAAATTACGAATTTAAATATACTTTACTAGTGGAAGTGACCTGTAGCCAACAAACACAAATCCTTAGCACAATTCTGTACACAAGTTAACATTAAAAAAAAAATCACTAGCCATTTTTAGTTATTATTCTTATTTGAAAATAATTGAGATCCCTGAACTCTAGCAAACTAAAACAAGGTAGCCACATGGGATTAATTTATTTGATCAATCAAAAGATTTCACTTTGTATCTGGGACTGTATCAAGCACTGGAGATAAGGCAATGAAAAAAACAAACACAGTCTTACAATCAGTGAAGTTATCGTCTCCCAAACAAGAGTAGTTAAAAAAAAAAATGGTGCGTGTATTTAGTGTTTTCAGACAGTAACAAGGTAAGTGAGTGATGATAGAAACTGATTTAACACAAGTGCTTATAATCTATATCATAAATAACATTGGAAATATGTGAGCTTTATAATGATAATCATATATATTTATTGAGGATCCCTATTATAATATTAAGAGAGTGAAAGTAGAACAGCACTGATTAATGTCAGAAAAGCAGAGAAATTATATTAGTGTCCTAAGGGGGGAACTGCTCTGGTTTTTCACTGCTGTTCTTTTTGGGCCAAGTTCATTATTAGAATTAAAGTAGTGCCAAAATCTCAACATTGTTAAAGAAAAGTTAAACGAAATAAAAATAATAATCAGTTCATCCAAACAGCAAACGAGTGAAATGATTTATAAGGGAAAAAAAGATGACTTAAACTTCCCTGGATAGTATACGGAGAGTAAAAATTCTTGTTTCTGAGTTCTGCTGTAGAAGGAATATAGGATTTTCAGGATCAAATAAGAGAGAGTCGGGAAGCAAGAAATTTTATATCTATACTGTTTAGAGTTTAGGGGCAAGGGCCAGCTCATGCAAGGGAAAGGAAAAGGATCAGAGTTCCTTGGAAGGCAGTGTAGTTGTCATGATGGTGAGGTTATTGCAACCATTGCACAAATATGGCTTTGAGTGGTCATGGCAAATCTTACTTCTATATATTCCTTAAAATACTTAATCTTTGCCTATCAAATGAGTATCTCAATGTGGTCTTCATTTTCATTTTCTTGAGTGCTAATGGGTTGAATGTGTTTTCATGAGTTTATTTGTCCTTTGAGTTTCCTCTTCTCTGAAATGCCTGTTCATGTCTTTAGTCCATTTTTTCTGTTAGAGAGCTTGATTTCTTTTTTAATTTTATTTTTTTTCTTTTTGAGAGAGATAGTGTGTGAGCTGCGGGGAGGGGCAGAGGGAGAGAGAGAATCTTAAGCAGGCTCCATACCTAGTACAGAGCCGGATGTGGAGCTCCATCTCATGACCTGAGCCAATCAAGAGTTGGATGCATAACGTACTGAGCCACCTAGGCACCCCTCCTTTTGCTTGTTTGGTTTATCTTGTTTTCTTATTTTAGGTTTCTGAGGTGAGAGCTTAGATTTTTGATTAAAGGCTTTTCCTTTTATTTAAAACAGCTTTAGAAGAATAGGTATTAATTCTTCTTTAAATGTTTGATAAAATTTTCATGGGAAGTCTTTGGGCCCTGGACTCTTGTTTGTTGAGATATTTTTGATTTCTGAATCTATTTCTTGGCTGGTTATGGGTCTGTTCAAATTTTCTATTTCTTGCTGTTTCAGTTTTGGTGGTTTATACATTTCAAGAAATTTATCCATTTCTTCTAGATTGCCCAATTTGTTGGCATATAATTGTTCATAATAGCTTTCCCTTTTATTTAAATGTATATGTTTAGTGTAATAAATTTCCCTCCCAGCAGTGCTTTAGCTGAGCCTCCCAAATTTTGATATGTTGTATTTTTTTATTCAGTTCAATGTATTTTATAAAAATTGCCCTTGAGATTTCTCTGGTGACTCATGGATTATTTGGAATGGTGTGGTGTAGTTACTAAATGTTTGGAGATTTTCCTCATATCTATTATTAATTTCTAGTAGATTTTATTATAGTTAGACAACACACTTTGTATAATTTCAATTCTTTAAAATTTGTTGAGGTTTGTATGGCTAAGATGTATCTTCATATGTGCTCTGTGGGCACTTGAAAAGTTGTATTCTGCTCTTACTATATGGGGTGTTTTTTAAATGTCAGATCCTCTTGGTTGGTGGTGTGGAGTTCTACATTTTTGTTGATTTTCTGTTTAGTTGTTCAATCAAGTTTTGAAAGGGGACATTGATGTCTTTAACAGTAATTGTGGATTTGTCCATTTCTTCTTTAAATTCTATTAGTTTCTGCTTCGCATATTTTTCAGCAATGTTGTTTGCTCACACAAATTTAGAACTGGTATGTGTTCTTGGTAAAGTCACTCTTAATCTCCTTCTCCATCTCTAGTAATTTGCTTTGCTTTGGTATCAATATAGTTACTCTTGTTTTCCTTTGAGTAGCATATGCATGATATATGTTTTCCATGCTTTTAATTTCAACCTAAATTACCTCAGCTTGAATGGTAAAAGACCCTTAATAGATGCCAGCACCAAGGTGTCAAAAATTTTAGAGTTATCTGATAAAGACTTTAAGCAGCCACGATAAAAATGCTTCAGTAAGAAATTAGAAAAAAACTTGAAACACGTAAATAAAATAGAAAGCAGAAAAAAAAAAGGAAATGCTAAGGGAAAACAAATGGAAATTTTAGAATTAAAAATTATAGTAATGAATGAAAAATCTCAGTGGATAGGTTTAAGAGTAGACTAGAAGGGAAAGAGGAAAGAATCAATGAACTTGAAGGTAGGCCAATAGAAATTACTCAGTTTGAAAAACAGAAAATAAGCTGGAGTAAAAAGAGAATACAGTTATAGAACCCTGGGGAACTTTAGCAAAATACCTAAAACTCTTGTTAGTAGTCCTAGAAAGAGAAAGATGATAAGGCTGAAAAATATTTTAAGAAATAATGGCTGAAAACTTTCCACATTTGGCAAAAGATTCATGTAAACATACAGATTCATGAAGTGAGCCTCTAACAGAATACAAGGAAATTCATGCCAGGAAGCAGTATATTTAAACTTCTGAAAGCTAAAGATCAAAAAAATTTTGAAGCAACCAGAGGAAAACAATGCTTACCTACAAGAATAAAATAATACCACAATGGATTTCTTGTAAGATACCTTGGGGGCCAGAAGGAAATGGCACATTATTTTTCAGATGCTTGAAGAAAAGTAATGTTAATTCAGCATCCTGTATCAGTGAAAGTAGTTTAGGAAATAGGGGGACATTGAGTCATTCTCAGATGAAGGAAAAGAGAGATAATAGGGATAATTTGTTCTCTGCAGACCTGTCTTTTTAAAAATTCCTAAAGGAAAAGGCTGAGGCTTTTTTAAAAACACTTAAAGACAGAGTATATCAGGCACTGTCACCTGGGGCAAGGAATAATAGTTGGGGTAAACAGTAGACTACCGAAAATTCTTTATAAGAAAGGCTGAGGAATAAGATGCTTTGGGGAAAAAAGACTTTATAAAACTCTCACAAATTCCTAGGAACCTAGAATGCCACACACATGCCCAAGTCTGGGTGCATATTCAGAAAAGACTTAAGATGTGTCTAACCTCTCACCTCTGGCCGAACTTCACACTCTGCAAGCAGGATCCAAAGGGGAGAGCATAGTTGTGGACTGCTTGTCTGAGTGGTAAAGGCATGTCCTGGCACACATTCATAGCCCATCTGCAAAGACTGGGTGGTGTGTGTTTTTGCACACATGCATGCACACATGCGTGTGCATAGAGGTGTTTGTGTGTTCCTACATTTGAAGAAACATCTGTTGCATAATTAGCTGACCACTAAGCTAGTGGTAGAGAGGCTTCAATACCACTCATAACAAAGAGCACAGACTTTCAAAATTAGTTTAAAAAGGCCATTAAACTAACAGTAGCTGGGATGCCTGGGTGGCTTAACTGACACTAAGCATCTACATTCAGCTCAGGTCATGATCCCAGGGTCCTGGGATCAAGCCTCATCTCTCATCGGGCTCCTTGCTCTATGAGGAGCCTGCTTCTCCCTCTGACTGCCACCTTCCCTGCTTGTGTGCTCCTTATCTGTCTCTCTCATTCTTGCTGACAATAAATAAATAAAAACTTAAGAAAAAACTAATAATAGCTACAGTAACAATACACATAGGGACAGAGGATCATCTGATTTCTAGAGTCATCACATTATAATATTCAAATTTCCCTGCAGAAAAATTAGAAGGCATCCATGCAAAGAAATAAGAAAATATAGCCCATATACAAGGTAGTTAATAGAAAACATCACGAGTGCCTGGGTGGCTCAGTGGGTTAAGCCTCTGCCTTTAGCTCAGGTCGTGATCCCAGGGTCCTGGGATCAAGTCCCACATCGGGCTCTCTGCTCGGCAGGGAGCCTGTTTCCTCCTCACTCTCTTTGCCTGCCTCTCTGCCTACTTGCGTTCTCTCTCTCTGCCAAATAAATAAATAAAATCTTAAAAAAAAAAAAAAAAAAGAAAAGAAAACATCACAGAGGAGAGCCAGACATTTGCCTTACTAAACAAAGACTTTCAATTGACTATTTTAAATGTGTCTAAAGGAAACAATGAGGGTGTTGTTTCATCCAATAGAGAATATCAATAACAACCAGAAATTATGTAAAAAAGCCAAAGAGACATTCACAGTTGAAAAGTACAGTAGCTGAAATGGAAATTTCCCTAGATGGATTCAACAGAGAGAGTAGGCAGAAGAAAGAATTTATAAACTTGAAGATAATTAAAATTATCTAGTCTGAGAATATAAAGAAAAAAGAATGAAATAAAGATGAACAGTGCTTAAGAGACCTGTGAGATATCAACAGCCATATTAACTATCCTTAATAGAAATCCCTGAAGATGTGCGAGAAAAAAGGACAAAATATATATTTGAAAAATAATGTGTAAAGACTTTCCAAAGTTGGTTAATATAAATTTGTACATTAAGTAAGCTCAATAAACTCCAGGTAGACTATTGCAGAGAACTTTATATAAAACCACATTGTTATCAGAATGTCAAAATATAAAGAGAGAAAATCTTTAAAAAAAATAAGTCTAGGGACTCATATACATGACATCCTCAATAAGTTTAACAGCCGTTTTCTTATCAGAAACTGTGATGGGCAATGGGAAGGGATTTATTGAACATGCTGAAGGAAAATCAGTATCAAACAAGAATTCTGTATCTGGCAAAAATGTGTTTCAAAAGTAAAGGAGAAATTAAAACATTCCCAGATAAATATAAGCCCAGCATTTATTATCAGTAGATCTGTCCCATAAGAAATGCTGAAGAGAGTCATTCAGTCTGATATAGAATGATAGTAGTCAGTAACTCAAATCCAAACAAAGAAATAGAAACACTTGTAAAATAACTGCATGGGTCAATGTAAAGGTATTAATGAATTTTTGGTTTATAATTCCTCTTTGACAAATCTTTAGAAAAGATAAAAAATGACAAGGACTGAAAGTAGGGACATAACCACCACTTTCAGAAATAAAAGGTATTTTGAGAGGTATTATGAGAAACTATTATTAATCATACACCAACATAGTAGGTAATCTACATACACATAGTCAAAATTGACTCAAGAAAAACAGAAAATCTAAATAGACATATAACAAGTGAAAAGATTGAATCAGCAATAAAAAACAAAAACAAAAAAGAAACAAACAAAAACTTTCCACAAAGATGAACCTAGCTTCAATTGGTTCCATTGGTGAATTCTACCAAATATTTTAAGAATGCTTAACATCTATGTTTCCAACACTCTTCTAGAATGAAAGAGGAGGGAACACTTACCCAGTGTTACCATGATATCAAGGCAAGTAAAAGATCACATGAAAAGGAAACTGCAGACCAGTATCCATAATGAACACGGATGCAAAAATCCCCAAAAGAACCCTAGTAAATGGAATCCAGTAGCATATTAAAAAGATTATACACCATGACTAAATAGGATATATCCCAGGAATTCAAGGATAGTTTAACATATGAAACTCTATCAGTATTTACATCATAGTAATAGACTAAAGAACTCCATATGATCATCTCAGTTGACAGAAAGTATCTGTCAGCATCCAATACCCTTTCATGATAAAAAATACTACAGAAACCAGGAAAAGAAGGGAACTTCCTCAGCCTGATAGAAAGCATCTCTGCAAATACATAGCTAACATCATATTAATGGTGAAAGATTGAACGCTTTCTTCCTAATAGCAGGAATATGATATGGCTATCCACTCTCAGCCACTTCTGTTGAGCATGATACTGTAGCGTCTCACCAGGACAATTAGGCAAGGAAAAGAAATAAAAGACACTCTGATTGGAAAGGAAGTAAAATGATCTCTAGTCATAGGTGACATGATTTTATATATCAAAACCCCTAAAGAAGTCACAGAATATTATTAGAGATAGTAAATGAGTTCAGCAAAGTTGTAGCATTCAATGCCAATATACAAAATCACTTGTATTTATATACACTAACAATGAACAAACAAAATGAAATGAACAAAACAATTCCATTTATAAGATCATCAAAAAGAATAAAATACTTAGGAAAAAATTTAACCAGGTGGGTACAAGACTAGTACATGGAAAACTACAAAAGAAATTAATGAAGACCTAAATGAATAGAAAGACGTTTGTGTTATAGATTCAATTAATAATATTAGTTATTGCTTAATGTTAATTATTTGATAGTGATTTTAATAATTAATATCAGTATTGTTGAGATGGCAGTAGTTCCCAAAGCAAGTAGGAGAAAAGGTGCAATCCCTTTGAAAATCTCAACAGGTGTTTTGGAAAAAAATGGAAAATCTAATTCTAAAAGTCAAATGGAATTGCAAGAGGCCCCAAGAGTCAAAACAATGTAGAAAAAGAAATAATTCAGTGATGGGTCCTTACTTCCTGATTTAGAAATTTATTCTAAAGATACTGTAATCAAAACAGAATAGCAGGGGCATGAAAATAGAGCCCCTGATCAATAGATCAATGGAATGGAATTGAGAGTCCAAAAATAAACCAATACCTCTATAATAAATTAATTTTCAACATGGGTGCCAAACCCATTTAATGAGAAAGAACAATGTTTTTTTAAAAATGATGGTGGAACAACTGGATATGCACTTGCAAAAGAATATAATTAGATCATATACAAAATCAACTCAAAATGGATTTAGAAATCTTAATGTAAAAACTAAAAATATAGAACTCTTAGAAGGAAATACAAGGATAAATCTTCATGAATTTGGATTAGGCATTTTTCCTAAAGATGACACCAAAAATAGAAGCAACCAAAAAAAAAAGTAGATAAATTGGATTTCATCAACAATTAAAAAATTTTGTGCATGAAATGGCATTACCAAGAAAGTGAAAATATACCCTACAGAGTAGGAGAAAGGATTCACAAATCTTTTAACTGATAAGGGTCTAAGATCCAGAATATATAAAGTATCTTAAAACTCAGTAAGAGACAAATATAATGCAATTTAAAAATAGCTGAAGGGTCTGTATTCACATTTTTCCAGAAAAGATATGCAAATGCACTATGCAAATGCAATGAAAAGATGCTCAACATGATTGGCTATCAGGTAAATACAAATCAGTACCTCTATAAGATACACTTCATATTCTCTGGGATGGCTATAATAAAAATGGCAAACATTAACAAGCATTGAGGAAGGATGTGGATAAGTAGAAATCTCACACATTGTTGCTGAGAATGTAAAATGGTGTAGTCACTGTGGAAAACAATTTGGCGGTTCCTCAGAAATTTACACATAGTTACCATATGACCCAGCGATTCCACTCCTAGGTGTACACTTAAGAGAATTGAAAAATTAATGTTTAGAAAAAGGTTTTATATGAATTTTCATAGCAGTATTATTCATAATATCCCCCAATAAGAATAAATCAAATATCCCTCAACTGACATATAGAGAAATAAAGTATCTATCTGTAAGTAAAATAGTCCACTATCTATAAGTGCACTATAGTCCACTGGGCTATTTCTTAGCCATAAAAAGAAAAGATACGTGTCACAACATAGATAAACCTTGAAAACATACAGAGTGATAGGAAACAATCACAAAAGACCATATATTTTATGATTCCATTTATATAAAGTATCTAGCATAGGCAAATACATAGAGACAAAAAACCAAACAAACAAACAACTGGTGGTTACCAGGAGGTGTGCAGAGGAGAGGAGGTGAGTGATCATGTAACGGACAGGTGTGTCTTTTTGGAGGTGCTGAATTTTTTGGAATTAGATTCTGGTAAGGGTAATGGTTGCATACATTGTGAATGAAATAAAAGTCACTGCATTATCAACGTCAAAATGGTTAAAAGGGTGAATTTTACATCAATTTTTAAAAATGAAAGAGAAAATAAGGTTACTCTGGAGTTCACAATCTCAGGCACCTGGAAAGGGAGAAGAACAAAAGGAAAAACTTGAGGACCCAGCCTGGAACAAGGACACCGTGTCAATTCATATTCTCTTAACTAGGACACAGTCACATGGCCACAAATCACTAGAGGGTACGTTTGGATACATGGTCTAACCATGTACCCCCAAAAAACAGATAATGAACTTTGCTAAGAGCTGGTGTTCTTCACCATAGAATTAGAATCTTTGGGAATGAGCTCATGAATTTACTAAACTTCCCAGATGATTCTCATGCCGACTGATCTTTGATCGTCACTATTTTATTTTATTTTTAAAGATTTTATTTATTTGAGAGAGAGAGGGGGAGAGGGGAAAAAAACACAAGTTGGGGGAGAGGCAGAGGAAGAGGGAAAAGCAGCTTTCTCCAGAGCAGGGTGCCTGCAGCCAACTGAGAGGCTGGACCCTGGGGATCATGACCTGAGCCGAAGGCAGACACTTAACCAACCGCACCACTCATGCACCACTGATTGGCACTATTTTATTTTATTTATTTTCTTTTTATCCTTTTTTACAAATTTAAATTCAATTAGCCAACTTATAGTGCATCATTAGTTTCAGTAATTTATCAGTTTTGTATAACACCCAGTTCTCATCACATTACATGCCCTCCTTAATGCCCATCACCCAATTACCCCATTCCCGCAGCCACCGCCCCTCCAGCAACCCTCAGTTTTTTATCCTTGGTTACGCATCTCCCATGGTTTTTCTCCCTCTCTGATGACTTCCTGTTCTCTTTTCTCTCCTTCCACCTATGGTCCTCTGCCCTGTTTCTTCTATTCCACATATGAGTGAAACCATATGATAATTGTCTTTCTCTGATTGACTTATTTCACTCAACATAATACCCCCTGGTTCTAACCATGTCCATGTAAAATGGCAAGTATTCATCATTTCTGATGGCTGAGGTAAGTAAAACAGTCCACTATCTATAAGTGGACTTATATGATTCATCATTTCTGATGGCTGAGTAGTATTCCATCATACACACACACACACACACACACACACCCCACATCTTCTTTATCCATTCATTTATTGTTGGACATCCCGGCTCTTTCCTTAGTTTGGCTATTTTGGACATTGCTGCTATAAACATTGGGGTGCAGGTGCCTTTTTGGATCACATTTGTATCTTTCTGGTAAATACCTAGTAGGAAAATTGCTGGGTCATAGGGTAGCTCTATTTTTAACTTCTTGAGGAACCTCCATACCACTTTTTAGAGTCACTGTGTCAGCCTGCATTCCCACCAACGGTGTAAGAAGGTTTCCCTTTCTCTGCATCCTTGCCTACATCTGTCATTTTCTGACTTCTTAGTCCCTGATACTGAGTGATGTGGAGCATTTTCTCATGTGTCTGTTGGCCATTTGGATGTCTTCTTTGGAGAAATGTCTGTTAACGTCCTCTGCCCTTTTCTTGACTGGATTATTTATTTTTTGGATACTAGCCCTTTATCTAGTATATATGGGTGAGCATATATACAAATGGCATTTGTATATGTGCCATTTGTATATATGCTCACCCATTCCGTAGGTTGTCTTTTGGCTTTGTTGTCTGTTTCCTTTGCTGTGCAGAAGATTTTTATCTCGATGAAGTCCCAATAGTTCATTTCTGCTTTTGTTTCCCTTGCCTTTGGAGACGTGTCTAGTAAGAAGCTGCTGTGGCTGAGGTCACAGATGTTGCTGCCTGTGTTCTCCTCCAGGATTTTGATGGATTCCTGCCTCACATTGACGTCTTTCACCCATTTTGAGTTTATTTTTGTGTGTGGTGTAAGGAAATGGTCCAGTTTCGTTCTTCTGCATGTGACTGTCCAATTTTCCCAACACCATTTGTTGAAGAGACTCCTTTTTCCACTGGACATTCTTCCCTGTTTTGTTGAAGATTAGTTTACCATACAGTTGAGGGTCCATTTCGGGTTCTCTATTCTGTTCCATTGATCCATGTATCTGTTTTTATTGGCAGTATTTTAAACACCCAGAGCCACAGTTCTATCTCTGCCATTCTGTTTGCGGGATTCCTTTATTAGGTGGAAAAGTAAGACACAGAAAGCATTCAGAAATCTAAAAGGATTTTGGAGAAAAGGATGTGTAACTCTACTTGAAATATCGGAGGCCACAAGTTTGAACATGCTGGGTGTGTCCTCCAAACCAAGAATGTGAAATGACAAAGTCAACAGTCTCTCATTGATTCACAAAAGGGCACGAGAGAAGGAATTACAGTTGTAATACTCGAGGATTAGTTCCAAAGTACACAATTGTACTGTAAGTCCATTATTTTTTCTTTTAATGATATGAATAGATGTTTTAATATGAGCAAGACAGTATCATTTTTAATCAGTGATATTTTGGATTGTGAGCATAATTACATAGAAATGCAAGGTATTTTTCTCCATGTGCTGTATGTATAGCCAGAGTGTACCGACTAGTCAGCACGCCATGTCTAAGATTTCCTCAGTGCACAGAGCCTAAGTAGAAACATACTGTTTTAATGTGGTTTAAATGAGAGATGATGGCAGTGACAGTCATATTACTAAAGCAGAAATCTCATCAAGTCACTCACAGGCTCCCAACAGCAAAAGTAACAATAACCAGAAGCTTAACCAAAAATAGTTTTGTAGGTTTTTAGATGTCTAAAACTAAAAGTGTATCACACATGTAGAAGGTTAGAATTGAAATTCCTGGGAGAGCAAAGCTTTAGGATGAGACTAAAAAGAAAAGGATTAACTGGATTCTGGGGAAGAACTGTACTGGTTAGCTTCCTTACTCTGACTCTCATTCTGCACCAACGGACTACCTCAAGTAAGAGGTTTCCCTCAAAAAGGGCGGGGGGCGGGGGGGATAAAAAGAGAGTAGAGTAAGGGAAGGTCGGAAGACCAGAGGGAGAGAAAAGCATAGCAAGACACACAGAGACAGAGACAAGGAACCTAGAGACGAGAAGACATTTATAAGTCATATCAACTATTCACAGCTAACATCATAGTTAATGGTGAAAGATAAAATGTTTATTCCTAAAATCAGCCATAAGACACAGATGCCTACTCTTTACGCTTCTATTCAACATTGTGTTGGAGATCCTGGCAGGAGAGTTCGTCAAGAAAAACCAATAAAACCCCTTTTTTTGGGGGGGGGGGTTGGAAAATGGTGGTTTATTAAAGCACAGGGACTGGACCTGCAGGCAGAAATTGCTGCTGCCCTGGGGCTGCTGCCCTGGGGCTGCTGCCCTGGGGTTGGGAGGGGTGGCTGATTATACACTAAAGGATTGCGGGAGTAAAAAAAAGGGAAGTTTCAAAAGAACTTTCATATGCTAAAGAAGACCTAGGAGTTACTGGAGGCCTTGCCATTGTCAAGTTAAGGTTGTTTTTCCCCTCCAGCGAGGAATTAACATTTAGACTGGGAGATTCCTGGAAGAATGTCTAGTGTCCCATCCAGGAGTGGGTCTGGGGGAGGTTGCAGGGTATCAACTTCTGCTTTGTCTTCAGCCATTCATATTAAAAGAAAAAGAAAAAACTATCTCCATTGGCAGCTGACAGTTTGCATACAGAAATTTCTAAAGTCTCCCCACAAAAGCTGTTAGAACAAATGAGTTTAACCCAGTTGCAGGATATAAGATCAATATACAAAAATGAATTATATTTCTGTATGTTAGCCACGAACAATGTGCAAATGAAATTATGAAAACTTTTCCATTTATAATATCAAAAACAGGAATGAATTTAACAAAATGAGAGAATGACTAATGTACTATACACTGTAAGACATTGTTGCAAAAAATCAATAAAGATTGAAATAAATGGAAAGACATTTCACATTCAGGCCATGGAAGACATAATATTATTAAGAAGGTCCTACTCGTCAAATTGATCAAGAGACTCAGTGCAATTTATACCAAAATCCAAGCTCTTTTTTTTTCCCCCTGCAGAAATTAACCTGCTAATTTTAAAATCATGTAGAAATTCAGGGGACGCAGGATAGGCAAAACAATCTTAAGAAAAAAGAGTTATAACTTACATGCACTTTGCAAGTGGAACATTTAACTACACAGATGCAACACTCAAGACAGCGTGGTACTGACAGAAAGACAGATCAATGAAATAGAACTGAGAGTTCAACATTAAAACCTTCACCTTTATGGTCAGTTGATTTTTGATAACAGTGTCAAGATAATTAAAGGGGAAAGAGAAGTATTTTCAGCAGATGATGCTGGGACACCAGGATAGCCACATACCAAAAACTGAATTTCAGCCTCTTCCTTCTACCTCACTTACGTAAAAATTAACTCAAAGTAAATCATATATACTTAGGGCTCAAACTGTAAACTTGGGGAAGAAAATTTAGGAGTACGTCTTCCTGGGCTTGGACCAGGCAGTGATTTCTTAGGTATGACAGCCAAGGACAACAACTCAAGAAAATACAGATACAAAGAACTTGATCACATTAAAGATGTACCACACGGCAAGTGATACCATCAAGAGACTGTACAGATCATGTACTGGCAGCAGTGTTACTGCAAATCGTCTATGGGAATAGACCTTGCATTCAGAACAGATAAAGAACTCCTACAGTTTAACAAAATAAAGACAAATAACTCAATTTTTAAAATGTCAGAGGGTTTGAATAGGTATTATTTTGCCAAGGGATATATACAAATATACAACAAGCATGTGACAAGATTTTCAGAAATGTCAGCTGTCACAAAGTTAGATGAGGACCACGATGAGATATATTCACGAGGCTGTGCGTACAATGACTATAAAGAAAGGGCTATGATCAAAAAGGCACATAATAACACGTACTGATGAGGAGGTAGAAAAATTTGAAGCCTCCTGCACTCTTGGTGGGAATGTAAAAATGCTATAGTTCTTTAGAAAACTGTTCAGCAGTGTCTAGAGTTGTTACACATAGAATTACCATATCCAAAGGAAATGAAAAGATATGTTAAAAAATGTAGGCTAGGGGTGCCTGGGTGGCTCAGTTAAGTATCTGCCTCCATCTCAGGTCATGCTCCCCTGGGGTCCTGGCACTGAGTTCTCTCTACATCTGGGCCCTTGCTCGTCAGAGAGCCTGTTTCTCCCTCTCTCTCTCTCTCTGCCCCTCCCTCTGCTTGTACTGTCTCTCTCTCTCTTTCTGTCATTCTCACTCTCTCTCCCTCTCTTGCTGAAACAAATAAATAAAATCTTTTAAAAAATAAATAAAAATGTAGGCTAACATTTATAGCAGGATTATTCATAATGAGCAAATAAAATGTGGTATATCCATACAACGGAAAATTATTTAGCCTTAAAGAACAAAGCACTGGGGCACCTGGGTAGCTCAGTGGGTTAAGCCTCTGCCTTCAGCTCAAGTCATGATCTCAGGGTCCTGGGATCGAGTCCCATGTCGGGCTCTCTGCTCAGCAGGGAGACTGCTTCCCCCTCTCTCTCTCGCCTGCCTCTCTGTCTACTGGTGATCTCTGTCAAAAAGGAGCGGAGAAGAGCGGAGAGGAGTGGAGGAAGGAAGGAAGGAAGAGGCATTTTGATTCAGTATTATTCCGCTTGGATAAATCTTTAAAACACTATGTTAGGTAACCTTTTACAATATACCACATACCCCGTGATTCCATTTATATGAAATGTGTACAACAGGAAAATCTAAACAAAACAAAACAAAAAACCCCAGGAAAGTCTGTAAAGACAGAAAGTAGTTCAGGGGCTGGGTATGGTTGGGGGAAAACATGTGCTGAAAAGATAGGGTGTTTCTTTTGGGGATTGTTAAAGTGTTCTAAATTTACGCTGGTGCAATGATTATACTACTCTATGAATATACTAGAGACTGTTGAATTGTACGCATTAAATGGGAAGATTTTAGGGTAAATCAGGTATATCTCAAAGATGTTTAACATAGTTTATAATTAGTATGCAAATATGGAGTATATTTGAAAACTTACTATATAGTAAGTTACTACCTACTATAGTAATCAAGACAGTATCATACAGACAAAGGAATAGATCAGTGGAATAGGGCTGAGAGTCTGGAAATAAAACCCTTCCATTTATGATCAGTTAATTTTTAATATTTTTAAAATTCAGGTATAATTAACAAACACTGTTATATTAGTTTCAGGTATATAATATAGTGATTCAACAATTCTATATCTTTCTCAGTGTTCATTACCTTTAAGTGTACTCTTAATCCTCTTCACCTGTCCCGCCTGTTCCCCCTCAACCCCACTTGCTCTCTGGTGACCAGTAGTTTGTTCTCTCTAGTTAAGAATTTGGTTTTTGGGGGCACATGGGTGGCTCAGTTGGTTGAGAGTCTGCCTTCGGCTCGGTCATGATCCCAGAATCCTGGAATTAAGTCCCACATCGGGCTCCTTGATCAGCAAGGAGTCTGCTTCTCCCTCCCCTGCTCCGTCTCACTTTGTCTCAAATGAATAAGTAAAATCTTAAAAAAATTTTTTTTTTTTAATTTTTTGGTTTGTCTCTTTTTTTCTTTGTTTTGTTTTCTGAATTCTACATGTGTGGGAAATCATGTGATCTTGGCCTTTCTCTAAGTTATTCCACTTAGCAATACACTCTCTAGCTACATCCACGTCCTCCCAAATGGCAAGATCTCGTTCTTTGTTATGCTGAGTACTGTTCCATTGTGTATATGCACCCCCTCTTCTGAATCCATTCATCTCTAGGACACTTGGGTTGCTTTCATATCTTAGCTGTTGCAAATAATGCTGCAGTAAACATAGAGGAGCATATATCTTTTCAAATTAACATTTTTCTTTTCTTCGGGTAAATGCCTCGTATTAAAATTAATGGATCATATGGTAACTCTATTTTTAACTTTTTGAGGAACCTCTGCACTGTTTTCAACAGTAGCTAAAGCAGTTTGCATTCCTACGAACAGTGCACAAGGATTCCTTTTTCTTCTCTTCCTTGCCAATACTTGTTTTTTGTGTTTTTGGTTTTAGTCATCTTGGCAGGTGTGAAGGGGTATCTCATTTTGGTTTTGATTTGCGTTTCCCTGATGATGACTGAGGTTGAGCATCTTTTCATGTGTCTGTTGGCCATCTGGATGTCTTCTTTGGGAAAAGTCTATTCAGGCCTTCTGCTCACTTTTAATTGGATTTTTTTTTTTTTTACTTGTATAAAGTATTTACATATTTTTGATATTAACTCCTTATTGGATATTTATTTGCACATACCTTCCCCTATATGGTGGGTTGTCTTTTTGTTTTGTATATTGTTTCCTTTGCACAAGCTTTTTATTTTGGTGTAGTCCCAATAGTTTAATTTTGCTTTTATTTCCTTTGCCTCAGGAGATACATCTAGAAAAATGTTGCTATGACTGATGTCAAAGAGATTATTGCCTATGCTTTCTTCTAGGAATTTTATGGTTTCATGTCTTATATTTAGGCCTTTAATCCATTTTGAGTTCATTTTTTGTATATGGTGTAGGGAAGTGGTCCAGTGTCATTTTTTTGCCTATAGCTGGTCAGTTTTCCCAGCACCATCTATTGGAGAGACTGTCTTTTCCCCCATTGTATATTCTTGCCTTCTTTACTGTAGATTAATTAACCATGTAAGTGTGGGTTTATTTCTGGGCTCACTATTCTTTTCTATTGATCAATGGGTCTGTTTTTGTGCATACTTTTTTTGTTGTTTTTTTTTTTTTAGATTTTATTTATTTATTTGACAGAGAGAGATCACAAGTAGGCAGAGAGGCTTGCATAGAGACAGAGGGGGGGGAGCCTGCTTCTCTCTGCTGAGCAGAAAGCCCGATGTGGGGCTCTATCCCAGGACCCTGAGGTCATGACCTGAGCCAAAGACAGAGGCTTAACCCACTGAGCCACCCAGGCGCCCCTGTGCATACAGTTTTGATTACTACAGCTTTGTAATAGGCCTTGATTTTTTTTTAATTTTATTTATTGATTTGACAGATAGAGATCATAAGTAGGCAGAGAGGCAGGCAGAGAGAGAGAACGAGAGAGGAGGTAGTGCTCCCTGCTGAGCAGAGAGCCCGATGTGGGGCTCGATCCCAGGATCCAATGGCAGAGGCTTTAACCCACTGAGTCACCCAGGCGCCCCTGTAATAGGCCTTGAAATCTGGGTTGTGATACCTCCAGTTTTGTTTTTCTTTTTCAAGATTATACTGGCTATTTGATGTCTTTTGTGGCTTCTTGCAAATTTTAGGAATGTTTTTTCTAGTTCTGTGGAAAAGATGCTATTGATATTTTCATAGGGAGTGCATTAAATATGTAGGTTACTTCAGGTAGTATAGACATTTTAACAACATTTGTTCTTCCAATATGTTGAATTGATTTTTGATAACAGTGTCAAGATAATTAAATGGAAGAAAAATCTTCTTCACAAATGATGTTGGGACAATAAGATAGTCACATGCAAAAGACTGAATTTTATACATATGATGTATATACTATATAAAATATGCAATATTATTTATACTATATATATAAAATATTGCATATATATATATATATATATATAAAATAAATGATATAATATTTATATTCCTTTCTCTACCAAAGGGATTTCTTTTTCCTTACATGGAAGAAAAGTATGTTAACTGTAATCTGACCCAGTATTGGATTTTCATCCATTTATGTTTTTTGTTTCCTTTTTCATGAGGAGGACTAGGAAAATCCTAACATAGGAGAGAAGAGCTGAGTCAAGTAGAAACATAAGAGGTCTGCTGTGTCCCTGGCCTGGGTTTCCCATCTCTGGGGCACAGACCTGAACTGACCTAGCATGGAACATCCGCTTGCTTTAACCCCTCTCACTGAGCCTTTTTAATGGGCCGCTGCTATGAGCCGACTTTAGCCGACTTTATACTGATCAGCTGACAGGGAGGCGGAAAGGGACATTCACCCTGTAACTCATGACACATTAGAGAACTTTCCCAGGGTCACACATGTCTGATAGGGACGGGCACAGAGGGCCTTGGAGCATTTGAGCAGAGTTGGACACGCTCTGGAAGCATTGGCTTTCGTGCTGTGTCTTGAGTAGGAACTGAGGACAGTGCCTGGGTTGGGCCCTCAAGGTTCTAGTGCTGTTTCACTGGGAGGGCTCCCTAAGAGGTCCTTGGGCCCGTCACCTCCTTCTTCTAGCAGCCCTCCACACAGCTTTTGAAGAGCACACATCAGCCCCTTGAGCTAGAAGCACGCCTGCATCCTTACCGATCTCACATGCGTATCCATCCGTCCGGCGGTTATAACACAATACCATGGAGTGGGTGGCTTCCCAGTCAGAGTGTACTTTCCTACAGTTCTGGGGGCCAGGGTCTGAGGTCAAGGTGCCAGAAAGGTCAGTTCCTGGTGAGATCACTCTTCTGGCTTGTGGACAGTCACCTTCTCCCTGCGTGCTCCCATGGCCTTTCCTCATGGTGTGTGCTCACAGCAGGGAGAGTGTGAGCTCTCTGTGGTTTGTTTGTTTTGTTTGTTTCTTCTTCCTTTCTTTTAAAGATTTTATTTTTTTGAGTGAGGCAGAGAAAGTGTGAATGGGCAAGAGAGAGAGCACAAGCCGGGGGAGACAGAGGGAGAAGCAGACTCCCCACTGAGAGGGGAGCCCGATGCAGGATTCGATCCCAGGACCTTGGAATCATGACCCGAGACAAAAGCAGACACTTAGCCGACTGTGCCACCTAGGTGCCCCTGTAGTCTCTTTCTATAAGGACACTAATCTTGTCAGATCAGGGCCCCATCCTTACGACCTCTTGTAACTTAATTTCCTTATTTAGAGGTCCCCTCTCTAAACCCCTCCATACTGTGGGTGAGGGTTTTGCAGTATGAATTCAGGGGCATGGGTGAGGGGACACAGGTGTCCAGTGCATGCCAGCTGCCGTCCGCCAGGTCAGGATCTGTTCAGCCTCCCACCTTACCTGCTCATACACGTTGAACTCCAGCACGCCAGACTAGCTGTGGTTTTCCAAATGGCTCCAATATTTAGTGCCTCTGTACCTTTGCATATACTGTTCCTTTTCTTTGGAGTGTCCTTGCCTCTCTGCCATCACTTCTCCACCTGGTAAACCGTTCCCATCTCAGGGAAAAATTAATGCTTCCTGTATCATCTTCCCTGACTCTCCCTTCAGGGCTCTAAAGGCAGGTATGTACTTACTAATTAAACAGGTGACCGAGGCAAATTGCTTATTCTGTATGAACCTGTTTCCCCTGTGTAAAACGGGACCAAAATGGGTTGTTGTGAGGATTAAGGAGGGTCAAGCCCATGGAGCACCTGAAACACAGTGACACCTGCCATTATTAAGTAACACCACCCTGTGCTGTGTCTCGTTCGCAGTGGGGGCTCCTTGTCACGGCGACTGGCCTTGTTCATCTTTGCGTCCCTAGGACAGAGCCCCCAGCTGTAAACACGGGACTTTTGTGTTTCTAGGACAGAGCCCCCAGTCAGGAAACACTGACTGACCCAGCCCCTGGGAAGGACCCTTCCAGATCATCCTCTCCCTCTCCAGCTGCACAGGTAGGCACTTCCGAGGCCCAGGGAGAAGGAACTCGCCCAAGGACCCACAGCGAACTGGGGATGGGCCAGGCCTCTGGCACCAGAAAGATTCTCTCTTCTGTTTTTCATACCATCTCGCGTGATCACAGACTCAGAGACTCGTTTTTCTCTTCCCAGGAAGAACTCTCTGAGCTTATTGCTGTGATCTGGTGACAGTAAGGAAGAGTGACTTTCTCTGGGCAGATCTGTACGATGTTAAACTCTGCCCACGGCCTGGTTTCCCTGGGCTGGTGCTGCCAGGCAGCCGTAGCAGCAGCAGGGGCCATGTGGACCCGCCGGAAGCCCCTGCCAGGCTCCTAATCTCACCCCAGACGGCCTCCCCTCTGTAGTCCCATAAATCGCTCCCGAGAGCCCACCAGGCTGGACTGATGTGTGGAGTTGTGTGGCCCTGACGGTCATTCTGCTGAGTTATTACCAACGGGACGTGTGTGTATGCATTTCACACACAGGTGCAGAGGCCTCTGGAATTTGTCCAAACTCATCAGAATCAGACTGAGACAAAGTTCGTGACCCAAAGATAAGAATCTGGAGAGTTTCTGGAATACCTAATTCCCTTGACGTTTGAATCTCTTTTTTTTTTTTTTTTAAACGAGGGTTTTTTTGTTGTTGTTTTGTTGTTTAATATTGAATGGAGAACTTCCGACACACTGAATTAAAGGAGTCTTAGGCAGTACAGAGAGCTCTCTAATCTGTGAATGCAGTCTCTTGGGTTTTAGCTCCCACTCTCCTATAGGCTGTGTGGCCTTAGGCAAGTAGCTTCACCTCTCTGATCATCTATCCTTTCATCTGAGTAATAGAAGCGAACGGTTTCTAAGATCACTTGGGTGGTAACATTTTAGCTGAGTAAATGCTTCCCAAGCCCTCAGGAACTCTTTGCCCAGGCTATATGATATTCCCACCCTGCTGTGGCCGGCCTTGGTGCCACATCTCTGTTCTGTGGTGGGGGGAGAAGTAGATGGAGGATGGGCATTTGTTTTGTCACTGGAGAGTACATGACCCCAAAGAAAGAAACATTGAGATTTAAGCCTTTGTTCTGCCAGTAACATTCTATGTGGCTACAATGTAGTCACACCGTAAACACATGTTCTTAGCACAGTGAATTATATTTATTAAATTTAAGTGTGTATTAAAAATACACACTACACTTCCGGCAGTGTAAGGGGTAGAGTAGGTGCTTATAAACACTATCTGCTCCTGTCCTTTCTCTTGCTGCTTTTGCTTCTCCCTCGTGATCCTAGGGGGGTGGCCACAGTCTCCGGTCTACACTGAGCTTCTAGTGCTTTCCTCATGTGCTCCCTTGTGACCTGTCCATCTGGTAGCCTCCCCTGCTTGCAGAGAGCTGCCCTGAAATCAGACCTCACACGGTTTCCTTGGCAATCCTGTGTTCTGCAATCAAGGGACGCCCACTCCTCGCATTACGTACTGGTTATTTCAGATCGGACCCTGCAAATAGGCCAACAGGACGGGTGGCGCTTTGGATGTGGAACAGACAGGGGAGGGATTACCTAGAAACGCCGGGTCACATCAGAGCTTTGAATTCCCAAAAGGTCGGGGCAGGGGAGCCGCTAGCCGTTTGCACGGGTCTCTGCGGGGCCTTTTCGCAGCAGCATATTTTAGGTGTTTAAGTGAGGGTTGGAGCTCCCCTCCTTTCTCCTTTGGCTTCCTCATTTTTAATTAGAAATCGCCATGCTGCCCAACAGGCAATACGGTTTGGCCCTCTGCTTTCGAGGCACATCTTAAAGCAGTTTCCACCCAACTGACCAAACACAGTGTGTTTCATTGCACTGGCCACAGGGTTCCCCGAATCTCCCAATGACAAGAGATTACTTCCTGTGCTGCTCAGGGACACTTTGCTCGGGAATGGGCTCCCAGCACTAAGGTGATGCCACCATCGTCTTGTATTTAAGTAATCCATCATCATTCACGGAGTCATGGAGGGGTTCTGAGAAGGAGAGAGGGAGATGAGATCTTCCGTCCTCAAGTTCATGCAAATGCTTCTCTGGCAGGAGATAATCTTATTCCACAAATTATTCATTTACCTGCTCAGTTTGAGGGGCTGAGTAACTCACGGACAGACTCTGCACCTGGCCACTTAATTTTGCTTCTCATACATTGACCTGCCTCAGCGCAGGATGCGACTCGCTCACCAAAAAGTTATTTTATCCTCGGTGGTTATAAGCTTTCCAGTCAATTTCCCAAGGAAATATTTAATCGAGAGAAGGATAATATAAAATAGATTGGTATTTCCCATCCTGAGGGCAGCTGGGAAAGGTTCACTGCTTGCCAAAGTGTTTTCTAGGAGAAATGTTTAAACCGAAATTTCAAATGAGTGTAAAAATGACTCTTTTCCCTCTTTCCTCCCCTCCTTGTTCCTACAAATTTCTGGGAAGAGAGAAAGAAGATTTTACAATATACTAAATGTATTTGTCTCTCTCTGGGTAGTCATATCGTAACATAAATAACACAGTGTTACGCTCCCTCCAGGAAGCAATTATTGTTGTATTTTTATTTATGACCAGAGAAGCTTTACGTTTTTGGTAGACTTATTTAAAATATCCTGTTATTTGTGGTTACTAAATGCTGTGCAGAAAAGAGAAAAGTCATATAGTCATACTTGATTCATTGGACGATGTCAAAACCCTTAGTGAGTAGACCCCACAGAAACTCAGTTTTCTCTATTGATGAAAAAGGATCTGCTTCCTCTTTCCAGGATAGAGTCTGAGGCCAGGAAAAGTAGCCTGTGAAAGCCTTCCTTATACAGCTGCCCCTGGCTGCAAGCCAGCCCCTCATGCCCACCTCGCTTCTCCCAAAATCTGTGGCTTGGCAGCATAGGAGCTTTGCAAAACTTCAGGGCAAACTTGATCAACAAATATCAAATCTTCATGCGTTTTTAAAATGTATACACACACTCGTACACACACAGTCTTGGGTTCTCCCAGAAGTGTATCCTGGGCCATGGGTTTGGGGGGAGTATTTGATTTAGTTGCCGAGCCCGGGAAGCAGTAGTAGGAAGTAGTGTGGACGGATGCCAGGGAGCTGAGTGGTGCTGGGGAAACCGGAGCTCAGTGTGGCCACAGGAGGACTCATGTACGGTAGTTAGAGTCATGCCACTGGAGGAGAGAAGGAAAGGTGTTCTGTCAAGCAGAACTGTGGGCGCTCACGTAAGGTGCACCGTTAGGTTCTCAATGGTGACTGCTGAATGGCCAGATCTAGAACACCAAGAACACCTGTCCGTAGGGAAGGGGAGTGGAGACGGGAATGAGGAGTAGCTGAGAGCTGTGGAGTGGATAAACGTTCAAGAGGGACAGACTCCTCTCCCTTTTTAATTTTAGTTGCACAGTCATTTGCACGGTGCTGTAGGAATGAAAAACAAACCCAATCAGAACAAAAGCGCACTTTTCGACGCGGCTGAAATGAGAAGCAGTTTCCTTTATGGATTTCCCGGCCTTTCTCAGCCGCCTTGTTCTCTCTTAGCACCCAAAGGCCAGCACCGGGCAGCTCAGGGCAGCACGCACGTATCTCTCCGCAGCTCCTCTCTTATTTCTCGATGAAACTTTCTGACTCCTTTTGAACTTCCAATGTAGCCGGCCCCAGGGGGCTCCAGCCTCCCTTTGTCTCCCAGTGTTTTCCAGGATCTGATCAAACTCCTAATTTCATGAATTAGGCTGCTCTGATCCCGAAAGATGACCTGCTCTGGCTGGCGAGAGTAGCCAATGGCCTCACGGTCCATTCCTCTTTCAACTGTAGCCCGTTACTTCCGCTTTTTGACTATTTAATTGCAAGTGTTCTGCTTTCTAAATCTTAATAAAGTCCCATCTGTCATGCTCGTCTGGTTCTAAGCGTTCACTTCTGCTGTGACTCTGAGGGTGACTTGAATCGAGTTCACGCCCCATCTTGGGCTCCCTCTCCTACTCTCAGGGGAGTGAGAGCACGGGGGCAGGTCTTGGCCAGCATTACTCCCTCCATCCTCAACACTGACTTGGATGCAGATTTTAGCTTAAGTTGACAGGCTGTGTCCAGTACTGGTGAGAAGACATCTGTTTCCTCACATACTAAGAAATGAAGCAGAGTCTTTGCTTCTAAGGGAGATGATGCATTTTCTTATTTTTGCCCCACCTGTTAAACCAGACAAAGGTAATATAAAATACCTCTTCCCTATTGAAACTTAAATCCTATGAATTTTTTTCTCACTGTAATAAATACTGTGTAGTCAGCCTTCCATCCGTGGCAGAAAGAGTGGAAAACTTCAGTGGGGGGTTGCGGTCTCAAATCCGTAAGTGACGAAACTTGTCCAGCCCCTTGGCTGGCTGATGGGAGGTGAGTCAGTAGCACCAGCTGCGAGTAAATAGGGAAACACAAAGCCGTGGGATGGGAGATGGTCTCTTCTGTTGTCAGAGTTGTTCCAGGAGCAGCTGTTTTCCCTGCCAGAGATGACAACTATTGAGATTGAATGAGAGAGAGAAGAGGATTGTGAAAAGTTACATGGGCTGTTTGACATCCTTGTGACGGTCCTCAGCTCGTACTGAAAAACCAGACTGTGTGGTCTTCTAATTCCAGGACCAATGAGTCATGTAAACAGGGACAAAAGCATTGTTTGTTTCCTCAGTTGTAGAGACTAATACTCCCTTACTCACCTGAAGAGGGTTTAGAGAGAACAAGATAATATACAGAGAGGAAGGTCTGTTTTGTAATCACTAAGAGTAATGCTTGAAGAGACTGATTCTTAAGAAGAGGTGTAGATCATGGCTTATTTCCATGAAAGTAGCACTTGTTAGTAGGTTTTCCCTGAGCTGTACAAAGGTAGAGAATTTTAATTTTCTGGTGGGTGTGGAAGATCTGATTCTTTTAAGCTACTAACTGTACCCTGAAATTCTCAACTTTATGTTCTTGGCTAAGATTAGTGGACTGTCAGGATCTGTCTTTGGCAGGGATGAGCTATGGACTTTGCTGCTCAGGAACCAGATGCTTGAGATTAGTTTATAGCTGTTAAACCTCCCGTGGTCCTGAACGTCTCCTGAAACAGGAAATGCTTTTTCCCATGGCAAGACATACTTTATACATTGGTGATGCCATAATTGCCCCCAACCATCGCAATAAGAGTAAGGTGCTTACTGGCCTTTATGAAAATGGAGGTTGCGTGTTAATTTATAGAGAGTAAGAACTCAAGTCATAGACCCACAATCCGGCATGCGTTTTTCATTTGTCACACTTAAGTCCACTTTCTTCCCCCATGCAAGTATGCGTTAACTGGGTTGAGTGCCTACACTCTTTAGGGTTCTGGGGAGATAAGGATGGGCTCTCATGGGTGTGTTCTTGATGAATGAACGTACTTCCTGCTTGCTGGCTTGAGTCGTATGCTCAATTTGGGAACATGACATCCCTCGATCAGCTCATCCAGGGACTCAGCTTACTTTCTGTCCCTGGGTGATTGTTTCTTCTGTCCCTTGGTGAGGCCAGTGTTACCTACATCTGTTGTAGACACAGTGTTTCCATTTTTCTTCAGTGTTTCTTTATACATATCCTGCATGAACACCCTTGGCAGTCCAATGAAACTAGAGAACATTTCTCAGAATAATATTTTTTCAAGTCATATGACAAAAAATATGCTAGAATTCTGGAGGAAAACTATATTGCAATAGACTTTTATGTCTCTTAGAAGGCATTCGGTTAAGAACCCCTTCTGGGTGGAGAACACCTTTTGTTATAGAACCATTGGTACAACAACAACAAAAAGATTCCAACTATTTCTACTGAGCTTTCTAGTGCTTTTCTTTTGAAGCATTTACAGAGTTCCATGAGGAACATTTAAACTATGATAGTATCTCCTCAGTATAGACACAAAAATGTGCCCGGTCGGAAGGCTGCTATGGTGGAGGTTCTCAGATCTTGCGTTCTCCCCTCTCTGATGGATGCCCTGTCCAATGGAATGGACTAAGGCCATCCTCAGTCTTGAGTACCTGACCCTGACTAGAGTCACAGGGACTAAGGTAGGATTGTGTTGTAAAAGCAGGGAATGAGAAAAACTCGCGGTTGAGTATATGATTGGGTCACATGGGAAAGGCTAGAGGAGTCAGACCAGAGAGACAAAGTCAAAAATAGACCAACAGAGCCAAGCATTGGTCTAAGGTTGGACGCAGAGTGCGGTAGAATCCAACATCGTGTTAAGGGTTCATTCCTAATTTTGCTGGCTGTGTCATGGTATCACTCTGTCACAAAATGTCTAAGTCAAGGGACAATTGAGTGACGTTTTTAGGTAATAGTAGCAATATTTGATGTTACAGTATGGAAATCAGGTATTTTATGTTTTCTACATATTAATAACAAATTCCCTTTTGTCAAACAAGACCTAGACGTGAAAAACCAACCTAGACATGTCTCATAATTTTAGTGGGCCATATAGGAGAGTGGATTTCTTTATAGTTTCTCTCTGGCGACTTAGAAAAGTTTTGTTTGTTTGTTTGTTTGTTTTTTATTTGAGGCAGCCCATAGGTCATCCTCCTCCACAGCTGCTTAGGAGTAGCCTCAATCCTGTCCTCTGACCACCCAACTGCCTTCTTTCGCCCTCTGTCTTGACCAACAGAGCCACCTAGCGGGCGTTTCAGGAAACCCTCCAACCCAGAACTTCTAGACCATGGATCCCTTGGAGGGTCTCTTCAGAGATTGCAGCACCCTGTTCCCAGAGCCCCTGCTTCAGAAGGTCTGGGGTTGGGCCCAGTCATGTTCATTTCTCTGAAGCTCCAGGTGGTGAGCTGCTGGTCTGAGAGCCCCACCATGAGAAGAGCTGCTTTACCACAATGTTCTTTCTTGTAAGGAGGCCATGCACAGGCTGTACCCTGTGATCGTCAACAACTTCACTCACCACATTTAAAACTTCAGGTCATTTTCTTTATTTGTAATAACACACATTTGCTTGTGTAACTGCCTTTTTGGAACATTTTTAACTGCCTTTCACCTAAGATATCTTAGAAAGAAAAATCCTTTTTTCTTTTCCTCTCATTTTCTTTGGCTTTTTTGTAGTTGTTGTTGTCGTTATAATTAAGATTTTAAAAAGGAAGGAGAGGAGCCCAATATGGTCTGATAAGTATGACTAGTTAACACATTTGATTAAGTAAATAACACCACAAATTTTGAAATTTGCTAATTGCTGTTATATCCTAGAGACTAAGAAAGTGTCCAATTATTTATATCTGCACTAAAGTGGCCACTCTCTTCCACATCTTCCTCTAATGAAAAAAAAATGTGTTTTCATCAAAAGTAATATTCAGAGTAGCAAAAGTTCTTCAAGCATTTTGTTGTTAATTATGTTTTGTTTGAAACATAGAATAGTATATAAATACCTTCTGTCTTAAGGAGATTTTTGAGGAACCATGAGCCTAATTTTTAATCTCATTTCTCTGTAGAATGGTTCTGACTTCCAGAAAAATCAGCTTTTAGATGAACCTTTGGAAATGGCCTGTACATAAGTTTAGGGTCAACAGTGTTTGTGCAGTACGTTGACAACCCAGTTTGGTGCACCTGCAGAAACCACGAAGAGAGTGCATTTTGTAATAAAACACAACCAGTGGCAGAGAAGTGGATTTGTGGGGCCTAATACTTCCCGTCACGACAGATGGGTGGTGAATCTGGGTTACCCCATAAACTCCCGAGTCGTCACAGTAGTATTTGTAAAGACCTTACACTTCTGTTTCACTTGAGGAGCATTTTGAAAAGCAACCAAATAGCTCTTCCTCCCAGCTGATTTCATCTTTTCAGAAAGCAAACAAAACAGTCCTCAAGACCCCGAGGCCCGTGCCGTTGCCTCAGAGCTGACATGGCAATCTGTCAGTCATGTCCCCTCGTGCTTGTGTCTCACAGACGCGAAGATGAGACGCTCGAGTGTCTCCTTCAGTGAGAGCTCTCGGTGGAGAGGACAGATGTGCGGAGGACACCTTACCCCACCTTTGTCAGAGTCTCTGCAGCCACGGGGACTTTACGGGCCAAGTGAAAACATCCTGGGGACAGACTTGTCAACAGAGCTTTCTTTGAAGTTAGGCAGACGAGTGGATTCAAAACAATTGTTAATGTGTGAGGAAATCGGGCCTGCTTTTTCTTCTGGAAACAACCAGGACTTTGGACACAGCAGAGCCACAAGTGTGGAGGATTTACTTAGTGGGACCTTTGTAATCGGCCGCCTTAGATCTCCGGACCTCAGGGCAATAAGGAAAACCGTTTGGCAGAGGGACATGTCAGGGTTTCAGTGTTTCTTCTTGAGGAAAGAGGGAGTCATGCATCTGCTCCTTGTTCGGCCCTGAAATCCAGCTTCCACAGCCCAAGGCGTGGGAAGGTACCGGTTCACGGACACTCGGTATTCCAGAAAGTAAAGCTATTGCAGACACCCTTGACTCCAAGGACATAAGACCCTGAAGGAAACACGGGAGTCGGTGCTTTACTACCTTCTAAATACTTCCTCTCTGAGTGTCAAGTAAAGAGCCCCAAAGATGTTGGATTGTCTGTCTCTGGTTGGGAGAGAAACTCTTTGGACACAGGGCTCTATGACTGACAGGCACTCCAGACTCTGGTGCCGCGCCTGCCCCACAGAGCCCTGGGCAGAGGGTGCTCTATCTCTCCCTCGGCTATTGGAAGCAGGCCTCACACTGTAAGCAGGGCCTTGTCCCCTGTGGGCACATATTATGCTGAGCCCCACAGAGAATGATGGCCATGTTGTAATCAATAAAATTCAAATTTAAGTTATCCTACAGTCTGCTTACTTGAAATTCAAAGCCAAACTCACCAGTGGCAAAGACTGCGTTATCGGAAGAATTGTTTTATGATCAATTAGATTCATTACGCTTGTGTATTTAACTCCCATCCCTATCCAGTTTGAATCCTCTTCTTCAAATCCATTGTTTCTGCTAATTAAACAGTCCAGAATGACCTCCGGAATCCTGAGGGAGCATGGGGGACTGGGAAGCAGGGCAGACTCCGCTGCCAAGGGCAAGGGGTTTTCCAGCTTGGTCCAGCTTGGGTCCTGTTTTCCCTTCTCCCCTCTTCGCCTTCAAGGCAGGATTTCTGCCTTCTCTTGGTTTTCTCAGTCGCTGAGCTCTTCCTCTTCAAGCCAGCCTTGCCACTCCATTGACGAGGAGCCCGAGAGCCCAAGCGGAATACCAGGGCATCTCTGTCCAGCACGCTGCCCATTTGGATTTATCATGGTGGGAAATAATAACAGCATGTGCAAAAAAACAGCTGCTGCCTCGGGGTCTTCAGCACCCAAGAACAAAAATAAGGCTCACCAACCTAATATATTTTCCAGTGTGTGTCCCAGAAGTTTGAAAAGAGCTCCTTAAATTGCTTTTGTTTAAGCATTTTTATGGCCCCGGGGGGAAAAATATCTATCACATTTAGTATATGCATTTTACTTTGTGGCACTTTGAGATCCAACCATATCATCTGTAATGAAAACAGAGCAACCTTTAAAATAAATTTAAAAAAAGAAAGAAAGAGAGAAAGAAAAACTTCTCTACCAGAGACATGGCCTGAACCGGTGCCAAAGATTTCAAGCTGGTGAACCAGTAAAGGAGTCAGATAAATCAGAATGAGTGTAACAGATCTGATCTATTTCAGCTCAGATTAACCTCTTTACTGTGTCTTCAATGGCCAAAAATCCTGGGTTGCAAGAATAAGAATGTTTAATAGAGCAGAACTTCAGGGAGAAAAAAAATAAAAAGAGAGAAATTGCATAAAGAAAAGTGAGACGTGTGACCGTAGCTGTGCATGACCCGACTGTGGTGAGGGGTCGAGAGCCGGGGAGGGAAGGATTCTGTAACACGCCAATCTGAAAGACAGATTTATTTCACTTGTATATAATAATTCCAGATCCCAGTGACAATTTACATTAGTTGACAACAGCTGCTTATAGGTCAGGTAACAATAGCATTGGATAACCTCATAATGAACAAATGCGGATTTCACATCGGTGTTAATTGCATTTCATGCTCTTCGAAAACCCCAGGCAGGCTGTGTGAAAAATACAGAGCCAGGTTCTGCTTTTCTGATTATTTTTATCTTGAGGCAAAAGCCCTTTCTAAATCTTCAGAAGGAAGGTGCAGGATGAGGAGATGTGGTCATGGACCAAGTCGGTCTTTCTGGGCCAAGGTCTGTGCATGTTTTCTAAGAATGGAGGACAGACATTCAAGCTAAAAGGTTGCAAAAGATGTATAGAGAAACCCATTCCTGGGGCCTGACCGGGGCCCGGACAGATTTTATTCAGGGTGAGTAACTTATAGTGAGAGCCTAGAGGGGTCCCTTTCTCATTGTCGGTCACAATGTCGGGTTTACTCCTGCAATTTCAGTATTATAGTGAACCCAAGAGACCAGATGTGAATCCACGCCTCTAGGCTTTGGGTAAAGAGTGAGCTTCCATTCCTCATGCATCTCCCATACCCCGGCCCCCCCCAGGCCCCCCGCAGTTTTACTTCGAGTAGGACATTAAGCCGTACAACATAATGATATGACTGTGTGTCTATTGTGAACTGATCACCACAATCACTTCACATCTATCGCCTCACACGCAGAGCCCCATTATTTTTTTCCATCATGAGAACATGTTCATTCCGACATTTCCGAAGTGGCTTTGACTTTGCCTGGGATCTTGCCGCCATGCACATGCTAGTCTCGCAGGTGTTGGGTAGAGCCCAAGATTCTGTATTTCTGATGCGCACCCGGCCGATGCCAGGTGCGCAGGCCCTCAGGCCGCACTCCCAGCTGGGTTACACCCCCCTGGTGTTTCAGCAGTTTTGCAGCTCTGAACCGTACTGGAGTTTGAACTCCGAGACAAGAGGGGAGTTATATCAGATGCCACCCAAGGGTGTCACAGGCATCCGAGCAGGGACAGGTTGGCCTAGTTTCTGACTGCTCTACCTCATCATCTACTGTGATTTCTCCCAACAAATTTGTTAGGCAGTAGCCACGAACATCATTCTCATCATCTCATGTCCCCACGGGCACCCTGCAGAGAGCTATGACAAATCTCTGGATACGTGTTAAAGTCTGTGACCCTTCTTCAGCTCTGCTAGTCAAAAATATCACTTAGCGACAGGAGAATGTAAGTTTCAGACACTTACTCACTTTCCTACTTGAAAGGCCCTATTAGCATTTTAAATACGTATTAAGAAGGCAAAAAAGTATATAGCACCAGGCCGAAGAACTGTAACCTTTCATCACATCCTGAGACTGAACTGAGGTTCTCCCCTCCTGACACAACTCTGCAGGTTCTGTGATAAAACCAAGGAGATTTACATGACTTCTTGTAAACCAATATGTAATATTAATATGTGTATTTAATTTTTAATTTGATTACTCTGGCCGTATGAATTTTTACTAGGGAAGGATATGTTGTCAGAAAGTGCTCCTCTAATGAACTCTTAAGGTCTTTTTCCTAAAACTATACGAACTATGTTGTATTAGGAGTGTCTTTAGTACATTAAGGTGCTGTTCCTCCTAAGGCTGGTGAAAACTCATGTCTTAGTAGGTCACCAATGGGTTTGAGAGCTTTTCAGATAGTGGTAGTTGGACTCGTGGGATGCAAGAGGTGATTCAGTGGGATCTTGGGGAATGTCTCCTTCAGTCTGAAAGGGACTAGAAAGTCCCTCTTCTAACCCAGTTGAGATGTCCATCTTTTATAAAGTTCCTACCCCAGGTAAAACACTGAGCAAGATTATTAAAGTCTATAGGGATTTTAGAGTCATTGCATGTAAGTAGGCTGACCATAGGATTTATCATTCAAAATGGAACATTTAAAAAAATGAAATGAATGGGGCAGTAATCATTTTACAGAACAAAAGATACAAACTGCAGCTGTCCTGAGAAAACCAGAATGTGTGACCTCTCTAAATGTGACCCTGCTTTCTTATGGAGATAAAAATCCATCTGACCACATCCCAAGCCATTGGCCATCTGGCCTCTTTTCTGGAATTCTTCCAAGAAAAGGATACTCATTCCTACATAAGGGGAGCCTATTCTTCTGCTTGATTGGTTTGGTTATTAAAATATTCTTTCTGGGATGCCTGGGTGGCCCAGTCATTAAGCATCTGCCTTCAGCTCAGGTCATGATCCCAGGGTTCTGGGATCAAACCCCTCATTGGGCTCCCTGCTTGGCGGGAAGCCTCCTTCTCCCTCTCCCACTCCCCCTGCTTGTGTTCCCTCTCTCACTGTGTCTCTCTCTGTCAAATAAATAAATAAAATCTTTAAAAAAAAAATGCTTTCTGCCATGGGCATGGTATTTGCATAACATTCACTTAACTTTCTGCTTCCTATCAGATCAGCCTAGAACAAGTTGGCTGACTTTTTTGTCTGACGGCTCAAAGGGTTGAGTGGTTTTCTCTGTTAAACTAACTTCCTCAGAGCTACTTACCATGTCTCTTCCCTTTTACTTCCCCAGTTCCTGCTGGAGTGAATGACTCGTAGACTGATGATGGACTGGCTTCTCTACCAAGAGTCAGAGTCTCAGGAGAGGTCGTAGTTAGAAGAAATACGGAAGGACACCTAGTCCAACCCCTCACCCAGCACTCAAATTTCCTCTAAGATACCCTTCCAGGCTTTTGCTCCCTTCTTCTTCAAACATTTCCAGTGAGTGTTTTCAGAAGTAGACTCTTCCATCTTTTCCCAACTCATAACTGAGTGGAGAATGTTCTGCCTAAGCTCTTCAAAGTCTGTTGCAACATCTACTCTTTGAAGGGTTTTATCATAGGTTAAAATTAATTCTAAGAATTTGCTCACTCTCTCTCTCTCTCTCTCTCTCAAATAAATAAATAAAATCTTAAAAAAAAAAAAAAGTAGTATGGCCTGGACACAGGCGAGGACCCAGGGTCCCACTCTGGACATCTTCTTACTGTTACACCCATGGTCTTGTGTGTTGTCCGGTGACCATGTCTAGACTTGGGAGTTGGTTTGCTGAGGTCCTGTGTGGCCAGCAGCCGAGTCCGTGGGCTGCGGGAGCTGGATCAGACAGAAACAGAACTTGGGGAAGGTCGAGACAGACTGCTAGGTCCCTGTAACAATCTGAGTAGGAAACGTGTCTCAGGGCTGCACAGTGAGGCTTAGCATTTCATTGCTTTGTTCACTTCTTAACCCTGAAAACATAACCGGCAGGGTCTCAGAATTAACTCCCAAATTCCTTCTTCCAATATGGGCATTGTAATTATTCTTCCTAGTTATGAATGTTTTAAACACACTGTACGGAGAGCAGTATTCAATATGCAGACACCGGTGAACCTACCCCACAAATTTAATGAGTATCAACATATATCCATACATTTGTTTCATATCTTATTTATTAAGAAATATTCTTAATATTCCTTAAGAAATAGAATATTGCAAAGATGATTAAAGCCCAGCCCTCTCCCCATCCCACATTCCCTTCCTCACCAAGAATAAATGCTGCCCTGAGGTTAGCATATACTGTTTCAGTACTTTTTTTTTTTTACTTTGGAACACATGTACATAGTCTTTTAAAAAAGGGAAAAAATGCATGTATAGTAATTGTGTACTTTAAAGTTTTACGTAACTGGTATTTTTCTCTAGGAATCTGTTTCTGACTTTGTTTTTTTCACCTGATACTATTTTTTGATATTTGTTCATGTTGCTACTTGTGAATCAAATTCACTCAACTTCACTTCACTATAGGATACTGTAATGAATAAACCTCCTCTTTTGTGTATTCACTGCTCTCTTGAGAGATATTTTTACAAAAATATTCTGGGAAGGAGACTCTAGAGTTGACTGAGGGATCCTTCCTCTGGCTTCCATTGTATTCTCGGTATGGCTTTTCTGTAGCATTTATCATACTATTTTCGTCACTGATTATCTTTCTTCCTAACTAGACCAAAAAATACTCAAAAGCGGATACGATTCCATTCATTCACGCAGTCATTTTGATTACCAGTTATATTCGAGGCAGTTCACTGTGTATATATTGAAAGACAAAGACCGAAAATTCCATAATTAGAGATACAGTCTAGAATGGAGGCTATGAACTGGACTAGAGTTTTACGGACTAGATTCATCACCGAGTGGAGTCTGACTTTGTTTTGTAGCGAAGCAGACCAACACTGAGTCCTTGAGAGGACACCTACAGATCTGAGGCTCTGGCTTCCCTGCTCCCAGCCCTGTTCTCCTTCCTTGGGCGAAACTGTCTGGGGCTGCTACTGCCTGTGCCCTTTGCATGGGCCTTTCTCAACGTTGCAACTTCCCTCATTGATGGTAACTATTTGGTCCTCATGAATCTTCAGGCTTGTGGTGCTTCACACAGAGGAATGCGGGGGAGCCAAGGCTGATGTCCTGTCTGTGGAACAGAAAGGGAGGAGGCAGTAGGGTCCGAGTGGTAGTAGGGACAGCGTTCCGGATACGGATTACCTGCACTTACCACACAGATGGTGCTTTGTTTCATTCCCCATGCAGCTGGGTTCCTGCGAGCTTCTCCCTGTGTTTCACTTCGTTTTGCTTTTCATGAGAATGACCCATTATCTAAAGTTGGTGTCGACCATAATTTCATTATTCATATTAATTCAAAATGGCCTCAATTATGCCATATAGTGTTTTCTCAAATTCTACCTTCCATGATATTAATATCCATTTTCCTTTGTTTAACTTTGCCTTTTCCTGGTGGATCTTTGTTCCTCCTTTTTTTAATTAATAAATTCTTCCTATCTTCTTGTTGTATAGGTTTTTCATATATGATATATTTTTGGTTTGGGACTATTTACTTTTTGATAAAGAAATAGAATCATTTTCTATGTACTGCTTTTGTGTTTTAGTAAGTAAATTGAAACAAATAATTTTTAATTTATATTTTGTACCTTATTTTACATCTTCTGATTTTGGTACTCTCCTCTTTTGTGTATGTTTTTGGTGGTTTGTTTTGTTTCTGCTGTGTGATTATGTTCTATTGTGTGTTTTAATATTTAACAGTGATGGTCAAGATACAAAATATTCTGATTCTCAGTGTCTTAAAGATTGATTTCACATGTACAAAGCACATAATTGAATGTATATATATTTTTTAAGATTTTATTTATTTATTTGACAGAGAGAGATCACAAGTAGGCAGAGAGGCAGGCAAAGAGAGAGAGGAGGAAGCAGGCTTCCTGCTGAGCAGAGAGCCCAATGAGGGACTCGATCCCAGGACTCTGAGATCATGACCTGAGCCGAAGGCAGAGGCTTTAACCCACTGAGCCACCCAGGCGCCCTGAATGTATATTTCTTTATCAAAGACAAGACACAGTAATATTTGGACTGTCCCTGCCCCAGGAGAAAATTAGCATGCTGTCATGACCCTGCCCTTCCTGTGCCTCAACTGTCACTTTCATTAGTGGTCAAAGACACTTTTTAATTATTATATTATTATCATATTAATTGCATAATTAATTGTATAGTGGTATGTTATATATATTAAAACACTACTAGTTTTTATTTTTTCTTTATTTTTTTTTTACTAGTTTTCCTTCCAAAGGAGGTTTGCTTGTCACTGTGTTTGATTTTCCTGAACACTTATTAAATCCTCTCACTACAATGTCCCTATTCTTCTAGTCACCACGGATATGTGAGCAGGAGAGCCAGAGAGGAGGGGAAGCTTGCATAGCAGGGAAGCCTATTTCTAGGTAGTTCTGAGAGGCAGTTACCTAGTTTTCTGGTCTCTCTATCCTTGATGACCCAGCGTATGTGGGGGCCCAGGGTTGGAGTGAGATGCTGCTTAATAACTAATCTTGTTATTTAAAAGAGAATAATGGAAGGAGGAACCACGGAGCATTAATGCTCAATGTGGAGGGAGTGAGACAATCCTAGATAATAGTTTTAAGGTTTCAAGATTCTGTGATTTACACATTTGGTCACCTGTCAGTTGTTTTTTTGTTTTTTTGTTTTTTGTTTTGTTTTTGTTTTTTCACCTGTCAGTTTTAAGAGGGGTGATTGCCTGGGGCATTTCCTCTTTGACCACTTATGTGAGTCAGGATCCTAGTGGCCAAAGCTTTGGTAATTTGAAGACTTGGCTGTTGCCTTTGACTTTGTCCTTTGCTAACTGTTCAATTGTAGGTGCATTATGCTATCTCTCTGAGCCCTTGATTCCTCTCTGTTAATGGGAATACTACTACTGTCTCTACAGAATGAAATGAGGTAGCAAAGATAAAGCGCTATGTCTGTGCCTAGTAGATCTCCAGTCCTCAGTTTAAAAACATTAGAGATTTTTAGATTTGCTGCCTAAGCAATTCCAAATTGATCAAATTTCCAAACTTTCTTTATACAACTTTATACAAGTTTCCAAATTTGCCTTGTACAATGGGCCACCAGTCCGTAGAAAAGTGTACAGATGGCAGTCTCTGTGGTAATCTTTGGGAAGGAAGGACACTGACCCGCTGACTTGTACTTGGGGTGTATTAACCAAAGTGTTTTCACAACTGTACACTCAGGCTTCTCTAACCTGCTGATTCCAAATTTCTCAGACCTTCTGCCTTAGTTACCCCAACTCTCTGACTTGTGATGACCTCTCTTCCACTCACAGACCGACGGTTGGATGGGATTTCCTTTTCCCTCACCCTCATGCTCCTCTCTTTCTGACCCACTTATCACTTCCAGCATTTTCTTTGCACTCCTGGATCACATTTATCCACATCTCCTCTGGAACTGGTTATTTAGCGGTGTCCTCTCCGTGAGGTCTCATCCAGGTGCGTCCTGAGCTTTCTCACCTGTTCTCCTGGACACTTGTGCCTATCCCCAGGGCTTCCCGACCACCTTTCTTGACTCCCAGTTCTTAATCTCCACCCAAGGCCTTGATCCCATTCCCGTTAGTTACCGAACATCACCTCCTGCGGATCCTGCAGAAACTTCAACCTCAGCGTGTCTCAAACTGTTCCCTTTATCTTCTGCTTCTTATTCTTCTGTGCTGTTCCAGGGACTGTACCATGCCTTATCAAGGGACACCCGTCAGAAGCCCTAAAGGTCAAAGGTCACTTGTCCCGCCTCCTCTCAAGTTTGCAGAGCTGCTGAAGTCTTGGCTAGAAGTCATGCTAAGTCTGTCATGCTCTTTGCCCACCCCCACTTCTGGCCTTTCCCATCTGTGTCCAGATTGAAGCCAGAGCCCCTTTGCTTTCTGGTTCACTCCCTTCTGATACGTGTTCTCCTTGTGCTAGGAGATTAATGGCTTTAAAATTTAATGTTTAAATTAAATTCTAATGTTACTTTCCCCATTTTTTTTAAAGATTTTTTTTATTTATTTAACAGAGAGAGAGATCACAAGTAGGCAGAGAGGCAGGCAGAGAGAGAGGGAGAAGCAGGCTTCCCGCTGAGCAGAGAACGCGATGCGGGGCTCAATCTCAGGACCCCGGGATCATGACCCGAGCTGAAGGCAGAGGCTTCCCAGGCATCCCACTTTCCCCATCTTTGAAACCTGATAACATCTTCTCATAAACTTTAGGATGAACCCCCAAATCCTAACCGTGGCAAGCAAAGCCTTTCATCATGGGGCCTCTGCCTTCCTGTCCTAGTGCACTTCTCATCAACTCCTATTAACCTGCTAGAGTTCAATTCATGCCAAAATATGTCCACTGCTGTGAAGACTCCCCCTTGTTCTTGCCACCTTCCCTTTAAACACATCCTCCTCTTTGTCTGTAACACCACCCCTTCCTTTATCATCTGTAATTTCCTCTTATTCCTTGAGACCAAGCTCAGCTGACACCTTTTCCGCAAATCTTGCCATGAACCCCTGTGTTCCTCAGGCAGAAGTTGGTTCTCAGTAATGGATGATGAACAGAAGTGACTTTGTTACTGGTCGGCCCAGACTATTAATAGCAGTGTGCTGGTTCCACGCCTCTCCTCTCCCACAGAACCTTCGAGGCCACATGGTACAGGTGATATAGCTGCCAGAAAGCTCTTCTTTCTCTCTTACTTCCTCAGTCAGGGTCCCACAGAAAAGAGGTGGTATCTTTGTAAGGGAATCTGTAAATAATTGTTTTAGTAAAAGAAGAATTTAGAGAGGGTTGGGAAGGGTTAAGGGAACCAGCAAGGGGTGTTGAGGCCTCTGGGCACTAGCAAGAGGACGAAGGTGAGAATGGTATGCCTAGAGCTGCTTTGTGAACTGCAGCTAAGGAAGAGGATCCCCAGCAGAAGCTCTAGTCCCAGGACGATATGGTGACCAGCATAATTGCAACAAATCTGAGAGCAGTGTGAGTTATAAATACTCCAGTCCCTCTTCTTCTTCCGTGGGATCTTCAGCTGGTGCTTCCACATCGGCCAAATCCAACTGAAACCAAAGGGTAACAAAGCTCAAATGATGCAGCTTCTAGAGGTTAGCCTCCCAGTGAAGATAGCACAAATCATTTGGGGGATAGAATGAAGAATAACCAGCATGTACCCCAAAATTAGCATTTGATACTCAACTGAGGCTTGGTGAAGGTTTCCCTACTAAGTGGGTTTCTACTGAAGGGTAGGAGGAAAGATTAAGGCTTAGTCTTTTTAACAGTGGCCTCTAAATCATCCTTCCAGGACTGGTAATAAATCATATCCTTCAAGAAGCCTTCCCTGAACCCTCAAGATGGAGTAAATGCCCTTCTCTGTGTTCACTTAGCCTCCAGTTCCTACTTCTTTTATAACACTTACTAAATTATGATGAAATTGTATCTCTTTATGTGTCTGTCTGCCTCACTAGACTCTAAGCTCTGTAGGAACTTAATCTTATGCATCTTTGAAACTTTAGCTCCTGGCATGTGTCTGTCATCTAAGTTTGCTCACTTTGATAGATTTTTTGCAAAAAGCATACATTGTACACCAAGTTCTAAGTCCTCAAATTGCAAACTCTCTCTCGTATGGCACTGAGAGTACTTACAACACACAGAGAACTAACGAGCAGTGGTTCAGAAAGCACGATATAAAATTGACATGGGAGATGAGGTTGAATTTCTGGTCCATTGAGGGAACAGATACAACTATCCCATCCCTTTATGTTTGATAGTAACAAGCCACCTCAACCAGAACATTGAAACAGCAGTGTGGGTGGGGGTAGTGTCTGCAGTATGGGTGCTTATGGCCTTTAGGATACAGGTAGGCACACTATGGCTAAAGACAGAAATTTGACACTTGTTTCAGGTTTGCTTAGTGGCAAAGGGTCTTTCTGTTTGAAAACAGGGCCGTATAATGGAAAGCCCATGGGCAATAGGGTTGTATTAATTTGAGACTAAATTATAGGACACCACTTTAGGAGTTTGCACTAGTTTCTTAATTGTTCTGAGCCTCAATTTCCTCATCTGTAAGATCTACAAAAAGGGATTGTATGGGGCTCAAAATGAGAAAGTTCTGTGAAGTTCAAGGTTCAGTATAGGCACTTGCCACGAATTTGTTCCTTCTGCTTTCCATCAATGGCATCACGCTTGGGTACGGGAGGTAACGTGATGAGAAATTGTGTTCTATCCTACACGCTCTATAGAAGTTTAGCTTTGGATTTGCCATTGTAGGTAGATATGGAGGGATGCCAAAGGGAAAGACAATCTTTTAGATATGATTCATGCAAACAGATATCTGAAGCTCTTGAACTAAAGCAACTGGATCAGGTCTGAATATGCCTTGTGTTCATCTGTGAACATAAGCTGAGTCTTTGAATCTGGCATTGTGGCAGGTAGAGCTCCTGCATTCTTACCCAACGTCCTCTGCTCTTTATTTCATTATAGCCTTTTAGTGCCCTTCCTGAGGCTGCCCAAGACTCATTTCCCGCCCCTTCTCCTCCTTTACAACCCAACACTCACCACAACTGCACAACAGCCAGTGAACAAAGCTGACGTAGAAGGGAAGCACAAAATCTCCCAAATAAAATGAGGAATGTGAAACCAGTCTCTCCATTTTCTGCTGTCAGTCCTTGCTGAGTGTCAGAACACAGTCCCATAGCAGACAATGCCATCTTGTGGTTCTTGTGAAAATCATTCCTTGGAAAAATCCAAGAAGGTCATTGTTTATATTTCACCACTAGTGTTCCTGCCTGTCTTATTTTTACAGATGAAGTCAAGATCCCTTAAGATTTTACCTAACAAAAACAGAAGCCAGGTTATTGATAAAGCAGCAGGTCACTCTACTGTGGGAAAATCCCACTCCCTTATCTGCAAAGACTTTTAATACAATTATGCATTTGACAGAAAGATAAAGGCAGGCTGACTCCGTGGTTTATTTTCCTTGGGGAGCAGTCATGCATTACCTTTTAGAATAACGTAGCCTGGAATATGGATTCCCATGCCACACTGTCGTCCTGTGTGTCAGCACTTTGAATAGTGAATGCAGTGCAGAAAGCCCTCATCCACACTTGTCCAAAAATGTTTTCTCTGGGTTACGATCTGCATATAAAGGTTTCAACAGCAGAAGCTTTGGGGGCCATTTTTTGGTGTTATGTGAGTGTTGTGGGTTCAGTTATATTTCCTTGGAACATAAAAATGGGAAGTTTTGGTTTGTTACCTTTGAAACCTCAGGGAAATCAAAACCAGAACTCATATTGGATGCTGAAGTGATTAATCCATACTGCCTTGTGAGTTGAAATAATGATTTGATGCACTGGAATAACTCTGAAGCAATATTCTGTTTCTCTTCCAGTCAGAAGTGACCAGAAACAGCATTTAAAAAAAATCTTGCATTGGCACACTGAGTACTTTTATGTATAATAAACATACTAATCAATATTTCTTTTATTGTTTATAACCCAGTTCTAATGGAATATAGTAAAAGCAAACTTAAACTGTGTGGTTTTGAATGAGTAATCTTTAAAATTGGTCATATACTATATTGAAGCACTTTGATGGCATCTATGGGAATAAACTGACCATGTTTTGGAAGACAATTTGCCCTTTTAAGACGTCACATCCATCTCACAAAATTTATTGATTCAGTCAGTAAATATGCTTTGAGGGCTTACTAGGTCCCAGACATTCTATGAGGGGTTAATTCCCAGAAAGGAAAAGATATATTTCTGCTCTCAAGGAATTCATAGTGTAATACGAAGAAGAGACAAATAAATAAGCAATCACAAATGCATGTAGTTGGTTGTATAATTTGAGCTGTTAGGGGTTATATGGGCAAACACTGGGGCAACACAGAAATCCAATCTTAAGAAAAAATAGGCTTCTAGATGAAGGTGACAAAATAAAAGATGAGAAAATGTTTAGGTGAAAGAGGTGAGAAATAATATTTCACCCAGATAGAAAAATGTGTGCTTTTCTGGAGACTGTACCAATTGGAGCAACACTTAAAGTAACCATCGTAAACTAGTATAATAACCGCAATAGCATTTCCACTTGTTTTTCTTCATTAATTTTTCTACTTTCAAACCCATTCTAGACAGAGCAGCCTGTGATCCTTAAAAAATTTAAACTATAGCACAGTAACTCAGAAAACTGTATAAAGAGATACACTCAAAAATACTATTAAAAATGAAATTAGGGGACACCTGGGTGGCTCAGTCAGTTAAGCATCTGTCTTCTGCTCATGTGATGATCCCAGCATCCTGGGATCAATTCCCACATTGGGCTCCCCCCAAGTGAGGAGCCTGCTTCTCCCTCAGCCTGCCACTTCTCCCTGCTTATTTTTCCTCTCTTTCTGACAAATAAATAACATCTTTAAAAACTTAAGGTAAAATTCTAAAAATTGTTCAAGTTATTCCAGAAAGGAAATAGAAACACAGGAATAAGAAACAGAGTAAATAAACAAATAAAACTTTAAAAATGGTACATGTAAACTCTAACAATTGAATAACTGCCTTAAATGTAAATGGTCTAAATACAGTAATTAAAAGACAGAGATTGGCAAAATAGATGAACTATTCATATTAAATACCAAAAATACAGCATGAAATGAAATGAAATGAATGAATATGAATGAGTACAACAAAAATTGATAAATCTGAACTTAGCAAAATTAAAAACTTTTATTCTATCTACAACTCAGTTAAGGCGGATTAAGAGACAAGGTATAAAGTAGGAGAAAATACTTACAAATTGCATATCTGACATAGATTCCGCATCTGGGATATAGAAAGAACCCTTCAAAACTCAATAGTTAAAACAGTCCCCAAACAATATAGTTGGAAAATGAGCAAATATATGAATAGACATTTCACTGAAGAGGATATATGGATGGGCAATAAGCACATGAAAACACATCCAACATCATTAGCTGTTAGGAGAGTGCAAAATAAAACCACAATGAGTAACCACTGCAAACTATAAAATTTAAAAATAGTGACAACACCAGATTCCTGCAAGGATTTACAGAAACTGGATGACTCATACATTTCTGGTACGAATGTAAAGTGGTACAGCCATTTTACCAAAAACAGTTTGTCAGTTTCTTTTAAGTCTAAAAGTTTACTCCTCTGTGACTAGCAATTGCATTTTTCCCAGAAAAATGTATGCTTAGACTCAAAAACACTTGCATGTGAATACTCACAGCAGCATTATTTGCAATAGTCAAAGACTAGAAGGAACTCTCATGTCCTTCATAAGTAAACGTTTCAACAAACTGTGGTACATCCATACTGCATACTACTACTCAGCAATAAAAAGGAATGAAGTACTGATGCACAAAACACATGAATGAATCTCTAGAGAATTATACTGAGTGAAACAAGCCCATCCTCAAAAATTATATGCTTCATGATTTCATTTATAAAGCATTATTTAAATTGAAAAATTATAGAAATAGTGAACAGATTAGTGATTGTCACAGGAGAATACTGAGAAGGAGAACAAGAGGGAGGTAGGTGTGGTTGTAGAGGGCAACTATAAAGGATCCTGTGGTAATGGGCTTGTCATATATCTTGACAGTGCGGATCATACTTGACCCTCCTTAGGCAGTGAAATTCCATGGAACTCATACCATAGGCTGAGAGAAAATTTTTCAAAAGACTAACATAAAAGACTATTCTCTAAAATTTCCCCCAAAACTCTTGAAGCTCAACAATAAGAAAATCAACAACCTTATTTAAAAATACACAAAATAGACCTCTATCTATTAAAGAAATTGAATCAATAACTAATAATCTTCCAAAACAGAAAGCACCAGGCCCAGAGGGGTGCATTGGTGACTTTTACATTGGTGCATTTATATATTTAAGGGAGACATTTTATCGATTCTCTACAACCTCTTTCAAAGAATGGAAGCAGAAGGAATAATCCCTATATCATTCTATGAGGCCAGCATTACTCTAATAACAAAACCAGACAAAAGACATCATAGGAAAACTACAAACCAGTATCTTTTGTAAATACAGATACAAAAAAAAAATCACAAATTGAATCCAACAATATATAAAAAGAACTACACACTGCAAGCAGGTAGGATTTATCTCAGATATGCAAGGCTGATTCAACATTTGAAAATCAGGTCATGTGACCTAGCACACCAACAGGCTAAAAAAGAAAAATGTATAATCCTATCAGTAGTTGCAGAAAAAGCATTTGACAAATCCAATACCCATTCATGATAAAAACTTGGCAAACTAGCAATGGAGGAAAATATCTTAAACTTGATAAAGATTACCCACAAAAATTTTGCAGCCAGCATCCTATTTAATGGTGAGAAACTGGAAGCATTCCCACTAATCAGGTGGAAGACAAAGATGTCGCTTCTCACCACACCTTTTCAACATTGTACTGGAAATCCTTGCTAATGCAATAAGATAAGAAAAGGATAAAGAATGCATACAGATTGAGAATGGAGAAATAAAACTGTCTTTGCTAACAGATGACATTACTGTGTAGAGAATCTGAAAGAACTGATGAAAAAACCTTGAAAATAAAAAGTGATATAGCAAGGCTATAGAGTACAAGATTAATATATAAAAGGCAGTTGTTTTCCTCTATAGCAGCAATGAATAAGTGGTATTTGAATTTAAAAACACAGTATGTTAGTCAACAAAAAATGAAATACTTAGGGGTAAATCTATCAAAACATGTACAAGATCTATATGAGGAAAACAAAAAACTTTTGATGAAAGAAATCAAAGGCAAACTAAATCAGTGGAGAGATATTCCATATTCATTAATAGGAAGACTAAGTATTATCAAGATGTCAGTTCTTTGCAACTTGATCTATAGATTCAGTACAATCTCCACCAAAATTCCAGCAAGTTATTTTGTGGATATTATCAAACTGATTTTAAAGTATATGTAGAAAGACAAAAGTCCCAGAATAGCCAACACAGTATGGAAGAAGAACAGATTTGGAGGACTGACACTACCCAACTTTTTATAAAGCTGCAGTAACCCAGGCAGTGTGATACTTATGCAAGAAGAGACAAAAGATTCATGGAATAGAATAGAGCCCACAAGTAGACCCACGTAAATATGGCCAAGTAATCTTTCACAAAGGAGCAAAGACAATACAGTAAAGATATTTTTCTCAACAAATGATGTAGGACAATGGGACATCCGCATGTAAAAAATAATGATGATGATTCTAGATACAGACCTTATACCCTTCATAAAATTTAACTCAAATTGGATCACAGACGTAAACGGAAAATTCAAAACTGTAAAACTCCTGGAAGATAATAGAGGAGAAAACCTCAACAACCTTTGCTATGGTGATGACTCTTTGAGAACACAAGCCACAGACTGGGACAAAATATTTGCAAAAGACAGATCTGATAAAGGAGTGTTGCTTGAAAGAAATTGTTGCCCAATAAGAAAACAAACAACCTGATTAAAAAATGGTCTAAACACCTTAACTGACATCTCACCTAAGAAGATACACAGATGGCAAATAAGCGCACGATAAAGAGCCTCCACATCATATGTCATGAGGGAAATGCAAATTAAAAGCAATGAGATACCACCATACATCTCTTAAAATGGTTGAAATCCAGAATACTGACAACACCAAATGCTTGCAAGGATATGGAGCAACAAACTCTTAACTCATTCTAGTGGTGGAATACAGTCACGATGGAAGATGGTTTAGCAGATTTTTTTTTTAATAAAACAAAATTTACATTTATAATCCAGCAATCACATTCCTCTGCATTTCCCCAAAGGAGTTGAAAACCGTGTCCACACAAAAACCTGCACTCAGACTTTTATGGCAGTGTTACTTTATTCAAGTGCCAAAATGTGGAAACGACCCAGATGTTCCTCAGTGGAATAGATAAATAAACCACCGTCTATGGAGTCCAGGGAACATTACGTAGTGCTAGAAAGAAATGAGTTGTCGAGCCATGAAAAGACATGGATGAAATTTAAATGCATATTACTTAGGGATAGAAGCCAATCAGAAAAAGATACTTACTGTATGATTCCAACTATATGACATTCTGGAAAAGGCAAAAAGGAGAGAGTAAAAGGATCTGAGGTTGCCAGGGGTTGGAAAGAAAGAGGGAGGATGGGCAGAGCAGAGAGAATGTTTAGGTAGAAAAACTACTCCTATGATACTAGGATGGAGATGTGTCATAGTACATTTGTCAAGACCCATGGACTATGGAACACCAGGAATGAACCCTCATATGAATGATGGACTTTCTGATGGGTCAGTGCAGTTTCATAGATGATTAACAAACATAGCACTATTGTACATGAGGTTCATGGTAGAAGGGGTGTGAGTATGTGGGTTCAGGGGACACATGGGAACATTCTGTACTTCCTGCTCTGTTTTTTCTGTTTACCTGAAACTGGTCTAAAAAAGAGTCTTTTTTGAGACAACTATCATATGATCTCCCTGATATGAGGAAGTGGTGATGCAACATGGGGGCTTAAGTGGGTAGGAGAAGAATCAATGAGACAAGATGGGATTGGGAGGGAGATAAACCATAAGTGACTCTTAATCTCACAAAACAAACTGAGGGTTGCTGGGGGGAGGGGGGTTGGGAGAAAGGGGGTGGGGTTATGGACATTGGGGAGGGTATGTGCTTTGGTGAGTGCTGTGAAGTATGTAAACCTGACGATTCACAGACCTGTACCCCTGGGGATAAAAATATATGTTTATAAAAAATAAAAAATTAAAAATAAGATAAAAATAAAAAATAAATAAAATAAAAATAAAAAATTAAAAAAAAAAAGAGTCTTTTGAAAATGTCATTAAACCGGGGTGCCTGGGTGGCTCAGTGGGTTAAGCCTCTGCCTTCGGCTCAGGTCATGATCCCAGGGGCTGGGATGGAGTCCTGCATCGGGCTCTCTGCTCAGCAGGGAGCCTGCTTCTCCTCATCTCTCTCTCTGTCTGTCTCTCTGCCGACTTGTGATCTCTCTCTCTGTCAAATAAATAAATAAAATCTTTTTTTTTTTTTAAAAGAAAATGTCCTTAAACTAAATACACAAGTACATATACAATGCGAGAAATCTGAGTAAGATCGGGGCACTGCGTCACTTTCAGTATCTTGGTGGTTATATTGTACGTAGTTTTGCAAGATATTACCATTGGGGGAAACTGGGCAAAGGGTACACAGGATCTATTTTATTCTTCACAACTGCCTGGGAATCTATAATTATCTCAAAATATGAAAGTTTAATTAAAGGAAAATGTACACTAGATCAAGTCTCCATCTTCCTTAAAAGCATTTGACTTCCATCCCACCTAGAATAAACACATTCTTTCTAGATTTTATATGGTTCTGTAAGGTGTGTGCCCCGTCAGCCTTTCTAACCATCTCCACCTCTATCGCTCCTTCTGTAGGCTTCAGCAGTGGCTTTCTTCCTGTTCCTTTGATAGGTCAGGCCATTTACCAAGACATTCTGCTTGTTCCTTCTGCCTTGGAACCTTCTGCAGGTCACCTGTGTATCTGCCTCAGGCATGCCCAACCTGTCAGATGTCCCCATTTCAGAATGTGTCCCAGATCATTCTATGGAACATGGTCTACTCAGGTACTGCCTTCACATTTACCTTTAATGCTACTCACCATTAACAGCCTTCTCTAACTTGACTTGCCCTTTCCCCTTTACACATCTACTTCTGCAGAATGCAGAGTGCACGAGTGCAGAGTTGTTTGTCTGTCTTGTTTCCTCCCGTGCCCGAGTGCCCAGTTCAGTACCCAACGCCTAGGAGGTGCTCAGTGAATAAATGCTAAATGAGTGAATTTTTATAAAAAATGCATGAATGTCGCTAAGACGATCCCCATTAAAATGAGGAGGAAATGAACAGACGGAAGAGCTCTAGCTTAGGACCTTGACCATGCCAGAGTTTGAATCGCAATTTCACTGAGAACTAATAGTTCTAAAAGAAGGAAAACATTTTGCTTGGTGGGAACCAAAGTCAATTTCCCAGTTTTTCTGAACATATGTAGAGGGGAGTCTGAGAAGTAATTAACTACAGCTTCCCGACTGAGATGCAGACTCTGTGTCTGAGAGGGAAATCCGTGGATTATCAGGGCAGATAAGGGCCTGTGCTCTCCTGAGAAGAAGAACCAAGGTCAAGAAGAATTACAAAGCATAAAACATTACAACAATTACAAAACATAAAAGAAAGAGAAAATGCCCGACTCATGGACAAAATGGGTTTACTCCCCATGGCAGCACACTGATCTGACTTCTTCCGGTAAGAGCTGTTTGGAAGCGAAGCTCAAAGAACCGGGCCTGGGTTTGCTCCCGTCACCTCTTAGACTGCAAAGCCCCTGGACATGTGCTACTGTCCACAGGCCCCTGGCTGGGCTAGTGGTGTTTTCTTGTTTGTTTGTTTGTTTTCCCATTCTCTGCTGTCTCAGTCAGTTAGGGTTGTTATAAGATGACACCATGGACCGGGTGGCTTATACAACATAAATTTATTTCTCTCAGTTCTGTAACCGAGGAAGTCTGGGGATGGAGTTCTGATGAACCTCCTCTTGGTTATGCCCTCAGGGGATGGAGAGAGAATGACAGTGCATCTCTTCTCATGAGGGCACGAATCTCAGCATAAGGGCTTCACCCTCATGATCCAATCACCTTCCAAAGGCCCATCTCCGGATACCATCACATTGGCGATTAGGGGTTCAACATATGAATTTGGGGTGACACATGTGTGACATATGTGTAAGAAATGAACAAACAGGAAGCTTTTGTTAGAAACCTCATATTATCCCAGTGATGGGATGGTTGACCTCCAGAAAGCCCAGGGTTCAGGACGCATTTCTTACTGACAGGGACACATCCAGCACTCCCTGCTTAAAGAGCAGGGTTTAAAATGTTTTGTTGTTATTGGCTTCTTGTAAGATTAAGATTAAGCAATAGTTTGTGTGTGTGTGTGTGTGTCTGTAGTTTTTATTTCTATTTTTATTTTGTTGTTTACTTTTGTTTTTGTTTTACGTTTTACTTATTTTAGAGAGGGAGAGTGCGGGGGGAGACGCAGAGAGAGTCTTAAGCAGACTCTGCTGCTGAGCTGAGATTGACACGGGCTCAGTCTCACAACCCTGACTTCGAGGCCTGAGCCAAAGCCAAGAGTCAGACACTTAACGGACTGTGCCACCCAGGTGCCCAGATTTAGCAGTATTTTGAAAGACTTGTGCTGCTCTAAAAAGAAAGTTTGAAAGCTGCTCTACCACACTCCTGATTTTCCTCCTTTCTTTCATAGTATAATGGCTACACCTTTCAATTCTCTTTTTGGACACCCCTCACGATCCAGATTGCCAACGGTCAGTTTGCCCCAGGGTGGCCCTCATGTTCCCCTGCTGACTCCCTTGGTGTCCTACCCAGTTGCTTGACTTTAAATGCCATCTGCGCGCTGATAGCTCAAAAACATTTATCGTTAGCCTTGACATTGCCTCTGAACCTCAGACTTACCTAGTTGGCAGCCTATATGGTTTTTCCCCTTGAATGTGTGCTAGACATCTCAAGAGTGACCTACCATCCATCCTGAACCCATATGCTTGACTTCCTTCCATCACTGTATCCTTTGGCAAGTCCTGAATCTGCTCAGTCTTTAAAACCTGCCCCATCATTTCTCACCACCTGGTTAGCTGGCACCCTCGTCTCTGTGATTTCCTGCAACAACATTCCGTTTCCTTTACTTCTACTCCTGGCTCTCTACAGTCTCCTCAGAGAAGCTAGAGAAATCCCTTCCAGATAGAAATCAGATCAGAACATTCCCTTGCACAGAATTCCTGAGTGACTTCTTAACACAGTGACTTCTTAGCGCAGTGAATAAAAACCCAAGTGCTTCCTGTGGCCACGAGGCCCTGACCCTTCTCCCGCCACCCTCCTGTGGCTGACTGCTCCAGCCGCCCAGTCTCCCCTCTGCCCTCATTCACACCAAGCATGCTGCTCCTCATATCCATGCATCCCAAGACTCTGTTCTGAGGGTTAGACATTAAGGAGGAAGAGTAGATATATCCGATACACAGATACTTCTGATATCCACATCGTCATTCATTTACTCTCATGATGAAGCAATTTATGGGGAAAAAAAGTGTATATATAGATATACATGTACATACTGGTAGATAACGATACTTTATGGGTATAGGGCAACAATTTTATAAGGCAAATAGAGTCTCTATTAATTTCTTGAATTAGAAATCATTTTTAAAAGTCTTTCTTGCCATCCATTTCTCATACTGTGGACATTCCTCCATAAACAAAAGAGTGGGAATGCCCCCTGACAGGGCAACAGGTTGTTTCTATTAAGTCACCAATAGGTCTAATTTGTTTACGTTGCCTTCTTTGGCCATTAACATTGCTCTGTTGGGCTGCTTTTTACAATCCACCCGTCCCCACCTTCACACACATACACACATGCACACACACGGACCTTCACACTAAACACATACTCCAGCTAATTTCCTTTTGCAAGCCATTGCCTGGACAAGTATCATGGACACCTGTTCACGTCCAATGCTAATGGAAGCCATGGTCTTCCCATGAATCAGTGACATAGTAATGGAAGCCCAGCAAAACCATTCCTGGAGTCTTGAAACTGTACGCTATCTAACATATTAAGTAAATCCTTGGAAAAGAGAACACTTGGTATTGGCAAAACCTACCCATTCCTGAAAATTAGTGCCGAGAACCTAGCATGCCATTGAACTTGACGAGGCCTGACTGCTAGGACCAGGTTCACCAGATTCTTTCTGCAGTAAAAGCAGCAGCACAAAGGGACGTGTGAACAGGGGTCGCCAGACTCTGGCCTTGCCATCTGTTTCATGCCGTCTTCTTTTTAATTCTTCCAGAGTTTAGCTCAGTGGCCACCTCCTGTAGGCAGATTTTCTCCATTTCTTCTGACCTCCGTGGAGACATGACAGTCGGCCTGGGCCCTGGAAGCAGGGGGCCGGGAAACGACATTCTACAGGTATGTGATCCTTACCTCCATGATGACAGGGACTGACCTGCCTCATCTTCCCCTTTTACAGTTGGCTATCCTGCAGGACTCGTGTTCAAATTTTAAAAAGTTTTAAAAAATATATCTCACCTGGGGAACTTGTAGAAAATGCTCATGCCTAGGCCCAGCCTCCAGGGATTGGGACTTGCTTGGTGGAGGGTGAACTTGGGTAGAGGCCCCACGTTGCAGCAAGAGATAAACCTCTTGGTTACGGAGCATGTTTTGCCACCCAAGAATTGTTTTCTCCTATTAAAAAAAAACCAAACAGGACTGACAATATTTCCCTGGATTGTTATGCATTGGGTGAGATCACATTCGTCCCATTTGGAACCCCTGTCCCCTTAGGCATTTGCTTAACCCCTCGGAGTCCTAGAGTCTAGAATCCTAGAGTCCTATAGTCTCTATTGTAAGATGGATTTTTTTTTTTAACCCCTGGTGGGGGAAGGGGCAGAGAGAGAGAGAGAGAGAGAGAGAGAGAGAGAGAGTGTCCCAAGCAGACTCCCCATCGTGCGTGGAGCTCGATGCACAGGGCTCGGTCTCACAACCTTGAGTTCATGACCTGAGCAGCTATCAGCTTAAGTGGCTGACCCACCCAGGGGCTTCTGGGGGTTTAAATAAGTAACAACACCTGGGTTTGTTGGGAGAAATAGACGAGGGAGTGTGAGACGAGTCCTCAGTCTCCGGCTTGGAATCTAGGCACTCGGTGAGCTTCTGGCCGTGGTGTGCGCCGCCTGGCACAGTGAGTACAGGCTCCATGGTGGGCCCTAAGAAAATGTTCATCCTTTCTTCTCTTTCCCTTGCGCCAGTTGCTGTGTTCTGTCCCTATTTCCTATCCTTACAAGCCAGGCCTTTGGTACGTAGTAAGGAAGACTGATATGTCTTAAAGTCCTGTTTTGAATTCTGTCCCTTATTTAATTATGGTGACATAAAGAGGATACGGTGTGTGTACGTGTGTCCTCAGGAGTTCAGGTGTGGAGTTAAGGAATTGTTCTGTTTCTAACTGCTGAGGAGAAACACGGAGGGGCAGACCTGTAGCATTGGGATTTAAGCAAGGGGCAATGCGGGGCCCCTGGGAGGAGTTGAAAAACTTCTAAGGGACTGGGTGCTTGGGGGGGGGGCACAGTCAGTTAAGCGTCAGACTCTTGGTTTCAGCTCAGGTCATGATCCCAGGGTCATGGGAGCCAGCTCTGGGTCATGGGCGCCAGCCCTGCGTCCTGGGGCTCTGTGCTCAGCAGGAGCCTGCTTAAGCTTCTCTCTCTTTCTCTCTCTCCCTCCAGTTCATGCACCAATGTGTTCTCTCTCTGTCTAAAAACTAAACAAAAACAAAAGACAAAAAACTTCTAGGGGACCTTGTTATTCTGAGCGTGCTCCTCGGGAATATGGGTATTTCCTGGGAGCGTGACGTCAGACCGCCTCCCAGACCTGCCGGGTCAGAACCTGCCCTTCAACAAGGTTCCCAGGTGATCCCTGTGCACGGTCGGGTGTGAGAAGTGCTCTGAGAAGGCGATGAGATGATGGCTGACCGCTGAGGCCGCCCGCGGAGCGGGTTTACAGGGGTTTCCTCTCTTGCCCTCTGCACCGCGCCGGCCGTCCACAGCCCAGTCTGACGACTCAGTGCCTGAGACCACACTGCCGAGTTGTCAGGCCCGAGTCTGTGCCTGAAACCGCACTCAGTCCCTGCTGGGCGCCTGGCCCCAGTACTGCGGGCACCCAGATGCCCTGCTTCCTCGCGCGCGGTGCCTTGACTTCCCGCATCTCGCCCAGCCCGTTTTCCAGGCTCCCATCTTGACCTTCTGACTCATGGCGGGGGCCCTTGTCAGAATCTCTGTCCTTCCCACCTCGGGATCAGACACGGTGATGCTCTTTTACTTCTGACCACTGGTCTCCTCCCCTTCCCCCCCACCCCCGGCCGGCTTTCCTCCTGTGTTCCCACTCTGGAACCCAGCCCTCCCAGGCTCAGCCCGAGGGCGAGGGCTTCTGGAACTCTGCTGTGTAAGGAAATCCGGTCCAGGAGGCAGATTCCGGGGCATCTCCGGGGGCTGCTGGGACCCTCTCTGCAGCCGTCTGATCTTCATGTTGGCTCCTGAGCGCTACACAGCTCTCTGGAAACACCTTTCTAGATGAGGTCCAGGGAGGGAGGAGGAGGCTGGGACCAGACGACACGCAGCTCAGAAAGCGAATACTCCAAGCGGCCACTGCCGACTCCCCATGTTCTGTCCACACGCCCGCTTTGGACTGGCCTGCAAGTTCTGGCCTTTCTCCTGAACTATCTTTTTATGCCCGACGAAACTGGTTAACCAGAAGATACTCTCTGCTGCTTTGCAAACCACAGTGATGTTGGAAATAAAACTCCGTAAAAGCTGCCCCTGCCATCTACATCAATCGGTCATTGACTGAGCGGCCTCTGGAGGAGCCCATCAAGCCGCCCTCACTTGTTTTCCTACAGATAGGATATTTTGGTTTATTGGAGCGCCTGTTGTTTGACGTTTTAAATTATACACGTATTTTTTTTTATCCTAGTCATTTCTGAAGCAAAACTGACTTCCCTGGTAATTAGATTTTTCCCACAACGGCAATTTCACTGCTTCTTTTCATTTTACTACAAGATGCCTGTGGATTACGATGCTGGTGTCAGTTCTCACCCACCCACATCCCTTCAAGGTAGCGGAAAAGGGTGTCGACATTTCCAAGGTGAGCCCAGATAACGTGTAGTTACCCCAATTTCATATTTGGAGGCGTGTATTGTATTACCTACGGATATAGACCAGCTCCGTACATGTTTTGGATTTATTTTAGAGGCTACTAAATTTGGGAGCTCTGTATGCAAAGATACAACCTTGAGTTGGCTACGTTCTATTATGACATAGTCTTCAGTGGAGCTTAAGTATACTATTAGTAAGATTATTTTGGGTTTTAAATAGTATTTTATATTCCCCAAAGTCCACTTCAGAAGAAATTTGGCTGGAACAAATGATAGTCTATGAGACTGGCAAATTCAGGAAAAGATGGTCTGTGACCCCAATGCAATTGGAAGTTCATCGGATGTGCTGGACTGACTTGCCCTCTCCTGCTTGATAAAGGAACTACTCCCATCCTGTGCGCTCTCCTGCACTTTGCCACCACTCACATATCACCTCTTGGGCGGATCCTTCATCAAGCCCCTAATGTGGCATTTCTCAAATTGCCAGTTTTAGTTCTTTAGTAAGTCAAGAAAGCAATTTACTGAGTTTTATACAGCCCTTTTTTTTTTTTTTAAATGAATAGATCAGAGTGACTCCCAGGCAGAAAGGATAAGTATTGTTTTGTGAAATATTTATTTCAGTGAGGGGTGTGTGTGTGTGTGTGTGTGTGTAATTACATGGTAATGTGCATTATATTGCCTTTTGGGGGTTGTTGCAAAAAAAAGTTTGAAATGCATAAATGGACCTAATATTGGTTCCTTCCGAAAATGATTCTATGCTCTGGATATTAAGGATCTTTGTCTTTCAAGAAGCTAGAGTCTTGAGGTTGCTCCTAAGCTAATGGCCATCTTGAGGACACCCACACGCAGTGCACACCCACCTCCCACATAAGTGCTTGAGTATCTTGCCTTCATGGGCCTCTGAGCCTGGTTCTACCCTCCATCATGTTGGGGGTGTGTGTGTAAAGAAATCACGTCCTTTCCTTGACTTCTAGCCATTGGGATAGGTGGAAAAATGTGAAGTGTAGTGAAAAAGAATCTGAAGAGAACAATTACCTTGAAAACAAATATTTAACGTTGTCAGAGACTGCTGTAAAAAGACTTCAGGTCCAGGTGGTATTACAATCAGGAGCTTTCACGCCTTGAAAGAATAAATATTTCTCTCTTTATAAATGATTCTATGATACAGGAAAAGAGAAAACTTTCCAATCGACTTTATTTTTTATTTATTTATTTATTTATTTTCAATAGACTTTATAATGTGAACATATCCTGGAAACCAAAGACAGGTCAAAAAATGACAACAGAAAAACCCCAACATATCAGTTGTACCTGTTACCATAGGCAGAAACTTCCAAAATTAAATGCTAGCAAATAGAATTTATCAGTTTATTTTTTTAAAAGATTTTATTTACTTATTTGAGAGAAAGAGTGAGAGCATGAAAGAGGAGGAGGTCAGAGGGAGAAGCAGACTCCCCATGGAACTGGGAACCCGATGTGGGACTCGATCCTGGGACTCTGGGATCGTGACCTGAGCTGAAGGCAGTTGCTTAACCAACTGAGCCGCCCTGGCACCCAAATAGAATTTATCAGTTTATTGAAAGAATAAATTCATGACAGTGTGATCCCATAGTTGGAGAATATACAAATGATTCCACATAAATAAATCTATTAATATTACCCATCACATTAGTAAGATAAAGGAGAAACATGGAGGGGACAGGGTTTTTCTTTTATTGATTTGTAGAAGTTCTTTACATATTTTGGTACAAATTCTTAGTCAGTTAATGTGTTGCAAATATCTTCCACCAGTGTGTGGCTTGTCTTCATGCTGATGGTGTCTTTGGATGTCTCATTACCTTTCTCAACTCTCTTAATAATTTTAATAATGTTTGTAGATATTTTTGTATTTTATGTAACAACTCTGTTACCTATGAATAATAAGAGTTGCCTTTACTTTGAATCTTCTAACTTCTATCACTTTTTCGGGCTAGGATGTTCATGCTATTTTGAATAAAAGTAGTGATGGTGAAAATTCTCATCTCATCCTGGTTTTACATAAAACATGTCTTAGATTTTACCATTGGATATGATATCTATTTAGATTTTATAGATATCCTTTCTTAAGGTTAAGAAAACTGTGTTTTTTTTTTCTCATTGTGAAAATTCATCACTGTTCTTACATCTTTTGAGTTAGCCACACGATTTCTTCCCTTTAATCTTCGAATCTGGCAGATTGCCCTATTAGATTTTCTTTTTTTTTTTTTTTTTAAAGATTTTATTTATTTATTTGACAGAGAGATCACAAGTAGTCGGAGAGGCAGGCAGAGAGAGAGAGAGGGAAGCAGGCTCCCCGCTGAGCAGAGAGTCCGATGTGGGACTCGATCCCAGGACCCTGAGATCATGACCTGAGCCGAAGGCAGCGGCTTAACCCACTGAGCCACCCAGGCGCCCGACCCTATTAGATTTTCTAATGCGGCACCAGTCTTGATTTTGCTGAATAAATCTAAATAAGTAATACTTAGGATTGGAGTTTGCTAATATTTTTTAGGATATTTTCATATATGTTGGTGAGTGAAGCTAGCTGTCCTTATCATTTTTAGGCCTCTCGGGTTTTATTTTATATTTTATTTTGAGAGTGAATGAGTGTACACTCAGGTGGAGGGGAGGGGTGAGAAGAGAGAGAGAGAAGGAGAAGCAGGCTTCCTGCTGAGCAAGGAGTCCAATGCTGGGCTCAATCCCAGAAGCTTAACTGACTGAGCCACCCGGATGCCCCAGACTTCTCAGATTTTAGCATTAGTTTCTATTAGCTGGCCCAAATTTGTTGGAAAGTATTTTCTATTTTTCTGAAAAAGTTTGTTAGATTTTAACGATCTATTCTTTGAGTGCAGGTAGAATTTCCTTATAAAATCATTCAAGTCTATTTTCTTTGTGGAAGGATTTTTAACCACTAGGTCAATTTTTAAAATATTTATAGAGCCATTCAGATCTCCTAGTTCTTCTGATCTATCTTGATAATTTATATTTTTCTAGAAATCTGTATATTTGACCTAAGTTTTCCAATTTATTGGCATAAAATGTCTCAAGAAGATTCTTATTTTAAATGTTACATTTTTATTTATAAGTCTTTATTATTCTGAATCTTTTTTTTTAACCTATCCTTATTCAGTACATGTCTAAATTCTCCCATGTATTCATTGAGTTCTTTGCTCATCATTCTTCAGGATTTCAGATTTTTCTTCTGAGATCATTTTCTTTCTCCTCAAGTTCATCCTTTAGAAATCCCTTTAGTGAATTAAAGGACAAACCCTTTCTGTTTTAGTTGCTCTGAAAATACCTTTATCTCATCTCATTTCCTAACTAATGATTTCAGCAGATGTAGAAGTCCAGGTCTCAGCATTTCAAAGATACTATGTCACTTTCTTCCCTTCTGCTCTTGCTGTGGGAGGCTGGGTAATGGTGTCCCAAAGATGCCCATGTTCTACTTCCTGGAACCTGTGAATATGGTACCTTTCATTGTAAAAGGTAGTTTATAGATGGGATTAAATTAAGGATCTTGAGATGGAGAGATGATCCTAGATTATTGATGAACCCCATGCAATCCCAAGGGCCATATAAGAGCTAGGCGTGTATGTCAAAGTCAATAGTAGGATGTGTGGTAACAGAGGAGAGGCTGGGCTGCAGCAGCCACAAGTTGACAGCTCTAGAAGCCAGAAAGGGGGGGTTAAGGTTCCCTAGAATCTCTAAAGGGAACCTCCGCTGTTGACATCTTGAGTTTAGTCCCCTGGTACTCATTTTGGACTTCTGACCATCAGAATTGTAAGAAAATTAATGTGTGGGGGGTTTTAGACACCACATTAGCAGTGATATGTTACTGTAGCAGTAGGACACTAAAGCAGTTGCTTTTGAGGAAACTGGTCTCAGTCTGATCATAGTTCTATCACTGGTCACTTGTTTTTTCTCTCTGGTTCCCCAACTTTTTTTTTAAGATTTCATCTTTTTTTTTTTTAATTTGACAGAGAGAGAGAGGGGGCACAAGTTGGCAGAGAGGCAGGAAGAGAGAGAGGAGGAAGCAGGCTCCCCACTGGGCAGACAGCCCAATGTGGAGCTCGAACCCAGGACCCTGAGATTATGACCTGAGCTGAAGGCAGAGGCTTAATGCACTGAGCCACCCAGGCACCCCATGGCTTCCCAACTTCTAAAGTTTGGAACTTTTCTTTGGTACTCTGCAAGTTTATTTTGATGTCTAAGTGTGGATACCTTTATTTATCCTATTTGAATTTCCTAGCTGGTGTCTCTCTGATCATTGCTGGAAAATTCTAATTTATTGCCTCTTTTCATGTCATCTCTCCTGCATTCTCTCTCTTTTCTCCCCCTGGGACTCCATTAACATTTGCAGATCTTTTCTGTCTGTCCTCTATGTCTGTTAACCTCTCTTTCATGTTCCATGTCTCTGATTCCATTTGCCAGATCCCCTGTCATTCTCACGTGTATTTTCCAGATTGCCTCTTTAGCTGTGTCCAATTTTCTCCTTCTTCCTCCCATTGACTTTTTAAAGCAAATTGCTATATTTACATTTCTCAACGTTCTGTTTGGTTTTTCAAACATATGGTCAGTTTTCATAGTCTAATGTTTTTTCATCGTTCTTTCAACATGCTCATTTATTTCTGTAAACATTTAGAACATACTGGTTTTATATTGTCTGTTCCATGGTCTACAGCTTTTACAGACCTAATAATGTGCTTTGTTGTTTCTCCTGACTCTTAGTCATGGCTTTAGTTCCTTCCTGGGTTCAATAAATTGGTGAGCTCCTGTGCCTTGGGTCTTTTATCCACAGAAATTCTTTTAGATATGTGTATAGTGTGTTTCTCTAGAGGGAATTTGCATTTGCTTCTGCTAGGCACCCTGAAGAATTTTCAACCAGGAAAAGCTTTAAACTAAATTTTAGCTTAAAATTTTATATGACACAGTACATATTCAAGCCCCAAATCTCTGTGTTGTGTGGGTTTGAAGTTAGGGATTTTAATGGGAGGCTTTCTTTTCTTCACTTCTCTCTCTGCTCTGTCCAAGGTCAAGCCAGGGACATGTCACTGCTATCTCCTTTGGCATGGTAGCTTTTTTTTCTAGGTCATCTACTGATCCAGTCAGATTTCTGATGACATATGTGTGAGGGGATTCCAGTCAGACCTCCCACATTGCTCAGGCCCTGGGCTTTGCTGCAGTCCTGCCAATCCATTAAAATGAGGACCTAAGCCACCAGGGACTGGCAGATATCTTGAGGGCAAAACAGACTCTAGTACTTGCTTATTAGTTCCTGGGTTTTCACTTCTTGTCATTTCTAACCTCTGAGATTCCTTTATTTTCCTGGCAGTTCATGTATACATTAAGAAATATGTCATCAATATTTTATGCAGCATCTTTCAGTGTGAGGTTTCTCAAAATCGCTAACGCTATGTTTTTATAAAGTTCCTTGAATTAGTTAGCTGTATCTGTGTAATCAATTATCCTAATACTTCGTGTCTTGAGGCAACCCTCTGTTTCTCACAGGTTCTGTGGGTTAGGAATCTGTCTGCAGCCTTTCTTTCAGAAGCCTTCAGCAAAGATCTTGAGCAGAGCTGGAGTCCTTTTGAGGTTCAACCAGGGAAGAGTCTGCTTCCAAGCTCACTCATGTGCTTCTTGGCAGGTCACAGGACATTTATGTCCTGGCTCACTCACATGGCAGTTGAGAAGGCTCACATCCTTGCTGGCTATTGATTAGAGACATTATTTCCTTGCCACTCAGTTCTTACCACAGAGCTACTCACAACATGGGAACTTGCTTCTCCCTGAGTGACGGCTCTGAAAGGAGGAGAGACACAGTAAAGACAGTATGAGCAAGTGAGCAACATGGAAGTTTCATCTGTGTGTGACCTCCTCTCAGAAATGACATCCCATGACTTGCCATCTTCTGTCCATTAGAGGAAAGTGATTATTTCCAGCCCATTCTCAAGGGAAGATGATTACACAAAAGTGTGAATACCAGAAGGCAAAGGTTTTTTGGAGCCGTTTTAAAGGCTGCCTACTTTGCTTCTATAAATCATTTTTAAAAAATGAGAAAGTGGAAAAAAAGACAACATATATAGGGCATTTTTTTTCAGAGAAGAGATTTTAACATCTGATAGATACAACAAAATCATATGCTTTCTCTAATAATCAAAGAAATACTACTTAAAACAGCAGCTGGTAATTTTTACCTTTCAGATTGACAAATTTCTTTTTAATATCATTGAGTGTAGATGAGAATATATAGAAAAGAGCAATCCTATGCAATGCTATTGGGAGTATAAACTAGAATCTGCTTTGTAGTTTAATTTGGGAACATGTTAATATGCTTAAAAATCTATATATCCTTTAAAATCTATGTTAAAATATATTTTCTGGGGTTCTTGTCTGGGTTAGTTGTTGGAACATGCAATTCTTTGTCTTGGGGTGGTAAGTTGGAGCCCCATGTTGGGTGTAGAGATTGTTTAAAAATAAAATCTTAAAAAAATATATTTTCCAACAATTTTACAATGAGACTCATCTCAAGGAAAAATCATAAAAGCATGAAAATATTTATATAAAATATGCGCCTCTTTATGGTAAACCCATTGCGAATTAACATCTAAAAGAAGTCATTGGTGAAAGTACACCTTACGCTAATAAGAGAAAACTATGCCACTGTTAAAAATAATATTATAGGGGAGCCTGGTGGCGCAGTTGTTTAAGTGTCCAACTCTTGGTTTTGGCTCAGGTCATGATCTCAGAATCATGAGATCCAGCCCCGTGTCTAGTTCTGTGCTCAATGCAGAGTCTGTTGGAGATTCTCTCCCTTTTCCTTTGTCCCTTCCTTCATGCACATTCTCTCTCTCTCTCTCTCTCTCATAAATAAATCTCTAAAAAATAATAATATTACAGAACCACATACATTAACATAGGAAAATGTACCCAACATAATATTAGCAAGTGAAACAATGTATATTGTGTGATCCACTTTTATTAAATATAATGTTCAATATATGTAATGTTCATATACATATATGTAGAAAAAATTACCAAGTTTAGCTAATACAGTTAATGGGGTCATCTCGCGGTAATGAAATTACAGTTGACTTGTTATTTTCTTAAATAATACATTAAACATCTATTACCATTATTTTAAACAAAAAAATGTTCTTCTAAAATAAAAAAGGCATGATCCAAGCAACCTCTTATTAAGACATAATTTACCAATTATTTAGTACATTTTTCCCAATTTTTTGTTAAAAGTTCAGAAAACAATATCTGTCAGAAGATTGAAGTTAAATATGTTACACGGGTATTTATTTTGCATGCAGGACTCTTGCCATTAAGAATTCCCACTCTTGACCCACAGATAATTATGCAGTTAATCAGTTTTTCACACTGGAGCCCCATTACCAAACAAATAATTAAAATAATCAAACTTCGTATAACACAATGTGCAAAGCAATTTCTACATCACCAATTTGTTTATCCATCACCTTCTTTCTGTGAGATGGGTATCCCAATTATGATTCATTTTTAAAATAAGGAAACTGAGACTCAGTGAGACCAAACATTGCTAAGGACATGTTTATTAGCCAGTGCAAGGGCTGGATTTGAAGATGCTGCACCACTGACCACAGGCCACTGATGTCTGTTCAGCCCCCAGGGCTTGTTTGTGTCTTAGCCAAGCTGTGGGGCTCCACAAATTACAGGCAGCAGAGAGAGAAGGAAGCAGAATGTTGTACTGCCCTTGAGTAGTTTTAAGACCTGCAGGTGCTCTTCTCTCCTGCCAGGGAGTCTTGCCAATCAGTGTCCAGCCCACACCATGCTTCACAGTATACAAGCTGAGATGCTCCCGTGGTTCCCTCGTTGGCTGAGCTGTGTTCCAGTCCCAGAGTGATTTCCACTGCTGCACTTTCTATGGTGTCAGAGTCTTGGCTGGCTGGCTTCTTGAAATGGAAGAACTCCCCTTAGTTCTGAACACTCTGGGAAGTTCAAACCTCTTCCTTTGCACCGGTAATGGGAGTGAAGGATCTTTTGTGCTTGCCAGATTACATAGCATCACAGATGAAAATGCAAAATTGTCCTCCTAGGAAAATGTAGAATGTGCCCTCATAGCCCAGTTGTTGGACTGCAAGAAGGAGCCCGGGGAATGGCAGTTAGAACCCTCCACACGGCAATCGCAGAAGTTTGCATTAGAAGCATTGAATTTAGTTATTGCTTTAATTTCTATTTGATTTCCACTTTTAATATCTATGCCATTTTATGGATATTAGCATGAAGTTCTATTTTCGTAGTTAGGTTGTGCAACATTTGTGATTTGCTTGCATTTTCAAAATGCCAAAGCTCTGCTTTCAGAAACAAAATGCTGCCTGTCCTTAAAAAACAAACTGCCTAAAGAAGAAAAACTTCAGGCCAGAATTGGAATCATCCAAGACTTTGATCTAAAATGTGATCTTATTAACTTTAGTCAATGCAGTTAGCTAACATATTAATTATCCTTAGTACATTCCATTTATGCTCTGATCTCCATTTGAGATCATATACCTATTAATAATATAATTATTACTACTTCAAAATGTACTCCTAGCTCAGTGCTTGTATTAATTGTTACAAGTTAACAGTCAAGGGGGAAAGTCAGGGGGAGAAGTCAGTCCATTGTTAGGGCAGCTGTGCCAGAGGGGAAAAAGAAGTGAAATATGAATCAGGTGACTGAGTGGGAATAATCAGGATCCCTGCGCTCTGACCTATTGTGTGATTTTGGATAAATCACTCAGGCTCCCTGGAAAATATGGCTTATGATGGTCATAGAGTTGGAGGATCAAACAGGATAATTCACATAATGATTTCAGCTCATATTTATTGAAAACTCACTAGGCCTGGCACTGTTCTAAGTCCTTTAGGTTAACATTTTATCTAATTGTCACCGCATTGTCTTTTAGTGAGTACTTTTATTATCATCATAATTCTCAACTTATAATCAACTTATAATCCTTAGCCAAGGAGACTAAGCCTCAGAATGGACTGAATAATTTCCTAGAGTTGCAGAGCTAGTAACAAGGGCAAGATTCAGGCGTTTGGTTCCAGTGCTCACGCCCTTAGCCACCGGGCCCCGGGGACATACTGTCTCTCAAATAAAATCTGTGAGTTTTAGCTTACAGTGGAGCAGAGTCAAAATATGTCAATAAAATGTGGTGATTAGAAACCACTTTGAAGAACTATAGTAAAAGGTAAATGAGATTTACATAGGAAATTATATGGCACAGACAAGCTTCTCAATATATGCAAAGCATCAGTTTTTGTAGGACAGAGGAAGCGAGAGATGGGGGAAGAGAGAGACCAAGGGGTACATCACGGGATGGTAGTGAGGGACTTGGGGCCACCGTGGGCTTCAGAGGAGGCGACTTAAAGACTCTGTGGGGAAAGAAAAAAAAAAAAAAAGATTTCTGTGGAATGCCTTTTTGCTAGTCCATTCTGGGGCTTTAACGATGAGGAGCGCAGATTCTAGCCATTCATCAAAAATACCTTCTCTGACATGGAGTCACCCCTGCAGGCAGGATTTCGTAGCAGGAAAGACTCTTGCACTAGTAGGAGAGACAAAGGAAAATGCTTAGTCACGTTTCACTGCTGAGAGGGGAGAGCCCTTGGAGAGAAGGCTAGCGGGAAAGAAGGGAGTAGCTGAGCATCACGGTTAAGACAAAGGGCACTGGATTCAAACTGGCCTCGATTCTCTCTCCAGCTCTGCCACTCAAGTCATCTCATTTACACTCACCAAGCTGCTGTTTATCTGGAAATGGGTACAATATTGTTACTACCCTGTAGGATTGCTGCAAAGATTAAAGAGAATATTGCTTGTAAAGTGCTTAGCACTGTGGCCAAGTTGGAAGTCAGTAAGTGTTAGGGTGTATTATGCTCATTATTATAGTGATGCAATGAAGGCTCTGAGCTAAACATTGCACATTATCTACATGTGATAGACACACAGCAGGTCCCCGCTGCCTGCTTGTTGTTACTAGAAAAGTCACGATTAGAAAAATAGTGAATATCACTAACTAGTTGTGATGTTTGGGTTCTATTCCCTGTTCTGCTGTGTGACCTTAGAGAAGTCATTTCACACTTTGGGTCTTGTTTTCTCTCTATGCAATATGGGGTAGTTGGGCTCCATTAGTAGCTCCTGAACGTGGGTAGGTGGATCTGTGCTTGCTTATCCCCAGACTTCTGCGGGTCCCTGCTGGGAACGTCTCTATAAGATGATGCTTCCCAACACTGTTAGCTTGGAGCAGAGAGCACAGAGTATCTCGCTGATGGGGAGTATAGAAACAGATGGTGGTCAAGAGATGTAACCTGTGGAGTCAGGCCAGTGGTGAGACGCTCAGATAGAAGCAAAAAAAAAAAAAAAAAAAGGAAGGAAGCTCTGAAAAGGGGGCCAGAAACATTTGTCTTCCCTTTTAACAAATGCATATGGATCAGTAACTACAGCTCAGACACCACCTTAGGCCCTGGACTTGAATGGTCAGCAGTGGGTTGAATGCGTGTCCTTCCTGCTAAAACATGTCCGTGTCCTAATGCCTGGGACGAAGATGGAAAATCAGCGCCAGGAGAGGGGTGGTGTTCTAATAAATACCTAAAAATGTGGATGTGGCTTTGGAGTCTGGCAGGGGGCCGATGCTGGGAGAGTTTGCAGATGTTTGTAGAAAAGCACCGTAAATGGTGATTCTCCTGAGGGCTTAGGAGAAGAGGGGAGCCTCAGAGAAACCCCTAGTCTTAGCAGAGAATCCCAAAGGCATCCTGAGCAGGACGTTGGTAGAAATGTGGATGGTAAAGGTCATGGTGTTGAGGGCTCAGATGGAAATGAGGACTGTTATGGCGGACACTGGAGAAGTGGGCTCCCTGTTACAATGCAACATAGAGGCTGGCCGAGTTGTGTTCATATCCTCTTGTTTTGAGCAACGGAACTTGATACTGGCCTGAAGAAATGTCAAACCAAAGTACTAAGGGAGCAGCCTGGCGTTTCTTGAATGCTTATGGTAAAATGCTAGAAGAGAAAAACGATTGAAAAGGGAAATTGTTAATCATAAGACAAACAGAAGTTGAAAATTTTCAGCTTATCCATGTGGAAAGAAATAAGAATGTGTGCTTAGGAAAGGATGCAGGTATGGCCCAGTGACTTTCTGTGATTAGTCAGCCATCTAAACAGAAGCCAGGCCAGCCAGAAACCTGATTCCAAAAGGCATTTTGAAGAACCTAGGGTTACCCTCCCTACCACAGCCTGAAAGTGCAAGGGCCTGCTGGGCGGAATGATTTAGGAGCTGCCTCACATCACCAACTTGCCTATTCACTTTCCGGTACCACACTCAACAGCTGTTCCATATTCTATTCTATGGGGACCAGGTACCATGCTGGCCTGGTGGCTGTCCCTCTGGAAGGCACAGGTGGCAGCATCAGCGTGGCGCCTTCCCTGCAGATGGACACAGTTGCAAGAGCTGGTGGCGGGGGGGGGCACCTGCAGAGAGAGTAGGGCAGTGCCTAGGAGAACAGTGGGATGAGGCTGTCCTGGAACTCCAGCTCTGGAGAGCCACAGACCCAGAAAGGACTTCAACCCATGAGACATGCAGAATGAGCTGTGCCCAGCAGAGCCGGGGGTGGGCCATACAATGCTATGGAAGGAAGAACCCCTTCCCCATAGTGGGACTTGATGTTTTGGACTTGCTAAAGACCCTTTCTTTTTCCCCTCTGTCTCCCTTTTGGTGTGGACATACTTACCCTATGCCGGACTCAGTTGTATTTTGGAAGCACAGAACTTGTTCGATTTCCCAGTTCACAGCTGGAGAGCACTCTGCCCCAGGGGCTAAACCTACCTCCAGTCTAACCTACGCCTGTTTCAGATGATACTCAGATGACGCTTTGCGCTGGGCCTTCTGAGTTGATGTTGGAACAAGTTAAAACCTTTGTGGTCTGTCAGAAGGGAATGCATGTGTTCCGCATATGAAGAGAACACGCATGTTGGGGGCCAGGGGTGGAATGCTATGTCTCCCTATCCCGCAGATGTTTATGTCGCAATTCTAACGCTGAAAGATGATGGTATTAGGTGGAACCTTTAGGTCCTGCTTAGGTCGTGAGGCTGAAACCTTCATGAATGGGATCAGTGTTTACAAAGGACACCGCAGAGAGCAACCTGCTCCTTGCCCCATGTGAGGACAAGAAAGCAGTTTCAGTGGCTGCAGGAAAGTTAAACAGGAAGTTGCACATAGTACTGTGGCAGAATGGGGCTTAGAGAGAGAAAAGCACAGCAATCAGGAGGGGCGCCAGTGATGCGGGATGGGATAGGAGAAGAACATGGGTGTTCTGAGACTCCTGGCCAAGAACAACCTACTTAGATGAAGAATCAGGAAGATTTTCCACTGGAGGTTGAGCATGGACAGATGACACCCCCTATTTTTGTGCTCTTGCCTCTGTGTATTTATAGCCCATGAGGGGCATGGTCCTGATGTTCCCGAATCTCCCCTCCTCCACCAGGAAGGTGTGGAGCTGCCTGGCCTCTGTCTGGGCTTGGACTCGGAGTCTGCCGGTCAAGACTGACGAAGCAGAGCACTGTGAGTGATGGCACGCACCGGAAACGCGGCCATGTCTGTGCGAGACAACCCCGCAGCTTCCAGCAACCAGGTCTGCCTCCTACCAGCCCCAACACATGCTGATTCCGCAGCGCACTGTTCATTAGGGCATCCCTTGGCATTTCTGAGACAGAGAGACAAATCAGCAGATTAAGAGACCCAGTTTAAATTCCAGGGAGTTTACCATGAAAAAGCCACTGGCCTAAAGATAAATTCCATTACCTTTGGTGGGGGTGCATATGTAAGGGTGAAATAGGGGCTTCTTCTTGTGATTTTTACACTTTCTGGCACTGCAATTTTTCTCCTTTTAAAGCATTATTCTTAAGGACATCCGTGCACATTGACAAACTAGACAGGAAGCAGGGGGAATATGAATATCTGTAAATACCAAGTCAGACATTTTTTAAGGATGTCATTTATTCTCTAAAGTGTGTAAGAATTACTTTAAAGCCATTAGTGCCTGGAATTCTCTAAAGGTAGAGACACATTTTAAAAACACACTTTTCCTATCAGACTTTAATAATGTTAGAGGCAAATCCTTTTTTCAGTAAGGAAAAAAATATATATATTGCTTTTGACCTGACAAACCATAACGTCTGCCTGTAAGCTTTTCATCAGGATCTCAAACACATCTTGAGGTGCTCAGCCATAATTACTCTGATCAGAAATTTTAAGAAAAAATAGGTGATGTTGACTTGGGTCCTATAGATTCTCTATTTGGGGATAAGTCAGACCTTGAACAACTGACTTCTGATTGACTTCTGTTTGACTTCTGATTATTGTATATTTTGACATGATTCTTCTGCATTCCCTTTGCCATCCCGGGAATCAGAGGCAAAGAGTGATTCTTTCTTCTTCTACCCATCCTCAAATTATGTATCAAGCATCTTTGTAAGGCAGTGTACCTTGTAAAGCACTGTGGATGATATAAAACAAGGACAAAATCTCAAGGATCCAGTCGAAGCTTTTAAACAAATCATAAAAATCTGCCAGCCTTTAAGAGTAAACTTCTGTTTACAAAAGAATGATTTAATAAGAAACATAATCATGGGCAACTCCATTCACATTTTATTTCCAGGATTTTTCATAAGCTTCCCTCCTCTCCTGGTGCTTCCCTTCCCATTTATTTTCAGGGCAAGTTGGCAGCAGTCCTGGACTCACACCTTGCCCTCTAACTACTTCCTGGAAACTATTTTTACCAGCTTTACAAGCTGCACTCTTTGTATGCTCTCTGAGAAGTTCCAGCTTGATGGCAATTGATTCTAACTGTGGATGGGAAAATGGGTTTGGAAGGACGAGAACCCTTTCTGGAATGCCACGTTTGCCAGTTTTGGGAACTGGTCTGACAGGAAGTTACACTTGCCTGAAATGATGTAGTCTCTCTCTCTCTCTCTCTCTCCATCCCTACTTACAAGAAGAATGAAGAGCTTTCTCAGAAAACTCCCCCCCCCCCCAACCATTTTATACTTGAAATTTAAGAGTGATTTTGATTCTTGGTGCCAAGAATGGGGAAGGAAAAAAGCCAGACAGTGGAGGAAACAAATGAGAGCAAAAAGGAGAGAAGGAACAACATTGTGCAGACACCGTGTGTTCTCAGCCTCTTGTCCCAGTGACATATTTGCTCATTCATTTGAACATGTACCTGGAATTAATATTAGTCCCTGCAGACAAAGGAATGATCCCTGAAAGGTTTCAGGCATTTATTTCACCTTCCCATAGTTTGACTTGTAGAATAAATAGAAAATAACTTTCAGACCAAGCAATGTGTTGGAGGTGACAATTTTGTGATGCCTGTAAATCTGAGCTCTCTCCTAACCACTCTGTGGGAAACACTAGTCTTGTCAGCACGCAACCTTGAGATGATAATTAAAGGACACTTCCAGTGCTCTGTTGGTATGTTGAAGCATTTGAAAATATGTGACATTGCAATTTGATCACGGAAATGAAGACAAATTATAATTACTCTGATACAGGTTTGCTCTGTCTCAAAGAATACCTGAGGATTTAAATGAATAATCCATGGGAAGCTCTTAGAATAGTCTGGCACATAGTTGGTGTTCCATAATATCAGCCATCATTAACATTATTACCTAGACTTTCTCTTCCTGTCAGGAATGTTATTTTGCTTTAGAAACTACATGTTTATAGGTATTAGAAGAAGCTGGAAAAACAAGTTGAATTTAAAAGAAATCTAAATGGTCACATGGTCCCAGGGAACAAAAGTGTTTTGTCTCGCCCACACTGGATGTTGAAGTTTGCACATTCTCTATTCTCGCTTCCAAACCATATTCAGAGAAATGACTATTAATTTGGGAGGATGGTGGGGAGGATGTAGGATCTGTGAGTCAGACCTGTGAAAACAGAGCCACATTCTTTGTGACTGGAGTTGTTACCCTCAGTGTCTTCCTCAGCAGCATCATTGTCTAGGTCATGGGAATAACTTGCACTTGGAGGTACAGTAGCTGTGAGAACCTTGACTTAGAGGTCTGGCCTTTGAATCTTTTTAAGTCCTTCAACCCATTGGTTTTCCTTTCCCCAGAGATAAGAATCCTCTCTATGGCTTCTCCTTTCTTTCCTCCTACTTGGAAGACTCTGGGAGTGCAGACATGCACCAGATGGGAGTCCTGCCCTGCTGGGTGCCAGGAAACCTGGTCACAGTCTCACTTGAGAAAAGCTCTGTTTTGGACCTGTGCGAAGAGACATTGGGGGGAGGGGGGGCTGAAGGAGAAAGCCACCAGAGCTGCCTGCAACAGTCCAGGAAGGTGTCCAGGAAGAGGCTCCGTTTGTGCTGGGTCATGAAAAAATGAATAAATGTATTTTTTCCAGCAGCAAAGATGTCTCTAGGGGAAGAACACTGCCCACTGATGGATTGATAGGCATTCACACGTAAAGCCGAGACCCACATGCACTTACTTCCTCGCAGGATCACTGGGCAAAAAGCCATGTATCATCATCAGCTAGTCTTAGTACCACTCAAACATAGAATTAAAATGTTGAGAAACTTCACTTCCAATACTCATGGTGATATTCATTGTTTACTGGGTACCAGACCCTGTCCTGCATACTTTATATGCTTTAAGTCACTTAAACCCCAGATAATTTTTTTTCTTTTCAGCATAACAGTATTCATTGTTTTTGCATCACACCCAGTGCTCCATGCAATACCTGCCCTCCCCAATACCCACCACCTGGTTCCCCCCAACCTCCCACCCCCCACCCCTTCAAAACCCTCAGGTTGTTTTTTAGTGTCCATAGTCTCTCATGGTTCACTTCCTCTTCCAATTTCCCTCAACTCCCTTCTCCTCTCCATCTCCCCATTTCCTCCATGTTACTTGTTATGCTCCACAAATAAGTGAAACCATATGATAATTGACTCTCTCTGCTTGACTTATTTCACTCAGCATAATCTCTTCCAGTCCCATCCATGTTGCTATAGAAGTTGGGTATTCATCCTTTCTGATGGAGGCATCATACTCCATAGTGTATATGGACCACATCTTCCTTATCCATTCATCCATAGAAGGGCATCTTGGTTCTTTCCACAGTTTGGCAACTGTGGCCATTGCTGCTATAAACATTGGGGTACAGATGGTTCTTCTTTTCACTACATCTGTATCTTTGGGGTAAATACCCAGTAGTGCAGTTGCAGGGTCATAGGGAAGCTTTATTTTTAATTTCTTGAGGAATCTCCACACTGTTTTCCACAGTGGCTGCACCAACTTGCATTCCCACCAACAGTGTAAGAGAGTTCCCCTTTCTCCACATCATCTCCAACACACGTTGTTTCCTGTCTTGCTAATTTTGGCCATTCTAACTGGTGTAAGGTGGTATCTCAATGTGGTTTTAATTTGAATCTCCCTAATGGCTAGTGATGATGAACATTTTTTCATGTGTCTGATAGCCATTTGTATGTCTTCATTGGAGAAGTGTCTGTTCATATCTTCTGCCCATTTTATGATATGATTATCAGTTTTGTGTGTGTTGAGTTTGATCCTGGATATCAACCTTTTGTCTGTACTGTCATTTGCAAATATCTTCTCCCATTCCGTGGGTTGCCTCTTTGTTTTTGTTGACTGTTTCCTTTCCTTCATCATCTTGATGAAGTCCCAAAAGTTCATTTTCGCCTTTGTTTCCTTTGCCTTTGGAGACATATCTTGAAAGAAGTTGCTGTGGCTGATAACAAAGAGGTTACTTCCTAAGTTCTCCTCTAGGATTCTGATGGATTCCTGTCTCATGTTGAGGTCTTTTATCCATTTTGAGTTTGTGTATGGTATTAGAGAATGGTCGAGTTTCATTCTTCTACATATAGCTGTCCAACTTTCCCAGCACCATTTATTAAAGAGACTGTCTTTTTTCCACTGTATATTTTTTCCTGCTTTGTCAAAGACTATTTGACCATAGAGTTGATGGTCCATATCTGGACTCTCTAATCTATTCCACTGGTCTATGTGTCTGTTTTTATGCCAGTACCATGCTGTCTTGGTGATCACAGCTTTGTAGTAAAGCTTGAAATCAGGTAACGTGGTGTCACCAGTTTTATTTTTGCTTTTCAACATTTCCTTAGCAATTCGGGGTTTCTTCTGATTCCATACAAATTTTAGGATTATTTGCTCCAGCTCTTTGAAGAATACTGGTGGAATTTTGATCGGAATAGCATTAAAAGTATAGATTGCTCTAGGCAGTATAGACATTTTAACAATGTTTATTCTTCTGACCCAAGAGCATGGAATGGTCTTCCATCTTTTTGTGTCTTCTTCAATTTCTTTAATGAGTGTTCAGTAGTTCCTCCAGTACAGATCCTTTATGTCTTTGGTTAGTATACCTCAGATAATTTTGTGGGTGCTGTTATTATGCCCATTTGATGGATGAGAAAGCGAAAGCACGGAGATGTTCAGATACTTGCCCAAGATTACACATCTAGGAAGTGGAAAAACGGGGATTTGATCCAAGACGGTCTGGCTCTGGAGTCTAGGCTGGTTATGCAGTACGCACTACCGCCTCTATAGCAACAATCTGCAAGTTGAAATACCAAGACGTTATTTCCAACGCTTTAAAATATTATTTACACTACAGACTAGGTGATTTTCTAAAAACAGGCTTTTGCAGTTTTGCAGTCATTGCCAAAAGCATATAAAACGTGAGCTTGGGGAGATTTACAAAGAATTCAAACACGGGCTTCAGAGTCCCACGTGGAATTCCACAGGAACAGGAGGGGCTTCAGCTTCCGGTTATAAGCCTTCCGGCATTTCCCCCATCCGCAACAGGAAGGACACTGAAGGACCCTTTCCTCCGGCCTCAGCCACTGAACTCATCCATCAGTCCGCGCCATGAAGGCCGTGTGCTTGGATTTATGGCAAGGCCGAACCTTCACGAAAACCAGGGCACGGCTGCGTCCAAATGTCCTCCCTTCAGAGTGATCCATCCTTCCCCTGGGTGATGACTTTCGCCGCGTGTTCCGACATTCATGGCTGAAGAATGCGGTCTGGCTGTCAGGAAGCTCAGCTTGCCCCCCCGACAAACACTGCCACTGCTGCCCACGCCTGGCCTTGTCGCTGTCATGGCGGCCCAGCCCGTGTGCTGCGCATGCGCAGAGCCGGTGAGGCGGCCGCAGCCCCGAGCTGCCTTCTTCCGGCCGGCAGCCATCACCCTGCGGCGCCGGTGCCTTCTCTGAGGAGACGCTTCTCTTCCCCACCCTAACCTCGCACATATTCCCTCTGAAAGTCAGTGCTCTGCCTTGGCATTGAAGGACGCCCTTGATTACAAATGCCTGCTCCGTCAGGCCCAGCCTCCCGAAGAGCAAGCGTGCCGTGGCCTCGGCGGCGTCTGAGGGGGGCACACTCCGAGCCGGGCCGGCCGCGTCTTGATGAGGCCCCGGAGCCAAGGCCTCCAGGAGGAGCCACACTTGTCAGCTTTCTGTCAGGGGGCGGCCTGTCCCTCCCGGGCACTGCCCCTGCCACAGGGGGGTGGCCAGACTGTAAAAATGAAATAGACTTCGGTGGGATGCCAGAAATTCATTTTCTCCCTCAGATGCTTTCATCTCACTCATTTCACTGTGTTTACAGGCCCACAGGTTTCCTGAGGGCAGCCATGATTTAGATTTACAGTTCCCCAGGCAGTCTGATTCCGAGGAAAAGTTATAACACCTGTAATGTATTACTGTCTCCGGAGGAGCGGAGGATGTCAGGGCTGTGGAGGCTGGCTTCCCCAGGAACTGCAGGCTCGCTCTGCACTGCAGCCCTGAGAACGGCAGGCTGGGCTAGAGCAGCCTCAGCCTCCTCATTATCTCCATGCACAGAGGCACGCAGCGCACTCAGGTTCTTCGAGGTTGGGTGTGGTGGCGGTGACCTCAGGGCCTCTGCACAGCCGCCGTGGGGGCGGGGCGGGGGTGGGGCACCTTCCCGACCCTGGACAGGACAGAGAGAGTTCAGCGACAAGGCCCGGAGACCAGACTCCGTTTGGAGGGGATGATGGGGAACGTGAGATAATCTGGCTGGGTTGGCAAGGGGGGTTGCCCTTAGGAAAAACAGAATCTTTCTTCAAAGTCTTGTCTCTTGTCGATCCCTTTCTAGTAGAATCTGGTGCATCTTGGCTAAGAGAAGTAGGATCAACATTGAGATGAGTCCTGAGGGGTGTTGTCAGATGGTCACATGCTGAGTGAGGGCAAGGTCACCATTCTCTGCCCAATAAGGAGCCAACTCTGTGGTCATCCTCAGGCTCAGGGAGGAATTCAGCTCTTTTTAGGGTCTGGGTTGCTGCCACTCAGCTCAGTACTCACCTGGGGAACAAATCCACCACAAAGTCCTTTTCTGGAAAGGGAAGAGAGAGGAGGAGCGTTTGAAATGTTAAGCCAAGTTTAATCTCTGGTGTCCCTCTAGCACAGGCTCTGAAACATGGAGATCCAAAGATTTCATTGTCCTTCCTCATGGTGCCCTGTCCTTGTTCTTGGTGATCTTGCTGAATTCAGTTCACTACTCTGACACTTCTGCATTGCTCTGGCTTACCGAAGGGTAGACAAGATACTGAGAAACTCCTTTACTTCTGCACCTCCCCTTCCCATTCGGCTCTGCTGTCCCATGTGCGGGAGGGGCCATTGGCTCTTGGGAGCTGTTCAGGTTGGTGTGTATGAGGACCATGTCAGAAAAGATGTTCTCAAATCACCAAGCAGAAATCCACACTTGGAACTATATAGTTGCATGTGCCTTACTGATTAAAAAAAAGAAAATTGTGTACCATTAGGAGACTGTGTCCTTTAATCTCAAGACCTGAAAGAACATGACAGGCTTGAACATTAGTGTTCATCTTACCCCCTTCCCTGATGCCAGTAGTTATGGGGTGCCTGCAGCTGTAAGTTCAGTACATAACTTTTTAATTGGTGTAGACCTCCCTGTTAGACATGATCTGGGAAGTTTTAACATTTCAGTCAAGATTATTAATTTGTAAGATGTAGAGCTATTTGAAGGGACTGGCCAAATGCTTGCAGATCTCAAAGGGAAATTTATCTTAAAGAGACACCAAAGACTCAATGTCTTAGTGAGCAATAGAGAGGATCAAGCCCCCTAGCAGGTTCAGAAGCTCTGTTGCATTTGCCTTCTAGAAGCACAATTCTCAACTTCCCTTGCAGTAAAATAGAACAATGTGATTGTCTTCTGGCCAGGTTTCCGATCTGGTCCCATGTGTTCCTGCATATACTCTCCATCTCCCTTCCCTCTGGGTGGGTAGAGAAGAAGATGAGGCCCTAAGGCATGTGGGGTCACATGACACAAGGAGCCTTGACCCTGAATGACAGTGGTGAGCAGAGGCCTCTCTGTGCACTTCCTTCCCCCACCCTCAACACATCTTCCTTTTCCAGGCCATGTTGGGCTCTCATGTGGTTAAGAAATAAACTCTTACCATGTCAAGCTCCTGGAGTGTTAGGGCTTAATTGTTTTATATGATAAAATTGGTGACTGTGTTTTGTTTGATTAAAAACAGGGGCACCTAGAGTGGCTCACTTGGTTAAGCATCTGCCTTCAGCTTGGACCATGATCCTGGGGTCATGGGATCGAGCCCTGCATCAGGCTCCCTGCTCATTGGGGAGTCTGCTTTTCCCTCTCCCTCCCGCTTCCCCTGCTTGTGCACTCTCTATCTCTGTGCCAAATAAGTAAAAAGTATAAGAACTTCATCTCTTGATTAACATTAACGTAACCTCCCCACTCCTTGTTGCTAATGGATATTTTCTTTCTCCATCACCAATGCTTCGTCTTTGTTGAGTGAGCTCACTTCACCAAAGGAGATAGGCAGGATCACCAGTCTGGATAAATATTCCCAGATGCACATACCATTTTGCAAACAGTAACACAAATAAAGTATTCAGAAGAAAGAAGTAAGATGATGTTAGAAAGGCTTTTGCTTCCATTGAATTCAGCTGAGAACTGTAATCATCTTAAAGAGAGCATCTCCCCTTTCCTTATGTATTGTAAGTAAATAAATAAAATGATTTAAAATATACTACAGCATTCTTCAGGCAAAATTACTGATAGGAATAATAGTAGCTCACATTTATAAGGGGCTTCACATGGGCAATGATTGTGCTAAGCACTTTACATGAGTTATTCCTTTAAAAGATAAATTGGGGCCTAGGAGGTCATGTAATTTGCTTAAGTTTACATAGCAAGGAAGCAGCAGATCCAGGAATCCAATAATCTAAGACAGCCTGGCTCCTAAGTCCATGCTCTTAAATATCATACTTCCCCTAATGAAAGATCAACAAATGTCAAGTTATCCTTAAGACGAAGGGTGCATCCTGACCATCTGTAGTGAAAAAACAGATCCCTATTTCCAGACCCCAGAAATCCACTTTAATTTGCTTTTCATAACAAAGGTTTTGAAATGGCAAGAGCATGATGACCACTCCATCTAGGACTTCCGACAAGCAGGCTGTCTAATTAGTTCCATATCCTCACTGTTGAATTTCTTGCCCTGTGGACATGTTGCTTGGGCTTTATGTGCTTTTTCTGCACTATGGTCCACTGTGGCTAGATCCCACCTTACCTGATCCTGTATTCCAGGTAGTGCTCAGGCCTGCCATCCTGTGACAGAGCAAACTCACTTTCATGAGAAAGTGATGATTGCCCAGTTTCTTGATTCAGCTTTGAGTTTTATTCTGCCACAAGATGTCACTGCCATGGTAGCACTCTAATGTGGCTTGGGACAGCTACAGTGGAATTTCTTGCTGTTCCTATATTAAGAATGTGTTCTCAGAAACAGCTGGTGTGTTACAAATGCAACTGAGAGCCTTAAGAAGTGGGATGATTGGAATCCCACTCCTAAGCACACAGGCTGTCGATATTTGAGAGTTGGTAAATGACATGGCAGGAAGGGGTGTGATGGGGACTGGAGGGGTTTGAGCATGAGAAAGCCAAGCTCCTTGCATCTGCTGGTGCTGTGAACCTGTCTTTCACCCAACCATGACCGCAGAGGACTGTTGTGGGAAGTAGTGAGTTTGTATTTGTAAATCAGTTCTCAGATCTTTGCAGTAATGTGTTGGCTGAGAAGAATGCTTTATGACACTCTTCATGGACAAATGTGGGTGGCATACGGGTAGCTGTGAGTAGTTGTTCTTCATCTCTTTTGAGATAAAATGGTCAAACTGGTGTGGTAGAACTTTTTGTTTAGTTATATCTAATATTAAGGGGCATATGAGCAGTAGAGGCTTCACAATTTCCTGTAAAGATTATCACTAATTAATAATTATTAATAACAGTTAATACGATGGTTTATAGTTTGCAATTCAGTTTTCCATGCATCATCTCAGTTGATCTATAAGGGAAGTTCAGTGGCAGGGGCGAACATTACTGTTACCATCCCCATTTTAAAGAGGAAGGAACTGAGATGCAGAGAGGTTGAGTGACTTGTCCAGCCTACCAACTACAAAACGATGTTGCATCCATTACATCTCTGATGTCCCTCCTTCTTCAGTTTCTATGTTTGCTTCTAGAACAGTGTATTTTCTCTATTTACCATCTTTATCATTCTTATCAATTTTACTTCTTGGCTGTTCTTGATTTTCTTCCTTGAAGTACTGACATTACAAAGAGTCATTTTCTCTTTTACTTCCTTCCCTTTTATGATAAATTTTCATTAGGAAAATCCACTCCTATTGGATGGAAACCAAAGATTGCCTTGGTCAACACTCAGATTCACTGTGGAATCTGGCCACAGTGGAGCATGATGCAGAAAAAGCACATAAAGCACAAAAACCATTGTATGGGTTTTATCTTTCCATACAATGAAAGCAAGAAAGCTAAAACTTACATTTCCCCAACTCCCTCGGAGCTAGGTTTCAGGGTACAGGATACGTTCTGCCAATGAGAAAAAAGGTAAGGCATTTCAGTGTCTTTATTGGTCTATAATTCACATACCATGCAATGTACCCATTTAAAGTTTATAATTCAGTGGCTTTTAGTACACTCACAGAATTGTGCAGCCATCAACACAATCAAGAAAAGACGTGCTTTTCGAGAGGCAAAAGTGAGGCCAGAGTCCTCTATTTACTGCTTTCCACTGTTACTCTTGGCAAACACAATCATGGAAGCACTGGGTGTGTAGCTTCTAGTAACTGACTTCCTCTGTGTCAAAAGGCAGTTGCATCAGTGGCTGTAGTGGGTCCTCATGACTTGACTGAGCTTCCTAATTAGGATCCTGATTATAGTTTTCCTAGCACATTATTTCTGCAGCCATTTTCTGGGCTTTATTCCTGGAAATTCAATTTAGAGTTTGCTCTTCCAGCTTTTCCAATGCTTTCATGAACACTTAATTCCCTGTATTAATTTCTTGCTGAAAAAAAAAGCTGTGAGAGTGATTTGTTTCTTACAAATGGACTAATTTGAGCTCAGTTTTTGTATCTTTAATTTCCAACCTCTTATGAATCTTCTGTACTTGAGAAGATTATCTTATCCTGTTTCCCCAAGGAATGACTCCACCCAACAGCCCGGTTATAAGGCCACTAACCTCGGAGTTATCCTTAACTACTTTTTCTTCCAACTTCCCTCTATTCCCCTGTAATCACTTAATCAACCACCAAATCCTTTGTTTCCAGGTTCTCTAGCATCTCAACTTAGAAATTTCTCTGTTTCTCAGATTGTGACAGAGTATTCCTACCCGGACCCCCTCCCACTCTCTAATCAGCCCCCATGGTGGCCAGAGTGATGTAGCCCAGACATCATCTTCACAATGTTCTTTCTGTAAGATGCTTAAAGAGTAAAATCTAAAATATAAGTCCCTTACCATGGGGTTCAAGGCCTTTATGACCTCATGACTCCATCTAGCTCTTCAGACTCATTTTCTGCTTTACTCTTTTCTCACATTTTAGACTTCAGTCATATTAAACTATACACCATGGCTTTTCACACTTTTATTTTTGAGTGTACAGTTTTTCACCCTTAATTTTACTGCTGAATTTTTATTTATCCTTAAAAATCCTATTCACGTGTCATGTCCTTGAGTGTAAAGTCTTTACTGAACAGCATCCCCCCCCCTAAGCCGCTATGATCACTCCCTCCTCTCCTCCATTTGGTGTATCTCATGTGCTGTGCTTGTCCAACTGGCATGCTACTGCGTCCCACACCTGTACACCCCAGCTACCTAGCCTGCCACACAACAGAATCTCAGAATGTATTTGAGGAACTTACCCAGGCTGGAACCCATTCCAATTCGGGTCATCCTTCTAGCAAATGTTTAAGAAACAAATGGCTAGATCACAGTGTGGTCTCCAGTCTGCCTGCTATTTAGGATATTGTGGTATAACCAATACAGCACTTTTCAAAATTTCATTTCCAGACATATACCCAAAAGATTGAAACCAAGGATTCAAACAGATAGTTTACATCAGTGTTTAGACCAGCATTATTCACAACAGCCAAAAGGTAGAAACAACCCAAATGCCCATCAGCAGAGAACAGATGAACAAAATTGCAGTATTTATGTATAATGGAACATTGTGCGGGCGTAGGAAGGACGTTCTGACATATTCTACAACATGGGTGAAACTTGAAGACATTAGGCTGAATAAAATAAGCCAGACACAAGAGAAGAAATGTAATTCCACTTATATAAGGTAATGAGTAGTTCAATTCATAGAGACAAGAGATAGAATACTGGTCATCGGGAGCTGGAGGGAAAGAGAGAATGGGAAATTATTGTTCAGTGGTTACAGATCTTAGTCTGTGATGATAGAAATGTCTTGGAGAGGGGCACCTGGGTGGCTCAGTGGTTAAGCAGCTGACTTTTGGTTTCAACTCAGGTCATGGTCTCAGAGTAGTGGGATTAAGCTCTGTGTTGGGTTTCATGCTTAGCAAGGAATCTGTTTGGGGTTCTCTCTCCTTCTATTCCTCACACCACTCTCTTTCTCTCTGTCTAAAATATATAATCCTTTTTTTAAAAAAATATTTTACTTATTTATTTGAGAGGGAGATTAAGAGAGCACGAGCAGGGGAAGGAGTGGCAGAGAAGCAGACTCCCTGCTGAGCAGGGACCACCCCCCCTCCAGTGTGGGGCTCCATTTCAGGAGTCTGGAATGATGACTTGAGCTGAAGGCAGAGGCTTAATCGACTGAGCCACCTAGGCACCCCCAAAATAAATAAATCTTTTTTAAAAAGGTCCCAGAGATGAAAAGTGATGACAGTTGCATGACAAAGTAAATATAAGGTCACCTGGGTGGCTCAGTCAGTTAAGCCTCTGCCTTTGGCTCAAGTCATGGCTCTGGTCTGGAGTCCTGGGATCAAGTTCCACATCGGGTTCCGGGCTCAGTGAGGAGCCGGCTTCTCCCTCTCCCTCTACCTGCTGCTCTGCCTACTTGTGCTCTCTCTCTGTCTCTCTAATAAATAAATAAAATCTTTTTAAAAATGTAAGTATATTCAATGCTATTGAACTGTACACTCAAAACATAAAATGGTAAATTTTTATGTTCTGTATATTTTACTATAATACAGAAAAAAATTACCATTCTGTTTAGGATACATGAGTTCCATTCTCACATCTTCTATCCCAGTTATTTTATAGAGTTGAACTTGATGTTCTACTTCCTAGGGCTCAGTTTTCTTATCTATATAATGTAATATCTGAAGTAAAGACTTGGCAGTTCCTTCTAACTATATCATAGTTTGGCCATCCACCAGAAGATGCAATTCTATGTGGTTGAGGGTCTATGTCAATGGCCACACCACAGAAGATTCACCTTATCACCATCCTAGAGAGTCTTTCCACTTCTCCTGCAGGTTCATGGGTGGGGTTGGGGATATTGGGCAGCTAAGCTGCAGCAGAGTAGTTCTAGCGAGAGTTGTCTGGAAGATGATACTTCCTTGGTGTCCATGGCATATCACAAATGAAATAAAATATCTATCTAGGATTCTGTTAACCATTTATCATCCATTAATTCATTCAGCATTCATTAAGTATTTGCCATGTGTCAGGAACTCCACTAAGTGCCAGGGATAGAGATACAAAGGAGACATCTGTGGTTCAGAGCATTCACACTATAGTGGGAGACATTGGCATGTTAACAAATACTTAAAAGGATTTTGCATTAAAAAAAATCAAAACAGAAATATGTACAAAGAGCTGTGGGATTTGTAAAGAGTCACTTACTGCCTGTGGGAAGTAAAACATCACAGAAGAGTTTAATTTTGAGTTAGTCTTCAATGAGGAGAATTTCTCCAAGCAGGAGCTGAATAAGAGAATTTCTGAGTCTCCTCTTTCTTGGTCTACCACCTGTGTTCATCTTGCCCCGAAATGGCAGCTGGGTATGAGAATTCAGGAAAGGTTGCCATATCCTTGGCAGGATGGCTTCTATAAATGGCATTTCCCCCCCTTAAACCTGGTATCTTCAGCTATATATCCATAGATGTACCCTCTCCTAATATCCTTTGAAGACCCCCTTAGGAAAAGAGAAAATATTACCCACAATCTGCTGTTCTCTTAATAGCTTTGCCAGTGTTTGCTGTTGCAATGTCAACAGTCATTATATAGCTTGGCTTTCAATGTGGGATTAAACCTCTTTTATTCTTGCAGTAATCAGAAAAGCAATTGGATAGTTAGCATGCTCTTTGGAATCCCATTGCAAAAGAATGAGGTTCTGCCAGATCCTGTCATGGAAGAAGAAAACAGACAAAAAAGGTGAAAAAAAAAGCTCCTAAAATGGAAGTGCTGACAGGTTACACAAGTCACAAAACAGACATGCAGCACCCAAGGGTCACCGACTTGGAAGATGTGCCAAAGTTGGCCAGCAGGTCCCAGCATGCAGGGACTGGAAGGGAACTAATTAATTAAAGAGTGTCAAACATGTTGTCAGAGTGCAGACAGCAGAAAATAAAATGGACTTCACATGGTTTAACCGGTAGGGGAAGAGTAGGATTATATTAAACTCATAAAAATTACTTCAGAAAAAGAGATGTTCTACTACATTTTGATTCTATCATGGTTAGAAGATGAATTGGTCTTTCAAATTCTGGCTGCAATTGAAGCTAAAGGCTTCCTAAAAAGAAGGGGATATGAACATTTATTGAGCACCTACTATATTCCCAAACACTAGGAGACGACTTCTGGGAAGATATATTGACACTTTAATTTATATTCTATGTAGAGTTGTGTAGTGTTTTAGTCCAAGTGGCATTTTGTATATGTTATTTCATTTAATTATTGTGAAATCTCACTGAAGGATATGTTATTTTTCTAGATGAGGAAGCAGGTAACAGACCTACATCTTAACTCTGATTCCCAATGTATTAGCTGTGTTACCTTTGGAAATTACTTCATCTCACTGGACCTAGATGCCCTTTCTCTTCCCACTCTTCCATCCATATGGATACAACCAAGGGAACCGTCCAAATGCCCTGCTGGCCTAAGCAACATGATGACATGGTCAGGGTTTGTTTCAAACTTAATTTTTCCTTCTTAAAATGTTTTCTCTTCAAGGCATGAGTCTTCTCAAGTTCATTTCTCCCTCCTTTCAAAAACCTGCTTTCAAGTCCTGCCTTTCATATCAGGGCATAAGATCCCTAAGAACTGTGTGTGTGTGTGTGTGTGTGTGTGTGTGTGTACTCTTTTAAGAGCATCTGTATTTTAACAGGAAACTAAGGACTGAACTAGGATCTCTAGCAGTCATGGGCATCTGCCTGGAAACCTTAGACTCTTATTTGGTAGAGTTCTCCAGCCAGGCTTCTTTAAATGCCCACTCTTGGCACAGTGTCTCTATTTGTGACTGCTGCTGGAATACAGCTCTTGATTTCATATTCTAACCAGGGAAGGGTGCTATTGTCTGTTGTGTCCACAGGCAGGTTTCTGGCTCTGTCAGCAAATTTTCCTCTTCATTGGAATGCTCTCTTTGGGCCTAAACCTAGGGTTAAAATCACTACTTCCGATGGGGGAAAAGATGGAAAGAGGAAAAGCAGGTGCTTCCACGCCCACCCAAACGAGACCACTCTCTTGATCCACTGTCATGCCCTGTGTCTGTGGTTTGTTGAGATTACCAACCAAAAGGAGGGAAAGCATTATAAGGCTGATATTCCTTTCTTGATCAAGTCATAGTCATTTCTTCTTTCCCAAGACACTGCCAACTGACCTTAGAATTGAAGAGGTTAAATAAATAAATAAATAAATTGTCCCTTACAAGAATGTTGGACATCTTTGCTTTTAGCAAAAATGAAAAATAGAGAAGACAGATGTTTAGGCTTCAGGAAATTATTAGAGTGGGGTATGAAGTTTGGAGGCCTTTGTTTTCTGCTCATACCCTAAAATCACAGTAGCAAGCAGTCAAGTAGTCCCTTTACCTAGAAGCTATTTTTGCTTAGATTTTGATAATAATTTCTCTCCTAGCCAGGGGTACGATTGCTACTTACTTAAGTTATCCTTACAGGGGTGTTGGATGCATGCCCTTGGGTTCCTATTTGCTATAGTCTCCTTCAGAAATTTGGAAATATTTTCATTTTGTTTCAGACCACTCTCTTGAAAGCTTTGAAAGAACTAGAAAAATAGAGGGACAGAAGAAATATCGATTGAACACTAATTATAAGGTTGGCCCTTTAGTTAAATGACTTTACTAAATCCCTCATAAGAGTACTTTGATGTAGATCTTATTATTGCCAGTATGCAGTTGGTTGTAAATGAGTCCCATACATTGTACTGAAGTTGCCCAGGATCTCAGTGATGGTAGATTACCTCCCTGTACCACTGTCCCTGACACCGTCCTAGTCTTAGACACTTTTTGTTATCTACATAGCATGAAGAAACTAGGGCACTCTAAGGTTCTACCACAGTCACATTTGGTAACAGATTTATTGCTTCAAACTCTAGAAACCATTGCTGATTCTATCTCCAAACTACAGTGCAGCTGAGCCCAGATGGAAACACTGAAGTTGTGAATCAGAGAATAGAGTCACAGTATAGGGTTGACTTTGAGAATCATCTTGGTTTCTTCCCACTTTGGGACAGGGGCCCTGGACACAAAGAGAGACTTTGATGTATACAGGGTCCCATAAGGAATTAGGTTCAGCTTAGGACCCACATCTTCCAAGCCTAGGCTTCAAAGAACATCCATATCACCACTCACATTGTTTCTTCACTCACATAGCTCTATAGTCTCCTATCACTGAGCTTCGCTGGGAAGTCTGAATGTTGTCCCTGGAAGGTATGCTGAGAAAGAATGATTCCATTCACCGTACTATTTCAAGAAATCAAGTCATTTCATTTAAGGATTCTAGATATTCACAGGCCAATCTACCCAAATGACAAGACATATCCGGTGCTAAGATCACAGTCAACTGTGCAATTCCTTGCACCTGACACCTTGCTTCTTTTGATTTATTCATTGTCTAAGAGATGATCCAGAAGTTGGGCGCTACTTCTAAATCACAAGGTTTTTCATTGTAAGTGACAACCTTTGCATTTTATTAGCATAGTCTACTTTTTAATAAGCCTTTACAGGGCCAATATATCATAACAACATCATTAAAACATTCCCCTCTACTGGTTATAAATTGCGTTGATGGTGCTGTGACTACATCTCCCAGAGCACCTCTGACAGAATGAGTCTCAAGATCCAGGCATGTCATTGTCACAGTGGAAGGATGACATTGCAGCCCAACTTGGCTCCCTCCCTCAGGAAAAAGGCATATGGTGGTATACAAAATGAGACAGGCAACTGTCCAGGGTGCCATTGGTGGATATGTCACTGATGAGCTAATTGTTAGACTTTGGAAAGCCACTTAACCTCTCTGGGGCCCTTCTTTATCTATAAAATAAAATTGTCCTTGTCTAGCTCACAGGGTTATTGGGAAGAACAAATAAGATAATGTATATAAAAACATTTTGAAGACCAAGTTAGATTCTCCAGAAAGCAGACTCTGAGACAGATTTTAGCAAGAGGGACATTTATTGGAGAGCGCCTTTCCCCATTGTGTAAAAAGAGTCCTCAGATAATGGTCAGTTACCTTTGCCAAGATGGCATCTTCTCTTCTTTCTTTCTGGTCCTTAGACACAAAGAACCAAGAATTAGAAGATAGCTGCTATAACTCTCAAATGCATTCTAGTCTGAAATATTCCTCCTTAGGTGACCAGGGCTGCTAAACCCATAGAGCCAAATGTTGGAAGTATGCAAGAGATGATTGTCCTAAATATGTTATTAGAAGTGATGCTAATTGCACCATTCCTCCATCTACCCTTTGAGTTTAGGTTTCTGTATTCTAACTATTAGAGATGAGCCACTTACACAGATCTTTGGTTCAAGGATTGAACTAATTTCTAGAATTTGGTCTATTGTTTTTGCAATAGAGTATTGTTTCTCAGATAGTAGTTCAGTCAAGTGTTCTGCAGGCCATTTCAGCACATTATCAGGACAGCAGGGTCTGGATGGTAAGATGTGTTGTATGACCATTGGATTTCTTGGTTTACCTTCTCTCTCTCTGCTAGCTTTATAGGGTCATATGGTTTGATTTCAGGTTGTGTAAGACTCTATAGCAGTGGATCCAACACTCAATAAGCCCTTGGATATTACTTATTCCTGAGTGTCTGTGGGCAAGAAAGGCACACTCATAACAGAGAAATGTTCACAATGAGTATCTGCCATCTTCTAGGTTGAAGCAGTCTAGTGTAGCCAACTCACCACCAAGTTGCCATTTGGTTTCCTCAAGAACTGGTACCATGTTGGGGACTTAGCAGTGGTCTCAGTTTCTGAGAGTTTGGACATTCAGGGGCAGGAGTGTGCCATTCACTTTAGTAAGTGGGAGTCCATGTTTTTAGAATGAAAGCAATCTCTATCCCTATTGTAATAGCCACTTGGCTCAACTCTCCATCATGTTAAAACTAGGGTAGCCAGTATCAGAGGCTGGCTGACATCATCTGGCCTAGTAATTTTGTCTGATTGGTTGTTTGATCTCTCTACTGCCATAGAAACTCTTTGAAGTATTAACATGCAATACAAAGATATTCTCCACTGTATCTACCTTCATGTTCCCATGACCCTCCACCCCCATAAAGCACCATGTCCCTGATCTTCTCATTTTTCCTCTTCCAATTCCACCACTAGCCATGTAAATCATTCAACACTGTTTGTGAGTCTGTATATATTCATATCTCAGGTCACTTACCATTCAACTTTCTTCCTCTCCTTTCTCCACTGTTTTCTCTCACCTCACTCAGCTCTCTGCTGGTCCTGGTTTCTTACCTGGAATGGGGATCCAGACACGTGAGTGTGATGGGTATGAACATCTGGTCCTGGAGTCCTCAGGCCAGAGAAGAGTAGATGCTCGGGTGCATTTTCAAATTAGGGATTCCATTAGGAATATTTTCTCTCGAATGTGTTTTTCAAGGGCATCCCTGAGTGAGGATTTACTATACCCACATGTCTTCATTTTGGACACAGAAAGAGGCAGTGCATCCATCTGCATTGCATAGGTCCTTTTCTCTTCAGTTGGTTGCTCATAAGGAAACTCTCCTACCAACACCTTAGCACTGTGAGTGTGATTTGAAGAAGGAGTGCCAGTGTGCCTGGGCTCCATGCAGCTCATTTGCTTTTCCCCTTTGGCCCTGCTTGCGTTTTATTCCAGGTGTACTGCCCCCATCTTATAGTGTATTGTTATTGGACTTGCCAGACCTGATGGCTTGGTGAATCTAACAGAATCTAGTTAATAATAAGTCATTCTGGATGCGCAATCACTTGGTGTCCCAGGGTCAAATGTTCTGTATCTGTCAGCGATCAGTAGCATGCCACACCTAGTTTTTCAAAAAGTAAATGATGCTCCAATACAAGTGGCGTAGCCTTGCTCCGGAACTTCAGGTATTTATATTGTTATTCTCTCTTTGGTCCTTGCTGTAAACTCCAAAGGATATCTTTCCCTATAACTAGCATACCCAGCATCATAAGCTTTTCAGGATATTTGCACTGCATTCTTAACTTGCTATGCAAGGGTCTTCCCTACTTTGGGCTGTCTGAAAACATGCTGCCTTCTATCTGTGGGCTGAAGCAGCATTTCCAGATATGTAATAAGCTACCTTCAGAACATGAAGAGGTCCAACAGGCACCATGCCTCATTCTTTGTGGTAGGCGGAGCATGATGAAATAATCTGACTTGCAGGGAATATCTCCACAATGCCCCTAACCAACTTTTATGAATGTGGCAGGCCTCTTGATCTTTGTCAGAGGAACATAAATGCTGAAGCCAGATGTCTTACCAAGGCCTCCACAGTGCTAACCAACTCTTATTCATCTAGATTAATAAACATATTATCAAAGTTGCAGTTTAATTTGATATTCTGTGTGGTATCAAGATGGTCAAGACCTTTTCAAACAAAATTATGATAGAGAACAGGAAAAGTTAACATAGCCTTGAGACAAAACTATAAAAGTGTATTGGTGTTCATTCTATATGATTCAAACTGTTACTGGCCCTTTATTTAAGAGGGAAAGAAAAGAATGAATTTATGAAATCAGTGGTTGTATATTCTGTACCCAGGGCCATATAAATCTGCCCTAACAAAGATAGCACACCTGGCTCGACAGCTGCAATTGGAAATTCTATTTTATTGTGTCTGCAGAAGTCGCCTGCCATCTTCCAGGATGCTTCTGATTTCTTCAGGGAACAGACGGGTGTATTAAGTGAGGACTTGATGGGTACCAACATTCATGCATCCTTGGGATCTCATGGATAGTGCTGGTTTCTGCTATCCTGAGTATGCAGCTTTTAAAACTAAATTCTTCTCCTGAAACCAATATTACCCTGTATGTTAACTAACTAGAATTTAAATAAAAACCTAAAAAAGAAAAAAAAAAGAATAAGAAAAAAATATATTATCTTTTCCAAGAGAGAAGAGAAGGGGTCATTTTTAGAGATTGTTGTTTGGCCTTTGCACTAAGGTTATCCTTGACCCTAAAGCCAAGGGATCCACTGTGAGAGTTACACTGACCATAAGCTATGTTTATCTCTAATGTATCTGGAAAGTTGTGAAAAGAAAAAAAAAAATGATGGGTTTGAGGACACGTTGTGAGCTGAACATGGTCCAGGATGTAATTTATTATCTGGCTGGTGGAACAAAGGACCAGATTGCTACATTAGGTCTGTAGGCACTCCAACCATGCATCAAGAAACTCTAAAAAAGTTTGGATAGGAGCCTCTAGATTAAGATGGCATCATAGGAGGTGCCTCACTTTTCTTCCTCCCACACACACACACGGAATGTACATTTACACAGAGGGTAATTCCTTCTGAAGGAAATTGAGAAACAAGCTGAGCAACTCCTACATGTCAGGAAACTGAGAAAACACCCACACTGAAACAGAGAGAAAAGGCTGTCACCATAAATCCCACCCTGTGGCCCAGAAGCATACAGTCAGAAGGGAACCTCATCTTCATGAGGAGTGAGGGGTTTGGACTGCACGTATCAGGCTCCAAATTTGACCCAAAGGATGGGCTCCCCAAAACCCCTAGCTTTGAAAGTCAAAGCAACTTGCATTCAGGAGTTTCATTGGAATACAGTAAACAAAGAGAAAGTTCTTAATAGGTGCGCTAGCACTTGCTACAGCTATCCTCCCAGGGCTCAATGCAGAAGGAGTGGGCAAAGACACCCTCTCCCAGTCTCTCCATGGAAGGGGTTTGAATGCATATCCTACCAGCTGCTGCATGAGGGCTCAACTTCTAGTTAACCTGCATCTTGATGCTGACTGCAGTCCTCTGTAGAGCTCCAAAGAGCAAGTGGGCACTTTCCATGCCTTCTCTTTTGTCTCATTTCCACAATAAATCCAAGTTGCCAGTATCTTCCAGAAAGGAGCTTGTCCACCTATCTAGTGCTCCAACTTGCCATTCAAGGAACAGGTCCCCAAATCACTTAGCTCTGATGGCCAGTGGAGTATGCATCCTTGAATCCCATAGGACTAGAGCATACATAAATGAAGTTTTTAAATGGGCATGAGAACACTCCCATAGCTACATATCCAGACTCAGTGCAGAGGAGCTAGGAAAAAATGCTCATTTCCAGTTTCTAGAAGGGGCTTAACTGCATATTTTACCAGCTTCTACTTGGGGGTCCATCTTCTAAGCAGCCTGTCTGAGTGATGACTGAAATCTTCTTTTTTGGCTCTTGGATTACCCTTAATTCCTGAGAGCCACTAGAACAAGGCTGCAGCTCAGATAATCACAAAGTGTGGAGAAGCAAACAGGAGCCTGGGACAGCCTGACTGATGAGATTCATCTCCTACATGAGACCACTCTGTCATGATTAGAGGAGGTGGCTGTTTTATCTAATGTGGAGAAATCAACACAACAACCATAGGAAAATGAGGAAACAGGAAAATATGTTCTGAACAAAAGAATAAGATAAATCTCTAGAAACTGATCTTAATGAAATGAAGATAAGTGATTTATTTGGTAGATATTCCAAAATAACAGTAATGAAAAATTTCGTTGATGTCAGGAGAGCAATGCATGAACAAAGTGAGAATTTCAGCAGAGATGGAAAATATTTTAAAAGAATCAAGCAAATTGTAGAGCTGAAGAATATAGCTGCACTGAAAATTCAATAGAGGGATTCAACTGAAGACTAGAGCAAGTGAAGTAAGGTATCAGAGAACTTGAAGACAGAGCAACGGAAGTCCTTCAATCAGAAGAGAAAAGAAAAAAAAAAATAATGGAAGAAAGAAGATAAAGATCTCATAGGACATCAAGAGGACCCCTGTATGTATTAAGGATGTCCTATAGAAGAACAGAGAGGGAGAAAGGGTAAAAAAGTGTTTTCAAGGAAATAGGGCAGAAAAATTTCCTAATGTGGGGAAAGAAACAGACATCCAGAGCTAGGAAGCCCAACGCACACCAACAAAGATGACAAAGAGGTCCACTCCAGGACACTTGATATTTAAATTTTCAGAAGTTAAAGATAGAGGATGCCTGGGTGACTCAGTTGGTTAAGCGTATAACTCTTGATCTCAGATCAGGTCTTGATCTCAGGGTCATGAGTTCAAGCACTGCATTGGCTCCAATGCCCAGCATGGAGCCTACTTAGGAAAAAAAATAGATAAATAAAAATAAAAGGTCCACTGTTTAAGAAATTATTTTATTTATTTATTTATTTATTTATTTTAATTTATTTATGGGGTGGGGGGGAGCACAAGAAGGGGAAACAGCAGGTAGAGAGAGGAAGAGGTAGGCTTCTTGCTGAGCAGGGATCCTGATATGGGGTTCAATCCCAGGACTCCAGGATCATGACCTAGGCCAAAGACAGCTATTTAACTGACGGAGCCACTCAGGCATCCCATAAAGATGGAATTTTAAAAGGAACAGGAAGAGCAACTTGTATGTACAAGAAACTCCCATAAGACTATTAGAAAATCTTTAGCAGAAACTGCAAGTCCGGAAGAAGGGATATATTCAAAGTGCTGAAAAAAAAAAAAAAGAAAAGAAAAAGAAAAAACCTCAACTCTGCCAACCAAGAATACTTTTCCTTGCAGAGTTGCTTTTCAGAATTGCAAAATTGAATAAGAGTTAAATGTTTTTCCAAAATATAAAAAGAATTCATACTACTCAATGGTACAAAATAAATAATCTAATTAGAATGTGCAAAGGACCTAAATAGACATTTTTGCAAGAAAGAGGATACAAATATTCCACAGGTACATGAAATGGTGCCCAACATCACTAATCAGCAGAGAAATGGGTAATAAGATATCCACCTACTCAGATGTTATCAAAAAGATGAGATAATAGATGTTAGCAAGGATATGGAGAAAAGATAAACTTTCTATGCTATTAGTGAGAATGTAAAGTGGTTTAGTCACTGTAGAGACTACTTAAGAAATTAAAATAGAGCTACCATAGGCTATGGTGTACCCATTTGGCTATACCATTTTGGGTATGTAGACAAAGAAAATGAAAATGAAATTACTACCTTGAGGTATTTGCACTCTTAGGTTCATTGTAGCATTATTCACAATAGGTGAGGTATAGAAATAACCTAAGTGTTCAATGACAGATGAATGGAAAAAGAAAGTGATTCATCCATCCATCCATCCATCTATTTACCCATACATCCAGTGAAAAAAGGAAATTCTGTCATTTGCAAAACCATGGATGAACCTCAGTGGAGTAAGCCAGACAGAGACAGACAAACATTGTTTGGTTTTACCTATGAGTAGAATCTGAAAACCAACAAAACAAAGTTGAATGCACAGAAGCAGAGAGTAGAGTGGTGGTTATCTGGGACTTGGGGGTAGGGAAAGTAATATAGAAAGACTGATGAAAAGGTACAAACTTTCACTTGTGAAATGAATGAGACCTGAGGATCTAATGTATAACATGGTGACTATAGTTGGAAAAACCATATTGTGTACCTGAAATTTACTAGGGTGGCGGAACTTAAGTGTTCTCACACACAAAAAGATATATTATATATATGAGGCGATGGACATAGTAATTAACTCAATGGTGAGAATTCGTTCACAGCGTATACATATATCAAATCTTTATGCATGTTTGTTTACAGTTTCTGCCAAGAAAAACCTTTGTTTTTGATTCATGTCTGATTAACATACAGTGTTCTCTTAGTTTTAGGTATACAATATGATTCAACAATTATAAACATTTTTCAGTACTCATCAGAATAAGTGTTTTTCAATTCCCTTTGTCTGTTTCAGCCATCCCCCATCTACCTCCTTTCTGGAAACCACCATTTTGTTCTCCATATTTAAGAGTCTGGGGTTTTATTGTTTGTTTGTCTCTTATTTTCTTCATTTGTTTTGTTTCTTAAATCCCACATATGAGTGAAATCATGTGGTATATTTCTTTCTCTGATTGACTTATTTTGCCTAGCAGTATACCCCCTAGGTCCATTGATGCTGTTAAAAATGGCAAGATTCCTTTCTTTTTTATGGCTGAGTAATATTCTGTTGTGTGTATATGTATGTATACTACATCTTTTCCCTCATCTATCGGTGGACATTTGAGTTGCTTCCATATTTTGGCTCTGGTAAATAATGCTGTAATAAACACAGGGGTGCATGTATCTTTTCAAGTTAATGTTTTCATTTTCTATGGTTAAATACCTAATAGTGACATTACTGGAGCATATGGTTTTTCTATTTTTAATTTTTCGAGGTATCTCCATACTCTTTTCCACAGTGGCCACACCCTTTCCATTCCTACAACAGCACATGAGGTTTCATTTTTTTCCCCACATCATCATCAACATTTGCTATTTCTTGTGCTTTTTATTTTAGCCATGCTGACTGGTGTAAAGTGATATCTTTGTGGTTTTAATTTGCATTTTCCTGATAGCGAGTGACGTTGAGCATCTTTTTGTGTGTCTGTTGGCCAGCTGTATGTCTTCTTTTGAAAAATGTTTGTTCAGGTCTCCTGCTAATTTTTAGTCATTATTTTTTTGTTTTGTTTTGAGCAGTATCAGTACTTTATATATTTTGAATATTAACCCCTTGTTGGATATATCATTTGCAAATATATTGCCAATATATCACAAATATGTCCTATTCAGTGAACTGACATTTTGTTTTGTTAATAGTTTCCTTTGCTGTACAAAAGATTTTGTTTTGGTGTAATCCTAATAGTTTAAATTTACTTTTGTTTCCTTACCTCAGAAGACATATCTAGAAAGATGTTCCTACAGCTGATGTCAAAGAGATTATTGCTTTTGGTTTCTTGTAGGAATTTTATGGTTTCATGTCTTACACTTAGGTCTTTAATCCATTTTGAGATATTTTTGTGTGTCATGTAAGAAAGTGGCCCAGTTTCTTTCTTTTGCATGTAGCTGTCCAGTTTTATCCACACCATTTGTTCAAGAGTATGTCTTTTGTCCCATTGTATATTTTTGTCTCCTTTGTCATAGACTAATTTCCCAAGTGTCTCCCAAGTTTCTCCTAGTTTCCCAAGTGTGTGGTTTTATGTCTGGGCTCTACTCTTTCCTCTTGATCTATGTGTCTATTTTTATGTGAGTGCTGTACTATTTTGATTACTACAGCTTTGTAGTATATCTTGATACCTGGAATTGTGATGCCTCCAGCTTTGTCCCTCTTTTTCAAGATTACTTTGGCTATTCAGGGTCTTCTGTGGTTCCATACAAATTTTAAGATTATTTGTTCTAGTTCTGTGAAAAAAATGTTGTTGGTATTTTGATAAGGATTGTGTTAAATCTGTAGATTGCTTTGGGTAGTATGGACATTTTAATATCAGCTCTTTCAATCCATGAGCATGGATTATGTTTCCATTTATTTGGGTCATTTTTGATTTTTTTCATCAGTGTTTTATACTTTTCAGGGTACAGATACTTCACATCTTGAGTTTAGTTTTTTTCCTAGGTGTTTTCTTCTTTTGGTACAAGTATAAATGAAATTGTTTTCTTAATTTTTCTTTCTGCTGCTTCATTATTAGAGTATAGAAATGCAACAGATTACTGTGTACTAATTTTTTACCCTGTGACTTTACTGAATTCATGTATGAGTCCTCAGTCATTTTTTTTTTTTTTGGTGTAGTCTTTGAGGTTTTCTATATACACTATCATGTCATCTACAAATAGTGACAGTTTTACTACTTCTTGGATGGCTTATATTGTGCTCACGTGCTCACTCTCTTTGTCTGATTGCTGCAGCTAGGACTTCTAATATTATGTTGATTAAAAGTAGTGAGAATGGACATCCTTGTCTTGTTCCTGATCTTAGCAGAAAAGCCCTCAGTTTTTCACCATTGACTATTATGTTAACTGTGGATTTTTCATATATGGCCTTTATTATGTTGAGATATGTTCCCTCTAACCCCACTGTTAAAAATTCTAACCCCACAATTTTTATGATGAATGGAAGTTGTAATTTGTCAAATCTTTTTCTGTATCTGTTGAGATGCTCATGTGGTTTTTATCCCTTGTCTTATTAATTTGATGTTATCACATGGATTGGTTTGTGAATATTGAGCCACCTTTGCTTCCCTGGAATAAATCCCACTTAATCATGGTGAATGTTTTTTTTTTTTTTTAATGTTTTGTTGTAATTATTTGCTAATATTTTGTTGGAGATTTTTATATGTATGTTAACCAGAGATAAGACCTGCAATTTCCTCTCTCCCTCCCTTCCTCTCTCTCTCTCTTTCTTTCTTTTTTTTTGTAGTGCCTTTATTTGGTTATAGTATCAGGGTAATGCTGTCCTAATGAAATGAATTTGGACATGTCTTTTTTCCATTTCTATTCTTTGGAATAGCTTGAGAAGAATAGGTATTAACTCTTCTTTTAATGTTTGGAAGATTTCACTTGTGAAGCCATCTGGCCTTGGGCTTTTCTGAGGGGGATGGTTTGATTCCTGATTCGATTTCTTTGCTACCAATAAGTCTATTCAAATTTTCTATTTCTTCCTGACTCTGTTTCAGAAAGTTGTATGTTACTAGGATTTTATCCATTTCTTCTAGGTTGTCCAATTTCTTGGCATATAATTTTTCATAATATTCTCTTATAATCCTTTGTATTTCTGAGGTGTCAGTTACTCCTCTCCTTCATTTCTGGATTTTTTTTTTTTTTGAGTCTTTTTTTTTTTCTTGATGCGTCTGGCTAACAGTTTATAAGTTCTGTTTAATTTTTAAAAGAACCAGCTCCTGCTTTCACTGACATTTTGTACAGTTTTTTCAGTCTCTAATTTATTTCTGCTCTAATCTTTATTTTTCCCTTCCCTTTACTGGCTTTGGGCTTTTTCTAGCTCCTTTAGGTGTAAGGTTAGTTGTTTGAGATTTTTCTCAAACAGGTATGTTTGAATTGTTATAGTCTTCCCTCTTAAAACAACTTTTGCTTCATCCCAAAGATTTTGGACTATTGTGTTTTCATTTTCATTTGTCCCATGTAATTTTTTATTTCCTCTTTGGTTTCTTGGTTGACCCATTCGTTGTGGCATGTTATTTAGTCCCCTTGTATTTGTGCTGTTTTCAGACTTTTCCTTGTGATTGATTTCTAGTTATATGCCATTGTGTTAGGGAAAGATGCATGATATCATTTTAGTCTTTTTTAATTTCTTGAGATTTGTTTTGTGGCCTAACATGTGATCTATTCTGGAGAATGTTCCATGTGCACTTGAAAAGAATGTGTCTTCTTATGGTTTCAGATGGAGTGGTCTGAATATATCTGTTAGGTCCATCTGGTCCAATGTATTATTCAAAGCCATTGTTTCCTTGTTTATTTTCTGTTTGGATGATCTATTCATTGATAAAAGTTGGGTGTTAAAGTCCACTACTATTAGTGTATTACTGTCAGTTTTTTTTATCCTTTTTGTCTGTTAATAGTTACTTTATATATTTAGGTGCTCCCATGTTGAATGCGTAAATATTTATAATTGTTATATTCTCTTATTGAATTGTTCCCTTTATCATTATGTTCCATTTATCCTTCTTTGTCTCTTATTACAATCTTTGTTTTAAAGTATATTTTGTTCAGCACAAGTAATGTTACCGCATCTTTCTCTTCACTTCCACTTGCATTCTATTCCTTAACTTTCAGTCTGCGTGTGTCTCTAGGTCTAAAGTGAGCTCCTGGAGGCAGCATATAGATGGATCTTGTTTTTGTTTGTTAGTCTTGTTTCATTTTTTTTTTATCCATTCTGTCACCTGTGTCTTTTGATTGGAACATTTAGCCCATATACACTTAAAGTAGTTATTGATAGGTGTGTATTTCTTACCTTTTTAAAAAAATTTTACTTGGTTTACAGGGGTGTCTGACTGTCTCAGGTGGAAGAGCATGGGGCTCTTGATGTTGAGGTCATGGGTTCAAGCGCCATGTTGGTGTAGAGATAAATAAAAATAATGGAACTTAAAAAATCATTCTATAGAGGTCAGGCCCCCTGGTTACCATTCTTACATTGCCGCTCATTAGAGTAATACCATCCATTTGTCTTCCATCTGAATGGACGGCCACCCAGCTTCCATTGTTTTGAGGTCCCGTCATATCCATTGCTTTCAGTGAGCCTAGTTCTGTAATGACTACACCTACAAACAGCTCTGCTGTTTGCACCACTGAATATTTTAGTAGTGATGATGCCCTCTCACAAAGCATCGTTTATGGCCTTGGCAACTGGAGTGCCTTCTGTCTTTCTTGTGTGACATTAACCTATGCTGGATTTTCTGGCTTTATATAGTACTTGCACTCCAGCACGCCTACTTCTTTAATCCTTTCATTTTCTTCTTTCAACTACTGTCACAAGAATTCTGACATTTGAACCTCACTCAGTGTGGGTCATCACTTTTTTTGGGTTTCTAGGATTCATCCTTGCAGCAAGTTCACCTCACCTCCTGGGGTCTTTGTTAGAGTGTTAAATCCTATTTCTCAGGAGAGTGCTCCCACAGTGTTAAACTCTCCCTCATTCAATTTGATGTTCTTGCCTTCTTGATCAAATACCATAACGAGCACCATATATTTTAGCCCCTACCATACTTAGCTTTCACAGCTTCTTTGGGGTTTAGATAGTCCCTTTCATCCCTTACCAGGCCCAGAATGTCCCAACTAGGTTTTGCTGTGACTTGAGTCCAGAAGAGGAGCAGGTCCTGGGGGGGGCGGTATATGTCATTTTGTAGGAGAGGGGGATCTTCATCGTCTTCAAGCCAGGAGGTAGTATTAGTTGCTAATAGTGAGTGTTAGGCCACTAGTGAGAGAGTTCAGAGCATTCAGAGAAGCCTAAGAAGTCACGATTTTCAGGGACACCAACCCAGATGTTTCCATCCTAAATGTCAGGTCTCAGATTTTCACAGGACCCTGATCTCAAAACAGCAGACCTGCCTTTTCTCAGAATTTAATCTTCTTTTGAGCGTGGTGGTATAGATTGAATGTTTATGCTCTCACAAAATTCATATATTGATACCAAATCCCCAGTTTGCTTGTATTTGGAGGTGGGGCCTTTGGGAGGTAATGAAGCCTTCAAAAGTGTGATTAGTGCCCTTATAAGTGCCTTATAACCCAGAGAGCTCCCATGCCCCCTTTTGTCATCTGAGGTCATAGGGAAAAGGTGGCTGTCTGTGAATCAGGAAGTGGAGCTCTACAGACACGAATTCTACCTGTGACTTGACCTTGGAGTTTCCAGCCTCCAGAATGTGAGAAATAAATGCTTGTTGTTTATATGCCACATAGTCTATGTAATTTCTGTTAAAGCAGCCTAGATAACTAAGACATTTGGCTACTTTTATGATGAAATTCTGCTTCTGGACCTAAGGTTTCTCTGCTCTTTAGGGCAGGAGATGAAAGTGTCTTCATAGGTTAACCTTTTCATATTTGGCTTTCCGTTGCCTGTTAATTGCTCTCAGACTTTTATTATCTTTTCTAGAATGTCATTCAAGCTTAGGATAATCCTTGGAATCTATTGTTTTTATGATTACTCTCCCCCATAGTTTTCATAGCCTCTGGTATACTGTACTGCTCAATGCATTCCACTCTACCTATATACCATCCCTGTTCATATCCAGTGTCCATTTTAACAACCAAATCCTCACTTTGTACCAGATACTCAGGTTTTCACCAGTGGTGATTAGGTCTTCCAACAACCAGGCAATGAGTGTGTGATTCATCTCCAAAACCCTTTCTTGCCAGCTTCTTTTTCTGATCATTCCTGGTTGTGATGGACCCAAGTTGGGTTTTCAAGAAGCTCTGAGACAAAGTGTAAAGTACAAGGTATTATTAGGGGTGTCCTTGGAATCATACCCCTGGAAGAGAGGGGAAGGGAACATAATTAGGTAGAGGAGTCATGGTGCAATGTCGCCAAACCCACAGGACACTCCAGCTAAAATGGCACATTAGAGCTATACAGAGTTCAGTTGGATAGGCTGGGCTCTTCTAACCACATCAGTCAGTTACTAGGACATGATTGCCACCCGAGCAAGGGCCATGATTTGGGGCAAGAAGACTTTGCAGTTGAAGCAGTCCCTGAAGGGACCATTGTCTGGAGGCCTTTTGCTAACACCACTCTGTGCAGTTCAGGCAGTAAATCCTCTAGTGAGGGGAGATCTGGGTACACACCCACCATTCACCACAGAAAATATTATAGCCCTTGCTCCCCCCCGACCCTGACCAGCCCTCATCTCACCTCCCAGGTTAACTGCTAACTCACTCCCCCTTACCACTCTCTGTCTCTGCCATCTTGGTTTCTCATCTATTAAATGGGAGTGACAATCCATCCTTGGCCTCTTTCCCGTAATTGTTAAGGATTTGAAAGGGATAATGATAAAGGCTTTGTAAACTACATACTAGTTTACAAATGCTCTTTAAGTGTTATCATTACAAACTTTCAAGATTGTGTCACATTAAAAAAAATTTTTGGTAAAAACAAATGGTTTCTGTTTTTCCATTAATCTTCTATTAAAACTGCCTAGTATCTTTGGTTGATTGTTAATATGTTTTTGCTGTTGTTGTTGTTGTTGATTGTTAATATCTTTTTGCTTTTGTTGTTGTTTTGTTTTGTTTTGTTTTATTAGACAGCGTGGGGGTCTGGGGCAGGGGCAGAGGGAGAAAGTATCTCAAGCAGACTCCCCACTGACTTTGGAGCCCGACTCAGGGCTCAGTCTCACAGCCCTGAGATCATGACCTGAGCTAAAACCAAGAGTTGGGCTCTCAAATGACTCACCCTGGCAACCCTGAACATTGTTTCTAACCCTCTGGATTCTGTTACTCCTCATCGTGTTGATCAAAGATACCATATTTTTTAAAAAGATATTTTGAGTATAAGGAAACCATCTATACACTTGGCCTTGGACACCAAACACTCAGTAACTGATAGTTGGTGATGATGACGAGGGGGCACACATCGGATAAAGGATGGAACTGCTATTTATGGAGTTATTTCTATTCACCAAATATCCTGAGAGGTTCTTCCCATGTTGCCTTTTCCACACCAAACTTTTGAATTCTTCTAAATGCTCCAACAGCAGACTCTTTTATTTTCATGTTTGGACACTGTTGCCTCCTATAAGAGAGAAGAAGACCCACAAATCCTGTCATGCCATTCCTGATGTACAGATTTTGAAGTCAGGGCTCACTTCATTTCTTGGAAAAATGTAGTTATGTCTGCAGAGCATAAATCTGTAAAAACACAAAATTAATACATCATATCCATCTTCAAAGTATCCACATTTGGGAATTGGGAAACTACAGCAAGTATTTTTCCTGCAACAAATCAGAGACTAAGCCAGACACTGAAGCCCCAGAATGCACCTGTGTTCGGCAGCTCTATCTGGGGAGTCACCCGGCATGATCTACGGCGCGGGCTCTTTCAAAGAGAAGCCTCAGAAGGGAGGAGAAGAATGTCTAGGGTTTGTCTGGGGAAAAATAAAAGAAATAATTGTTCTAAAAAAAGGAGAAATTGGTATTTCACTGGCAGCCCAAGTTGCTCAGGAGCACTTTAAACTTTCGTGGCTGGTATCCTTCATCTGAAAATCACCAACTTGTTTAAAAATCCCTCATCTGGGGATGCAGCTGCCTGCAGTCACACAGCCAGAAACTGAGTGTGTCTTGGTGCCTGTATGTCCTCGGTCGGGGGCCCTGAGGTCCTCAGGTGTGCTCTGTCCTGAATGCCTCCTGCCAGCATAGGTATAGGAAGCCGCCGAACAAGAAACTCCTTTTCAACACAAGTTAGCAGCGTTGGAGAGAAAGGATTCTCGTGGAAGTGAGGTTGTGCCATTGTGATTTCACTGAGCCCCAGGGTGTACAGTAACGGGGGTTTTGCCCCAGACAAAGCACTGTGCCATGCTCTACACTGTCCCTGATTCTGGCTCCCTTAACATAGAGGTAAAATGACCCTGTCTGAAAGCCACGCATGTGGCATAGTGCACAGAGCTTTGGGGTGTGTGTGTGTGTGTCTAATATGTCTAAAGCCTTCCTTCCAAACTGAGTTTGGTTTAATATCTTTGTGTCTGCACCTACACTATTTAATTTCTCTCTCCTTTTCCTTAACTGTGAAATTGGACTCTTTCTCTGGTAAAGCACTTTGGGATAGTTGCAGGGATGAATGGCGTTGTGGAAAATAAATCTGAGGATCTGCCCTAATAATAATAAAGCGGCTCAGAGAGAGGCTTAGCAGCACCTGTCATGGTTGGGGGTGGCGGCAGGACGGGCAGCATGGACTGGAAGTCAGGGACGTGAGGACTCCTCATCCTACCACCGTACTCCTGTGTGGCTTTAGCCAAGTCATTTGTCCCCTGAGTCCCTATTTCTTCATTGACAAGATGGACGGATTGCAGGTGGTCCGCGAGATCGCTTTCCGCCTCAGCAGATTCTGATCGTCATCATTTTGCAGACGTCTTTGATCCCCTGCAAACGTTTGCCTAAATAAGAATGATTCCAGATTTCTAGCCTGGTGACCAGGTGAAGGTCAGGAATGCTTACAGCTCTGTGCGACAGAAGCTAGCAGTGATTTAAGGCATGATGGGATTATTGTGATGAAGCGGGGAGTGGGTAGTTTGGAGGAGAAGGTTTGCTGTTTGGATCCGTGTTACCTTCGTTATCCAAAGCACTTTCTTCATGCTGAAGCTACATGTTGGGTGGTGTCTATCTTGTGGCATGACTTCTGTATTATTATTATTGTTGTTGTTGCTATTGTTATTTTAACTTGGTTTTGTCTCTTTTCTGTACCTAGTTCTCTGTCTACTCCTGCCTTAGAAAATGATTGCTTTGACATTAGTTGAGTTACACCAGCTTTTTCCCCCCCTTTTGCTAGAGTTTTCATGGTAAATCCTATTATGAATCTTTCTGTATTTTTATACTGAAGGCATACAGCTGGATTTTACAGCACATGGGCTGGATTTCAGCTATGTTATTCACCTGGCAGTATTAATCTTTTACATGTAGTACTTAGCTAACAAAAAGGTAATGTAACTTCCGATTTAAATTTTAGCTACCATCTTTCTATTATTATTTTTTCTTTCTGATGCATCTGTTTTATGTTCCTTTCTTTTCCTGGTTTCTTTAAGAATGATCGAGTGTGTTTAATATTGAATTTCCCCTCTTCCAACTGCTTAGTTATATGGTCTTTAATAGATTACAACATTTGTCATTGACCAGGTATCATCTAAAACAAGTTATTCCCTCTTCTGGCTGTGATGTTAAGCACTCCGATTTACCCCTCTGCCTTTTGTGTAATTGCCATGTATTTGAATTCCTTTTAACCCCCAGGAGATGTTACTCCTTTGTTTTATAGAGTCACTATTTATTTATACTCACCCACATACTCACGTTCCCGTGGCTCTTCATTCCCACATCCCTGTTTCCTTCTGGCTTCATTCTCCTCCTCCCTGCATAACTCGCTTTGCTGTTTCTTTTTAGAGCTGATTTACTGGTGGCGAGTTATCTTAGTTTATGTTTGTCTTAAAGTGTCCTTGTTTCACTTTTAGTTTTGAAGGAGAGAACTCTAGACTCTCAGTTCTTGGAGCATTTTAAAGATGTCATTCTGTTGCTTCCTGGATTTCATTGTTTCGGTTGAGAGGTAATCTTTAAGTTTTATCATTGCTTTATTGAAGGTAATGTATCTTGTTTCCTGACTGTCTTTCTGATCTTTCTCTTTATTTTATTTTTTTCTTTCTAGCCTGTACTTGGGTGTGGTTTAGGGTTGTATTTGTGCTGACCTGTCTTTCGGGTCGCTGATCCTGTCTTCTGCTTTGCCTCAGCTGGTATTTAACCCCTGTAATGATTCTTAACTTCAGATTTTGTATATTTAAGTTCTATAATTGCCATTTGTTTCTTTCTTTAATCGACTCTATTCTCTGGCGAAATTGCAAGTCTTTTATCTATTTCCTGTATCTTTTCACCTTTTGTGTTGACTAAATGAACTGTAATTCTATTAAGTTCTTTTCAGTGAAGTACAGTGTCTCAACTATACCCGGCTCTGTTTTTAGTGGGCATGCGTGCACATTTCTTGGTTTTCAGTCTTGTGATTTGAACTTGCCTCAGGCCAAGTAGTCTTGGATTGAATATCAAGCACTGTGTATTAAAATGTATGTAAGTCCCAGATTATTTTGTCTTTCTCTAGAAGAGATAGATTCTTCCCACTGCCAGGCAGAGAGAGTGGTAACTGATCTCCTGCCTTAATCCAGTTAGGACCAAATCAAGGCTGGTATCCCTAGCGAGACCCAGTCTCTTTCTAGCTCCCCCTAGCCCTCCAGGGTTTTACACCAAGGGCCTGGAGTGTTCTTCAAGTTCCTTCCTTTTGATGGGAATTCTAATATTTGTCTCATGAAATGCTTGACTGTTTTACTCTGTTTAGTTTTCTTACCCGCTCTCCACCAGCCTTAGAAGTCAGCAAATGTCTTTTAGGAAAAACTAGCTGTCTAACATTCCTCCTCCCCTGTCTCAGCCCCGACCCCAGCCAGTTCCTCTGTTCACTAGCAGCCGTTGGTACAAATCCCAAAAGCTAAAACTCTTGGCCCAGCTCAGAATCACTAAATGACCTCAGAGAACCCATGGCAGTAGAATTCAGCTTACCTCTCTGAGGCCTTCCCCTTAGCAGGGTTTCAGCCCCCACAGTTCTCATAAGCCTCACCAGGCATCCGATGCCTTTAGCCAGATGATTGTTGTATTTTCTCTGCAATTTTTAGCTGTCACCAGTAGGATCATGATCCAACCATTCAACAGAGGAAGTCCTTCTAGGCCCTTTATAGCCTTCTGTCAGGCTCACACCAAGGACTTTGCACACTTGTGCTTTTTGTCTCTGGTTGCGAGCTGACATACTACTTACATTGGTCTCCTAGCACTCGAGCATGAGATGGCTAAAAAAGAATCCTCCCTTTGTATTTAGAAAAACCACACTCAGAAGCCTTTGAGCACACTTTTCCAAGCACCTCAAATACAATAATAGGTCACATGTTCTCTTCTGGTTTTTGAGGGCATCTATCTAGAAAAGTGAGTATTCTGCAAAGGGAGAAGAAATTGCCATTATTGGTTTATACCAATTCTGGTTTATTTTCTGGGACCAGGAACTTGCCCATCCTATTGCAAATCAGCTTTCTATTATGAAGGAAGAAAGGTGGCACTGAACGGCTTTTGGGTAAAAAATCACATCCGATTTCACTGTGGTTAGAGGAGAAGGGAATACACACAAATGAACATAGTGCGTAGTCAGAGTCCTGCTCCTTGAACAAAGGTACTCGTTTTGGAATGGGAGAGTGGAGAACTAAAGTGTGCAAAGCTGGTTCTTCTCTTTCCCTTGTTGAGTTACACATCTGCTTGTGTGTCCTCCACAACACAGTAAGGGTCCTGTCATCTTCATGGTTAATCTGTTGTCATACAGAACGGATTCAACTGTTCTTTCTCTTGAAATAAAAAAAAAAAAAAGAAAATTTGAAAGATTGGAAAGAATTTGGGCTTTTCTGGAGGAGAGTGCAACAGTTAAAGTAATAGCATGAAAGATGTGTGTGTGTGTGTGTGTGTGTGTGTGTTGAGTGAGCAGTTGTGAGTGTAGAGTCTGTGGTGGTTGGACAGTGTGCAACAATCTACTAGCTCTGATAGTAAGTCCTTGTTAGTGATAAATGAGGAACTACCTGCCAGCGCCGAGCTTTTAAGAGCTTTTATACAAATAGGGTATGGAATGATAGGTATTTCACTGGGCAGAAAAGGAAACCAAAGGAATAAGAAAGGAGCCAGCCCAAGGTCACAGTATCTAAAGATAGAATCTGTTACATAGTCCAGACAGCAATGCCATCCCTCCAACTCACCATTAAAATAAAATTCCTCCCTGTGAATTTTCTGGAGTTTTGAAAGACATTCTTTGACCTAGACACCAGATAAGTTATACACAGCTGAGCTCCACTTAATTGCATAATGAATGAATCAACTACTTTAAATCACTTTGCAAAATCCCATCTACTATCACATTTCCTTCCTTGTTACCAATACCTGTTAAATGCAATCCTCATAGAGAAATAATTCACTTCGTTGTATTAAAAAAATGCCCAATTGGAGTCCTTTAAGTGTTGCAGTTCTCAATTATCTCAACCCAAATCCACTGTGAAGTGATAATTAGGGGCTAAAAGCTAAACCGATTACTGCAAAATTTTCTCCTGACAGCCATTTAATAGCTAATCAGGTGTTAAATCCCCAAATTATGCATTTCTCAGCAGCATACAGATCACAATAAATTTTAAAAGTTTGAAGTTATCAACTTGTCTTTCACAACTTTGCCCCAACACACCGCAAGGAAAGAAATTACTAATTTAGAGAATTAAAAATCCTTGACAGTGTATTCTGTTTCTCTATGCAGAATGTTTGTTTTGATTAATGGTGACTCTTAAATCCAAATTCTGGCCACAGACCATGCCGTAAGACCTGCTTTTTGCCCAGTGAAAGATACCATATATTATTAGTATCAACATATTATTGGTTGTCTGATTTGCATATAGATGAAACCTACAAGCAGATGGGTGGAAGGCGTGAACTTAGTCTGTGCTCTAATGATCTATCGGACCAGCATATATGGCTTTACTAATTTTAAAAACCCTGAGTTCTTACATCCATAAGACATGTTCTTGGTACAGGGGTGCAAGCTGTCCTCCTGCTCTCCTAACATTATAGTGTTAAGTCTCTGGTCAGAGACTCTGGATTTCACTCTGACAAGACCACTTACACCACATCCAGTCCACAGGGACCACCGAGGCAACTACCAGAGGAAGAATACATCAACACCCATCTGGTGGTTAGTGGACCATCACAGATACTCTTGTAGATCCTAAGGTACTGTGGCCTTATATCCCTACCCTAAATAAGATGGGGGCAGTGTGAATTAATAGAAGGGCATACTTATTTAGATCCGTGAAATAGTTCACATTTAAAATAGTTTTTCATTGTGTTAACCAATCCTAAAAGATAGTTAGTAATACACACAGTCTACCTGTGATCGTTTTCCATGTGATACATTAGAGCCCCTACAGTGAAGACAGTGCATCTCACTCTAGGCCTTTGGTTTTCAACCCATCAAGATTTTGCTCCCCAGAGGCAACATCTGAACACATTTTGTTACTAAAACTTTAGGGAAGGTGCTCCTGCTATCTGGTGAGTAGAGGCCAGGGATTCTGCTAAACATCATGCCGTGCACAAGACAGCCCTCCACCAGCAAAGAAATAGTGGGCTGATCATGCCAGTAGTGCCAAAGGGGAGCAATTCTGTTCTCAGCCTTAGACCTCTGTAACTCTCGCAGTCTACCATACATTTTCTCCAAGGCTGTTTGGACAGGCATGGGGGGTAGGAGGGCATGGGAACAACATGCTCTAGATCTTCTGAATCTCCATTCTGTTCCCCATCTTTTAAAATAATATATAATGCTGTCTAGTTCCATTATGTTCTCCCATATTTTTCTGGGCTTTATTAACTGTTTTAATTATTTACCAAAATGCATCCTCACTGCCTAGGTACATTTTTAGTTTAACTGCATTATTTACATTTTCATTTAATAAATAATTGTCAAAGGACTCTGATGTGCAGTGGATGGGCCCTGATTTCATGGATCTTAATCATACATTAGTGGTCAATACCACTAATAAAAAACATGTATATATCAGATCACATATGTTTGAGAATTTTGTCAGGAATTATTCTATCTGGACTGGGGCAGTCTTGGGGTAATAAACAGGGAGAGTCCTATCAAAGGTTACAAACTGAGCAATGACCAGTTGAAATCAATGATATTAAGACTAGGACTGTTCACTCCGTAAAGGGCAAAGCTAAAGTGCAATGTCATCAACTCCTAATTCCCAGTAATTCTCTTCTTTAATTTCTTTTATGATCCAGACAGTACATGCTCTGAGTTTTGTTTTGTTTTGTTTTTTTTTTTTTGAAGTCAAATAGTAATCACTAACAAACAGCATTTCCCTGACTATCCTCCCCATATCTTGCCACTTGACCAGAAAACATTCATTTTTGCTTATTTTACTTGTTTCTTTTGTTATTTAGCCTAGTATCTCTAAATAACATGCTTGTAGTACTATTTCTTACCTTTGTTTTTTTCTTCTTTGAACCCTAGGAGAGGATTCTCATATTTTGCAGGGCTCCACATGCCACAAAGACTCAAGAACAACCTATTATAAAACACACAGGCCCCTTTCTCACGCAGGATGTGAACCTCAGAAGCCACACAGCACACACTATTGTTCTAGTCATGGGCAGGCATGGCCCACACTACTCAGGGAAGCCATTCTCCAGAATTCTTTCCCCTGTGCCCCCAAATCAAAAAGCCTGACATTTGGTGGGTTGCCACACCACTGATGCACAGATACGACTTCACAGTGTGGCAATGATTTGAGTGGTAAAAGCTTTCAGGAAAAACAAAGGATAAATTAATTAATTTACCAAGGCCTTCCTCTCTGATTCTTAAGAAGGTTAATTTTTTAGGTATTCCTAAGGTCCACCTTCTAGTTTCCAGTTCATACTTTCACAAGCAATCACAAATTCATGCAGTCTCGACAACAGTTGCATTTGGCAGCCAAGGAACATTTTCCATTATTAAAATAATTTATTTTACTCTTCATTGAATTTGGGAAGCTTTTTGAAAAAATTAAGAGGATTTTTTTTTAAGAACAGTTTACACTTGCAGAAAAATTGAGCAGATAATATAGAGAATTTCATATAATCCACTCTCCGTCAGTTTCTTTTTATTAGCATCTTGTACTCATGTGTCCCATTTGTTATAAGTAATAAGCCACTACTAATTTATTATTGTTAACTAAAGTCCAAAAATTACATTAAGTTTCACTCTTTGTGTTGCGAAGTCCTATGGATTTTGAAACATGAAATATGTCATATCCACTATTCCAGTATCAAACAGAATCATCTTCCTGCCGTAAATATCTTCTGTGCTTCTCCAGTTCATCTCTCTACCTGCTCCCCAATCCCTGGCAACCAGTGATCTTTTTTGTTTTGTTTTGTTCTTTTGACTCTACAGTTTTATCTTTTGCAGAATATCATATCATTGGAATCACACAATTAGTAGCATTTCCAGTCTGGTTTATAAATCCACATTGAGCCTTCAGTATCTTTCGTGAGTTGATAGTTCTTTATTATTTTTTTTTTAAATTTCAAAATACTTTTTCATTGTATGGGTACACCACAGTTTGTTTACTCATTTACTTATTGAAGGATCTCTTGGCTGCTTCCAGTTTTTAGTGATTATAAATAAAACTGGTATACACATTCTACAGGTTTTGTATTTTCACACATTATTTTCTTCAGATACATTTCTGCCCCCTTTTGGGACACTAATTTCCATTGAGGATTCTAATTGCAGGCATGCTGGACAGCTTTTACTTCCCCACAATCCTATAAAGCTTTGTCCAGTTTTCTTCAGTTTTTATTTTTTTATTTTCTCTGCTTTTCAGATTGGATGATTTTATTGCTCTGTCTTCAAGTTTATTGACACATTCTTTTTAAGTCACAAAAATGCCATTAAGATAATTTCACTCACCATAGTGAATTTTTAAAACTTCAATTTTACTTTCAACTCTAGAATTTCTACCTAGTTCTTTTTTATAATTTCCATTGCTCACTTGATATTTCCTCTTTTTCATTATTCACTAATACCACATTTTTTTAAAATACTTTGAACATACATTCTTTTCATCCCTTGATACATTTGTATTGAGTACTAATTCTCTCCAGGATTTAGCAGTCTTTCTACTAAATGTGGTGCCTGGCTCTACTTGTCTATTTCTGTTGATTATTTTTTCTCTTTGATATGGATCACTGTTTCCTGTTTCTTTGCATTCCCAGTGACTTTTGGTTGAAAACAGAACATTATGCTCCAACAACTCTGTATTCTGTATTTTTTCTTCTGAAAATTATTGCATTTTTTGTTCTGATGTAACATATATTTATCTGGACTCAAACTGCAGAATCTGACTTCTCGGGTTGTACAGCACTTTATTTATTTATTTATTTTTCATCTTCCACTTGCTGCTTTTTAAACTTTAGAATTTTTTTACCTATGCCTTCATATTTTGACAGTCAAGAATTAGAGTAAATTTATTTATTTTTTGAAAGATTTTATTTATTTATTTGACAGACAGAGATCACAAGTAGGCAGACAGACAGGGAGAGAGAGAGAGGAGGAAGCAGGTTCCCTGCTGCCCAGAAACCTCGATGCAGGGCTTGATCCCAGGACCCTGGGCCAAAGGCAGAGGCTTTAACCCACTGAGGCACCCAGGCGTCTCCAAGGATTGGAGTAAATTTAAACCAAAATTTGGGATCAAATTCTTTATGCTGTTTGCTCTGTAGTTCCCCATAAACTTTCAGTTGCTTCTTCAGCCCCAAGTTCTTTCCTCTAACATCTCAAGACAATAAGGTTTTCACTTTTTACCACTTGAATTGTGTTTAGTTAGGGAATGTGCTTAATCAGACATGGGAAATTTGCAAATCTCATCAGGAGTAGTATTTTTTTTTTAAGTGTAGACCACCCCCTAGTTTCTGCCTGCTTCTTTGTTGAGCACCCTGGGGTCTCCTATGTAAATGTGTAGTTTAGCAGTCAGGCAAAAATTTGGGCAGCTTATTCTCAGATTTTGGATATCAGCATTTCTAATTCTCTCTCACTTCTAAAAATTGCTCTCTTAAATTTCCAGCTGCTCTGATGATCTGAATTCTGTTGTCTGCCACCTTGAGCTGACAAAGCTGCAATTTTATGTCACTAGAACTGGGATAGGAGTTTTGGGATATCTTTGGGCAACAAAGCTATATAATCACAGTTCTTACCCAGAGCACTGGCAATCTATCAAGAATTTACTCCTCTCCAGTCTCTGCCTACCGCTGTTCATTTTCCAGTGACTTCATATAAAAAAGCTCTATTTGTAATTCTATCCAGTTTTAAAAATTGTTGTCTGGGATGCCTGAGTGGTTCAGTTGGTCAAGCATCTGTCTTCAGCTCAGGTCATGATCCCAGGATCCTGGGATCAAGCCCACATCGGTCTCCTTGCTCTCTCTCCCTCTACCTGCTGCTCTCTCTGCCTGTGCTATCTCTCTCTCTCTCTCTCTGACAAGTAAATAAAATCTTTTTAAAAAATAAATTTATAAAAGATAAAAATTGTTGTCTGCTGGAAGTCAACTTCTTCATGCCAGTATCATGGGATATCATTCCTATGTTACATTAAAAGTTTAACTTTTTTATAGTTTAAAGACAAAAGCATGAAGACAATGATAAATCTATGTAAATAGGCACACATTTCACATAGATCTATTTCAAGTATGAATATAAAATTTGTGGAAAAAAGATAAAGGGCTGAGGAGTGAAGAAGTAATAAATACAGTTTTAGTATTTATTATTGAAATTAAGTTATCAGTTTAAAAAATTGTTACAACTTAAGGTGTTATAGGTAATTCCCTGGTATCACAAAGGAAACATATACAGAATATATATTAAAGGAAACGAGAAAAGAATTAGAGCATATTACTGACAAAAAAAAAAAAAAATCAGCCAAATGTGAAGGAAGGCAGTAAGAGAGGAAATGAGGAATAAAAAATCTGAAAGACATGTAGGAAGCAATTAGTAAAATAGTGATAATAAGTCTTTCCTTATTAGTAATTACTTTAAATGTAAATGGATTAAAATCCTCAATCAAAAGATATAGATTGGCTTAAGGACTTTTTAAAAAATCCAGTGATATTCTGTATACACAGCATGAGACTCATTTTAGATCTAAAGACACACATAGGTTGAAAGTGACAGTGTAAAAACAGTCTGTGCAAATTGTAACCAAAAGTGAATAGAGGTGGTTATAGCAATATCAGACAAAATAAACCTGGAAGTCAAAAGTGTTACATGATATGGGGCGCCTGGGTGGCTCAGTGGGTTAAGCCACTGCCTTCGGCTCAGGTCATGATCTCAGGGTCCTGGGATCGAGTCCCGCATCAGGCTCTCTGCTCAGCAGGAAGCCTGCTTCCCCCTCTCTCTCTACCTGCCTCTCCATCTACTTGTGATTTCTCTCTGTCAAATAAATACATAAAATCTTTAAAAAAAAAGTGTTACATGATACATAAAAGGACCTTATATAGAATGATAAAAGGGTAAAATCACCAGAGAATTTTACAGTTATAAATATATAGCACTAAGATTCAGAGCTCCTAAATATATGAAGGAAACTGACAAAACTGAATGGAGAAATAGTTCTACAATAGTGGTAAGAGATTTCAGTTTTCTAATTGAAGTAAAGAATAGAATAAACATACAGGAGATCAGTAAGAAAATAGACGCCATCAGCAATATTATAGACCAATTGGACCTAACAGACTTAATTCAGAACACTCTACTCAACAACACAAAAGTACACATTTTTCTTCAGTACATATGTGACATTTTAAAACTATTATAGACCATATCTTAGGTTACAAAATGTCTTAATAAAAAAAAATAGAAATCATACAAAGCATTTTTTTTCTGGTCACAGTAGAATGAAACTAGAAATTAATAACAGAAGGAAAAGCAGAAAATTCATAGATATGTGGAGATTTAACAATTTACTCTCAACAGTTGGATCAAAGGAGAAGTAACAAAGGGAATTATAAAATATCTTAAGACAAATGAAACTGAAAACACAAAATACCAAAACTTGTGAGATACAGATAATAATGCACCAAGAAGGAAATTTATACTTCTAAATATTTACATTAGAAAAGAAGAAAGATCTTGAATCAACTAATTATTCCTTAAGGAACTAGAGAAAGAACAAACTAAATCCAAAATGAGTAGATGGAAGGAAACATTAAAGATGAGAGCAGAGAGAAACTATAGAGACTGGAAGAGGAGTGGAGGATATTAACAAAACCAAGAGTTGTTTCTTCAAAAAGATCAAAATTGAAATATATTTAGCTTGGCTGATTAAGAAATGAAATCAGAAATGAAAGAAGCAACATTGCAACTAATACCACAGAAGAGGGCTTTCAAGAGAACACTATGAACAACCCTACACCAACATATTGGATAACCTAGATGAAATGGATACAATGGATAAACTCCTAGCAACATATAACCTATTAAGATAGAATCATGTAGAAACAAAAATCTTAACAGATCTACAGCTAGTAAGGAGACTGAATCATTAATCAAAGCCTCCCAACAGGGGTGCCTGGGTGGCTCAGTGGGTTAAAGCTTCTGCTTCAGCTCAGGTCATGATTCCAGGGTCCTGGAATCAAGCCCTGAATTGGGCTTTCTGCTCAGCAGGGAGCCTACTTCCTCCTCTCTCTCTGCCTGCCTCTCTGCCTACTTGCTATCTCTGTCAAATAAATAAAAAAATAAATAAATCGTTTTTTTAAAAAAAGCCTCCCAACAAAGAAAAATCTAGGACCAGGTAGCTTTACTGGTGAAGTTTACCAAACATTTAAGGAGGAATTAACACTAGTCCTTCTCAAACTCTTCCAAAGTATTGAAGAGGAGTGAATACTTTCCAACTTTTTCTATGAGGCCAGCATTACCCTGATACCAAAGTCAGACAAAGACACTGCAAGAAAAGAAAAACAAGAAGCCAATATTCTTGATGAATATTAGTGGAAAAATCCTCAACAAAATACAAGCAAACTGAATTCAGCAACACATTTAAAGGATTAAACACCATAGTGGGATCTATCCCTAGAATGCAAGGATGGTTTAACATACAAAAATCAATCACTGTAACATACCACATTAACAAAATGACAGGAAAAAAAAAAAAAACACATGGTAATCTCAATCAACGTGGAAAAAACATTCCACAAAACTCATTACACTTTTATTTTAAGAACATTCAACAAACTAGGAATAGAAGGAATTACCTCACCAAAATAAAGGCCACATATGAAAAACCCACAACTAACATTTTACTCAATGCTGGAAGACTGAGGCTTTTTTCTCTTCTTAATATATACTCATCCTAGCCAGCGCAGTTAGGCAAGAAAAGGATAAATCTTCCAAAATGGAAAGGAAGAAGCAGAATTATCTCTGCTCACATATAACTTAATCTTTTAAGTAAAAACCCTCAAGATTTCACCAAAAAAAGTAAAAAAAAAAGAAGAAAAACAGACCAAATAATTCAGTGAGGTTATCGAATACACATAAGTCGTTTTTTTGCGTAAAATCATGCAAATGTCAGTTACATTTCTACACACCAATAATAATCCAAAAGGGGCTTAAGAATATAGTTTCTTCTGCCCATTTCTTGATTGGTTTATTTGTTCTATGGGTGTTGAGTTTGCTAAGTTCTTTATAAATTTTGGACACTAGCCCTTTATCTGATATGTTGTTTGCAAATATCTTCTCCCATTCTGTCAGTTGTCTTTTGGTTTTGTTAACTGTTTCCTTTGCTGTGCAAAAGCTTTTGATCTTGATAAAATCCCAATAGTTCATTTTTGTCCTTGCTTCCCTTGCCTTTGACGATGTTCCTAGGAAGATGTTGCTACAGCTGAGGTCGAAAAGGTTGCTGCCTGTGTTCTCCTCAAGGATTTTGATGGATTCCTTTCTCACATTGAGGACCTTCATCCATTTTGAGTCTATTTTTGTGTGTGATGTAAGGAAATGGTCCTGTTTCATTTTTCTGCATGTGACTGTCCAATTTTCCCAACACCATTTATTGAAGAGGCTATCCTTTGTCTATTGGACATTCTTTCCTGCTTTGTCGAAGATTAGTTGACCATAGAGTTTGAGGGTCTATTTCTGGGCTCTCTATTCTGTTCCATTGATCTATGTGTCTGTTTTTGTACCAGTACCACGCTGTCTTGATGATGACAGATTTGTAATAGAGCTTGAAGTCCAGAATTGTGATGCCACCAACTTTGGCTTTCTTTTTCAATATTCCTTTGGCTATTTGAGGTCTTTCCTGGTTCCATATAAATTTTAGGATTATTTGTTCCATTTCCTTAAAAAATTGATGGTATTTTGATAGGGATTGCATTAAATGTGTAGATTGCTTTAGGTAGCATAGACATTTTCACAATATTTGTCCTTCCAATCCATGAGCATGGAATGCTTTTCCATTTTTATTGTGTCTTCCTCAATTTCCTTCAAGAGTACTTTATAGTTTTCTGAGTACAGATTCTTTGCCTCTTTGGTTAGATTTATTCCTAGGTACCTTACGGTTTTGGGTGCATTTGTAAATGGCATTGACTCCTTATTTCTCCTTCTTTTGTCTTTCTGTTGGTGTATAGAAATGCAACTGATTTATGTGCATTGATTTTATATCCTGACACTTTACTGAATTCCTGTATGAGTTCTAGCAGTTTTGGAGTGAAGTCTTCAAAAGACATTTTTTTTTTTTTTAACTATGATGATATACAAGTGGTTGTAAGCATATGAAAAGATAGTATCACATAATAATTAGAGTCTTGCAAATCAAAATCACAGTATGATAGCACCCTGTACTCAGAATGGCTGGCTACCATCAAAATCAGAGAATAGGTGTTGGTGAGGATATAGAGAGATTGGAACCCATGTGCACTCTTAGTAGGAATGTTAAGTGGTATGGCCACTATTGAAAACTGTATGGTGGTTCCTCAAAAAGTTAAAAATAGAATTACTATATGATCCATCCAAGTATACTTCAGCTATGTATCCCAAGAAGTTGAAAACAGGGTCTTAAGGAGATATCTCTACACCTGTGTTCATGGCAGCATTATATGAAATAGAAAAAAAAAAAACTAGAAGAAATCACATGTCCTTTAACTGATGAATGGGTAAAGTAATGTGCTATATAAATACAATGGAATATTATTTAGCCTTAAATAGGAAAAAATTCTCACACATGCTACAAATGAATGGACTCAGGACATTATGCTAAGTGAAATAGGCCCGTCACAAAAGATAAATTTGTACTGTTCCACTTAGATGCTGTATCTAGAATAGTCAAATTCATAAAAACAGAAAGTAGAATGGTTTTTGCCTGGAGCTAGGGGGAGGGGCAAGTGGGGACTTGTTTAATTGGTATAGAGTCTCAGTTTTGCAAGATGAAGAGTTTCTGGAGGAATAGTGAGTAACTGAAAATATACTTAAAGCTACTGAACTGTAACACTTAAAAATAATTATGATAGTAAGTTTTATGTTATGTGTTTTATCACGAATTTTTTAAAAATATATTTTTTAAAGATTTCATTTATTTATTTGGCAGAGAGAGATCACAAGTAGGCAGAGAGGCAGGCAGAGAGAGAGGAAGGGAAGCAGGCTCTCCGCTGAGCAGAGAGCCTGATGCGGGACTCAATCCCAGAACCCTGAGATCATGACCTGAGCTGAAGGCAGCGGCTTAACCCACTGAGCCACCCAGGCGCCCTAAAAGATTTTATTTATTTATTTGACAGACAGAACACAAGTATGCAGAGAGGCAGGCAAAGGGAGAGGGAGAAACAGGCTCTCTGCTGAGCAGAGAGCCCGATGTGGGACTCAATCCCAGGACCCGGATCATGACCTGAGCCGAAGGCAGTTGCTTAACAGACTGAGCCACCCAAGTGACCCTATCACAATTTTTAAAAAGATAAATATTTTTCTTAATATATTCAAACACTTTTTGTTTTTGAGATATCCCTTCTATAATCAACCATTCTCCTGCTCTAGCGTGGACTGGCCTCTCTTTAGATTTGACTTATATCTGCTGTCAAGATATCCTTTTATCATTATTTTTATTATTTCTCTGTTTTGGGACTTTTGTTAGATCTTCTGGTTTCTAGACTCTATGACTAGTTTCTGGAGAAGGGATACATGAAATATGAACTTTGAGACCTGAAATATCTGAACATGTCTTGTTTTCCATTCTCATATGTTATCAATCATTTGGTTCCTCGTGGAGTTTTTGGTTGCAAGCCAGAATTTTGGAAACATTACTTTTTTCTTTTCTTCCTTCAGCGGGATAGTTGAAAAGTCCACTGCCATTCTGATTGTTCATTTCTCTTTTGAGATTAACAAAATACATTTCTGAAAGCTTTGAAGATTCTTTCTTTGTTTTTAGTTATGTGGCCTCAAGTGTTGAAAATTCAGTCATCTACCTTGGCCTGTGTCCATTGTGATGCTCATTCATCAGATCCTTTGATTCTTCAATTTCATGTTCTTCAATTCTAAGAAAATAGCTTCTGTTGCTTCTTCAGTAAATTTTATCATTTCCTATCTTTTCACTTTCTGGAACTTTTACCACTCACATGTTATTACACTAATTCTCTTGTTTACTTATATATATATTTTTCTATTTGCCATCTCTTTGACTTTTTCATTCCGATTTCTGGGAGATTTCCTCGTTTATATTCTAAACATTCTGTTTTTTTATATTTCTCTTTCATTTCTCTTTTTATATTTTAATCCCAACTTCCAAAATATATTTATTTTTAAAGATTTTTTGTTTTGGGGCACCTGGGTGGCTTAGTTGGTTATGCATCTGCCTTGGGCTCAGGTCATGATCCTGGGGTCTGGTGGTCAAGTCTGATGAGCAGGGAACCCACTTCTCTCTCTGCTTCCCAGCTCATGATCTCTGGTCTCTTTCTTTGCCTGTCTCTCTCAAATAAATACAATCTTCAAATTTTTTTTTGTTTTATTCCTATTTTTGTAACTTCACTGTTCTGTCATCTTTCAACAATCTGAGAGTAATAATTATATTTTTGGACTTTTTTCCCCCTCATTTTGTCCATTTCCTTCAAGTTCTTTCTTGAACTTTGTTTTGAAGTTTGTCTGTTTTGTTTCCTGTGTTGTCTGTCAGATGTTTTTCTCAAATTTCTAGTGATCCTTGATTGGTCCTTCATTGGCCTTTCTTATTTAAGAGTAAGATACTAGAGTTCCTGGGTGGCTCAGTTGGTTAAGTGACTGCCTTTGGCTCAGGTCATGATCTCAGAGTCCTGGGATGGAGACCCACATCAGGCTCCCAGCTCCACAAGGACTCTGCTTCTCTCTCTGACCTTCTCCCCTCTCATGCTCTCTCTCACTCTCTCTCTCCTAAATGGTAAAGAACATCATTTTTTAAAAAGATACTAAATGCCTAATTGGAAGCTACGTTTGCATAAAGGGGCATATGGTTTGATAAACTAACTTTAGCATTATCAGACACTAACCTAGCTTTTAAAAAAATTTTTTTTTCATTTATTTATTTATTTTAGACAGAGAGTATGGGAGCAGGTATAGGGGCAAAGGGAGAGGGAGACAGAGAACCCCCAAGCAGACTCCTCAGTGAGTATAGTCCAATGTGGGGCTCAATTCCAGGACCCTGAGATCATGACCTGAGCCAAAATCAACAAGTTGGACACTTAACTGAGTGAGCCACCCAGGCACCATAGGAACCTAGCTGTTTTGCTGAATGACCACCAAATATCAGAATCTCTTGTTCCATTCTATTTCTCTAAAAAAGTCTCCTTTATTCTCCTCTTTGGCTTCCAGTGCTTCAAGGATCCAGGGTATGAGAGTTAAGAAAGGAAGAGGGTTAGTCGTGCCAAGTTTCACCTAATACTCCTTTTTTTAACGTCTTGGCCTTGCCCCTGTATTTTGCTCTGTCAGTCATTACCAAGGTAACAATCCCTTCAGTTCCAGCCCATCCAAAGTGTTAACCTTGGGTCCTCCTCCAGGGTTAGGAAAGGTCAGTTCCCTAAGCTTGTGGGTTGGAGAGATTTTATGGTGCAACTGCTTCTTACATGGACTTTAAATGAATCCTCCTATTTTCAAACCCACCCATATTCCCCAACTCTTAGCTTGTTGGTGTTTCTAGTTCCCAAGTATTTCTGGATTTTGCAGTATAATTCCCAGTTTCTGGATCTCCATTACTACAGGCATAGTCTTTAGTAATCTTTAGTCTTCAGCCACTGAAAACTTTCTGCATTTTTGCTTGTACAAATTTGATAGTGATGTCTCTTAGCTAGTTCTCCTTGATCTTTTTAAATGTCATTTTACTGTGACTTGAGGTGCATTTAAAAAAAAATAGTACAAGTAAAGAATGTGCTCATCTGTCGTGATTTCACTAATTTCATTATAAATCACTCTAACTTGGCCTGTCCACAGGGATAGAATTGTCTATACTCAATAGTGTTTTTGTTTTTATCATTGTTCATTCATGTTTTCAGCACTTATTACATACCAGGCTGAAGGAGACATTCAGGTGCTTTGTAAGAAATAGACTATTTTTTTGTGTGTGTGTGTGATACTGAAAACTTCTCTCATTTTTAAAAAATCTTTTTTCAGCATAACAGTATTCATTATTTTTTCACCACACCCAGTACTCCATGCAATCCGTGCCCTCTCTAATACCCACCACCTGGTACTCCAACCTCCCACCCCCCTCCCCGCCACTTCAAACCTCTCAGATTGTTTTTCAGAGTCCATAGTCTCTCATGATTCACCTCCCCTTCCAAAGAAAGAGACTATTCTTGAGAAAACTATTCCTGCTGTTGCTGTGGGAAATAGACAGCACATAAGCCCCTACATGAGCTTTGTTGCATTCCAATGCTGGTGAAACCTTCGCTTCTCTTAAAGAATAACTGTGTTTCTTCATTCTGTAAATATAAACAATTTACTAATGCCTCACTTTGCACCTAGGTTCCTAGGAAGCTCATGATCAAATGTGAGCTTTTAATTACCTGCTTGTAAATGATAAGCTTTTCATTTCAACCCTTTTCATGAATTTCCGTTCTTATACCTGCATTCATCTTGATTTTCAGGTCAAAAAGTTAGTGCAAGTTTTGGTTTAAGGATGATTTATATCTTTTTTTCAATGAGATAGCATATGTCCTCCAACCTGCATACCTGCATACATGAAAAAAAAAACTGATTAATTAAGCACTGCTTGGTAAAGCACTTAAATAAAGTAGACTTTAATTGAGAAACTAAATTTCAAAGAAAATGACAATATTTTATTCTTCCCTTAAAAGTGCCTTGTATCATTGCCAGGCAGATAGTGGGTCCTTTAAAATATTCTCTAAATGAATGGATGAATAAAAGAATTTCTTAGAGATTGACTGATTATTGGAATGCTTCTTTACTGCAAAATAAAAGGATCCTTTCATTGGAATAAATCAACTAACATTTATTGAGTACCTTTTAAATTTAATGTCATATTAAATTTAAAAGACTTATTTCTACTGTTTGGGAAAAAAAAGTAAACCTGATGATCTCTCACTGGCCCTGCCAGTGGGAAGATTTGATGATTTCTGTGATTGTATAGTACTCCTGGTTGTTTGGTGTTATGTGTTAGAACAAGTCCCTAAGCACTAACAAGTCAGTAACATCATTTAGACCTTCACCCAGATCAGTGCCTTTAGTGTCTGTGGATTGGGTTTTTGTTGTTCTCTGATGTTTCAGATTCATATAAAACAAAAACAAAATCATTCTTCATTGAATGATGTATGTTCTTAAAAGGGCTGGCTGTGTTTCTGGGTACTAGAATATATAGCCATTCTCTGAGGATCATACCCATCAGTTCTCACCAAGTTCTCTGGTCCAGATGTCTCACCCTTTCTAAAGAGAGCAAAAAAAAAAATATTTTTTTGATGGATTAGAGTGGTGTGAGATCAAGAGAGTTTCCACACTTAGTAAAATCTATAAAAGCTTTGGTCTTGAAGAATTATTTTAAACAGGACTCTGATGGATTCTGTTGTTTTGCTATTCTTGTTGTAAAGCTTACTTGCCCTTCTGGTAGGCCCAGTCAATATTAGCTGGTTCGTGACACCTCCAGAGTATTTACACAATACATTGATTTATAATTGAGTTGGGTGGCTTACTTTTTCTCCAAGAGGAAAAGGGGGAAGAAACAAGTTTGACCAAGTAAATGTTAATATTCAGAATGTGATTTAGAGTGCGGTACTCAGATTGGTTTTCCCATTACACTGAAGGATTACAGAGATGTGCAGAAACACCATTGGTTCATTATTAGTAATGCACACATGCCAGGACATACAGGCAGGTAGAAGGATTGAAAAGCTCTGGATTCCAGAGAGTTTATAGGTTTAAATCACAGAGACTTGACATCAGGCAAATGGAGTTTCTGAGGCTGAACAATAATTTGGAACCAAAGGTATTTGAGAATGCCAGTTATTAAGATAAATTCTTGTCTTAAGATTGCCATGGCAAAGCAACTCCTACGAATGTAGTTATCCCAGTGCTTGCCTTCCATATTTTGAGCTGTCTGTTCCTTTTTTATTTGAAATAAGCATTTTGGCCAACACAGTTTCATGTTTTACCTACCCCTGTGAGGATGGGGGAAATTTGTGATTAAGGTTCTTAGGAAAAAAAGAATATCTCAAGTCTATTAAAAGATAGGTAAGACTCAACTTTAAACAGGATTATATCATGTTTATTCAAGGATTGGGGCCATTTACACTTCTCTCCTTGATGAGAAAAGGCAACTTGACCCTATCTCAACTTTCCTTACTCTTAGCTGAGGAAAGAAAAGATTTTGACTGATTATGTAATAAATGTTTAAATTTGGTGATGTAGTCAATGAAGGGAAGACCTATTCTTGATTGTGATGTGACTGGAGTATTACAACAAATACATACACACACGCACGCGTGCTCGCGCGCGCACGTATACAAGCTTAGATCTTGTTAGTCAAGTACCAGATTGTGAGACTGGAGAAGGCAGCAGCTATTTGGCACTTCTAGTACTGTTGCTTAATGTTTTCATGACTTTTCACTCCAACTGGATTGCAAACCCTTCAAAATCAGGGACCAGGTATTTACTTCTTTGTTTCCCCCAATGAGAGTAACGCATGGTCTTACACTCTAATGTGAAATATCCTGACACAGGAAGAAGATCTTCAGGCTTCAAGGAAAGGGGGTCTGGAGTAAGCTACTTCACTATTTGTAAAATCAGAAGGTTAGACTAAAGAAAAAGGTACAGTGGGAGAAATAAGCATGTTACAAGACAAGAAATTCATAAATTCCTATTTTATCATGTTTAGGTCTAGATTAGGAACTGTTTTGGGTTATCTTCTTTTTATTTACAAAACTTCTTTTATTGGCAAGATCACAAGCTCTCCTACATAGGTCCATCAATCTTTTTCCTCCCACCTTTTTACTGAATTTTGTTACTTCTCTTCACTATTCACTAGAATACGTCTTCAATGCCTAGGTGCATTGTTAGCCTGAGTACATATTTACATATTCCTTTAACAAATAATGTTCAAGTTCCTGCTCTGTGCTATGTATAGTCCCTGACTTTATGCGTCTAAATTGGACATGAGTGGTAAATCCCAAGAAAGATGTGATAAAGGTTTTTAAAATTTAAGAAAACAAATGCATATATTGTATCATATGTATTTGGCAGTCCTGGTGGGAAGTATTTTAGTTTTGACTCCATCAAAAAAGAAAAATCGGAAAATGACTAATTCAAAAGGAAAGATTTTAACTGTAATTTTTTTTTATTTACAGAAGAGAAGGCTAACATACAATGTCATAAAAGCCCCAACAATTTTCTTCTTTCATATGATTTCTCTTTTTTAAAATTTTATTTTTTTCAGTGTTCAGAATTCATTGTTTATGTACCACATTCAGTGCTCTATGCAATATGTGCCCTTCACAATACCCACCACCAGGCTCACCCCAACCCCCTTACCCCTCCCCTCCAAAACCCTCAGTTTGTTTCTCAGAGTCCACAGTGTCTCATGGTTTGTCTCCCCCTCCAATTTCCCCCAACTCACTTCTCCTCTCCATCTCCCAATGTCCTCCATGTTATTCCTTATGCTCCGCAAGTAAGTGAAACCATATGATAATTGACTCTCTCTGCTTGACTTGTTTCACTCAGCATAATCTCTCCAGTCCTGTCCATATTGTTACAAAAGTTGGGTGTTCATCCTTTCTGATGAAGGCATAATATTCCATTGTATACATGGACCATATCTTCTTTATCCATTCATCTGTTGAAGGGCATCTTGGTTCTTTTCAGTTTGGTGACTGTGGCTATTGCTGCTATCAACATTGGGCCTTTTTTTTTTTTTTTTTTCCACTACATCTGTATCTTTCTAATACCTAGTAGTACAATTGCAGGGTCATAGGGAAGCTCTATTTTTAATTTCTTAAGGAATCTCCTCACTGTTTTCTGAACTTTCTGAAGTTACTTGCATTCCCACCAACAGTGTAAGAGGGTTCCCCTTTCTCTACATCCTCTCCAACACTTTACTGTCTTATTGATTTTGGCCATTCTGCCTGGTGTAATTTCTCTCTTAATCAAAGTAATATATCCACTCAGTTTTAAAAGGCATAGAATACTGAAAAACAGCAGTTTCCTGCCTGATCTCCTCATATCTTGATACATGATCATCCAAAGAATACACTTTTATTTTCCTCATTTCTTTGGTATTTAATGGTATATGCCGTTCAAGTCTGGGTTAAAAACTGCTTGGGTCATGTATTTATTCACAAAACTTGTGCTCTCAACCAGATTGCCAACTGCTGGTGTGCAGGGAGGTGGTACCTTCTCTCCCATGGTGCCTATACCACCATGCCATGTACAAAGAGGATAGTTATTTTTTGTTGCTTGGCTAAGTTTGGCAACCATTTCTAAGGTTTCTCAGAATCCATGTGTCATTGAACATCTGTGGCCCCTGAAGGTGGCTTTAGAAGGCAGGATGAAGGAGTAGAAAATGGAGGAAAGATTTGGAATTAATAGAAGACCTTGGTTTGAGTCCTTTGTGGTCTTGGGAAGTTATTCTTGCCTCTCTGGGCTTCAGTTCCCATCTTCTGCTTTTCTTCATAGGGCTGTGGAAAAGGCAGTCAAATGAGGCTTGCATAGGCACCTGTAAAATGCTCCATAAATTAAGCATTTGTCATTCCTATACTACCCAATACTATGCCCTGTGATGATGAGACTGTATAGCTGTGCTATACAGTATGGTAGCCACAAGCCATTGACCACATGTGGCTACTGAACACTTGAAATGTGGCTAGAGTGACTAAGAAATTGAATTTTTAACTCTATATAATTATAATATAATTTGATTTCAGTAACTGCTTGTACAGGGAAAACCTCATCCTCACCTCCAGATTTTAAAGATTAGGTAACTGAAGCCCAGAGAGGCTATATTGCTGTGTCAAGTTCACATGACTGATATCTGGAAGACACAGAAACAAAATTCATATAAATGATTTTTTAATGTAGTAAATTTATAGTTATTGTTGAAGGATCTTCATAACCTTTCCCTTTCTATTATGTTCCATCTCATTATAATCAAGGCAGAGTCATCTGTGACAATTAGGGTGGAGAAATCAAGGTGACAGCAAGTTCCTTGGTACTGAGATGAAATGTTTGCACTTAGATGAAATGGGGCTTGGTGACTGGATATGGTATAAATGTGGGGCAGATAAAATTTTAAGAACACATGGCTTTAATTATAATTCAGATGGGAAATTTTTTTATCTTCTCTCTTTTACTTAGCTTCAAAAAGAAAAAGGCTCTTAGATTCAATTACATTTCTCCATTTCTAAATGAGGGCACTTTGAACCCAAGGAGAATTAAGACTCATTAACCTCTACATTACTGCCATTGAGCTCATAGTTCAATGCCACTTGCACAGATCCAATTTTTTTTTCCAGGATAACATTTTTTGCATGTTATTTTATCATAAGAGGAAATATTTCCATTGCAGCAAATTTGAAAAGTATTTTTTAGAAAAAAGAAAGATAAAAGCCATGACTACTTCCTCTACCTCCAGCTGAACACTAGGTAGATTTTTTTTTCCTATTGTGTTACATGTAAGGTAGTTCATTTAAATCCAGTTGAGATTATTCTGTTTGATAACTTTTTTCCCCACCTACCAGGAATGCATAAACATTTTCTCAGGGTCAAATCAGACCTAGTTTTAAATTCTAGTTCTGTTTTATCGAGCTATGATACATTGAATAGGTTACTCCACTTCTCTGTGCCTTAGTGCTCACAGCTTCCCAATGGTGATAACACTTACTTCACAGGGTTGTTGTAAAGATTAAATGAAAATTCCTAAGTAAAGTTTCTCGCACCATTAGTTTTATTTTCTATCTAATGTTTATATTTTAAACAAAGTGATTTGTCTTCCCTGCGCTGAATTTCTCAGTTACTCATACAGTTAAAGCAAGAATCACATCACCAGAGAGCTACACTTGAGTAAAACCAAAATGTGAACCCAGATAGAGACCTTCAGATGTGTGGTATATGACCTACAGATCAAGGAAGAGCATAGAAGGATAAAACAAGTGGACCAGCCTTAAGAAAGGCATAGAGATCATCTTATTTAGTCCTTTTCTCTATTTTCACCTCTCTGTCAGCCCTTTATGCAATTCGGAGTCTTCGCTTTGTGGAATGAACAAGGCATCCCAACTCCATCACTCATTATCTGGGGAACTATGTGTAGGTTTTACCTTCTCCAGTTACCATTTCAAGAGGGAGGGTTTTATGCTAGAGGAGCTTGTGGGGTATTTTGAATAGCACCATCTCATAGGCTGTGGTTCTGGTTGCCTTGCTGATCTCCTGGGTTCCCCATCTCCATATCCAGTTCAAATGGTTCCTGTAATCTGTCTAGAGGTACTCAAAGTGAGGTGCAGGGTGGCAAGGATGGTGGGTAAACTGCCTAATTCTGACCATCTCTAAGAAAAACACAAAATACATCAAACATACAAAAATGCTATGTCATCTCTTCAAGAAAAAAAATAAAAGCTGACTCGTGTTTCTTGAATGCTTCCTCTCTGCCAGTGATGGTCTTCTCAACAATCCTTTGAGGTAGGTATAATTATTACACAAGTAAAAACTGACATCCTTCCACTTTGAATACAGATATTCCACTGTAGAACCTATACTCTTTTTTCTTTAAGATTTTATTTATTTATTTGACAGAGAGATCACAAATAGGCAGAGAGACAGGCAGAAAGAGAGGGGGAAGCAGGCTCCCTGCTGAGCAGAGAGCAGATGCAGGACTTGATCCCAGGACCCTGAGACCATGACCCGAGCCAAAGGCAGAGCCTTAACCCACTGAGCCACCCAGATGCCCCAAAGAATGATGAGAATATAACTTCTCTGAATGCTCAGTATAAAAGAAATCATTGAGGAGAACCTGGGTAGCTCAGTTGTTAACCATCTGCTTTTGGCTTAAGTCATGATCCCAGGGTCCTGGGATCGAGCCCCCGATAGGGCTCCCTGCTCAGTGGGAAGCTTGTTTCTTCCTCTTTCACTCCCTCTGTTTGTGTTCTCTCTCTCTCTCTCTCTCTCTGTCAGATGAATAAATAAAATCTTAAAAAAAAAAAAAAGGCCGTTGGAAAAGAATAGCTGGAATTGTGCCATGGGCATGATGGCTGGTCTTTTAGGAAGAAATAAAACCTTCCACTAACATATGCATTTGCCTCCCACGGCATGATTAGTCATCTTTGTGCAACCAGTGTCTACCTACGGGGCCTGGTATAGCATAAGCATCCAATACATGATGGAGAATGAATGATTAACTGAATGAATACAGGACGAAGACGATAAAGACAACTTGCCTGTCCTACATTAATCAGAAGTAGGAAATTTGAGATATTATTTCTCATGTTCATCATGCGAATAGCACTTCCCTTTTTGTTGAGTCTGTATGGAAATGCAAACAGGTGTTAGAAAGCTAGTGTTACATTTCCACAAAATCCATTTAAATAAACATGTCCCAGCTTGTCATAGTTCATTGAACTTGGAATGTAACACAACAATAGTCAAAAAGCATTGAGGGAATTTTACTGGGAGCTCAACAAAAAGCGATTTTGATGGGGGATTTACATATCAGCATGTTTTCTTAAAAAGAGATGCTTTGGTGATCATAAGCCAGATTTTGAACCACACACTAAGCAAAGTATCATAGGGACAGGAAATCTGCTGCATGTTCAACTGATCTATCAGAAGAACCTCTTGCAAATCTCTGCTTCATTAACATTTTCAACTCTAAGAAGGTACTTTTTAAGTACTGAAGGATATATGAGTCTATGGAAAAAAATATACTGGTAATGTGGAAGAATCCAATTACTGTAAGAATTATCCCTGTTATATTCAAAGTTTATGACTATGAAAATGTTATTCTAAGACATTTGAACATGTCCCCTGCCTTTAGGAAACAAATATGAAAAACTAAAAAGATGATGAATTTAATCTGTAAGGAAGGACTCTCCCTTAAATTGGCACATATTTTCTACCTTGTATCAACAGTGTTTATGTTGTATTTATGCTGTTTTCTCCAGGAAGATGTTGTGAGCTCCCGAGAGCAGACATTTCATCCACTCCATCTTCTGTCTCTCTGTGCCTAGCATGGAGTTTTTCATATAGCAAGAACTCCAGAAAGGTTGGATTAGTGTAAATCAGCCCCAGAAGACTTAGCATGTATGTGAATGCCAATTTTTTTCAAGCTATTTGAGTGGTCCTCATGACCATAATAAAATGGCTACAATTTAAACCCATGTGCTGCAGAGTGAGCCCTCTGATTAGCTCAAAAGAGCCAACATCGAATATGAACAAAGAGGAAGAGAAAGAAAGACTAATAAAATATTGAATGTGAGTGGCCTAATTCCAGTAGCATATTTGGCCATCTTGTTACCATGGAGGGTATCAACTATGACTGCATTTGGTCTTAAAGGAGTAGGTTGAAATACATAAGTAAGCTGGTACTGGGAACTCAGGTTATTTAGCAAGAATGATTGACTTAACCTCCATGACCTAGGTACATGACGGCAAAATGAGTGGTTGACTTAGTATACTCAAGCAAATAGTCTCCCTGTACGTACACTACCTGTACAGTTGGCCTCTTGAAAATTAGGTGTGACATAGAAAGGACAAAGATTAATCAGTCTCATAAACTATGAACAATCTCTTGACCTCAGTATACGCTTGCCTACTCCTTTTGTGACTCGTGATCTGGACTTTCCTTGATGGTACCCATTAAACAAGATGGGCCTCAAGCTTCCCAACGAACAGGATTCATTTCTTACTGTTGCATTTCTCTGGATCCTGTCTGCCTAGTAAATTTCTCTGATCCCAATTCATTTTATGCCATAGCTCTGATAAAAGGGATTGGGGAGAAAGACGCCACCAGGGGCTTAGGCACATATGGAATTGGGAGATGAGTCAGGAATGCGGCAGAGAAGAGACTCTCAAGATGTTTCCATGAACTGTCCTGATTCTCTCCTTAGCCACCACAGTGCCAGTCCCATTTTAAGGGCACTGAGGATTCTCCAACAGGACTAGTTGTAAATGCTGTTTTGACTATATAACTCCCTCAACTGTTATAACCAAAGTCTGGATTTAACTGTTATTTTCTCATCTGTGTTCAGCTACTTACTCCCAGTTTCAGAGGACATATCTTTCCTCATTTCCAAACCTAACTCCTTTACCTAAAGATATCCCCTTTTCCACCTTCTTTTAGGACTTGCATCATCAGTTATCTCTACTTTGAAGTCAGAGATCTTGCCCCCTCTACTGATTCTTTTCCCTAAGTAAACTTTTCAAATCTTTCACATCTTGAGGACCAACCAGCGTCCTCAAACCTATAGACCTCTTTTTAAAAACAACTATAACTTCTATTGTCATGAATACCACGGTTTGGATTCGTTGGCTCCATTTGTGTTCTTATTCATCTTTTCTCAGTCTATGATACTAGGATCTTTAGTACGAAGCCTAGGAAGTGCTTAGTGCCTTATATTAATTAAAACATTGAATTTCACTCAAATCACAATTATTTTTTATTTCCAGGTTATGGTTTGGTAGGCCACAAGATAGGGAAGAGAGGCACGATCCTTCCTTCTTCTCTTTCTTCATACCTTTTGATTTCACTTCTTCTTCCTCATCTAGTATCATAGTTCTCACACCATGAAGGTTGAAACCAGAGGAAGTGAAGGACAGCAGTGAGGGCAGAATATTCCTGCTCAATGGTTAGTTAGCTAAGACAGCTTTAGACTTTCTTTTCTGACCAATGTTTAAAATTGATCCTTTCTCTTCGGGATATTTTTGAGACACTTCACACATCCTACTGGAAATATCTTTTGCACTTTCCAGGTGAGGTATCTTCCTTTCTTTGGTCTTTCTTTTCTGATTTTTTTTTTAAGCCATCCACTTCACAGAGTCCTCTTTTGGGGGTTTCATCGTTTCTTCAATTGAGCCACTTGAGCAGGATTTCAGACAGCTGTTGGACAGCTTTATTTCTTCCACATGACCTTCATGTCATGCTCTATGGAAAATTTTTCTTTGTAGTGTCCACTACAGTGTCTGAAATGTGGGCCATTCCCCATGTAGCCACAACTCTGTACTCCACTGCCATAGAAGCTACCCAGCGTCTCTCTTGCCCTCCAGATAACTCCAGTTGGTGTCAGAGACACAGGGTCCCATTGTCAAGGAACACATATCAAGCTCTCTGGTCCTGTTGACTTAAAGTGACAAGGGAAGCATTCTCCCCCTCCCTCCTATCATCACAAATTACCTAAACACAATTCTTTTAAACCACCCGATGTATGGGAACTATGAAGCATGTGCTTGACACCTACTTTGAAAATTTTGCATGGTAGTCCAGAATTATCACTTTAGGATATGTTGGAAAGTTCACATTCATATCCTGATGGCAACACAATTCAGGGGTGAGGGACTTGGAGATAGACTGATATGCTCTGATTCTCATGCATCCGATGATGCTTGGAGAGATCACTGCCCTGAAACTTTTTTTTTTCTTTTTTTAAGGGAGGGCGTGAGAGCAGGGGGAAGGGACAGAGGAAGAGGGAGCAAGAGAATGTTAAGCAGACTCCATGCTCAACATGGAGCCCAAATTGAAGCCCAACACAGGGCTTGATCCCATAACCCTGAGATCATGACGTGAGCTGTAATCAAGAGTCATATGCTTAACCAACTGAGCCACCCAGGTACCCCTGCCCTGAAACTTTCTTCACCTGAGGGAATGAACCCTGCCAAATATGTATGTTGTCCCTCAGTTTTGTCACCCTCAGGATCCACTCGTTTCAGCAGTGTCCCCATAGCATGATCCTCGCCCCAATAGGTCTCCTGTCTTATTTAGGATGATCCCACATGAAACATGTCTCATGGCAGAAACTGCACTTGACACGAACTTGAAGGATTTTAAGATTTAGGACCTGCAGAGTATGGGATTCGGGAAGATTACACAGAGAGGATTATAAGGACAAATAGATAAAGACCAGTCTAGCATCTTTTTAAGTTAAGGGGTTTTTTACTTTGCTCCATAGAAAACCTAGATTTTTATGGAACAGTGTTATACTCTTAAATATCAGTGAGTGATAATTCAGTTCTCTGGGAGACCATTGGGGATGCTGCAGAAAAAGTGTTCCATAAATCTCAGTAATAAATTATCATCAGTAAAGTAAGATGAACTTATCTGACTTATATGCAATTTGAAAAATTCTAATTATCAACATAAGACTCACAGCTAGGTTAACAGGAAGAGTTTATTATATACAGCTTTCTATGTTGTTACCAGTGGCAGCTAGGAGCCTGGTCAACTGAAGAACAGCTATCATTAGGTTCTAGAAAAAGAAAAAAGTTTCAGAGGTGGGTTTGGCTCAGGGTTGAGTTAAAGGAACAGAGGAATAAGAAATTAAGAGAGAGGTGAAATAGGTAAGACATTGCATTGAAGGGAAGGGATATGATCTGAGATCTTTCTGAACTCAGAAAGTTTAAACTGAGGACTGCCTAGGTGGCTCAGTCAGTGAAGCATCTGCCTTTGGCTCAGGTCATGATCCCAGGGTCCTGGGATCGAGTCCCGTGTCAGGCTCTCTGCTTAGCGGGGAGCCTGCTTCTCAATCTCCCTATACTCCTGCTTGTGTGCTCTCTCTCATTCACCCTGTCTCTCAAATAAATTAATAAGCAAACCCTTTTTTTAAAGTTTAAACTGGAATAGAGGTATATGGGGGTTCTGTAGAGATGGATGGCTATTGGGGTTGAGGTGGATGGAGATGAGACAGGACTGTCTTGAAGAAGAAAGAAAGGATCATTTACTTCTCTTGCCCGCAGCCTCCTAGAATATTTGTAAGTTGTCTGTACACCGAGACCCTCTCTTGGGAGGGAAGCAGGAAGATACCTATGCTGTGTTTGTTTTTCTGGAGTAAGGTTCATCAACAGAGTCAGGCTATCTCTGATCAAGGCCAGGATTCAAGCGTGACTGGCCAAGGGCAGAGTGCTGGGGGCTAGGCTCATTCAAACGCCCAATTCGTTGCGGTCTCTATAGCCTATGGGCTATAGGCTGGGGGACATAAGAGGGAGAGGGGTATAGGAGAGAAACATCAAGTGTATCTTCTACTTGTCTGAAGAGTGACTTTAAAAACTGTACTGCTTATCACATAACATCCTGGTTTCAAAATGTCCCCAGCTCTAACGGAAGGAGAAACTTCATAGGTGGGCAGACAGATGCCTTTCACAATATGACATTGCTTTCTGGTCTCTCTGAACTCATTCCCCACCCCTCAAATGCACCCAGACCCTATGATCCAACCACAGGTATTTCCCAAATCAAGCCATATTCATATGCATGTCTTTGGTTTCTGTCATGTGTACCTCCTGCCCTTGAACCTTTCTTCATTTGGTTAATGCCCCTGCATTCCTTCAAGCTCACCTCTCCTCGAAGCCTGGAGTACCCAATTCTTCAGTCCCACATGCTATGCCCTAGGGTTTGTTGTGCTGTAAAGTTTGGTAGTTACAGTGGAATCGGATAGACCTTCTTATTCTGAATCTGCCACCTGCTAACATGTTACCCGGAGCTATTTACATAACCTCCTGAAGCTTCATTTTCTTTTTATTATCTGAAAAAAACAGGGGGGATACGTATGTCATCAGGTGGTTATGAGGATCAAATGAAATAATGCATGTAAGGCATTTAAGACAGTGCTTAGAACATTTCAGCTTTCACTGAATGTTACTTGATATTAATCATAGCATTTATGGGGCCTCTCATGGTACCAAACTCAATAAAAAGGCCAAGAGATATACATTTCCCTCTCAGATTCTTAAAGCATTCAAACACTGAATTCCTTTCCATTAAAAAAATTAAACCTTTGTGGGGAAGGTTTGGAGATGCTCCTAAGTCAGGACACAGTCGTTTCACACCACGGAGGGGCTGCTTCCTGGCAAGCTTCCATGCCTTCCTTTCACTCCACGTTAAACCAGTCATTCTAGCCATGAGCAGATGAAGGGCAGCCATGCCATGGGCAAGAGGCAACCCCCTTCCAGGCCTAAGACTTTCTCTTTTTAGACTAGAAAATGGCAAATAAATAAATAAACTCTGTATAAATTTAAATAATTGGAAGGCAGCTTGACTGAAAAAGACACTTTTCTTTTTCACCACAAATGTCACCATCTGGACTTTTCCTTTTTTAATTTCTTTGGGACCTGACAAGTCACTGGGCTGATATAATCACACCCAGTCAAAAATGACAGACACATCTCGGCAAGTTAGCCTGGGCATGGTTCCAGGGTGGCCAGCGAGGACCCAGAAACCAGTGGGAGGGTGGTTTTAACACACCGCCCCCTTCCACAGAACACAGGAGCTCCTGAGTGTGATCAGCTTAAACACACCCCCATCCCCCAGCCCCCTACACACACACTTGTAGATGTGTGCATGCTTACCACGTAGCGTTCAATTAACTTACTCGTTAACTCATTTTCCAGTAAAAACTAAAGGGCGGGAAAGGCCATCCAGCAGACTGTGTTGCTATTAATAAACGACATGTGGCCATCCTGTTTCTGTGCTTGTGTACATTTCTCTCAAGCAGTCCTTCATTGAGCAAGGCGGGGATAATCCAAGGGAACCAGCAAAGTGAATCCAATTTTCTCTCTTGGTCAGCTGAGAAGCTCCGTGTGGCCACAGGTCCAGACACACTCAAGAGCAAACACAGATAGACCTTCCTACCCATAGTATCATCTTACTATTTTATTTCTGCTTTTTCTGTATTATTCTGGTTATGATTATCTGGAAAATATGGTTCCTCCCCTGTAGATTTTGGGGTCAGTATTTTTTTTTCAAAATGGGAAAATTGACCATTTTGCAAATTGTCTTTTATGGCAATTTACAAAGGTCCAGTCTTGAGGGATATTTGCATATTGCTTACTTTATTTGCATGAGACTTATTGTGTGTGTCCACACACAAATATATATATATATATATATGAATGCATAGAGTTATTTGTCACATTTCTGCAGTGTGGTGTGTATGTGTGCTCTGCTGCTAGGACCACAAGGGCAATGTCTATAAGGACAGTGCTTTTCTGACTCAAATGTACATCATGACCTTAGAAGATTGGTCACGTGAAGAGGCCCAGACCATTGTCTATGTTTCTCTGTCCCTAGCCTATAGACCACACTGTAGCAAAGAGGGGAATTAAACATGGTTTTTATATTAGTAAAGTGTGAGTCCCTTCTGGGCATTGTTCTTGGTTTCGCACCTTCACCCCCCACACCCAATCATTAATCAGAATAATTTCTTCCTCAGTACCTCCCAGATTTACCCTTCAGCCCCATCCTCGCTGCCACCAGCCTGGCCCACGTCTGTCACAGTCACTTGTCCCACAGGCTGGAGCAGTGGCCTCCAGTGGCTTCCCACCTCCAGGCTTGTCCCTGCTTAGGCATCTTTAACACTGTAGCCGGGATAACAGATGTAACATGCAAATCAGACCGTGGGGCTCTCTTGCTAACACTCTTAGATGGCTTCCTGTGGCTCTTAGGGTGGTATCCAAAATTCCCCACAGGGCTGGAAAGCCCAGGGTGAGCCAGCTCTTTTCTGTCTTTATAGCGCCATCTCCCACCAGGCTCGCCAATCTGTCACCCTACTTCATGCGCCCTGGCCTTCTTTTGGCCTCCTGCGTACATAAAACCTCATCACTCAGGGACCTCAGGCCTGACATCCATAAACTTTGGCTTCCTGTGCACGCTCTCCCCCACCCACCAGCTCCCCCAACCTTCCACCTCCGCTATCCTTTAGGCCCTGGGGAGGTTTTGTGCCCCTGTTGGACGCTGTGTTCCCGGGCGCTGGCTCATGGAGCCTTCCCCGAGCTCTGGACTTCCGGTCAGCTCCACCTGGACGGTGGCCAGCGCCGCTCACCAGCACGGAGCCGCCAGCGCCAGGTTAGGAGAAGGCTCCTGCTGAGCACCGCCGGGGATACGTGAGAAGGGAAACAGCTGGTGACAGGGGCTGTTGCAGGGGTGTATGAAGCTGCAGGGAAAGCCAGTAGTCCCAGAGAGTTTTCCAGGGCCAGGAAGGATGGGAGTGGACGTCAGATGTTGGGAATCACAGAGGGCAAGTGTTTGCGGGGAAGACGTACTTCAGGGGTACTGGTGCAGGTGCTCCCCGGCCACCCCTGAGGGCGGGGACGTTCCAAACAGCAGGAGGAGAGGGAGGCGGGGACCAAACCCAGAGGCCCCTTGACGCTGTGGCAAACACTTTTTTGGCCTATAGGTGAGGCGGGGAGGGGTTCATGAGAGGTTTCGGATCTGCAGGGGATGTAATTGATTTTGCCATAAGTAAATTTGTGCTGCGGAGACCCCTCACCGAAAACATTATAAAATACACAGAAGGTCAAAATAGGATGGGTAAAGAATTTTGGTATTAGCCCAGGAAAGAGGCGAAGCAAGAACAAATAGCATTATAGAAAACTTTGTTTTTCCCAGCCTCTCTCCTACCTGGGCCCAAGCACGGGACCTGGATTCAACCAATCGGCTTCCCCTTCTCTAGACTTTGAATTGAGAACGTTACTCAGAGAAGTTGGGGCAATGGAGAATCGGTGCAGCTTGCCTGCCTTCATTCATTCATTTGACAAATAGGTACTGAGTGCTCTCTGTATGCCAGGTGCTTGTCGGGTGCTGGACAGACAGCACAGAACAAGGCAGACAAAAGTCACGGTCCCCTACAGCTCATATTCTATAGGGAGAAGAACACAGACCATGAGGGATCTATGTGGTGTCGCACATGCTTGCCACTGATATGGAAAGAATAAAAGCAAGTATAATGGATTAGAATATGCTACAGGAGAGGCAGATGTGAAGGATAAAATTTTAAATAGTATGATTTTTGAAGGCCTCTGAAAGGGTGATATTTGAGCACATACTTAAAGAGAACAAGTTGCATGGCTTTTGGGGGAAGGATGTTTAATGCAGAGGGAAATGAGGAGCCCCAGCAGCCTTAGTGCCAGGGAACATATCCTTGCTCAGGGGCAACAAGCCCCAGCTCTGGTTCGGGGTATCCAGGGGACTCAGCAGTAGTGGTCTCACCCAAGTTCTGGGATATAAGGTTGGCTGTGGTCCTGGCTATTGCTTGGCTTCCTTTTTCCCTTCCTGCTTTATGAACTTGGTCCTCCAGGCTTTCTAGCAATTCTCAGAGCACCCTAAAATCCTTTTACTAAATTCCTTCTCTTCTGTGATACCAGAGTGGCTAACTAAGGGCTCCAACTGCTGTAAACATCAAGTTCCCTGTCCCCAAGGAACCAAGGCCTCTGAAATTACAAGGAAACTTCTGTCCACTTCCCTCACTCATAGCTCTTTTCCAAGGTGGCATTAGAGATGTCCTGTGTCATGCTGCCAGCTGCCTTCCCCACAAGAATGAAACTGCACGTGCATTTCTAAGAACAAGTGGATAGAATCACAGTCTTGAGATAAAAATGGGAGAACAAAGGGCTTCCTTTGGAAAGGATGCTTTCGTGTCAGAAAAAGGAAAGACAAAAGAGACCCAGTTAAGACACCTGGGTAAAGTGCCATAGCTTCTGAGTTGAAATAATGGAACAGAATCAAACCACTATGCAAAAAGAAAAAAAAAAAAAAAAAGCAGCCAGTGGTGCAGTATCTGTATCCATTAAGGAATGTGTGTTTTCTCAGTTCTGAGTTGCATTATTATTTTTTTTTATTTTTTATTTTTTTGCAATTTAATGGCACAGAAATAGGCATGCATCTTACTTCCAGTTGTACATAAATGTAGTGTTGCTTCCCTCTACTTCTGGAAATATGTTATTAAATTATGGTACACCCTCTAATAGATGGCATTAGAGAATCAACAAAACAGGAACAGATGGCGTCTTAGACCAGGGAGGCTGTCTGTGACTTACAGTCCTCTCCTAGTTAGCATACATACAGCTTAGCTCCAGAACTTGGAATCATGATCATGGAAATGCCAGTAACGAATATGCAACAAGCTCATTTTTGAACATTTAGACTCACTAGGCACATAGGACTGACCAGTTGTTTCTGGAGGCTTTTAGAAAGGCCACTAACAGGACAATGTAGGAGACAGTACCTCACGAACAGCTGCTCACCAGATAAAGGCAAAGTGACTTGGAAATCTCGTCCTCTGGGCTGGAGAACCGGGCTAGTCCAAAGTCAGAATAAGAAACTCCCTGGAGGAGGAAACTCACAGGAGAAGCTTTATAAGGAGCAACGCCGTCTCTCTGGTGTACTCTGCATAAAGCAGGGAAATGGAAGTCTCTGCTTCCAGTGGGTCACAAGGCCCCCAGTGGCACGGAGCATATTCTAGAAAGCAGAGACATGGGCCTCACTCTGTCGGTAGTTCAGCCTGAGCCAGACTTCACGTTCTCCCTCTGATCTCTCTCGTTCAACATCCCCCATTTCTGCCAGGCTTATTTGTTCTGCTGAGAAAGGTCATAGGCAGAGAATCCAGCAACTACAAATGGAAGTGCAAATCCACCATCTGGGCGGCTTCGGACCAGCCATGACACTTCCAGCTTCTCATTTGTAAAATGTGCTCATCGCCACTCCTCCTGCCAGACCCAGAGTGTTAGGATTTCGGCTACAGCTATTGATGGGCTCTTATCTGAGCTGGAAGGAACAGAGAGGCTTCTCACTGAGGCTGAAGCTGGTGCCGTCTGTCTGTTTTCTAGCCATCGTCCGCTTTCTCCATCTCAGCTGCCTGCAGGAGGAGGTGGGATTACTGGGGTCCCACTACCGTCTGTATTTGTTTGCCGCATGGCAGGTGATCGTAAGTTCTTAGAGGTACACAACACCCAGCATTCCGTTAGCTTACATCTGGGGTCAGTGAGCATTGGCTGATTCTGCTTGGGTGGTGCAGAGACAGCTCCAGGGGACTGACTCTGTGTCACATGCCTCTCGTCCTCCACCTGGACCAGAAGGTTCACTTGCAGAGCAAGTTCTTATTATAGAGCAAGCACAAGTATGCAGGTAGTTTCCAAGCCTTTGGTCACATCCCACCCACCCTCTAACATCCGTTTGGCCAGAGCAAGCTCTTTGGGAAACCCTACAGGCAAGGTGCAAAAAAGCCTCCTCCAGACACAGAGGAGGGGCATGAACAGAGGTACCCATCGCCTCATTCCCTAACACTGACTGCCTCAACAGGTGATCACTGGGAAGTCACCAGGTTCTGATTCTACCTGGGTCTGATCTCCTGGACTACGCTGACCCTGGTTTACGGTTTCAATTCTTGTAACTAAAATGAATATGTATTAAGTATCCATGATAGGTCAAGAAGGTGAAGATTACATTGTTGACGCCCGTAGTATGTGTTGGGCCCTGTGTTGTGGACCAGGGTTTACCGCGTTCCGTCGTCTGTGTTCAGCCACTGCTATAGAATTATCGTCCTGCTTTAGTGAAGAGGTGATAGTCCCAGTGTGTTGGTGCCTTCCAGGCTCTTCCTGAGGTATGTTGAGAGGGTAAAATCTGAATAAGCAGACTAGTTCATCACCCTCATGGATGGATGTCACTGCTGTGTGGATTGTTTATTGTCCAGTTGAAGTAAAATTCTTAATTTCATCGATTCTTAACCTTCCAAGCCTTAGCTTCCAAGCTTTAGCTCTTGCTAAAATCCATTGTCCACCATAGTCCTGAGCTAATTCTTCAGAGGACTGAAAAACCGTTCCTGTATAGCAGCCCACTCACCATCTAAGTTAGTTGTCATATTTATTCCTTATCCAAACTGGAGGGAACTAAGAGACTTCATACTGAGGATGAAGAGTGCTGATAACTTCCGTTCCCTAGCCCTTGTCCACTCTCTCCACCTAGAAAGCCAACATGAGAGAGTGGGATTCATGGCAGGTCTTTGCTGCCTCTGTTAGTTTGCAGCATGACAGTGAAACCACAGAGTCTCAGAGGCTCACAACAATCAGCATTGACACTCATGTATCCGGGAGAGACATTGGAACCAAACCCACCTAACTGTGAATATGGCTTGGCCTCCATTTTCCCATCAAAGAAGTGAAACTAACAGTACCTCTCATCAGCACTGGTGTGAAGATTTGCTGGATATACTACCCAGAGGTACATAATACAGAGGCTGACATGCCAGATATTTACAGGGTATCCTCTCACTCTGTATCCCATGGTGTTTAATCACCAGTGGTTGCAACATCAGCCACTCACAAATCCTGCCATCAGACTTGCCAGGACCAAAGAAATAATGCAACGTCTTGACTCACAATGCTTTGTGGAGCCTTCATTTGAGTAAAAAATATGTGTGTGACACCCATATAATGAATGCTTGATTTGCGTGTGTGGGTTAGAAAGGTGGGAGTGCATTGGGGGAAATGGAACAGAGCTAATAAGTTCCCGTCTGTGATTTGACCTGCTCTCCGCCTGACTAGCTGCATATTCATGTCAATTTTCTCCCAGTTACCTAGGGCAAGAAATGAAGAGGAAAAATCTTTAATCATTTTTTTATTCTAATTGAAACATTTTCCTTGCAAGTGGAGAGAGAACAGGTGCCTAACGAGCCCACATGATGATTCACAAGGTAGTAGATATCGCCACAGATATAATTAAACTGGAAGATCAATGAAAATTTCCTTTCTGGACTGCTGCCAGGTCTGCACAGACTGGGATCCAGCTAGCTGGATTTATGCACAGCTATATCCAGAAGTGTGTACTCACACAGGTGTGCCCTGCAATCTCGTATCATGATAAATTAAACAGCCATAGACTCACACATCGAGGATGACTTATTAAAACACACACACACACACACACAAACACACACACACACCCTGCTATTTCTACGTACAGTTAATGATCCTGGAATGCAAACATCATCTGTCAGAAAGGCAGACAATTGCTATGTCCTATCTTGTCTCACTTTCCCTCTATTATGTTTTTCATTTTTGGTTGATAAAAAACAACCACATAAATAAGCACTTGGCCCAGAGGATCAAGACCTGAAAGAATGGGAGGAAGAGGGGAGAAGGGAAATGGGGTGGGGGAGGGAGTCACCAGGGGAATGAAGCATTGCAAGCACGTGGCCTCTTCTTTGGAGCTTCTAAAAATTGCACTGCATTTATGCCAGGATGTCTGACCTCTCTGGCTCTCTGGTTCAGTCCATAGATAAAGCTCATGCCTATCTTGCCTCTGGGTGTCTTCTGCTAAAAGGAGCAAAGAAAGAACTTAGGGGTGATGGTATTTGAGACCAGCACCAATGCAGATCTTGCCAACTGATAGAAGTTTCACAGCCCTGTACTTTTGGAAATATCCTTGCAGAAATGGAAAAAACAAACCAATCCAATAATTCTTTTTAGTTGTTCTGTGAAGAGATTACAATTGAAAAAGAATCACTCCTTGAGTTAGATACTGTCTTAGTCAGCTTGGGCTGCTGTAACAAAATGACATGAGTGGGTTTGAACAACGGATATTTATTTCTCACCATCTGGAACCTGGGAAGTCTGAGATCAAGGTGCTGGAAGATTTGTTGTCTCATGAGATCCCTCTTCCAGGCTGTCTTTTTGTTATATCTTTGCATGCAGAGGGAGGCAGCTGGGGTGCCTCTTCCTCTTCTTAGAAGGGCACTAATCCCATCATGCGGGGGGGTCACCCTCATGACCCATGAGGTTGTCTGATTGATCACCTCCCCAAGGCACCACCTCTAAATACCATCCCATTGGAGGTTAAGGCATCACCATATGAATTTTGAGGACACAAAAACATTCAGTCCATAGCAGATACCAAATGGTTTTGTGATGAGTTCCAGAAAAATAGAGGCAAGTCTGATGACTAAAGTTCAGAGGGGGATTGGGACTTTGTGCATATGTCAGCTAAGAGAAGACAGTGGAAACCATAGTCCAAATACTGTCCACTCATATCTTGCAAAAGAAAAGAAAGAATGTAGTAGAATTACCAAAGAATACAAATTTTCATGTTAGAAACATCCTTGAAGATAACTGTAGACCAACATATCTGTTCTGGTGAGGATAGACTAATTATTGCCACAATTTTACAATTGTAGTAACATGACAGAAAAAGGATTTGTTCTTATTCACACACAGTCTGACCTGGAGGCTCCCAGATGGCAAATCTCCTTCATGCCGTGAACTTAGGCACCCAAGCTTCTTCTAGCGTGAGGCTGTCCACCATTTCAGAGATTTTTAGAGTCCTTTGGAAAAGGTGGAAGATCACACAAGGGATTCCATTTTATGTCCAGGGTTGGAGGTGGCTCACGTTCCATGGCCCAGACCTCAGTGCCACACAGTCCTCTAGATGCAAGGGAGCTGGGGCTCTGGTGTTCTTGTGTAGGTGCAGGAAGAGCCCAGAGCATTGTCTCTTCTCTACCCTCCATATTGCAGAGGAAGAAAGTGAGCTCTGTGAGTGGACCTGATTTGTTCAGAATGAATCGATGGCAGAGCCAGGACTGGGACTCATGTCTTGCCACTCCATCTTCTTTATTTCCTGTTGTCTCCTGGGCTCTTTGAAGAAGTGCAACAGGACTTAAGGTTTCTGAAGGACAATCCATGGCCACAAGGAAGTAACATCTTCTTAGCATCCAGTGTCAATCTGTAGAACACTTATCAGAGGATACACCTAGAGAGAGTTTAAAAATTGATTGTATCATTAAGAATTTTTTCCACGTGATTTCTTAGATGGTTCATTGACTTTTGCAAAGGGTCCCACATTCCCCAAGGATGGGGGTAGCATGATGCTTCTCTTTGGTCCTTCATAATCCCTAATAATATAAGACATGTGGTCACTGCTTAATACATGTTTGTTGCCGGGCATGGTAATAACTGAGTCTGAAAAAGACACCTATGTAGTCCTGAGAGCTTGGATACTGGAAGGAAGGGAAAAGTGGCTGTTCATTGCTCACCTTCCGTTGATACCTACAGTCTGAACTCACTGTTCTCTAATGGTTGATTCTATGTAACACTTGGACACGTTTCTGGGTCCTCTTTACCTCCTTCCTGTTATCTGTAAAAAAGAGATAGCAGCAGTAATCTCATCTCTCTCTAGACTGTTAGGCAAATGATCACAGAGCAAGTGGAATTTGAAAATGATGGGAAATAAAAGACCCAGTGATAGAGTTTCAAGGGAGGGAGGTTAATGGGGCATGCGCGCAGAGGGCAGCCTGCCTTGGCCTCCACAGGCCGTTATGAGTCCTTTCATCAGGAGGGCTGAGCTTTGGGTTGCTGCTTCTGGAAGGAAGGTGGCAGTGATGGAAAATGCAGGGCAGCACCAAGGAAAGGGTTTAAGACAGCCATATTCATACGAGATGGGTTCATCAAGATTTCTGTCGTGACAGTAAATCACTTGACAGAGTTTATGACAATGAGGTCATTATGAAGGATTCCCAAAAATGCATTTAACTGGCCACTGTGACCTCATGGTTCCCAGGCCCCACAGTTCTCAACCCAAGAAAAATGAATACACCTTCAGGCACAACTATTTTTTTTTCTTTGTATAGAGACATTTAAAAAATTTATTTCTGTGTACAAAGCCTCAAGATTCTTTTGCTTGCCATTCAAAGACTGAAGAATACTCAAATGGCAAATTGTGAATGAATAAGTCCCAGACTACCCAGACGGGACCATTAACTTGACTCCCGACTTTGATTCCTTCTGAAGAGTTATGTCAAAAAGTTACCTCGCTAAGGCTCTTAACTAGTTCCCATTGTAAACACCTGATATCTCTGTCCTGGCCTCTGGCTTTTATGTTTTTGGTGTGTCTTATGTCCTTCTTGGAGAGACCATATGCTCCTTACGACCCGGGGCAGTATCCTCCTAACTTTGCATTTCACATACCTTCTGCAGAGACCACCTCATAGTACACATTCAGTAAACGTTTGAGAGTGAATGGTTGTGAGTTTTCAGTGCAACGGTGAGAGCAATGTCTTGTCAAATGTATTTTTTTGTGTCCAGCACCTTCTGAAGATGTGAAGTTCAGGCTCCTGATCAGGGGTCAGCAAACTTTTTCTGTTAAGGGAAATTGGGACTGCCCTAGAGCTTGTGGTCCCTACAGTCTCAGTGGAAACCACCCTCGTAGCACAAAACAGTCACAGACAATACAGAAATGACTGGGCATGGCTGTATTCCAAGAAAACTTTCTTTCAAGACACTGAGGTTTCAGTTTCCTGTAATTTTCTTTTTTTTTTTTTCCTGTAATTTTCACAATATTCTTCTTTTTTTGATTTTTTGCAACCCTTTCAAAATGTAAATACCATCCTTGGCTCACAAGACCTAGAAAATCAGGTTGCAGGCCAATTGGCCTCTGTGCCACAGTCTGAAGATCTCCACACTAGATCATGGGGCTGCCAATGCCAGTGGTGAGACTTACTAAAGAGATGAAGCTGCTTTCTGGAAACTTCCATTCCATTTCCTTAGGCAAGTCACAAGTGCTCTAGACGGTCCAATTCCTAAGAGGGGAATTACTGTTCTATCTGACTGCTGTCTTCAAGGACACTCTGTAATGAATTGAGGTTATGGGATTCTTGGGCAAGATATACCATCTTAAGACTAGAGAGTTATGATTAAAATATTAAAATGGAAGAATAAAATATAATTCATGATTTGTGGTGAATCATCTTAGATACTTCTAGGAATCAATAACCCATATCATCATTCTCATTTATCCCTGTGACATTCATTCATTTCACAAAGCCAGAGTTCCTGATGATAGAAAAATATATGCTAGACCACACATATGGGTCAAGTAGAATATGCACCCAAAATTCTTGTGCTGTTGTGAGATGTGCACAAAAAATAAATACATCTGCTTGTAACTTTTGAAAATCACATTTAGATTTTTTAATATATTATTGATATTTGCTATAAAATACACCAGTTGATGATAATCTGCTACAGAAAAATATACACTCAAAAATATGGTTAGTAGCTTGATGTAAGTAAATACAAGTAACAGGGTTATTTTAAAAATCAGTTAGAACCTAACAACTTTACTCTAAGAAATTTGGTCCCTCATTTTCCATGTACCCATGGGTTGAATAGAAGAGAAAACCACACTCTGTCTTTTAGCTGCTGCGATTTCAGAGAGAATGATTCTGTAAAAAAGTTGATTTACAAGTAAAATTCATACCAGTTCTTATGCAAACTTACTCCCATCTCCCTAAATTCTAGTGTCTAAAAGCCTACACTCTGGACTCGGGCAATCCTGGGTTCAAATCCTGACCTCATCACCTAATAACTGTGTGACCTTAAGCAAATTGCTCAACCTCTCTGAGCTTCAGTTTCTTTATCTCAAACCTGGAAACGCTAATAGTGACAGGGGGTACAAGTGAGAGAATACACAGAAAGTACCTATTGTGGGTGCTGCTCATTGGTGGTAAACATTCCCTAAATAGCAGGTGTCACTGTTAATTAACTTTATCATTGGAAAAAATAAAGTCCTTTGTGTAGTGAGTTAGCAAACTTCACAGAGGCGTAATGTGATTTCAAATACCAGACGTTGTTGACATTCTGAGAGATACTTGACATTGGCCCAGGTTCTGGAGATGGTAGTGATGTACACACCTCTGTGCTGGGTCTGCTTAAATACCGGAACCATCACACGTTGGTTTTCTTGTCGGCTGTTTTCTTGTTGCACTGGAGGATATTCCCTAGAATTTCCACTGCAACTGTACAACCTCTCTTACCTAGTATTTTGGAATATCATCTTAATAATATTTTTCTCATTCTTATTCCCCCTCTAATTTCCCTCTGCTTATTTTACTGATTTGTTATAATTTATCAGAATCTTACTTATTCAGAGCCTCTGATTTCACATTCTTTTTAATCAAGCTGTTGCTCATCTACCTAATTTAAGTCAGGGTGCTGAGTCAACTAGTAGATGGACAGTTTCAAATCCTCGTCCCCTTAGAAAGTGTTAACATATGCAAACCCAGGGTACTGAAAGGTCGTGTCAGGGAGATGCAAGTGTTCATTTATAGCCTATTGCGCACTCAAGGCCATGGAATGTGATAGAAAAGGGATAGATTAGAAACCAAGGTATCTGAATTTGGGGATCTTCTCAGCCAGCCCAGGCTATGGACAAGTCAGCAAGTCATTCGATCTCTCTAATTTCACTGTGTTTGTCAATAAACTGGGGATGAATAGGAAATTTACCTCTTATAGTTTAAAATAACATGATGTATATAATAATCACTTTGTAAGCTGTGAGTCCCCATGCATGCATCCTGCTATGGGGCATTACTGTGGCTGTCATTACTCACCCCATGCTTCCATGTATCCACAGGGTACCACTTAGGGCACAAATAATTTGTGGTGGTAAGAGTCAAGTCCCACCTCTTTTACTACCAAGGTGTGTAACTTGGGGCAAATAATTTATTTCACTGTCAATTTCTGTGTTTGTAGAATATATTAGACACTCATCAATGTCTCTCATAGCATAAAAGGTGGGGGCTCCACAAGTACTAGGAAGAAGGCAAGGATGGGCAGGCTGGCTGAAGTCTTACCAGGCAGGAGGAGTGAGCATGCAATCCTGTAGTCACTGGGGCCGCTGTCAGTAAAGAAGTCTATAGATAGCATGGGATAGGAGCTCCAAAGGAGTTTCAGTGGATGACAGAGCACACGTGGGCTCAAAGGTATGTTACTTCACACAGAGCCCACCTAGTTCCAAAACTGACAACAGTTTGAACTACACCTAGAGCATCTGAAGGAACGAGAAAGCCTGTGTTGATCATCACCTTGTCACATCGCCATGTGCATTCCACATAAGGAACAAGGGAGAGAAGCAGAGAAGGTTCTGAAATTATTGCCTCCTGAATGAGTTTCATGCCTCTTGTCTCTTTTCTTTCTAGTTCATCCCCCACATTACCACCAGAGGGACCCTAAACTCAAAGATGATCCTACCCCTGTCCAGATTAAAATCTGATTTCTTCCAGGAGAGATGAAAGTGCCACTCATCATCGGGGATATATAAATCCAAAACCTAATGAGGCATCACCTCATGTCCATTAGGATGGCTATTATTCAAAAAAGAAAACACAAGCGTTGGTAGGAATGTGGGAGTGTCAGTAGGAATGTGGGAATGCAAAATAGTGCATCCACTATGGAAAACAATATGGAACTTCCAATGTTCTGGAGTGAAACCTAAATTCCCTTGTTTACAGGGACCTTTAATATGTGGAGGGTCTACCCTCATACCTTAGCCTCATGTGCAGCATCTCTTCCCCAAGATCAACCACTCTGAACTTGGTTTTTTGTTTTCTTTTTAGCTCAGTGCCTTTGCACATGCTGTTCCTCTGTCAGAACTATCCTTCCACAGTTCTTTACTTGGAGAATTTATTCTTTTCCTTATGGACCCAGCCCAATTATTGCCTTCTTTGCCATATATCGTATTACCTACCATAAAGTTTTTTTAGTTTTGTTTAATTTTTTCAAGGAAGGTGTTCACATGTCTGCTTTTCTACTAGCATAGGAACTTCTGGGGGGGAGCCCATGTTTTATTTTATTGTACTACTAGGTGCTTCGTTAATTTTTTGTAGAATTGACTAATGATTAACTGGAATGATCCAAAGGATGGAGACATGTGGAGGTCACAAATTAAGAATGGGGCTCTTTAAAATATAAGCTTACAAAACTTAAGAAGGGATAAATTTGGATTCTATAAAATCCCAAACCGGGTAGATAAAGGACACTTTTTTCAATTAAGTGTTTGACTCTATAAATATTAAGTAAATGTCTCGTGCACCAGTGCTAAGGATACAAGAGCAAACAAGGCTGACTTAGTATGTTTTATTAACTAAAGTACCGGTATTCCTAGCATTGTGAGAGGTGGGACACCAGGGGAAAAAATCACCCAAAGTCTTACAAGTTAGGGTAAGAACTTCACTTTTATTTTAAGTGAAGTGGGAAGTCTCTGCTTTAAAAGTTGTAAGCAGGGCAATGCAACAATCTGATGGGCATTTTGGGGAGTTCATGCTGGTTCTTCTATGGAGAGCAGAGTTAAGTAGGGATACTAGTTAGGAGACCAGAGCATCAAACCAGGTGGGGAATGACATTGTCCTAGTGACCAGAATCATCTGGGGAGCTGTTAAAACAGATTTTTGCACCCCCATCCCCAGCGTTTCTGGTTGTGTAGGTCTGGTAGTGATGAAGGTAGAGGCTGGGTGGAAAATTTGCATTTCTAACAAGTTTGCAAGGATGCTGCTCTTTGGAGAGCACACTCTGAAACCCAATGAAATCTACTGTGGTAAGAACCTTAGGAAAAAGGGAACTGATTTGAAATATAGTTTGGAGATAGCATTAAAAAGACATGCTGATTTACCAACACTAGGAAAGATTAGGACAAAGTGTATCCCTATGAAACTTGAATGAGATAAAATACTAGGAAGTTCTAGGGAAAAGTGTATTGACCCCATGAAACTTGAATGAGGTTAAAAGAATAAAAGCAAAAAAAAAAAAAAAGGGGGCCTTTCACACAGTAGGCGGTACACGTTTGGACATAATATATACACCTCTTCACACCAACAAATAAAAACAAATCTTTTTCGAAGTGTTTGAAGAGTTTGTGTATTATAGGACCAAAAGCATCTCCAGAAGTTTAGTGTCCTATGAATGGTTAAGCTTGAATAAGAGAGGGTCACTAGTTTTTTATGACCCTTGGAGTATCAGGTGAAACGGGGTACAGGGTGCATGAGCCTTGGGTGTGACTGAGTACGGTCCTTTCTAGGGTTCTCAGAACACTAGACACTTTCCCCTCCCAGGACAGCTCTTCTGCTCTAACCCCCGGGGAAATAAATGTCTGTCTGTATCTCTCCTCCAATGGACTCCTCACCTTAGTCCCTCAAGCTTCAGAAGTCCAGATTAAAAAACAAAAACTTGATACACCGTTGCGTCCAGGACCCTGCCGAAGCTCCGTTGGGTCTCTGCTCTATCCACCTACATTGTCTGTCCTATTGGCTACTTCATTCCTGCCTTTTCGTATGGCTCTGTTAGGGGTTGAAGGGTGTCTGAAGTCATAACCACTCCCCTACCTCTGGAGTGTGACCTTATTTGAAAATGAGGTCACTGCAGACGTAATTATTTAAATTAAGATGAGGTCATTATGATGGGTCCTAATCTAATAAGACAGAACAGATCCCACCTCAGAGCTCTCTAAAGGAGCCAACCCTACCAATATCTCGATTTCAGACTTCTAGCCTCCAGGATTGTGGGACTATAGATTTCTTTGGGGTGAGCCCATCAGTGTGTGGAACCTTCTACCAGCCCTAGCAAACTAATACCATGCCCTTGTGATGATTTTTCAGTGCCACTGTCCACTTAGGTCTTAACTCTGCCTTTTCTGTCTCTCACATCTCCCCACCTTCTGTGTTCTGGAGCCAGGGAGCCAACACTGACCCTTCCATAGTGTAGAGACCAGGCCTCCTCTGACACCACTCAGGGCACAATGTCCTAGATCCCCTCTTTCAGGAGGTAAAATTCTTACACTCTCCCCCACTGGGCAACTGCCCCCTTAAGAGTTTGTTCTAGTTTGCTCTATGCTTTGTTGTTCATCTTTGTGTCCTACCGATGATCCCATTGCCTCAAACATGGCCAGTGTGTTTGTTGAATGAATAACAAAATTTATGAGGTAGTCATTCTTTATCTATTTTCCCTTTGGTAAATGGAAAAACTCGAGGGCTTTTGACCTTCACGACAGTGCCTTTTCATCAATACAATGAGTGGTTTATTTGGAAAGCATCTGTTTTGGGATCACATTACTCAGTAAATGCGTATTCTTAATGAAAGTGATCAGTGCAGATCAAGCTGACATCAACACTAAAGATATGGAGGATTGCTTTGGTGTGCAAATGGAAACGGTTTGGTGCCGGGGGATAACGAATACAGGAGAATTAGGGCTGGGCTATTAAACCGAGGGGATGAAACTTGTCATTAGTTCCCACTGCTTCTTGGAGTTATTGTTAATAGCTGTTTGAGTGAGGAGCTGGGAACATGTGGAGAAGAGGATGTGAAGAAATGACTGTACAGATAACGTCTGCTCCCAGAGATATGTGGTATTTGGAATTGATCATCCTGCAGTTTTCCCTGAGAGGCTAGTGATTTTGAACGGATCTGTTTTCCCAAATTCAATCAGAGGTGCCGGCAGCTGACAACCCTGCAGATTCCTCCCGGTCTCTGCACCCGACTTTGATTTCCAATGAAATGCGAGGTTCATGTGCCACATTAGAGGGCCAGACTCTGAAGAATGATGGTCTTTATGTTTATCCGGGGAGGGGTTGTTCATGGAAGGGATGGTGGTAAAATTACTACTCATATCAAATTATTTTTGAGAGAGGCACATCATAGATATTTAAGCAGGGACAATGGATATAATTTGGGGTAATCCTGGGAAAATGAGAGAGCACACTCACTCTTTGGATGGACCACCCAAAAGCTGGTTAAAATTCAATTGAACTCCACCCTGAGTCCTTTCAATCAACATGAATTAAGTGCCCTTAATCATTAACCATTAGCTTCTGCCAGGGATCCACTTTTCTTTCTAGAACTTTACATACAACAAGAAAGATTCTCATTGAAAATCCAACACGATATTTTGGTCCATGTTGTTTGGTGAAATGCCCCCAATTTTCAAAATTAGTTTTAATTTCTTTATATTTAAAAAAATGAACTGTAAAGGTTATGCTGCTATCTCCCAACTGCTCACTATGAATAGTTAGAAAACTAGAAAGGGAGAAGACAGTAGGCACAATTAGAAAAATTAAACTCTTCCATTAGTGGATATCCAAAATGCTACTCCATTTTGAGGTTTTTTTGCATACAATGTGAGAAAGTGGTCCAGTTTCACTCTTTTGCATGAATCTTTCCAGTTTTCCCAGCACCATTTGTTGAAGAGACTTTTTTCCATTGTATATTCTTGTCTTCTTAGTTTTAGGTTAATTAACCATAAACACATGGGTTTATTTTATACTTTTAAAAGATTTTATTTATTTATTTGACAGACAGAGATAACAAATAGGCAGAGAGGCAGGCAGAGAGAGAGAGAGAGAGGAGGAAGCAGGCTCCCTGCAGGGCAGAGAGCCCAAGGTGGGGCTCGATCCCAGGACCCTGGGAGCATGACCTGAGCCGAAGGCGGAGGCTTTACACATGGGTTATTTTTTTTACTCTATTCTGTTCCATTGATCTTTGTGTCTATTTTTTTAAAGATTTTATTTATTTATTTGACAGACAGAGATCACAATTAGCCAGAGAGGCAGACAGAGAGAGAAGTAGGGAAGCAGGCTCTCTGTTCAGTAGAGAACCCAATGTGGGGCTCTATACCAGGACCCTGGGATCATGACCTGAGCCGAAGGCAGAGACTTTAACCCACTGAGTCACCCAAGTGCCCCCTTTGTGTCTATTTTTCTGCCAGTATTACACTATTTTGATTATTACAGCTTTGTAGTGTATCTTAAAATCTGGCAATGTGATGCCTCTACTTTTCTTCTTTTTCAAGATTATTTTGGCTATCCAAGGTCTTCTGTGGCTCTATACAAACTTAAAGATTTTTTGTTCTAGTTCTGTGTTATTTTTGGTATTTTAATAGGGATTGCATTAACTATAGATTCCTTTGGGTAGTGTAGACATTTTAACAATATATGTTCTTCCAATCCATGAGCATGGGCTACCTTTCCATTTGTTTGTGTCATCTTCAATTTCTTTCATCAGTGTTTTATAGTTTTCAAAGGACAGGTGTTTGATCTCCTTGGTTAAGTTTGTTTCTAGCTATTTGATTATTTTTAGTGCATTTGTAAATGAGATAATCTTGATTTTTTCTTTCTGCTACTTCATTATTGGCATATTGAAATTCAGCACATTGCCATAAATTAACTTCATATCCTGCAACTTTATTGAATTCATGAATCAGTTCTGGTAGTTTTTTTGATGGATTCTTTAGGGTTTTCTATATATGGTATCACATCAGGTACAAATAGTGACAGTTTTACTACTTCCTCACCACTTTGGATGCCTTTTATTTCTTTTTGCTGTGGCTAAGACTTCTAGTACTACACTAAATAAAAGTGGTGAGAGTAGACATCCTTGTCATGTTCCTGATCTTAGAGGAAAAGCCATGAGTCTTTTTTACCATCGAGTATGATGTTAGGTATGGGTTTGTCATATAAGGACTTTATTATGTTGAGGTATGTTCCCTCTAAACCTATTTTGTTGAGTTTTTAATTATGAATCGATGTACTTTGTCAAATGCTTTCTTACATCATACACAAAAGTAAACTCAAAATGGATTACTAAGACGCATATATGGGACCTGAAATCATAAAATTCCTTGAAGAAAACACAAGCATTAATTTCTTTGACACAGTGGCCATAGAAATATTTTTTAGATAGGTCCCTCTGGCAAGAGAAACAAAAGCAAAATTAAACTATTAGGACTATACCAAACACCAAAATAAAACCTTTTACACAACAAAGGAGACCATCAACAAAACAAAAAGGCAGCCTACTGAATGGGAGAAGATATTTGCAAATTATATATCCAATAAGGGAGTAGTATCTAAAATATAAAAATAACAAATACAAATAAACACCAAAAAACCACAAATAATCCAATTAAGAAATGGGCAAACCTAAATAGACATTTTTCCAAAGAAGACATACAGATGGCCAACAGACACATGATAAGGTGCTCAACTTCACCAGTCACCAGGGAAATGCAAATTAAAACTATAAGGAGATACCATCTCATACCTGTCAGTATGGCTAAAATTAAAACACACACACACACATATATACACACACACACAAGAAATAAGTGTTGGTGAGGATGTGGAGAAAAAGGAATCTTCATGCACTGGTGATGGCCATGCAAATTGGTGCAGCCACTGTGGAAAACTGTGTGGAGGTCCCTTAAAATATTAAAAATGGAATTATCACATGATCCAGTAATGCCACTACTGGGTTTTACCCAAAGAAAATGAAAACACAAATTTGAAAAGATAGATGCACACCTCTGTTAATTGCAGCATTATGTATAACAGCCAACAAATGGAAGCAACCCAAGTGTCCATTGATAGATGAATGGATAAAGAAGAGGCAATCTATTTTTCATGGAATATTACTCAGCCATAAAAAAGAATTAAATATTGCCATTTACAACAACATAGATGGACCTAGAAAGTATAATGCTAAGTGAAATAAGTTAATCAGAGAAAGACAAATATCATATGATTTCACTCATGTGAAGTGTAAGAAACAAAACAAGCTAATAGACAAAGAACAAAAGAGACAACCCAGAATCTTAAAAAGAGAGAACAGGGTTCCTGGGCAGCTCAGTTGGCTAAGCAGCTGCCTTCAACAAAGGTCATATTCCCAGGGTCCTGCGACCGAGTCCTGCATTGGGCTCCCTGCTCAGTGGAGAGCCTGCTTCCCCCTCTCCCACTAGCTGCTGCTCTGCCTACTTGTGGTCTCTGTCTCTCTATTAAATAAATAAATAAATAAATAAATAAATAAAATACTGAAAGAGAGAGAGAGAGAACAAATTGGTGGTTGGCCGAGGGGAGGTGGATGGGGGGATGGGTAAAAATAGGTGAAGGGGATGAAGAGTACATTTACCTTGATGGACACTGGGAAATGTATAGAATTGCTGAATCATTATATTGTACACGTGAAACTAATATAACACTGCATGTTAATCATACTTGAACTAAAAAAAAAAAAAAAAATGTTTTTTTAGATGCAACTCCCAAAATGTAGAAAATCACCCAGAGGTGCGCAAAGTTCATGGAGGTGGTAATGTGATGAAGCATGTGGGATTTGAAATAAAAACACCTTGGGTTGAATTCCAGCTTGATGTTCTCTAGATGTGGAACAGTGGGAATGTCATTTCTCATGTCTCTGAACCACGGGTATCCTGTCTCTAGAATGGGGCAAATGTGTGCAGGATTTTTGTGAGGATTGAATAACTATTGCATATGAAGTTCCAACTTCAGGGCTTGACATGTTAGTGCTCAGTTCATGGTGTCTGGTGTTATTAAACCACACATACCCTAATTTTATGATCAAGCATTTAGATCAGCTGTGATTATTCTGATAGAACATTCTTAATTATAGGAAGCAAACTGAGGGCTACTCAAGCAGGGGTGAGTGGGGATTGGAGTAACTGGGTGATGGGCATTAAGGAGGGTACTTATGATGAGCACTGGATGTTAGACGCAGCTAACAAATTATTGAACACTACCTCTGAAACCAATGATGTGCTATAAGTTAGCTAATTGAATTCAAACCAAAAAAAAAAAAAAGAATATTTTCACATAATTGATTCTGGTACATATCTGAACATTAATGACCACCCCCCAACCCATGCTGAAATGTGTTCCTTTCTTTGTGTGCAATATATTAAATCATTTTAAGAAGAAAATCAGAATTTTTCAGAAATTCTTGCAAAGCTGAAAGATGAACCAAAACTATTTATCACGAGATACACCTTGTTGCCTATGTTGTCTCCTGTGGCCTGAATAGAGTAAAATTAAATGATCTTTGGAAAATACAGTGTGCAGCAAAGACTTGTTGGAATTTAGTTCACAAAAAAAATCAGGAAATGAGTTTTCCAAATGATCATTATATGAGGATATTTATCTTCAGACCATGCCCTACATGCAGGAAATAGACTCTTACACTGTTGGTTTCTATGACCTGATGTCTTTATCATGAGTCTTCGCCATGTAGCTCCTGAACATTCCATCGTTGTAAGATGGAAGCCTGCATGCTATGGCCCATAGGTGGTTGTGTAGGAGTGTGACTCTAGGCAGGAGATAATGTGTAATGGCACAGCAACTAATTTTTTCATAGCTTATATGTATCTGTCCAAAAGGGATTCTTTCTTACTGAGAGTCTAATGAGGAAGAGACTTCATACCACCAGAAGTAGAACGTGCATCTCACTATACCTCTCTGTAAACTCTAAGTGTGAGAGCCTGTCAGTGGGCATTCTTTTAAGAGATGCTGCAGCATTTGAGAAGGAGAAGCTTCCCTGGAGATAGCAAAGCTCTAAGAAGAGAGTGGAAAGATCCATGGTAGGTGAAGAGAAAGAGTACCAGGTGTCTTCAGCTGAGGGAGAAAGAAACTGGGCAGAATCAAAAAGGAGAGCAGTGAGGGGAAGGGAAAAGGTAGTAGAAGTGGCCTGGGCTGATGGACCACAGCTGTAGCGAGGATAAGAAGGCGAGAATGGAAAGGACCCCTCAATATCTCCTGCAGGCATAGACAGTACCACCAGCATCCTCGCAGAAAGACCAGCATAGCCTTAAAGACAGAAATGGAGCTGACCTAAACATAGAAGGTTGGAATCGTTAGCCTCAGATTGCCATGATGGCGTAAACTGTGGTTTATATAAATGTGGCAGATACTCCTCCTCAAAACTCAAAGTCCGTTTTCTTTGGTTTTCAAAATCAAACACAATTAGGCTCTGGGCCTCATCCACCAAGGTTAGCCAAAAACCCAATACCGGTCACTTCCAGGAGTATGACCTCACTCCCTTGAGGTCATACTGGACCCTTGAGGTCTACACTGTTCATGTATTCAGAACAAATCAGAGGTCCGTAGTCCCGTGGCAGCTGCTCCTCATGTTCCTCGTTCGTTGCTGTGCATTCCTTTGTGGGTGGTCCTGTCTCTTCCTCAGGTTCATGGGAAGCAGGGGGATCACTTCTGTCAACCAAGAGCACCTTCTTAAGACCTTTAGGTTCGAAGTAATAAATTTTCATTGTACTCGAGCCATCACACATTCTTAAATTTGTTTCATTGACACTGTTACCCACCCTTAGCCTACCCTAACTAGGTCTTCCTCACAGTACTACTTATACTCGTCTGTGGCTCAAACTCTGTCCTATATGACACATTTTTCCAGGAAAGGAAGTGGGGAACTTGATAACTCATCTATATTCCATAAAGCTAATCACTAGGAAAAAGTTGTGAAATGTAATTCCATAGGTATTACCAGAGCCATAAAACACGGCTGGTGATTATTACTAAGAACATCGGTTCAGGATTCAGTGTTCAGAGTAGAGAAGCAGCTTCAGAGGCCAGTAGATCTGTAGAACTCTTTCCAGAATTAGCAAGTAGAGGAGACAGCTAGCCCTTTGCAAACATCCTTCGAAATCCAGAAACAAAGATATATTTACGGTGCATTTGGACACCTGAAGAAGCAACGACAAAGAACTTTCTTAATAAAAAGAGACTGGAATGAAAAAAAAAAACACCACCTGGAACATAAGCCCCCTATATATGGAGGGTGTTTATGTAGATTTATACCCAAATTAATTATAGTAAAATGTGTATATAGTTCTCATTACCTAAGTTTGGCACCTATCACTTGTAATATTTTTAGCATTCTCACGAAGTCCCAACTTCTTCAGCCCATCCAGGAATTGCATATGGATGTCTGGACTAAAAGAATGCTATCTGACCATTTTCATAAAGACCCTAGTCCCCAAAGAGGGCAGAAACGAAGCATATTCTTCTGATAAAATGTAATATTAACTACATGCGTTTCTATCTGGGCATCCTGAACTTTACAATGCTGTTTAATAATTCATTCAAATGTAAAATTTTAATATTTCAGAATTTGGACAAATTTTTAAAAATACAGACTCAAGGTAAGCCACCCTGAGAATTCAGCCCCAAATATCCATTATTATTGATATTCTAGGTACACTTGAAATTCATAATCATTTCCCTGTAGCAGCAATCAAGTTATTTTTATTTGAAAAGAACCATGAATGGTAGGACTGGGTGTAAGGAGGAAACACTTCCATTTTCATCATTATATTTCTCACCACTGGGTATCACTGGGGCCTGATTTGTGGTAAGGCAGATTGTAGGAACACGGCAATTATTCACTGAATAAGTGATGGAAAGAAAGATGGAGCAAGAAAGATTCAGACTGGGAAGGAGTGTTGGTCTTAATGGTAGCAGCCCTAACAAAGTCTGTTGTACAAACAACAGAACAAGGGAATGTCAGATGTCTTCAGGGGCTAAATTCTGGGCTGTAAGGACTCGTCATTACACAGATCTCCTACAACCTCTGTCCAGCGTGAGGCTGCTCTGCCTGGCTGAAACCCTCACTGCATTTTTTTTATATTGTTGTTTTTTAATTAAGCAGCTAGGCTAGTGCCTGGGTTAATAATATTAATGACATTCGGAGTCTTGATTTTTCTCCATTTTTAATCAGAAATAGAGACATGTCTTTTTAATCGTTTTAATGATTTCTAAATTTAGGAATGTTTATGAAATCAAATAGTCTGCATTTTAATGGCTCTACGGGTATCAATATTGGGAGGTTTTTCTATTTTAGAAATACCCTAGCTTCCAATAGAACACAAAATGTAGGTAAGATTTACATAGCCTTGTAAAGTTTCCATTCATTTATCCTCACAAAAATGAAATAGATTGGATGTCTTATTCTATTAACCTTTTTTTAAAGCAGACTCTGCTTCTTAGCTCTCAGTGGAATTTTAAAGTATTGTTAACTCACAAATCAACAGTGTGATTATAAAGCTTCTTGAAGCCAATCACCAGGATGCATTAAGTAACTAGCAAGATTACATGGTGTTTCTAGCCTAATGTGGCACAATTCAGATAGCAATAATTGGTGCCCAGTGAAGAAAAGTATCTGTCAAATCAATAAGCTTACTCGTGTACATTGATAACTGAGCCTGGCTGTTAAAAGTCATTGATTATCTTGAGAACAACTATTAAAGGAGAGAGACCAATGAGCTGACTGGGATGTTTTACTCTAATAAAAAGTAGCTCTGCTAAAGTAAATAATTGTTGTTTCTAAGCAATAAGTCATTGTCTGGAAGAGCACATCAGTCACTTCCCGAGCGGACCTCCTCAGTCATGCTGGCCTGTTCAACCTGTACATGTTTCCTTCCAAGGCCATTCTGCTGGGTTTGCTGGCAGAAGATGGCATGCGGGAGGAAATGTTTTTGACGTCCTAGCCCAGTGTTGTGCTCGATTTGGCGTATTGGCATTCTTAGCATCATTGTCCAGTCCTTTCTGGATCCCCTGTGGTTGTGGGAGCCTCAGCTTAGCCTCCCTACCCTCCATGGTCCCTCCTGTCCACAGTCCAGGGATTCAAAGAGAAGGTGGTACCAGCTACCTCGTCTGAGCTCTTCAGTTGTATAAGCACAGACCAAAGAAATAGCTACCAAATCGGTTTGTAGACTTGAAGGGCCTACGATGACCAGGGTTGCATCTCTAACCTGGCTGCCCTCTACCCCCCATGCAAAAAGGGTGTCATCATGGTGCTTTGGATTTCTGGGTGTCAGCGCCCATTTGCATTCTGGGTTCAGTGGCTTTGGGGGTGCTGATGTATTCCCTTTTCCCTACTTTGCACTCGTTCAAGAAAATGGCCATCAGTCCCTTTGCAGATCAAGTCAGGGTATTGTTGCCATTGCACTGGCCAGTTGCTGCAGCACCCTTACCCAGGGGACCCATCTCTTCTCCATTCAGGGGGCTCTCCCTGGGAAACCCAATTCAGGTATGGAAACTGGGCAATTGATCATGGCTTTTCATCAGAGTCATTTCCCTCAACTTCTTGATCATCACGTTGGCCCAGCTCAAAAAGCCCTCTTCTCAGCCCAATTGTTCTGGGTTGGGTTCCCTAAGAAATAGGTGCTAAAGTGAAATTTGCATATTTTGGAGTGCCCTGGGGTCAACTCTTGTGAAAGGGGAGGAATCAGGAGTGGGATGAGGCAGAAGGTGTGGTTGGGAGGGGTACATTACTTACCCAGAACTCTAGAACACTGAGCCAGAACTCCAGAGTTCTTTGGATGAACTAAGAGCAAGACTTTTATAATTCCTTAAAGTCACTGTCTGTGGGCAACTCCTGGAAAGAATTATAACTTTGAAGCAGGTCTCTGAAGCTGAGGCCATCCCTAAAAGGGCAGAAAGCCACAAGCCATTTGTTCACAACGAGCAGTAACGAGTCCTTCATGAGAGGGATCTGGACAGTGTACCCCATGGGCACCACAGTATCCGTGTCATTTATCATCTGAATCAGAGCCCATTTTGTGAATGAAAGGGGACACTACTAATTACGGTGTGGTAACAACAGGTGTAAACCAGGATTGTCCCAGGCAGATGTGGGCATGTAATGAATTCTGCTATCACCCTCTGGTACTTTCCCCCTCCCCCTGCCCTTCCCCCCCACACACACACACTCTGACAAATCACCTCAACACACAGTGATGTGCCGATGCAAAAGCCTGCGTGCTTCCGTTGCACTTGGAGCCTCTACTTATCAGCTCTGAGGAGAGACCAGCTTTTAGAAGGATAGTAACAAGGATATAGTATGAAGCAACTCCATGAGTTCACTGTTAAACACTTAATTTTTAATTTTCTTTATTTTTTTAATATTTTATTTATTTATATATACAGACAGAGATCACAAGCAGGCAGAGAGGCAGGCAGAGAGAGAGGAGGAAGCAGGCTCCCCGCGGAGCAGAGAGCCCGATGTGGGGCTCGATCCCAGGACCCTGAGATCATGACCTGAGCCAAAGGCAGACCCTTAACTGACTGAGCCACAAAGGTGCCCTTGTAGGAAACACTTTAATAACCGCTTTCTCAAGGTGAAACTGTGTGACTTTGTGTAAAACCCTCAGAAGTTATTGAATGACATTAAATTGAATATTCCTGCCCTTATTTTTCTGAATCCTGACCTGAAAATGTAGAAATTTTTGTACCCAGAAATGAGTGTTCTTTGGTTCGTACAGGTGCCCCTCAAAGAAGACAGGGATCAGGGGTGCTGACCCTTGTGCAGTTCAAAATCCATGTATAACTTTAAATTAAAAAAAAATTAATTCCAGCATAGTTAACATACATACAGTGTTCTATTACTTTCAGGTGTACAATATAGTGATTCAGTAATTTTGTCCATTACTCAGTAATTGTCAAGATGGGTGTGCTCTTCATCTTCCCCCCCAAACTGCCCCTCTGGGAACCTTCTGTTTGTTCTCTGTAAGTTAAGAGTCCACGTGCTGGTTTATCTCTTTATTTTTCATTGTTTTGTTTTGTTTTGTTGCTTAGATTCCACCTATGAGTGAAATCAGATGGTATTTGTCTTTCTCTGACTGACTTATTTCATTTACCAGTATACCCACTAGATCCATCTAAGTTGTTGCAAATGGCAAGATTTCATTCTTTTTATGGCTGGGTAATATTCTCCTCTGTATCCACGTATAACTTTTGACTCCTCCAAAACCTAACTACTCCTAGCCTGCTGTTGACCCCAGCCTTGTGAATAGCATGAACAGTTTATTAACCTAAATTCTGAATATTATGTGTATTATATACTGTATTCTTACAACAAAGGAAGCTAGAGGAAATAAAATATTAAGGAAATCATCAAGGTATTATGCTCAGTGAAATAAGTCAATCGGAGAAAGACAACTACCATATGATCTCCCTGATATGAGGAAGTGGAGATGCAACGTGGGGGGGTTGGGGGGTAGGAAAAGAATAAATGAAACAAGATGGGATCGGGAGAGAGACAAACCATAAGAGACTCTTGATCTGAGAAAACAAACTGAGGGTTGCTGGGGGGAGAGGGGTCAGGAGAGGTTGGCGGGGTTATGGACATTGGGGAGGGTATGTGCTATGGTGAGTGCTGTGAAGTGTGTAAACCTGGCGATTCACAGACCTGTACCCCTGGGGATAAAAATACATTATAGGTTTATGAAAAAAATTTTTTAAATAAAAAAAATTAAAAAAAATCATCAGGAAGAAAAAATACATTTACAATTCTGTACTGTATTTAACTCCCCCCCAAAAAAAAAATCCTCATGTAAGTGGACCCGCTCCCTTCAAACCCATGTTGTTCAAGGACCAACGGAACCATCAGTTAATTAAGAGGTGAAGGCTAAAGGAATGAGTTTTTCTATCTCTTACCCTGACTGACTCTATACAGAATGTTTCTACCTGTTTACATTTATTTGAATCATAGCATGGTAAGGCTGAAAGATCCTTCATCGCAGCTCCTCATTACTCTGGCAGGAAGGAAATGGATAAGATGTGGTGTATTCATACACTGAAAAAACATACAGTACTTAAAATAAATGACATCCACCCGTGTCACCATGGATATGTATGAAAACAAGTAGGTTGGAAAAGTCAAGGGGCTAAGGACGATATGTATGATCTAGCTTTCGTCTGAGCGGCACCTAATACACCACTTTAGGAATAGTATTTAATACTGATTTTTGTATATCCCTATTGATTTTGTATACCTCTAGGGTATCTTTGTATGTATTGGGAGGATAGACTCCAATTTCAAAAGAGTGGAAACTTCAAGGGGGAGAAGGAAGTGGAGAGAGAAGATAGGAGGAGAACGTAGGTTTTACCATTCTATCCGTGGTCTAGGGCCGTGCAACAGAGCACTTCAGAGCTTAGTGGCTTACAAATAACAACCACTTATTATTGCTCGAGATTACGTGGATAACGATTCGAGCTGGGACCCGCGAGGCTCCTCTGTTCTTAGCTGGGTTCACTCATGCATTTGCAGTCAGCTAGCAGATGGGGAGGGGTGGGTGGTGGCTGTCACTGGGTGATGGGAGTGACAGGGTCACATGTCTCTCATCACCCAGCAGGACAGTCCAGTCCTGTTCACAAAGCAGCTGATAGGGTCTCTCGGATGCCTGGTTCACACATTGACCATATCAAGTCAAAGAGTCCCATTCCATTGGCTAAATCAAGTCACCAGGTCAGCCTTGGTTTCGAGGAGTGAGAAAAAGCCTCTACCCTTGCTGGGAGGAAATTCAGTCACATTGGAAGAATCCAGCAGAGAAGTGGAAAATGACATCTCTGTGTATTTTGTCATTGACCATAGCCATATTGGTAGCTTTATTTTTTTAATCTGGAGAGAAGAAATCGTCAAAATCTTATGATTCTGAAGAATTAGCTGTATGGGTATCTGTTATTTCTGTACCTTCCCGCATGTTTGAAATCGTTCATAACTGATCATTTTAGTAACAGTCCACATGTGACTGCATGATCTTCTCTCCACCCTAGAAATGTTTCCTGGAATCCCATCACATCAATGCGAAATCATAGCCACACATCTAAGGGTCTCATCACCAGGGCCTTTTAAGGTTGTATAGATAAAATTCGCAGCATGTGGGGGACCTGGCTGAATTTCCATTTAAATAGCAACCTTGAAGGCTTCTGATTTGCTCCGGTTGTTCTAATTACTTGGAGAAATTGTTCCCTTGTTTTCTAAACTGTCCCTCCACAGGCTAAGACTGTGCCTGCTCAGACCCTGGCTACAGAAAACACTCATAGACCACATGATAATGATAGCAGAAATGATGGCAGAGCTCTCTGGGAAGGTCTGTGCCTGTGTCTGCAGACGTGCCTATTGCCACAAATGGAAGGAAACCAGATCTTTGTGTCATAGATAGGGAAGACATTGCTGTCACTTCTCCGTTATCTACAGAAGGGTTTACGTGCAACCAAATCTTAATCCTAGGCTAGAATCCTCAAATGGAATCCCCCAGTTTCCCTTTCCTGCTGTTAGGTTGTGTGTCAGGAGACCACCACAAGCTCTAGCAGAAGCCCAAGGGAGACATAGTTAAGGAGGCAAACACAATGCTGACCATACTTTTCCAACGCCAACACATATTAAGTGGGATAATCTGCAATTTTGGATTTTCCCTTTGTTTCTATGGGTAATTGAGAGTTCTGTTTCCACTATTAACCACCCCCCCCATCTATATATAGCTAAGCCCTTTTAATTTTTTCTTCAACCTCAAATGAGACCCACTGGACCCAAAGGATACCAAGAATTAGGCTTTTTCCCCACCACCTTTCCAGACCTCTGGGTCTCCCCATTCAGCCACTTGTGACAATCTGTCCCAGAAAATTGGAAAACCGTTCACTTTAATTGGTTCTAAAATGGAGGATTCAGTGCCTGTGCCGAGTTTGAGGATGAAACTAACATTTTACAAAGCCCAGCCCAGCAGCAGCTGCCCTTTGGGATTTGGGACGTAGAGCAGCAAGTCATTCTGGAATTTAGAGCTTTATTACAAAGAAGTGCTAACTCTTCTGGTTCTGCTTATAAATGGAATAAAGGGGGAATCTGGCTCACCCATGAACGCTTTAACCTTGTGCATGCTCAATATCCTTATGAAATGCAATATCTTATGATCCTTTAAATAACAAATGACCTTATTCCCTTTTATGGGGTCATTAAGGCCTCTAACGGTCCAGGTATAAATCCCAGCTACTACTGCACATCTTAATTTACTATTCATATGTGAATCTCTCTTTGGTTTTCAATTACTATACAACAGCAACTGGCTCATCAAATTATCCCCATTGGAATGTGTCTGTTAAAGACATTGCAGTTTACATCTTAGGGCCCTAATTAAAGTCACAATACTTGATAAACCTTGAACAACTAGTAATTGGAAACTAACAATTAGTACCAGCCACCTTAGTTGAGATCAGCTCTGCTGCTGGCTACATGACTAAGCAAAAGGAAATGAGTGTACCAGAGATGGCCCACATGGTGGATACGTGCTAACGTCCACTCCTGCGTTTCAGTCAAAGTAATGAAAAGAACTTGGCATTAAAATATTATCTAAAAGTCTTTATATAGATACCTCTGTCATGGAACAGATCCGTCTGATATCCCTGTGGCTTTTCAGCCTTTATCGTGTTCACTCCCGTTCCCATCATCCCTGGGTATTCTTCTCAAAAACCTACAGCTTTGCTTACTTTCTTAACAAAGCATGGGTCAAATTGTCCTACCACATTCTGCATATCATCTCTCCCTCTTCATGCCCCTTATTGTCTTCATCTTCAGAATTTCTGAGGCTCACGGTATGGCAGGAAGCGCATGGACTGATTTGATGAGTCCAAGAGAAGCTCGAAGGACCTCAGGCCCTGTGCCCTGTGTCCCAATTAGCCTCCATCTTATTCCGAGACCACACGCTTTAGAGAGCAATGGGGAGGAGGCTATGCCAGTTCCCTGTCCTGGAAACTTGCTGATGGGTCTTTTCCAACTGAAAATGTGTGAATAGTGGTACTTGGCGTTGGGCAGCAGGGTAAGAAGTCTCCTTACGGTGACCTTCTGTTTTGTTGGTCAGCACTGCATCCCTGTTCTCTTATTCCCATTCCATTGAATAGCTAATGAAATGGGATATTGCTCGAAGGCGCTTCAGCAGGCTTGATGAAGCATCCCAAATGCCTTCTGCCCAATCTGCTTACCTCGTGATTTTCCAGGAGTTCTTGGCAATGGGGGAAGTGTGATGTTTCAGCAGTCTTCCCTGAAAACATTGCTTCAGTTACCATGGAAGATACCATTTGGAATGGTTTTTATCATCTTTTATCATTCTCTTCTTCACTCCCTGCCAGAGAGCCCACATGGTTATTCCAAAGTATTCCAAGAAATGGATCACACAAATGATGAACTTGGCACTTTGCTAGCACTTTGTGTTCTTTTATAAAGCGAACAAGTAAGTCTCAAGAAATTGTGTAGTTTTGTCACGAAATAAATAACGTGTTCTAAACCCTCTCACTGTTCTACAAGGCTGACCAAGTTAAGTTTTTGCAGGAAAAGTTGGGTCCAGATTAATTCCATGGCAGGCTAAGCTATCCTCAGGTAGCACTTGGATCTGTACCAAATAAATTTTCTGCTCTAACCTGCCATGGGGGACCAAGCCTAGAAGAGAGTTGGGTCATATATTGTCCAACATCAAGTTACTACAAACCAAAGATAAGATGCTCTCTTTGTATAGAATAGGCCCTTGTTCCCTGCACTATCTTTAAGACCAAACAACTTCGAAAACCATGATTTGTGTACACGAACTGGAATGCTACATAACTGGCTTTGTACAAAGTTTGTTCATACTGTGAATCTAAATGGTGCTCCTTTCCACTATTAAAAATTAGCTCCAAACTCAGAATAAAAATTATTCTGTAATGTCCTGTCAAACAGAAATTTGGAAGTTATAAATAGATACTGATCAATGTATGGTAGTTCAAGAAAGGCAATGACTTTTCTATGGGTACTTTAACTGGCTACAAACAACCATCATCAAAACCATCAAGTGAATATAGACTTCCCTTTCTCCTCTCTGTTGTGCAGCTCTTGGCTGTCATCCTATACTCTCCATTTTCTAGAATGTATCCTGTGGTATTAGTAAAGGGAAGGCTCAGCTGGTTTAAAACCAATTCACTTTAAGAAGATTCATGATAACTATAAAGGTTACTTCACAGTCTATAACTATAAAGGTTACTTGAAGACCCAGAAGCCATAAAAATAGATATGAATGAAACTCTGATCACCCACGTAGTAAACAAGTAAAGAAGGACAGCTTACATAGAGACTTGACAAACAGAAGAAACAACAAACAGGGGAAGAGACCAGAGGAAGCAGAAGGACAAATAGAAATCCATCCTTTGTCAATAAAAAAAAAAATAATAATAATTCTGTATCATATCAAACAGAGTTTGTAGAGGGGTGTCTGCCAGTCAGCTCATGGAATCTTTGATTCTTGGGTTTGTAGAACTTTGAGTTCATTTAGCTCAAGATTTTTTTCTAATGTATTAACCCTTCCTGGATGGTCGCTTAGCCTCTGTTTGCATAGCTATAGGACAAGGAGTTAACGGACTCCCCTCGTGGCACACCCTATTGTTGAACGACTCTGATTGCTAGTGCCAAATTGAAATCTGCTTCTCAGCACCATTCTCCTGTTGGTCTTGGATCTTCTCTCTAGAGATACTCGGAGAAATTTCTCTTTCTTCTCACTTCGAGGGAGTTTACTCATCATCTCAGCCTGCTCACTAACCTCCTGCTATTCTCATTACAACTCTTTTTCTGATTTTAGAAGATTAAGAGAAAAATATCGTCAATAAACCACAACCAGATAAACCAGTGTGTTAATGTTCTGGTATATATCTCCCAGTTTTTGTATCTTTTTTAACATACTCTTCATAGAAAAATTAAGATTTTAGTGTATGTATTGTTTAAAACGGCTATTTTCATTTAACAATTGATCAAAACCATATTTTTCTACAAAGAATAGAAGGGTTTTTTCTACAGCATTATTTTTAATGGTGATCTCATATCCTTTTGTATTATTAGATCATATTTTATTTCCTCCATTCCTATGGCTAAGCAGTTAGGTATCTTTTGATATAAAACACTGTAATTCATATTTGTTACTACATATGTATATATATCACTATATATATGCATGTATGTTGTTATAGATACATGTAGATATCTACTGACTGCTCCTTCTGTGGTAACAGTTGCCCTAGGTGCTGGGTAACAAGGGGCTGGAACAATTCCAAAATAATTCCTGCTCTCATTGAGCTTGTATTCCTGTAGCTTAATGTATAGTCACTTTGTTGCCTTTGGTCATACATATTACACCTGCTTAGGAATGCACACAATACATTGGATCATTCTTTGGCTCTGAAGTACTCATCCAGGAATATACGCTCCTGTGTTTGAACCTGTTTCCTACACTCTCACCAGCATGGAATTTTTATCATTTTGTGATGTCCTCCAGATTTGATAGGTGGACTATTAAACCTCATTGTTGTTTTAAATGGCATTTCTTTAAGTTCTAGTGATTTACTGTTAAAACAAGCCACATGCAGCATATTGGAATATTCATCATAAAATGATTTTACTGGGATAAAAGGAAAAAAAAAGCAGTGTCCCTTTATAAGCTAATAGAATTTAAATTAAAAATAGAAAATACCTGTGACCTCATTTCATCTTTTCCTTGAACTAAGTCAAATTGTTTGCTTGCTTCTTCAGGCGACTGGTTTATTTTTCAGCAAGCGTTGCAAGGTGTTCAAAAAATGAGTGCTTTCTTTTACACCTGATTTCTCCCACTGAAAAGCCTTTGACCCCGTGAAAACAGGTTTTAATAGGGTTAATTTAGTTATTCAGCTTGTCACAGTGACTTAACTCCCAATTATCTTGTGGTGGTATGTATTTGTCTCAACCTACACATTATTTTAATGTAGCTGTGTTTAATAGCATGTGGAGAGAGTAACTGTGTTTGATTTTGTTTAACAGAGTAGCATATGATCTGTTGAACAGTGATCCTTGTGAAACAGAGAAGAGTGGGTTGTTTTTAGAGTATGAGAGCAGGGAGGCTGAAACAGGAATTTTCCAGGCCTCAATAATATTGGCAAGTTCCTTCTGGGAGTCTTGCTGTGACCTTTCCCAGAGCCATTGCTGTTGCTGAGGCCAGGTCCCAGGGAGGTACCTAGGTACGTCTGCGTCACACCACCCATGGGTGTGTGCTCTTCCAACAAAATCAGCCAAGGTTGGCTGGTAGCCTCAGACTTGGTAGATGTCCCAAACTTAGCATGACCCAGAGGAAAGAAGACACAGGCAACCTGGAGCAGTGGTGATTTCTGCTTGGTCTCTGAAGAACTAAGCCGACTCACTTGCTAGCTGTTCTTTTCTCTGTTCCCCTGGCGTGCTCACCCTCCCCTTTCTGTCCCGGCTCTCTCTGCGTCCCTGGCATGGTTGGAAAGCTCCATGCAGGTAAGCCGATAACATATTTGGCCCATCTTAGATGCCACTTTTCCGTGAAGCTTCTTTTCATCCTTTCTAATGAGTGTAACAAACCCTTCTCTGAGGTCCTGAGGTAATAATACAAACATGTCCCTAGTGTTCATTATGCTAGACATTCTTCTTCTAATCAACTCGCTGAATCCTCACAACAATTCTGTGGGAATAGATTACTGTCTCCCTTTTGTGAATGAAGAATTTGAGCAACAGAGAGGTGAATATCCCGTCTAAGGTTACATAGTTGGTAAGTGCGAAAGCCAGAATTTCAGCCGAGGCAATCCAGATCCCGAAACCACCGTGCAATGCATTTTAATTGTTCTTTAGTGGATTTACTCAAATGCCACCTGTTTGCCCTCGCAAAGAAAATTTTATTTCCTTCGTTTCATAAGGAAAGCTCACCCAGAGTGATTTGCCCAAAGTCATATTTTCAATGAGAGGTAAAAGTGTGATTAAAACCAGATGTCCTAGCTCCTCCTCCAGTATGAGGCTCAAGAAGAGCGTCAGGAGTCATAGTTACGATATCTTACCTGATCTCTGGTTTTATAGGTATCGTACATCTCCTGACCATTTTATGGATCATAAACATCTACAACGTAGCATAACATGTTGATTATAAATGTTAATATTTATATTTCACCTTCCTTATCTGTACTATTTTTATTTTAGGATTTAATCTAATTTAATCAAATTCGTACCTGCTTTGGTTTCATCCTGAGATATAGTATCACTGAATGTCTTCGCAGTGCTAGTTTTATTTATTTATCCAGGATGTGTTCAAATAAATACCTGCTGGTTTTCTAGATTTGCTCGCATACTTACTAAAGTAGAGGGCCCACCAGAAGAAATAGCACCATAATCAGGAAACACTAAGTTAGTAGGAAACACACACACACATTTAGAGATTGGGTCAGGTGCTAGCTCTGTCTTCACCTTTTGGGCTGATCACCAGAACCCTGTTCACTTTGTAAGAAAGGTCAGATGTCCCTGTCCTGCTTATTTTCTTGGCTAGATGTGAGGATCAGATGAGGAAAGAAATTGTTCTCTGCGAACTGAGAACATCATTTTTATTGTCACTGCCATCGTCACCATCATCGTCACCATTGTGACCCCATCACCATCATCACTATCACCATCACCATTGTCACTGTCATCACCGTCATCACCACCACCACCATTGTCACCATTATCACCCTCGCCACCACCATTGTCACCATGGTCACCACCAACACCATTACCATTATCACCATCACCACAATCATCACCATTGTCACCATCATTTCCGCCACCATCACCATCATCACCGCGATCACCACCATTGTCACTGTCTTTACCATCATCATCATCTTATATTCCCTATAACAGCAGCCCAAGCATCTGAAACAGATGCTCAAGGAATGCCTATTGAATGAATAGAAACGTTTTCCACATCTGTGTAACTCCAAACGTCCCCTGGAAATTCACAGAGGTCAAAAGAAGGTTACTTCTCGTCCCACTTGCTCCCTTGAATCTGCTCTTTAGAAACTGTCCCCTGGTGCACTGCATCACATCTTGATTCTAATTCTCATCAAATCTCTTTTTTCTTCACTGCTACCCATAAGAAATCCAATCACTCTCAGCATTTCTTGAGTTGCTAACTTTACTGAAGAACTGGGAGATTTATGTAATGGTATCAAATCCCAATCTACACAGCTTCTGTGAATTCCCTGGTTTTCATTTTTCTTTATATTCTTTTATATTCTTCTTCTCTCTCCCTGTGTTACTCTCTGTCTTTCTTTTTCATATGTGTGTGTGTGTGTGTGTGTGTGTGTGTGTGTGTGTGTGTGTAGAGAGAGAGATCAGATTTACTAGAGCAAGTTTGAGTGCTGATGATATTAATATAATTGAGAAGGAGATGGGATATGCAGAAATACAGATAAATTGAAGCCTTTTTTATTTCTTTTAAGTACCTTTTTACAAATCTCTCCACTCCCCATCTTTTTTTCTCCTATATCTGTCTCTCTGTCTCTGCCTTTCTGTCTCTGTCTCTCTCTGTCTGCCTATCTCTCTGTCTCTACCTTTCTTATCTGTCTCAGTTTGCCTCTATCTATCTTATCTGTCTGTCTAGCACACGTGTTCATGATTCCACCCTTCAGGTTACTAGTGCCTTAGTACTTGTATGCTGTATCCTTGAAAACCTAGCATGCAATCCACAAAAGCTAGCTTACCTTCCCTCAGTTCAAAATTTAACCTCTCTCTCTCACACACACATACAACTTACCCCTTTAAATTATCATGTTCCTTTTCCCTCAGAACATTTAAAATAATTTTTTGAAAAGTTGATTGCGTTGAGCACTGAGTGTTATATGCAAATAAAGAACCATGGAACACCACATCAAAAAGTAATGAAATACTATAGGGTTACTAACATAACATAAGAAGAAAAAGTCGCTCCTTATGTTAAAAAAAAAAAAAAAGATTTTATTTATTTATTTATCTGAGAGGTGGGGGTGCAGAAAGAGAGGGAGAGAGAGTCTTAAGCAGACCCCACACTGGGCAAGGAGCCTGACGCAAGGCTGGATTTCATGACCCTAAGATGATGACCTGACCTGGAACCAGGAGTCGGACACTTAAAAGACTGAGCCACTCAGGGACCCTGAGAACATTTTTGCTCCCACAACTCATGAAGTCTTTCCGGCCAACAAATTTAGACCAAAGTATGAGTAATAATTTCAGTTATGTTATTTCTCAAGGGGTATTAGCATTTCAAGAGGTAAGATGGAAGTAACAATCACCTGTTATCACAAATCCAGCTCATGTTTATTATATCAGTTTCTGAAGATCAGTAATCCAGTGTGGCTCATCTGAATCCTCTGCTCAGAGTGTTATAAAGCCAAAATCAAGGTGTTGACCAGCTGGGCTCTCATCTGAAGGCTCTGGGAAGACATGTCCTCCAAACTTATTGGCACGGTTGGCAAAATTCAACTCTTTTGATCGCAGGACTGGGGAGTCCCATTTCCTTGCAGGCTGAAACCTAGGGACTGCTCTCGGCTTCCAGAGGCTATAAACATTCCTTAACTCATGACCCCTTAATCTTCAGAGCCAGAGACAGCATGTCAGATATCCTCATGCTTTAAATCTCTGAATTCCTTTTCTGCTACTAGCTGGAGAAAACACTGCGTAGGCCAGGCCCACCCACATATCTCCGTCATACCTTAAGGTTAACTGATTTAGGACCTTAATTCCATCTGCACAGCGGCATCTAGGCTAGTGTTTGATCAGGGAGGCAGGAAACTTGAGGCTATTGATCACACCTTAAATAATTTCTAAATTCTTGAAGAAACCTCTCCCACCTACAGTCCCCCGTAATGGACCCTGCTCCATCCGGAGTTCTGCAGGAAGCCAAGTTCTGTACCACGTGACACTGAGGCCATCGCCTCCCCACAGCTTATTGCGGTAAGAGTGGTCTCTGGCCCATGGAGTGGACTCAGCCCCTGATAACTTGCAGTCCCTGATCCTGGTCCCTCAAGAAACGTGTCTGCACTTCCTGGCCTTGAGTTCAACGAGATAGGTTCGTTTCTCTTTTGTTGAAGCCCATTCAAAGAGATATTTGTTACTTGAACCAAAGGAGATATGATGAAGAGACTTGAGCCCTTGGTCAGGACACCCTGTAACCATTCATTTCAAGGGCATTTAGCATCTTTTGTACCCCAGGTACCATCCTGTGCTTGCTCTGGGATAGAAGGGAAGGAAACAGTGTCTCCATTTCTTGGGGAGAGCTACTCCCCAAGAGGTAGAAGATCGGCTGAATTCATAGTCTCCAAAAGTCCTTCCTGTACCCATGCCCTGAGGCTCTGCTGTTTCTGTGGTGTTAGAGTCCCCACCTTTGGCTGACATTTGGTTCAACCATGTGGCTTACCTTGGCCAGAAGGATGCTAGCCTACTTGACATAAGCAGAGGCTTAAAAATGCAGCAGCCTATCTTTGCTTCTTCTCTGAGAACCCTCTAACCACAGTGAGAAGAACCCTGGGCAGCTTTCATGGGGAGAGGCCATATGGGTCAGAGCAGAGCTCACCCTGGAACTGCTAGCTTTTGGCTGACCCTACAAGTCAGCCCCAAAAGATGCATGACCGTCCCCACCCAGATCCACAATGTCACCCAAACTATCTTTAGATTTGTGGGGGGAAACAGTTGCTGTTTTCCGGGATTAAGCTTTGGGGCACTTTTTTATGTAGTTATAGGTAAATGGAACCGAGAGAACCCAAATACAACTTTAGAACTGTGAGCCAGATCTTTTCTAACATGTTAAAATTATTTGGAGAGAGGGGAAAAACAAGTTGCCCAAGATTTATGGCTTCATTCATTTGAGAGACTTCAAGGGTAAGGAGGCCTTGACTACGTCAAGTACAGCCCAGCTCTCCCTCTGTTCAGATTTTAACAGATCTGCCAGCTTTTTCTGGCATCAGAATCAGGTCTTTTAATTAAGTAATAGAAAGGTAATTAAGACAGAAACAGGATTATGTGGGTTATTCGTTTGCACCCACAGAGGAAGGAAAGCAGGGAGTGCCAGCTGCAGACATCTGCAGGAAAAGAAGTCTTGGGACAGAAAGCAGTTTCTGCTCCTTCCTCCTCCCTTTCCTTCAGAACACACCAGTCATCCAGGGCAGTAAATCAGTTGTGAGTTACTAGCAGCATAATATGTGCTGTCCATCTCACGAGATATTAAGCCGAGGTTCCTTTTGCTCACATTCCGTGCCTGTCACCGAGTGTCCAATACGAATCCTGTTCTCTGAAGACATGTCAGGAAAAAGCAGGGCACAGACTTGCCCATGCCTCCCTCCGCCGACCAGATGAGCCCCTCAGGCAAGGCTGTCCCTGTGGCCTGCCCCCAAGGCTGAGTCATCAGAGCCCTCCTCAGCAAATCCCACCTGACCTACGGCCACCGGCAATCACACGGAGCTCAGAGCAATGCATGTAAAAGCAAGGGAGTGTCTGTGACACACTTAGGTCTCTCCATATCCCAGATGGTCTAGGGAATTTCTGGAGTAGACCTCACCTAGGTAGGGAGGGGGAGAATGGGCGTGTGGCCAGAAGTCTGGAGTCCTGGATTCAAATCTTCCATTTATTAGTTACTCCTCATGTGTTCCTCAACAACATTCCTAACTTCTCTGACAGATCTACTGTATTGTCTGCTTCAAAATAGAGGGAATGATGGCTTTTTGCCAACCGCACAATTCCACTTGATTCTCTACATTGATAATGTATGGGAAGAGGGGCTTGCAATGGTAAGAAACACCCTCCGACTGGACACTTTTTCTGGGGTCATGGTAATATGAGAGTAAAGGCACGAGTGTGAGGTTACCTAGAGTCAAATCTCTGCCTTTTATTGACTCCTTGACCTTGAGCAGAGTACTTAACGTTTTTCACCTATAAACTGGGGTTAATAAATAATATTTATGTCATACATTTTGCAGATTAAATAGGCTGTATGTAAAGTCGTCAGACAGACTCAGAGCATAGTACACAGCTGGTGGTCACGTATTATTATTTTGCTGTTATTTTAAATATTAATCTCTCCTCAATATCGATGGCATCTTCATCTATGTTTTGTGGAAGACTTTACTAAGAGAAAACCAGGGAAATACTTGGATTCATATTCCAGGTCCTCAGCTTCTGAATCCTAAATCCTGGAGAACTATTTAACTTATGTGTGTCTTGTGCCTGTGCAATGATGGAAGAAAGAGAATTAAGTGTCATAATTCTGTAAAGTACCCAGAACATAGCATTTATTCAATATTAATTACTTTTTTTAAAAAATTGTGGTAAAAACTATATGCCATAACACGGACATATAGTGTCTTAACCATTTTTAAACCATCTTAACCATTTTTAAATGTACAGTCAGTAGCATTAAGTCTCTTCTCATTGTTGTGAAACAGACTTTCAGAACTATTTCCTCTGGGGCATCTGAAACTCCACAGCCATTAACCAACTCCCCTTTCACGCTCCCCTCAGACCTTGGCGACCACCAATCTACTTTCTGTCTCTATTAATTCGATTACAATCTATACTTCATATAAATGAAACCATACGGCGTTTGGGTTTTTGTGACTGAATTATTTCACTCAGCCTGATGTCCTCAAGGTTCGTGCATGTTGTAGCACGTGGCAGGATTCCCTGAATAATATTCCGTCATGTGTATATTCCACATGTTTATCTAATCATTCATCAGGGGGATGCACAGGTTGCTTCCACCTCTTGCCTGTTGTAAAATTGTAGCTACAGACGTGGATGTGAAGTTGCTTTCCTTTTCTCTCCTGTGCTGATGCCCATAATTAAGTGACATATTGAGGCACATATATGTCCTTTTCATTTTTGTCATTTCAAAGCCAAGGTGAATTATCATTGAGTAACAGTAACATGGGTGTTGTGTTTTTTCTTAATATTATTTCTTAGTGTAGACTTCAAGGTGGAATTAACCAAATCAAAAGGCAGAAAAAGAGAAACACTCGTTCTGCATTTATATTTATTTGGAATCCTATTTACTTCCTTCTGTGTGCTTGGCATTGGGGGAAGAAAAAAAAAATCAAATGGTTTAAATGAGATCTAATCCATAGTCCAGTCTACCTAGTTACCAGAGATGAACTACTGTCAACAACCATCCTGTTGGAAATACAGTCCAGCTCTGATTTCCTGTTTATTACCTGTTTTTATTCTCCCTAAATCTACCCTGCCCCTTCCTCAGTGTCTAGCACATAGTAGGGACTTACCAAATGGCATAAATCAGCCCTGAGTGAATGATGCCTTCATAAGGAAGCAAATGTTTCCAACAGGGAACGATTAAATTTTGGGGTACAAAAGAGAAATGTGTTATATTGGAAAATTAGGAGGGGAAAAGTTTTTTTTTTTTTCAAGGAAAAATAGCAGAGTTCTAAAGGGTTAGTTTATCAGTGTTTTCCTATATCAAAGATGATCAAATGTTTTTTAAAAAAATCTTTCCTGAGTTCAGCACCTTTCCATCAAAGAGCCAAATGTACATGAGGGATATTTTTTGAGTTCATGTGACCTATCCACTCAATTCATCATCTATAAGTCACTAAGCTTTAATATTTAAAAGTACAAGACTCTTCATTTTTCTATGAGGGCTTCTTCTCTGAAAGATTTCACACCAATAATCATTGTAGCCCTGTATTATAAATGCCTCTACCTGGTTGAGATCATAGACTAAGAACAAGAAGCCCTTTGGAAAACTCAATGCTGCACATCTAACAGCTCAATTAGTTGACATTTACTTAGAAGCCTATTCCCTCATCAGTGTGCATTCGGCACGTCAAGGGTAAAAGCCGGAGAAGAGCAGCAAAAGCAGTTTGCAGAAGGGACTTTCTATCATCATTTTCCCTGTGCCATCCTGTTTCCAGTTCTCGAGCTCAGCGGCCGGCTCTAGGGAAAGTGGCACAGAGTGGAGGTAACCTTCCCTAAACATTGAATTTCCCCTAAGATTGACATAAAAAAATCACAACTGAGCTGTAATTATATTACATTGTCATGCCTGAATAAATACAGGCATCATCCAGAAACATACCTCTTCACAGATCCACATGCTGTCTTGGATAATGTGCTAGATTATCTCTAAAGGCTTCTCAGCTCACTGTAATATAAATCTGCAATTAAAGAATGTGCTCAAGGTTATGATAGCTGGCAAGTGACCTCACCACCAAGGCTCGGGTTCAAGTTCAAGTCTCCTGATCTCAAATTCAAGACTTCTGGATTGATAATAGGTGGATGGATGGATGGACGCATACTTGTACGCATCCATACTTACCACTGAGACTTGACGAGAAAGCAAAAGGAGCCAAATCCTTGATCGCATTTTGCCAGTCACATACAGTCTCCTACTTTTTAGGAATTCTCACTCCTCTTCCCCAATTATGTTTTTAAATGAATGGCAGGTTGATTATCTAGGTGCCCTGTCTTAGAAACCTAACACCAAGTGCTCTCGTATCAGCCCTCCACAGGCCACCCAGCCTGCGGCTGGTCTATCACACACTCTTGCCCTTTTCGCGCCAAGGTCTCCAACATGTGGTGTGTCCTGGGGTGTCCAGTCCCCAGCCTGACAACCTCATCCTCTGCCCCCATCGGGGGGAAAAGAAACCAACCAACCCACCACCTAGAAAGGCGTTTGCAACTGCCCACTAGCAATTGTTGAATGATAACACATGCACTTCTCCACATGTTTATGCCGAGTCTCAGATTTATCTGACAGTTTTACACCCTCAGGCATGATACACAGTAATTAAAATTAAAAATGTTTTGACAGCCTAAACAAATGGCTATATAAATTAGAAAGCTGTAAAAGCCACGGTAGCCAAAAATAAAGATATATAGATAAATCATAAAATTATAAACAAGGAGAATGTTTCAATACAGGCATGTTTATACCCAGACACTTAAAAATACAGGCTAACTTTTGCCCGAAGGAAGGTAGTGGTGAAAAGGAATTGTGGAAGCTAGCAAAACCATTCTTTCCAGCTTAGCGATTCCTTTCTGTCCCCTTCTCTGGGAACTAAAGAAAAGAAGATATTTGCTGAGGTTTTCCAACTTCCTTTAAATCTATAATCAGCTGTAGAACCTCTTAAATCAGTTGCCTATAATTTTTACTACTCACCTTCCCAAATGTGTAAAATGATGTGAGCTATGGAAAACTTGGCTTGATTTCACATTTCTTGAATGCATGGCATGAAACATGTGTCTATGAAATGAGTCAAATATATGGTCTGCACGTGAATATAATTTCTTTGAACTAGATGTGCATAAATGTTACAGTATCGTCTTTCACTTTAAATATATTAGCTTGATGTCAGTAGAAACCGTCATATCAGCTGGCCTCAATATTTTTCCATTTCTCCCAAAGTAAGCCGGCTCATCACTGCCCGATGCATTGAAGTACTAGGGCATTTCAAAAGAGGGAACAAAATAATTGGAAGTAATCGATGGGATTTTCCTCTACCTAGAAAGGCTGGATTGCCAGAAACCAGCCATATCATGTGGATAGTCTTTATGATAAATTTTCAAAGCAGTCCTTTATTTGGCAGAGTTCCTAGAGATCCATTGCCACATCATTATCATGTCTCATGCGTCCGTGGATTAAGAAAGAACTGCAGAAACACCAAAGCTTTTTGTGGTAATCATCCGAGACCCCTCCCGCTTTGTCCTGACCTCTGGCTTTCAGTCGTTGATCCTCTTGGCTCCATTTCTTATTGTTGATCCCACCGCTGTCTGCCTTGACTCGGCATTGCTATCTGCTCTTCCCAGCTTAATGCTCTACCACCACTCCTCCCCAAACAAAGGACCTGGTTCAGTTCTGCTCTTCTGGAATTTTCCCACTGTTGGACCACCTTTTGGGGATGTTCAACCTGATCAGCAACTTGGACTAAACCACCATTCCACACTCCTATCTACTCAGTCCTGCCCCGTCTCCAGAAAGGGAAGAGAGAACTTGAACTTCTTTTGAAATAAAAATATATGGTCAAAAAATGACCATGTTTGCAATGATCCATGATTGGAAATCTTTACATTTTAGAGTTTTCCAGATATTTCTTTTTTTTTTTTTAAGATTTTATTTATTTATTTGACAGAGAGAGATCACAAGTAGATGGAGAGGCAGGCAGAGAGAGAGAGAGAGAAGCAGGCTCCCTGCTGAGCAGAGAGCCCGATGTGGGACTCGATCCCAGGACCCTGAGACCATGACCTGAACCGAAGGCAGCGGCTTTAACCCACTCAGCCACCCAGGTGCCCCTTTCCAGATATTTCTGATGAGCTGACCCACTTAGGAATCATGGGAGCTGTATTGTTTAATTTTAACAGCAAAACTCATCCAGTGAAACCTTTGGAAGACAATAACAACAACAGAAGACATCTAATACATAAAATGACAGTTTTTGTGAAAACAAAGACATTATAAGATAAACAGAATCATTTCCTGCTAGAGGGGAGCCTGGGCCAAGGGTAGCAAAGTCAAATGCCTATTAATGTTTAAATGAATGAGAGAAATCAAGTCTGAGGCAACAGAGTCATAAAGACAGGGCTGTGTTATAAGATCTTTTGCTTTTTAAAGAAACTAACAAATAAGTTTTTTTAAATTAATTGACAATTGAATTTTTAAAACCATCCTTCCATCCTTCCATGAAACAAAACCATGTCAGCAGGCCAGAAAGGGCACTCTAGCCCTCCATCTACAACCTATAATTTAGGCTTTTGTATTAATTTTCTGTTGCTATGAAGTAACTCCCAGATTTAGCAGCTTAAAACAATGAACGTTTATTCCTCATAGTTTCTGCAGGTCAGAAATCCAGAGGTAGCTTCGCTGGCTGGCTCTGAATAAATCTCTCACCGGTCATGGTCAAGCGGTTGATTGGGACAGCAGTCACTTCAAGGCTCACTGATGTGAAAGTTGACTGGAAGTTTCTGTTCCTCTCCACATGGGTCTCTTCATTGGCCACTGTAGCATCCTCACCACAGGGCAGCTGGCTTCCCCCAGAGGGAGTGCTCTAGGCAGAAGCCACAACGTCTTTCATGACTAAGTCGCAGGTTATACAGCATCACCTCTGCCTAATCCTGGTAGTCCCATAAGCCACCCTAGGACAGTGGTTCCACTAAACACCCGTGGAGCACCATGAGGTGAGGATTCTTACAGACCATCTTGAAGACTAGCTACTACGGCTTTAGAAACATCAATCAAGATGGGCCAAATGTTTGCTCTTCAAATTTTACTCTGGAATTTTTACCTTAAAACCAGTGCCCTCTCTTCAGACTCCTTACCATCACCATTTCTTCCTCATTTCTCTCCTCTCCCATCACCACCTTGACTCAAAGGAAAACACATGCTTTCCCACTCAGGGTTCCCTTTGGGCTGAATTCATCACTTCTGCTGATTCCCACGCTTCTGGTCCTCCATTCTTGGTAAAGTGAACTGCCCACGAGTTTAACTTTTCTCCAGCTGTGGTCTGTACTACTGTAGTTCAGGGGTCTGAGGGAAAGAGAGTAGAAATTGGAATTAGAAGCCTGTAGGTCACTGTGACTCCGATTTCTAAGACTCTGTTCAGCAAGCATCTGCGGAGGAAAGAATACGTGTCAAGCTCTGTGCTCGTAGTTGGGGATTGAGAGATAAAGGAGATCCAACAGAGAAATCAGGAATCAGGGATCTAGGTGGTCACACAGAGGGTTGGGGAGTTCACCGGGAGGTGTGATGATGGATAGGAAATCATCAAAAGATCACAGAAATGTCTGGTGAATGTGTTTACAGGGACAAGGCTGTAAAAATTAGAATTGAGTCCTAGCACAGTTAGTAAAGAATATGTCTCAGTTGTCCAGTGGCTGCTTTCTCCAGGAGGTGGTGTCAAGATGTGATGTTTACTGCACCCAAGTATGAAAAAGGAGAATACAGCAGTTGCCCGAGGGAACAGCAACTCTGACTTCAGTTGTTGACTACTAGGGGTGATTTGGCTCGGTTCCTTCATCTGTAAAAGAGAAATATAGTAATACTAAATATTGCTATTAAATATAAAATCAAATAAATTAAAAGAAATATAAATATGAAATCTCACAGGTTTGATATTAAAATTAGCTTAATTCATTTAATATACGCAAGGCCCCAAAGCAATCCCTGGTACGCAGTAAGCACTATATAAATGCTATCATTATTCAGTAATTGGGGCCCCATTTCTTAATTCTTCAGGGATAACTTTTACAAACCTAGCTAGTTTAGATAAGTGTCTATTCAGGAGAGCTGATAAGAAAACCTTGGGACCAGGTATTGGTCCCAGGAAATGTGAGCTCAGGCAGAACGCTGAATAATACCAACACGTCAGAGATAGAAAACTCGCTATTCATTTTTATTTTTTTAAGTTTTTATTTAAATTCCAGTTAGCTATCATACAATGGAATATTAGTTTCATGTCTACAATATAGTGATTTTTCACTTATATGAAACATCAGGTGCTCATCACAGGTGTACTCCTTAATCCCCATCCCCCGCTTTCCCCATCGCCCCAACCGCCTCCCTTCTAAAAACCATCCGATTGTTGTCTAGAGTTAACAGCCTGTTTCTTGGCTTGCCTCTTTCTTTTTTGTCCCTTTGCTCATTTGTTTCGTTTCTAAAATTGCACTCTATGAGTGAAATCATACAGTATTTTTCTTTCACTGACTGGCTTATTTCACTTTGCATAATCGTCTAAAGCTTCATCCGTGTTATAGCAAATGGCAAGATTTAATTCTTTTTTTGTTTTTATGGTTGAGTGATACTCTGTTGTGTGTATGTTATGTACCACATCTTCTTTATCCGTCCTTCAGCTGGTGGATGCTTGGGCTCTTTCCATAATTTGACTATTGTAGACAATGTCGTCGTAAACATGGTGGTGTATATGTATCTCTTTGAATTAATGTTTTGGTATTTGGGTCAATACCTCGTAGTGCACTTACGGGATCACAGGGAAGTGCTATTTTTAAGTTTTTGAGGAACATCCATACTGTTTTTCATCATGGCTGCAACACTTTGCATTCCCCACAAAAGTGCAAGAGGGCCCCCTTTCTCCACATCCTTGCCAACACCTGTTGTTTGTTGTGCTGTTGGTTTAGCCATTCTGACAGGTGAGAAGTGGTATTGTAGTTCTGATTTGCATTTCCCTGATGATCAGTGATGTTGAGCACTTTTTCATGTGTCCATTGGCCATCTGTGTATCTTTTTCAGAAAAATGTCTATTCATCTCTTCTCGTTTTTCATTGTCATTTTTGGGTTGTTGAGATTGATAAGGTCTTTATAGATTTTGGATACTAACCCTTTATCAGATATGTCATTTGCACATATCTTCTCCCACTCCACAGATTGCCTTTTAGTTTTGCTGACTGTTTACTTGGCCGTGCAGACGCTTTTTATTTTGTTCAAGTACCAACGGTTTATTTTTGGTTTTCTTTCACATGCCTCTGGAAGCATATCTTGTAAGAAAATATTGTGGTCCATGTCAAAGAAGTTACAGCCTTTGTTCTCTTCCAAGATTTTTATGGCTTTGGGTCTCACATTTAGGTCTTTAATCTATTTTGAATTTATTTTTGTGTGTGGTGTAAGAAAGCGGTCCAGTTTCCTTCTTTGGCATGTGACTCTCCAGTTTTCCCAGCACCATTTGTTGAAGAGACTGTCTTTCCCCACTGGCTATTCTTGCCTGCTTCACCAAAGATTAATTGAGCACAGAATTGTGAGTTCATTTCTGGGTTTTCTATTCGATTGCACTGATCTATGTGTCTGTTTTTGTGCCAATACCATACTGTTTTGATTTGCTACAGCTTTGTAATATAACTCAAAGTCTAGAATTGTGATGCCTCCAGCTTTGTTCTTGTTCTTTAAGGTCGCTTTGGCTATTCAGGGTTTTGATGGTTCCATACAAATTTTAGTCCACTCCCACTTTTACATAACCATACTGTATGGAAGTCCTCACCACAGCTATCAGACAACAAAAAGAATGAAGTAATGAAGCAGCAGAAAGAGAAATTAAGAAGTCAATTACAATTGCACCAAAAACAATTAAGTTACTGAGGAATGTACTTAACCAAAGAGGTAAAAGACCTGTACTTTGAAAACTATAAACACCAATGGAAGAAATTAAGTTGAAACAAAGAAATGGAAAGATATTCCATGCTTACAGATTGGAAAAACCAATATTGTTAAAATGTCCATATTACCCAAAACAGTCTGCAGATTCAGAGCAATCCCCATCCAAATACCAACAGCATTTTTCACAGAGCTAGAACAAACAATCCTAAAATTTGTAGAGAGCCACAAAAATTTTGTGTATTCAATTTTAAATATATTTGATGGGAGCAAACTCTCTTGAATGGATTGCACATCTCTCTTGTTTCTTAAAGCATTCTCAGTGTGGTGTACATTTTTCTTGATTTCACAAGTTTGATTTTCATTTTGTATTTTTGTGCTGGTGTACAGTATTACCATACCTTTTGGACTTTGTTATATGAAATGCTGGATCCTATACTAAATGAGCCCAAACTTCTAAAATTCTTAAGTTCTTATATTTACTATTATATAAAAGGATCAATAACTACCCTTCCAATTGTTTGTTGGTGCTGTCAGAATCCTAAGTTCAGATGACTCTCTCTCTCCTTTCTAATCTACTGCTTCTGTTCCTTCCTTGGGAATCGATGGCCAAGATTACTAAGATTAACTACAAATAATTAGACAGATTTTAAGAGCATGAGAAGTTTTCCTGTGAACAAAATGTACTTGGTCTTCAGTGTGTTTATTTAGGTTAATTAGGGGTCTTTCCTTGCTCCTAAATGGTCAATCTGTACTGGCCAGTGACCATATGACTCTTAGGATTTCAAATAGAAGAAGATTTATTATAGGGAGTCTTACACAATGGTAGGCATTGTGGTGGGAATGGCTAGCAGAGTACAAATCAGGAAGACCTCTTTGGGGGGGTGGAAATCAGGAAGTGTAAGAATCATGGGGAAGCTAGTGCGAACAAGATCCCAACTGTCTGCAGCACCAATGTGTGAGTCTCAGGAGTTGGGGGCCCAACAGCGGCCAGTTCTGGTGATTTCAGCTGTCTGCAGCATTTCAGGGGTGAGTCTCAGAAGAGCCACTGGAATCCATGGGAAGTGCCACAAATGCCCGATTTTAAGGAAATGCCCAGAAGCCAAGGGAAGGTGTTGCGGATCATTTCAGCTGTCTACTTATAGCTGCTGCTGGATTATGACTTCTCTTCCACTCTCACATCTTTCACAACTGCCTCTGTCCCAGAAAATATCCCTGAACCGTGTAATGAAAGGGATTCTGTGAAACGCAGATCCAGACTTCTTCCCTACAATGCAAAACAAAATGTAGAAGGGATGGAGGTTGGTGCCAACTTGATAATGGAGAGTGTGACACAGCCTACCACTCTGTCAGCTCAACAATTACACACACCTCTCTACCCACATTTAAAAATTCACATAGCAGCATCATGCTTATGGCTAACATGTACCATTTAACCCTGCATAACCAAAGATGTGCTCACTTCGTCCCCCAAAGTGGAAAACAAAAATTTTGCAAGTTACTCTCTATTTTTCTGAGTAATTCTCATTCTTTTTCTCCATCAATGAGGCTTGTTTTATATTCTGTAACTCATAAAGGAAGAAGTTATGGATTAATATATTTAAAGATATATACGGCAAAACTAGGGACAAAATAGGTATATTTACTACTCTCCTCATTTCTAAAACTCATCATGATTATTTTTCTTTTCCCATGGCTTATTCTGTTTACCATTTACTTCAGCTAGGGTTGCAGCTGTTCTGACCCAGATCTTCATTTCTAGAGCCATTAGTGGTCCTTCCAATATTACGTTGCCATAGTCTCCCAATAACCTTTACCCTGTACATGTAAATTCTAAAAGACTCACGAAAGAATACCATACTTTGAGACATATTCCGCATGCCCCACTGTATAACATTATGAAACAGCCCCCCATTTCCCCTTGATAATCAGGCAAGCCTGAGCTCTCTGTCATGTACCACAGTGCTTCTTTGCCTGAAGAGTTAGGCATTACAGTATTATGGCTAGTGGGGGGAAAAAAGCCAAGCCATGCCAGGCGATAGCCCCAATTTGCAGTTACTTGTGGTCATAGCAGTATTCCCAGAGGATGCCCTCCTCCCTTGGAAATTAATATCTTTAAACCCGAGACTCCAGAGTCATAAAATCAGGAAACAAAAATATTTGGAGTAAGTTATGAAGGGATAATTGAGAAAGAAGCCAACTTTACCCTTTTATTCCCCAAATCTTATATTCTAGCTATAGGAAGAACAGCCCTCATGATTGGTTTCTGGCTCAGAAACTACATGGAGACATATTGCTTTTTCCGAAATCCACAACTGGTAGCACCATAATTGGGTTGTCAGTAGGTGACTGCGCTATTCTATCAAGCTAGTTATTTTGGAGTTATAAGATAGGTAAGACCAAGTGAATTTTGGGATTGTTCACCTGTTCTTTTGTTTAAAGTGAGCTTCTTTGTCAGAAACAGTGTTGAGTGTGATGCCTTCATGGTGAAAAAGATACTCAATAAATCCACAGATAATGCTATGGGTAGAATCATTACAGATTGTGGGAAGGAAAGCAAATAATATATAGAGTAAGTGTCAACTCCATTGAGTAAAAATTTCACACTTCATGATGGAAAGTTCCAGTGTGATTGTTATCACCAAGGGGTTGGTCAGTCTTTCCAAGGAATGATGTCATATTGAGGACTCGAGGTTGCCTCTGTTGTTAGTGTGTCAGGCGCTCAAAAGTGACTGTTACCTGTGTTGTTAAATCCACACACAACTTTAATTTACATCTTTCCTGTGAAAGCAACTTTGTTCTTAAACCCATGACTAGAGAAAGAGGCTGACGAAGATCCAGCAAACAGACCATTTTGCCTACCTAATAAGAGGCTTCGTCACAGGAAAACCTTTTTGTGAACCTTCTCACATATTTTCAAATACAAATACAAATATTTTCACGCCTGTCTCCTTTCTGAGATGGTTCCAACCATGTCCTTCTCCCTCAGTCTTCCTTGTCATTTTACTTCTCAATTCAGTCCCTTTCATCATCTGGCCAAACCACTGGCTGTTGCCTGTGAGTTAACATAAACTTTACTTCTGCTTATGCATCTTTCCAGGGGGAGGTAATGACTAAATGCATCACTGGAAGGTTTGCTGGAGTTTTCCCTTCCCAGTTGTCTGTCAGAGTGATTACAGGGAATCCTTATAAAGTTGCAGTGGTCCAGTTTGGGGTTGTGACTGCATTCCCTGTGCAATGACCTTTACAACAGGCCTAAATTTGTTCTTCCTTATCATTAGTGGCATGAACTTCTCCAGGGGATGAAGGAGAAGTGCCTGTGTATCAACAGCAGTTAGAATTAGAATCCACTGCGTGTGAATTTCCTTGCTCCTTAACAACCTGCCTAAGTCCAATTTTATGTGTCACACTTGCATTGGGTGATGAGGGATTGTTGCACATAACATGACCAGTGCTGCATCTTGGTGGAGCACATATGGCTCCTTCATGAGATATGACTGAAATGGCATGGTCCCTTAGTGTTCTTTGGCCCACTGTTCAGTCTCCAATAGGGCCCTGTAACAAGTCAGGCCCTGTGTTTTCAAAATTAGACTATTTCTCTGAAGAACAGAGCATACCTTTCTATCCAAATTCTAGAGTTACACTCCGTGATTCTGTTAGTAGCAGGTACCATATCAAAACCATATGAATTACAGATAATTAGATTATAGTCATAGCTGGTGAGTCATATGGCTAAAATGGGAAATGAACTTGCACCATGGCCTGGACTTGTTACAAAATCTCTTCTTGCTCTGGGCTCTAATCACAGCTGGCACCACTGGTAACCCAGATAGATACTCAGGACATGGTGGAATAACACTTTTGTATGTTGTCTCTCTGACTTCCAAAAAGCAAACATCTTCACCAGTCTTTGTGACTCTGTCTTAGCAGTCGAAGGTGCAAGATACGTCAACTTGCCTTCCTCTTTAAACAGGTTATCTACACATTTCCCAGATCACTGAACCCCAAGAAATATCCCTGGGGTAGCAGGCTCCTGAATTTCCATAGACCTTATTTCCCACCCCCGCACATATGTACAAATTGTGAATACTTTCTCCTTCCAGTTCTAGTCAGCGTTGCCATCCATGTGGTGGGTCAGTACGGTGCTCTTTGCGATATTGATATGATCAAGATCCCTTTAGACAAGATCAGTTCTTTTCAAACTCTTAATAGGCTCCAAATCACCTGAGAATTTTGTTGGAATGCAGATTTTTATTTAGTAAATCTGAAGTGGGGCCCTGAGTCACTGCGTTTCTAACAATTCCCCAGGGGATGGTAATCACACCTTAAGTAGAAAGAGATCCATTGCTCTGGGAGAGCCAGAAAGTTGACATGTCCCTGAGAAATGTTGCTGATGGAACAGTGCTGTTTCTTCCATGAAAGCAAACCTCTTCTGGTGATCCTATTGATCGCTATCGAGAAGAAAGAAGATGTCATATTAATGTCTGCATATCACTTTGCAAGACCTATGTCGGGTACGCTCCCCCCTCAAAAAAAAAGACAACACTTGGAACAATAAATGCAAATGGGTCACCACTTGATACGTTTGTGCTAATACACATTCATTCTCTATAAGCAATCTATATTCTGCACAAATTAAATGAGATAAAAGAGAATGAAAGAAATCAATTCCTGCATCCTTCAAGTATTTGATGGTGGGACTAATCCCTGCATTTCCCCAATGAAGGCATTAATATTTTAAATTTACTATTTTGATAGAAAATATAATCCAGGTGGTTCTGTTTGGCCCTTCCTATCCTAACAGCACTCACCACACGGATGAAGCGTTAACCATGGTATTCAGTGTAGGTCTATGCCTTCCCTGCTATGCATCTAGAAGCTAGAGAAAGAACAGGGTTGAAGATGCATGAGTCTTATTATAAACGGACTCAAACTTAAAGTTCACTTAACAACTTCACTTCCTAAGTCCTGACTCTGACAGGATATGTACAGATTAGTACATGGGATATGTAAAGATTAGTGTTTGCATTAGTTTTTAAGGGATATACTATAATCTCTGAAAAGCCTGGGTATTTCAGTGTACCCAATATATAGTCACCCTGATATAATCACTTTGGGGAAATGCTTTGAGGAAAATACATAGTTCATACTTGTGGCAAACTTGTAGGGTCCTTTTTCAAGAAACCCATATATACCCTTCATTCAAGAAATGTGTGTCTGTGTGGCTTGGGGACCGAATAAAGAGTCCTCACTTTCTCCTTTGTCATCTGAAGTCAGATATCCATTCACCCAGATGCGAGGGTGCTTTCCCCCGTCACTTACATGGATTAAGTACATCCTTTTAAGTCTGTCCAGTTATTTCAGTCAGAAGGACATCATGGCCACTGCCAAAGACTTCTACAGGTTAAATCGAATCATTCTGAATTTCGTTGCTGACCCGACCCCTATTCCAGTGGTAACATTGATCTTATCCTAAGCACTTGGTATCTCCTACTGCTGGATGCCTTCATCCTCCATTGACATCAAAGGATCTTCTTCAACGGCTGGCCTCCTCCCCATCATTCCTGGCTTGCGGCGGAGAGCCACAACTAATGTTTTTAGGGTTGCTGTTGTTATTCTTACCAAGTCATTTCTCAATACCTTAGAAAAAAATGTGCCCTCCTCGCTCTCTTGAGAGCATAGTGTGTGTGAGGTTATATGCAGGAATTGATACGATAAATCAACCTTATTATCCTTCTTAAGTCTTTGAACTCCTTCCTCTACCCAGAAAGTTCTAACAATTCACCCATCACAGAAAGGAAGATAATGTTGAGTCTTATTGTCTCCCAACTAAATTATTAAATACTAGCATATTAAAATCATACACTGAAGGCAAAATCTATACTATGTACATCCATACTGATAGGGTTTACTTTTCTTTTTCCCTTATTTGACACTCACAAAATCCACTTCCTTCTTCCCGATACACTCTCTAGGCTCTTCCAATATAAATAGGCAAAAATCTCTCAGTGGATATGCTTCTTCTTCCAGAGTTAGGCTTTATAACCTTCTGTAATCTGCAGGGATTTATCTCAGATTATGAATCTGGAAGCAACACAAGTGTGGAGGTAGGTCTTAAGAATTAATAGGGGCGCCTGCTTGGCTCAGTTGGCTAAGTGTCCAGCTCTTGGTTTTGGCTCAGGTCATGACCTCAGTGTCCTTGGTTGGAGCTCTACATGGGCTCCACACCCAGCAGGGAGTCGACTTGAGGATTTTCTTTCCCACTCCCTCTGTCGCCCCCCTGCCCCCACTCATGTTCTCGCTCTTTAACTCTCTCTATATTAAACTAACTAAATCTTTAAAAAAGAGGAAGAATTAATATCCCCTTGCAAGGCAGCTGTTTCAGATGAGATGCCTTAAAGTTCTTCAGATAAGAAAAGGCTACCATTTTTAGTGACCAGGGGGTAGTAAAGCCAGCAATCACAACACATTTACGGAAAAAGGAGATCCAATCAGTCAGTACCACTTACCCTGGGGCCTCAGGCAGACACACTGTAGTTTTGTACAAAACTGATAATGAAAGTTTACCTGTGGTGTAGCTAAAATGTATATACTTTGAAAAAAGAATTCTTTAAATGTTAGAAATCCATTTAGTACCAGGCATTAGTAATTGTTGTCATAACATTTTAATTATCTAATAATTATATGACCCAAAGAAAAGAGAAAACTGTACTATTTGTTGAGATAAATTTATTTTGCTTATAAATTTGTTCTGCTTATAGTTTCCTTCTATTATTTTTGCAATTTTTATTTAGATATTATGTTATGCTTTCTGAGAAATCACTTTAAAAATTAGATAATGACGTCTTCTTCCACTGCACTCAGATCCCCTCACCACCCCCCACCCTCGCTCGTGGCTGTCCAGACCCTGATTCAATAGCCTTCATCTCAAAACTAGCGGAAAATTCCGATTTCTTCCTAGATTTACATAGAGGAACTCAAACTTGATATGCTTTGATGACTAGTGGAGAAATGCTTCGCTTTTATTGAAAATATTCCAATAACATATTTTAACTGTGACATTAAGAAATATTAAATCATATCATAATATTTGACTATATATAAACACATATGGTCATACTGCACACTGGGATTCTTTCTGGGGAAGTGCAAAGAATCATTATTTAAGCTACCATTTAAATTATCTTAAGATTAACTTCCAAACAGAACAACATTAAAATGCATCATCTTCACCTGCATAATGTTGTTCTGGAAATCACTGTCTCCATTTCACAACTGCTTCTATTTAGCAAAGATAAAAAATGTGCCAGTGTTTAATTCTCTAGACAGGCACCATGGAATGTATATGCATGTCCCAAATAAGGAGGCAACTTCACTGAAGCCATTTTTTCAGCTTGTATAAAGTTTATAATGGAATGCTAATTCTCTTGACATTAATGCATGTTTATTTATAAGCAACCAAAAATGATTGAAAATAAAAAGTGTCAAGTAATAAATTATGTGAAATAGACATATTGAAAAAGTGAAATGATATAAAACCACATACAAAAAATAATCACAGCTTTTTTTTTTTTCTAAATGGATGCCTGATTGCTTTTATATTCCCCCTGAAGGTTTTCCGTCAGCCTCGAAGGATAAATTACACAAAAAGGACAAGTTTTCATTAATCTGCAGGCTGACGTTTTTATAATAAAAAGAGAAAAATGTTTAAATAATACTATGGGTTGGTCAAAGTTGCAAAAACCAGGAGACTGGAGAGGGAAGGCTGGTGTGTCGTCTTTAATTTGTGTAGACAGAGATCGGCAAATTTAAAACTAAAACTGTATGTTGCTAGTGAAAAGTTGCCTACAAAATAATCAGCTCTTTGGGATGAATTTAGTTTTTCTTAAAATCATATACATTGATGTGATTAGTTAATGGCTTGGTTTATTACTAATTCCTATATTTTAGGGAACACTCCAGGAAACTTCAACCCAGGAATCAGAGATTTGCATGGAGATCTAGCTCTTTGTAGATATCAATTATGTTTTAATGCCTAGAGGAATCAATGCCTAAATCACCATGATTGTGAAAATGGATACATGGAAGTGATCAGGTCTCTGAACACAGCCTATGACCATGAGTCCTAGATATCTAAAAAAAATACAGACACTCAGAAAAGACCATTCATGTGCACTCACCACCTCACCTGCCATTTCCCTGTGTCTGCATCTGTATTACCTGCATCTTGTGAGGAAGGAAGAACTGTGCACGTACCAACCTGGACCAACCCCTTCACTCATGTGCCGGATTTTGGTTTTCTCCCATCCACCCAAGGATATTGCTCTAACTGTTGCCCCTTTTCTCCTGCATTTTAATTTTATTTCTCTCCAAGATCAGTTGCATGATTAGGAAACATTTGGTAACATCTGCATCTTCTCAAAACCCTCCCTTCTGCCCTCAAGCACCTGCCATTTCTCTGCTCCTGTTGAAAACAAAACTTCTCAGAGAAGTGGATTGTACTTGATGTCATCATTCCTCATGTCCCATTTTCTCTTGACCCCCTCCCCCCAAGACTGTACCTACCCATCACTTCCAAACAACTCCTGTCAAGACAGCCCAAGGCCTCTACCACCAAATCTAATGGAAGGTTCTTAGGTCTCTTCATACTACACCTTCTCAGCACTGTCACTCGCATCCTGGTCACTCCCATCTGCAAGCTATCCTTTCTTTCATTGCCTTCAAGGCACCATCCTCACTCTTTCCTCTCTGGCCCCTCTTTTCCAGACCTCCTTGCTGGTTCTTCCTTCCTTCCCCAACCTCCAGGGTTGGAATACCCTAGGCTTCACTCCCGAGGCCTCTTCTGTATCCAACTTCACTCCTCTGGTGAAAGCATCTTATTGGCATGTCTGCTCAGTACTCCCAGCACTCTAGCCCAGACCTCTCCTGTGAATGCCAGACTGGTATGTCCACGGACTGGTTGACGTCTACACTGGCATATCCCCCCGATATCTCGAACTCATCATGGCAACAACTGAACTCCTGACTCTTCCTTTGAAATGTGGACCTTCTGCCATCCCGTTGCAGCGTGTGCAATTCCATCCTTTTAGTTTCCCATTCTCCTCTTTCCCTCTTCTGAACTGTCATCAAATCCTCTCAACTGTACCCTGTCAATTGTCCAAATCTTTCAGAGTCCCATCAGTTGTCACCTTCTCACTACTGCTGTCCTGGCCCCGGTCGCCACCATTTCCTGGAGTAGCGCCACAACATGCTGTGGGGGTCCCCCTGGTCCCACTGGGACTTCCTTACCTTGCTTCTCCTCACAGCAGCCAGTGGGCTCCTTAGAAACGGTGAGATCATAGCATCATATATCATAGCGTGCATTTGCATGGAACTCTTCAACGGCTACTCTTTAAAAGCAGACCCTGAGCTGAGGATTTTTGGTCACGTGACTTGTTGAAGACATGTTCTGAGAGGAGACCATCCAAGGAACAGGGAGAACAGGGCAAGGAAATGGAAGCAGCCTGTGATTTCAGGCAGTGTCCCACCCTTGGCCTGATCCCTCAGGGGACATGTGGCATGTACATTTTACCTGAGTTTGCCCTCTACACACTCCCTGACCAGTCAGCTGTTGGCTTGAGGCCGCTCTTCTTGCTGTGCCTTCCCTGTTTCACTTTTCTACCACCTGAGAAGTCTGTGCCTACAGATCACCACAGTCTGCTTCCTCACTGCCTGCTCATCTTTGCTCTCATGTTCCCTATTGTAGAGGCCTCCTCGACCGCCCTCTCCAAAAGAACAACTCTGCCTCCCACACATGACCTTTTACTGATTTTATATTTTTCTTAGCACTTAGTATCTCTTTATATAAATGAGATCACATTGGCCTCCCCCATGGCAGACAGGGGCACAGTTTTAGTCACCATAATACCTCAGAGGCTAGCACAGCACCTGACACATAGCAAGCCTTCAAAATAAGTATTTGTTGAACAAAGGAGAAGAAACGAAGACATGAAGACATGTCACAGCACCTGGGAAGATGAACCTTTGGGACAACCAAGACCTTCTCCCTTAGGATAGGAAGGAGGGCTTAACTGCTTTGTTTATATCAAGTCTTCTGCCGAGAGTGTTAGAAAGCAGCTCTTTTCCACCTAAGTCTTTACAAAGAAACACAGAGTACCTGCAACTCCTCTTCATTTCTAGCTGACTCTGCAGGTTGGTGAACATTTCCCTTTGGCCCTTCGTTGTTAAGGGCATGAGCCTCTTTCATTGTTATCCTACGTACACCGTTCTTTTGGTGACAAGAAATGCTGCCACTCTAGGAAACCGAAACAAAACAAAACGCAAGGCAATCAAAACTTGAATGGACAAGGTGTCCTGGGTATCAAGAATGAGCTGCTTCCAGGTTTGAATTCTGTCCTACTGTCTCTCTGAAAACCCCTGAGATTCTGAAAACCATTATTAGAGATGGAAAAAAGACAACAGAGTAAAGCTTTTTCCATAGTTACCTACACACCCTTTCCTATTCCCAGAGCCACGAGTCTCCCCAGCATCTTTGCACTTAGACATCCCCAAGTGTGAAAGAGATGCTGACAGGAGAGAGTACAATTATTACTATTATTTTTACAGATAAGTAAGAAAGTATAGTTCAGAGTTGGAGTAATGCTAGAGAAAAGTGTAATGTAATTTTCTTCTGGATAATTAGCATTAATGACTTACCTTTGAAAGTTCAAGGGAGGACAGAGGGAGCACAAGTCCACAAAGCAAGGATCTCTCTCACACATGGATTCAGAGACCTTAGGCTTCATGCTCATCTGTGCATCCAAATCCAAAAAGAAGCAGTAAGAAGCCCATTCGTGGATGACACGCCTATGTGCGGAGTACCCCACGCGTTTTCGTTGCCTGTAGTTAAATATTGAATGAATATTCCCACCTACAGTGTCCTTTATCCCCAGAAATAGTAGATTCCCTACAACGACATGATTAATAAAAGAAGAAATGACATAGTAGATAAAATTGGAACTACTGATTTCAGCATCAGAGCAAAAGTGTGACATCATCATTTCTGGTATTTGGGTCATGTCAGTGATATCATATGATAATTATCTTTCTCTGATTGACTTATTTCGCTTAGCATAATACCCTCTAATGGGGTGCCTGGGTGGCTCAGTGGGTTAAGCCGCTGCCTTCGGCTCAGGTCATGATCTCAGGGTCCTGGGATCGAGTCCCACATCGGGCTCTCTGCTCAGCAGGGAGCCTGCTTCCCTTCCTCTCTCTCTGCCTGCCTCTCTGCCTACTTGTGATATCTCTCTCTCTCTGTCAAATAAATAAATAAATCTTTAAAAAAAAAATAATACCCTCTAGTTCCATCCATGTTGTTGCAAATGGCAAGATTTCAGGGTTTTGATAGCTGCATAATATTCCATTGTATAGATACACCACATCTTCTTTATCCATTCATCTGTTGATGGACATCTAGTTTGGCTATGGTGGACATTGCTGCTATAAACATCTGGGTGCATGCGCCCCTTCCGATCACTACATTTGTATCTTTAGGATAAATACCCTGTAGTGTGATTGCTGGGTCATAGGGTAGCTCTACTTTGAACTTTTTGAGGAAACTCCATGCTGTTTTGCAGAGTGGCTGCACCAGCTTGCATTCCCACCCACAGTGTAGGAGGTTCCCCTTTCTCTGCATCTGCTTTTTCCTGACTGGTTCATTATAGCCATTATGACTGGTGTGAGGTGGTGTCTCACTGTGGTTTTGTCCCTTATCCCTTTATGAGACCCTCATCCAGGTATATGTAAAATTATGGGGTTGCAGCTAGGGGCTGCTCTCCATTCAAAGTCTCCTTCAGGAGGCTCTGCAGTTAGACTAAGGTCCTACCTAACTCTGGAAAAAATGCAAATAACTCATAAATAGAATATATTGAAACTGACAGGAAACTAGGACATATAAATTGAAATAGAAAAATATACTGAAAGGACTCTAAATCAGGGAATGACATGGCCTAACTACTTTCTAAAGCAAAACAACATTATTTCAAAATTTTAACATTATATATCGCTAATGAGCAGATACCAAGATTCACATAGTTCAGATTTCTGTTTCTCATAATAGAAAAGAATTAATTGTACCCACCAAAATATCAGAATGTAAAAATAACTTGGAATTCCTTGAGACTTCTGCAGTTCTCACTGGGACGACATGCCTAACTGGGAATAACCAAACAAAAACCCATTCCAGTGATTTCTAGGAACCTTATATGGAGCCAGAATGAGGGACTATTTAGAATGAAGCCCTTTGAAAAGAGGTTAGGTTTAGAAGCCAAATAGTTCAAATGATTGCTGCCGAAAGGAATTCTCTGACTCCCTCTCTTACACCAACAAGGAGGTAATGTCTACAAACAGCCAGCAGGTCAACCAACCAGTCCGGTCAGGGAAGGCTTCTTGGGATGAAGGCAAGCCACGTAGGGTCGTTGTTCAATGCCTCTCCTTCAGAGATGAACACAAACCAGTTCTTGACTCAGTGCCACTGTCGCCAGCTTTGAGGCTGCCTGGGTCCCCTGCCATCTTGCAGATGTTTGCACATCTGCCCAAAGAAAGAACGGGCACGCAACTTCCCGAGTGCCTGCAAAATGGTGGATACCCAGCACTAAGGTGCCAGCCCCTTGCCCAGCCTATCGGGAGGCCTCCATAAACAGGAGGCATCCATGCAAAAAGCTCAGGACAGTGGCTTCTTCAGCATCTTCAGCTCTGTGAGAAACACTGAAATGTGTTAACTTCTAAACCGACATGTCCTTGTCCACTGCCTTTTGTGCCACTAATGAAAGGACATGCCTTTTTTCAAATGCCCAAAGTCCCACAAAGGAAATAACTGAAAATCGCATACTTACGCCACCTCGGCACCCCGCCCTCCCCCAAAAAAGAGACTGGCTTTTCATTTATAACCGCTGGACATCTTAATCCAAGAATCCTCATCATATTATAGACCGGTCTCATCTGAACAAAGCCTATTAGAAATCAATACCGCCGTGCATCTTTCCTAGTTGTCCCAAATTTCAAAGGGCTAGATTACCCTGCTGTGTATTTCTTTTTCTAGTTCAAAGCTTCCAAGAAGCTGACAAGAGAAACTGGCCCATATAGTTCAAGTGACTTTAGTGAGAAACAGCACGTTCCCTGGGTAAATATAAAAATGAGACTCAGACCTCCCAAGGCCCAGGATTTCCATGCTAGTTGACCTGTCGGAAAATATATGCCAAGATAAATAAAGATTTTTAAAAATGTACAATTCTTCATGATGTCCATAGGAATAGTGGTATCCAAAATTAAGGTGATGCAAAGGGCAAAAAATCTTAAATAAATGTTACGAAGCAGACATTGATGTTTTCTATGCATTTTAAAGCCAGTGTGCTCTTTCTCTTTTTATGTCTTGCATCTGCTCTGATCCTTTAGTTCGGCTTCAAATGTATGACTACGTTCTGACTCCTACCAGTTCATTTATTTTTGATAGAAGGCTATCAAGAAGTCAAAACTCGGTGTAAGGCTAATTTGGTTCATATCATAGGACAGCACATTTCTTCTCCCCAAGATAGCTTACTTTGTTGCCTCCGTATTAAGAATATGCCTTTTTTAAAAAGACTTTTATTTTTAAATCATCTTTGCGCGCAGCATCGGGCTTTGAACTCACAACCCTGAGATCAAGAGTCGCATGTCCTACCGACTGAGTCAGCCAGGCAGCCCTCAAGAAGATGCTTTTGGAGGTGGCACTGGATTGGCCAAATTACTGGAAGGGCATGGTTTCCAAAAAGCTCATAAAAAAGTCTCCCTCGCCTGAGCCATCCATCACTGGTAATATGTCCAGGGCCTATGGGAAATGCAAGACACCAGCAATTTAAAGGAGATGAGATGTTCAGAGATGACAAAGTAAAAAAGCCAGTATATGGTACATGTGTGGCCATCGACTCGCATCCTGTGTGTTCAAAGCAGAGGGAGGGGTTCTGACTGACGAGGACTGGAAGGGTGTCCGAAGTTTGGGGTTGAGGAAGAGTGAGGGTCCTGGGCGAAGGACGTGAACTAGGTATGGTTGGAAGGAGGAGACATGTGGCCTGCTCTGAGTGGTTTAGCAGACGCCATTGATGCTCTGCCCGTGACCCCCCCGAGTTCACCCACTCTGGGGGAGACAGCTTCTGACACACAGGCAGCCTCCTGCTTCAAGTTCTGTTCTCTCTGCTTCGGTGCCTGAGACAAGGAAGGGGGCTGGCGGCAAGCTGGGGGCAGGTTCAGTGTGAAAATGTAAATGTGTGCGTGTGTGTGTGTGTGTGTGTGTGTGAGTGTGTGTGTGTGCTGAACACACCCAGAGCAATCCTCAACCCCCAGGAGAGAGGAGTGGAGAAGTGCCCACTCCCTGCCCTCACCCTGGCCATTCTGAAGTCTGGGCCTCTTTGCTCTCCCAAGAGACTGAAGTGAGATTGGGCCCCAGGGGCCCATATCGACAACCCGCTGGTCCACTCAGCCTTCACTGTCTTCTGTTCCTTCTGTTTTCTCTTCTGTGCTTCATAAATTACCTCCACCCAGTACTTCTCTCAGGGGCTGCTTGGGGGGGATGCAGGTTGTGGACTGACACCCCTGCTCAGGTCCCTGCAGATGGCTCTCTCGCTTCTCATGATCACCAGCATGGGGTCCTAGCCGGCCGCTTGTACCACAGGCCCTTTGCTGTGCCCAGCACGTGGGGGAGAAGAACATTCCACCTCTAGTCTGCCTCTAGATGGACCGCTGATCCCTCCAGATTCCGACCGGGCGTGACCTCCGCTGTGCAAACTCTCCTCCACCCACTCTGCCAGCCCTTGGAGGGCAGAGCACACCTTTCCCTGTGTACCCAGGCCTCTCTCCTGGCGCTGAGCTCATGGTTTGGAAACAGTGCCTGCCTGGGACTTACTTGCGATCTCCTAAAGGACAAGTCAAGACATCTTTCTTTTTTCTGAATGCCTAGGACGTGCCCTTCATCTGGGTAAAGAAACAAATGCTCAATACTTGGGTTGGGGGGGGGGGGTTGGTTGGTTGGTTTTGTTTGTTTGTTTTTTGTTGTTGTTTGTTCTGTTTTTGAGAAAACAGTGTCCAAGGGGTGGCCCCTCCTGTGCCTCTTGGTTTTCTGGCCTCCTAGTGGGAATCTTTGCAACAGGGTTTGATTTTCAGAAGCCTCTGTTTGTCCCTACTGTCAACCTCGCCTCCTCTGAAGAGGGAAGCGCAGAATTTGGTGAACCTCCTAAATGTGGGAGGGGTCTCCTCCTCTCCTGGGGTCTGGTTTAGTACCCATGCCCCCTCCCCCACACCCACCACTCCACTATGGCAGAAATGAGGGAAAAGCTCACTGGTAAATTTTCGCCCTCCTTGTGACAGTCGATCTTCTGGGAACTATAGTTTCCTTTTTACAACACAGTTTGTCGTGATCGCCTCGTTCTCAAAATTTTCCAGCTGCCTCCGTCCGTATTTTAATGCTATTCACTACTTTTTCCTCATCTCATCAGTTTAATTCTTAGAGATTCCTCCTCGTCCTGCCTATCTCCAGAGTCAGAGCCTTTGTTTAATTCAAGTTCCTGAATTTATTTCCCACGAGCTGCCTAAGTCAACAAAAAGCGCCCCCGACGAAGGACGAGCCCTCAAATGACAACTCCAAAATCCATCCTTGAGCCTGCGGCTGGCTTAAATGAGGTCTGGCGCCTGAGCTTTTTGCTGACCCGTCCTGATTTCCCACCAGTCTTTCTTGGGCCTCCCCTTCCCCATTTCTTTGTTTCCTCTGCACCCTTAGATTTGGGGGCCCCTGTGCGCGGTCCTCCGTCTCTGCTCTGTCCTGGCCCAGGACATCCGCGCCCATTCTACGAGGTCACCGCGCATGCTCAGCCGACGGCCCGCTCCTTTACCTCTGGCCCTACGCTCTCCAACACATTTGGAGTTCTGCTATGCCTCCTTCCTGGTTGGTGTCTGCACTGTGTGTTCTCTGGATAACTCAAAGTCATGGCAAGAGTTAAACTCCTCTTCCTTCTCTAGTTCCTACTTTCTCCAGGCTTCTGGATCGCAGCCTCCTGACTCCTCCGGGACTCTTGCCCTCACTAGCCTTGGGATGCAAAATCCCAGAGCATTTACCTCCAGGAGATCACCTGGGGTCGCAGAAACTGTCCTGTCCTTACTCCCGCGAGCATCTTTGAAGACCCTTCTTGCCTTTATTTGGTTTCACTGCAGTATTTTTCTGATTCGTCTTCCCATTTGAATCTCTCCCTGCAGCCCACTCTGTTCTTGCCCGTAGATGAATTTATTAGTGTCATATTTCAGCATTACGGATCAGGGAGAACCCTTGCATGGAGGCCTAGAAGCCTGAGTGCTATCCAGCTGGGCAATAGTCGTTTTCACCCCCCAAAACCGCACAGTCCCTTCTTTAAAATGTGGCAGATAGACTAAGCAATTTCTCCATTTCTGTCTAGCTCTACAGGTTTTTTTTTTTAAAAAATACCTTTATTGAGATATAATTTATAGAGATCAGAGAGTTTACCTATTTAAAGTGTACGGTCCACTATTACTTTAGTCGGTTCAAAGAACTGTGCAACCATTTCCATCCAATTTTGAAACACCTTTGCAACCCCTACGAGCGATCTGTTAGCAGTCACTCCCCAAGTCTCCCAACCTCACCTTCCAGCCCCAAGCAAACGAACTGCTCATCTGCTTTCTGTCCCTACATAATTGCCTATTCAGGACACTTCATATGAAAGAGATCAGGCATCATGTGGTCTTTTGTGCCTGGCTCCTTTCCCTTAACCTAATGTTTGAAAACATGCCACCATGTCACGTGGATCTGTCCTTCCTTCCTTCTTTCTTTATTTTTTTTTAAGATTTTATTTATTTATTTGACAGACAAAGATTACAAGTAGGCAGAGAGGCAGGCAGAGAGAGAGGAGGAAGCAGGCTCCCTGCTGAGCAGAGAGCCCAATGCGGGGCTCTATCCCAGGACCCTGGGATCATGACCTGAGCCTAAGGCAGAGGCTTTAACCCATTGAGTCACCCAGGTGCCCCTGTCCTTCCTTCTTAAGTCTGAATAATATTCTGTTTATGATGATACTGCCTTTTGCTTCTACAGCCATTAGTTGATAGATGTTTGTATGTCTACTTTCTGTCCGCCATGAAAAATGCTGATACAAAAGCTCTAAAGTTTCAGATTGTATTCTTAGCATGACACCAAGGGATAAGTAGAGCAAGATGCCATTTTTCGTTATTCTTTACCGATAACCTGTAAAGCCATCTTGACGTGAGGACCGGGCATTCCCAAAGGAGAAATCGACCAACAGAATCTGAGGAGGTGTCTCGTGCGCGCGCACACACACACAGACACACACACACACAAACCTTGAAGTTTCTGTTACTGCTTTCAACTGTAGCCATGTCTATTAAAAGCCACTTGTAAATAGCTAACTTCAGCTCTGGCATGCCATACATTAGGCATATTTGTTTTCCAGGGAAGATTATAAATAGAGGGGGGAGGGGGGAGCGAAACAGAATGTATTTTGCAAATGAGCCCAGATGGAAAACTAACAGATGGCCATGCACTGTATTTTGTGTGTTCAGACCTACATTTGAATTAAAAATTTTCATAATTATGATTAACGTCTGTAGCAACACTAGTTTTCCTGTGGTGGCATCATATATCATGTATCGGAGGTATTGGGTAGAACATTTTCATGAAAAGGTTGCAGACTTTATACAAATTCTGGTACTAGCCTGCCCTGCACTTAAGAAGGAAACAAAACAAAACCTCACTCAGCAGTGATGAAGCGCGCTGAGGAAACTTCAGTACAAGTGGACTTTCTATAATAAGGCCGTCTGCCGCCATCTGGCTTTTCCTCCCATGTTAAAACTCCAAGCCAGCTATTTCGTGCAGAGGGGAAATAATGGGCCTTTATTTGCATGGCTATTTTTTTCTAGACTCTGATAGGAAAAGTTTTCTCTTGGATCACACTTTTTTTTTTTTTTAATTTCCATCAGTGCTTGAGATATATTTATTTTCTGATGGGAGGTGTCTCATCTTGTATGTTATCCAGCCCCCTTTGATTTTCTCCTTTTTTCCTTTTCTTGGATGATTCTGTGTCTTAGGAGTTTCCCAAGTCTTCTTAGAGGTAGGCAGTGCTGTGGGGGTCCTGGAGTCCTGGGAATGTTTCTACAGCCAACAGCAAGACTCTGGGGCCTGTGCAATGAGAAGATGAAGCCCAGGTCACTCTTTGTAGGACCTTTGGTCAAATGGCTGGCAATCGCAGTTGACTTCTGTGCACCAACTCAGGTTCTAGATGTGTAAGATGGGGAGTTTTCACTGCTCTTCAGAAGGCACCTGATGTACTCTACCTCTCTTTGCCCTGCCACAGTGCTCTGCTTTGGGATCTGTCCGCATTGCCTTCCATTTTGGCAGTTCCTTATTCTTGTTTTCTCCTCTGACATACTCTCCCATTGTTTTGGATTTTTAACCCCATCAGTACATCACAACTGTGCCCATTTTTGACTGGCCAGTCTGTCTCATGGTTGGTGTTGGCCTTCAGGAGGATTCTTCCTCCCTGGTGTAATTAATTTTTTTTTTTTTTTCCTGGCGTAGACCTGTCATACACAGTTTTTCCATTTCGCCCCAACACAACACATTACTCAAGCTGACTCCTCCTAGGCCTTTTCCTGGCCAGATTCCCCCATAGTAGAAAGACCCGAGTGTGGATCTCAAGCTGGACAAACCGAATAATGCAACATCGTAGGTTACCACTGACCATGGTGGGTCTGCAGTTAGAGGAGGTGGCTTTTACTTGACTGCTACCCTAAAGCTACTGCATTTCATTCAAGTCACCAAAAAGTAATGACACACATTCTGAGTTTGCATGGTGGTAAGACCCAAAGTTTATTGTTGGGACAATAGTTTATACAGATTAACGACATCCACTGAGTCTATAGAGTGCCTCTGAAGAGACTTTCTTTCAGGTCATTTCAGCTTTTCAAGAAGTTGTGGGGTGTAATGCAGGGAATAATGTCGGGGATAAAGCCAAGTTCTGGTCTTCCAGTCCTCAAACTTTTGCTTTCTGGCTTCATATTCAAAACTCTACCCTCCAGATATTCTAGACGGAAGAGAATGCACAATGGAGATAAGAGTGTGGACAAAAATGAATAGCTTTAGGCTATTTTACTTACAATTTGGAAAAGTTAAGTTAGACTTTTGACAAAATAAAAACAAACAAAAACCCAAAAAACTCATTCATCTCTTTTCAGGTTCTCAGATATGAGAGAGAACCCGTAAGGATGAGTAGGAGGGACCGAACATTCGCTTCCCATGTCGTAACTCAAGCCAGAAGCTATAGTCTCTGAATACTCTAAAACATTATATATGCCCATATACTGGAGAATGAACATATTTGATGCCATAAAAGAAGGCTTGGAAGAGCTGCTGAGCATTTAACAACACCACTAATTATTTGTGTAACGTTTGGCAAACAGTCAAAACCAGAATTTTATTTTTTTCTGGTAAACATATTTTTACACATTTGTCCTCCGTACAGAAATAACCCATAGAGATGCATATATTTTCACTTGCTCATGTTTGCATTGCTGAGGCATAAACCAATCCTCCCTTAAAAGGTTCGTTTCAAAGTTATTAGCTAATTCACAAGCCCAGAAAACCTGGGGGCCCACAAGCATATGCTTGGCATTGAAACACCAGCTTGGTAATCAAACGAGGAGCAATCTAATATGAGCTTTCAAGGCAGGTGAATTTGACTGTAAATCATGGTTCTGCACATAGGTTTGTATTTTCCATTCTTAATTACATCTGTGCAAATCTCCATTTGTTTATAGTTGCCTAATACATCGAGTGGGCCATTTGCATCCCCAGAGGCACCTTCCCATGGTGTGCACTTCTGAGGGAGAGAGGAAAAAAAAAAAAAAAAATTGGCTCAGCCATTAATTTGAATATTAAGTGCAAAAAGAGATATAGAAGTGAATGCTCTTCGATTTGGCAAATACTCAGAGAGCACCTTGTGAAGTGTTGATAGAGACACGCGGCAATCCAATTCACCTAAACTCATTAAAGCTCAATTTCCTCATCTATGAAATGGGAGTAATAGAGGAAAAAAAAAAGGAGTGTTCACTTAAAATGCTACATAAATAGGAGTGAGAAATAGCAGTCATGGTAGTAAATTGCAGTCCAGTGCCTTTTTTTCCCCCCAGTGCCACTGAAATATAGATAGGTATTTTTCTGTGAAACACTGAATGTGACAGGGGCACCGGGGTGGCTCAGTGGGTTAAAGCCTCTGCCTTTGGCTCAGGTCATGATCCCAGGGTCCTGGGATCGAGCCCCGCATCAGGCTCTCTGCTCAGCAGGGAGCCTGCTTCCCCCTTTCTCTCTGCCTGCCTCTCCGCCTACTTATGATCTCTCTGTCAAATAAATTAATTAAAATTTTTTTTAAAAAGGCTTTTAAAAAAACTGAATGTGACAAACACAAACAGAAGGCAGTTGTTTTATATCCAGGTTACCTATTTTTTTAGATTTCATTTATTTATTTGAAAGAGAGCACAAGCGGTGGGAAGGAATGGTCAGAGGAGAAGCAGACTCCATGCCAAGCAGGGAGCCTGACATGGTCATGGTCCCAGGACCCTGAGATCAAACGACCTGACCGAAGTCAGATGCTTAACCGACTGAGCCACCCAAGCTCCCCGGGTGATCTGTTTTTTTTTTTTTTTTTTCTTCACTTTTCTTAGTCCTCTCTTATCTAAGAAAGGATTTACAATAGTCAGTAGCAGTCAAAAGTGTGTGCGATGTACAAGCATCATAAACTTGGGGGGGTGCCTCTTGTGTGAAAGATGCTGTATGTTCTACGATAACAGAAAGAAAACAGGGCACGGCCTAGTTCTAGGTTAAATGTAAGAAAATGAGGGGAAAAAAGAGAGATCTTCAGATTGCCTCTTGGTCTCTGTGGATTTCCTCAAGAAAGTAAGGAATACGAGCAGGTGATTCATCTGAGACTGAAAATGACCTCGGACCGAGGCCTTCCCAGAACTGCATCTGTCTGTAAAGTGGAAATCTATGTGTCCTGCTCACCCCACAGCGTCCATACGAAGACCCACACTCACAGGGTATGTGAAAACTCTTTATAAATACCAAACAACCAGGTCTCTCTTCTTTTCCTCTTTATCTGAGCATAAGGAATGAGAAACAGGTGTTGAAATCCCTCAACGGATATCCTTCCTCAAAGCACTAGGAATAAACAAGGAAGCCAAGAGATACCTCGGGCTCCACCTACCTTTGACATTTCCATCCTGATTATCCACCGTGTTGTCTCCCCTGGGCCATCTGAGCACTGACGCTTACAGAGAGCGGTTTCGTTGAAGCTAGATCCGACCTGTCAACAACAAAATGAGAAAATATGGGTCAGTCTTCTGAGTCACCTTGAGAAAAACCACCATCTCAATTCAGACCTTCAGTTCCTCATCTGTAACACAGAAAGGCCAGCTCAGATGCTCTCTGAGATTTCTGGCCGATCTTCCCTAAGTCAGAGGATAGAGGAGCCCTCATACGTGTGCATGGACGTGAGTGATGACGTTGGTGATATCATGGGGACCTTCTCTTCGGTATCCTGAGGAGTCAGCATCAAAGATTCTCCCAAGCAGTCAGGAGCTGTGTTTTATGGCCTCCAAGTGGCCATATCAGGCAGCCACCAAGGGCCAGAGAGGCTTGTTCTGGAAAGCTGGATCTTCTGCCAGCCCAATTGATCGGCTAAGAACCTGCCATTCATTCGTCCCTTACCAGTCTCAGGAGTTGCTTTCCCTTGCACTGCAGAGGTGTGATTTCCCCAGGCCACCCCAGCCACTGCCGTGAAAGAGAATCGTATTTATAATGGCCTTTCAAGATCAGAAGTGACCACAATTTATGGCCTCTGAAGCCATAGGCAGTTGACCCTCTGTATTCCACAATCTTGCCAGAAAGGCACTAAATGCTTCTTTGTGCTTTCTCTCATCTGTCCATACCCTTCTCTTGTATTTATCCATCGATTAACTTATTAAAGACTTGCTTCGTTAATAATTTTTCTAAAGAGGGTGCCTGGGTGGCTCCGTCAGTTGAGCCTCTGGCTCTGTGTCCTGGCATTGAGTCCCTATTGCGCTCTCTGCTCAGAGGAAAGTCGGCTTCTTCTTGCTCTCCCTCTGCCTCTCCCCTACTCGTGCACATTCTCTCTCTCTCTCTAATAAATAAATAAAATCTAATAATAACAATAATAATAACTCTTTCTAAAGAGCTCTTTGCTATTGAAACGATGGTTGTTCACTGATTGTTGATTAGCTGGAGGGCTATGTCATTTTAGGAAAATGCCCCTGAGAGGGACGTTCTCTTGCCAAGATATAAAGTCGTATTTAGAACTGGAAGTTCAGAAGCAAGTTGAAGAGGAAGATGCAGGCAAAAGAAACAAAAAACAAACAAACAAACAAACAAAAAAACAAAAAAACTTACCATATTTTAGAACCAAGAGGTTAAGTAATGTACCTAAGATTCCAGTAAGTGGCAGGGTTGGAATTCATACCCCAGCATTTCTGACACCAACGTGCATAATTTTCTGGGCCCTCACACCATTGCGAGGGACAAAAATTATCCAGAAAAGCAGCCTGTCACTCAAAACTTCCTTCCTGCCTTCAGGGTTCCTAAAAGTTACCACGTCCTCCTGCTTTTCAGTTCTGGTGATGGTCTCCGTGACAATCAGTGTAGCCGCAGCTGAGGCGTAGGTCCTGCCACGCTGGCCTCGGCATCTTCATGTGCCTGCATGCTCTAGCCATTCCGTTACACAGTTGTGATTTAACATTTTCCTGTATTTTACTCTCAGGATAAGTGGATTTCTTGGAAAATTGTGACAAAGAGGTTTCATCACAGTAGCGAGTCTGGTGCACTTGGGGGTCGTAGGACCATATGGGTCTGTCCCAAGGGCTTTTCTCCCTGTTGTCCAGAGGGCTGACTTCTTAGGCGGTCTTGACAATGGCAAGCAGAAGCTTTCACAGAGCCCAGGAAATCCCTCCTCTTCAGTGTCAGACTGCAGCCCCGGAGGTGTTTGCAGGAACCCCATGTTTGAGCAGTGTGGGTGGTGCAGGGAAATGTCTATTTCCCAGGAGTTGAGCACCGAGGGTCCATTTCTAGCCTAACATTCTCTAAAACACGTTCTGTGCAACAAGGCTCTCAAAGGTTTTTTTGGATTGCCCCATGCCATCTTATTTTGCTAGAGATTACTTAATAGGACAAAGAGTATAAATCCCAGGTAAGGAAGACATGTGTGTGAGATCATCTCTCTGTCTATCCTAAGAACTGACTGATCGATTTCAGCTCTCATTTGCTGGGCTTGTGAGAAACTCAGCTTCCTTTAGCATCAGGTCAAGGTTTTGCAGGTTCTTGCATGTCCAAAGTTTTGCACCAGAGAAGTAGCGTGGCCTTGTTTAGCATGTCCTTGGTTTGCTCTGGTTATGGGTGAATCACACAGACCAGATGCACGTGGTCCCCTTGGGGTGACAGTTTTCTGTGGCTTCTGGCCATGCTTGCACAAGGTCCCACATACCTGCGTCACACACTACTGGGTTTGGCTTCCCAGGGACTTGCTGCCTCCAGTCCTGCAGAAAGCAGGACTGCGATGGCTACGTTATGTCCCCTTGACTGGGCCATGGAGTGCCCAGACATCTGGCCCAACGTTATTCTGGGTTTCTAAGTGAAGATGTTTCTGGAAAGATTAACCCTGGAATTGGTAGGCTGAGGGAAGCAGGTTGCCCTCCCACCTGTGGAGAGGAGCCCTCCCTGCTCCATCCAATCAGTTCAAGGCCTGAGTGGAAGAAAAAGCAGGCCCGTCTGGAAGTGAGGTGGATTCCTCCTGTCTGACTGCCTTCAAACTGGGACACCAGTGTTCTTCTTGTCGTTGGGCTTGAACTGAAGCGTCGGCTCTTCTAGGCCTTTTGTCCATCAGCGTCTGGAATAGAGCTCCACCCAGGGCTCTCCCGGGCTTCCAGCTTCCCAGCCCCAGATCTTAGGACTTGCCATCCTCCAGCATCGTGGGAGCCAATCCCTGATAGCAAACCAGCCGGTAGCATCTGTCTGTCTGTCACGCCATCAGATTCTCTTAGTTCTATTATTTCTTAAAAACCTAACTAAGAAAATGGCACAGCACTTCTCTGCTTTTCTCTCCCTTCAGCCTCCCCCTCTCTTGCCCAACATTCGGTCCCTATCTCTGCCAGACTTCTGGCCAAGACACCTGAGTATGTGCAAGAGTCCCCGTGCTTTAGTTTCCAAGGGCGGCTCTAACAAAGTACCACAAACTGGCTGGCTCACAACAACAGAAATCATTCCTTCACAGGTAAGGAGACCAGAGGTCTGAGGTCAGAGGTCGGCAGAGCCGCGTTCTCTGAAGCTCTAAGGGAGAGCCCGCCTTGGCCTCTCCTAGCTTCTGGTGGCTGCTGGTGATTCTTGTTCCCTGGCTCGCAGCTGCAGGGCTCCAATTTCTGCCTTTGTCTTCACCTGGCTGTCTTCCCTCTTCACACGTCTAAATTTTGTCTCTAATTTCTCATCTTAGAAGGACGCTAGTCTTTGGGTTAGGGCCGATGTGAACCCAGGGTGACTTCGTCTTAAGTTAGCTAACCACATCTGCAAAAGTCTCCCATAGGTTATTTCTATTCCGTGTGAGAGTTATCCCTCATACATGTAAACACACGAACACACACACACACGTTCCTCAGGTGATGCTCACAGACCAGCTGCGATACATGCTTGAACACAGAATATGGAGAGGAGAAATAGAAGTGATAGGTGGTCCTGTCTCAAAATACTTTTTGGACTCATTCGGAAGAAGGGCTTTGCTATTAGAAAACATCACACAGTATGGCACACACTGTGACGGGCTCGCAAAGGACTCCTAGTCCCTCTGGGGTGGAAGGCTCCCTTTGCTGCTGGAGGCATAGGTCAGGGATACAGGATGATGTGTGGGTAATATGGAAAGTTGCCTTAGCAGCAGCATGAACAAACAGCCTTGCATTGGCCACTTTGGGTTGCTTATAGCCATTCCCACAGTCCCTCCCCCAATTGAATCCACTCTTCTCACTCTGTGTTTGCAATATTTTCCATCTCTGAGGTGTTTTTTTTCTTTTTCTTTTTTAAGATTTTACTTATTTATTTGTCAGAGAGCACAAGCAGGGGGAGCAGCAGGCAGAGAAAGAAGCAGGCTCCCCGCTGAGCAAGGAGCCTAATGTGGGACTTGATCCCAGGATGCTGAGATCATGACTTGAGCTGAAGGCAGCTACTCAACCAATTGAGCCACCTGGGTGCCCCACTATCTCTGAGTTTATTAAGGAGAAAGATATTAAAGTTTCCTTCTCATTTCCAAGTTGCCTTTTGCTATTTGATCACTGTCTGCCTTTCATGTTAGAGACTCTCTTCTGATTTTTGTGATCTTTGATTGTCTCTTGACATGTGAGTGAGAGACTAAAAAACTCACTGGGATTGCGGATGCTTAGGTGGGATTTGTGGACTGTGAGTTTCACCCAAGGTGACCTGGCTGGTTCATTTCACTGATGAATCTTTAGTGTTACATCATCCCCCTTGAATCCTTTTTAGGTCCTCCAGAGAAAACGCTTTCAGTATCCCACACAAAGACCAGGCACTGGAACTCTGGGATCCTCCTAGAGGAAGATGGTTGGGGTCTCAACATCTTGTAAGTTCACCTTCACTTAATTTCCTGTTTTCATCTTGAAGCAGTGATTGTTGATGATTTATACATTGCTTGTGGGAATATATTTGCCAAAAATGTGGAAATATGGAAATACTGAAGTATCCTTCAATAGGTGAATGGATAATCAGATTATTGTATATCCATTCGGTGGAATATTATTCAGCAATAAAAAGAAATAAGCTATCAAGCCATGAAAAAAGCAGGATGAACCTAAAATACATATTATACTTTGGACACCTGAGTGGTATAGTCAGTTGAGTGTCCAACTCTTGGCTTTGGCTCAGGTTGTGATCTTAGGGTCATGAGATCAGGTCCTGCATAGGGCTCTGAGCTCAGTGTGGAATCTGCTTGAATTTCTCTCTTCCCCTGCCTCTGCCCCACCCCATGCTCTCTCTCTCTCTCTCTGTAGAAGAAATAAATAAATCTTTAGAAAATACATATTATACATGAAAGCTCAGTCTGGAAAGTTTATGCATTTTATGATTTCAATCATATGACATTATGGAAGTGAAAAAACTATAAAAGAAACAAAAAAATCAGTGGTTGTCAGGAGTTTAGGGACTGGGTAGGTGAAGTATAGGAGGTTTTTAGAATATTACATCCGTTCAGCCTACTTCCATGTTGGCAGGCACCTGACATCATGCTGTCGCCAAAACCCATAGAGCTTTATCTAGCATAAAGGAAACTTTAATTGCCCATCTTTGAACAAATCATTTAGGAGTTCAGGGATCTCAGGAAGGATGGCAATCTGTGACAGGAGAATCATACTGTATTGCAAATGAATGAAACAACCTCACTGAAGGGAGTTGGGGGTGGAAATTGCTGACCTAAGGAACTAGAAATGAGTGGAGTCTGTAAGGCAAAAGGAGTTTTATACTGCACACACATACCCCCTCAACAGTGCACAGCACTCTAATTGATAAAGTTGTTTCCCATGGGGTTATGGCTTCACATTTCTGATACAGCTCTGCGTGTATCCTAGAATTTAAACATCAAATGTATGGCAGATGGTAGGAGCCAGGTTTCTCCCTGTTAGAATGGGAATCCACAGTTGAGCAAGGGGAGGAGGCTTAAATGATCCACATGACCTTGGACTAGAGGGGGAGGCATTAATTAGTGTGCACTCATGTTTCACTTTGTACAGGTACCGATGGTTACTTACCAAAATGTCTGTAAATATGTATCTATAGTTGGGTTCATACACACACATGTCATCCTTGCTCTGTCAGTGGATAGACCCCAGAAACAACAAAACTCCGGTCTCAATGAGAGCACCAAGCAGCTGCATCTTGGTATCTAATACCATTTTCCAATCAAAGGAATCTGGGCTGCTTCTTGAAGAAATGGTTGATTCTGGGGCCAGAGTAGGAAGTATATAAGATGAAGACTGGGGCACCTTCTAGTGACAGGAAGCAAGGAAATGCCAAAGACCAGAGCGATCACAAAACAAAAACTCACCTTGATGGGGTTTTGCCAAAAGGACATTTCAGTCCTACTGAAAAAACAGTAAAAAAACAGCCAAAGCAAGAACGATTTGAGCACCAAATGAAACAAAGTGCTATTGGATGATAACCCAAAGTGCGTAGTAAATATCCTTTAGTCTATGCTAATGCAAACAAATGAGTAAATAAGTAAGTGCAAAAGAAAAGATAAAGCTGGGTGGAAGAATTTCAAAATAATGTACGTAGGCGTTCCATCCTCAGGAAGGAGGCGCACACCTGAAGTGTGGGCTGCACATGGTGACCTCCTTCCAAGGAGTACAGTATGGCAAGCCAGGGGAAGGGTGAATTCATAGAGGAGGAACTGGTACACAAACCCCAGCTAGGGGATTACGGTCACTATCAACAGGGATAGTTCAGCAGGAAAGGACATACCCTTGTTAGGGTGTGGTGAAAAGACCACTTTCTGTCATTTTACCTCTGGTCATCTGTTTCCCAAAAAGCTGTCACTCCATGTTAGTCATGGGACAAACGTGAGACAAATGCCAGGAGAGGGGCCTTTTACAAAATACTTGACCAGTATTCATCAAAACCGTCAAGTTCCTCAAAAATAAGGAAAGGCTGAGGAACTGTCATGGCCAAAACCAAACCAAACAAAACAAAAAAAAGCCTGAGGAGACATGTCAGGTGAATGGGATGTGCTAATCTGGGTGGGATCCTGAAATAGAAAAAGACATCAGGTAAAAAAAAATAATAATAATAATAAGGAAATCTGGATAAACTATGGACGTAACATAATGTCTCCATGTTGGTTCATTAATTGTAACTAAGTTAGTAACAGGGGAGAGAACATGGAGGGGTATTACAGAAATTCTCTCCTCTGTCCTCCCAAACCCTTAGTAAATCTGACACTGTTCTAAAAAAAAAAAAAAAAAAAAAAAAAAAAAAGTCTGTTTTAATAAAATTTTAAGCAAGGAGAAAAGTATCTTATTTCCATCATCCCCTTGGAAATATTTCAGAAAGTGATTTGGCTTCTACATCACCAAAATAAGTTATTCATACACATGAATTTCCCAACACCTAACAATACAGCGGTTCCCTTTCTTACTCATTTAACCCATTGCAGAGATAGGATGGTGTGGCATTTAAATATCACCTTAATACCGTCTCAAAGTCAGTAGCAAAAATCATTAAAAAGTTATCTCAATAAATGAACCCCAGTGCATCGGGACTTCTTCCTATAAAATTATAAACTCCATATTGTATTGAAGGGAGAAGCTAAATATCTATGTAGCATCAGCTCCATATTATAGCAATATAAATACCTATACTATTTAAACAATTCTTAAAAATTAAACCGAAAATAATTGTAAATCCATCAATTGAAGTCTTAGGACTATCTGGTTTTTTTTTTTATTAAAGAGCAATTAACATACAGCACTATATTAGTTTCAAATGTATAGTATAATGATTGAGCAATTTTCTACACTAAGCAGTGCTCATTTGTGTAGTGAGCCCTTAATCCCTTGATCTATTTTACCCATCCTCCCCTTTTTTCTTAGGTCCTTTCCAAGTGAGAACATACAATAGAAAAAAACAGGCTCCATTTGTATCCTGCAGAGGGCAAATAATAACAAGTCATCTTCAATTTAAATGATATCAATAATACTTTCATTAACTAATCAAAATATTCACTGAGTGCAACTTATGGAAAAAGTTATAAATTTCTAGTAGGCAACTAGTTGATATAATTTTGTTTTTCCCTTCCTTCCTATATCAAGTAGGTCCTTAGTCTGTGAGCCTCATGTGGGGGTGGACAGCTCAGCAGAGAGGCCAGGCTCAAGGCAGAGTTAGTGCTCTTTTGCCTTGGAGGTGACCATTATAGCAAGGAGAGTGGATCATCATCTCTTGTACTAAAAGTCCCTAGAAAAAAGAGAAGAGAAGAAATGTTAAGGGACAGGAAGTTGCCAACAGTCATTCTGCGTAACAAATTATTCCCAGACCCGGTGTTATACAGTATTTATTCTCATGCTCCTGGGTCTTCAAGTTGACTGCAGGATGATGCGTATAGACTGTTCTGGGACGTGGGGAGAAGGGAGGGAAGCCCCCCTGGAGAGATCCGCTTCTCCAGGCAGTTACACAAAGCAAGCCTAACCCTGCTAACACATTGAACTTCCATTTGAGTTAAGTTCTTTAAACACCTCAGTGACCAAAGCATGGCTAAGCTCAAAGTTTAAGAGGCATAGAAGCATACTCTGTCTCTAGTGAGAGTGGCTGCAAAACCATGGGGGCAGTCCACGCCCTGGGGAAAGTCCACGCCCTTGAGAAATGTGTGTGTGTAAAGGCATGGGTGGACTAAAATAAGGCAGTGAAGGAAACTAAAGTCTTACCTGCATCAGTCAGGGTGTTTCATACCCAGAGCTCTGTTCTACATTATAGCTTTACAAAATTTGGTCTGCAGAGTGGTTTGTTACTCTCAGGAAAAAAAAAAAAATCAAGAAAACAATTTTATTATATATTTTTTGCAGATTTGAAACATAAGGTAAATTCTAATTTGTCCATAATATCCTATTGTGCTTTTAAATGTCATTACTTCCTTAACAGGTGGTGTTCATCATCTTGGCCAGAGTAATTTTTTTCCCATCAGTTTTTTTTCTTTTTTAATAAGTTTTATTAAAATGTAATTTGCAGAGTACAAAATTTACTAATTTTATTTTATTTTTCAAAATATTTTATTTATTTATTTGACACAGCGAGAGAGAGATCACAAGTAGGCAGAGAGGCAGGCAGAGAGAGAGGGGGAAGCAGGCTCCCCGCCAAGCAGAGAGCCAGATGCGCAGATTGATCCCAGGGCCCTGAGATCATGACTAAAGCCAAAGTCAGAGGCTTAACCCACCGAGCCACCCAGGCACCCCAAAACTTGCTAATTTGAAATGCAAAGTTTGATTGGTTTTGACAAATAGGTACAGTCTTGCAACCACCAGAACTACTATCAAGATACAGGGTATTTTTATCACCCTGGAGAGTGCCCTTGGCCTCCTTTGCCATCAATTTTCTCTCCACTTTCTAGGCTGTGACAACTATTAATTGATAGATCTGACAACATCAATCGATAGATTGATTCTCTATCACTACAACTTTGCCTTTTCTAGATCTAAATGGAGTCATATAGTCTTTTGGGCCTGGCTTAATTAATGGATAGCATAATCATTTTGTGGTCTATCCACAAGCACCTGTATCGCTAAATAGTTCCTTTTTTATTGCTGAGTTGTATTCCGTTGTATAGGCATACCATTACATTGGTTTATTTATTTACCAGTTTATGAGCGCTAAGATCCTTTTTCTCCTGAGGCTATCGTTAGCTTCTTTGCAACCTGGCGTTGAAGTGTTCACTCTTAATCACCATGGTGATGCCACCACAACGAGGCTTCTGTGAACATTCATGCACACATCTTTGTGTGGGCATACATTTTGATTTCTCTTTGGTACATATCTGAGAACGTTATTTCTAGGCTATGTGGGTGTATGCTTATTTTGTAAAATAATTTCCACCTGTTTTCCAAAGTGTCTCTGTTATTTTGCATTCCCATCAGCAATGAGAATTGCACTTACCAATACATAGTATTGTCTGCCATGTTAATTTTAGTCTAAATAGTAAGTGTGTAGAGCTTTCTGGTGATTTTTATTTGCATTTCCCTAATGACTAAGGAAGTTCAACATCATTTTATGTGTTTATTTGCCATCTTCCTTGGTGAAGCTTCTGTTTGCTTATTTTTTCCCATCCTCTCAAATTTGTTTTGTTTTAACTTTTTTTAAATTATGTTCTATTAGTCACCATACAGTACATCATGAAGTTTATGTTTAAATATATTGCCCATCGTTAATTGGCTTCTTTCCTTATTATTGAGTAGTAAGTGTTCTTTATATATTTAAATACAAGATTTTGTCAGATATATATTTTGCATATATTTTCTCCCAGTCCATGGCTAACCTCCTAATTTTCTTAGCACTAGCTCTCAAATGTGAAAGCTTTTGGATGAAGTCCAATTTACCCATTTTTTATATTTTTTTATGAATGTTATGGCCCACTTAAGAATTTTGTGTACATCTCAGGGTCTCACAGCTTTTCTCATATGTTTTTATTTAGAAATTTTATAGTTTTATCTCTTACATGTAGGCCTTTTGTCTGTTTCAAGTTAATGTTTGTATATGTTGTGAGGTAAAGTTTGAGATTGGTTTTATTTTAAATTTTGGGTATTCAGTGCCAGTACCATATGTTGAAAAGACTGTCCTTTCTCCTTGGTATTTTTGTCAGCAGAGCAATTGAACTTTAATGGGTGAGTCCACTTCTGGACTCTGTTCTGTTCTATTGTTCTCTATGTCTGTCCTTCTGCCAATAACACATTGTCCTGATTACTATGGCTTTATACTAAGTCTCGGAAGCAGGTAACATAAAGTCCTCAAATTTGTTTTCTCCAATTGGCTTGGTTATTTTAAATCCATTCCATTTATGTAAATTTTAGACTTAGCTTGTCAGTTACTATAAAAAAATTCCTAATGAGACTTTAACTAGAATTGCATTGAACATATATATAACTTTAAAGAGAATTAAAATCTGAACAGTATTAGTCTCCCAGATGATGAACATAGTATATCTCTCCATTTATTTATGTCTCCTTTAAATTCTCTAAGCAATGTTTTATAATTTTCAATATACAGATCTTGTACATACTTTGTTACATTGATTCACATTTCCTTATTTCATATTATTATAAGTCTATTTCACTAATTTCCATTTCCAATTATTTATTTTTAGTATATAGAAATACAGTGGAATTTTCCATATCAATCTTGCATTCTATATAAAATCTACCTGTTACAAATTTTACTTATTAGTTCTGGTAGCTTTAGACTAGATTATAGGTTCCTTAAAGTTTTTTGACAGGCATTCATATTGTCTTCGAATTAGCAGTTTTGCTTCTTCTTTTCCAAATTGTGTGCCTTTGATTTATTTATTTATTTATTTATTTTGCATTACTGAACTGTCTGGAACCTTGAATACAGTGCTGAATACAAGTGGTGAGAGTGGATATTCTAGCTTGTTCCCATCTCAGGGGCGTGGCATTTTAGTCTTTTACTACTAAATATAATGTTAGTTGTAAGTTTTTGCAGCTTCCTTTTATCAACTGATAAAATTAACTTGTATTCCTGGTTTTTATCATAATGGATGTTGAATTCTGGCCAATGCTTTTCCTGACTCTGTTAAGATACGGTTCTTTTTTAGTTCATTAATATGATGGATTACACTGATTATCTTTTAACTGTTATATCAAAATTATGTTTCTGGGATGAAGCCCACTTGCTCATATTGTATTATCCTTTTAATATGTGGCTCAATTTGACTTGCTAATATTTTATCGTGGATCTATTAAGATTTTTTAAGGATTTTGCATCTATGTTTATGAGACATATTGGTCTTTAGTTTTATCTTCTTATAATGTCTTTGATTTTGGCATCGAAGTAATTATGGCATCATAACATGAGTTAAGAAGTTTTTACTACTTCTCTATGTTCTGGAAAAATTGTAGAATTGGTATTATTTATTTATCATAATTTTGGTACAATTGATTACTGGATCAAGGGCATCTGCAGTTTTTCTGGTACCATTTTTATCTATAAATTTAGTATCTTTGTTAGACATGGAGCTAATCAGGGTACTTCTGTCTTCTTAAGTATATACTTTGGCAGTTTTAGTCTTTCAAATAATTTTTCATGTCATCTGTGCCGTTGAACTTATTGCCTAAAGTAGTCTATAATTTTCGCTTTCCAGCCTTGTAATATCTAGATTTTGTAGTGACATCTCCTGTTTCATTCATGATCTAGATCATTTGTATTGGTCTAACTATACATTTAAAATTTATTGATACTTTCAACAATGCTTGGCAGACAGGTATGTACTATTTGTCTTTTTGTTTATATATATCACATTGCAAATTTGCATCACTATTTTGTTACATTACATTGTATTTCACAAAACAGTCCAGTGGCTTAAAAAAGTAATACATAAATTCTTAAAAGTATTGCTGAAAACTTTAATGTAAATCCTACCACTGAGGGAAAAAATCATAAGCTTAAATAGCTAATAGTTTGTGCAAATATGGAGGATGAATTTGAGCGGGCTACAATGAGTGAATTTATAAGTATCATGATTTTGTAAAGTAGTTAAAAATGAAATGGAAATAGTAAATACAATGATTTTTATCTGAAAATTGGTTTTCAGTGGACTGGAGATCAATTTTCTCCTACCTTTTAATTCATTGTTACAATTTTTTCCCAATAGTGGCATGAAACCTTCAGAATTTAAGCAAGGCACAGTGATCTTCCTAATAAACAAATGGACTTTGTCTAGTACAAGGGAAAATTTATACCTTTCCAGTTAGAAATGATGAATTTTGCTGCTAGAGAAAGAGACGAAGCAAAACATAGTCAAGGTATACCCAGTGAAAATAGGTATAATTCAAGTTATTGTAGAGAAAATATAAAAGAAGTCATAAAGTTAATGATGAACTATGTGTACAGAAGACAAAGTATATTAGTTATCTAATGCAATGTAATAAACTAACATAAAACCTAGGATCTTAAAACAAGTTATATTTATTTTCTCACCATTTCTGTGGGTCAGGCATTTAGGTGTAGCTCATCTGGGCATTTCCGGCTTCAGATCTCTAAAGAAGTCAGAGTTAAGATGTCAGCCCCATCTGAAGGCATTGGAAGGCTTCCCTGGGGTTGTAGGCTCTGCTTGTAGGACAGCTTGCTCTAGTGACTGTTGCTTGGAAACCTCACTTCTTTCATGGTTGTTGAAAGAACTCATTTCCTTGATACGAGGACCCGGTGGTGGAGCTGTCTTGAGTGTTCTCACAAAAGGTCAGCAAGGTTCCTCTAGAGCAAGGGATCCAAGGAGGAAGCTCCAGTGCTTCTGTATGACCTAATCTCCAAAGCTTGTCTCTTTCTGCCATATTCTATTCTAACATGGACCTTTTGAAGACAGGAGTGTCAACAAATTTGCGGACCTATTTGTAAACCATGACAGAAGGCTTCCTATTGGTGAAATTCATAAATAAGAGAACATTTTTGGAATTTCAGTATCATACTATATAAAATAACAATTAATATCAAGTGCTCTTTGCTGGCATTTTGCTTTGAAGTTTAACTAAACCCCATCTGGCATGCAGCAACACATGTGCAGGTGACCTTGAGTGACACAGATTTGAACCATACGGGTCCACCGATAGATGGATTTTTTTAACAAATGCACTATAGTCCTGAAAAGGCATTTCCTTTTCCCTATTTTCTCAATAACATTTGCTTTTCTCTAGCTTACTTTATTTTAAGAACATAGCATGTAATACAGATAACATACACAATATGTATTAAGTAACTGTTTTGTTATCAGTATGAGTTCTGATCAACAGTAAGCCATGAGTAGTTATGAGTTAGTTTGGGGGGAGCCAAAAGTTATACACAGTTATACATAGATTTTCAACTGTTCAGGGAAGTCAGTGCCTCTAATTCCTTCCCCTACCTCCATGTCCGTGTTGTTCAACCATCAACTGTATAAGAAATAACTCCTAGATAACTTCTCATTTGTTTATTAATGAAAATTTGTGTCATGGAAGAATTTTGTTTGTTTGGTGAATGATCACTGTATACACTGTGATGTAGGTTGTCTTGGAGTCCATATTGAATGTTACACTGGTCATATGTATAGAGAGGAAGGATGTAACTAGAGAAAGGAAAAAGGTTGACCCTGATCACAGAGCACTTTATTCACAGAATATCAGTGATGATCAGCCACATTACTGGTTATATTTGTCCAATTTTGAGGGAAATAGGGACATTTTAAGTACAGCCAAATTGTAGCTATTGATTATCTTTTCAGCTTCTTTGGGTAAAGAAAGTGGCAGCCACATAAAATGTTGCTTCTTCATACACAAGAACACATGCACTTAGGGGAATTGGTGCTTACATGAGTTTTTATTAAATGATGAATGTGAGATTGAAACATTTTAATGAAGTTATTATTTCCAGCCATAATTGTTTCTCTGGGTGGCTTTCTTAGGTATAATCCAGAGTGAAAACATAGTGGCTAAGACTTAAGTCAGGAGTCAGGTTTTCTGGATTCAAAACTTAGCAGGACGGTTTACTAGCTACAGGATCTTAGACAAATCATTTCAAACCTCTGTGACTCAATTTCATTATCAGTGAATAAAGTTAATAGTATTACCTATCTTAAAGAATTGTCCCAAGGATCTTATAGGGTAATCTGTATAAAATGCTTGTGCTGCCTGGTATATAGTCATCATGCAATAAACATTAGGTATTTTGACACTTACTATTATATCCTGCACGTATTATTTTAGGGTAAAACACCACAAACTTCAGTTAACCTATAAAATTTCTTAGGAAGTCATATACTTGTGGTTAAAATAGCTCAGCCACCATGATTTTGACCCTTTCTCAGCCCTTAGTGCTTTATTTTAATCATCTGTGAAAAGAATCTGTAACCTATCATTGAACATATTTTAAACCCATATACACAAACATCCATAGAATATAAAGAAATACTTGACTGAGCACAGTGCAACTAAACAGTGGGGTAGGAATCTCTGATTCCACTCTCCAATATAAATCCCTCACCTCTCCAGATTTGCAGTCAGTATGTTTATCAATTTAAAGTAAAGGGGAATCTGTAATTAGTCTGTAGTGAGAAACCTACCCCAGTTTCTGGTCTGCATTCAAGTGTAATGTCCATAACTATCTATTAAAGCCGTAAACTGTGAACTAGAATTTTCAGCCTTAACAGTATTAGAGAATGAGGGGAAAATGATTGGAAGAGGAAACTGACCTTTGAATTGAGCTATTTGTGTTCAGTTGGCTGTAGATATTTTGATGAAATATTTCAACAATATTTTCCTTCCCTCGGGTATGAAATAACCGTTATTTTTTATTTTAAAAATGTATCTTCTAAGTTAAAAAAATTATAAATCTTTTTAAAAAACAAAGTCTTCTAAAACTGGTGCTTGCTTTTTTTTTTTTTTTTCCTGAACTACCCTAATGGGCAAACACCCTCACTCTCATGGAAGTTGAGAGTTTGAGTGATCTCACTGCAGTCAGAGAGAGAGGCAGTGTCCACACAGGAGCCAAAAAGCAAAATAGACAATTCGAGAGACAGAAATTTGGAGCAGGGAAAGGATACTTCCAAGAGGAGGAGGCCAGTCTAGGACAGACTTACAGAGCAGGTGGGATCTGGAGCTCGAAGGAAGTGTGGGACTTTTAGGCATATAAATGGGAAGAGAACTTGTTAAGCAAGGAAAACTATGTAACCAGTAGCTTCACAGTAGGCAGGTATAAGGTGTGTTTCAGGGACAGTGACTAGAATAGTCTGACTAGAAAAAAAAGGGATGAATGATAAGAGAGACCTTGACTAGACCCACACTCTGAGGTCCATCAAAAACTGGGCACCAACTCAGTCCAGTTCTCATGTTAAGGCATCCTCTTATCAACCATACTTAGAAAGAATATGAAAAAGTAAGCGAGGGGGAGAAAGTAATCCTAAAAAAGCATTAAGAGGGAGAAGCCCTATTTCTTGGCTTTATTTCTCCACTTCAGTTTAATATTCTGTATCACCAAGGCACACATTTCTGCCCCTCTAAGAAAGGATCCATGAAGGATGTCTTTCTCTGTCAAAAAGAGAAACCTTTCTTTGTATAATAAAAGTGGTGTGAGGGAATCATTAGTTAAATTGTCATGGTGTTGTTTTTGCTATGAAATGGCAGATTTACTGGCCTTCACTCTTGGTATTTATGACTCTGATGGGGCAGACAACCAAAGTGGATATATATCTCCATGACTTTGAGGCAAATTCAAAAGTCACTTTAGCACTTTATGTTAACAGAATGCAATGATAATCCAGAAATGTAAACAACAGTTTTATTCAGTCATCTTCTTGCTGAAAAGTTTTATCTGTGACTTAATTTTGTGAATACAGAGAATACCGACTCCTGTATGAATGACTATTTCTCAGGCAAGTGCTCTCTCTTCTTCATCTGTCTTTCATTGCCCAACTACTTGACTTTATTCTCTGTAAAGAAACAAAACAAAACAAAACAAACAAACAAACAAAAACCTGACCTTACTGTTTTACTGCTCCAGAGAAATTCGTTCTTTCATTTCTGATGAGTTAACAACCATTAAAAGTAGTCATTAACAACAGCCTTCCTCACTCCCCAGCCCTCAGAACACAGAATTAGGACAATGCTTGGTAAATGTTTATATTCTTTCTCTTTCACCTGCTTTCATAAGAAAAAAAAAATATTCTTGAGAAAAATGTAGACTTGGATGAAATGTAGACTTAGTAGTGGTGTGCCATTTTGAGTCGAGCGCTGGGACATGTCCGAAGACTCATGCGGTACATGTAGGTAGCAGTGTGGAAGAAAGGGGAGATGGGTAGTGAGTAAGGGCAGCATGAACGAGAGAGGGACAGTTCTTTCAGATTAGGTGCTTGAGGTTACTTTAAAAATATCAGGGTACTTGCCCAATGAGAGAGGGCAGGGACTTTGAGAAGAGTTACTGTGACTTCCCTATCATGAGGGCTCACTCTCCTCTCTCACTTGCCTCCCCTCTCTCCTGGCACCCCCTGTAAACCATAGCAATGATTTCCGTAGAGTACAATGGTTAGGGTTCGCCGTCAGACAACATATTTCAACAAATTTCTCAGACGTGAAAAGCAAATGGAAAAGTGATCATGACTAAAAGAAGTAGAGAAAGCTCCACTATAAGAGTCTTACAGAGGGGCACAGCTCAGGTGGCCATTTTCCTTCTCAGAAGAATCTCCACAATCTGAGCGTTTCAGCGGGGAGGAGAGTTGGGGGAGGTACCTCAGTGGTAGGTAATTAAGGAGGGCACATGTGTAATGAGCACTGGGTGTTCTACACAAATAAGGGGTCATGGAACACTACATCAAAAACTAATGATGTGCTGTATGGTGACTAACAAATAATCAATCAATCAATCAATCTGCCTAAGACTGGCAACATGGCAGTAGCAGCAGATTATGGCAGAGCTGGAGAAAGAGGAGTGGGGCTAAAACAAGTGGGTCTTAATACAAAACACACCCTCACCCTCCCTGGCAGAGCCAGCTGCCAACTGAGTATTTGGCCCTAAACAAAACAACAACAAAACCCCAGAGCCCTCCTTTCTGAAGAAATTGAACAGACTCTACACCATCTAGGGAAAAATTAGGAGAGTTAATGTGGTTGCTGGTGTTCCTAAGAAAGACTTTTCTTTTTGGCTTCTAGAATGCCTCTCCCCACACACGCAGCACCCAGGACGAGGGGCTGGCTCCCCACTCCTCACCTCCTCAGGCTGCAGCCATGGTGTCTGTCTGCAAGCCCCACCCCTGCTCCCACAGAGCCTGCAGTCCACATTCTTTCATTGGTGCCATCGACTCAAAGTCCAGAGACAGTCCAGGGTTTTCAGTCAGTTTATCAGAACTTCCAGCATGAATAAAAAGACCAAATTAAACAAAAATAAAAACTGACTGAGAAGAAACAGAGCTAATGCAGCGAACAAAAAAAGAACTTAAAAAAAAAAAATACAGACCCCTCTTTTCCTAAGAGAAATTTGAGAAAATATTACATCCACAAACCAAGAACAGGAGGCTATGAGAAAAGGGACCATCAGTGAACAAGAAATAGCTCTCAGAAATTAAAAAAAAAATTAAAATATATATATATATATATATATATATAAAATTACCAAAACACAGATTTGAAGGAGAGAGTAGAAAATAAAGGGAAGATAGTCTCCCAGAACATACTGGAAAGAAAGGAGAAAGACAATTAAAGAGGAGAAACAGAATCTAATTAGAAATATTTTCAAGGCGCCTGGGTGGCACAGTGGGTTAAAGCCTCTGCCTTCAGCTCAGGTCATGATCCCAGGGTCCTGGGTTCGAGTCCCACATCAGGCTCTCTGCTCAGCGGGGAGCCTGCTTTCTCCTCTCTCTCGGCCTGCCTCTCTGTTTACTTGTGATCTCTGTCAAATAAATAAATAAAATATTTTAAAAAAATATTTTCAGAAAGAAAGACCTGAAAAAATGAAGAGCACCACATTTCTATACAAATAGTAAGATACACATTTTCTGACCTAAAGGGAGATGCAATTCTTCCAACTGAAATGGCCACCATACATGTATTCTCTCCCTCCCCCTCCCTCTCTCTTCCTCTTTCTCTCCCTTTCCCTTCCTCTCCCTTCACCTCTCCCTCCGCCTCTCTCTCACTTTCTCTCTCTCCCTACTAAATATGTGAGGTAAGTTAAGTCCTAACTTCTTACAGAAGGAAGTTCAGAAAATGTATAAAGTAGAAAAATAATGGCATTAAAACTGGTCGAGTTTTTCTCTTGGGAAGGGATGTTGACTGGGTAGGGGCAGGATGGTAAGCAAGTGTTTTAGGTATTTTATTTGCTTTGTTTTCTGTTATAAGCTACACTGTGTTATTTCTTTTTATTTTTAATGGGCATCTATTTCACTTTGCCTTTTAAAAATGTAACCCATATTTAAGTAAGAATTGTAAACTATGCACCTAAGACAGATACTTAATTAAAATTGTAAAATGGATGAAGAAAAACCTAAGAACACCAGCCTCTGGTTCTCCATCATTTCTCCAAACTGCTGGTTGTGTCTTGCTTTCCTTCCCTGTCTCTATTCAGAACCCCGGGATCTCTCTCTACCATTTGATATCAAGCCAAGGTTCAAAGTTTAGTTACCAAGCTTTAGTCTTTGAACAGCAGTCTCAGACTTAAATTCAGGTTCTTAGGTATAGAAAAAACAAGCTCTCTTTGCTTGAGTTCTTAATATCACATCGGTCCTGTATGTTCACATCAGCCCTAAGTATTTAGTTCAGAACAGAGCAACAGGTAGGGAGTGACAATTAATCATTTGTTTGATGACAGAAGCTCTTATCCTAGTGATCCATTGTTATGTTGAGGAGATCCGTGAATTTCCTCAAATTGAATGCCAATTACTCATTTTTTCCATCTTTGGGGGTTTTTCCTTTCCCCAGGAGAAAGTCCATAGCTTTTATGAAAATCTCGTAGGACTCCTTGACTCAATAATATACAAGCATTATTGACATATATGCCCCCATTAACCCTTTCCACAACTTTTGAGGCAATAGAAGAAGAGAAATAACATTTATTGAGTATATATGATGCTTACAGATTTATCATTGAATTTTTCCAACACCATCATGAGGTCAGTGTTATTATTCCCATTTTAACAAGGCCCCAAGGGCAAAGGACCAAGTTGGTCCTCAAATTCATTTCTGTGTATTTGGAAGACCCATGCTCTTTCTAGTATATCATGATGTCTCCTTGTCTGTGCCTTTAGTTACTAGATAGTTAATTTTTTCTCCTACTGGAGGAAAAAAAGGGAGTTTTATGGGGAAGGCCTGTGTTTTTGCTCTAATGATTTGCATAGCAAGAAAGATGACCTTATACTGTTCCCAGTGCTCCATGGGATTAAAGTGCAGTGATGTGAGAACTCAGGAATCTCCTGCATGAACAAGCAGAAGAGAGACCTACCGACCACCAGTTCTCAAGCTACTGGCACCACTTGCTGTCTGTGGATCATAACATAAATGTTCACACTCTATAAAACTAGAGAAAGAAACAAGGAAGGAAAAAGCTGTGAAACACTGAAGACACAGTTCACTTAATAAAAAAAAAAAAAAAAACCCTAGAAAATCAAGACTCAAGACTTCTCTCTTCATCATTAAACACAATTAATGGGGTTGCCAACGACAAAAAAATGAAGTTGCCAAATGAGCCTGAAATCACAATGGTGCCCACTTAGCAAACACAACATCAGCTGCCCCAAATACATGGCTGGGCATCTGCTTTGTATTCAAGGTGGCGAGCCCCTCAATCGCACCATCTTAGCTAGTTTTTCTTACCACCTCTGTTCTTTAAGAAATACCGAAAGTAATTAGTTTGATGACTTGGAAAACTCCTCTTAAAATCCCTACAACATTTGGTAAAAAGAGCACAAGAAAACCTGTCCAACTGATAAATACCTAATTTACAACAGTTAACCCCATGTGTTCCTCCTTCTCTTGGCAAAGTAAATGGAAGTGTAGTCACAGTAGGAATAGTTTTTGTTTTTGTTTTTAATGTATAGCCAGTTCTGAGAGTAGGTGTATTTTGTAGGTTCTCAATATTTTGGATAGTTTAGATGAGAATATGGAAATTGAACTTCCAGTTGGCTGGTAAATCTACTTATATTACCTGTAAACTTGGGCTACTGATGAGTTTTAAAACTGTCTTGTCTATGCTATTATGCCAAAGAGCATGATATTTTTTTCCTACTATTTTATTATAGGTGGTTCTTGCTTTTTGTACTTCCAGGGATAGGAATCTCATCTCCTTATGATTATTTGTAAAAGAGATTTTAGATGGAGAATGAAGGCTCTGTTTATGCTGGGAAGCAGGTATGGCCAAGTGTGTCTTGCAGAGACTGGTTGAGCAGCCCCACAGAAGTCTACCCACAAAGGGTCTTGTAGGAAAAGTTTGTTCAAAGGGAGGAAAGTAGAGGAATGCAAATTTGGTTCAAGGTTAATGATATAAATACTCCTTGTGATGCCTGCACATCCCACGCCCCTAAGGCAACCTTCTGCACAGAAAACACTGCTTATACTACTTCTCAGAAATTCTACTTCCATGTCTGCTAAAAGGCAATGGACCATATGATCTACAACTACCACTAATTGGACCAGGGGTGACCACCTCACCCCAAATGGGCCCATTAGGCTCTCTCCCATGGGAAATTTTAAATAGCTCCCAGAGACCCTGGTTAATCTTTGTTGAACACTCAGAAAGTTAGTGTCCACTGAGGCAGACATTCTCTACCCTGAACACAGAGAAGCAATGAAAGCTGACTTAAAAATACATAAAGCAAACTCCTAAGAGAAAAGTCTGTGGCTCCAGAGAGTTTCTGCCTTGGCTCCAGATCCTGCTGGATTTTCTGCTTGTAATCTCTTATAAAGCTTAGATATGTCCCACTGGAATACCCGTGTATCTATACAAGAAGTTTTTCATCTCCTTACACTCATTGGAGTTAATGTTGGTCATTTGTTTAATTCCTGGGGAGAGGGACTGCAGAGTTCATGGAAGCAAAGAAGGGAAGCAGAAGGGAGGAAGGAGAAAAAGGTTGTCTGTAAAGTATTAAGAGCACAAGTCTGCATCACAAAGAGTGGCATAAATTGACCATGAACCTTCCTTAATTGGAGTAATTGTTTAACCACAGTTAGTCTCAAGGCGACCCAGCAGACTAAGCATAAGAGAAACCATAGTTGTCAGAAACCAGGAAGTAGCTGAAGAAAACATGGCAGGTCTCTGTGGTGGAGACCTCCGTGGGTTTTCTTTGGCTGATGAGGCTGCAGTGGTACCTTTGGTAATGTGCAATAATCAGCCAGAGACAGAAAATGTTATTAGGTAATCTTAGAGACCAAGAGCTGGTTCTCAAAGACACAAGTAATACTCCTTGGGTACTCCTAGAAACATTTGGGGGAGAGAAGTTTGGAGTCCCCACTGCCAGGTTGGGATGTGTCCACAGAATTACTGTTTTGTTACAGTTACTTGGACCTATTTTTAACCTTCAGGTTGGAATAGCCAGAGTTAACTAGATATATACACATGCGTAAGTTCAGTTACTGTATAACTAAAGAGGATAGTCATTTGATAACGCTTCAAATATTTGAAGACAATTATGAAGCCTTTGCTAAATCTGAGAATCCGCAATCCATACCGGTGTTTTATACCAGTGACTTCAGCATTTTCTTCACTGACCCCGGGTCTGTACATTAGACATGTCCTTCACATCAGACTCCCCTGGGACACTTGCTCAAAACAAAAATACATACTCTTTGTCCCATCTTCAGAGATTCCAATTTAGTAGATCAAGGATAGGGGTCATAAATCTCTATATTTTAAACCGATGATTCTTACATCACTGGCCATTTTGTATAGAGGGTTTTGTCTTACTGGTGTCTGCTTTGCAAATATACCATTAGTCAGTTACGCGATTTTCCAGAAGGAAAAGTGTATTCACCTGTTAGGGTCCAACAAAACTGTTGATCATTTCTTTACCCAGATTCTGTCAGTGCGGCCTGGGGATGGCCTGGGCTGTTTATCAGTCTCTCTTGATTTATTACTACTTTGTAGTAAACTAAAATTCATCTGTTTTTTTTTTTTTTTTTTGCATGAAGAACTTTTGCTCTATGCAATCCATACTTGTGTAATTTGTATTTTGAACCTAAAAGGAAAAGTTCCTATTTCCTTTTGATATTGTATATTAATTTGATTCATAGAGATCTTTTAGATTCATCAGGAGTTTAAGGAGTAGACCTGCCATTCTTTGCAGTTTTATATTACATGCATATTATAGAAGCATGTTTCTATGACTTCATAGAAATCGTTAATAGGAATTTCATATGGATTAGCACCAAGAGCAGAGGATCTAGAACTTTATTGGAGAAAGGCTTGCACAGAGGCATGGCATCATTTCATATGCTGCTGTCCCATGTTGCCACAAACTTGGTGTCTTCATACAAAACAAATTAATTATCTTATAATTCTGGAGGTAAGAAGTCCAAAATGGGTCTCTCTAAGGCTAAAATCGACCTGTTGCAGGGCTGCGTTCCTTCTGGAGGCTTTAGGAGAGAACCTGTTTTCTTGATTTTTCCAGTTCCTGGAGGCTGCCTACATTCCTTGGCCCATGACCCCTGCATTCTTTGACTTATAGCTGGTCAGGTCCCAATGTCATCTCTCTGGTCCTGATTCTTCTGCCTCCTCCTTCTTGTGATTACACTGGGTCCTGGATAATCCCCTTTAAAGTTACATGATTAGCAAACTGGATTCCAATGTAGCCTTCATTCCACCTTGCTGATTCACATGACATACCCACAAGTTCCGGGGGTTAGGCACTCTGCCACCACCAGCATCAGTGGTAACAGTTGCCTGATGTCATTAGACATTTCAGATTTCAGAGCCTGTACCCATATAACGACTCACTCCTCCTGGGGGTCCACTAACGGCAGCTGTGATTGAACCCATTTTCGAGACGAAGAATCTGAAGCCGGGAGAGTATGGAAGCTCCCTTCCTGTTGGTTTCTAAGTAAGTGATGGAATGTGACCAGCGCCTGTGTGTTTGATTGCTGGCCCAGCGATCTTTATAATCATTTAAGCAGCAATGAGTTCACCTAATGTCTTATCATCTAACATTGCCCCGTGTTGGTCATAAAACATCATGAAAGACATTGTCAGATACACATTTCTCTGTCACTGCCCTAATCAACAAGCCAAGTAACTTATCAGAAAAGGAAATAAAATTTAATTTTTCAACATGTCCCTGGAGAGCTCCTGTTCCATCCTTGTGACAGCTGCTTTTCTTTTCATTTATTGATTTTTTTTTTCCTTTTGAAGAATTTCAAGATCACTCAAAGGCCAGTCTCAGGTGTTTTTAGAGCTTGATGACCCTCCTACTGTCCTGTTCATTCTGAGATGGACCTTTTATGCATTTGGATGATATACTCTTCGGAATTCCTCCAACCCCCTAGAAACTGAATCTTCCTGACCACCAGGCGATGGAACCGAAATGCAACTGTTTTATGTTTCAAACCATCAAGGTTCCTCTCCATTGTCTCTGCCTAGAATTGCTGCCTTTCCCTCTATTTGGTTTCTTCTCTGTGTCACTGTTTTTTACTTGCCAACTTGTTGATAGCAATTTTAATTCCCTTCTGCCTTTTAAAAAAAACTCCCCTTTCTTGGCTTCCTTCCTTTATTATGTCTTCCATCCTATCCCAGAGACCTTTAGCCGATTTAATAATCTCCTCCATGGAGGCACATACTTAAAGTGCTTTTTTTTTTTTTTCTTTTTCCTCATCAAGCAAAGAGACCAGATTGCATTCACAGCGAGCAATACTTGTGCTTGAGAGCCCTGGATAGGACGATATGAAGACCTGCGGCAGCCTTGTAGGTTCTTGTGTATTGAGGGCACAGGGCTAGGGAGGTTGCGTCACCCCCGTTTGGTAGCCGCGTCCACGGCTGGCCATCGCTTTCCACGTTGCTTCGTGTTGCAATCTGCATTTTGTTTCTTTTTTTTTGCTTCCCTTTTTCCTGTGCCGCCCCTCCACTGGCACATCCCCCCAAGGTCCTCTGCCCTCTTTTCTTTTTCTTAAAAGATTTTTTATTTATTTATCAGAGATAGGGAGAAAGAACACAAGCAGGGGGAGCAACAGGCAGAAGGAGAAGCAGACTCCCTGCTGAGCAAGGAGCGGGGTGCGGGACTCAATCCCAAGACCCCAGGATCACAACTTGACCTAAAGGCAGATGCTTAACCGACTAAGCCACCCAGGCCTCCCTGCCTTCTTTTCTTTTTATTCTGCCCGTCTGTGAGATCGCGTTTCTTCTCATGATGTCTCCTTCAATATAGTCCCAAACATCAAACTCACCGAAACATCGTGTTCTTGACAGAAACTTAGCATACCCAGGACGGAAAACTTCACCAGCGCTATGTGATCTGTTCTCCTGAATTCGTTCACTTATAATTTTGTCCAAGTTACTCCTGTAACATCTTTGTTGGCCCCCTCCCTCCCTAACTATAATAATTTCTCCCCAAATACAGCTATTACTTCCTCGCCTACCTCCACAGTCTCTGCTGCGTTCGGTCATTTCCCCTGCTATCATCCTAGCTCAAAAACTTATTATATGCTGCATGATTGCAATAATCTAACTCAGTGAGTCTCATCCCTGGTTGCACATTAGAATCACCTGGGGGAGCTTTGAAAAAAAAATTCCTATCTGGTCCCAACCTCAGAGATTCTGATTAAATTGGGCTGGGGCGGGACCCAGCCTTGACATTTCAAAAAACAACTCCCCAGGGGATTCTAATATGCAGCCAGCCCTGAGAACTACCAACTAACCTTCAATTTATCCCCCTCTTCAATCTATTTTGCATGTGAGATCATGATTCCAAATGGTTCTTTCTTCATATACACCCACTCAAAAGCCTCAGTTCATTAACACCTATGAGATAATTTTCAAATTCATTAGGTTAACTTCTGCCGACCCATAATCTGGTCCCAATCAACCCTATTAGCATGATTACATGATCCACTAAGATCTCATCTCCTGAACAGGCCTTGCAATTTCCTGCCTTGGTGCACCGTTGACACCCCTTTTCTGTACCCATTTCTGCCTTCTGAGAATATACTCAACATTTCTGTATTTCCAGCCTGAAGCTTTTCGCTTTTTTTCTACCTGATCACGTTCTTCCTTAAAATCCAAATCATTTTCAGTTAATGCTAAACCCCAGGTACTTTGCACCGGAGCCTATAGTTGGCTGAAAGATCAAGCTATTGTAATAGACAGAACAGGTCGGAATCCTAGTTTCTCTGTTTCCCTTTCGTGTGACTTTGGGGTGTCGTGGAGTCTCCCTGAGTTTTGTTTTTCTGACATGTTAAATGAGGGCACCCATCTCCTAGACTTTGCTGAGAATGAGGGCAAGTGGAGTCAAGTATGGAAAATGCCTCACACGGGTGATGTGTGGGGTAAATGTTAGCTATTTATTTATTATTATCAGTGTTTGTGAATATGTGCCATCACCCCAAATAGACTATTGACACTGGAGTAAAATACTGGCTCTTACAAAGTCCTCGTACTCACAATGTCTGTTGTTCCGTGAATATGGCAAGTGTTGCTTGATAAAAACTTCTAAGTATATCTCCAGAATAGATCACATCCTCGGTCCTAAATCAGGACTCAACCGGTATCAAAAGATTGGGATCATTCCCTGCATATTTTCAGACCACAATGCTCTGAAGCTAGAACTCAACCACAAGAGGAAGTTTGGAAAGAACCCAAATACATGGAGACTAAACAGCATCCTTCTAAAGAATGAATGGGTCAACCGGGAAATTAAAGAAGAATTGAAAAAAATCATGGAAACAAATGATAATGAAAATACAACGGTTCAAAATCTGTGGGACACAACAAAGGCAGTCCTGAGAGGAAAATATATAGCGGTACAAGCCTTTCTCAAGAAACAAGAAAGGTCTCAGGTACACAACCTAACCCTACACCTAAAGGAGCTGGAGAAAGAACAAGAAAGAAACCCTAAGCCCAGCAGGAGAAGAGAAATCATAAAGATCAGAGCAGAAATCAATGAAATAGAAACCAAAACAATAGAGCAAATCAACGAAACTAGGAGCTGGTTCTTTGAAAGAATTAATAAAATTGATAAACCCCTGGCCAGATTTATCAGAAAGAAAAGAGAAAGGACCCAAATAAATAAAATCATGAATGAAAGAGGAGAGATCACAACTAACACCAAAGAAATACAAACTATTATAAGAACATACTATGAGCAACTCTACGCCAACAAATTTGACAATCTGGAAGAAATGGATGCATTCCTAGAAACATATAAACTACCACAACTGAACCAGGAAGAAATAGAAAGCCTGAACAGACCCATAACCAGTAAGGAGATTGAAACAGTCATTAAAAATCTCCAAACAAACAAAAGCCAAGGGCCAGACGGCTTCCCGGGGGAATTCTACCAAACATTTAAAGAAGAACTAATTCCTATTCTCCTGAAACTGTTCCAAAAAATAGAAATGGAAGGAAACTTCCAAACTCGTTTTATGAGGCCAACATCACCTTGATCCCAAAACCAGACAAGGATCCCATCAAAAAAGAGAGCTATAGACCAATATCCTTGATGAACACAGATGCGAAAATTCTCACCAAAATACTAGCCAATAGGATTCAACAGTACATTAAAAGGATTATTCACCACGACCAAGTGGGATTTATTCCAGGGCTGCAAGGTTGGTTCAACATCTGCAAATCAGTCAATGTGATACAACACATCAATAAAAGAAAGAACAAGAACCATATGATACTCTCAATAGAAGCCGAAAAAGCATTTGACAAAGTACAGCATCCCTTCCTGATCAAAACTCTTCAGAGTGTAGGGATAGAGGGCACATACCTCAATATCATCAAAGCCATCTATGAAAAACCCACCGCAAATATCATTCTCAATGGAGAAAAACTGAAAGCTTTTCCACTAAGGTCAGGAACACTGCAGGGATGTCCATTATCACCACTGCTATTCAACATAGTACTAGAAGTTCTAGCCTCAGCAATCAGACAACAAAAGGAAATTAAAGGCATCCAAATCGGCAAAGAAGAAGTCAAATTATCACTCTTCACAGATGATGTGATACTATATGTGGAAAACCCAAAAGACTCCACTCCAAAACTGCTAGAACTTGTACAGGAATTCAGTAAAGTGTCAGGATATAAAATCAATGCACAGAAATCAGTTGCATTTCTCTACATCAACAACAAGACAGAAGAAAGAGAAATTAAGGAGTCTATCCCATTTACAATTGCACCCAAAACCATAAGATACCTAGGAATAAACCTAACCAAAGAGGCACAGAATCTATACTCAGAAAACTATAAAGTACTCATGAAAGAAATTGAGGAAGACACAAAAAAATGGAAAAATGTTCCATGCTCCTGGACTGGAAGAATGAAAATTGTGAAAATGTCTATGCTACCTAAAGCAATCTACACATTTAATGCAATTCCTATCAAAGTACCATCCATCTTTTTCAAAGAAATGGAACAAATAATTCTAAAATTTATATGGAACCAGAAAAGACATCAAATAGCCAAAGGGATATTGAAAAAGAAAGCCAAAGTTGGTGGCATCACAATTCCGGACATCAAGCTCTATTACAAAGCTGTCATCATCAAGACAGCATGGTACTGGCACAAAAACAGACACATAGATCAATGGAACAGAATAGAGAGCCCAGAAATAGACCCTCAACTCTATGGTCAACTAATCTTCGACAAAGCAGGAAAGAATGTCCAATGGAAAAAAGACAGCCTCTTCAATAAATGGTGTTGGGAAAATTGGACAGCCACATGCAGAAAAATGAAATTGGACCATTTCCTTACACCACACACGAAAATAGACTCAAAATGGATGAAGGTCCTCAATGTGAGAAAGGAATCCATCAAAATCCTTGAGGAGAACACAGGCAGCAACCTCTTCGACCTCAGCCACAGCAACATCTTCCTAGGAACATCGCCAAGGGCAAGGGAAGCAAGGGCAAAAATGAACTATTGGGATTTCATCAAGATCAAAAGCTTTTGCACAGCAAATGAAACAGTTAACAAAATCAAAAGACAACTGACAGAATGGGAGAAGATATTTGCAAACGATATATCAGATAAAGGACTAGTGTCCAAAATCTATAAAGAACTTAGCAAACTCAACACTCAAAGAACAAATAATACAATCAAGAAATGGGAAGAGAACATGAACCGACATTTCTGCAAAGAAGACATCCAGATGGCCAACAGACACATGAAAAAGTGCTCCATATCACTCAGCATCAGGGAAATACAAATGAAAACCGCAGTGAGATACCACCTCACACCAGTCGGAATGGCTAAAATCAACAAGTCAGGAAATGATAGATGCTGGCGAGGATGTGGAGAAAGGGGAACCCTCCTACACTGTTGGTGGGAATGCAAGCTGGTGCAACCACTCTGGAAAACAGCATGGAGGTTCCTCAAAATGTTGAAAATAGAACTGCCCTATGACCCAGCAATTGCACTACTGTGTATTTATCCTAAAGATACAAACGTAGTGATCCAAAGGGGCACGTGCACCCGAATATTTATAGCAGCAATGTCCACAATAGCCAAACTATGGAAAGAACCTAGATGTCCATCAACAGATGAATGGATCAAGAAGATGTTGTATATATACACAATGGAATACTATGCAGCCATCAAAAGAAATGAAATCTTGCCATTTGCGACAACATGGATGGCACTAGAGTGTATCATGCTTAGCGAAATAAGTCAAGTGGAGAAAGACAACTATCATATGATCTCCCTGATATGAGGAAGTGGTGATGCAACATGGGGGCTTAAGTGGGTAGGAGAAGAATAAATGAAACAAGATGGGATTGGGAGGGAGACAAACCATAAGTGACTCTTAATCTCACAAAACAAACTGAGGGTTGCTGGGGGGAGGGGGGTTGGGAGAAGGGGGGTAGGTTATGGACATTGGGGAGGGTATGTGCTTTGGTGAGTGCTGTGAAGTGTGTAAACCTGGCGATTCACAGACCTGTACCCCTGGGGATAAAAATATATGTTTGTAAAAAATTAAAAAAAAAAAAAAACTTCTAAGTATATCAAGTGCAGTTTAGGTGAGCATGACCTCTAGCCTAGCTGTAGTGCCTTCTGGTGCTGGATGGGCAATAACATAAAAAATTCTGATTCAAAGCTTATCTTTTCCATAGCATAGCTTTTGAAAGAGATAGAAAAACACCTTGAAGTATTTTGAAATGTTTACAGTTCACAAGGTGTAAGTCTAATGTCACTCTTTCAGGCCTCCTCAATATCTTGAAATTCAGCTGAACGTATTTGGTCCATCCGCCAGAATATGACTGTTTATATAATTCTAACAAAAATGGACCAGCAACTGGAGGAGTAATTAATTCTTTTGAGGCCACTCTCCTGATTTTTATGGATTCCTTATCCAGGAAAGCAGTGGCAAGTGGTGCCTTCCTTGTCTGAATACCACCATGATTAAACTCTGTGCAAACAGATTTCCAATGGAATTACATAAGGGACACTCAGGTCACTTTAAAGATCAGCACATCTCACTTCATGAGGTTTTAAGTCATAGAAAGTCTAGGTTAAGATATTTCTCTTTTCCAGTTTATTCTACTGGGATTTTCCTCTTTTTTCTTATGCCATTTTCTCCTAATCCCGATCAGTAGAGCTAATTCTGAAAGGCTAATCCAGAATCAGCTTGCCGTGATGCAACATGGAGGCTTAAGTGGGTAGGAGAAGAATAAATGAAACAAGATGGGATTGGGAGGGAGACAAACCATAAGTGACTCTTAATCTCACAAAACAAACTGAGGGTTGCTGGGGGGAGGGGGTTTGGGAGAAGGGGGTGGGATTATGGACATTGGGGAGGGTATGTGCTTTGGTGAGTGCTGTGAAGTGTGTAAACCTGGTGATAAAAATATATGTTTATAAAAAATAAAAAGTTAAAAAAAAAAAAAAAAAAAGAAAATAAACATTATAACGATTGACATAAAATTCTGCCCAAAAGCCAGAAGCAATCAGTCCTAACATTCAGCACACACTATTATGGACTGAATTGTGTACCCACTTCTCCCACTCAGATTCTGCTATTGAAGCCCTATCCCCCACCATACGTGCATTTGGGGATAAGGCATTTTAGGAGTGATTAAGGCTAAAAGAGCTAATAAGGGTGCAGCCCTAATTCTATAGGATTGATGTTTTATAAGAAGGGGAAGAGACCCCAGCAATCTCTTCTCCTCACAGAGGAAAAGCCACAGGAAAACAGTGAGTAGTCTGCTTCCCTGAAGCCAGGAAGAAAGAACTCACTGGAAACCAGTCCCAATACCTTAATCTTGGACTTTCCAGCCTATAGAACTGTGAGAAAATACCTTTCTGCTGTTTAAGCCATTCAGTATGTGTGATTTTGTTGTACACTGATACACACATCTGTAGTCACATTGATACACACACAGCAAATGCAAAAATTTCAAAGCCTTGTTTTTTGGGAGGAATATACCTGATTTCTTGTCCTCTTCCCCTCACTGCCCGTCAGCCACGGCTCTTAGCCCTGGCCTGGCCTCCTTGACTCAGTCACCGTGACCCTAAGATTTTACCATCGACCACAGTAAACTTTAACAGTCCCATATATAAAGTTTTCCTATTAAACCTAGAGTACAATGAGGACACAGCCATCCATAACCCTGGGGAAAGTTTTCCTGGATTGCTGCATTTTCCCATCAACTCATTGTTAACCCTGTAGGTACTGGATCTTCATGACCCTTTGAGGGATTTCTGAACTTCAGAATCTTTTCAGATATGCTATCGACCTGCATGTCATCTTCAACATTAGATGAAACTTATTTCCATCTCTTGTTCACGTGGGGTCATTATTGTGATATGCTGCTAATGCAGTTAGGGCCGTACAGAGATAGATGTTGGAATTTCATTTTCTTTATTTGATTCCAGTATGATCAACATACAGTGTTACACTGGCTTCAACAATTCTACCCATCACTCCAGGCTCATCACAACGAATACGCTTCGTAATCCCCAACACCCATTTCACCCATCCCCCAACACCCTTCCTCTCTGGTAAACACCAGATTGTTCTCTGTAGTTCAGAGCTTGCTTTTTGTTTGTTTGTTTGTCTCTTCCTTTGTTCGTTTTGTTTCTTAAATTCCACATATGAATGAAACTATATGGTATTTGTCTTTGATTTATTTCACTTAGCATTATAACCTCCAGATCCATCAATGATGTTGCAACTGACAAGATTTTATCCTTTTTTATGGCTGAGACATACGCCATTGTAGGGATACCACATCTTCTTGATCCATTCATCAGTCAATGGACACGGGATGCTTTCAAAATCTGGCTATTGTGAATAATGCTGCAAAATTCATAGGGGTGCCTATATCTTTTCAAATTAGCATTTTCATGTTCTTTCAGTAAATACCCAATAGTGGAATTACTAGATCATACGGTGATTCTATTTTTAATTTTTTGAGGAAACTTCATGGTCTTTTCCACAGTGGCTGCAGCAGTTTGCATTCCCACCACCTGTGCAAGAGGGTTCCTTTTCCACCATATCCTCACCAACACTTGGTGTTCCCTGAGCTTTTTATTTTAGCCATTCTGACAGGTGGAAAGTACTATCTCATTGGGGTTTATTTGCATTGCCCTGTGGATGAGTGAGTCTGGTCATCTTTCCATGTGTGTGTTGGCCATCTGGAGGTCTTCTTTAGAGAAATGTCTGTTCATGTCTTCTGCCCAGTTCTAAATAGTTGGGCTTTTTTGTTGTTTTTATTTGTTTGTTTGTTTGTTTGTTTTGGTGTTGAATAGTATAAGTTGTTTGTAGATTTTGGATACTAATCCCTTATCAAATATGTCATTTACAAAATATCTTCTCCTATTCCACATATTATCTTTTTGTTTTGTTGACTGTTTCCTTTGCTGTGCAGAAGCTTTTATTTTGATGTAGTCAAAATAGTTTATTTTTGCTTTTTTTCCCTTTTTCTCAGGAGACATATCTAGAAAGAAACAGAGAAATTACTGCCGTACTCTCTTCTAGGATATTTGTGGTTTCAGTCTTATACATAGGTCTTTAATCCATTTTTAGTTTATTTTTTGTATGGTGTAAGAAAGTGGTCCAGTTTCATTCTTTTATATTTAGCTGTCCAGTTTTCCCAACACGATATCTTGAAGAGACTGTCTTTTTCCCAATGCATACTTTTGCCTTATAATCCTTTGTCAAAGGTTTATTGCCCATGTAGATGTGAGTTTATTTCTGGGCTCTCTCTATTCTGTTCCATCTGATCTGTGTCCATTTTTGTGCCAGTACCATACTGGTTTGATTACTACAGTTTTATAGTATGTCTTGAAATCTGTGATTGTCATACCTCCAGCTTTGTTCTTCTTTTCCAAGATTGCCTTGGCTTTTCAGGGTCAGATGTTGGAATTTTAATAACACATTCTTACATATTAACACTTACTATATGTCAGTGACTGCTTTAATCCTTTTGCATATGTTAGCCCATATAATCATCTAAAGTACAGTTTTAAGGTAGGTGCTATTATTGTCCTCATCATATAGACAAGGAGACTGAAGCACAAAAAAATGTCCTTAGGGGTAGTAAGGGGAGAAGCTGGTATTTGAAATAAAGCTGGATGGCTCTAGAGCCCAAACATTCAACTTTTACTGCCTCTACTGAAGACAGAGCTGTGACTACAACCGGGGCCAAACAGTAGCTATTGCCCAAGAATATACTTCCTTGCAAAATTCTTTGATGTAAGCTAATATTAGATAGTTGACTCTTTTTCATTAATGCCATGCAAAGCTGATACACATACATCAGCTTCTGGGGAGTATCATGGAAGTGCATTTCTGCAAAATAATTGAGTGACTCAAAAGCTGGAGCAGTCCTCTCCCCAGTAGAGGGCACAATCTGCAATATTGTTGTCTTCTGAATTTTTATATGGATTCTTTGACCTGTGAGGGCAATGCAAAGCCTATCTATAATTGCAGCATGCCTAATGTGCTGGGTCACAAGGAGTGCTATGCTGTGGACAGCTCAGAACTTCAAAAATACCACACTGCCCAGTGCTCAGATCTTGGTTTCTGATACCATTCTCCTGTAAAAGGAACAAAGGTTCTTTGGAGAAATGACTGAGTCTAAGACTGGGGCCGTAAATATACAAGATAAGCTTGAATCATCTTGTAGTGCCAGAAAGTAAGAAAGTGCTAAAAACAAAACAAAGCAACAACTAAAAACCCACACACAATCACTGGGGAATTTCAAAGAGATACGGGAAACATCTAAAAGAGCTCCCAATAGCCAAAGTTGGAATAGTTGGCACAAAAAAGTCAGGTAGTATTAGGTCATAACCAAAAGTATAAAATAAATATCTATGAGCCCATACTGATGAAAATAAATGAGAGAGTAAATAAATAAATGGGGGGAAAGACATAAATTTCCTACATGAAAGGTTTCCAAATAAATTATACAGATAGTTCATCCTGAAAGAGATAGAGTATAACTCCTTACTTCTTAACTGTGGATTGTTCATAGTGACTTCCCTCTAAAGAGGACAGTATTGAAAGCATGATTTCACAGTGGGAAAACCAGAAAAACACGACCTCATCCAGCTGATCAGGGTCACCATCAACAGTGGTAAGTCAGTGATAGTCTGTATCGTGGGTAGATGAGATGAAACTGACCTTTGTGATCTTCCCCCATTCCTCCATTCTAATCATGAGGAAAATGTCAGACAAATCCCACTTGAGGGACATTCTGCAAATTATCCAACTGGTACTTCTCATAACTGTCAAGGTCATTAAAAAAAAAAAAAAAAGAAAGAAAGAAAAGTCCGAGAAATGGTCACAACTAGGAGGAACTTAAGGAGACAGGATAGTCAAGTGTAATATGGTATCGTGGATGGCATTCTGAAAAAGAAAAAGGACATTATATAAAAACCAAGGGAATCTGAACAAAGTATGGATTTTAGGCAGCAATAATGTTATCAGTATTGGTTCAAAGACAAATGTACTATTCTAATTTAATAGGTTAAAAATAGTCAACCAGATGTGAGGTACATGGGATTTCTCTGTGTTGTCTTCATAGTAGTTCTATAAATCTACAACTATTCTAAAATAGTTTTTTTTTAATGACATCACTTTATTGCCCAGGCAGAGTTGCCAAGATGTGGTCACAAGACCACTCAAGCTCCAGCTCCTCAGATTCAGGTGTATCCAGCCTTTTCCCACCCTTCTCCATTGCTCTCCATCCAGGAGGCCATGACTTGAGTGCAGCCAGCCACAAATTCCTGCGGTCCTTGGCTCCTACTTTGTGTTTTCCATAGTTCTGATGTCCTCAACATTATTGATGTGATTAGACACTTAGGCCCCATATAATTTGTGTTTCTCATGAATACCTCCCCACCTCATTTCTTTATTTGTGGCTCTGATATCACAACACCTTCTTTTCCACCCAAACAAGATTTAACTCCAACTGTTGACTCCATTTTGATCTAGCTTTCTGCTGCCCTGTTTCAGTTTGAAATGCCAGGACCCACATTTTACAACCTAGATAAGAATACTGGTCATTTTGAAAAGCTTTGGATCATGGAAGGCATGGCCATATCCTCCTTCTTTTTTTTTTTTTTTTTTGCCTCTTACATCCACTCCTGTAATGACCATTTTCTAATCCAACAATAAAAGGTGCTGGCTGCCCCATGGTGTCCCATGAGGCAGAGCGTGCGTGTGTGCCCACACACAGTGACAAAATATGGTCATCATTTTTTTTTTTAGATTTTATTTATTTATTTGATAGAGAGAGATCACAAGTAGGCAGAGAGACCGGCAGAGAGAGAGAGAGAGGAGGAAGCAGGATCCCTGCTAAGCAGAGTGCCCGATGCGGGACTTGATCCCAGGACCCTGAGATCATGACCTGAGCCGAAGGCAGAAGCTTAACCCACTGAGCCACCCAGGTGCCCGGTCATTATCTTTTTTTTAATTTTAATGCCATCCAGAGAAAATTACTCCATCTCAATCTGCCTGACTCCATAGCATGACAGCCCAAAAGTGTTCTTAGAGGTTGTGAGATGGGTCACAGGTAATATAATTGCAAAAACTAATGTTTGTGTTGATGATCTACTTTCCAAAGAGGAAGCAGTGTAGATTTAAGATTATCACTCTGTAGGATTGTTCTCACCATAGTGGAGGGGAGGCCAAAAATTGTAGCAAGCAATCTTACTGTAAGCAAGTCAAGCACACCACCATGATTCAGAGGAACTACATCAAGAGTCTCGCTTTTCACTTTGATCCATAGCTTCTAATCTATGGAGAACCTACAAGGCATCATGGGTTCTGCTCACTCACCTGCTCAATGGCCATAGATGTTGTACTCCGGGCGTTTGAGGCTTCCCCCATGGTGGCCCTGCTCATGATCCCTATAGAAAATCCTCCCCCCATTACAGAGCTTTCTGTCCCTTCTGGCCAAACACCCAGAAGACACTCAGACTTTTGCCTTCTTCCTCTCTTCCCTTCAACCAGCACAGATCATCAGCCATGTCCTTTCTACTCACATCCACAGAGTGTGTGTGTGTGTGTGTGTGTGTGTGTGTGTGAGAGAGAGAGAGAGAGAGAGAGAGTGTGTGAGAGAGGTGGAGGCTGGGTGGGTGACAGATTGGCTGTTTGTGCAGAACAAGCATCTCACTCACCCAAGCTGGGCCTCTGGGTGATGCTGAAGGAGTCTCTGGGACCAGCCTCGCCTTGAGTAGCACCAGCAAATAATTGCCTTTTGTTGCCTCAACCCATGGTAAGTGCTGTTCTGCCAAGAGGAGGGGGTCCTTCATGCCATATGTGAATGAACACTGCTCTTGTTTGCATTTTAACCTGATTTTCAAGAAGGCCAAAAGGAAGTGGCAGGGCCCCAGCAATCTTGCTTCATCCCTGGCATACCCATCAGAGGAGGCCCTGCCTGGGAACTTCATCTAGCCTGTAGATCACAGAAAAAAGCTCAAGAATTCATGGTCTAGGTCCCTATATTGAAATGCAATTGTTTTTCCTTCTGCACAGATCTGATCTATTCCTGAAGGGCTCCATTACTGAGATGGACATACCCCTTCCTCCCCTCTGTACCTCATCTTCTCTTCCTCACCGGATGGCTTCTTCTCCAGCTACATAGAGCCCATGCACTCTGCACCGTCCTTGTCCCTGAATAGAATTACTGTGATGCGTCTGCCCTGACTGTAGCCATTTGTGTTGCTGTGGATCTCTCTTGCAGAAGTCCTTCTCTCGACTTTCCTTTGTCTCATCACATCGTCTGCTCTTCCCAGACTTTGCATTCAGGGCTGCTTACTTCTGCATGGATAACTGACCCAACACAGAGACATTGGCTTTGTGTGTTTTCTGTAGAGTGTCGAAGGGCTGATTTGTATTTGCCACCCAACACATTTTCCTCCAGGTTGCTCCTGTGGCTAAAACAATTCTAAAAGCTTTAGGGTTATGTTGTCATCTCTCTTTCCAGATCTGACCTTCTATCTGGAAATTCAAAATTACTACCCTCTTTAGTTCAGATACAGAAAGGAGGTCTTTTAATGCTACCTGAGAGGAGAGCCATTAAGTTTTTGTTGGCCTTTGGCATTATATCCTAGGTGAGCATAGCATATAGCCTAGCCTTGCAGCAGGGCACAGAGGAAATAAGACATAAGGGAGTTAAGATTGTTAGAGGAAAAGGGGTCATGGTGAGCACTTAAAAAACATTATTAGTCAAATGAACAAAACAGAGTGCAGCAAGTGCTCTAGAGTCCCATGAAATTGGGCAAGAATTGTAATGCCTCTAGAAGAATTGTCTGCAGAGTACAAAATAGTTGTGAAGCTCCTTTCCTACACAGTGACGCAAATACAACTCCAAAAACACACAACTGCAAGGACCCTTGGTCTAAGAACAAACCGCATTTCTGTACATTGGCATGATCACATGCCTTGAAGGCTAACGAGATCATAAAAACAGGTGAAGATGAGATTTTAGATTAATCGTGTATTTATTCAGCTGTCTGTCTTTGTCTTCCAGCTTTCATTTTTCTTACCCTCATGGACTTGAGAAATGATCCCTGCGGTCCCTTCAGATTTTCAGATAGTGTGATTCTAAGAAACACTTTATCAGGGCTGCTCACAATGGGTGAAGATCATTTGTTACTCAACAACCAGGAGAGTGATCTGCTCTGAGTTTAACCTCCGCTTTCTGCCCTGATCAGTCCTCATAGATGTGCCAGAGTGTAGTGAGTCGGCAGTAGAAAGCCATCAGGAGGAAGGGAGAAGAAACAAACCAGACAGCCACCAAAAGCAAACTCAAGTCCAACTGTAATGTGTGCTTGGGCTGAGACTAGAAATAACCCACAGCCCGACCCCAGTTTTCTTCCCAATCTCCCAACCCTGCTCCGTGCTGCACTGTGAATGGTCTTTGGCATGTGTGTGTGGACACCCTAACCTGTACTTCCAAGCTCTGTCCACCATCCCTTCTTCCACCCACCCCGCCCCTGGGTGGCTTCTCATGCTTGGACTGATGGCTTCCAGGGGCCTGGGCTACCCTAAATCAGAGAGACCTGTGGAGAAGGCCTAGCAAGAGACCATCATACCCTGGTGAGCCGGGAACTCTAATGTCCACGTCCTGGAAAAATGGTAGAAAAGGACAGGCTAGGGCTCCAGTAACATAACCGCTTAGCCCCTGGACTGCTCACCTCGATGGGAGCAATACAGCCAGGACACAGCTGGAGAAGGGGCCTCCAAAATGCTGGCCCCACGTCCTAGATTGAATCAGTATACCCCTACTTATTCTTTAAAAAAAAGTGGAACTGTAGTTGTTCAAACATATCCTGGTCATGCCATGTATTAACTGATATAACAAAGGTGGCACACATATCAAATCTAAAAAATTAAAAAAAAAAACCTGGTGGCAGATAATATAGAATTTTTTTCTACCTTAAAGCTAAAGAAAAGTAGGACTGATGAGCCAGTGTGAATGATTATTACTGAACAATTACATATTTCTACATACTACATACATTTATATATCCTATATTTAGATGAATACATATTGCTAATATTTGATCGTAGCTCTGAGTGCAGAATTACTTTATTTGAAATGAGATCCCACAGCCAAACAATAGAAATCTCACCCTGGAGCAACAGGGCAACCGGCCAAGCCTCCATATTGTGTCCCTCAGCTTAAATTTCTTGTGGCTTCCAGCTCTATTTCTGGGAAAGAACGGGCTAGATTATCTCTAAATTCCTTTCTAATGCTGTGATTCTCAGATTCAAATTCAGCGAACACTCAAGTGGCACTTGCTGCTCGCGCCTTGCCAGGCCTATCCACGGATCGTCCATCAGTTTAGCCTTTTCTGGGAAATGCCACGCACCCACTTAGAGGCGAGGACGTGAACACGCAGGAAAGCAAAAGGACCGGGTATAGATCTAATGGCTGTGACTACACAGAGGTGCTCCTTGAGCACAGCTCCTGTACCCCCAGGTCCAGAGGCCGTCCCGCTGCAGCATGGCAGCATCCAAGTTACAGGTACCACAGCCCCCCACAGAGCAGGCTTTCTGAAGAAGAAGGCCTTGTCCATGGGTGCACTAACAGTGCCAAGGGCAGAGCCTGGGATGTTGCCAGCACTCAAACAGCACTGCTAGTGGAACAAACCAACACATACAGAGCTGTTGGTAGCTACCCACCTCCAAACGAGAGTGAAATAGTTGACATCCACACTTTGTTTCTAAGTTTACCTCTGTTTTCTACAACATTCTGAGCCACAGTCAACACAAAGCCTGGCTTTGTGGGATGAGTTCCTCTCCCGCTTTGAGGATTTGCCTATTCAGTTAATATTTTTTTAAAGGACGTTTTCTCTCAACGTTCTCCTGTCTATATCCATCTGATGCGACCCTGGCCAATCTTTTTTCTGACTTAACAGTATCAGGGTTTAATACATCTATCTGGTAGAGAAAACACTGTTAGGGTAAAAAATTGATAGCTTCTCTGCTATGAATACAGCCAAATTTTATCAAAACCGTCAGCTACTCTCCTATTTGTTTTATACTTACTTTAATTTCTTTCAGAGGCTCAGAGCTTTAGAAGAATCTTCAAGATAATCCAGGCCATTATTTCCCTCAATGGGTGCAGATGCTAATGTGATTCGTAAGAGAACTTTTAGGTGGAATCTAAGCAAAGAGTATTTTTTCCTAGTAATTAAATTTTCTGATATCCATATTTGTTTTGAATATATTTTTCTATTTTTTTTAATTTTTTCAATTTATTTATTTTCAGAAAAACAGTATTCATTATTTTTGCACCACACCCAGTGCTCCATGCAATCTGTGCCCTCTATAATACCCACCACCTGGTACCCCAACCTCCCACACTTCTAGTAGTTAGTAGTTTTCTAATAATTAATATTTTCCTTCAATGAGTAATCAAAGACTACATTCACACACGTACCTATGTATTTGTAGATCTGTATCTGTGTACCTCTAACTGTAGCTGTAGGTCTAGCACACTAAACCTGAGACATTATGAATATTATTTTATTGTTAGGTCAAGGCTCTAGTGGGCAGTGTTCATTTGTGTTTAAAAGATTAACAAGGGCACCCGGCTAGCTCAATCTGGTAGAGTGTGCAACTCTTGATATTAGGGTTGTGAGTTTGAGCCCCACGTTGGGCATAGACATTACTTAAAAATAAAAGGCTAAGGGATTTAAAGAAATAATGGACAAATTAAAGAAATGGTAAAGTAATAATAATATAGATGGTCCTCCAATAAGTCAGAAGTCATGAAGAGAGCAACTAAGTTTGCAAAACATTTTGCTAATCCAGCCACATCATTTTTTGACGAAGGCACAGGGAGGTGAAATGACTTGCCTGCGGCCCCAGGGTTAATTAGGAAGACGAGGACCAGACTCTAAGTCTCCAGGTTCCAGGTAATTTGTTCACATCCGTAGTGCCCCACTTTCAGATTCTGAGCATCATTAACCTGCTCTTATATGATTCATATTATGAATAAATTTTTATCCACTACTGACAAATGCATAAGATTCTAACTTTCCTAATTGAAGTTTCAAAGACAGAAAAGCCCTCTGGTTCCCTCCAAGGAAAAAGCACTCTCAGGTATAATTACAGTTTGTGTTTATAATGCGCCTTTCATTAGGGAACCTGAATGAACTTTAGAAAATTGATCTGATGACTGCTATTATCTTGTTTTATACATTGGGAAACAATGACCCAGACAGGTTAAGTGAATTGTCCAGGGTTGGCCAGAATGTCAATCATTGAGAATGAGACAGAATTAAATCTCTAATCTCCCCTCCCCGCCCCCACCTCTGTGGGCTTTGCCTTTCCCGTTCATCCCCTAGTCACTTGCCAGATTTTGAATTACAGGGAGCTCCATTAAATGGGATTCTAGTCTAAGACTCTGCTTTGTACCTTCGCACAGTACGTGTGGTAAGTGTCCAATCTTAGGGTTTCCTCTTTTAATAGCCTTGCTTGTTTTTATTAATGGAGTGTATAAGTGGGCTTAAATCTGTCATTCCTTATTCTCTTTGGTTGTTGAAAAATGATTCTTTGTCCTACGGAAGTTCTTTGTCCTGCCTGTTCCTACACAGGAGGGGAAATAGCTGCCACTAGGAGTCAGATGGGTCACACGCTGAGATGTTTACATTCTCCTTGCTCAGAATTCCTAACTCAACCACCGATCTCGCTCCTGGTCCAAAGAAATCGATAAGTAAATTCATTGTTTGAGTCATTTATTTCCTACTTTCTCACAGTGGGTCATACAGTATATGTGGCCTTTGGTTGACCACAGGAGGTCAGCTTCTATTGATCTGGTGTCCTTCAAATGCCCTCTAGTGGCTGAGGGCCCACATGGGCTGCTCCATTTTCCCTTGTGTGAAACACCAAGGTCTCTGAATAAATGGGAGAGCTACCCTTTGAAAACATGCATCTGAAGCACCCTGTGTGCATATTAAAGAGCTTAGCCTTCTCCTTTGCTCCTTTGGCCAAGTAAGCAATCTCCCCAGTAGCCAATGCGGCCTCCAGAATACCCACTTTAGGTGCCCATCTTATGCCGCACACTCTTATGAGTCCATTGTGTATATACAATCTCTGTGTTGGTTTCTTAGTGTTACATAACAAAGTTGCACAAACTGAGTCAGGGATTTATTCTCTTACAGTTCTGGAGCGTGGAAGTCCAAAATCAGGGTGTCGGGAGGGCCATGCTCTCTCTGCAGGCTCTAGGGGAGGATCCTCTCTTGCTCCTCCCAGCTTCTCTTGGCCCCCGGCATTTCTGGACTCGTGGAGCCTAATGCCAGCGTCTCCCTCTTTTTGATCTTCCTAGAGCTGTCTTCCCTCCATGTCTTTGTCTTCACGTGGTGTTTTCCTCTCTGTGTATGTCTCGGTCCCAGGGTCCCTCCTCTCAGAAGGACACCAGATGTATTAGATCAAGGCACACTCTGAACTCCCCTTAACCGATTACATCTACACGGACCCTATTTCTAAATAAGGTCACATGCACAGGTACTGGGGATTAGGAGTTCAATACACTTTTGGGGGGCATACAGTCCAGCTCCTAGCAGTGCTTTCAGAGAGGAATTGTCCCCATGCCAGATGAAAAACTTCGAGGTACGGAACAGTTTTCACCCTGTGGCCCAAAACAGCTGAAAACGAGAGAGTAGATCGGTCCAGTCTGAAGGCCAGCTCCGCTTCAGGGCCTGTGGGGGAAGGGAAAGTGTGTTAATGGGGCCTGGTAATGAGGGGTGCTGTTCTGACATCTGAGTTCGTTATAAAGGAAATCACAAGGTCTAGAAAGAACATTCGGTGATGCAGAGCGAGGAACAAAATGCTAAGTGCTAGCATCCTCGGAGTCCTTACCAAGCTCCAGGCAGCACCTCGCTGTACCTGAAGTCCTTTACCTTCCACAGCGACCCTGACAAAGGCGCCCCCTACCCGTCTTATGCATGAGGGAGCCGAGGCAGTGGGGTCATGTAAACCAGCGCAGGTCTCATCAGTGCGTCCGAGGGCCAGAATTCAGCCCCAGAAGTCTGATACCAGCGTCTAGTTATCATAATGCCGGGATTGGAGTTTCCTGACGTTCTCTTTTTCCAGCCCTCCAAAATAATTGTTTCATAGGTATTGATTTTTGTCTCCAGTTGTAAAATGTAAGCTTAAAATACAAGCTTGTGGAGAGCGGCACTGAAACCTTTCTACTCTGGACCCTTCCCAGTGTCGGGTGCTGTCAGAGCTTCCGGAAGGAACTGAGTTCTGGGGTGCAACCTGCTTCGTGCCCGCCGTGCTATTAAAATGAATTAGGCCGAATCCTGGGGTCTCACGGAGCACCCTGGAAAATGACCCCTTCCCACTTCCCAGTCCAGCAAAGAAACGTCATATAGTCCTTAGAAACACGTGCAAGTGAAACACCAGCCCCCCTGGAAGATTCGGTCAAAGACGCGTCCGAACAAATCTGCTATGAGGACGTGCCTTCTCCCTAGCGAAATCCTCTCCAGAAATGTGCGGCTGCTCTGCTCGGAGGTGTGTGTCTTGAGTGCCGGGATCAGCCCTCACTTAATGCCATCACTTGCACCGAGCTGTGAATCCTAGACCCATCATTACAACTAACTCTTAGGAGGAACCTGAGACTCATTTGATCAAGTGCCAAAGGAGGTGAGATGCTGCAGATCTATCCCTTGCCTCTGCCCTGCAAAAATTCTAAATAATCTGAGAAGAAATTCTTCCAGTTCCATTTTGGAGGTCTTAGAAACCATGCTGATGGAGCCTTCCACTGGGCTGCCTCGGGCCTTGGAAAACAGCCAGCTTCTCTCTCGGCTGGAGTGTGTGCACAGCTTCAACCCCGGGTGCCGTGGAAGAAGAAAGTGCCCTGCTCGGTGCTATATGTGGATGTGTAAATTACAGCAGACGATGCACTTAGCAATTATGTTCTTTGCATACATAAGCAGGAACAACAGCTCCCAAACTGCCAATATCCTTCTCAATTCTCACAGAATGACTATGTGTCACACGGTCACGCAGCAGGGGGCCTGGAAATGAGATGAAGGAATGGCACAGTATGAAGTTTCAATTTTGGAGACGCACCCCTCCTGCGGTAGAGAAGAAGCAAACCAGAAAAGCCTCAGACAGACGGCAGGACAGCCTGGCCACGCGCCCCCACCCTCCTGAGGGTAGAAATGGGATGCGGAGGAGCCTGGAGGAAGCGGGGACGGGGCTGGGGACAGAGATGCTCCTGGGGTTCCGTGATTACCTGGAGGAGCCAGGCTATGTGGTCGGAGGCTCTCAGGAAGTAACTGAAGCTTCACCGCACATTTCAGGTGGCTGGAGGGGACAGGCAGGCAGAGAGCGCAGAGGAGGAAAGGGAGTCTGCTAGGAACGCTGCAGAGGGCAGCTCCCCCCCACCATGCCCAGAGGGGAACTCTGCTGCATCTTATGCAACTGTTGCTAAGCAGGAAGAGCTAAGCCTCCTCACTCTTCAGGAAGAAGCTGAAAATCCTTGGGCGGAGGAGACGTTGGTGTGGGTGTGAGCCCTTTCTCAATTGTGTAACCCTTGGCAGCAAATTTAAATGTAGCCAACGTAACAAAGGCAATTTCACAAATCAAATTATTTTAAAACGTCAGATTTGTATCGGTTATTTATGCTAAGTAACAAACAACCTCAAAACTAGTGGCTGAGAGCCGCCTTTCTAATTCTCCTTCCACTGAGCGATTTCCTTCTGATCTGCGTGGCACCTGCTGAGGCGTCTGGGGCTGGTGGATCCATTTCCAGAGTAATGACTCCCTCCCCACGTATCCAGCACCTCTGCCTCTCTGCTCCTTGCCTCTCTCTCTGTCTCTGTCTCTGTCTCTCTCCCTGTCTCTCAGCCTCCAGGGCCTCTGCGTGTGCTTGGCCTTCTCACGGCATGGTGGGCTCAAGAAGCTGGACATGCACGTGGCAACCAGCTCCCAAGGGGCAGACGACAGAAGCTTCCGGCCCAGTTAAGAACCATGCTCGGAACTTTGACAGCATCACACTCATCCTGTCCTCTTTTTCAAAGCAGTCACGGTGCTTCCCTAATCTCAAGGAGGCAGAGAAATGGACTCCATCTCTTGATGAGAAGTGGCAAGTTCACACCTCATGAGAGCACCTGGGATAAGAAATGCAGTTTCATGCATCTTTGGAAAATGCATTCTGCCTCAAGGTCAAACCAAACTCCTGTGAAGTGAATACGGTCTGCAGCCCACCTGTTTGCCCTCTTTCAGATCCAGAGCACCCACTGAGGCAGTGAGAGCGTGTGTTCTGAGACCAGATTGCCTGGGTTCAATCCTAGGCCTGTCGCTTACTCGCTGTCTGAGGCCTCTTGGGCAACTGACTTCACTTCTCTGGGTCTTAGTGTCTTCTTCTGGTATCGCAATAGTATTGTGCCTATCTCCCTATTAGGCTAAGGGACTTAATACTTGTCAAATGGTTAGAACAGAGCTTTGCACAGAATGCATGCTCCGTGAGTAATAGTGCATGTGTTTGCTAGGGCTGCTTTCATGAAGTACCAGGAGCAGCAGCTCAGATAAGAGAAATGTATTGTCTCACTGTTTTGGAGACCAGAAGTCCTAGATCAAGTTGTTTGCAGGGATGGTTCCTTCTGAGGGCTGTGGAGGAAGCATTCATACCAGGCTTCTCCCCTGCCTTTCCCCTGTGCCCCTTCACACTGCCGCTGTGTGTGACTGTGTCTGTGTCTAGATTTCCCCCTTTATTGTAAGAACATCGGTCATATTGGATTAGGACTGCCGCAATTACTTTAACACGGTTTCCTCTGTAAAGATCATATCTCCAAATCTCCAAATAAGGTCATACTCTGAGATACTGAGGGATAGGACTCTAACATATCTTTTTGTTGTTGTTGTTGTTGTTGTTTGGTACAAAGTGGTGGTTAAGGTCTCTCTCTCTCTCTCTCATTTTAAAGATTTTATTTATTTACTTGACAGAGATCACAAGTAGGCAGAGAGACAGAGAGAAGCAGCCTCCCTGCTGAGCAGAGAGCCCATCTTGGGGCTTGATCCCAGAACCCTGAGATCATGACCTGAGCCAAAGGCAGAGGCTTAACCCACTGAGCCACTCAGGTACCCTGTGTCTCTCTTTTTGAGAAATGCAATTCAACCCGTAACAGACAGGATTGCTGAGATTCATTCATGCAATAGATATTTCTGGCATGGCTAGATCAGATATACTGAGCCACATACTGTGCACTAAAGAGATCTAAAACATATGTGTGTGTGTGTGTGTGTGTGTCTTTTGTTCTCCCAGAGATTGGAGTTACAACACATAGGAAACATGGAGTACTATTACAGGGGTATAAATGATCAAATACTATGCAAATGACAGAGGAAGTGTTCTGGCGAATTTTGGAGGAAAGAGAGATTGTGTATGTTGTGAGCCCAGATGAGACTGACCACATAGACACAAGGAGGCTTAAGAAATGCTTCTGATAACTGGTCTTCTTAACCACACCTGACTGATTGACCCTCTGGCTCTGCCATGAGCATCCCTGGACTTTCCCAGAACGCACACTCTGCTCTGGAACCACCCCCAGAGCCTTCTCACAAACCACAGTGACTAAACCCACAGTCTGACCCAGACACGTTCTTTGGGACCACAGAGAAGCTTTTATGGCTAAGTCACACATTCCCAGATGTGGGCCCTGACCCTGTGCTACCAAATGCAGACATTTAGGAACAGTCTTAGAAAGGGGAGTACTGGGCACCTGGGTGGCTCAGTGGGTTAAAGCCTCTGCCTTCAGCTCAGGTCATGATCCCAGGGTCCTGGGATCGAGTCCCGCATCGGGCTCTCTGCTCAGCAGGGAGCCTGCTTCCCCTTCTCTCTCTCTGCCTGCCTCTCTGCCTACTTGTGATCTCTCTCTCTCTGTCAAATAAATAGAATCTTAAAAAAAAAAAAAAAAGAAAGAAAGAAATAAAAAAGAAAGGGGAGTACTCAGGGTCCCCTGGGTGGCTCAGCTGGTTAAGCATTCAGCTCTTGATTTTGGCTCAGGTCATGATCTCATTGTTGTGGGACTGGGCCCGGTGTCTGGCTCATGTGCGGGGCCTGGTGCCTGCTTGAAATTCTCTCTCTCCTCTTCCTCTGCCTTTCCCCCTACTCTCTGCATGTGCTCCCCCCACCATGGCCAAAAAAAGAGGGGCTGGAGTACTCAGGCAAGACTCTGCCAATGAGGTGGAATTCTAAGTAGGATCTAAAGACTGGAAGTTTCCATCAGAAACAGAGGGTAGAAAAGAGGGCCTCATTTGGGGGGTGGGTCGTAAGGAAGCACTCAGAAGCAGGGTGGTACACACTCAGAGGATGTGAGAAAGTGGGTTGGACTGACTCACAGGCGGGCTTCATTTGGGAACACAGTAAGGGAGAAGCATAGAAGGGTCTACCTGGCTCCTGGAGGGCAAAATCGGATCTTACTCTCTCATGACGCCTCCTGCACAAATTCTTAGCCTCCCTCCCTTCTCCACCTGCTCCCCTTAGACACCCCAACCGCGGCTACTATAGCATCATTGTTTGGTTTGATCTGTCCTTAATGACCAGAACCATCTCCAAAGACTGAGCAGTGCAAGCTGAGTGATGCCATTTGAGAAGAACCACTCTAGGCATGACTCATGGCGTACCCCTGGGTGACAGGGAAGGGCCCAGAGGCAATGTGTCTGGTTCTTCTGTTAGAGCCTGTGATGTCTGTGTTTCAGAGTGCCAAGACGAGACCCCCTGCCTCAGTTACAGCTGACGCACTAACTCGTATGATACAAAGCAGAATGAAAGAGAGCTGAATGCTCAAATGCTGGATTTGTTGTTTGGGTTTGTTCTCTAGTGCCATGATTTGCCACTCATAAAAGCATCTACTGTCAATCTCCAGGGGACACCTTGCCCCTAGACACAAAATGAGAACATCACAGAATGGTTATGAGCTTGCATTCCAAACCAGACTATCAGATTCTGGGTCCATTTCTTACCAGTGGTGGGACCTTGAATAGTTACTGAACCTTCTGTGCCTCTGTTTGCACATCTGTAAAATGGACATAATTACTTTATGTACCTGGTGAATTAACAGAGAGGAATCCTTAAGGACAGTATAGAAGCATTTAGGAAGCTCTAGGTAAACATTAGCTCTCATTAATATTGGCTTCAGGAATATATAAACTAACGTACAACTTGGTGCAAATCTCAAAATCCCAAGACTCTGAAAACCTTGTAAGGAGATGGACCCTCTAACCACGTAGGAAATGAGAACTAAGAATATGTTCTCATCAGCATCTTATTTCATTTCTTTGAAGGAATCCTCTTTGGGGTGCTGCAAAGATGGAATGATGTCTTCCTTGATTTCCCAGAACAGAATCCAGAATTTGTTGGGGGAGACAACCAAAAGACGGACCCCACATCTAAGAACTTGAGACTCTGGGGGTGTAAATCTCAATGTGCAAATTTACTTTTTACATCCTTTTGCCTCCAAGCCCACCCTAGCCTCTTCCAAAAAAAGCAAAGAACCCCCCCCCAAAAAAAATACCAAAAAAAAACAAAGTCAGCATATAGTAAACACACCCAAGAAATGGAGCTGTGGAAACTTTCAACACCTGAGTATTACCTTCTTACTGTCGCCTCTCCATTCCGAGTTAGAGCACATCTTTATGGATATCAAAAGCTTGCATTTCTCTGTATATATCCTATTTATGCATAGAAGAATATATAGAACACATATACACATCAGGCTACGTTGTTGGGTGCGTTTCTTAACACCTCCGTTATTTGTCCAGACTGTGCCTCTTGCCTTCCCAAATGGTGTTTTGAAAAACTGTAATCCTGCAGAGAATTTAGCATAGTCTAGAATTACTGCTAACCTGAATCTTAAACCAAGTCCTAGAAAGATGTTGAGATAGGGAGCGTCTGGGTGGCGTAGTTGATTAAGCATCTGGCTCTTGGTTTTGTCTCAGGTCCTGATCTTAGGGTCCTGGGATTGAGCCCTGCATCAGTCTCCACACTCAGCACAGAGTCTGCTTCAGATTCTCTCTCGCTCTCTGCCCCTCCTGCTCGAGCTCTTTCTCAAATAAATAAATAAATCCAAGGGTGCCTGGGTGGCTCCGTGGGTTAAGTGTCTGCCTTTGGCTCAGGTGGTGATCCCATGCGAACCTCAGGTCCAGCTCCCTGCTCAGCCAGGAGCCTGCTTCTCCCTCTGCCTTTGACCCTCCTCTGCCCCTGCTCTCTCTCTCTCTCTCTCTCTCTCTCTCTCTCTCTCTCTGGAGTGCCTCTCTCTTTCAAATAAATAAATAAAATCTTTGAAACAAAAAGTTCTTAAAAAAATAAATAAAAGGAAAATAAATCTTCAAAAAAAATACTGAAATAATATATACCATGTTCGAGAGAAAACAAATAGAAACCCACCAGTAAAGCTTTATATTTCCAATCCTGAGAATGGGCATTGAGGGATGTTATGACTGTTATCCTGAGAGCCAAGGAAACCAGGGCTAGACCAGGCAGCACAGTGCACGGGCACTATGGGCTTTGAGGAAGAGGGCGCCGTTTTAACCTCCCATTCTGTGTGTTTGACTTTTAGTGTCCTATTTCTTTTCAGCACCATGGTGGGCTTGAGCAAAATATCTTGGCCATAATTGCATGTGAAAATGACATTGCAGATCTCAATCCGGCTCTCGTGGATGAGTGTAGTCTGGCCTTATTTGACAGGGTTTGGCCTGATTGATAGTTAGAACCCAACCACAGGATCTCACAGGTCAAGACAGTAAAAGAGTTTGGCCCAAGGGCCCCAGAGCATGCCGGGCAGCAGTCTGCGCTGGACTGAGTTCTCCCCACAGTTGAGAGAGTCCAGCAAGCTCGTCTGAGAGGCCTTAGGTTGTCCACGGAGCACCAAGGGAAAAGTACACTCCAACAAATCAAAGTGAGGTCTTTCAACTTGACCAGACTCAAGCAGGGGGAGAATCCTCCGGGGAGAAAGAGCCGGCAGAGAGCCGGACCTTCACCTGCTGTCTCTTCGCAGGCAGGAAACCATGAGCGTTCTGACAGCCCCAGAGATCCTTTCATCGCCAGCCCATCTCCATTCTGATTGGAGCCATCTGTGCGGCCCCATCCCTACTTCCTCTAACCCTGCCATTCACCTCCAAAAGCCTAATGATTTTTAGGGTAGATTGAATTTGTTGGCAGGCATCCTTGACTCTGAGCTTCCCAGAGTCATTATCACTTGACAGATACTGAATGCCCAATTAGCAGATGCCGTTGGGTACCTGTCCCCTCAATTTGGTCATGCATCACCTTTCTCCACCATGACCATGTGTTCTGGGAGGGGACTGTCTCTTTGGCTCAAGAATAAACATTGACTAGTCTGAACCACTCTTGTGATGACCATTCCCCTGGCCAGCTGTTTGTTTGAGGGAGGACCTGGGACTCTTCCCTGAGCAGTAGGATGTGAGAAGAAGTCTTAGGGTTCCCGGACATCCAGGAAGGGTGTCTCTTGTTCTCCGGTTGGATGTTGCCATGTTTAGGTTACTGGAGGTTAAGAGAAGTCTGTTTCTGCCTCATTTGGGACTGAGATGCCAGCAAATAAAGAGCACAGATGCACTGATGGTGACCTGAAGACCCCCTAAGGCAGCACTTCCAAACGTCCTGGTGGAAAACCAGCTCTATAACTCTTGGGGTAAGAATGTGAAGGAAAAGGATTTTGAAGATTTTCTTGAGAAGGTATTTGTTTTAGAAGAGTTGTTACCATGCAGTGGTGTCCTGTCCCTCCAGGGGAATTCTGGTGAAGAACCAACTGCTTCACCTTGGGCTACAGATGCTCTTTTACACCACCAGCCCTGTATTTGTGAGAAGCCATGGACTCAGGTTTGCCTCATGCCTCTAGAGAGCATGAGAAGGGCTAAGAGCTAGGAGCATGCAAGCTTCCCCTAACAGATCGGCCTGCACTTGCATCCCTGGTCATAGCAAGAGATAGATTATTACCAAGTTCTCACTGTGGGCTAGGCAGAGGAGAGGCAGTGAGTAGCACGTCACAACAACACCTCCTTTGCAGATAACAGGACCCCAAAGGCAACACCTAGAAGTGCACCTTAGGCTCCTGGGAGCTCAGGAATGATTTGTGACCACTCATAAAAGAGATGCAGTCACCCAAGAAAATTACAGAATGGCGGGGTGCCTGGGTGACTCAAGGGGTTAGGCCTCTGCCTTCGGCTCAGGTCATGATCTCAGGGTCCTGGGATTGAGCCCCACATCGGGCTCTCTGCTCAGCAGGGAGCCTGCTTCCTCCTCTCTCTCTGCCTTCCTCTCTGCCTCCTTGTGATCTCTCTCTCTGTCAAATAAATAAATAAAATCTTTTTTAAAATATTACAGAATGGCTCGTTGATGGAGATGTCCTATGAGCTCACAAAAGTGTTTCAGGGAAGTCAGTGTTAGACAACAAAAATTTTTAAAAAATAGATGTATAACCAAGCAGATAAATAGATGTAAGACCTTTCCTATGCCCCTACCACTCCTTCGTACCCTACTGCCCTGGTGAGCAAGCCGGGAGGGTGGGATGCACAGCGCTTCCCCAGCCACGTGCCCAGAGATGGATGGTGGGAGCAGCGCACCAGAAGAACAGGCAAATAGGGGGTGCCTTGTGCATGGGTTATTTTAGAACACTAATAAAACTGGCTAAAAATAAGCATGCTTTTCATTTTCACTGTGCATTGACAATCCTCAACAATGGCACTGATAAAATACCCTCTGCACAGGACAGACCACTGCCACCACACTACTCCCCCCAAGTACCCTCACTGCCCTTACTCATAGAACTCTTATTATGTGGGACAACAATTTTCCCTCATTCTTTCAGCCATTTGGAGTTGTTTATTTTTTTTCTGTTACTTGAGGTATAAGATACTGAGCTAGACAAGTAGGACAAAATAAGTTGCTTGCCATCAAGAAGTTTAAATTTTAATTAAGCCAGGTGTGGACAGAAGTGTTTTCTGGGGTGAATGTCTCACTTAACTCGAGTACTGATGGCTGCCAACCATTTATTGTATAGAAAGAAAATCATCTGGATTTGTTAACACTACAGAATACAAGCTTGTTGGAGAGGGGCAGGAAAAGTTTCCTTCCCATTTATAAGCATACTGTAGTTGTTTTCCCTGGATAGCTCAGTGTAGGAAATAAAAAACAAAATATCGCTCCCTGCATGGAAGCAAGGCCGTTTTAAGTAAGTCAGCAAACAAGCCAACGCGGGGGACATCCTGCCCTTTGCCACCCACTGCTTTGTACCTCCTTCTTCTTGTTCCTCTCCCAGTGCCTCAGACCATTCCTGGTTACTGTTCAGCAATTGGCCAGCATTGTACATGATCTTATGGAGAATCTGGTAGTCTCCTGGCCCTGTGCTAATCACTGGGACAACTATCTCAGTACAACGGTTTCGTGGAAATCCCTCCAGAGGAAGAAAGTGAGACTCAAATTGCTAAGTGGGACTCAGAACAAGTCCTGTCCCCTTGGAAAGTTCACCATCTTACTGGTTGGCTCCTCAGCTTCTTAGAAGCCTAGAAATGTAAGACTTGGTCCTTCCTTCAGTGAGCTCAGAGCCAGAAGCCTATACAATGTGGGGAAAAAATGGAGAAAAGAAAGAAATTTGTAAGTGATGGGTATTGCTTAGACATGCCAGGAGATAAACTGGATGCCACTCGGAGAATGTGAGCATAGATGATAACAGAGAAACACACTTTGTCCCTGGGCAGATGCTTCAGGATTTCAGCTCTTATGGCCTAATTCATTATTAGAGCTTAATTTTAGCATCACAATAATAATATAGATTTCATTGGTTTCCTTATAAGTCCCCTTTCAAAGGGTCATTTATAGTTAAAATGAATAAAGAGCTCCCTTAGGTTTCTGATTTTTTTTTTTTCCTCCAGTGATATTTTCCATTTGATGGGGATAGATTCTCATGAAGGAATGGGTAGGCATTGGGAAAGATGAGCTTCTTTCAATCTGGGGCCTTTCCTGGGGTCCCTCTATTTCTAAGTATAGCCCATTTATCCCCAAGGCTCTTTATCCTAAGAAAGCGGATGAGCTAGAGAACAGAGAAAGCCAACTGGGTATTTATCCAGGTAATACAAAAACACTAATTTGAAGGGCTACATGCACCCCAAGGTTTTAGCAGCATAATCAACAATACTCAAATTATGGAAGCAGCCTAAGTGTCCATCAAGAGATGAATAAATAAAAAAGATGTGGTGCAGGTGTATACAATAGAATATTACTCAGCCATAAAAAAGAATGAAATTGGCACTTGCAGCAACATCGATGATCCAAGAGACTATAATGCTAAAGGAAATAGGTCAGTCAGAGAAAGACAAATACCAGTGGACTTCAATCATATGTGGAATTTAGGAAACAAAACAAATGAACAAAGGAAAAAAAAAAGACCAAAAAACAGACTCTTCACTACAGAGAACAAACAGATGGCTACTGGGGAGGTGAGTGGGAGCATGGGTGAAACAGTGGATTGAGATCAAGTACACTTCCCTCCATGAGCACAAGGGTTGTTGAACTCCTGCATTGTACAGCTGATACTAATACAACAGTGCATGTTAACTACATCGGAATTAATTTTTTTAAATATTTACCTATATTTTTCTTCTGGTTGTTTTATAATTTTACATCTCCACTATTTATTTCTGGAATTAAATTTTATGTATGTCATGATATAAACACCTAAGGGTGTTTTTTTAATTTTGTAATTTTTAAAAAAATTTAAATTCAATTAATTAACATAATGTATTTGGGGGGCGGTACAGGCCTGTACTTCATCAGTCTTATATAATACTCAGTGCTTATTATAACACATTCCCTCCGCCAGGTCCATCACCCAGTTACCCTAACCTCTCACCCCCCTCCCCTCCAGCAACCCTCAGTGTGTTTCCTAAGGTTAAGAGTCTCTTATGGTTTATCTCCCTCTCTGGTTTCATCTTGTTTCATTTTTGTCCTCTCTTTCCCTTTGATCCTCTCTGCCTTGTTTCTTAAATTCCACATTTCAGTGAGGCCACATGATAATTCCCTTTCTCTGATTGACTTATTTCACTTTCCATAATACCCTCTTCTTCCATCATTGCAAATGGCAGGATTTCAGGGGGGTTTTGATGGCTGCATAGTATTCCATTGTATACATATGCCCCATCTTCTTTATCCATTCATCTGTTGAGGGATATCTAGGCTCTTTCCATTATTTAGCTATTGTGGACATTGCGGCTATAAATATCAAGGTACAGGTTCCCCATTGTATCACTACACTTGTATCTTTGGGGTAAATACCCAGCAGTGTATTTGTTGGGTCATAGGGTTGGTGTTTTTCTTTTTTTTTTTCTTTTTTTTTTCAATTTTTTTTTTTAGGAACCTCCATACTGTTTTCCAGAATGGCTGCACCCGCTTGCATTCCCACCAACAGTGTAGGAACGTTCCCTTTTTTCTGCATGCTCATCAACATCTGTTGTTTCCTGACTTGTAAATTTTAGCCATCCTGACTGATGTGAGGTGGTATCTCACTGTGTTTTTTATTTGTATTTCCCTGATGCCGAGTGATGTGGAGTACTTTTTCATGTGTCTGTTGGCCATTTGGATGTCTTCTTTGCAGAAATGTCTGCTCATGTCTTCTGCCAAAACTCTTAACAGTGTAGGGATAGTGATTACATACCTCAATATCATAAAAGCCATTATGAAAAACCCACATCAAATATTCTCAATGGGGAAAAACTGAGAGATTTTCCCTTAAGGTCAGGAACACAGTAGGGATGTCCACTCTCATCACTGTTCTTCAAAACAATATTAGAAGTCCTAGCCTCAGCAAACAGACAACAAAAAGAAATAAAAGGCATCTGAATTGGCAAAAAAGAAGTCAAACTCTCACTCTTCACAGATGACATGATACTCCATGTGGAAAACCCAAAGGACTCTACCCTAAAATTGCTGGAACTCATATAGGAATTCAGTAAAGTGTCAGGATATAAAATCAAGGCACAGAAATCAGTTGTATTCCTATATACCAACAATGAGACAGAAGAAAGAGAAATTAAGGAGTAGATCTCATTTACAATTGCACCAAAAACATCAGATACCTAAGAATACATTTAATCAAAAAGACAAAGATTCTGTACTCAGAAAACTACAGAATACTCATGAAAGAAATTGAGAAAGGCACAAAGAAGTGGAAAAATGTTCCATACCCATGGGTTGGAAGAACAAATATTGTTAAAATGTCTGTGCTACCTAGAGAAATCTACACATTCAGTGCAATCTCTATCAAAATACCATCAACTTTTTTCACAGAACTGGAACAAATAATCCTAAAATTTTTATGGAAACAGCTAAGATCCCAAATAGCCAAAGGAATGTTGAAAAAGAAAACCAAAGCTGGTGGTAACCCAAGTCTGGACCTCAAGCTCTGTTACAGAGCTGTAATCATCAAGACAGTATGGTACTGGCACAAAAACAGACACATAGATCAATGGAACAGGATAGAGAACTCAGAAATGGACCTGCAACCCTATGGTCAACTAATCTTCAACAAAGTAGGAATGACAATCCAATGGAAAAAAGTCTCTTTAGCAAATCATGTTGGGAAAATCGGACAGCCACATGCAGAAGAATGAAACTGGACCATTTCCTTACATCATACACAAAAATGAACTCACAATGGATGGAAGACATAAATGTGAGTCAGGAATCCATCAAAATCCTGGAGGAGAACACAGGCAGCAGCCTCTTTGACCTCAGCTGCAGCAACTTCTCGCTAGACACATCTCCAAAGGCAAGGGAAACAAAGGCAAAAATAAACTACTGGGCTTATAAAGATAAAAAGCCTTTGCATGGCAAAGGAAACAGTCGACAAAATCAAAAGACAACTGACAGAATGGGAGAAGATATTTGCAAACAACATATCAGATAAAAGGCTAGTATTCAAAATCTATAAAGAACTTACCAAACTCAAGGAACAAAGAATCTAATCAAGAAATGGTGTAAAAAAATGGTGTAAAAAAAAAAAATATATATATATATATACACACACACACACATAACAATTTAGGTATTTTTCTAGAGAGGGTAGATGAGTGAAATAGGAATGGCATCTCTGTTTACATTTATTTTACACCTACTTTTGGGCTGATTGTCAGAATGTGGATTACCCAGGATGCTTAGCTGGCTTCTTTTCTTGCCTGAGAGCATTTGTATTAAGAGAACAACATGGTAGAGTTTGAAGTTCCCATCATTTCATTGTCTGGCATATGTATATAAAGACTTGATAGGGAGATAGAAGAGGCCATTTTCTATTACCTAAGCTCTTCTTTTGTTATTCTTTTTTTGTGTTTCCATCATATATAAGTTCCAGAGTTGTCTGTCCTTAGAACAAACTTTACCCATTCTACATGAAAGGCAGATTCCTATTGACCTGCACCAACTTTCAGAGAATCAAAGAATCTCAGAGTTTAGAAGGATCACGGGAAATTCTCCCAGATCCCATATAAATACCTACACATCTTCTGTAGAAATTCCTAATATTTCCTCGAACACTTTCAGTGATTGAGGTAGCCTTTTGTTGGGGGAAGGGCAAAATTACTCTAGTAATAAGAATCAGCAAAATGTTTCCTTTTTTTGTTTTTGTGCATTAGACTAGACCTGCTCAGCCCTCTTTCCCATGACTGTCCTTCAGATACTTAGAGGTAAATATCCTGTCTTCTTTTAAGGCTTCCCTTCCCCAAGATAAACATTTTCAATTGAGAAAACCACTTTGTCCATCCCCCATGATTCTGTCTTGACCCACAAGATAGTAATTTCTACCTTCCAGAAGTATTAACCAAGACTTTTTGACTTTATCCCTGTGCCTTTCATTGTTTTTCCCCAGGAGCTGAGGAGAACCATTGTCTGACTGGAGAGACTGATATGAGTCCAGAACATGTGAGACCAAGCCTCTGATTGGCCATCATTCTGGCAAACATGCTAGGGATTGCACCCCTGCTCTTGCTTCCCTATGATACAAAGACCTAGATCAAAGCCTAGCGATGCCTTCTAGAGGCATGGCTAGAGGATCTTCTCCATCATTGTTCTCTGTGGTTAACAAGTATGAGGCTGTCCACAGATGCTCCTAGACATGGGCTGGGTCAGTGTCTGTTCCATTAGCTCAGTCCTTGCAAGCATAGCTCTTAAAGTCTACTTGGTGCACGTACGAACCATACCCATGAATGCAGTTTTGCCAACAGCAAAGGTAATAGTCTGAGCTCCTCGGTATTTCTCACCTGCTTCCAAATTTGAATGGAGAGAGGATGCGGTTATCACCCAGAGAGGAAACCCCCCCACCCCGCCTAGTAATTTATACTTCACATGTCACAGTTTCTAGCCTCTAGAACATACTCTAGTTGTCCAAGTCCTATCAAAGTGGGATTCTCAGAACTGAACCAAATAACCAAGTGTAGACTCACCACATAGAAAGTTCCCCATGTTCCAAGCACTAAAACTTGGTAACTTAAATATGTGAGTCACAGAGTCTGAGTATTTTATACACACACATCCTATTTTACTCGAGTAGAGTCTCCCACAGAATATTGCTCCTTTGGAAACTCAGTGAGTCACCACCAACTTCCTCTCTGCCCCATCACTTCCAAATACGCCCCCTTTCAATCGCGAAAGTGAGACATCAACAGGGCTTTGGGGTTCCTTGATACAGAGACACACACACAGGAGAGCTGTGAACAGGACCACCCGCTAATGAAAACTAACACAAAGGAATGGGCAGACCATGACACATTCCATCACCTCCATGCTCTAGGGGTGGGCCTAGAGTCCTTCGGATTTCTGATGGTTGGATGAAGGAGTTTCATTTAGTTTTCAAACCATGGAGAACTAGAGCTTTGAGGATGTTTTCTACCCTGTGGGTTATCAATCTCCTTGTTCTGTTTCTTGGACTCCCTCTAGCAAGGGCAGACATCTGCATTCAGCAGAGCTGTTGTTTTCTATTACCACTTGATTAAAATACATTTTGTGGGGTCTCTCAACCTTGGAATGGATTCCTTTAATAGGGCCAAAATAAAATGTATGGGGCCAAAGGAATGGCTGGCTCTTTTTGATGAAAGAAAATGCATTGACTTCTAAAATGCCCGAGCTCTAGACAAAGAGTCCTAGAGGGAGGGGGGGTTCTCATCTGATTTTCCCTGCTTCCGGTCCTCCCTGCTGCCACCACAGTCAACACCAGAGGTACAGATGCCACCTTTTTCAAAACTGTTCTGTGTTCCAGCATGAAGTAAGGACCTGGATATGGTTTGTTTGGGAGGTGACCCCGAGAGCATGTGGGAGGGATTGGGAACTGAGACAGGGAAGTGAGCAAAGCCAAGCAAGGGTGTGTTAATAAATGAGTTACTGCTGAGGACACCTTGGGCTCTGACCTCCTAGATACCCTCCAGAAAACCGAGCCACATGCCCGAGTCCGCCCCCCAGAGGCTGGGGAGGCTGGGGGGCTCATCTGCTGAGTCTCCTCCCCCATTGCTCTAAGCTGCCCCTGGAAAATGTGAATCTTTTGGACATCCAGGTTGTCCTTAGTGGAGTGGAGGAGGCCCCCTCAATGTCAGAGAAAGGCCTGAGGAGAGAGGAATGAGGAGCAGGAAGCTGTGAGGGGGGGCGGTCAGCGTGTCAGATCCGTCTGTTCTAGTCCCAGGGGCACCCAGGGGGTCTGGTGGAGATGGGGCGGAGCGTCCAGGGTGCCTGATTTCCAACTCCAGAAGCCTGAGGGCCAGGGTCAGGGTGGAAGGCATCTTTTCTTTCCGTTAGCCCAGATGAAGAAAAAAAAAAAAAAAGACTGTTGGTTGAAAATCTTTGAAATACTTAGATGTAATTAGAAATACTTAGATGTAATTAGAAAGAAAGGAAATAAAAATAGATAATATACTTATTACCTTATACTTCTTATACTTATTTATATATATGTATATAATAATATACTTATGATATTAGATAGTATACTTATTATCTGATTATAGATTATAGTATCCCCAGTAACTGCACACTGTCTTCAGGGGCGGGCCATTTTTACAGAGTCTTGCCACACTGCCTTCTTATCCCTAAGCATTAGTGTCTGTCCCCCTTGCTCAAAACGCCCTACCTCCTGACACACAGGGATGTCCCGCCAGCTTCTCGTCATCTTCATGGTCAAGGTCAAAAGGACCACAGAAGCCTCCTTCCTTGGCTGCTTTTCTTGTCTGAGAATAACTTATGCATATTTTCCCTCCAACGGTTTATGACAGGGTTTATAGGAGCGCCCCCAGAACTAGACCCCTCAGTCTGAATCCTGGCTCTTGGTGTGTTGTGTGACCTTGGTGTGTTGTATGACCTTGGCAAGTTGCTTCATTGCTTTGTGCCTCAGTTTCTTCATCTGTCAAGCAGAGATAACAAAAGTCTTATCCACAACATAGTGAGGGTTTGATGAATAAATAGAGAGACAATGAGTGGTACATTAAAAACACTACGTGGATGTTCGACATTATGATCCCAAGACTAGAGCGTACACACGGGTGATTATCTTTCCTTTCAGCATCCTTTCTCGAATCAGGAAGTGACCTTCTGTTTCGGAGCCACTTTGTAATGCCTCTGCTACTCAGTAGCCACCAGCTGCAGTGAGAGTCGGTCCACGCTCAGGAACAGAAGGCCTTTCTAATGGCAAGATCATTAACTGAGGCCGAAGTGATCTGCTAGGGTCCCATTTCCTTTAACATACATGAATTTAGCCAGGAGAAACAGAGTCTTTTCTGACCTTTGCTAATACCCCCCAAATCGGGAGGTAGATACTTGCCCACTCAGGTCTAGAGTAACTCACTGTAGGCAGTTTACTTCTTTGAACATAGCTGTCTCCTCTGTGGTTCCCGGTGACCCAAACCAGAGCCCTTTCTTAAGCTTCTCCAAAGTGCTCTGAGATCGCTGTCACACACTTTCTGATGAGACCACGTCACCTCTCCTGTCTTCATTCTGTGCATCCTATGGAAGTTAGTGAGCCTCCGCGATAGAAAAAAGAGAAATGCAATCAACCTCATCATTCTGGCTCCTTGCTGTAGCAGGAGTCTGCATGCTGAAGAGCTCCATCCATCCCTGTGTCCCTTACTCTAGATGACTGAGTATCTAATTTATCGACAGCTAACAAGACACCCCATCTCTTCCTTTATGTCTAGACTGTATGTAATTCTAGGAAATTACCAGAAACATAAGGTCGCAAAAGTTTTTTCAGGCTCCTAATGAGAACCCAAGGCTGGATCATTCTGTGTTGAATGAGAGGATACTGTAAGTCAGACTGGATCACCTCACATTCACTGACCTGAGCCTGCCCTGCAACTGTCCTACCTCCTCTTAATTACAAACACAAATCGCTCTACCTCCTGTGGTACAGGACACCCCCCACCCCCGTGGGTCATTACTGTATGCTGGGCCGGTCACTGAATTTCCACATGAGCCCCTAGGACTAATAAATGAGGGGGTCACCTCTTAAGAGTCTTATCTGTCCTAATTCAGTGTATGGATTATTAAGAGCTGAAAAATAATTTACCCCCAAATGGTGTTAGTTGTTTTGTTTTGTTTTGGTTTGGTTTTTTTGGTTTTTGGTTTATTGACTGTGTGTTCCAGGTTCTTTCCTTTCTCTTCCAACATGGTGTTCTGCATTGTAATTGAATGGGTACCGGTCCATCTCCCCAAAGAGACTACAAGCAGTAGAAACCCAATAATGCGAAGTGATTTTCTTGAGGCCACATAATCAGGAGAGAATCCCAATATAGTAATCAGGCTTCCCTGCTCATGATCCGTTGTGCTGTTCGATAGCGGCAGTGTGTGGGTTCTGAAAAGGGTCTTCTTAGAAGAGCACTGAGATAGCGGCCTCCCAGAGCCCAGAAGACAGACATCCTGCTCTCAGCTCAGCCACTCACCTCGCTGAGCCCTTGTGTCTCTCATCTGAAGAATGAGAGCACTTTCTTCAGAAGGTTGTAAAGGTCTCACTCCCAAGGTCTCGGATTCTACTGGAAAGGATCACCATGCACTAACAGTCCTAAGAGAGAGAAAGAGAGAGAGGGCAGTCGTTTGATCAACAAATATCTGCTCATTTAATAGATATTTATTCAGCATCTACTGTGCTCCAGGCCAGATGCTGGGCACACAGGAGAACTAAAAGTACGACGCCCCTGCCCGCTAGTAGTTAGCATTTTGTTTTGGGTTTGTTTTTTTTTTTTTAAGATTTTATTTATTTATTTGACAGACAGAGATCACAAGTAGGCAGAGAGAGAGAGAGAGGGAGGCAGGCTCCCCGCTGAGCAGAGAGCCGGATATGGGGCTTGATCCCAGGTCCCTGAGATCATGACCTGAGCCAAAGGCAGAGGCTTAACCCACTGAGCCACCCAGGCGCCCCAATAGCGTTTTGATCAGGCTGGTGTCACTGGCCCACATCTCTCACTGATGATCTTGGGTGACCACAGAGTGACGGGCCTGTCCTCAGCATCCTGGTTTTGTGCGGGTGTGCGGGTGAGTTCACGTGCCGGGGGCAGGTCGGGGAAAGAATCTCACACTCAACATGTGTTCCTGAAACAAACAAATCCCAAACCATCAAACAGCAAGCAGACAGATTGGGTGTGTCCAGCACAGACGCCCCCTTCCCGTTACCGTGCAGTCTCCTGATCAAGCCATTGTTGCTCCCTCCTGCCAAGATGCCGACAGGGGTGCCCAATTAGTGCCGATTTGTTTCTTGTAACACGGACACCTGTCACCAAAGAGCTTGACAAAAACAACCAACTCAGTCACTGCAGATCCGAACTGGGCTCAGACTAATCACCTCGAGGGAAATAGGGAAGCCTTCAAATCCCATCGCAAATCCTCCAAGGGACCCCATCCCTCTGCCCATGGACAAATTTGTGGTGTATTTCTGACTGATGGCAAGGCACCAACTGGCAATTGATATTTTTTTTTTCTTTAAATGCAAGTTATCAGCCTTCCCTTCCAGTCTGCTGCAGGGTCCCCCCTGGCAGTTCAAGACTCACAGTGATAATGGATTATCTTTTCTTTTAATAGCAAACCACCTTCCACTGAGATGGAATGAAAGTTGCAGGAGAATGAGAACAGATTGCACCAAGAAGTCCTTTAACTCTCTTCAGGAGACACCTCTAGTTCAAGCATTTTACGAAAAAAATAACCTTTAAAAACTAACCAGGTTTCCGCTGCGTGGTTGAGCCAGCCGTGAGGGCTGTGCCGGTTACATCTGAATTAGCCTTGCTTGACGATCGCTTTCAAACTCTGTTCTACTTCACGCCAGCAGCGCTGTTCCCTGGGTGTGCAGTGGTATGGGGCAGACACCTTCGAAGGAGCTATCGGACCCAGATTAAGAAAGCGTAATATATAATAAGCAAATGAGCAGGCACGGCATTTTCCCAAGATCAGCCAGGCAGCGAAATCAGCACGTCCTGCTCTTCGCGAGAGGGCCCATCCGGCTCGCTGCTTTATGGGGAGCAGAAATGTCTGGAATCTACATCGGCCGCGGGAGGGGTTTCTTTGCCTTCTCTCGATGCCGTGAGCTGAATGGCAGATTTCATCACCTCCATTGTGAGGCACCTCTCATTACGAGAAACCAAACACGGACCCCGGCCCCTAACTGGAGGATTAATAATGAAAATGGATTATGTGCATCCTGTTTGCTAAGCAATTATCCCAAGGCAAGGATTGAGTCCCGATTTTTTGCCTCACTGCCTGAGTGACGGAACATGAATAGAGAGACAGGTATTTGCATGTGGCGTCTCTGACCTGGAGGAAATGTCAGGAGCTTGGGAGGCGACAGGGAAAGCTACACATGCATATTCTTTTGAAACATGGCTGGGATTTTCAGTCTATTCTTGGAGAAGGCAAAGAAAAGGAGAAAGACCTTTGGATTTGCTGTCACTGTTTAAAGATAGCCTCCAGAGTCAAGGTGAGAACATCTTCCTTGGCCCGCCGTAAGTTTTTCATTAACTGCAAGGGAGTCTGGCTCCTACCGTCTCAAGGAGATGAAATGAGTTTTCTATCGTTGATGGCGAGTGGTGCTTTCCCTGGATCTTTTATAAATCGAGATCTGATCTGCTTAACCTAGGCGCTTTTTAATAAGAGTAGGCATTTCTCTGAAGCCCGGGAGCGAAATTGTCTTCTCCCCGCCTTCACGCGCTGTGCTCTTGCAAGTGGAGAGCTGACTTCCTCTTTCAGACCCCCATGCGCTATTTGGGGGCCGTGCATCTGGGCTAAGATGAATCTGTGCTCAGTGTACGCCATGCTTCCAGAGCCTTCAAAGAAACCACTGCCGGCAGCTGCGGCACCGCCCATCGGCCCCCGCCCACCTCCCGCTCCTGTACGGGATACTCAAATCAGGACGGCAGACTGAGACCTGGCAGTGAAAGTTCTTAGGGACAAGCCTCATTATCCCCACAGGACCAGAGAGAGTCGCCTTAAAAGACAGAGGGGAATAACAGGGACAGCACATCCCTGTGGCCGTCATTCACCCCCAAACAGTGGTTTCACAATATAGTAAGATTGCCTGCAGAACGGATAACCATCTCTGGTACCTCCCCATGGTGGTCTACTTGGCAATCAAAAGGAGTAAAGTGCTGATACACACAACACCATGAGCAAATCTCTAATTCGTTCTCTGATGGGGGTGGGTAGTCAGACATAGAAGGCAACAGTTCCCAGGAGCTGGGGCAGAGGGAGAGGTTCACGGTGAGGTCTGACCAGCAGCCCTGGTTTGCTCGAGACTGGCCCAGTTTTAACCTACAACGTCTCCCTCCCTGGGAACACCTCAGTCCCAGGCACATTGGGACTCCAGGTCCCCCTGGAACTGGACAGAAAGACACCAGGATAGTTTTTGGGATGGAACTATGTTTTGCAAATATCCCAGAACTGTACACTCAAAAGGTTACTGTTACTCTCTGAAAGTTGTACATTAGAGAAGATTGGAAAGAATTGCCTAGTCCCTCCTCAGTCCGTCCATCAGACAGTGTGTTCTTCGTATGCAGGGTTTCTGTGTCCCATGTAATTGACCCCTAGAACCTAGCATTGGGCCTGGCATGGCATAATTTGCTAAAAGAATGCACTGTGCTCTTTTTTCTTCAGCTGCTACCCATGATATCACCACCAATGGGTTGTTTAAACAACCTGGTAGTCTCTTAACATGGAATTTTCTGCACAGAATGGCAAAAAATTAAGGTTTTTCTCTATTTCTTTTAGGTTGTGTGTTGATAGCTATGGTCTTGAGATTGTTAATATGAATCAGCACTTTCCAAATATCCTGAACATAACAAATTCCTGGAGTCTTGTCTTTTGCTTTTTTTTGTTTTTAAAGATTTTTATATTTTTCTTCTTAAAGATTTTTATTTATTTGACAGAGAGACAGAGATCACAAGTAGGCAGAGCTACAGGCAGAGAGAGAGGAGGAAGCAGGCTCCCCGCCAAGCGGAGAGCCCGATGCGGGGCTCGATCCCAAGACCCTAAGATCAGGACCTGAGCCAAAGGCAAAAGCTTAACCCACTGAGCCACCCAGGCGCCCCTTGGAATAACTGTTTAAAAAAAAAAATGCAAGTTTTTGGAACCCTATCCAGACCTGCCAGATCTGAATTTCCAGGGGAAGACCTGGGAATCTATGTATTTAACAGGTTTCTCCAAAGGTCCTTGAGATCCAGCCTAGAAAGCAGAAAGACAGAAAGCCTGGTCTTAGGAAACCTCATCACCAGCCTTCAGGTGTGGTCCTGTCTTGGCCGCCATGTTTCCAGTGTGATGCTTCCACTAGAGTCTCTCTCCTGGTGCATTGTTCGTTCATTAATTCCATTTGGGAAATATTTATCAAGCACCTACTCTGCACTAGGGCTGCAGCTGTGAAAAGGCACACAAATACACACCCAAGATAAGCTCAGCCACTCTTGCGTGACGTGAGGGAAACAGAGCAGAGCGATGTGGTAGTGCCCGAACAGGGTACTGCTTCAAGCAACAGTCAGGAAGGATGTGGTCTTTGTGGATTTCTGGTTCTGACCTCGGGCTGGTTTCTCATGGCGAGCATAGCTGGAAAGCCACAAACATATGTTCCGGTCCCAGCACTGCCATCAGCAGTCGCCACAGACTGGCCTCAGGGTCCTCATCCGTAAAATGAGGGGTTAGATCTAGATGTTCATCTCTAAGGTCCCTCCTAGGCCTGATGCTCTGTGTTTCTGGAGTTTATTATTTTAATCAAATAAAACTAATCTGATACATATTTAATGATATACATAATTGTTATTGTGCTTCATGATAATTAGCTATCAGTGGTAAGCAGTTCACATAAATGACTGTAATGAGTATTTCTTATACACAGCTAGCCCAAGTTTTTGCTTTCTCTTTCTTCTCACTTTGTTATTCTGTAATTAGCATCTGCATCCTCTGTCCTCCTGCACCATGCACCTTCTCTGTCACACACCCACATAACAATGCTGACCCTGTAAAACACCAGGGTCCAGTATATTATGCCCTGAGATAATTTGGTGTTCCTGCCGCCACTGAGGGGCCTTTCAGATAATACCTGCTCTTGGCTCTTTCATCTGATGTCTTGAGGGCTAGAAGGGCCAAAAGACACCATAAAAAGTTAGACCACTCATGTACCATCTCCCCCTCTTGGTTTTCCAGAAAATTCCAGGTCTTGGACAGTACACAAAGATAGACCCAATGTCTTTGGCTTCTGAGACTCTGGCAGCAGAAAGAAAAGTATCTTGTTTTGGTTGGGCTATCACAACAAAAGACCACAGACTAGGTTGCTTAAACAACAGAAACTCATTTTCTACAATTCCAGAGGCTAGAAGTCCAAGATCAAGTTGTCAGCAAGTTTGGTTTCTTCAGAGGCCTTGCTCCTTGGCTTGGGTATGGCCGCCATCTTTCTGGGTCCTCACATGGTCTTTCCTCTGTGTGAGCATGTTTCTGGTGTCTCTTTCTGTGTCCAAATTTCAGATTGACTTAGAGCCTACTCTAGAAACCTCACTGTAACTTACTCATCGCTTTAGAGACCTTATCACCAAACACTTACAGTCTGAGGTACTTTGGGTTAGGACATCAGCATATGAATTTTGAGGACAACACAATTCAGCCATGACTGGAGGCAAACTGTGAGAAAGAGCATGCTGTCTTACAAATATACAAAACCCAGGAAGACAGTCTTTCCTCCAGGCCTAATAATTCCCAAACCTTCTCTTCTGAGACTCCTCAATAAAGGCAGTCCATGCCACCCACTAATGCCTAGAGTCCCATATCCCTGTCCACAGGAGGAATAAAAGTCTTCAAAGATGTAAACACATCATCAGCAAGCAAGCCCTGTGGGTGAAGAAGACTTCTGGCAACTCCTCTCACAGGCCATCCCTCTTTTGATAAGGAGAGGGCAGGCAGCTGATTGTGAACCTGGCCAGCTCTGCAGGCCCACTGGATGTTCTGTGCCCGCCCGCCCACTCGTGGCCAGGCAGAAAGGCTCGTGGGCAGCTGAGTGAGCCCAGCGTATAGCAGGGCCCCCCGCGGGCCCATGGACTCATGCTCCCCTCTGCACTCTCTGCATCAGGGCCTCCGTGCCTCCCCAGAGGCAGACTAATTGTGAGATTTGAAAACAGAAACTCTAGGGTGAGAGAGGCTTGCTCGCAAGCATTTTTAAAACAAAGCAGCAATGGAAGAAAACCCCCAAATCCCCCAGGACCATTTTCAAAGGGCCAAGAGCAGCAACCTCTGCTTTTAACAGGCCACATGGATTTGCGTTATTCTGCCTCGCCCTTTGCACAGTGTGATAGGCCTGAGAGCACTTCGTCATGAATAGAAATAGAACTGTAAGCCAAGAAAAGTAGATCCAAGGACAGAATTGGAAAAATAGGAATATGTAATGCTAGAAAAGGATTTTACCTTAATTTGGTCTTTGAATAGTATAGGCTTTTTCCTCTTCTTCTTCTTCTTTTTTTTTTTTTTTTTAATCCCTGATCCAAATACAGGAGGCCCGGGTTTCAATCTTCCTGCTCCGTTGCTATCAAGGAACCAGTCACAGAATCCTCTCTGGGCACGGCATCTACAGCCTTAGCTTAAAGAAATTATAGAAAACACGATCTCGGAGATCCCACTCAGACATTTTCTTCTGCTAATGTTGACAAAATAAGAACTGATCCAAATAATTAGTGGGGCAAAATTTAGTTACTGTTAGACTTTTTGGGTTCGATGTGTCATCTAACTCATGTGTACTAAAGTTCCCTATTCTGTTTCCGACGAAACCCATGATTACTCATCTATAAAATGGGGGTGATATCTGTCTCTCTAGGCTTTCTGATGATTGAATTAAATAAAGGATGTAAATGAGACTATGGCTGTTGAACAGCCAATGCTGAGTAAGTATTAGTTCTTTTCTTATTAACCCTGGTAACCCCCTTGGTGCCTGGCTCGGCTGTTGTGCAGTAAATATTTGACAGGCTGTGAACATAGCATGGAGGGAGCTCTCTGGTAAGAACCTAGAGCAAATACAGTCCAGAGGCACGAAGGCCACCAAATAAGAGGGCGATGGAGTTGTCGACACTCTTGCTCCCTATAACACAAGACCCACATCCTCAGAGCTGCCAGGAACTTAAATCTCCAGCAGTCTTATTTCAGTGTATCCTTGGCATGAACCAGTGAGCCATCATGGGTCAGGATGGCCTGAGAAGGGCCAAGACCTAGAAAGGACACTCGAGGTGATTATTAGTAATTATGGGAGTCCAGCTGTGTTCAAAGGGGCAGGCAGGAGAGTGTGGTCAACAACAGGGTAACCAGTATTGAGTCCTTGAGGACTTTGCATGTTATTTTATTTATCATCACAGCTCTTCAAGGTGGGATGGAGAGTCCCACTCTCCTGATAAAGGAATTGTTGCTATAGGAAGTGAAGAATCATGTCCAGGGCCACAGCTAGTGAGGGGTAGAAGCTGGATTTTAATGAAAGACTCCTTTTCTCCAAAGCCCTCGTGGGTTATGCTTCAGGGATGGGTAATCCAGGAGAAGCTCTTTAGAATTAGACACTTGTATGAGAGAGATTGGCCAGGTGGTACCCAGTGGCCAGGGCACTAGTGTAGGGTCAAGACAAAACTCCAGGGATGTATGAGGGTCAGGAAAAACCAAAGAAAGTGCCCTGATAGATTACCAAGATGGGATCTCAGACCTTAAGGGCAAGGTAGAGTTCCTGAATTCAGAACAGGGCATGGGGTGAATTTCAGGACAAGCCAGAAACCATATTGTAAGAATTAACATAAAAGGTCTGAGTCAGATAAGCAACCAGAATGACTCCATCCTCCATCAACATATTGATCTGAAGCCCCTTATATGCTGATAACAAAAGCTCCTAGAACCTAGCATGGAGCTAACGATACAAAAGGATGGGAAAAGCAGAAGACGGGAAAGGAGCCCCTGTTAGGAAGAGAGAGATGCTCTAGAAGATTCCAGTTCTGGTTCGTTGACATTTACAGTCCTCAGACCAGACATACCTTCCAAAGGATTTGAGAGATGAGCTTTGGGGCCTTCACCTGTCATCAGTTTTATCCCCAAGGCCCAGAACGTTTGTGTATGTGGCTGATAAGCCCAAGAAATAAGGACCGTCTCATTCTTTATATGAGAGGCCTTTCTAGAAAGCCTCACAGAACACTCTGCTTCCTGATACAACACATGACTTAAACAGAGCCTTCTTAATGCCCACCTCAGCCCAGTGTCCTACAAAAAATAAAAACTGACATTCAAATAAGCTTTGAAAAGTAGTTTAAATATTTACTGAAATCTCTCAGAGGCACCAGAAAAGCATATTATGTTTTATGACACAGAAAGATCCTAATGATTCTCTTCACCTGTCTTTCTCCCTTAAGTCCCATTCATTACTGTTACTGCTTACCCCTCCCTATATTTTTTCTCTCTTCCTCCCCCAAATCTAAAGAAACCCCCACTGTGACAGAAGGCAGAAGGAGAAAAGCTATAAAAAAAAAAATACACACCGTTCTCTATTTTGTCCCATCTCAGACTCTCTGGGTGAATTGTTAACAGAGAGCAAAGCAGCACTGGGGGCACCATAGGCTATTGTTGATCACAGAGGTTTACTCCCCAGACTGTCTGCTTTCCAAGTGTCTCCCTGCCGTGGCCATGCAGTCCTTCTATCAGCTGACTACCTAGCACAGTGTTGGCCCTGCACAGTGCTTAGGGAAGTGAAAGACGTGTAAGATACCCTGCTCTCAAGGAACCTAGAATTAAATAAGGATGGTAGGGCACATACCCAAATGACTGCAATAAAATGTATTAAGTGACTGGTCCATACGATGCAAATTGAGATCCAAGATGCCCTGGAGAACCAACTGAGTCAAATCACACCATATACGTACTGCCTACTCCTTCCATCTGCAAGACACATGTGCAGGCCTTTTGCTTCTTTTCATGTATTATAAATCTATTTCTCCGGTGATATTACCTAAAAGGAACATGAAATTGGATCAAAAGGGACATAAGTCCACACATGAAGGAGAAGAATGCACTAAAAGAGAAGAATGAGTGTTTGTAATAGAAAACAATCTGACCGATAGCCTTGTGAGGATAACCAGAAACCCTCAAGAATTTTCTGTTATCCTTAGATCTTGCGGACCTAATCTCTACAGTAACTATCATCAAGATAATTTCTAAGAAACAGGCTGATCATGTCTCATTGAAAATGTCTCATCACTTTTGAGACCCCCTCTTGTACCCTGATTATGTCCAAATGCCTTAGTAAGACGCACGAGTCCATCTTTGAGTAGACTCCCTCCTGCCGCTCTAACCACATATCATACCCCTCATCATGGCATGCATATTCTCTGCTTCAGTCCTACTTAATCATTTGTAGTAAGGGGTAACCTGTGAGTTTACTCCATTCACGTCCTTACCACCTTGCACTATGATTGTCTGTTCCCAAGAAATTCACTTCCCAGACAATGAGCTCTGTACAGCCATGGACTTCGCCCATCAGAGTCACTGTTGCACCCCTCAGAGCCTACTGAGCCTATATGATAAAAATGTAACGAACACTGCTTGAATGAATTGCTAAAAACATAAAAGAATCACTTCCTATGTTTTAGTTGTTTCCCTGGAAACATACTCTGAGATGGAGATTTTCAGACAGGAGATTTACCAGGAAGTAATTGAAGTAGGACTATACACAGGGAGAAGTTCAACTCTGATGTGGTTCCTATAAGCTCTGAAACGGAGACAGCCCTCAAAGTTGTCCCTTATAGAAGCACATGGGCCAGGTCTTTGTACCCCTGGATCACCTAGTCAGCAGATGCTAACTGCCTCCAAGGAGGAGTTATCAACTTGGGTGACTGATCTCCCTTTGGACAGAAGCTATTCCTGGAAAAGAATTCAACTATGAGCCCTCAGCATCAAACCCTTACAGTAGCTGGAGGAATGATAGACTTGGTCTTGAAAGCGAATTTATACAATACACTATGGTGCCGGCTACATTTCCCTTTGACCAACAGCACAAGGCATGTGTGCCTCAGTTCACTAAACTCTAAAACTGTCCCTCTGCTTTGAAATCCATCTAATAACAACCTTCGCAGCTCATCTGCTGGTAGAATTAGCAGCAGCGCTACCATCCTCACATTTACCTGTCCATTCAGTATTTGCAGAGCCCTACCCTGTGTTGGACATTATTCTGAGTATAGGGAAACCTACTATGCATTGGGTGTTATTCTAAATATAGGGAATTTAGCAGTGCCTAGAACAGACCAAAGGTCCTGTCTTCTTGGAGCTTCCATTCCTGAAGAGAGCCAAACAATTAGAAAAGTAAAGAAGGGAGGGACTATGGTTTTAATAGCAAATACAAGGAAATACGAAGAAGGGCTTACTAAGAAGGTGATCTCTGCACAAGGCCATTTAGATATGTGGAGAAGAGCTTTCCAGGCAGAGAGAATGACATGTGCAAGGGCCCTGGGTTGGGAGCAAACATAGATGTTAGAAAATAACCAGGAAGCCAACGTGCTCAGAAAAGAGTGAGAGACGGAGAGTCTAGTAAGAAATGAGGAGAGAGAAACAGAAGGGAGGGGCGGAGTATAGGACATTATAATGACATTTTCCTACACTCTCAGTGAGCCATGAGGGCATGGAATATGTGAGTAGAAGAGTAACAAGATGGCTACTGGAAATGAGCGTACAGGGAAAGGACAGGTGCAGGAAACCCGTTCAAGAGACTGTGCCAGGCACCAAATGATGGGAACTTGGGCCAAGGCCACTTGGGCCAAGGCCAAAGCAATAGAAATGTGGAGAAGTGATAGATTCTAGAAAGGTTTTTCAGGTAGACGCAGCAGGATTCGCTGGTAGCCGAGAGGAGGCAAGGAACCAAGGAGTTAAGTCTGAGCAACAGAAAAGATAGAGCTTCCATTTACACAGATGAGGAAAAGACCTCGATGAAGGAGCTTCTCTGGGGGAAGATGAGGCTAGGGGCTGGCCATGCCAAGCTAGAAAGACCTCCTGGATATCCAAGTGGAGATGACAAATATATGTGAAGTGCAAAGAGAAGTCCAGGCTTGAGATAAAAGTGATGACAGCCATCTGCCCATGGATGGCATTTGGAGCCTTGGGTCTAGATGAGATCACCCAAAGAAAGAGTATGGAGAGGACAGGGCAGTTCTAAAGACATTGCACCCATGGCCTTTCAGTGCTGCCCACGGCCTCCCACATCATTCCCTCCCTGGACCAAGAGAACTTGCATTAGGGAGAAGTGCATTCCTCCTGCTCATCCCCAGCATGACTGGAAGAGCTTGGGCTTGAGAAGGAGATCCACTTCATTGGAATATGGTCTCTGATACTCAGTATGGCGATTATCGGGTCTGATTCTTCACTCACCTGTATTAGTGGCCCTGTGATGAGAGGGCTGTCCTTCTTCGCCCCCTTGGGCTTGGCCATGTGATTTGCCTTTTCCAATGAGTTTTAGTGGTCGAGAGGTAAGCAGAGGCTCGGAATGTGCCTGTGTGGCTGGGTTTGCTCACTTACACTTGTGCCAGGAATGTGAGAAGCGCTTTGGGTAGCATCACTTCCAGCCTGGGATTCAGAACAAGGTGCATGAAACAAAGCCCTCTAGCCCCCTCACAGACAAATAAAAAAGGGGCTTATCGTGATATGCCACTGTGGCTCTGTACTTGCTGATCATGGCTGATACGATCTTGACCTATTTGCGGTGTAATTTTATAGTGGTAGTTTGTTCATCTACCCAAAGAGGATTGAATATGCCCCCTCTCTCTGAGTGTTAATGAAGATTAGGTCAAGTAATCTATGCACAAATTCTGGCATAGTGCCTGGTACAGTGTGGATACATGTTGAAAGTTAGTATCCTCGGATTTCTTCCCTTCAGAGTGCTGGTCAACAGTGACTTTCCACAGTAGGATAGGTTCCAGGAGCCATAAGAGTTTTGTCAAAAACAGGGTCACCCCTGCCAAAGAGAAGGGGCAGGTATCCAAGCTGATCTGACAATTGGCTACATCATTTAGGATTTTAACACATGCTACAGCAATGTAATGTCTTAGGTTCACTGATAAACAACCAGAGCCAGAAACGCCGGCAAATCTAGTTCCATTGTTTCTTCGCAGGACCCACTATCTTTAGAAATATAAGCCTATTTCAGCAGTGCACTTAGGATACCCTATGTCCCCTGAGAAATAACTGGCTTTTGTTTATGACGAGCTGGAATGCGTGCACACGTGCACGCACCAGGCCATACACACTGCCCTTCATCAGCCCAGGCTTTTGTTCATCAAAATAATAGCAAGTGGTGGCATAAAGCCATTCTCTGAGAAATAATTCACTGCAAACAAAATCAACCAAATGCCATTTCTTCTGCCCAGAATGACCTTCAACGGGATAGCCTCTGAAAACTCACCTGCCGCCGTCAGGAGCGGCAACACAACATTAACTCCAGCCATGTTCATTGCCTCGCTGGGCTGTCACGAGCTTTGGCTAATCCTTTTCATACCTTTACTTTCTGAAGCTGACCTTTAATCCTTGCAATCAGAATGCAAACAGTTCAATAGCCCAAGTGGCTTTTTCTGAGGCTGCGGTGATGAGCTGGGTAACACTTTGTGAAATTTCCCCCAGCTTCTCCGACAAAGCTAGAAGGAGAGTTTGACCAAGGCCCCTGGGTAGATCTGGGGAAGCTACTCCACAGAAAACTGAACCAACCATAGCAATAAAAGCTTCTTGCGGGTATAAAGGCCAGTCCACAGAAACATGATGTATGATTAATATCCATTTCTTTACTTTTTAAACCCACATGGCATGGCAAGAAATTTAGCGCCATCATTCTTGGAATGTGCCTGAGGATTGTGTTCATGTATTAAGGTCTTACAGAAGGCCCACAGATAGTGGGAAGATTTTCCCTGGTATGAGTCCATGCCAGGTACCATCAGGATGCCCACTGTCACGGTTTGAATGCCCTTGACGCCATTAGTCTCAGCTGCCATACGTACATGGGGTATCAGAGTCTTTGCCAATGACCGGCACCCTTCCAGTGCACATTACTGCCTTGTAGCCCGCTCTGAGGTTGGTCACAAAGAGCATGAGTCCTGGTCTCCTCTCATAGTATTCCTGCTTGTGCTTCTGACTCAGTCCAAACTCTGGCCTCTCTTTTTAGAAGTCTCTCTCCTTCCAATTATCCTCAGGCAATGGCTCTCTCCTCCAGCTATCCTAAGAGCACTTAGCATCTCTCCAAAGCATTTTGACTTTTGCAAATAAATGACAGAAAAGGAAAAGTCCTGAAAGTATCTTCTTCTCTTGGTAGAAAATTCTGCACACAGGTTTGGTTTGGGAGTGGGGTGAGAAGGACACAAATTAACATCTCAGAATAGTGCCCTGCAACAGATTCATTTCATTATTTCTAGAGCTCCTGATTCTTTTAAGAAAAGAGTAGTGTGGATGGTTGAGTTCTGGACATATGGGAGTCGGGGAAAGAAAACCAAACTGGGTACAGAATCTGCTTCCTGAATCAAACTGTAGAATGACCATAGCCTGGGTGTTCCAGAGAGCAGAGTCTAAGACCGAGGCTTGTACAACTAACAGGAGGAAGGGTGCTCCCAGGAAGGGAGACTTAGGGGCAGGGGAGTAGAGCAGAGAAACAGGAAGACCAGTACAAGCCGCTGCGGGGCCAGCCCTTCTAAATGTGACCAACTGTCCACTTTCACTGGACCATTCCCTCCAAAGCCGAGTACACTCTATCTCGGCATCTTCCATCTTGTACGGGAGAGCAGGAGAAATGCTCTTTCCAACTCTCACCACTTTCCAACTCTCACAGATCAAAACTGGCCCCATGGGGGTGTAATCCTCCCCCACAATTCCAGCTACCTACGCCTGGGTGCCAGACACAGTACCGCACAGTACCGACAGCAGGACGTCGACAGAAAGCCCTGGGGCTGGAACCAAGAGGCTCTCAGATAGCACCTGTGTGCAGCTGGTTGGAACCTACCAAACTGATCCTCTAATGGATGAGGCCAAGAGAGAGCATCTAAGGGGTACTGAATAGGTGCGGTGTATGGTAATGTGTGAGCGTGCACCGAAAAGAACTGCAAGTGAGTTTTTTACAAACATACTAGGATAACTTCCCTAAATACATGCAAACATTTTATAGAAATTAAATAGACAACACAATATATATAAATAATACATAACTAATATAATGTCTAAAATAGTATATGTGAAAATAGATACATATCTATAACAAATATAACCAGTATATTTGTCAGATATTTTATGTCTATGTATGATACCCTGAATCTAAATGAATGTTGTCGCTGTCAAAGTTCCCATTCCTTCCTTCAGCCAGTCATTTCTTCCCACGCATTGGTTGGGTTCCCAATCTAGCCCCAAACACAGCAGGTGACGTCCCTGTTCAAGGATGGTATCATTTGAAGAAACGTTTGTCAAACTTTTTAAATTGCTTAAGGGTTGTCATTGAATTCTTTTAATATCTAATCATCTCAGATCTTTCCTTTTATGGATCCACTTGACTTTTTGGAATTACCAGGAGCAGAAACATTCAGATCTGGAAACAGTGGGAAGTCAGCCTGAGTAATAAAGTTATTGGTCAAAACAGAGATGTCAGTATAAAAACAGGAGACTAAGTTCCTCGTGGGGTTTGGGAGTAGGCTCTTCTGGAAAATGCCAAAATTATTAAATGGAGTGTGTGCATTTTAAAAAGTAGAAAAAGTAGAATTTAATTTTATTTTCTGAAATTCACCTCCCTTTAATGTGAGAAGCATTACTTTCAAAGAGACATCATGATAAGTGCTAAGTAGCTTTCTTTGTAATCTTCTCTCCTCTATGACATATAAGGAAGCTATGACAATCCTAACAACGCTGACATTCTCCTCACTTAAGAACAAGGAATGAAATACAAGACATTTCTTCTTCTTGCTCAGGAAGTACACAACCAACTATATAGTCTTCTTCTAAAATGGAGAGTCGCTTGAATTAGAGACTCCAGATGACAGTTTATTATCTTGGCAAGGAAAAAACCTTAACACAGATAATCACTGTGACTCCTCCCCCAGGCCCTCTAAAATGGGAAATGGAATATAAGATCAACTTTACAAAATTATATCCAGTGTATTTTATGCTCATCAATCATTCCCTTGATTTTTCCACAAAAATTAATATGCACTTTGAACCACATATTTGAGGCTCTTTAAAATTACAGCCCCCCCATTCTACACATGAGATAACTAAGGCCCAGAGAGAAGATGAATCTTAGCTAAAGCTCTGTGAATTAGTGAGCATGGATAGCCTATGAGGTAAGGGTTTAACTCCTGGTCCCAAGATTTTTCTTGTATAAAATCCCTCATGGCAGGGGACATTGCAAATAACTTAAACATATATGACCTCTGTACTTCTTTGTCATATAAGGACAGAGCAATTCAGCTCTGCCTCACAGTTTGCATACAGCCATTATTTTATTGCCTAGCCAAACAAAAGGCATTCTGTTAACCAGGTCCTTAGACAGTACCTTACCAATCATAAATTTTTAGTCCGGCATAGCATTCGGGGTCTCAACTTCTACCCTTATTCTAACCGCCACCCCAAAGAGTTCCTGAAACACAGAGGGCTTAGGAGAAATAATATCTCAAATATGATTTTCTCCATCTCACTACCTATCTGGATATATTAATGTCTTATTTTTAAAATAGAATATACTTTGCTGAATCTTCATTCACTCATTTATTCAAATATGTGTCAGGTTCCATTCTAATCAAAATATCATAAAACTTCTTTCCCAAGTTACAAAATATAGTTCTACAATGGCTGCATGATATTCCTTTATGTAATTTTTCCAAAGTATGTTTACCAATTTCCCTATTATTGAAGTGTAGCAATTCTGATAGTCTACCACTGGGTGTCTTCGTGAAGATGACAGGGTCTCTGAGCATTCTTGTCCAATAGGTCAAAATGCTCTAGCCCTTCCTGTCTTAGAGCCTCTGATGTAATTGGACCAAATCTGGAAGAAAGATCTGAAACAGCAGTGAGTCCTCATCTTTTCCTAGGAGAAGAATCAGAAGCATTCCTTCTTCCTTCAGTGAGCGATTCAACCAGAATCTGTCACATCCCTCTCTGAGGTCACGTGCTGTGATGGAGGTAGTGGTGGAGGATGCGTAAGGCACAGACACTTCACTAGGGAGTGTCACGGTTAGAGAACAGCCATTTGCTGTTATAGGCAGTTATTCTCCCACTGAGCCAGAGCAAAGACTAAGCTGACTTTACCAGTTCCTGGTCCAGAATGTACCAGCATGCGGACCTTACTCCTGCAGAGCCCTTTTGTTCAGCTTCAGGATTTGCATTAGATATCCATGGCTACATAGCAAATTATGCAAAGACTGAACAGTTTAAAACATCGAATATTTGTTATTTCACCGTTTCTGGGAATCAGGTACGTGGGAACTGCTTAGCTGATAGTTCAGGGATCTCTGCGGCTGGAGCTACATCTTTGGAAGCATTGACTGGGACTGGAAAACCCACTTCCAGGAGCGCTCGCTCACATGACCATTGGTGGGAAGTCTCACTTCCTTTGTGGTTTTTGGCAGGAGGTCTCCATTTCTTGCTATGTGGATTCTCCACAGACCCGCTTGAGTGTCCTCATGTCATAGCAGCTGGATTCCCCCGGAGTGAGTGATCAAGAAAGATCAAAGTGAAATTCATAAGGTCTTCCATGATCTAGCCTTGGAACTACCATCACTTCTGCTGTAGGTTATTGGTCAGTAGAGAAGGAGACATCACAATGGTGTGAATACTAGCAGGCAGGAGTCATAGGGACTCATCACTTGAGGCTTTAGCAACTTTAAAAATCCCATGGAGCCTAAAAACTCAGAAAAATGCTAAGAAAATTTTTTTATTTTGGTACCAAATATGAAGGTTGCATGATAGGTACAAACTATCTATAGTTTCATGAGAGAAAACAGGATAACCTATAAAGTAGAGAAGAACTTTGATATTATTTTCCTAGTCTTATAATTTGACCTGTATTTCAGGGTAACTGATGAGGCAAATTTTATTAAAAAAAGAAAGAAAGAAATTACACTAGCCACTAGACGGACTACCACTTTGAGAAAGATTTACTTGATTTCAGAAAAAGTTTGCTGCGAGGTCCACCTTATTTCATAAATGTAGGCAGGTAGGTAACCACAGCCCCAGAAAAAAAAAAAAAGTATATTTTGTGTGTATGTCCTTAGAGACCTCCTGTCCCATTATGTCTTGCTGTGTAGAGCTCAGGGAGAGTGATATCCATAATGCTTAGAGGTACCAAAGGAAATCTGGAGTAGAGATATCAAAACCATAACCCTCAGGTGCCTGGCTGGCTCAGTTGATTAAGCAACTGCCTTTGGCTCAGGTCATGATCCTGGAGTCCGGAGATCAAGTCCCACATCGGGCTCCCTTGCTCCATGGGGAGTCTGCTTCTCCCTCTGACCTTCTCCCCTCTCATGCTCTCTCTCACTCTCTCTCAAATAAATAAATGCTATCTTTTTAAAAAAATACAATAAAACATAACCCTTGTCCCCGAAAGTAAAGGAAACCTATCTAGATAGACCTAGGGATTCTGACAAAGTCCCCAAAGTAGGCAGGGCCACAATGCTGTGGAGTTGCAGTGTGTCTGAGGACACTGGTACAAAGCTGGCGAGAAGCAGAGTGGGCGCTGAGGCTCTGTGCCAGGGGGCTGGCAGTTCTGTACCTTACCCGCTCTCTGCCCTCCAGGGACAAGCTCTTACCTTGGGAAAATGAATGAGAATCGATGAGCAGAGTGCTGAGACCCCTGACTCGTCCTCTGAGGGAATGTAACCTTGGGGAGCCAGATTGTCTCCTGTGGAGAAGCGGTGATGCGGCCCAACCATGTGGTGCCTGAGGATTACATCAGAGCACCCACCACAGAGGGCAGCAGACTAGCTTTTCACAGAGTTTAAAGCTCTGGGTCCCGTCATGCCTTGTGCCCAGGACATGTCATTAGAATGACTCTCTGATCTGCTTGAGTTGGTTCTCTTTCTTGTTTTTTTCTTATGGAACTCAAGTCCACAGAGTTGGGTTAATCGCGATCCTTGGTTCTTGACCGCTGTTGTCTCCAGCATCCTCTTCCAATTACTTTTAAAACATACTGAATACTCATCATCTTTACCTCAAACAGGAATTACAACCTAGTATCAGGTTGCGGGTCGAATTGTGTCCTCCTCCATTCACATCTTGAAGTCCTCACCACCACAGCCTCAGAACATGACCATCCTTGGAGATACAACCATTGCAGGTCTCGTGAGTGAGTGAAGATGAGGTCATTCTGGTGGGCGCTCATCCCGTATGATGGCCTTATTCAAAGGGGAGACCTGCATCCAGAGGCAGACCCTCATAGAGGGTAGCGGACAAGAAGGGACAGGGAGAAGGTGGCCATATACAAACCAGGGGCAACGTTTCTCCATGGCCTGCACGGGAACCAGCCTTCATCTTGGACTTCTGCCCTCCAGATCTGTAAGACAATGAACTGCTATTGTTTCGGGCCCCTCATTTGCGGCGCTCCATTCCAAGCATCCCTGGCAAGCTAACGCGATCAGTACCTTCTTTTTACAACACACGGTTCCCCATCTCACCCTCCTGCCTTCACTTTGAATTAACATGTCCTGGACTTTGCCTTTATTATAACGTACAATTCCCTTCTTTTGTTAGTATTAGTGGTGCTTTTCCTTTTTGTTATTTCTTCATTATTATTTTTGTGATATATACATACATAACTGGATACACACCCACATAGGGAAACTCAATGGGACATTATGACGGATACGGTGAATAAGGTCACCTTAAACTTAATGTCTTCATCATCTCAATCTTAATAATCTTAATATTCCTTCCCTTCTCCCTTCGCTTGCCTCTGCAGTGAAGCTAAAGTGCAGGGTAGAGTCCTGTGGTACCAAGACACAGCCCACAGTACCACACAGTCACAGCTGGGAACTGGCTCCCATCTTGTGCCCAGCTTCCAGCCCTGGTTCAGGGCCCTTTTCCCCTTCAGGAGAAGGGATGGGGCTGGGACGTAACTGAGATATTCTCAGGTCAGTAGATGGTCCACTAAGTACCGTAAATGTTTCACTGTTATTGCGTAACCGTACAGCTAGACTAAAAAATTATTATTCTGTTAACCTCAAAGCAGTGCAGTCCTGAATTTTATGCACTTACATTTTGGCCCTCGCTAATCATATTATGGTCGAGTTCTGCACTCCCTTCCGCAGCATCTCTTGAGCCTGGGATTGGTATGTGACACAGCTCTGACCAATCAGACCTCGGCTATGAATCTGCCAGGGAGGTCGAGAGAAAGCTTTTGTTTTTCCAAAAAAGGGACAGATGTGGCTGCTGCCACCTACGCCCTCTCCCTTCCTCTTCCCATCCCCTGCTTTTATTGCAAACTTGAAAGATGATTTGCTGCCTTAGCTGTGGTGGCCAACTCACCACCAAAGGCAAAAAAGATAGGAAAACTACCAGGGCAGCATTCCTGGCATAGCTGAGCTGCTGAACAAGAGCCAGCAGCTGCCTACCCCTTGAATTCAAATTCTGCAAGAAAATAGATGCTTACATCTCTAAGTCACTCATGGAGTTTCTGTTCCTTGCAGCCAAAATCATTACACAGGTGGATGGGACTTTCTGCTGAAGCGAGTGGGCGCTAAAGCGTCTGAGAATTTCATTTTGGAGCTCCACTCATAGAGAAGAAGAGATTTGAATATTCCGATCACTCAGTATAAAGTCAGACATGTCAACTGCTTAAAGATGGGTAAACTGAGGCTCAGGGAAGGAAAGTGATTTGCTCATGGGTCCATATCTGTCAAAGAGTAGCTTTGGGCACAGGACTAATGTGTGCCCACATTTTTAAGATTGGAACCGAGGCTGACAGTGGTAAATATAGACTTCTCCCCAGTTCCCAGCTCTATAACTTTGTCTTATTCCCAGCTTAGCTTTCTATTCACTGGACTTAGTTTCATCTCAATTTGTCTCCCACTTAGCCAAAAGCATCTTGTTCAACCAAAGCTATAGATCACTTTCATTACTCTCTCTAGTCAGGAAGCAACACTGACATTCCTGGACGGGAACCTTGTGTAACAGCTGTTTCAGTTAAGGGCTTCTAGGGTGTTGGGAGAACATTCTAACTTTTGGTCATCATTAGTGGCTGTGTATGAGCTCCGACTCCCCGTTCTGCGCTTTGCTTTTTCTTTTCTATTACAAATACCCTTCACCCCACGAGTAATCTCACACTATTCTGGAGACTGTATTCATGGAAAATAATCTGTGGAAAGATTACCAAGAGATGGCACTTGGTAAAAAAAAAAAAAAAAAAAAAAAGATCTAATCCCTAAAAGGATACATCTGGAGTGCTTGGCTTTGTTAGTAGGAAGGGAGAGAAAGCATCGTCCCTCTCTCTCAGTATAGACCCTCGCTGTACGTTTTTCTAATTAAGTTCCCATTGAGTGGCCTCAACAAAGCTGCGTTCTGTTGTCTCTTAACTTGGTCCCCAAAGCACTGGAGAAAACTCCATGCTACTAAATTGCCACAACAAAAGTGATGGAAATCATTAATAGCTCTGATAATGTAGACATTAAGGTTTGGATTACTGCTCTGGGATATTGTTTCTAATGAAACAATGGTTTGCTAAACTGCAGCCATTCGCCATACCACAAAGAACAAATTTCTACATGTGGACACTGCTGTCAGTACCTACTTTGGGAGTGGAGCTGGCAGTATTATGCCTCAAGAACTTGGAGGTAACGACATCGTATCACAGAGCACAAAGTCTACATTGTGGCTTAGAGCCAGTACAGACAAAGGCACCTTAAAAAGGAAACGGTTCCATACCAATAAAATTGAACTATTAGGAGAATAAAGATACTAACAGATCCTGAGGAAGGATGTCAATCGAGAGGAGATGGTCTGAAATGAAAGCATAAACCCAAAAAATGACAATGGCAAGTGTTGCATTGCCAGACCAGGGACCAGTCTTACGCAGACAGATTTCAGTATCAGGATTATGATCGTATATCCCTATAGAGAGGTGAAGCCATAAAGCTAACATATCCTATGCCATCTCTGTTAAAAACCCCCTCCCCTCCCTTTTCCTGATTCAATCCCCAACAGCCAACTTCTTGATTATATTGTTGCCCATGAATATCTTCAAAGAGGGGAGAAATGTACTTACATAATTTTCAGAGTCCACAACACAGAAAAATTTCCAAATAGAAATTAATAAATAAAGATTATAATTGTCTAGTTTTAAATAGCAATATCTGCTAGTTTGGCTAGGGTGAGTCTTCCCTTGAACAATGTAGCCACTTTCAGTGGGTAGAAACCCAGTTTTGTAGCCCTGTGAGACGGAAGACTGACAACCTCAACATGGCAGCATCTCCACGGAAGGCATCCTCATGCGGCGACACCCAATCCCTGCCAGGTGTCTTCAGTCTATACTCAACAGACAGGGATTGGGGGGGGGGGCGCAGTCATGGAGCCGGATCCTGGAACTCTTACATTTCCTGCCCAAGTCTTACAGGAGACCAACATTCCCATCTCCACTGAAGGCTTACTCTCCCATGAGAATGCCCCAGTGGCAAACACTACGATTAGGGTAGCGCTTACAGGAACATCTAGTCCATCTTCTTGTCTTGGTTAAACCATCAACTTGTTTTTGTCAGATACCCATAGAAAAAAAGGATGTCTGTCAAGAACCCCCCCCCCCAAGGCAGGTGCCATTTTTGCATTTCAATTTGAAAAGGCCAAATGAGACCCTTTTATACAAGTACAAAAACCGGTTAATTTTTAAAATAGAGATTCCTTTATGGAAGTCACCTATTCACTGTTCATTGTGAAAAAAGAGAAAAGGACTTGTCAGCCTTTGGAAATGGGCCATTGATTGCTCTACGTGCTAAAGGCTAAGAAGGAAGTGGGGAGGGGGGAGAGGCTTGGTGGTGTGGAGACCGCTTCAGCGTGGGAGCCCCAGCCCCAGTTTGGGTTTTGGCTCAGCGGTTCCAGAAGGACCTGACTTCTGTCCGCTCTCTTCACCTTGCTGCCCTCTGTCCAAGCAGAGCACTGACCTACGTGAGATCTGAAGTCCTTCCCAAGTGTAACATTCTGTGAGGCCAGGAGGAAAGGGGTGAAAATTCTGCTGAGAAAGAGCACTTGGCTTTGGCCTTTCCTGCTACATAATTCTTCAAAGCCCTCAGAAAGTTTGCATATGAGTCCTGAGGTGGTGGAGCATTTCAGTGGACCAGGCCCCCCAAATTCATACCCCAGCCATGCCTCCATCCCAGAGGTGGGTCTGCATTTGCCTTGCAAAATCAATACAATTATTTGACACTGTATTGTTTGGGCACTGCGGATCATGTCGCCTTGAGACTTGCCTTAACCTGAAGGAGTCTCACGTCTAGCTGAAGACGTCTCCAGGCGCGTCATTCTTGGATGTTGCTATGTATGCTGGTCACCCACTGAGGATGTGGACACTCCAGGTGCCCGTACGATCACTGAATGGCATAGAGCTGGGAATGCTGATGGCCATTGGGTGAGGACCTGAAGCAGCAGCAGAGATGCCGGGAAAGGGAAAGAAAATTGAGACCTCTCTTGAATATGGGAGGTCAGGATGGACCACGAAACCTCAACGGGGATCTCGAGCAGAGATGCCTCACTGACAGGACCTACCGAGTTAAGTGCCTTCTCCCCGAGTAGCCCCTGCAGGGTTCACCTGCAAAGTTAATAGCAATGTTTTCAGTAGCAGCCTGGTTATAAGAAACACACCACCCCCAAGCAGCAAATGTGACATCTAAGAAGCTTTGCAGACTGAGGATTACCAACCATTCACTGACTTATCTTGCTCTACGTGGGCAAATGAGAAATTTAGGCAAGTCCAGGGATCACCTCCTCTTCCAGGAAAGCCATACATTAGAATTTCATTTCCTCCTCGCAGCACTCAGACACCAAAAGAAGGTGTTGAAAAGGAGGCCTTGCAGGAGACATGCACATCCCCGAGGTACAAGGCACTTGACCCAGACAAATGCTGCCCTGAATTTGCAGAACAACAATCACACGTGTAGATGCACAGACATATGTGCATATATATAAGGATGATAACACATACTTGAAGAAAAAGCAATTTTCCCAGCATGGAAGGAAATAATTTCTCAGCCTGGAGAGTCAACAGCACTCTGGTCAGAGTCCCTTGTAGAAACAGATTCTTGTAAGGATCAGATAATAAGTACCACCACCGACCACATTCTAAGTCGAAAATGATTGAGATGAGTGGAGTTTGGAGTTCTCCGGGAGAGTGCAAGCAAGCGTTCAGTGGGCCATCTGGTCAGTGGCTGCCTTCCGGCCCGAGCTGGCTGCACCTAAGTTGATAGGAAATCCTTTTATAGATTTTGTTGTTGTTCCATGTTGTATCCGTTAAGCACCCGTGATGGCGAGAGCATAATATTATGGACAAGGACATAATGACGACCTACAGATTGAAGGGGGGTGGCTTTCATTTTGGAAGGCATCGTTACTGCCCACCAGATTCAAAGTGGACATGGCAGATGGAAGAAACGGGCAGAGGTTCTTGGCCTGCAGGGTTCAGTGAATGGACAAAGCTGCCTTGCCAGTGAGCCGAATGACTCCAGATAACTTGGCAGGCCTCTACCAGCATAATCTCTAAGAGGGCATGGAAAAAATAATAGAGTGCGGATTTTAATTCTGGGGGAGAATTTTATGTCTAACGAACTTGAAAAAAAGCGATCCGGCTATGGACATCAGCTCTTTTTAGTATTTTATATGTGCACCACTTTTTAACAAAATGCACCATTAGATCTTATCAGTGCTTCTCTGCAAGCACTGAAAAAAGTGTTTCCTTCTATCACCCCAAACTTCAAGAAGAAGAAGTCCACTCAAGGTACTTTGTTTTGTTTTAATATGGCCATGTCAGTATAGACTTGCTCTTTTTAAAGTGCATACTTGGGCTTTGCCTATCTCTAATTATACATTATGAATCATTATGATGCTTATTTGGATTTTTTTTCTAATCTACAAATGACAGTTCTGGAGCCTAGTATTCTCAGAGGCCTATCATAAATATCTGTTGCATTGACTTCACCCTTCCCGCCTGCCCATGATTAAAACTCCATATTTTGAATGGTTGTCTCTAAGTGTGGTCCTCAGATAGGATAAAAGATGTAGGAATGTAAAGGAACTTTCCAATCTCATTCCAGGAGGAGGAGGGGGTGCATTCCATTCTTCAGAGATACTCAGTATTTTACAGCTGGAGGCACTGAAAATGATCTAAAGTAACTCTACCCTATAGAGGAAGATAAGCTCAATTATAAGATATATAAATAGTAATGTCATCCTTCCCTGATGCAGTGTTCTTTAAGAAAAAAGTATTTTTTCAAAGTAATATTTGGGCATCAAAATAGCATAGAATAAAAATTAATAAATATTAATAAAAGACTATAGAACACCCATTCCATCCTTGCCCAGCCCCAGTTCTGTTACTGAGAAGATCATTTCCCTAAATACATAATTCTAAATAGCAATAAATTACTGGATTCCTTGATTCCTTGATTTTAGAAATGATTCATTGACTTCTTCATTAAGAATGGCAAGGACTTGGCTCATTTCAACTACCCCATTTTGCACATCAACATTTCCCAATATTGTTACTGCTACTTCCAGTGGTACTTTGTAGCATTGAGTGATGTGCTAGGACATCTTCTGTCATATTTCCTCCATTTTCTGCAGTTTTATTGATTCTCTACATAGAAGATGAGGATGTCCTCACCCAAACCTCTGTCCTTCCAGACCCCAATTTCTGTCCTCAGATCCTTATTTGCATGATGGTCTATAACCAAATTATATATAGGTCTTTCTTTTCTTTCTTTTTTTTTTTTTGATGGATTGATTTCTAGAGCTGAAATGAATGGTGTTGATTATTACTTGCCCACATAAAGCCAGGCATGTTCTAGGATTACATTGCCTTTCTCTGTGAGTCTAAGGAGATGACCACTATACTACACAAAGAATGATGATTTTAGAGTCTAGATCAAAGGGAATCTCTCCTACTTCACTGGAGTCTCAAAATCATGTTATGTTTTAGTTTGTTTCATATTTTGACCATGACTTTCCTATTAGGATTTTGTTTCTCCTAGAGTTAGTTGTCATATTTTCTTTTTCAGAGAAGAACATGATTTCTTTTTCATTTTCCTCAGACTTTCCTTTTTTTTTTTAAAGATTGTATTTATTTACTTGAGAGAGAGAGTGTGTATATGCATGTGCACCTCAGTGTGGGAGGAGTAGGGGCAGGTAGAAAGAGGAAAGAATCCCAAGTAGACTCCCTGTGAATCAAGAGCCCAATGTGAGGTTAGTCGTGGGAAACCATAAGATGAAACCAAACATCTGAGGGCTCAATGGACTGAGCCACCCAGACGCCCCGGACTTTCCTTTCTTATGCTCAGAAATCATTCCAATCTTCTTCTTGAAGACATTCTTGGAGTTGTAGACTTCCTATATAAAGTAGATCAATTGCTTTCAATGCCTTTTGAAATGTCTCAGCCTATGATTTCATTTCACTGGACTCTGTATCATTCAGAGCCCAGGCCAAAAAGCAGAAACCACTCTAGATAATTAACGCGGGGAGAGATGAATTAAACCTTGAGGTAGTTCATGACTAAAGTGTTGGAAAGACTGGACGAGCAAAAGAGAAAGGAAGCTGTTACACAGGAACAGTGATTCCGGTAAGCCTCTACCACCCTTGCGGGAACTCCTGAGACCACAACCTCCAATCCCTTTGTGCTCCAGAAACACATACTCCAGGGCTGTTGTTGAAAGCTCTACCAGGGAGACTAGTGCAACTGTGTTACAGGTACTGAAGCCACTTCCTCAATCAAAAAGTCCTCCCACCTCCCTCCTGCCTTCTAATTTCATTCACAGTTCAACCATTGGCCAAAAAATAAAGTAAAAGAAAACAGAACCCAGTTGGCAATGGAATCTCACAGAGATAGTTCAGGCTCTCAGAACTAGGAAAGAGGAGAGTACAGAAGACCACGGTGGAGCTGAGTGCCAACAGACAGTTTCTGGAACAGACTTGGATTAGTCTTACCATGTTTATGGCTTATATTTTCCCCTTTTTTGTTTGTTGTCTGTTTGTTTGTTTGTTTGCTTAAAACCTTTAATCCCTCCACTAATTCTTCAGAAGATATGACTGGATGGTAGGCATTCTGAATCTTTGCGTGTTGAAAATGTTTACATTTTTTTTTCCTTTATGTACGTTTATTTATTTTTTTATTTTTTAAATATTTTTTATTACAGCTATCAATTTATTTATTTTCAGAAAAACAGTATTCATTATATTTTCACCACACCCAGTGCTCCAAGCAATCCGTGCCCTCTATAATACCCACCACCAGGTACCCCAACCTCCCACCCCCCCCCGCCACTTCAAACCCCTCAGATTGTTTTTCATTTTGACTTCACATTTGATTGATAGTTTGGTTACGTACATAACGGTTTGAAACCGTTTTCATTTAAAATGGGGGGACTTGGCTGTGTTGTCTTCTAGAATCCTTTATACCTCTTGAGAAGTCCATTACAAGTCTGGCTTTCATTCCAGAGTTTTTAACTGCCCTTTTTCCTGAAAACAAAACAAAACTAAACTAAACAAACAAAAAAACCTAGCCCTTAAAATAAATTCTTCCTCAAACTCTATCCTATGTGTGTTTCCTTCTCTTAGGGAAGATCTTCCATAACCCTAGAACAGACTGACGAAGTCTTTCAACTGGGTTATTGCAACATGGCCTCCCCAATGGCTCTGTTTTCACTCTTGGCTTCACCTCCCAGCACTGTCTTACCCCCAGAACAGCCAGAGTTATCTTATAAAAATGGAAGTCCGTTAATGTCATCCTTCTAATTAGAATGATTCAGTGGCTTCCTTTATCTTCCTGTTAACTTTTTCTGCATAATAAGCCACCCTAAAACTCACTGACCACAAACAACAAATATCTCCATTTCCCTTGTACTTTTGTGGGTCAGTAGGAAGTACTTCTGGCCTGGCTGAGTTTGTTTAAAGCCAGATATTCAAAGATGGTCTCACTCAGATGTCTGGCCTTTGGTAGATGAATTGGTCTGGAAGTTTCAGGAGTGGTGACTAAGGTAAAGCAGCTTATCATTGTTCCACATGGCATTGCATCTTCTAGTAGGCTAGCTTCCCTCCACGTAGCAGTCTCGGGGCTCTCTAGGCATCTAAAGAGAACATAACCCAATGTGCAAATGCTCTTACTGTTTCTGCTGGTATTGTATTTCTTAACGTCTCATCACCTAAAGCATATCACCTGGCCAAAGTCTCATTGATTAAAGAAAAACACAGTGAATATAATCCATGAAGACCTAAGAAATCATGTGGAAGTACGACGTGTCAAGCATCCTTCTATCAACAGGTGGATATGTTCTTTACTAGAGATTTTTCCAGAAAACTCTCATCTTCATCACTGGAATAGTCCGTCACTGCCTGTCTACTATGTATGGAGGGCTAAAGATACAAACATCACTAAGACAGAGTCTCTGTTTTTAAGAGGTCACTGGAGTGAGAGAGCCACACCTGACTAATCTGTAATAGAAACAACCTACCTGAAGAGAAAAAGATAAATGTGCCAACTGAAGGAACCCACCATGTCACATTTTATGAGAACTGACAAACCCGCATTTACACAAACTCTGACAAAATATCTGCATTTCATATATAAAGGAAAAAATCCTTTAACTATAAGGGAAATAAAGAATAGGAATCATCAAAGGGGAAAGATATCAGTTTGACCTCACATTTTTCTGAAACATTGTAGAAATTCATGGGTACAGGAAAAGGTTGTGACCTATACATTTTTTTTCCCAAATGATCTCTGTCTTTAAAGAAGAAAAGTCCTCAGATTTACAAGGACTTTCCTTTAAAAAAAAAAAAATACTTGAGTATGCACGTCACTTTGTGGAAAAATGAAGTCATATTAGGAATTCTAGAATGGAGAGTTCAGGTTACATAAAGGCTTGAAGGTCATCCCTTCCTGTTTGGCCTAGAAACTCAAGAATCCACTATTATATTCAAGCATTGTCAGGCAGATACTACAGCTTGGGGCCAGGGTGTGGCCCTGTATTTAGTTGTTCTTTATTTCTGTTTCTGCTCTTTTCCCAGGAAGATGAAATATTTTTATTAGCTATATTCATCTCTAGGGGCCCAGACCCTCTTTAATTAATTCTTCTTCAATTTGCAACAGGTGATCCCCTAAGTTTTTCCAGGGAGTTGTGCCCATTCCTGCATTCCAGAAAAAGAAAAGATGCGCCCCTCCCCCACCTCCAGTATTGTACGAGTGGTGCCTGGAAGTCACTTTGTCCCACATCCCTATTGGTCAGCTCTCGGTCACGTGGTACACTTAGTCGCAGGGAAAGCTGGGACATGTAGTCTAGTTGTGCCCCCCCCCCCCTTGCAGAAAAATGAATGCTGGCGAACTCATCAAAATCTTAGTCACAGTCTCCTCTTCTCGTTCCTGAATAGCCACTTAACTCTGAATCTCGCACACACAACACATTTGCCCTTCTGGAGAGACAACTTGGAGAGAAAATTCAGAAGTCGCAGCTAGCCCCAGCACCCAACTCAGAGCCCTGCCTTGCCAGAGTATGCAGTCCCTACCATCTGTCCAGATATGGCTCCTTGTGGTCCACCAGACTCTAAATTAAAGAGCAAATCATCTTCCCATGCATCTCATCCCAACACTGGTACAGGGAGAGGCTTAAAGCAATACATATTCCCAAGCAGACAGCGGAAGGATAGAGCCACACGCCGCAGACCCTGGGATCGGGCGATCCTGCCATCCCGCCAGGCTTGCTATTCCGAGGTTGTCTGCCCTAGCCGAAAGGGCTTGTTTCTGCTTGTTTCTGCTCTCTGGGAGCCACTCTCACCCACGGTTCCTGGCTCCTGGTTCTGCCTCTTGATAAATTCCGTAGTGTCCAGTTTCAAAGTTACTAGTGGGGGGAAGAAAAGGGCCTCCCTGGGGACTGTACAGTTTTCACAGCACACTTCAAGCTGGTACAAATGTGGGGGCCTGAGAGTTGTTTTAAGCCTCAGATAGTTAGAGGGATTTTCATTCCCGGCTCGTGGTTTTGTTGGCAATGGCCATGCCCTAAAAGACATAGTTGTTTCTGGGGTATTTCCTTCATTTAGTTCCATGTATCACTAACTACACCCAGAGTTCTTTCCTAAGCATTGCTGTCCGACCTGATGTACTGTTTTGCTTTGTTCCCCCTTCCCCAACCGCCGAGCCAAGCCTCTCTCACCTCACTGATGACTTCCTTGGAGCTCTCTAGGATTCTCAGGCAGCTGCCACCACCATGCCCTCTGAGGACCTGTGCCTCAGGGTTGAGTTTGGCTGGGCCTTTGTTGCACAAATCCTGTTCTGTGCTTATCTCTTACCCCTCGGGGCCTAGAAGCAAACAGCTTTTTCGGTCTTTGGTGCTCCAAACCACTGGACTCTAATCCATTTGATCCTGCTTACAAACTGGTCGATTCCATCCTGAGGTCATCTCCCTTTTTTGATGCTATAGTCAAATATCTGTAACATAAAATTTACTGACTTTTTTTTAAAAGGACCATTCAGTAGCATTAAGTATCTGTGCTTCTTGGGAAAGCCACCGCCACTGCCCGTATAATTCTTTTCATCTTCCCCAGCTGAATCCATCCCATTCAACACTCACGCTCCCAGCCCTTGGCAACCACCGTTGACTTTCTGTGTGAGAGTTTAATGGCTCCAGGTCCCTCAAACACGTGGAATCCTACAGTATTTGTCCTTGTGCATCTGGCTGTCGTCACGTAGCTTCATGTCTTTAAGATTCACGTTATAGCACCCGTCAAAAGTTCTTTCCTTTTTAAGGTTGAAGAGTGTTCCATTGTATGCATAGACTACCTTTTGCTTATCCATTTATTCAAGATGTTCTTTTTTGCAGTAATTTGCGAAAAGTAGAAAATAAAAGCCAACATTCCATTTCTCGGATTTCGGGCACCCACTTCCGCTCAAGCCACAGTCTCTGGAACATGTAGTCCATCTTCTCGGCCCCCCTGGAAGACAGCTCTACCAGCTGTTCTGACACTCTGTAGCGCTTTCGTTCAGTCTCCGGTATCTGTTTCCTCCCCTCTCCCCCGAGGTCTGCGTCAGTGTCCCAGGTTTCACTGTTATTTATAACTCAACATCCCACCAAATGATGCTACATATTCTTTTTAAGGAATTCTGGTAGTTGTAACCAATAAATCCTGAAATCTCGGTGGCTATCTAAAGTTGGTGTTTCCCCAAAAGGAGTAGCCATCAAGAAACTGCACGCTGGGAGTTCACGGGCAAAGTGATCCTAGGAGGGCACGCACGGAGGAGTCAGCAGAGGGAGGGAGGGAGGAGAACACTGTGTAAAATATGCTCCTGAGGCCCCAGCAGGGCTCAGCTCTGGGGTGAAGCAGGAGGTTAGTAGGTGAAGGGGGCTGTTTTAGATGAGGCTATTCGAGAAGGTGCCTCCATGGAGTAACATTTGGACAGAGACCTGAGGAGGCCACCTTTGAGAGATGAATACGGTGTGGGAGCGTGCCATGAAACAGCAAGGACATGACAGGGAGGCGGGCACGTAGGTCACGTGTTCACAAATGGCAGCATTTCCTTCTTTTCTGAAGGCTGAGTAGTGTTCTAGCATAGATCAATGAATACCCGTATTAGATGGGTATTGATGTACACATATATACGGATATCTATTTTTATATATATAGGCACATATATAACCACTCATCTGTTGATGTACACACATAGGTATGCAAATATAAGTATGTGTGTGTACATATCAAGAGATGAATAAATATACATGTACATACATATGCTATATTTATACCCATATATGTATGTCTTTTGATGGCCACTTAGGTTGTTTCCATATCTTGATAATGTGGCAGTGAACATAGGAGAGCAAGTATAACTTCAAAGTAGCGATTTTACTTCCTTTGAGTAAATACCCTGAAGTTGGATTGCTGGATCATATGGAATTTCTGGTTTTCATTGTTTGAGGGCGTCTCCACACCATTTTCCGTAATGGCTGTGCCAACTTACATTCCCACCAGTAGGGCACAAGTGTTCCCTTTTTTTCCCCCATCCTTGCCACACTTAGTCTCTTGACTTTTTTTTTTTTAATTTTAATTTTTTTTTTAATTTATTTTCGGCATACCAGTATTTATTATTTTTTCACCACACCCAGTGCTCCATGCAATCCGTGCCCTCTATAATACCCACCACCTGGTACCCCAACCCCCCAACCTCCCACCCACCCACCAATTCAAACCCCTCAGCAAACTGTGGAAAGAACCAAGATGTCCTTCAACGGACGAATGAATAAGGAAGATGTGGTCCATATACACTATGGAGTATTATGCCTCCATCAGAAAGGACGAATGCCCAAGTTTTGTAGCAACATGGACGGGACTGGAAGAGATTATGCTGAGTGAAATCAGTCAAGCAGAGAGAGTCTCTTGACTTTTTGATAATATTCATCCTAGCAGGTGTGAGAGGAGAGCTCAAGTGTTCTTACCACACCCAAATGAGAAAATGGTAACCATAGGAGGTGAGGGATGTGTTGACTGTGTATTTCACAGTGCAAACGTACATCAAAATATCACGTGGTTTACCTTAAATATACACACTTTCTGTTTGTCAAAGGAAAGAGCATATGGGTTAGACTTGACAGTCAACAAGAGGCCGTGCTTGCTGGAGCTCAGTGAGGGGGAGGGGAAGACATGGCACAGTCAGAGGGACAGCAGGGGATCATTCGGAATCGGAGGCCACGAAAGGAACTTTGGATTATATTCCAAACATAAGGGGATGCCATTGAATGGTTTGGAAGAGGGGACCATTTGATATGATTTGCATTTAAAAATGGCTCATTCTGTGTATCTCATGTGGAAAGTATTGGTAACCTTTGGTTACAACTTTTGGAGTGTTTTTTGTTTTCTTTGTATTTCAGTTTTACAAAGAAAAATAGAAAGCGTAGCTTGTAAAGACCAAAAAAAGGCATTTGTATTAGTTATTTATTGCTGCATGAAAAATTACCCCAACATCAGCAGCTGAACACCACAAATGTTTATTATCTCCCAGTTTCTGTGGGTTAGGACTCCTGGGGCAGCTTCACTGAGTGCCTCCAGCTCAGAGCCTCCCAAAAGATGGGGTCAGCGTGTCTCCAGGGCTGCAGTCAATCTCTGGCTAGACTGGAGGAAGATCTGCTTCCGGACTCTGGCATATGGCTATTGGCCAGCCTTGGACCCTCACTGGCCTGTTGACCGAGACATCAATTCTTCACCGAAAGGGCAGCTTTCATTGTCTAGAGTAAGAATATCCAAGAAGGAGAGAGAACAAGAGAGAGTCCCTAAGACGGAAGCCACAGTCTTTTTATACCCTGATCTCAGAAGTGACATCCCATCTCTTCTGCTGCATTCCAATTTTTAGGGGTCACTAGATCCAGTACATCTTTGAGGGGAGGATGAATAACGCCAAGCGCATCAACATTGGAGGCCATGTTGGAGGTGATACCACAATAACCATTTCTTTCCAAACTCCTTATTTTCAGAAGCAGAAACCCCTGTGAGTGTAAACCTGGACTCTACTACTCTACTACTCTACTCACCTTGGGGCCCTCATAGGATGGCTGGGACAGTACATCTGAAATGGCTCTGGAAATGTGGGAACTCACTTTGCTTTTCTCATGGACCTGGTCCTTTGGTGTTCATTCCAGATCTGGTCTGCATTCCTCTTGAATTAATGATTTGTCTCTCATGCATGGGTTATGTTTTGTTGGGTTTTTTAAAAAATAGTGGGGTTTTTTTTGTTTTTTTTTTTTTTAATGGAAGTCTTCCTGTTTGAACCAAGAAGTAACACCAGGAAGAAAATAGAGGCCGGCTCTTCCAGATTCAGGAAGGACTTTCTATGTAATTGTGTATGTCCCAGTAACAGAAGTCCTGATAACCCAGTCCCCCAAAGACCTGCCCATCCAGCAGAGGGGGGGGTGCAACAGAATGGTGTGTTGTGTGGAGAGGGGGCAGTATTTGATACTTGTCTTATCTCACTGCACATTTTTTAAAAAAGATTTTTAATTTATTTGAGAGAGAGAGAGCATGAAAGGAGCGAGGGGCGGAGGGAGGAGCCAGCTCCCCGATGAGCAGAGGGCCTGATGTGGGACTTCATCCTGGGACTCCAGGATCATGACCTGAGCTGAAAGCAGTTGCTTAACCAACTGAGCCACCCAGGTGCCCCATCTCACTGCACATTTATCCAAGTTTGATGATATGCTCCCCGAAAGCAGAGACCTTCTTCATCTCATAACGTTGGCTTCAAGCTCCACCATGAAACAGTTCCCTGGGGAAAATGCTCATTCACCTATCGGTTTAAAAACAAACAAACTGGGTGTGGTGCAAAAAAACAATGAATACTGTTATGCTGAAAAGAAATTTTAAAAAATAATAATATAAAAAAAAAGAATAAGAATGGAAGAATAAAAATAAAAACAAACAAACAAAAAACCCAAATAAACAAACAAACAAACAAACAGTAGTGACAAAACAACCTTAAAATTCAACTTTGCCTAAATTATCAGGCTATTCCCCAAAGGAAGAAAAAAGAAGTTTCCTCAGAAAATAGCTCCTGTTTCAAGATACAAACACCTGACTCTGGGCAATTTTCCAGCCTCTTCGTGATGGCTTCCCTTTCACTCTGGCTTCCCTTTCTGTGTCCTCCTCCTACCCCCAAGCAACTCTGCCTTCATTTTCAGCCTCCTCTTCAAGTACTAACCTTTCACTCTTCTACCTGCTTCTGTCTTGAGTCTCTGAGACCAAGATCCATTCATGCCCAAGTACCACAGGAGCCTTGTCTCTGCACAGACACCATCTCTCCCCTCATCTCAATATGGAAGTCTTTCCCGCCAGTGGGAGCAAATCGTGGATAGCCAGCAGGTGGCCACAGGGAGTGTGGAAGAAAGGGAGCCCCCAAATCACAGTAGACCTATTTGTTTGAGCCTAAAATTAAGCAAGATTCAGTATCTTTAGGGTGAATGAATTAGGAGGGACGTGTCAGAATGGACTGCCCATTATCTGAATCTCCTGTGAATACATTAGCATTAATTAATATATACATGAATACGTTTTACATTAATTTGTGTTGTTGAAATATGAAATATAGGTGGGCCAGCCATCTGCCTGAGGGCACGCAGGAAGTGTTCCCAGAATTCTCTCAGTAGCCATGAACTACAGAGTTCACCTCTACGTTCTCAGTCCAGGGTTGGACAAGAGATGTTTCAGCCACTCACACAATTAGGTAAAGACTTGTTTACAGGAAAGAAGGTGAAGACAGGAAAATGTCTTCTATTTAGATCCGTGGTGAATGACGCGTGCTACACTTCTGAGGGCCACTCTCCGCTGGGCGTTTACGGCTCAGACCTCATTCGATGAAGCTAGGAGGGAAAAGAGGCTGCAGCTCATTGACAGATGGTACAATCCCAGACACCTGACACATGTCATTTTGCTTAGCCCTCCACTAGGGGACTGCAGGTGAGTGAGCCAGACCAGCTGTCCAGAGGGGAGGAGCGAGGCCCAGAGAGCTCAGGCTGTCCAGAGTAGAAAACCAGGATCAGGGTTCACATACATCTCACTCCAGAAACTGCTCTTATACACTGCGAATCAGCCCTTACATGGACAAACCCAGAGAATGAAAAGGCAGAGTCCTCGGGAGTCCTTTCCTAGAGAGAGAGACAAGCCAAGGAGAGAGAAGGAAATGAAAGGAGGTGGGAGGAGGAGGCTAGAGGAGAATGTGAAAAAAAAAAAAAAAAGAGAGAGAGAGAGGGAAGAAAAAAGAGAGAGGGGAAAAAAAAAAAGAGAGAGCTTCAGGAAAGGAATGGGGAAAAGAAGTGACCACAAAATCGGGTGGAAATGGACTGCTTTCCACGAAAGAGTTAACGATATTGTTGCGTCCTATGGCTGAGCAGAAAGAATTGCTATTCTCTTTTAATTATCAACAGGAGTCCTGACTACTGAAGGGGAGAAGAAGGGACCGATGTTTGTTCAGTGCCTTCTGTCAGGGCCTCAGCTAGCCCATGGGTGTGGAGAAAAGGAGAAGCAGACATCCCGTCTCCCTGGAGGCAGCTCCCTCAGCACAGGGCTTGGTGAATGGGCTACACCGTCAGTCCCCACTCCCTCCCTCCTCTGGGGAGCAACCTGCAGATGGGGCAGGTTGGTTCTACCTGCTGGGCACTAGGACCTTAATGTACATTATTGTCATACACCACCTATTCCCATATTGTGGGCTGGCAATCTGAGGCTCAAAGAAATTAAACCTCACACTACACAGACACACACACACACACACACACACACACACACACACACACGCACACAGGCACACACATACACATACACACACACAGACACCCCAATATCTCAAAGTCACACAGGGAGTGAATTCACTAAAATAGTGTTGATTGTAAGCAATTTGATAGCTCAATAAATAATAAGGTTATTTAATAGCTGACTTAACTAGATATTTCTGAAATAGGATGAGCTTCAGGTTGGGATTGATCAAGGGGTAGACTGGTTTTCGTCCAATGCTCTCACCTATATTCTCTGCGTGCCGGGCTCCCCATCCCTCCTCAGCAGTTGCAAAAGGCACAGCTCCACACCACACAACTTCAAGCGTATCTCCTAGGAGTTCTCATAGCATAAAAAGAAATCTTTTCCAGGAGTTCCCATCATTTGTCTCTTTCTTTCTCAGTGGTCCAAACTGGATCACATGTCTCTTTGTAAACCAGTACTTGTGGCCAGGAGAGAAGATTAGGCTTGTAACATAAGCCTCATCTATATACCTAGTCTCTCTAGAACCTGGTGAGGTATTAGTTTCTCCCAAAGGTGAAACTTGTGCTGAGGAATTAGGTACCAAACAAAAATCAGATTACTGAAAAAAGGAATGGGTGAGAACTTGGGAGGGCACCTATATGTCCAGCACAATGAGTATGATAGATTTTGTGATATTGCTTCCTTATTTTGAACCCCTTCCCTGTCTCCCTAGCATGAGGGGTATACTTTTGGATCCCCGTTGAACCTGGGAGTAAGCTTGTGACTGATCCTTCCCTCCTCTGGACCTTGAGATGTTCACGTGACATGTGTTGGGCATGGAATGTCATGCTGTCTTTGTCCCCTTGCACTTCTGCCATCACCATACAGATGTAAACCAGGTGGTCAGTCCACTGACCCAAGAGGGTGACAGACATGTGGAGCAGACCTGGGTCTGTGAGTGCTTTCATCGCTAGCTGACCGAGGGCCACTGAGTCAAACCTGCTGTGTGCCATCTTCTTCCACGACAACATACGGCATTGCTCTGGCCATCGCTTCTCTCCCTCTTGGCTGCTGTCTGGCCCAAGTCTCCGATGAAAGTGAAGGCTGTGGCTTTACTCCCCGTTTTCAATCTCACAAAAGCATCGGAGAGAGTCGGCAGCCACTTCTGAAGGTCTTTCTAGAGGGGCCAGTGAGCTCTCGCGCCACGTTTGCTGGTCAGCTTCCTAAGGCAGCACCACACAGCCCTCCCTTCCCAATCCTGCCGAGCGAAACCTCGCAATATTGAAATGGCTGCACCTCAAAGTGTCATGTGATTTCTGTATCATAGGAATTTTAGAAACAGATGGCCAGCACAGACGACGGTGACGGTTGCACGATGCATATGGGGCAAAGGCGAACGAGTGAGCAAGGGACGAGAAGCAAGCAAATTCTGGAGGAGCCTGGAAGGGAAGAGGACTGCTGAGCGCTGGTCTTCTGTCTGAAAAATGCAACCACACGTTGAGAAGCAGAAACACCTGGCAGGCAGTTGCAGAGGCGAAGAGAAGAGGCAGAAAGAGATGCTCCGCTTCTAAAGCAAGGAGCAGGATATGTTTAAACAGTTTTTAAAAAATCACACCAGGAAAAACAGGCAGCAGAAATAATCAATTCACCTGCACTCGACCTTTGGGCGGTGGATGTGTTGCTGGAGGAGGTCCGGGCGTCAGAAGAGTCGGGGCTCGGCAAATGGACAGGAAGCCGATTCAGATCAATGACCCCCGTGCACCCCACATTGCCCACGCCGCCAGGACCCCGCTCCCCAGAAACCCCCTCGATGCTCCAAGGGGTGGGGGCGATTTCTGCGGACGTCTCAGATGGCTGATCGCCTAATTCTATCATGAAATGTATTTCCCCCGGAGCTGGTGTTTATCGCTGAATTCTGGCACGGCTCCTGAAACGTTGCATCTGCACCGCTAAACGGAGGTTACGTGTAGTTCATTAATATGCAAGAGGGACCACGAAATCATCCCTGTCTTTGACAGGAGTTCCTACATGCCTTTCTGGAAAGCTCCGTTTCTGAAGTGGTCTGGCACCAAGACTTTCCTTGTCTTGTTTTAATCAGCTCCATCTTGTCACTGCGTGAAGAGTTAAAGAAAAAGGAAAAAAAAAGCTTTCTGAAAATCTCAAGGAAGATGCGATGCGTCCTTCTTCTCTTTTCTTCTCTCTCTCTCTCTCTCTCTCTCTCTCTCTCTTTTTATTATTATTATTTTTTTTTTGTCATTCGCCCACCCCCCTCTATGAGCACATCAAAGTAAGACGTGACACGCAGTGCCCTGGAGCTCTTAGCAACATGCTTTTAGGTTTGGGAAATTTCATTTCCTACCTTATGATGATTACATGAGGAAAGATGAAATGCTCGCTTTGAGGTTTATTTGAGAAAGAGATGTAATAAATGTTGCGGCTTCCCACTGAATGGAACAAATCCATTCTGGTCATGTGGGGGACATTAAAAATTACATATGTGTGTGCGCCTACACAGCCCGTGTGACTTCAGTGGCATTTGTGGTCCTCGATTCTGAGAAAGGAGACCTCGGATGGCTTCTTTCAGAAAATGCTGAATAAAGTTTTTCATTTTATCCAGCTCTGAATGTGTCTGATTCCAAATGAAAACGAGTTCCCACCCTGTCTGAGCTGCAGCGGTCCCCTTTAAACCACCCCCCAACACGAACACACATACACACACACACACACACGTGAGTACACAGAAGCGTGCACACAACACGCACATATACACACAAAGGACTGTAAGATTCACACAGATTAGCATAGTTTAGATGCCCCCCTGGCTAAAACCCACAAGTGTGGTGCCTGCTGAAGAATTAATTCAGCATCCTTTTACCAAATAGTTCATTTTTCCAAGCCCTAGAGTAGGGCAGGGAACCCTTGTGTTTTGTTCCGGCTACCGTGTTTTCCTTTCCTTTTCTTTCTTTCTTTCTCTCTCTCTCTCTCTCTCTTTTTTTTTTTTTTCCCCCTTCCCAGTGTGCGTTAGCTTTTGCTTCAGGAACTTCTCTATGAGCTGGGAGCTGAATGGAAAGTGATAAGCTCCTCTTGCCCAGGAAACGGCCCTCGCCTAGGGAGATGTGCTCAGGGTTTCAGACCTCCGTGCTCCCTAGGAGGAATGGATGCCGGAGAGGAATCGCGTCTTCCCTGAGCAGACCATTTTCCCGCCCACGGACGCTGGCAGTCCTGGCGCCGTTCAAAGCTCTCCCTCCACGTCCGCGGCTCTTTGTTCAGCCCACGGCTGGACCACACAGGTTGGAAGATGCTGGATTTGCGCAGGCTTCGCTCATCCCCACCGCTCGGGCTCCCCGCCCTCCAGATCCAGGCCGTCCCCGAGCACCCCCAGGGCCCGTCCTGCGGCCTCCCCCGATCGGACAGCGGTCACCGCTCGGGTGTGCAGCAGCACCACGAGGGTTTTTTGCTTCGGCTGCAGAAAGTGGAAAGATCCTGATCCTTTTTCGTCAATGATCTCAACCCCGGCTCTTCCGTAACGAGTAATCTGTTTACCCTCCCTCTTAAGGAAATAAGAAATCGCTTTGAGTGAATGCCATGTGCTCCCAGAGGCAGTCCGGCCCTTGCTGTGACCAGCTCTGGATTTAAAGGGAGATGACAACGTGTAAACACTGTTCAATATTTAATTCTTAAAAGTTTTCTTAGGGAAGTCCCACCCTCCCTCTGAGGCAGGTGCTCCTAAGTCTCCGCCTTTACAAAGGAGGAGTTTGCAATGGGCCTTTTCAGTCTGTTCCCCCAAGGGCACGAATGGAGGAAGGGGAGAAGCCCATCCCTGGGCCGGGCCAGGGACTCCTGAGCCATACTGCTCACTGTGGGGGCAGACACAGGGCGTCCCGTGGTCTTCTGTTCCCCTCTGGAGCAGAGGCCCTGTCATGCTGGTCTGCAGATCCGTCCCATCCAGAAGCTGTGAGCCCCTCGGATTTATCACACACATTTGTTCCCCCGGGTCGGACACCTCGGAAATCCTCCATCAACGTTTGTGGAGTGAATTCAAAAAAATAGAGAAACCAAAAGGCACAGAATGTCAAAGCACTTGAAGGAAGATGAGCAGAGAAGAAGATTCAAGACAGAAAAGCTTTAAGCCTGCGGTGTGAAAACAAGAGGCGGGAGGAGGCAGGGAGTAAATGAAACGAAGGAGAAAGATCTGTGTTGACGCGTCCTGCCGCTGCTGCTGGGCACGTGGCTGTAACGGGCGTGGGCAGGGCGAGTGTGCCGTCTGTTGGCCTTCCGAGTTCAGCAGGAAGGGCATGACAAAAGGGCACGGGGATCGCAGGACAGGCTTACGGCTCGGGGTGTCCCCCTCACCCGCTGTCTAATTCGGCTGTCCCCCTCCGGGCTTCAGCATCTCAGTCTGTGGAGTGAGAAAACCTGAGAGGAGCGTCCCGGGAGCCTCGGAGGAAACCAGGGACACATGATTATATTACAAAGTGGCTGTGAGTATTTTACAAAAATGACCATACGAATAACGGCTATTAATATCAGTGATAAAAGTGGTGCATCGAGTGCTTCCTATGAACCATACAGATAGATTGATAGACAGACCTAGCTATGGAATATATATATATATATATGTCCCTGCCCATTTTGGGGAAGGCAGAGATAGTGGTTCGAAACATTGCATAACGTGCTGCCGCTCACGCAGCGAGCACATGGCTGAGCAGGGGCTTGCATTCAGGTCCGTCTGCCTCTGAAGTTCGCTCAAAGGCACATCAGGGACTCGGGGCCACGACATTCTCCTCGGCAAACAGCCCTCCCAGGAACCTGCTATCATTTGGACTCAGAAAACCCTAATGACCGCCCAGCTCCTGTGTGCCGGCCTGGCCTGCCCCAGGGATGACAGCCCCCCCCCCCACCCCAGAGAAGGTCCTCGGCGGTCCCTGGGGACCCTAACAGAACACTCGGCAGCCCTCCCACCGCCAGGCCTTCCCGGCAGCAGCCGTGCCTGCTGGTGTTTTAGACCAGGAGCAGACCGAGGCAGGATGAGCAAACTGTTCCCTAGAAACCAAGTTCTTTCTGCTCCTCTCCCTTGTAGCTCTCGGAGCCAAATCCCCTCGTTAATTCCGGGGAAGCGTCACGTGATGCCGCCGTCTCTGCGGCTGCCATTTGCCCATTCACTCACTACATATTGGCAAAAAGCTATCCTTCTGCCTGGATGCCAGCAAATCTTTTCTCTTCAGCGTCTCTGTCTCCTCCCTTCCAAATTTAAAATTTGCTTCCATTATCGTTTCAAAGGCATCAATAGAAATTTGATACAAAGCGTAAGAGTTTTTAAATGAATCCTCCTTGGGCTTTGATCATAACCTTCTAAACTGCTTTAAATAAACCCCTTGAAGACCATGCATAGCCACAGTCCTTTAAAAATGGTCATATCATATATGTGTGTGCATATGAATGTATAAATTTATAAATGTGACGTGTCTGTGTGCATAGGTATATATGTATGTATGTCCATACCCACACCTGCATGAAGATAACATGCCTTAGTCACACACACAAGAAGTTTATCCTGTTTTTTGAGGGATGGAAGCTGGACTGATCACTCGTTCGCGGGCGCTCACAGAAATTCCCCCCATCTTATTCTGCTCTGCTGTGTTTTTTAAGGAGATGGGAACTTGTAAATATTTTTAAATATTTATTCTGCAAATATTTAAAATCTTCCCTGGTGCCCAGACCCACGAAGCCTAGAACAGAAAGCCAGAGGCCTCACCTTGGGACATCTTGGGATATGAGGTTTAGAGGAGCTTAACCACATTTTCTGAAGTAGCCACAGCCGACTCTATTAAATTTACCTTTGGAGTAAAAATGACTGAAGCTTCCAGCCACTAGACAGGTTTAAGAAGGGTAACTAATTTGGAGGACAGAATGGAGCCTGAATTATGCAGGGTTCCACCCGGCAAATAGAACCCACACCGGGTCATTCATGGAGGGGATTTAATATGGGGAACGGTTACAAAGACGTTTAAAGAGCCAAGGAGCAAACAGTGAGGCGACTGGAAATCAGGAACTGTAAGAGCCCGCTCTCATCCCTGGGGCTGGATGGACAGAGAGAAGGTGGAAACTGCTCGCAGGCAGCGGGGGCCACCAGCGAGGGTGGCCTGGAGGTTGCTGGAGCTACGGAGGGGGCACAGCCATGCCCAGGGACGCTACCAGAAGCTCAGAGAGAGAAGGGGAGAAATACCTAGGCTTCCCCCCTCTCCGCATCCTCCAATCTCCTGCCAGAACCTACCCTTGGGCAAACCTAAATAAAATCAAAGAAGCCGGTGAGGCCTGTTTTGCAAGGATCAGAACCTCAAAATACAGAGCAGGGGTGGCAAGTTGAGGGCCTTTAGCCAAGAGGAAGTGGAAAATGGCTAGCCCCTGACTGCAGTTCTCAAAAACTTGTTAAGACCTATCTTACTACTGGTGATACGTATCTAGATATGGATACTGGTCTATGTACTGCATGAGCATACCGTTTCTCTGTGTACATCACTCATCCACGTGACTTCTGGCACCTTCCCTCGAGAGGAAGCATAATGAACTCAGAACACAAGAACACGACTTGCTTTGACCGATTGGATACGAGCGGAAGCGATTGGGCTGTGTCTGAACAGAAGCCATAGGAGCCGTCCTTGGTGCCACCATGTTTTCTCTCCCTCTGCTCCAAGACCTGTGATATCTCAGCTGAGATCGTGAGCCCGTATCACCCGAGCCAGGACACGGTATTTATTACATGTTGTTTCACATTCACAGTTGAACGCCATTGTTTACGGATAGTGCTCCTTCACCTGAGAAGATGTTGGATTTTGAAGGAAAACATCATTTGAAAATGAAATTATTGTACTGTTTAAAAATGAGTATATTCTAGGTTTCCAAGTTTTTGGATATCCGAGGCAAATAGAGGAAGAGCTCAACAATGGGGTCAAGGCAAAGTGGTGAAGGCCCCAAAACACAATCCCCAATTTCACACAGTCGGTTCCAGCTTTGAGATGAGGAATGATACTTGGGAATTTTCTAGAAACAATCTTAGAAGACATTTTTTTAAAGAATAACCCTGATCATGTCACCCTCTTGCTTATAAACCTCCCAACTCCCTTTTCTACCCAAGCTTCGCAGAAGATAAAGAACAGCCCCCTTGGTTTGACATAAAATCTAATCCCACTTTATCTGTCTGGCTCTGTTTCTGCCCAACACACCATATATCCCAGAAGCTTAACTTCTCACTACGATCGTGTTGTCATTCCTGAGTTTCGTGCCTGGTGCCTGCTCTTCTGCGACACCCAGAATTTCTTCTCCACCTCTATTCCTCCATCCTCTTTTTGGCAGAATCTTACTCCTCTTTCAAGTCCGGGCTCAAATGTCTCCTCTTCCATGAAGCCTTCCAAAACGAGCACTCCCTGGGACACCTGGCTGGCTCAGTGGATAGAGCACGTGATTTTGAATCTCGGGGTCATGAGTTTAAGCTCTATATTGGGCCCCGAGCTTACTCTAAACAAAAAAAAAATGAGCACTCCCCGTTCTGCCCATGCAGCCTTTCTCACGGTCCGTCGTAATTACGCTGCTCAACTCTCTCCTGCACTTGACCTTGACTGCCCCAGGCCTATGTGCTCTTCATTTTTAGAGGCCAACGGTCTGTTCTGGAGTCCAGTGTATTCTAGGCCCTCTCTAAATATCTGTTGAATAAATGAGTGAAGGAATGAAGAATTCTCCTATTTACCTTCGCCTGCTGGTTAGAAATCATGGAAATCCTTAGAATCCACGGGGATTTCTACATACTCCCGTGTTAAATTCCAGACACTTACCGATGCTGACTACAGATAGAATACTGCATGATACTACAGAGAGTTGCGTCTCATCCATTTCACGTGCAATACTTAGAACTATTTAAATTGAAAGTTAGAAAAAGCTAACCCCCTTCGGAGAAGGAGGTGTGTCGGAAAGGAAGTTAAGCTAGAAGACTGTATTGTTAGAGGTCCTGCAACAAACCTTCTGTTCGTTTTTGCAACAACACTTGGCTGTGCTTGGGGAGAAGGTTGATTATGTGAATATTCACAAAAAAGAAAATAGAGAAAATAAAACATATGGAAAATAATCATGCTTGATACTAATCAAATAAATGCAAATTAACTTTCATTTGTATCATTTTACACCTGTTAAATTAAAAAAAAAAAAAAAAAAAAAGATCCAGCCCAAGGCGGCAGTGAAATTAGATCCTTGTACACTTCTAAAGGCACTGTAAACTGGTACAGTCCTTTCCGGAATGTAATAAGAAAATAGAGAGCAAGAATCACAATGTTCACACTGTTTTGACTCTGTAGCTAAAGTACTAGGAATTAATTCTGTGAAATATTTTAGCACTACTAAAAAACCCTTTGTAGGTGTTTACCACAGCACTACCTTTGAGGACAAGCTCCACGCCCGGCGAGATGCGAGGACCTATTAAGGCAATGAAAATTTTACCGCCATCAGACAAAATAATCACGCAACCTACATACACACGTCGAAAATATACAGTACAGATCAGATGGAGTAGAAATCAAAATACTATGCGCCTTATGATAGCAACTCCATAAAAGCACGCTTACAGAAAAGCATCGGAAGGCAATTTTTTAAAGAGTTGCGATGGGTTAGGATTGTGGTTTTTCTATTTTTATCAACATTTTTCTATGTTGCTATGACATATGTTCTCTAATAAGAAACAGGTGGAAAGTAAATACACTCACCAGTGCGAATCGGAAGGGTGCAGAGGCACTGAGCGAAGCAGGTGACTCAGGGATGGTTTTGCCCCGAGCAGCCCCTCCCCCCTGCAGTGGTGGGAATGGAACGGGAAGTCAGGAAGCATGTCCCCTGCAGGAAATCTGCCTAATCTGCAGGAAGTCGAGGATGCGGGGGAACTCGCTGAAGAAATCTCACTTGATTTTGGGAAGAAGAGAGACAACGATCTGGTCAGCTGCCTCCGTGTCCCAGCGAGAGCCCCGCTTTTCTTGGATCTCTGCTGATCGCGCGTCGCGTCAACTGTTTCCCAAGCCAGGCGCCAATCCGTTCAAACTTTACATATTCATGTCATCAGATCCTCCGAACAATCCGGCAGTGTGCCTACCGTAATGCTCTCTGCATTTCACGAGGGCAGATTCTGGGACACGAGGCCTGCATGCAAAATCCCTTTCTGTTGAGTCATACCGTAGGCCAGACTGATCCGCTGACAAGCGAGGGTTCTCATTCCCCGGAGACAGCTGGGAAGGAGCCAAACCCAGTACTTGCCTGGGCCCTTGACATATGTTATCTCAGGAACCCATGATGGGGGTTGGGAAGAGAGCACAGCCTCCATGTGAATTGCAAAACTCACAGAGCCGGGTCACAGGTAACCAAGGTGTTCCTAGGCCAAGCCCGGAGCCTTGAGAGGCTGCCATTCTAGCAACTTTGCAGTTCCTCTCGGCAGAGGAGTGACTGGCATTTGGGGCAGAATCCCTCTTTGTACGGGGCTGCCTGACAGGTGGCAAGACGTCCCATATTCCTGGCCCTGGTCACTACAGACTAGGAGCCTCACTCCCCAGTGTTGTGACATCCACAAACGCTCCCCCACTTCTGAACACCCTCTGGGCCAGGAGGACGGACCCCCACTTGGGACACATGAAGAGACTCATGTTCATTCCCCCAAGACATGTTTATCAAGTGTCTCCTCCATGCCAGGCACTCTGCCGGCACAAGAGGCAGTTAGTGGGGAAGAATGACATTTAAAGTGGTGCCATAAAATGCGATAAATGTGACAACCGACCAGCGTGCTGTGAGCACAGACAGGAAAATGTGTCTCACTGCCTGGAGCATCCAGGCCAAGCTTGGTGACCTGTCATTAAGGAGTGACTCCAAGGAGAGTTCCAGACTTGCTATTCAAAGTCCTCCACTGAAACGTTCCATCTGAATCTTTTTTTTTTTTTTGAAAGTAGGCTCCACACCCAGCATGGCGCCCAAAGCAGGGCCCAAACTCAAGACTGGGACACCAAGACCCGAGCGGAGATCAGTGGCCCCATCTCAGCTTGAGTCACACACACATATGAAATATGGGAGCCAGGAGCACATGAGTGGCTCAGCCGATTAAGTGTCGCCTCCTGGTGTCGGCTCAGGTCATGATCTCACGGGTTGTGGGATCGAGCCCCAACTCAGGTTCCGCACTCAATAGGATGCCCGCTTGAGATTCTCTCCCTTTCCCTCTGCCCCTCCCCTCACTCATGTACAAACGCATGCGCTCTCTCGCTCTGTAAAGTGAATAAAAATAAAATCCTAAAAAAAAAAATAGAAAAGTGAAAGCCATACTAATATCTACCCTACGTACCTCACAGAGTCAGCATGGGAGAAAGCTCTATGGTGTGCTGGGCTCGCTGAGCGATGTAGCAAGGATTCAAGTCTGAGCCTAATTCGTGTTCTCAGCTGGGAATCAGGCATGTCTGGAAATGTCCAATGACTCGGTGGGGCAGGCAGCCCACTGGCATCTATTTTTGAGAAGTTGGCTTCCCTGGATTCTCATCTGAGCCCTGTGGAGAGAGGTTGTCTGTGGACGCTGAGGAGACTGTTTTCACGAGGGGCTCTGTGAGACACAAAGATGCCAGCAGGGCCACTCGGGTACCCGGATAACAGAGTGAGGCTCCGAGCAGGGGGCTGGGGCAGGAAACACTCTCTCTCCGTCTTTCTCTCTCTCTCTACCCTAAACACAGCGTGTCGTAGCTCCGTGAGGACTGCGGAGGCTCCAGTTCTGCCCTGTCGCTCTAGTGCAGGCACCAGGCCCTGCTGGCGGAGAGACCCGGCCTGCCCAGCGAGCTCTCCCTACCCCCCCGGGCCCTACAGTAGCCATGACAGGGAGGCCCTGAGTTGGAGGCCCACTGCCATGGAAACCCCGGTTTGGAATTGTCGTTCCTCTCAGTGGGCAGTGTACAGAACAGCACAGTTTCCCCCAAACCACCTCCTTCTTAGTAAAAGCACAGTGGCTGCAGGGTGTTGACAGGGGTGGTAGCTGGAAATCCCTTTGTGACTCTGTGTCGTTCATAGTTTGGGTCACCCAAGGACTCCTGGACAGCTCATGGTGCTAAGGGGCCGTGGGAGTGGACTCTTGTCTCTTTCCAGGCTCTTCCCAGATGTTGTAAGAGCTGGTTCGGGTACATTAGCTTTCAGGCTGACCCGGTGAGGGGAGAACGCCCACTTTCCCTACTGCGAACTTCTTTTTCCTGTTGTGGAGTCTGTATTTTCCCAAGATGGAGACCACAGTCTCTTCAGACATCCGCCTTGGTGTTCTTACAGTGTGGCCTTGCCGTGTCTCTCACAGAACTGGGCCGGCCCGGGCCCCTTTCTCGTGAGCCTGGGGGGATATCTGTGAACGTGTGAAATACTGAGTACGGTCAGTGGAGAGCTACATGGCTTCCGACACTAGGGCATCAAAATGCCGTGTGCTTTTGCTTCTCCCCCTTGGAACACCAGCTCCTGGAAGCCGGCCCCTGTGCTGTGAAGCGGCTGTGGAGAGTCCCTTGTGGAGAGAAACCAAAGCTTCTGGCTCCCAGTACAACTGAGCTTCTAGACAAGGGCCGGCCCTGATTCGACGACCATGTGAGGGGACCATCCCGAAAGGGAGTCGTCCAGATTTCGTCGCCATCATTTCTTCCTGATGCTAACACGCTGTTGCGTCTGCGTCCTGACAGCTCATGCTAAGGTCTACTTTTGGTCTGCGCCATTTTGTTTTATTACAAAGAAGGCCTGTTTGCTCCCTAAATCGTACTGGTTTTCCCAGTACAACTGAGCTTCTAGACAAGGGCCGGCCCTGATTCGACAACCATGTGAGGGGACCATCCCGAAAGGGAGTCGTCCAGATTTCGTCGCCATCATTTCTTCCTGATGCTAACACGCTGTTGCGTCTGCGTCCTGACAGCTCATGCTAAGGTCTACTTTTGGTCTGCGCCATTTTGTTTTATTACAAAGAAGGCCTGTTTGCTCCCTAAATCGTACTGGTTTTCCCAGTACAACTGAGCTTCTAGACAAGGGCCGGCCCTGATTCGACGACCATGTGAGGGGACCATCCCGAAAGGGAGTCGTCCAGATTTTGTCGCCATCATTTCTTCCTGATGCTAACACGCTGTTGCGTCTGCGTCCTGACAGCTCATGCTAAGGTCTACTTTTGGTCTGCGCCATTTTGTTTTATTACAAAGAAGGCCTGTTTGCTCCCTAAATCGTACTGGTTTGAGCTTTAGAATTTGTCCCATCGCAAAAGATTCGATGGGGTTCATTCATTGTGGCTCTTCTTGAGGGAGAACAGCAGAACTTGAGAAGCGCGAGATGATACTTTGATGTCCTTATTCTGAAAGCCTTTTTGAGATTAGGAAAGACTGAGGGAGTTGAGCGTTTCTCTAAAAGTCCCACAGCCAAGGAGCCCTTGTGTTGGGGGAGACGGAAGTGGGTGGGATTTTTTTTTTTTTTTTATTCATCCTCTGAGTCCCCTTCTCTTTCCTCTTCATTTAATGTGATCCTCAGGAAGAGACATCCTTGTCTTGGGCTCATTTAAAACAAAGACGCCTCTCAATGATTCCCCCAATTTCAAGTTTGTGAAGAAGGGGGGAAAAGAAAGGAAGGTCTGCGGTGACATTAATTTCCCTTATTCTCACCTCATTTCTAAACCGAGTTGTTTCCGCTGCATCTCCACCAGCCATTTTCCTCTGCAACCTCTGGGTTTCCTGCAGAGAGAGGACAATGGGCAAGTTAAGTGAGAGAGATGATTTACAAGGCTTTTTTCCTTTTGCTCTAATTTACAGGAAAATCGTCCTTGTGTGGAAAGACAAGCTAAAGCCCCACATCACTGAAAGATTCGTCATGATGGGAGAGAAATGAATAAAAGGGATATATTTTATATTAGTGATACCAAATACATCTGATGATAGTAGCTCCCTTGTTTCTGGGCTATGAGTAAAAATGCCTTTTTTTAAAAAAAACTGAAAGAATATTTGCCTTTATTTCAGACAGTACTTCCCTCCAATTCTTTTGCAAGTGTTAATTTGTCTGTGTTTTAGCGAGGATTATGTTCCACTGCATAAAATAGAAAACCAAAATAAAAGAGGTTTAAAACCACCAAGTTCTATTCTTTCATGTGAAAGACGCCCAGAAATGAGCCGTCCAGGGCTGCTAGGGCAGCAGTACAAAGACGCAAGACCCCTTCTATCCTTCTGCTTTACCATTCCTAGCACGGAGCTTCCATCCTCAAGCTCGCTGCTGGGGCTCCGGTATCCTGTCTGGGACCCTGGCGGTCAGAAGAAGGAATGGAAAAAGTAAAACCCATACAGCACCCAGCTGTCTGCCTACGTCTCGGTGGCCAGCGCGTATTCACGGGACCCATCGCCCCTAGCTGCAAAGGAAGCTGAACAAACATTAGCACCAGAGCATACAGACATCCCTCCCTTCCCGAGGTCCCTCCAGCGTTTCCTGTCCGTACTGCATGACCGAAGACCCATCAACAGCCTCCCTTGTTGCCCTGGGCCCACGAGCAAGCAGAGTTCTTTACTAGAATCGTAAGCTCTGTGCAGTGATGACCACGCCATGTTCACCACACCTTTCCCAGTCCCTGAGATGCGGCCAGAAGACATGGCCACGGCCCCCCATTTTAGGAGTCCTCTCTCTCATGAAAGGAGGACAGTGGGTTTGGGGGTCCATAACCAGCAATCTGGTACAATGTCGCTAATGTCTGATAACTCAGTGGTCATATGTATTATATTTCAGTCTAATCCAATTGCATAATTATTTTTGGAGCGCCTCCTCTGTTCCAAATCCAAGGCAGGCATGATGAAGAGTGCGGGAAAAGAGGAGTTTGCAGTGTTCGTAAAGAAGTCTAGTAAAGAATTCAGGAGACACAGAACAAGAGAGGAAAGCCAGAATCAGGTTTTCTATCCCCGAGAGCAGAAAGTTAAGTGCAAAAACAGAAGGGAGGAATTTCTAAGAGCTGCGATGCTGATGTTTTCCTGAAGCAGCTAGAACGACCGTGGGCGCTGAATAGGGCGGACCCGTGTGATAGTTCGTTTTATGTGTCAGCTTGACCGGACCCCCGGACGCCCAGATATTTGCTAAACCTTCTGGGGGTGTCCCTGAGAGTGTTTCTACTGATTCAGCATTTGAATCGCAGACTGAGTAAAGCAGAGTGCCCTCCCCTGCGCGAGTGGGCCCCATCTAGTGCTCTGAAGGCCTGAACAGAATGAAAAGGCTGAATAGGAGAAAACTCTCTCTCTCTCCCTCTGCCTGACTGTGTCCAAGCGGGGACATCAATCTCCTGCCTTCAGACTCGGACTTGGTCTGGAACCTACACCATCAACTGTCCCAGTTGTCAGGCCCTTGGGCTTGGACTAGGACTGCACCCACCATCAGCCTCTCCTGCCTCTCCCGCTTGCCAACTGTGGACTTCAGGACTCCTTGTCTCCGCCACAGAAACTTTATACAACACGTATGCAACAAAGCCCATGGCACCTCGAGCACGATCAAGCCCCAGGCTCAGCAATAGGCACAGGAATGCAAAGAGGAAAAAGACATCCACGTTCCGGAAGCGGCTCATGGACTGTGACCCGGAGACAGGAGGGAAGGCAGGCTGGGGCGATACCCCCGTGGAAATGCCACGATAAGCAGCTGTGCAGAGGAGGAAGGAGTGGGGGGAGAGGCGACTCTCAGGAGGACAGAGAATAGGCGTCTTAGAAGACCCCCCCCCAAGGAGGGCTGGCAGCCACGTGGGGGTGTTAGGGTGGACGGGAAGGAGGGTGTTTTTGGTGTGTCTTGGATTTGGGGGGGCAGTGCCGATAGAGCTATTGAAGGTACTGGGGCGGGGATAATGGGTGAGAAGAGAAGTCAGGAGAAGGAACTCAGAGCTCATGGCAGGAGCTTAGGCCACGCTCAGAATAAGCAGTGTAGACATGGTTCCTGGGCACAGGACTAAAAGGAAAGGGCCCTCCAGATTGCTCCAGTTTAGCAATCCTGCATTCCCAGTGTGGAAGAGGAAGCACAGAACCCAGGAAACGGAGGCTGTGGGGGTGTCATCAGCATCCCCAAGCCACACTGTGCCGTTCGCTGGACTTGACCTGCAGAAACTCCCCCAGCTGCAGGACCCAGCAGAGGTTGCTCAGGGACCCACATGGCCTCCTTTTCCTCTCCTCTCTTCCCTGTGATGTCTGTCTGTCCATCTGCTCTCCGGTCCATGCCTCCCTCCTCTCTCCTCTTTACATACAGCTCACTCTTTGTAGTCTCGCAAGCTCAGTGGGTGTCCTTCTGTCATCCAGCCATGCCAGTCAGCCATTTGTCCCCACTGGCCCGATGGATACAATTCATTCTGGAGCCCTGAATGCCGAGCCCAGCCCCCTGCGGTCTCTGGCTCCCACAGGGCAAGTGCAAGGATGCCAGGGCCCCCTGACGTCCCAAAGCAGAGGTGCAGGTGCCAACTTGCTCTGCGGGTCCAGTGGAGGCTGAGCACGGATCCCAAGGGATTCAAGATATGCAAATGATACCTAGATTCAGGTGGTGCGGGTTTGCTCTGTGTGATTTGTAATAAATGCAATAAGAGCACCATTTATTTCCAACTCTCCAGTAAGATTATTAACTTTTTCTTCCAAAGATAAACTTGATTACATTACTTATTTATGCTATGTACATTGCATTAGAGGTAAAAATGCATCGGGGTAAGAAAAAAAACGTCGTATGCAGTTTTTTTTTAAATTAGTGTTTTCTTATCCGCTGATAATAACAGCTTAGATTATTAAAAAGGAAGAATTTTAAATATGCAGCTCACCTTCAGGTCTTGGTACTGCTTGTTTACTTTTGCACATTTTGTTAAACTTGACAGACACTCTAGAAATATCATCTCCACTCACTTTCAATTCCTCATTTTCATACTAGGGCTGTGCTTTTGTGTTGGGGGTCTGTGATCTGGAGAGGCAGCATGATATTGGGAGGAAAAATAGGAGCCTTGGAACTGCATATATTTTAAGGGTGCCTTTTACCAGTTAGGGATCAGCGGCACATGATTCACCAGCAATTTAAATTTCAGGGTTTTTAAATTTTTACAAATTCACAGACGATGACAGATGTACTAGATGCCCATGATGAACACGGCACTCATCTGAGCACTTTATTGTGTTGCCACATTTAATCTTGAAAACAATCTGATGAAATGAATATTTATTATTATTATTATTATTACTATTTATTCCACTTTACAGAGAGGCAAGTTGAGACTTAGATTAGCTAAATTGCAAAGGATACTTTAAAAAAATAAGCTAGGTGTCAAAACAAGACATCGGATTCTAAGAACTGTCCTCTTGGTGGTTGCCCACCACTGCCTGGGATGTAAATTGCCTCCCCACCTCCTAACAGCCCCTACATGGTAGTTGTCGTCCCTAAATAAAGATGAAGGAGGGTAGGAAGAACTGGCCCTCCTCGTCCTCCAGGGATTCCAGCATTCACGTGGGGGGCTGGTAAGAGGGGCTGTGACACGCCATTGGATTTATGCCTTCTTCATTCCAAAAGGATTTAAAATGGGCTTATCTTTTAATATGGCGTGGCTCCCTGTTGCTTTAAATTTCACAGAGTACTAACATATATTATCTCATTCAAACCTCCCAACAACCCTGATGAAAATGAGCTTCAGAGACTTGCAGCGATTGGTTCAAGGCACCAGAGTAATTATCAGCAATACAAGGGGAATTTGACAGCAAATCCACCATGTCTGTGCTAGTTATCATTCTTGGTTATTACGATTTCTCCTTGAGTGTTCAACATGAATGCAGTAAGAAACAGGTGCTTCATTACATTATCATGGCATCTCTTGGCTTGGATGCCTCTTAGGGGAACCCATCAGTGATGATCTTGAGCGTGACCTATGCAAGTTTTACCTCCGGTCCTCAGCCTAAACTTTCTGGCTCCATCCTTTGTCACTGCCCTAAATAGCCTGCCTCTTGTCAAGCCATGCCCCAGAGGCTCCAACGGCAGAAGCCTGCTTCCCCTCATCCCCTCATCCTCATTCCTTCTTTATGGAACAACTCTTTTCTGTGCCCTCTTTTCTGCTGAGGAAACTCCCACTGCTCTCTGAAACCCCAGTTCACCCTCTCTGTAAAGTTGTCCCCATAGTCCTCTGTAAGGGACAATACACACTCCACCATAACTGTCTGCTTATATACCTTTCTTCCTAATGGAACAAGGGTTCCAAGACCAGCAAACTCTCATTCATTTTAACACCCGCCACCCAAATCATTTGCATATCTTGACTCCCTTGGGATCCGTTCTCAGCCTCCTCTGGACCCGCAGAGCAAGTTGGCACCTGCACCTCTGCTCTGGGACGTCAGGGGACCCTGGCATCCTTGCACTTGCTCTGTGGGAGCCAGAGACCGCAGGGGTCTGGGCTCGGCATTCAGGGCTCCAGAATGAATTGTATCCATCGGGCCAGTGGGGACAAATGGCTGACTGGCATGGCTGGATGACAGAAGGACACCCACTGAGCTTGCGAGACTACAAAGAGTGAGCGTAGCAAGGAAACTGAGGTTTAGGGGGTTTCATTACTGCTTTTTGGCTAAACGTATCAAGTGTCTACTGTGTGCCTGGATATTTATCGAAATGTTTTGCCTGTAATAACACGTTCAGTCCTCCCAACAACCCTGTGAGGTGGGCTCTTGTCATTTTCCCTACTCGATAAATGAGGAAATCGTAAAACAACTTTTTTCTGCTACCACAGTTAGCAAGTGGTAGGGGCACAACACAGCCCGGGGCCCCGGGGCCCTTTGTCCTGGCAGCTCTGTGACAGTGACCCTTGTTTGTCGGTTCAAGGTGTGTTAAAGGAGGGAATAAGCCCCCCTGACGCTCTCACAGTGTCTAAAGTCTATTCAGTTTGATCCTCTCCCTGAAAGGAGGGCGGCTGGGCAGCCTCGTAGTCAGACGGCCTAATCTCCCAGCTTCGCCAGAAGCCAAACCTGCGATCCTTCTCGTCCTCCGCGGGAAGAGCATGGCTGTGTCGTCATATCTTCACAGCCGCTTTACAAAGGTCTTTGAGAAAACACAGTCAGATTGTGTCCTGTCTTCACCATAGTTGGTGATGCTACGTGCTTTTCCTTACCAACTCTTCAAAGGCCACATATGAATCCCATAAAACCTATAATTAGATGGAAAACTGTGGCTTTATCTTTTTTCTGGTTGTACAAAAGGTAGCGTTTAGGGTGGGAAGGGGGAAATCAGGCTTCACCTCCCCTCGGACGTCCTCAAGGGGGTGGGGAAGTGGAGAAACCCAGGGAGTTTCCTTGAGGTGCCTCCTGATAGGAGCAGAGGGTGGAGGGCATTTTTTTCTTCAAGTTTCATGATGAAGAGTCTATCTTTGGATTGATTCTCCGACTGAATAATGAACTAGAGGGTGAAGGACGGTGAATTTACCCTTCCAAGTCCAGGAGAGCACCTTATTGCCTTGTCTATCCAAGCCAGCAAATATCTGGGGGACCCCAAACGTGATGGTATCGTGTATGGGAGGGGCAAAGCTGACTCCCCCCCACCCTCCGCCCAGGGAGGTTCAGATGCCCTGGAGAGTGCCACCTAATCCACAATATGCCCTTAAATTATGGCTCAAATAGGAAAAGAAGCAAAGTGCTAGCATGGATTATGGGAGGAGGACTTCTCATGGAGAAACAGAAAATGCTTCATGGATTCCACCAAGGGAAAAGGGTGAAGCAAGAGTGAGCTCCCCGATGTCCTGATTCTCAGGACTTCTCATGGCCTAACGTAGGGCCTGGGAGATTCCCATCCCTGCCCAGAGGGATATAATATTCAAGGCCATAGAAATGTAGAAGGAAAGAAGAGAAGAGAAGAAAATGATCTACAGTATTAGATACAGGCCTATACATCTGTTGCTTTCCATGTCTTATTTAATTTAATCCACGGGATCCCTGCAAGGCTGATGTTCCGGCCCGTTGCACAGCTGAAGAAACCAGGACCCAACAGTATTAAGTAACTCGTCCAAGTTCACCAAGTTCCTAATGGCCAGAGCCAGGACTTGAAACGAAGTCTCTCTTTTATGGCATTAGCTTCCTCTCTTTCACTAGGCTGCCTTTAAAAACTCATATAAAAGGCAAATAAGTGATTGATGGCGTTCTTCCTCAAGGACATGAAAGGAATGTACAAACAGCACAGTCATTTTCTGTGGTAAAATCTTTTAATTATGACCCACATCACAGCACTGCGGCGATAAGCTGATTGTGAGCGCACCTGAAGTCAAAGCACAGCAAGTCCGGGGGCAAGGATTCGGCTCTTTTTCTATTAGCAAATAGAGAACCCTGGGAAGGTATGTTTTATCCGACTTAGACCAAAATGTTACAGAGTGAGACATTTCGAAGGACGCCAGCAGGAGGGAAACAAAAGGACAAGGTAGGGTTTGTAACTTACTATCCTTTTAACTTCGTTCCGGGATCTGCTGGTATTCCCTTTCTGGAATAAAGCTCGTCCCATCTGAGGACTGATTTAGGGGATATGTTCAGGGAATGTAGAGAGCCTTGATGAACAGGTTAGCAGGACTGGGTGACCAGAAGCATCCGTCGAACGTGATGGGTGTCGAACCAATTCTGCTGCCCCACTGGAGAGTCTGTGTTTTAGGTGATACTCGGGATTCACGAATGGTTGCTTCTCATAAGTAATGAGATAACTCATGGCATTCGTTTCCCAAGGTAGGTGATCGTTCCTATCATCGCCTTTAATGATTTATTTACCCTTCATCATTTTTAATCTTTGAACGTCGTCAATATCTATAAAACACTTGGGAATTATGTGATCCAAAATATTCTGAGATATTCTCCTTTGGAAATGCTCTGGGGTGTGCCTGGGTGGCTCAATAGGTTGGATGTCCAACTCGATTTCGGCTCAGGTCATGATCTCAGGGTCTTGGGATGGAGCCCCACATCAGGCTCCGTGCTCAGTGCAGAGTCTGCTCGTCCCTCTCCCTCGGCTCCTCGCCTTGTTTGCACTGGCTCTCGTCTCACTAAAATGAATAAATAAAACCTTAAAAAAAAAAAAAAAAGACTGAATCAAGCAACAGCTTCTTGGAACTTCACTTCCAAGAAGCTTATTACCTTGTCTATTCTTTCACACTATACTGAGATATATGTATATGTATGGATATATAAATTATATATAATACAGGCACACATTGACAAAATTCTGGAAAGTACCATTGCAATTGAGCAAAGGCTTCCCCAGTTCTACCTGCGTTCGTTAGTAGATGATAGAGGAAAATATGCTTGAAAATAACAAGTAAAAGAATCTCCCAGCACTTAGAGAAGGAAGGCACAGAATGTTTCAAAAAGAAGAAGAAGAAAAAGAAGGAGGAGGAGGAGGAGGAAAGGAAGACGAAAGAAAGAGAGAGAGAGAGAGAGAGAGAAATAAAGGGATGTCCTACAAGAAAGTATACTTCCAAGAGACCCAATAAGACACTGTGTTTTAGGGCGCCTGGGTGGCCCAGTCAGTTAAGTGCTTGCCTTTGGCTCCAATCGTGATCCCAGGGTCCTGGGATCAAGCCTGACATCGGGCTCCCTGCTCAGCAGGGAGTCTGCTTCTCCCTCTTCCTCTGCCTGCGGCTTCCCCTGCTTGTGCTCTCTCAAATACATAAAATTAAAAAAAAAAAGACATTGTATTTTAATTAAGCTCAGTATTCCTTCTAAGCCACTCTTAACTTCATTTAATTTTTTTGTAACAGTGTGACAGCTGACGTCAGCCCATGTAGAAGCAAGAAAAATTCACTGGGACCTCGAAATTCACTGACTCGTGTCTTCAACACTTACAGAGACCGTATTATTCTTACCCTTGGTGTATCACTATACTCCCGGTTTTGATCAGCTGAAATAGAGGACTTAGCAAAGATCAAAAACAATTTATACTTTAAAAATCAATGTATACATATTCTGTTGGTGGTGTGTATTTGTCACTCGCATGAGTGTAGTGTCTGACTCTCTGTAATGGATCTATTCACTCAAAAAGTTTAGTCATTGTGTGGGAATCAAGTATGTCCTGAATAGCTAATAAGAACTTGAAGCTGACGGACTCGTTTTCATCAAAACCTTAATATATATCACTGAAGGGAACGTGGCTTACTGTGTTGTCTCGTTAAAAACATGGCAGGGATGGTGACTTACCACGACAAGGTGCGTAACAAAAGATAAATGCTAACATTTTAATGAGAATCATTCACAGTGGCCTGTAGGAGGTTTAGCGGGTGTATTCTGATGTTGGGGTTCACGCTTTAGAGGCAAGTTGATGGCTGATTGACTTTGTTCGTTTCAAAGTGGGGAGTGCGGAGAACAGGGTCCCAGTGACGGATGGGGGGGCCCCTGGCGAGCGTGGGAGACGTGGGTGAAATGCAAAGGTGAGCGGGTGGTTTTCACGGAGCGTTGCGTGTATATATGTGTATATATCTATAAACTGTAGTTTATATGCCCGGCGCACACGCGATCTAAGCCCTCAGTGAAGGTGGGGGCACTCGGCCCGGCCAGGAGGGCTCAGCCACAGGACCGCTGACATGCGGCCGGCCAGCTGTGCCTGTAAAACCTGGGACAGGGTAAAGAAGACTTGAAGCGGCTCTCAAATGGAGGCACAGACAGAGCAGGAAGGTTCGAGACCGTCTCTGAAGCAGGATGCCTAGGCTTTTATCTACCTCTCCTCCGTTTCACTCTGCAGCTCTGCGTCCCTCCCAACCAGAGCCCGACCGCAGTCGGCAGGGGCAAGAGCCAGATCCATCCTGAGCCCCTCTTTCCTGTGCGGGGAGCCCGCCAAGCTCAGAACACAGCACTGTGGATGGAGGGGCCAGGCGGGCCATGATTTTCTGGAAAGGTGATTCTCCATGTGATGTAATAACCCCTGCTTTTCTCTTGGGAGCAGCTGGTCTGTACCAGCGCCCCTGAGCGACCCCAAGCTGGGAACATAACGTGGGTATTTGTATGGAGTCGGGTGCCGACACGCGTCGTTTTCATAATTACTGCATTTCTCATCTCCATTTCCGTGGGCCAAGCATAAAATGTGCAGGGAAGCAACCACCTAGATGTGCTTCTATTTCCTCGAGTTCACAGGGATCGGGCGATGCTGATGAGTCCTCTCTTCGCCAGGACACTGAGCCGCCGGCATCCTAATGTTATCGTTATTATTGTTCGGCAGATCCCGTACTAGTACATACAGGAATAGTGTAAATCACGGAACCAGTGTTGGAGGTCCATAAAATGCAGGGTTATGAATATTTCATTACTATACATTTTATTTCCCTGTCTATTCTGCATCTCCCAAAATGTTGTTTGTTTATTTATTGGCTCACTGTTCACCAGGAATACTTAATTCTTAATATAAGGTATGGACTGGATCCCCAGCCCCAGCCTTGTGGTCTGAGCTACACTGGAAAGTAATGATGGATGTTTTGGTTCTGGTTCTGGTTTTCCTTTTTACACCCTTTTGCAACACACAAACGCACACAAGCACGCGCGCGCACGTGTGCACGCGCACACACACACACACACACACACATACACAGACACAGACACACTTGTCTGCAGGGCGACCTTACTCACAGAAGTTTCAGCTTCTTCCACCATAATTGCACTGATTTGCAAGCCCCACAAATTGACCCCCCAAACGTTTCTCCTATGAGCTCTGGCTACATATTTAAATTTTGCTCAACGCCCCATTGTATCCATCTTTGGCTGAAGTAAGCAGACTTCTTCGGCTGCAGATCTTGGCAGTGAAAGACACATTGTCCAAGTGCAATTAGCTTCCCTCCCTGCGCCGGGACAAATGATTTGTACGAATCAGCTGGTCCTGCAAAAGATGCGGCCATTATCACCTGCTTTGAATCTCCCTTTAACCACAAAATTCATATTAGTAAATAGCCCGGGGGATTCAATCTGAGCAAAATCAGAACCTAGAGCGCCCTGCATTAGGGCGCTAACTTCTTTCCTGCTATAGGGCATAGTAGATATTAATACAACTCTTTGGTACAGGCTGCAAAATATATAAAATGTCATAATTATATCTGCAATTCAGCAACGAAACAATTTTCCCCCTTTCTTCACTGTCATCAGCATAATAGCAGCCTATGGGATTTGTACTTTCTGGCTGTGAGCCCTTTTATGGGGCTGTAGGAAAAAAAAATACAAGCAGGTTAGTTTCACAGCTCTGAGAAGGCCTCATGACAGAAATATTGCTTTTAATGTTACTGTCTCTTGCTTATAACCCACTCTCTTTGGGTGGAGAGGCCACTGGGCTGAGCGAGGCTGCTTAGGTTTTTCTGATAAACCGGTAAGGTCCCTTCCCCGCTTCTCCCGCCCTCCTGGATGGGGAAATGATTAACCAGCTTTCAGGATCAGGCTCCCCGGTGGAGAGGGAGGGGGTTAGGCAGAGGGGAAGGAAGTCAGAAAGAGGCCCGTCTCCCGGGTTTCTCCCGGAGACATACAAGAACCTAAGAAAGACGCAATCGGAGTGAATCCTCACATCCCGTGTATTTTGCTAGCCAAGACAAATATCACCACTCGTATCTAACATTTGAAAAGCAGGGCCAAATAAAATGATGGATTAATAAGTCCGAGGACAGAATAATAGAAGGAAAATATAGAGCGTGATTCCCGTGTCAATCTGAAAAGGGGTGGGGGCGGGGGAGGCAGAAATGGGAATTAAAAAAAAAAAAAAAGCGTGCCCTAGCAACCTTAAGTAAAAACCTTGCTGCAGTTATGCTAAATATTAATTAATGTTACCCGAGACCCCTACGGAACTATTACTTGAGAAACCGGTATCTTCGGACCGTTTAAGATTCTTTTTGTCATAACCTACACGACAGGCATCATGGACTGAACACCAGGCTAAATGTTCCCTCTATGACAATTGGTAATAATGTCCCACACTCACTTGTATCCTCCATCATCATCTATGATGAGGCTAATCCTGTCCTTTCTGCATGAGCTGTTGGAATACCCAGAGCAGCAAGGCAAAATATTATCGAACAGGAGTTGACCCGCAGAAAGCCTAGTGTAACAGAGCTCCTTTCTGGAAAATAAGCTAGGGATGGCATTCGTTGGAATGGGCCCTACACACTCTCTGGAGTGACTGGCTCGGCCACCGTTGCTCAGAACAGCGTCATGTCAGTCGCGGGACGCCGTCCTGAAGACAGGGTCCACAGAACTCAGAAAACATCCTTCAGTCAAGAGGCAGCTCCTTGATGGAAGAGGAAGTGATCTAAATTCCGTTGGCACGTCTGCCACAGACACTTACGTGGTCATGTCCCGTGGGCCCTTCTGGGACTCTGTTTCATCAGTGATGAAGGTTGGGAGATAGCCTTTCTCTATGAAAGTGAGACGTGTAGGAACCGATACCATTTTAAATCTTTTTTTTTTAATTTTGTTTATTTATTGGACAGACAGAGATCACAAGTAGGCAGAGAGGCAGGCAGAGAGAGAGGAAGAAGCAGGCTCCCTGCCAAGCAGAGAGCCCGATGTGGGGCTTGATCCCAGGACCCTGGGATCAAGACCTGAACTGAAGGCAGAGGCTTTAACCCACTGAGTCACCCAGGTGCCCCAGAACGAATACTATTTTAAAATGTGCAGTGAGTGGCCCAGAGACCCCCCGGTGACAAATACTTCCTCGACTGTTTTTTAAAACAAAGTGAACGGACCAATACTTTCATAAGCAACAGATCGTTATTTAAATAGACTTGGTCCAGATGTTTTGTAAGACAAGTTAATAGAAGGGAAAGTCTGGAAGTTACCAGAAAGGACTCAGCTGTGAAACAGAAAAACTGCCATCCATGCTCGACCCTTCTGGAACTCTGAGATTATAGTAAAGAGACCGTAGTTGTGCCCACACTTAAGGGGGAAAAAAATGCAGCATACGAAAATTCAAATTTACAAACCAGATCAATTAATGGGTGATTATTCACACTATAAAAGGATTTATCGCTTTACAAATGGATTCCCTGCAGGGTTCCATTTTAATAACTAAGCCTTCTCAGTGCTAGGAACCACAGCCAATTAAGAGTCAGTCAGAAGTGGAGATAAAGCGACTCTGAAATTAAAATGTATGTCAATGGGAAGTCAGTGGTAGAGCCACAGAAATTCACATCACATGCAATTTTGTAGGGATACGGAACTTTTTTTCACCAGCCTTAATTGAACACCTACTACAAACCCAGCCGGTCCTAAAGAGTCACTGTCAAGGGATCTCAGAAAACCATAAATGCTCCTTGTCTTGGGGACCCACACGGCGTGTTTGTAGCAATAGGGTGTGGAGGAGGGACTGTCCCCATTTGGGAGGGGAGGGCAAGGCACTGCTTTCTTGTCAGAACCCATGTCAATTCCCAGGAAGCTCCCCTGTCATTGTAACAACCACAGAATGCCATCACCTCCATTCCCAATTTCTCCTGTCCCACTGACCCAGTACCCCACTCACTGAGAACATTTCTCACGTTCAGAAACTCTGCTTGAATCTGAAGACCTTGGTGCGAGAGACATTCTTAGAATTCGACTGCTTTCAGGTGGAGAGGGAATTAAGGCAGGAAGAAATGGAGCGGCGGATATTTGCGTGCCCACTCTGGGCACCTCTCTGGTCAATAAATCTCTCTCTAGAGACAGTACAGCACTTGATGTCTACGCTCTGAACCCCGCTTCTTTCTACTCTCGTCATTTTCCGCGTTTTCCCTCTTTCTCTCCGCCCTTCGCCCGAGCTTTCAACAAGGGAGCTTCCTCATTCTTTGTCATCCCTTCCCTGGGATCTCTCTCCCTGAGGGCTCCGCTTTCTCTGCTAGTAGGAGTTTGGAACAAGAAGGGTGGTAAGCGAGAAGCTAGCCCCATGATCCCACTGGCTCCGTGGGAATTCTTCCCTAACTCGCTAAAGGGAGATCTCTGCTGGGGGTTTAAGGAGAGAAGGTTTGGAACCCGCCATCAAGGGCTTGATAGGGCATCAGCAACAAGGTGACTGAAAGAAATTATTTTTTATTGTACTTGGTTTCATTAGGGTTCAGCGGATGAGGTTGCATAAAACTTTAACTGACCCGATCCAGCACTTTTTTTCATCACTTTCTTCTGCAGCTTTCAGCGATCTGAGAATGTGAGGAGAAAGCCCTCCTGAAGTCATTCATCCCCGGTGAGCGGTTAAATGTAAAGACATTGAAGGATCTGGATATGACAGCAGACACATCATTGGAACGGCCGCCATTGAGGTCCCTCCAGAGACGTGAAGTGACACAGCAGGTGATCCAGACCCCCACACTGGGAAGCTTTGAGAAGCCAGAAGGCATCTGACAAGCTGACCCTGATGGTAAGAGAATGGGAGGAGGGAAGCGGAGTTTCCAAGGCGGAGGTCGGAGTCTCAGACGCGAACGTGCAGAAGTTCTGCGTGACGGCGTTGTCCCTGGTCCGGCCAGCTGGTGTGGCCGAGGCCAAGTGGAAATGAAGTTGTTAAGAAGAATGTTAAAGCCCCCAAAAATGGTACAGAGAGAGAGAGACTGAGACAGGTGCTGAAGTCATTTTGTAAAGTAAATGGAAGCGAATTTGAAAAGAATGACTCAAATTTCCATTAAAATGCCTCTGGGACAAAAGATTACAAGAAGATATGCAACAATTCTCAGCTGCCTTCGTATTAGTATAATGCATTGGGGACCTCAAATAAGGCTTCATTGCCCACTGAATTTCCACTGATGCGACTATTATTCAATCGACAGGTAGGTATTTTGGATACAGAGTACATAGCATAACGATCTGAGTATCAACCCTGTGTCAGATACTGTACTAAGCACTGTTTTTGCAATTGAAAATGGACAGGTTTGTGCTCTTAAGGTGATAAGCCCTGAAGGAGGGAAAAAACTTCAATTTCAGCAGACTAGAGTAAGTACAAATGCAGTAGATGCTCATAGAAGGAATGCCTGACCGAGTCTCTAGAATCTCGGAAGGCTTCTTGGAGGAGGCATCATCGAAACTGGGGTTCGAACAGTAATCTGAATTAAAGAAGTGGATGGTGATAACCGATGGGTGTTGGCAAGGAAGCAGCAGGAGCGAAGGCTCAGGAGTAGGAAGGAGCAGCATAGGCTGAAGGAACTGCAAGTGTGGAGGTGACAGGAAGCTAGTCGGGGAGGGAGGGAGTGAGAAGCTCTACACGGGCAAGGACCTCTTGAGTCACTCCAAGGAGCTGCCATTTTATCCTGAGAGCACAGAAAACAATTCAGAGGTCTTTGCACTGGAGGAACGATGTGATCACATCTGCATTTTCAAAAGCACATTCTCGTTGCCATTTAGCGAGTACATTAGTCTGCAGAGGGCTGGCACGGCCAGATCATGTCCGGTTATACTAACTTAACATACCAGCGCAGGAGAGAAAAGAAGGGAAGCCAAGACCCAACTCTCTGGCTTGTGTGAATAGGAGGGTCTTGGCACAAATCTCAGACATTTGAGTGGTCGGTTTGAGCGGGGGCAGTAGGAAGCTTTGGTCCTCGTTTAGGCAAGTGACCAGGTCTGTGAACAGAGGTGAAGTCAGATCAGGCGAAGGGATGTAGGGGGGGATGTTGGTGTCCTCCAAGGCTCTGAAGCCCTGGGGAAGGGGGAGATCAACCAGACATGGTGGGTGAGAAGAGGGTTTGGAACAGCCTTGGTAGAAATCCAAGCAAGAGATTAGGCCAGTCCGGCAGTCTGCAAGATCAGAGCCGTGATATGGTTGGGTTTTTGGAAATGTTCTAGAGGTGAATCCACATTCTCCATGAGGGAAGCTTCAGGACGTCTGCAATTATAGTAAATGCTCTTTTGACCTAGGTGCTTTAGAAAGTAATCTTACTGTTATGTTTTATATTCAGGGTACGGTGATGCTAGTTCACATATCCCTAGAACAGAAGACACACGAGTCAGGAACAGAATTCAGGGCCGCCATGATACCAGGGAATGGGTTGCAACCCACAGTCACTTAGGGCCTGAGGCTAAAATCATGTCGTGTATGCAAGTCTTGAAGGTATGGGCTGCAAACAGGTGGATAATTTTATAGCCAAGACAGATATTCCTTGATGCCCAGTATATCTCGGTGATACAGTAATTAGCTCTTCCTCATTGGGCTCTATTTGGCCAAAAGCCTGGTTTTCTCCATCTCTCAGAGGCCCTCCGAGAGAGCTTCTGCATTCTGGAAAACCAAGACAGACTCTCCATTGTTGAGGAAAGGCACCATCGCTTCCTAACATCGAGCTTACTGAATCTCCGTCCTCCATGGTGCCCACCTTTTTCTCTTTAGCCAAGATGCCTTTTCTCAATTATTTTCCCAGTCTCCAGTCCCAACTGGCCTGCCTCCAGTCACTGATGTATCTCTAGAACCTCCCATCCCTGCTTCAGCCAACTTCCTTTGGTCTTCTGCCCACAGGCTCCGTGCAGCGAGCTTCGTGTGTTCTCCAAACCTCCCCCTGCTGTCAGCTACTAAGGGGCTCACAGCTCCAAAGAAAGCCACTAAACTTAAAAATCGGCATTTTAAACCCTTACCTCTTGTTACCCATAGTGACTTGGGTGGGGAGAGTTCTCAGTTTTCTCATCCATCCAGTGGGGATAAGCATGCCTGTGTGTATACCTGTCACGGGGCTACAGCTCAGTAAATCTCAGCTGTTGCCGTGATCGCTACTGGAGTTGAAGTCCCAGCTCCCACATTCTGTAGCTGTGCAACGCCAGGTAGGGCACGGACTCTCTGAGCCTCAGTGTTCCCTACTGCCCACCCATCTCCTAACACGAAGAGGTTTCAGTGGGAGATCCTAAACAAAGACCCTTGCGTATTACAGAAATTCATGGCAATGTTACTTCCTCGAAGTTTTCTTTGAAGATAGTGCCTTGCATAAGTAATATCACCAGAAAACCGACAGTCCTTGCACGGGATGCTGGCTGGGCCTGGGGGAGAGGGGACAAATGGGAAGCTTGACTTTGGCTTTGTCCCATGGCTGCCTTTGATACCTGATATTTGAAGGACGCTGAAAGATTATCTGACTTTTATTTCAGGTTAAGTTCTCGAAACGCTACATAGTTGAGCCATGACTACTTGGCTGCCGGTAAAATGTCTTCTCTGAATTATTTAATAATTCGAGGCTTTTGCAGTTAAGGACGAATCTGAGAAATGACCAAGGGAAGCATGTTCGTAGTCATTTATAAACTTCCCACGGAAAACATCTGTCCGTTCTTCTGTTCAGCCTTTTAAGGAGCCACACAGCAAATACTGGCAAAATAAAAACAAAACCAGCCCTGGGACTAAATTCAGTTCCTCTTTCTGTACAGTTACGATTCTACCCAGGAAGCAATGAGTGCCGTACCCCATATTCTCTCCTTGCCCGCTTTCTTTTCCCCTTGGTTTATTAAAAAAATGACACGCGGTCCAGAATGGGCCAGCTGACAGGGATTTAAATCGGCTGGAGGTGAGCTCCTCATTTTTTCCTCTTGTAGAATGCCTCCTTCTTCCCTTGGCACCTCGCTCCTCTGCTGGCTCATAATTTCTCCTTATAACTCACTCCCTGGCCCAGGTGCTGCCCCATGACCTTGTTTCAGCTTCAACTCCTAGCACTGACTGGACCAATTCTTTCTTGTCCTGCAGTCCCGACTCCAGAGGGAAGGGTTGTGATTGCCTTGCCAACCACTTGCACATCTGTTTGGGCAGAGCCCGTCCTGCCAGGCCCGTCCTATCGGAAGGCAGACTGGAGACGGACCACCTGGAGCAGGGGACCGCGGCCAGCCAGGCCAGGCTGGGGCGGAGCTACCGATGCAGAACATGCCGTTCCGGCGACTTAGCTTCCGAGGTGCGCTCTTTTACCTTTCCTTGTATTTTTGTTTGTTTGGTTGTTTGTTTGTCTTTTTATGATACGTAGGAAGTTCATGATATCAACCTGTAAGCCTTTGTCAGAATAGAGATTTTTTTTTAGAAGAAGTGAATAATATACTGACTTAGAAAGCTTTTTGAGCCAACACTATATCAAAAAAGTAAGAAGAAGAAATTTAAAATTAAAGTCTAGACAACTGAGAGGTTTTCTTCAGCGTTCATTAGAATATTGAGGTTTCATAGAGCATTAAGGTTTTATTCTGACAAAAGTCCATTGCAATATCATCCACGAATGACAGAGAAGCTGTCTTTGTCAGTGTTCATGGTACAGAGCATTCATGTCCAGTTTCCAAAGCAGGATCTTACAAGTCCTGAGTAACAAGGTATATGTGCTAAGGCCCTGGGGTCAGCTCCTTTGGGTTTTCAATGATTAATTATTAAACTTTCACATATTTTGTTATTGTGGCTTGTTAAACAAAGCCACTATTAAAATTAAGATAAGTCAACTCATAACTAAATCACTTACATTAAAAACAAAGGTAATGAATATTCAAAACCCATCACTTTCTTTTTAGTTTATGCCATTCTACCCTTATCTCTGCTTCCGAGCTTGCCGACATGCACTGTGTCTACATGGTTGAAACACTCTGGAACCGTGTGCTCCTGCACTTCTCCTCCCAAGCTCGTGCTTGGTGACGTCACACTGACATCTTGAAATCCCAGATGATGGAAGGATTTACATCATGGAGGGAGAGGCCCGCACTCCAAATCAGCCTTTCTCCGCTGATGCCCCCTTCCCCTGAGACCCAGTTGTTAAACATTGATCAACATCCCACTGGGCATCTGTTTCACTAACCGAAAGTAAAACTTGCAAATTCGCAACAGCTTGGGGGCTTGGCTGAAAAGTACTTTTAAAAGGGAACCATGGCTGTAACCCTGAGTTACCTATCCATGAAACGTATCCACCAGCAATGCCCACATCTTTATACATTGCTTCCTGCCCTGGAAAGTCCTACCCATAAAAATAATGCTAATAATAATAATCTCAGAATGCGTTATTTTGGGGAGGAGAAGGTGGTTAAGGGTCTCTGAAGCTCATACACAGAAACCCATACACATGCACCTGTACACAGTGCCCAACGGAGAATAGAATGTTCACCTAATGATGGATTTTTTTTCTTTTTTTACCTAATGATGGGATCTAAGCTGCTTGAAACAATTACGACTTACATTTAAATTCAGGTGTTTTTCTCTCTTCACCGCTACACATATTCTTGAATACCAATGAAAAAGTATCCTAGCTTTTTACTCCCCATTTTTGATTCATGATGACCTCACTAGCTGCCAAACAAATTCATCCTAATTATAACCTTTTGAAACATTACTCCATTAATAGAATGTGCAAGAGGATGACTGATTGAGTCTCTGGTTAATGTGTTTTGTCACTTAAGAGATTGTCAAAGTGGTTGAGTGTTTCCCACGTCCTTATAAAGCACATGGACAGAGTGACAGCAAATAGAAAATATATAACCTCGTTGCACTTGGAAACATCTATGGAGGGGTGAGGGACTAAGAAGCCTTGCGAGCCTGGCGAAGAGGCAAGGTGGGCCTGCCCTAAGTCGATTTGTATGATGAGCTAAGGAGCTTCCCAGGCAAGTCTCATCAGAATGGAAAAGAGAACCAGGCACAGGCTCGTTCAGGAACAGAGCCAGGGAGAGGTGATTATGAATACATCAGAGCATCTGTCACTTGGATGAGCTCCTGGCCTCGTCCCCCACCCTGTGTCTGCACCCTGAGGCAAGAAGTATAAAGGATAGAGCTGCTCAGGAGGCTCATTCGGAGATTCTAGACCACAGACATTATTGCTTTGGGAACCCTCTACTGTTAACAGAAGGCCGAAGAGGAGAGCGTGTCGCCCGTTCCGCAACAGGATTGAACAGCTGTGGTATCTCATGGGTACTTGGCCATCGGTGGCGGAGAAGCCGTGGGGGCCGTGGCCTGTCAAAGCAGCATCTGGGCTCCTCGGAGGCTGCAGTCCCCCTGGTAAGGCCATCAGGATGGGCAGAGGCCTCCAAAGCTAGTGGAGGAGGGAGAGGGAGATGTCAGACACAGTTCCCACACCGAGCACAGGACACGCGGGGTGATATCAGAAGACCAAAAACAAAGAGGATGTGTGCTAACTAACGTGACTTTCCCTTTGGGTTCACTGGATACACTACCCAAGAATTTCTGAGAAATCTGCGGGGAGGGGAAGAACTTGCAGAGGCCCACAGTTCTGCATTAGTGGGCGGTGACAAGAACTTTTAAAAAAGTGTTGCCTCTTTTCCTGTTGGAAGATTCCCGGTACAGATCTGACTCACAGAGAACCAAGAGCACACTCTCACCCCGAGCGCCAACACTGGTCCGCTCACATCTTGGAGGTGCATCCGAGCGGTCGGAGTTTGTGCTGGTCACTGGGGGGCTTCCCCAAATGAGAGGAAAGCTCTTTGGCTAAAACTTCAGGGGACTTTCTGGAAGCACATGAAAATACTCACCGTGCTACTCGCCGTAGGAATGCCCACTTCCTACACCGATGTCCCTGCCCGAGGTTCCTTTCATTGGGGCATTTGGACAGCACTCTGAGTCCTTGAAGCAGGAGACACCTGCGGTCCTTGCCTGAGAAGCTCCATGAAGAGACACAGGGCGGTCTGTGTTCTCTCCGTGAAGTGGAAAAACTGTTGGAAGGGCAGAGACAATGAAAAATCCAGGCTGGCTCCCAGAGGACGTCATTAGGATGGAGAAATGAACCACTCCTACCAACACCTGTCAGGACAGCACAAACAGCGTCTTTGTGCAAATCACAAAAAAGCAGCCTCTCTGGGTGGCCAAGTTGCAAGGAGATGCACCTTTTTCAGGCTGACAACCACTCATGGGGACACAGCTTGGCAAACAGGGACCCGGCCCCCCAGATCTCAGTGCATATGTGCATGGCAGCCCACCCAGCCTAACGGGCTACGAGAGGGTGAGTCGGCTGGAGGCATCCCACGTCAAGAAGCAGGAGTCAACGTGGAAGGCTGTGCTCTCGGAGATAGGAGCCAGAGGCTTTGCTTGACCTGAAACAGGAAGGAGTGTGTGGCTGGAGCCGTTGCCTGGGGAATTAGCATTTCCATCTGGCCAGACAGTATATGCGGCATGCTGCTTTGCAGCCCCAAGCAGCTGCCTGTCGGGAAGGATACAAAAGGCCTGGAAAATCACATTTTAAAAACCAGAAAGTGCCCGATCCACACCTGAAAAAAAAAAAAAAAATCATTGCAGGCCTGGAACAGATCCTGGATCTGATGGAGGTTCATCTTCTCACAGGAGAGGCTAAGAAATCCACCGGTGTCCTGGCTGCCGGAAGTGCTCCGGGCGCCGCAGTGAGGACAGCCTAGTGCACGGCTGGGCCCCCCTGCAGTGGTGCCCCTGGCAGGTGCATCCCCAGGGAGATGGACGCCAACAGAGAGGACACAGACACGCAGGGGGGTAGCCGATGGAGAGAAAATTACGTCCACTAGCTAGAGCTCAGCCGTGGCTGGGCAGATGGGGAAATGAGAAAGAAAGAGCTTATTAGACTTCTGTTCGTGTGACTCCGAAGACCAAGATATATTTAGGGGGACAGAGAGCTAGCTGGACACCAAGCCAGCCGCTTGTTAGAGGAGAGGAGCTCTGCTGAGAAGGAACTAGAGCTTCCCCTTGCGTTTTGTCTCCTGGTTAGAACCCAGGGCACTTGGGTGTGCATCCAGGGTAGGGAGATGGGAGAAGGCAAGTTTGTGGCCCTGTCAATGGAAGCTGCAAGGACTGTCACCAAACTGTGAGCCTGTGGTCACAAGTAGCCACAGTTTAAAGCTCCAGTGTAGAGGGCGGTGTCACAAAAGAGAGCATTCTCCCTGACTTTGTAGAATCCCTGGCGATGTGAGAGGCAGTAGAGAGGCAGGACTTCGGTGCCTTCTGAAGGTGCTGGTGCTGTCCCCAGGCAGGGAAAGAAGCCATACCCAGCCGAGGTGACCCCAGGCCCAGGGGCCCAGGAGGACCAGCAGATGGGAGGTACCCAGACAAACAGCACAACTGAAGAAGAACGGTCCCAGAGTCACATGGTAAGGCACGGATCTCTGCACGAGCATATACAGCCTGCCCTGCCCCCATGGGACCTACAGACAACCCGAGGGAAATGTGGGGACTTTGTAGAGGCCTGGGGTGCAACATGCACAAACACGGCAAGAGGCAGCAAAATCCAAGTGCTCACGGAGTCTCCCTTCCGTGGGCACACAGGTGTTCTAGCAACGGGGAACACAGGTAAAAACTAAGATGATCCCCGTAATCAAAACTGATTCTCGGTACCCTAAAAGAGCTTCTTACCTTTCTGAACTCAGCTATAAACTGTGAAAATATTCAGGCTTCTGACACAGAAGTGCCTTTCTCCTTGCCTGTTAGGCTCAGACCTCACTCCTCACCGGCCTCATCTGTCCCTGGAACTCGCAGAGCTCACTCTCACCCGAGGGTCTCTGCCTTTACTGTTCCCTCTCTCTGGAATATTCTCCCTCCAAGCTTTGCAAAGTGGGCTCCTTCTTGTCATTCAGATCTCAGCCTAAATGCCATTTCCGCAGAGAGGCTTTCTCTGACTATACAATTTTTTAGCCCATTTTCCACCCACAGTCCCTCCCGCACATTATGTAGTTTTACGGTTTTAATGACACTTATCATTAGCTGAAATTATCTTGTTTGATTTTTTTTTTTTTTTTGGTTACTTATCTATTGCCTGTCTATCTCCAACAAAATGTAAGTACTAAAAAAGCCAGGCATTTGTCTTATTCCCATCTGTATCCCCCAGCATATGACTGCCTGGCACATAGTAAGTGCTCTTTAACAATTAGTTGAGGGGCACCTGGGTGGCTCAGTTGGTTAAGCCGCTGCCTTCGGCTCAGGTCATGATCTTGGAGTCCCATGATTGAGTCCTACATTGGGCTCTCTGCTCAGCAGGTAGTCAGCTTCTCCCTCTGACCCTCCCCAATCTCATGCTCTCCCTCTTTCTCTCTCTCAAATCAAATAAATAAATAAAATCTTTTTTAAAAAAAGAATTAGTTGTATTAATTTTAAACATTCATTTTCAGTTTCTCTGCAGTTGGGGGAAACACTCACCCTAGGTCAACAACAACAACAAAAAAAGGGTGTCTCTAAACCCTTGTCTTCTTATTCATTTTCCAGGTAAATGAGATTGAGGACTCCTGCCTCAAACTTAGAATCGTGATTTGTTCGTATGTGCTGACAGATCACTTTCAAGTTCATGCCTTTGACATCTTTGTACACTTGCCCTTTGCATGTATCAATACTTTACATTCATTTTGCTGGAACACCAGTTGTCTCTACTGTTCAGACTGTGCCTCTTCTAACCCAGTGCTGTTGAAACAACACATTGCTAATGAGAACTTGTGATCTATCAGCAATGTAGGGAACAGCGTTTTACTCCATTAGCAACAATCAGACCACCTGCATACTTTGTGTCACTTCCCATCCTCATAACTGAGCCTGCTTTAAAAATATTGGTAGAAACAGAATTCAGGTCCCTCCCTTGTGTTTTAGTAACTTTGCATACCCACTGGGATTATGTCTGATGTTTTCCAAGTCCTTTTAGGTGACTGGTTTGACACCAAATGAGCTTCTAAGACACATTGCTGAATCATCTTCATTGGAAAGTTTTAAGAATAGAATAGGTAACTGCTTAAGCTAGATGAGATGTCATAGCACTTTGAAGCTAGGGTTAGAAACAAATTCACCCCTTAAAATTTGCTCTAGCAAGGTGATTATTCTACCTATGGATAATAATTAGTCCTCTAAAACTGGCAAGCTTTACTTTTAACAAACAAAATTATCTTGGAAGGAAAAAAACTTCATTAACCAATATTGGGGAAAGTATATATATTTCATATTTTTAAAATATTTATATATTATATATTTTTTATTTATGTAATATATATATATATTTATATCTTACCTTTATATATTTTTTATATTCATATGTATATTCCTTCCCCCCTCCAACCCCAGTTAGGTATACAGCAAAATATTGAAGGGGTGTTTGAGACCAAAAAAGACCAGTGACTTAGGGGGATATTTCCTGATGTGTTTGGCACTTTTAAAATTTTTGTTGTTTTTCTTTTTTCATGTAAATCATCCTCTAGTAACTAGCATGGGGTATTTCTGAAATTCATTTACTGCCATTTTGCTGTATTGTCCAACAGATTGTTTCTAGTACCTTCTGATGTGTGGCAGCTGTGTTTTAACAATTCCAAGTGTACCATATGAAAGTAATCAAAGACATTAACACACTAGTGTCTGCAGCTCTGGAGGTATTTCCTGAACTGGGTACTGCTGGGCCAAGCAAAGTTGTACGTAAATTACTTTTTTTTTTTTCCACATGCTGAAGTTTCCTCTAAATATATGTAGAAGCATCACATGTTTGTGGATCCCTGTCTTCATGGACACAGCTCTCTACAAAGGGCGAGCATACTCAAATCTGCAGTCAAGGGCCATTTTTACAGAGCGTAGAATACATAATACATGAATCTGCGCAAAGTGATCTCTCCGATTCCCAAAGGAGGAAATAGTTAAAGTTTAGTGTTTTCTCTGATATAGTGTACCCTGGGTAGAGTAGTAATCGCTAACGGCATAACATTCTAATGTAAGCGGTTATTGGGAAATGTTTCACAAACAGTATTTTATTATAGTAAGGTTGCACTCCACTTAAAGTAAATATCCCTGGATCCCCTCCAAAGCCAAAAGAGTGTAGTTAGGTTACAGAATCTGCTCATTCAGCAATTGTGTCATGATAAATTAGGAATTTGAAAAGAGGGTTCTTTGTTTATCATAAAAGGTGCAGAGAGGTGGAGTAACCTGAAATAAGTACACTTTCAGGGAACTGTTGGTCAATAAAATGACGTGTTGTGCAATCTCGAAAGGAGGCATACAGATATGCCCATTGTAGTTCCTCACTGATTGTCAAGTCACATATGTCATGCAAGCTAGGTATCCAAGGATGAAGCTTAAAAAGAAGGCTCCACATGTGGCAGATGCTGTCAGAAGTCATGTTTCAAGATTTAAGTTGAGCTTTCCACATATCCAATTTTACAACACTTTTGCGATCCTTAGCAAAAAATGTGAACTCTCATTAGCTGACTCTGGATTCTGTATTTTAGTGGCCATACATGTTACAGGTATAGATCTGGATAGATATACAGAGAACACCTAGCATCACACGTTACTGTACCAACTCCACTTTCCTTGCTAGAGGAAGTACGCTTTCCAAATGTGCTTCAAATCAGGGGTTCTAGGACTCTGCTAGGAGCCAAGAGCCTGCGTTTATTTGACATTCCACTTCTCCCCTATGACCACTACTGACAGAGCCTCGGCGTGCCTGGCCCTTGTAGAACTTTCACTCTTAATTAAAATAGTGACACCAAACGCTTTTAATGATTCCCCAAGTGCTATTATAAGGTACAGGGTAAATGTTGGAGCTGGAGCCCCCCTTCGGGGAATAAAACGATTTGGAAGTAACATTTTCCGCACTGCTTTGTCCATTGCTTTCCTTTGGCCTTCCCACAGGACTTCACTAGGCACTGGGCCACATCTAACCTTAACTCCTACTGATCCTTACTGAAGGAAACTTTTTGCAACATTAAACACCAGAATAGGACATTTTCCCAATCAGAAAGAAAAATTGTTAAGACGTTCAACTCTGTCTTTTCAATTCCTGGCTTTCTTCTCTATTCCATGGTCTGTCTTCTTTATCCAGATAGATATAGAGGAACCACGAAAGAAATTGTCCCCTCCCCCACAGCACCTTGAAGAACTTACACAGTATCAATCCTCACTGGAGTTTGTATTTATGGAGAACTTACTACTGGCAAATGGTGATACTGAAGATTTCTTTTTAATTTGTTTTTCATCCCTGTCCTTATAGTTGTGCATGAACATGGTCTAGTAGATCAACATAGATCTATTGATAGATAGATAAATAAATGTTGCGTGAAAAGGAAGAGTTAAGGATTATCCTGTAATACAGAACTCTCGCTGTCTACCTCTTTCATTGCTGAACCTCAACCTTGCCTGTTTTTCCTCAAGCAAAGAAAATTAGAAACAGTTACTGAAAAACTGCCATTTGGATCAGCTACTTTAATTTATTCCACAAATTCTTTTGATGATACTTAGAATGTGCAAGGTACTGTGCTATACAGGAGAGATGCACAAAATGTGAAATCAAGCACCCTTTCCTCCCATAGCTCCCTGCCCGGTGGGAGGCTGGGTGTTTCAAGGAAGGGCTTCCAGCTGCGGAGAAGCAGAGCGAAGGCCCTGAGGGTGGCTACTAAAGGGAGGCACTTGTATAGCATGCTTCGAAATGAAGAATTTCATTTGGCTGAAGATTACTCTGCATGGAGAGATAAGAGAGGAGAAGTAGGAGAGGAGATAGGAATTGGAATGAAGCTAAGAAGAAAGCCTTAATCCAGATTATAGGACTTGGAACATCAGGCTTAAGGTTTGAGTGTTGCGTCCTCAGCAATGGAGAACCACTGGGGGCTTTGCAGGGACAATGACCTTGTGATCAAGTATCTCTCTTTCATATCCACTGCTGAGAAGGTCTTCAGTTTAGAAGCCCAGAGATTATTCAGGAGACCTTTAACAACATCCTCGGTATCACCTACATTGTGAGAGAACGGGGTGGTTTTGAAACTATCAAAATCACAACAGAAAAGATGGAAATGACATTGAAAAACTGTCTGTTCCTCTTCAAGAAGCTATGTGCTTAGTTATGATCCTTTTTAGCACAATCACAGTGCAGAAGAGCTTCATCTTGGTGCATCCCCCCAACCCACTGTACCACCAGCCCGCCTCACCACTGCATCCCCACGTAGTCATCTTCCATCCCAGCCCCACCAGGAAGAAGAAAACTAGCTTCTCCACCCTCACCTAGCCATTAGTCGACCTAACTAATGCTTTCATGGAGGTGAAGGGCAGGATATGATATAAAATTAATGTCAGAAGAAATGAATGACTCCTTTAGGTGTGATTCATGAGTGACAGATTTTAATCTTCCTGCCCTTTCCTCCCCCACCAATGCAAATTCCACTTGCTTGTTTCTCCATGAAGTTTCTGGCAACCAGAAATCTTTTAGTGCCATAGTTGGACTTAAAATAACAAGTAGCCAAGGAATGGAAAAAAAAAAAAAAAAACTTGAACCAAATTAATATTAATATGGAATGACCAAATAGTGTAGAGTAGTGTATCCATCAGGTTCTAGCAGGAAAGAGATGGTATGCCCAAATTAGAATCATTCCATGTGAATTTAATAAATTGAATAAAAAGACTATTTACAGAGTTTTAGGGAAACCATGAGGGTTCTTGCAGCACACTGAGCTAGTAAAAGCAAAGCTGGTACCATTTCTAGGCCCAAGAGAGGAGGGGAGGGAGCATTCATGCTATCATTATTCAACAGCGTACCCTGCAGAGAGGGGCATCATGAGAGGAGCTCATACCTTCAGACAAGGGACACCCCTGGTCCAGGGTGATGGAGACGAAGCCAGAGAAATAAAGATGGTGATCTCCCTGTGATCTCTCCCTTCACTCTTTTCTCTGAGCCTCTTCATTGATTGGACTCAACCAGAACTGGAGAGCAAGGTGGTGGGGGGATCCCTTGATGAAGTTGTTGTAAGTCAGCTTTCCTATGCAGAGCCAGGAAGAAATGAGTGCAGAGCAGATCTGGAGGCGTGAGTAACATACCCAGCACTAGAGGGAGGGAGAAAGGGAAAGTAGAAGCAACGAGCTTGGGAGAGCAGGTGCGGTATGTTGGAGAAGGAAGGGCTAAAACTTACTGTTCAGAGCGTTGACCTTGTTGAACACACAAGGTCACACACACACACACACACACACACACCCCTTCCAAAACTAAAGAAACACAATATTGGGATCTCCTTGTCCTAAAGCTGAAGAGAGACATTTTCAGACAACCCCTTACTCCACAAGATGATCACCCTTCTCTCTGTGAGGAGAATAAGCTCACTGAAATCCAGACACTAATGAGATCTTAAACCATGAAAAGAATTCACTTTGAGGTGCATAGACCATTTGACTAGTCAGCTGAGAGTATCTTGAGGAACTGCAGGTAGAGCAAACCATGTCTTCTCTTTTCCCATAGGATTACCTTCCAGGGATACAAAGTCAGCCTCAGGTGGAAACCTGGAAACCCAGGTGTTCTTGGAGTGCCTCCAACTTTCCTCTTCTCTCTTCTATTCCTTTGTCCTTCCTCCAACCATGGCCCCCCATCTCTAGGTCAAAGTTTGGAAATCTTCATTCCTGGATTAATCCTGGAAGGTACTGAGGAATTTCTATTCTGTACCTCTTTAGTTTTCACCAGGAGTAAGATTCTTGTGCCTGAAGCATCTACAAGGGAAACTCTCTCTTGCTAACAGCGAACACCTTTGAGGCATGATTACGCTGGAGAAACATCTTCTCACCTGCACACATCTCACCCACCCCCTTTCAGAGTAAGTGTCCAAAGAAATCTGAAACTTTGTTTTGTCACACTAACTTCAGGGAAGTACTTTCTCTGGTTATAATTGGGTCATGGGCTTCTTTTTAATTTGACCAGTTTCACAAAATATGTTCATCTTGTATGTACTTAAATTACCTTTTCATTCCAAAACTTTTCTTTGGTTATCTGTAGCTACATAACACTGTGCTAAAATGTGGTGGCTCAAAGCAATAGTGTATTAACTTTCACAGACTTATGGGTTGTCAGGATGCTTGCTTCTTGCTTAGGATTTCTCATGCAGTCATCTTGAATGCTCCATTGGGCTGTCCGTCCAAGATGCCACTCTCACATAGCTGTTGGTTGAGATGAGCTGGAGTCTTTGACTAGACCACTTGTTTGACCTCTCTATGTGGATTTCATTTCTCACAGCGTGGCAGTGAGGTTCTGAGAGGGAACTTCTCAGCGAGAGCCTTCCAAGAAAGCCAAGTGGAGGTTGCCAAATTCTTATAACTTAATGTCAAAAGTCTCACCTCAGACCTTCCCTTAAGAGCACCCAGATTCAAGGGGGAAAGGAATTAGACTCTACCAGCCACTGGTGCTGAGGAGAAATATGTACCTACAAAGCGGTATGGAATTGGTGATGGCCACATTTGGACTCCAACACAAAGTTTCATCTCTTCTTTTGTGTTTTCCTAATGAAATCATGATCATTCATTTGTACTATCATTATTCAACAGTGTGCTTAATATAGTGGAAAGACCACTGAATTCAGAGTGAGGAGGCCAAGCCAACAGTCCCACCAGGGGCAAAGTGTAGCCAAAGCAGCAGCTGGGCTCTGAGGTATCCATGCATCCATGGTAGCTCTTGGGCTCTGGGGCATTTCCATGCCTTCTAATCCATTCCAGGGAGTGCAGAATTCAGAAGAACTCAGCCATGGTTGTTTCTTCTTCATTCAAATGTCTCTTACCTCCTGACGTTTTCAGGGAGGGGAACTGAACAGGCAGAATTACCTCAAGAATTCAGAATAAACGGAGTGGGGCATCATCTGGAGTGTGCCAACACGTCAGTTTGTATTAATCAATCCCAAAGCTGTCAGGTACCCCCTCTGTGATCTTGGGTTAGTCACTTCTAATTTTCCTTTTTTGAATAGGAAATTCCTATGGGGCTTTAATTGTCTGAATTAAGAGATTAGAGGAGAAACTACATATCTATTTCCCTTTTTTCCATATTTACTCCATTCTATGCTTAACCCTGTCCCTGTACACTTTGGATATTTTATTTTATTTTACTTTTTAATTGATGTATCATTGACATACAATTTTATGTTAGATTCAGGTGTACAGCCTTGTGACCTGATCATTCTATACATTAAGTTATGTTCACCACAATGTGTTGTCACCATATGTTATTACAATATTATTGAGTATATTCTCTATGCTCTACTTTTCATGCCCATGACTTACTTATTTTATAACTGGAAGTTTGTACCTCTTAATCCCCTTCCCCATGCATCCCCCAGCCCCCTCCCTTCTGGCACCCACCAGTTTGTTCCTGTATGTAAGAGTCTGGTTCCATTTTAGTTTGTTTGTCCATCCATTCGTTTTGAGTCTTAGTTTCTACATATTAGTGAAATCATATGGTCTTTGTCTTTCTCTAATTTCCTTCTGTACAATGGAGAGAACAGACATTTCAGAGGTGCTAGAGGAGCAAGATAAATAAGATAAATAAAAATGTTGTCAACAGTAGAGCTCTAGGGACAAGTAAAGTATTTTCAAGAATATTGCCTAAATCAGGGCAAAGTTTCTCTCCAAAGGGCCAGTTAATTAATCTTTTCAGCTTAAGGGACCACATGGTCTCTGTCACAACCATTCAGCTCCACTGTCATGGAGCATGAGTGTGAAACCAACCTTAGACAAAAAATGGTAACAACAGGTGTGGCCTGGGGGGCCTGGATGGTTCAGTGGGTTAAAGCCTCTGCCTTCGGCTCAGGTCATGATTCCAGGGTCTTGGGATCGAGTCCTGCATCGGGCTCTCTGCTCAGCAGGGAGCCTGCTTCCTTCTCTCTCTCTCTCTCTCTCTCTCTCTCTCTCTGCCTGCCTCTGCTTACTTGTGATCTCTGTCAAATAAATAAATAAAATCTTAAAAAAAAAATGTGTGGCCATATTTGGCCATCATGCTTCAGTTGTCAACCTCTGGTCCAATTTATGATCTCACCTGCGAAAAGAACAGAGTGAAAAGTCTGGACAAGTAAATTTGTAATAATGTCTTTTATTTAAACTTACTGTGGTGCAGACACTGGACAGGTGAACTAAAAATACAAAGAAATGGGAAAATACTGTTTGACACTACGATTTCACACTGGATTTCCTCCTAGAAGGGGAATGGTAAGAGAAAATACCCTGACCATGGAGATCATAAGACCTTGGGGAGAGGATGGCTGGTGTAGTGGAGGGAGGGAGAGTAATATTCCATTTATTCCCAGATAGGAATTAAAATGGCAGGGAGAGTCTAAATGATTCTCAGTATAACCCTACCCCCCGAACCTCCATTTCCCTACCAAGGCTATTTAATTCATGAAATGATTTGAGTGAGTGGCTTGTCTCTTTTTAAAACCAGTGAAGAGGGGTGCCTGGGTGGCTTAGTGGGTTAAGCCTCTGCCTTCAGCTCAGGTCATGATCCCAGGGTCCTGGGATGGAGGCCCGCATCAGGCTCTCTGCTTCTCAGGGAGCCTGCTTACCCTTCTCTCTGCCTGCCTCTGTCTATTTGTACTCTGTCTATCATATAAATAAATAAAATCTTTAAAAATAAAAATAAAAAAATAATAAAACAGTGAAGAGATTGTGGCTGCATACCTCTTTCATTTAGAACAGATCCTCAATCTCCTACTAGGATGTTGGAGTACAGATGCAAAGAAAAACACAAAAGAGTAAGTCCTAGAAACACCTAGAAATCACAGGGAGGCCTGTATACCCTCACGAGCCATAGAAATAGGGTGCAGAGGGAGTGACCAGATGTCCAGAGGGCAGGGGTCCCAGCTGGAGTCTTCGACAGAAACTTTGGGCATATCATGATAACATGATAACAATGATTATGGCACTCTTAGAAAACATGTCAAATGCTTTCTATTAAAAGGGTAATTAAAGTTTTTTAAAGGTGACTAACTGTCCCATTCTATCAAATATGACGATTTCCTTGAAAAAGAAGAAATATACATAACTGGCCATCTCACATGCTTTTTAATGGAGATTTATCCAAATTTTGCCTCCCTGGGATGAAACTTTTTTTTTTTTTAAATGAACAGCTCTTTTTGTGAAGAGGTTTCTCATAAATAATATCCTCTGCAATCACATTTCCAAATGGCCCATTGCCAGTTTTGGTTTAGGAAAAAAAAAAAAAAATAGGAGTCAGCAATTAGCACTGGGCCCTTGAAGAAAGAATGTTCATAATAACAAAAGACTCCAGATAACCCTTCCATAGAATAGTGACATGTAAACGTGTGTGTTCGCTTCTCTGGGAATGAATGGCACAGTTGGCCATGTGCTTACATAGTCTGGCATATACTTGGCACATTGTATTTGATTCTTGGCCATAAGATTGCAGCGAGCCCCTGCTAATGACGGCCGAAGAAAACATTTCAGAATGTCTTTATTTTACAGGAAAACCACTGCGATTGAGAAGAAAAACTTCTTACTCAGAAATGGGTGATCTGAATTTGAGTTGAAAATCTGCTACTCCTTAACTCTGTATCCAAGTTTCTACTGGAGCTCCAAGAGCATCAGTATCATCTGTGAAGGGTAAGAGAGCCCACCCTTCGTCTATCACCTGGTGGTTGTGAGAATTAAGGGAGAAAAGTCGGTGGAAAGATGTTTGCAAATTGACGTAGACATAGAAGTTTTTCTAAACTGATGTTTGAGATGATATTGTAACTAATTGTTCAGTATTTTTACTATAGTTTCAGGTTTCTCTTAGTAGTAGGATTCAAGCATGCATATACTTAGAATATGAGTCTTAGCGACTTATTGCCGGGGCAGTTGACTCTTGAACAATTTGGGTTTGTACGCTGGGATCCACCGATGCACAGATTTGTTTCATATCTAAATGCCCTACTATTCGTGGATTTTCTCTTCCTTACAATTTTATTAGTAACATTTTATTTTCTCTAGCTTACTTTATTGCTAGAATTCAGTATACAATACATATAACACCCAAAATACATGTCCATCCACTGTTTATGTTATCGTTAGGAATTCTGGACAATAACAGGCTATTAGTCATTTTGGGGGGAGTCAGAATTTACACGTGGACTTTTGGCTGGGGGTAAGGGGCGGGTGTCAGTGCCTCTGACCTCCACCGTGTTTGTGTCGGCTGTATGTGAAGAATAATATCGTCTTTGCCTCCAGCTTCTTCTCCCAATATCCCCAGTGTCGGCGAACTGATAATGAATGGAATGAGAGTAGTGGGCAGGTTGGGCATTGTGTAGTCAGTGCTGCTGGTTGCCTCCCCGAGAGCTGTCTATCAGTTCTCCCTTTCCTGTTAACGGAGTCCAGATTTTTAGTCATATAATCCGTATACAAATCCCCATTTCAGCCCCCATTTCAAGGACAAATATTGAGTTTTCAAAGCCACTTACAGTAACCCTCTTCCCTTTGTCAGTGGCTGATTAAGAACTGGACCCAATGCTCAGTTAGGTTTGTTGAATGCATGATAATGGACACTTCCGGAGCACTCACTCTATGCCAGACACTTTTCCCAATTCTTTACATACATATTGATGCTAATCCTTACACCAACCCTATGAGGTAGGTTGTAGGACTCTCTAAGTTTTGCTGCTGATGAAATTCAGAGCTAGAAAGACAAAAACTACTTGTTCAAGGAAGTGTTTAAGTAGAACTAGAATACTACCCCAAGTGGTGTATCTTGTTGCCCACACTTATTGTCAGTGTGTAACACTAAGGTGGACATCTTCTGAAGGTTTTTGGAAAGGGTCCCCTCACTAATAAAAAACAGTCAAGCAGGATATGCCCTGTTCCTTCTGCCAGATGTGTGGTGATTGCATGTGATGCTCGGGAGAATGGCAGCCATCTTGTGACAATGAGGAGCACTAAGCCAATACACTGAATATAGTCCAGTGAAAAGAAAGAAAAATCCTGAGTCTTTGACATTATGTTGAAACACTGACTTTGCAAACTGTGAAACTTGCCTACTGCAACACTTACTAGATGCAATACTCTGTTTTCATCTTTGTGTAAACAATTTTGAATTGGAGTCATCTAATATTACGCTAAATACATCCCAGCTGAGCTAACACGGACATGCTGTTAAGTATGGTATGTCCAACCTAACTGATTAGCTTCCTTCTGAAGTAGCAATTTATTTTCACTAGATATATGTCAAGGATGCTAAAAGGGGATTACAGTTGGGCAGAGTCGTTTAGAGAAAATGATCCAAGATGCCTTCTACTTCTAGATTGCTGTTTTCAGCGAAATTATGGTTTTCTCTATCAAGTAAGATCATTAAGATGGAAGGTAATAAAATACAATTGAACAGTCTTCTGGAGGAAAAAAAAAATATTTGGAAGATAATGGAAGAAACGATAAATTAGCAGAAAGGTAGGCAGATCCTGTGGCTCAGTCAAGGAACTGAAACCAGAAATAACTTGAAGATCCAGGATAAGCCAAACTTAATTTGGGGACTTGCTTCCTCAGTTTCAACCTTAAACATCAATTAAACAAAAATTCTTAGCCTCTACCTCAACTACCTCATACTTCTCTTTTCCCTTTACCTCCAGCTTCTAGAAGATCACACAGCCTCCTTCCTAATTTCTCTTGTAACTACTGTTTCTATTTACTTCGTTTCTATTCCACAACTGAATGGGAACTCCTCAAACTGAGGCGACTTACTTCTGCATTTGCAAATCCGAGAGCGTATTTCAGTCCTTGACCCATCCAGTCTCTTCATGGTGTTTGGCCTCAACTTTTAGCTCTTGCTCTACATTTCGTCATCTCTCTCTGAGTTACTGCAGTGCCTCCCACTTCCACATGCCCAGTTCTTTTTCACCATCTCAGAACATTCTCCCAACCTCCAGACCCCTGTTTATAGCTCTTTCCGGAATGGCTTCTGTACACTCTGGAAAAAAAAAAACAACAGTCTTCCTGGCTCCTCCATCTCTCTCTCTGCCTCTCCCTCCCTTACATGCTTGTCTGTTCAAACCCCCGAACATGTGTTTCATTTGTCCCCGATCTGTTTGCATTTCCAATTGCAGATCTTCCTCTAGGCCTCCCTAGGCTCCCAAGTGGCCCACCCTCAGATCCCATGCTGACCACCAGAAGAGTAAGTCTGAACAGGAGTCAGCATAGGAAGTCCGAGCTTTCTTACTTTGATGACCCCTCATTGGTTTGAATGGCAATTACCTTCAGAATAGCACCCATTTTTCTTTGGGTGTTGCTCCAACTGGCGCCATCTTACCTGCCGGCTCCGGCTATCCCCTTCACGCACCCCGTGGTTTTCCTTTGTGAAATTGCCCGCTCTTCCACCTCTGTGCTTTGGCTGCATGTTGGTTCTTTGATTGAATTGTTCCCATCTACCATTGCATGGCCTGGCAAACTCATCATATCTCAAGGCACAGCTCCGATTGTGTCTTTTCTGTTTATCTTGCCCACCACCAGGCCGACTTTCAACTCCCCATCTGTTTCTAGAAACGTGCCTCCATTCAAACATGCATTGGAAAAGCAGGAGCTGCCTGGATAATGCAATGTGTCACCACCCCCAGCTTCGTAGAAGTGCCCAAGGCCTGAGGTTCTAACCCCAGCTGAGCTAATGTGTCCCTTTCTGGACATCTTTTGGTTTGAGACCAGAGAGAACTGGCAACGAATTTCTCTGACATTCAGTCAGGGGAGAAAATTATTATCTTACACAAAACAAACTCAGGCTTAACCTAAAACTATGTAAAGAGCGACTGTTTAAAGATATTTTTTATAAGAAGAAATTGTAACCCAATAGTTTGAACCTAAACCATTTTTTCTATGTGTGTAAAAATCTCAGCAATCTGAAGACTAAAATTAAAATGCCACTCAGGTGTTTGTTTTGAAAAATTCAAGAAAGGAAGCAAAACTAGAACTCAAGACTTGAAAGGCGGAGTCCTTAAGGACTCATGGTAATCTGGGATTATTATTGTTAATTAAAATTAAACACAAGTATTAAATTTGTTTTGATAAAGAAGATAAATAAGAATGACTCAGTAATATTGATCTGGATATAAAAATCACAAAAGACAACACAAAATAGAAAACAAAGGTATTCACATAATTAGACATTCTAATTAAACATTTTTGAAGTCCTGGCTTATGCAATAAGGTACAAAAGATAAATGGAGTACAAATGATAACATTATTATCGTGATTTTGAGATGTTATTATTTATGTAAAAAACTCAGAAGACTCATTTGAAAAGAATAAAGTTAATAAACTTATATGTGAAAAGAACATGCCTATTATGTATACAAATTCAGAAGTTTTTCCTATGTATCTGCAATAACTGATTAGAAATTTAATAAGGAAATAAACTATAATTTTATTAGAAAAGAAAAGATAGTTCTTAACTTAAGAGAATGTTTCCAAAGTAAAAGTTACCAAATCATTAATAAGAGTAACTAAAACATACATATAATACCTAAGAAAAAAATCTACCTTAAAAAAAGATACTGTTCCCAGAAAACTGGAAAATTTATTGAGGAGCATGAAGACTGTAATAAATGGAGAAACATAGCAACAGGAAGACAATATTAAAGAAATGTCAATGCCTTATCAAATAGTCCTTAAACTTGATGAAATCCAAAACAATATCAGTATATTTTTCTTGAAACTTAATGACGATCTATCGTTCCATAAAATCAAAACAAAACAACAAACAAAAAAATTGAGAGGTAAATGAGAGGACCCATCCATGTCAAAATGTGTTACAAATCTACAATAATCAAAATAATATGCCACTGATGTTATTTTATGACCCCAATTCTTGTTCTCTCTTTCTTTGCCTACTATAATCCTGACCCATTCAAAAGCAGCCCTTTCTGTGAGATTTCCTTGGACCACCCAGTCTGGAGGTCTTTCCCCATAATAATGCCCTTCTCTTTGGTCATTGATCCATACTCTTGTCTACATAGCAAAATTTGTACATGCCTTTTTTTCTCATAGTTTAATTTCCTCTTTTTATTGTCTTTGTCTTAATAGTTTCACACCTCCAAGATACAAACAGTTGTTTTCAGTATCCTCATTGACAGAGGGCAGTGTGAGATATAATAACATCATGATACCAAGGCTTCAGAGTTAACTCTGAGGACCACCGGGAGCAGTAGTACCTGGGAGCTTAGAAACGCAGCATTTCTGGCTTCATCCCAGATATACAGAATCAAGCTGCATTTTCACATGATTCTCAGGTGATTTGTGTGCACATTAAGTTGTGAGAAGCACTGCCCTAAAGAATTTCATGGAATAAAAATATTTCATAGCACTCCCAAAGCAATCAGACATAGTCAGATATCTTCCTGTGTTGCAAACGAATAAAATTATTCAAATCTTGTTTCCTTGATAGGCAAAATTTTAGTGACACCAAAAGAGCACTAAAGAACCGTGGATCCAGGGCATGGTATAGGTTGAAGGATAAAAAGGCTGAAGGGGTGTGTTCATGGGGAATGCAAAGGCAGTAGTTTGTAATTTGGAAATGATCTGATACCTGGTTACTTCTGTAGGGCTTGCTAATTTCTCCTTCTAACACTGGTCTCCCCACTAAGACATTCGTCTTTACTGTTGTTCTACATTGGGTTGCCTTAATCTCCCGTCCCACTCACTGTCTTCTAACAAAAGCAATCCCCATCATGAGTCTGCCCTTTCCTATCAGCCTAAGCCACAGTCCCCAGAGCATCCATTAGAATGTAAATCCCTTAGCAGCACAGAGTAGGGCTGTAGCATCAAGTAGTAGACATTCAACCTAGTAGGCATTCAATAACTGAGTAGTCAACAGATGAATCTTCTTTATTATAGCAGGTCCCTAAAGGGAATGATATCTACATGGGTTTGCAATCAATCCCTTATCCCCTTAGAACAGTGCTTATTTTACCCCATAAATTCCTTTTAAGTCTGTTTTCATTGTATCACTACCATTGCTACCTCATGGCTGGACTGTCATAGGAAAATCTGAAATACTCTCCTTTCTCTGGTTCCCTAATCTAGCTTCAAGGAACTTTTTACAGTCTGCTCTTATCCAAAGCATCACACCCAAACCCTTTACCTCGACACTGAATTTATTTTAGAGTCCGAACCTTGGCTTCCTTTCTAGCTTCATTTCATGACTTCCCAAAGGCGACCTTCCTTTCTAGCCAAGACAATCTACACATGATTCTTTACTATGCTTTCTCTGCTAGGATCCATGTCCCCAAAGTAGAAGTGTTTTTCCCTACCATGTTTGCTGATCGAAACCTACCCATTCCTTAAGACTTGGCTCCTCTACTTTCTCAATGGAACATGGTAGCCAAGCACTCTAACCTGGCAGGATTCATCACTGATTCACTCAAGGAATATTTGCAGTGATTTCTTCTCTGAATTCTCCTGTCACTTATTATGTCTAGAGCCCATCACTTACTATGTATGATCTCTTGAACATATATCCTTCGGCATATGTGTTTTACATACAGGTCAACAAAGAGGTCAAGACAGGGTAGCCTAATATTAAAGCATCTCTCTACCACATAGTAATGATGTAACATTAGGCAGCTTTCTTCCCCTCTTTGGATCCCAGTGTCTTCATCTATTAAAAAAAAAAAAAAGTACCTAATTACAAGATTATTATAATTAAGATAAATCACATACTTTTCAAAGCTCTTAGCAGGTATCTGGAACATAAAGAGTACTCAACAGTATTGGTATTCCATCCCCAGAATACTTACAGTTGGTGCTACTTTATATCCTTATGTATTTCAGTACAGCAAAATATTTATTTATCCATTGGTGAATTGATAAAGATTAGTGTTGACTATCAACACTGACTTTCCACTGAAAGTTTTTAAGAAAAAAATGTCCTATTCCTTTTGGATCAAAGAGTAGGCATTCCTCTCTAAAAGAAGGGTATTTGGGGGAGGATATGAAAGAGATAATGTGATTAGAGTCCTATCTTAGAGTATTTACTCTATCTTTGAGAACATATCTTGTAAGGGAGTCTGGTTTTCTCATTAAAACTATGATGAGTAACAGAATATGTTGTAAAGAAACTTCACTGTTGGAGCCTTGGACAAGGGCTAAACCTCTGTAAGCCTGTCTCCCCACTTAACAGTCAGATTAGAGCGATGACCCCTACCGTCCCTTGGATTGCTCTGAGAGTATGGTTACTTTGCTGTGGAATATCGAGATTGCATTATCTCCTCCATCTTTCATCTATGTGTCAGCCTTAAGAAATAGCTGTTGAATGATTGATTGATTGATTTCAGATTATAGAAGAAAAATTCTAGCAATTGTTAAGGTATTAGGTTGTCCCTCAGATCTTCATACTCACTCTGAAAAAGTATGATGGCCTTACATTATTTAACAGTAAATGGTAACAATGCTTCATCTTACTCTACTTTGGAAAAAAGATTATTATATACCTGTTGGACTTCCTCAAAATTAACTAATAGCTTATTGGCCAAAGTAAAGATGGCCCGTAGGTTTTCTGTTTTCTGCATGATTGTACTAAATACTACACATGCCCTTTGAGTCTGAATTAGAATTATGTGTAAGTATGGCAGAGTTTAAGTAGGATGCTATCACTTTTTATTCAGTAATACAAAAAATATTTGCTATTGGGTCTCATGCATGCCCTGACTTGATAGGTGATGTTGTGTTTAAAACTCACACATGCATATTTCCAGCAAATCAGCATCCATGCTCTGGGTGACATGGGATGGGAGGGCATGTCTGTTCTTGCTTCTGACATAGATTTGTTGATATGTTGGGGAGCAGAGTGACACATTGATATTTATTTCCCATCAGCCTTATTTTAGGGTTCTCTTTATGAGTCTGTGGAAGGCCAGCTTCAGGCCATACTGTTGCTTTCTGTGGCTACCCTTTCAGTGACCCATGGGAGCAGAACCACAGACAGTCTCCAGCTTGAGTCCCCAGGCTTCAGTAAGGAAGTGTTGAATGGGTAGCATGTGTTAGGTGGGCCTTCTGTGAGTCTACAGCCCTGAGTTCAGTCGCACTGGACTTAGGAACTGGACATCCCATTTATGCAGGAACCTTGGTCACTATCTTTGCAACAAAGGCCAGATCTTCCTTCCCCATCTCGTCTGTCTCTCCATAGAAGAAAAGTTCAGGTACGACTTTCCATGGAAGCTCATGAGGGATATGCTGTACTTACGGAAGACTTCCTGAGCTGGCATTCCCTCCCATCAGACCCTCTGGTGGCTCCCTCATTGTTGCACAAGGTGACAGTGTCCATATAACATGGGAACATGGTGGGAACCTGTGCCACAAAGCCAAGGGAGGGGCTGGTGGCCTGACCTGAGATTGCCCTCTCCCAAGATTGAGGCTTTCAGCCCACTGCTTTGAACTGGGTAAACGGGGCTCGGCATGTTGGTCATTCAACAGTGGCCAGCCTCCTGGGACAACAAGGAAACCTCAGAGCAGCAGGCTGGCTGGTGTTTCTGGGGAACAAGGTTGCGACATCAGCTAGATTTTCAGTGGTAACAAGGGCGCCGAACTGCCGTCAGAAGCATCTCCCAAATATCCTGCATCTTTGCAGAGGTAGGAGTTTGCCTTTGATGGGTGCACTGTCCCATGTGAGAGTCAAGCCTGAGACCACCGAAATGGGTTCTGTATCAAGGAACGTGAGGATATGCCTGTCCTTGAGCTGTAGGACTCAGATATCCTGAGCCTTCTGAAGGTTTTCCTTTAAGTTCCTTCGGGAATAAAGGACCACACCATATGAACCCTTCTGGGCAGCGTGGAAAGGCTTCAGTTTCATTCTTACTAACTTGACTTGTGTGCCGCTCCCAGCAGGTGTGCGTGAGACTTGAGCACTGACTGAGGTAAGGGACAAGCCAAATCAAGGTGACTTAGACCCTGTACCCTAAGCCTCATGATAGAAACTTGTTGCTTATACAGGTTAGAAGTGCCCCCACATTCATGAGACCCTTGCCTACCAGTGTGTATCTTAGAACCAACCAGCATCATTTCTGAATAGACGTAAGCACTGTCTTTGTGCCTGGAGGATCCTGGGTCAGAATGCAGGAAGCAGGGGAGCCGGCCTCCCATGATTTATTTCCCCCTGCAATTTGTGGTCAGGTTACGATTTTACCTGGGGAAACAGCGACCTGGCCATCTGCTTGCTCCTTCCCTACCAGGCCCTGGGCATGGGGGCTGGTGATGAGAGAAGCAAGGGTGGGAACTGGGGGTGACTCAGCCCCGTCATAGATGGTGGCCCATCCCAGGTCAGCCTTTTCTCTCCCTCGTCACCGCCTTCCTGCTGCCAGAGTTAGCCTGCCGGATCAGTAGGATACAAAGCGACGTGTGACCCTTTCTTGAGCTGGATGCTGTTGTCTGGCCAGATAAACTAACCGGCTAGGAAATCCAGCTGGGCTGGTTGTACTTTGCCCACGTCTGCTACAGCATATGGTACACTCTCTTGAAGTGGCTGGCACAGCTCTTTGATTTTACCGTTCGTCTGATGCCGGCACCCAGATATACGCAGACTGTCATGGGTTGATGCAAACCAGACTCAGCTTGGTCACAGGCGTGGATCTCACGAGAAGAGCTCTTTAACACTGCATTTGAGCTCCACAGTTCCCAGGATAACAGAGCTGGATAGAAAGACGAGAGGGCGTATCCCTCACAAGGCCTGCTCATGTTCCTCGAAGAAGTTGAGGCAGAAAGATTGAGTGACCCCCCCCCCACACACACACACAAACACACACAAGGTCTCACCCGGCCACTTAGTCCAAGGACTAGAACCCTCGGCCCCTGACTTCCAACCAATGTTCTTCCCAGCCCAGGCCGTCATCCCACGGCCAGTTGAATCAGTTGTTGCTTCATCTTCTAAATCCAGCCTCTAGAACCTTTCCTGGAACTGGACCTCTGGGCCTGAAATGGTTTAATGCACACTTTTGGGAAAGGAGAGAGCCACAAAATCTCTAAGTGGTTTTGATCAAGTTTGCCAATATTTACATCGTAGGGTAATCTGCATAAACCTCATAAATAATGTAAAATTCCTCCAAAGCGAGTTAACCGTGAGCTACAGCGGTCTTTGGAAAAATCCGTGTTATGCAATCATCCCGACCAAGTGAACAGCTCGATGGAGCGGCGAAGGTAACCACTGATTGCAGTGACTGCTAGTGACCGTTTTAAGTGTGACTATTTTTAAAATACTGTATGCCTCATTAAGCTGTGCTCTGAAAATGAGAAATTTGCTTTAACTGCATTGTTTTGAATTGCTGAGAGAAGGATCTATCCACCACAAGGTGCCCCGCTGCTGAACTCAGCCAAAAAGCTGTTAATAACCCCAGCAGATGTTTCAGCTTTTAGGCCAATAGACTCCCTCCCTCCCGGCCCTCCCCTTTCTAGAATCTGATGCCAAGAGGACTGAACTCCACTTTCTGCGGCTGCTGCCGTGGCCGCCACCACCAGGGCCGAGGAACTGAGTCTTTGAACAACCAGTGGCCACCCGGCCTCGGCCATTTAAGGTCAGAACATGATTGCTTTGACTGTCCGAAGTTTAAATCTTCAGGGGGAAAAAAACGGTGGGTGCCCAGAATTGCTGTTTCTGTTTGGGTGTCTGCCTTCATTGGCGGCCATTTTGTCCCGCTTGTTGTGGTTTCGCCCTGCTCCTCAAAGTCCATTTCTCAGTCTCATGGGGGAGGGCTGGGCTTGCTGGGTGGAGGTCATTCCTATGCTTGTGTCCCCATTGGTCACCAGGAGATGCTGGCTTAGCAGCTTTACAGAGGGGTCCCCTGTGTGATGTACAGTTGGGGGTGGTTGTCTGCCCGAGACTACAGGCCCCGAAAGCCCTAACCTTAGCAGGTATGCAGTATTAGAAGTGCGTATCCTAAACACAGTGACATCCCTGGTAGGTCGGTACGTTACGAGAGCATCGTGGGCTCCTATAGTCCCACATGGGGATTTGTCAACATCTCTGGGATACACCTTATACCCTTAACCTGAATTTAAATCTACATTCCAAGGCTTTCCAAATGAGAAGAATTTTTTTTTTAAGATTTTATTTATTTATTTGACACAGAGAGAGAGATCACAAGCAGGCAGAGAGACGAGCAGAGAGAGAGGGGGAAGTAGGCTCCCCGCGGAGCAGAGAGCTGGACACAGGGCTGGATCCCAGGACCCCGAGAGCATGACCTGAGCCGAAGGCAGAGGCCCAACCCACTGAGTCACCCAGGCGCCCTGAGAAGAAATGTTTTTAAAAAGGTGATCCTCCCGCTTCCCTCACACTCCAGCCCTTCCCCCTTCCAGTACTCAGTTATTTTGCAGAGAGCGCTTTAAGGCACCCCGGTGACAGCAGGGTGACCAAGAAAACACAGGTGCACCACATTTATGGAATATCACGTTGGCTAGGAACACATCCGAGCTGCACATCTATACATCCTCTCGTGCAGAGAATTGCCGTTTCAATGGGGGGAAAAATTGAAAATCAGAATTAAGTTCATAAATACTTCGCTTCCTTATTTTGATGCAGCACAAAGGCAGAATAGCCTAGACTCAGTGGACCTCTCTTGTCAGCTTCAACATTTGCCAGCCATAGTCATTCAACTCCAAGATCTCAGCTCTATGCCACAGTAGCTATAAAAAGTAAGTACCTTTTCCCTGGTGCCAGAGCCGCCATATTGTTTACAGACGCTCAACACTCTGTGTTTCTCTTTATCAGAAAAAGCTCCCGAGTGTGATGAAAGTCTATTCTTTATTTCTTTCTTTCTTTCTCTCTTTCTTTCTTTCTTTCTTTCTTTTTTTTAAACTGGAGAAGGTAATAGATTCCATCCTAACTTTAGGTCCACATCCTTTTCAGTACACATGCAGAGGCACTCATTAATGTGAATGGAATTTGCATGTATGTATCTAAGGGGAAATACAGTTGCCCACACCTGTGTGTTCTTTATTTTCTTATCAGACGGAACACACACAACATGGTACACTTGGGAGTTCAGTGGCATCGACACCTTCTAATTCTGAAATTTAAGTAACTCGGATTAAAAATTATCCCAGTCATTCTGAAATGGGGTGTTCCCACCAGCAAATGGGATGGACGTTTCTGCTTAGATGACTGTGATTCCAAAAAGCCAGTACCAGATGATAAGTCTTTAGTAAAATAAACAACCAATGTCATAATAACAAAATAGGCTAAAAAAAAAAATACCCCAGGAACTCCCTACTGAATCAGTAGAGACTACATCCTCATTATTAAAAAAATTCTGTATTAAATTACCTATATGCATCTCCAGAGGAGTGAGAACACAAGATGAGGGAAAGAGAATTGAAAATAATCATTGTTTCGTTGAGATTCCAGACCTGCCGGCGGTGAATATTGGAACTAGGCATTAATAAACTATGTGGAGGCATCTGGGACCCATGGAAATCCAGACCAGGCACTTCATTAGGTCCTGAACTTTATCTGGAATCTTCTACTACAGGTGATGAGTTCCAAGCTATTCTGCTCTTGATTATTTCCAGCCCAAGTGAAATGGACAATAAAGAAAAGATACTTCTATACTATTTCCATGATGGATGTTCACGACGAAAATAACTCCACCATCTGATGTATTTCACAGTTTTAAGTTAAAACAGACCTAGTATAATATGCTTGTACATCTGGCTCAGGTGCTTCGTTTGCCATATGTTTGTGAAATAATCCAAGGAGATGTTACAATTGTACCGCTCCTCTTGGGACCCGAAGAAAATGTGCCCGCGAAGAGTTACCTAATTATTCATTCCTGCCAACAACATCCTCGCCTCATAATAAGGGGGTGCTTACAATGAGACAATAGTGCTTTCAATCTTGAGAGATGTCAGTGCCACTTATTGTTTCAAAAACAGAAAGTCTTTTGCATTTTTTAAAATAAGAAAAAGATCTGTGGCCTTTAAAGCAAATAACGTACTCTGCAGGTGGTGTAGTTGGTATTCTCACTGAGGGGGGCAAAAGCTGGGCTACTGATCAAGGCCAGTGCTCCCTGGAACTCAACAGATGAAAGCTCCCCCATAGCGATGCGGAGATGAGTGACCCCAAAATCCAGAGGAGCTAGGAAGTGGCCGCTCTGGTAACTCTACACAGGAGTGGAGAACTTTACAGTTGGCAAATTGCTAACCACATTTAATTCTCATAACTACCTTGCACAGCAGACAAAAAAGGCACACCTTGTTTAACCTTCCCAGTTATGCTGATACTTCACAACCCTAACTAGCCAGAAATGTGAGCCTCTTTTTTAGATGTAAAAGAGTGTTTTAGTCTTGACCCATAAGCACCGGTTGCCACAAGGAGTTCTCACATGGAGTCATTGAACATCCGCTTTTCCCTTGCTCGTGAACTTGCATCTTTTAGTCCCGTGACTCACTTATACCCCCCTCTCTCTGTCTCTCGATTCTCTTTTGACCCAAGAGGCATAATTTGACTTTTCGTTCGGGGGCTCAGGGAAAAAAAAGAACAACAAGGAAATTAACTTAATGATCAAAATATAGGCCTACCACGAAAATACAGATTGTAATGAGGCTCCAGGCCAGGCTGAAGGTCAGGCGGATAAATCATGCTCTTGGCCTAGCTTTACCCACCACTAAATCAATGTAAAGGAAATGGGATAAAGATGAAGATATCAGCCAGTAAATCTCTGTGTGTGTTAATTGTGCATTTCCAGAAGTGCCGAATGCCAGGAGAGCTGTGTCTCCATTGGGGTACCGCTGACATGACCCTAAAGTGCCAGATTAGTGTAGGGGTTGGTTTTCCCTGGAATTCCAATCTCAGGGTCAAACAGGACACAGAGGATGAGAGAAGAAGGGTAGGAGATTCACCCCAGGTTATCCAGGTCGGATAAATGGGTGCCATTGTCCAACATGCTTGTTCAAAACAACTAGGAGCTACAACGCATCCCTTAGTTCTGCTTTGCTGATTAACCTTAATGGTTTTGGATTACTTGATATACAATATTTTCTGGATGTATATTCCCCATAAGAGGGAGAGTGAGTTATTATAAAGAAGTAATTGAATATTGGTCTCTTGTTAGGGTAAGAGATTCCCCAGGCAAAATTTTTTCACTCATTGCAATTATACACTTTCTGGAAATGTCTGCATTTCCTCCATTGTCTTAATGTTTACTGAGTGCCTACCAGTAGGCCACGTGCTACGGATACAAAGTGGAGAAAGCGAGGTCCTACTGTCAGGGTGTTTAGGCAAGTGGAGACGCAGACTTGCCAACAAGTAAATACAATGAGATTTACAAAATTGGTTGATCCACAAAGTTGACTGACACGTTAGGAGAACACATTGCAGTCTGTTCTGGAAAACTTCCCAGAGGAAGGAAAAATATGAATAGGTGTTTCCAGGCAGACAAAAGATTTCAAATCGTGCACTAGGAGTCCTGAGATGCTAAGGATCAATTTTAAGCAAGGCCGTAACAGAATCACATGTTTGTATTTGAACTCTAGGCCTCCAGTGAAGGGGACGAGGGGTGGAAATGAAAATTCCTGGCGAGAAATGTCAGGGATTATATGGCAGTACTTGAGGGAGTTAGTGGACCTAAATCAAGTCGAAAGGTGGCCCCCTTAGACGTGAGAGGTGAATGAGAATAAATAGGGTTTGTTGCTTGGAACGTGAAAATGTGGTCCAAGGCTCCAAGAACGTTGGCTTGGGAAACTGGGCCAAGGGTCTAACGTTCACTAATACAAAGAGTATAGGAGGGAGAGCCAGTTTTGCGTAGTAAAGAGGCAGAGATGAGCACGCTCGATTCTGGACATACTGAGTTTGTAGTGCCTGTGAAATACCCAGGTGGAACGATTTAGAAAACAGTGACACAGGGGCTCCGGATAGAGATTCAGATGTTAAACCTCCCTGGAAACAAGATCCCCCAAAGGTGAATAAAATGGGAGAGAAAACACTGACATCTAAGGAGAGCGGAGAGAAATAGAACCCAGTCAAGGCACAGACAAGGAGTGACCAGTGCAGACGTCAACCAGAAGAGAGAGGGAAATGTCGTGAAAGGCAAAGCCAGAACTGCAAGATGAGAGAAGAGTCAGCAGGACAAGTCGTATAAGATGAGAATGAAAAATGCTTCTCCTGGGGCGCCTGGGTGGCTCAGTGGGTTGAGCCTCTGCCTTCGGCTCAGGTCATGGTCCCAGGGTCCTGGGATCGAGCCCCGCATCGGGCTCTCTGCTCAGCGGGGAGCCTGCTCCTCTTCTCTCTGCCTGCCTCTCTGCCTACTAGTGATTTCTCTCTCTGTCAAATAAATAAATAAAATCTTTAAAAAAAAAATCTTCTTCCATTGGGTGAGGAAGTGAAGCTGGGCTGTCTCAGGGCAGCGACAGGCCTAGAGCCGGGTTGGAAAGGATCAAAGCGCCCATGAGTGACGTGGAGTGAGAGTGAGGAAATCTCGCTTGCCTTTTGCAAAGGAATCGCTATCAAAGAAAAAGACATGAAGGTGCTAAAAAAAAAAATTGGTTATTTAAATTGTTTTTTTTTTTTTAAGGTGAGGGATGAGCCTATTGGTCTGCTGAGCGGAACAGCCAACAGAACATCAAAGGTAAGAAAAGGATGTTATTGATAAAGCACATTTTCAAAGGAGGCAAGGTGGACTGATGTCCATTGTCCAGTGGGCAGATGCCGTGCCCTCTGATGGGAAAAGCATCTGTTGCTAGAGGTGAGGACGGGGAAAGAACGGGTACTGATGCGGATGGGCCCGTGGGCGAATGGGTGGGAAAATGAAAGGAGCCATTTTGATGGCTGCGGGTCCCGAACTTAGAAATGAGGTCATTCCGAGAGAAAAGACTGAAGGCTGTGAAGAGTGAGGAAGGTTTCGGAACAGCAGCTGAGGGAACCCAGAGAAGCCCGGGTAATACGACTGTGGAGTAGCAGCGAAGGCTCAGCTGAGATTAGTTTCCCTCCAGATTTATGGTCTCCATTCTCTGTGGCCGTGATGTTTCTGTTTCCTCTGGCAGAGCCGTGCTCGAGGGATGTTTACGGCTAAGGAGGCTCCGTAGGGCACTGCTTGAAGGACATGAAGTCCATCCATCTCTCCAGGTACTTTAGATTATATCTCAAGATCAAGGTAAACCATCCAAACCAAATACTTGAACCATATCATTTTGGCTTCTTGTACTTCTTGTACTCACTTTCAGTGACTTACGTTTCGGCATGGAGCCTCGGCCTGCGTCGAGGGGACCCCGCAGGAAACACCCATTGGCCTGTTGGCATTGTTAGCATCATGGAGGATGTGGAGGAAGCCACTCACCTCTGAACCACGCATGTTCCACTCGTGAGGGCACAGAGAGCCCTTTCCCTTAGAAATAGGCGTTCCTTTGGTTTTTCAGTAGCAACCCCAGTGTGTCCGTCGGGTGTAGGGTGCATGGTCTTGAACCCACAATGCTTGGGTTCCAATCCAGCATCTGGCACCTCATAGCTGGCTGACCTGGAGGCTCTTAACTTCTCTGGGACTCAGTTTTCTCATCTGCAAAATAACCAAAGTCATCCTGCCTACTTCGGAAGGCTGAAGTAAGAATTAAATGGCACGGTCAATGTCCAAGTGCTTGGTCCTATCATCCGGCAAATTGTAAGTCCACTGTACGCATTTGCTGTTACTGTTCTTGTGACAAATATGATCTCACCAGTGCCCCTTGTGGGTCTTGTGTTTATTCTCTTGCCTTCATCCTCATTGTGGCATGCGGTAGGGAGCATGTTTTAAGTCATTTCTGGTCACCAATTAATACTGTTGTTTTCCTTTTGTTCTTTTTTTTAAAAATTTATTTCTTTTCAATGTAACAGAATTCATTGTTTATGCACCACACCCAGTGCTCCATGCAACACATGCCCTCCCTAATACCCACCACCAGGCTCCCCCAACCTCCTACCCCCCTACCCGTTCAAAACCCTCAGGTTGCTTTTCAGAGTCCACAGTCTCCCATGGTTCACCTCCCCCTCCAATTTCCCTCAACTCCCTTCTCTTCTCCATCTCCCCTTGTCCTCTGTGTCCTTTTGTTCTTTTCCTGTGCCTCGCTTAGTTGTTATCTGCTGTGCACCTAGCGTCGTTCTAGAATGAGGCAGAATTTTTAAAAAAGTAAACTAAAAAAGGCCTTATAACCAATCAACAGCGACAAAGACGCATCTGCCTATCTTTGTTCTTGCTTTGGGAAGAGTTTCAAAGATGGTCAAAAGGACCTGGAACTTTCTTAGCCCACACTTGTATCTAGAAATGCAAGTTTCCTTGAAGTCTGTTTCTGATCTTTCCTATTTCTGATACGTACTTTTCTTACCATCATTCTCGACTGGCTCCTACAGGGACTTAATCCTAACTCAAGCGCTCACAAGCTTCTCGTGGAGAATGAACCGCGCGCTAATTTTATGGCAGAGACGGATGGGTTGTTGTCGTTGGAGAAGCAGCTACAGGGTCATGGTGGCATGAGGGCTGGATCTGGCCATCAGAGGGCCTGGCTTTGGCTGCAGGCTCTGTCACTAGGAACTCTTTGTCACCGAAGCCCCGTGGCTTCGGTTCTCCTGTGGGCCGAGTAGGGTTAACATGAGTGATCTCAATGTGGTTGCGCGGAATGAAGATGATGCTCTGCAGAAATTAGCTAATCCGCCTCTAGTGCGGAGAGGTGGCTTTCAAGTTGCCATTCAAACTTGCACTTGAAAAATTGGACCAAACAATCGAGGCTTCTCTCAAACACATTTAAAGCGCCCTGAACACAGGTGTGTTACCCAGCTTCATGACTCGAAATATACATACCAGTCATTGAAGAGTATTTAGTCAAAAGTCAAAACAAAAAAGCTCTCGTTTCCTTTTAAGAATATTCAAGAAACATCATCTCAGTATTCGAATATCAACTTGGCCTGTAATGTCATCAGAGAAACATGAAAAATATCCCAGATTGTGTTCTTTGCTTTCAACTAAATGAATGATCTGTAGACCCCCGGATACACAAATACATCTGCGTTACCTCCTGGCAGGTAATAGCTTTCTGTTTGTTTTTTGTTTCTCTTACCGTTGCTGCTGCTGGTTTTTTGCTGCATAGACCAGTAAAGCACATGCAGATAAAAGGCAGCTGTTTTGGGGTTTGTTTCAAATCAAGGGATGTGGGTGTGGGATGGTTTATCCCACCTGTTGCTATCAAAGGGTAGCAAAAGATCAGGGTCATTTCTTTAAGGAAATCAGAGGACTGACTTCTCTGGCCTCCCTCCCCCATTCAGGCCCGAGGTGGGGAACCAAAGGGCGTGTGCTGGCGGGCCACTCCCACCACCGCAGAACATCGCTGAGAAATCAGTGTAGGATAGCACAAAAAGAGCCCAACTACAATGGTCGGTCTTCAAAGGGGCTCATTTATTATATTGCTCAGTGCCCCACAGAGTTGCTCCAAGCTCATAACTGCCACTGATTTCAAAGAGAGCTCTGAACTTGCATACGCTTCACAAGGCACGGCGCGGGATGAGAAATAGGCTGAGTGGCTTGAAGCCATGTTCAGACATTTTTTAATGTTCGTAAATGTCTTTGGCACCATCACTTTCACATAGAAACCCACTTACCTCCTGCCGCAAAGTGTGAAATAAAGCCATTTTCAAGCCTGGGTAGGGGATGGTCTGGAAATTGGGCTAAATCTTAAAACTGCATGAAGACTGAAAATAGGATTCACAGGCTGGGGCTCAGCGCTCACTAAATCCCTTCTAAAGTCAGGTCACCGCAACCCCCTGCTCTGCTAGATACCGTCAGTGCTTCCTTGAAAGGGTTAAGACAGTAAATGCAGTCGCCTTAGTAGCTTCCAGACTGAAGGTCCACAGCTCCAAGGCATCCCCAGATAAGGGCTCTAAGGGAAGGAAACACTGTTTCAGCTGGGGTTTGATGGGCATTCAAACTGCCACAGCCCTAGGGGACCTCAAGTTAGGGACTGGCATTTCCTACCACCCTCCTGTCTCAAGAGATGCTGTGGGTCCCTGCTTGATCCAGAAAGCTTATGGGAGTCCGACTGAAATCCATCCAAGGCTTTCTTATTGAGCACCTCCAAAAAGATCAGACATCTTCCCTAGTTCTGTTTCCGGGGCTCTCTAGCCAACAACACAAGGAGAAAGAATTTCCTTGGGGACTCAGAAGTGATTTCTGTATTCTAGGGAGCATTTGGGCAGCTAATTCCAGAGCCCTTCGGAAGGCTTTATGAGTACCTTTCTTTTAGAAGGATGCAGGAGAAAGTGGTGCCCTCTCCATATTCACTGTTCCATAAACATTCACTAAATCTTGGGCAATGCGTTATAGTGGGTAGCATCTTTAGCTGGAAGCAGAAAGGGAAAAAAAGAAAAAAAGAAAAAAAAGAATGAAATAAGGAGGTGTTAGGTGTGCTTTTCAGAAATCCAGAAGTGCCTTCCACAAGTTTGAAAGCATACAGCCTCATCTCTCAAGTTCTTTCGGAGAACACTGCTAAGCATTTATCTACAACAAATCCTCACAATTTCTTTATTCCCTTAACCAATGTTTGCTGAGCACGTGCTATGTTCCGAAGTCATTGAACTTGCTGGGATTCAGTAGCGGACAAAGCAGACAAAAGTCCCTGCCCTCAGTGAGATTGTGTCTTAGTGGCGAAGACACATGATAACACATGGTAACAAAATAAGACCAAAATCACTCAGGCATCTGAGATGTGTTAAGTGCCGGGGAGAAACAGAGCAGGAGAGGGCAGGGGTCCAGCAGGGTAGGACAGGGGTGCAATCTGAGCTGGGGTGGCCTTGGGAGGTGTCCTTCAAGTAAGAGTTTCTAGGGAGCCTTACTTCTAAATGCTCGCCTTTTTTTCCCGTTAGTTCGAATATTAGTAGAAAGGAACTCTGAATTACCTGTGACGTCTTTTTAAAACTTAAGAAGTAAAGGCATCTTGCCCAAAATGAAGAGAAGGCAAAGCCGCTCTGCTCTTAGCTGCCCCCGTTGGCCTGAGCTGTGATTTGGAGCACCTTCCATGGAAATAGGCCTGCTGCCTGGAATCCTGTTCTGCATACAGCAAGTGCTCAGTAAATGCTGTTCCATGGTCTGGGCTCCGCTCTAAAAGTAATGATTTTTGGGGTTTTTGTTGTTGTTGTTGTTGTTGTTTTGACAAAAAGAATGTCTCCATATTTTCCTCTCTCTGTCAGGGGCCTATGATTATATTGCTTAGATACAGTCATAGGGACAGATGAGACATCACAAGTAATTTCTGGAAATTAATCAAGTTGTGTTTATTCACAGTAGCCTCCCTAAATTTCCGCATCGTCAATAAAGGACCTTTGACTAATCTGTCTTCACTCACTGCCATCATTAAATTTGGAAGCAAAATGCCAACGGTCTGCCTCCCTTCTTTCTGGGACGCCTCCTTATCTCCAAGATTAGACAACCACCCCATCCCTCAAACACAACATATTTCTTTTTTTTTTTTTTTAATTTTTAATTTTTTTATAAACATGTATTTTTATCCCCAGGGGTACAGGTCTGTGAATCGCCAGGTTTACACACTTCACAGCACTCACCAAAGCACATACCCTCCCCAATGTCCATAACCCCACCCCCCCCTTCTCCCAACGCCCCTCCCCCCAGCAACCCTCAGTTTGTTTTGTGAGATTAAGAGTCACTTATGGTTTGCCTCCCTCCCAATCCCATCTTGTTTCATTGATTCTTCTCCTACCCACTTAAGCCCCCATAAACACAACATATTTCTCTAGTTTCTCCCTTCCTTCCTCCTTCCTTTGAGCTCGCCTTTTCTTTCCTCCGCATTCGTGTTGTGCCAAGCATGTTGAACTCCCTCAGGCTCCATCCTAACCACACTAGAAAAGTTAATTCTTCATATAGGTGTTGTTAGAAGCACTGAAAAGAACAGTACAGAATGGAAAGGCATGAGGGTCAGTAATATTTTTCACTGGAGAGCATTTCCCAGTGGAGTATGTGTCCACTGCTGCTGTTCCATGTTACTCACTTGTACCTAGCAGTTTATGAGTCCTTTGACTTGTGTATCTCCTCTAGTCCTCTAAATTTTGGCTTCTCAAAGTGTGGCCCATGACCAGCAGCGTCTACGTCTCCTGGAAGTTGCTAGAAATGCAGAATCCCAGGCTCCACCCCAAACCTACTGAACCAGACTACAATTTAACGAGATCCTCGGGTGCTTGGTCATTTGAGGAGCACTCCTCTTGGTAGTCCTGAGAGCACGTCAGAATTTCTCTTGCCTCACTGACAGTTAAGAAGTAAACAAAACCCGGGTTCAAAGATATTCCTTCGGCTCATAGGTAACAAGATAAGACTTGGAGTCAAAGACCAATATTCTTTCCCCACAACTATGTCCCTTCTTTGGATGCTCTTGGAAGAAACTGTCGCATACCCCTTTTTGGATCTGGTATCGCCTAGCCCAGTATTTTATAAGGAGCATCTGAACAGTAATTATAGCCTGATATTGTCCCCTGGTGGTAAGTCGGCAGATGTTAATCTTGTACTTGATTATATATTCCTTATGTAGGCTGGTCTTGCTGCCTCTTGTCTAAAAGGTCTAAGGTTAATGACAGGAAAGAAATGTCAGATTTAGAAATTTCTCCAATTTTCTCCCAGTTCCTTACCACAGAAGATCATGCTCTCTGGTTACCTTAATTCTTGAAGTTTCTATTGCAATTTTGTTTTCCTGAAGTGGGTTCTTAAGTGTTTCATATGGTCATCTTGGAGGAAAAGGGAACAGCAAGTAACACATAGCAAGCCCTGCCTTGCACCCCATGCTCTGAGCTTGGTCTGTCTGTCATGGTTCCCAGAGAGACCTGTTGTGGAAGCTGACAGGCAAAAGAAACATGCCTGGCAGTGCTGGGAACTGACTGTCCTACCATGCTGGCCTCTTCCTAAAAGAAAGCTTCACCTGAATCCTCAGGGAAGTTGACCCAAGTCAGGAGGGGGGATTATCATGACCTTCTGTCTTTTGTCATCATTGATGATGGGACACGTTAGACCCACCGTCTTTTCTAAAAGAGAAAAGCGACTACCAAACTCCCTCTGGTTTTAAGGGTGAAGTCACAGACGAAATCAAAACAAAGAGGAACCAACTAGAAGCCACGAGTGCAGAACCTCCCCGAAAGGGACCAAAAAATCAGCACAGTGTCTGTTGCTGGGAACACCCATTTCTACACCATACACCTCGGCTAAAACCCAGACAGACGAAGCCAGGCCCTCTAAACGGGTCAGCTTTAAACTCTTCATGCTCAACAGAGAGGCAGAGAAATGTCACCTTACTCTTTAAGAAAGGAAAAGGACAAATAGATTTCGCACTGAGAAAGGCGTCTCCTAGAATCTCTCATATCCATGTTCTCAACCCCAGCTCTGTCAGCTCAGTCTCAGCCGAGACCCTGGACTGAAATGTCCTCCCGTGTGACTCGAGGAGTCTGTAGATAGTTTGTGTGGCAGTCGCTCCACTAGTCTTAAGGATTTAAATAGAGTTATAGCTACTCAGATTTTAATATATGCTACAACTGTTTTGCTGGCTTGGCATTTAAGGATGCAAACTTTCCAATCTCTTCTAGAAGCATGACACCATAAAAGGGACTACCGTAATTAGGAATAAAGCTGTGCAGTCCTCATTAACCAGAAAAGCACTTTCTAAACCCAGGGAGGCTCTACTTTTATTCCAGGAAAAGTCAAGAAAATGGTGCCTCCAGAACCCAGTAAAGATTTTGGGTCAAATTGTCCTCGCTGGAATTGACTGGGGTTGATGTAAAATGCCTTTAAAAGGCGGAGAACAGCCAGCAATCTCGCAGAGGTGATCCGAGCAGAGAAAAGGCTGGCGAGTCATGTTAAGTAAGCTAATCTTGCTCCAAGTTGCGTTGTTATTTAAGTCTTGATTGGCCAAGTTCATTCCGTTTTAATGCGTTGCGATAGGTCCTGCCCTTATTAACCAAGTACATTATGGTGACTGGTTGTAGGTCTTCTGGTCCCATGGCAACAACACGTGACCAGAAGAATGCTTTCTGAATTAAGCCCGGAGTGATAAGTCCCGAGTGACTCAAAATAGCTAAAGAGTGTATATAAAACCAGGCACAAGCTAGTCTCAAAGATAATTGCAGGCTTTACTTTAGTTCTTTAATCTCCACATCCTTTTCTGTCCTGCCAGAACTGTCTACACAGGGGCCTCCCTACGGCCTTAGCCACAGTAAGAACCAAGCGTTTTGTAAGCCAGTGCCTTCTTATACCTGTCTAAGGGGATTTGGTCACTCAAATCACAAATGAGCCATGTTAGAAGGGGTTCCACTGTAAGGCAGTCCCACACGTAGGAGGAAGACCAGAACGTTCTGAAGGAATTTGATTTATTTATGTTTTCTGCATAGATACTTGTGATGTGTCTGCTTCCTGGAAAAGCTACATTGGTAGATTGTGGATAGCAGAATAGCTAGTTCTTAGTCTCTCTTTGAGCTGACGTGCTTATCACCCATGTTTTAAAACCTAATTAAGCTATGGTTCATTTATAACAAAAGGACACGGGACAGGATGGTCCAGGCTCCGATCTCTGCTTTGTCACTAACCAGCTCTGTGGCTCTAGGCAAATTAGCTCTCCACTGGGACTCTGTTGCTCTGTTTTATAATCCTAACAGCTCTATTTATTAAACACTGTCCCCAAACTCAGGATTCTGCCAAGCACTTCAACTAGATTATCTCATTTAAACTTCACAGACCCGCCGTACGTAAATTCTTTTATTACCTCCATTCTGCAGATGGGGAAGCTGAGGCATAGAATGGGCATAGACCGGCTTTGCCTGTCAAAGAGCCAGGAATTCATCAAATTTCCCTAGACTGGGGGCGCCCGGGTGGCTCAGTCTTTAAGCCTCTGCCTTTGGCTTAGGTCATCATCCCAGAGTCCTAGGATTAAGTTAGGCTCCCTACTCAGCAGGAAGCCTGCTTTTCCTTTTCCCACTCCCCTTGCTTGTATTCCGGCTCTCACTGTCAAATAAATAAATAAAACCTTAGGTGGGGGAAAAGTTTCCTTCGCCCAGGCTCTAGATCCCTGGGCTGCGTGTTTCTCTGATAGCCTCAGCCGCCCAGCCCAAGGACGTGTTCTCGCTCTCGAATCCTTCCTTGTACTTAGAGATGATTGATAGTGTTAACTCACGTGGCTCATCTCGGCCGCCGTGTGTTTCCTTTATTAAGTTTTAAAAATTATTTTGGTTTTTAAAAACTTGTTTCCTCAACTGAGTCAAATGTCTGAATGAGCCTGCGGGAAGACCACTTCCTTGAGGACGACGAGTGAGGTTTTCTGCCCTTTTCGGATTCCTCCCTTTATAAATGGAAATAATCATGTCTGGCTTAAGGATTATTTTCAGGCTCCAAGCAAAATGGCTATAAGGTGAAAAGCACTGTATGGATAGAATGTGTTACTAGTGTTTTAAAATATCAGCCCTTTCAGGGAAGACTTTCATACGCGCTGTATTCTCCATGGCATGGAACGCGGTGCCCTCCAAGCTGTGAGACCTTGAGGTGGTTGTGGTGATCATTACTTTGATTGTGGTCTTCAATTACAGAGAAGAATTCTTAAATGCATTCTTATTTACCTTCGCACCATAAATTGATGTAGCAGGAGGAACAGTGTAATGGAGATGCTGAAGCAGAAGAGAACTAACATTGGCTGAGGACCTAAATTTGTCCCAGGCGTTACTTCGCTGAATTCCCACCATCTGTCGTTGAGAAAGTTAAGCGAAAACCAAGTACAGAGATGTTAGGCAGCTTCCACAGAACACACAGCTTTTCGCTAAGAGTTAGGATTCAAACAGCGACCAGGGTTTTGCCGCGCCATACTGAAGATGAATTCACTTTAAGATTTTTGAGCCTAAGGGCGCCTGGGTAGCTCAGTGGGTTAAGCCGCTGCCTTCGGCTCAGGTCATGATCTCAGGGTCCTGGGATCGAGTCCCACATCAGGCTCTCTGCTCAGCAGGGAGCCTGCTTCCTTCTCTCTCTCTCTCTCTGCCTGCCTCTCAGTGTACTTGTAATTTCTCTCTGGCAAATAAATAAATAAAAAATTTAAAAAAAAAGATTTTTGAGCCTAAAAATGTACATATTTTTCACATATCATTATATCAAAATGTCCAACTCAGTCGTCAACATTTTCTTAGTAACTACTATGATCAACCGTTAAAGCAAAAACCGAAGAATCCTAAAGGTATACATGGAAAATGACCTTGGAATCAGCAAGTTCAAGAACTAGTCCATGACTTTTCCAGCTTCTCCTGGAACACCTCCCGATGTGTCGATGGCCCTGTCTCCAGTGGCCAACAGTTTCATCTTTGAACACTTAGAGAACATTACCACTTGGCTCTCCCTCAGGCATTTCAAACTTAAGATGCTTAAAACTTAGTTCATAAAGTAGTTTCCTAATTTTGTTTAGAGTTAATGGGGGAGTTGGGCTCACCAGAGGAGAGTGAATGCTACAGAAGGGAACACTATCCCATCAATAATTAACCACAGATTACATTCTAAACAACCCGTTCACTTTTTCATTACGGAGGCCGAAGGAAAACGTCAGTAAAAATTGTTACCCTATCTCCTTGGGATTTTCCAAGATCCTCTGGTCAGAGCTTCAGCCTCTGTTTGCCTTACAAGACAATTGTATCCATCAGGGTTCCCAGCAAGAAGCTGATGGTGCATTCAAATGGAACTCCAGGCAGGTTAATGAAGGCATATTTACAAATGTATGGGCAGCGCTCAGGGAAATCAACAGAGTATGGTAGAGTGGAGAATTTAATACCTGAGAGGGTGAGGGGAAGGAGCAAATCTCAGCACCCAAGAAAGTCCTGGTGGAAGACCCTCCCCTCCCCCACCGCCTAGAATAAATGGGGCCTGAGGTGGTGGTTTGCCCTTCAGCAGAGAAGTAGGCATGCTGATCTCACTATCCCCCACCCTAGAGTTCTTGCCCAGGGCTCCGAGTTTCGGCTGGGACCAGCTGGAAGACAGAAGACAAGGGAGTTTACTAATCCAGTTCAGGAACTCCCCGGCCTTCAGGACACAGAGCAAGACTCAGAAGAGCAGAGAATTACAGCTCCACAGTGCAACCCCAAATATTTCTCAGGCCTTGTTTTGCCTTCTTACTCCTCTCTTGCCATTTACCTACACCTTTTCCCCCATTTCCAGTTACTAACTCAGTAACAGGAAGGGCAGCTAGTTTGAAAACAGCCTTGGGTTGGGGCACCTGGGTGGCTCAGTTGGGTAAGCATCCGACTCTTGATTTCTGCTCAGGTCCTGATCTCAGGGAACTGAGATCCAGCCCAGTATCAGGCTCCACGCTCAGTGGGGAGTCGGCTTGAGGGTCTCCCTCTCCTTCTCCCTCTGCTCATCTTCCTGCTCTCTCTCCGTCTCAAATTTAAAAAAATCTTAAAAAAGAAAGAAAGAAAGAAATTAGCCTTGGGTCCTGATGGATAGAAATGATAATCCTAGAGCTCTACTAGATTTTGCCATTCAAAGAGGTTAGCATTTGTCTCTTAAGTTACACAAATTCATTCTAAAAGAAATTGTGTGACCCTGCTTCCATAGTTTTGTGTCATAATAAGAAGACCAAACCTGCTAAGAAATATAGAGAAATATACACACATGTGCACACACATACACATACACACACACGCATCTAGAGGCCATTTAGTGTTCCCACTTCAAATAACTTTTTCTGTTTTTCTCTGATTTCTTTCTGAAACTTTGTCTAATTGTTCATCATTAAAGCCTTTTTTTTAAGCTTTAAATACTGCCAATGGAAGTTCTAAGCTCTGAATTACTAGTCTAATTGCTTTCTCCCCATCCCCAATATGTTCAAAGACTTGCCTTTTGGGAATTATGTCTTAACTACAGATTTCTGAGATTAAAGTTTTCTGAATGAGAGGTCTCAGAACCAGATTTTCCAATGGGATCTGCTCACGTGCTTAGAGCAGACAAATAGCGTTCATGCCTGTCAAGCCAGGTCCATTGGGAGGACCATTTGTTACAGAACCCCTGAGATGGAGTTGACACAGTTTGAACAAGTTCAAGGAAATTTCTGCATCCATATTACTTGGATCCTGGTGTGATGGTCTGTTCATATGTGTTTTGAGCCCGAGAGAGTTTTTTCCAGACCCCAATAAAACACGTGCTAGTCTACTCCACCACACTGCGGAACACCAGTCAACAGCAACACACATCGTTGATAAAGAGGACAGATTCTCATGCTGCGCGAGCAGAATCAGAGCAACGTTTTGTCATAAAAGGTAGCTAATACACTGGTAAGCTCACTGGTGGGGGCTTCAGTTCTGGAATCCTTCAAGCTCTGTGTGTTTTTCCCCTTGATGTTAGTAATAGGGCAGGAACACTGAGAAATAAGCCTTTTAAATTTACATACTCATTCAAGTATTGATCAAGCCCCTTCTTCAAGGCAAGTATGGCCGCAGGGGTGGGACATGATATGACAAGTAAGACGTGATCCCTCCCCTTAAAGAGCTTGTAGTTCAGCTGAGTGACCGAATCACATCAGAATGCGAGCAAATTCTGAAAGCAAAATATCGTCAGAGACTCTGTTCCAGGGGGACCTTTTCATCTGTTTCATCCACAGCCCTTAAGCAGACAAGGACTGACGAGGCCATCTGAGTGACGTTGTTGTCGTTGTGTATGTGCCACGGGTTTAACGAACCATGACTGCTGTGGTCATCAACTGATTCTTAGCGCCACCCCGTCCCCCAGCTTCATGACACTGTGTCGTACAGACACACATTCGTTCTTGTGTTCAGCAGTTGCAACAACCCCCTGATCGGTTTCCTTTTTCTGATACTTGAGTATTGTCACTTTGTTCTCCCAAGATCCGTTCTCTAGCACCCTTGTAAGGATCATACTAAAACAGATATCTTGTAGTCCCATTTCCCTCCTATAATGCTTCACAGTTTCCTATGCCACCAAGGCAAGATCCAGACTCACCAGTGAGCGCCACTGTGATCTGATCCCTGCAGAATTTCCCAACACCTTTCATGGCTCCTGCAGCTACACCTTTCCATGGATGCTGCTATTTCAGGCTTTAACGCCTCCTGCCTTTGTGCTGGCCATCAGTCTACCTGGGCCAGTCTTCTCCTTCCCTTCCTAGTTCTGCCTCTGCTTTATTGGTCCAGGTCCATGTCTGTCTGTCTCCCCTTCCACCTTGCAAACACCATCACCTATTCCCTGAACAACTACATCTGCTTCCTGATGGGTCTCCCCTCTGCATCTACTCGTGCCCCTTCCCGTCCATTCTTGAGTGCCAGGATGGTGGTAACCATCACGCAAGCCCTCTTTACCCTTATCCTATCATGTTGGAGATAAAGAAGAGCATCTTTCCTATGGCCAATCAGAAAGGCCCTTTCAGGCCCTGCTTGTGTATCTGGCCTCATGCTCCTTATGCGGTGACTACAACCTTCCCCGATCGCTCGCTAGTCTAGGCTCTTTCTTTATTCTGCACTCTTGTGGAAGACTATTCCTTTTCTTCATGGTGCCTACCTCAGTCTGCAGGTGGTTGTCATCAATGTCTGACCTGCCCCCAAAGCAAGCTTCATGTCGTAGGGATGACATCGGATTTTGTTCGTCATTGCATCCCTAGCCAAGCACAATATCAGGCACAAAGGGGATGCTCAAAAGCATTGCTCAAAAGCAACCCTCTAAGACTCTTACTTCATTTGGAAAGCCCTACTGTCACTACCGCTAGCACCCCAGGTGGGACTGGCCTCCAGCAGCCTAGGAATGTGTTTTCGCACAGACCTTTATTCTCTATCATTTTACTTGCCAGTCCTTAAGGATCTCAGAGTCCAGAGAGAGAAGCGCTATCATAATCAACTCTACATCCACTATGCCTGACACGTAGATGGTGAACGATACATTCATCAGTAAGTTTTTTTTTTTTAAATTGAGGTGAAATTTACATAACATAAAACTGTAACCATTTTCAAGTGTCTAACTCAGTGGCATTTCTCACATTCACAATGTTGTACAATCATCACTATCTGGTTTCAGAACATTGTTGTCACCCCAAAAGGGAGCCCCTTACCTGTTGAGTTGCCTTCTCCCCATCCAGCTTCTGGTAACCATTAATCTGCTCTCTACCTCTTTAGACTTTTCCATGCTGGGACATGTTGTACCAAGAGAATGTGTTTGGCTTCCTTCACTTAGCATAACATTCTCAAGGTTTCTCCGTGTGAGAATATGTATCAGCCCTTCATTCTCATGGCTGAATAATATTCTATCATGTAGGGACATCCCATTATTCATATTCATTCACCTGACACACATTTGGGTCGCTTTCACCTTTTGGCTATTGTGAGTAGTGCCGTGAGCTCCCACACACACTTTTGTTTGCACACCTGTTTTCAGTCCTTCCACTCCCTTCCTGAGAATGGAGTTGTGTCACATAACTACGGTTAGCTGACTGAGCAACCACCGAGATGTTTTCCACAGAAGCCGTCCCATTTTCACATTCTCACGAGCCGTGTATGAAGGCTCTAATCATTTCTCAACATCTTCACTAATATGTATTATTTTCTGTAGCTGCCATTTTTTTTTTAAAGATCTTATTTATTTATAAACAGGAGCAGAGTGAGAGAGAGAGCACAGGTCAGGGGTGAGAGTCAGAGGCAGAGGGACAAGCAGACTCCCCGCTGAGTAAGGAACCCAAAGCAGGGCTCGATCCCAGGACCCTGGGATCATGACCCAAGCTGAAGGCAGACAAGCCACCCAGGCCCCCCTGCAGTGGTCATTTGTTGAAGCAATCAGTATTACAGCCATCCTAGTCAGTTTGAAGTGGTATCTCATTGTAGCAGTACCACTCCCTATCCATCAGGATGACTACTGTTTAAAAAATTAAAAACAGAAAAATCAGAAAAGAACAAGTGCTGGTGAGGATGTGGAGAAACTGGAATCCTTGTGCACAGTTGGTGGGAGTGTAAACTGGTGCACAAAGGAAAACCTTCTGTTAGGGAAGATAGTATGGTGGTTCCTCAAAAAATTAAAAATAGAATTTCTATATGACCCAAGTAATTCCACTTTTGAGTATATACCCCAAAGAATTGAAAGCAGGGACTGGAACAGATCGCACATCGCTGTTCATGGCAGAATTACTTGCAATAACCAAAAAGTGGAAGGAACCCAAATGCCCTTCGGTGGAAGAACAGATAGACAAAACGTTGTAGGTGTGTATCACGGCATATTGCTCAGCTTTGAAAAGGAAGGAAATCCTGTTAAATGCTACAACATGGATGAAGCTTGAAGACATTATGCTAAGGGAAATAAGCCATTTGCAAAAAGACAAATATTGTCTGATTCCACTGATGTGAGTAGTCGCTTTCCTGGAAACAGATAGTAGAAGGCTGGTGGCCAGGACCTGAGGAGAAGGGGGAGAAACGGTAGGCTAAAGGTTGAGAAAGGCTCCCATTTTTTTTTTCCAAAGAGGCAGAATGCAAGCAGACTCTCACATGGGATTGTAGCCTGGATGTTTCACTGTCTCCTGTGTTCCTCCAACAGCAAAAGGAGGCTCTTCCTAATATAAAGACTCCCTAACAGTTGGCAATGACATTAGGCATGGCATGTAGAAAAGAAGTCCCAAATTGAGAGCAACAGGAGGAAAGGAACCCTGGAGAAAAGAATCGAGAAGGGACTACATTTCACAAAAGTACCATTCAAAACCATTTTGCAAATGGGAGAAGCAAAAGAAGAATTCAGAATTTGTGTCAAGACAGCTGATCAAAAAAGAGGAAGACATTCTAGAGAAAAATGCCAAGGCCCAGGGCTCCAGCTGATGAGCAGAATTGTTGGCTGGTCAACCTCTGGCTTCAAGATAGAAAAGCATTTTGTTTTCTGTAGGTAGCAGATATTATTGCCTGAGCATTAGTTCTAATGAATGAGCTGGCACAGCGGGATATTTGTCCGCAGGTTTTTTATAAGTAGAAGTCATGGAAGTACCCATTGAAACCAAAAAGCAGAAAGTCCTGTTTGGAGTTCTTATATTTGGGGATTCCTTTTAATAACAATTCCCATTTATTTGTGTCTGGAAGAACACCAGGGAATAAAGTTATTTTGAAAAGAGGCTAGATGAAGTACATCTCATATCCGCCGCGCCCCGCCCCCCCCCAGAATGCGCAGTAAGTAATTGTATCCAAATGAACTCTCATGTCTAGCCGTTTGAGGGAGTCCTTAGGCTTTTCTTAAAATGATTATTCAGGAAAAAAATTTTCAGTTGGGATTATCCTTACTTTTTATAACCCCTTTTTCTTTCCTGGTATGTGGCTTTTAGCCAGTCCTCTGATTCTTAGAATGCTTCCGAAAAAGATGAATTAAGGAAAAAGGAGAGGAAATTCAAATAAGTCAACGGAGGCTGCTTGGCAATAGTGAACATAAAACATGTGGTTAGGAAGAGGTTGAAATGAACTAAAATCAAGGCAACTGCGTTTTTTCAATAGGACTTGCTATTTCTATCTTCCATTTCCATAGAGGGAGGGAAACTAAAATGGCATAATAGAAACAGCTAATATTTATCCAACGAAACATATGATGTGCGAGGGCCCGTTCTAAAGGCTTCACACGTATTAACTCACTTAATCTTCACATCAGCTCCATAAGGATGGGGCCGTGGAAGCGTCCATTGCTAAATTTTCAGGAATTTTGTGAGCCTGCCGGGAGCTTGAAATCAGTCATTGTGGGAGTATTTATTTATACCATGGAAATCGACATATGTTACAAATCGGGGCTTTTGGGGGGAGAGCCATTTGTCAAACGTTTTCTAGAATACCACTGCTGTTGTCCTTCTTCCACAGATGGGGAAACTGGGACACAGAGCAGTTAGGTGGAGTCTCCACGATCATTCAACTCGTAGTTAAAATTGGTAGCGTTAAAACTGTCTGCGAGGCAGCAGGACTCAAGAGCCCAAGCTTTTCGCCATCATACCGTCCTGCTTCTGATGTGTCTGACTTGCGCTGACTGGATTTGGAAAGCCTAGGGCTCTAATTTGGACTCTTCTACTATCCGCTGTTTAAGCTTTCCAGGTCTCCAGACATTTTATAATAGAGATGTGACCATCTTCAGAATGCTTCACGTTGATCTTTGCCCTATCACTAATGAAATCGATGATCACAGTGAAAATGTGATTCCTCCCCCGCCCCCAAACCTTCCTTCCTAATTTTGATTGTGTCTTCGCTATGAAAGTAGGATCCGTGTATATCTCTTCGGACTTCGGCAGCCTTTCAGGAGGGCTATGGTGAATTTTCTTTCTCATGCTCCCATACTGCTTGCCTCATTATTGTAGAAAGCAGAACAGCTGTGCTGACAGTGGGTATCATCATCATCGTTAATAAATATTTATTGAGCATGTCCTTTGTGCTGAGCTCTGAGGACACAGAGAGGTAGAACATAGGGTCCTAGAAGCTTGCCCAACAAGTGGCCCAGAGGGAGAGGAGAGGAACCCCAGTATGTGGGGAAGCCTTTCTGGGAGAGGGAGTAGTGCCTGAGCTCAAGTGGGCATCATAGGTGGGCAGAAGGGTTTGAAGGAAGGCACCAGGACAGTGATCGTTTCTGTGTTTGGAATAAGTGATGCAATTTGGCCTAAGAGATGTTCTGTAACAGGAGACGAGCCCAGAAAGGATGGACTGCTGTCTGAAGAGGACCTTTGAGCTTGACTCACCAGCCTGGGCTTCCTATTTTGAACAGTAAGGAATCACCTGTGGTTCCGAGCGCACCAAAGATGAGCAAAGCCGTGCTATGAATAAGATGAAATTTAGCCAGGTGTGTAGAATGAACTGAAGGAGAGAGTTGCTGGAAATGGAGATAACAGTAAAACAATAATCTGTTATGAAAGCTTCTCCAACATGGAAAATCCTCATGGAATCATTAGAATTGTAAGCAAGATACAGTTAGAAGGGCAGACTGTGGTTACAACAGTACAAACACCTACGTGATGGGAAACACTGGAAAGAACCACAACTGAATTATCACAGTGATCGGACTGGGCTGAAGAATTATGGGGAATTGTGTTTTTTTCTTCAATCAAGATTTTTGGTTATGGGGTCATAGTTTATCATCGTGAAAATGCATGGAGATAATTAAAAAATGGACATAAGAAGAAGGGGACACAAATTTTAGGTAAAATGATAAATTATGCTGTAGGCAGAACAAGATGAAGGAGAACTGTCCAAACGCGATGCCTCTGGGGCAGCTGGAGATAAGGGGCTGAAAGTTTGGAGAGTGATCGACCCTTGACACCAAGAGTTTTGTGAGCCAGAGAGGAGCTGACGAGTTAGTTCAAGGGAGCTCACAGCAGGAAACTCCCAGCAAGACCTGAAACTTGGACTTGGCCCATGAAGGTGCAGAAGAGGAGGAAGATGGGAAATCCTTAGACAGAGCCAAACGTAATTAATCCAAGGAGGAGGAGGAGTGTTAAGACCTGTTAGGACACAGAGACTAACAGAAGTTAGTTTAAAGAATCATTTCGGGGTGCCTGGGTGGCTCAGTGGGTTAAGCCGCTGCCTTTGGCTCAGGTCATGATCTCAGGGTCCTGGGATCGAGTCCCGCATCGGGCTCTCTGCTCAGCAGGGAGCCTGCTTCCCTCTCTCTCTCTCTCTCTGCCTGCCTCTCTGTCTACTTGTGATTTCTCTCTGTCAACTAAATAAATAAAATCTTTAAAAAAAAAAAAGAATCATTTCATTTACTGAGTGTTCTCCTCTGTGGTGACGCATGATATGTACATTATCTCTACTGTCTTACGATTCTCCTAACGGTGCTCTGTGTTACCTTCTCCCCACTCTACAGATGGAAAACCCAGACCGGAAACACAAGATGGCACAAATCTTTCCAGTCTGTAAGTGAAGGTAAAAGGGCTCCCAGGTCAGGGTCACGTGACTTCTCCAGACCCAAAGCTCATGGAACAGGGAAGCTTTCATGGGAGGGAGGTTATGCACGCAAAATCCCCCTGGAGGGTGGCCAGCCCACCGCTAGTGTCGCTGAGCCTTGCCACAATTTGTTACGGGTTTTCACAATTGATACTGAAAGGACTTTAGTGGTATTTCCTCACTTTCCACATTTTCTCAATACGTAGATTGTCTAAACGTACAAGTGCTGATGCTTCTGTCAGTCGGTGTTATCTAGTTGCTCCAAGCAGCTTTCCTAGTTCATTATCAGCAGTGTATCTGATGTCATACACCACGAAGCTTCTGAAGCCTGGTAACGGATCCATCCGTAAATCGAGAACCTGGAGCGGGGGAGGGGGGTGTTATTCAGAAGAGAGAGGGAATTGTGACCGTTCAGCAGAATGTTGATTACAAGTTTAATTCAAGTTACATGCATTGGTGATTCAGTCCTACAAAACAAGGTGTTTAGGTTATTAGATGCCTAAGTGACCTTCTCTTTCCCTGTTTATGTTAATAGATAGTGTCTCTGACGCAGAGTGTTATTAGATAGTTTTGCTCAGTTTTCAGAAAAGACCGTGAATACACAAATCAGCAGAGGCCAGATCCTATGCCCTTCATAATGACTAGCGACCAACAAATCCATCATGAATCTATTAAAACCGTATGCCCTGGGAGCATTACTAGCAAATTTCACAGTCTGAATTCTTACCAAGGTGGGAAATTTTATGGATTTCGCTGTTAACATAATATGCAACCTGATAGTCACGTGAAAATGTAATCACGAGCTATAGTTTTCTTGTTATTAACTCAAATTAGGATATTGTATCTATTTTACTAGATTTCAAAAAATCTAAAACTGTTGCATCTGTAGTTTTAGATATATTTATATGTTATAGTTGGCTTTAAACACTAGTTAAATTTTATATTTAATGTCTTACTACAGCTGTAGGGGGCTGTTCATGCATACTAAGCCTGGTTTGTGGTACTACGAGTATCTTTGTAAAAATGACTTACAAAGAATGATTCTATTATAAAAATATAGCTATTATTACTATACTCCGAAGTCTCTACAGAAAATGAAAATAAAGGTACTTGATAAAGCTTTATTATCACTGGCTATTTGCTGATTATGTGGAAAAAGTAAGCCTAGAACTGACTTGTCTCATTGTCATCCATCATTATTTACTTGGTATCTAGACACCTTAAAAAAAGAAAGAAAGATGGTCCAAGTATAGGAGCCTGGAGGAAATTTTTATTTGACTACATTTCAGATGATATAATCCGTAGTCTTGATCACGAGACCCATGTTTTAATAACCTGACCTGAAAGAATATTTAGGTGGGGGCAAGAGGTTCCTGAAATGTGTATCACCTTACGGGTCCAAGGGGTGTTTTTCACCTCACTGTGCATTCTGAGTCATAGTGGGGGGTGTGCCACAGTGACAAAAAGAAAGAGACTAGGAACCGTTCACTTCAGAGAGCATTGCCTAATATTAGCAGGGTGAGTGCCCTTGGAGACTTTGTTGCCCTGACTGGGTCTGCTGGCCCTAGATCCCTTCTTCACTCTTCTGCTGGACTCTCTGGGGCCAGTGGGGCTGACTCTGTGGGGCTGCATTTCCCGGGCGCCTGTATCTGCTGCAGTCAGCCCCTGGGAGGCACCAGCAGGAGACAGGACAGCTGGAGGACTGGAAGGAAGGGCAAGACAGGGTCTCTTCTCTTTCTGCCTCTGGTTGCTTCTCCGGCAACAGCTGTACCCCCGCAGTGGTTCTGAGAACCATCATGGGCTCCCATCGCTCTAGGAGACCGTGGTCTCTGGGTTCTGAGTTCTGCCTCATCCTTTAGCTCCCTCAGCTTCGAGGTGAGTGTGACTTCTTACTCTTGGTGCTCTCAGTTCCATATCTGACTTCTCAGCTCTTCCCTCGCCTGTGTAATCAATTTCCTGAATTAAATTCCTCCATTTCCCTAGCTGGACCCTGACTGGCCCAATTCACTATATACCTAAGTATTTGTGTATCGGGTCATGATGGAGAATACATTCTGTGCGGAGAGGAGTTGTTAGAGCAATTTGAAAGCCACTGTCTATGAAAATGAATCTGACAGCAAAGGGCGGACAGTGGTGGGCCCGATTCTTCACTTGGGCGTTGATGGCTGGTACTGAGCTGAAGACCGTGAACTTGGAGATTCTTTTTCTCTCTTTTTTTTTTTTTTTAAGATTTTATTTATTTATTTGACAGAGAGATCACAGTAGGAGAGAGGAAGGGAAGAGATCACAGAGAGAGAGGAAGGGAAGCAGGCCCCCTGTTGAGCAGAGAGCCCAATGTGGGACTCGATCCCAGGACCCTGAGATCATGACTTGAGCCAAAGGCAGCGGCTTAACCCACTGAGCCACCCAGGTGCCCCTCTTTTTCTCTCTCTTAAAAAGGGAAAACTTTGTGGTACAGAAGAAGGAGTACCGACGGGGGGATGAGGAGACCAAGATTCTAATCCATGTAATCATGTGTTCTAGTCCATGATGCTTCCTTTGTGCACGGAACCAGGGGCTCTGAGATTGGTATGTCTTTTTTTCTTTAAAGATTTCTTACTTATTTTTCTGCAGAGAGAGACAGAGAGCAGCGCATGACCAGCGGGAAGAGGCAGAGGAAGAGGGAGAAGCAGATGAGCCTCCCTGATGAGCAGGAAGCCCGATGCGGGACTCGATCCCCAGACCCGGGATCATGACCTGAATTGAAGGCAGATGCTTAACTGACTGAGCCACCCACGTGCCCCTGGCATGTCTTTTTAAAAGGGATTCCTATAAGAAGCTGTAGTGTTACCATTTGAAAGAAGACGTTGATACACAGCCTGTGACAGCTCAAAGACCAGTGAGACTAGCACCTGTAGGCTGTTTAAAAGAATAGTCACTTACCTAGATCATTCCATTACACTTGCATTATTTAATTATTTTCCTCAATTGATAAATATTTCTTTATTATGCTAGCACTAGAAATAATAGCTCAGCATTCGGGTCATAAAGTTCTTAGGGAATAAACATTGATATGGGCTGTGGGACTTGCAGAATATCAGGTAACAGTGGTCACGGTCATTAATGTCGGTAAATAAATCACTCTGTAAGACAAATGCCCCCATGGGAAGATGTATTTTTTAAGTAGCTGAGTAAGATATAGGTAACGTGTGAGGTGTCGATCTCTTTAAGATGCACACATATCCCCCCCATGCCCTAAGTCCTATTGAACAAACAAAAAATGTTGCATGTTTTGATGTTCTTTGACCTTATCAGCCATTCCCTTGCTTTCCTCCTTATTTAAGAAAAGTCTATGACCAAAAGTCCCCAGTCTTTAAAATAGTAAAATGCCAACAGATACCACAATGTCTCTGGTGAGATAAGCAATTGCATATTCACAATTCCAGACCAGATGTGAGCTTTTCCTCTATGCCCAGCATTCAGTGAAGTCAGGAACTGCTCAGCTGAGTTTATCTGAAGGGGAGATAAAAGATAGAATCTTCCTGCCTGGCATTAAACCTTGCCCCATGCAGAATCCAGATGCTCGCAACCCTTTTTTCAAACTTTGTGTATTTGTCGTTGTTTTTTTTTTTGTTTTTTTGTTTGTTTGTTTGTTTGTTTGTTTTGTCTTGTTTTTAATATTCATCACTTTCTGGCTGGTGACACCACTGAAGACTACAATAAACCATATTGTTGTGGAATGTGCTTTGTCCCCACCTGCAGGGACAAATTTTTTTGGTCTGCGGAGACTGATTTTTTTTTTCCCCCTCCAAAGCAGATTATTTATCTCAATTTCTTTAAAGAGTCATCTAAGGTAGTTTTCATGGTTATTTCTGTTTTTATATGTTCCTGGTTTATTTTCTACTCTTCCCTTCAATTTACATAGAACGACTTCAGGCACAGGAAAAAATGGCCGGGATTAAAACAACAGCAGATTGCGCTTTTGCGTGTTGAACTTGAAGCAAGAATCTGGTGGGTGATGTGTTGGAAGGCAAGCTGGAAGAGGGTCGCACACACATAAGGTGCAATGGATGGCAGCTGCAAAGAGAAGTCCGGTAACAGCCGAAGGTGGTCTGAAAGTAAAATGCTGCCATAAAATCTCCTACAGCAGCATGGGAAGGGGACCCACGGCATGTTCTGCCCCCGCAGCTTGTGGTTGAGGGGCTTGGAGATGACCTAAGCGTCACACTGGTACAGAAGCATATCATCATTCAGGGAAACAGAGGGCAGTGGGGACAGTGGCCTGCCAAGGAGAAGTTAAAATATTTGAACAATTGATAACAATAAAAACTTTCAGGCTCTGGATTCTTGTTCTGATCCCCAAAATGCACCTGCCCAAAGAGGCGTCGAAGCCTCAGAGATAAGTTCACGACAACATTTGTAAAACCCCTTCTTGTCTGGTCAACAATGTATAATGGAGTATTATTGAAAAAATGCTTCAGAGTGAAATTATCCTCAGAAAGCGCATCTCCAGAGACAAATGAAGCCCTCCTTTGGGCAGTTAGGAAGCATTTGAATTATCTAGAGAAATACTGAATTCTAAATGGTTTTTCTAAGGATAGACATGATTGGACGTAGAAAGTGTGCCCGCTTTATTTTGTGAAAGTTAAGGAAAGGTTAATTTCTTATCAGAAAAGTCCCCTAGATCATTAATGCTGGTGATAGCTCGATAGCAGTGCTTCTTACCCCCTGTGCTGAAGATCTCCTGGAGGATCTGACTGAAGGTATGGACTGCCTTTGCAGAAAAGCACATCTCAACATGATCATGGAATTTCAAACACGGTGTCGAGGGATTGTTGAATTCGCCAAAGATCATTTATATTCCACTGGCCCCCCCATTCCCTAATGGGTTAAGAACCCTGTATTGATGATAAATGATGGAACAAGTTTTTACATGAGCAGCACAGATCACGCCGAGTCTGGAGCTTTACCAAGCTGGGTTAAAAATTCTGACTTCATCGCTTAGTTCTCTCCAAGTCGTTTGATCACATTCCGCTTGCAGTTAAAAAGGAAAAGAATGAAGTAAGGATAGACCATGACTTATGTCTATTAATTCGTAATGCATGTATTCAGTATTACTATATCAAGTGTATCATAAAACATACACAAAATAGAAGTTATAGAAGACCGAGATGAAGATGAGAAAATAAAATACCCCGCTAATCACGATGATATCATCCTCTATCAATAGTTAATATCTCACGGAAAAATAGATGCTCAGATCAGAATTCATCATTAATGACAGTTCATAGAAATCCAAATTGCAAGTAGTCTCGCAAATTTGTGAATGTTTTTGACCTATTTCTTGTCAGATCCAATTAGACTGTCATTGTTTTCACTGGCGAAAAACTCTTAGAACTGAAAGTGGCAGATTTGATCTTGATTTTCACCTGTGAGTGCATTATTGGATTTATCTCAATCTTCGATTTCTTTGAAGGAATCTTTGAAGCCACTTGTTTTCCAAATAAGAGAGTTAATTGGTTAAAACCAGACAAGACACTTTGCGGAAGGTGTGAACTTTAGGCAGTGTCAACACCCTGAAGTCAGTGAAAGAACGAGATGGGGGCACTGTCACCCCTCCCCGGGACTCTTCAGTGAGTACTCCTCAGGTACAGCACTGGGCACGTGACCACTTTCCTGGGCACCTCGTAAAGGTGCTACTTGAATAAATATAATGAACATTTGGAAAGCTTTTCTCTTTTTGATCATTGTATATATATTTTTAAAGATTTTATTTATTTATTTGACGGCAGACATCACAAGCAGGTAGAGACACGGGCAGAGATAGAGGGGGAAGCAGGCTCCCTGCCGAGCAGAGAGCCGATGTGGGAGTCGATTCCAGGACCCCGGGATCATGACTTGAGCCGAAGGCAGTTGCTTAACCAACTGAGCCACCCACGTGCCCAAGAAATAGAATTTCTTTCTTTTTTTTTTTTTAAGATTTTATTTATTTATTTGACAGAGATTGCAAGTAGGCGGAGAGACAGGCAGAGAGAGAGGGGGAAGCAGGCTCTCCGCTGAGCAGAGACCCCGAAGCGGGGCTCGATCCCAGGACCCTGAGATCATGACCTGAGCCGAAGGCAGAGGCTTAACCCACTGAGCCACCCAGGCGCCCCCAAGAAATAGAATTTCTAATGTTCTTCCAAAATCACAGTGAACTGCCTTGCTCACTCCACTACGGAGACCCCACCTGAGGCAAATTATTTAATGCCTCTCAGTTTCTTCATCTGTAAAGTGGGGATAATGTCATGTAACTCAGTCGGATCAAGTGGACCAAGGGCATGGGTCAAGGCCTGTGCACAAACCCTGGCCTGTGATTTAAAGGAGAAATAAAAGGAGATACTATTATCATGATTACTCCTCTATCACACGGCTGTTAAGTGAACTCGTGTTGCTCCTAGCCTCATTTAAAAACCACACAAAACCTCCTCTCAGTGCTCTCTATATGACTTCGAGAGCTGTAGTTTCTCACCTCCGACCTCGCCCCCCGAAACAGAACAAACCAAACAAAAGCATATTAGCCTTTTCAGCTTGGAAAACAGTGGATTCTGAACACTTAGTAATCCTGTTCATTAGCTTGAGAATTACTAATTGGGAAGACCCCTTAGATCCTATCAGATCATTTTAATATGGGAGAGGGTTGTTTGCTTTTTGGTGTTTTTGCTTTGTTTTTAAACAACATACAATGTACTAGACGCCTGGCTAAGGGCTGAGGTTTCCAAGATGAATTGAACTTGCTCTAGGCCCTCCAAGCACTAACCATCTAGTGGAGGATACCAACCAAATAATCGCATCAAAGTGGTAAGAGCTATAATGGAGGTACACACTGGTTGCTATGGGAGCAGAGTCGGCTAAGCAGCTTCTTTTGCCTGGGGAGGGCAAGGAGGGCCACCGGAAGGAGGCTGGGCCATAGCTGAGTCTTGGAGGATAGGCCTGGGAATCTGCATTTTGGTCGGACGGAGGTATATCCAGTATGGTCCCTTAGGAACCCGCGGGTAGTCCAGGTTTCTGGCGCCGGGGTTTGAGGGGTTTGAGGAAGTCAACGAGACTGGCAGAAATCTGTCCGTGCTCAGCCTTGGATGACATGCTTTGACCGAAATTTATCACGGAATGGATTGGAAATAGACAAAGGCTCTTAAGTGAGAGGGAGATGCCATCACAGAGAACAGGGCGGGTATTTTGGAGGAACGACTGACGAAACAAAATCTCTTGAGACAGTTGGTTGGGAAAAAGGAAAAAGAAGAGCTTTTACCTCTGTAGTCAATTTACTTGCTAATTCTAAACTCGTCACTAAAGTAAATGTCGGCTAATTCACTTTTGTCCAAGAGCCTAAACAAGTTTAGGCTCCATGACTGTAGAAGAAGTATTCATTTCCTAAGTGTCTGACTTGTTCCTGTCGGAAGCCTGGCAACACTTCAGCTGGCCATTACCAGTTTGCCTGGTGGGATTACAAGCTTCCAAATGTTGCATGAGGAATTGTTCCCTATGAGGATGTTATAGCCAGATACCAATTTTCAAACCCAACATCCACTCTAAACAGAACATCAACCGCAGCCGACTTACATAACAAGTGAAAGTGGCCATACAGACATGAAAGAGCGACTTCCATCTCTTGATGCCAAACTAGAAAGAGAAAAGCAAGTTCAGAGAACACATCATGACTCATCAAAGTCCAAAAGGAAAAGCTTCACGCACACACAGCCACCCGCGCAACCTCTTGGGGTCCTTTTAGCCTGCAACCATATTGGCTTTTGTGTGGATCTTCTGCGAGACAAAAGAAACCCATCATTTTCCTCCTTAACATCAGTCGTTACATGTTGCTTTACCTAAGAGATGAAGCTTCTGCTCCATGTTCTACAGGCTTCCCCCGCACCCGTACTGAGAAATGAGCCTTTTCATTTCTCCTGAGTGTAGGCCTTACTTTCTAACATTTCCACTTTCTGCAGCGCCTGCCACCAATGAGACGATTCTTCCCGAGGGAAGACCAAAAGGGAGACGGTGGTGCTTTCTTAGACCAATACGAAGGGAAAAGGAGATGCAGTATCTGTATTTAAGCTCTGCTCCCAGAGACAGATTTTATTTTTCAGCTCCCATAGTTGAGTATAGAATGCATTGATACCAGTCCTTCCAAGCGCTGCACCAAAATGTTATATGAGCCGAGGAATATACACGGGTAGCAAAGCAAGCCTTTTCTTCTCCACTCTCCCTCTGACAAAACACCAGGAGGAATGGCCAGTCTCTTCCTCCAGTGTCTTACTAAGATGATTGTTCTCTCTTTGAAATGTGGCATGGCCGGTGAAGATGGAATCCTAAAAGGATCAAAGGTACTTACGCACAAGGAAGGATAAGTGTGAGGTTGGTGTGCCAGAGAAACAAATTGGGCCTGAAAAAAAAATTAGAACCTATTATTAGCTAATATAATAAGCATTGCCATTAGGTGAGGGCCCTCTTACTGACAACTAGATTATCTGGCTATATTATTAGTTGTGGTTTATGAGGCAGTTAGAAGTTATACTTTTACTACATTGCTAATTTCAAGGTTTCTCGATGTCTGTTTCCTGGGGAAAAGTTATCCTGGCATATCCTCAGGCAGAAAAACAAGTTCTAACAGTCAGTCCTTTAGGGCATACTCTATCCTATTTCTCTTAGATGCGTTCTCTTTTGTTATCCCGAGGTTCACTTTGGGATAGATGGGAAAGTATAACGCTGAAGTTATCAAGCAGGTCACAAAGCCTCAGAAACTACGGGATGCTGACATGGACACTCCTTGGCTCCTGAACTTGGTGGCCTTGCAGACTTCTGTTTCCCCTCGCAATGGGCCAGCCAGGTAAACAGATTTTGCCATTTCATGAGCCGATGCAGCCTTGTTTCTTGTCTTCAACTTCTCCAGTGCCCGGTTCCCAGCATCCTAGAACTGCGTTTCAGACCGGCCTGCTCCAAGAGTCAATTCTGCAACTGCAAAATGGTCTTAAAATAGGATTTTACTCTAGGGGGAAAATCCTCAACCAAATAGCCACAGTGCGCTTTGAATGACTAATTGAAGCCATTACATTACAAAATAAGGGATACATCATTCTTTTCATAACACTACCATATAGGAACAGTTTTAATTTTAAGAGTCAAGCACTTACATTAATCTGAGTCTGAAATAATAGGCCCCTGATTTAAAATCTCCTAACATTCTTTCACACTTCATAAAACTAAAAATAAAATTGTCTCAGCAAACACTGACCTATTCCGCCAGCCAAAGAACTGTATTTCAAGGAGAATTGGAACAAGAGGTCGCCCAACTGCCAAGTGCCGGCAATCTACTGTGCGGAGCCTTAATCGCTCTTAAATGCGAGGTGGGAGAGAAGAGCCAGTCTGTGGACTGTACAGGATAAGAGATTTATTCCCCTTCTTAAATCAAAAGCAGATTCCATGCTTCAGCTGTCCCCTAAGCCGCTCGCCCCGCCCCCACGGGGTTGTTTTTCCGTAATTTTGTATATATTCCCTTCGCAGATGACAGGTGAGGGAAGCTTCCAGTGCCCTATCTGGTCCACGAAGTAAACAGAGGGGTGAGGATGGGCTTATTTATTTACAAGGCGTTCAGCCTCTCAGCTGTTTTTTTCCCCTCACTGGCATTTGGAAGCTTGCCGTCCTCCAGAAAAGAGACAGATTTGGCAGGAATGTTCTTTGTGCCCGCCTCCCTTTTTACCGGGGAGGAAGGGGACAGATTTATAATTACAACCTTGAGTGGGGGTTGGGGAGAAAAAGTTTCAGCCGGCACGACGATGCCTGTTTCTTCTTTCACGGTCAAGACCGTGCCGCCAGCCGCTCTGGTGCCCCCCCGGGAGCCCTCCGCCTGTCCCCTCCCTTTCCCTCTGCAGGCTGGCTCCGGCAGGCGGAGGCACGGTTACATTCCAGCACCTTCTCCACATACCCCCAAACTACTACGCGCTATTACTACGGCCGCCCTGGCTCTCCCGGGGCCGCCTCCGCTTCCCCAGCCTCCCCGGTGCGGGCTGGGGGAGCCCGGAGCACGGCGGGGACAGCGACAACGGGCGCCCGACCCCGCCGGGGTTCGGGGGCGCTCGGCGTCCTGCGCAGTGTCCCCGCTCCAGGCACGAGCACGGCCCGAGAGCCGGCGCCTCGCAGACACACACGGATCCACGCATACAGTAGAGCTGTCTCGATGCACATTCTTGCACACCGCCCCCTCCTTCCCCCCGAGCTCCCGGAGTCGCTGCGCGGGCCGAGTGACAGGCGCGTCCCGCCAACCCGCGCCCGGCCGGGCAGGGAGGAGCGGCGCGCGGGGCCAACTGCGGCGCGTCTTCCGGCGCCCGCGGAGGCGGCGAGGGTGGGACGCGGGGCGGAGCCCGAGTTTAGGAAGAGGAGGGGATGGCTGTCATCAATGAAGTCATATTCATAATCTAGTCCTCTCTCCCTCTGTTTCTGTACTCTGGGTGACTCAGAGAGGGAAGAGATTCAGCCAGCACACTGCTCGCGAGCAAGGTAAATATAACTTACAACTCCTTTCTCCTCCCTCCCCTCCCTCCGGCCTCGGGGCTGCAGCCGCCGCACCAACACCCCTCCGGCTCCGCGCCGCCTTCGCCGGGGATTATTCATTATTATCCTAATTATTATTTATTGTGCATGCACGGAGACCAAAACAAACAGGCGGGCCAACCGCCGCCACAACAACAAAAAAGCCCGCCTCCTCCCCGCGGGCCTCAGGTGGAATGCTCTAACGACAGCTCCCGGGCGGCCGCGGAAGAAACGGGAAAGTTTCAACCGAACCTCGCTGTTCTAATAATAACAGTAATAATGACTACTTCGGGGAGGCGAGGGGCGGGGGGAATCCCCACGAACCCCAGCCTTGACCCTAGGTAGGCAGTCAGCGGTGCGCTGCCAACTCAAGGTTGCAACACACACACACACACACACACACACACACACTCGGCCAGGTTGCAATCCCCCCCCCCCACCATCCCCTTAAAGCTGGGGGAGGGGGACGGTGGAGGGGGGCAGGCTGGAGGGTCCGGGAGGAGGATGGACAGGCGACAGTTCCCCCCAGCAGTCCTCCCCGGAAGAGTTGGAAGGGGAGCGGGAGAGGAGGGCGAGGAGCCCGGGCTGGCGGCGGGGCGCCAACGAGCGCGGCTGCCGCCCGCTGCCCGGGGACTTGTTTAAAGGGCTCCCGTGGCCGAGACGCCAGCGGATCGCGGCGGGCGAAGCCGGAGCCGGCGCGCCGTAGAGGCGGTCGTCACCGCCGCGGGGCCGGTGCGTGCCGGATCGGAGGTGTCACCTCCACTTGGCGGGTTCTCTCGGGCGGGGATGGGGACGCTGACCGGTACGCAGGCCTTTAGGCAAAGGGGTTACCGGGGCGCTGCGCCCGGGGCTCTGCGGACGTCCCTGCCTCGGGTACCTGGCGGCCGCGCGGGCTCGGGTGTTGAAGTTCGGGGTGTCCGGCCCCGGGCCGCACCGCCGGGAGGGCGGGAGGAGGCCCCAGAGAAGGAGGTCGGAGGTGCCCGCCGGGCTCAGTTACCCTGCCCTCCCCCTCCCGGGGTTTGTTTTCTTTTGCTTGGCGTCGTCCCCCAGCTTGAGCCGCGGGAACCTCGGGCGTCGGTCGCCCGCGATCGTCCGGGTGCTAGGGGCTCGCTGGGGCCCGGGAGAGCCGCCGCGGCTGCGGGCCGGGAGGCCATGATCTGGATAATCTTCTCTGCCTGACTGTCACAAACAGGACCCGCGCGCACCCGGGCAGCAGTGGTGGCGTTCGCCGGAGAAGGGGAAGGGCTGCGGGGGGGCGGGGGAAGGAGGGAGGGGGTGGCGAGGGCGGGAGGCGGGGAGACCGGGTGGGAGCCTCCTCCCAACGATGACACGCACCCCTTCCTTCTCGCTCCCTGCTTTCGAGTTTGCTTTATTCCCATCCCAACCTGATTTACCCCTTCCTCTGCTCTCCCCCTCCATCCGGCCGTCTTCCCTCCTCCCGTTTGCGTTGCAAAACAGGGCCATGCCATCTGCAAAGGTGTCGCGATGCACTTCCCCAAATAACCGGTCCGGCGTGCCAGTCCCTAGGCGCCCTCCGGCTGCGGGCGCACGCCGAGCCCGGTGCTCCGGGTGCCCCGCACCAGGCCTCGCAGCCTGGGCGCAGTTGCACCGCGCGGGGCGGGGCGCAGCAGTGCGGGCTCCGGGGGACCCCCGTGCCCTGGTCCCGGCACTCGGCGGGTTTCCGGTACACGCGGGGAGATCGCCGCCTGCCAGCGTCTTCGCGCTCGCCCCTGCCTCCGCCGCCTGGATTGCATTATTATTTTTATCCGGGTTGCAGCTTGCGGCGGATCCTGGTGAGCGCGGGGCAGGCCGGACTGCCGGGGGTGGGGGGTGGGGGCGGAGGGAAGTTGGACACGGATCAGGCAGGAAAAAAGAAAAAAAAAAAAAAAGTTTGGCAGGGCGGCTAAGTAGGGAGGGGGGCGGGAGGGGGCGGCGAGCTCCCGCCGCTCGCGTCTCCGCGCCCTCGGGGCCGGCGCGAGCGTGTCTGCGCGTGAGTGTGAGTGTGTGTTGTGCGCGCCGGGGCCCGTGCGTCGCGAGCAGAGGCGCCGGCGGCCGCCGGGAGCCCCGGGAGGACCAGGCGAGGTTTGGTGGCGGGGGCCGGGGGCGGGGGGTGGCGTGTGCGTGTGGCAGTGAGTGTGCGTGTGCGCGCGCGAGCGGCGGGGAATCAGGAAGTCACAGCAGCGAAGCGCACACAGACATGTTTGATCGCCGTGACATGACGCGCGCGAGGGAGGAAGCGGCGGCGGCGGCGGGGGCCGGGCCGCGGGCTCGGGCGCGGGCCTAGGGCTCGGCTGGGGAGCCCCGCTCCGACCGCCGGGGGCGCCGCCGCCGCAGGCTCGCCGAGCCCCGCGCCTCTTTTTGTTCCGCGTCCCCCAGGTAAGGAGCCTGCGCCGGCGCCGCCCGCCGGGTGCGGAGCTTGTTCCAGCTCTTTCCCTGCCGGCCCCCTCCGGGCTCCCGGCTCGCCTTTCCTGCAAAGTCAGGCAGGCGGGGCAGGCGGGCGCCTCGCCCTCCGCTCGGTCGCGTGGAAAACTTTCCAGCGGGAAGCCCCGCGAGGGGGCACGGAGAAGGCCTCGCCGGCGGCTGTCGCTGGTCAGCGCCTTCTCCCCCGGGTCCGGAGAGCGGAGTCGCCGCTGTTGCACATGCAAACTTTGGGCCTAGACGTGCCTGCAACTCTCGCCGGATTTACTCCGGCGATCGGATAAATAGGCCGAGTCGTCCCTTTGCTCTTGCCAGGCGTTTGGATTTTTGAAGAGAAGGAGAGGGGCTTGGGGAGTCGGGGGAAGGGGAGGGGGCTGTCGTGCAGAATCCATTCCTTCTCTCGTGTCTGCGCCGGGTGTTATGTAATTTTAATAGCACATGGGTGCAAAGCCCACACTGGGCTTCTCCCCTCCTTTGTTTATATAACTTTTGGGAGAGTTTTGCAAGGTTTCGCCTTTTTCCCTTCCTCCCCAATCTGGTGGACGTTGGTGCTTTCGAAACCACAAAGCGACGGGGGTCGATATTTGATGCAGAGCTGTCATCATTGTCTCCTGGTCACCAGATAGACTCCATTCCTAAGTACCTGAAATGTTAGAGCCCCGGGGAAGCGTTAAGGATACACACGTTCACCTCCTGCATGGGGCGGATATTTTTAACATCTGTGCGTCATGAAGAGCAGAGTTAAATTTTAAACTCCCATTGCAAAGGACTTTTTTATTTACACCTGGTCGTGCCGTGCTCCCAGGAGCAGAACGCTTGTAGGAACAGAAAGCTTGTTGCTGGCGTGTGGAGTAGCAGAGAATTTCTGCCGCACCAGCGAAGACTCAGAAGGCCCCGAGAGCTTGACTAAAATAAAAGCCATACCCACCAGCATAGGTGTGTATAGACCCTTCGATGTGCACGTTCAGATATTTCGGTAATATTTTGCGTCGATTGGGGGGGGGGGCAGGGCCACTGCCCCAGGCTTGTTTGCTCACACTAGACCTGGTAGGCGACCAGCCTACTTTGAGCACGCTGGTGAAGTGTTAAGAGGTGTGGCAGGTCTTTATCCAAGTTGGTGTATTGTTATGCAAATCCAGACACACTCCCTCTTTTAGGGATCTAATTGCGCTTTTATTCTCCTGGACTTTTTTTTTTTTTTTTTTTTCTTTTAAGTTCCCTGACTCCAGTGTTTGCACTAGGAAGAAGGGATTTGGAGATACCTGTTAGGTACCAAAGATATTTATGGCAGTGGACTAAGGAAAAAATCCAAACCTGGGCACTGGGATCCATTTACCTGATTGGAGGCATTAAGCAGAGGTGGTGCCTTGTGGGTAAATAAGATTGTGAAAATAAATTAGGAGTTTGGGGTATCAGAACCCTTGAAGAATGGTCAGAGGGGAGGGAGTGTCTCCTTCAATGCAGCCTTTCTCTTCTGAGTGACAGCAGTGACATCCCAGCTCTGGGACTAGCTGCACTGTGGCGTCTTAAGAAAATATTCACCGCAAGAGTGTGTTCAAAGGAGCTTTAGATCTTTTCTTTTGTTCGGTTTTAAAGTGGTTTTTGAGCATTTCTTGTCAAGTTTCTTGAAAGGTGCTTTGACCAATACCTGAGGCTTGGAATTGACCAAAAAAAAGAGTGCTTCTGCTTGTATTTTATTGCTAATGCTGGAATTATTTCTGACAGTGTAACTGGAAAGTAACACTTTGGCAAATAATTATTCAAAACTTTCTGTCTTTGATTAAGATCAGACATTTACAGGGCAGTGTAAAAGCGTATCCCATTCTCTCTAGGAGACCATTTGGATGCCCCTTACTTTACTATAAAATTTTGACATCTCATTTTAAAGGCTTTTATTTTATTAGAGCAAGATCAGAAAAGTGAAAACTTTTTCATAAGCTATGAAAATGGTGGTGTCCTCCAGTGTTTTCCTGGCTTTTTTTCTTTTTCTTTCTTTCTTTCTTTCTTTTTTTTTTTTTCCTTTAGAAGTCTTCCTTTGTAAACAAGGTCTTTGTTTGTCAAACTGCCCTAGGTCAGCAGCTTTCTGATACTCCAGAGAAATAATAAATCATGATTGGTGACATCTTGACATGCTGCCACGAGTACTGAATTATCACAAATATAATGCTGGGCAGGGTTTGCCAGCGCTGGCCTTGTGAGGGAGTGTTGATAGGACCTGATTTCAACCAGCCCAAGTTTTGATTCCCACTGTTTGGGGTCAAGTTGGTTTTCAGGGGAGCCACGGACAGTTTGTTGCTTAACATGAGTGGACTGGGAGAACTCCCTACAAATGAGTCACTTTTCTCTTCTGCAGTGTTTCTGGTGAACAGATGAGAAAATTTCCCTAATGGGAAAGCCATATTTGGGAGCTGCTTCTGATTTTTCTCTTGTCACTTTCTTGTGTGAAAGAGTGGTCTTCTGAATCACTCCTTGTCCTTAAATGTGTTCTGTAGATTGTTTCAGACCTACAGAGGATGCTGACTTCTCTGTCGTCTTGGGAAGAGTTTGCATGATGGAACTCTAATCTCTAGCCATTTGAAAAAGTCTCGGGTCATTCCGTAAGTAGTTGCGAGCAGAAAATAGGAATGGCGGTAAAGCTGTTTGGTAGAGTACTTAGGAAGGCCTGAGATGTTTATTTTTTCTGCATAGGAAGTCATGATTATATTTACCAGAGAATACAGAAGTCTAAAACTCAGTGCTGCCGCAATCATTATGAAAGATAGCATATGTACTTTGAGGTTATTTATCAGCAAGTTAAATGGGGTCTTGCAATGTGGGTTTGCAAAACTTTACACCTCATTGCTATTTATTATGACTGGTTTTTTTTTTTTTTTTCCTCATGTGAATGTAGTACTTTTCCCTGGAAGTATTCAGGATACATTAGACTGTCAGTATTACAGGTTTTAAAGATACAGTCAAAGATGCTTGAATAATTATACCTCAGCAAAAACATATCATAGAGCTGATGACATTCAGAAACCACCTTGCTGGGTCTTTACGATGTTGGATAGAGGAATCTTTTGATTTTAATTATGGGTGAATAACTTACTAATTCACTCATTTGGAATGATGGTTTAGATACAGAATACAGGATTTTGGCTGAAATATTGACGTAAGTGGTGCCCTTCTGGGCGTCTGGATTTATAACACATTATTATGTAATTGAAGCTGTGAATTGTGATGCTTTCTTCGTTATGTAAGACTTTCAGAACATTCACACAGTTATAATCAGGCTATAGGCCTGTATCATGTAAAAGCTTTAAAAATCACAGCTTTCTCTAGTATTTTCAGGGGCATAAGTATCAACCCAAGCATCGGTTTTACACCAAGACCATTATCTACACCATTATCTACAGTGATGCAAGCACTGATGTTTTAGGAACTTTTTAGGAGCTGATCTCCTCCAGATATGGGCTGACCCTTTCATGAATTGTCCAGTGGAACCCGTAGGAGTTGAAATGAGTTTGAAGTTTAAAAACCATTAAATATAATTCTAATCCCCCCCCACCCCCCCACCCCTTCTTAAAAGCTGAATTCAGGATTTGGAAGTTTAAATTACTTGAAAATAGAAAACTCATATCTGAGCAAAAAATATCGGGATGTCTTGTTTGGTAGGTTAATAGTAACCCCAGGGAAATTGTCTGTTGGTTTGTGTTTGTGTTTTCTTCTTGAGGATGATTATGTATTTCTTCACCCACTTGATGTTGCGTATCCCAATTGTTCTCGTCCCACTGGAAGATAAGTCACTGAACTTGCAAGTGGAATGGACCGGAGGGAAGCCCTCTCCCCTTTTCCCCGCACTGCTTTTGAAGTGGGCACATGCTGCCCTTTGTAGCATCTGCAGCGACCCGGGCTGTTGCCGCTGTGCCGTACTCATACATGTGCTAAAATGCTATTAAGCCAAGCCCATAACTCCGTGAAAAGTACACAATCTACAACTGAGATTAAATCTACAATTAAATCTGCAGTTGTGTTTTCAAGAATAGATCTGAGAATATGGTAAACCGCGCAGGCCTCGTGATGCAGGGAGAGGTCGGGGGGAGCTGTCGCAGGTCCATGGGGTAGCCTTGTGGGGAGGGGTGGGGCACATGGGGGTACTGAGCATCGGAAGAAAAATCCAGAGATTACAGGGACTGGTCTGAAGAATCCATGAGAAGACGTTTGACCTGATGGCTCAGGGAGGAGGTTCGTGTTGGGGAGAATTTGTGGAAGACAATGTTGGACGTGGTAGAAAGACTTGACATCCGGACTATTGCAGGAATATTTTATCCAGTGCTTACTGGAGGCTTGTCTCAGAAGTTTTGAATGAGGGACTTCATGAGCAAAAATAGTTTACATCGCCCTGTGGATTCGAGGCTGGGGTGGGTGTCGAAACCATTGGAAGGGTGTCCCGGTAATGTACATTTTTACAGCAGAGCTCATAAGGTGTCTTCAAATGTGGTATTTTACTTGATTCATATCAGAATCGTGGTTGTAGCCGACGACTGTTTTGCCTAGTTTGTAGATGAAGAACTTGAAACTTGAGGTCCAATGAGCTATGGTGGTGATTTCTTTTAAAGGGCATGTTAGCAGTAAATGGCCATTATCCATTTTAATTGCAGTGAACTTGAAGGGTTCCTACTTGAACTTTTGTGGCTACTCTGAAAGCCCCAGCAAGTGGGGCATATCAAAACCCTGAGGTTCATTCAGCAAAGAAGGGTCGAGCTTTACTGCAAAGTCATAGCGCACCTTCTCAGCCAGAAGAGTTTTTAAAAGAGGTATTTCAGACTCATATGTTTAGGTTTCATGTGTAAATGCAGTTATCTTAGCGGACAGAGAAGGAGGTGGCTACCATCATTTCTTACCAGCATCCCAAATGAGGCTGCTTGCACAGGGAGCTCACAGAACCGAGGAAGGAGGGTTGTACATGTGAATGGACACAGGACGGTACCTGTCAGGGTGGCGTCCTCTGAAGCGAGCTTTTGTCAGTTTGGTTGGCGTGGTGTGGTTTTGGCCAGTTGCCTAGCAGTTTGGGTTCAACTAAATGTTGGAAGTGATGGCCATCGGTGATAACCTTTATAACTACCAAAGGTCATGAGTCCTGCGTTAAAAGGATGCTCTGCCCTAGTGTTGTTTTGCTGAGGGACTTTTTTCTGGTACTTTGGGTTTGCTCATAGACACCCTCCTCTGAAGCCTTTTTCCTCAGCGGAAAGGTTGGCTCTCCTCGTGGAGGAGGTCCTGGGATTGTGACATAGGTAGGCCACCATCTTGAAGGGTGATGGTGTTAAATGCCAGGTTCCTGAGCATCCCCAGGGAAGGGCAGGGCAGGACTTAGCTGTTGCAATGTTTGTGTTCTCTTTTGTCCCACACAGAGCTTCCCCTGAGCCTTGGCCAGGTCTGATTCTGGGCAAGGACAGTCCCAGGCCAGGTTATTTCAAGGGAAGGCAGCAGCTAACCTCATTTGTTTCCTTCGCCGTTTGACAGAAAAGGTCACAAAAGCCGGACCGAGTACCGTGTTTTTATTCCCACCCCTTTTTATTTTTATTGTTTTATTTTTAAAGATTTTATTTATTTATTTGAGACAGAAAAGGGCACAAGGCAGTGGGCGGGGGGAGGGGGGAGTTGCAGACGGAGAAGGAGAAACAGGCTCCCCAGTGAGCAGGAAGCCTGATGCGGGACTCGATCCCAGGACTCTGGGATCCTGACCTGAGCCCAAGGCAGATGCTTAACTGACTGAGCCACCCAGGCGCCCCAAATCCAACCCCTTTTTAAAACCTACTTGACTTTGAATGGGAAACTGACAGAAAGCACTAGGAGGAAAATGTTTTCTAGGCTTTTCTAGAATTTGGGGTCCAGTGACATGTCCCGTTGAACTTCAGGCCCGGCGTGGTTTTTCCCTGTGGCGTGTACTGTTTCAAGCTGCACGTCCCAGACCGAGGAGTGGGAGGCCTTTTGGTAATGTTTCGCTGTCTATCCAGGCAACCTTGGTCTCTGAAAAAGAAACTTCTGGTGGATTTATTTTCTTTATCTTCACTGCTGTTCTAGCCCACGCCCCACTCCCCCATTAAGCACAGCAGCGCTTCTGTTCCCGTTGGAGAGATGTTGCTACTTCTTGTAGGAGAATTATCAATTCCTTTATACAGAGCTGCACAGAAAGCGAGAAGCGCTTCAGGTCAGGAGATGTTCTGAATCAGCAAACAGACATAAAAAGAACCCTTATCTTAACTATCTCCTGAGCCGTGCAGTTCTCCCGCAACAGCCAGAGAACTTTAAAAGGACGGAGCTATTCCCCGGGATGCGAGGAGGGCCTAGTTTTTATTGCGAATGTGCCACCTTTGACCCGGACCCCAGTCTTTGTGTAAGTCCGGCAGCGATGAAGATGTGCGGGGAAGCCGGGATGTGCCCATGCTTCCTCGCCTGAGTTACTGAAGAGTCGCTGTCGAGTCGGGATGTCCTGTCTCCCCCCGCAAACCCATTCTGTGCCTAGAAAACGAAAGTGTCTGGGAGACATACATCTATTTATTTGTTTGGTTGGTTGTTTGGTTGGTTGGTTTTATGGTTTTTTCCTTGGAGGCCTAGCTGAAGGGTCACCTTCTCCAGGAAGCCCACCGGTATTCCCTCTGCCTCCTTCCACCCTGCAGAGCGCAGGCAGTCTCTCCTGTCCGTCCTTAGCTGTTTGCTGTTTGCCTTCTTGTCTTGCAGGAGCTTCCATCTGGGCCCCCACTGCTATTTATGGAAAAGTCTCTTTCCCTATCAGACTGGCGGAGCCTCGGGGTAAGCCCTCGGGGCCTTTCTGTGCCTCCTACCTGCCTTGTGGGCAGTGGAGATTCAGGACAGCTGGGAATGGACAAGCAAAATGGGCCCTCCGGACGTCTGATTAGACTTCAGCGACCTTCATGCACGACCTCATGTCCACCTCCTATGCTCTCCCGGGCTTCTGGTCATTTCTCTGTCCCTTCATGGGTTGATCTAGTATCACAGCCGGAACCTCAGCCCTCCCATTATTGCCACCTGGAGACTTCTCTGCCCTTCTCTTTGCGTTCCGGGTTCCTGCACGTATGGGGCTCCCGCCTGCCCCAGGGGTTCAGTGGCTCAGCACTGGGCTGCGGCAGGAGATGCGGAGTTCTGTCGACAGATGTGACTCTGAGCCAGCTTCGTGGTCCCTTTCTCACTTCCTGCCCTCACCTTTGACAGGGGGGATGTGACAGCAGGTGTCCTCAACTCAGGTTGCTCCTGTGACTCTGACGCCCCCGGGGGCATGTTTAAATATGACGGCAAGGGGGGGGGCCAGTAGTGTTTCGGCTGATCACAGTAGGACAGGAAAAGGTGTAGGTTTGGTCATTGTCGTCATGGTCAGGCTGGCGACCCTCCACGTTCCAGGAAGTCAAACTCCTATTTAATATGCATCATGATGGGTGCGCTGGGGCTTGCTCAGCTCAGGAGAGAAGGAAGGAGGGAAGGCATCTGGGGTGGTTGCCGCTGTGGGAAGCTCCAACGACTTTTATTTTTAAAAACACACACTCCCCAGTTGTAAAGGCAGGATCCAGATGCAGAAAAAGACAGGTTGTACTGCTGAAAATGTCTTGGCCAAGAACAGGGCGGCCAGCCCTCAGGGAGCGCATTACGGGAGGGCGGAGACTCGCAGTGCCGTGCGTGGGGGGGGGGGGGGTCGCTGTGCTTTACGCTTTGTCCCCCCACCCCAGACGCGTCGCCTTCCTTCTGTCAGCCTCGTAACTGTGGGACAGGCTGTGCTCCTCTGTGACGGTGCGTAGCTCTCGTCACCCTACCTCCCAGCCCAAGGGAAACTCAGATTTTGAGTGTTACCTTGTGCAGAGACGTGAGCTCCTCCCCTGTCCTGGTGATCTGAGCTTGTCCCAGGTCCCTACTGCGTCCACGCCTGTCACTGCCTGTCTGCATGCTGTCATCCGTGCTTTGCAGGAGGAAGAAGAGGGTTTGATTCCTAGGGACCCCCGGGTGGCTGGTGAAGGAGAAGCTGAGTTGGCCAACACTGGACTTGACACCCGAACCACAGTAACTTAGTAGTGCCCCGCGCCCCTGCTCGAAAGCTCAGCCGCTCTGTAATTCACAGCAGCCGAGTTGCTTTCCGCAGCGGGAAAGGCTGGTTGTGTCCTCACAACCGCGAAGAAGCTCCCAGCAGAAATACAGAGGGAGGGCCAGGAGGCCAGGGCTGTGACCTCCTCCTTGAGAGTCCCCCCTCATCAGTCTACCGGGGTGCGGGTGGCGAGGCGTGAATCCCGGGACAGGCCAGATTCTGCCCCACGAAGGCCACCGCACACAGGACTGGGGCCCGTCCTCGAGATGCTTTGGAGTCCTGGGTGCACAGGTGGGGGAAGCCTTGAGATGCTCAAGCCCAGAAGAACCAAAAAGACTCTATAGAGGAAAAGCACTGGTGCCCCGGATCCCGGGGTTGGTGGTGGTGTCGGGATGGGAAGACCAGACAGAACCCGCATCTCTGGGCGCGATCAGAGCAGCCTGAGTGTCCCGTTCCTGGTTTGGATGATTCCTGCCTGCATGAGTCGGGGCAAGGCTCCTCCGTCGTTACACTCCTCGGCCTCTCTGAGCGCCTTTCTTTGCGACGCGCGGTTGGCCCAGGCGCCGGACGCTTCTCTTCTTCATAAGGACTTTCCTCCACAACATGTTGCTGTGTCCACAGTCCCTGGAGGTATCCAGTACTTTTCCATCCCCCCCTCTCGTCTCTTTTCCCCTTAAATGAACCTTTTTAGGAGTTGCCTTTAACATAAAAACGAGGAGCATTTGTATGGGACAGTATACAAGTAATCCCAGCATCCAGCCAGATTCCCCCACGGCAGCGATTCCATACCTAGGCACGAGGCAGGATTAAGGGTCAATATACGTTAAAACAGAAAATGTGGCCAGTGGGGACCGCCAGGCTCAGGATTTGTATCTTCATTGTTCAGACCGCTGGTGGGTTACCGGAATAGCTATTGAAGCCCATGTCAAGGTAAACCATAACAGGAAGTAAGCAATTTCCTTTTATTCACTGAAAAATAAAGGGGTGTATTAGTTTGCTGATATACATGAAAGAACATTATAACTTGTAGTACCTCCGAGTTGACGTCAGCTCCCTAAATTTAGGACGCTGACTGAACGAGCCTGTGTATGAGGGGGTGGCATGCAAAAAAAAAAAAAAAAGGTAAAAAAAAAAGTTACTTCTGCCCGCTTTGTTAATCACAAAGAATAAATAATAACATTTGGCTCTCTAGTGAATTCAAGGCTATAATTCACGCTTGAAGCTTCCCTGTTGTTTTAGAAACCACTTCAGCTGGGTTCTGAGTCCCATCTTGTATCAGCAAAACACTGTGTTATAATCCCTCCAACGTAGCCTTTCATTGCTTCCCGTTTTAGCTCGAATTCATTCATCAGAATGGCCTAAATTCTTGCCTCCCCTTCCTAGATTTCTTTATGTGAACGTAGCTCAGGCATGGATTACTCTCTAATTTTTTATTTATCAAATAACGGGTGCTATGGGTGCTATTCATAGTTTGCCCTTGGAATCCGTGGGCCTCCATTCAGCTCCTTTTTGAGCCCTTCCCACACGACAGGCAGGCTGGAGGAGCCGAGGACACATAGGAGTGACCGGGAGCAGGACCCGTGCCCTCAAGGCCCTCACTTTCCAGAGACTCAGCAGGAGGGGAGAGCCGGAGGCGACGAATGGAACTAATGTGGGTTTTTTGCGTATCCCCGGCCGTGAGCGGCCGGTCCCCTGTGGTCCATTCCCAGCCCTACCACTAAGTAGCGGGTGAGCAAATCACCGACAGGGTCTCATTCTGTGTTTTTTGAGGTTGACAGCAGAAAAGTTTTTGTGTGGACAGTGTGCGTGGCCCCAGGTAGTATAAGGTCCTGTGTCGCACCGAACACTGATGCTCTTCAGTTACCATCGATGCGGCCTCTGGGAAACAGCATCTTTGCTTGTTTTGGGTCCCGTCCAAGAGGCAGGCATGCCCACCATGAGGCAGTTCCCCACGACAAGGGGATGCCAAGAAGTCTTGGAGTGTGGGTGACGGAATCTGGCTTTCCCAAAGTCGGAGAACTGGGATTTTCTCACCCCGTCCGTGCTGGGTGCGATCTGGTAGTCACAGATGACTTCTCTTGGAGATCTTGGGCCACAGAGAAGCCGAGGTTGAATCCCCGGTCTCAGTTCTCCAAGTGGTCTTCGATTCATGAGCCGGCAGGAGGACCACATTGAAACCGCTCCTTCTGGGGTGCCCGGCTAGCGTCTGCCTTCAGTCCAGGTCATCCTCTCGGGGGCCTGGGGTCATCACGCCTCCCTCTCGGGCATCCCTGCTTCTCTCTCTGCTGCTCCCCCTCCTTGTGCTCCCCGTCTCTCGGTCAAATACATAAATCTTTAAAAAAAAGAAATCAGTGAACTGTTTCTTCTGATCACTTGTGGTACAGCAGAGACGGTGGGGACAGTAATGATGCGTGGGGGGCAGGGGAGGCCCGGAGGTGACACAGCACTTACACTGCGTTTCGGTCTCAGCCAGTCGCTGTTCTTTGTCGGCATTTGAACCCCTGTCCCACAGCCTCTGCTTTTCCCACAAGCTAATTCTCTTTCCTTCTCTGTTTCCGAAATTGTACTTCTTTCCCCCCGTTTAACTGTCTAGAATTCTCTGTGAAGTTTCCGGCGCTCATTCGCTTAGGAAAATGTGTCTTGGTTGGATACTTTTTCAGGGGTTTTATGTTTTAATGGCTTTGGGGGGTTAATGACTTGTAAGGTGCCCAAGCCAGTGAGTAATGGAGAGCATCTGTTGACTCCGGTAATAAATTTCCAACTTGTTTAGAATTCTGCTTATGTGTTAAATTTGAGTTTCTCCAGTGGGTCTTTTTTTGTATCTTGGATGATTTATATCTTTCTGGGGAATCATTTAGAGTGGGTTTTTTTTTCCCTTTTAAACAAGTGGTCTTCATAAAGACTAGGGCAGATGGATCTCTATCACACTCCCTCAAACATCTGGACGCGACAGGGCAGTCCTGTTTGATGTTTGTTCCAGAAATGGCACCATGAAAGACTAACACTGTTTCATTCTGATCTTAACATCATGTTGAAAACATTCCTTTCTCTTTTCTTCCTTCGCACTCAGGATCCCTCTACTGACTGGTCAAGACCGGAGAGGTAGATGTCCACGCCCACAGACCCTGGCGCGATGCCCCACCCAGGGCCTTCGCCAGGGCCCGGACCCTCACCTGGACCCATTCTTGGACCCAGTCCAGGACCCGGACCGTCCCCGGGTTCTGTGCACAGTATGATGGGGCCGAGCCCTGGACCTCCCAGTGTCACATCACACCCTATGCCGACCATGGGGTCCGCCGACTTCCCGCAGGAAGGCATGCACCAGATGCATAAGGTAAGAGTTTCTTTTCTTTTTTTTTTAAGATATTTATTTATTTATTTGACAGACAGAGATCACAAGCAGGCAGAGAGGCAGGCAGAGAGAGAGAGGAAGGGAAGCAGGCTCCCCACTGAGCAGAGAGCCCAACGTGGGGCTCGATCCCAGGACCCTGGGATCACGACCCAAGCCAAAGGCAGAGGCTCAACCCACTGAGCCACCCAGGCGCCCCAAGAGTTTCTTTTCTTGTTCACTCTGTCTTCTGAGTCATGGATGGCTAATATCCCTAATAACACCCCCTCTTTTTTTTTCCCCCTACTCTTATTAATAAGAGAATCAAGCAAGGTCTTTGTCTTATCTTGTATATTATTCAAAACATACGTTCTGAGGCTCTGTTATTGTTACAGATGTTGTAAAAGAAGATCAAATCTTGGCTTTTTGAACAATGCTAGATAGGATTTGTAGTTCTGACAATTAGGTTCTGTGATTTGTGGGTTGTGGGCTGTGGGCCTGGTGAGTAAGTATATTCGCGCATAAATCTTGATTTTTCTCCAGCCATATATGTAAAATCACATACCATCCACGAATGGATGTATTGAAATTTATTCTTCTTTAAGAATGTTGATACTTACTTTAAAAAATAGATCTCACAGAGTGGAAAGTAAACGAGTCATTTTCTAAGGCTTTTTTTTTTTTTGTTAAGTCTTTATCGAAATAAAGTAGTTTCCAGGGACTCCCTAAAATGCACTTTGCTGTCTCCTCCGTCAAGTGGCTTTATTCTGATTTTGGAAGAGGGCTGGGACTCTGCAGAGCGCAGGTCCATTTGTTTGTTTCTGGACTGAGGTTATAATACTCTCCTATTTATGAGGCTTGGATTGTGGCTATAGGAGGGATCCCTTCAGTATAACTAGGTGTTAGGCCTTTCCCAGGAGATGCGGAGAAGCGAGAGCTGCCTCTTGAGAAAGCCAGCCAGATCCTGTGACCGTTGGCTCTGCAAGTGAGTAAGTGGCCAGTGAAACTCAGTGAGGCCACACTGCAGTGACCCGAGGGGCGTGTGTGATGAGACAAGTAGAGGTTTTCCATCCCTTTCGGATGACGTCGCAGATACATGGGGCGGTCAGGCTGCCTCTTGGTATTAAGTACACAGACCACGGAAGATCCTGGTTTAAAACAGAAGGATTACATCAAAAAAGAGCAAGTCTTTCCTCTAGTCGTGTAGGACTGGAGGTCAGTTTTAAAGTAGGGCATCAGAGCCCAGAAGGGAAGACCCTTTTTCTTACCCTCGTCTTGTCTTGTCTTTTCCTTTTCTTTCATTTTCCTTTTCCTTTCCTTTGCTCTTCTTCCATTTTTTTTTTTTTTAACAAATCTGGTTATTCGATGATTTTCAAATCAGGAAAGTGATATATACTTGCTTTGAAAAGTAAAACCATACTGAGATAAAGAAACGGTTTATCCTGGCCTCACCCAGGTAACAGATTTGTGCTTGCTTTTTATACCTCACGTTCCTCCCTGCTCAGTGAAAGGTCCTGGGTAAATCCAGGTGTCCGCATCACACAGGTCTGACTTTTGGGTTTTGTTTTCCTTTCGCCATAATACCACCACGTCATCACTGTTAATGACTCTGGAACCTCCTCTTCTCCTTTGACAACACACACTGGATACCCTGCATTGTAGCCCCACGTTCTTGCTCTGCTTTCGAGTTTGTTTTGTTTTGTTTTCTTTAACATATTTTTAGCTTGTCCAGTATGTAAAGAAATAAAGCTGCTTCTTTTCCAAATCATATTCTTGAGGGGACGTATTGAACATCTTGACATACTAAAGTCATTACATTGTCTTGCATTCCTATTAAATTAATTTGGGAGCTATTATAGGCCTGATCTGTCACTCGTGGGCCTTAGTCCAAGCGGTTTGAATAATTTCAGGGCGGTTCGAGGCTGTCTCACCTCCCAAATGAAAGATAAAATCTGGAGGAAAGATTTAGTTGACCTTTAGTATCATTTAGGCATTTGGAAGGTGAAAAGGTATGACTGAGTGTTGGGTCCCGGATGGATTTTTGCACTGGGTCGTTTCTCTGGGTGATTATCTCTTCTGATCTCTTCTATTTTGTGACCTAGTGCCTTTCTCGTATCTTCTCCTTATCCCCCACGATACTCTTTTTTGGTTTCACTTTTCTCTCGTTGTACGGAGTTTGCATTTTTCCCCTCCTGTTCCTTCCTACCAACCCCCCAGATGCTTCCCTGCGTGGGGACGTGGTTAAGAGCCTCGAGTTCACACCTGCTGACCAGATGCCTCCCCTTTCTCGAGTCCTTTTCCAGGGCAGCTCTGTGCCTTGTCTTCCTCCTCCTTCTCCCTCTGAGATGCAGCTTTTCGCTTTTCAACATCGCTGGAAATAAACAAGTGGCCTAAATACATCTGCTTGTGTTGCTTTGATTTCCTCCCTATTATTACTATTTAACCGACTCAGAGACACTCTTTATACCAAATTCTTCCCATTTTTCTTCCGAACATCCTCTTTATGGTAAATTTCTCCTCTTTTCAAGTGCATGCTTTTGACTCTGCAGAAATTAACTTTCCTTTCTGTAAAACTGCAAACACTCATACTTTCTTGCTTGAAGTCATTTGGTTTCTATAAACTCCTGGAACTATTTCTTTCAGGCGGTTCTGAAAATTGCTCTTCCAGTTTGGGGAGGAATAGACTTTTCCTCCCCCCACCCCCTACACACATGCTCCGTTGCCCAATTCTGGATTGGATTAATGTCAGCTCGATGGCTCTTTATCGTGTGCCTGTTAGGCACAAGGCCTCACGTCCTGGTTGGAGTCCCCGTGATCTTGACTTTTTCTTTTTTCTTCCCAAACTCTGCCTTTAAAACATTTGCAAGTCGTCTTCTGTCTGTGGTGCCGGTTCGTTCGTCATACCGTCCTCCGGCAACACCCCGCCTCGCCCCGGGTCTTCCTCTTTTCCTGACTGCCTGGAACTTTCTGGTTTCGACTTTGAAACTTTCCGTGTAGTTCTTTTCTCCCTGATGAAAAAAAAAATATGACCAAAAAAGAAAAAGAAAAAAGAAAAAAGCATCATTGCAGACATTTCAAATAGCCTTCCTTTGGACTTTGGCCCGCCTTCAACCACAGCAGGTTTCAGGACTGACTTGAGAGGGTAGGGAAGAGTAGCTTGCATCTGTGAGCAGGACGTCATTTTTATTTGTAGACGTTTGACATCACACACACACAAAAATCCACCTGTTTAGGGTGCCTGGGTGGCTCCGTGGGTTGGGCCGCTGCCTTTGGCTCAGGTCATGATCTCAAGGATCCTGGGATCAAGTCCCGCCTCGGGCTCTCTGCTCAGCAGGGAGCCTGCTTCCCCCTCCTCCTCTTCCTGCCTCTCTGCCTACTAGTGATCTCTCCCTCTCTCTCTGTCAAATAAATAAATAAAATCTAAAAAAAAAAAAATCCAACTGTTTAAAGCCTTAACTCCGGACTTATGAATAGTTTTGCTGACCTTCTTGGTCTTATTTTTTTTTTTTTTCATCCCCACCTGCAAAGTGTGGGTAATATATGAAAGTACAGGTAGTACAGGTATAAAAGTATATGTCTGTCGTATGAGCAGTGGATGGTTATGCCACGGTTTTGAAGACTTTAAAAGCGAGGGATCTTGGGGCGCCTGGGTGGCTCAGTGGGTTAAGCCGCTGCCTTCAGCTCAGGTCATGATCTCAGGGTCCTGGGATCGAGTCCCGCATCGGGCTCTCTGCTCAGTGGGGAGCCTGCTTCCTCCTCTCTCTCTCTCTCTGCCTGCCTCTCCATCTACTTGTGATTTCTCTCTGTCAAATAAATAAATAAAATCTTTAAAAAAAAAAAAAAAAGTGAGGGATCTTAAAGGCCCAGACGGAAATCTTGTACCTTCCGGAGGCATCTAACCGATGTCCTTTGAACGTTCCAGCCCATCGATGGCCCGCACGACAAGGGGATTGTAGAAGACATCCACTGTAGCTCCCTGAAGGGTTCCGGTATGCGGCCGCCTCACCCGGGAATGGGTCCTCCCCAGAGTCCGATGGATCAACACAGCCAAGGTTTGTGTCCGCTGCACACCTGCTGTTGGCTCCATACTGTCTGTCTTCTGTCTTACCGGTTACTTTACTTGTGACTTCCAAGGAAGGTGTCTAAGGAAGGCTGAACCCTGCAGGCCGCTTCTCCCCTCAGCCATGCCAACAGGACTATGATTTTCGTATGGGCGGTGTTATTTCCAAGATCCTTGTAAATTCTACTGGCCCCCACCGTGTCCAAGCAATCTGCAGAGTGGCTTTGTGCACCCGATGTGGATTCTTTATTATGATCTTTAAAGGTACATGGGGTCGGCCCCGTTTTCTAGATGGGAAAGATGAATCTCCGAGAATTTGCTGTGTTTTCTTAAGTGAGGAAGCGACAGCGCCAGAAGGAGAAACCAGGTCTGCCTCTAGATGATAGCAGAGATGTGAAGGTAAGACGAGCCACCTGTGTCCCTTGAATTGCACGCTCAGACATTGTCAGGTGGCTTTTTCTGGCTGTGGAATTACCTGTCATTGCTGGTGGGTGGCTGTGTTTGTCTCCTAGGACCGCTGTAACTGATTCCCACAAACGGGGGGCGGGGGGCAATGAAACAACAGAAATTGATTCTCTCCCACTACTGGAGGCTGGAAGCCTGAAATCAAGGTATCCGCGGACCCTGCTCTCTCTGAAGGCTTTCAGGAAAAACCTTTGGTTTTGCCTCTTCCTAGCTTCTGGTGGTTGAGAGCAACCCTTGGCAGCCCTTGGCTTGTAGATCTCTCATTCCAATCCGTCTTGGTCTCCATGTGACCTTTGGAGTGTCTGTGCCCGCGGCCAGATTCCCCTCTTCTCATAAGGACACCAGTCTTCGGTTTAGGGTCCCCCCCAATCCAGTATGGTCTCATCTTAACTTGATGACATCTGTAAGGATCCTGTATCCAAATCAGGCCACCTGCACAGATCCTAGAGGTTAGGGCCTTGGCCTATCCCTGTAGAGGACATAATTCAACCCACAGTAACAGCCAATCCATATATGACATATTTCTCTTCTCCTCAGCGCCCTCCTTCCTCACTGTTGAAGGTACAGTGACTTTGAGTACAGTGTGACCTGTTTGCGGAATCACTGGACGGTCATTTCAGCACTCAAGGGCATGCCTTAACCAAGGACAAGTTAACCCTAGCATGTTGATCTTCGCGTTCAAAGTTTGTGGTTTATGTGTTGTCATAGGTAGTCCTTTGTCGTTCAATGTATGTGGGGTTTTTTCTCTGTTCATGATTGACCATCCCTCCACCCGAGGGGAGATTTTTTTGACTGAGGATTTTGAGAAAGGTATTCAGAATTAAATACGTGCGCGCGTGCGTGTGTGTGTGCACGAGCACATGCACGCGCAAATCATGGAGGCATAGGAGTGTGTCTTCATTCAGAGTCAAGCAGGCTTTGGCTATCCCAGCCTCTGACTGAAATTTTGATGGCCACAGCTATGAGTATCACAGATGATGCCTCACATTTTGATCACGGCCGCCAGCCAGCCTGATTCCTTGGGATTTTTTGCAGTATAGGAAGAAAATACTTGACCCGTTCAGGGCTAAGAATGGGTTTAGACAACACTCGCAGGATTAGCAATTAAATTCTAAGGAGCCAGTTGTGTTCCCAGAGCTAATGAAGATCTGTTTTGTACTCCCGGAGAGGTGTAGATGAATGACGTTCCACGGCTGTCAAAGCCAACTGCCTCCTCTGTCTGCTCCTGGCTTTGTGGTGCCTCTAGGAGTAGGGCCTGAGGGAAACCTCCAACACAAAACACTTTAAATGCACGAATTTTCAGTGAGCACTTTCATGTATCTTAAAATTTCTCTCACTGCTTGGTTCCTTTTATTCTTCTTGGGATCTGCAACACTTGGTACATCATCTGGCACTTCACTGGATAGATACCTTGTTCATTTTGCTCAGTTAGGTAGAGAAGTGAGCTGATGCATTCACCAGCCAACCATTTTAAATAGATACTAATTTTTATATAATTTCGGCAAGTCGTAATTACCTGGAAATGTAGGGGTCTGCGCTAAATGGAATCCGAATTAGCATGTAATATATTTCTGCCAACCAGTAAAGTGCATTGTAGGCTGGGGAATGAGTTATTTAAAAGCATATTTTTGCATAAAGTAGTATTGGTATAATAGAGTCTTATTCTATGTAATGATCTAAAAAGAAAATAGACCCTGTAATAGCATGTATCTTTAAAGACCTCATTGTAAACACACACACATACACACAGACACACACACACACAAAACCCTTTATAAACACACGTATGGAGAGGTGTGGTATTGATCGGAAAGCTGCTAGCTTTAACTACCTAGCAACGTATTAGGTTATTTTACGGTATTGGTTGAGAAACAAAACCATTTCCTTCAATAAATACTGAATCGTGTACCTTATGGTCCCAGTGATAACATTGTTTATTTTTAGTCCATTGGACAGGAAAAGCCTTCAAAGGCAAGAATATAATATTCAATGTGTGTGTGCCGGTGTGTGTGTGTGTGTGTGTGTGTGAGAAGAGAAAATTCATATAAAATTGGCACTTATAAGTTCAAGATTATTAAAAGGAAAGACATGACCGCTTCTCTTGAGGCAAGGTGAAACCAGGGAGATAATGGCCCTCACAGACTTAGAATGGAAAACAGCCACATTTTTTGGGACCACTTTTTAATGAGCAAATCAAACCAGAGTTCAAAAAGAGCAGATTCAGTATCGACACCGGCATCCCACAGACAAATGTCTATTCTCTCTCAGGCAATTGCTTTGCCCCGTTTCCTTAACTAAAGATAATTACTAAGATACATTATGTTGTCTCATCATTTAGATTCTGGTTTTACCTGAAGTTTTATGGAATGCTAGTCATGTAGGGGGGGAAAAATCTCTTCAGCTTAAACACTGTCACATTTTTAATGTCATACTGAGATAGAATGATTCTGTTAACATCCCCTGTATTTCTTAGGAAAAAAAAATTTTTCCCATCCCCAGTTTCTTGTCACATTTGAGGTAAAATTTTGTTGCATGGATTAATTCCAGAAAATGATTTTTATTCCACTCTCAGTGTTTTTCTTAGTGAATGTGAGGTAAACCTAATCGTTGTGCCGGATACAACTAGAGTCATTTTCCCATACTTCGTACTTTGACAGAGCAGATTAGTCAACAGTTGAGTTTCGACTGCATTGTCTGATGGTTTGGTCCATTGTTTTGGCCATCCTGTGACGCATCTTGGGGAAGCCACAGATAATGACCTTGGAAATAGGAGAGACTGGAAGGCAGGAGACATAGGACCCATTTCAATGCCTGATGGTATCCATTCAACTATGCAAATCCCAGTAGGAAGATTTTTGGTAGCAGGTTTCTCCCCCTGTGGTAGACAGAGAGTTGGTCAAAAAGGTGTCAGGAAGGTGCTTTCAACAATGAACAAACTATATGCCAGCAGGCACCACCATTACAATTAAGGGGCGAACGTAAGCCTCATGGAGGAGGAAGAATGTTAATGACAAAGTTCTGTGCGTGTTGGGGATCCACTCAAATGTTTTCTGTCATAAGTGACAACGTACCGGGCTTTAAATTTCTGCTGGTCATGCAGGCTGCTCTGGGGCATTTTCTTGGCTGCCTCAGATGGCGACTAGAGCCCTAGTGGCTGAGTGGTTTTGCACTCCATTATGAGGTAGGGACTTGGGGAATGAGACTTAGTAGAACTTGTAGTTCTCCTCAGGGCGGCGTCGCTTTGAATGGATCTCCTCAGCTCACCAGCTTGTCGGACAGAGCCTACCCTCATCTTAGAGCATCTGAATACATTTGTTGCCCTTTCCAAACTGGGATTCGAGATAAAATTATGGCCTTTCTCTTCTCTAGTCTTTCCAGTGGTGATGCTGAGTCCCCACTTAGCGTCGGTCTGATGTCCTTGGGCCTCCGTGATCTCATGTGGATGCCCAGAGCTTTCTGTTCAAGCCCGACATAGGTTCCAATACACAGCAGATGTCTAATAAACACCTGTGTGATGACCTTTATGATGATTGTGACTTCGAGTACATTTATTAAAGGGCAAAGACCTTGAATCTGATATTTTATATTGTGTCTTAGGACACCAGTGACTTGATTAATTAGCACTCAGTTTGAATTCACGGCAACCTTTAGGATTGCAGGAGGCTACTTCGTTCCCTCCTCACCTTGGCTCTCGTGCCAGCAACGCTCAGTCATAGGTTTTTCTAGGAATTCGTTGGCCAGGATCTATAGTTCATCTTGTGAAATAAGTTCCTTGAAATACTTCAGGCTTTTTTTTTTTTAACTTTTCTTCTCCGAGAAATGCACTCTTAAATTTCCCACATAGATCTCTTAAAGCCCAAACAGATTACTCTCGTGTTTATGTGATATTGTAAATGGTTCCTAGAAGATTTCTGAGACGTTCAAGTCTCTAACTTGCTTGTATAAAACCAAATTAATATTAGAGCCTGGAAAGAATATATACACATTGGAATCAGACACACTTCGGTTTGTATCTTAAAGCTGCCAAGACCTAATTATGTGACACTCTAAGTCTCAGTTTCCTTATTAAAAAAAAAAAAATGGAGGTGACAACACTTAGCTTTGGGGGCTGTTGTGAGGATTAAAGAAATAATGTGTACGCCGCTCATATCCCTTTAATTGTCCTTACCCTCCCTGTCTGTGCTCCCACCCATCTGAAGTCCACTGGCCAGCCTGCCATCTTGCCTCCAGTGGAGCCTCCAATGGACTTCAGCCCCTCTTACCCACACCTGGAAAAGTCCCTGGGGACTAATAATCCCCAGAGTAAAACCAGTGACCTAAGCAGTGATTGATGATCCTGAGAGTATAAATACCCCAACTTCTTCCCTAGGATAATTTAGAGGTGAGTCATTGACCTCATACCCTAGAGGTTGTGCCTAAAATTAGCACCCACCAGAGCAGCTGCTGTCTCCTACTTACTTCACCTATCTCTACCCACCCACCCCCAAGTCAGTGTGCTTGCACCTTCCAGGTAAATCCCCTGCACTCAATCCTTCCATCAGGCTCTGTTTCAAGGGAGAAAACTAAGTGCCTTGTGTAGTCTCTGTGGCAGTGGAGGCCCTCAATAATTGCGCACGATGATAAACCAAGTAATAATTTGCTGTCCCATAAGAGACTCTTCATTCCCTGTTGCGAGATAGTACACACTCACCAGGTTCTGTTCTGGAGGTTGGAACTACTTTTAACGTATAACACTGTCCCCTGCTGTCTTGGCTTTATGTGTGCAATAGCCACTAGCAGCGTCCCTTCTAGGACACATGTGGCTATTGATCATTTTGCTTAAAATGTGGCTTGTCCTAATTGAGATGTGCTGTCACTTAGCGTGAAAAAAAAAAAAAAAAAGAAAAGAATGTAAACTACGTCTTTGATCATTTTTTATTTTGAAATGATGATATTTGGGGTATGTTGATTTCAGCAAAGCATTATTACCAAACTTGGCTCTGTGTCTTTCACTTTTTAATGTGATGACTGGAAAATCTTCACCGCATGTATTTGGTACAGAGCAATTTGATAATCACCCGTAGTTCTGTAATTATTAAGTGATGCATATTTAAATTTCTAGCAGGCGGTGCCATTGCAGAAAACCATCCAAATGACCACGAATGCCGGGCTTCCAGGGTCACTGGGGGCAGCATGTGATCTCCTTTCTTGTTTTATTCTAGGTTACATGTCGCCACACCCGTCTCCGCTGGGAGCCCCAGAGCACGTCTCCAGCCCGATGTCGGGAGGCGGCCCGACCCCTCCCCAGATGCCGCCGAGCCAGCCCGGGCCCCTCATCTCGGGCGATCCGCAGGCGATGAGCCAGCCCAACAGAGGTCCCTCGCCTTTCAGCCCCGTCCAGCTGCATCAGCTGCGAGCGCAGATTTTAGCTTACAAAATGCTGGCCCGGGGCCAGCCCCTCCCCGAAACACTGCAGCTTGCAGTCCAGGGGAAGAGGACGTTGCCCGGCATGCAGCAGCAGCAGCCCCCGCAGCCCCAGCCGCAGGCGCCGCAGCCGCAGCAGCAGGCCCTTGTTAACTACAGCAGACCATCTGGTAGGTTAATGTGCAACCACACGAGTAACGCGACGGTCCAGCTCGGCTAAGGAGGACTGCTAAGGTCCAGCTCGCAGAGGCGCTGGGCTGCCTTTTGTTGTACCCTTGTGTGGCTTCTGTAGCTGGGTCCCTGGGCTCCTGCCCTGCAGGGCTCCCGGGAAGGAAGCCGTGTCCCCCGGGGATTCTGCATTCTCTTTCAAGAGGCTCAAGGTTGGTCCGGTCGGGAGCTCGGCCACCGGGCCCAGGTTAAGAACCAGGCCCCTAGAGCGTTCTCGTGGCCAGAAGGCGCCCCTAGACTCAGCTCTCCTTGAGCCATGCTGTGGGTGTTGATTTATTCCTCTCTGCCCCTTGGCGTGGAGAAGAGCATTTAGGGAGACCTCCGCAGAGCAAACCTGCGGTAAAGTCATTATCAAGTAGGAGGAAATCAGAAACAGAGGGAAATAGCAGTCGGGGTCAGGGAGGTCGGGGGCATGGAGGGCCCCCCAGAGCTCACGGTTGCTGCCCCGGAGCTCGAGAGAGGACTGCAGCTTCCTGGCAGCCAAGAGAGGAGACCCGGGGTCTGCTACCAAAGCCTCACCACGCGGGAGCAGGCGGCTTACCCGTTGCTCAGAGGAACGCAGAGCCTTTTCTAGCCTGAGACTATAAGGTAGATTTTCCAGGTGGGATTTTTCTTTTTTAAATTATTGGTGTTGTTATTATTGTTGTAAGAGACACTGCATCATAGAGGCATCGATAAGATTTGTTCCTAATAAACAGAGTAACAGAATCCATGCGGCCTCTTTCTTCTATAGACCCTGGCATCAGACCCCAGGCTGTGATAGGACGTTAGGGGTGGAGATGAGCCGGTCCTGTGCATGGCCTTCTGACGGTCTGGCTGGCCCCCGCCACTAGAACTCAGAGGTGCGGGGAGCTGTGCGATGAGCTTCCGTGAACGTTGTTTTCTCTGGCAAGGTTTCTGTTAACCACCAGATAAACGAAGAGTTGATGGTTCTGTCCTAAGTAGAGTTTGGAATCCCAGGGTCTTCCTCAACGTTGACACCCTGTCCTGTGACTGCTTCCCTCTCCCTGGGGCAAGCCGGGACGTGCGGATCACTGCCAACGATTCATTTGGGACATTGGTACTTTGTCTAAGCTTGAGGACTTAGGCAGTGGAGAGGAGTTCAGATTAGTAGTAGTATTATCTTTCGGTTATCGTCTGCCTTCTGGGTTTGCAAATGTTTCTTTTCTGGTGGGGGAGGCTCCAAGAGTTGGCCTACTGGAAGGATTAACTCACCTTGTTAATTGTGGATGTAGCCTTAGGAATGGGTTTTAAGGAGTTTTAAGGAGCAGGAAAGGATCGCGTCCGCTCCAGACCTCTGTGTAGGGACCGTGGTGCTCTGGTAGGTGGAGGACCCTGTGGGACTGAGGAAGGCCAGGCCGAAAATGGGACTGCGGACACCTGTTGTGTTTAGAGGGTTCAGAACAGCCTAACTCCAGCTCTTGGGAAGGCAGCCAGAGGGAAGGAAAAAGTACACGCATGTCTCTGGGTGTGTAGCCTGTGCTTCCTAAGCACCCATGGGACTGCCTTGTGTGTTGTGCGCAGCTCGAATGTTCTGCACATGGCACCCACCTAGAACATGGAGAGTCGGGATGCCCATGCTAGAGGTCTGCCCCAGAGCCTGTGTCCTTACCCCTGCCCTGACTTCTTCATCACAGAGGTGCTCATGCATGGCCGGGAAAGAATGTGTCTTAAACCAGGAGCCAAAGACAGCAGCCGTTTTCCTCAAGGGTGTCCCAAAAGAAAAAGGATCTCCGCTCCTTACCTAGAGGCTGTCTACTGGTTCTCCAGACAAGGGCAGCGAATTTAGGACTCTTGACATGCCACATTGCAGTAGTTTCCTCTAGAACCACCAGAGAGTTGGTAGTTGGAGGAGGGAGAAGCAAAGCCAGGACCTCGCAGGCGCTAGTGGTGTGGGACCGTGTCCTATAGGCGTCCTTCATGGCGCATCGAAGCATGGCCTGGGCTATCATCACAGACCTCCATGAGCATCACTACTTTTTTATTTTTTTTATTTTTTTAAGATTTTATTCGAGAGAGAGAGAGAGAGTGCAAGCAGGGTGAAGAGCAGAGGGAGAAACAGACCCCCCGCTGAGCAGGGAGCCCGATAGGAGACTCAATCCCGCGACCCTGAGATCATCACCTGAGCCCAACGCAGAGGCTTAACCGACTGAGCCACTCAGGCGCCCCAGACATGAGTGCTTTTTCAAATGACCCGTGCATAGCAGGAAAAGAGGCCCGAGTACCCTTTAAGAAGGCAGGAAGCTGGAGGATTCATTTCAGAAACCTTTTCACCCAAAGTTCGAAGAAGGAGACCGATTAAAGTAGTAAAACTTAGGTGATCAAGGTTTCGTTGTCTGGACGCTGTACCTAACGGCCACTTCACGTCCCAGTGAGCACAATCCCGAGTGTGTTTTCTGGACCAGGTGTTACCCATCTCTGATGCTTCGTCTTTGCTCACCAGGGTCAGGAGGAAGCCGTTGTGTTACTCAGTGCTCTGTCTCTTGTATTTCCGGCGGTCAGGCTTCATTAGAAAGGAAGGTATTTGGGCAGATCGTGTTTGATGCCAGAGTGGGCAAGGAGGCTGTGGACAAAGCTGGAAGGAGCTCCGTCCCGCCAACAGAGCAGACCCATTCCTGCCACTGGGAAGGCAGCTACACCCCAAAGTGCTGCACAGCTTGTCCCCAAATCTCAGCTTTCAGAGTCGGATGACGTCATTACTTGACAGACTTTTTTGAGGGGTTGGCACTTAGGGCAAGTCAAAATAAGGCAAAGCATATTTTATTTTTAGAGTTAATATTTTTTAAATTTGTTATTACTTATCTTCATCCCTCCTTAATTTAAAAAAAAAGTATTTGTGTTTATAAATACCTCTACTAATATATCAGAGAAAAAAATAAGTTTAAGGATGTCCATTTATCTGGCAGTATATTCCATGTTTCTTTTGTCCGGCTTTGTAGTGTTACTCATGTTTGGGAGAATCTCTTTGGCTGGGGTGGTCTGCCTCAAACCTGCTCACCCTAAGTGACCCACATCCTCAGAGGCCACGACTGGAGAAATATGGGTTGACTGCAGGAGTTGCACACTGAACAAATAATTCTTCTTAAATTTAAACAATTCTAAATCCTTACCTGCTGTGGGCTCTGTGCACATCTAAGCCATCATCTTTTTTTTTTTTTTCCACTTTGATTCATTTATTTCTTCTATGGAGACTAAAGCAAAATTAAAAATAAGAACTGTATAACTTTGGGTTTTTCAGGGGCTTTTGGGGGGTTTTTGGTTTTTTTGTTGTTTGTTTCTTGGGGGGGGTTGGTGTGGGGTGGGGAAGATCTTATGGTAGAAAGTAAACGTTTCGTTGCTAATTTTTCTCAGCACTTGCCTCTCCTGCTCCCTGCCCCTCCCACCCCCACTCTTTTTGGGTACCTAAAATATCTAGGTACGTTCAATTTAAATACACTTCATTACATTTATTTTTTTCAACCCATGGAAACCACTTAAATCCTTATTTAAGGCACAGAATATTGAATGAGGATCCTAGTGTGCTAGGAAGACAGTGTGAGCCCTGAACGCACAGAAATTCTGTACATGTTGAGACTCCGGTGTTTTAATAAGTTTGTTTTCCTGTTTCTTAAAATCAGGCAGAGGGGTGCATCCGAGAAAGATGCCCCCCGCCCACCTTAGCTGCACGGGGTCTCTCTCAGGGGTGTCTGGACATACCTCTGCCTTGATTTCCGAGGTGAGGACTGAGGGGGAAACAGCCACATTTGGAAGCTCTGACAATTGAGCCTGAATTGTTTATGTTGGGAGTGGGGTGGATAGGAGATAAGCTAAGGAATGTAATTTGTCTTACGTGTGAAGATGCCGGGAAGCGGTCTGATCATTTAGCAGACCGCGGGTGTCGGTAGCAGCGATGGCTTCTGTGGATAGAGAGCCGACCTCGCCAGGTACCTCGGCTCTACGCGGCCTGAGGGACAAGCAAGAAATGCAAAAAACAGGCAGTTACATTCTGGGCATGTCCATCTGCGGCAAGCTGCCCTCGCTTCCCTGGGCTCTGTAAGTAGGAGTTTTTATGTAATCTGTTGGGAGGGAGGAAAAAATAGCCCCACGCAGTAAATGAACTCGCGGTGTTTAGTCGGGAAAGGAATTTGCTTGTAAGTGGCTCTTGATAGGAGCTCGGCAGGAAGCAGGTGGCAAGCCGACTTATCTGAGTGTTTGTGCCAAGTCGTCTTGAGCCACAGAAACATCCTGAAGTTTGCTGTAGGAGAGTGTACTCTCAACACTGCCAGCCAGCACAGTACCAAGCTTCCCTAAAAGCCTTGCCTTCGCCATGGGGTTTCTCTATAAAGCTAAGTAACTGAATGAGACTTAATCTTCTTGGCCTTGCTAGTATTAAAAATGACCAGAGTGGAGGCTTGGAGCGTGTGGCTACCCGGTCTCACTGAGTCCTCGCTCCCATCCTAGGGGGTGAGGTTACTACCCCATTCTACGGATGGGGAGACTGAGCCTCATGGGGTTAAGGGACTAGCTCAGGCTCGTTTACAGCAAGTTGTGGGACTTTTTGAATTGGGAGACTTGAATATGGAAGTTCATGTTTGGGTCTCTGTCTCTCTGCTTCTCCATTTTAAGGGTCGGTCAGCTGGCTAAGAATGTCTTTGTCTTTAATGAATTCAGAAAGTCAAATTATTGGGTGTATTAGATCTTGTCTTGAGTCATAGGCTAAAAATGACTAGGACTGGAACTAGGAGTATCAGACATGGTTTGGATACCATCCTTTGATGAAATGTGGCTTTAAAAATATAGACTTGAATATACCTCAAGGAGTCATTAGAGGCTTCTGCGTAGGTAATTACAGGCAAGAAAGCTAACGAAGAAAGTTCTGGAACCAGGTGGAATGTGTAACACTAGTGCCCTGTTCTGGCTTTTGTTGATGAATTATTTAAACTTTGAAAGAAGGAAAATACTCGTAGAACTGAACACCCAGTAATTATTGTGATATCATATCAGCAAGACCCGTATTTTCTTTATTAAAGATGGTGGTGTTTTTAGGGGGCTCAATGAGTGGGTTTTAGTATGCTTATACCAAGTTTTGAAATATATTTAATTCTACCAGTTTCTTAAGTTTATTAAGGAGATTTATAGAATCACAGAGAATCAACCTGTTAGAAATCTCTGTCTCCTCTTTTTGGCTGGATCACACCTAAAGTAAACCAGATGAAAAATCTACCCTGTTTTAAAGACCTCTAGGGAAAACATATTCTAAAACATCCCTCCATAACTCATTCCAATGCTTAACAACCCTGAGATTTAATGTGTAGAAATCGGTTTCTTATATACGGATGAAAGAAACTTCTAAATATAAAATATTATGAAACGCGATGCATTATGTAAAAGACTTCCCATTCAGAAAAAAAAAATCAAGAAAGTATTTAGCTGAAAAGAATCTCTTTATTACGACAGTACATCTACGATGCTTAAAATAGAAAATTTTTAAAAATGTATTTTTTTTTTCCCTGAAGAGTTTTTCATTCCCCACTGGACCCAGGGCTACCTCAGGACTATGTAGCTGCATGTGTTTTGGAAAGTTTACCTAATTTCACAAGGAAGGTGAAAAAAAGCACATTAGTCCCTCCCCCCCTCACACACACGTGTACAGTTTCCTAAGCAGTTTGTTCTAATTCCTCACATTCCTCCTGTCAAAATGTTTGCTTATACTCTCCTTGCATTGTCATTTAAGCCCATTTCTGAGTGGTGTTGGCTGGAAATTGAATAAATGTGTCTAATTTTTCATAATGTATGTCTTTGTATGGTTAATTATTAAGGCGCTCTGAAGTATACAGACTATTATTTTATTACCGTATAATAGTTTTAACTTTTCTTAGAGAAGATATAGAAAATGCTTGGGAGAATGCCTCTCAGAGGTTTTAACAACTTACTGAGATTTTTTTTTTCATTTCCTAATTCATCTGGTAGCATCACTAATCTTATTTATAATTTTGAAGTAAGTAAAATTTTAACTATAAAGAGAGAGAGAACACTTCTTATTTTCGGTCCATACCTAGCAATCAATTTGAACTCCTGAAGTTTAATGTGGAAATTAAATTAACTTATCAAGTGCATTTTGATAAGCTTGATGATTGCGTATCCCTTTATTCTGTTAGCATGAGAAAAAAAAATGCTCTCCTGAATCTTAATATTTGCTAGTTTTTATGGGTGGAATGAGTGGATTTGCTCCCCGCCCCCCCACACACACACACTGAATGTTTTCAGAAACACTTTCTTATATGTGGTTAACACACACACACATACACACAAACGCACCTTCAATTCCTGAGATGCACTGATGAAGCCTGCAATGTGCCTTTTAGGTCATTAAGGGAAAACGTGTGCGCCTTTTGGTTCGCAGGGAGGGCTGGCCGGGCTGCCGGCTGTGTTTGGAAACCCCAGCTTCGGCGAAGGGTCTGTCTCAAGCCCCACAAGGTGCAGCCTGCAGAATGGGATGTTAGGACCGCACCCAGACTGCATCTGGCTGAGCTCTTGAATGCACCTGCAATCCTTAAAAAGACAAAAACAAAACCAAAACACCCCCACAGCCTACTCCAGAGCTCCATTAAGCGCTGACCATCCGTTTCTTGAATGTATGTACGAATTGCGTCGTCTTTGGGCCATGTCACCGGTGTTCATCAGTGAAGGCCCCGCGCTCTGAGAACAGATGCCAGGCTCTTCTCACTGACTCCCCCCCCCCACCTCCCCCTTCCCCATCTCCTTTCCTCCCCTCCTCCTCCCTTGTCTGGAGATGTTCCATTGTCCCCCGAGGCGGGGGGTGGCCGGCGGGCAGGCCGGGGGTGGCCGCAGGGCGCCGGCCCGCCCAAGCTGCCCATGTCGCTCTTGTCCCGCAGGCCCGGGGCCGGAGCTGAGCGGCCCGAGCACCCCGCAGAAGCTGCCGGTGCCCGCGCCCAGCGGCCGGCCCTCGCCCGCGCCCCCCGCCGCCGCGCAGACGCCCGCGGCCGCCGTGCCCGGGCCCTCCGTGCCGCAGCCGGCCCCGGGGCAGCCCTCGCCCGTCCTGCAGCTGCAGCAGAAGCAGAGCCGCATCAGCCCCATCCAGAAACCGCAAGGCCTGGACCCGGTGGAGATCCTGCAGGAGCGCGAGTACAGGTACCCGCACCCATCCCCGGGCGGGGGCTGGCCGCGGTGTCCTCCTGAGCACCGCGGAGCCCGGGGGAGGTGGGGGGTCGCCCTGCCCTGTGGGACGAGGCCCCGGGCCGGACCCCAAGTTTGTGTGCCACTGGGGGGATGGGAGTGGACAGGACTGTGATTTTCCACCACGGAGTTAGAAAATGGTCATCACCCCCTGTGACATGCCAGGCACCGTGCTGGGCGCCAGTGAGGTGAAGACAGGAGCCCAGCCCCGAGAGCTTGTAGATCCAAGAAGGGCGTCTTCTCACTTGTAGCCCAAGCGGGGCCTTGTTGTGGTTTGTCATTTCATCCTGCAAATGACTCTGAGCTGGCTGCGCCTTGCGTGCGCCATGCCCGCCGGACCTTCAGGATCATGACCCATCGCATGCTACTAGAGCTACTGAGTGGGTTCTTCATTGTAATGTGTGCATTTGTGGCTCTCCTGCTTGCTCCGGCCTTAGGAGGAAGCTGCCTTCACGCAGAGTCCATATTTAAACTCTTATTCCAGAAACTTGATTCTCACCTGACTTGGCACATTTGTCCTCATCCGTGGTTGGCAAACTTTTTCTGTAAAAGGCCTCATGGTAAACATTTTACCCTTTGCAGGCCCATAGCGAAGGTCCCTCAGCTCTGCCCTTATCGTGAGAGCGTTCACAGACAATGATGTACTGGCCGTGTTCCAATAAAACTTGATTTATAAAAACAGACTGTGGACAAGCTGGAGCTAGCAGGCCCTTCATATAAATAAATGGTTAATGTTAACCAAAAAGAGAGTCCATGAGTAAGGATTCAAGATAAAACAAGGCTAAGATCATGGTCTCTGGAGTTGGCCAGTCATGCGGCCTCTTGTCACTTACCAGCTGTGTTACCTTGGTCAAGTTACATCTCTCTCTCTCTCCTTTTTTTTTTCTTTTTAAGATTTTATTTATTTACTTGAGGGGGAGAGAGAGAGAGCATATGTGAGGGGGGTGGAGGGGGAGAGGGAGAGGGAGAAAGAATCCCAAGCAGACTCCCACTGAGTGTGAAGCCTGACATGGGCTCAGTCCCATCACCCTGAGATCATAACCTGAGCTGAAATCAAGAGTCAGACCCTTAACCAACTGAGCCACCCAGGCATCCCAAGTGACATCTCTTCTCTGTGACTCAGTTTCCTTCGGTGTTAAAAGAGAGTGTTGCAGTACCTCTTGTAGTGGGGGAGACTAAACAATACGAAGATTTTGAGTACATATCAGCCATTACCTTTTCCTGATTATTATTTCAGTCAAAAGAAAACTGAAGTTTAGAAGTCCTAGGGAATGTTAGTAAATAACATCCAGGCTCCCTTGAAAGACATTATCTGGGTCTTTATTGAAAAACGCATGACTTGTTATTAGATTAAAATACTAACTTGCCAGCTTTGAGTGTGACTCTGAGGAAGAAATCACAGTACTTGCCATTAAATGTGCTTAGCTTTTTGGATGAAGAGTAGAGCTCTGCTCTCATTCCTAGTACTAATCCTCAGTGAAGAGCTTTCATATTGCCGTTTCCCGAGTTTTAGGTACCCCTAGAGAGTTAGATACCCATCAGTCCGTTGGGATTGCAATGTTGCTATGCAGATCACTGTGTGGTACGAAGTCAAATGTTAGCCCTCTATTCTTATTTGGGGTCGGAGAACTTTTTTATACATGGTGCTGTATGCTGTTATCAAGTTAAAAAAAAAAGTCAAAAGTATTTCTTTTAAAAGATTTATTTATTTAAGACAGCGCATATATTGGCAAGCTGGGAAGAGGTTGAGCGAGGGGGAAGCAGAGCCCCGTGGGATGCGGTACTCGAGGCTGCCTAACCGACTGAGCCTCCCATGGAGCCCCATAGGTATTTTTTAAAAAGACAGTAAATGGAATCAAGGAGGTATTGTTTAGTTACTCTAAAATCCTGACTTCCTAAGAGCTAGCATTTTTTTTTCCCTTTCTTGAATGTGCGAAGCTACCAGGACTGTTGTCTGTCATGCGAACGACATTCAGAACAGACACTCTCTATACCTAGAAACACATCTGGACTTTTTTTTTTTCCTTACGCAGCCTGTGTCATGGGTGTGTATGTGTTTTACTGAGTCCTAAATTTTCTTTATCGTTTTTACCAGAACTTTAATTTGCAGGCCTTTCTAGTCATGAGCCCATTTTAGCCCCTTTTTTAGAAGTGATCTTAACAGAAGACATCCCAGAGTATACAGGACCGAGTGGTACGGTATAGCCTGTTCCAGGGTGGAAATGTTTTGGTCCTCTGGTCCCATGCCAATAAGAAAAAAAAAAAAATACAGGTGTCAGTATCTTTTAAATGATAAGCCCTGCACAATATGGGGTAATGCCTATTGTCATATTATTATCATTGCTTGATACACATCTCCTCTTCTGTAAAGCCACGTGGCTTCTGAAACCATCGCTCTGGCAACCCTGGGTCCGCAAACCTGGTGGGGTCTTTGGACTTGAACTTTCCTGCGGCCATCTTGAGAAGAGGTATAGGTTTCCATGGGCAGCCTTGCAGTGTATCTTTTATCTTCCTTGGTCAGAGGGGCGAGAGCTGACTTCTCTGTATGGAGATGAATTGTTCAGCAGCAGAAATTAATTACATTTTTCCTTTAGAAAGGGTTTGATCAAGTGCTGTGGGCTCTTGTGAGAGACAGCAGAGGAACCCTTGCCCCTTGATGAGAGAGTGGCTCACTCGTCTTTAGCACCAGTAACTGGGGGGGGGGGGGATTTTTTTTGTCTTCTGATTGAGTAATTTGAGCAAGGTCTAAGGGGGAAAAAAAACCCTCTTCCATAATTTTATGAACTTGGTTGGAGCAAAAATCATCTGTCAGAAACTCTAACAGATGTTCATGTCTTTGACCATTGTAATATCACTTACCTCATCTGCGAAAATTGAAGGGAACTTGTCAGAATCTCAGCTTTCTTTCTAACTTTTAAGTCATTTGGCTGTTTCTCTTGTTCATCATAAAATCAGAATCTTGACAAATTGACCTTCTTCACGCGGCAAGAGCATAAATAAGTTTCTGCCTGTGCACACTTTGCCTCAGATCCGTACAAGCTCTGCCATTAAAACATTTTGTTCTCATTTAAATTGGATCCTTTTCTTCTTGACCATCTTTCTCTTAATGATGGAACGGACTGCCTTTTCCTGTAGTAAGTGTCGGAGAGATATTTCCAGTGCTTCTCGCCCCCACCCCGGCCTTTGTGGCACACTTTCCTTGCCCTGTCAGTATATCTGACTTCTGTTCTTCCACTCCAAGGTACACATTTGGGCAAAAGGGCTCGGAGTTGTCACAGTAGGATGCAGACGAATTCTACAGATGTTTGCATGGAAGGTGCACTTGTCATTCCAAAGAGTTCTCCGAGAAGAGCCCGGTCACATCAGGCCAGGCCTCTCCGGGATCACCTCTGGATTTAGTGTGGACACAGTGGCGCACCTTGCTTCAGGAAGCAAGCCTCGTCTGCTTAGCCTGCCTTCTGTCCTTCCCCAGTTCCCCCAGTGCAGCCCTGAAATTCCTTCTGAAAATTACCAAGGGCCGTTTTATCAGCAGAGTTACAAAAAGTCAGACTCCCTCTCCCTCTCTCTTATTTTTTTTTTTTTTTAAGTGTCATTCAGCTTCTTGAAGGAACAAAATGTACCAGTGTCATTTTCTGTTCAAATAACTCTCCTACAGGAATCATAAACTTCTCCTCCGGACCTGAGCAAATATTCTGTTACCTCTAATGGAACTCTTTTTCTTGCCGGAACAGTAACCCCTCTTGATTTACTGTTCAATCTGTATGAAAAACCTGAGTGACCTAATTCTGCTTCAATTTTCTGTGCTCGTGAGGACACTAAATGAGTCTCCCGCAGTTAGCAGTATTGCTTGTGTTGTTGTTTCTGGAAGTTTAGAATCTCAAATCTCTTTATCGGACTACCTGCTGGATCCTATTGATGGGGAGACGAAATTGTCTGGAGAGGAGCGTTATTTAAAATGAAGATTTCTATTAACAATGACAACAACCACCGCAAGGAGAGAAAATTTCCTACATTAAAGGAGCCCCTCCTGGACCCTCGCCCCCCACCCACCCCGCGCTGAACCAAATGCATGTAATTTTACTCTGGAATCTCCCTTCCCTATTCTGCAGTTTAAATGTTCACACTTGGCACTTCTTGCCTCCCTTTCGTAAAAGAAAGATTCTTTTGTGCTGGGGAAGCTGAGATTCACTGACCAATCACTAGGCCCTTCGGAGAAGCAGACGCTTCAGGAAGAAGACCCCCGCCCCCACACCGGCTCCCACCTTGTCCGACTCCCCACCGTCCTCCGCCCCTCCTGCTCCCTGTGACTTCATCTCGGTGCTCTCAGCCCCGTTGTCCTAAGATTATTTGTTTAGTCCTCTTTCCACAGACCTTTGGAAGATTAAGGAAAAGCAGATATGCCTCTAATTTCACACCTGACCCACTTTGTCAAAGAGAGGAAACCAGAACACCAAGGATGGTTGGAGTTCTGGGATATTCCGATGAAAAAGGTCTACAGTCAATCTAGAACCAGGGAAGTAGCCTAATGAAATCACTGGCTCTCATCACTAATTTTCCTATAATATGGTCTTCGTTTCTGCCATATTCTGTTGGTTAAAGCCTCTGCCTTTGGCTCAGGTCATGATCTCGGGGTCCTGGGATCGAGCCCCACATTGGGCTCTCTGCTCAGCAGGGAGCCTGCTTCCCCCTCTCTCTCTGCCTGCCTTTCTGCCTACTTGTGATCTCTGTCTGTCAAATAAATAAATAAATAAATAAAATCTTAAAAAAAAATAAATTACATATATTTTTAAAAAGTAGTAGGATTTTCTATCAAACTTGTAGTTAAGATGCATCATCTTTGGCTATAATTGGAGATTTGGGGCTATGTCACTATTTAAAAAATTGAATTGGACAAATGAAATGGACCTTCGTTCCTACAGTGAAAAATAAAATAAAAATTAAAAAAAAAAATGAAACAGGCTAGAGGCACATGGGTGGGTCAGTGGGTTAAGCCTTTGGCTTTGGTCATGATCCCAGGGTCCTGGGATCGAGCCCCGCAACAGGCTCTCTGCTCATCAGGGAGCCTGCTTCCTCCTCTCTCTGTCGGCCTCTCTGCCTACTTGTGATCTCTGTCTGTCAAATGAATAAATAAAATCTTTAAAAAAAAATGATAATGATCCCATGAGTATCAATAGGAAGTGAAAGAATGTTGGGTAAGTCTGAATAATTTGATGAAAAGAAGAAAATGGTGGAAGTTTATTATTTTTTATTTTATTTATTTATTTATTTATTTTTTAAATTTCAAAACTGATGGAAGTTTACTGTTGTTGTTTGCACTCGCAGATGTTTAGTCTGTTGCAAAGAGGAGAGAGAGCGCCACTTAAAGGTGTGATCGCTTGTGTTGGCACATCCAGTTGAAACAACAGCAGGATAACAATGACAGTACTACTAATAGCACATTCCGACGATGAATCAGTCAGGAAATCAGAATTAATAATGTGTGTGTACCAAATAAGATAGGAATCTGTCATAATATTGTTTGCAGTCAAGTCAGTGAAAAAAATGATGTGTTTCTCTTACTATCATTTTTGAAGTTTTGAAAAAAATCCCACTTCCTTTTCTACCAGAGCAAACAGCTATTAGTTTTTAGTTTTTGTTTTTTTAAATTACTCATTTTGATGTTTGGGCTAATTGAAGTATTAGGATATTTTGTGACATCTAGGTCAGACAAGATTTTACTTTTCCATGTTAACACACAGTATCTTAAAAGCTGACAAAACCATGATACAGATTTATGTTTAGTTTTTTTACTTTTTTTTAAGGTTTTATTTTTTAAGTAATCTCTACACCCAACATGGGGCTTGAACTTACAACCGTGAGACCAAGCATCGCAGCCTCCACCAACTGAGCCAGCCAGGCGCCCCACATAATATGAATTTTTACAAAAATCTTAAATTATCAGCTTTTATACTTGAAGGTCCCAGCGCTGCAGTTAGGAAGTGGATATTCGTTATCTAGGGTGTCACTGTGGGGAGTCAGGCAAATGAAGACTTCTGTCTGGGCCCCTCCTGCACTAGCTCTGTGAAGTCTGCCTGTTGCTTGCTATCTCCAAACCTGAATTTTTTCATCGGGAAGATGGGACCATTATAACATTGACCTTGTAGGGGGTGCGAGTGTGCGTGCATGTGTGCGTGCATGTGACCGAGACAGAAGGAGAGAGGGAGGGAGGAAGAATTAAACTTTGTGCATTAGCTACACCTTAGTGTAGTGAGTGTTAACTTAGTTTAACTTACTGCCTTTTACTGTTCTCCATGAAATCTATTCCAAGACGCTCCTGCCCCAAGTTTGGAGGGAGGTAGTTCTAAAAATAGATTTAAACGGCATGTAATTATTTGTAAGGACAGGATCCAGGCGAACCTGAAGCCAGTGTATATGGGTGACGGTAAAAGTATCCCAACTGAGTGAAGAAAGTGGGATGTCTTTTCTCTTCTGCTTTTATTATGAAGAAGGGCCTGCAGTCATATTTTTGAGGATGTCTGAGATGAGACTCTACAGCAATCCTTCTCTAGAAGTTCATAGTTTTTATTTTTTTATTTTTTTTAAAGTTTTATTTATTTCTTTATTTGGCAGAGAGAGCGAGCGAGAGAGAGCACAAACGGGGAGCAGGAGAGGGGGAAGCAGGCTCCCCGCTGAGCAGGGAGCCTGATGCGGGGCTCGATCCCAGGACCCTGGGATCATAACGTGAGCCCAATGCAGATGCTTAACCGACTGAGCCACCCAGGTGCCCCAGAAACTCGCAGTTTTTAAACACTGTTACTTTACCATCCTGTGCTGCCCCAACCCTGATTTTTAAAAATGCCTAATTTGCCTCTTCTTTTTCAGACAAGCCCGGCTCACAGAGGAAGTGGTTGTGGTTGGCAGGGCTCTCTCTGACCGTTTTTGGGTTGGCTGATTTCTGTGGCCTCAGCAGCACCTAAAAGGGCCCTTGTTCACTCAGCTTTAAGGGCTGTTGTCATCAGCGTCTTGGCAAGGAGAGCAAATGGCCCGGTTGCCTGGGGCAGGCCTAGAAATTAGGAAGAGATGTCAAGTTCTGCACTCTGACCAGCGGGGCATTTGGGAGCCAACCCCGCCGTCCTGTTTCTCATTTTCTGTCTGTTCAAGGCGAGCTGTGACACTTGACTTCCCTCCTCGGTGTATCACCAGCCCTTCTTGTGGGTGTTAGAGAGAGGTCAGGGAAGAAGGTCAGAGTGTCCCGTAACACGTAGCACCTGTCTGCATTCACGCGAAGGTAGCTTTTCTCTGTTGGACATCAGAAGCTCTAGTTGGGTGTCAGAAGTCAGCTGGCCGGCAACGTCTGGAATTGTGTCTGGCCGGGAACTTAGACCCACTAAGGATTCTCATTTATCATTAAGGCTAAATCATAATGTGTATTTCCACCTCCCCTTCCCTCATGTCATTGTTTCCTCTAGGCTCCAGGCTCGCATAGCACATAGGATACAAGAACTGGAAAATCTGCCTGGCTCTTTGCCACCAGATTTACGAACCAAAGCAACGGTGGAACTGAAAGCACTTCGGTTACTCAATTTTCAGCGTCAGGTAATGCCTTTTCCCCAGCGAATCTGAGATATAGGACATAGATGTACGTCTGTTCAATGCTGTTATAAAGATAGAAACTGAGTAAAACAGTATATCTTTTAGACTGCCTGCATAGAGCTCAAAATAATGAAGACTGAATTGTTTATTGTTCATTTTTTTTTTTTTTTTGCTTCTGTATATCAGAGACAACCCTCCGCCCCATATTATGGTTTCCAAAGTCAGAGTAATGGCATTTTGTTACCGTGGATGAAACCTCGAGAATGAATGGGATATATAGAGAGAGATATATGTCTCTCTCTCTATATATATAGATATATCTAGAGAGAGAGAGAGACCAGAGCCTCTTTTGTAAACACGAATGTAAAACCTGAGCCGTGATGACGAAAATAATTTTAACAAATATGATAGCAGCTCTGTGAAATGAATAACTCATCATTTACAGAAACATGTCAAACCGTTTGACCCCATCAGGCCCCCACGTGGTGACTAATTGTGAATGATCATCTCTTTTCTTCCTGTGGTTCTTAGTGGCCCCCTGGTGAATCAGAGCTAGTGCCATGAGCTGTTTTATCATCTCAGATACTAGAGAAATGAAGGAGAACGAATTGTTACGTCGATGAGTTACGTGTGCTTCTCAGGAGGGTGGGTTGACTTGGTGAAAGTCTCGGGGTGTGCAAAATGAATTATTAATGGATGAAAGTAGTTTGGAAGTATTGAATTGCATGACTCGGTCTGTTGCAGGAAGTGACTGAAATCGCAAAGCTACCCCACTTGCCACTGTCCCATGAACCTGGGAGTGCATTTGCCCTCTTGGTTATAATGTCCGTGGTGGTGGGGTGCTAGTTGGCCATAGTTCCATGGGAGCAGATTTCAGCTGGAAGTCGAAAAGAAAGAAAATAAAAGGCTTGATCCAGTACTGTTAAATGATTAATAACCAAGCATATTTTCACAAGTGAGATTATAGTCAGATTCGCTTCACTATGCCAGACTCTTACTGGTCTCTGATTTTTTGCTTGATATTATAGAAAAATCCACGATTTATGAAGCTTCCCAGTGAACTAACTGTAATTGATGCTGAGTTGAGTTTCTTTTTTTTTTTTCTAAGATTTTATTTATTTATTTGACAGAGAGAGAGATCACAAGTAGGCGGAGAGTCAGGCAGAGAGAGAGAGAGAGAGAAACAGGCTCCCGCTGAGCAAAGAGCCCGACGCGGGGCTCGATCCCAGGACACTGAGATCATGACCTGAGCCGAAGGCAGTGGCTTAATCCACTGAGCCACCCAGGCGCCCCCTGAGTTGAGTTTCAATTGAATTATTATTTTAATGTATATTCCTAACCCCATCCCTGGCTGCCACCACATAACATACAACGTGGATAGGACATCATATTGATGATCATCTGGGGCGCCTGGGTGGCTCAGTCATTAAGCATCTGTCTGGCTTCGGCTCATGTCATGATCCCAGGGCCCTGGGATCGAGCCTTGCATCGGGCTCCCTGTTTCTCCCTCTCCCACTCCCCCTGCTTGTGTTCCCTCTCTTGCTGTGTCTCTCTCCGTCAAGTAAATAAATAAAATCTTAAAAAAAAAGACATCATATTAATGATAATCTAAAGGAACTCCATGATATAGTGTGAAATGTAAATATCTCCAAGAATATCATTATTGGGAGTGGGGGAAGCCAGCGCCAGTGCTTCCCGTCGTCTGTGTGAGCATGAACGTTGAACTAATGTTCAATGTGAGTGCCTGCAGCTCCTGTATGCGAACAGGAAGTCATTTCTCCACTCTTTTTTTTTAACAGAGCAGCATTCAAGCTAATCTTTAGACACAAAGAGAATGTTACTGTGGCACTTAAAATGAAGTCAAATATTTCAGAAGATCATTAGCTAATTAATACCATTAGAATAATTAAGCAGAATGAATGAATTTATTTAAAACCCAAGTCAGCGTCTGTTTTTTTTTAGTGATAACAGTGCTATGAGAGTGTGTGTGTGTGTGTGTGTGTTTCCCCTGATCTGAATGTCTTGGAAAGAAAACTTATGTCATCTTTGAAAATACACCATAGATTTTGCATGGTGTAGTCCCTTCACTTACAAAAAAGGCCACCTGTGATGCCGAACCTTCTAGAGTCTGCCGTGTGCCTCCACTAACCAGGAGCTGGAGCAGGGCAGGGCCCGGGAGCTGGGCCTTGCCTCTGGGGACAGGCTCTCCAACCACTCTTCCCCCCCTGCCCCTTGACAGCTGAGACAGGAGGTGGTGGCCTGCATGCGACGGGATACGACCCTGGAGACAGCCCTCAACTCCAAAGCCTACAAGCGGAGCAAGCGCCAGACCCTTCGGGAGGCCCGCATGACCGAGAAACTGGAGAAGCAACAGAAGATCGAGCAGGAGCGGAAGCGCCGGCAGAAGCACCAGGTACTGGGGGCTGGACCCTGCGCCCCCACAGTGGCAGAGACGCCCCGACCAAGCCCTCCGGCGGAGGCAGGAGGACTGCAGAACAGACCACGGGGCTGGGCGGTGGGAACATGGCAGAGCAGAAGGGTTCCCTGGAGCTGCAGTAGGCCGACCGCCCCAAGGAACAGGAGGGGAGACCAGGCCACGCTGGGGACGTGGGTGGCCTGTCCACGGCCTCCTGTGGCTGGGGTGAGGTGGAGGGCCCTGCCTTCTGGATACCAGGCAGGCGTGCTCCTCACCGTCCCGCCTGCAGCTGCCTGTTGGAAGGGCACGGGCGGGTGGCCGGAGGGCAGAGGCCCCCGGAGTGGGAACTTGGAAGAGGAAAGAAGAGAGCAATTGGTTATTTTTATAGCAAATATGAATACCGTCTCCTGGGCTTTTGCAGGGCCCAGCTGGAGGTCTCCTAGGGGCAGATCTTTTAAAAAACATCCCTTTTCTAGGCGTTTGGAAGTCATTTGATGGCGGATCTGATTTTGCGATGCAATCCCATACATGGTGCTTGTTTTCCTGGGCTTCATTTAGTGCCCGGCTTCGTTTCATTTTGAAAAATGTTAGATGTTTATGGGTACACGTTTCCTCTCCTGTCTTTAAAAGACTGCTCTAAACCCTCTGCGGCGAGTTCAGCTGCCCCTCCGTGGTATTTCAAGTCGTGGTCCTAAGACATCTGAGTTAGAGCAGAAGGAGGCATCACTTTTATGACCTGCTCTCCCTGGAAATGGCTGCCTCCCTCAGGTTGATGGGAGGGCGGTTTGCTTTCAGTCTTACCCTCACCCATTTTGCGGCTTCTGTCAGTCCCTGATCTGCAGTTTTCACGAGGCCCTATCCTCGAGGTCCTAGAGGCTTCCCTTACGAGCTGGCGCCTCCTCCCAGAGGCTGCTTTTCCCACTAGCCCCAAATTGTGCAGCTCAGCTATCAAGAGACATCCCAGGGCACCTGCCCTATGGAAGATTCTAGTCTTCTGCTGCTGTGAAAGACACCCTGAGTGTTTTCTTGGGCTCCACGGAAACCTCCGATGACATTGGGAAGTAGGCTTTAAGGATCGTTTTCCCTCCTCCGTTCGGGTCCTATAGGAATACCTCAACAGCATTCTGCAGCATGCAAAAGATTTTAAGGAGTACCATCGGTCTGTGGCCGGGAAGATCCAGAAGCTGTCCAAAGCAGTGGCAACTTGGCACGCCAACACGGAAAGAGAGCAGAAGAAAGAGACGGAACGTATTGAAAAGGAGAGAATGCGGAGACTGATGGTAAGGGGCTCACCTGTGGGGACCACGGGCGGTGGGGTTCCCGTGTGCACCTGTATTGAGAATGTTAAACACACCATCTCAAGAGTGGGTAAAAGCAGCTTGTCAAATATATGAACACGTCCCTTTGAACTTCCTACGGACAGAGTAAAAACATTTCCTTCCTGGACAATGCCTGCCGCAAACCTAGGGCCACAGCTGACGACTATGTAATATTTCCGTGTCCTGGGGTGGCCTTGCTGTGCAGAATATAGCATCTCCCATGAAGGCAGGCCGTTTGCAGGGCATTTAACAACTAGACCTGGAAGGACTGTTATGATTGTTCTTATTAAAATAGTGCCTCTTTGAGACTAAGGACACAAGTTGTTTTGAGCAAATGTGTCATTAACTTGTGTCTGGACTCGAAGAAGGCCCGTTTCTTGAAGCCCCTAGTGCTTAACCACCCCTTTTTTTTAATGGTAGAAATTTCTCTCTTCTAGTGTAAAAAGTGATTTTTAAGTTAATTTTGAAATGTCACTTTTTTGGTTATGGCTGTTATTGTCAGATGCTCTTCATGGAGCGTACCATTGTGCTGTTGTTTTTTTAACCGGGAGATAAATCCAGAAGGGACGGTTCACATTGCTGGCCCGGGTGTCTGGTTTTATTGACCATTCATTTTTGGAATTGGACCTCAGAGCACACTGTGGATTTCAGAAAAGTCTGTGTGATCTATAATGATAGGAGACCTGTCTATCTGGGACATAATGCCAGACTGTGGGATGGAGATGAAATCGTTAGCCTTGACCCATAATTACGTCCCTGGAAAATTCCAAGTGACACTGTCTTCTTTGGTGGTCCGGTGGTTTGCATTTTGTTTTCATTATCTTTTTTTGGATTCCGAGAGTAAGCACATTTCTAAAGGCTCTGCATGCAGGTGCACTGAATCTTGTCATCTTCTCCTGCCTCCCTTCCCCCTCCCCTTTTTTTTCCCCCTGGGAAGGAGAAGGCTGTCCACGAGATTTCTACCCAGCCAGGGAGGCCCTTTTCTAGTTGTGGGATCTGAGTACGAAGCAGATTTGTCTGATTCAGCTGGAGTGAAACTATATTAGAACCTCAGTAACAGACTGGCTTGACACTAATGATTAGGCATTTGCAAATCATTAATTTTTGTAATTAAATGATGGAATATAGAGATAACAGAGAAACTGAAGTTTTTTATCACTCTTTCTTCAAGTGAGATCAACCATAACCAAAAGCAATTAGAGTTATAATAGCATTTGGGGTTCCTGCTCATCCACGGGGCAAACAGCAGCTAGACCGAGTGATAAAACGCCTGTCACTCGGGGAGACACTGAAGTGACGCCCCTGGACAGAAGATCCTCGGCTGCGCTGCGGTGCCCTGGCCTCTGGAGGATTTTGTGACATGTTCCTTTTATCCTGAGTCACACGAGGAAAATATTTTGGGATGTCCTTCTATTGGGACGTATTAAAAAGATTTCTCCTGCAATGGCTCCAAGGACATCAGTTTTTATGGCATTTAACCTCATGATGTTGCTTAATGGGAGGTAGAGGTAGAAATGACTGAATCTGTTTTATCGCTCAGCAGTATCAGACTCTGGGTGCTAAACGCCTTGCCTGTGGTCACTTAGGCCTGCCCTGCCAGCCTGTGACAAAAATCCCCCCAGATCTGACATTTCCTGTCAACCACCCAGTTTGTCATGCTTTTACATACAAGAAGTTACACTTGTCAAAGTCCATTTGGGTCTTTGCCCTTAGAAGTGCTTGATGAAATGTTTCCTACTGAAATGTTTCCAAATGAAACAATGATATGTCTGGACTTGGCTGCAGGATAGCCCCGTTTGGGACCAGGGAGAGGAGTTGCAGGAAGGGTAGCGGTGAGACGGGAGTCATCACGAGTTCATTTGGGTTGCTTGGTGTTGGTTACCTGACAGACTACACTCCTCTCTCCACTTTGGGTTATTCTTGAGAATTTCCATGCTTCCAAGTGAAGGATACACTTTGGATGATGAATTAACAAATTTTAGCATCTTTCTCTCTCTTTTTGTTTTGAACAAAGAAACCTAGAAAAACACAGAGTTGAGTCAAAGTCCTTGCCCGCACTGGTAAATAGTGTTGTTTTGGGTCCTGACTTTGCTGCAGAGCCCATGTCCTGGGACTCGGGTGGGCAATGCACTCCCAGGCATGTCCCCCCCCCAACCCTGACCATCCTGGACTGCGCACAGTCACTCCCGCAGCCTGGGTCATTCAGTGCGCAGCGCCTACCAGCCGTCAGTTCGGACCGTGATGGGGAGCGCTGAGTGGAGAGTGGAACTGTGTACGTCTTTGCTGTGCTCTCATCATGTCCTTCTTTCCTTAATAGGCTGAAGATGAAGAGGGCTACAGAAAACTGATCGATCAAAAGAAAGACCGGCGTTTAGCTTACCTTCTGCAGCAGACCGATGAGTATGTGGCCAACCTGACCAACCTGGTCTGGGAGCACAAGCAAGCCCAAGCAGCGAAAGAGAAGAAGAAGAGGAGGAGGAGGAAGAAGGTGAGAGCCCTGATGGCGGCGGCCGAGGTGGTGGGGGGTGTGCGTATGGTCAGGGGCCACTCGAAGACTCTTTCATCCGCGCTCCTTCCTGACCTGGTGGAAGATTCAGGTGACGGAGTTGCAGAAGATGCTTACGCAAGTGGGCGGCACGGTGTGAGGGAGGGAGCCAGGCACAATGGTGTGAGGGAGGGAATCAGGCACAGCGGTGTGAGGGAGGGAACCAGGCACCCCAGAGAGGATGTTGAAGTCATATAAGAGTGTAAGGGGTGGGAAGTGAACTGAAACACTGTAGTCCGTGTTTCCTTGTTCCATAGCATGTTTCAAAATGAAGCGTACATGGTCAATTGAAAAAGGAAAAACATGGGCACACGTGTGTTTGCTTGAGGTTAACACCGGTGTGGCAGGGCCATGGGACTAGAGCGGAAAAGGCAAAGTGCTGTTGGAAAGAGCCCGAGGAAGGGGTGAGGGCTGGCTCCGGGGTACTGTCAGAGCCTGTTTGAGCCTGTTTGTTCGGACGGACGGCAATGCCCAAATGGTGTATTCAGTTCAGCTGCCCTGTTGTGGCGCTAAGGTGAGTGGGCAGACCAGGGTTTTTGGTCCTGACAGAGGACAGTAAATGGTTTTGTATAAAATAGAACCTAATCAGCATGGAAAGGGAAGGATGAGATTTAGACTCTGAGCGCTGCAGCTGTTGTGATCTCGATGCAGGTGTAAATGGCCCGGGTCGACCTGTGAATGTAGGTCCTCTTGGAAGCTTGAGTGGTCTGGTGGTTTGGTTCTTGGTTCGTATTTGGTTTTCATGGGGGATCCTGAGTGGCCTGGATGCTCAATGTCCACAAGAACCAGGAAGGCTTCATCGGGTCGTGAGGAGCCCGGCTGGGCGGCGTTCGTCATGTATTCTCTGCACTGAATCACTGAACAAAACGTTTTTCAAAAAAAAAATAATTAATTTCATGGCTCCTGAATTCTCATACCTGCTTCGTAATTAAGGGGGGAATGAATGATGGAGAAGGCGCCTCCTTGCCCCTGACTCCTTCGGTATAAGATCGCTGCCTGCATTGTGCAGATGAACAAGGGATGACTCAGGGCTCGGATTTAGACAATTTTGTCGGTGAGAAATACCTCATTTTCTTGTCAAGGTAGCATTACAGACTTTGCAGGATTCCAGCTCCCAATTTCTGACTTAAAAGGACGTGTTCAGAGTCAGGAGAGAGCACATGGTCCAACAGATGGGATTCTGTGACATCCCACGAGGGGACCCCGTGAAGTGACGGTTTTCGTTTTTCCTAATGCGGAGATGTCTTTTGCACAGGTTACCACAAAAGGTCACCGTTGGTGTTTTCGGTACTGAAGTTCAGATTCCACTTTTTGTGTGTGATTAAAAGCTAATGGCCCAGATGTGTGCTTCTGGCTTATAATTACTAGATTCCTGTCATGATATTATATGGTTATATCATTGTCGGCAAAGAAGGATATATCACTGAGTGATAGTGATTGTACCTGTATTTTCAGTTAATCTGTACAAGGCAGGAACCTGTCATAACATTTTTCCTGGTGCTGCCAACCCCACGTGATCTCTAGACTCTACTTGCCAACCCCTGCCTTTGGGTTTGCCGATGGTAGATACTCTTTCTCTTTATCCGTTTGTCTGGTGCATATTACCTGGACGCGTACCGTGAGCCAGGCAGAGGGCTCAGCGCTGGGGAGGAGGAGAGAGATGTGGAGGAAGAGTACACTTGTCCTCTCTCTCAGTTCCACCGGAGAGGGGGAGACAGACAGACACTGATCAAACACACACCCAAAGAGATGATCGTAAACCGTGATGAACGCTGTGAAGGAAGACTGGGAGCCAAACTTGGGGGGAGGGTGCCTGATTTCCTGGCAAATGAATGATCCATACCAAAGCCAGTCCCGCTCCCCTCTGCTGGACAGGAGGCTCCGGGGGCTCCCACTGGTTACCTCACGTGACTGAATGTGCAGAATCGTGACTTCCCTGGTGTGCTTTTCCCTGGCATTTGTGCTCGCCCTGCCCTCAACAGGACCTAGGAGCACAGGCAGGATTTCCTTCTAGAGCCTTCTTGCTGGGACGGATGGGACGAGGAAGGAAACCGAAGAGACCTGGCCCTTCCCGCCCCCCAACCACCTCCAGTCCTTTCTGAGAACCATCTCTTTCCTGGGGCTTTGAGATTTGGTTCAAAGCGAGTTACCTAATTCCAGATCCACCTTTATTCAAGTGCAAAGAAAATGGTTTTGCTTTCAAAAGCCGATTATTGGACAGTCTGGATTTTCCGTCATTCTTCCCTCCGTTAGAGTGAATGATTGAGGGTGGCTCATTCCAGCTTCTCTGCTGGGGAGGACGGCCGTGTTCAGAAGCTTAAATAGTCATCGCTGACCCTTTCAGCTTTTCCCACAGAACCAAATATGATGCTGTACCTATCTAGAGTGTGTTTTTTGCGATTAAGTAAGGCCTCAGTAAGCCTTTTTTTCTTGTGACCCACTGGACCGACGGCGCTGTGCTTCGGCAACAGGTGTAGGGGCAGCTGGGCCGCAGGTACCTCTGTCCAACATGTTATCGGTTGAACATGGGACTTCACTGGAAAAGGATTAATCTTTTTTTTTTAATATTGCCCCAGTGTAACCAAGAAGGTGTCTCTCTTTCTGGGGAAGTGTATTGCGTTTCCTTGTTGTTTCTGATGAGGAGATGGGTTTCCTTGAACCTTCCATGAGTGTGTTTGCACCTCTGTTCTCGCCGTGAGAGCCGCTGCTGCGAAGTATACGTTTATAAGTCATTCTGGAACTTACTGCTCTCAGCCCGGTCTTCCATTAATGCCCTTGAAGTGGAGGAAAAGGAAGCGAACTATGTGTATCTACCTAGGTGTTCGAGGAGGAGTAATTTGCAAAGTAGTGAAATATCCATTATGTGAAACCAGCTTTTGCTGGGCAACAGGATTAATGGACTCTGACGTGCCCTCAGCATGACCTTGAGGTCTCTGTCCTCTTCTCTTGATTGTTCTGTAACATCTGCAGGCTGAACTATAGGATGAAAAAGGGCATGGGGCTAATAAAGCCACCAGAGTGTGTACAGATAGGCTTGAGTGTGCTGATGTAGAAAATTGGGCCACCGCCCAAGAACGCATATCTGACTGCAAACTTCTAAGTTCCTCACTGCATCAGAAAACATACTCTACTGATTTGCTTTTATTCCCTTATAGAATATTTCCTTAAAGGATTGGTTGCCTGGTGCTTCAGTCTCCTGATCTGTGAGGAGGTGATAGGATTACATGGCCAAATGTAACTAGAGCATTTAGAAGGTACCTGGGCACATAGTAAATGCTCAATAAATAGTAATTATTGTACCAAACAATTCTGTGGTATAAACATAGGCTAGCAATTGTTGAAACATGGTTTTAAGGGCTTTTTTTCTTTTTTTAATAAAATCTTCTCTTTTCCCATGTTATATGTTTGCAATGATGTCAAGAGAATAAATGTTTGGCTACCACCACCCCCCCTCCCCCCAGTTTAGGATCAGTTAGGCGAAGGGTAGGATGTCTTTTTGGACATTGACAGATTCTTTGACCATTGAGGCATGCAGTTGGAAATGAAGATTTACCCTTTTTGGTGGACTCTGCTTACCCCTCCCTCGCTAGCTCTGACACAGAGAATTTTCTAATTGTGGGGCCCCTCATTTGCAGTGGTTTCTGGTGGTAATCAGGTGGTCCCTGTGCAACTCGAGGGTGTTTTTCCTTAAGCTCTGGTTAGGAGCCCAGGCTCACCGCCCCCTACAACACCTCCCACGCCCAGCCTACTGAGAAGTCCAGTCCCTTCACGGGTTCTGCCTCCTGAGCGGTTGACTTCAGGCCAGAAATAAATATTTAATTCCCTCTTCCAGATCTTCCAATGCAGCATATACCAACAGAGCTACACCCTTGTTGTGAATGTGTGACATTTCTTGGAAATGCAGGACACTAACAGGAACCAGCAGAGAATCCGTGGGGACCACTGTGCCAAGTATTTTTTTCATCGTGGTGTTTGCTCTTCCGTCTGAAAGTTCTTTTATTCTCTTTCTCAGCAAATGCTGTTATAAAGCACATCTCAGGACTGTGACATTTTGGAGGGGGGCTCTTTCTGGCACAGAATTCTACACGGGTCAGTAGAGCAATGGGAAGTATGTTTTTACCCTTTTTAGAGAGCAGCAAATCAGAAAACCCTCTCGGCATAATTTTTGGTGACAAGAGCATGAGAGGCACAGGAGTGACGTCATTGAGACATTCCTTGTCAATTCAAGTCACCCTCCTGTTCTTCTCAATTCTTTTCTCTCTCCCGTTTGCCCCCAAGATGAAGATTTTCCCTTGCAAGGAGAATATCACAGGTGAAAGGAGAAGTTTCTTTTTCTTTTCTCTTTTTAGAGAGAGACAGAGAGCACGAGCAAGGAGAGGGAGAGAGGGTGCGGGAGAGAATTCCAAGCCAACTCCGCTCTGAGTGCAGAGCCTGGCGTGGGGCTCGATCTCACAACCCTGAGATCATGACCTGAGCCAAAACCAAGAGTCAGATGCTTAACTGACTGAACCACCCAGGCGCCCCTGAAAGGCTCTAAGGTAATGCTGGGCATGTTGAGTGTAGGGACAACCAGGAATGGCAGGTGATTGTGGTGCCATCGTGATCAGTCATTTGATTAGTCCAGTATCAAAATGGGTGAAAACAGAAGTTTGGATCAAAGTCCTGCTTAACTGGATTGACCAGTTACTTGAGTCGAAAAGGTTGGAATTGGCTTTCGTTGCAGGGTGCAACCAAAGTAATGTGCAGTTGCCTGTTAATGTGATATTCTTGGATCTTTTTTATTGCCCGATCACCTGTCTTCATGCTCAGAGATCCACTTAAATGACAGTGTAAGTAACCCAGGTGGTTTCTGGATGCTTAGGTTTCCCCTGAGCCAGAATGAGCCTTGAAGTTGCCCGCACTTTCGAATGTTGTTTTAGCGGCGAAGAGCCCTGCTGGCAGGTCAGATGCACTCACTTTATAATATAAATTATAAAATTGTAAAATATTGGTACAAAACTGTTTTCCACACAGATTGGGGCTGTGGCCCGTGTTATGGTCATGGGAGTGAAGCGCCCCTCTGGGGTTCATTTTCCTGGGTTCGGCTTACCTGGGATTTTCCCGTCTCGGGATTCCTTTGCCTCCTCATCCCTGTTGCTGATTATGTTCTATAGCTTCTGCCGGAAGACAGGTAGCGGTGAGGCTGGTGAGATACAGCTTGGTGAGGCCACCCAAGTGGGATTTCTAAATTGGCTTTGACCTCGGAAATTGGGGAGCCACCTTGTTTTCCGTTTTGACGGGTGTGTCCCACATCCCTTCCCATCACCACGACAATGGCCTTCCCCTCCCTCCAGCCGCATAATTAGTTCCCAACTTCTTGATTCATGGGTGAAGGGCTGCAGATTGTTTTGTTTTGTTTTGTTTTTGATCCTTGGAAAAAACCCAGCTCAGGCTTCTGCTGGTCGTGTAGGACGTGTCTGATCGCAGGATGGAGATAACTGTGTGACATTCCCCAGGTGGGGGGAGACATGTAGCCCCCGTCGCAGTTTGTTTGGGGTTAATCTTGAACCAAGAAAAGGGAAGCATTTTGTTTTGTTTTGTTTCGTTTCGTTTCGTTTCGTTTTGTTTTGTTTTGTGGGGAGAGGATTGGGCAGCGAGGATAAAGGCACCCCTGTGATGTGAGAACCGGAGATTGTCACCAGCTGAAAGAATCCAAGGCATGATGGGAGAACGTGGTCTCTCTTGTCATAGAGAAGACTGCCACCTGGCTTCCACCGCCTGTAATAACAGCTAGACTGGGTGTAAGTTCAGACCTCTCACCTAGGGACAGTTGGGTGAGGAGTGTGTGTGTGTGTGTGTGTGTGTGTGTGTGTGTGTGTGTGTGTGTTGGGTGAGGAGTGTGTGTGTGTGTGTGTGTGTTCATTCGTTCTTAACTGTTTTATGGCTTGCAAATAGACCAGCATTGTGTGTGTGTGTGTGTGTGTGTGTGTGTGTCTGTTCTGTTCGTTCTTAACTGTTTTATGGCTTGCAAATAGACCAGCATTTAATTCCAGTAATGGTGACCCACTGAGTCCACTGAGTGTGTGCTAAGTGGAAAGCATTGTTCCAGATGCTTCCCTTCCTTCAGTCACCAAGCATTTACCTAGTACCTTTCATGTGCTAGGACTCTGTAGGTGTCTAGCCACACGAATGACAAAAACAGACAGAAATCCCTGACTTCAGGCAGTGCTATAGCCAGTTCTCGCGAACTTAAAGGAGCGGTCCTTGGATTAGCATCAAATCTTTTACATTGTGGAGATGGACGCTGGCTGTATATATTTCATGGAGCCTTGGATCGTGCATCCTAAAATTATGACCTAGTCCTGCCTCCACCCGACGAGGGAGGGACTGGTACTGTCCCTTTCTGACGGAAGAGGGAACCAAGACTCAGAGATTTGCTCAAGATCACACAGCTCACGTCTGTCCCATGGAGCGGCAGAGCTGGGATTCAAACACCAGTGGTCTAGTCCCAGAACCAGGTTTCTTAAATCTCATATTACGTTGCCTCTTGAATTTGATACCATATAGAATTTTTTAAATGAGTTTAGAGGATTTTCAGTAAAGGAAGGGCCTGGTGGTGGGGTGGTTTTTAGATAACACTCTAGCGAGTCAGTAGCATATTCATAGAAGACCATCCTTGAGAATGGTTCTGAATCTATTATTTATGGTCCTCCAAGCTTTTTAATGTACTATTCATTGAGATGGTGATGCAGTTCCACTAGCGAGATACTGGAAATTGGCTTATCCATTGTCTCATTTGATTTTCTTTGTTGGCCAAATTTGTAGCTTATTTCGGATTTGTATGGAAAGAATGGTGGGATTAATTGACTTCTTCCCATTAATTAAAACAGCCGCCTGAGTATAGTGCCTGAGAATTCCAAAAAAATGGAACTGTGAGGGGCTGGTTGAAGGGTGGTTTCCTTTCTGAGCCTTTCTGCCATTGTTGTCTGTGTCCGTAGCCAAGACACAGGGCCTGGCGCTTTTCAAAGCTGACCCTTCCTTCCGAGCCTGGGAATGTTTCACTTTGGGGTGACATAGATAATTAAATTCTGGGGAAGTCATAGCCAAAGGGAGCGTTTTATTTCCAACTCTGTGGTAGAAATGCTGCACTTTTTCTTGCCTTGTGCTTTGGCTTACATACTTACATGTATTTCTTGTAAGAAAATTTTGAAAAAACTTCAAAAATTTCAAACATCTATGGGAACTGCTTTTCTTCAGTGTAGACAAAAGGTTGGATTTGGAACATTTTCTATAAAAGCTGTTTTTGTCAAGAGACAATGGAGTTATTTTTCATGGAAAGCAAAAATGTATTCTATAATCAATGCCTTAAGTAAACAAAGTAGAGTTAATATTGATTCTGTATCATTATATATATTTTTAATTAACTAAAGAGCCCAGGGGAAGAAAGCTCATTTTCTTAAATGTCTTGATAAAGGAAATGACTAAAGTTGTGTTTGTTTTTTTTTTTTTCTTCACGCAGAAGTAGTGTAGCTTTCCAGCAATAAAAATAAGGATTCTGTAAAGGTGATGGTAAAGATTTCACTTGTCAGAAAGGTTGTTATAATGTAAGAAATTTCAGACTTTTTCGTGTTTATTGCAGATGAGACCCTCTCAGGTATGTACAGAACGTGACATAATCTTAGCTTTTCATTTAGGCTGTCTTTGAGGCACATAGAGGTTAATGGACTAAGATACTGAAATATTTAAGAAATGGTCGATGACAGAATTTTTTGTGAGATCACAGTATCTGCATCCAACTTCCTCATATTGCCAACCATGGAAATGCTATATACTATGAAAAGCCAATTAGGCAGAATGGAAAACATCCAGAGAGTTCACAGAGAGTTGTATGATTCTGTATTTTTATGACCCAGGAAGCAGTTCCAAGTTTACCGGTGGTCAACATTTTTAGAAAACTTGCTAAGGGGAATGAAAAAGTTGGGCTGGTTATGTCAGGGTTTGCCAGACACGAGAGGGACATCTCACACGCGCGGACCTCAGCCCTGCTGCTCCCGTGTCTTCAGCTCTTTGGGTTCTAGAAAATGTCATCCACGAATCTTTGGCGTGGGCCAGACTTGTATCACACCTGGCATTCAGTAACTCTCTCCAAGTTTCTAGAAAAAAAAAAAAAAAAAAAAGAAAGAAAGAAAAGAAAGAAAAATCCCACACACTCTGTATCAAACAGTGAAGAGAACTGGAAATAAAAGACATCAGTACTTAAGCTCTATTAGAGGACGGTGGTGAGTAACAAGGAAGTGCTCTTTGGGGCCACTGAGTTGCCATGAAATCTTTCTGATAGCCATCTTCTTGGTTGATGTGTAACGTCTGACCTTGCTTTGCAGAAGGCTGAAGAGATTGCTGAGGGAGGAGAGTCTGCCCTGGGACCAGACGGAGAGGTGAGGAGTTTTGTGCCCACTCCTGCCTGTGTTCTGCTCAGTGAGTCCCTGCCATGCCCTCCAGCACCATTTTCCGGGAACACCAACTTTATTTTTACGCAGCTTTTCATTTCTAAGTAAAAATAGTAGTACATTAGCATAGTAGAAAATTAGGCAAGTAGAAAAGGGATATACTGGAACATAATCTCCTTCCGTCTCAGACTGCCAATCAACGGATATTAAGTTTGTGTACTGTTCTGGAATCTTCTGTGCGCATATATGTTTATGACTCTATAGAACGTGTAAAAATCTCAAGTGATTCTATAATTGCATTTTCCCCGTAAGTGATACAGAAGCATAAAGATATGACCCAGTTTCCTCAGTGTATTACTAATTTGAAATTATAAAACTCCATAAACACAAACAATTTACATATTTGGTGAGCTTCTTTTTTTGACATTTTTGTGTAGGCTCACAAGAGTGCTTTTCTGTATAGATTCACCACCACATGCCTAATGTGATTTCTCAGGATTTTGAAAGTTCCCCGGAATCATGAGACACAGTTACTTACTTATTGGATTTAGTTTCTCCTCCAAAAACTCAAAAAAGTTCTCTGCCAGGGATTCACACGAGGATGTGCGGCCCCAGAGCGGAATGGGAAGGAGTTTGTTTCCAACGGCCTTCTCCTCTCTCAGATTCTGATAAACCTGCTGGGTGGACCCTTCTAGAATCTGTGCACACGAGGCGTACCGCACGTGTGAGCAGCCTGGATCCGGAGCTGAAAGGTTGAAACCACTACTCCCTGCAGAAACTCCTTGAACAATAAGTGTCGCTTGAGCACTGTAATTCGTCACAAGGAAAGAAAGGATCGGGATGAGTTGTCTCATGGTTCAGCCACCCTCAGTGGGCCACTCTGGGGGAAGAACACTATTTATTGGACACTGCGAAACAACGCTAGTCTGTGCAAGCCCCCAGCCTTACCTACGCGCGGCTCACATGGGTCTGTAATTAACAAGCACGCAGGGGGAGAGCGAGTGGGTTGGTGGGACCGTGCTCCTACCTCTCTCCTACCTCTTACCGTCGGTTCGGAAGATCCCCTGCTGATCTTGGGCTTGCGATGTACACCTTTTTTGTTTGTTTGTTTTTTAAATCTTAACCCATGTGCATTCTGCTTGCTGAAGTTGGCAGAGTGGGCATCTTGCTCAGTTTGTTTTGAAATCATGTTCTTACCCTCTGCCGGGCTCCTTCAGGGCCCTTGCCAAAGCCCTAATTCCAGCCACGGCAACTCCCGATTTTCTCTGCGGCACGACATAAGCAAGGAAACAGGCTGTGTTCTCAGAGTCCGCAGTAACGGAACACAGTTTCTCCAAGGGAGGCGATAACGACTGGTAGATTCCTTGCTGTACCGCATGGGCATGTGGTTGACCTTGTCCCCAGGGAGGAAGAAAGGTCACGCGTGCAGAGCAGTAGTGTCCCAATCTGTTGCTTTAGCCCACATCAAAGAAAAAAGAAGAGACGGCTTGGAGTTGGCCTTTTCTTTTTTAAAAGCTTTTTTTTTTTTTTTTTTTTGGTAGATACTCGCTAATATATTGTTTTTTGGGTTTTTTTTGTTTGTTTTTTATTCTGTTTTGTTGAAGGAGAAGGGAGAATGAACTTTTTTTTTTTTTGTCCTTTCCTCTGAGATAGGGAAGATACACTGCGGTATCCTGTGTTTCCTGTCATTTTTATTTAACTCCAATTAAGAACAATTGAGAAAAAAATTCTTCAGAATTAATGAACTGTGTAAACATGGAATTTTATTACTTCTAAGGAGATGGATAACCTGGACTGCTCACAAATCCAGCATTGCCAGGCCAGCCTCTGGCCTGGGGGATCCGTCCTACAGGTGTGGTCGCCGGGTCATCAGTAGCATTCATTTGCATAGGATTGATTACTCCATTTTTTTTTTTTTTTTTAGGCCTTTTAAAACAATTTGTTCCTTGAAGTAGGTTAGACAGGGCCTCTATGATTTCATTTCTCCTCTTAATTTTCTGAGCAAGCCATTCTTCACGAAGACTCTAATAATGAACTTCAGCTCCGGCTTGGTCCATGCGCCCGGTTTCAGAGGATCCAGCTTCTGGCTCTGTCTTGGCTCTGTCTCGCTGTCAGGTGCCTGTGGCCAAGCTAGAGAACAGGACACTGGGTTCTGCAGAAACTCAGACGGGCCCCTCGAGAGGGGACACAGATGACAATACCTCTTTCTTTTCCCATTCTCTCAGAAACCACGACTTAGCAATAGTTGTCATGGGGAAGGGGTATTATGTGGGGGTTCTTATTTGCAAATGACAAATGACAACTCTGCCAGATTTAAGTAAGAAGGGAGTATGTTCATAGGATATTGGGTCATTCATCAGACCTCCAGGAAACCTGGAGAGCCTGCCTTGAAGCTACAGTAGGCCGTGTTCTACCGTCTAGCCAGTCAGTGAGGCCGTGGCTGGTGGCTGACGCGGTGCACCGGCAGGGGCTCGGCCTGGCCCGGCCCTGTGCTCTGCCTTCCCTCCAGCATGCCTGTTGCTCCCGGCTTCCCCAAGCCTCGGGCTCCTAATTCCAAGCCGTGGTGAGTGCGTCCAGTTGATGGAGCTGAGGTCTGCACTGACCTCCTTGCTGCAAGGGAGGTTGGTGCTTTCAGCGTCTTTAGTAGGAGGTGACCTCCCACCTCCCGCCAGGACTCATAGGTGGGGAACTTTCCAGTCACAGGAAAAAGTTTCAGATGCTGGGCAGCGTCCAGCACAGAACTGGGAGGCGGTCCTAACACCCAGCGGTGATGTGTTTTTGTTTCTCCTTTCTAGCCCATAGACGAAAGCAGTCAGATGAGTGACTTGCCCGTCAAAGTGACTCACACGGAAACGGGCAAGGTCCTCTTTGGACCAGAAGCACCCAAAGCAAGTCAGCTGGACGCCTGGTTGGAAATGAATCCCGGGTACGGCATTAAAGCAGAAATTCTGGGGTTGGGGTCCAGTGGCTTCTTAAATGTCTGTGGTCCCCATAAAATCTCAGAGCACCAGCACCATGACCTTCGCTGAAACAGTTCAAGTGATTCCCCACATTTGTCATTTGTACACAGAACATGCTACGTAGGTCATGTGCGTGTGTGGTGTCTTCTAATTTTAGAAAAGTAAGCCCCCTCTCCTTCCCACTCCTTTTCCTGCAGTTACGAAGTTGCCCCGCGTTCCGACAGTGAAGAGAGCGATTCTGATTACGAGGAGGAGGTACGTGGGTATCTCGGTCTTTGGGGTGTATGTGGGAAGAGCCCCTGTCTATCACTGCGTCCTCCAGTGCTAACCTTGGCGTGACGTCTGGAGCTGAGGATGCCCCAGAGCTATGGCGATGGTGCCCAGCAGTCTGGTGACCTCCCCGGGGCTCTTGGCCAGTGGCGGGACTCGGAGAATTCTGAATTTATATGAAACCAAGAAAAGAGAGGCTGCCATGAAAGGGGAGGTGGTGGAAAGGTCTTGTGGGGAGAACTGGAGATGGGTTATTTTGGGAAGGCGGTGCCCTGCTTTCCCTGGCCCACGCTGAGGCTGAGCCACCCAGAAGTTTCCGGGGTCCTTCAGGTCTTAGAGTCTACTCAAAATTGTAAGTCTGGAAGGGTAGATGAAAGGGCAACGCAGACTTGGTTTGATGAAGTTATTGATCCTCTTGGTTTCTCTTTAAACGTGATTCTTGTTTAAATTCCTTGGATATTCCCGTTACCCCCAAGAGAAGCACATTTCTCAGTCTCTTGGGAGGAACGAATGGGCAGTAAGTTTACCTAGAACCTAAAATGGAATCCTTGGATACTTTTAACAGAACTTAAGAAAGAGTAATAAAGGGTTTTCTTTAGATCAACTCCGAAATGTGTTATAATTATAAATAGAAGGATTAAAAGAAGATTTTTATCTCCTTGCTGAGAGCCTTGTTTGTGGGTAGCCATTAATTCTGTTTACCAGCGTCGAGGAATCTTGGTTCAAAGAGCACCGTGGTCACAGAGCGGGCGAAGCCGCCCTACCAGTCAGGTCACTCACCAGAATTCTAAGACAATTGTGATTTTCTTCTATTTTGCAGAACCTTCCCTTTTTTCCCCTAAATTAATCTACTGTGAACACTTGGTAACTTTTACAAAGAGGAGGAATTAAAAAGTTACGTTTTAAGAAAAAGGCTCCAGCAAAAACAGCTGCTTTGGGTTGCGTATTATTTATTTTTTATAGGCCGCTTTGGCTCTGAGGTCTTTGAAGCTTCCAGAATCAATTTTTAAAATGTTTCTTGTTCACTTGGATGAATGGGTCCATAAATGATCCATTGGAAGAAACCAAAAGATCCCCTGGAAGTCATTGGGTCAGAGAGCCACGGAGGGACAGGGGGTTGCTGAACCCGCAGGTGTCAGCCCAGGACTGACAGCCGCACACAGCTCCGGGCAGCTGGGACTAGAATGAATTTGAACCCGAGTCCTCATCTCGGGTCTGTCACTCATGCCGAGTCACGTCTCTACTCAGAGCCTCACTCCTTTCCTGGAAGACAAAGGAGCCAAACTGATTCCTCACCTCACCTCCCAGCATCTCAGTGGTCCGTTCCCTGAGGTTTGGTTGTTAGCAGGAATATTATGTCCACTCCCATTTCTTCATCCAAGAGTGATGGGAAAGCATTAATCTCTTAAAACCTGCTTTTAAAGAAATTCCACCGGTGAGTCTGGAGGGTTTAGCTCCCAACAGCAGTGGTTGGCCGTGGGCATAATGACTGTGTAGCAAAGCTTTCCAACAGATCAGCAGAACGTAGTATGTGGCTGAGAGGAGCCTGTAATGAATCCTTTGCCAAGTTACTGACAGCTTTCGTCTAAATACTCGGAGATCTGTGCTGTGAAGTAGTCCCAAAGCAGTGGGTTTCAAGTTCCAGCCCCACTACCTGGAATCATGGGGGTCATCCAAGTCCCCTTGGCTAAATTATCGGGGGGCATTTTTATGAGAAGGGCAGTAGTAAGCCTCTAAGTCTGGCTTAGGCTGTAGAATTTTTCTAAGAGTGAGCAGGTGTGGTCTGTCAGAGTCTTTGATAACCAATGATAAATACCCATCTGCCAGTTATATTGGGAGCAAGGGTTCTAATGGATCCTGGAAGGGTTTCTTCTGTTCTCTTCTCCATGATTTAAACAGAAATGGAACAGTGTATTGCCTGGTTTAGGGAGGTGTTAAATTTACTTTCTCCCTACATCGTATTTACTCTGCGAAGCTGAACACCGTTCAGTTTCCCTTCAGAAAAGGCCAATCCTAGAGATTTTGTCCCTGAAATGGAATCCTTCCTGTGTCTTTGTTCCTTCCCCCAGGATGAGGAAGAAGAGTCCAGTCGGCAGGACACGGAAGAGAAAATACTTCTGGATCCCAACAGCGAAGAGGTTTCCGAGAAGGATGCCAAGCAGATCATTGAGTGCGTATCACTCACTTTTCTCCCTTGTGAAAATGCGTGTCCCCAGAATTGTGCTGTATGGATTTTCTTTCAGAGAACTTTGTCTGAGGAAGGAAGGCGACCAAGTTCATGGCCACGTTCCCCTTGAAACGCTGCCATCAGAGGTCACCCCCTGCCTCTGGAGCTCGGCTTTCCCACCTTCCTCAGTGGCATCAGCACTTACCCAGGAATGCCTGTGAGAGATGCCCATTCACCCAGGTCCCCGCTGCCAGCCAGCCCCCTTGCTCCCACATATTGTCCGCAGCACCCCAGGACCTCTCGGCACCTCGTCCTCCTCCCCGAGTCCGAGTGCCGGATCCAGTCTTCACTAGGGCCGTTCTCCATGTCAGCTCTTTGCTTGTGTGGCTCTAATGTTGATATTTGGGGGAAATGATATGTAAAATAGAAAATTTTAAAGTAATGAGATTAAAAAAAAAGCAAAAATAGGCATTATGATATTGTCTCCTTTTTTTTTTTTTAAAAAAAAAGGTTTTATTTATTTGAGAGAGAGCACAAGCAGGAGGAGTCACAGTCAGAGCTGGCAGGGTGAGAAGGAGACTCCCTGCTGAGCAGGGAGCCTGACACAGGGCTTGATCCCAGGCCCCGGGACCATGACCTGAGCTGACGGCAGACACTTAACCGTTTAACTGACTGAGCCACCCAGACACCTATGTTTTCTCCTTTGATTCGAGGTCTGTGGGCCCCACACTAGGAAACTTTGTTTTCTGGGTCCGCTGAAGGTTTAGAACTGCCCAGTGGCTCCTCACTGCCCGTGGAGTTAAACACCAGCCCATGAGCAAAATGCGGAGGAAGTGGAAGCCGGCTGGTGCCTCTCCCATCTCTGTGGTCACGTTGCTCCCTCCCTCTCGTGCCCAGCAAGCTCTAGACACCATGCTGTGGATAGGGTTTATCTTTGCATCTGGAGAGCCTAGGATGGCCTCCCTGGCCACTGGGTCATCTGCAGGGATGCAGTTCCTGCTCCCATCAGTCATTGGAGGTCAGGTGGGCCTGCCTGCCGGTCCTGACTCTGTGACCTTTCCCAGGGCCCAGGCACACGAATTAACCTCCAGCTTGCTCGCTTTCTGTGAGGGTTCCCAGTCCTGTCTTTTAACCAGAAGACGTACTGGAGATGATCAGTAAACTATACTTCGCACAGCGGGGCTTGGCTCTCCATCCATGCGCCCAGAGATCTGTGGATGATTCTCGGCTCTCTGTGTCTCAGGACGGCCAAGCAGGACGTGGACGACGAGTACAGCATGCAGTATAGCGCCAGGGGCTCCCAGTCCTACTACACAGTGGCCCATGCCATCTCCGAGCGCGTGGAGAAGCAGTCCGCCCTCCTCATTAACGGGACCCTGAAGCATTATCAGGTAACTGGTGGGGGTCGGGCCCTCTGGGGCAGCCATGGCCCTCGCCTCACTTTGGGCCGTGTGTGTCTTGCACATGTGTACGTGGCTTGCGTAAGGTGTCTGATGGTGGAGAGGCCTCTGGGGTCATGTTGCTTAAGATACAATGATTCTCTGTGGCGCCTGTAATTCTTGCTTTAGAGACACTTCCATCGTACGAGGGCATCCCCTAGAAATTTCCCTTCTGTGAATTTAGGATGGCTCGTGTTCTAAGAAATACAGGCTTAGCAGTTAGAACGGTTTGATGTTGTGGATCTCTTCACAGCGGAAAACCCAGTAAAGGGAACGTAGGTGCCTCGTCTTGTAGTCCATGAAGCATTTCTTCCAGAACTTCGGTGGTGGGTCTAGTTTAATGCCATGGATTCAGCTTCTAGGAGCCGCTGTCCACTACATGTATGGCCTTTTCTAAGACACAGTAAAGTGGTGAGCTTTGATGAGACGCCCACTGTAAACAGAACAGACGTTTCATTTGACCTGTTGGAGTAAGGGCAGCTCCTATTGTCTACCGCCTACCACTCTGGCGTTTCCCAAAGTGTGTTCCTTGGAACACTTGGTTCATGAGCTGTCCCTTAAAAAAAGGAAAATGGGGTCATGGTCAAATGAATACGAGGAAATACTATCATCCAGAGGTAGGACTGTCATGTAATTTACTACTCCGGATTTGGATGCTTAAAAGAGTGAATAAGGGCCCTTCTTATTCGTACCAAGCATAACCCAGGACGATCCTGAGCCAACCAGACAGAAGAGCACCGTGGCAGTGACCCCTCCTGGTAATCCTTGGTGTTCATGAGCACATTCACGACTCTTGTAATTGACGACCGCGTGTCAGCGTCCTGCAGTGAGATCACTTTGACTTCCTATTTCCCAAATTTCTTGGACCACCCAGCTTTATGTCCATAGATCCCCTATTAACGTCCTGTAATTTAGGAAGTATATGCAAAGTTCTCTGAGTTTATGGGTTGGCTCCCCTAAACTCCTCACTGCCAGCACTGGGCTGGCTGCCACGGCGTGGGGGTGAAGGGTCCAGGCCTGTGGACGTAAATCACGCTTAATACCATGTTGATTTCCTCCTGCAATTAAAGCCTTTCTCGTCACTTGTCCTCATTGCCTTTCCAAACCTGTGTCCCCCATTGCCCTCTGGGAGCTTCCTCTTCCGGGCTGCCTGTAGACTTCCTGAGCATGCGTCCGCGTCAGTCCCCTTCTGGGCTTTTGCTCCACTGACTCCCTCCTTCCCAGCCTCTGACCGCCCGCATCAGACCCATGAGATCCTTTCCATTTCTCACAAACTGATTCCAGCCGTGGCTCGGGGCCTGCCTGGATCACCCTGTCCACGAGTAAGCTTTCTGCCACCTCGCTCCTTGATGGTCCGCGTATCTTTAATAATTGCGTAACCCTGACCCAGTGGGGGGTCTCCCCACGGCTTCCTGGGAAAGCCACACACGTCTGGTTCGCTCCCCAGACCCACCCCTTCACGGTCTGGGCAAACCCGTATCCCCTCCCACTGTTTCCATGAATTTCTGGTCTCCTCTGCTGCCAGGTTATGCTTGGGTTTAACACAAATGCAAAATTCAGCCCCTTGGCCAGTTTTCATTAAAAAAAAAAAAAAAATCAGGGCACCTGGGTTGCTCAGATGGTTAAGCCACTGCCTTCGGCTCAGGTCATGATCCTGGAGTCGCGGGATCGAGCCCCACATTGGCTTCCTGCTCTGCAGAGAGTCTGCTTCTCCCTCTGAGCCTCCCTCCCCCTCATGCCCTCTGTCTCTCATCTTCTCCCTCTCTCTGAAATAAATAAAATCTAAAACCAACAAAACAAAACACCATCACGACTATCCAGATGTTTCTGGCATTTAGTTGACTTTCCTAAAGGTCTGGTGGTCTGGGATCCTGGGGCAGGCCCGCCGCCCTTCCAGTCTGCAGTCGCTTCCGGCTGCCCCTTCCCTCGGAGCTCTTCCTGCTTCTCCCGTCGCTTGGCGTTGCTGTCCTCCTGCAGAATCCTTTAGGATGATTCGGAGTCTTGCACGGTACAAGGTACCCTAAGTGGCCTGTGGAAGTATTTCTGCAGACCATCGCAGGGCTCTCCCCAAGAAAATCTCTGCTCGCTGCAACTCAACGTGCGTGCCAGAACAATTTTAAATAAGATGATACGTATTCAGATGTGTGCCACGTACTTTGAACCCCTTCTCGGTGCCTGTGGATATGCGATTGCCTTTGTGTCCTCTTGGACTGCAAGCTTCTGCAGGGAGGCCGCCTCCTGCGCAATGGGCAGGCGTCCATCTGCTATACCCCCTTGCATGGTTCTTTGCACAGAGCAGTCATTTAATAAATATTGAAAATAATTGAATTACTCACTTGGTTCTTACATAAAACAAATTAAAATTAACATTTCCCTGAGCATAACTTAATTAGCAAGCTAAATTAACTTCAGCAGACATGCATATTTATATATTTGTGTATTTATGCATATTCACTTACATGTAATACATAATATATAATATGCACAGATAGCTGTATGTATTTTATAATATGTACACACACACACACACACACACACACACACGTATATATACAGAAGTATATTGAATTGCTCCTACCATTTGAGCTCAACATCTGTGTGACGGTGGTGGTATTGGTATTGGCGGTTGGGGGAGAAGGAAGGGGAACAATTTTGTATTTTCACCCCAGCCTTTCTTGTACTTAACACAGGAACTCCACAAAGCTCTGTCTCCGGTGCAGGCCTTTCGTCCTTTAAAAATATGTCATCCGTGTTTCCAGCCATCAGCTTCCCTTGCGGTGCCCCGGGGGAGCGCCCCCCCATGGCTGCTCCCACATGAGGCCTGTCCTGCGGGCCCCGCAGTGGCCAGGCTCCCTGGTCAGCCGGCTTGCTGGCAGAGGGGATCCCGGCCTGGGCAGGCTCTTCATGGCCAAGAAGGCTGTGTCTAATGATCTCTGATCTGTGTGCCAACCCTGCCTTCTGGTTTGTTTGTCTCTAATCCTCACATTGGCTTTTTGTTCTTGGAGTGGTTGGAATGGATTTTTCGTTTGGGTTTTCTTCATTTATAATAACTCTGGAATGTCATATACTGTGAAATGCTAAGTAGGGATGAGCAGCAAAGCTGCTTAAAATCCCACCAGTATGCTACAGCCCGTCATTTCTAAATCTGATTAACACTTAGCACCTGCCAAGCAGCAGGGATGATTACAGGCTCATATTTTAAATTCTTTTTGTGTTGGTGCTTCCCCCCACTTTCCTACTGTGGGAAATCCAACATATAGCACCGAGGAGTTAAGAAGTCGCAGCCTCACTTGAGTTGTATTAGTATTAATTACCTGTGCAGATCTTGGATAATTGAAGCAATTACTCTTCATTTCAGCTCCAGGGCCTGGAATGGATGGTTTCCCTGTATAATAACAATTTGAACGGGATCTTAGCTGACGAAATGGGGCTAGGGAAGACCATACAGACCATTGCACTCATCACTTACCTGATGGAGCACAAAAGACTCAATGGCCCCTATCTCATCATTGTTCCCCTTTCGTAAGTAAAGTCATTTATTCCTGACTTATCTCTCCGTAGGTTATAGATTGTCCTATGAGGAGCCTGTCCTTGTTTTCCATTTAAGGCAAAATTGGAACCTATAGCGGGATCACCAGAAGCTGCTGCTGCTCTGAACTCAGGTTTCCGCTTCCCACCCCCGGCCTCTTTGAATGGCTATTTAACCACAGGACAAAGTGATTTCATCAGCCCTGATAATCAGGCCGCAGTTCACAGCCCGCATCACACCTTAAGTGGCTCACGGGGCAGAAAGGTTTTGATTCCTATTTTTTAAAGATTTCTTGGATTTTTTTTTTTCCCCTTGTCCCATTTCCAAAAGCTTACATATATTCAAAAAAGTATGACTTCTTCAATCTGCCTCGACTGTATCTCTTAGAGCAGAATCTGGGTCACAATCGTACCTGTGAATTTGACCTTAAACCGTTTTCAGAACGGACAGTCTGACGTCCGTGATCCCGCTGCTCCGCAAGCGCAGGTCCTCCTGTCCTCCACTCAGTGCCCAGAGCCTGCGCGGTTCCTCCTAGGTCTTTTCTGGGCCTGAGAGAAGGAAGACCTGCTCAACGCGGCCCTCCCGGGAGGGCTCTGGCAGCTGGTGTTAGGTCGTCGTTCCAGTCGCTGAGATCTTTGTCGATCTCGGTGCTAAGATAGACTTGGACCTTGCAAAACAGACAGACGAGCAGAGGGATTCTGGTTTCGCATTTGCAAATTTTGTCTAAACGAGAACTGTTCGCAGACCTTCGGAATCTGTATTAGCCAAATCTGTAGTATTTAGACGTCCTTGGTATTGTATCTACATTTCAAGTATATATTCAGTTCTTTATATATATTTTGCATGTTCTGATTCCCGTATTATGGTGATGCTTTCAGGGATTTAAAAAAAAAAAAACAAAAAAGGCATTCCCTATTTCTCCCCCGTTCCCTCTTGACAGATTTATTTAATATTTTCATGTGCTTTTGTCATTTATTTTTTTTTCCTGACTCAACTTTTCTGTGAACTTACATGGCTGTTTTTCAAGAGTCCCCAAATCACTCTGGCAGTTGCTGTTTTCAATATTGCAATTAAGGGTTGTTGTTTTTTTTTTTTTTTTTAATTTTCCCTTCTCTATGTTTATGCATTTTTAAAATTTTATTTATTTCTTTTTTCTTATGAGATTTCTTAGAAACTGACAAACACACTTGTCATGCTTTGGGCCCAGCTTCTTTCCCACTTATCTCTTATTTCCACACCTTTCCAAGAATCCTGTAGTTGAGATATTTTCTATTCTCTCTCCCCTTTCAAGGTGAGGCCTGAGCATGAATAAGGACATCTTTTTAACCGCCGATCGCAACAGCAATGTCGTTTTCTCTGTTTTCTTCTTTGTTCTACAGGACTCTGTCTAACTGGACATATGAATTTGACAAATGGGCTCCTTCTGTGGTGAAAATTTCTTACAAGGTTTGGAACGCTGTGTTTATATATAAATGTGGAAAAGCAAAAAATAGACCCTCCTCTTTTTTTTTTTTTTTTCTTCATTCCATATGCACATCTGTGAACTGTATTTGGTTGTAAAGTTTTGTCATGTACATCATGTACCAAACAGTGTGAGTTAATCATCCCAAGAAGATTACTGTAATAAACCATAATTACTTTCAGATAGTGAAATGCAGAAGAAAATTGTTAATTATCATATTGCGCGGTTTCTGATGAGAGTAATACAAATGACAAATACCGCACATTCCGCGGGCCGCCGCCACCGCGCCCGCTGTTCCTGCGAAGTTCGCCAATTACCGGGGCGCCCGGGCCGCCTGCTCCCACGGAAATGGAGCCTTTCAGCCGAGCAGCGGGTTCCCCGCCACCTCGGGGTTGCTGTAATTTCCCTCTCCGTCTTCCCCCTCCCTCAGTTTCCAGGGGGAAAGCCTGCCTAGAAGGGTCTGGAAAGTGTCCAGATGTGCGCGATTTTGCCAGGCACTTTCTTTGTGGATAATGGGTCCGCATACGGTAATGCATAGAGACGCAGCCCGCGCTCACGGGTCTGGGCTCCATTAAGCTGTGAACAGTGAGGCAGAATGCACACATTACTCGCATTGGGTCATCTATGTGTGTGTGTGTTTCTTTCCATTCAGGGCACCCCCGCCATGCGCCGCTCCCTCGTCCCCCAGCTGCGGAGTGGCAAATTCAACGTCCTCCTGACTACTTACGAGTACATTATCAAAGACAAGCACATTCTTGCAAAGGTATGTCTTTAAAAAAAAAAAAAAAAAAGCTCCTTTACCCCTCATGATGGACCATCGCGCTGGAGTGTAAAGGATTTCCCAAGTCATGCCCACTGGGGTAATTTGATCATTAGAGGCTTTTCCCTCTCTCTCTCTCTCTCTCTCTCTCTCTCTTTTTCTCTTTCAGAGTCAGCTATATTTTGGGAATGGGTTTTAATTTTAGGCATGCTTTTTGTTTGTTTGTTTCATTTTGTTTTGTTTCTTTTGTTGGCCTATGTCATCAATCCTGGTTCTGTGACGGAGCCTCTCCTAGTTTATGAGTTTACATCTCTTAAAAAAAATTCACCTGGGCTCCTTGCGCAGCTCCTTTTCTCTCCAGCAGCCCTGAACGTGCTTGTGGAAGAAATAATTGTTTTTGTTGCCCTGGGTTATTGTCAGCAGCATGACTTCATTCCTCTTGTGCCTTTGTCTCTCCAAAGATGAGTAGGCACCCTTCCATATGGTTTCTCCGTGTGAACAGTTGTCCACGCTGCGGCTTTGCTCTTCCTGTGTTGGGTTTTTTTCCTCTGGTGAAATAATGGGCCACTGTACGGATGGCTCCGGGCTGTTTCTGTGCCTATTCACTCGAAGCCGAGAAAGAGCTGTTTTCTACCTGCGACACGCTTGTCTCCTAATTTGTACGTCCCAAGTTGTCCTTTGGCCAGAAAATAGAAAGTTGTTCTTTGATTTCTATCGCCTGGCCTCCTAATGCATTCATTCAGAATACCTTCTTTCGTGGGACCAAACACGGAAGCTTCAGTTTTCTTCCTCTGGTGATTTCTCCTACCCTGTGGTGTTTTGGAATTGGCTATAATCGGAAACTAAGCGGTGGCCAGAAGAGAACAGAATTCCTGTTTCTGGGGTCTTTTCTCTCTCCCCACTAAACCTCTGCTCTGGGAACTGTTGAGTTCCCTTCCTGGCCTCACGGGTGCTCCCTTGCAGGACGTATGCTCCCAGGGGAGGTTTAATAATTGAGATGGCACTGGCGACAGTGCCGTGTTCCTGCTCCTCGTTCCCAGAGAGGAACTTGGCAGTGTCAGAAATTACATGTTTTTGGTAGAACTCTGGGAATGTGGGTTTGTCCATCGGAGAGCCTTTAAAAAAAAAAAAAAATCCTATCTCACCTTCTGCATTTGTATTTCCGCATTCATCAGAGATGCCTGGTAATGAGATGAATTGCTTTTATTTGTTGCTGGAGGAATGAAGCTATGGAAAAGGGTAGTGGAATTGTGTTCAAGTGGAAGACCTAATTGGTAAATGAGCAGATTAGCACAATCGAAGTCCTCTCTGATTTCCTTGTTTATTAGGTCCTAAGCTAAATCAGGAAAGTGGATTTTGACTGCTGACTTAAATACGTTTGTATCTGGTGGCCTCGTTTCATGCCGAGGGTAAGCTTGGGGGGTAGTTGGCCATATAATTTCATTCTCATGGACACTTTCCTTGGAAGCAGTGGAGGAAGAATTAAAATAAGAAAAGCTCTGGTAGTTTCTTTTACCCAAACATCCCAGCCTGACTGATGGTATACTTCTTCTCCCCCGACTTTACGGTCACTTCTAATGAGGAAGGCAGAACCCTCTAGAATCCCGTGCTCACCTCCCTCCTCCCTGTCTGGGAGCTTTGGAGCAGGATCCAGGGACATCTGAACACCAGATGCTTTTCTTGGCCATTGCCACTGTTTTGTAGGGAATGAATAGGCTTAGTGGGACATTCCACATTGTTCTCACTTAAAGAAACTGAAACCAGTGACCTTGAAGAGGGCTGAAGGGTAAGTTGTGAGAGAGGAAGAGGCCCATGTGCAGATTAGGGAGGAAGATTGTGTGATGTGGCCTTTCTTTATTTTTCACGCAGCACTCATGATGGCAAAGGAGATTGTGTTTAATTCCAAAGTTCTGGCAGAATCAGAGGAATGATATTTTAGCATTGTCTTCACTGTCAGTGAGTATATCCTTTCACTTGAGCTCTCTGAAAACAGTGATCTGAGACCTGGCCAGCGAGGACCTCGGTCAGAACCCAGAGACTCCAGGTTGCCAGATCTTACTTTTTTAAGAGAAGCTGGATATTCACATTTTTGTGTGAAATATTCCAACTTTTAAATGTTAGCAACTCATTCGAATTAAGAAGAGAAAAAGAACACTGAGCTGAGCCAGGTCCTAACAATATAACAATAGAAGCAAAGGCAGGAAGCCAGAGCATCTCAGCTGTACGTACCTACTGACGCCATCTTGGAAAATCAGTCACTAATTTCTGCTTCAAGTGGGGAGCTCTCCTCTCTTCTTGCTATGAGCCGAGGCAGCATGAGCACTGAATCAGGGAGAGCCGTCATGGTCTAGCATTAACAGAGGGAGTGTTGGTTCAGGAGACACAGGAGCCAGTCCCGGCCCAACCATTTCATCTTGGGCCCACGTTCCCCTCTTTGGCAAGAGCAGTTTGGAATCACATGACCCCTAAGCAGCATTGGCACTGACATCCCATTATCACGAAGGAGAGTCACACCGTATTACGCACAAAGTCTGAATTCCTTGGTTTTCCACACCACGGTTTGCCTATTGGAGGTGGTTGTATTTCCCCTTGCTCATCTCATGTTGGTCCTTCCTCTTGGGTTACAGATTCGGTGGAAATACATGATTGTGGATGAAGGCCACCGGATGAAGAATCACCACTGCAAGCTGACTCAGGTCTTGAACACTCACTATGTGGCCCCCAGGAGGATCCTCTTGACTGGGACCCCACTGCAGAATAAGCTCCCGGAACTCTGGGCCCTCCTTAACTTCCTTCTCCCCACCATTTTCAAGAGCTGCAGCACCTTTGAACAGTGGTTTAACGCCCCATTTGCCATGACTGGAGAAAGGGTACTGGTCTACCTTTTGTATCTTCCACTCTATGGCAATGAAATGAACGTAAAGATCCAGAAGCTGGGAGTGTTAGAGCCCCAGAAAACCTGTAGGGTGGTTGGCAATGTCGCTCACTTTACAAAACTCATCAGTGGGTCCGTGTGTTCTCTTTCCAGGGGTGTTTCCTGCCCTGAGAAAATGGATCTAGTGATGGGTCTAGGGTCCTAGGATCTAGGATCTTTGGCCTTTTCCCGACATGTTAATCAGGCCACTAGAGAATGATCCTGACTGATGGAATCCTTATTTGTACGGGCCACAGGGAGGACGAATGGAGAGAGATTTGTTGAATCAATTTAACCAGATCAACCGACCCAACTGAACACAAACCTTAAAGCACATACATATTTCCTTGTAAAACTTGGGCTTCTCCTTAAGCTGTTTCCCTATGAAGAGTTTGTATATGAAACTGAATTAGCTCATGCTGATTTTCTGTACACACTTTTCCCCCAATTTTAGTGTGAGCCTGTTTTATGTCTACATTAATACTCCTCAACTCCGGAGTAGCCGTTTTCAAGTTCCTTATTATTCTGTCCACCATCTGTCTTCTCTTGGAGCTCATTTATGGAAGGAAGACACGGGCCATTGCAAGAAAAGGAATGGGTTCCTGTCCTTTTGATTAGTGGTTTCTTAACTGTGGGAATGAAAAGTCACTTAGAAGGCTTTCAGGACATTTATGTTGAAACTATTCAGCACTTTAATTGTGAAGTACATCATAGGGACTTTTGCCTTTTGTCAGTAATTCATTGGCTTGCCCATTTGTAGAAAGTAATGTCAATCAAGTCTGCCCCCTAGAGGTTCATAGAGGAAGGTGACCAGAGGTTCTAGAGAAGGTTCCAGATAAAAGAGGGCTGACCAAGATAAGGGGAGAGGGAAGGAAGAGTGAGGTACAGGGGGTTGGAAACCCACCACCATCCACTGGGCCCACTCTCTTCTTTTCCTGTTCAGGCCTTGTCGCCTTGGGGTGTTTCTGCTTCTGAGACAATCCAAGTTAAGAGCCTAACTTAAGGCTTTGACTTTGAGGAAGCACACATGAACTCTTGCCCCTCTCCTTGGGTTCTGTCTCAGTCTTCAGTAAGGCTTTGTTGCAGTCCTATCCAAAAAATGTCTGAGCTGGGAGACTGGTTGCTCTGGCCCCTTTTCCATGGAACTCCACATTAAGACAAAGATGCCCATTTAGGCGCCATTTTATTACCACTTGGCACATAGGAAGAGGATTCTGAGGCATGCAAAACAGGTAAAGACCTAGCCTTAATGGACATAAAAATTTCAATCACATATCACGGCAAATTAATAAATGTAACCCTACAGCATTATTTTGTGAAATATCATAAAAAAAAAGTCCGACTCATCTGAGGTTCTCTTGTAGGTGGACTTAAACGAAGAGGAAACTATATTGATCATCAGGCGTCTACATAAGGTGTTAAGACCATTTTTACTGAGGAGGCTGAAGAAGGAAGTCGAGTCCCAGCTGCCCGAGAAAGTATGTTGCAAATTCCAAAGCTATGGTTCCTTTCCCTGCTGATCTCCCAAGTACCTGCATCTGAAACTTTCTTTTCTTTCCTTTTTTTTTTTTTTTAAAGATTTTGTTCATTTATTTGACAGAGAGAGAAACAGCGAGAGCAAGAGCATAAGCAAGGGGAGTGGGAGAGGGAATGCAGACTTCCCCCTGAGCAGGGAGCCCCATGTGGGGGCTCGATCCCAGGACCCTGAGATCATGACCTGAGCCGAAGGCAGAAGCAAAAAACAACCAGCTCGTGTTTTAGTCCCAGGGATCTTGGAAATATCGTATAGGACATTTTTGTTTGAGAGAAGCTAGAGGTTTGCAGAGAGAAAGAGAAGGGAAATTTCAACATTTTCGGCCTGGTTTCCCTAAAGCTCTGGTGCTGGCTTTTATGAAGTTAGTAAATTCATCGAGTCTCCTGACATTTTCGCTCACACTTATATTAACTCAGTTGTATTAGTTTAACACTATATTTTAAGTTTGGATTTTTTTTTTTTAAGTTATTAACCTCGTGAAGTTCACTCTTGTGGGCACCATGGAATTGATCTGCCAGTGAGTCCAATGAGGATATGAGTTTGGGTCTTACGTCATCACCAGAAGTCCTCGTAAACATTTACCAGGTTTCCTAGAAGTGTATTTAATGCTTATGACGTCACTCTTTGGATAATAAGTGAAAAACAGAGTTCCTTCAAATTACAGACACATCATCTAATTATTCTCGGATGTGGTTTTTGATCTATACCATAAAAGCTAAGTCCCCATGAATACTTGAAGCAGGTAATTTTCACATGGTGTGTAGCACCCTGACTTCTCGGAGCTTTAGAATGTCTTTTGAGCCCTTTGCTCCACATTTTCTGGTTTGGTCCGGGTATTAGTTTAGTATGTTCCCGATCATATTTTGGAACCACACCCTTCTGAGTTCTAAATTTTATTCTCTCTTTTTCAAAATATTTTATTTTTATTTATTTTAAGAGTCAGAGAGCACAAATAGAGAGGCAGGCAGAGAGGGGGGCAAGGAAACAGGCTCCTTGCTGAGCAGAGTGCCCGATGCGGGGCTTGATCCCAGGACGCTGAGATCATGGCCTGAGTCGAAGGCAGAGGCTTAACCCACTGAGCCACCCAGGCACCCCTAAATTTTATTCTCTTAAAGATAGGTTGTTGGGCATTGTGTACTACTTGTGGCAGGAGAGAGATGTGGATTTGAGTTTTCTTTGTACATGAGCCAGTTCTGAAATGTGTATTTCACGTCACTGTGTTTTTTCTGTGCCATTTCTCTGGTTTTTGTACAGGTTGGTTCATCCTATTCATTTCTTAAGTAGCAGTTGACAAGAGAGCATACAAAGTTGATCACCTTATCAAGAGAGGATTTGGTTCCAGATTACCCTGTTCATTAACAGTCAGGGGAAAAAAATTAAACTTAAGTACCGTTCTTACATCATGCTTATCCCAGCAGAAGCCTAAATATTTAAGTATTTAAGTATTTTATTTTTCTAGTGAATGCATCTTGGGTTGAGTGGTCTTGATACTGTTTTTGACTTCCCATGGTCTTGGTGTCTTTGGGTGACCCTCTCACTGTTCAGGGAGGACCTTAGTTACTGAATAAACTGGGGAATGGTCTAGTGGTCATGTGGCCACCTTGAACTACTTCCCAGCAAGAGATCCTGCAAGGTATAGAGACAGATGTTAACGGTTTTAACGTGTCCTGGGCTCCTTTGTTTCTTTAGCAGAGGTATAAAAATCAAGGGTAATTAACTAAAGTCCTTCATTTATTCATTCTTTAGAACGTCTTCATCTTAGTTACTTAATTTCCAGGACTGGCTAATAGAGATAGATTTTTGAAAGCTCATCACAAGTTGGAAATATGCCCAGTTTGAAGAAAATCCACTCTATAAAAATCCAGACTTGCCCAGCCTAAGGACCATGGGGTGATGAGTTATATCACAAAGGAATTCTCTGCTTTACTAAAATATTTATTCCACTGTTCCATTCACAAAAGAGCCCCCTGAGTATTGGTACACTTAAAAAAAGAAATCAGGGTTAGATTATAGCGCAGTATCTTCTGCGTAAAGTATACTTACCCTCTTTAATACCCAGGGTAGTATTTGAGTATTTGAGTATATATATGTTAATCTAGCCCCGTATGTGATACATTATCTACGGATAAGCTCCCCTTCATGGAGGAAGCTCGGTGGAGTGGAAATCATGGGCCTCCTGTCAGAGCGCACACGCCCTGTCACCGTCCCTGTGTCTTACTAACCATTTGGCATCAATCAGTGAATGCAGTGGGGCTCCGTGTTTCCCGGTGAACTGGCAGAGAAATCCCACCCGCCTCACGGAATCATTGAGAGGACTAAGTGGATGCAGGACCCCTGAGTCAAAGCCTGGCGTGTGTCAGCTCTCAACGCCGACAGCCACTGCTGCCTTCCTCCTCGGCGTCAGCTCCCGCTGCCCCGACTTCTAGTTCCCCTTTCCGTTCCTCTCAAGTTCTCTTTCATGCTCTGCTCCTCCTCACGCTTTCGGTGGCCCCTCCCCCACCTGTGTGCTCACCAGCCTTTCCAGGGCAGTCGGGGAACTCACCACTTTGCCCACGTAAGTAGCTGTTGGTGTGGTTTGGCCGGCATTCTCTCTACTTTTTCTGTCTTGTTAGGATTTTTTTTACCTGAGAGACATTGGCCACTGAAGTATCATCCTTGGGGGTTAAGGAACTTCCTCTGCCACCATCTGCTTACGGCCACGAACAACGCGTGTCTCTTTCTCAGCCTCGCTAAGAACCTGGGCAGGAATTCTGGCTGATGGCAGGAAGAAGGCCAACTGTTCCAGAGCAGTCATTCTGAAATGCTCTCATGAAAAGCCACCCATTAAGGATGTGGGGGGTTTTGGGGTTTTTTGTTTGTTTGTTTGTTTTTAACTTTATTTCTAAATTTACATATAAAATCCACTCTTTGGGGTCTATAGTTCTGTAGGCTTTGACAAATGCAGAATTGTGTGAACCACACCCACAGTCAAAATACAGAACAGTTCTCCCTCCAAGGACCCCTCCACAGAGTTCCTGGTGCTATTTGTTCTTAGTCACATCCTTTCTGGAACGCTTGCCCTGGTCTGACCGCTGATCTGTTCTCCATCCCTGTAGCTCTGCCTTTTCCAGAATGTCACGGGGATGGAGTCACACATCAGATCTTGTCATCAGACCTTTTGCTTCTGGGTTTTTTCCTCTCAGTGTACTGTGTTGGAGCTCCATTCAAGTTGTTGCCCATAGCCACGGTTGTCTCCTTTTTATTGTTGAGTTAGCATTCTTGTCTATGGACGCAGCATAGTAGGTCCGTCCGTTCCACGGAGGGAACAGTTGGATCTTCTCTGGTGTTTGACAATTATGCATGCATGTGCTGTACCCATGGTGCATAGGTTTTCATTTCACTGGTGTGAAGACCCAGTGACAGGATTGCCGGATCCTATCGGAAATGCACGCGTAGCCTTGTAGGAAATTTCTGGAACCATCGTGCAGTTGCACCAACAATGTCTGAGCCTTGCCTTTCCTCCTCGTTCTCATCAGTCCTCATCGACTGCCATCAGTTTCTTGACCTTTTTAGCCATGTCAGCAGGTGTGCACTGGCATCCTGTGATAAATTTGCATTTTTCTAACATCCACTGGTGTTGGGCATCTTTTCCTTGCCTGTCTGACACCCATATGTCTTCCTTGATGAAACGGTGCTCAAGTCTTTTGCCTATCTGTTTGTTTTTTAATTAGGTCATTTCTTTTCTTATTATTGAGTCTTATGCTAGGAAAACTTGTAAAAATACAAAATATATTTTCTGTGTCCTACACGGTCATTCTGTCTTGTGGCTGGACTGTGCTCAGGTGGAACTAAAGCAGCCATAGGAGGGTCAAAAGTTGGGTGAGGGCAGCTCTGCTCTGTAGCAAAAGAAGTGTTCATGGATGAGTATTTAATAAAAACGAGCTTTTATTGATGAGGATTTAATAATGTCATGAGTCCGATGACACTCCTAGTGGGCAAGGGAAGGTACCATCCCCCCAGTACCCCAACACCACCACCAGGCTGTAGCATTAAATTCATTCCTTGAACTCAGGAAAGATTGGCAGCTCGAACGAAAGGACGGATGTAAAACTTAACGTAAACTAAATAAAAATTGATCTTGTGATTTAGCTCCCATTTGGGGTTGTCTAATTCATAGATAACCAAGAACCAACTAGACTTGCAGATGGCTGTATATGTGTGTTTGTGTGTGTAGAGAGAGAGGGAGAGAGAGATGCCTGAATATGCTAAGATAGGTGTACAGTGTCAGAAGCTCACTAGAGGCTGACCTACCTAAAATCGGTCCTAATTTTGATTTGACCTGCAAGAAACAACAAATCAGCTTCACCAAGATGGGCAACTTGTACATTCATGATGCAGACATTTGGAATGCTTGATGTAATTAAACATTACTCTATTCCACCTTTGAGATATGTAATCTTACTATTCCGAAAGTGGTAATATACCACACATCATAGTCTTGAGCTGCTGTCAGGTCCTCGGGGTGGGCTCGCCTCTCTGTTGACCAGTGTGCGGCGGGCGGTGTGGTTTGGCATCCCTATCTATGTGGCATCATCATCCGTGCCTCCTACTTCCCATATTCCCTCCCCTCCAGCACTTAGCACTGGCTGACTGATGGGAAGGGGGTTGAGGGTGCCGTCCCTAATTCTGTATCTGCTGGGCCCCAGCGCACTTAAGAGCCAGCAGTGGGGCCATCCCTTCCTGCAGAGAGTCCCCCCGATGGCGGTGAGCGTGCGAAAGCCTGAATGTCTCCTAGGTCGTCCTCAGCACAGAGCTTAGGAGAGTGGACTCGGTGACTCGGTTTCCAGTTCTAACCGCACCATTAAATACCCCCATCACTTTGAGCCGGTCTTTTAAATTTCAGAGGCTCAGGGTCTGTATAAAATACAGACATGACATTGTCTTGTGACATAAAGCACTCCGTGTAGGTCCTGGTCAACAGAAGGAGCTCAGTGATATTAACCCTTGGGGCCATTTTTTTTTTTTTTTATGATTCATTTACTTATTTTAGAGAGAGGGAGGGGCAGAGGGAAAGAGTCCTGCAGACTCCATACTGAGCACAGAACCCGATGTGGGGCTTGATCCCACGACCCCAAGATCATGACCTGGGCCGAAATCAAGAGTCAGACGCTCAACTGACTGAGCCATCCAGGCGCCTGCCTTGGTGCCATTTTTATGCTCCTACTGGTTGCGTCTGAAGTTGTCCAATGCTCTTCTTCACCGTGATCAGATTTCATTTTGAGAGTGAACAGCTCTCGAAAAAGTCGCAGTACTTTAAAAATAGGACATGATCAGGCATCTGGAACAGAAAGCCTGGAGCAAGTGCGTTCTTATTTATTAAACTTGGAGATTTCTGTTTTTCCCCCTCTGGCCAAGGTCATTCATTAGAAACAAGAACAAGTGTATAAAAGGTCACCTGCTTCCCTTACTTTTCTGCAAAGGACCCTTTCTCCAGTCTTTGGTGCATCAAAACAAGTGGCGAAAGGCTATTAATTGCAGTTCCATCTGGCCCGACAGGTTCCTTCTGAAGCCACAATTGAATGAATATTCAACTTCTCTTCATCTGTGACCTACTCGCCCTGGCCCTCGGAGCTGAAAATAACCTGATCATTTTTAATCAGTTTATTAAACATTAGGCAGCTTGCTGATTTACTTTTAATCACATTCTGCAGATTTCTAGGCATTTATCTGATGTTTATTATGAAAATTGCACATTTGTATTCTGGGGATTTTTTTAATAAAGAAAATAATACCGGGAAATAATCAAGGCAGATTTATGCATTAAGAACCTTCTAGAAGTATTGCAGGTGTGTGCTAAGCCAAGGGCACGTGAATTCCCTTTAACTGTTTTAAATTGGATTTTTTTCTCACTTTTTTTTTTTTTGATAGTCCAACTGGAAGCCCATGAGGCTTTCTTTGCCTTCTTGAGGTGGTCATAAAGTTGCATCCAATTCCCACCTGCCATCCGCACAGGAAGTAGTTCCTTGTTTCTGAAAAGCAGAGATCAGTGGCAGCCAACCTAGGGCTGTTACAGCTCTCACTTGTGGAATAATACTGGGGGTTGCTGCCTGTGACCATTGAAAAAATTATCTTACAGGGGTTGCTGGGTGACTCAGTCGGTTAGCTGTCTGCCTTCAGCTCAGGTTTATAATCCTGGGGTCATGGGATCGAGGACCACATCAGGCTCCTAGCTTATCGGGGAGCCTGCTTCTCCCTCTCCCTCTGCCTGCCACTCTGTCTACGTGTTCTCTTTCTCTCTCTGTCAAATAAATAAATTATCAACAGCATCTTACAGGGGCTCCTGAGTGGCTCAGTGGGTTAAGCTGCCGCCTTCGGCTCAGGTCATGATCTCAGGGTCCTGGGATCGAGTCCCACATTGGGCTCTCTGCTCGGTGGGGAGCCTGCTTCTCTCTCTCTCTCTCTCTCTGCCTGCCTTTCTGTCCACTTGCGATCTCTTTCTGTCAAATAAATAAATAAAATCTTTAAAAAAAAAAATGTCTTACAGAGCAAGTCTTGGGATATCGGACAGTCAGTGTTTTTCTCTTATATCAAAGGGGGTATACTGGGCAGTGGAAGAAATACTAGGAGGAAATTATATTGAGCATCTTTGAATTTGAAGTTTGTAAGCTTCTCTCTCTCGCTCTCTCTCAAATATGGAGCAAGTCAAGAAATTTCAGAAGACGTGACCCTCGATCACATACATCCTTTGGCAGGTTCCCCCATCGTTATGGTCCCTTTAGCAGTGATGACCACGGTCTCCACCGCCACCCCCAGCCCACCCCGCACTCCGTGAATCCAGGGAGGGGAAGCGGAGGGACCGCAGAGTTCCAGGACTGCCGCCCACTGCCATGTCCCCGCGGTCTTCTCCGAACAGGCCCCTTGCTCTCTCCCGCTCCAACACCCGCTGTTTGCTCTCCCTCAGGTGGAATACGTGATCAAGTGTGACATGTCCGCGCTGCAGAAAATTCTCTATCGCCACATGCAAGCCAAAGGGATCCTCCTCACGGATGGTTCAGAGAAAGATAAGAAGGTACGTGTCAGAAGATGACGCAAGGCAGCGTGGGGTGTGTCTGTCTTCCCTGGGCCGTGACGTCGGATCCTCCCAGGAAGCGTCCCTGCTCCTGCTGATCTACTCAACCGTATTTCTGGGCCTTTTCCGTAGCTGCCGTAGCTGCCGTAGCTGCCAAAGGAAACCTCATAACCTCCTAATCGCTAACTGCATTGGGGCAGGAGTAGTGGAGTACATCCATATCACCAAAATAGCTTTTATCTCTGCTCATGTCAATTCTACAGGGAATATATTCCGCTTAAATGTCGTCTGGGGGCACCTTAGAAGGTGTTAAAATCCTGTGTCCCTCCCTGGGCATCTATCTGTTCCAGGCTTCTGTCTTCCCAGAATCCTGGGGAACAGTCGATCATGTCACCAAGCCATCAACTCAATGTGGCTCCCTCCTGTAGCACAAGTTAGTCACGAGAAAGATGTTGTATCTGTCACTGAGAAACTTTTATAGCACAGGACCTCCAGATCCCCACAGGCGTAGGTTACGGAGAAGACCTCTGGCCCTTTCGTAAACGCCTCCTGTTTAAGAAATGGGGGGTATCTGGCCAATTAACGATTTGTTCTGTGTTTGCTCTCCCCGCTCGTCCTCAGGGGAAGGGAGGTGCCAAGACCCTCATGAACACCATCATGCAGTTGAGAAAAATCTGCAATCACCCCTATATGTTCCAGCACATCGAGGTAAGTCCACGTTCTCCACTGCGCTCCTGATCCCACCTGCCCTGTTCCTAGTCACGCCACTTTTTTAAAAAGGAGAAAAGAAGGAGGGTCGAGTTGGGTGTGGACGCTGGAAGGATGTGTTCTGAAGCTCGACAAAAATAATCGACCCATGTGAACATTCCGGTTCCCCGTCCTCCCTGGCACGGAGCGCTGTAGCGTCTGGAATTTTAGAACCAACAGTTCGAAGCATCGAGAAGACACTGCAAGCTCGGGCTCGTCCCGTGGGCTGGGGACAAGATGTGAATGGCCTCGTTACGGTAGGAGCTGTGAAACGGGAGGAAGGAGGCTATGACAAATACTAAGGTGACATGTTTGTACCCACTGGAGAGGAAGATGCCCTCGAAGTATTTTCTTTGTAACAGACGCTGCCCGTGGTTGGGCTCCGTAGATCGGCCTTTCTCCTTTCTGGCTTCCATCCCGACATAACCGCTTTTATCCTGACACTCGGGTCCTCACAAAGCTATTTTTAGGGGCAAGCACATTTTCTGGCCTGTTCACGGCATGTAAATAACTTTCCTAAATGGACAGGACTTCAGCCCCGTGGGAGCCGTTGACCCAAGCAGGAGGGAGGAGGAGCCACACCAGAGGCCCCACTGTTGCGTGAAGCTGCCGAGACATGGGGTCGTGGTGGGGCCTCCTGGCCATGGCGTGCAAGCGAGCCCTCCGGCGCCTGCCCTGGTTCAATAAAAGGGACATAAAAGAAGGTTCCGGGAAATCAGAATTGTAATAATTACAGTATAAAAATCAAGTTGAAACACACCTGCCTTTGAAATAGTCTTGACTTCGACAGTTTTTTTTCCCCTCCCTTATTTTGGGCCATCACGCTTGGCAGATGAGTATTTCATGGCACGCCTCCTCCCTGCTCTGGGGACCCGTCCCAGCCTGAGCTGGCTGTTGCCGCCACATCCAGAGGGCAAGGTGTCTATAGGCGGGCAAGCTCTACACCCAAGTCTGTGGACAACAGCAGCAGGACCAGCGACGAAAATAAAATCCCACGGAAAGTCACGGCTGTTGAAACACTCGGGTGAAGAGAATCCCACGTACAACAAGGAGGCTGTGTCCCTGGGCCACTTTGTAACCATGACCTGGTGAAAATCTCTTCGCATCTCCAAACTTCCGTGCACTTGTCCCATCATCACGTGCTGATAGCCTATGGGACTGGCAGAGGCAGAACTTTAACAAAAATATATAAATCACAGAGGAAGCATCTTAAAAATTGATAACCTATATTAAACAGGTAGAAGGTATCGATGAATTAGTAGCAGCTCTATATTGGTCTGTGGCTGCTGGGAGCCAAAAAAAAAAAAAAAATGTCAAATGATGAAAGTGACCAGCGTCAGGGCAGGTGAACCCGTCACCCACCGTCCCATCCCCTTCTTCCCCGAAAACAATTTTGAGATACTTATTCTGATTCATAGAAGGGTTTGAGGACTTTAAAGTTAGGAAAATTAAGTGTCAGTCTTACTTCATTTTGGTTGTCATGCAAAGAATTAGCCTTTGAAACGTGCTAGACCGTGTCAGAAGGGGATGAAGCCTTCCGTCCTCAGGCTTCTGTCTGGAGAACCCGGGGAGCCGGGCAGCTGAGCCTAAGTAACCTGCCCTCCATTCCTTGCATATTTCCATTCTAAATAGCCGTCAGTAGAGAGACGGACTGATTTGCAATTTGTTTTGAACATAAAAACTTTCGGAAGCGTATTCCTAGCCATGAGACCCAGAGTCTTTGGCACACGTGGCCCAGCTCTGGCTCAGGGCTGGTGTGTGCATTTTGCCTCTGTCTTTGTATGCTTTGCACGTCACCTCTGTTCACAGGAAATCGGCCCAGAAGCCCCCTTTCCCTGCTGGGCTCACTGTTTCCCTGGGGACCTTCAAACCAGAAAATGAAGACTTTTTTTTATAAAAGGGTGCCGATCCCTGGGACGCCTGGGGGGCTCAGTCAGTTAATCGTCTGCCTTCGACCCAAGTGCTGATCTCGGGGTCCTGGGATCGAGCCCCACATCTGGCTCCCTGCTCGGTGGGGAGCCTGCTTCTCTCTCATCCCCTGCCTGTGGCTCCCCCTGCTTGTGCTCTCTTTCCCTCTCTTTCTCAAATAAAGAAGTAAAATCTTTAAAAAAACAAACAACAACAACAACAAAAATGATGCTAATCCCTAAACTTATCACCGTGCACAGACATGTAACACTCTCGGGTTTTTATAGTCCTGCGTAGGCGATAAGGATGGATCCCAAAAATGTAGCAAGGTGTGGCTACAGGTGAAGACAGAGGGCATGGCTCTTGGGGTCAGAGTGGGGTTTCTGGCCATTGTCCGTCGGTGGTGACTTTCAGAGCCCGCCGTAAACGATGGGCAGTAAGCAGACATGAGAGGAAAGCTCAGAGCGGAAGAGAGCTGGTCCCTCGGAGGAGAAGCTTTGCTGCTGAGGGAAGGAGAGGAAGCAGAGGAGGGAGACAGCGGGCGGCCCGTGTGAAGGCGTGACATGCTTCCCTTCCCCACAGATGGTCGCCTGTTCCCTCCAGTCAGCCTGGATTTTCAGTTCTTTATTTCTTCTACAGGATCAGCGAGGAAGGAATTACATGATTTAGGAGTTTAAATTCGATTGGAAATTCTAAAATTCTCATTTTAAATGTCAAGTTCTGTGTTTTGAAGACGGGGGCCCGGCCACCTGAGGGAGCGGCCGGGGTGTCCACTGAGGGCCGTATGTGTAACAGAGAAAAGCATAGTGTGGAGGGTTGTTGGGATTTCTCGAAATCCAGAGTTAGAATATAGTATCCAGTCACCGTGACTTGTCCTGTTAAATATTTTTGCAGTGTATTTCCGTGTCCGTCTGAATCCTCATTTGCTTCTGTTAGGCCCTCTCTCTAGTCTAGACTCTAAACTCCTAGGGGACAGATAGTTCAGTTCTTTCTGGACCCCCTCCCCCCACCTGCCTGGCTCAGCCCTGGGTCAGTAGATGCTTAATCACTGTCTGATGTGTGAACTGACCGTGACGTCTCTATGAGATTCTGGAGACTTATGGGACCCCCAGGACATGTTTATGTCTGCATTCAAAGTCTGCCTTCAAAGACCTTGAGTTTCTGGTTCATCGTCTAAGGAGTATTTTCATACTTACTGATTATTTTATTTAACTATTCTCTAGAAATAAATGGGACGACCTCACCAAAAGAATAATTATTAAATTAATAATTTTACATATCTGGGTGGGGTTTTTTTTAATCATTTTTTTTCTCCTCTCTTTTAAAGGAATCCTTTGCTGAACACCTGGGCTATTCCAATGGGGTCATCAATGGGTAAATGTTAAAATTTATCTTTCTTCCAAAAAACGGTTTGTTGGTCATCCCGAAACTTTTCACGCCCCAGTGTTTCCTATCACACACTGCCAGCCTTCTGCGCCCACCGCTCACCTCAGCATCAGAGCTGTTAACCGAAGTGGTATTAGCTCTCTCTTACTTCACTGGCAGTAACTTCTGCATGCTTTGATCAAGTCACTATTCAAAGAACATGGATCTCATTTAATAGAATTAATAGTAACCTCGTGTCCTAAAAACGCGGTGGAAACTTGGAAGAGTTGTACTCACAACCAGTTGTGTAGCTTGGGCCAAAAGTCCATGGATCGTACTGAATTTCAAGTCGATACTTAACAGGGGCGCGGTTGGGAGGAAAGGTCTTATCCACCCTACAGATGTGTAGCTTTACGTTCATCAAAGTATGGTCCATACAGGAAGTGGGGTTTTTTTGTGAGCAGTGGCCCTCCTTACAACAACAACGGAAAAGATGCTTGTATTCACAGAAAGTCTCTGTTTTGTACCCGGGACATTGATTATTGGGATGTGGGGGCCACACTTGGATCCCAAGGGCAGACAGTGTCACTGGGCTAAGAACTAGGACTGGGACCCATCTAGAACCAGAGCCATGAGGCTGTCCTGCTCCTGCCCACTTCCCTCTCTTCCGGGTCCCGTGGCCACGCCTGGTGCTGTGAGATGGGCCAGGGTTGCAGAGTAGCACTACAGCCCCGGAGCAGGGGACAGAGGTGGGGAAGATGCACGTGAGAATGTGTCCGCTAGAGACGGCGCACGCTACCAGCAGTTGCTGATGAGCCGTTGTGGTGGTGTCGAGTGAGTGCGCTGATGAGTTCTGCCAGCCATAGCCACCCGACAATTAAGTTTTAATAATTTATCACATCCCTGTTGACAAAAGAGAGGAGTTTATTATGAAGGAGCAAAGGCCCTGCTTTAGCTCCTTGACACTCTGAGAGCAGGTACCACCCCCACCATCCCCTTTGTGATTTGAATTTCTGCATAACCCAGACCTCATGTCCCCTCCCCAGTCCATTTGTACAGTGTACATGGTGACATATAGAGGTGGCAGATCTCACCACTGCCCTGTTTCAGGCCCTCCAGGGGCTTTCTGTTGCACTTACAGCTAACACACTCAGTGTGGCTTAAAGAGTTGCCTGGCTTCTGTCTCCCCCCAGCCCACACACCCACTGGCCCTCTGGCCCATCTCCAGAATTCCCCTGTTGCTTATGTTCAGTTCCTCCGACTCCCCAGCCTCTTTTACGCGACGGGGCCTTTGCACATACTCTCCCCACTTCCTGGAATCTCCTCCTCTTCCAAGCCCGCATTCTTTAGCCAGCGGTCTTGTTCATTGTTTGAGGTTTTTGCTCAATTGCTCTCTCTTCATCAAGGTCACCTGCATCAAGGGCTGGAAAATTTTTTTCCCTAAAGGGCCAGATCTCAAATATTTTTGCCTTTGCGGGTCAAAAGGTCTGTGCCCCAGCTTTGCCATTGCGTGGCATGAAAGCCACCACGTAGACAAAACAGAAATGAGTGAGCCTGGCTACGCGCCAGTCAAACTCTATTTACGAAAACAGGCAGCGGGCCAGGCCCTAAATTTGCCAAACCCTGCTCTGATTTAAAGATGTCCTGTGTTGCTGTGTGTCGTCTCATGGCAACTTGTTATTTTTTTCTTTAGTGCTCATCACAATTTGCAATTAGCCGTTTGGAAGGCAGGGGTTCTGTTTTCCCATCCCTATACACGTGCCTGGAATTGTGCCCAGCAGGTTGTAGTAGATGCTCAAGAAATATTTGGACACATCTTAAGTGCCCTAAATTAGTAACTTTACGGGCTTACCAAGTAGCAATTTAAGGAAATATAACAGATTCACGACTATGTGTGTGCATAAGAGAGAAAAAGAGAGAGAGAATGAGGAGGGGGGGAGAGAGAGACAGAGAGTGAAAGTATTAGGAACATGAAAGGGTTTCCTTCTCTTTGTAGAATCAGTCCCCATCCGTAGCATCTGGAACGTACTCTTTGTGGGTTTTGTAGAGAAGTGTTTCCTCCCATGCCCTGTCCCCATCGCGCTGGGGTGGACACCCACACATTCATTCAGGCTCTCCTGGATCCTTGGAGAAGACAGCAGTAACACCGTCTTCTGGTTTTGCCTTTTTGGGTTCAGGGCCGAGCTGTATCGGGCCTCAGGAAAGTTTGAGCTGCTTGATCGTATTCTGCCAAAACTGAGAGCAACTAATCACCGCGTGCTGCTTTTCTGCCAGATGACGTCCCTCATGACCATCATGGAGGATTACTTTGCTTTTCGGAACTTCCTGTACCTTCGCCTTGATGGTGAGTCCCAAAGGGATCAGGCTGGGAAGGCAGGCCATGGGGCGTGCAGGGGGAGGGTGTGTGTGTGTGTGTGAGGGGGCCCTTAGGTCCAGTTGTTGGAGAGTTAACTAGCAGGGTGAGGGGCAGCTTTGCCAGATAGCGTTTTTTATATCCTCCAGCTTAAAATAAGCCGACATCACTGGCACCGCTGTTTGCCTCCCCCGCCCCGCAACCCCGACAAGCCAGCGCAAGTGGACTCAGAGGCACTGATAAGTGCCACGATTAAACTCAAAGAAACTAAGCTAAAATTTAAAAGCCCTCTCTGCTTTTGGGATGGTGGGTTAGCTACGCGCCCTCCCGAATGTTCTGATGAGCCCTGAGCTTTTTCTGCTGAGGCTTATTTTAAAGGGATGGAGGCTGTGTCTCCTCTCTTTGGTAACACTGTAATCATTCATTTAGGATGATACTGAATTATCGCTAAAGCTTCTTTCTTCTCCTAAGTAGAACATATCTCCATGCTGCATGAAGAGATAGGGCCCCATTGTGTCCTGGATTTTATACAACTATGTGAAGTAGTTGCTTGATTTGCCTGGTATTTCACTTTTTGGAAAATCAGTAAGAAAATATGAATGGGGGGGGGCGCTCCGTTGGTTCAGCCTCTGCCTTTGGCTCAGGTCATGATCGCGAAGTTCCAGGATCGAGCTGCTCAGCGGGGAGCCGGCTTCTCCCTCTCCCTGTGCTGCTCCTCTGCTCTCCCTCTCTCTCTCAAGCGAATAAGATTATATATAAAAAAAAAAAAAATGAGTGGAAGGAAACATGTATTTAGAGATATTTATTTCCAAAAGTACTATATGATTTGGATACCAACCCTAATATTTTTGAGGCTGAAAGATACCAAATTCCCCATGTTGTGGCAAGGGGATAACACTTTCAAAGAGCAGTGCATGGGAATAAGACCCTATGGAGTCCCTTGCACACAGAACAGTAATGGTGTTACTACTGTCTGGTTTTGTCTGATGCAATCATCAAGTTATGGCTACGTGGGAAATTTAAAAGTTTATGTTCCTTTAAAAGGTTTTGTTTTAGGAGCCCGAGTGGCTCAGTCGGTGAAGCCTCCGACTCCTGATCTAAGCTCGGGTCTTGATCTCAGGGCCATGAGTTTGAGCCCTTGTTTGGCTTTGCACTGGGCATGGACCCTCCTTTAAAAAAAAAAAATGAAAACTAAAAACAAAACCAAAAATAAATAAATAAAAGGTTTTGTTTTACGTTCAGTCCAACATTCTGTCCCGCTGGTTGCCATGAATTAGATAGAACTGGACACACACCAACCTCAGACTTGCCCTCCTGTCTCTTTTATTTTTATTTTTAATATTTATATTTATATATATTTTTATATATTTAACTATATAAATATTATTTAATTTGTAGATATATTATGTAATATATAAATATATTACTTAATTATATATATTTATATGTATTTATATTTATGTATTTTTTATATTTATTTTTATTTTTTTATATTTTATCTTTTAAATGAATTCTCTTTATGGCATGGGGGTATGGCTACCTCCTAGGGTATTACTAATTTTTGAACTAATTATGCCTCAGATGGACTTGATTTTGAAAAAGCTTTTTACCTCTCCCCTCCGAAGTCACTGCAGACAGACTCACGGCCGAAGCAATGCTCCTTCTTGATTTCGTGACACAGTTCTGCCGTCCGCAGTCTGTCTCTTTTGGCCAATCTCCCGCACTGCGTCTCGTCCTTTGTCCTTTGACCTGATTCTCCCGTCCCTTCTCCAGGAGGGGCAAGGTCAGCACCCCTCCGGAGGGCAAGCCCGCCTTCCCAGCTGCCCAGGGTGAGGGGCATCCTGGCGCCCCGCTTCGCGGCTGTTTCACTGTGTGGCTTTTCATGTAGCCTCTCTGCTCTTGGAGGATTGCAGCCTTGGAGTATTCGAGTCTGGGAAGCTGGCAGGAAGTGCTTTCCTTGAAACAGACCTCTTGTTCTCCTGCCAGCTTGAGAGAGTGTCCTTCACAGGTCGCTGTTGCTGGCGGACCGTCTCCATTATTTACTCATAATAATTGTCATAAAAGGTAACGTTGGTGGGATGCCTGCTGCATGTGGGCTACCGAGCAGGGCGCTTCATGTGCGTTACTGATCGAATGTTCTCAGCAAACAAGCTACGTCTGCCCCCTTTTACCAAGGTATGAATAGGATTCCCCATTTCACAGATGGGAAAACAAAGGCTTAGAGACACGCGCAAGTTAGAGACACGCGCAAACTTACGCATGGCGCAAGCGGCGAAGCCAGGTTCTAACCTCGATCTCTCGGATGCCAGCGTAGTTCAGACTGAGTTTCAGCAGAGCAGGGAGCTACGTCCCCTCTCCGGCCATGCAGGCTGCTGTCCCGGTGGCAGCATTTCAAGAATGATCTCGAGCTTACTCAGCATTTTTAAAAATGATGAATTGAAACGAGGTACAAGCTGACTGGAACCGCTGTGTCCCTGTCATCAGGGCCCTCACCGTTAGGCGGGAGGAGACAACAGGGAGACGAGCTTCGTAACAAAATGTTACCGGTGGGGAACACAGTACAGGCTCTGCCCACAAGAAACAGCAGCCCTTTGTGGAGACGCCAGAGAGAACCAACGGGCAACCGATCAGTCTCCACGCTCACACGTGCCCCAGCCTCCAACCACCTGCCTCTTCCCCCGTTTGCTAAAATGACTTCAGATTTCCGTGGCTGAATTTGACGTCTCAGATTTTTGACCTCATGGTGGGGGAAAAAAAATCACTCAATGACAGCTAAACGGATTCTTCCCCCCCTGCAAAGATGATGGTTGCGTGAACAGATTTGGCCGCACCGTCCCGTTATAGTCTTTGTTTTCCCTGGAAAAGATTTTTGAGGGAGACCAAGTGGTGCAGCTACATCCCAGAAGACGAAATTTCCCAAAGCAGCTGAAACTAAGTTAAAATTAGTAATCATGAAAGCCCGGCAGCGTGTGCCTTCTGGCACATTCTGCAACTTTCAGCACAATCACACTTGCTATTAGTTGTGTTCTTGGTTACGTTCTACCTCAGAAGTCTAACGGAGCGTGGGACTGACGCTCCGACTGAGCGTGCGAGGTCATGTGCCGCGTACCAGGAGCATTTATTTGCTCTGGGGGTAAACCGACAGCGCTTTGAGTCGCCCTGAGGCGCCCTCCCCAAGATTGCTGACGATGAGCAAAGATCCTGACTTGGGGAACCTGTGACTGATGGGATTGGTAACCCAGCAAACTGTGAACCTCGTCGTTAGAAGGGTCTTCGTTTTTTTGCATGAAAAGTAATTTAATCATAGATTTTTTTCATCACGTTCCCAGCTACTTAGCATGAATTCGTACCAGACACACGGTTGGTCTCTGCTTGAGTTATGGGGCGGAGGAGGACCCAAAAACTCCTTTGACCAAGTCCTTTTGGTGTTTCTTTTGCCTTTAGGGTTATTTTCTTCCCCAGGAGGCCTATCCCCGAGCCCCTTTAGTTTATAGCTTAATGCATGTGGCCAGTAGCCAATTGGTTTTCAGTGTATTTAAAACCAAACTTGTGGGGCACCTGGGTGGCCCAGTGGTTTAAGCCTCTGTCTTCGGCTCAGGTCATGATCTCAGGGTCTTGGGATCGAGCCCCACATTGGGCTCTCCGCTCCACGGAAGCCTGCTTCCCCCTTTCTCTCCGCCTGGCTCTCTGCCTACTTCTGATTTCTCTCTGTCAAATAAATAAAGTCTTAAAAAAAAAACTTTAAAAAAAAAAAAAAACCAAACCTGTAACCTCACTGCGCCCTGCGGTCCGGAAACGGACGTCCTTGTCTCTGGAAGCTCCTTGCCTTCACTTTGGAAACGTTTTTGCCTTTGCCGTCGTTTCTGTGCCGTTCCCTCTGGCTGAAGGCGGAGGCGAATCCTGTGAGCGGTGGCTGCGCCTGAGTCATTTTGTTTTAACGATGGCACCTGGGAAGACGACGGCGGCGAGCCGGCCTCACGACGCCACAGAGCCCGTCCGCCGTTAGATCGCGAACGAACCCGTCACTGTGGTCTCAGCAAGCCAACTCTGAAAGGAAAAGAGAAAAAAAAAAAAAAAAAAAAAGAGCCCCACAGCGTGGAGACCTCACTCCGCACATTTGGTGCCCTCCCCCCCACCCCCCTGCCGCCAAAATAGCCTAAACTCTTGGCCGGTTCTCCCTGCAGGATTTGACCAGGTGGGTCAACTGGAAATCTCATTTAGAAAGCAAAACGAGCTCTCCAGAACGGCGGCTTTGTTTAATGAGGAGAACCCCCAAAGCCCCTTGGTCCTAATCCCCATTTTCTCTATATGGGGAATTGGGCTTGTTTTTTTTTTAATTTCCCCTCCTCCTCAGGAGGGTACTTACCATTTTTATTCACAGGAAGAAGAGCTCTCCCTCCCCCCCCCCCACCCGTGTTTGGGTATTTGACCCTCAGGGTAACATGATTTCCTAAACTGTCCTCACCTAAATGTTTTAATCCTCTGAAATAAGTTGCTCGTGTGTTTTTATCTTTGCAACAAGAACACCACGTGGAAATAATATTTGTAGAGCAGATGTGTGGGAACTATCCTGAGACATGCATAGCTGCTTCCCAGCAGCCTCAAGCTTTTCTCAAAACTCTGCAGCAATGCTTCCCCCCACAACCCCGCCACCCCAGAAGACATTACAACACCGGTGGCTGAGTGGCTAATTTGGGAGGTGGGTATGGGGATATCAGGCCCTGCACCTGCTCGCCCTGCTCGGGGGGGTCTGATGCTCTCCACTTACCCCCCCCCAGCCATTGTGGAGTCCTTTCAGGCCCCCTGGGTTATATGCCACCACTGGGCTGGGTCGCAGGTCTGCACCCTAGGAACTCGGCAGCGCAGAATGTGCCAGTGCAAAGCAGCCTGAAGAGCTTCCATGTGTGTGTACTGGTATGCATGGGGTTATTGTGGCTTCAGGTCTTGCTAATCGGGATAAAAATATTCCTTTCAGGTTTTGTGTTTTTTCCCAGCCAGATCACGCTCAGGAGCAATCCAAACGGTAAAATGCAGCGGAAACCGGTTTCCCTTTTTTTCCCACCCTCTTGGCATCAACAAGTTCTCCCTCTAAATGCCTGTTGGTCAAATCGCCTTAAACCAGTACAATAATGTTCGTAGGTGTGTGTGTGTGTGTGTGTGTGTGTGTGTGTGTGTATGTTGGTAGATGGGCTTTTAAAAATTATTTGGTGTTTTAAAGCACAGAAATCTAGAAAATGTTTCGTTAAGTTTTAGGTTAAATGTGAGAATGTTCTGGAATTTGTGGAGTTACAAAGATACCCAGTCCTAAGTATTTAAACCCAGCATTTTGAAACAATGGGTAGTAGACAGTGTTCCTTCTTGATTTAAGAAAAGTCTCTCTCTCTCTCCCCTCTCTTAATTGCAAAATGTCCGAAGTTCCTTTCAAAAAGTAAAAAAAAAAAAAAAAAAAAAAAACCGAAACCTCAGGGGATTACCTCACTAATGCCAGCAGGCATCTGTTTCTCCAGGAGGCCGGCCGATCGCTCTAGCTCGGTGCCATTTTCGGGAGGGAGTTCACTGGCAAATTTACTTTTCTTCTCCCCCCAGGCACCACCAAGTCTGAGGACCGCGCTGCGTTGCTGAAGAAATTCAACGAGCCCGGGTCGCAGTATTTCATCTTCCTGCTGAGCACCCGAGCGGGCGGCCTGGGCTTGAACCTGCAGGCAGCGGATACCGTGGTCATCTTTGACAGCGACTGGAATCCTCACCAGGTCTGTCTGTCTCTGAGGCGGGTGCCCCCGTGTCCCCTCTGGAGCTACAGGGGCCGAAAGACTAGCAGTGTCAAGAACAATTTCTAAAGGAGCCGTCGCTCCAGAGGGGAGACGGCCGTGCACATCAGGACGGCTGTTGGCTTGCCTCCCTCGGGGGCTAGGTAGTGAGACGTCGTCCACATGCCTTCGATGTGCCTTTGAAAAGCTCCAGTGTGGGGTCCAGAAATTCCGTTTCTGCTCCATTTTCAGCCCATCTCCTGGGATGGATGTTTGGTTACAGGATAAATCACAAAGGCTCTGAAGCAAGAGCAGCAACAACTCACATTTATTACACCCAACTCTGTGCCTGCCTCTTCATGGGCATTGGTTCATTCCGTTTTCCCAATCCTGTAAGGTTGTTGATGGCACTAAATGTACCTTTCCCGGCAAGGAAAGGAGTTTTCAGAAGCCTTAAGTTGCTGAGGGTCAAACAATTAGTATATTTATATACAATTAGTAGTTTTTCTTTTAGTCTGTGTGTTTTGTTTAAAATCGCCATCAAAGACTGTCCCATGGAGCATCTACTGTCGAGTTCTTTGAGCCAGGTCCAATATACGTGTCAATGTACTCCTTTTTAGAGGCTGCTTTGATGGTTGAAAACGCCCCAGAGAATGGGTCTCTTGTGGCTCTCCTGGGGTTGCCTCCGTGGCCTGCGGAGGTAGGGCACCTGCTCATGCGGAATCGGGTAGAACGATGTTCGTCGGGGTTTGATTCATTTTGGAGCACATGCGAATTCAAAACAGTCGACGGGAAAACCGCAGCTCTCCTGTAGGAATGGGAGGTGGCGTACATCAGTTTCACCTGGGCTGCGGCCTGAGCCTCAGTTTCCCCCACTGCAAACACGCCAAGCGGTTGTCTCACCGGGTCATGGTGCAGACTGGGACGAAAAGGCTTACGGGATCATTTGGAGCAGGGAACGGTCGTGGGATGCACAGAACGATGAGAGAGCTTTTTAAAAATGCATGCACACCTGCTTCCCATTCCCTGCCACCCCTTGCCCCATTTTGTACACACTTCCCAGACTTGTGGAGACATTCAAAAAGCTCCCCAGAGATTCTACGTCATTCCTCCCCTAGCTGAGGGCCACTGATTTCAGAGCCATGATTCTGAGCCTCTGGGAGGCCACGGCCACTGAACCCCTGCCGTGGCCCCCAGCCGTTCTCCGTGAACGCAGTAAAGAACATTTCTCTGCAAACGTCCGGACCTTGGAAAGGGTTCGGGAGCCACCAGTGCAGAGTATATTAGTTCCAAGTCTTTGGGAAATATTTTTATATTTTTTATATATTGCCATAGCCCACATCGCATTCCCCGGGCACAGGTGGAATCCTTATTCCTGTGGCAGACCTGCAGTTTTCCTGTTCACTGTTGGGGACTCAGCGTCCGTCCCGCAGTTCAAGAGTGGCTGCAGGCCCACGGGCGCCGAGGCTCGGCTGGGCATCTAGGGGAGGAATATGTGATTCTTCTCCTCCCCGGGGAGTTCAGGGTGGTTTATATCCCCCCCCCTACATCTGCCTAAATCTTTCCTGAAGGGGAAAAAAAAAAATACTAGCTTGTCTCTAGGTGATTGGGAGGTTCGCTGGATTTTGTCTTTGGAGGTAAATACATCTGTGGCTTCTCGGCTGACCACCTGCGTTGGCAGAGTGGATTCCAAGTGCCGGGGCATTCACTGCCTCTAGACATGCTGATCTACCAGGGAAAGGATGCTGGGCCGTCCGTGCCTGTCTCTCTTTCTCTCCCTCTGTCTCTTCCTCTGTCTTCCCTCTTCCTCCTTCTGTTTCTCCTTCCCTCTCTGTCTCTTTGACTCCCCCTGCCTCTCTCCCCCATCTCTCTCTCTCTCTCTCTCTCTCTCTTTCTCACACACACACACACACACACACACACCCCAGCTGACAATCCTTAACTACAGGGGGCATCTCCAGAACAATTCATTCACCTTTCTTTGTATTTGAACTAAAACTTAGGCAACAAAACACACAGGACCTCAGACTTCCCCTGGTCTAATTCACTACAAGTTCCCGGCCCATGGACCATATATTTCTCCAAATGCTTTTATCTGCCGTAGGTAGATTTCACTGGCACCTGATTTGGGGAACTGGGCTGAACATATTTTTCATGTCTTCACTTAAATGTGGCCATAAGTTTGGGCAGAACTTTTTTTTTTTTTTTTTCATTTTCAGAAGTCATTGATCTTTGAGTGGTATTGATTTTCCATATACAAGGTAAGGAACTAACTTTCATTAAGCAGCAAACTCCACTAGATGCTACAAGGCAGTTTGCAAATTTCGTACCTAGTTCTCGAAGTACCTTCCACGTAAGGAAACCAGTCAGTAGCAACTTGTCCGTGTCTGTCTGGGTGTGAATCTTGGGCTCTTTCTACCCTGTACCCCTGCATGAAGGTTGCATGGTCCCCAAGGTGAAAGTCGTGGAGCTCTTTGTACCATGTTGGTTTCAGCTTGCATTGTGGGGGGAAGGCATTTGTAGTAATTTTTTGTCACGTTGAATCAAAATTAAGGCATATTGACCAAATAGTGGTTCTGTTCGACAGAAGTTGACAGACTGAAGATGAGAGAGGCATATAAGTCGCTGGCTGGGGGCTCTTGTTAGAAGGAAAGTTTGAACGTCCGCATGTGGCATTAGCAGTAAAATCCTGCGGGATTACCGAGGCTCTCATTTTCCAAACTGTGGATTGGAACCGTGGGTTGGTGCCCTTACTATTGGCCCATGGAGCTGGGGTTGAGTTGTTCCGACTGTTACCCGGGAGGCCCTCTTCCCAGACTAGGTCCTTGTCTTCAGGTACACTCACACCTGCTAGGCGTGATGAAGCGTCTGATCCCTAAGACCTCAAAAGTATTGAAGAATCCTTCCAGTAACAGCACCACATACAATCCCTCCCCATTTTGACTTAGAGACTCAGAGGCTTACATTCCGTAAACTGCTTCAGCCTAGAAACACTAATTTTTGCTGCTTTCCAAATAGATAAATGGCTTTAGAGGCACAGCACACCACTGCCAGCCCCACAAAACAGCTGGCAGGGGCTCACGAACTTAAGACCCCCCACTTTGTAGATGCCCCAGGCCCTCTGCTTCCTTGCCTGTCACAGTCCTCTGTCACCTGGATCTCAATATTTTTGTGATTTATCAGCATCTTCTATGGTAGAAGTCAGCAAACTAAGACCTGGGGGCTTTCGTAAGACCAGTGAGCTCAGAATGGTTTTCCCCCGTTTTTAAGTAGAAAAATGTAAAATGGGGGAAAAAGAAGATGATGATGAGCTTTTTGGTGAGAACAGGTGCTGAGTGTTTGCTCTGGGCCCAGACAACCTAGAATATTTATTATTCATAGAAACTTAACTCTTGGGCCCGTTACAGAAACAGTTCCCTGACCCCTGTTCTAGAAGATAACCCAGAGTTGACAGCACACAACTCGCCATCTTGGTCACTGCCTCCCCGTGCTGGTGAGCGTGCGTTGAGAGAGATGATTGAACCAAGGTCTTATAAATGATGTGTAAGGCTCTGCCTCCTCCCCCCACCCCAACTTTGGATTTTACTTACCTGCCTCACTTTCTCCTCTTTGGAAAAACATCTGATCTGGATGCGTGCTGGCTGCGTTCAGGGGTCAGTCGTCTGATATTTGACATTATTCAGACATCTTCTGAGGAACAATTTTTGCCTCATTAGTCTTTCTTTTTTTAAGATTTTTATTTATTTGACAGAGACCACAAGTTGGTAGAGAGGCAGGCGGGGGGCGGGGGGGGAAGCAGGCTCCCTGCTGAGCAGAGAGCCCGATGCGGGGCTCGATCCCAGGACCCTGAGATCATGACCTGAGCCGAAGGTAGACACTTAAACCACGGAGCCACCCAGGTGCCCTGCCTCATTAGTCTTTTAATCATAGAGGTCCCTGCAGCAAAGATGGGGTATCTCCTGGGTGGACTTTGACCCGTTGTCACCTATGCCACATGCGTGACCAGGAAACTCACACGGTCCAGGGGATGAGCTTAGAGCTGTGGAGTATCAGCTCTGTGTAAAATCGGGATGCGGGATACAAGGGACAGACTTTTGGCCTAAAAATGTAAACAGGTCTAATGGGGGGACACGTGGAAATCACTCCTTAGCATGGGCGCAGAGACTGTCGCCTGGGCCAGAAGGAGTAACAGTGACAGACTGAGAAGGTTGTATTGTGCAGCATTAAAATCAGGTAACTTGGCCTCAGGTTTAGGGAAGGTTTTTATTGAAAGATTTCATTAAAACCTTTTTCTTCTTCTAAGAATAATATATGTTTAAAGCAGAAAAAAAAAAGTTAAACCATTTGAACATAAAAGGAGGAGAATGTAATAGTAACTCATTACTTGGGAATGTCAGTATCAATGGCATGTCCCCGCCTGCCTTTTCCTGGTCTGGGTCCTCATGTACCTACTCATATGTAACTTGTAGTTTTGACTTATCATAGCTCTGTGTCACTAGATTTCTAGTTGATTTTGTATGGTACTAGACAGTATATAGTATATGGTACTTAACATTACACAGACGAATTATTTTAACCAATCTGTTATTGTTGGTTTTTTATTTAATTCTGCTTTTTAAAAATTGTAAATAATACTTAACAGTGAGACGCATACCCTTGTAAATCTTGGTACACATCCATGATTATTCCCACAGGATACGTTGCTGGAAGTACAATTTCGGGAGTCAAGGACCATCCCCAGTTTTCACACCTTTGATACACACTGCCAGATTTCTGCCCCCCAAAATGTGACCCATTTAGTATTATACTGGCAATCCTCTTCATTCCTCAAACTGAAGATTGCGTCTCTGGTGGGTTTAGATGCCAGGAGATCTGTCCCCTGAGCAACCCCTGTATGTGCGGTGCGTGCGCACGCACGTGTGTGTGTGTGTGTGTGTGTGTGTGTGTGTGTAATTCATGACTGTTTTTAAAAATCTTCTTGAACACTTGATATCAGTGTCCATGATTTCTTGCAATTTAAGGTCACTTATCGGTAATACCAGAGTCCTAATTCTGATATCAAATGTATTGAGTTTTGTTGTTTAGCTGGGGACTAGGCCTGATGGTGAACGGAGCTCTGCGGAGCCCAGCTTCCCTCCGTCAGGCAGGAAGGAGCAATGAAAGCAGAATCTTCGATGCATGCGGGTGGTGACATAGCCCTCCCCCCCCGTCTGGGGCAGGCTCCGCTCACGGGCACGGGTGCCGCTCACGGCCTGTCCCTGTCCCGCACAGGATCTGCAAGCGCAGGACCGAGCTCACCGCATCGGTCAGCAGAACGAGGTCCGGGTGCTGAGGCTGTGCACCGTGAACAGCGTGGAGGAAAAGATTCTTGCCGCCGCCAAGTACAAGCTGAACGTGGATCAGAAAGTGATCCAGGCAGGCATGTTCGATCAGAAGTCCTCGAGCCACGAGCGGAGGGCGTTCCTGCAGGCCATCCTGGAGCACGAGGAGGAAAATGAGGTATTACAGAAAGCCGAGTGCATGAGATCCGACAGTGACTTTCTGTCTCGGGAGGATTAAGAATGACCTCTGTTCTTTAACGAATTTCCTGGGCTGGCGTTAATTAAAATGAATAAATTAGCTGCTATCTTCCATCCCAAGCCCAGAAAGCCTCTGAAAGTTATTCAAGCCAGGGCCTTGGGAAGCATCTCCTAGAGGGACCATGAGGCTCAGCCAGGACAGCCTTCTTCCCAGGTTTCTCCCCAGAGATGCAACCCAGGCGTGGGGCTGGATGGTGTTATAAATACTGCCCTCTGTAGGGCGCACGCAGAACTACAGGCCGGCCCCTAGGGCAGGAGGCTGGTGGGGACAAAACCAGCCTTTGAGACAAGACCCCTGGGGAGGAAGGGCCCCTCCTTGCCCTTTCTCTCTGCCACCCCCCCCCCCCCCCGGGCCCTCTGTTGTCTTTTGCCTTGCGATTAACCACCTCGGTATGCTTGTAGGACGAGCCCTCACAACCACCTTAACCTGTTTACTCCTATTTGAAAAGCATGACATTGACCTCCAATTCGGATTTTTCTGTAAAAGCCGATGAATGGCTGAGAAAATGACCAGTTTAAAAAAAAAAAAAAAGAAAGAAAGAAAGAAAAAGAAAAGTAAAGAACCTCTTTTTTTTTCTTTGGCAAAGTTGTTCAAAGAACACATTACTTATGTTTCTCTAAGGGGGGGAGTCTTCAAGTCATCACTTGTTTTTTGTTTGGTGTTTGTTTTTTTAGATTGCCAGTTTGGGCAATTTTTTTTTTTTTTTTAGATTTTATTTATTTATTAGAGAGAGAGAGAGCATAGCAGGAGGAAGGGCAGAGGAAGAGGGAGAAGCCGAGTCCTCGCTGAGCCAGGAGCCGAGCTGGGGCTCGATCCCAGGACCCCGGGATCATGACCTGAGCCGAAGGCAGATGCTTCACTGACTGAGCCACCAGGCGCCCCGCCAGTTTTATTAATTCCGTACTAAATTTTCAACCCAAATGGATTTGAAAGAGATTGAAAGACATAGTTCCAATGTAGTCTAGAAAACTGCGCAAAAGTGCCAGCACCCATCCTTATCACAGGGTTGTCTTGGGAAGGACACGTTTGGTTTGATGTCCCCATATTTGTAAACTGAAGAGCGGGTTGACCTTACAGTGACCAGCGGAGAACTCTTCTCATTGCATATATTAGATGCAGCTTGACTTTGCCTTCTGTAGGATATAGGTTTTTGAAATCTCCTATAAATTATAAGGCAAATTCTTTTAAAAGCCTCCCGTACTTTTTTTTTTCCTGAAACAGAGTCTTAAATATGAAGTAGATTTTGATATTTAAATGAATCCTGAAATAAAGTTTTCCACACACTGAAGAGCATTTTTCTAGGGTGCTTCTTCCTAACTTGTCTTCTGTATTGGATGAGCTATGTATGTGATTTCATTAAAATAATGAAAAGTAGGTGTGCACCTGCATTCCTACCTTGACACACATTTTTAAAGTTTTGATCTCGAATAGTTTACCACTCTGATTCTTGAAACTGAATATGTGATACAGGTTCGATTTCTTGAAATCAAGTATTTGGTACTAATTTAGAATCAGGTTTTTGGGTGATTGTGTTGTTGTTGTTATGGTTTACACACCTGGGAATGTACAAGAAAGGAGGACCTGCGATACATGCATTCCCAAAGCAGGTGTGGGCAGAGCTGACACTCAGCCCAAGGCCTCCATTGTGCTTTTGCTTCATTTGTTTTGTGGAGGCCTTGGGAAAACAGAAGCTGGCCTGGGTTAGATGGGGCGCAAGGTAGCCTGGAACTTTCTCTCCCTCCTAGGCTGCGGGGACATGTCAGTATCTCCCAGCCCTGGGGGCCGTTGGGGTGGGGAGCTGGAGTGGGATCCTTACGAGCAGTCTTGCTGGGGCTCCAAGCTCCTTCCAGGCTGTGAGTGTGTCAGACATGGTACCATTTTCTGGGTGGACTTCAGGATGTGAAGATGTTTGGGGACACTGACAGACCACAGTCAAGGCCTCTGGTACCAGATATTAAGGCCACTATCTGCCTGGTTGACAGGCCAGGAAGGACTAAGGTACAAAGAGTCCAGGAAAGGATTTCACCCGCCTCCAAGGCATTCCAGTCTCTAGGAAGATCAGGCCACTTTAAGAAGTCTTCTTGCCAGTTTACGAGAGAATCTTTTTTTTTTCCTTTTTTTAAGATTATATTTATTTATTCGACAGACAGAGATCACAAGTAAGCAGAGAGGCAGGCAGAGAGAGAGGAAGGGAAGCAGGCTCCCCACTGAGCAGAGAGCCTGATGCGGGGCTCGATCCCAGGACCCTGAGACCATGACCTGAACCGAAGGCAGGCGCCCCGTAAGAGAATCTTTTCATCCTAATCACAGGGAAGTCGGAGTCCTCTATTGTGTAGACAATAAGTGGACAGTATGTGATTCTGGGTATAGAGTGGGCAAAGCAGAGCACATTTTCACCAAAGGATCCATTAACCAGATTCTTTGTATGGTGAAGTATCAGCCCCCTGCCAGCTAGTCTTTGTCAGATGAAATAGAATATTGAGACAAATTGACTTTAATCAGTCTAGAGATGAACTAGCATAGAAAGCTTTTTAGAAGTAATTATTAGCTTGAATCATTAGAGTTTTGCGCTATGGAAATGCATTCATTTCTAACACAGCACATCAGACATTATCTTGGGAAGCGCCCGAGTTATCTCATTTAAGCCACTCGTACACTCACACTGTTTCTAGAACAAGGTCCCTCGTTGTGAATGTATAATTTGGGAAATTGGATGTTTGAAGTTCTGGGTTTTCCTCCTTCCTCGCCCTGCTAATACACTGAAATTCTCCATTCAATTTTTAACACGCTTAGCCAGCATATGATAAAAATAATTTTGGAAGGTAAGTTCTGCAGCTTCTGCCCAACTTTTAAAATCATGTTTTTCTTCAAGTATGGAAGTCATCACATTTCTAGGAAGCTGGAGAACTTGGTTTCTGAGGAATTTGCAGAGAGAGCATGTGCCTTGGTCTGACACAATATAAAAAGGAAATGTTAGCCCTTGTGTACCTGCTTTCTCTGCTTAATTTAATTTTTTTTAATTAAAGATAGTTTGTGGGGGGTTGTGATAGCTACATTCTGAATTGTCCCATCCACAGCTTTAACCATTAGCATAAGAATTCCCACTGAAAGACACTGATGATACGTATCTCAAAGGCTCTGCATTTGACCTGTGTAATTTTAAGGTCTTGCTCTGTGCCTAGTCACAAACTATCAGCTATTTGTGGGTTTTGTAAGGCTTCGAAAATCAGCACTTACATGAAGATTGAGATTAATAGAAGCAAAAGAATTTATGTTAGGCACTTTCCCCTGTGCATTTCCATACTTAAATGTTGCAACTTATCTTCAGAGTAAATGCCATACCCATTTTACAGATGAGGTCATTGAGGTGGGGAGACATTAAGTATCTTTGTTTTAAAAGTAACAGAATCCAGATCCATGCCCCCCAAGCCCCGGGTTTTTCGTCATTTCCCATGTTTTCTTTACAAACCGATTTTTCTCAGGGAAGATGGTTTGAATGCCTTGTGAAATAATGATGGCAAAGAACACACCCAGTGACACTGTCTTTGCTTTCTGGCTGTGGTCTGCAGGACAGACCCACGTGACTCCTTGGTCCCTTGCCCCACTTGTCCAAGCTCTTCCTTAAAGCCTGCTAAGTCCTTGTGTTCTTGACCCCAGGAAGAAGATGAAGTGCCCGACGATGAGACCCTGAACCAAATGATTGCTCGACGAGAAGAAGAATTTGATCTCTTTATGGTAATGTCATAGGAACTCATGCCCCTTTCTCTGTTGACCCGAGGTGTCCGGAGCCCACGGGCCCCGGCGGCATTTCGTTTGTGAAGCCTGTGACTTCCCTTCAGTTCAGAGGCTGCAAACTGGCTGGGTTTAGCCTGCAGACATATTTTGTTTGGCCCACGCAGGGTTTTTTTTTTTTTTTTAATTTCCAATTTGTTGCCAACATAAAAAGAATCCTGATTTCTGGCTTCTCTTGAAAAAGGAGAATAGGCAATACCAGGCCCACGTCTCTGTGTGGAAGCAGTTGGCCAGGGCTTAGTAGCAGCTGTGCCCTCTGGACAGGCCATGTGGTCCACAGCTTTGCCACAGATTCCCACCCGCGCCGCTCACCTGCTGCCCCCTTGCTGGCTCATTTCTAATTCCAAGCCAGCGTCTTCCGGGAAACCTGCCCGGCTTCTGTAGGTGGTCTGTAGCCATTCCCTTGCTGTCTCCCCACTGGGTCACAACAAACATGCCCCACGGCGACCCAACAACAGGGTCATGCCTCTTCCTAACAGTGACGGGAGCCTGCTGAAGGGAACAGGAACCTTCCAGAAGCATCTCAAGGTGCAGCTTTGATGTGTCACCTTTCAGTGAAAGAGTCAGTTGGATTTCACTGGTCCGGACAGGTAGACTAGAACCTCGACATTTGAGGGTTTAACATCCACAGTTTCAACCTCGATGGTCCACGCTGCGTAGGTAGTCATGGGTAATTTGCGGAAATCTGCATTCGATTTGTGTGCATGGCCTGCCGCAAGGTCAGGACGTGCGGAAGCAAGTCCCTTTGGCAAGCGAAGGAGGCCGGAGGAGGGATGTTTTATTCCATTCTCAGGGCACGTGGGTAACTATCTCTGCTTCCCCGGCGCTCAGAACAGCTCGCGGCACGTAGCGCTTGCTTAACAAATACCGACTGAATGAATGGCGGCCTTTGCAAAATGTAGGGCCTTGAGACAATGTCCGTGTGGATCAGGACATAGACAAGGTGCCAGGCCCCTCCACTACCGTCAGTCACGCGTCTCTTCCTGACATTTAGTTTGATGGCCGAATGAGAGGATGAATGTGAGCTGTAACGGGGAGCTTCCCGGCCCCCGTCTGAGTGCCCTCAGGTGTCAGACACGCAGTTTGCAGGAGTGAGGCGAGTGGAGGGGTAGGGGAGGGGGTGGCGGTGGTAACCTGGAGCTGCTCTGTCTGAGGGCGACAGGGCCCCAAGCCCCACGGAGCCGGGAACTCCAGATTGCCAAGAGAAGCTGGAAATCTAGGTTTTTCGTGTGATTGCTGGATTTCAAAATGTTTGCGGCTAAATTCAGTTTTTTATTATGATCTAATACTGCGTGCCAAACAAAACGGGACCCTGGGCCAGATATGACCCACAGGATTTGCGTTCTCTGTTTTCTTGTGCAGACAGTCCGAGAAGGGAGTTCTAGCTGTGTGGAGGCTTACTTTTTTTTCTTTTTGGGGGGGGGGGGATTTTGTAATTTTTGTCTAGGGAACAGTCATTGTGTCCACACATAACGATTCAAGATAAAAAGACACTTAATTCTCTCTGAGGGAAGTTTTAGGTCGCCCTGGGACTGATTCCCACCCTGGAATGTGTTCTTTCCTCCCCTACCCCCATGCACCGCCCTCCCCGGGTTGGGCCATTTTATATCAAAATGATGCAACAGGATCATATAACAGCAGGGTCCATGTAGGGTGTTCCTAAAACCAAACTTTCTTTTTTTTTTTTTTTTGAGATTTTATTTATTTATTTGACAGACAGAGATCACAAGTAGGCAGAGAGGCAGGCAGAGAGAGAGGGGAAGGGAAGCAGGCTCCCCGCTGAGCAGAGAGCCTGATGCGGGACTCGATCCCAGGACCCTGAGATCATGACCTGAGCCGAAAGCAAAGGCTTAACCCACTGAGCCACCCAGGCGCCCATAAAACTGAAATTTATTAACTTAAACTGTTGGTCCCTCCCTTTATAGCCTGTTCTCTACTGAGGGACGTTAGCGATCCACAGAGGAAGCAAACATTTTTTTTCTATCCTTGAGGAACTTATTAAAACGTGAATTCCTGGGGAACACAGGGGCAAGAGGCCCTTAGCTTCCCTGGCTGGTCACTGACTGGCAGTAATTCAGCACGGCCCACAGCCTCGGATACTCTTGAGGTCCAGGAACGGGCCTCACTGTGTGTCATTACACAAATCCGAGCAGGCCCAGAGATGGAGATTTCCATCAGTAGCCCCAGAGGGAGGGGAAGAGAGGACTTCTCTTCTCTGACTTTTGGGCTGGGTATTTGCAGAAATCAAAAGCCTCGGGGTGGAGTGGGGGGGAAGAAATTGAATGTCTGGCCAAGGCCCAGCCGTCTTTTAATTTGGGAGTATTTTATCATGCAAAGAACAGGCTTAGAACGATGAACCTGGCGAGGGAGCACTTTTTGGTCGGCATTTCAGTTTGGGGGCATGTTCTGCTTTTTCTCAATGGTTGACTTTTCATTTTTGGATTATACAAATTTGGGGTTGGGTTTGGTGGTGTGTTTTCTTTTAGTCTAAGCAGTGGCCGCCTTGGACCAGTTTCCTGTGCATTAGCACCTCCACCAGGGGGCAGGAAATCAAATCTGAATCCTTGCCAGCTGCTCTGATGAAGTTCAGTGAGACAAGAATGGAATGTGTGCTAGATTCGGATTTCATATATTTCACCTTTTTATCCCTTATTATTAAAAAAAAAAAGTTCTCTGTAAAATTTAATATAAGCTTATGATTTGGTTTATCATAGACTTGGTAGTTAAATAACACTCATCAAGCAGACAGTCTCTTTAAAATAAAACCTTTCTTTTGAATAGTTTTCTCATTTCCTTCTAAAAATGGGACTTCAGAAACAGAGATCTTTCATGCCGGTTCCCTATGAATTTTACCTGAAAAGATCTTTGATACACCAAGGTACAAATAGGAGACATTTTGGTAACATACAAGCATGAAACTTTATAAACTGTTATGTTCCCTACAAAGGCAAGAAGTACTTTTTAAAAATAACTGTACTTGTTAACACAACATTTATTTAATCAGGTCTTAAGACAAATATATTCATGTCGTACCTGAGTCGTAAATTAGACATCCTTGCATGTCACCTTCAGATCTCGTTCTGGTCTTCTGCAAGTAGAAAACCCTGCGGAGAGATGCAGCCATCAGAACTTGAAGCTTATTGAAAAATAGTGCATCAAGCCCTTTCTAAAAGGAGAAAAAAAAAAAAGGAAGTGCAATTTGCTTTTTATATCCAATTTTATATATCAATTCACTTTTTATTTTTTATACCAATTTGTTTTTATTTCTATGTCAGAAAAGATTATGTTCCCAATTGTGGACAAAGGCATGGTGTAAGTCATTTCTAACAGCTCTTGGTTTAGGTAATGGTGGTGGTCAAACCAAAAACCAAAGTGTCATCTCAGTAGAATGCATTTAACCAAAAAATGTGTGTTTTGGTTTTTTTTTTTCTTATTAGCAGTCTAAAGTAGCGTCAGGAGGGCACGTGGAGAGGTCCCTCTCCAGGCTGCGTCGCCAGTAAGGCGTGCGCTGTGCTACCAGTGCAAGTTTGGTGGATCCCATATCTGATACCGGAGCATTAGGAGTCAGGATTAAGAACAGCCTGTCCAGCTAACTATAGCACATGACAGAACGGGACGGCCACATTTATCAACCAATGGGGCTCCCCCATGCTGCAGGCCGGCCCCATCTTGGGAATATAATGATTTCCAAAAAAAAAAAGTCGAAGCGCCGTTTAAGGGACTTTGAACTTGCATTTTTTATGTGGATCCTAGAGGTCAAGTTTGGATTTGAATAGAAATGTCATTGACCTTCGGTTGCGGGTTTTAACTCTTACGGAAAAGTTATGTTGAATCCTTGTCTCAATACGGTAGAACCGAAGGAGGAAAGGGGAAAGGTAAATCATTTAACGGTTAATGGTCTATTCGATTGTAGCAACAGTACATCTAGCTAGCAGCCTCTCTATCTATCTAACTATCTAGCTGTCTATATACTTATATAACTAACGTATGCAGCCGTCCAGTGGAGGTTTTATTTGCTTTTTGAAGCTAGCAGATTGTTTAATTACAGGTTAAAGCCAAGTATGTGGCACTTAACTCTCTTACAAGTGCACTGGATTTTTTAAAAGCAAGCAAGAGGTGGGGACACAGGCATTTGGGAGCCTAGGAAAATATACGAAAGAGAGACACTTCCCTGATGACCTGAGCGGCTGAGATGAGCTCGACCTTCTTCTCTGGTGCTGTGGTATTTTCGTAAGAGCTCAACTTTTTAAAAGCTCGGGCTGAAGGACATCCCTCTCGCGGAGCCCACAGTGCACCAAAAATTCAATACCTTCGTGGCTGAATGACTAATCAAGCCTTTAACGTGCCCACATGTCCCAGGCCAAGGGTCGCCCCTCAGTTGTTTAATTAAAAGCATGAGCCCTGTTGAGAAGAGGGGAGTTTTCTTCCTGGAGTTTTTCTTTCCTGGGCTTTCAGAGCACTTGGATGCCAGGGTAGCAGTGAGTTATTTTAAATACATCCCCAGCCGGACTTTCCTCCCTACGCCTTAAAGCGGGAGCTTTGTGCACACGCAGACGTAGTTGAGAAATTTTTAAAGAGTGTCTTCTAGAGGCATGAACTTCGAAGATGGGGTCCAGAGGGAGGGAGATTGTTACCTTGCAGAATCTCCGTGGGCCCAGGGCGCTCGAGGAATGAGCTAGAACATGTCGGTCAGGATCTAGAGACTTTATGGGAAAAGCAGAGAGGGACCCCGAAACCACAGGAGGGGACCCGGGGACGTTTCGTGTGCCGTGAGGTGTCGGCCGTGTGCCGAGTCCCCGTTCCCACCGGTGACACTGTCGTTCCTGCCTCCAGCGTATGGACATGGACCGGCGGAGGGAGGATGCTCGGAACCCGAAGCGGAAGCCGCGCCTCATGGAGGAGGACGAGCTGCCCTCCTGGATTATTAAGGACGACGCCGAAGTAGAGCGGCTCACGTGTGAGGAGGAGGAGGAGAAGATATTCGGGAGGGGGTCTCGCCAGCGCCGGGACGTGGACTACAGCGACGCCCTCACCGAGAAGCAGTGGCTGAGGGTAGGTGTGGCTGCTTTTCGCTGGCCTGGCCTGGCCTGGCGGGCGCTCCTGTGGGCTCGAGCCGTCGGAGCCCGGGGACGCGTGTCCAGGGACAGCAGAAGCGGCTCCTGAACAGGGGAAGGTCGTTGGACGGTGCCGGTGGCCTCGTTGTGTTTCAAGGCAGGGCCTTGGAGAATAATGAGGAATGTCGCGGGAGAGCAGAACTGGCCACTGGCAACAGTGAGGCCCGCTCACGCTTCATGACCCCTCGCTTGCCCCGGCCTCAGGGTCGGATTTAGGATCAGAACGCGAAAGGGGGTCCGAGAGATCTTTTTAATTGTTCCCCCTCAATGTCCTGGTCTTGACTCGGAGTTTTACTTTTCCAAGGCCTACGGAGAGAGTTTGGAGACAGTGTGGTTTCTAGCTGCGTGGTTCCTTCCTTGACCCAAGAAATTAGAGCTGGAAGGTGTCTTTGTAGGGTCTTAGTTTTAGGGACAAAGCAGTTATGGCCCAGAGAGGTTCAGTGACGACACGGGGACGCACAGCTGGCTAGGAACAAGAATTTGCGAGTGCTGACGCATTCGCGTGCTCAGTTTTGGCTCATCCGGTCTGCCCATGGCAAGCACAGACGGGGGTCACTGAAGTTTGGGAATGTTATTCTGCAGTTTGGGGGTACACCCCCCCTTTGGAAAATGTTGAGTTCTCATTTTGACTGGGGAAATGAAATCTCAGAGTGTGGCCTGGGGAGCGGAGGCATCTCTCGGTGGCCCTAGGAGTGACGTGTGTGCATGCCGTGGCCGGTGCGACTCTCGCATTTGAAGGTTTTGCCCCACTTTTCCTCGCTGGGAGCAGACTTAGGACCTGTGTTGACAGCAGTCTGGGACCCTCGTCCCAGGCAGGACCGGTAAAGGCGCTCTGGAGATAGCTCCATCGGGTTGAAAACCAAACAAAACAGAAGCTGTTGTGAGGAGTTCATTTTATGGAAGGGGAATGCCGTTCTGAGCTTTGCGACACGTGGCTTTAGGTCCCAGGACACAGGTGGGTAGGCGGGTAGAAAGGCAGGGGACGTGTTTCGAGATTGGTTATCCAAGGCCGACAGGTCTGGGCACCACTTGAGATGTGATGTACTGCGCTTGCTGTATGATGAGAGAGACGTGACCTGAATTTTGAAAAGCCTGAAAAAAAGAAAGAGACGAAGAAAGCATCGCTCATATTTACGGCTGAACAATGGCATGCGAAATGCGGCTTCCTACGTGTGACTGTCTGACTGTCCTGTCCACACATCCCCGTGGCCCCAGAATGTGTTTTGTGGGATCCTTTTGTTTCCCTATTGTGAGGTTGTCGCGGTATCGTTAAGATTCGTTCTGTAATGGGAAGAGTTTGGTGTTTGTTTAATAATCATTTCCGAGCTCAGGAAAATTCTCCTCCTTTCTCTTTTATTCAAGCGATCAACTGAGTACCTGGAGTCCCATTATGACAGACGAGACAGCCCTCCAGGCCAACACGGAAAGTCGGTCTTTACACACAGAATCTACAGATGTTACAAACAACATTACCTTATCTTTTAGGCAAGAATGTAGCTGAACTCACCCATTTTAAAATACTCTTTGGGCAACACTCTTAAGGAATAGAACATGGATCTTAGGGTTGCCTGGGTGGCTCAGTCGGTGAAGCGTCTGCCTTCGGCTCAGGTCATGATCCCAGGGTCCTGGGATCAAGCCCTGCATCAGGCTCCCTGCTTAGCAGGAAGCCTGCTTCTCCCTCCTTCATGCCCGACGCTTGTGTTCCCCCTCTCTTACTGTGTCTCTGTCTGTCAGATAAATAAATAAAATCTTAAAAAAAAAGAAAAAGAAAAAAGAAAAATAACGTGGATCTTAGAAAGTTTTCAAGTGTAGAATGCCTCGTTCGCTCTCTGTTTCCTTCGGTGTCTATGACTAGTGAACAGCACAGTGCCCGGCACATGGTAGGGACCCAAGGAATGTTGGCAAAATGAAATTGTAACTTTTAAGAGGAAAGTGGACATTGACTCGTTTACCATAATGTTAGAATAGCATTTCCCTTTTCTGGTGGTCCGGTAGACCTTCTTTGACTTCTAACATACACATCTAAAAACAGAAAACTGGTTTGTTTTTCAAAATGACACCGTGAAATTCATGTTTATAATATGGTATAATATATAATGTACATTATAATTTATATAAGTTATATTTTATATATTATATTATATTATGTCATACTCATGCTGAGCTGTCTTGTGAGATACGAAGTCAACCAGGAAAGACAGAAGTGTGCTCAGCACAGCTCTGTTGTAATCCATCTTTTTTGTGATCCGTTCTTTTGCAAACCGTCTGTCAGTATTTGGAAGGAACCGGTAACTCGCTGTCAGCTGCGACCCACAGTCCAGGAAGCTCGGCCCATGGCCTGAGCATTCAAAATAGATGCTTTACTGTCATTTGTTTTCTCATTCACCAGCTGCAGTCCTGTTCGATATCAGCCTAGCAAGCTTTTTTTTATAATAACATTATATTCAAGGGGTTTTCACAAGCCCAGACGCGAAGAGATGTTCCCTCCTGGCGGATGAGTGAGCGCGCTGAATGGACCCGGCCGACCCAGCCTTGAAAGGGAATATGGCAGAGACTGTTGTGGAAGAAATGCTGAGATGGGGCTAAAATAATTCTTCTTTCTCCTGGCAATGTTGTACAAAGCCTGCTTGGCAGAGGCCTCGGAGATGCGGGGACTCGCAGAGCTGGACCGCGGCCGAGCGGAGCAGCTCCCCGCCCCGGGCTCACACCACGGTCTCCGCAGCCCCGGTGCCAGGAGACGGGCCGTCCCTCAAGGAAACGCTCTGCCTTTTTGCCCACGTTCGGTGTGGGAGGCCCTTCCCCACCCTTTTCCTTCTGCTGAGCCTTTCTCATCCTTCAAGGCCCAGCTCCACCTCCACCTCACCGGTGGCGCCCTCACAAACCGTCCTGGAACGTTCTCTGAGCCCTCCCGTGTCCGTGCTCGTTCTTGGGGCCCAGCTCACAACCACAGCCCAGCTTCCTGGCGTTCTTGGTAGTTGCCCCCACGCCCGCTCTCCTCGTAGTGGGCGAGGTGGATCTGGTTGGAACTTAGGAATTTTGTGTGCAAAAAGTATGCGCCCACTGATTGCCACATTGAATTAGCAGCAGATTGAGGTGGAAGAGTGCGGCCTAGACTAACGCTCACGGTGGCAACGGCCGGACCTACACGTGTCCTACTCATGGGCCTATCGGAAAAAAACCAGTAGAAATTTCTTCCTCACATCAAAGCCCAAGGTGGGTGTTTCTGGTTGGTGATGGCCGGGGCTCTCCATGCGGCCATTCAAGAGCCCGGGCTGAGGGAGCTTCCGCGGGCTTCTTCGTCTGCACCCCAGCAAGCGGGAAGTGGGGAGAACAGCACAGAGTGGCGGGCGTGGAGCTCGGATGGGCCGGGCCTGCCACGGCTCCGTACCCCCTCCGCTCATGTTCCACGGGCTGTGGCTCGGCCATGAGGCCCCACACCGGCCATAAAGGAGACCGGGAAGTGGGGTCTGGCCGCCAGCCCAGGAGAAGACGACTCTGGTGACTAGCTGCCCGTCTCTGCCTCATGAACGCTTAGGTTAAATTTAAGTGATGTGGCCACTTTCTTTGAATATTGTATTATGGTTTTATCACAAACAGGTTTTATTTTATAATCCTATTATGCTAAAAATTCCCACAGTGACCTTTAGACAATCTGTTTAGTTGGAAGACTTTGAAATTTTTCTGTATTCATAATGTTGTTTTAAATGAGAAGGATCACAATTTCAAACAGCTCAATTTAAAAAAAAAAAAAAAGGTTTTTTTAAAGTTATCCTGAAATCCCTGTTTTCCATGGAGGGAAACTTAGCCAATTTCAAGTTAATTGGGTAATCTTTTGGGGGGAATCAGGTCAACGTTCATGAGTCCCAGGGGCTCTTGCCCTCCTCTCCTGGGGGCCACTGTCCCGGCTTCCTTCCCAGGTGGCATCTGGATAACGGTGGAAGCTGGTGTTTCCTGGTGGCCTGGGGGACCGGGAGCCCTGGTTCTCCCGTTGTCCTGTGGGTCTCTGCTGGGCTCCGCACAGGCCTACCCGTCTGTCCCATCCCTGGAGGTCTCGACGGGTGTCTGGTCCCATCTCGTTCCCTGGGAGATGTCCATGATTTGAGCTCTTCAGGTCTGGGGGCCGGGCTCCATCTCCGGTTGGCAGCTTTCTGGCCGTCGGAAGTCTCATGAAGACCCCCAAACCCCTGGTGCTGTCCTCGTGCTCCCAGCTCTTTTGTGCCCTGCTTGAGACTCCGCAAAGTCTTGGCTGCTTTCTGCACACCGCGCTAGACCGTGCAAGAGAGTCCAGCCCTGTTTCTCAGCGAGGGCAGTCACCACCAGGGGGTTGTCAAGACTGAAGTTTCTAGAATCTGATGGCTGGGTGGGTGAGGAAGGTTTGTTGTTGTTGTTTTGAGTTGGTTTTTTTTTTTTTTTTTAAGATTTTATATATATATTTATTAGAGAGAGAGAGAACATGGGGAGGGGTGGGGCAGAAGGAGAGGGAAACTCCTCATTGAGCTGGGAGCCCGATGCAGGCCTCATGGGACTCGATCCCAGGACTCCAGGATCATGATCTGAGCCAAAGGCAGATGCTTAACCCACTGAGCCACCCAGGCGCCCCAGTGAGAAAGCTTTTGAACACAAGCAAGATGAAAATGTTTAGCTTTTGCACATTGTATCTGCCCATATGAACATATCGTAAGGGACCATCCCAGAGCCTTACAAGGAGCATGTGAGGTAAGAGTCCTGAGGTTTGCATGTTATTAGCTTCACAGAATACCTATCTCTGGGTACCTTTAGGGTCTCATTCCTTTTGCTCCTTGCACCCAACCCTTTAAACACACCACTTTTGGACCCTCACGGGCAAGGCTTCCATTTCAACCCAACCTGGCTCACTACCCAGAGTTGGCACAGACGCCACAAGTTAACGGGCTCGGGCCCCAACAAGGCCATGCTTATTCCCCCCACCCGCTGCACTCTGGGGACCCCCCAGGCTACCTCCACTACCCGACTGACTGGCTGTTAAGTGCAGGGGTTCTCAGGAGCCCTTCAGGTTCAGTAATTTGCTGTGATGACGAATGGAACTCAGAAAAGCACTACTTGTGGCCACAGTTTTCTGACAGACCCAAGTCCGCACCAGCCAGTGAAGACAGGCATAGGTAGGGTGAGGTATCAGAAGCAGACAAAGATCCTCTCCTGGCACATCAGTGAGTCTCCCCGAGCAGGAAGCTCCACTGACCTTCAGTGGCCAGGTTTTTACCCAGGGCTCTTCCTATGTAGGCACAAATGATGAAAATCATTTGCTGGGGAAAAATAAATAAAATAAAATGAAATAAAATAAAATCATCAGCTGGGTAATTAGACGCCCCCCCCCGCCCCCGCCTCCGCCATCCCAGGTCCGCCTGGCTCCACAGCCCAACCATGTCATCAAGCAGTTGGTCCTCCTGGTGACAGCCCCCATCCTGAAGCCCTCTGGGGGGCCCTCTCTGGTCACCTCATTAGCATAACAGAGACACCACTGCCACTCCGGAAATTCCAAGGGCTTTAGGAGCTCCATGCCAGCACCCCAGGACAAAGGACAAATTCTTGATGATACAACAGGTGCCAATACCCTGGAGCCTGACCTCTTACCTCCCTCCCTCCTCACTCCCAACACAGAAGGCCCCCTGCCCTGCCTTCCTGTGACATATGCTGAGCAACTTCCCCTACACAACCTGGCCCAGCCAGAGGGGCCAACCCAGTGGCTTCCAGGGGTTCTCAGGATCCCTGTCCCCCAGGCACTAATGTCGATCCCAAAGAGGCTTTGCAACTGAGGAGACGCCTCTCCCTCCACAAATCCTGATTTAGCCTGCTGTCTGATGGTGGGCTGCTCACAAATCCGTTTTTGGAAGGTGCTGGTCTCATTCGTTTTTTTCTTTTTTTTTTTTCCTCTTGCATACCAACTTTATCCTAATCCTTCTGAAGGCAGTGGGTGGCTCCCCTGAACGGAGGATGGCGCCTTTAGAAAGCGTAAAAGAGAATATGAACGCGGTTTTAAAAATAGAGTCTCCATCAGCATTTCAGAGCTTTTCCCATGGTGGACCCAAGGCGATTACCGGGCTGCACCGCGGGCTGTGTGTGTGTGTGTGTGTGTGTGTGTGTGTGCTGGCGTGCGCATACACAATAGTTGGCTCATGTTGATAATTTCTTGGAAAAATATCTCTGTGTCTCCGTGTGAGAGCAGGCGTGCCATCAGCCTGAATTGGCAGACATCTGATGAGCCCAGGGGGACAGGTTTTTCGGTTTAGCTCCAGCCATGCGCGCTATCTGTGATGTCTCCAGTATTGTCGTCGTTATCGGGGGCAGGGGCTCCATAAAATCGGCGGGGGGACGTGGATTACAAAGCTAAAATCTGAGCCGAGGGTGCATCCTGGAGTCTTTGCTTTTTCTCTTCTTCCTGTTCCTTTGGTCCTTCTGCCAACTTCAGAATCCTTCCCTCCCTTAAAACATTTAGTGACACCCCAGAATGTTTTTAATTGCCAAGTGAGTGATTTGTACCCTACAGCACTGGAAGATAATTGGAATGCAAACCAAATTATGTGCTCTGTGTAATATTTAATTACCAGCCGGACAGAAGGAACGAACTTTGAAGAGTACGCTTTTGTATCGCAATGGATATGCGCGTCTCGAAACAGTAATTTGGCAGGTCCTTCTTACTCGCTGGTGCCTCTCTGTGTGGTCCTCCTGGATGAGGAGGAGGATGCTTTTTTAGGTATCCTGTAGAAGCTCCCAGTGTTGAAGGAAGTTATCTCTGTGTCTGCAGTGCCCTGTTGTTGCAGTTGGGCCCCAACCCAAGTTACAAGCAAGAGTGGGATAAGACTCGCTTCCTCCCATCTTCCAATCTAGGGATAGATGCAGCTGGTTTGCGACGATTTGGGATTTCGAGATGGCAGCCCAGCGAGGAAGGGCAGCCCAGAGAGGAAGGGCAGCCCAGAGAATGCCCTCTTTGTCCAGCCAAGTCATAGCCCAAGCGCCCCATGATTTCTGTGCCAGAGTACGGACCTCTCCTGGTCCTGTCTTCTGACCACTCAGAGGATTTGGGGGGATTCTCCTTCCCACAGCTTGAAGTGGGGGAAACAGTAAGAGTCTTAAACCATACAGTAGTGGGAGTAATCAGTGAGTAAAATGCAACACTTCTCAAGGAAATTTACCTGGGAGGTGTCTTAAAAAGCTACCTAACACCAGGGTGCCGAAAACAGGGTAAGATCCCCTGGCTGGCTTTCCATCACCAGCGGCCCGTGTCAAAAACTATCGGGGAGAGGCAGAGAAATCCAAGAACTGGAAAAAGTACCAAGAAAGTTTAAAGAAGTTGGAATTTCAAGCACAGTATTTGAAATTCTGTTGACATACACAAGGAGAAAGAGCGAACTGTCTTGCCACCCATCGGAAGAGGATTTTTCCTCTCGAGAGAAATTTCTAGAAATCTCTGAAACTGTGTAGTGTCTCCTGTGTTTGGTCTGGATTCAGTACAATCCAACCTGAAATCAGAGACGGGGGCTGGAGACTCCTCACTGTAATCCCAGTTGAGAGCACCTGTGATTCTGGGAAATGTCCCTTTTCTCCTAAAATATCTTAGGCTGACCAGACTTTATGTGTGCTTGTTTTTGTTTTTTTGGGGATTCTTTATCAAAAGTATAATGTGCAGAATGCTTTTAACATTTTGTTGCTTTTGTTTTGTCGCTTTAAATAATCTTTCTTTGCTTTTCCTGTAAGACATAAACACGGGTTTTTTTGTTTTTATTTTTTTGTTGTTTTGTTTGTTTTTTAATCAAATGGCATTTTCCAGCTTTTAAAATTGGGTCATCTGATATACCGGGGCAAAATTTCTAGCAAGCTGCATTTCCGTTTTTATACACAAGGGAGAGCTAAGGACCTAGAAAATAGATTTGGATTTTGCCAAATTCCTGTTCTTTGTACTTTAGGAAGGAAGTACTGAAATGACTAGTGGCAAGCGTTTGAGTTGCGTGAGGAAATGCTTGACACTAGTAAACGAATTTTGGTAACTTTTCTACAGTTTTTATTTTATGCTCAAATCCAAATCCCGGCTAGATTGTTTTCACAGCCCTTGGAGCTTAATGTGCTCCCTTTTGTCAGAATCCAGTAGGGTAAGTTCGGTAGAAGAGATAGTCCTCCGAGGGCCAACTAAACTAAATACTAAAGGTTGAGAAGCAGGAGAGACTTGTTTTGCTCAGTTTTTGAAACTGTGATGCTTGGAATTTCTGGTTTCAAGTTCTATCCTTTGAAATAGGGATTCAGCTCAGAAACGTAACTCAGTCATGGAAAGGAACCATGGGAAATTGGATCGGGCTTACAGATATTTACAAGTTCGCCTTATCTTTATGCGGAGCCAACTCCTGCGGAGAAATTGATGGTTTCAGAAATATGTCTGCTTTTTTTGAAATCAAGATTTAGTTCCTGTCCTGTAGTTTTTTTTTTTTTTTTTTACTTTTGTTTTCTTTAATCAGTAAGGCTGCAGGACGAAAATCTTTTGTTTATCCTTAGCAGATAAAAAGTATATATACTTACGGCATATGATGTGACGTTATGATACAGGTACACATTCTGCAATGAGGTCGTTCATGGTGGAGGTGGGGAAAGGTGCTGGTCGGGAAGTTAGAGGCAAGGCAGGATGATTTTACCACCCCTGTGTCCACATCTGGGCGGGTGTCACAACTGGGACTTTGGTGATCCTGTACCTGGATAGCTTAGGATCATGGTCCAAGACGGAAGTCTTGGAATCTGATGACCCAGGGTTCACATCCCAGCTCTGTCTAATTATAATTAGCCTGCGAGTCTGGGTGCTAAGTATAACTTGTAGCTTTTGCCATAAAATGGGGGAGGCGGGGGACAATAGCATGTACTTGGTAGAGTTTTCTGAGGTTTAAATGTCTTGACGCTTAACCTGGCTCACATAAGAAGGGTTCCAAAAACAAACTGCCTATCACAAAAAAAAGAATTAAATTATGTCAGAATAAACCTTATAAGAAATAGTAAAAGAGGAAAAAAAAAAAAAAACCCAAACCATTTCCATTGTCTTGTCCATATGTCTTGAATATAGGGTTTGGGGCGACCGGGGAAAGGGGAAGTTAAAGAGGTTCCTCTCCCCGCTCAATAATGGACTTAAAGAGGAGGAGATGTGAGCTTCCTGAATAGGTGGCGGGTGGGCCTCTTCTCCTCAAGCCCCCGCAAGCTCTGCACACTCAGCTGTGAGCTCTCTGTCCTGCGGGGTTTTCTACTTAACCCTCCATGTCTGCAGAAGAGCAGGGGACCATCTGTCGGGAACAGGGCCGTGGGTCCTGGCCCTGCCACCTGCTGAGGAGGGGACCCTGGGCCTCCTGTGTTGAGTGAGCTGTATTACCTTGGACTCGCAGGGTCCCTTCCACAACCTCTAAAACCATGTGAAGCTGCTTGGACTTTCACTTTGTGCTCTGGTTTTAGGAATGATCACCCTCTGGTTGGGTGATGGACATTGGTGAGAGTATGCGCTATGGTGAGTGCTGTGAAGTGTGTAAGCCTGATGATCCACAGACCTGTACCCTGGGGCTAATAATACATATGTTAACAAAAATAATTAAAAAAAAAAATGACCCCCCTCTGCTTTCCTACTGGCAGGGCCGTGCACAGAGGCTGCTTAAAAGCAGATTCAACGTGACACCCATTTCTCCAACATGGAGGAGGCTGAGCCTCTAGTCCATGCCCAGACCAGGAAATAAGGTGTTAATTGTCAAGTCTCCGTTCCTTACCGGCAGAGCGGTGCCCGCCTTATTAGTGCAATTAAGAGCCAGATTGGAGAGACGCTATTAGAGATAATAGTGCACACTTAGCCACCTTAAAGAGCTTGTCGAGAGCCGGTCTCCAAGTGTACACAGATGGGAATTAATAGAGATTAAAATAGATTGTGAGATGCTCTGACTTGTACAGCTTGAACTGTTCAAGACACGAGCAGCGTTCAAGCGATGGAGATCCTACTTTGTTAGGGTTAGTGTCCTGCTTCTGGGGACCCTGCTTAGGATTTTCCCCTCCCCCACAGGAGGGAGGGGTAGCTCCCCCCATGCCCTCCATAAGAGGAAGGCAAGTTCACCTGCTTGGGAGATCCAAGCCTCTGATGGCCGCCCCTGTGCCCCTGGCCCCCACTGGAGGAGAACTACAGCACGTCCCGTACCTTTGAGTAAAGAAAAGGCGATGCAGGTTGTTAGGTGCTGAGGTCTGTGGAATGTGTTGATTCCTGGCTTTGTAGGATGGCTTTTCCTCTTAGTTCACGGCCATTCCGTGGCTACCCTGAGAGGTCAGAGGGTCTACCTGCCAAAGCAGACACCAGCTCCCTGTCACGCCCTACCCACTACGCCCCCTCCTCTTCCCAGCCATGCCCCCATCCACGCCCCCTACCCCTCCATATCCCCCCCTCGCCACGGCCTCCTATTGCAAGTGCAGTTAAGCCCAAACACTTTAGGGCGCCCTGGGGGCTCGGTTAAGCATCTGCTGTCTCCTTGTCCTAGTGGTCTCTTTTCCGGAGAGATCCCTCCTGACCACAGCAGCTGAAATCGCCAGGCCCGGCCAGTGTCTGTCACGTGACTTAAGCCAGTTTAAGTTTAAGCCCTGCCATTGTGCAAAGGCGAGCTCCTTGTCTCCTTCCTGAGTATGAGGCTCCAAGAAAGCCAGCACCCTCGCCTGCCCGGTGCACTAGCACAGGGCTTCATGAGAGCGCCCCGCACACAGTAGGCACCTTATGAATACCATGACTAAGCGAGCATACCCGCCGGAAATGCAGGCTTGCAGGAGATGTGGCTGCAGTCTGTGTCCTATAGGCAGAGTGAGTGAATCCTGTGCTTTTTGACTCATGAGGGTCAAGGTAGACATTGTTGGCATTCTTCCCTTTCGATGCCAGTGATCTGCGTCTTCTCGGAAAGAGTGCTTCCTTAAAAGAATTCAAAAGGCATGCGGTTCTGACAGAAGGGCTCGTGAGCTTCTCAAGAATTTGCAGGCGCTGTTCTCATTTCAGAGCCCGGTGATGAAGATCACTTAAATTTGCACCCAAAAGTACAATCGCCACTTTCCTGGGGCAGCCTTGCTCTGCCTTGCAAACAGCCGTAGATTTCACAACTGCCCACCAGTTCCAACCTTTTCTTTCTTTCTTTCTTGGCAAAACCCAGAGTAATACACCCAGTCTAACTCCAAATTAAAAGACAAAAAGAAAGCGCTACAATAACTGGGGTTTCATGTTTAGTTTCAGACAAGAACGTACCCAAGAGAGCATGTTTTTTTAAGCAGAAGGCCTTCGACTTTTATATTTTCTTAGGGTTTCTTTCTTATTTTTTATTAGAGAATGTTGGATTGTCAGAATTCATGAAAAAAAAATTGTAGATGGGACCATGAAACTCTGCTATAGGCAAAGCTTTTTCTGCCACTCCTCCTGACATACAATATTTAAGATCGTGGTGCTCAGCGTCCTTCGTAGAAAGCATATTCCTAATGCAGGATGCCGTTTTCTAAAATCGCCTTCCCTTGGACGTTGTGTAGAGTATTTTCTAAAGATGTCCTACAGATTATTTAAAAGGATATCTTCAGAACTTTATCGAGGTTGTCAGTGGATCTATTCCTCTCTTCCATGTTGCCTTTGATGACTTAGTGGGAGGAAGGCGGGCTCAGGCACCAGGATCTCCGAGGTCTGTTTCCAGATCTGTCGTCATTTTGCTACGTGACATCTTGGATAGGTCATTTCACCTCCCTGAGAGGGATGAGGGTGAGGAAGAGTACATGGTCCCGTCTTTCCTGCCCTGCCCGTCTTTGACTTTGCCTTTGGTGACCCTGGAGAGAACTCTGGATTTACCCTGGTCTGGTTCCAGCTCTGACACTTGGCCCTAAAACTTGGAGGCGCATAGGTGAGAGACTTGCTCCTTGTCCTCAGGAAGGCTTTGTTTTGAAAATGAGGATTTGACACAGGGTCCTGTAGCGTGTTGGTGGCCTCAGGACACGGTCCAGCATTTGGGACGATCTGCTTGTTGGCCGTATTCAGAGAGTTGAACCGCGTCCATGTGCTGGTGGGACATGATGGATGGGAAACCAGTGTGGTGGTGGCCACGACGGACACACCTGCCTGTCATATGGAGTTCCCTTCCCCACACAGGTAGCTGGGGACTTCTGCCATTCCATGCAGAATGAGACCAAGAATCTTCTAGCACTTTGACGACAAGAAGAAACGACCCAACCCCTTCATTTTTTTTTTTTTTGAGTCCCCTGCAACTACCAAACAGCATGCCTAACAGGTGCCAAAGGGACCCATTTTGTCCGTGAACACATGACAAGTCCTCCCTCCCGCCCAAATTATCAAGACCGAATCCATTTGCGTTCATATTAATTTTTTTAAAAAATCAGTACACCAGTGTCAGGGGATACTCCTGGAAGGCAGAGGAAGGTACTTGGAGTCCAGCGGACCTCAGTGTCAGCCCCGCAGGGGATTCCCTGTCATCAATACAGATTCTGCAAGAGAAGTAATAAACGCAGTTTAGGGTTTCACTCGCCATTTTATCTTGTTACGCGAATCTGATGATTGTTTTCTTAGTTGTTATCTTTCTGCATTTTTTATAACCCGCAACCCAAAAACCCTTGGAGCTTTGCTTTTTTTTTTTCTTTAATGCAAAGTTGAAAATAGCTTTTTGGGAGGCACCTTTCCTCATTGTAACAGCGTAACAAGCAGTACAGAAGAGCGAGGGAAAGAACACAGAATCACCTGTGATCTCCCTGACCTTCACGTCCCCGGGTTGGAAAAGTAGCCAAGGCAAACATGGCCAGGGGTTATTTCAGTGCCATTACGTCCAGAATTATTTTTAACCTGTTACGAGGCTGAGCTCTTTTGTAGCCATTTCAATAAATCCCAGCCGGCGATATCCATCAAGCCCCAGCCTGCCGTTAGTAATATTTGCATGTCCTTCCACTTGGTTTAAAAACAGCCTATTTTACAGGGTGCCCTGTGCCAAACAACTGACTTTTTTTTTTTTTTTTTTGGAAAGCCACTAAGGGATATGTGGGGGCATGCCATCCCACACTGGGATAGCGATTTTTCCTGCTCCATAAACAGAGTATTCAAGTCTCTACTTCAGATTTCACAGGCTGTTCCCTCCTCTTGCTTTTACCTCTCCGTGTCATATAGCTGGTGCTTTTTTTTTTTTTTAAACCTACAAAACGGGCTCCCATAACTCCCCTTTGCAAGACCGATGTATTTTCTTTTCTCTGGGGTATAATTTTTTTAATTAATTTATTTATTTTCAGTATAACAGTATTCATGATTTTTGCACCACACCCAGTACTTTGTGCAATCCGTGCCCTCTATAATACCCACCACCTGGTACCCCAACCTCCCACCCCCCCCTTCAAAACCCTCAGATTGTTTTTCAGAGTCCATAGTCTCTCATGGTTCACCTCCCCTTCCAATTTCCCCCACCTCCCTTCTCCTCTCTAACTCCCCATGTCCTCCATGCTATTCGTTATGCTCCACAAATAAGTGAAACCATATGATAATTGACTCTCTCTGCTTGACTTTCTCTGGGATATAATTGATGTAAAAATACTGTCTCCTTTTTAGTTGCCAGGTCTGAATTCTTCACCCAAATGCCTTCCGCTGGAATTTTCAGGACTTTCGGTTCCTCCACCGTCCTCTCCCTCTCTGTTCCAGACAGTGCCAGCCTGGGACCTCTCAATCTCTGTCTCGATTTCATCCCCTTACGTATTCAGAATAGCTATTATCTTGCCCATTTTACAGACGAGGAACTAAGCCTCACAGGCAAGGAGCTGGTCTTACTACACAGCAGGTAGATTGGTTGGATGAATGCTGAACCTTCAGTTACTTTATCGCCCTGTAGATTTTGAAAATGCCTATCAGGGCAGGTCTGCGGGACTGTGGGGTTTTGGCAAAAGACAAATCCTGCCCGGATTGGCAGCCCCTTTGCCCACTAGCTGACCCCTTCCTGGCGTGTGCATTCCAGCTGCTTCTTGACAAGGTGCAGGAGCTCAGGACAGATGGGCGACAGGTGAGTCTCTTGATGACCCTGGGCGCACTTACATCTAGAGAAACCGAAGACAGCCCTTTAGGTGGAATGAGTGTTAACCCGCGCTTCGCAAAGGTGACTCGCCCCGCCAGTCCTCAAGAGGGCGCTCCTTGCGGCCTCCATCTTCCCAGCGGTGCGACTCTCTATCCCGTCTTGTTTGTCTTGTTCTCCGTTCCCCGGGAGGTCCGAGCCCCTCCCCCTCCTCGCGGGCTCCGCTGGGCTTGCACACGTGCCTCTGCCTTTTCACCAAGGGAGGGGCTGGTATTGGGTGTTCCTCCAGGTTAGGGCGTTCTTTTTGCCGGCGAGGCGGAGTATCTTATTTCGGCCGCTTTACTCCCAGAGCCGGAGCAAGACACAGGGTGGTATAATAACCAATTAAAATAAAGGCGGCTTAGGGACCCCTGGCTGAGCCCAGTCTGAAGAGCGTGTGACTCTCGATCTCAAGAGTCGTGAGTTCGAGCCCCACTTCGGGTTCAGAGAATACTTAAAATAAGTAAATAAAATTTAAAAATAAGATAGTGGCAGTTTATAGAGGGAGTTTGGAACAGGGTGACTAGAAGCCAAAAGTACTTATTCTGCCCCATTTGTCTGGCTTGTTTTAGTTCACCATATTAATAGCTTTACAATGTGCTTCCTTGATAAGGCCTGCTACTTTGAGAAAGCGGAAGATAAAAGAGCAAAGATTTAATTTTCTTGCAACAAGATTTTTGGGCCCTGCTGGTGAGTAAGGCATCAATCTAAATGCCTTTACATTTTGATTAAGGGAACTTTTTTTTTTTAATTCCCAAAAAGATGTCAGAATGATAGGAGATTCGGGTAAATTTTGAGAGAAGAACAAAAGTCATACAAAGCAAAATTAAATCAACAGTGAACAAAAGTACGTGTGATATATTGTAAAAAGTACAAGGGAAGGGGGAAGTCCTGTAGGATTTTATGAAGGAAGGGACGTTTTAGCTGTTTCTTTGAGCAAGGAGCCTGATGTGTGGAGGAGGGGGGCTCAGAAGGAGAATTCCAGGCTCTGCGCCACACTGAGGCGTGGAAATGTGTGGCTCCTCCTTCTGCGACCTTGTGTGTTAGAAGCACAGTGTTTTTATAGGGGTTTTTATAGGGATAGGAGTAGAGGAGAAAGATTAAGGTAGGGCCCTCCCTGGAGGCTGTACTCTAGGCTTTACTTTGTTCCGTAGAAAGACCATAGGGTCTGAAGTGTAAGAACAAATGTGCGTTCCTCCTTCTAAGCAGAAAGAAGATAACCGCTGGCTTTGTAAAGGATGAATTAGGGCCCAGGAGAGAGGGCAAGAAAAACCCATAGGGAGGCCATTATAGCTGACCCTGCCTGTGCGAGAGGAGAATGAACAGAAGGGAATGAACTATTTCAGAGGTAAAGCCCACAGTGACGGGCAGGCCTGCCTGCCTGTAAGGAGGGAAAGTCATGATTTAAAGGTCTTTTTTTTTTTTTTTTTTTTTTTTAAGTCTGGATAACTGGGGGGAAATGATGCTGCCCTTTGATGAGACAGAGAGATCCAAGGAGAAATATTTGCTCTTCTGGGAGAAAAGCGATGACTTTGAGCTGGGCCATTTGAGGGGATATTGGAAATCACAACTAGTAACTCCAAAGCCAGTCCAGGCTGCAGAGAGAAGGTTTGAAGCCATGTGCATTGAAGTCACAGCGAGGCCAAGGGAAATCTGGATCTCCAGGGGACCCTACTTCTTGTAAGGACTCTGGCACCAGTGGCAAGGGTCGGTTCAGAAAGCACCCACCACCCTGCGGCTCGAGGGGTCTGTGTCCAGGTTGCTCAGCAGAAGGAATTCTGCCAGGGACCCCGCCGTAGAAGTGGGGAGGCCAAAGCCTTCCCAAAATAATGTCATATCTCCCCCCCACACACACACCCCCCAGAGAGAGGTTTTGAAGTTCTCTAGCAGCCAGTCCTCCAAGGGCTATTAAGAGACATCTCAGCACCTGCCGTTCTAGGCACCAGGTGTGTCAGTGATGTCCACTGCGGGCCTGGGACAGCTGGCCACATTTCACCACATGGTGACTATCTCAAGCAGGAGAAAAGAGACGAAGGCCAAAAATAAAACCTGGGGAATCTGCGTTTAAGGAGAGAAAAAGGTAGTGAGAAAAGCTGGGGAAACCCAAGACTGTGGCATTATAGGGAGAGATTTTTAAATAAGGAGCAGCGGAGACGGAAATAAAGATCAGACTAACAGGGGGATTTGGAAGCTTTGTGCAACTTCTGGAAAATCTCCGTGTCCCGTCCTGGGTGCTGATGGGTTTTCCCCTGTGCTCAGGAAGTAGAGTCGTTCGTTCAGGCGACTCCAGAGGTTGGCAAGTGAGCAACGAGAAGGCAGAGGGAAGACACAGCAAGTTCAATGCTAGAGCTGATGATTTTGTTCTTGAAGATGAACACAGAAAGATCTAGAACAGAGATGCTTGAATTCACAGCTGGTGTTCAGTAACCAGGTATAGAGCCACGAGCAGTCTTCCCAGGGCACCCTGTCCAAAAGTTCAGTTTGTATTCGACGGTATTTGTACTACCTAGCTTTTCTTCCCTAAGATCTGCGCTAGCTGCACAGGGGAACGGAGAGAAATCAGGCATGGCCTTGGTAAGGACACGATCAGAGTGATAGGTTACGGCTGGGCAAGACCCTGAGCAGGAAACGAGCTGATGATTGATGCTTGGCACAAGGTGCACAGGTACAAGGGATTGGGAAAGGTGCTCCAGGTGAGAAGTATGAGAGGAATCTCGAAGGGGGAGGATAAATATGGCGCAGTAGGGTCGGGTCCTGGCTTTCTGCTCCTGTTCCGTGTGGGGTGTTCACGGGCCAGGAGGTAATGGCCAGCCGGGTTGGGTAAGATCAGACTGGGGAGACTCGGAGTTGGCAGCCTGAGGATCGCCCTGCAACTTGAGTCGGGCAGTAACCCGATGAAAGAGAGATTGAAGATCTGGCCAATGAGACGTAGCCCACAACTGCTTAGGGAAAAATCAGAATCCACCTGTTGAGATCTTCCTGCCGGGGAGAAAAGGCTGAATGACAAGAAAGAACAAGGTAGTGTGACTTTCCTTTTGACTCCCACTCTGAAAAGAAGCCTTCTTAACTGAAATAATCATAATCCACAGCAGGTCGGTCACTGAAAATATTAAGCTGAGAAAATGTCGCCTAAAGTAGACAAAATCTTTAATAGAAAACATAATGTGTTATTTGCCACATTTTTACTTAAGGCTAAAGTTGACTCTTGGAGTCCGCCGACTTGTCTTCTTTGCATAAGTAGCCCTATTATGTTTCACTTAGGATTTCCAGTTTTGGCCTTCTTAGAATCGTTATTTTATTTTATTTTATTTTATTTTATTTTATTTTTTGCAAGTTAGCTTTACTGAGGTATGAGTAATGAGGTTAGGAGTCGTCTCCAGCACGCATTCGGAAAGCACTCCCCAGCCTAGTTCATGATCACCGCCGTCACCTGCATGAGACCCTCCTCTCGGTCCTTACAGGCTCGCCGAGGGCAGACTGTCCCCCACGTGAAGAGAGTCAGCAGCGCTTCCGTTTGTGTCGTGAGCCACTCGCCTCTTACGGAGTCTTCACCGTCTTCCCTGTTCTTTGAAATCCCGTGTCTTTTCACAGTCGCGCTTCATTTTACGTAATCTCCAGTTGCGTTACGTAGTTCCGATACCAGCGTAACTGTCATCTCCGTTTTTGGGAACACAACTGATTCTTGGCCTACACCGCAGGTGGAGCGAGCAGGGGGTCCTCTCGGTGGGCAGGGCCTTACGTGGAGGCGGATTGAAGGAGGCTTTTTCCCTCCTTCAGATCTAATGACTGAGAGCTGTGCATCCCCTTAAATTCCCTTTCTCTGTGCTCTGTTCTTAGAATGCGATGAGGAGAGATTTTCTGCAGTAAATGTCCCTGCTAGGTAGAGCCAGGCCCTGTGTGCATCCACACTGGGCACGTCGCTGGCCACGTTTCAGGTGACCCAGTCTCCTGATGTTGCCTCTTCTGCTCCGCAGCACAGCCCATACACCTACACCAGCCGTCACTTCCCAGCAAAACCCTGGCTCGCACCCCAGGAGGCCCTGGGAGCCGTGCAAAGCCAGAAGAGTGCTAAGCATGTTTGTTAGTAAAACCTGGTCTGTCTTAACCTCTGTTCTCGTTTCTTTGTGCTTTAAAATTACAGACTTGTTGCAAGGTTTATTGCATGACAGATGGTGTTAGAACACCTAGAGCTTGTAGCTCCTCAGGGCTCAAAATTCATTTTAGAATTTTTAGCCTTACTGGCCCGGCGTGAAGCAGAGGAGGAGAGTCCCCCCGACAAACAGCTTTACGTGTATTTAGGAGTGCTGCGTAGACGTACCTTGAGCAGGTCTAAATCTGAAATTAGGACTGCATGGGCCCCAGTTGATTCTCAAGTTGAACTTGACCTGGGCGCTCCTCTGCTGACGCTCTAGTGGGCTCTTTGCATGTGCGCGTGTGTGCGTGTGCACGCTTACCTGTGGATGCTGGTGTGTACCCGCATGGGTCTAGTCCGTCACAGGTCCGTGTCTGTGCACACGCCCTTCCAGCCTCCCTGGCTGGAACCAGCGACTTTCTTTGTTCCTTTCATTCAGTTTCCGCTCCCACACCCGTGGGACTCCCTCTTCCATGCTTGCAGTCCAAGTTCCTAAAAGAAGTGAACTAATTTGCGGGCTTGTCTGCTAACGCCGAGATCTCTTGCCAGGCCCCGCACGATCCTGGAGACCGGACACCCTGAACACAGGGCGCAGGTGCCACTTCCACCGGGCGAGACCCCGCGTGGGGGAGGCCGCCCGACTCCGAGCTCGGCAGCCCGGGTCCGGGCAGGACAGTTTCCCTTAGCTTCTAGGACAGCATGAGACACAGCAGTTGCTGTCCCATACTCACACGGATGTTCAGTTTCTTGGAGGCGGTCCTCAGGCAGCGTCCTTGCCGAACATACCCGTTTCCGTGATAGAGACCATGACGGCTTCAAAAACCTCAGTCCCCAATCAGAAATTTCAGTGACGATATACATCGGTCTGCAAAGGCTGCAGGAACAAAATACCACAAACGGGGTGGCTTACAGAACAGAGACGGACTTCCTCGTGGATCTGGAGGCTGGAGTTCAAGAAGGTGTCCACAGGGCTGGTGTCTGCTGTAGCCTTCCTCCGCGTACAGCTGCCACCCGCTTCTTCCGTGTGGCCTTCCCTGTGTGTTCCAGTCTCCTCCTGGTAAGAGGAGGGCTCACCTGAATGACCTCTTTCTACCTTAATTACCTCCCAAAGAGCCCTATCTCCAGACACAGTCCCATTCCGAGGCACACCCAGGGTTAGGACCGCCCGTATGAGTTCGGGAGGAGACGCGGAACAGCATGGTGTGAAGCCAGGAGTCCTGCAGGAAATTCTGCCGTAGACCATATCGGAAGGAGCGCCTGGGTGGCTCAGCTGGTTAAGCGTCCAACTCGTGGTTTTGGCTCAGGTCATGATCTTGGGGTTGTGAGGTCAAGCCCAGCGTCAGGCTCGGCTCTGGTCCATAGAGCCTGCTGGGTATTCTCTCTCTCTCCCTCTTCCTTGACCCCACCCACTGCTCATGCTCTCTTAAAAAACCATTGGCAAAAGTTGATGACCATTAAAAAAACAAAACAAAAACCAAGCTCAAGTCCTCTCCGTGTATTTTAGTTGAAACTGAACTGGAGCATTTAGTTTGAGTTGAACACGTGTGTGTGTGTGTGTGTGTGTGTGTGTGTGTGTGTGTAAATCCCAGTCCCCTTGGCTGGTGTTCAGGCCAGACTGTGGCAGCGAATGTGTGCGTTGAAAGAGAATGGTGATGACAAGGACAGAGGAGAAGAACCTCTTCTGCCGGAAAGGGCTGGTTTCAGGAGCCGAAATCCGTGTGACCTACGTGGGCCAGTGGTGCCTTCCCGGGCAGACGAGGGCACTGCTGTGAAGTGTGTCCTCAGGTTCCAGGGATGACTTCGGGCAGCAGATTCCCCTGATCGTTCCAGTATTGACAGCTGGGGAGACGGGTTTTTCCTGGAAGTCCCTTCTGTGGAGAACCGAAGGAAACTGTGAGGTCGTAGAGAGCCGTGTGGAAGGGTCTAGATTCTCAGCGGGAGGAACTTCTATTGAAGACGAGTTTAACGAGGTGAATGAGGAAAAGCGCTTAAAGAAAGGGATGCAGAGATCAGCCAACCCCTCCCCATCAAGGGGCTCATCTGAGATACTGCGGGACATCGGAAGGGCGGAGGGTAAAATGTTGGGAGCTGATCCTTGGCAATTGGCCAAGGCTCAGGAATGAGGCTTCTTCTGTATCCTAGATTATTTAATGAGTGGAAGAGGGCAGATGGAGTCCAAAACTGATAAGGTGGGTTTTTTTTTGTTTTTTTTTGTTTTCTGTACCCCAGAAACAAAACCAAAAAACCTCTTACTGTTCTTTTCTAAATGTTTTTAAGTCCGTGTGCTAAATAGGTATTCATGCTACTGTGTTTTACATTTTCTTCTGCATAATGAGAGTTCTAAATTTTTCAACGGGCATTTGCAAGGGGCAGGGGATAATCATCGTTTCCTGATTGTCAGGTTGGCTTTTTGCAGTTTCACCTTGCACGGTCATCTTTGTGGTCCCACACTGCCGTGCAAAGCAAGAACTGCACGCGTGTGTGCGTGTGTGCGCATGTGCCATCTTATTAAGATGTAACCTGTTGTGTCTTCAGACGGTTTATTCATCTAAGCCTAGCCAGCATAATTAGACTTTACCTGATGGTTCCCGGTCTTCATTCGTGCTATAAAGTAGCAAATACCGTGGCTAAAGGTGTGCGGCTTATGCAGCAAACTTCCAGAGCTGAAATCCCGGCTTAGATGCTCACCTGGGCCTGATCTGGGAGCCTCCGCTTTCTCCCCTGTAACCCGACAAGAGTAACAGTACCTGCCTCCTGGTGTTGGTGCAAGGTTAACCGAGCAAATGTGTGTGTAGCTCGGAGTGCCTGGCGACTGTGGAAATGCGTGGGTAGGGGATGCTGCTGGTGATGATGATTGGTCGTAGGGACAGCGGAAACATTCCCCATGCCTGCTATCTTCAGATGGACTGAAACCGAGACCCTTTCTTCTATGGGATGGCCTCGGGCTGCGGTGCTGTAATTCCTTGCTTCGTGCTATTTACTCTTCTCCTCCCTTAATTTGTCAGTTACTGGTCTTTGCCTCTACCTCAAGCAGAACAAGCAGAACAAGCCTCCCTCTTATTTGGGATTTGATGCTTTTCACCTATGGGGTGGGGTTGGGGGGTCAGAGCTCTGAGAATGTTTCTTGTGTAGAAGCCCTCAAGGGTCCCTGTGTCCCAGGCAAGCCCTGAAGAGAACCATTTCCTTGGCTCGAGGGCCTCCAGAGGAGGTGGTACTCCGTCATTGTCCATCACCTGTCTATCTCAAAAACATCAAGTTCGTCTTTGTAAGCATTGAAATTACGCTGCAATCTGTTACCTTCTTTTGGCATTTCCTTTTCTTTTTATATTTTAATATACTGAGAACCCTGAAGTACAAGGTGACCCAGGCCTCCCTGAGAAGCCCCATTTGGGGGATGAGTGGGTTGGGAGTGACAGTCACTGATGCCTGGTCTCGGGATAAGAAAGCGGAACTGCGTTTCTTCTCATTCTCCATCGCTTGTCCAAGTCTCTTGCTGGTTCACAAATTCTCTCCGGTTCTTGATTCCACCCAAGGGAGCTGGAGCGTCGCAGGTGCCTAATTGGTGAGAACAGAGGTGTCCATGCCTCGCGTTTGTAACGTGGCAGGGTCTAGGGGGCTGGACGTTTCTGGGGCTGCCCTCTACAAAATCTGAAACTCGTGCTCTGAACAGAGTCCCGGGCTCAGTACTCCCCAAAACGTACCCTGTGGGCTCTTGGTTGATCCTGTGGCTGCAATAAGTTTTCTACTTCTGTTTTTATTTTTTCCCCCTCTTCCCACCCCAGAATTGCTCTTTACCTGAACTACGGTTCTAATTTGCCTTGTCTCAGTTGTATAAGCTCACCCCTTTCCCTTCTTCCAGAGCTTCCTTGGGTAGCCATGAGGGGCAAGAGAGCACCTCGGTTTGTTTTTGCAAAAGTGATCGGAAGTCGTCGAGGAAGAGACAGAAAAGCTCACTGTATGTGGTTTATGGGGGCTCCAGGCGCTTGCCCTTCATGGCCAGTGATGTGCGCTTCAGTGGCCAACTCCCAGGTGCCTGGCACGAGGAAAGTTAAGAAATAAGGGTCCCCCGAATTAATAGGTTATCAGTTGATTGCACCACAGTGGGGGGGGGACCCTATGCTTTAAAAACAAAATAAAACAAAAAAAAACCTTTTAGATCAACTCCTCTCTCTCTCTTTTTTTTGGTGGAGGATGTGGGTATCAATCCCACTACCTCTCTGCTCTTTCTTTCACTCTCTGAGGCATTTATTAACAAAACTCTAAGGTCTGTGAATCGATAGGGCCCTCTATGCAGGTATTTTCATGCATCCTGGGTATTACCTTAAGAACCTTTGAATGGATAAGGATTTTTGGAAAGGGCTCCTGGTCCCTGACAGGGCAAGACGGAACGTGCTAGCTGTTGCAAATGCTGGAAGGTCTGAGGCTGGAAGGAAAGCTAGCAAGATGTCCCCCAGTCTTGTGCACCGGTGTGTTGAGGTGGTAGGAACACGTAGGAACCTGTCGATGGGTTTGTTTGTTTCTTAAATATTTACAGAGCTGGGTTCCCCCACCCCCACCCCAACCCCGTGACTTTTCTTGTTTCAGTTGTGGGAAGAAGCACATCGTGCAAAATTGACTCCCTTCACCATTCCGAGTGTACATTTTAGCAGATGGCTCTGCGACCATCACTCCTGTGTACTGCAGAACTATCCCAGCCCGAAAGTCCGCAGTCCTTGAACACTAACTCCCCACTCCCCCTCCACTCCAGGCCTGGCAACCTCTGTTCTTCTTTCTCATGTAAGTGGAATCCTGCAGTGTGTGTCCCTTCGCTGTCTGGCTTGTTCTACCTTGGGAATTTGATTTTATGCCGAGATTTATCAAACAGTTGCTTTCAGGGATGGTAATGATCAAGAACCTAAAATTTGTCGCAAGCCCCAAGTCTTAAATTCTGTATCCAGAAGTGCTAGGGTCTTTATTCAACCAAGTGACTAAAATGAGGTGGCATTTTGGGTAAGAGCTCCATGTTCAATTTGTTGCTATCATTAAAAAAGAAAAGAAAAGAAAAGAAAAGAAAAATCCCCGTGGTAAGAAAATTTCCCGTATGTGAAACCTTAAAGTTTCTTTTAAAATCCACTTTTTTTTGGCCACTGCTACTGTTGGTAGTCTGGTTGTCTTGGAGAATCCCTGCCCTTCTTACTGGCTTCTAGGGTCTCGGCAGGGCTGAAGAGAGGGTTAGCCTCCCCTAATATTAGAATCAAGTTTAGCCAAGTGTGAGTGGTCTTCAGGAAGCAGTGTAGTATTGAGCTGTAATGGTCTTAACCCACATGCTTGAATGCTTAGCCCTCCATCTGTAGCCCTCCCCTACCCCAGCAGTATTTAGGATCCTCTTCTGGAATCTAATGCAAGTTCCTGAGGAAGAGAGACCCCTCCCCCATCACCTCATCCCCCCCCCCCCCACGCACACCCCCACAGAGAGCAAGAGACCTTGGCCATGGCAGAGGCTGTGATATTTAAACGTCAGAGTTAGGTATTAGAATATGGACTCTCCCATTTCCTATCCAAGACATTTCCCAGGCATTGTCTACATGTCTTTAGAATTGCTCCTTTTTATTTTTCTTAAGATGGTCCGTTCCGCCGTTGGGGGGGCTGTGGCACTCTGCGTGGTGGGCTTGGAGATCCCGAGTGGAAAAGGCAACCGCAGCGAAACAATGCCCCAGAGTTGCCTGTGGCTTTGTTTGCTTGTCCCTGTTTACCTATTCACAGCCATGGATCCTTTCTCCTGCGTCCTACTGGGACGCCAGGTTTAATAACGCCCCGTTACGGAGAGGGTGATGGGAACAAGGATAATGCCGACTTTCTGCACTGTCCGTCTTTCCCTGAAAGACCTAGCTTGTGTCAGGGTGACAGAGAGGGGCACGGACCAGACCCACGTGTGGGCGATTTCCCAGTCGGGTCTGCCATGTGCTTTTTTTGCAAGCTGCAAAAGTGTTTGCTCTCCAACGGCTCACCCTGCACAACGGTCTCCTGCATTCTCTTATCAGAACCTGCGCGCTGCTTTCTTAAGAGCTAATTGAAGAAGGAGCCCGTCTGTATCTCGTCCCTGCTCATCCTGTGTCGTGAAAATGTATTCTTAAAAAAGGGGAGACAGCGAGAGCGAGAAAGAGAGAAAGAAACGAAAAGAAAGAAAGCAAAAAGAAGGGGGTGGGGGGAAGAAAAGATTGCCATCCAGTGGAGGAAGGAGTAATTCCCAGCTTCATTCAGGAAAAACGCAGGCTGGAATATGCTTAACTATTTTAACTTGGCCGGGGATTTTTATCACCAGAAGGGTTTTTTCAGTGACATCCGGAGCCAAATGGGTGCAGTGTGCCTTTAAGGAAAGAAGTGCCTCACCAAACTTCCCCATAGTTGTAGCTCACCGTGCGGATAGGGAAGGAAAGTGTTAATTTCTTATTTGTACACTTTTTTTCCCCCGACTTCCTTCCTATTCACTTCATTAAATCTAGAGGCAGTTCAGCATGGGAGCCGTCTGTATGTTGAATTAGGGCTCGCACTCTTGCGCAACACGTCACCAGTCGGAAACTGGGGGTTTGCTTCTGTGATTTATTTCATTATTGTGCTGGTAAAAGGTTTGGAAGGGCATTCTTTTCGGGGTAGTACTTTAGCATTGTGTAGCAAGTTTTTTTTTTTTTTTTTTTTTGGTTTTGGTTTTTGGTTTTGTTTTGTTTTTTTTCTTTTTTGTGCCTCCCCCCACCCTAGCACGGAGTTGAGTCCGTTCAGCCAGTTTACTAAATAATTTTAAAAAAAAAATAAAAGAAAAGAACAGTTTTAAATTTCCATGAATAATTTTTACTTCCAGGCAGGAGTAATCTTACTCTACTTCTTTAAGTGCGAAAAGCACTGGGAAATATTTAGCGAATTGATTTCCATTAGAAAAAGACCCTTAGAAACCCCTGAACATAAAGTACTACATATGGATGTGTTTGGGGTCTTTGGGGAGGAGGGAAGATGTTTTGTAGCTGATGGCATTCCTGCATAAAACCTTAATTTAAAGGGAATAATGGTCAGTACTTTGTGTGTTTCCTTGTGATTCCAAAACCTAAATTTAATAGGGATCTGCACGTATTAGCAATTGTCATAAACATTGTCTCCACTAGTTCTTTTTGCAATTTAATTTCTTTTCCGCTTCTTAGCCACCCCCAGATTTAAAGATTGATAAGTCCAAATATCACGAGCTTATGCTTTGTTCCGTTTTTTTTGTTTTGTTTTGGGTTTTTGTTTTTGTTTTTTCAAAATTAAGGGGAGGGGGTGAGCATAGACCTCTCCTTTTCACAACTTCCCCCTCTTCATATACCCCACTGAAAAGAAAAACAATGAGAAATTTTACAGCAGGAAACTGAAAGGGAAGTGTCATAGTTATTTGGGATTTTCTTTAAGGAGAAAGAGGACATTGTATTAAAATGTTTGAACTTGAGAACATGCACATTGCTTTTACTGACATGGATTTAATGAAAAAAATTCTTTTATACCAAAAAAAAAAAAAAATCATCTTAGATTACTCCAAAAACATAGGCAGCCTATCTTTTCTTAAAAGCACTAAAATGAGGTTTAAAATGCAAAAAAAAAAAAAAAAAGAAAGCATAAATTGTTTTTAATTTTGTAAGATAAATTTGAATATTAATTTGTTTTCTTATTGGCTTAATTGTGAAAATGAGAGCAAGAAGCAGAAACCATCTGAGCTAAAAAATCTCTAATTCTGCTGCCTGGAATAATAAGGGGGAAAAATATGATAAGTAGTTGTCAATATTAAAACAGGCTGAAGGAGGAAGGCTTCGGGCCTTGTAGTAGGTAGAATGAAACAGCAGATTTGAGTATCCACAATCCTTTCAGTATTAAATTTTCAGTAAAATAAAATTACTTGTATATGAAAACATAGCCTTTCCCCAGCTCTCTTTTTTTTCCTGATCAGCTGATGAAGAGACTAGCAGCTCGCTGCTTTGCTGGCTTGTTAATTTTATCCCCACTAACTGTGATTTCCGATAGCCGGCCTGCTGATAGTGGTAAGGTAAATATCCTTTTTCGTTGCCGTCTTGAAGATTCAGTAGAACTACATCCCAGGCATGTGTAGGTGTGTAACACATCAAAAGCCGGTGTTCTCCGTATTTCTGTGTGCAACTGGGTGCCTGAGGAGAGCAGTACCATTAACTGTTGACAGCCTTGCATGCTGAATTCATTATTAGTATGTTCCGTCTCCAAGATTTGCGGGACAATTTCCTTCTCTTCATCTTCGCTTAGCTGCAGTGTGTTTAGCTGTATAGTGGGTGTCCTGCTTTTAGGCAAATGAATATTAATGAAATAATGTGGAGCTTTTTTTTTTTTTCTTTTTTCTTTCTTTTTTTTTTTTTCTCCTCTTCTTCTTTTTCCTCATAACTCATCAGATCTCGCCTCCTTCATAGTGGTTATCTGAACACTGTAGGATCGTGATGGAAATTGTCTTTTGATTATTAAGGCCTGGCCTCAGACTGTCCCTTAGGATTCTTGTCTGTGTGTATGTTGCTTCTGATGGGTTTGCACCTTGGAAAGATGCATAGAAAACATTCTTTTAATCCCACCAGCATTTTCCCCATGCCAGGTTGTTTTGTGTTCTGTACCAGGTTTTCTTCATAAAACCTTTCTTTTTCAGGAGGCATTGTACACAAGTGAAAGAAATTATGTCTGAGCTGTAATCACTCTTTATATTGATTGTTATACTCACATGATCATAAATATTAGCCATGTTTGGTGCTGTGGAGAAATGAAGGTAATTGCTTTATGATTAGGGCTCTTTCAGCTACGAGAAAGGATTGATTAACATTTGCATACTGGAAGCAATATTGAGAGGCAGGAGGAACAAATAACATCAGTTATTTTGTGTGAGAAAAAAATCTTGAAATGTAATGTAAAGGTCTTGCTTTGTTTTGTTTTTTTTTAATTTTTCATGGTCAAATTTCCTTTTATCTACGTTTTGCTTTTTTTCTCCTCATTGCAATTTTATTTTTAAGTTCTGAGGTTTACCAGGTTGGGGGGGGCGGGAAAAGAAAGTTTAAACTTCTGGGTCTGTCACATGGGTCTTTTAGCCATTTACGAACAGGTTTCTTTTATACCTGGTTGTTTTTATAGCTATTTTATTATCTCTCTGCATTAGTGCTGCTGGCTGTGGTTTAAAGCAAGCGTTTGCAGGTAATTGGAAAAAAAAAAAAAGTGTTTGTTGTTTGTGAGTGTGTGTGTTCCTTATCAGACGATTTAAGTACGTTTACCAAGGAATGTGGCTTTTGTACATCCTGTTTCCTTGTTTACTAATTGCTACATTAGAACAAAATCTGGATGGAATTCTGATTTATGTTGTGAATCATGAGTAAATTGATGTAAAACCTCCAAGAAGGGTCAGAGCTTATGTGATTGTAAGGACGTATTTTTAGAGGGATTTTTTTTTTTCCTTCACCCACCCCTTGTTTTGTTTTGCTTTACCATTCTCCCCGCCCCCCCCCACCTTCCTTACAGTAATGAGACAATTAAGGTCTTTTTCTTACATGGAGCTAAAATTTCATTTGGATTCAGTTATCTTTCAGACACTTAAATGTATAGCTCTTTTTGTACTCGTCATTTCTTCTCACGGTTAGTGTTTCCGGCTTTCAACATATTTTGTTCATGGATTAGATGTGGTTTAAAGACACGTTGATTCAATATGGCGGCCTTCGCTCTTCTCACTTGACTGGTTACTGTTAACTTCTTTTTTTTTTTTTTTTTGATGATTTTATTTCTGTTTCATTTTATTCTTATTACTCAGGTTGCCTTTTTAAAATTGTCTTGGTGATTCTCCTGTCTTGAATTTTCCTCCTTCGTTCCCTGCCACGCCAGGCCATTGAAGACGGCAATTTGGAAGAAATGGAAGAGGAAGTACGGCTCAAGAAGCGGAAAAGACGAAGAAATGTGGATAAAGATCCTGCAAAGGAAGACGTGGAGAAGGCCAAGAAGAGAAGAGGCCGCCCTCCGGCTGAGAAACTGTCCCCAAATCCCCCCAAACTGACGAAGCAGATGAACGCCATCATCGATACTGTGATAAACTACAAGGACAGGTGAGTGTTTCACTCCTACCCTGTGATCATCTTCACCAGGAGCAGGTTCGATACTCACCGCAGAGCAGGATTTAGGGGGGCATGTGCTGGAGCGTTCAGGTTCTTTCTCATTGATGTTTCATGGCTTTTGCCCCAAAGGAACCAGGGACCTTATTCACCACGGCTGCCATTGCTGTTCTGGATGCTCTTTGATCAGCTGCTGTTGGAGATACTTGGAAATAGGAGTTAAGATTACAAGATTAAGGTCTGAGCTGGAGGACGATTCTTAAAGGATCTCAGAAATAGCATCCTTTACGGGGAAGTATTTGGGAGTGGTTGTATGAAATTCTACTTTGGGGCTGAGTTGTTAGGGAGAGAAGAACCCTAGCATACTTAAGGTAAATATTTCATGTCAAGATTCTGTTGAAAACGGAACAGAGGCTTTGTCAAAAATGCCGTTCCTTCTTTCCTTCCAACACACTTGAATGTCTGAGCGCTTGTTTCGACCATCTCCTCCTTCGTCATGATTCTCCTTAGTGTGGTCTGTTAGCAGACGTAACTCGCGTTTGTGGAACTTTTCAGCGTAACGTTGAGAAATCTGTGCTCGACCCTGTTCCCCCAGAGCAGTGTCTGTCAGCCCAATACGGTAGATAAACTAGTTGGGCGACCTTTCCGGTAGATGTTTTTGGTTTCTGCTTGATAATCATGTGATGCAGTTTTCATGGGAAGATCACATCTCGTTCCAACTGAAGAATCGATAGGAAACAGAAGAATTAAACACTGTATTTCTCTCAATGGCATAGCGGCGTTGATCAGTTTTTGGTTACCAGTTTTGTTGTTTGTCGTCGTTGTTGTTGTTTTTACATTCACTAGTGTTGCTCTCTACATCTGGGAGTGTATAACATGAATAACTAAGTTGGGATTTTAGTTTTTCATTGTGACTTTGGTGTATGTTTTATACCAGGAAGAAAACCTCATTATAAAGGTGAAACAGTACAAAAAGGAAGACACTTTCTACCCAGAAGTGGTGTTTTGTTTTGTTTTTTAAAATGTTATTTATTTATTTGACAGACAAAGAGATCACAAGTAGGCAGAGAGGCAGGCAGAGAGAGAGGGAGGAGCAGGCTCCCCGCTGACCAGAGAGCCCAATGAGGGGCTCGATCCCAGAACCCTGGGATCATGACCTGAGCTGAAGGCAGAGGCTTTAACCCACTGAGCCACCCAGGCGCCCCAGAGATGTTATTGTTAAGTCTTTCTTATATTATATGTAAGGAGTTTCCAGAAGTGGTGCAAAGTGGCAGGAGGAAGTATGTGTGAAGAAGTCAGAATGTCATGCCCCGATTTGTGTCCCAGATTTTTTAGGTTCTCTGCTCACTCTTTTTACCCTTTCTTCCTCCTCCTCCTCCTCTCCTTCTTCTTCTTCTTCTCTTGTTTTTGTTGTTGTTTTCCAAGTGCATCCCCCTCTGTATTTCTGAGGTGGCAACAGAGAGCGGCCCCATTATATTGGGTTTCGATGAGCCTGCTCGTTGACAGGGGAATGACAGCCATCCACGGAGGAAAAATTTGGCCATAAGCCCGTTTCTTTGACCAGAGCAAATGTGCAGACCTCCCTGTAACCAAGAGTCTGTGACTCTTCGCGTTTCTCTCCGTCCCCAGCCCTACCGGCAGGCGTACGCTAGGCAGGAACAGTTTCCAGGAAACCAGCTTGGACAACAATGCCTTATTTGAACAGCCCCTGTTGCAAGGAAAAATAAGTAGGATCCCTCCTGCATATGCCACCAACTCTTTTGTCGTTGTCTTAGTGCAACATCGGTCACTTTGCCCAGGTGTGCCTCAGTTTGTAACCTGCTGGCTGAGTCGAGGGCCAACAAGAGGGTTAGAAGCTAGGCCTTTTCCTCCAGGTGATGGCTCGCTCCTCCGTGCATGGTGTAAAAGAGGTCACCAGCTGGTGGACCACATATTTGCCAACAAATTGATTTATTTCATGGTTCATGTTGTTGGGGTGGGGGCAGGGAGGACAAAAAGAAAAACACCTTAAAACTGACGAGATTTCTTAGAATTTCAGGTGTTTTCCATTCTTTGCAAAAAAAACCCTAAAGATCATGCTGCATCCTACCCAAGTTTCCCTAAGGTCATAGCTGGTGGGAGTGAAGATGTGGCCGCCCCCGCCCCACGGGCTCTCCTGCTCTGGGGCACGCCCCCTCCCCATCACCTGCTGTCCCCCTTCCCGCATGGAGGGCTGGCGGCCATTTGCCGTCAAGCCTTTCCCACTTGGCCCACTCGACTCCTTATATTATATCACCTGCTGGCTCCTCAGCCTTTGGGGTTTATGCCTTTTGGAAACCCATAGCTGGGCGCTGGTCACTATCCATCCCTTACCCTCAGCTAAGCCCAGCCCAGGAGCTGATGGCACAAGCCCTCGTCTCTGGGTTCAGCTCCCCATGTTGGAGTCTGCACTCCCGCCTTCACTACCTGCGGGGCAGTGGGGCAACTGCCTCGACCCCCCGAGCCCGTGTGCCTCATCCACAAAATGGAAGGCGGACTGTAGCTGCCTCGAGAGGCCCTCCGTGAGCTTGAGGACTGAATACGGGCTGGTGGAGTCGTCTCCTTCCTGATCGCCAGCCTCTCAGACTACTTTGAGCCCCTTGGGTGGGTAAATGGAGCCCCCGGGTGCTTGAAGGGAAGTGTCCTTGCTGATCGGATTTCCGTGCCCCCCCCCCAAAAAAAACCCAGAAAACACAGTTTCACTGGGACTGATGATTGAGCCTGTCGCTGCTTGTATTGTCAGGGAGCGAATATTTAAATATTTTAGCATGCAGACATTAAGCCCTTTATTTATTTATTTATTTTTTAATTCTTCCCCTCCCCTTTCTCTGGTTTCAATGACTTCTTTAACCCTTCCTCGAAACGTCCTCTCCCAAGGCCCATCCTGTCGGCTTCCCCATTCGGGTCCGTTCTAGGGGGCACGTTCCCAGTAGCTGCCGCGTGTTTCATGGCCTGTTCGTGTTAGTAATCTAGAAAAAGCACTGATTCTGAATATTTCTGTGTTTTATTTCTCTTACCAAACTTGGTTCTCAAGTAGGAGGCTCTCAAATTAGGAGGGCCTTAATTGGATACATTGTTATATTTTTGTTGGTTTTAGAAAATACTGCTGGGAAATGTACCTACCCCTCCATGTGTTGAGAGTTCTCTGCCATTAAAGTCAGCTACTAATATAGCAACTCAACCTACCTGTGCAAGAAATACCAGCCATACGCACTTCCCTCCTAGCACCTCAGCCGAATGTTAGGGTTCTGACAGTCGTACAGATTAGCGATGTATTAAATAAGAACTGCCATCTATATTTAACTGATACATAAGAATTAATTAGCTCTCATGAGACAGTTTTTTTCAAAGTTCTTGCATGATTCTGGGACAGATGTATCTTTTTTATAAAGAGCTAGGATAATTTAACAAGAGTCTATTTATGCCCTTTGTTTTCAGTGCCAGGCCTGTTGTTTTGTTTTTATTTTGTTTTTCAAGGAGGATACTTTTTAAAATGCAACCCCAAAGAGCCAGTCATTTTGTGTGATTCACAAATGTAAACTCCTTCGGCAGTAACGGCTCTCTAAATCTCTAAAGGTAACTCTGGTCAGCTACGGCTCGTTCCCACCGTTTTCTTTCCCCAAATCAAGTAGTGTGAGAAGGCTTTGTTTTGACTTCCTATATTATGCATTGTTTTCTGTTTCTGTAGAAGTTTTTTAAAAAATCCTGTTGTAAAATTAGGTGCTATTTAACCTCAGACTTAATTTCTTTCAAAAAGGGATTCATCCTGATGTGCATTTGTAAACCTTTAAAATGGCCCCGGGGATGAGCTCTTAGAGCAAGGTGCGGAGGGGTAGGGTCTCGGAGAGAGAGCTGTCCCAAGTCTGGAGATGGGGCTTAGACTTGCCTGGATGAGGGAAAGATTCTGGAAAGATTCCATGTTTTAGCTCTCCCTGGTTGGTCTTCCCACAACCCAGGTGTGTCCCCGACACCACCCCGTCGGACAGACCGCCATCCAGCCTCTGTGTGTGTACCCCCAAGGGTTAGGTTACGGGGTTAGGGGGCAGTTCACGGCACCGAAGGAAACCTCTAAACACAAAAGTCATTTCCCATATTAAAACCGATTCAGCCTACTGTCGTCTGTTCGTTCTCTTTGGACCTTCAGAGAGTAAACCCGTTCCTCATTTCAAGAAATGTCCTTTGTGGACAATGTACCCACCTCCCCACATTCTCCTCATGGTTGAAACCCCCCACCCTTTGCCCTCTGAGTGATATCTAGACCTGCGTCTTTCAGTCCCCTTCCGTGGGCACCTCCTGCTTTCTTAGTGTCCCATTTAACATAGAGCACCCAGAATTCCACCTGTGTCCTCATGCCGCAGGCGGGGTGGTCATTTTCCTTGGGCTGGATACCAGTGTTCTGTTACCGTGACTCAAGAGTGCATTAAAGTTTTCCAGCAACTCTGACACAGACTTAACCTTTATGGAACACGGGCTTGTTGAAAAGCTGCCATTCCCCCAAACATACAGAAAGCTCTTTTGTCACTTGATGCTGCCAAGGTTAGCCTTCCACTAAGCATTTGATTTTTTTTTTTTTTTTTTTTGGAACCTGTACCGACTGACTTCATTCCTTCCCCTGTCAGTTCCATTTAACTGACTCACGTCCCATCTTTCCAGTCTACTGTTATAACTTAATTTTTAGGCCTTTTAAAAGAAGATTTCCTTCTCTAAGTTCTGTGTTTGTTTTTCTTTTGGGCATCGGAAGATTTGTTACAAGCTGTTGCTGAGAAACTTCTGAAGGGCAAAGGACAGGTCTCTAGCCTGTGCCCCCTGAAAATCACTTCAGGGTCACAGGAATGTGGGAGCCAGTAATCCCTAAAGTCGACTAGCCATGTGCAAACTCACATGACCATGCCATCATGTCACGCACATTCATCTGTCCTTGGTCAAGGCTATCAAGAAAGGCTGAAACCAAGAGGCAGCCACGTCCGTGGCCTCTCCAGTCTCTCCACCCAGAAACCCCGCCGAAAGAATGAAATGAGGTTGGCCCGCCATGGCTTTTTCTAGGAGACCCCCTGCTGGTACTCAAATGATGTTATTTATCTTCCCTAAAGAGCCCCGTGGCATCTGAATAATTTCTTCTCAATTTTTTTACCGAGGGTCCAACATCAAGCATAGCAGCCTCCAGTTTCCTTTTCCGTTTTGACATGGGGACACGGGCGCTCTTCTCGTGTTCTGACTCCACTTCTGCTCTTTGTGATTTCTCAAACATGGTGAGAAGCCATCCACACTCCTTCGGGATGTAATTCGTTTGCAACCGGAACTTGTGCCCACATGAAGGGCCTTCCTGTGCTCTGCCGGTAGCTTTTGTTCAACGTTTATTGTGCCTTGCTTTTCAAATCTGAGCACTGTTCTCATCCCTGAAGAATCTGGACACAGAAGATGAGGTCGTATCATGGCCTGGCTCCCTGGCCGTTGTTGTTGGACCGTGGCAGGAGCATTGCAGGAGGACAAGCCCTGCTGTCTGCCAACAGTTGGGACTTCAGGTCCAGCATTAAGGACAGACACAGGGAAGCAGTGCAGGAGGCAGGAGATACCTGTCTGGCCGGTCTGATCGGTGGATGAAACCCTGGCCTACGGTGGGGGTGGGGGCAAGGCCGGTGGCCGCTGGGCTCCTTCCTCTCTGACACTCTTGAGGCTCTGCTGTCCTCCCAGAACAGGGACTGTCCTCTTCTTGCCCTGAATTTTAAGAAGCCTTGGTGACCTGTCCGAGAATGGTGGAAAGCCTTGGCTTGTTCCGAATTTTAGTTGTCCTCACCTATAGAAAATCATTCCTTCATGCTGGAAACATTTATGGCATTCCTTCCTGGTTTCCAGCCCTGTCCTACGGAATAGGGCCAGAAGGTAAAAATAAACAAACAAAAAAACCTCAAAGTACTTAGCCACTTGCTCGCCATTCGTGCATTGGAGGACATAGTCTTCCTGCCATGTGGTCTTCCTTCCAGTAGGTGGCTGGCCAGGGGAATTCAGGGACGGAGGGGTCACATGAGCTCATTATAAGAGGACACAGTGACATTCTCTTGTGTTTAGGGTCACTTTTACGGGGGAAAGAAAATACTATCATCATAAAGACGTTGACTCCGGGAATGGAGAGCCAACATTTCATTTCATTCCATTCCATTCCATTTTAGCACCTTCCCACGGAAGGACTCTGTAGACCTCCAACCTTAGGACGAACTGTCCTTGCTGACGTCCTGCATGTCCCGAAGTCCCTTGTAGCATTTTCCCCCTATTTGAGGAAGGCCAAGCGGCTGGCTTTGAAGGTCCACATCCCACCTGTCCATTGTCCAGAAGGGGTGGGCTCCTGTTAAAATGTCCCCTTCTTCCGAGGTTTCCTCTCGGGTGCTTGACCTCTCGTGTATCACTTACCGTGGGGCTCCCCCGCTCGGAGCATCGTCAGAGGCTTCCACCCAGCGTGCACTGCTCAGACACTGTTCCTCCTGGCCCTCCAAGGTAGATTTCTGGCAACAGAGATGTTTGAAGCCAAATCCACATTCCTCTATTCTTGCTTGAACTCTTTTGTTGTTGTTGTTGTCACTGGCATTTTGTACCTTTTTTTCCTTTCCCCACCTAAGGTGATCAGATCGCTGACCGGGGTAGCTCTGTCCCCGTGCACTCCTTACCCGAGTCCCTCAAAATGCCTCTGCCGGGGTCGCTCTTGTTCCAAGCCTTGCATCCTTTGCGATCTCCAGGCCTCATTAGCTTCGGCTCCCAGAACCTTGCCCATTGTTCAAATTATTTCCATCCTGTGCTGCAAACTAGGCTAGTATTTCTGGTGGCCACGTTGCTCTTCCTCTGCTACTGCAGGTCCTGTGACCCCATGGTTAACCTAATCACTCACCCAGCGTCCCAGAGGCACAGCAGAAAAAGCGTTCCCAGCCCCATGCCCTGATTCCTGATAACGCACGCATGCCAAGTGCCCTCACCACACGCATGCCAGCATCTGTCCAGGCCACGCTTCTTCCGGGGGCCGTCCCGTGGCTGGCCTGGCCTGCTGCCCGTGTCCCTTGCCTCCCATCTGCTCCCCATCCTGCCTTTCTGGGGTGTGGATCTGAGCCTGTCTCCCAGGTAACACCGCACACCTTCCCTTTGCCTACCAGGTAAGGATGATCTAGTTTCTCAGCACCAGAGCGGTGGTGGTCCACGGCCCACCTCCATGGCCTTCCCACCATCATTCTCCATCACGTCCCTTCCCGGTCTCCCTCTGCTTTCGGACGGCCCAGCTCTTTCTCTCTTTTCCCACCTCTCTGCTCTCCCTGGTCTATACTTTCCCACCCATGTCGTGCCTCAAGCCCTCGAGCCGGCAGTGGCTCCGAGAAGGGATTTTTCTAGGCGGCCCCACGCAGGCGGCGTAGGCCAGAGGGAGCTGTCCTCACCTGGAGGAAGGTCTGGACGGGAGGGCGGTTTCTGCTGCCATGTCTCGTGCCTGGCAGCTGCTTGGTTGGCCGCCGCACAAAGGGACACCCTTGTAGCAGGCCCAGGATGGCTTAGGATGGCTTCCTTGGAGGCCATGGAAGGGCCAGAGACCTCAGGTGGTGTTTCCTGGTCCTCTGCAGTGGAAGGGACTTACTTGCAAAGACTAGAGGTCTGGGAGGCAGAGCCAGCCACCCCGGGGGGTGTCCCTAGGCTGGCTGCTGTCAAACCGCGCGTTCCAGCTCTCTGAGGTAAGTAGTAGCAGCCAGGCTCGGACAGGGACAGGCTGCAGCTGCTTCCCGGAGGTCACAGCCCCCTTTGGCCCCTCCCCATCCAATGCTGCCTGCCTTGCACTGCTCCGGGAGCCGTGGAGGGAACCCGTACCCTAATGCTCCCCCAAACATGTGCAGGGGGAAAGGGAACCGGAGTAACAGGCTTTTGCGTGTCTTAGAGAAGCAGGACAAGCCTCAGGGAAGGGAGGAAATCATTGTTTGCCCCCCACCAATTTCCGGAGAACTGTGCATTTCCTCCGAGTGTGGTTCCAGGCATAACCTCCTGTGGTCTTCCTCAGACCCCCGGAGGAGGTGAGGCAGGGGGTGAGCGGGCTGAGGCTTGGACAAGCGAACCGCCTTCCCCCAAGGTCACCCAACGGAGGAGGAAGAGCTGGGCTGGGACTGGCACCCAGGTCTTCTGACGCCGGTGTTCTTTCTACTCTACCGCAGGTGTAACGTGGAGAAGGTGCCCGGTAATTCTCAGTTGGAAATAGAAGGAAACAGGTCAGGATCTGTCTCGTATGCCCTTGTCTCTGAACACAGGTATCCCTTGGCCCATCCACAATCCGACTCCAAAGGAGCCGGAAGCACATTTCACCGCGGGCCCCGCACCCCCCGACCGCCCCCAATGGGGTGGAGGGGGCGTGGAGGAGCCCGGATCCCCTAAAACACCGGCCGGCCCCGGGGGGCTTTCCAGGTGTCTCTGCGCGCCTCCATGCGGTGTGTCCGCACCTGCAGAGCCCCTCTTCCTCCCCGCAGGCTGCTGGGGCTCCCCCGCTCCCGGAGGGCGCAGCTTCTGCCTCCCACCCGCGGGCCCCCTCACTCGGGGCCGCCTTGGCGTCCGGGTTTCGGGAACAGCGTCTGCGGCGCGTGGTGCCTGGTGCGGGGCTGACCTCGGGGGCGCGGGGAAGGGCGCACGCCCTGTGCCGCGTTTCTGGAGGCGCCCGGGGGGCTTCTGGGCTCCCCTGCCGCTGGTCCTCAGTGTCCCGAGCCAGTCTCTTTGACCTTTGTGTGCTTTTGCTTCTGTGTCTGTAAGTGGAAATGCTTTTCTCCTCGCGATTTTGGGAGAAGGAGGTGCTGTTGGTGGAGTGGGAGAGGGGGATGGGCAGGATCTTCCCAGGGTGGAGCTGCTAGTCCTGCGCTGAAGGGTTTTTTTCCTTTCAGTCAGCATGAACTTAAAAACTAGGTCTCTCCTTGCGACGCTTGACGGTCCATAGTCCATTTCTGTTGGTTGACCCAGTGACCTCCTTCACAGCATCTTCCTCACTCGTGGTAGGATCCAGTCTAGGGCCAGGAGGAAGAGGCATCGAAGCTGCTTCTCTGGTGCATTCCAGAACGAACACCCCTCCCCGGTGGTGCATGTAAGGCGATGCGACGTGGGAGTGACTGGTGCCTCCCATGCCTGTGTGGGGATAGGACCCGTGTGCAAGACGGTCGATTTGTTGGTAATTCCTGTGGGTGTTGAGGAAACAGCACTGAGCCCTGGAAGCCAGACCCTCTAACTCTGGGGTGTGTGCCGGACGTCAAGAATCGGGTTCCGTTTCTGCCACCGGGAGACAGAACTCCGTCTGGATTTGCATTTGGGGATTGAAACAACATAGAACTCGGACTTTATTAGTTTGGCCGCTTTAAATAAGGAAGCAGCTTGGTTAAACACTCCCCCTGCCCCCTCTACTGCCTCCCCCAAACATGGAAAGGACGCTTTAATGGTCTAAATGGCGTGATGCAGCTAAGCACCCAGCCCAGTAAACAGGGCAGACATAAGCTCCTTTTCCCCCTTGTCCATCAGAATGGTCATGTGACCATGAAAAGTGGATTAATCCCAACTCTAAAGGCCCTCCTGTGTCCTGCCTGGGCTTTCCGTGGAGGTGATAGGGCTGTATGTAGCCGGGACCTAGGTAAATACATTTTTACAGAAGACACATTTAGACTGATTTTTAGCAGTTTCAGGCCTTGGCATTTCCTCTGGGCTCTGGACTCTTTCTCATCCCTTACTGTCCCGTGTGCTTCTCTTCTCCATACGGCCAAGTTTATGATGTGTGTTGTTCAGAGCTTGTATTAGGGTAAACAGAATTAAAAGTTCTTCTCATGTGTTCAGAAGCACCGAGCACTCTGTGTGCCAGTCTCTGTGCAAGTACGGGGTAGAAATGAATCCAAGGGAAAGCCTTAAAACAGAGCTGCAAGGGCGAGGAAGGAAGAACACGCACCCAGTATGAATGTGGTGTGGACAGGAGGACGGGGAGGGCCAGCGTAGGATCTGTGAAGGTATTGGGTCATCGGGTCTGCTCGTGCACAGAGTGGGGATCCCCAAGTAGACCGCAGGGGTTGGGGACAAGGCAGAGGCCCTCGGTCCCCTGTGCATGGGCCACCATGGTGATAGGGAAAAGCAGGACCCTCTAGAGACCATCTGGATCCCAATAGGACTGGATCCTGCAGGGTCAGAGAAGGGGCCAAAGCGTGGGACAAGGCGGTGGGTGTGGGGACAGGGGTGACTTCTCAGACATGTGACTGACAAGACGCAGAGCAGACTGGGTGTGAGAGGGGAACCTACAGATCGCCCTGGGGTCTCTGGTAGGTGGATATTGTACCGCCCACGGGAATGCGGGGGGAGGGACGGGTGGCGTGTGTGGGTCCCACATGTGGAGAGTGTGCGTGCACAGCTCCCCTGTGCGGCATCCTCCCTCCCAGAAAATCCGATTCCTCTCGTGGCTATAAACGGCCCTTGATGTTGTGATTATGTTGCTAGTATTGACTATCCCTTCAGGACTAGCCAAGAAGCTCTTTTAGATGAAATTTATTTTTAGCAATGTTGGCACCAGACATAGTTCTCTCTTTAAATAGGGGAGGGAGGGAGGCTAGGACTGTGGATCGAGGGCCCAAGCCCTTTGGCATATGGTAGCTCTAATTCGATGCAAGAGACGTCGTGAACTCGGACACACTTGGAGGTGAAGAGCCTTGCTTCCCGCATTGGATACTTGGGGCTCAGCCTCCTCTTACGTAGCTGTAGCCTGGTGAGGTTGTAGCCTCGTGCATTGTCTGAAATGGTAATCCCTGGACTAGGGTCCTCAAACCCCTGTCCCGTAGCTTCTTGGGGACCCCCTGGTGCAGTGAGAGGCTCCGAGAAGTCTGACCGGAAGTCGCCTTTTGGGCTTCTTTCCACCTAGTGTATCCCAAATGCCTTCGACCAACAAAACCCCCTTTCCCAGGGAAACCCACTGAAAATCGATTAAGCTTGTGTTCCTTGGAGCACACTTTGGGAAAGGCCAAACTGGAGCGCAGGAACTACTTTTTGTCCAGGGAGAATTTGCTCGGAGAAATGTGGATTTTCAGAACTTTGTTTTTCCTTCCTGACAAATACTGGTACTTGTTGCATGTTTAGTCAAAGAGGCGGCTCGGACTCCTGGCCACTTGGCACTCAGTTTACGAGGCTCGGCCGGTTATCCCCACACAAAGCAGGTGGGCAGCCCACAGATAAACCTAGCCTGTCTGCCTTGCAAGGTGCGGAAGGCGTCCGAGGCTTCTAGGGTCCATCTGGCCCAGAAGGGCAGGGTGTCTGCCTCTCCGAGCTGCAGGCCAGTACCAGAGTCCGTGAACTCTCTCTGAGGGAGGAGGATGAGGAGCCCCAGCGGGAGTAACAAGGCAGAGTTTCTTACGGGCCGATAAAACTGTCTTTAAAGCCATTCTACGGGCATTGTAATAAAAAACCGGATTGCTCTGAAAGACGGCAGTTACTGGGCATGTATGTTCTTGCATATTCACGGGTGGGAATCTGCTTCCTCACATAGAATCCTACACCTTCCTTAGGAATTTGCTAGAACAGCCACTTAGAGCAGCCCTCCGGTGCCCCAGCAGTAGCCCACCCATCTGGCAAAGTGACGTGTGGTACTGGGGGCTCAGGTGGGGAGCATTTGATTTTGCTTGCCTGCGAGAGCTTTGTGCTTTTGAGTTGGGCCAAAGGCTTTGAAGAGTTTTTTACTACTGCAAAGCAGAGACACACAGGGTCAGATCCAAGGATAAAATACTCAGGGGAAGGTGGGTCCTTGCCTTTTGAAAGGAAGACATTCTTTGGGCCCTGTCCCACTCTTTCAGAGGACGTGACATAAGCAGGTGAAGAGGCTGTCCAAGGTCACTGGACAGGTGCTCTTAGGAAATGTCAAGTGAGAAAAAGAGGGAAAGCAACCAGACATCCCGGGTCGGTATTTCTGAGTCAAGTGATAGGTACTACATCTCCAAGCTTCCTCAAAATGCTTGTCTAAGCAAAGAAATCGTATTCTCGGAATCCTACGTCCTACCGAGCACCTTTGATTTGTAGTAGAAAGTTCAGGGACAGAAACCTGAAGAAATAAATGGGAACTTAACAGTATAGTAGATTCCGAGGGTTGTGATACATGATAAATCGTATGCGATTACTCTTTTCTACTATTCTATTTATTTGGCTTTATTATAGTAGAATTAAAAGGTGCCAGTTGGTGAAATGTGCTATTTATGGTGATATAAATAAAAGGTGGTCATATACCCCTTAGATAGCATTTCCCCAGAAAAAAATTAGATGAGGTTTTTGACTTACAGCATGTTGTCAAAGAAGGCAACCCAGGAGAAGTATGTGAGACCGACTTGAGTTACGGATAATGATAAGGTTCCACATTACACTAGCGTGTAAATCCTCATTCGGTCGGATCCGAGCACGTTGTTGGGAATGTTTATGTATGCTCTGACGCATCTCCTTGTGGTCCTTCGTTGGTGACCTTTCAAAGACCTAGTTGCAGTTGGACTACATTTACAGTCGGACACCCTGTGTTCTTATATTTATTTATTTTTACCGAAGGCCGCAACAGGGCTTCCTCCCTCCCTCAAGGCGTCCCCTTCAGATGCGTCGTTTCAGACCCTCTAGCGCGCTGTTGTCCTTTGCGCAGCAGACGTCCTGGCCGGTTTGCATTAGCTATTCTACATACCGCTGGGATGGACGCCAGGTATGTACGTCTGTGTCTGTTGTATGGACATGCTTATGTCACAGACGTGTATTGTCAGCCTAGAGAAGATCACCAAACACAGAGGCACGCAGCCGGGCATCCCTGTATCTAAGACTCTCCGTAAAGCCTTGCTGCTTTTCTCACTGAGCCGAGGGAGCCTTCTATGGACTGCTGACGCCAGGGCGCTTCCCTTGCCTTAACCCGATGTGACCTGATTTTTGTTGCTGCCTCGGGCGCATCCTGTATCTGCAGTCCTGACGTGCCCCCCGGGATGATTTTTACCCACTTCTAACGGCCAAAAGCAGGTCTGCCCCCACTGTGTTCTGTTCTGCCATAACCTCCCGCATTCTTCAGATCTCCAAGCTTGTTAGGAATTACCGGTCCGCACTCAGGAAGACCCACATGAGAGATCTCGGTCGTGAACAGGGAGGGCAGGTGTTCCCACACCTGTTGCCGGCCTGGCTCGCGTCTCTGGGGGCTCTCAGGGAAGTGGGGCACTGCTGTGTTTGCGGTGCATTTCAGGTGCACGGGAATCTGACCCTGAAAAGCAATGGCTTACTTTCACCTGCTGCCCTCCAGTGTGGGCCCAATTTTTTAAAGTTTTCATCCAGAAAGATTTTCCTGTGTTTGACTTCTTTAGGATGGTAGTAACTTTTTTGTTTTTTGGTGAAATCCTTCCAAGTGGGTATTCTAAATCATGACATTGTTTTTCTTTTTTTATGGTGGCAAGATAGTTTTTGTTTAGTTAACAAGTGTAAACGGGTGGCAATTTCAGTGCTAGCTAAATTCTCTTTTTGCAGGAGTCTCCATTATCCATGCTTGTCAACAGATCAGTCTGGGTAGGTAAAAAGAAAACCATAAGACAGGAAAAAAAAAAAAGCCCAGAAACAAAACCCAAGAAAATTCTCACCTAATACCTTATCTTCTTGATTTGGGTTTATAGGGAAGGCAGAATAGCCAGCATTTTAAAGGAGTCGGTCTCTTAGCGAGCATTTCCCGTCTTCTGCCATGCCTAAAATGTAATTAGAGGGGAAACTGATGTTTATGTCACATTCATTGTGTACGCAGTCATCATTTTAGAATTCCAGGAGTACAGACATGAAAGTTGCATCCTTTGGTTTGCGGAAGTAAGGGAGAGAAGTGGGTTCCCAAGTGAAGCCGAGCAGAGGAAACCTTGTGAGTGTGCGTGTGTACCCACGTGTGTGCATACCCATGTGTACGCACCACCATCCGTGCGGTCCGCAGTGCGTACTGCAAACCACGTGCCCACAGTAGCATGGGAGCCCTTCTGTCTCATACACCCTGACACTGGGGCCATGTGTTCCTGTGTCCATTCACCTCTGTGGGGGGGACCCCTGGGCTGCTGGCCCACCAGCACCTGGAAACTCTCGGAGGGTGCATGGTGTCATTTTAGATTTTAGGTTACACTCTTGCCCTCCTCCCAGGCCGTTCCTATCAGGCCCACGTTTCCTCTTCGGCGATCGATCACTGTACGAGATAGATCTGAAGTCACGGACCATCAGTGGAATCTTTGCTTCCGTGGAGGGGAGTGGGTATCCTTTCTGTCAGGGGAAGTGCACTCTTCCAGTGAACAGTTTCTACTTCTAGGCCTTAAGTTGTACAAAGTGACATAATGGAAAAATACCTGGAGTTGGGGGCGGGGGTAAGCATTTCAACAGAAACAGAACACCTTCTGCAAACCATTCTACAATTAGTCTATTGTTCTGGACTTAAAAAAAAAAAAACTTTCCAGCACTCCAAAAAAAAAAAAAAAAAAAAAGGCATTGAAAAGGTATACTGAAAAAAACTTTACTCAGTGTAAGTTTGAAAAATGCCAAGAATTCAAAACTCTTTCAGGCTATTTCACTTCCTTTTTAAATTTTTTTTTTTAACCTTTAATGTAGAAAAAAATAAGTTACTGTAGTGATCTGTCAGCAAGTTGTTTTCCTAACTTGATGCTTGCTTGCTTGCTTTGAGGGAAAGAATGTGCACAAGTTGGGGCAGGAGGTGGAGAGGGGGAGAAGCAGACTCCCCGCTGAACAGGAGCCCGACCTGGGGCTCGATCCCAGGACCCTGAGGTCATGACATGAGCGGAAGGCAGACGCTTAACCAACTGAGCCTCCCCTACCTTGTGGCTTTCCATAGGTCACAGAAAGCTGGTTGTCCTCCTGACATTCCTGCCCAAGCTGGTCATCAGAACCACCACTCCAGCTTTTGTCCACATATAAGATGTCCCCACCCTCTTTGGAAAAGAGCAGAAGAAAACAGAAAAAAAGCATGTACATAGAAGAATTAAGTTGTGGGCAGGGGGGAGGTGCCAAGGGTTAGTTTGATAGTAAGAATTCCTTCCCATTTTCATGGAGAATGGCTTCTTGAAGTATGGTGGGAGGCATAGAGACCGGGGATGAGTAACCAAGTGGAGGTTGACCACGGTTTTCCCGGGCACGGGAGAAAGAGGCTGTCCTGGTGAGAAGAGTCAGGTCCTCAGTACAGCCTGGGTTTGCAGGGAATGAGCAGAAGAGAGCCTTGAAAACCAGACTGAGGTGACTGTGTGATGATCACACCAACAAACCACAAGAGGTCTTTTTCCAGTAGCTTCCAGGTCTTGTGTTTGCCCCGTAACTCTGTCCTCAGTGAAATGGGAGGTAAGAAGTAAGACAGGAATATGGAGTCAAGTGAACCTTAACTTTTTAAACAGTATCAAAATTTTGTCTTATTTTCTGGGTCCCAGAACGTTCAGCTCTCTCCTTTATGAGCACAGATCATTGTCGACCTGTTTTGTCACAGGGTCTAGAATTCCCACAACCCGACTAAGGGCAGGGACATCAGACCAAGCATGTTTTGGCCATGCTGTCCCCCACCCCCCACCCCTCCAATTCGAAAGTGCTTTATCACCATTCTTGGTGCAAAGGGCTTATTTCTCACGGCAGCAGTAGTACAGTTGAAACCGAGAGTCTGTCCATCACACGTGTACAGAGCACAGATGTCCTTGTAACCCGTCAATAGAAAAATGACACCATCTGTTGGCAATGTACAAAATGACAGCGTAAAGATGTCACTGAGGGTCAGGTGTTCAGTCCAAGATGACAAAGGGGTCTGACTTCCTGACGGTGGGGAGGACACGGATAGCAGTAGAAACACCGGTCCCTATGAATTGCCTTTCAGAGACTCCTTTTCAACCAGGTAAAACGTTTGTGTATCTCAGTCTCAGAATGGGAAGGAAAGAGACCAGCCAGACACTGTGGGCCTATAGTGAAGGTGACAGTAAATAAACCAGCTGTTGTCCCATAGTCTCTGGTACAATGGATGGAGGTACAAACGCGTGTGTCAGCCTGGAGAATGGGGGTAGGGGTGGCTGTAGGCGGGGAGGCCCTCCTTGGTTCTTCCCACAATAACCTGAAAATCCCAATTCCCTCGTAAACAGCAGTGCTGTGTGTGCCCCCGATTTTCATATTCATGAGGCTCCTATATGTCTTAAAAAAATAAAATAAAGCCGAGACCCAGCATAACAGAAAATCTCGCCCATTCCTTTGACAGAGGATTTTCAGTTAATTTATGCAGGCCCCTATGCTCTTCAGCATTTCCCCCACTGGTTGCTAAGCAACCGCTTGAGTTACTGCGCATGCCTTTTTTATGATAACTGTCATTATGAATATTTTTTAATTATACAACTGGGACCATGGATTAAAAGAGCATATTGTCCCTCATTCTTCGCCACGGCTTCTAGCGTGCTTGCACACTCGTGGACTCAACCTTCTGGAATTCACACACCCGTGATGTATGTTTATTTATTTGGTGGGTCTGCCTTCACAAAGGAAGTAGAGACTGCCTTGTAAGGGAAGCGAGATTTTTGTGAAAAATGACTCCAGCCTGCCTACAAGCTGCCCCATTGATCCGGAGAGGCCGAGTCAGACGTTAGACTCTTGAACTGAAATTATGAGTATCTTTGTTCCTGTAACCGTGCCTGCTTCCAGTGCTATAAGTGATGTTAAAAGCTCACAATGCATTAGAGACTGGTTTTCAAAGTTATAAATTGTGAAGCATTTGTTGCTATTAAATTTGCTTTCAAATAAAGCGACCATGGAGTTGAGGGAGGGTATCACACGCGTCCCAGACCTGCGAGGCATCCACACTTGCTACAGAGGTCAGGTCTTTCCTGCCCAAGGGGCTCCGTGCGCACACGAGTGCGGTTAGGCGATCAGAAGGGGTTCCTCGGGCAAATACTCATAAAGGTATGCATGGTTCACCGTGTGTAAAATACTCTGAAAGGAATAAGACAGAAAAGAAAGACACACAAAGGCTTTTCATCTGAGTTTCCGGAGTATATTCTAACATACTATGCTCTAAGTAGACAGGGAGTTTGAGACAAAGGAGTATGGAAATAAAGCCATTGTGTACTTTTTTTTTTTTTAACCAATTCAATTATATTCATTTAAAAATGGAATTGTTGGTTGAATACGACATTTTGAAGATTTCTGTCAAAAAGCAGAGCCGTGTTCACTCTGAAGGAGGAACTCACAGTGGACCTGCCATGCCATGTCCTGTGTGTGACAGAAGTGGGGATCTAATGGCATTTTAATGTGATTCTGGAGTGAGCTCAAGGAACACGCATCTCCAGTACGGTCGTGGGATTTTTCTTGATTTAAAGGGCCCCCACGTCCACAGGCATGGGGTGCTCTTTGCTTTTTGGGCATTCTCTGAAATCAAACCCTTTCCTCCGTCGCGTATGATCGGATCTGTGTCTGTTTGTCTCTCCTACCCTACAGTTCAGGGCGGCAGCTCAGTGAAGTCTTCATTCAGTTACCTTCAAGGAAAGAATTGCCAGAATATTATGAATTAATTAGGAAGCCGGTGGATTTCAAAAAAATAAAGGTAGATACTTTGTTTACGCACTTCATAAAAAAGAAGGGGGAAGCCCTTGAAATGCCGACTGTGAGAACTGGGCAGCGGCATCCTTATCTGAGCACCATGGAAAGCCCCCCCCATTACCCCACCCCCTCCCCACTCTAGGGCTTGTCCCCAAAATGGCGGAGAGATCCTTGGGCCTTTCCGTGGATTTTGTTGAACTGCATGGAGAGCTCCTGCTGTATTATGTTGCATTTTATTTAAGACGTTTCAGACTCCTCCCCCAACCCTTTTGCTGCTTTTGTGTCCCATCCTGTGCTGCTCCTTCCCCCTAACAAGAAGGGACCCCCGTGGGAGGGTGGTCTCTCTGACTGGCGCCCCCTGGAGTTGTTCACTCCCGCATCCCCAGCAGGGCTGTCTGCTCTGAAGACAAAGGGAAAATCAAATCAAACTTTTTTTTTTTTTTGACCAAGTAATGATTGTTTGTTTGTTTGTTCCCCCTTCCTTCCTTCTTCCTCTTCTTTCCTCTCTTTTATCCGAAATTTGCTTTAGGAAAGAATTCGTAATCACAAGTACCGGAGCCTGGGTGACCTGGAGAAAGACGTCATGCTTCTCTGCCACAACGCTCAGACCTTCAACTTGGAGGGATCCCAGGTACGTCTTCAGTTTTCAGAAAAAGGTGGAACCTTCCCTGTGCTGCTGCGCTTTTAAGTGATAGATGTCACTTTTCTGCTGTTTGAATGATTGCGGCTCCCCCGGGTGGAATCAAAAATGAGAAGTAAAAACGTACATCCTAAGCTAGTATGTAAGGAAATTGAGGCTTTGGCGCTTTGAGATGAAGGCCAGCCTCTTTGTACCGCAGATGTGCTAGTTCCTACTTGTGCTTCCCTTCAAGGCTTGGCTTCTAATTAGAGGAGGAATTCCAGGAAATCACTTAGTGCAATGCTTAAAGGCTAGAGGTACAGTTTCTGCTTTTGTCAAGACTGTGTATTTGATTATATTCACCTTCATGTTTCTGACCGCACCCTTGCATCAGGGAGTGAAACTACTGTGATTTAAGAGGAAAATAGAAGTGAAACTACTATGTTGTAAGGGGGGGGAACCTAGAGAAAAAAGAACCACTGTCTCTAATGGCTTACAGAAAATGCTTATCAAGCCGACTGCATCAAGAACTCCCCGGGTCTACTGTGTATGAGCAAGTGACCCTCAGTTGACAAGAATAACTAGGGGAGGAGCCTCTCGCTTTAATGGCACCTCAGTTCCGCTTCCCTTGTGCAGGTGCCCCTTCTCTCCTGTCTATATTTCCAGCCCGATGCTCTTGTATCACGGGGAAGGAAGGAGTGGTCTGTGTGTCTGCTGCCCGGTGTCCGTGTCAAGCCAGCAATAAGTTCCTTGGGCTTCTCTCCCGCTCTTGCTTTTTCCGCCCTCATGGCCATTCCAGTCGTGAAACTGGAGAACATGAGAATCCTTGCATGGACCTTTTCTGAAAAGACGGTACATTTCCAGGTTCACGGTGGTGTCCTCCACCCTCCCGTGGCGGCATGCGGCAGCCTCCGTGTCTGCCCGCACCCCGTCTCACACATGAAGTGGAGTCACAAGTGGCTTCTTGACTGGCTTCCTCCTCCATTCTGGGGACTCGTCGCTCACTCTCTCTCTCTCTCTCTCTCTCTCACGGCCCTCGTTGCCCTCCCGTCTCCTACCCACCGTGTGCGATCAGGGTCCAGAATGAATTTCGTCTCCCTAGGCTGCTTTCCAAAGTCCTAGCCTACTCTCGTGCCGTAGCCACCTTTTCCTGCTGCTCCTCCCCCTGAACAGTTCGTGGTCTAATCACACCGGGCCCGTGACCACTTGCGTCCCTGGGTGTGCGTGCTGGCGCCAGCAGGAGGACCGAGCGAGCCCGCGTACTTCTTTTGTGGCCACCGGACAGCAGCATCTTGCCCAACACAGTCCACGGTCCCGGCCAGAAACTGACCTGGCACAATGCCAGATGCACACACTTGGTCTCTTTAGAAAGCCCCCTCCTTTCTCAGCCCTGACGGAACCCTCCTCACCTGCTCCTGTCCGGCTGAATGCTCATTTCCAGCAGATTCTGCCCCCACGGCCCCATCCCAGGACCCCTCCCGACCCTCTGCCCCCTCCGCACGCTGTCCTGCGGTGCTCACTCCAGGGTGTCCCGTCACCTTCGTGAGCTTGTGGCTCCTCTTTCCAATAAGGACTCTGTTTTACAGCCAGGACCGTTGTTGTCCATGGTTTTTTATTTGTTGAAACTCCTAAAATGTATCCTCTTCACCCTTTTTGAGGGTACAGTTCAGTATTATGTTCTCTTTATCGTCCAACAGATTTCCAGAATGCTTTCGTCTGATACAGCTGAAACTCTCTACCCGTGAAACACCTCCCCATTGCCCCCCCCACCCCGTACCCTGCTCTGGGCCCAGGGAACCTGTGAATTTGACTAGCTCAGATACCTCACGGAAGCGAAGACTGTATTTGTCATCATGTGACTGGCTTTTGTTACTCAGCATCCTGTCCTCAAGGTTCAACCTTGTGGTATCAGGTGGAAGGATTTCTCCTTTTTTAAGGCTAAAGAATTCATTTTCCATATATACTGCATTTTGTTCCTGCATCTAGCGGACCCTGGGTTTGCTTGCACTCTTGGCCCTTCAGAGACACAGGTGTGCAAATCTCCCTTCAAAACCTTGCACTCGCTCTTTTGGGTGTATACCCAGAGGCGGGATTGTGGGATCACGTGGCACTTCTGTTTTTAATTTTTGAGAGAAGGGACCATTTTGGAGCTTCAGATCTTGGCAACTCTGCAGGGATGTGCTCAGGTGTGAGCAGACAGTAAAAGGGAAGTACTGACTGGAGTAGTAACAGCCCGTGCTGATAAACGGATGCTGAAGACGAGCCTCCATTTTGTTAGGGCTTTTGGGTGTTTAAGGAGGTCAGTTTACCACAGTTTTGGATAGAACAACTCAAATAAGAAATGCAGGTTTTTTGTTTTTTTTTTTTAAGATTTTATTCATTTACTTGACAGAGATCACAAGCAGGCAGAGAGGCAGGCAGAGAGAGAGGGGGAAGCAGGCTCGCCGCCGAGCAGAGAGCCCAACTCGGGGTTTGATCCCAGGACCCCAGGATCACGACCCAAGCCAAAGGCTGAGGCTTTAACCCACTGAGCCACCCAGGCGCCCCAGAAATGCAGTTTTTAAAACACTCTTTTTGTTATCAAAAATGAGAGGCTATGTTACAGAAGCCCAGCCTTCCCTAAGTATTTATACCCATGCAGGTGGGTACACACACACACACACACACACACACACACACACATTATTTCAACCACAAATGGGCTTTTCCCAGAAGAATCCGTGTGTCAGTGTTTGAGTTCAGCGTTCTCCTGTTGGGCTTCCGCAGGCATGAAAACTCCCACTGTTTCTAACAGACTCCCCCATCACAGAGCAGTCAGGAGGATCTCGGGTCCTCAGCTTGTGGTTTGTAACCGGTACCACTATGACCCTCCAGATCTACGAAGACTCGATCGTCTTACAGTCCGTGTTTAAGAGCGCTCGGCAGAAAATCGCCAAAGAGGAAGAGAGTGAGGACGACAGCAATGAGGAGGAGGAGGAGGAGGAAGAGGAGGAGTCCGAGTCCGAGGGTAAGCCCAGGCCTTTGCTTCCTCTGCTTCTCTGCCCTTTGCCACCTACGTTGCCAGTTCCCTAGCGGCTAACAAAACAGATTTTCCAGCCCCGCAGATCTGGATTCCATTCCTTGGTCTCCTGTGTTCTTGCTGGGCCACCTCGGGCCAGGTAGGTAACCCTGCTCAAGGTTACTTTCCTTCTCTATAAAAGCTGGGTATTAAAACCCCCCAGGCGCGCAAGGAACTTAGCATTGGGCCAGCGTCCTAGGAAGACTCCGTGAATGTTGTCTTTGAGAAGTCAGCGTGAGATCCATTCTCTACGCACACTGCTGTTCTTGCCTATCTGTTGTGTACCGTGGTGATCTTCTCCCCTGGAGGGACGGATGGAGTGTTGATCCGTGGGTACCATCCCCAGAGTTTCTGATTTTGTAACCTGTGTTGGGGCTTGTGAGCATTTCTGACCCGCTCCCTGAGGCTGCTGGGCCTAGGACCAAGTCCACTGGGAGAATCTGTGTCTCAGCAAATAACTGTCAAAATGGGTCGGAAACATTGTCATGTGGATCCTGTCTTTATTTACATTTTGGTATTTTGTTCATCGTGGATTTTTTGGGGGGATAAACTTTGAGTTTTTCAAATACTGCATTAGGATATTTACCCGGATTGCTGAATTTCGGTGTGTTCAGAAGTTTTCTTAAGTTTTTTATTTTAACAGCAGAATAGTTACCATCCAGTGTTACGTCAATTTCAGGTGTACAACAGAGTCATTCAATAATTCTGCACATTTCTCAGTGCTTTTCCGATGGGCCCCGTCCTTGGTCCCATCACCTACTTCCCCCTTCCTCCCTCCCCCGCTCTGGTCACCCTCAGGTGGTTCTCTCTAGTTAAGGGTTTGTTTCTTGCTTTGTTTCTTTTTCCTTAGCTCGTTTTTTGGGTGCCTTAAAATCTACCTGTGAGTGGGATCATATGGTATATATCTTTCTCTGACTTATTTTTATTTTACTAACATATAATGTATTATTAGCCCCAGGGGTACAGGTCTGTGAATCGCCAAGTTTACACACTTCACAGCACTCACCATAGCACATGCCCTCCCCAGTGTCCATCAGCCGGGACCTCCTAACCCTCCCTTCCCCAACCCCCATCAACATTCACTTTGTTTTCTGAAATTAAGAGTGTTTAATGGTTTGTCTCCCTCCCAATCCCATCTTGTTAAATTTTTTCCCTCCCTAACCCCTGACGGCCGCCCACCCTGCCTCTCAAATTTCTCATATCAGAGAGATCATGTGATAATTGCCTTCCTCTGATTGACTTATTTCGCTCAGCTTAATACCCTCTAGTCAACCAGGTTGTTGCAAATGACAGGATCTGGGTTTCTTTTTTCCCATGGCTGCATAGTATTCCATTGTGTATGTGTACTGTGTGTGTGTATGTACACACACATACTGTACACACACACACACACACACACACACACACCCCACATCCTCTTTACCCATTCATCTGTTGATGGACATCTAGGTTCCTTCCATAGTTTGGCTATTGTGGTTTGTGGACATTGCTGCTATAAACATTTGGGTGCACGTGCCCCTTCAGATCACATTTGTAACTGGTAAATACCCAGTAGTGCGATTGCTGGGTCATAGGGTAGCTCTATTTTCAACTTTTTGAGGAACCTCCATGCTGTTTTCCAGAGTGGTTGCACCAGCTTGCATTCCCACCAACAGTGCAGGAGGGTTCCCCTTTCTCCGCATCCTCGCCAGCATCTGTCATTTCCTGACTTGTTAATTGTAGCCATTCTGACTGGTGTGAGGTGGTATCTCACTGTGGCTTTGATTTGTATTTTCCTGATGCCGAGTCATGTGGAGCACTTTTTCACGTGTCTGTTAGCCATCTGGATGTCTTCTTTGCAGAAATATCTGTTCATGGCCTCTGCCCATTTCTTGATTGGATTCTTTGTTCTTTGAGTGTTGAGTTTGATAAGTTCTTTCTAGATTTTGGATACTAGCCCTTTACTTGATATGTCATTTGTGAGTATCCTCTCCCATTCTGTCAGTTGTCTTTTGGTTTTGTTAACTGTTTCCTTTGCTGTGCAAAAGCTTTTTATCCTGATGAAGTCCCAGTAGTTCATTTTTGCCCTTGCTTCCCTTGCTTTTGGTGATATTTCTAGGAAGAAGTTGCTGTGGCTGAGGTCGAAGAGGTTGCTGCTTGTGTTTCCCTCAAAGATTTTGATGGATTCCTGTCTCACATTGAGGTCTTTCATCCATTTGGAGTCTGTTTTTGTGTGTGGTGTAAGGAAATGGTCCAGTTTCATTCTTCTGCATGTGGCTGTCCAATTTTCCTGACACCATTTGTTAAAGGGGCTGCCTTTTTTCCACTGGACGTTCTTTCCTGCTTTGTCCAAGATTAGTTGACTGTAGAGTTGAGGGTCCATTTCTGGGCTCTCTATTCTGTTCCATTGATCAATGTGTCTGTTTTTGTGCCAGTACCATACTGTCTTGATGATGACAGCTTTGTAATAGAGCTTGAAGTCTGGAATTGTGATGCCGCCTACTTTGGTTTTCTTCTTCAACATTCCTCTGGTTATTCAGGGTCTTTTTTGGTTCCATATAAATTTTAGGACTATGTCTTCCATTTCTTTGAAAAAAGTTGGTGGTATTTTGATAGGGATTGCATTAAATGTGTAGATTGCTTAGATAGCATAGACATTTTCACCACAGTTGTTCTTCCAGTCCATGAGCACAGAATGTTTTTCCATTTCTTTATGTCTTCCTCAGTTTCGTTCATGAGTACTTTTTAGTTTTCTGAGTACAGACTCTTTGCCTCTTTAGTTAGGTTTATTCCTAGGTATCTCATGGTTTTGGGTGCAATTGTGAATGGGATCGACTCCTTAATCTCTCTCTCTTCTGTCTTGCTCTTGGATTTCTGTGCATTGATTGTATATCCTTTTTATATCCTTTACTTTACTGAATTCCTGTATGAGTTCTAGCAATTTTGGAGTGGAGTCTTTTGGGTTTTCCACATAAAGAATCATATGATCTTCAAAGAATGAGAGTTTGACTTCTTCTTTGCCAATTCGGATGCTTTTTATTTTCATTGTCTGCTTGCTGAGGCTAGGACTTCTATTACTATGTTGAGTAGCAGTGGTGATAATGGACATCCCTGCTGTGTTCCTCACCTTAGGGGAATAGTTTTCAGGGGTTTATCAATCTTACTAATTCTTTCAGAGAACCAGCTCCTAGTTGATTTGTTCTACTGTTCTTTTGGTTTCTATTTCATTGGTTTCTGCTCTGATCTTTATTATTTCTTGTCTCCTGATGGGTTTAGGTTTTCTTTGCTGTTTTTTCTCCAGCTCCTTTAGGTATAGGGTTAGTTTGTATACTTGAGACCTTTCTTGTTTCTTGAGAAAGGCCTGTATTGCTGTATACTTCCTCTCAGGACTGCCTTCACTGTGTCCCAAAGATTTTGAACAGTTGTGTTTTCATTTTCATTTGTTTCCATGAATTTTTTAAAGATTCTTCTTTAATTTCCTGGTTGACCCATTCATTCCTTAGTAGGATACTCTTTAGCCTCCATGTATTTGAGTTCTTTCCAACTTTCCTCTTCTGCTTGAGTTCTACTTTCAAAGCATTGTGTCTGAAAATATGCAGAGAATGATCCAATATTTTGGTTCTGGTTGAGACCCGATTTGTGACCCAGGATGTGATCTCTTCTGGAGAATGTTCCATGTGCACTAGAGAAGAATGTGTATTCTGCTGCTTTGGGATGGAATGTTCTAAATATATCTTGTGATGTCCATCTGGTCCAGTGTGTCATTTAAAACCTTTATTTCCTTGTTGATCTTTTGCTTGGAGGATCTGTCCATTTCAGTGAGGGGGGTGTTAAAGCCCCCTACTACTACTGTATTATTGTTGATATGTTTCTTTGATTTTGTTATTAATTGGTTTGCATAGTTGGCTGCTCCCATGTTCGGGGCATAGATATTTAAAATTGTTAGATCTTCTTGTTTGACAGACCCTTTAAGTATGATATATTGTCCTTCCTTATCTCTTATTATAGTTTTTGGCTCGAAGTCTAATTGATCTAAGAATTGCCACTCCAGCTTTCTTTAGATGTCCATTAGCATGGTAAATTGTTTTCCACCCCCTCGCTTTAAATCTAGTGGTGTCTTTGGGTCTAAAATGGGTTTCTTGCTGACAGCATATTGATGGGTTTTTTGTTTTTTGTTTTTTTAATCCATTCTGATACCCTGTGTCTTTTTATTGGGGCATTTAGCCCATTTAAATTCAGGGTAACTACTGAAAGATGGGAGTTTCATGCGTCATATTGCCTGTAAGGTGACTGTTACTGTATATTGTCTCTGTTCCTTTCTTTTAGGCTCTCTCTTTGCTTGGAGGAGCCCTTTCAATATTTCCTGTAGAGCTGGTTTGGTGTTTGAAAATTCTTTTAGTTTTTCTTTGTCCTGGAAGCTTTATATCTCTCCTATTTTCAATGACCGCCTAGCTGGATATAGTACTCGGCTGGCTGTGTATTTTTCTCATTTACTGCTCTGAGTGTATCATGCCAGTCCTTTCTGGCCTGCCAGGTCTCTGTGGATAGATCTGCTGCCAATCTAGTATCTCTACCATTTTATGTTACAGACCTCTTGTCCCAAGCTTCTTTTAGGATTTTCTCCTTATCAGTGAGACTTGTAAGTTTTACTATTAGATGATGGGGTGTGGACCTATTTTTATTGATTTTTAGGGGGGTTCTTTGTGCTTCCTGGACTTTGTTGCTTGTTCCCTTTGCCAAAGTAGGGAAATTCTCTGCTATAATTTGCTCCAATATACCTTCTGCCCCTCCCTCTCTCTTTGTCTTCTTCTGGGATCCCAATTATTCTTACATTGTTTCATCTTATGGTATCACTTATCTCTTGAATTCTCCCCTTGTGGTCCAGTAGTTGTTTCTTTTCTCAGCTTCTTTATTCTCCATCATTTGATCTTCTAAATCACTAATTCTCTTCTGCCTTATTTATCCTAGCAGTATGCGCCTCCATTTTTTATTGCATCTCATCAATAGCTTTTTTGATTTCAGCTTGGTTAGATTTTAGTTCTTTTATTTCTCTGGGAAAGGATTCTCTAGTATCTTCCATGCTTTTTTCAAGCCCAGCTAGCACCTTGGTAATTGTCATTCTGAACTCTAATTTTGACATATTACTAATGTCCATATTGATTAGGTCCCTAACCTTCGGTACTGCCTCTTATTCTCTTTTTGAGGTGAGTTTTTCCACCTTGTCATTTTATCCAGATAAGAATAGATGAATGAGAGAACAAAATACTAAAAGGGCAGCAACGACCCCAGAAAAATATACAGTAACCAAATCAGAAAAGACCCTAAACTGGGGGGAAAAGAAAGGAGGAAAAAAAAGAAAAAATGTATATTAGACTGGTGAACAGAACAGAGCCACACATTTGATTTTGGCTGTATTTTGATCTGTTAGAAGAAACTACCTCCCAAATTTTTTAAAAAATAAAAAAATTATATATAGACACAAATAAGGGTAAACATGGTGAAGGGATGGAATAGGATTGTAAGGATGAAAATTAAGAACATTCTAAAAAAGGAACTGATAAGTGGGTTGAAAAAAGAAAAAAAGAATGTGATCAGGCTGGAGACAAGAACAAAGGCATGTGCTGGATTTAGGGTGTATTTTGATCTGTTAGAAGAAACTGTATCCCAAAATTGTAAAGAAAGAAAAACCTATATGTATACCAAAAACAAGGTCAAATACAATGAAGTGATAGAATATGACTGTAGCTATGAAAATGAAAAAAGATTTTTAAAAAGGTATTGATAGGATAGTTTAAAAATGTTAAAATAGGCACATGAAAAATGAAAAAAATAGAAGAAGAAAAAAATAAAATTAAAATAATTTAACTTTGAAAGAGTAAAGAATCAAGGGGGAAAAGCCATGAATTCTGTGTTGCTCTCCCTGAGCTCTGTAGTTCTGCAGTTCTGATTGATCAGCAAACTTGGTCATGGCTGGATGTTCTTGCTGATCTTCTGGGGAGGGGCCTGTTCTCAAATGCCTTTGCCCGAGGCAGAATTGCACCGCCCTTGCCAGGGGCTGGGCTAAGTCATCTGCTCAGGTTCGCTCTTGGGAGCTTGTGTTCCCTGAATGCTTTCCGTAGAGCTTTGGAAGACGGGAAGGAAAATGGCGGCCTCCCCGTTTCCACCCAGAGGAGCCAAGAGCTGGGACCCTGCTCCTCAGTGCGCCCTCAGAGAAAGGCAATCAATCCCTTCCATCTCCCTGGTCTCCGGCCACGCTCTGAGCTCACCTGGCCTGTGACTGAGCATTTCTGTCTCTGGCGCTCGGCCCCATTTGGAGTCTCCAAATGCAGCAGATTTCTGCAGCACACTCTTGTGCTGCTCCTCCCAGAGGAGGAAGGAAGGAGACTCCCCGGATCTGCCACCTGTGGTGTCCCTGCTTGAAGAGCCGTGGCCCGACTGTGCCGCAGATCACGGTTTAAGGTAACCCCAAGCTGAGAGCCCACTCCTCAGCTCCTTCTCCACAGTGAGCTACCCTGCTCTCTCTGTGACCCTGTGGGTCCTGAGACCACACTGTCCCCGTGAGGGCTCCATCCCTACTTAGCCTCTGTAGTGACGTCCCTCAGTGGAGAAGACTCCTAAAAGTTCTGATTTTGTGCTCTGCTGCTCCACTGCTTCCCGGGAGCTGGCCCCTCCCGCTGTGGTTTATCTTCCCCCTTGTTTCAGATTCACTTCTCTGCACATCCTACCTTCCTGAGAGTGGCCAGTGTTCTGTTCCTAGAATTGGTGCTCTGCTCTTCTCTCTCCTATTGAGTTTGTAGGTGTCGAGAATGGTTTGATAACTATCGAGCTGAACTCCTGGTACCTGATGATATTTAGGTTTCCTACTCCACCATCCCGCTGACTTCTTTCATGTCGTGTGATATTCTAGCTCCATCCGTGTTGCTGCAAATGTCTTCGCTCTTTTTATGGCTGCATAATATTACAGTGTGTGTGTGTGTGTGTGTGTGTATCACATCTTCTTTATCCATTCAAAAATTTTGCACCCTAGACCTCTTCTGTCTTAGCTTCATTCCAGCTCTGGTTGATCATTCTTATATTTATACAAGGTTAAGGCCGCCTTCACAACTCAAACTTTCCTACCTAGTTACATCCTCACCCCATACTTCCTGTCCAGGTAATTAATCCCAGTGGTTTACGGTCTGCTGTGTGAAACAGTACAGATACACTTCAAACTTTTTTTTATTAGGTTTGTTCCTGATTACATATTTAATACAGACAACTTGGAAAATATTTTTTCTTAAGAAAGGACCATTTGTAATTCCATCGCCCAGTATACATTTAGCATTTTGAGAATTTGCCTTCCAGTTTTTTCTCTACCTATTTTCTTTGTAAGAGCACAGCACACTGTTTCGTAGCCTAATTTTTCTATTTTATGAACATTTTCCCATAGCAGGGAGTGCCTTCGGATAGCAGTATGTGTTACCATTCATATTGAGTCCAAGAAACCGATCAGTCTTACTCCAAATACTCCCCCTGAACATGTCTACCCCTGATTCACTGCAGACGTTTTTCAAACATCAGACACAGGAGTCCTGCCCCCAGCCTGGAGTTTTGATCTGTCAGCAGTCTGATGGGTGACTGTGTCGCCACACCCACATCTGTTCTCGGTGTCAGTCTTTTCAGTGAGTCTGCCTTTTATTAATTTTACCTTCTCTAATTCCACACGGTTATTCCCCAGTTCTGATAACCCAGCATTTGATACCTTAGCGCTACCTAAGGGACCTCAGTGAGATCCTTACTTTACATCCACATTGCTAATCCGCTTTCACAGAGCTGCCCTCTCCCTCCTCACGGTTTAGTTTCTCTGAGCTCTCCTGAGACGCGGTGTGTGAGCTTTCTGGGGCCACCGTCACAAACCAGCACAAATGTAGTGGATTAAACAACCCAAATTTACTTACCTCACAAATCTGTAGGTCCCTGGGTGCTGTGGGTTCATCTGGAGGCTGAAGGCGAGAACACTGTACTCCCGCTGCCTCTCTCTGACCCTATTTTCTGCCTCTCCTTCCACTTTTTCTTGTTAAAACTGAGGGTATAAGTGACATGTTAGTTTCAGGTGTACAACATACTGGTCGTTGTATTTATTGTGAAATGATCACAGTAAATCTGATGGAGAGGCATCACCACAAACAGTTACACGTGTTTTCTTTTGCCGGGATCCTAGATCTCTCTTACCAACTATCACAGTGTTAACTAACTGTAGTTACCACATGCTACCATAATCCACCAGACTTACTGATTTTCTACCTAGAAGTACCTTTTGACCCCCTTCACTCACCCTCCAACCCCACCTCTGGCAACCAGCTTCAGTGTTTGGGTTCTTAGGGGGTTTTTTGTTTGTTTTATTTGTAAGAATTCACATTTAAGTAAGATCATACGGGTAATTATCTTGCTCATTTCACTTACTATAATGTCCTCTGGGTCCATCCACGTTGCCACAAATGGCAGGATTTCATTATTTTTATGGCTGAATTATATTCCACCGCTCACCCAGACACCCCGCCCCCTGCCGCCATTTTCTTATTCACAGTGAGCACTTGGCTGTTTTCAAATCCGGGCTCTAAGTAATGCTGCAGTGGACACGGGGGTTCACACATCTTTTTAATTTAGCATTATTTTCTTCATGGACACACCTATACTTGGAATTGATGGGTAATATACCTTTTTTTTTTAAATTTTTGAAGACCCTCTACACTGCTTTCCATGGTGGCTGCACAAATTTACATCCCCACCAGTATTGTTGAAGGGCCCCCTCTTCTCCACATCCTCACCAGCACTCTCGCTTCTGGTCTTCTCGACTCCAGCCATTTTCACAGGTGCGAGGTGAGGCCTCATTGTGGATTTGATCTCCCATTTCCCTGATGATGAGAGATGTTGAGCACCTTTTTCTGTACTTATTGGCCATCTATATATGTCTTTGGGAAAGTGTCTGTCTAAATTCTTGGGCCCCGCCCCTTTTTAAAAAGATTTTTATTTATTTATTTGACAGAGATCACAAGTAGGCAGAGAGGCAGGCAGAGAGGAAGGGAAGCAGGGCCGACGTGGGACTCAATCCCAGGACACTGAGATTGTGACCTGAGCTAAAGACAGAGGCTTTAACCCACTGAGCCACCCAGGCACCCCCAGCCTTGGCCCCTTTTTTAAATTGGATTGTTTTGCTGTTGAGTGTAGGAGACCTTTATAGATTGTATTAACTTCTTAACAGAGATGATTTGCAGGTTTTGTTTTCTTTTCCTCCCATTATGTAGTTGCTTTTTCATTTTGTGGATGGTTTTCCATTGTTGTGTAGAAGCTTTTTCATATCATATAGTCACACTTGTTTATTTTTGCTTTTGCTAGCAATACTTTTTCAGAGCAGACGCCTAAGTCAAGACCAATGTCAAGGATCTCACTGCCTGTTTTCTTCTAGGAATTTTATGGTTTCAGATCATATGCCCAAGTCTTTAGTCCGTGTTAAAATAATTCTTGTTATGTGTAAGTCAGTTTCATTTTTTTGCATGTGGCTGTCCTGTTTTCCCAGCACCACTTACTGAAGAAACTGTCCCTTCACCGTGGTATGTTCATGGCTCTGCTGTAAATTGATCGTGTGTGTGCTTTACTTCTAGGCTCTCTATTCTGTTTCATTGATCTGTATGTGTATTTTTAATGGCAGTACCATACTGTTTGATTGCTGTAAGTTTGTAATATAGTTTGAAATCAGTGAATGTGGTACCACCAGCTTTGTTCTGTCTCAAAATTGCTTTGGCTACTCTGGATCTTTTGTGGTTTCACACAGATTTTAGGGGATTGTTATTTTTTATTTCTGTGAAAAATCCCATTGGAATTTTGATGGATTGCATTGAACCTACAGATTACTCTGGGTAGTACGGACATATTAACAATACTGTATCTTCCAGTTGATAGCACTATTATTTTTTCCATTTCTCTGTGTATGCTTCACTTTGTTTCATTTAATACCTGATAGTTTTTGGTGTACAGGTCTTTCACCTGTGTGCTTAAATTTATTCCTAGGTATTTTATTCTTTGGGAAGCAACTGTAAGTGGAACCGTTTTCTTAATTTTTCTCGTAGCTTGTTACTAGCATACAGAAAGATTGTGGTATACTGATTTTGTATCCTTCCACTGAATTCTTTGATTAGCTCTAACGTATTTTGAAGTCATTAAGGTTTTCTGTATCTAGTAAGATCTACAAACAGTGGCAATTTTTCTTCATCCTTTCCAGCACGGTGCCTTTTCTTATCTTTGCCTAAGTTCTCAGGGTAGGACTTCCAATACTGTGTTGGATGAAAGTGGCAAGGGTGGTCATCCTTATTTTTGATCCCGATCTTAGAGGAAAGGCTTTCAGATTTTCTCCACCAAATGTAGTATCAGCTGTGGGCTTGTCACATACAGCCTTTAGTATGTTGAGGTAGTGTCCCTCTATATGTACTTTGTTGAGAGTTTCTGTCATAAATGGATGTTGAATTTTGTCACATGATTTTTCTTTTTTTTTTTAAGATTTTATTTATTTATTTGACAGAGATTACAAGTAGGCAGAGAGGCAGGCAGAGAGAGAGAGGAGGAAGCAGGCTCCCTGCTGAGCAGAGAGCCCAATGCGGGACTCGATCCCAGGACCCTGAGATCATGACCTGAGCCGAAGGCAGCGGCTTAACCCACTGAGCCACCCAGGTGCCCTGTCACATGATTTTTCTACATCTATTGAGATGATCATGATTTTTATCCTTTGTTCAGTTAATGTGTTGTATCATGTTGGTTGACTTACAGATTTAAACCATCCTTGCATGCCTAGAATAAATCCCTCCCTTTTTCCTTAGGATTTTTCCTTAAGATTTTATTTATATCCAACATAGGGCTCACACTTACAATCCCGGAGATCAAGAGTCATATGCTCTACTGACTGAGCCAGCCAGGCACCCTGGAATGATGACTGATTTGATCTTTTTATACAATAATTGATCTGTTCATATTTTCTCTCTTTTTATGATTCAGTCTTGGTAGGTTGTATATTCCTAGGAATTTATTTCTTCTAAGTTGTCCAATTTGTTGCCATATTAATTGTTCATAGTAGTCTCATAAGCTCCTTTGTGTTTCAGTGTTATCAGTTGTAACTTCTCTTTCATTTCTGATTGTGCGGCCTTTTCTTCTTGGTGAGTGTAACCAAAGGTTGGTCAGTTTTGTTGGTTTTCAAAGAAACAGCTTTTAGTTTCACTGATCTTTGTCTTTTTACACTCTTGTTCATTTATTTCTGCTCTGATCTTTATTATCTTATTCTTTTTACTAACTTTGGACTTGGTTTGTCCTTCTAGTCCCTGGAGGTGTAAAAATATGTTGAGATTTTTCTTCTTTCTCAGTGTAGCCTCTTAGAAGCGTTCGTGCGGTCTAAGTTTTGGTATGCTGTGTGTTCATTTTCATTTCATCAGTGTGTTTTTTTATTTCTCCTTCGATTTTCTTTTGTTGTTGACCCAGAGGTTGTTCAGTAACATTGTTTAATCTCCACATTTTAATGTGTCAGTTTTCTTCTTAAAATTATTTCCTGTTTTCATAAATTGTGGTCAGAAAAGATGCTTTCTATTTCAGTCTTCTTAAGTTTATTCAGATTAGCTTTATGGCCTCATGTATGACTTGTCCTGGAGGTTGTTCCATGGGCACTTAAGAAAAATGTGTATTCTGTTGCTTTGGGATGAAATGGTCTGTATGTATCTGTCACTTAAGACCTATGTTTCCATATTGCTTTTCTGTCTGATTGATGTCTCCATTGATGCCATTGGATGTAGTAAAGTCATGTGCTTTAAAATTGCTCTTTCTTTCTTTAGGTCCATTAATATTTGCTTGATGTACGTAGGTGTGCCTATGATGGGTTCAGTAATATTCACAATTATATCCTCTTGGTGGATGGACCCCCGCATCAATATGTAATGTTCATGTTCTTATTCCAGTCTTCTTTAAAAGTTTATTTTCCCTGATAGAACTATAGCTACCCCAGCTTTGTTTGGGTTTTGATTTGTGTGGACTTTCTCCATCTCATCACTCTTAGTCTGTGTTTCTTTAGATCTGAATTCTTTTGTAGGGAGCATATAGATGGATCTTTTTATTGAAGTATTATTGACATACTCCATCCTCTTAGTTTCAGGTGTACATCATAGTGATTTGATATTTTCAAGTATTACAAACTGATCTAGTTACTATCTGAATCCATAAAAAGTTATTACAGTATTTTTGGCTGTTTTCCCTATGCTGTCCATTATATGTCCAAGACTTTATCTTATAAATCAAGGTTTGTGAAGTCCCTTTCACAACACCTCCCCTCTCTGGTAATCAATCATTCGTCTCTTGTATCTATCATCTATTTTGTCCATTTGTTTGTTTTCTTTTCTAGATTTCATACTTAAGTGAAATTACATGGTATTTGCCTTTCTCTGCCTGAGTTATTTCACTTAGCGTAATATCCTCTCGATCTATCCATGTGGTAGCAAATGGCAAAATTTCATTCTTTTTTGTGGCTGAGTACTATTTCATTGTGTATATAGATCACATCTTTATCCATTCCTCTATCGGTAGATCTTGGGTCACTTCCATATCTTGGCTGTTGTAGAGAATGCAGAAATGAACAGAAGGGTACATCTATCTCTTTGAATTCATGTTTTCCTTTTTCAGATAAATACCCAGAAGTGGCACTGCTGCATCATGTGGTAGTACTATTTTTAATTTTTTCTGTTTTTGCTAGTGTCTGCACAAATATACATACCCACCAACAGGGCATGAGTGTTCTTTTTTCTTTCACATCCTCACCAATAGTTACTTCTCTTTTTAATTGCCAGTCTGATGGGTGTGAGGTGCTTTCTTACTGTGGTTTTGGTTTATATTTCCCTCTTGGTGAGTGATGTTGAGCCTCTTTTCATGTTGCTGTTGGCTGGAATCATTGGGAAATGTCTATTCAAGTCTTCTTCCCATTTTTTCATTGGGTTCTGTCTGATATTAAATTTTGTGAGTTCTTTACATATTTTGGATATTAACCCCTCACTGGATGTATAATTTGCAAATATCATTAACATTCAGTAGGTTCTAGGGGCACCTGGGTGACTCAGTGGGTTAAAGCCTCTGCCTTCAGCTCCGGTCATGATCTCAGGATCCTGGGATCGAGCCCCACATCAGGCTCTCTGTTTTCAGGGAGCCTGCTTCCCCCCGCCCTCTGCCTGCCTCTCTGTCTGCTTCTGATCTCTGCCTGTCAAATAAACAAATAAAATCTTAAAAAAAAAAATCAGTAGGTTCTTTTCATTTTGTTGATGGTTGCAGTGTACAAAAGTTTTTTAGTTTGACCTAGTCCCTTTAGTTTAGCTTTTGTTGCCCTTGCCTGAAGAAACTAGTACCAAAAAATACTGAAACTGACATCAATGAACTTACTGTGTGTTTTCTTAGAGGACTTTTATGGTTTCATGTCTCACATTTAACCTTTTTATTGTCTTTTGAATTTATTTTGTATTTGGTATAAGACAGTGATCCAGTTTCACTTTTTTGCGTGTGACTGTCCACTCTACCCAGCACCATTTATTGAAGAGACTGTCTTTTCCCCATTATAGTCTTGCTTCTTTTGACCATATAAGCGTAGGTTTATTTCTAAGTTCTCATCCTGTTCCATTGATCTATGTGTCTGTTTTTGTGCCAGTACCATACCGTTTTCATTACTGTAGACTTGTAGTGTAGTTTGAAATCAGGGAGCTTGCTCCCTCTGGCTTTGTTCTTTCTCAAGATTGCTTTGGCTACTTGATGTCCTTTGCAGTCCATACAAATTTTAGGACTTTTTTGTTCTAGTTTTCTGGGAAGATGCCATTCATGTTCTTATGGGGATGGCATTGAATCTTTAGATTGCTGTGGACAGTATGGACATTTTAATAATACTAAGCTTTCTAATCCATGAGCATGGTATATCTTTCCATTATTTGTGTCATCTTCGGTTTCTCTCATCAATGTCTTTTAGAGTTTTCAGAGTACCAGTCTTCCATCTATGGTTAAATGCATCCCTAGGTATTCTAATATCTTTGGTGCAGTTGCAAGTAGGACTGTTTTCTAGATTTCTCTGAGCTCATTAGTCCTATAAGGAAAGAAAAGATTTCTGTGTTAATTTTGTAACCTGCTACTTGGCCAAATTCATTTGTTCATTCTAATAGTGTTTTGGTGGAGTGTTTAGGTTTTGCTATATATAGCATCATGCCCTCTATCAATAGTGACAGTTTTATTTATTATTCTTCAATAACTGCTCTGGTTAGGACTTCCGATACTATGTTGAATAAAAGTGGCAAAAGTAGGCATCATTGGCTTGTTGCTGATCTCAGGGGAAGAGCTCTCAGTTTTTCAATATTTGAATATGTTGTTACCTGTGGTTTTGTATATGGTCTTCATTATGTTGAGGTATGTTTCCTCTATACCTCCTTTAAGAATCTTTATCATAAACGGCTGTTGAATTTTATTAGATGTGTTTTCAGCATCTACTGAGATACGTTCATCCTTCATTATGCTAATGTGGTATAGCACATTGTTTTATGGATTTGAACCATCCTGCCTCCTTGAAATAAATCCCACTTGACTGTGGCTTGTGACTTTTTCATGCATTGTTGAATTCAGTTTGCTAACATTTTCTTCAGAACTTTTGCATCTGTTTCTTTCACATATAGTGGCCTGTATTTTCTTTTCTTGTGCTGTGTCTGTGTGGTACCAAGGTACTGCTGCTCTTGTTAAATGAATTTGAAAACATTCCTTCTTTAATTTTTGGAATAAATTGAGAAGGATGTGTTATAACTGTTCTTTAAGTGGTTGGTAGAATTCACATGTGGAACTTCCTGGTCCTGGACTTTGTGGGGGTTTTAATTACTGATTCAATTCTATTACTTGGACTTGCTCTATTCAGATTTTCTACTTCTTCATGATGAAGCCTTGGAAGATAATTTCTAGGAATTGATCCCTTTTTTCTGTTTTCCAGTTTGTTGGCATATAGTTGTTTACAGTAGTTGCTTATGCTCCTTTGCATTTCTGATTTTAGTTAAGCCTTCTTTTGATGAATCTGCCGGAGGTTTATCCATTTTTTTATCATTTCAAAAAATGAACTTTTAGTTACATTGATGCATTCTATTTTTTTTTAAGCCACAATTTCACTAATTTCCTGATTTCTTTCCTTTCTTCCACTAACCTTGGGCTATATTTTTCTAGTTGCTTATTTATTTGGGATTCTTCTTGTTTCTTGTGGTAGGCTTGTGTTGCTATGAACTTCCATCTTAGAACTGCGTATGTTGCGTACACAGATTTTGAAACCTTGCATTTCCGATTTTCCTTTGTGCAAGAGATTTTTATTTCCTTTTTGATTTCCTTGTTGACTCACAGGTTTCTCAGAATGATTAGAATCCACATCTTTGTGTTTTTTTCCATTTCCTTCTTGTGATTTCTAGTTTCATACATTTGTAGTTAAAAATAAAAGGTGCTTTCCATGATTCCATTCTTCTTAGATGTTTTGAGAAATGTTCTGTGGCCCAACATGTTATCATGTTGCATGTGCTCTTGAGAAGAATGTACCTTCTCCCATTTTTGGATGGAATGTTCTCTAAACATGCGTTAACTTTGTGACCTCGTGTTTCAGGTAAGGCCATTAACTGATGTAAACGAGATTATGAGGTCCCCTACTTCCCTTGTGGTACTGTCCTTTTCTTCCTTTATATCCTTTCATATTTGCTTCATGTATTTAGGTGTTATTATATTGGGTGCATGAATATTGATGAGTGTTCTGTCTCCTGGATTGACCTTTTTATCGTCATGTAGTGCCTTTCTTTCCCCCCTTGGTGTAGTCTTCGTTGAAGTCTGTTTGGTCTGATCTAGCTGTTGCTGCTCACAGTTTTTACTTCCTTGGAGTATTTTGTTTTCAATCCCTTCCCTCTCAGCCTGGGTGGCTGTAGAGCTGGGGAAAGTCTCTGGTAGGCAGTGGAGAGTTGGCTCTTGCTTCTGTTGATCCAGTCAGTCAACACATCTTTTGATTGCCCCCTTTAGCCCATTTATGTTTAAATTAATTTTTAAAATTAATTTTTTATTAGCATATAATGTATTATTTGTTTCAGGGATACAGGTTTGTGAATCATCAGTCTTATACAATTCACAGCACTCACCATAGCACATACCTCCCCAATATCCATCACCCAGGCACCCCATACCTCCCATTCCCTTCCACTCTAGCAACCCTGGTTGTTTCCTGAGATTAAGAGTCTCTTAAGGTTTTTCTCCCTCCCCAGTCCCATCTTATTTCATTTTTCCCTCCCTTACCCCTACGAACCCCTGCCTTGCCTCTCAAATTCCTCATATCAGGGAGATCATATGATAATTGTCTTTCTTTGATTGACTTATTTCACCTTGCATAATACCCTCTAGTTCCATCCATGTCATTCCAATGGTAAGCTTTCATTCCTTTTGATGGCTGCATGGTATTCCATTTATACATATACCCCATCTTCTTTATCCATTCATATGTTGATGGGCATCTAGGTTCTTTCCATAGTTTGGCTATTGTGGACATTGCTGCTATAAATATTTGAGTGCACGTGCCCCTTCAGATCACTATGTTTATATCTTTGGGGTAAATACCCAGTAGTGCGATTCCTTGGTTGTAGGTTCTATTTTCAACTTTTTGAGGAGCCTCCATACGGTTTTCTAGAGTGGCTGCACCAGCTTGCATTCCCACCAACAATGTAGGAGGGTCCTCCTTTCTCTGCATCCTCACCAACATCTGTCATTTCCTGACTTGTTAATTGTAGCCATTCTGACTGGTGTGAGGTGGTATCTCACTGTGGCTTTGATTTGTATTTTCCTGATGCCGAGTGATGTGGAGCACTTTTTCATGTGTCTGTTGGCCATCTGGATGTCCTCTTTGCAGAAATGTCTGTTCATGTCCTCTGACCATTTCTTGATTGGATTCTTTGTTCTTTGGATGTTGAGTTTGATAAGTTCTTTCTAGATTTTGGATACTAACCCTTTACCTGATACGTCATTTGCAAATATCTTCTCCCATTATGTCAGTTGTCTTTTGATTTTGTTGACTGTTTCCTTTACTGTGAAAAAGCTTTTGCTCTTGATGAAGTCCCAGTAGTTCATTTTTGCCCTTGCTTCCCTTGCCTTTGGTGATGTTTCTAAGAAGAAGTTGCTGTGGCTGAGGTTGAAGAGGTTGCTGTCTGTGTTCTCCTCAGGGATTTTGATGGATTCCTGCCTCACATTGAGATCTTTCCTCCATTTTGAGTCTGCTTTTGTGTGTGGTGTAAGGAAATGGTCCAGTTTCATTCTTCTGCTTGTGGCTGTCCAATTTTCCCAACACCATTTGTTGAAGAGACTGTCTTTTTTCCACTGGACGTTAGTTGACCATAGAGTTGAGGGTCTATTTCTGGGCTCTCTATTCTGTTCCATTGATCTATGTGTCTGTTTTTGTGCCAGTACCATACTGTCTTGATTATGACAGCTCTGTAATGAGCCTGAAGTCTGGAATTTGGAGTCCAGAAAGGAAGCAGCAGAGATCCTGGTTCAACTTTGGTTTTTTCAACCTTCCTCTGGCTATTCAGGGTCTTTTCTGGTTCCATATAAATTTTAGGATTACGTCTTTCACTTCTTTGAGAAAAGTTGGTGGTATTTTGATAGGGATTGCATTAAATGTGTAGATTGCTTTAGGTAGCATAGACATTTTCACAACAGTTGTTCTTCCAATCCATGAACGTGGAACGTTTTTCCATTTCTTTGTGTCTTCCTCAGTTTCTTCCATGAGTACTTTATAGTTTTCTGAGTACAGATTCTTCACCTCTTTGGTTAGATTTATTCCTAGGTATCTTATGGTTTGGGGTGCAGTTGTGAATGGGATCAACTCCTTAATTTCTCTTTCTTCTGTCTTGCTGTTGGAGTATAGAATGCAACTGATTTCTGTGCATTGATCCTGTACACTTTACTGAATTCCTGTACAAGTTCTAGCAGATTTGGAGTGGAGTCTTTGGGTTTTCCACATGAAGTATCATATCATCTGCAAAGAGTGAGAGTTTGGCTGCTTCTTTGCTGATTCGGATGCTTTTTATTTCTTTTTGTTGTCTGATTGCCGAGGTTAGGACTTCTAGGACTATGTTGAATAGCAGTGGTGATAACGGACATCCCTGCCATGTTCCTGACCTTAGTGGAAAAGCTCTCAATTTTTCTCCATTAAGAATGATATTCGCTGTGGGTTTTTCATAGATGGCTTTGAGGATACTGAGGTGTGTGCCCTCTATCCCTACACTGTGAAGAGTTTTGATCAAGAAAGGATGCTGTACTTCATCAGATGCTTTTTCAGCATCTATTGAGAGTGTTCTATGGTTCTTGTTCTCTCTTTTATCAATGTACTGCAGCCCACTGATAGGCTGCAGGTTGGTTCAACATCTGCAAATCAAAGAACTCTTGACAGCTCTGTGCTGATTGCCATTTTGATAATTGCTTTCTAGAGTTTTTGTGGTTCCTCTCTGCACCTTTCTTCTCTTAGATCCCTTCATCTGTGGTTTCTTGACTCTGTTTAGTGGTCTCTGTAGTTTCTTGATCTTCTGTGTATTGACTGTAGGCTTTCACTTTGTGTGGCCAGGAGACTTGTATAATACAGTCTACTTTAAGTTTATAATAGCTTAAGTTTTAACATATTCTAAAGTTCTACATTATTAATCTCCCCTCTGCACCATTTAGGATTTTTTTTTAAAGGTTTTATTTATTTGAGAGACAGAGCGAGAACACAAGTAGGGAGAGGGGCAGAGGGAGAAGCAGACTCCCCGCTGAGCAGGGTGCTCAATCCCAGGACTCTGGGATCATGACCTGAGTCAAAGGCAGATGCATAACTGACTGAGCCACCCAGGCACCTCTCCACATTTTATATTTTCAGCGTCACATTTAAATCCCTTTATCTTATGTATATACTTGTGTATCTCAACTAATTACTGTAGTTACTTGTATCATTTTTAACTTTTAACCTTCATACTAACTTAACTTACAAGTGATCAGTTTACTACATTTACTGTATATTTACCAGTGAGATTTATTATTTGCACCTTCTGTTTTTAGCCCCAAAAGTCCCTGGAACACTTCCTAAGAAGGCCTGTTTGGTGTCGATGAGCTTTACTCGGTGCTTGTCTGGAAAACAGTTTTCTCTCTCCAGTTCTCAGTAATAAACTCGCCAGGCTCAGTGTTCCTGGTTGGCCCTTTTTTTCCCTTTTCTCCCCTTTGAGACCTTTGCATGTATCTGCCACTCCCTTCTGTGGTAGAAAGTCTGCTGAAAACTTTGCTGCCACTCTGAGGGGGTTTCCATGGTATTTTTCATGCCCCCCCCCTCCGGGTTTCAGTCTGTCTTCTGTGGAACTCCCCTCATAGAGCTTCCACTTCCGGCACTACATGCTGGAGCTCCGTCCCTGACCTTTATTGGCGGCTGGTGGGTATGCTCTGCTTCTTTGTGCAAGTTCTCACCGTGTTCATCCATCATCCAACATCAGTGAGCACTTTTATGGCCATTATTTATTTTCAGTTCCTCTGCTGACAAAGTCCTCCAGAACGTGGCAGTGAAGGGTATCCCTGACTGAGGTCTCACCTTCCTCTTTCATTTGGAACCCAGTCCTGATTCTGTTTTCCTTGACTCGGCGTTGGTTTTGATGTATGACATCATCATTTCTCTGACTCTTGATGGAGTAGCCTCTCAGTGGATATGAAACTTCTTCACCCCAGCCTCCTGGCTGGCTCGCTCACCTTCGTGATGGTCCAGGCACCCATTTTTAGGGGTTCCCTGTTGTTAAGATTGTGCCAAGGACCAGTCTCAAGGGGGCGTATCTCCGTGAGCATCATGGTTCAGGCGCTTAAATGCCAGACCCTCAGGTAGCGACCTGTCAGGAAGGTAACCCTACAGTATGCTTCTGGGTCACAAGCCAAAGCCTGCTGGCCCCCAGAGCCGGGCGACCTCGAGACGGCCCCTGGTTGGCAGTCATGGAAACCCAGGGTGCTAGAAGGGTCTGAAAACTGCCCTTTGAGAGACATGTTCTCATGTGTGGCAGATTAAGAGCTCAAAGTTAACACCCCCCCCCCCCGTAAGGTCACAGGAAAGGGTTACTGTCTGTCCTTACTTAGATGGATGTGTGTGTTTCATTAGAAGCTTGTCCCTCAGACCGTCCCTGTGAAGGTAAGCTGAGAGGTCTCTGTCACCGAAAGACTGGCATTCTTGGATTCCCGGCTTTCTTGTGCCCTGAGGGGGTGGTAGCTGCTAAAATTGGGGTACCAGAGGAGTGTACAAGCTTCTTGCCAGGAGGTAAACAGGTATGACGTAAACTGGTGTGAGGTAGGGGGAAAGTGCAAAGATCCCTTCATCCCTAGAGAGCACCCCAGCGGACCTTTAAATGTGGGTCCACCTTCGGGGTGATACGTAACAAAGAAGCACCCAGAAGTCTGGGTGCTGCTCAGTCATTGCCTCTGTCCTGAGTCCTGGGGCAAGACACCCATTTCTCAGCTCCCTGAAGCTTTGTGGGGTTCTTACACAGGCCAACGCATGGGTGGTCAAAGCTAGATGTTCCAGAGACTCCTGTCTCAGGTGCCAGTCTTAAAATTTGGGGTGCACAGTGTGGGGGTCAAACCCTTCACTTCTTGGGGAGAGTCTCCAGGTTTTGAGTTCCCTCCTGGTCTTGGATCACCGTCCCAGGGGTGGGGTCTACAGTGAGTGTCTCAGCCTCTCCGACCGGTTGGGTGGGTTTTCCTTACTTACCTGCCAGATGGCAGTCACTCAGGTCGTGTCTGGGTTTTTTCACCCGAGGAAATTGTTCTTCATGTGGCTGGGGATTGGGCGTGTCCTTGGGAGGTGAGGTCCGAATGTCCCTTTGCTCCCATCTTGAACCAGGACCTCTGCTGCTTCCTTTCTTACAACTCGGGGTTCATGTGGTCTGTCTGGGATTAACTCCCCTTCTCAAGGTCAGCTAATCAGCAGCCTTCCCCTTCGGCCGTGTCCTGTCACATTTGGAGCGGGGGACATCTCCAAAGGGCCGTTTTTCTGCCTGCCCGCCTTGGTCATGAGCCCTTTCCATGGATCCGTCAGGGTGGGATCGTAACGCCTCGGGACGCGGTGTACAGCGCCCCTCTGCTGGTCCAGTCTCTCACCTGCATGAGCCTGGCAGCCTGTCGGGTGGTTTTTTTGGAAGTCCGTGTCCACGGACTCAGCCTGGTAGTGGAACAGCATCCCACACTCCAAGGTGTAATTATAAACGATCTACTTGGGGAGACACTGTCCTACCTTTTCTGCCAGTCTTCTGCCCTTTTCCACCTTGCATGGATTTTTCTGTTCTCCAAATAGCAGGAAGTGCTCCTCCTGTAGATAGATGCTGCATTTTTTTCTATTCATCAAGATTTTTTAAAGAGGCCTCTACAGCTTGATGCATTTCTAGGAATAGATCGACCTTCTCATCCCCCGTCTTTTCTTCTTTCCCCCCCAATACTCCACCCAAATGGCAGGCACCTGTCTTGTAAGTCACTCTGCAGCAGACACCAGGGGACAAGGGACCAAAGCCCGACAAGGAGTACTGCTTTGCGTACTCGCATTTGATGGTCTCTGTCACGTTTGGCGAGGACCGAGGGCATAGGCTGGCACTACGGTTCAGAGCAGCTCTGATCTCAACTGTGTTGTCAGCCTCTGTCTCCACAGAAGATTTCACTTTTGTGAAGTGGGGGAACCCACCACCATATTTACCAGAGAAGTCCAAGAACCGCTCCTAAGTTTCCTTCGGGAGCTACGACTCCCTTCGGAGCAGGGTCTATTGCTAGGTGCCTTGAGACCCAACCAACATGAAATTCCAGCATGACTGGTTGGAAAGAGAGCCCCCTACGCCCCGGGACTTCCTCATGAAGTCCTAAAAATGGCATGCGGTGGTCACCTGTTCCAGAACAGTGCGGCGGAACAGATTTTCCTTGTCCCTGGGCTTCCACGCCTCCCTCCATGGCCTTGCACGATGATCTCTCCCCCGTGTCTGTATTCCTCAGAATAGCCCCGTGAAGGTGGATAGGGCTGCTGTCTTGCTGAAGGCTGATGAAACAGAACGCTTAGAAGTTGACCATATGGTTCTACTCACCATACCTCCCCCAAATTCTGCCAGATTTGTCAACAAAGAGGTTTACAGCAGCTTTGCTTATTATATTGGTAAAAAAAAAAAAAAAAAAAAGCTGGGAACTTGAGCAGCCATCTCTAGATGACCGGTTAAATCATTCATAGTAGACCCTTGGAGGTATAGACTATTTCCAAGCCTTGGAAAGAATTGGGCAAATAGATACTAACGGAGAGAAGTGCCCCCCGCCACGGCTGAGAATGATGGTAAGGATGGGTAATCGGGGCGTGCATCAAGCAAGTGAATGACTGTGTGTCTGCCCTGGAATTCTTTATGTTCCCTAATTATGTAATTATAAACTGTAAATTGTTTGTTTCTGGAAATCATCCCCAGGAAGAGCAATCAGGAGGTACTAGAGGTGGGGGAAGCAAAGTGCTCACAATCACTTAACTTGCCGTTTTGTAGCTGGGTGGTGGTAATATTATTCAGCTCTGAATTTTCAAGTCAGCTGGAGTTGTCTACACAGTAACATTGGCCTTTAAAGGAAGAAAAGGCTTTATACTTACTTTGTCCCAACAAAATTCTACTGAATAAACACCCCCAACCCTCTACCAGCAAGAAAGGCAGCTCTGCTTCCCCTGCTTAGGAAGCCCCTGTCCAACCCTAAGCGACCGCAAAAAGGACCCCACGCCGCTGCCTTCGCTCCTGGAGCGTGTTCTGGCAAACAGCGCGCTGTGTCCTCCTGACCAAGCGTGTGTGAGCAGAGCGGGTGCCAGCAGGGTGACGGCGGACAGGCATCAGTCGAGCGTTCCAGGCGCTCGGGGGACCTTGGCTTTGTGCTCTGCAGCCTGACGGTCTTTTCACGGCCTGCGGAAGGACTTGCCTGCGATTCCTCACTGCTCTTCCGTGTTCTGTCGTAGCCAAATCTGTTAAGGTGAAAATCAAGCTCAATAAGAAAGACGAGAAAGCCCGGGACAAAGGCAAAGGCAAGAAGAGGCCAAACCGGGGAAAAGCCAAGCCTGTCGTGAGTGATTTCGACAGTGACGAGGAGCAGGACGAAAATGTAAGTGCAGCCGGCTTTGGCTGAAGCCCAGAAGCCCTCTCCCTCCATCCGTCCTGTCTGACCGCTCTTTTATCCAGAAAGGGAAAGGCGGAGACTCGGGGGAGATTTCATTCCCGAGGGCTGGGAGCCAAGCGGCATGATCTAGGACAGAGAATTTCAAGCTTTTGGTTAGTGCCTTTTTAACTGTCTCCAAAAATGAAAAACTACTCAGTCGAGTTTCCTCTCCTTTCTTACCTCCCCACTGCTTACAAATACAGCTTTCTCGAAGGCTGCGTATTTTTAATCTTGGAAAAATTCAGGAGCAGGGATGGAACAGGCCCTGAAACACTTGCCTTCCCTCGTGATGTCATCGTGAACACTCGTGGGGGCCCCCAAGGAGCGCTGGTACCTGCAACGTGTCACAGAAGCCCGGGCCCCGGTTAGGTGTGTCTGGCTCTCTGCGAACAGCAGAGGTTGGATTCAGACCCACACCGTGTGACCGGCGGGTCAGGGGCACCGTCCCGGATGTGGGGGACACGTGCCAGAGGCCTCCATTGTATTCCCTTTCCCGAGACCTCAGGTTCCTCCTCAACACCCCCCCCCCAACTTCAGCACGCTGCCATTTGGGTCTGATGAAAACCATCTGCGAACCCTTCATGCCCACCCCGCACCCAGCCTTCACCCTGGGCCCAGACTTTATCAAATGCATTTACAATGCTGTGTTTTCTTTCAAAGCCTTACCTGTGCGTTGACATCCAATGCATGGTCCTTTTGACCGCTGGTGAATTTTCTAAACCCGGTGTGCTAAAAATAACAGTTAATAGCCTTGACCTTCTCATGCCAAGACAGAAGAAAACGAAACAGCAGTCCAGATTGGGGGGGGGGGTGCTTTGGGATTCGCAGCAGAAGCGCCCCTTTGGACCTTGGATTTCTCTCAGGGGTCTTGCCACCTTGCCCCAGAGTGTGGAGACGCGAGTTAACCCTTTCCAAAATGCCATTTCCATTCGAGTTTGCCTCTGGAGGGTCTATTACACCTTTCTCTTACGTGTGATTTCATGCATTTTTATCCTATTTTAATTTTTAGGAACAGTCAGAAGCAAGCGGGACAGATGATGAGTGATCGGTGTGGACCTTCCCCCGCCACCCCCCGCCACCCCCCGCCACCCCCCGCCACCCCCCACCTCGGTAGACCTGAACTCCTTCCTCCCTCCCTCATTTCTACCCAGTGAGTGCATCTGTCCTACGGGCACTGGGCTGTTTCTGTGTCATCCCCGTCTATCAACTAGCTTTAGGATCGTGCCCGACAAACATATGATATCATGGTGTAAAAACACAACACGCACACACACGCACATAGACACACACACACACACAAATATTTGTAACATATTGTGACCAAATGGGCCTCAAAGATTCAAAGATTAAAACAGACAAAGCTTTTGATGGAAAATATGTGGGTGGATAGTATATTTCTATGGGTGGGTCTAATTTGGTAACGGTTTGACTGTGCCTGGTTTTACCACCTGTTCAGATGAAAAGGTTTTTTTTTTTTTTTTACTTTTGGGGTTTTTTTGTTGTTGTTGTTGTTATTTTGTAGAACTGATAACCAGGAGAAGCCATTAAAAGCCACTGGTTATTTTATTTTTCATCAGGCAATTTTCAAGGTTTTAATTTGTTCGGTATTTTTTTTTTTTTTACACTGTGGTACATATAAGCAACTTTACTAGGTGATAAATGTACAGTAGTTAGACTTCACCTGCATAGACATTTTTTCCATTTTATGCTCTACGATCTGAAAATATGCTTTTTGAACTGTATAAGATTTATGTCTACTGTAAACATTGCTTAATTTTTTCTTTGCTCTTGATTTAAAAAAAAAAAAAAAGTTTTGTTGAAAACGCTATTGAATATTGCAATCTCTCTAGTGTATTGGATGGCTTCTTTTGTCCACCGGATCGCCTGCGTTACCCATGTGTATCGTCTCCTTCTCCCTAAAGTGTACTTAATCTTTGCTTTCTTTGCACAATGTCTTTGGTTGCAAGTCATAAGCCTGAGGCAAATAAAATTCCAGTAATTTCCAAGAATGTGGTGTTGGTGCTTTCCTAATAAAGAATTTAGCTCAACAAACTGCCTCCTGTTTTTTGAGTTCTAGGGGGTTGAAACCCTTGCCTGAGTGAAGGTCTCCTGCGGAGGCTAGGGAGGCTCTGGCCGTGGACTGCTTGGTCAGGGGTGGGGAGAAAACAAGAAGAGGGAGAGAGCTCCTCTCCTGGAAAGAACTAGGCTTGTTGCAAAGGAGAAGCGTCCATCATCCCACTAGGAGACATGTGGCCAGGGACCAAGCCATGTTAAACCCAGCTCAGCTGTAATTAGGGCTTTAAAGTCTGTTTCTACCCCGCCCATCTGTATGGGAATATAGATTTATCCTGTACTATAATATGGTATGGAACACATCTATAGTAATAGCTTTTGATTTTGAAAGATTTCACGAGCTCTCAAGGGAAAGACGAGTTCCATGCACGCCCGTGCTCTCCACCAAGACAGAACCATGGTTACTACTTTGTCCTGCTCCCCTTTTCATGGGACCATTTTGAAATTAAGTCCCGGTCATCGTAGCACTTCACCCCTAAATACTTCGGCACAAACCTCCGTACCACTTAATCCATCCCTCTGGTTTCCACAATCCTACTTTCATACCAGAGGGAATTAACAGGGTACCTGGGTAGCTGAGTTGGTTAAGCGACTGCCTTCAGCTCGGGTCGTGATCTCAGGGTCCTGGGATCGAGTCCCGCGTCGGGCTTTCTGCTCAGCGGGGGGCCTGCTTCCCCCTCTCTCTGCCTGCCTGTGTGCATGCTGTCTCTCTCGCTCTAAAAAAAGAGGGAAGAAAGAGGGGGGAATGAACAACAGTTTCCTAATATCTCCTGTGTTATCATAGTCCTGTTTCCTCAATTGTCACAAAACTGTCTTGCATTTATTTGTTTTGAAAAGTTTTCAAAGAAGGTTAACACCTTCTTCCTTATGGAACCCATGACTCCAGGGACCAAAATGGAAAAGTTTTCTCTCTTCTCTAATCGAGTGATAAAAACCTTTCCTAGAATCGCCCAGGGAGAATGCCACAATTCTGGCTTTCCTAATGCCAAGTATGACCAAGTCATCCTCCTTTGAATCCTGCAGGAAATCAGACCCACACGACGTGCATCCTCCGGAGACACCCCCTGGTCCCTGTAAGTGGGCGCTCTCCTGTCTGCGTTTCCACTTAGTCTGAGCATCACAGACTGGGCTGTTTCCTCCGACCCTTTGTAGAGTTTACCAGCCACAATGGGCTTGGCGCTTTCCCTATAAAAGGGCACAGGGTGAGAGTCTGTTATTGAAGGGTTTGTTTTCAGTTCCAGGAGAAGAGCCCTATCTCACCGCGAGCCTCCATTTCCTCTACTTCGTGTACAAATCCGACTCTTCGCAGCCTCGGAGGCTCTGGTGCTCTAAAGCCATCCAAACCACTGCCTTCGTGGTTCAGGACAGCGACTGCATTAGACTGTTCTCTGACTCAGTTTCCCCGGCTCCCACAAACCAGCGGGGTGGCGGGGAGGCAGGGAGAGGGAGCGCATGAGCCAGAGGCCGGCCATCCTGCCTGCACTGGGGTGTTGCCCGTTTGCCTCCTGCTCGGGAAAGCCCACCGTTTTGTTCAGCCGGAGCCCAACCCACCAGGTAGGCCTAGCTCTTTCCAAGAAAGAACTATACTCAGATAAGAGTACAGGCCAATCCACTGGATCCCTTAATGGGTTTATTTAATGACAGGATCCCTGTAAGGAAGGCACAGTTCTTGTTTCCTTTTTTGCAAGTAGGAGTTGTGCAAACGAGAGACCCCAGAACTGTGGCCAGTGCACCAGAGCAGAATCCGGGAGTGAGGCTCTCGGCTCCTGGGCCCACGAGCGGTGCCGAGGGGAGGCGTGGCTCCCGCCTCATTGATAAACCCGCAAGGGCAGGGCAGATGCCACCACACTGACAAATCAGTCCGTGCTCAGGACTGTACTCCGACACCCAAGCCAAGTTCCCCAGCTGGGCTCCTCTGCTACCCTGGCTCTTCCTGCTCAATGACAAGCCACTCCAAGGACCAGAACCTTGTCCCTTAGACCCCAGCTGCTGTGGGAGACCCAGTCGGTGTGGACAGCGCAACTGCGCTCCGGGTGACGCTGAGGCGTGCCCCAGTTGGAAAAGCACCACGGGCTCTGCCGTATTGTTCATCTCTACTATGTCACCCCACCCCTGGGGAGCTACCAGAGGCCACATGGAACGTGGTCTTGATTTCTGTCATTGGTACAGGTGGACACCTCCATCCCGCAACTGTCACTATGGTCGAATCGACCGCAACGGGGAAACATGGAAAGGACGAAGGTCCCCCGCCTCCCCCGGCCCACTCCGGGACAGAGCTTTCTGGTCATCGGCATTCCCAGGAAGCAACCTTCCTTTCTGCTTGCCTTGAACCTCATTCAGACCAAAAAGGTGTAATACGAGCAGAAAATTTTTCGGTCCACCTCACCAAAGGACAGAGACATAGTCTCCACTTATGAATAAAGGCAGTCCCCATGAGATTTTTATATGAACAGTCGATCTCACTCTACAGATATTCTGGAAGAAGAGCCAATTCTACCCCTCTCCCTAAAATTTACTAAGTAAGAGCTACGTCAAGCCAGATAAAACACAATCGCGGTCCTTCCTCAGACTGTCACAGCGTAGGAGTCACCGGGTTTCACTCTCTGCTGTGCTTAGGGGAGGGAGGATCAAAGACGAGGGGAGCACAGCGTGAGAGGCGACGATGGATGGGTGTGGAATTGCGGGAGGGATGTTCAGGTGCGCGCCATCCATCACCGGTGTGGTCTGGGATGGCGAACATAATGGAAAGTGGAAGGGACATGTTCCGAATGACTGAGCCCTTTCGGTAAGAAGGCGTCCATATTCGGCATCACTTTCAGTCAGGATTTTCCAAAGGGATTTACTAAATTGCGTAAGACAAAACAACAAAGTCAAGAGTATGGGGAAACCAGTTTCCTGTTTATAAACACGGGGGTGGATTGTGTACAAGAAAGAGGCCTTTGTGAACCCAAGTACTGTTATGAAGCAAGGCTCACCGTGGGATTCTAACCTTCAGAGAGAACGGATGTATAGTCCCTCCAGCAAATATATGTATTTTCTAAATTCTCTTGCAAAAGCTTTAATTAATGTCCATTATAAAACGGACATGGGTGCACCATACCTAGTGAAATAATACCCCCCCCATTTTTTTTTTTTAATTTACCCCCACCAGGCAGCTAGCTCCAAGAGCCTGATGTGCTTACTTCTGTCCCTTTCTTCCTGTTCACATAAATACGTAGAATCCTATGTGTCGTCAAAGGCCGGGTCCCCAGCTGTCACCAGCATCACCCACTGACAGGACGAGCCACTGTACTGCTTGCCGCGGGGAGGGAGAGTGCTACTCCATGGAGCTTTGGTAGCTTGCGGGACAAGGTCAAGGTTGGACTTAACTGAAATTTGATTGAAGATATGTCTTTCAATGTGGGGATTTGTTTACAACTAAGTAAAGATCATGATAGAATATAACTGGGGGTTGGGGGGGAAGTAGGAAAACAAGGATTTTGGGTGGACAGTCCAACGGTCCTAGGGACTTAACTGTCCGTTTCGGTGCTTTATGGAAGAATTCATGTGTCTTTCAGGAAGCTCCTGTGATGAACAATAGTAATTTGCTTGGGCAAGAGTCTCCCTGAATACTACAATTGTCCTGATGACACAGCGGAATTTTAAGTTAATTTTAATGTAGATGGTAAGCCTTAGGGGAGGGGTAAACGTTCCTGTTTTTATTCCTATTTTTTTTTAAGTACCGTGCTGCTCTCTGCACCGTGCCTTATTTTCTCAAAGTCAACAGAGATGAAACTCATTTTTAATTTTTTTCTATATGAAAAGAGCACGTTTTCCTGTTCATTTTTAATAGGAATATGTGCATGTTGTAGAAAATGTGGAAAGTAAGGGACGTGGGAAGGAAGAAATCACGGAGAGCCCATCCACCAGACAGAAACACTTGAGCTTCCGTGTTTCTTGGCTGCCATTTCAGGAGCTGGGACGTGCTCTCTCCCATTCACACAACAAGAAAGAAGCCGAACACGTGGAAAATCAACCACCCTTCTTAGATGCACCAGAGAACTGAAGTCACAGGGCAAACCAGTGCCTCCGAAAGTGAGGACACAGGCAGACACAGAGAGTCCCCACTGGGTTCTCTGGAGCAGGGGGCCAAACGCTGCCTAGGAAAACCTCATCTGTAACTAACGAACTCCTGGAGGCTCGGTTAGAATTCAAAATACCCGAGGATCCTGTGTCAAGAGGGGCCCCACACCTGCCTGACTTTTTCCACCAGGAGCCTATCCTGTGTTCACAGTGAAGATAGGAGAAAAATCCCCTCAATCTGGGAGCAGAAAGAGAGGGAAAGTAGCTGTTTTTAAATATATCCAGAATGTTTCAACAAGGTCTGTCTTCACCAGAGCTATTTTATCAGAGCCTAACCAATGCAGAAGAAGAGAAATACCCAGCTCTGGTATCCTCTAGCCTTGGCATCTCTCGGAAAGAGGAGAAAACAATCTGAGAAGCCCCTGTGATGGTCACAGCCCCAGGGACACAGGGGCTCTAAAAGACTGGGCCCTGATGGGGTGGGGGCTGGAGAACAGGGCTCCCCCAACACCTCACCACACCCTTAGGGCTGCTGTAGAGTGACAGCAGTGCAGTTGCAAACACTACGCATCACAGGTGGTGCTTTTAATTAAGGCCTCTAGGGAAACCCAAAGATAACAAAGGAGACCAAAACAAACAAACAAAAAACAAACAAACCCACCCCACAGGCACCAGAGGGAAGGTTAGCCCCTGACACACCAACAGCTACAGCAAACAGTGAACACAGCCTAACCCCTGGCCAGATAAACCTTAAACATCACATTAAGGCCGATCTACCTGGTTTATGAATATTTAAAATCTCACACAGAGGTCTATTTACCTAGTCCATTCTTATTTTTTTAACCTAGTACATCATATCCCATTCACGACAATCACACAGCACAGTAAAAGACCAAAAAAAAAAAAAAACAAAAACAAAAACAAAACAAAAAACAAAACAAAAACAAAAACAAAAAACCCAAACCACATTTTGAAGACAACGTCAGAAGGAGATTAGATATGGCAAAGATGTTGGAATTATCAGACAGGAAATTTAAACCAACTAATTAATATGCTAAGGGCACTTTTGGAAAAAGTGGAAAACATGAAAGAATGTGGGTAAAGTAAACAGGGAGATGGAAATTCAAAGAATCAAAAGGAAACACTAGCAACAAAACCAAACAAAACAAAACACTGCCAGATGTGAAGAATGCCTTCCATAGGCTCCTTCGTAGAGTGGTCACAGGCACGGCAGGAATCACTGAGCTTGAACAAGCATCAGTAGGAACTTCCACAACTGAAATCCAAAGAGGAAAAAATAAATAAAAATAAAACAGCATCCAAGAACGTGAGACAATTACAAAAGATGTAACATATGCGTAATGGAATACCAGAAGGAAAAGAGAAAAATGCAAAAAAGAAATGTTTGAAGCAATAATGACTGAGACGTTCCCAAAACATGATGGACACCAAGTGACGGATCCAGGAAGCTTAAAGAAAATGGTGGGAATGCAAGCTGGTGCAGCCACTCTGGAAAACAGCATGGAGGTTCCTCAAAAAGTTAAAAATATAATTATCCTATGATCCAGTAATCACACTACTGGGTATTCATCCAAAGGATACAAATGTAGTGATCCAAAGGGGCACGTGCACCCCAATGATTATAGCAGCAATGTGCACAATAGCCGAACTAGGGAAAGAGCCCAGATGTCCCTCAACACATGAATAGATGAAGAGGATGTGGTAAATACATACAATAGACTATTACTCAGCCATCAAAAAGAATGAAGTCTTGCCATTTGCAATGACATGTATGGAAATAGCACTATGCTAAGTGAACTAAGTCAGAGAAAGACAAATACCATATGATTTAACACCTATGTGGAATTTAAGAAACAGATGAATGTAGGAGAAGGGAAGGAAAAATAAGATGAAAACAGGGAGGTAAACCATAAGGGACTTTTAACTATAAGAAACAAAATGAGGGTTGCTGGAGGGGAGGTGGGTTCAGGGACGGGGTAACTGGCTGATGGACATTGATATAATGAGCCCTGGGTGTTACATGCAATTGATGAATCACTAAATTCTACCCCTGAAACTAATAATACATGATATGTTAACTGAATTGAATTTAAATTAAAATTTAAAAAAATAAAAGAAAACCAAGCAGGTTAGATACAAAAATACAGATAAAAAATCTACACTTAGGCATATCATAGTCACACTGAAGAAAATTAAGGCAAAAAAAAAAATCTGAAAAAGTCAGCATGTATGTGGGTAGAAGGAAATCACTTGCCTATACAGGATCAAGAATTGGTATTACATTGGAATTCCCTTAAAACCGGTGCAAGAGAGTGAAGAGAAATACTTACATGTTAAAGGAGTCACCAACCTAGCCTTCTTGAATATAATGATAGAGAAATAAACTCAAAACAGCTTGAGGACCTAAATATGAGACCTGAAACGATAAAACTCCTAGAAGAAAACATGGGCAGCAATCTCTTTGACATTGGACTTAGCAACATTTTTCTAGATATGTCTCCTTACGCAAGGGAAGCAAAAGCAAACATAAATTATTAGGACTACACCAAAATAAAAATATTTGCACAGAGAAGGAAACCATCAACAAAATAAAAAGGCAACCTACTGAATGAGAGGATATTTGCTAAGCACTTACACGATAAGGGTTAATATCCAACATATATAAAGAACTTACACAGCTCACTACCAAAAAAGTCATATTTTAAAAACAGGAAGAAGACATGAACAGACATTTCTCCAAAGAAGATATTCAGATGGCCAACAGACATAGGAAGAGACCTCAGCATCACTCGGTATCAGGGAAATGCAGATCAAAACCACAATGAGATACCATCACCTCACACCTATCAGAGTAGCTAGAATAAAAAAGACAAGAAATAATAAGTGTTGATGAGGATTCAGAGAAAAAGGAACACTTGTGCCCGGTTGGTGGGAATGCAAGCTGGTGCAGCCTCTGTGGAAGACAGTATGGAGGTTCCTCAGAAAGTTAAAAACAAGTCTCATCAATCCAGCAATTCCACTACTGCGTATTTATCCAAGGAATTCAAATACACTAATTCAAAAAGCTATATGCACCTATGTTTATTGCAACATTATTTCCAATAGTCGAGATAATGGAAGCAGCCCAAGTGTCCATCAATAGGAGATAAATATATATATATATATATATAGAGAGAGAGAGAGAGAGATCTCTCTATATATATAGCCATAAAAAGAATGAGAGCTGGCCATCTGTGACAATACAGATAGACCTAGAGAATATTATGCAAAGTAAGTCAGAAAGACAAATACCATATGATTTCACTTATATGTGGAATCTAAAAGATAAAACAAATGAACAAACAAACAAATAAACAAAAGCAGAAACAGACCCATAAATACACTGAATGAAGGTAGCTGGATGGGAGGCGGGTAGGAAGATGGGCAAAATGGGTGAAGGGCCATGGCAGGTGCTGGCTTCCAGTTATGGAGTAAGTTAAATCACGGGAACACAAGGGACAGCGTAGGGACTAGTCAGCGGTACTGTGATAATGTTGTATGGAGACAGATGGCAGCTCCAGTCGCGTGAGCTCAGAATAATGTATAGACTTGTCATCTCACTATGTCGTACAGCTGAAACTGATGTAACGTGTGTCAACTGTACTTCGGTGAAAATAAATTTTATAAGAGCTTTCCCTATTACACTGACTCAAGCATGGGCCCTATATAGAAATACTAGTTCGAGTAAAGAGCCACCCTAACCATGTCAAAAGTTACCCCACAAGATTTCTTTGTCTTATAGCAGTGCTAAGGAATCACACCGTATTTGTAGGACATGATGTACTTGAGGTGCTTAATTCTGAGCACGCTTCCCTTCAGTATGAATCAGCCCTTATGACCTTGTAGAATTTCAACGGACTCACTGGGAATATTTTTGAGAGTCTGAATCCTCAATAAACAGCCTAAATAGGAAAAGTTTCCCTAAAGTTGAATATGGTTTCCACTGCTTTCAAAGTGTATTCCCAATTTTCAGCCTATGAGTTTGCTTTGATGATAAAACACACCGAGGGTGTCCCACACCACGTCCTATGCTCAGGGCTGGGGAAAGATCAGTAAGTGTGAACACTACTACTGATTGCATCTCCCCTACAAACAGGAACCCTCCCCGGCCACTCTGCTATCTTCAATCTGTCCTCCGTGACCAAGGATCATGGGCATGACCTCATCACCTACTGAGCACCAAACTCTGGCTGAGCCAGAGTCAACCACAGCATCTCTTCTGTTGAAGGATGGATAGGAGTCACAACTTGGACCTGGTTCTAAGTTATTTAACTGTTTGTTCCCAAATCAGCAAGCAAACAGGGCACGATGTACACCAGATAAAGACACCAACATGCGAACACACCCCTCTTTGGTCTCCTTCAGTGACCCACAGAGGTGTATCCAAAGTTCTGTGGTCATTGCTGCCAATCCAGAGTGACAAACCCCCCGAAGAGAGCAGCTCCAGTCCCCACCCATCCTAGAGAATTTGACACTAACTAGAGCTGTCCTGTGTGCTTAACAAGCAAATACCGTTCTGTTTCGTCAATGCTAAAACTCATATGTTTTCACATCTGTAAAAGACACATTAATGTTCTTTAATCTTTGGTGCTGTAATCTTGTTTGGCAGCAATTTTCCCTTTTTAGAGAGAAAATCATAATGCATCTACAACTGATGCCTGAGCATCAATAAAATATTCTGCATTTTTTCCTTTCCTTCACACACATCCTATGTAGCAAAGTAATGCACGTTCTTCTTCATTTCTCAATTTATTTTGGAGAACCTTCATATCAGTGCCTAAGGAATTGCCTCATTCTTTCTAACCAATGCATGCATATCCCATTATGTTGTTATTATAACTTGCCTAAACAGTTCCATATTGATGGGAACTTCTGGCTGTTTCTAGTCTGTGTTTATTTATTGTTGCCAAAAGTGATAAATGCTGTGAGAAGGGTGGGAACCAGATGCTATGGAGGGAACCTGAAAGTTTTGTGGAGGATATGAAATTTGGTGTGAGACCCGAGAGAGAGAGAGACGAGACAAGTCAAACTGCTCTTGGAATTTGAATCTCAGTAGGCCATGGGCAAGCCACCCGCCATCTTGGACTGGTACGGTGTGCTTAGAATGTGCAGATTTCAAACACTTCCCAAGAGTGCCTGCCCTTAAGCTTCTTTTTTACTGGCCCAACCCCCTTCCCTTGGTGATCCTGGAAGATTAACATCCACCTCAGTGTCCTGAAAGGGTCTTGGAAATAGTCATTAGAGTTGACCCTTGAACAACATGGGCTTGAACTGCCTCGATCCACTTATACATGGATTTTTTTTTTTGCAATTAACACAGTCAGGGTAAATGTATTTTCTCTGCCTTGTGTATCTTCTTAATGTTTTCTTTTCTCTAGTTTACCTTACTATTAGAATACAGTGAATAATACATATAACATATAAAATATGTGTTGCTGACCTGATGTTATCAAGAAGGCTTCTGGTCAAGAGGAGGCTATAAGTAGTTAAGTTTGGGGGGAATCCATAGTTGTACATGGATTTTGTCCTATGCAGTGGGTTGGTGGCCCTAACCCCCCACATTGTTCAAGGGTCAACAGCACTCCCTTCTTCAGGCTGACATATGGCACATGGGAATAGATATATAAGAGGAGGTACTGAGGGCCTTTAACTATTTGAGGATAATGATTTAGGTAAGACTGAGAAATTTGCAGTAGGTCCCTGGAGAGAAGGGAAGGCATGAATGTTAAAGAGATAGACCAGGGTAGCAGGAACTAACAAAATGAAGAAAGTGAAGTCAAGATGGTCCTAAGCTTCAGAAACCATCCAATCTCTTTTCCTGTATTTGGTCTTGGGACTACCAGGAATTTTAAACAGGATTTTACACTAGCATTTCAGTTCAGAGTGGAGGCTAATTCCTTAATGCATCTCCTTCTCCTCTGTAGTCCCCCTTGAGTTGTGAGAATAATTGCAATATTGCTTACCCTGTGTACTGCTATAAGCTTTTAGAGAGACAGACAGACAGACAGATAAAAGGTTAAAGATACAGATTCACTTAAAATCTTTGCAACATCTTCCAGGTAGACACTACTGGTCCTGTTTTGGAGAGGTGGCCTGCCCAGGGTCACCCACCTGCTAAGTAGTAGAGCTGGAATCCAGTCTTCAAGCAGACCAGCTCCAGAGTCCTTTCTCTGAACTAGGACTCCAACCAGAACGGCAGCCTGCCTCCCGGTGTCTCTTTTCTCTGCTGGACCATATGCTCCATAGAGGGCACAGATTCAATGTAATCTGTGGGTGAGTCCTTCTCCTCCACCCACCTGAGTAACAGGCACCCAAAACTGTATTACACTGATCATCCCAATGTCAATGCCAGCCAGCACTCCCACGCTGGATTACTCCCCGTGGTCCCTGTGTGGATAGTCTGGCTCCTCTCCACTGCATGAGCCACCCTCCAGCCAGTGTTTGTCTAAAATACCAGACTGGTCATACTTCCCATCAGCTCTGATCACTGCGAGGTTTCCTAGGAGCAAAGTATAGGTCTTCAGCACAGCTCACAAAACCCTACAAGGTTTGCTTACCCTTACCTGCTTCAACCTCACTATCCCACACTCCATGCCCCATGAACAAACCTAGACCAGCACTGAGCAGTGGAAATCTAGCATACATAATTTTAAATCTCCTACTAGCTGCCTTTTAAAATGTGAAAAGAAACAGAAGTTAATTTTAATGATACGTTCTATTTGACCCAGTATAGTCCTCAAATGCTATTTCAACATGTCATCAATATACAAAGTTAGAGGTACTTTATTTTTTTATAAAAAAGTTCTGAAAACCAGCATGTATCTTAGGTGTAGAGTATGTCTCGGTGGGGACTAGACACATTTCCAGCGCTTATTAACCACATGTGGCCGTCATATTTGCCAGCAGGGCTGGACACCAAAGCCCTGGTGCTCAAGCTCAAACTTGAGCTGCATCAAAATCACCTGGAGGGCTTGTTGAATACCAGATTGCTGGCTTTATCCCTAGGGTATTTGGTTCATTAAGTGAAGGCAGGCCTAAAAATTTGCATTTTGACAAGTTCACAGGTGGTGCTGATGGTGGTCTCTGTACCATACTTTCTGAACCATTGTTCTAGATCAGAGATTATAAACTGATGCCCTCAGGTTGGATCCGGCAAGCAGGCCAATTTATCCAGACCACACAGTGCTTTAAAACTTTGTTGGAGTAATTACCAACATTTTAAAATAGCCAGATTTCTCATAAAAGTCTAGACCCCAAGCTTCTGTTGAAAATTTATAAATCTAACTTTACAGGGTTGTATTTCTGCCTGGCAGTAAGCACCAGGAGGCAAATCTCAAGCAACTTGTCCTGAACGGTCATGAAAGCCCATTGCATTCTTTTACAATATGGAGGTCCCCACTGTGACTGAGTTGTCATCCCCAAACCTAGACCTTCTGGACTTCTCCCAGTACCTAAATACACCGAGATCTCTTTTATCTCTGTGACTTCCTCCATCTGGTTCTCTCTGTCTGGAACATTCTTTCCAACACCACCACGTCAACCTGGCCAACTCCCACTCGCCGTTCAAGGCCCAGCTGAGATGTCATTTTCTCCAGAAAGTCTGACCTGCTCTTCTGTAACTGAGTATCTGGGCTTCTTCTGTGCGCTTGTCCTGTCAGAGCTCTCACTCAGAACTCTACCTTCCCACTAGCTTATTTGTCTTGCTCATCATTGTATGAGGTTCCCGAGGGTAGGGAATTGCTTCTTTCTTTCTTCTTTTTTTTTTAAGATTTTATTTTTTCATGAGAGACAGAGAGAGGCAGAGGGGGAAGCAGGCTCTTTACAGAGCAGGGAACCCGATGCGGGACTTGATCCCAGGACCCTGGGATCATGACCTGAGCCGAAGGCAGAGGCTTAACCGTCTGAGCCACCCGGGCACCCAGGAATTGCTTCTTTCCTATTCACCACTCTATCCACAGTGCCTGGTCCACCCTCAGAATGGCACACAGCTGGTATTTAATAACTATTTATTGACTACATAGATAGGTAAGACATAAAAAAGCTAGAACAGGTCTTTAAAATAATATCGCCCAATTTTTGACTTTCCTGTAAGTGGCTACAGTGAAATCTTAGCTTTATTCCCAATTTTAGAGAGGACAACAAAAAAGAAAACTGTAAATTGTAATTTCTCTTAAAACTATGGTGCAAAAATAAATAAATTCAAGCTTTTTTAAAATGTTCCACCAGCTTGAGCTTAACTTCACCCTGCCTGAATTACTGAAAGCCCACAAAAATGAAATTAAGTACAATACCACTGTATTGTCAAGTTATAGACTTCTGCTCAATTTACTGCATATTCTGCATGTCATCTACACTGTACCATCATTTTATTGGTTTAAAACCAACAAAAGGGGCGCCTGGGTGGCTCAGTGGGTTAATGCCTCTGCCTTCGGCTCAGGTCATGATCCCAGGGTCCTGGGATCGAGCCCCGCAATGGGCTCTCTGCTCAGCCAGGAGCCTGCTTCCTCCTCTCTCTGCCTGCTTCTCTGCTTGCTTGTGATCTCTCTGTCAAATAAATAAATAAAATCTTTAAAAAAAACAACAACAAAAATCTTTCCTCAAATTAAAAGAGTCAACATTATTTCACAGAATCTTAGAATATGGCCCTGTCAGTTTGCAGGAGGGAGATGAGAGAGAAGACAGACTGATACCCGCTATCTACACCAGCCAGTGTATTGGGTACTTTGGAAATCACAAAAATGTAAAGGTAGAAATTCTACTCTTAAGCAGTTCATCACCTAGTACAGGAGATCAATCATAGGACACAGAGAAATGTAACATAAGATAGGAAGAAGCAAATGTCCAGCAACAAGTGAAGAATGTCACATGAGAACTCAGACAGTAAGAAGTTCTCCCCGCTTGGGCTGAGATCTGCAAATCTTACACGGTATAGGTAGCACGTGACCTGATCTCATACTGAGATTGAGAAGGTCTATGTCCTTTGGCAAATTCCATTTCTTCTCAAGCACATTGAGGAATACACGGCAATCTCTCTTTCAAAATTCAAAACATATGAGGAAGTTGGTTAGTTTAAGAGAAAAATGCTTGACAACTCTGGAAACAAGGATTTTAGCCCCAGCTCTGCCAGGAGCTAGTCTGTGACCTTCAAGAAGTTTCTTGATCTCTCTGGACAGCGTTTTCTCAGCTGTAAGCTGCACAGATAATAAATGATCTCTCAAGTCCTTTCTGGCACTCAAATTCACTGACTGTCTATATTCTGATTTTTTATGTTGATTAGGCTTTTGTGGTTAAATGCAATTAGTTTTGCTATGTGCTTCACAATAAATTCAGACTTTGCAATTCTTCATTATGCACAGAGGCAGTCATGTCTTATTGCTTAGGAGACAAATGAATTGTCGACTTTATATGAGGAAAATGATTAGAGATTATGTGTCTGGAGGGGAAGAGTAACTCTTACATTCAACAGTGGAATAATAACTCAAGAAGGTCTTGAAAAGACTATTGAAATGTTCTTTTGAGTCAGATAATTAAAGAAGAAAAAGTGCATGACTAGGGTCTCAAACGCAAACAAGCAAGGCATATCATTAAATAAATGGTATTTCATTAGTCCTGACCAGGTAAAGGGAGAAGAGGAAGGAAGATCATGCTGATAGATTTTGTCCAACTGATTAAATCTTAGAAAGAACATTCAATCTATTTTAAGGAAAACCTTTGCCTGGCCAGAACTTGCATCCTTCCTTGTTTATTTAATACCTGTGTCCCTGGTAGGGATATGTGTTTCGAAGCCATGCTCAAGTGAAATTGAAGAACCCAGGAGCAGACAGATGGAAAGTCCTTTGGAAAACTTCCACGGGACATCAATACCAGTGATATTTCACTTAACCTGGCTCTAAACCACACAGTGTTTGCAATTAAGAAATACACATTATTTGGTGACACTTTACGGACGAAGATGGAGTTACTCCCAGACCTACCAAAACGACTCTCCTAGAAGCAAGCTTGGGGACACAGGAAACTTCAAACTGACCTGCTGTTTTTAAAAGTAAGGTGCCTTGCTGAAATTTGAGAATGCAGCAACCGTTCCCAAAGAGTGGGCTGCTTAAAGCAGCATGGGTATTTCAGTGTCTTTCCTTCGGAGCGACAATAAAAATACCGTCTTCTGACCCACGGAAAGAAAACAAGTCAAAAGCAAGAGGAACTGTACAGCTCAGGGGAACACCCAGGGGTTTGGCTCCTCGTTCTTCCAAGCTCAGGCGTTGGTCTGGCTGCCTCCCGGCGGGTCTGGAAGTCGAAGCAGCCATGAACAAGAAGGTCAAGTCCTAGCAGCAAACGTGATCTAGGGATCTGGAGGAACAGGACCAGGACGCAAAAGGGTTTGGGTCGTGGAGAGCTGACCTTAGGGGAGCTGGGCCAAAAAGAATGTCCAGAAAGCTGAGGTAGAAAGGAGGAGAGAGAGCATCAGAGAGGTCACCCAAGGTCAGAACTAGTGAGGGACCGAAGGTGAATTAAACCCCACAGTCTTGCCTTCTTAGTTCACTGGATAAAGATGGGCAGGGCTTTTGTTTTACTTGGAAGGGAGAGTAGCATGGCGAGATCTGGAGCCACACGCGGGGACAGAATCCCAATGAACCGTGTGAGAAAATGAGGCAATAGTCATCCAATGCCTGACACATACTTGACACCCAATGAGTGTCCACTGTCTTCTCTGTCATCACCCCCGCACTCCCGTATCTAATGATAAACACCACGCAGAACTCTTTTCCATTTTCACGACAAGGTTCGAGAATCATCTTCCTTGACCATATGCAAACCCATGGAAAAGACCATCTATGTTTACTTAACCATGATGTGTTGGCTTTTAAGCTTTTTACCCAACCTTTTATTAAATGGTAACACTGGATAGCTTTATAGTGGCTTAGTAGGTATTAAGGATGGGTCCAAATGCTATTTTAGAAATAATTCTCAAAATGAGTCTGCAAGGTAGAGAGAATAGTATTTCTATTTCAACCGTGAGGAGAGCAGGCATGGAGCGTTCCACAGCTTGTCCAAGGTCACGCAGTCCCTGGCAGAGCCAGGAGTCGGGCAGACAGTGTGGTGCCACAGCCCTGCCCTGTTCTTAATCCCTCGGCAAGGCTGCCGACCAACCTGCTCAGGCTCTTCTTCGTTAAGTGCATAGCATGTGGATCTAAGGTATTATTAATCGGGCTAGGATCGACGGAAACACAAAAACATCTGAGCTCACTTATCATCAACTTCAGAGACAAATTAAAATTTGTCCTGGGGAAAGACTACAGCAGAGTGATTACAAATCCTCAGCAATACAGTAAGTGAATCGGTGTGTCCCGCCTCACCCCTTCCCCAGAAGCTTGTGTTTCCACAACTGAATCTCAGAAGAAGATACAATTCAGTGAATCACATGTGAGTCTATGTACTTACCATTCATTCACCACAGGTGAATGAACAGAAGATTATCTAAAGCATGCTAACCCAGGTAGGGCATCAAAACACAGGAAATAGGACTTTGCCCCAAATACTGAGCAACCTCGGAAAGTTATTGCAGCCAACATGATAAATGAACTAAAATTAAATATCATTAACCCACTATTATTTTTGTTTCAGTTCAGCACAGCAAACATTAGCCAATGAAGGAATTGAAGGAAAAGGTTATTCTTTATGAGACAACAACCTTCAAGCAACCTCAAGCACTTTAGAAACCCTATTTAGGGGCACCTGGGTGGCTCAGTGGGTTTAGCTTCTGCCCTCGGCTTGGGTCATGATCTCAGGGTCCTGGATCGAGCCCCACATCGGGTTCTCTGCTCAGCAGGGAGCCTGCTTCCCCTTCTCTCTCTGCCTGCTTCTCTGCCTACTTGTGATCTCTCTCTCCCTGTCAAATAAATAAATAAAATATTTTAAAAAGACAAAACCCTTTTTAATTATAACAGTAGATATTCTGGTTATTAACAGATATGTAATATTGATACTGTAGTTGCCGTAGCTTGGGGTGCCTTAGCAGCCCATCTCTCTTTCTTTAGAACTTCTCCTTTCCCCCAACCTCCCCTACCTCACCCCTAGGGTGAAGGGGTGAGCGCTGGAAGCTGTCCCTGTGGCTACAGTCATTTGGATGAACGCATAGGTGCACTATGACTAAATACATTTTTTCTCTTGGGAATTTAAGTGAAGACACAGAGACCACAATTAGGTGTTGCTGGAGTCGTGCCAAAGACAGAACCAAAAAACTGAGCCAACACAGAATCTAAAGCAGAACAAAGGAACAGACACCCACAGAGGTTCAGGGCTAAGCAATTAGACAGACTCTGGAGAGACCCAAGAGTTCCAGATTTCATAGTTTTAGTACCTAGGTGACCCACTGGAGGAGACAAAGAATCCAGACTCATAACTTGGAAAATAACACTTGGTGAATCACATGAATTGCATCGTCCAAGGAAAGCGAGGAGCTGTTCTCAGATCAGCAGGGACAAAGGCCCCCCAGATGCTCCGGTAGAGGAGAGAGCTCCCATGACTCTGCCAGGAGGGGGAGATGAGGCAGGCCTTGAGCTCATACGACAGCCCTTTTTTTAATTTTTTTTATTAAAGATTTATTTATTCATTTGACAGACAGAAATCACAAGGAGGCAGAGAGGCCGACAGAGAGGAGGAAGCAGGCTCCCCACCGAGCAGAGAGCGCGATGCGGGGCTCGATCGCAGGACCCCGGGATCATGACCCAAGCCGAAGGCAGAGGCCCCAACCCACTGAGCCACCCAGGCGCCCCCGGCAGCCCATTTTTAAGGAACTCTTTAGAAGAAAAGATTGCAATGTTTGCCATTAAACTATTCTAGATCTACACTGCACTGAGAATTTTAGTTTCCTGCTCTACTGACACGGGGTGCAGACTTACTATGGATGGGCTGATTTCTTTATCTATGTGGCTGTCATTGGTGACTACTCCTTGTATGTGCATTAAAATCACCTCTCCTAGTCTCTCGTCCCTTTATCGCCTTCACTGCCACCTCGGGTTCTTCCACCAGCAGACCCAAGACAAAGATCTGAGTGCAAGTGGTTTGGAAGGTGATCCCAGGCAGCACAAGCAGGGGTGTGGGGAATGAAAATAAGGAGGAGAAGAGAGCCAAGGCAGTGTTTGCTAATGAGGTTACTGCTGTGGGGACAATCCCACTGGGGACCTCTAAGAGGCTATGTAGAATGTGCCACAGAGCTGTCCTATCGCAACAGTGAGAAGCTAAAATATTTACTATCCAACTCCTGCTGGCCACTGTTCGAGGCTCCTCTGTAAGGATGGTCAACTCTCCAGCATGTCCAACCTGGACCTCGCATGCTCCCGCAGCCAGAGGTCACCCTCCAGTGGACTAGCTGTAAGATTCCATCAGGAGGGAAGGATCAGTGAGTGCTGGGGAATGGGGGTGGGGGGCCCAAGAGCCCTTGCTGTACTCCCTCATGTCTCTCTACTTTAGCTCAAGGGAGTTCCTCTTCTTTGCCACCAAGCTCTTTCAAGAACAATTGCACCAGAAAAACCTCTGGTAGCTAACCTTAATTCATGGTGTTTCTTGAAAAACATATAATAAATCCATAATTCAAAAAAAACCCCCTCATATCTTTCATTAATTCTAACTGGACTCCGTTCCTACAGCCCACCCCACCCCAGTTGATTGAATTAATGTCATTTTATTGCATTATTAAGAATTGATTCTATATTGTAAAAACTTCAAGAAAAGCTAACAGGAAGGGAACTGAAATTGGACTTAAATCCAATGGGCCTGACAGTTTCCTTCACTAGCAAAGTCTCACTTTCATTAATTATTTCCAGTCTGGTGGCAGTCCCGTGTCCTGAATTAGGAGAGCTGCACAGGCCACCCATCCCCCATCCTAGGAATTAATGACCACACGAGACCAGACAGGGAGGACGAGACGCGTGATTTGCAAAGTCTCTCCATGTTTACTATAAAAAATAGCAAGAGGGATCAAAGTCAATGAGGGAAAGGTTCATTTTCCTCTGCGGAAAAATGGAATGGACTCCGAAGGCCTGGACCCAAATGTGATCATTCATAGTCCCGCTTCCGCAGGAGTCCTCCTTCCCAATGCTAGTGATTATTAAAGAAGCGTGATGACCCAGCTGTTGTATCAAAGAGTAGACTTTATGAGTTACAACAGCATGATTCAAGACCATGCAGGAGGAGAGCCCGGAATTACAAGGGTGTGGCCCAGTGTTTGGAACCGAGGCCCGATGATGTGTTTGCTCTCCGAACAAATGAATAACACATGCTAGCCGTCCAGCTTCAGGAAATTCCAGTTGTAGCAAAGATAAACAATGCTAAGAAACTGACTCCTCTAGAACATCTTTCAGAAACCAGTTGTGCTTAGCACGATTTCAATTCATGTATCTAGAATCCTCGAGAATCCGAGGATTGGAAAAGGACCTCGGAATACAGTGGGAATGCAGTGAGTACAGTGCTATATAGAAATTCAGGGGCTGGAGGGGCACCTGGGTGGCTCAGCAGGTTAAGCCTCTGCCTTCAGCTCAGGTCATGATTCCAGGGTCCTGGGATGGAGCCCCGCATTGGGCTCTCTGCTCAGCGGGGAGGCTGCTTCTCCCCTTCTCTCTCTGCCTGTCTCTCTGCCTACTTGTGATCTCCATCTCTGTCAAATAAATATATAAAATTTTTTAAAAAAAGAAAGATATTCAGGGGCTAGAATAAACAGTCTCTAATCATATGGGTAATCTTCAGTGTCGCTTCCTCTCTCTCTTGTACTAAATGAACTCTACTGCTCTTTCCCATCTTGTGTGTCATCAATTCAACATGTCACATTTGAGTTCAAGGTATCAAGAGTCAGGCATCATGTCTTACAGTGATGATTGAGGGAGAACATGGCCCTAGCACGCAAAAGGTTAGCACGGACTACTTGGCTATGGAGGGGAAGGAGACAGCCTCTGTTTCTTGATTTGTCTGTGATAGGCAGTGACCCGTACTGAGGCCCCAAGGCCAAAGGAGACAGAAGAGTCATCTAGATGGTTCTGTCTTTCTGCAATGAGGGAGGAGCTCTAGTGGGTTAGGTCTCACTTCCTCTAGTCACCTCTAGGCTTCCAGCTACTGCCCCACACTGGGAAATGGGAAGCTCTAGCTAAGTCAGCACACCAGTCATTTTTCAGTAGCCTGATAACCAGAGGTGGGTGAGAGACCACTATTCTCCAACTTTAAGCGGGTTCTTTCTTTTTCTAGAAGCCAGTTTTGAATTCATCTTGGGGGTGGGAGCTCTGAGGACAAACATTCCCCTGCAGGGAATGGAAAGGCTGGGGAAGATCACACTTTGAGCCTTATAGTCTTGTAAAACTAAAATCATTGTGATGATACAGTTTGAGCCTGGAGGTCACTGTCCGCGGTCTAAGGGGCGGAACTCGGCTATGAAATACGCTTCCTTTCCTTTACAAAAGATAGATGGTTTTTTAGAGCCATTTTGGGTTCACAGCAAAATTGAGCAGGGCATCCAGAGATTTCCCATATACTCTCCCCCACCTCCACACAGCCTCCCTCATTATCCCCATCTGCGACCTGAGTACCGTATTTGCTCTAAATGATGAACCTACATTGGTACAACATCACCACCCAAAGTCGAGAGTCTACATTCGTGTTGGACATCCTATGGGTTTTGACACACGTATAATGGCGGGTATCCACCATTATAGCATCATACAGAATAGTTTCACTGTCCTCGAAATCCTCCCGGCTTTCTATTCTGCCCTCCTTCCTTCTTTCCCTTGGCAACCATTGATTATTTTACTCCCTCCAGAGTTTTACTTTTTCCAGGGAAACACATAGGCAGAGAGTTGGAATCACACAGTAGGGAACCGTTTCGGATTGGCTACTTTCACTTAATAATATGCCTTTACGTTTCATCCCTGTCTGAGCTGGACAGCTCATTTCTTCTTTAGCACTGAGTAAAGTGCTGGATGTGCCACCGATTACTTATCCATTCACCTACTAAAGAACGTTTAAGTTGCTTCCAAGTTTTGGCAACTCTGAAAGACGTAGCTCTTAACATTTGTGTGGACATAAGTTTTCAACTCCTTTAGGAAAATACCCAGGAACCCAGTTGCTGGATCACATGGTTAGTTTCCAAAGAAAATGTGAAGCTGTCTTCCAAAGTGGTCGTACCATTTTGCATTCCCATCAGCCATGAATGAGAATTCCCATTGTTCCGTATTCTTGTCGGCATTTGATGTTGGCAATGTTCTGGATTTTGGCCATTATAATCGTTGTGGAAGAGTATCTCATTGTTGTTTTATGTTGCATTTCCCTAAGAACATACGATATGAAGCATCTTTTCATATGCTTATTTTCTGTTTATCTCCTTTTGTGCGGTGTCTGTTAAGGTCTTCTATTTTTAATCCAGCTGCTTTCCAATTACTGAGATTTAAGAGTTCTTCACGTATTATAGGTCCTTTATTGGAAGTGTCTTTTGTAAATATTTTCTCCCAGTCTGTGGGTTGGGATGGTCTTCCTGTATCTTGGCATGGTCTTCCACAGAACAGAAAATTTTAATTTTAATGAAGTCCAGCTTCTCAATTATTTCTTGCATGGATCACGTCCTTGGTTTTGTTTATAAAAAGACCTCACCAGGGGCGCCTGGGTGGCTCAGTGGATTAAGCTGCTGCCTTCGGCTCAGGTCATGATCTCAGTGTCCTGGGATCGAGCCCCGCGTCGGGCTCTTTGCTCAGCGGGAGCCTGCTTCTCTCTCTCTCTCTCTCCCTGACTCTCCGCCTACTGTCTGTCAAATAAATAAATAAAATCTTAAAAAAAAAAAAAAAAAGACCTCACCAAATCCAAGATTATCCAGATTTTCTCCCTTTGTCCTCTTTCAGGAGTTTTATGGATTTGCAGTCTACATTTAGGTTTCTGATCCATTAATATTTATAAGGGTGTAAGGTTTGTGTCTAGATTTTTTTTTTTTTTGCATGTGGATGTCCAGTTGTCCCAGCATGACTTGCTCAAAAGATCATACTTTCTCCATTGTATGGCCTTGCTCATATGTTAAAGATTAGTTGCTTATTTGTGTGTATCCATTTTGGGGCTCTTTATTCCACATTATGTATCTGTTTGTCTATTCTTTCACCAATACCATGCTGTCTTGATTACTGCAGCTTTATTATAAGTCCTGAGGTCAGACAGTGTCAGTTCACCAACTTTTCTCTTTCCTCCAACACCGTGCTGGCTATTCTGGTTATTTTGCTTTTGTAAAAATCTAAGTTTTAGAATTACCTTGTCCATATCCACAAAATAACTTGCTAGTTTTTGACTGGGATTGCATTATAAATCTATAACCCAAGTTAAGAAAATCTGATGTCTTCATAATATTGAATCTTCCTTTCCATGAAAATGCAATGTCCTTCCATTTATTTGGTTCTTCCATTTCCTTTCATCAGAGTTGTGAAGTTCTCCTCCATATAGATCTTACACACTTTTTTTCTTTTCTTATACACATTTTTATTAGATTTATACCTAAGTATTTCATTTTGGGGGGTGTTAAATGTAAATGGTATTTTGTTTTTATTGTTTATTTTTTATTTTTATTTATTTTGTTTTAAGATTTATTTACTTGACAGACAGATAGGCAGAGAGGTAGGCAGAGAGAGAGGAGGAAGCAGACTCCTGGCTGAGCAGAAAGTCTGATGCCGGGCTTGATCCCAGGACCCTGGGGATCATGACCTGAGCTGAAGGCAGAGGCTTTAACCCACTGAGCCACCCAGGTGCTCCAGTATTTTGTTTTTAATTTAAAATTCTATTTGTTTATTGCTGGTGCACAGAAAAAGGATTCACTTTTGTATATTAATTTTATATACTACAACCTTGCTATATCTGTTTATTAATTTCATTTTTGGTTATCAATTCTTTCGGTTTTTTTTATATAGATAATCATATCATTTGCAAACAAATAGTTTTATTTCTTCTTTCCCAACTTTTTTTTAAAAAATTGGATTAGCCAGGCCTTCCAGTATGATGTTGAAAGGAGTGGTAAAAGGTGACTTTCTGGGATTATTCCTCATCTTAGTGGGAAAGATTTGAGTTCATCACTACTAAATGTGATGCTAGCTGTAGCTTTTGTGTAGATGTTCACTATCAAGTCAGGGAAGTTCCTCTCTATTCCCAGTTTGCTGAATAATTTTATCATGAATGCGTGTTGCATTCTGTCAAAAGCTTTTCTTCTGTATCGAAATTATCATGTGATTTTTCTGCATCAGTCAGTTGATGTGATGGATTAATTAACATTTGAATATTGAGGCAGCCTTGCCCATCCACTTGGTTGTGGTGCCATTTGGATTCAGTCTGCTCATATTTTGTAGAGAATTTCTGTATTTATATTCATTAGAGTTATTGATCTGTACTTTTCCTGTCATGTCTTTGGTTTTGATGTTAGGGTAATGTTGGCCTCAAAGAGTACATTAGCCAGCATTCTTTCTTCTTCTATCTTCTGAAAAGATTGCAGAGAATTTTATAATAACTTCTTAAATGTTCGGTAGAATTAGCCGGGGAACCCATCTGGGCCTGATGTTTTGTTTGGAAGGTTTTAAACTATTATTTCAATTTCCTTAACCAATAAAGGCCCATTCTGATTGTCCAGTTGTCTATTTCTTCTTATGTGAGTTTCAGCAGATTTTATCCATTAAGGGACTGATCCATTTCATCTAGGTTATCACATTTGGGGGATACAGGTTTTCATAGTATTTATTTATTATCCTTTTAATGACCATGGGATCTATAGTGATATCTCCTCTTCCATTTCTAATATTAGCAATTTGTGTCCTCTCTGTTTCTTAGTCTGGCCAGAGGCTAATCAATTTTATCTTTTCAAAGAATCAGGTTTTGGCCTTAATGATTTTCTCTACTGATTTCTTGTTTTCGATTTCATTGATTTATACTTTATTTTTCTTCTTATTTTGGACTTAATTTGCTCTGCTTTTTTTTTTAACTTAAGGTGAAGTTTAGATTACTGAGTTTAGATTTTTTTTCTAATATGTACATTCAATGCTATATATTTCCTTCTAGGCATTGTTCTGACTTGTGCTACAAATTTTGATAAGTTGTGTTTTTATTTTCATTTAGTTGAAAATATTTTTATTTCTCCTGAGATTTCTTCCTTGTCTCATGTGTTATTTAGAAGTTTGTTGTTTGGGGCGCCTGGGTGGCTCTGTGGTTAAGCCGCTGCTTTCGGCTCGGGTCATGATCTCAGGGTCCTGGGATCGAGCCTCGCATCGGGCTCTCTGCTCAGCAGGGAGCCTGCTTCCTCCTCTCTCTCTGCCTGCCTCTCTGCCTACTTGTGATCTCTGTCTGTCAAATAAATAAATAAAACCTTTAAAAAAAAAAAAAAAGAAGTTTGTTGTTTAATCTGCAAGTATTTGGGGGATTTTCCAGCTACCTTTGTGCTGTTGATTTTTAGTTTAATTCTATTATGGTCTTAATGGGGACACTGAATGATTTCTATTCTTTTCAATTTGTTAAGATGTATTTTATGGCCCAGACTGTGATCAGTCTTAGTGAAAGTTCCACATGAACTTGAGCAGCATGTGTTTTCTGATGATGCTAAATGAAGCAGTTGACAAAGGTCAAATACATCCAGTTCACTGCCGGTGCTATTGAGTTCAACTACATCATTACTGATTTGCTACTTGCAAGTTACATCCATTTTTGATAGAGAGGTATTGACGTCTTCAACTACAATAGTGAATTCATATATTTCCCCCTACAGTTTTATCAGTTTTTTCCCCACATAGTTTAATCCTCTGTTGGTAAATGTATGCTTTAATAAGTATAATAACAATAACAATATAATAATAATAGTAAAACAATGACAAATATAATTTATTATATAATAATAAATATAATAATTGTATAATAATAATCCTTAATAGAATTATTCAGTCTTGGAGAACTGACCCCTTTATCATTATATAATGCCCCCTTTGTTTCCCCCTGACAAATTTCCTTGTTCAGTAGTCTACTCTGAAATTAATATAGCTACTCCCAATTCAGTTAGTATCAGCAGGATAGATCTTTCTTCCTCCATTTACTTTTAATCTCTACATGTCTTTATATCTCAGGTGGGTTTCTTATAGACAACAGAAAGCTGGGTCTGGATGCTTTCTGACAATCTGTTTCAACTGGCCTATTTAGACCACTGACCTTTACATTAATTACTGATATAGTTGGGTTAATACCTTCCATATTTGTGACTGTTTTCTATTTGTTGCCTTTGTTTTTTGTTTCTATGTTTCTGTCTTACAGGTTTTTTCTTTTAAGATTTATTTATTTATGAGGGGCAGAGGGGAAGAAGGAGAGGGAGAGAGAGAGTCTAAAGCAGACTACCAGCTGAGCACGGAGCCCAGAGTGGGGTTGGATCTCAGGCTCCTGAAATGATGACCTAAGCTGAACTCAAGAGCCTTCACTGACTTCATTGCCCAGGCACCCCTGCCTTTTGTGTTTTTAATTGAGCATTTTAATTGATATTTTAAATGTTTCTATTTTCTTTCCTTTCTTAGCCATTTATTATCATTATTTACTTTTTAAAATTAGTTGCCTTATTTCCATTGGATATTCTTTCCTGATTTGTTGAAGATTAGTTAACCATAGAGATGAGGGTTCATTTCTAGGTTCTTTATTCTGTTCCACTCATCTATGTGCCTGTTTCTATGCCAGTACCATGTTGTTTTGGTGATTACAGCTTTCTAATATAGCTTGAGGTCCAGCATGGTGATGCCCCCAGCTTTGGTTTTCTTTTTCAACATTCCTCTGGCTATTCAGGGTCTTTTCTGGTTCCATACAAAATTTAGGGTTATTTGTTCCAGCTCTGTGAAAAATGTTGATGGTGTTTTGGTAGGGATTGCACTGAATGTGTAGACTGCTATGGATAGCATAAACAGTCTTTTCAACAGATGTTTTTGGGGAAATTAGACAGCCCCATGCAGAAGAATGAAACTGGACCATTTTCTTACACCATACACAAAGACAAACTCAAAATGGAGGAAACAACTAAATGTGAGACAGGAGGCCATCATAATCCTAGAGGAGAACACAGGCAGCAACTTTTTTCACCTCAGCCACAGCACTTGCTAGACACGTCTCCCAAGGCAAGAGCAGCAAAAGTAAAAATGAATTATTCGGATTTCATCAAAACAAAAAACTTCTCTATAACAAAGAAAACAGTCAACAAAACTAAAAGGCAACCTATGGAATGGGAGAAGATATTCGCAAATGACATATCAGATAAAGCGTTGATATCCAAAATCTATAAAGATCTTATCAAACTCAACACCCAAAAGACAAACAATCCAGTCAAGAAATGGGCAAAAGGCATGAACAGACACCTCTCCAAAGAAGACATACAAATGACCAACAGACACCTTAAAAAGTGCTCAACAGGGACGCCTGGGTGGCTCAGTTGGTTGGACTGCCTTCGGCTCAGGTCATAATCCTGGAGTCATGGGATGGTGTCCCGCATCAGGCTCCCAGCTCCATGGAGTCTGCTTCTCCCTCTGACCTTCTCCTCATTCATGCTCTCTCTCACTGCCTCTCTCTCAATAAATAAATAAAAATCTTTAAAAAAAAAAAAGTGCTCAACATCACTGGGGATCATGGAAACACAAATAAAAACCACAATGATATACCACCTCACACCAGTCAGAATGGCTAAAATCAGTAAGACAAGAAACAACAAGTGTTGGCAAGGATATGGAGGAAGGGCAACCTTCTCACACTGGTGGTGGGAATGCAAGCTGGTGCAGCCACTCCGGGAAAAAGAGTATGGAGTTTCCTCAAGAAGTTAAAAATAAAGCTACCCTACAAACCATCAAATGCACTAATAGGTATTTATTCCAAAGATACAAATGTATTGATCTGAAGTTGCCCCTACACACCAATATTTATAGCAGGAATGTCCACAAGAGCCAAACTGTGGAAAGAGCTGAGATGCCCCTTGAAGAAGGATGGATAAAGATATGGTGTTTATATACAATGAAATATTACTCAGCCACCAGAAAGGATGAATACCTACCATTCACACTGACATGGATGGAACTGGAGGGGATTATGCTGAGTGAAATAAGTCAATCAGAGAAAGACAATTATCTTATGGCTTCACTCATATGTGGAATATAAGAAATAGCACAGAGAATCATAGGGGAAGAGAAGGAAAACTGAATGAGTAGTCAGCAGAGAGGGAGAGAAACCATGAGAGACTGATAACTATAGGAGACAAACTGAGGGTTGCTGGAGGGGAGGTGGTTGGGTGGATGGGGTAAATTGGGTGTTGAGTGTTATGGAGGGCATGTGATGTGATGAGCACTGGGTGTTATACACAACTGATGAATTACTGAACTCTACATCTGAAAAAAATACCATACTATATGTTGGCTAACTGAATTTATAAATAAATAAATAAATATAAATATAAATATTATATATATATAATAATATACATATATATAAAGTAAAAATTAAAACTAATTGCCCTAGAGTTTGCAATATGTATTTACTACTAATCCAAGTCCGCATTCAAATAATACTATACTGGTTCATGGATAGTGTTAGTACTGTATAATAATAAGATAATCCAAATTCCTACCTCCTGTCCCTCATATCATTGCTATCATTCACTTCATATATGTATAAGTACATATACGCTATATACGCATATAGGTATTTGTATATGTAAGTGACATATGTTGCAACACGCATATATGAACAGCTGAATACAGTGTTATTATTTCGAACAATCTGTCACTGGTTCGATCAACTAAGATTGAGAAAAATAAAAGTTTTTATTTTACCTTCTTTTGCTCCTCCTTTTCCTTTATGTAGATCCAAGTTTCTGACCTATATGTCATTTTCTTTTTCTGTAAAGAAATTCTTCTAACATTTATTGCAAGACAACTTACTCCTTTAATTATTGTCTGTCTGTGGAAGTATTTATTTCTCCTTCACTCTTGAGGATAATTTCACAAGGTATAGAATTCTAGGTTGGTGGCTTTTTCCTCTTAATGTCTTCATGTTTCTGAGAATTCAGATATAATTCTTACCCTTCCTCTGCTATAATTAAGGTTCTTGCTGTTGGGTCTTTTTTTTTTTAATCTGACTTTTTTTTTAAGATTTTATTTATTTATTTGACACACACACAGAGATCACAAGTAGGCAGAGAGGCAGGCAGAGAGAGGGAGAAACGCAGGCTCCCCGCTGAGCAGAGAGCCCCACACGGGGCTCGATCTCAGGACCCTGAGATCATGACCCAAGCCGAAGGCAGAGGCTTAACCCCCCGAACCAACCAGGTGCCCCTAATCTGACTTTTTTCAAGATGTTTCTTTACCTTTCAATTTTTACAGTATGACTATAATATGTTTAGGTGTTTATCATTGTTTTCATTTATCCCACTTGGTGTTCTCTGAGTTTCCTCTATCAGTGGTCTGGTGTCTGACATTAACTTGGGCAAATTCTTAGTTATTATTCCTTCAGAAACTCTTCTGTTCTTCTCTCTTTTTTTCTCCTTTCCAGTATTCCCATTACATGCATGTTACACCTTTTTAATTATTCTACATATTTTGGACTCTGTGTGTATGTGTGTGTATGTGTGTGTTCAGGCTCTCTTTTTTTTTTTTTTTTTTTTGCCTTCCTTTTGGGAAGTTTCTGTTGAGAAACTCACGCTCAGTGACTCCTTTTTTTTGGCCATGTCCAATCTACTATTGAATCCACCAAAGGAATTCTTCATTTCTGTTAGGGTTTTTTATTATTAGCATTATTAGCACTTCCTGTCCACTTTTTTCTTAGAATTTCCATCTCTCTGCTATACTGTCCATCTGCTCACACATGCTGTCCATACTTGATCCATTAGAGCCCTCAGTACAGTAATCACAGTTGTTTTACATTCCCAGTCTGAGAATTCTAACATCTTGCACTCTCTGGGCCTGTCTCTGATGCTTGCTCTTCTTTCAAACTGTGTTTTTGCCTTTTAGCAGCTCGACAGCCAGACATGATACATGAGATAAAAGGAACTGTTCTAAAGAGAGTTTTAGTGATGTGGGGGGGTAAGGTGTAAGGGAGAAAAAGCATTTGATGAATCCTCTTTTACTGAGCCTGTCCCTCTGGACCGTGAACTTCATGAGAGCACCCCAGTCACCCCCTTCAACTCCTGAGTGGGACAGCATGGCTATAGTGGGTCGTGGGGTTGGGTCTTTCCTTCCCACCCACCCCACCCCACCCCCGGTAAGTTAGGCTTTGATAAAAACTTTAGCAGGTTAGGATCGGGTTAATTTCTCCCGAGGGCCGGCCTTATTAAGAAGAACAGAATGTTAAGCTATATTTAAAAGCTTCTTTTCCCTCCCCTGCCAGAAGCAAGAGACACTTTTTCTCTGATCTCCACTTTGAGAGTCTGTTCAAGGTTCTGAGGTTAAACTCACAAAAGTGTGGGAACTGGCCTGTGACTGGGTCCCCCCAGAAGTTTCTGACTCTCAGACTTGTCTACCCTGAGCCTCTGGCAATTTTTCAAATACAGCCCAGGTTTCCCTAAGTTCAGGAATGCCCTATGCCTCAACATCTCTATATTGTAATTCTCCGTGTTTCCTGTCTATCTCTCCAGTCTGGAGGTGGCAATTTTCCCTGTGACCACACTTCTCTCCAAGACAGAAGTAGAGTTGTTGATTTTTCAGCTTTTCACTTGTTAGGATAGAGTTGTGACTTCCAAGCTCCATGCTGAACCAGAAATCAAAAGTCTCCTTCATTTTCATTCCTCTAACTCCAGAGCTCAGAGATTTGAGCTCTGGATGGGAGAGACACAGTTAAGGAGCTCCCACTGGAGGAAGACGAAGAAGGACTGACCTCAGCAACATGGTAGCCTGCCAAGCTCTAAGCAGAGAGAGAAAGGCCTGGCTGACTATCCAAAGGCCAAGACCCAAGACCTATCATGTCTCATGTCTCATTTAAAGATTTCCTTTCCACATGTGATACCTCCACTTACTCCCTAGATCTTTTGAAACAATACATCCCACTATTTTCTGAGCCTTGGAGAAGGAATGTGTTAAGAATGAAGAGGTAGGCTTGGGAAAAGGGTACTGCACATGGCCATGTAGCTGAGCACTGCTTGAGTCCAGATTGGGGGTACAGTTCCCACCCACTGCCATACAGATGGCAGTCCTTGAACTTATATAATGTTAAGATGTAGTAGAGGTCCCAGAATAGCCAAGGCTTTGGCAACAGACAGGTAGGACAGTTGTGTGGCACTGGAGTTCATTATCACAGAGTTCCAGGAATATTCTGAGTAAGGAATTTAGGAGGTGAAATTGGACTTTCAGAGGTCAAATGAGATGAGGCATCAGATTCATGCCACTGAGGGATTACAAGGGAGGAAGTGTGACCTCAAAAGCTAGAGAAGTTGGGGACATCTAGCTCATACTTGTCCACTCACTTCAACCACTCCCCCTGCCACTGTGTCTTACCACTACTACGGTCACACCCTCTACAGGCTTGTGGCCCCACTCTGGCTCCTTCCCCATAGTCCAGCTCTCTGGAACACTAAGCTTTCCATGAGCTCCTGGAACCATTCTCACCCAGCTTCTCTTTCACATCCTGAGAATCCCATCAGCCACAGACCGCTTGGCTTCTAATTTGATGTCAAATGGGAGCTAAGAGCGCCAACATGAACAGGAATAAAACTAAGAGGTGTGATTTCATTCCACAGCTTTGTATTCTCATTGAATGTGGGCTTAGGCTCTGACAAAAATCCTATTAACCTACATGGTAGAACATTCCAGAACGAAAGCAATGCCAGATTTCCCAAAGGAGTTTTTTCGGGTGAAGCGAAAGCTGACAGATACATTCAAGCACTACCCAGGCTCCATAGCATCATTTGGAACTGCAAACACCTGCTAGTTTCAGCAACACACGGTACCCATTTACTGCATGCCAGGTCGATGCCAGCATGCTCAGGAGTCACTGGGAATCGTCCTTGATGCTCCATCACTAAGTCCTACTGAAATTACTGCTGAATGTCTCTTGGGTCTCTTCACTTGAATTTGCTTTGCCTTCTCATCCATCACCAAAACCTCCATCTACTACACATTAGCCCCTTAGAAGCTCTCCCTCATCACGCCTGCCCACTCTGATTCATCCTCCTGACAGATGCCAGAAAGATCATTTTGAAATACGTGGCTGATCATAGCACCTTCTACTCAACACACTTCCGTGGCTGACCACGGTACTCAAGTGCAACATCAAAATTCATGACACGCAGATCGAACAGGACCCTGCATGATCTGGTTCTACCCACTTCTCCAGCCTCTTCTCATCGATCATCGTTCTTACTTTCTTTTTTTTTCTTTAAAGATTTTATTTATTTGACAGAGAGAGATCACAAGTAGAGAGACAGAGAGAGGAGGAAGCAAGCTCCCTGCCTAGCAGAGAGCCCGATGTGGGACTCGATCCCAAGACCCTGAGATCATGACCTGAGCTGAAGGCAGAGGCTTTAACCCACTGAGCCACCAGGCAGCCCTCGCTCTTACTTTCTACACTTCTGTCTAACCCACATTGATTCATTTCCTCATTTACATCAGGTTCCCTCCTGCCACAGTGCATTTGCACATGGGTCTCCTCCTGTTTTCGTAATGCTACCCCTCTCTTCTTTACACAAAACCTCCAGTTCATCCCTGAGATCTCAGTTCAAAATTCACATCCTCGGGAAGCTTTCTTTGATTCCCCTATCAAGGTGAGGCTCCACTGCTGGCCTATAATATGTGCTCATGGTACTGGACATTTGTAGCATTTCACATGGTGGCAATTTAAACATTTTTTTTAAAGATTTATTTATTTATGTGACAGACAGAAATCACAAGGAGGCAGAGAGGTAGGTAGAGAGAGAGGAGGAAGCAGGCTCCTGGCTGAGCAGAAAGCCCGATGTGGGGCTCAATCCCAGGACCCTGGGATCATGACCCGAACAGAAGGCAGAGGCTTTAACCCACTGAGCCACCCAGGCGCCCCTAAACATATTTATATTAGCATCAAAAGATAGGAATGCACTTACGGTAAACCTTTTATGGAAATGTAACACAAACTGTAAAGCCATACTTGAAATTGAGCTTCGTAACTTTGAGCATCCCAGAAACCTTCCTTTCTAAAGACTATACCTCTTTCCAAGGGTAATGACCACTACTTTGATTTCTGTGCCATGAGAATGTTTTTGTTTTTAAAAATTTCTGTTATTTGGGACATCTGGGTGGCCCAGCTGGTTTAGCATCTATCTTCGGCTCAGGTCATGATCTCAAAGTTCTGGGATGGAGCTCCGCATTGGACTCCCTGCTCAGTGGGGAGTCTGCTTTTCCCTCCCCCTACTGCTGTCTGCTTGTGCTCTCTCTCTTTCAAATAAATAAAATCTTTTAAAATTTTTTAAAAAAAATAAAAATTCCTATAATTCACTTAAAGCAGGAAGTCTGCAAACCCCTTCCTACTCTGTTTAATAGCTATTCTCGTATCCCTTTTTCGATACATACATATATACACATATAAATGATGTATGTTTAGAAATGTAGTTTGATCACCATTTAATTTTACTCTTATTTGTATGACAATTTTTTTCTGTCTCTGCCACTCAACTATAACCCCCACAAGAACTAAGCCAATGGTACTTCTGCTCCTCGTGTTCTCCCTAGCTCATCCGGTATAAGTCTGGTCCATTGTGCACACCCCGTAAAGGTCATGAATAAATGAGCGACTGTACCAGGCGCTGGGGCCATGGGAGTGAACCAGACAAACAGGTTCGCTGTCCTTCTTCTCTTCGGATTCCCACAGTGTCATTGATCAGAATTTTGTCTTAAAGCCTCCCAGAAGTGACGTTCTGAAGCTATCGCTCCCTCCCTCTGGGCTTTCTCTGAGCCCATACATCCATCACCTGAGAGCTCTTCCTCCATGACTGACACACCCTTCCTGGGGAGTAAAGGGGCGTCTCCTTGACTTCCCTGCGCTACCCACCAACCACCACTGGCCACCTCCCTCCCCCAACTCTAGCTCCTCTGTATAAATGCCCCTGGCTGGATCTTCCTTCTGCTTTCATCCTACGAAGCTCAACATGTCACCCAAAACTAGCGACTAAGACAACTGGAATGGAAAGGGCTTCACGCGTGGGAGTCAGAAAACACGGGTTCAAGTTCTGATCCTTTCAATTTCTGGCTGACCCTGGACTGATTTTCCACGTGTGTAAATGAAAGGACTAAAGGTGCTGGATGGACAAAACCCTTTGAGTTCCTTTTAGCTCTAATGGTCTGTAATTTTTATGATGGAAGCTATCTATGCCTAAGAGATCTATGCCTATGCTTATCTCCCTGCAGATGGCCCTAAGGCTCAGCAATGATTTAATTCCCCCAAGGGAGGCTTAACGCTTCTGAAGCCCTGTTTGGTTTCTTCCTTGCACAGGTCGCTGTCACCCCAGCCCCCCACCTCGATAAGACGTACTGCAAATAGCAATAGCAGAAGGAGGACAAACAGTTCTTTAGGAGGATTGACATGGGTGATCAATAACATCCTTGTGAAAATGCCAGCAAGTTCGGGCATTTTCTAAAAAAAAAAAAAAAAAAAACCAAAACTCTTTCTTGAGAAAATTGTCTTTTGAAACACCGTGACCTGATTTTCAGGGAGGGACTGATTACAAAGCCAGAGGTTTCTTTCTTGCCAAGGCAGTGATTTCTTGACTTCCACTTGATGATTTAAGACTAAGAGAAAAACAAAACCATAAGAGCCTGACATCCTTATCTGATTGTATCAGGCTGGGCTGAAATCTGTGGGAACCGAACCCACGGTCTGGAGAGCCGGCTGGTCCATCCGCATACTTTGGCGATCAACAGACCATGGGGACCCCAGATTTCATACTTGAACTGCTTGACACCTGGCAGCCCCTCCCCGCCAGCCCCCGCCCGCTGGTGCTGAGTCACTCGGGTCTTCCTGGGGCTGCTTCAGTTCTCAGGATGAGGACTGGCTCCCTACAAGTGGGCGTGGCTTGTCCTCAACTCTCCTCACTCCCCGAACCTCCAAGAACCCTCCAGACCTTGGGGTCTGAGAGCAGGGGTCTGTATGAGCTCTGCGGGCCATTTGACAATGCTTCTTCAAGTCGCTGCCTAATTTCATTCTAACAGAAGCACTTCAATCAGACATCCCTGGCCCCATTTCACGGATGAGGAAATATAAAGTCACTTGTCCATTGTCACAGGCCTAGGGCAGCACAGAATTAGGTTTCCTCTCCTGTCAGGACTCTACGACTCACAATGTCCGCTACAACGAGGAGAGCTTCTAAGAGCTGCAGCCTCCCCTCCCCCTGCAGCCTTAGGATGAGAAAAGTCCAGAGCACGTGATAAAGTCTGTCATGAAGGCTAGAGAGTTGAACTGCCAGCCTCGCTCTGCCCTGCAGGGGCAAGAATTCATCACTGAACAGGATTGGGGCTGAATGGGTACCCCTGGGGGGCGCCAAATCACCAGGCTCTTGCGGGCTTTGCCCAAGGCAGAAAACCTTGCAAAATCAGTTCCTCTGACCTTTCCACAAAATAGTCAGTGATGGAACTAGAAAAACTTGGCTTTGAGTAAAAGTAAGCAGGAGGCAGAAGCACACCTCGGAGTGGTTTAAGAGGAAGGAGTTCACGGGGGAAGGGAGAATGGATTTTTTTTTTTCTTTTTTGGGCATCATTTTGTTCCAGAGTCTAGCACCAAGCCTAGCAGATAGTAAAGCATATGGGATTAATCAATAAATCGATGTGTGAATGTACGAACACATCTCATGGGAACACCATCCATTTTATCTCGTTCTCAATTTGGCTCTGTCATCCACTAACACATCCAGGCATCCTTTGTTCTCAGACACATTGGAAATTAATCCTTTCTGCAAACACTGCAATCCCGTGGAGCTCATCTTTTACCAACAGACTTTGGGAAAAAAGTAGTTGACAGTCGCTACCTCTAACCCCTCCTCTTTCCTCTTCGGTCTGAACCTCAGGAAGGACGACTTATGTTGTTAGAGCAGGACCAAATCTTATTCTTTTATTCCCAGCACCTGGCACATATTTCACAACATGGAGGGTCCCTGCTTTGAGCAGAGTTTCTACATTCTCTAAATGGGTGCCTCCGACCCGCTCCTTTGCAGTCTGCTCGGTTCTGATGCCTCTGATTGCCCAGGTCAGGCCAGGTTAAAGCCTGGGGTACAGGGTAGACCCAGAAAGCATACTCGGTTCCATATGAAGCCAGCCCTCTCCCTGTCCCACGTTCCCACCTGAATGAACATGGTTGAAGTTGGAGTTGGCATCTGATCCCAGATCAAGATACATGCAAGGTAGACAATGACCCAGGACTAAAAAATTCTACCCATCAAGGAACTATATGGCCCAAATAAATTTTCTTTCATTCACAAATTTGAATTGAAAAATATGGATAAAAACACAATGAGCAGAAGCAGAAGCTGAAATGTCACTAGGGAGAGAGGGCATCATGAAGAAGCTGAAGTTTTGAATAAGTCAGTGTCCTGAGGCTTCTGAGAACCATTAATAAGTGGAAGCTCTGGCAGGGACAAATGAAGTGTAATAAAAGCAGGAAAAGAGTGGAGAAGTCACGGTAAGGGAAGCAGAAAATGACACAATACTAAGTTTCCTTCATGTAAGAATGACTGTGTGAAGATCTGTGCATAAGCCCCTCAGCCACTGAGACCCTCATGCTGGCAGACTTGGATCTAGAATGGATTGTCACCGGCCATGACTTTAGGCGACTCAGCCATGGGAAAAGTCTCTCTTATGAATTACCAAGGAAATTCGAATCCCCTTTGGGACAATCCTTTCATAGGAAAACCCTTTCAACTAGAACCTTCTGGGGAGCCTCTGTGACTTGCGAGCCCACAAACCAAACCCAAGGAAGTGGCTTATACAGAAGTAGAGGAAGGTTTAGTCTTTCTGTTGGCCTCCAAAAGAAAAATCAATATCCCAGAATACTCAAAATGCTGTGATTCGAACATCTCTCCTCAGGATGCAGGGCAGGTCAGCTTTCCCTGATTTTATAGAAACACACACTTGACTTACCTACATGCAAAAGACACCGTGATGATAATGATAATAATAATAAATAATATATAATAATAATAAAATAATATATAATAATATATAATAATAATGTCCTCTTCACTGAACTCCAGACTTTTCTGACATCAATGATATTTGCCATTCTTCTTCCCAGTTCTTCCCTTCTCTGTCATTTATCCGGGAAGGCATGTGGTTTCAGAGATGAGTCCAAAGAACCCTAATACCACAGGTATTAGGGAAATGGTGGCAGTAAGAACCAGAAGGTCTGCTAGGGACGGACGCTACAACCAGAAGGCTATTTTGAGCCACTAGAGAATAAGGAAGATGGTGGCATCTGCAGGTATTGAAATAACTTGGCCAAAATATAGTGACCACTTCTACCTTGCTTTGACCACCAAATTTGAAAAACCACACGTGGTTTACAACCTCCCATTCTGGACAGTTCACATAGAAGGTGCTCAGCCTAGTGAACCAAATCCGGAACAATAGCTAATTAACTGCTATCTTTTTCTTTAGAAGATGTATTTATTTGAAAGAGAGAGAGAGCGCGAGCACATGCTCATGGGGGGAGGGGGAGAGGAAGAGAAAGTCTTAAGTAGGCTCCGCACTGAGCACAGAGCCTGACACGGGGCTTGATCCTCTCCACCCTGAAATTACGACTTGAGCTAAAACCAAGAGTGGGAAGCTTGACTGACTGCATCACCCAGGCATCCCTCAACTGACTATTATCGAAAGTGACCGTGTTTCCCAGAGAATTCTATTTTCTCTCCCAAGATCTGGTAGGGGAAATGCAATACAACCTTCTTAAGAGAAAGATCTGAGATCACCCTTGAAGGAAAAACCTGCTGATTAAAATAAAGTCTGAAATCTTATTACAGATAGAAAATACCTTTAGCTAAATGATTTTGATCCAGAGCTGAAGCAAGGTACTTCCTTTGTTATGGATAGACTTGCTGGCATGATCTTTTGGGGCTTATTTGGAGAATGAGATGGCCTCCGAAATTTAAGGAGAGCAAAATTGCTCAGTATCAGACCAAATCCAAAGAAGGTTTTCCAAGAGCAGAAGGTCTTCCCTTCCCCCACCCTCAGAACAAAACAATGGGTGTTCTCACAGCCCTGTCTGGAGACACCCAGGGGTAGCTTTAGGGAGACGACATTAAAATGATTTCTGTTAACCTCTAGCCTCTAAAATCAACATTAAATGAGCATATGATCCAAATAAACATAGCCTGCCAGCCATGTAATTGGACTTTCAAGTTTCCCAAATTCATCTTCCAACCAGGTTGCCACTTCTTAAAACCCTCTTACAGAGGAACCCCAGGGGTCCAACTGCTTTGGAGGCAGTGAAGACAGCACATTAAAAAATTCATATTCTATCTATTGACCATAGAGCCAAAGGAAACTCTGCAGATGATGGATTTTAGCCCCCATTTTACCGCGAGCCTGGTTCACTAGCCCGGAGAGGGAAACCAAAAGGAGGTTGATCGTTCGTCTCACAGCCTCACCTCGTAGGTAGTGATGGATCTCTGTGTCAGAGTGCCAGGGTTTGAAGCTGTGAGGATGGAGAGAGCTAAGGCATGTCTACCACAAAAAGCAGGGTCTGACACAGAGCAGGTGCTCACGAGATGCTGGCTCCCATAGCTCGTGTCTCCTGGAGATCCTTGTAGGCTCATGAAATGATAATTAACAACATTTGAGCAACAGGACCTAGCATATCACACTCTATAAATGTTACTTACAGTTTTATAGCATGGCCGAGAGAACAGCTCTTGTGTCCAGACCATGTCCTCACTGGGGATGAAATTGTATAGAAGCTTCTCATTTCCAAGGGAGGCTATGTTGACATTCAGATGTCCTTTTGTGATTCTCACAATACTGAATATAGAATGATTAACAGAAAAGCCTTGAACTATTGCTTCTTCTCTAGGATCGCTTAAGGGAATGCCACAGCAGTATCTATCAACCACAATTCCACTTAGTGGGGGGTGGGGGGTGGGGGTGAAGTCCAGATAAGAACTTGTCACTTTAACCATGGTGGTTAAGAATGAGGACTACTCCCTTCAGATTATGAGACTGATGCGCTGCCTACTGCGCTAAGAGGGCCCAGAATCTATAAAGAACTTAGCAAACTCAACAACGAAAGAACAAATAATCCAATCAAGAAATGGGCAGAGGACATGAACAGACATTTCTGCAAAGAAGACATCCAGATGGCCAACAGACACATGAAAAAGTGATCCATATCACTCGGCATCAGGGAAATACAAATCAAAACCACAGTGAGATATCACCTCACACCAGTCAGAATGGCTAAAATCAACAAGTCAGGAAATGACAGATGCTGGCGAGGATGCGGAGAAAGGGGAACCTTCCTACACTGTTGGTGGGAATGCAAGCTGGTGCAGCCACTCTGGAAAACAGCATGGAGGTTCCTCAAAATGTTGAAAATAGAACTGCCCTATGACCCAGCAATTGCACTACTGGGTATTTACCCTAAAGATACAAACGTAGTGATCCGAAGGGGCACGTGCACCTGAATGTTTATAGCAGCAATGTCCACAATAGCCAAACTATGGAAAGAACCTAGATGTCCATCAACAGATGAATGGATCAAGAAGATGTGGTATATATACACTATGGAATACTATGCAGCCATCAAAAGAAATGAAACCTTGCCATTTGCGACAACGTGGATGGAACTAGAGCTTAGCAAAAATAAGTCAAGCAGAGAAAGACAACTATCATATGATCTCCCTGATAGGAGGAAGTGGTGATGCAACATGGGGCTTAAGTGGGTAGGAGAAGAATCAATGAAACAAGATGGGATTGGGAGGGAGACAAACCATAAGTGACTCTTAATCTCACAAAACAAACTGAGGGTTGCTGGGGGGAGGGGGATTGGGAGAAGGGGGTGGGATTATGGACATTGGGGAGGGTATGTGCTTTGGTGAGTGCTGTGAAGTGTGTAAACCTGGTGATTCACAGGCCTGTACCCCTGGGGATAAAAATATATGTTTATAAAAAATAAAAAATTAAAAAAAAAAAAAAAAGAATGAGGACTACTCCCTTGCGAAGAAGGATTAAAAGGTTCCCATCAGAGTGTGCGTGTTGGTGTTTAGTGCTCAGTGACGACGGCCGCGTTTAGTAAACTCCGTGTAATTCTCAAGCCGGGTGAGGGGTCACATTATGAGCAAGGCTGGCATCACAAAATATTCCAGAATGATCCGCCTTCAGAGATGTGTAAGCAAGTGCCTGAACTAACTAGAATCCAGCTGACAGTCCAGATAGAGGTTTCAGAGACCAGAATAGGGCAAATGAGGCCAGAGGGCACCTTCCTGATGAAACTTCTACTTGGGTGGCCTTCCTGGTACCCAGGTCATGAAAACCTCATCCTTGTCACCATCAATCTCAGTGGAAAGAAAGTTTCCCTTTCCTAAGATTCCCAAATCAAATTCCCATAAGCCAGTCTCATCGGCTTGGCATGAGTGATATGCCCGTCTCCAAGCAAGCATCAGTGGCCAGGCTGATGTGCACCACTGCCCAGATTGGGTCTGGCACTCACCTTGGCTTCAAGGAGCATAAAGTCTGCTCCATCCAAAGCACATGTAGAAGAAGAAGATGAGGCAGGACATCCCAAGGACAATCTAGGGGTTGTTAGCAAAAGAAGAGACTATGGAAGTTAGGCTGGTAAAACCAGGGCATCTACTCCACTGACTTGACTAATACTTGTCGGAACTTAGTAAAGCACTTCAACACTCTGCCTTAGGACATGGTTTTCTAAGATGAGGGTTTGGGACTCGTGTATGTTTAAGAATCCTCTGCAGGACTTGTTAAAACAGTTTCTTGGGCCACAACTTCAGAGGTTCTGACTGGTGACGTCTGAGGTGGGGTCCAAGAGTCTGGCTTTCTTTCAAGTACCGGGGCTGCCGACCATGGGACCGCACCTACGAGGACCAGGGAGCTGTGAGGCCAGCTCAGGTCTTGGCCCACAGTACCTCGAAGGAACACAAGTCTTCCTTCTGAGGCTCACAGCTGGGAAAGCTGCTTCTGCTCCCACCCGCAAGACGAGCAGCAACGATTTGAGATGGAAACGCAGGGGTGACAGGCCTGAATCCCAGCCTGGCCCCCATCCTTGGAGATACTGGCTGAGTCTAATCTGTCACATCAGCAGACAGTCAATCCCAAGCATCCTGGGGACCAGCTCTATTTTCCTGACCCACGCTAGTCCTTAGTCTAATCTCTGCTGAGGGCAGTCCGAGGACATGAAACTGTCACCGGGAAGGAGTCGAGCTTTCAAGTGAAGGACACAGATCTTGGTGACAGGCAGACCTGGGCTCCAGGAGGGAATCTGTTCCTCTCCTCATTAAACGCTGTGTGACCTTGAGACGATTACTTAATCCCTCTGTTCCTTAGTCAAATGTGGGCATGGGCGGGTCCTACCTGTGTGGTGGTTGTCAGGATTACAATGAACGGGCCCCTGCTCAGGGAAAGGAGTTCATCCAGTGCCCGCCGCCGAGCCAGCGAACGCTCACCCTTCAGGGGCAGGTCCGGGACACTCTGGGCCACTCTAGAGCTGAGCTCCAGTTAACAGGGTTTACTTCCCTTCATCCCCAGTTATTAACATCTTCCTCGTCTGAGTGTCCTAACCTCCCCGCCCCCTGCAGTGCTGTTTGCTTAAGGTAAAAAGCGCCCTGGGATCAAATGTGTTTGGAAAAACTCTAGGTAAGGGATGTTTTACTTCGCTGTGATGATTGACATGGAAAGAAACCTCCAAGAAGGATGTTTGGTATTGGTGGCTTCCAGACTGATAGGATCATAGAATACTTTGTTTCAAGAAACTCCTATTAACATTTGTTAAAACATTCCGACCGACGGAAAAACGCAGGGTGGAAACCGTTCTGGAGCCAAAGTCTCCATCCAAAGGCTCCATGCTCTGGCCCCCAGCCGTGTTCAGAGAGGTCTCCTCTCACAGTAACTGCAGGCCACCGTTGGGAATGTCAGGAGAAGACCTGCGTCGTGATTAACGGGGCAGTGTCCGTAAATTCCAGCACGTTCAGAAGCACGCAGCGACGTCACGTTTTTGGCAAGCACTTAGCAAATCATTTTCAACCACAGGATGTAAACATTTCAAAACCCAGATGCTCAAACTGCAGCCTCTTTTTTTTTTTTTTTTTTTTTTGAGACAAGGGGTAGGGGTTGGGGAAGTGGTATGACTGTCCCTGTCCCCAGCAGGAGGAGAAGGCAGAAGACCAGTCCTGAGGACTTGGAGGAAGGCTAGCGGGGAGCCAGAGCATTATGCAAAAGAGCTGAACTGGGGTGGCAGTGTCCCAAGTGGGGAAAGGGGGAATGCACTGAAGGGGGGGGGCAGCAGGTCTCCTGTATTCCTGATTTCTAGTAGGCACTCGTGACATCGCCAGGAGGTATTCATTGCCTGAAAAAATTTATGAGCGTGTTTAGGTCAATAGCCAACATTAAGTGCAGTAAAGATTGTGCCAGATTTATCTAAGTTATAAAAATGTGGTACTGATGATTAAATCAGGAAAGGAATCCACTGCCCTTTCCAGACCTTGGACCTGATGCACAGGGAGCTCTGAAAATCGAACCTTGCAGAGGACACGTGGACGTCCTCTGCACGAGGACGGGGCTTGAAGAGCTCCCACAGATGGACCCGGGACGGGGAGACCTGCCACCGACACGTCCGGACACGCCGGGCTTCCATCCGGCGCAGGCCGCACGGGGATGTCACTTGTTAATTACAAGGAGGGCAACGCGTCTTTAAGGCAGCGGGCGGGCCTCATAGAAGTCCCTGCCCTGGAGCCTCAGAAGCAAACTCCACTTACTCTGGGGCTCAGTGATGTAAGTGGCTCCTTATCAAGCCACGGTCTCAGCTGCCCCCCCTTTCCTGAATCTGGCTTTCTGTCCCCAGGCTCCCAGATGCCTGCGCGGAGCCCCGGCTGGGACTGAGGGGCTCTCTCCCCTCCGCAGCAGGGGCCGGTAACTGTCCCAGCAGCTGGGACATCGGCAGCTCTCGGGCCTGGGGGTGTTCTGACGTATGTTCGCCTTAATGTCCTGACATTTACTCTCTAGAGTCCTCAAGGCCACTGGCATGTGGCTTCTGAGAGAAGGAGGAAGGGGTGAGAGCAGGAGAAGCAAGAAACACCGGGGATGTTAGGAAGAGAAGCGCCAGCCCTGCTCTTCTGGACTGTGGCCAGATGGACTAGAGACAGACCACGGGAGCGCTGAGGACAGGTCATTTCGACAAGGGTTTAAGACGATACAGCTGTTAAAGAATGCCACCGGTGGTAAGGTGGGAAGATGATCTCCCTGCTCACCATCTCTCTGTCCAATACCCATCACACAGCATTTCTCTCCAACGGCAGCAGGTAGCTGGGAGCAGCGACCTAGGGACTCGAGGACCCCTAAGGAGCCCCCAGGCACCTGTCCTTAAGGGACCAGCTCTGGTCAACATGGTGCATCCTGCTGGGACCCAACTGAGCCGTGATGAGAAGACTCAAGGCTGCGCACACCCTGCAGCCCTGAGAGCAGGCGAGTGAGTCAGAAACCCTAAGGGCAGTTCTCCCCCAGCCCCAAAGCTCTCTGTTCCTTACAATACCCAGCACGCTGGAATGGTCAGCTGGCGTCCCATCAGATGGTGTCCCATCACTGGCCTACCTGCCCTTTTTTGGGAACAAGAATCCACCGGCCCGGAAAACAGGAAGGCAAGAAATCTGTCCGTGTGCGCTGGCTGAGGCGGAGTCACTGTGTCACTCAACTTCAGGCTCAGAGGTTAGGGTTAGGGACGGGACTGTAGGTGACTAAGAAATATTTGCTGAGAGCACGGAAGGATGTTTTCCCTGCAGCAGGGTAGCCCCGGTCAGATTCATGAAGCAGCATTACACACAGAAGCGTGTGTGTGTGGGTGTGTGTGTGTTTTCAATTCTTTAGAGATGACACCAAGGCACAGAGGGATTAAATGAGGTGGCTCAGTGCCAGAGCGGACTCAGGGTCAGCTGCCCCCGTGGGGGAGGGGAGAGGGCACTTAAGGAAACGGAAGAGAGTAAGGCGGCCCTCCCTTAGCTTACTTATGGGTCTTTCAATTTGTGTTTAGAAACATGTTTTTTCCGTTGTAAAGGTGCAAATCCCTAAGGATAAAGACCAACGTAGATTACAGATGAATAAATACCCCTAGGTTTAAAGCTCAAGCTAAGACTTTTATTAAGTGGGTGAATAATAGTAAAGTCATCAAACAGCTCTAGAAGGCACAAGACTCTAACCGAAGTATCGGTTTCGGTAATAATGGAAAATGGAAATGATCACTGTGTTGTTGGGATTTATTTACTCTAGAAGCTGTTTCTCCTGCTAGAGAAGCAAACATTCTCACTTCTCAGTACGTACCTAGCAGCAGGAGATCATCCCGTCTGATAACACCCTGCTCAATTAACATTATCGCTTAATCATTTCTGAAAACTATTAACGGCATAACCAAGTGGATCGGTGGCCTCCGTGTATGATTTCGCACCTTTGCTGCTTTGCTTCCAGGGGCATTTTTGCGGGTACACAGTAAAGGAACATGCCCGAATCTCAAATGGTACCAAGTCATGTTTTGGTCATTACAAAGAATTCTCAAAAAGCAAATTCTGATTCTCAAAAGCATGCGTCTTCGACAGAGCCAAAGTTGCTGTCAAGCGGGCAAAAATCAGTTCTTGGGTGACAAAATCTTACCCTTTTTATGTATAAAGCACAGATATACATCCAGGACAAAAACACATATATCACTCTAATGAGGGTTCTCTGGGAAGGAAGGCAATTAGGAAAAAAAGGAAAAAAAAAAAAAGAGGTTAAATAGACTGCTGAGATCCAGTGTTCTCAAACTTGGCTGCACACTGGAATCTTCCTGGGAGTTTAAAGATACCGGTGCCTGGGCCACTCTCAGAGTTCCTGATGTAATTGATCTTGGATGGGATCCAGGCTGGTTCATGTAAACCCCGCCCCCCAAATGAGTCTAAAAGGCAGCCAGGGTTGGAGACCACTGCTCTGTACTCCGGGGGATGTAAGTCTTGCCTCTTTCCACCTCAAACTATAGCAGAGATGGCTCAATTCTCGTGTCATTCTTCCCCACAGAGCATGCCCAGGTGTGACTTGGACTTTCTTCCATCCTCTAGTGGAGTCCTTGGAATTGAAGCTGGTTCCAAATCATGAAACCGATTTGCTATCCCTGTTCTAGGGGCTCCTTGGGGCTAGGACAGAATCCTAAACCACAGCCCAATAATTCAGCACCCAGAAGGTTCTTATTACCCCTTGGTCTACATTCCCTCCTTTCACTTTTATCCGTCAAGGAGGAGAGCAGAGAACAAAACCAGTGGCGGTGAAGAGAAAGAAGCCAGACTGCGGAACACCTACATAGAGTTGCATGAAGGTATCTTTGATTGTATCTGGGAAGGGCTGAGGGATACTCCATTTTTGTTATAAAATAACAGAGGCAACCTGCCTCCTTTGGATGTGAATGGACAAATCCACCAGGTCAAGGGCTAACACTACAGTGGTTCAGTTTTATGCGAGCATCTGTGGTTAATATGGGGACCACTTAGTAGACATCAAGTTAATAGTCATTACCAAGAGCAGGGATTAGTACCAGGTTTTAGTAAAGGGAGATCTTCAAATGAAAATTCGAAGGGAATAATTTTAAGAGTAAGACTTTCTGACTAGCTCCTCCAATTAAAAAAAAAAATGAGGTCTCTTGAGGTAAAGAGAAACAAATGCATTCTGTAAGAAAAGTTGGATGCCAGAAAAATGACAGTTTGCCTTGAATTTGATGGTTGAATAGAAACCTAAAACTTGATACTATTTTGATCACTTACAGGAATGTCAACCATTCACATACACATTTATGGCATATGTGTGTGTACCCGCATGTGTATGTAAAATAGTAATTAGTTTTTGGAAATGAAGTGGCCAGTGAAGATTGGAAAAGAGGCCTACCTCATCAGCCGCGAGGGAATTATAAGAAGAATACAGCCACACTAGATGCACGACGCTTAAAAACCTGAAAATACCAAGTTTGGGAGAGACGCAGGATGATGGGGTCTCTCATCTAATTAGAGTGGGAACGCAAAACTAGGTTCAGTGACTATGTTCAAGACAGCATTACCTAGTAAAGATGAAGATACACACGGCCTATGATCCAGCAATCCCACTCCCAGAAATTTCCTCCTGAGAAGTATGCTCACGTGTTGTTGGAAGACACAATGATGCTCAGAGCAGCACTGTCTGTAATTGCCCCAATGGAAAGAATGCAAATATTCATTAGGGAGAGAATGGATAAGTAATTGTGGCATGTTCACAAATGTACTACCAAATGGTAATGAAACTGATAGACTATTTCTCTGCATAATAACATGGGGCACTCTCACCAACCTAATGATAAGCAAAGACAAAAATGACTCCTTTCACATAAATTTCAAAAACACCAAATTAAGCGATAATGCATAGGAGTGCACGTACAGGCAATAAAACAATAAAACGAAACCAACAAATGATTATCAGGACTGGCAGCGTAGTGGTTAGGGACGAGCAAGGGTGGTTCTTATCAATAAGGAGAAGCAGGCAGTGGGAGGGGTGAGAATTCAAGCATACAAGTAGTATTCTGTGGCTTGACCTTGGCGGCAATCACATACAGGGTGCTTACTTTATAATTCTTTTTAATACATTTTTATGTGCCTTTCTGGATGTGTATTTCATGAAAAAGTAATTGATTTCTAAACTCGCTGTTTTCCTTATGACTTACATATCGATATATTTCTATTGCAGGACAGGTGGAACAATCCCAGAATGGAGAAGGGCTTCATGATAGACTTTGGAAGGTACCAGCCATGGAAAAGCTCCAGTGATCAGGACCTCAGGGACCCTTTCCATTGCGCACACGCATCAGACACCATGGTCCATTTCCTCTGCTCTGGGTCTCCGCTTGGAGATCCCAGTCCTCCGAAGACAGGATAGAACGCGTCAGGCCATGGGCTCAAATGATCATGTGACCCGCTCCACCTGAACCACATGGAGTCAGGGAGAGAGGGCAGACAGAATCCAGCAATGCCCGCCACGAGCTGGACACCGTTAAGGCCAAGAACTGGACATCACCAAGATCCAAGAAAGCACGCAGCAAAGAACCCCAAGCAAATACAAGATTGATTCATTTCTTGGATGATCACGGAATTGTTCCTGGAATTCTTCCCACAAAAGGAAAATGGTTTATTTGCTTTGTTCTGTCGATCGCTGGACACAAGGACTGGAGAGCGGAAGTAATGTGAAAATCCTAAAACGGTGCCTAGACAAAAGACCCTTCCCACTGACAGTGCCCAACTCATTCTAAGAAACGGTCACTCTGAGCACCCCTCTCCCTCTATACCAAACCCAACTTCAACCATCCTTGACGGTTTCCTCTCTTGTACACTCTATGGCAGTCCAAGTAACAGAAAAGTGGTCAAAGTTGGTTAAGAAACGCCAAGCAGCAGTGTTCCTGTTTGCTGGTACCTCAAGGCAGAGGGCTTTTCTCCAGGTCCCCAACTGCTACGTGGGGCCTTCATTTCACTGAGGGGGGGAGATTTACAAATTCCGGGAACTGGGGTGGGGAGGGAGGCAGGGAATACTACCATGCCAGGAAGAATCCAGACCCCCTCTGTTATACATTCCCTATCAACCAATCAACATCATTTAAAAAGAAAAAAAACCCAACCCCCAAAACCATACCCATCAACACCCCCTTCCTGCAGCCCTGCCCAAACTCTGAAAAGCTCTTCACCCAACGGCGAGAAATAACGCGGGGAAACCAGGCATTTATGAAGCAGACTGAGTTGCCTCAGCTGTAGAGACCAGTTTAGAAACTGCATCATAATAACGTTTAAATTAAGCACGAATATCTTTATTCATGAGCCATGAGGGCTGGATTCAGTCTTAGGAATGGGTGTGGTGTGGGTGCCTATATTCTTGGTTCATTCAGCAGCCACATCGATCATCAAACACTCCAATACATATTTGGTCTGCGGTTAGCACCTATCTCCCTGGAGCCTCAAGTACTTTATAAGAGGCGGGTTCATTAGCATTAATAAAAGAGCATTCTGTCGCACCATGTCCCACAGTCGCCGCCGTTCCTACTCTAAAGCCCGGAGATCTGCCTTGCTTTGAGCAAAGCCTCCTTTATTGATGGCTTCTGTGGATGTAGCTGACATCTGCACCCCCCCCCCCCGATCTGATCTCATTATTTCAGATCCCTATATCCTGGCTGGCTTTGCCTCCTCAGTCCTCTTGTCCCATAAATGTGATTGTTTCATTGCTTCCTTTATGGGAGAGGGCGGGGGTGGCTTGTCCTGGCTAGGCTGGCTTGTGTTTAAGGACAAATACCTAGACGCACCCCCGCACCCCACCCCCCAGCCCCAGCCCAGGGTCGAAAGCTCCCGGGAGCCCGTCATCCCTTGACCTCCTCCTGCCGGGGCCATTTTTCCTGAGGACGTCTCTTGGGTCCCTGAACAGGACGTTCCAAGTTGGGCCCCCGAGTGCGCTTAGCAGGCACTTGGCAGACAAGCCCCTCAATTGTCCCTGGAGCCCGCAGGTCGCTGTGGGGCGGAGCGCGCCTTTCAGGAACCACGGAGGCTGGGACACGCATTCCGACGAGAGGGGAAACGTGCTGGGGAGAAGGCAGGCCTTGATGTATGCCCCGGTGGACAAAAGCGGCTAGTGTCAGCTTGATTTGCAAGATCAACATTCATGAGTTCGGCTGCTTAGAAAGGGGGATTATCTGCAAACCCGGGCCTGAAAGGAAGCCATAAATAAGTGATTTCACACCACCAAGCAGGAAGAATATTCCCCCTCCTGAATTATTCCGAACAGCGTGTTAGGCCCCTCCTAGGTTCCCACCACTGGCAAGCCCCCGGGGTGGTGCGCTCAAACGCTCGGCCGGGCCGCTCGGAGCGCCTGCCGGGCCGGGAGTCTGGGTCAAGGGACAGGGCGCAGCCCGCCCCAGCATTGCCGCTTCGCTTCCCGAGATCCACTCCGGGTTTTGCTTGGTGCAGCTCCGTTCCAGGCCCGCCGAGCTCCAGGCACGTTTTTCCCTCTCGCCCCGCCGCAGCTGGGGCGGGTGGGGGGGCTCCGCTGGGGTTCCCGGGCAGAACTCGTAACAGATGCACGTTTAAAAATGGGCTCGAAAGCGCACCCCGCATCAAAGGCGTTGGGAGGGTCTTTCATCAGCTGCCTAAGGAGGGACTACCCAGCTACCCTCATTTGCAGCTCGGTTTACTCAGAAATGTAAATGTGCCCCCTGACGCCAAAAGAAAGGGTGGAAGGTGGTTTCTTCCCCTCCCCCACGCTTGCACCCCTTTTCTGGGTTCGACTCCATCGCATCCATCCTTTGTGTGCGCCCGGCTGTGTTAACCCTATGAGGAGCTCCACATCCTGCCTTCCTGTCGCTGCCTGACTTCTTGGGGCCACCATGCGCCCCTCCCCGGTCCCGGAGGGAGCTGTGCTGCAGGACCGACGCCAATGGACAGGCGTAGATGTTGGATGTCATCGGCGCTTTGAGGCCTGGGGAACGCTGCTAAGGCAAAGCTGGTCACATCCCACTGCCTCCAGAGTCCCGCGCACCCCACCACCTTGCAGTCCTGGCGTCCAGTCTCCTGGAACCTGTGCTTGGTAGACCTGACCCCCAGCTGCTGGGCTGCGCGCTGGCAGACGCTGGAGAGGAAAGGGCTTCAGAGCCACACGCCCCACCCCCTCCTAGAACGGTGTGTGGAGGTTTAACGCACACAGTTACCCAGCAAGCAACTGAGCAGGAGAGCTTCGGAATGACTCCATTTAAAAAAATCTTTTCTCCTTTCCTGGGGAGCCCCCACTGTCAGGGAATGACTCCAGCCTTTCAGAGAAAGTGAGGGGGGCTGGGGGGTGGAGTTGAGGTGTCCTGAGGGACCAGAGGAGGGAGGGGAAGGAGTGGAGACATACTTAGTGACACATTGAGGAGGAAGCTTTGTTCCTGGAGGATTGATTTTTGTCCGGAAGGGCAGAACCAGGCGACAGGGAAGTTAGACAACTTGTCTGTACTGGGCACAGGTAAGGGCCTACAAAAGTCATCAAGGCCTTGGGGGACAAGGGTCTACATGCTCATACCATGCAGATTCAGGGAAAAAGGTGACGCTAAGAACCTGTAGGCCTTGCCCTCCGGCTGGGGGCAGAGCATCCCTGAGAAGGGTCTACACTGTGAACCCAGCTCTCTGTAGACACAGGACTCAGGGGTCGGCGTGGGCTCTCTGGGAAAAGACACAAATGCTTGCTGAATGAATGTGAGATGCTACATAAAAGCCTGCAAAGTCTCCCACACTCAAGGAAATGGGTCCTTCTTGACAGCACTACACTCTGGACAGCTGGGAGATCCCAATATGCCAAGGCATCCCCATCCTGAGGGGAAGCCCCATCCGAAGCCCTGTGGGGAGTGCCCATCACTGGCTACCTCAAGGGGCTTCTGCCCATTTATACGCAGCACCCCTGTGTACATATCTCCAGCTGGCCCGCAGACCTTGTTTGATAACTTGGATAAAGCGTTCTCTGTAAAAGCTTCGGCTCTCTGTAAATTCCAACATTAATAAGCACAAGTCTACTCACTGAAGCCTTACTGTAATTGCAAACTACTGGAAACTACCTTAATGTCCCAACAGAAGAGATTGGTTGTATAAACTGTGGTAGGCACACGAAATGGACTAGTATGTAGCTGTAAGGGGGGGGAAAAAAAAGGACAAAGCAGATCTAAATGAAATGACAGTGTTTCCCAAAATATATTGAGTCAAGCAAGTGAAGCGCAAATAGGTACATATATAGGCATGGAGTGTGTTAGCTTTTGTGAAGAAGGGAAAAAATGAGAAAATAATATATACTGCATATCTTCAAAAGATATAAAGGAAGAATAAAAAATTCAGAAAATGAAGAAGTGGGAACAAAGGAGTCACCTGCAGGGGGTAGGTGAGGAACAAGTTGTAGGAAGTATGAGAGGTATGCATCCTTTGTTGCAGGATTTTGATTTCTGGCAGTGTATTAATGTACTATATTTTAAAAAAGTGAAATTAAACCAACACGTTTGGGAAGGGAGAAAAATAGTAAAATTCAAAGTAAGCTAAAAAAAAAAAATTAAACCAAACTGTAGATTAAGCAAATAGTGACACTGAAAAGAAAAGAAAACAAAACAAAACTAATCCAAGTCATTTATGAAAAGCCATTACACCCACCCTCTGTCCAACTTTAGTAGAATGAGGGTTAGGGAGAGCAGTAAAATGCCTAACTGTTTTTACTATGTTTTTCTTGTAATGCAACAGGCAAAGTCAGGCCGAAATTATTTTAGATGTTTTATAGCACCGAGCAACTGCGTACGTCAGTGTTGGGAGCCGGGGTTCTCACTGTGGGAGAAGAGTTGTAAACACAGCAAGGGTGAAGACAGACGCAGGAGGGAAGCTCTGTGACTGGAGCTATAGAGGGAGGCTCCTGATTTCTGAGATACATGGGGATGCACGTTTATGTGTGTATTGATGGGATATGTGTAGGGAAATACATCCTGCTTCCGTCCCTTGAAACAGAGCTACACCAGAAGCAATGAGCACACCTCACACTTTGCTCTTCACATTCTTGTGCGGTTTTTTGACTCAAAGTCATTTCTCGGAGAAATGACTGTTCCCAGGGCTGAGCAGGAAAGGCGCAAGAAGAGGCTGGAATATTGTTGGTTAATTGAGGTGAAATTCACATAGCATAAAATTAACCAGTTTCAAGCATACCCTTCAGGGGGCCTTTAGTACATTTCCAAGGCTGTACAGCCAGCGCCCTTCACTAGCGAGAGTCTAGGTCATCTTACCTAAGATGGGAGGGAGTTCTCCAAATGCAGCGGGGTCCCTCAGAAGGAAAGAGGCACCAACCTGGAAAGGCGGGTGTCGACTGCCTAAGACTGTGACAAACTGAACCCCAAAATAAGAATAGTTATGAATTACAACCCTTTGAAAGAAAAAAAGGAAAATCCATGAGTCCATACACTAAGAAGCAGAGAAATGAGCAAATGCCTAAGAAGGTATGGCTCTTCTCTTAAAAGGAAATTGTTATGGACTGAATTGCATGGCTCTCAGGTTCTTAGGTTGACGCCCTAATTCCCAGTAAGACGGTCTGCGGACACAGGGTCTTTAAGAAAGTAAACAGAAGAGGTCGTAAGGGTAGGGACCTAATGTGAGAGGACCTATATTTTTACAAGAGAAAGAGACCTCAAGGGCGTGTGTGCACAGAAAAAAGCCAAGTGAAGACAAAAAGGTGTCTGCCTGTCAGCCAAAAAGAGAGGCCTCAGAAGAAATCTCCCCTGCCAGCACCTTGATCTTGGACTTGCCAGCCTCCAGAACTGGGAGGAATAATTTAACATTGTTTACAAGTCACCAGGTCTGTAGTATTTCATTACTGCAGTCTGCATTAAGACAACACTCCAAAGAGGAGACAACATTCCTCATACAATATTTAGCTGGTAATATGGCCAGAATCTAATAAGGAGGAATCATCACACTAACCCCACACAAGGAATATTTAGTTTTCAAAAGGTAACTTTTCAAATATGAAAAAAGAGAGGGAGAGAGAGAAAAATTGGAAAGATATGTCAACTAAATGCAATATGTGATTCTAGATTGGCTCCTGCTCTAGAAACATTCCTGGAGTGGTAGGCAGCCTCCAAGGCTGTCCTTTATCATAACCCCACCTCCTGGGATGCCCACCTTGTGCAATCATCTCCCCTGAATGTGGGCTGGACTGACTGACTTGCTTCTAATGAATAGAAAAATGGCAGAAGTAATAGAATGCCACTTGGAAAATTAAGTTACAAAAGAAAAACAAAACAAAATAAAATAAAATAAAAAGCAGACTAAGGCTCCCGTGGGGGGGGGTTGTTCTTGCTCCCATTCTAAGGTAGGTCAGCTGCAAGGTTGGGAGCTGCTCTATGGAGAGGCCCGACAGGCTTTTCTGTGCAAAATCCTCCTGGCCAGCAGCCAGTGAGGCTCTGAATCCTACTGACGACCACGGGAGTAAGCACAAAAGTGGGTCGTCCCGAGTCAAAATCACATGCCCAGCTTCCTCTTGATTTGGCCTGGGGACAGAGACAGAGGGCCCAGCTAAGCCATATCTAGACACATCTAACCCCTAGAAGACATGAAATCATACACATTGGTTGTTTTAAACGACTAAGGTCTGGAGTCAGTTTTTAAGCAGCAATATATAAATAACACACGGCGTCAGTTGGCAAAATTGCAAATGGCGTATGGATAGATTATATAGCATGTCTGGAGAAAGGAAAGTCTTTTCAAGAAATGGTGTTGGGAGAACTGGACAGCCGACACAAGGATGAAACTGGGCCACTGTCTTACACCGTGCACAAAACCAACTCACAATGGACTGAAGATCTGAACACCAGGCCTCACCATGAAACTCCTGGATAACAAAACGGGGAGAAGCACCTTCACATCGGTCTTGGTGATGGTGTTTATGCTTCGACGTCAAAAGCTAAAGCAATGAAAGCAAAAACAAACAAGTGGGACTACATCAACTATAGAGTCCTTCTGCGCAGCAAAGAAAACCTTCCACAAAGTGAAAAGGCAACCTACGGAATGGGAGAGAGTATTTGCAAATCAGGTGACAAGAGGCTAATACCTAAATTATAGAAAGAACTCATACAACTTTACAAGGAAAGGAATCTGATTAAAAAATGGGCAGAGGGTTTAAGTAAACATTTTTCCAGAAAAGACATCCAGATGGCCAACAGGCATATGAAAGGGCGCTCCACATTACTCTCCATCAGGAAATGCAAATCAGACCACAAGGAAATATCCCCTCACACCTATTAACACGGCCAGTATCGAAAAGACGAGAAATAACAAGAGTGAGTGCAGATGTGGAGAAACGGGACCGCTCGTGCACGGTTGGTGGGAATGTAAATCCACACGACCACTCTAGATAACCGTAAGGAGTTTCCTCAAAAAATCTAAAATAGAAATACCCTATCATCCAGCGTTCTACTTCTGGACATTTATCTGAAGGAAATGAAATCGTAACTTGAAAAGAGGCCTGTAACCCCATGTTCACTGCAGCATTAGTAGTATTAGCTAACACATGGAAACCTCCTCAGGGTCCTCTGATGGGCGGCAGATTTTAAAATGCGGGGTGCGTATACACACACACACACATATACTCACACGAACACACTTATACAAATATATATATGAGAGAGAGAAAAGAAAGAAGAGTGTGTAAGCATAAAGGATAGAGCAAGTGGGGAAAAATAACACCAAATGCAAACATATCTGGGTTAAAAGGTTAAAGGATATATATAGGTGTTCTCTGTACTATCTGTGCTTCATTTCTGTACATTTGAAATTATTCCGAAATAAGTTTGTTTTTTTTAAAAGATTTATTTATTTATTTATTTGACAGAGACAGATCACAAGTAGGCAGAAGGCAGGCGGGGGGGGGGGGAAGCAGACTCCCTGCTGAGCAGAGAGCCCGATGCGGGGCTCGATCCCAGGACCCTGGGATCATGACCTGAGCTGAAGGCAGAGGCTTAACCACTGAGCCACCCAGGTGCCCCTCTGAAATAAGCTTTTAAATCAGATCATGCTAGCATATCTTTAACAAAATAGATACCAATAAAGAACCCATGACTATAAATTGCTGAAGACCACACCGCCCCACTTTTTCTTCTTACTTCAGGTACACCTTATAGGGTTTTTTTTGCTTTTGTTTTTATTTTTCATGACTCATGACATCAAAAGAGAAGCAAAACTCTGGGTCCAACCTATGTTTATGAATCTCCTATGTTCTGTCTATATCTTTGCTTACGGCGCCTGTCTGACCATTTCCCTCTTCGGATCCAGCTTTCTAAGCAACTTTGGGAGAGTGTCCCCTCCCAGGTTTTTCTTCTTTTTAAATTTTTACAACAGCTTTAGTAAGATACAAAATTCACATACCATAAAAATCGCCCTTTTAAAGTAAACAATTCAGTGATTTTTGATCTAGTAAGTTGTGCAACTGTCACTATTACCGAAGATTAGAACGCTTCTGTCACTTCCTTTCATCAAAGCTACCGTGTCTGCACCAACTCTGTAGTCATTCCCCGCTCCCTGCGTCCCTCAGCCCCTGGCTCCTTACCTGCTCCTTGTCTCTACGCATTTGCCCATTCTGTAGATTTTATGTCAATGGCATCCTACGATACATCACACCTTGTGTCTGTCTTCTTTCATTAGCATACAGTTTTCGGGGTTCATCCGTGTTATACCATTCACTTAACAGTCATTGATTCCTTTTTATTGTTGAATAACATTCTGTCCCACGGATAGAACACTGTGTGCTCATCTGTTAATGGACATTTGGATTGGTGGCACTTTTTGGCTTCGATAGATAACATTTCTATAAACGCTTGTGTGTACATTTTTACGTGGAAACATGCTTTCCACCCTTTTGGGTATCTCCCTAGGAATGGAATCTCTGGGTCATATGGAAACTCTTATGTTCAACATTTTGAGACTCTTTTCAGGTTTTTATTTGCTTTTAGGTTATGTTTTCTTCTCCAGAAGTGCCTTAGCTCATCTTATAGTATTGCTGTCCTGTATATGTTCGTTTCCCTGAATTTCTCTTTGTAGCATTATGGCACACTTACTTTCTCTTGAATTAAAATAGCCAAGACCACAAGGGTACAAGTTCAGTCTTTTTCCATCAATGGATCCCACTGAAAGACATCTTTGTTTTTCCCTACCAATGAATAGCTGGTTACTTTCGCTGTAAACCATTCTGGTAGGTGCCATTTCCTGCGTAGGACCACATTTTAAATATCTCAAGTGTATACCATGTTCTTCCCTTCCCACAGGTCCAAGAGCTCCTGGAAAATAAGGTTCACTCATTATCTTTCGTTCACGTCTCTCTCCATGCTTAGCCAAGTATGTCAGTTAATGAAATGCTAAATGCTAAGCAGGGACTGTATTTTATACTTCTTTGAAGTCCTTCACAGCACTTAGTTAAGTGTTGGGTACATAGAAGGTGTTTAATGTGAAATAAATTGATTTTAAGTTCCTAAGGCTTTGCCCTAAAATTCTAATTTGGGGCTTCTTAGCAAGACTCCCAATTGACAAATAAGACTTACGACAATCAGCATATTCATTCCCCTTGGCACCCCAGAAAGGTTTCCATTTCTGCACGCAGAGGATGCCAACGCGTTCCATAACAGTCTTCTAGTGGCGGGGGATGGGGAAGAGAAAAATGGGCAAGGCACTTCTCTTTTTTCTCTGCTCCATACCAACTTCTCTTGACAAAATCTACCTCTTCTTTTTTTCCCAACCTTTCCATAGGGTACCACGGCTTCTCGATATTTTTACCAATTCACTCCTTGAGGCACTAAAACCCAGTATTGGACATACGGTAAATATACATGGTCAAGAGCAAAGCCAGACACCATAGTCTAAGTATCACAGGAGAGTTACAGGTGAGCCCTATGGGTTCTAAGGACTGGGGGAGGGGGGGAAGGGGGGAGGAGGCAGGGATTTTTTCTGAGAACTCAGGTGGTCAGGGATGGTTTGAATTATGTCCTAAAGGAAGGTGTGAAAGGTAACTGTGACATTATTGGAAGGGATCACACAGGACCGTCCTCACTTCTGAGACCAACTTCAAGTTCGGGGGTTTCCCAAAACCACACTCTCCATTTTGAGAAGTCATGAGAGACGCCCCAGACCTCAATGAGAAGCTATTACAGACCCAGAGTTACAGCTTAGTATGGAGGAAGGGTACAGATTCAAATCAGCCAAGGGAAGACATGCATAGGACAGAGTCCGGGAAAAGGACCAAATGCAGAATTTTTTGGTCTTCTCCCCCACACCCCCACAGAGTAAGGAAAGTATTCTTCCCCTGGCACTGATGTGGGACAATGAACCCCAAGTGTTAACAACAGAGGACGCTCCGCAGAGCCTTGGTACCCAGTCTTTATCAAGGCTCCATCATATCAACAGGCATGGTTGATGGCCCTCTTGACTGAGCTCAGTTTCCAGCCCCTCAGGAGATCGAGTGATCCTGCATGACCCAAAGCCCCTACTCTAAGTGACACTGTTGGTGTGTCTCAAAACCCCAACCCAAAACCCATATTGGTGCCCTGTGGCTGACCCAAGACACGCCAGCAAAGACATTATCAGGCATAACACTCCAAAGGCTTAGAGATCCCCACTCATAAGCTGAAGGCCAAGCCCAGACCTCTCTTTGGTCAACGTTAAATTCTTCACTACACAGAAGGGAGGGTTTGATAAGCCTCTGATCAGAACCACAGCGAATCACCCAAGAATGTATGGCCAGCAAGCCTGAGACTCCACTGTACTTTTAAAAAAAGGGGGGGGGGGAGGAATTTGTCAGTTTTATAAAAATTCTTGCTTTTGAAAAACGCAGGTAGATACTCAGGGTAAGCATATGCAGGCAGTCAGACTGTTTGGCATGAATAATCCAGGTTGCATACATTTTCTGTATGCTTTCTGAGTTCTCCTAACATTGTCCGTAAGATTTAGTAAGTGTGAATACTCCATTCATTCAGTATTTTCTGGAACTGGATGAGATTTTCTTGATTTCTCCGAGGAATCAAGCGTTCAGCTTGTGATGATTATCTGTTCCTGGGTGACCCACCAACTCTAACATGGCTTAAAAGGATGAGTCGTGTTACTAGTTCATGATTCTACAGGTCAGCCAATTGGGCTGCACTCAGACTGCTGGGTCTTCTGCTGCTTTGGCTTGAGGTCCCTGGTGTAGCGGCAGCCTCCTGGAGGCTGACGGGGTTGGGCAGTCCAAGATGGCCTCACACACACTCTTGGTGCTGGGCAGGCTATTGGTTGGGACCTTCCGTTCTCCTCCTCGTGGTTTCTCCAGCAGACCAGCATAGCCTTGTTCATGAGCAAGCAACATCCATGAGCAACCCCAAAATCTACTGGCCTCTTAAGGCCAAGACGAGTCTCCCAACTCGCTCGCTGCCTTATCTTGGCCAAAGCCCCTCTCCAGAACATCCCAGATTCACAAAGAGGGTGAAGACTCCCCGTCTTGATAAACGTGGCCATTAAAAAAAAAAAAATCACAAATCCTAACCCATCTCCTTTCCCCCCACCTTCAAATCTCTAATGTAGCTTTGTAAATAAATGGCTAAGCCCCAGCTTCCCTAGTGAAAGGAGTGTTTTATGCAGCATAAGTGGGCAAAGACATTGGGCTCCCTTTTCTAAGGTGCTATTTAAATGCATTTTCAAGAGCCTCTGAACGGTCAATGAGTAGTGGTACTTTCTGAGTTGTTAATCATCAGCAGAGGAGTACGCGTGTTTGAGTGTGCTCGCCAGTGTGTGTCTGACTTGGGCGGTATCCTGTTATAGTGAAGAAACTTGCATCTTTTTAGACCGTGTATGCGGTGGTTCCCTGGCCTGTCCCTTATGACCACGTCTGGGGCTGCCCCTGGAGTGTCCAACACTGTGGAGGAAGCCTGGAGAACAGGTTCTGAAAGTAACCTCGTGCCTTGTGGGAGAAGCTTCCAGAAACAATGGGAGCCACTCTACAAAGGAAAATGTTTCACCAATATTGCAGGTGGACAGTCACACGAGTTTGATTCCTAAGGATGGAACATTGATTTGAGGATAAAACACACACAGAGCTTGGAGGCAGGCGTAGGTCATGAGCAGTGACGGGGAGCAGGATGGGTAGGGGGTACGGGGGTGCTTTTACCAAAGCCTTGTGCTGTGCAATTTCCCTGGGTGCCCTGGGACTTGAATTTCGGGGGAAGTAAAAATGATTCGCTCAGAGAACAGAACTAAAATTTCAAATAGTGTAAGTTGTCCTCACTGGTCTTTATAATAAAATGCTCTCTTCCCCCCTGTGCTGATTAAAATTTCATTTCTCCGAACGACGCTTCCCTTTTCAGGCTCCCCTGGGTTATCCGTTGTATTTGCCTTCATGGTAAATGGTCAGTCAGCTGGACTGCTGTGTTTTTTGATTTCTACTTATTCACATTTCTGTCTCCTGCTGCCCGGCATTAAAGCAGGGCTCTGTTTTGGGGCGATCTGCCCTGGGTGCAGAGGACAAACCGTCCTGCTCATATCAGCAGTGAAATATTTGCAAGAAATTCACCTTGGGGTTTCCGCCCATTGGAAACCACGGCAACCGATGGTCGCCCTGGAAAATCCTCTCTCTTTACAGCATCCCTGTCAAGCACAGCAGCTCCCGCTACCCTCCCAGATGGCGGTGGTTAGGGCACGGTGGCCAAAACCTATTGTCCTAATATGGGGGTGACTTCGTGTTTGGAGACCCAAGCAGACATCAGCCTTTTACACTCCAGATAATAATAGCTAGGGTCTATACAGTACTTGATACCTACCAGGAGTTTTTTAAAGCATTTGGTACATACTGTATTAGCTCATCTAACTGCTGGCAACAATCGCATTAGGGCACCACGATTATCTTCATTTTACACAAAGGAAACAAGGCACACAGAGATCAGGAAACTTGCATGGGGTCATTGAGGCAGCGGTCAGCCCAGGCCGCCTGCTCCGGGACCCCTATGGGAGCACAGCCCCGTTCTGCTCCTCCTTCAAGAAAGCAATAGCTTTCCGGCTGGAAGGGAAGGCGCAAAGCTTTGCTGCCAGCTTTGCCCCCCTGACTACCCCACCACTGGTCATCTCATGGTCTTGGTCTGTTAAGACACGTGTAGCCAGAAAAACACACACCTCACACTTTTATAAAAGAGGGAATCGGCTGCCCTTCGCTGGTTGTTCGGGCGACAGAGAAGAGCCCAGTATGGAAAAGGAGGTAACGCAAAGCTAGCAGTGGCAGCTGGGAGGCAGGAAACGGGTCTTGCTCCAGGAGCCCAGTGGCTAAAGTCACCTAAGGAAACCTCGAAGGACAGCAGTGGGGGGCAGGAGGTAGCTGGTGTCCCGGAGGGGCAGGTGTTGGGGGGGGGTCACAGCCAGCCCACTAGTCTCTTCTTTCCGGGTCCTTCTCGACGCCCCTGCCAGGCCGGCCTTTGTAAACTTACGCTGAACCCTGTTCCGTGCTCTTGTCCTTGGTGACAAACCCTGGGTGCCTGCCCCGCAGAGTGGTCCGGTATATTCCAGCATCTCTGAACTGTTGTGACTTCCCAGGATTTTACAGGGTTGCACCCTTTGTGTGCACTCAGGCTGCCCACCCAGCCCCGAGCGCCGGGCCAGACAGAGTCCAACTGCAGACTCGAACCGGTGTGCAAAGGCACGCAGTGCATGCAGGGAAGTTTGCACGTGAGGGGAAGGGAAGTGAAAAGTGAACCCCAGGGGCTAAGGAGGGAACGTAGCTCAGCCACAGTGCAAACGTGCCAGCCCCTGCGGGGGCGGGGTGCGGAGGGAGTGCTTACTGGGACCGGAGAGCAGAGGCTCTCCCAGAGGAACAGGGACCTTGGGTTTAACTTTAGACGGAGAAACTAGCCGGAAGCAACTGTTCAGGAATGAAACCAGGGGAATAAAATCCTTTCTCCCCTTCTTTCCAAGGTCCTGCAGGAGCTACACAGTGGCTGGTCCCACCTGAAAGCCCGAGAGAGGGCATGAAGCCCATCGATACACAAGGTCCTCCCGGTCAGCCGGCCCCGGTAACCCCGTGGATGGCAGAGGTGAGGGGGGCATCTGGAGGGGCACACCGAAGATGTCCAGCATAAAACCCGCATGTCACTGCTGGGACAGGTCCTCAGGGACCCCCTCCGCCCCACACGGTTGTCTCTCCTGTCCCCAGCACTACGGATGGGACACACCCAGCGCACACGGGTCCCCTGCTACACAGTAAGTCCTCGAGCACACCGTATCTACACCTGATGCTAGAGGACTTTTGCACCCAAATTTGTGACAGACGAGCGAACAGACTAAGCTAACGCTTGTTCTGCCCAGATGATGCTTGGGGTGAGTTCGGAGATAGCAGCTCCTTTCGAACAGAGATGGTCTCTTTATACAGACTCTCACGCCCTCAGTTTCTCAAAATTATTTTCCACCATCAGCCGGCTGTCTCCTGCATGAAAACAACCAGGCTTGGTTAACCGTGAACCTGATCCACCACAACGGGTGGGTGGTCAGAGTTCCAAAAGAAAGACTCCCATAAAACCTCCAATTCATAGGCTTTGGCTTCCTGAGAGGTCAAGGTTTCCTATTAGGATGAGCTTTCCTGTCACGGCTCTGCCGGGGGCCTTAGTGACTGGGGTATGTAGAGGGCGTTAATAGGATTCCTTTTTGCACACAAACAAGGCTATTTGTAAAGGGCTGTGCATTATCTATCCAGAACAAGCTCACTTACCAGTGAAGGTGTCTGTGGCCACAGAACCAAGTGACAATCTTTTCTGAGGAAGGGAATTTGAATCAAGAAAGAATCTAGGTTTTCCCGGTGTCCACGTTTCAGACAGAAGCTCTGCTCTGTCCCCGTCATGGGGCTGATGAGGACAGATCGCTAATGAGGCACAATGACAAGTTGAATTCCGATGTGGGGCAGGTGCCATTGTGTTTATAGATTTGAAACGTCTGAGCTAGAAAGGGTCTCAGAGGTCATCTAATTCAATTCCTTCATTTTATAGATTGGATGGGAAAAAAAAAAAAAAAGGAAGGAAGGAAGAAAAGAAAGTCAGAGAGGTTAAGTGACTAGCTCCTTGTCATAATTATGCCTACGGACTGCTTTTAACCCCGAATCATCGCACACCCGGCCACTCTGGGAGAAAAAGAAATTTCAAAGCGCATTCTCTCATGGAAGGCACCCAGGGCTGGACCGTTCAGGAAGAGCAGCAGCTCGTTTGCTCTGGGCAAGATTATAAGGAGCCGCCCGCGACAGGAGGAAGGCTGACATCTTGGCTCTATCAATGGGTTCAGTCTCCTTCCCATCTCGTTTCCTTACCGTGTTTGCTCATAAACCGGCCCGAGGACCACACACGTTGTTTCCCTTTAATCACAACATAGAGACATGTGATAACATGTGATAACGTGTGATAACATGGCTGTCTTCTCTGACAACGCACAGGACTGAAAAGACGTTCTGCCACCAGCGAGCCTCTTGTCTCTAGACTTCCTGACAATCCCCCAGGAGCACCTGCTTGGGATGGAGACTAAAGCCCCACAAATAAGACCGTAATTCGGAGCCCTGTGGTGACACAGCGACTTTATCCATCACTTCTCTCCGTGCCCAGGTTCCTAAGAGGACCTTAATGACAGCGAGAGGACAGGAGAGGACCTGCCCCGGGCACCGGCATGAGAACAACTGGGGATCTCACTGCCCTGGTTTTGTCAACTCTGATTTGGGGGAACTCACTGAAGCCTTTGGTTGTGTCACAGGTTCCCGAACTCAAAAATGGGACAGGCTGGACAAGGGAAACTGGAGACCCTTCCTCAATTTTGACATTCTGTCGTCTTAGAATAGAATGTTTCAACAGTAAGTCCACAATCTCCGGGACGAAGACAAACCAGAGTCCACGTCCCAGTAGAAAGAAGGGAAGGACAGCCACCCCACAATCCTTCTCTACCTCCTAAAACCAAACACAATACGTACATGTTTACATATTTTTGTTATTTTGATCTATTCCAGGCTTACCCTGGAGTGGTGCCTCAGCCAACAATGGAGGTCTACCAGATGGCAGAAGAAAATTAGGCAGGACCTGCAGAGACCATTAAATCGGGGCTCTGGAGAGTCCAATGTCTGGACAACGTACTTGGAGAAACAAAGGTCAAGCACTGCCTGGACTGTACATCATCTGGCTAAGCAGGCAGCGTTTAGCTACTGAAATTAGTTGGTCTTTTCTGTGAAACACATACATTTCCATAATTGTTATCTTAGCAGGCCCCAAGTACTTCTGGCATAGAACTAGTTATCTTTTTCCTCCATAACTATTTGTATCCGCTCACAGCCATGGAGACTGCTGGTCTTGGGTGAAGAGGCATTCTCTGTGTTAAGCCACTGAGAATGGGGGTCATTTGTTACGACAGCGCACACGCCCGATGTTAAACCAACCACTATAGCTGGAAGCCTGGTGTGTAAAAGGAAGACCTTCTATCCACAATATGAGCCCTGCCTCGGCATGCTGTTCATACCCGGGCGCCACCCCTTCTGCCCCTCAGCAATCTCCATCCCTCCCAACGTGGGTTAAGCATCTCATACAATAGCCTCCGGTCTTCCCTACCTCCAATCTTTCCCCACCTCGAAGTCATTCCTTCCACCACCCATGGGATATCCTTTGTAAGACATTATATAAATTAAGACATGACCTTGTTAGACATTTACATTCATCTAGGGAGGAGCCCAGGAACCAGGCTGACAAGTGGGTTGAAGAAGATAGCGCCCCTAGGGGCACCTGGGTGGCTCAGAAGGTTAAGCCTCTGCCTTCAGCTCAGGTCATGATCCCAGGGTCCTGGGATCGAGCCCCACATCCGGCTCTCTGCTCAGCAGGGAGCCTGCTTCCTCCTCTCTCTCTGCCTGCCTCTCTGCCTACCTGTGATCTCTGTCTGTCAAATAAATAAATAAAATCTTAAAAAAAAAAAATAGATGGTGCTCCTGGGCTCCCAGCATACATATCACCTCTGAGTGCGTGTGCCTGCTGACGGTCCCCAAACCTCTCTCCAGAGATGGAGAAGTGCCTTCTCTTGGTCAGCTGCTGCCAATAACATCCTTGAATTCATAAATAGGGAGTTCAAATTCCAATTAAGTCCGTCAAAATGATCTTAGCTCTCTGAGTCAAAATACTTTTAAAGTTTGCAAACATCAGATAAAGGACTAGTGTCCAAAATCTATAAAGAACTTAGCAAACTCAACACCCAAAGAACAAATAATCCAATCAAGAAATGGGCAGAGGACATGAACAGACATTTCTGCAAAGAAGACATCTGGATGGCCAACAGACACATGAAAAAGTGATCCATATCACTCGGCATCAGGGAAATACAAATCAAAACCACAATGAGATATCACCTCACACCAGTCAGAATGGCTAAAATAAACAAGTCAGGAAATGACAGATGCTGGCGAGGATGCGGAGAAAGGGGAACCCTCCTACACTGTTGGTGGGAATGCAAGCTGGTGCAGCCACTCTGGAAAACAGCATGGAGGTTCCTCAACATGTTGAAAATAGAACTGCCCTATGACCCAGCAATTGCACTACTGGGTATTTACCCTAAAGATACAAACGTAGTGATCCAAAGGGGCATGTGTACCCGAAAGTTTATAGCAGCAATGTCCACAATAGCCAAACTATGGAAAGAACCTAGATGTCCATCAACAGATGAATGGATCAAGAAGATGTGGTATATATACACAATGGAATACTATGCAGCCATCAAAAGAAATGAAAGCTTGCCATTAGCGACGACATGGATGGAACTAGATGGTATCATGCTTGGCGAAGTACATCAATCAGAGAAAGACAACTATCATATGATCTCCCTGATATGAGAAAGTGGAGATGCAACATGGGGGCTTAAGGGGTAGGAGAAGAATCAATGAAACAAGATGGAATTGGGAGGGAGACAAGCCATAAGTGACTCTTAATCTCACAAAACAAACTGAGGGCTGCTGTGGGGAGGGGAGTTGGGAGAAGGGGGTGGGATTATGGACATTGGGGAGGGTATGTGCTTTGGTGAGTGTTGTGAAGTGTGTAAACCTGGTGATTCACAGACCTGTACCCCTGGGGATAAAAATATATGTTTATAAAAAATAAAAAATTAAAAAAAATACTTTTAAAGTATTTTCAATTCCCTAGGTTTTCTATAGGAGAATCTTTCTACCTCACGCAACCTCTATTTGCACATGGTATGCACATGTTCTAAAAATGGTGGTTTTTTTTTTTTTTAATGGTGTTTTTACATAGTCATTTTTGGTTTTTGACCCAAGAGTTTTTACTCTTCATTTTTAAGCTTTAGTTTTTCATTGTTGTTGTTTTAAGATTTCATTTATTTATTTGACACAGAGAGAGATCACAAGTAGGCAGAGAGGCGGGCAGAGAGAGAGGAGGAAAAAGGTTTCCCCCTGGGCCGAGAGCCCAATGCAGGGCTCGATCCCAGGATCCTGAGATCATGACCTGAGCTGAAGGCAGAGGCTTAACCCTCTGAGCCACCCAGGCGCCCCTAAGCTTTAGTTTTTGACCGAAGAGATTCATTTGAGTGGGTTCTGTTAATATGCCGATGGGGAGGGCAACAGATAGGCTGTTTGGTAATAATAAATAAAAACTGATGCCTATGTGCACGTGTGTGTGTGTTACATATACTTAGGTAATAGATATATTGAATATATATGTATATTGAAAGAAATATCACAATATTGAAATATATATTCTTTCAAAAGGAATGCCAAGTTTTGTGCCACCCTGTCTCGCCCAGTTACAGTCTGGCTTGAGGGGTGATACAACTCTCCTGCGGTCCTAGCCTGGTGCTCATCGTGCACGAGACAAGAACTAGCCTTTGTTTAACCGTGGACTAGAAGAATTCACTGTGGCTCTTCTCTGTGTGCACACGTCTGGAGTCTGCCTCTGTTCAGTGCTCCCGGCGGGCATGTGTGGGTCCCAGCTGTGCTGGTCGCTCTGCCTTTTTTGTCCCTGAGAGCTCCTGATTCTTTTGTTCAAATGGCCGAAGGCCAGCTGAGCCAGCCCACTGTCCCCCCTCAGCTGTCCGCAGCGACAGCCACTTGTCACTTAGCGTTCTACTCCGGTGCTTCCTTGCATGACCCATTCGCCCCCTTTGGCTTGGCAGTAACTGACTGTATTTTATCAATTAAATGTAGCTGGGCTTTACACAGCCCTTCGGCCCCCCGAGTCACCCCTGCGTGGAAAGAAAGGGATGAATCAGAGATGACAACGCTATTTAAGGCAATGGCTGACGGGTGCAGAACAAAGCGACTGTGCCACACAGTAGGGCGGGCCCTTCTGCCTGGTGACTCTGCCCCTTGGAGACAGGCAGTTTCTTGTTTCTGAGTCAGTGACAGGTTTTGTTTTGTTTTGTTTTTTGGTTTTGGGTTTCTTTTATTGAACAAGAGGTGTTCTATTCAGTCCCTGATGGCAGGAAATCAACGCACCTGAATATTTGGGGCAGGCTTGGCCCTCAGAGGGAAAACACCGATTACGGATGTTCGCGATCCGCAGACACCCATGTCCACACAATGGCGTTGACCCAGTGCCAACATGTGGCTGGGTCAGCCCAGCGGCATTCTGGGATCCGCTGAGAGCTGGGACTTTTTGATTCTAACCTTTGAATGGGGGGGAAGAAAGAGACTTGCTGGAAAGCCTTGATTCGTGCTGTGGTGGTGGTAGCAAGTTCAGGATCAATTGGTCACTTCATCTTCAAAGACTGTTGAGGCCTCTGAGCAGTGAATGATACTAGGGTAGGGAGTGTTATTTTAATACTCATTTGGTCAACAGCTAGAGTAACTTTTTTAAGTGTCTTGTGCCAAGTGGGTAGTAGACCGATCTTGGTGTAGACCCCCACAACTGTACTGTTGGGGAAAAACTCCAACCCAGTTTATTAGGAATTGTCCTAAGTTTCCCTGTCAGATGCAGCCACCCCTGTAGAGATGCCGGATGACTGGTGTTCAGAGTTGGGTTGTTTCCACCAAAGGCGCGCCATCATGTATCAGGTGTCCTCCTGTCTTCCTTCCAGACGCTCTTGAGATGACGGAAGATCTGCTGAAATGGCAGGTTTTCCTCTCACTCGGAGCAGCTGCCAGAGAAGCACAGCCGGCCTGGAAATGGGGCCTCGAGTGTGTCTAGGACAAGCTCTTGTCCTGAGGAAGTATGTTAGGGCCTCTACCAGAAGACCATGTTCTTCAGAGAAGTTGCCCACACTCTTGATAGAAGTCTCTCAGTGCTTTTGGAATTCCTGATGGTCTTGTCTTTGGAATTCTTGAAATTCAGGGAAAAAAACCCACCCATTAAGTAGATGCTTAGGACTTTTCACATCGCTCCTTGACCACCCCCTGATCTCCTTGCTCAGCCAGGACTGTGTGTGCCTCAAAGAAACAACACAGAGCCCACGCTAGCATCCGATAATCCTGACTCCGATGCACCAAGAGACTACACAGAATCTGCAAGTGGTTTGAAAAAGGTTCTTGCCCCCTCTTTTTCTGATTTTGCTACTTGGAAAAAATAACTACTCCTTTGGTCTTCACTCCATTTTCTCATCTGAAATACAAATGTGTTGCTAGAAGGTCGCCAAGTTCCTTCCCATTCTAAACCTTCTTAGCATTTTACTCCACGGTCTCTTCACTCGACAGTTATCAGAGTTTGCAGGATCTATAGTGTTCTTAAGGCAAGTAACAGAAAATGAGATTGTTTTCAGGACTTATCCATTTACATGTTTTAAAGATTTTATTTATTGGAGAGACAGCATTAGAGATCTAGCAAGCATGTGCATGAACAGCGAGGAAGAGCAAAGGGAGAGGGAGAAGCAGATTCCCCACTGAGCAGGGAAGCCTGACACGGGGCTCAGTTCTAGGACGCGGAGATCATGACTTGAGCCAAAGGCAGATGCATAACCAACTGAGCCCTCCAGACGCCCCAGGACTCATCCATTTGGGAAAAGTAATACATGTTATTTCATTTGATTCCCTCCCCTGAAATCATGTTGGCTGGGGACTACTAGCTCTTGTGCTTATAGAGGGAGAAACTGAGGCCCGGAGAGGTTAAGAGATTGGCCCGTGATCTGTCTCAATGAAGCAGAATAAAAATGGAATTCAAGCGACGACACTGCCAAGCCCCGGCTCTTTTTCCTCTGCCCAGCAGAGAAATTTTGTGCCTTACCTAAAACGCGATCATAAAGGGTCTGAGAAATTACAAGGGCTGCCCCCACGCCACACATCACGAAGTCACTCTCTGGTCCCGAAGTCGATCCCCTGTTGCCTACTCCACGAGGCTCTTTGGGGTTTGGTTAGGAGAGGAGGAGAGGCAGGGCCCATGAGAAACCCAAGCTCTCATTGTACTTCTCCTTCAGAAATTGCCTGCGGCCTCTAGGGCTTTCCCTTTAAAAACAAAACCATCGACAAGGCAGAACCTGTTTGTCATCCGGAGACCTTTGGAAGAACGGTTCGCCAAATGGACTCTGACAGCGGGGCCGACGCGCTGCTGGCACAGGCTGCCGCTCCGTTCCCCTTCATCCACCTCGCATCCTTCCAGAACAAAGCCTCCGCGCTGGAACAGGGGGCTCGGGCCAGTATCAACACGCGCAACCTCCACCCAGGCCTCTGCGAGGACTCCACGTTTCTCAAGGCTTTGCCACGTCGCCGGACGGGGGTTTGGGGCACGGGTTGTAGGATGATTCCACCAGGACTCAGGGGAGGGCTGGGGCCCAGATTGGGGCGGGGGGTGGGGAGGAGACACGCAGAAGATGGCCAGGAAGCATCAGGCTCCTGGAACAGGCTCTAAGATTGGTTCTCAGGCACACTTGAGCCCGAAGTTGACAAAAAGGTCACCGATCTGGCACACTTGAGCCCGAAGTTGACAAAAAGGTCACCGATCTGGAAATGGGCAGAGTACAAAGCCAGCTGTCAGGTTGTCCGGGTGGGCAGGACGGATCAGGGCGCCGCTGGGCAGGCCTCTGACATGGGGCTTATGTCTCCCACCTCCCCCTTCCTCCCTCCCCCATCAAAGGAGGGATTTCGGGGAGCAGCCCAGCAGCTCCTCCACTGCACCCTCTATGGGACCACACGCCGATGACGCACACACGGGGAGGAGGCCCAAGCATTTGTTCCTTCCCAACAATTTGTTTCCATACCCGTTGCTTGAATATGGGCTTTGAACCCCCCACCACTCCTACTGTTTCATACCATCCATATTAAAATTATCCACCTTAATATTATCTATTAAAAAAAAAATTAGGGCGCCTGGGTGGCTCAGTGGGTTAAGCCTCTGCCTTCGGCTCAGGTCATGATCTCAGGGTCCTGGGATCGAGCCCCGCATCGGGCTCTCTGCTCAGCGGGGAGCTGCTTCCTCCTCTCTCTCTGCCTGCCTCTCTGTCTACTTGGGATCTCCGTCGAGTAAATAAATAAAATGTTTAAAAAAAAAAAATTATCTACTTATTTTTTTTTCCGGCCAGCCTGCCTTTCTGCACTTCCTTCCGAGCTCATTCTTCCTCTTCTTGGAGAAACCTCCCTTGCCCGTGCCCCCTCCTGCCTCTCTCTTGTAAGGACACTCTGCCAGGGATGAAAGGCTCTCCATTTTTGTCCGATTGGAAAGGTCTTTATTTTACTTTCATTTTCGAAAGCTACTTTCCCCGATGATAGATTCCGCAGCGGCAGGATTGCGGTCTCTGAACTTTAAAGATGTCTCGCTTTTGTCTCTGAGCTTCTGTTGCTTCTCTGGGGACATCTTCCTGCTAATTTTCACTCCCAGGAAGGCAACTGGTCCTTTGATCCAACAGCTCCTAAGATTCCCGCGTGCCTTTAGCGTTTGGTGGCCTTCTTGTAGGTCTGCGTGTGGTTTTCGTGGTGTCTGGCCTGTTCGTACTCCGTGCGTGGCACCTGGTCAGTCTGTGGCTTGACGGCGCTCCAAAGTCCTGGAAATGCATCACCCGTTTCCTCTTAAGTATTGCTTCTTTTCCATGCACTCCTGTCCTTCTGGGATTCCAATTCCAAGTACGGGAGACCTTTTCCCTGCGTTTTGTCTCCTGCTCTCTCCCATAAGCTGTGTTCTTTTTTTTTTGCCAGTGATTGAGCTTTGATATTTTGTGCTGACTTCACTTTTACTTAATTAACCTTCAGCTTTATCAGGAATGTTAAATCCATTCACTGATATCTTAATAGCACTTATAGAATTCTCATTTGATCATTTTTTAAATAGACTCGGTGCTTGGTAAAATTCTCCAGCTTATCCTTTTCCTGGGTACAGTCAAGCCCAGATCAGATCATTCCAGTAGCTGAGTCACCTGTGGCTTGGTCTCTCTCTGTTGTTTTCATCTCCTGGGTTCTTTTTTATTCTTAGCAAACTTTGATTGCTTGCCAGATACACTGTGTATGAAAAATCGGAGGGTCTCTGCCCGATACTTTGTTCCAGAGAGAATCTACTCCGCCCTCTGCAGGCAGCTAGACTGATGGCCAGGTCACCTCAATTCACACGTGCCTCAGTTTACTTCTGCTTCCTGCCCGCTCTTAGGATATTTAGTCCTTTGGGGTTCCCAGCCGAGGTCATGTGGTGTTTAAATGTATCCTGACCTCTGATTTTCATCTCGCTGGGATTAAGATACCGCTCAACTCTCCAGTCTGATTTTCAAACGGTATTAACTTGGCTTTTAAGCCTTTTGTCAAATCCTCAAATGCCTTGACAGGGAGAGGACCTACAAATGTTGGGCTCATTCCTTTCCTTTGTCTTCTTACAGAGCTCTGGACCAGAAGTCCTAGGTCCCCCAAACTCGATTTTTCTTCCCTCTTGTTTCAGTAGATTGGCAAAAGCCTGACTGGCCTCTTAGAAGTCACCTTTGCCTGGCTTCTCAGCCCCTTGAACTATACCCCCAAACGAGTGCATGCCCCAAGGAGAAATGCGTAGTATAAAATGGTGGCGTCCCGTCCATGAGAAATCTTTCTCCTGGGATCTTGGCCCCTCAAATCCTGATTTTCTTTGTTGCTCCCTTGATGCCCTGCAGCAGATGAATTTTTTTTAAAAATCCACCTTTCTTGAATCATTGGTCTGCTACAGTTACTCCACAGCGGGAAGACAAATGAGAAATAAAGCAGTACCCACAGCTTCCCACATCAAGGATCAGGAGTGCACACGGGTGAGTGTGGGACTGTGTGAATGATGTGAGTCTGTGGGCAGGGGAGAGTATTTCAATACATTTTTTCTGGAAAAGACAAACTTTAAGCTGGATTTTTAAAAAAGATAATGAAGGGCCGCCTGGGTGGCTCAGTTAAGTGACTGCCTTCAGCTCCGGTCATGATCCCAGGGTTCCCAGATTGAGTCTGGCATCCAGGTCCCTGCTCAGCAGGGATCACGACCTAACCGACTAAGCCACCCAGGCTCCCCTCCACTTTTTTCTTGCTTTCTTGCTTTCATAAGCAGCAGAGCAGCAGCATCGGAGTCATTTGGAATCCTCTAAGAAATCAAATTCGGGAAAAACTCAGGTCATCCCTGGGTCTTTACAAACCAAGACAGCCCTGCCAGTTGCAACCCTCAGGATGCGACTGTCTTTCAGGCTCCACTCTGATGCCTGGCTCGGGGAACCATCAACTGTGTGCTGTATGTGTCCCTTGGTTTCCTGGGTCCCTGAAGAGACCCAAAAAATCGAAAGCTGTGCTGTGATCCCCTACCAAGGACAGGGACAGTGACGCAGCGGAGGTTCGAGAACACATCCTCCAGGGTCTGTCTCAGCAGCTTGGGCAGCTCTGCTGGAGAAAGCTCCTCGGGGGTCGTCCCCTGTGCATTAACCTCTGTGGCTCACTCCCCAGCTCTCGTCAGCTGATTCTTTACCGTTGAAAGCACACACCGTTCAGATAATTAAACACTCGTGAGGCAGCTTACATGTTCACGATCAATCAGCAATGCATTATTTTTGAATACGCTCCTGCATGCTCTCCCAAGTGTCTCACCCGGATTTTGCAGACAGGCGGGTGGATTTATCGCCAAGTTAAGGAGGCTGGATCTGGCCTTACATACTGGCTGGGGGGGTCCCTTCCAAGGTCCCCAGGAGGAACGTAGATCATACGCTTATCCTTAAGGATAATGTCCCCCATCTTCAACATCTGATTTTGGAAGCTTGAGATCCCATGATCACAAACTCCAATATTCTTAACTGGTGATTTATCAAGTGAAAGTAGCAAGACCCCTTTGCCAGGCTAAGTCAGCAGCCCTTGGGATCAGATACCGTCTCACCTTTACCCCTAATTTCAGATGTACAACCTTTAAGCAGGTGTATTGGATAAAGACCCATCTCTGGAGTCTGACCAGCATGAGAACAGTATCTTACAGAATTCCAACCACAGGAATCGTCACTGGTCCAGGGGCCAGTGCCGAGCTCTGGAACCGGTCACCGTGTTTGCATCTAAGCCCATGGGCTTTCCACGGGCTGCTCCCCACTGGGAAGGGAGAACAGCAGGAAGTTTTGGGCAGTGATTGTAGAAGACGTAGGACTCTTCTGAGGGCCGATGCTATTACTGAACCTTCCCGCCACAGCCGAGGACACTTCTAACCGACTCTTCTTCCCTTCTCTTCCACATGGGGTCAAACCCATCCCAGTTTGATGGATTTCCCAGCTTCCCCTGGTCTCTCCAGCTTCTGTCCCACAGACACTCTCCCCTTAAAAATCCTGTACAATGAATCCCGTTTTAGCATCAGCTTCAGAGGGCACACACTAACGCACTGAATTAATAAGAAAAATAGCACTGGATATTGGAACCATTAATCAAAGTCCCATTGAATTTTCAGGGACCTGAGCAAATTAAATTTTGAAATAAGAACACTCATTGGCGTGCACCGCCCCTGTGGCTCCACTTCTGCCCAGACTTCTCATTTGCCCGACTTCCCATTTCCTTTTCTTGTCCTCTGAATCCTGCGTATCACCTGAAGCCAGCTCTAGCCGACCTCTTCCACGAAACCTTCTTGGTTTCCCCCTCTTCTGAATTTTTCCGGTCCTGGCTGCATGAACTTACCCATTGTGGTGATTCCCAACCAAATGTTGGGGAGCCACCCATCAGCCTTCAAACCCCCAAAGGCCGGGCTCAGGCTAAGCCCTCTATGTGCCCCTCTCCTAGACCAACGCTTCCCCAAACTGTGTTCCAAGGACAGCAAGAGACAATATTTATTTTAGGACAGAAGTTTCCAGGGTCAGTCAAGTTGGGGAGAATACCCACTATGTCCGAGGGCTCTTTCTCAGATATGTGAATGCCTGCTGGGAGATCACCTACAAGGAGGACCTCAGTGAACTCTAAGCCCCACATGCATTTGACCGCAGAAACATTTTCCCATACAGTCTATCAACAACCACAGCATCTATGTTATTTCTCCCAACACAGGCTGAGAAGTAGCTCTCTGAAGGATGCATCTGCACTGAGCCGTGCCCTGACATACATATGTAGTGGGTAGGGCAAGGGAGCAAACCAGTGGGTAACACTGGCAGGTGGGGGAGCCTCCAGACTTCGTGAGCGAGATCAAAAGAAGGGGGGTCGGGTACAGAGTAAAGCACGCTGTGCAAGCCGGCAAAGCAGGTCTCGGGGTGATGCGAGCGGCCTCTCCCCAGAGAATGTTTAAAGGGGACAGCAACGGACTGGCTTTCCTTCTGCACAGGGAACACAGAGTCATCCCTTGTAGGCCATACGCTTCAAAGAAAAACCAAGAGCTTCTGATGTGCTACCTTGCTTGGCTGGCTCTCTTAGGGTTCACTCTGCTTTCCACTGGGTTATAAAGCAAGATCAGGGACACCGTCTTACCCCGCCTTCACGCGGCTCAGGACTCCCTAACCCATTCCTTAATCCTGTCAATATCTATGATGCCTGTCCTCTGTGCCAGGCACTGTTCTTGGTGCTGGGCATGCAGCAGGGGACACAATCCCACACGGTTCCTGTCCTCATGGGACTTACTTGTCACTGGATCAACAGCTAACAGGGCAAATAACTCAGCTGGAATTGAACAATATTAATAGCCCGGGCTGGGAGGGCACTACAGCAGGATGAACAGGGTGTACTGAGCAGCGAGATACCTAATGAAATTGATTGATTAGGTATGGCCTTTCGATAGCTCCGGTGACCCGCTGCTGCCTTCAGTGACAAGGGACCAAGCCCCAGGTGCCGGCTTGGCTTACTCAGGTGGGATCACGCTCACACACATACAAGAGCGCCCCCCACCACAAGCCACACTTCTAGAACACCCTAAAGGGCCCCCCGTCTGCTGTTCCCTGGCAAGGACTGCGTCTTCGGCTGACAGAGCGACACATTTAGCACACTGCTCTCGGTGGGAACGTCTGGAAAACGCGGCTACCTTTTCCCACATGCTCCCACCATCGTGCCCTCGTCAATACCGCCAAGGTTTCGGATTAAGATGTTAAAGTCCAAAATGTTGGTGAAAGAAATTGGCAAGCTGTCACTTCTGAACACCCGGCGGAATTGCCGAATGAATAATAATGCAAAGAGGCTTCCTCAAAGAGAAATAAATAAAAGCTCATTGTTGTGCAATAAATCCTTTCCTGCACAACACCGCTGAGGAAAGGGGCTCTGCGTTTATCTAAGGATGCAAGCCATTTTATTTCATTCTTCTCGGCGCCGTCTTCTGTGCCAGAAACTGGTGCCCCCTCCCACCCGGTTACTCCCTCACGGGAGAGAAATGCTGTGGACGGTGAGGGGGGACGCCCGCTCCAGGACTGCTGATAGGAGCCACCAGGGACTCGAAGGGATTCGCTCACAAAGAGGTGGCTGGAGGGAAATGCACATTTTATTCTCCTTTGGCCCAAAGGGAAGGCCTTATTTATTTCAGACCCTATTTAAGACCAAGATTTAAGGGTCTCCATCTTGCCCATGGCAAAGAGACTCTGCGTAAAAGGAGGAGGACCCTGCAGGTAAACTCTTCACCACACAGTCCACCCGGGCCGCAATGCATCTCCCCAGAAAGGTTCATCCACACGGACCCTGATGCTCAGGGCAGTCCTTGAGCTACGCTGCAAACTGGAGCTCATGGGCACATCCAGGAAACCGTAAGGCATGTCAGATCATTAGGCACTAACTACTGCTCTGCATGGTCTACTTTGCATGCGTGGATACAATTGATACATACATTGTAATCTCGTGATACCCCAAATGGTCCTGAAAAGTAGGATCATTATGCCTATTTTAACGAGGCGGCAATTCAAATTCAGAGGAGTCAGGTAACCGGCCCAAGGTCACACAGCCAACAAGGTTGAGAGCTACAATTCAGACCTAGGTCTCCCAGACTCCTGAGTTTGGGCTCTAGCTACCTTTACCACTTTGTCCTCCGCTTACCCAGGCTCAGAGAAGGAACGATAGATTATGGCTCAGTAGGTTGACTGGGTCAACCCTCCCATTGGCTTTTTTTTTTTTTTTTTAAGATTGTATTTATTTGAGAGAACGGGAGTGCACGCACGTAGGTTGGGGGGGGCAGAGGGGGAGGGAAAAGCAGACGTCCCGATGGGCAGGAAGCCTGGGGGTCGGGGGGCGCTCAGGCTTGATTCCAGGATCCTGGGATCATGACCTGAGCCAAAGGCAGACCTTTAACCCACTGAGCCGCCCTGGAGTCCCGATTCATTTTTTTCAACAGAAGCTTGTTAATCAAAAGGAGTGCCCACCTAACGCGGACTTTTGGAAGTCGGCTAAGCGTGTAGAGGGAGCAGGAACGCTGGGGTAAACCGTGTTTTCAGAGCCCAGGGCACTAGCTGAGGGTTAGATTCCACTCGTGTCTCTCCGAGCCTTAGTAAGAACCAAGACCCAGGCTGCCCGTCTCCCATTCCCCGCCACCAAGATCTGGAGGACAGAAGTGGCCCTTCGAACGTGCAAAAATGTTCAGTTCTTATCGCTTTTAACAAGAACACATTAGGAAGAAAGAAAAATTCGACAGTGTGGGGGACTGCACACCTTTTAAGTCCTTGGCTTGCCTCCGGATGCTGCCTCATTCCTGTCGCCTGGTGTTTGCCAATCAAGCATCATTACAGCAAGGAAAGTAACTCCTTACCTCGAGGTCACCAGAACTGTTTTTTATACAGCCAGAAAGAACCTGAGACCCTGACTTCAACCTGAAGCAAACTCTTGTTTGCCTTTGGGATCAAAATTAGTAGGTAAGGGGTTTGGTAGTATCGATAATGTCAACATTCGTGATACTAGGGACTATGCCCATAGAGACGGTCATGAGGTGCCAAGGTCGTGCGCATCGCTTCTTAGGTTTTTACCATTATTTCAAAAACCACTAAAATCTGTCAAAATTTTTAGAAAGTATTAAAGAATGATCTTTAACAGTAAGATTTTTTTTTTAAAGATGTACTTGTTTGAGACAGAACGCCAGGGAGGGATACAGAGGTAATTTTTTTAATAAGATTTTATTTATTTATTTGAGAGAGAGAGAGAGAGAGAGAGAGAATACATGCACAGAGCCTATGAGCAAGGGAAAGAGCGAAGGTGAGGGAGAGGAACAGGAAAGAGTCCCCGGCAGACTCCATGTGGATTGCAAAGCCCAAAGGAATGTTAGGCTCCAGCTCATGACCCTGACACCGAAACCAAGAGTGGCGTGCTTAACTGACTACACCACGCCAGCACCCCAGAAGCAGCAGACTTTCTGATCCAATTGTATTGCTGCTAGGAGGTATACACACTATACTTTGTGCAAGACTGACCAAAGCAGAAAAAAATAAATTCATGTAGGTAAGAACATAACCATCAAGGACAAGACCCTTTTTAATAAAAGCACTGGAAAGTCTTACATTTGCTGCACCTGTGTTTTCTCATCGACCCTATTTCTCATGTTTCTTTTTCTTCTACTTCTCTCACTGCTCTTGCTTTTTTGGTCTCCCATCTTTCGGCGAACCGAACAGTCACAGAAACAGCCTCCTAGATAATGAATTACATTATTAATTTGGTTTGTTTTCAGGGATTCTGGTTCTGACTTAACATACTAAATGAAGTTGCAGGATTTGATCGAGGAAAGCGGTCAGGAAAAAGAATATCAGTGGGGCTGGGGACATCTGACAGCTCCGTGGGTTAAGCCTCAGACTCTGGATTTTGGCTGTGGTGTTGATCTCAAGGCCACAGGATCAAAACCCACATGGGACTCTCAGAGCAGATTCTGCTTGTCCCTCTACCTCTGTTCCTCCCCCACACTCCCTTTCAAATAAATAAAATCTTTAAAATGATACAGTCAACTACAGAGGCTTAGTCCAAGCTCCTTCGAGAGGAGGTAAAATGAAAATGATGTGCTTTGTTAGTTCAGAAGTCATACCCTTCTAATAACAGGGGAGAGTAGGAGGCATTTCTGATTTATTCTGTTAACACATCAGTATCTAGTCATTTGCACTCACCGACCATCAGGGAATGTTAATGGACTAACAGAGGCAGCAGTTGTGGTCTCAAGAGCATCGTGGATCCTTTGGAAATGGCTCCCCCACCACAGGCTCTTCATCACGTCCCCTTGCAACCCCAGCTTTTAACCAGATGCGGTGGGTCTCCATGCTAGCGGCCAAGTGGTGCCACACTGAAAAGCTTTATCAATGCCAGAACCTCAACGAGTACTTTCTCCTAGAAAATCTGAATGTGAGCCCCTTGGCTAGCATCTTCAATACATACTCGAGACACTCTGCCTGTAATGCAAAGCCATCGGGATAAAATATATATATATTATATATATATTGCATACACACACACATATATATATATTCATTCCTACTGTGTTGCAAAAATAGTAATGGGAAAAAAATCAGTGATTTTAATTCCTCAACCCAGGATTTCAGATGCCAGTAATGACTGCTAAGAATCAACACCCACTGAGCACAGCCCAGAAACTTAATTGCTTCCTTGTTAGTTACTATTTAAGTCCTCAGGATGCGCTGGCACTGGGGAGCTCATTTCAAGGTCCCTGCCTGGAGGCCTCCCAGTACCCGGATAGGACCATGCATGTGAAATGCACAGAAATGCCAGTATGAAAGGTTAGCAGGTTTCCTCTTCTTTCCTCTTTGCTGTTGTAGAAGGTTTTAAGCAGCTCCCTTGCCTTCAAGGTAAAGGAACTAGGTCCCATCCTTTGGCCTTCCAGATCTTTTGAGCCATCAAGATCTACCAAGAAAGAAGTAAGGAGTCTGGAGGAAGAGTTGCAAAGGAAGGGATGCTGGTGGGAGGAAAGGTCTCAGGGGAGTCCGGGATTGACTTAAAAAGTGGGCAGGTGGTCCTTCAAGGAGCTCCCCAGAGGGGGACTGTTCCAAAGCTGGGGCCCTGGGGTTGCTGATCATGGCTCTCCTCAGTCCCTTTTGCAAGAAGGACTGACTATGTATACAGTTGTTCACCATTACCGGTGCCCAGGAATGATGTAACGACGGACTTCATTAACATCCCCTACCTGTTAATATCTTATTCTATTTATTTTTAAGCCCATTTTAGATGAAAATATTTCCTTGAAGGAAGCAACACTTAAAGTTTGTTATATAAATGGATAAAAATTATGCCGTTCCGGTGTTCCTTTTGGAGGGCATGGGCACCGGTCAGATTCTCAAGCTTGGATTCCATGATATGGACACATTCTGACAATTCCATTCGTGTGTTCCATGTGTTAGTAGAAATTCCAGTATTTAAATAAAAATCTATATAATTAAATAGAGTCAGTATATGTAATAATTCACTTGGGAATAAAAATTTACACTTTGTCATGACCCAGTCAGTTTTCTGATCAGGTAAATGACTTACTGGGCTTCACATTTGTCAGGTGACCCTCGGGGCTTCTCAACCTGTTTTTAAGAATGTCAAGTTAGCAGCTTCATTCAAAAATAAAAAGTGACTTTTAAAATTAGAAAACCTGAACTTTTAAAAATTTAATAACAAACTAGAGTTTAGTTAGGACCTAGAAACCCAAATTTAAATATATCAAAATTAATATAGCATATGTATTTCAGAGAAGTTTTTTAGAAATACTATCTAATAGCCTGAGTACAACATAGAGACTCTCCCCTCTGCCCCCTCTCTACTCATTGTTCCTGCTCTCTTTTTTAACTTATTACGTTTTGGATGTAATAAAATGTACAAACAACCCAGAATTCTACAGCCTAATGACATATATCCAAGTAAACATGCAGTTAACTGAGACACTTGGGTCAAAAGGTTGAATGTAACCCACGTACCACAGCCTCTTTCAGACTCTCCCGTAATGGTAACTGTGTTTTGACTTTGATAGCTTTAAGTTCTCTAAACACCACTGTTTAGTTTTACATTTTATTTTATGTAAATGAAATCATACGAGATGTATACTTTTGAGTCTGGCTTCTTGCATTCCAATTTTTTTCTGTGAGATCCATTTCTATCGCATGGAGCTCCAGTTTGTTGATTTTTAACGATGTCTTATATTCCATTCCATTAATAAAACACAGTTGATGTAAAAACAAAACAAAAAACATCCTATACCTGCCCTGGGATTTCACAGCAGGACTGACCCTGTCTGCACATGTGGCTTCTGCTAGACCCCTTCGAATCTGTCCTCCGAGGACATCAGCCACCCCCCCATGTCCAACTTTGCAGCTTTATGTACAAAGGGGAAAAAAAAAAAAGGAGAGGGGTCCTAAATGCCAGAGGTCTATTGTGCGGGGGCTCAGGGGGGTGACACAGGGGAGAACCCCCGCCTCTTTGCTAGCACACCCACAGAGAAGGGTCAGTAATCCATGTTACCCTGGTTAAAGCAAGGACCAACAAAACCAACCCTACCCGGTCACCCGGTGACCTGCTCTATCTGCCGCTCCTATTCAGGAGGAATTAACTGTGCTTGAATGAAAGCCAATGGCAACCACACAACCTGCCATGTTCCTCGACCCCAGGGTCAGCGCACCGCACCATTTCCTACCCCAAAGTCATTGCGCTGCCGCCATCGGCTTCAGTCCTGCCCCAGAAAAAAGGCGGGAAGGAGGAGTCTCCGGGGCTGGAGCCACAAGACAGAAACCCCAGAGGACAATGGCTGCTCTTGGGGACACTGGGCCGGCTGTGAAGCCCAGCAGGCTTATCGTAGCCGAGAAAATTCTAAAGTCAAGCATTTATTTTCCGCAGGTTAGTTTCAAAGTGGGGGAAAGAGACTATAAACCGGGAAATCAGCAAACTGCTATTTTTACATCGATATTGGTGGACCATTTTTAGGCTTAGCGGTCTAAGAGTTGGTGTCATGGGATTCTTTTTTTTTTTTTTCCCCTCCCAGGTACTCCTTCTTTCTTTTCTTTCTTTCTTTCTTTTTTTAAGATTTTATTTGAGAGAAAGAGAGAGACAGAACACACAAGTGGGGGGAGGTGCAGAGGAGAAGTAGACTCCCCAGGAGCAGAACCGGACGTGGTCCTCGATCCCAGGACCACCACCTGAGCCCTAGGCAGCCACTTAATCAATCGTCTCCACGATTCAACTGTACCTGGAGTATGGTCCCATCGGGAAAAGCAGCCTTCCCTTGTAGGCTATGGGAGACAAAGCCCAATTTCCAATGCCTCATGCTCCCTGTGTACCTTTGGGCCCTCAGCCTACAGGTGGCATGGGTCGGCTGTGCAGTCATTGGGCTTGGAGCTAATCACACAAATCCCCAGCATCACCAGGCAACTGGGAATGCGCGTGGGTGAGGGATAAATGTTTTGAGCCCTTTAATTATCTCAACCACAGCAGAAAGAAGGACCCGTGGCAACAGCCAGTCACCATCGCAGGTTATCTTATTTGAGACTGAGAGTCAAGCTTATCGCTTCATCTTTGATTAAAAAAAACAACAAAACTATTTCAACAAGCAAGCTTACAAAATTCTCCAAGAGAGTTTTAACAAAGAACCTTCAGAAAGAGCGTAATTATCCAAAAGAAACTTTCATCACGGGAACTTTAAACATGGCGTGGTTTTCCTTCCTTAATCAGATAAGCAGGGTGACACCTGGAAAGACCTGAGCCTTGTCGTTCCTGGGTTCCGAATAAGGGACAAAAGCCCCTCTGTTGATTCCCATTGCTTCTATGGAAAGAGACAAGTTCTGACCTGGGGTTTCAGGTGCATAAGACTCAGGGTTCCCCAGAACTGCCATTCAGGGGACAACTCATTTAGTGCTAGGGGCACCGTTGCTCACAAAGTCCTCCACCCAACGTTCCCAGTGTACAGGCTCTCAGGAAATAATCCCCATGCCCACTGGTTCTGACAGCCTGAGGCCATGCCGCCAAATTTCAAGTAAGAATTCAAGACTTTCATTGCCAGGTCACGTTCCATCACGTTCCAATTTCCTCCGTGCTTGGGAGAAAAAAGAGGAGACCCCAGTATTTTCTAAAAAGCTTGCGGAAGGAAATACTAGATACGGTCTAAGACCTTTTTATCACGTAAGACCAGGATCAGCCGTATCCAATAGAAAATCCAAAGAGTAGTGGTTAAGGTTTTATTTTTCCTCTCAGGAAAAGGCAGTCTGGGCAGGTAGGATGAGTCTAAGTGAGAAGAGTGTGTTTGGGAAAATAAATAAATAAATAAGTGTGTCTGTACCTATGTGTGTGCACATGTCGGAGGGGGGTCCCCCACACCAGTAAATTCTTGAACACCAGCTGCATGTCCTACAATTTCACTCAATTCTGACATTACCCACCGAGAGACAGCATCTGATTTCACGGTTAAGGGCTCAGTCCTGCAAGACTGCCCCCGCTCCAACACACAACTATGCTTTGGACTGACCCATTATAGATCAGAGGTTCCAATGACCCTCCCTGGGTTTGGTTAATTTGCTCAAGTAGCTCATGAAACTCACCAAAACCTTTAACTTACTAGGTCACTGGTTTATTACAAAAAGATATTAAGAATATTTATCAACAGCCAGGTGTGCGGTCAGGGTTCAGAGTCTCCACGCCCCTTCCAGGAGAACCACACTCCTCTACCATCTCTGTGTGTTTGTCAACCCAGAAGCTCCCCGAAATCCAGTCTTTTCGGAGTTTTTAAATGGAGGTTGCATTACCAAGGCATGATTGATTAAATTAATGGCAGCTGAAAACAGAGCCCCCACCCCCCCACACACACCATTTTCCCTTCACTGGAAAATTCCAAGCCTCCAAACACTGGGTTGGTTCCCTTGGCAACCAGTCCCAACCTTAGGTCACCTGGGGCCTTTCCAAAAGTACCTCATCAACAAAACAAAAGACACCTTTCCCTCTCTCTCACCTCCCTGGAAATTAGTAGGACCTTTTTAGAAAGCTTTTTTAGCACACTTTTTGTGCTAGAAGCCACAAAAACCAAGAACATATTTCGTAACATAAATCACAATCTCACCAATTTCATGTCAGAAACCCAGACTCCTTCTATCTTCCTGTTCCACAATCCTTAGGATTTGGCTTCTACCCTCAAGATCGTCTTGTATTCACAATTAACCGGCATCACTCTCCTAGTGTGATCTCCACCTGGGAACTCGTGAGAAATGCAAAACCACGCCCATCCCAGACCACGTGCATCAGACACTTGCAGGGTGAGGTCTAGCAAACCCCGTTTGCAATAAGCCCTCCAGCAGATTCTTTATACCCTCAAGTTTGTCAGCCACGCATCCAAAATGCAAAGGGCAAGACACCATGCAAGACAGAAGGGTGCCCAGCCCCCGAGTCAGGTCTTGAAGGAGAGGTTTCCCAGAAGTCCCACTAAATGACTGCTGGTTACTCCTCTCTGCACCTGTAACCTCCCATACTCTCCCTCCCTCCCACCCCCAAGTAACAAGGAAGACTGGGAAAGGCAGATTTTAGCTGGCTACACAGTCACTGCGACAATATTTAGATTCTGTCGGAAAGGAGCAGTAGACACGACGTAGGTAACTCACTGGAGAATTCTATCAGCAAAGCAGAGTGGCTGGGCACATTTTCATTATTGCTGGGAGGCTGGCATGGTGGAGGTCAAAAGGCTTTTCTCGGTGGGTAAACGATGATCTGCCTTCAATTTGCAATTTGATTTGCAATCAGTAGGAATTTCAAACACCTGTAAGCATTATGACACCACCCCGTCCAGCTGAGGGCATATACTCAGAAGACTATTAGGAACAGGACATTTTTAAGTCTGGCCCCATCTTCTCTACTTTGAGACCTTCAGACTTTTCAGAACTCGGAAGAGTGGGTCTATAAACTAACAACTTCTCAGAGCTGCCTTGGTTGTCTATTCGCCCTTAAATAGCATGAATCCCTATCCTTGAGTGAAGTCACTGATCAAAGAACCAGCACAGAGTAAAACCGGATTCCAACTCATGAGAAGACTCTCCACCTTCTTCCTTTTCTTACCGGTTTTCTGCTTTTCAGAGAAAAGCACCAAACGACTCACACCCAGGGGTCAGCCGCATCAAGAACCTCATGGAAAATGAACTCACCGGTGACGTCAACTTTCCGGAACACGGAGGCTGTCATCCCCGACTTCGCCATCCACGGAGCTGTGTCGTGGAGCTTGTTACTCGGAACTGTCTTGGGTTGACTCCCCAGGGGAGAGTCCTGAGGTTTCGGGCCTGGCCTCCCGGAGAAGTCCCAGGCAACGTTTCCAGGATCCACACCTGCTCCGCTTGCGGCAAGCAGAACCGGACAGAAGGGCAGACGCTGGACCGAGGTACAACTGCAGCGGAGACCTCAACCCACCCCACGACAGGCTCTGCAGCGAACCTGAACCTTAACTCTTATTCCAACTGAGGCCAGGGGGCGGAGCCGCCACAGTCCCACGTTGACCAGCCATTGGCTGCCGTTGCTGTGGGCGGAGCATAAGCGACGGTGAGGCCCCGCCCTCCAGCCCCGGGGCCTGGAATTGGTGGATGTGCCTGAGGCTTCAGCCAGCGGGCACCTCCCGCATCTGCATATGGGGGAAATGACTGTTGATCCTGTAGCGGGATTGGGCTAATTGGGTGGTTCAGCATAGCGTCCTCTATAAAAATGATGGGAATTTTTTTTTAAGACTTTATTTATTTATTTGACAGAGAGAGAAAGGAAGAGCTCACAAGCACGGGGGGCTAGAGGGAGAGGGAGAAGCAGGGACCCCGCTGAGCAGGGATTCCAGAGGTTGGGGCTTGATCCCAGGGTTCCAGGATCATGACAGGAGCTGAGGGCAGACGCTTAACCAACTGAGGCACCCAGGCGCTGTGATCAGACTATTTTTAGATTCAGAATCAAAACTTAGAGATCATCATCAAAGACACCGAGTTAAAATCAAAACCCTCACCGAGACGTACCTACTCTGTGACACTGCTTCTGAGCATCACCCCCCAAACTGTCCTCTCACCCTAGCTTTGTGTTCTTCAAACACCTGGAGCACCTCAGGGCCTTTGCACTTGCCACCTCCCACCCCACTACCAATGGGACACTGCTTCTCTCTAGGAAACCATATGACATGCTGTCCCATTTCAATCCAACGTCGGCTCAGGTATCACCTCCTCCTGACCCTATTTAAAGTATTCCTATCATCTCTGATCCCTGCCTTTATCCTTACGACCCTTACCACTACATTATGTTTCTCTCTTGTTTTCTTGTTTGTTTTTTCCATCCCCCAATTACAGAAAGAAAGTCCACGAAGTCAGGGTCTGGTCTACTTGGTCAGTCACGTATAATACCCCTAAAATCGTGCCTGGCACAGAGTAGAAATACAGTAATATGCAGTGAGGACTAAACGAATTCATTCTGATAAATCCTCCCTGATGAATGCAATGAAGTGGAAAAAGTTAATTTTAAGTATAAACAAAGGTTCATAGTAATTTTAACTCACAGCCCTCACCAACCACTGCTTTGAAGGAATTGTTATTATGATAATTTTCTAACTTGTATCAGCTTATAAGAAAGGTTTATAATATTAATTTACCTGTAGGAAAACATCTTCTGCATTTCCCGTTTGGTATTTTTATGTCTTTGATCATTTTTATGCCTCACTTACCTTTACCAGGTCCCACAGGGAAGAACAACTATGATCTAAGTTTGGAACAAAATCAGGGAGCTATTTAAGGTTTTGCGGGTGTTGTTTCTCGTTTTTTTGTTTTTGTTTGTTTGTTTGTTTACCAGGTTAATGAAAACCTTATTTTCGGTTTATTGACCAGGAAGGTCAAGCAAATGACTTCAGCAGCCCTGGGAACAACAGGGTCTTTGGCTGATAAAGTTGTTGGCTGGGCAACTTCCCTCCATTAGGGTCTGTTTCATGCTTGCCCAGGGGCTCTTTTAAGAACCTGGGGAGAAGGGGGTATATTTGGAGCTGGGGCAGCTGAGGAGAATAGAGAAGGGGGCCTTGCAGGGTGTGGTCTGGTCTCTCATCCCGGTTTGGGAAGCACTTAGCTTCTGTGATATTGCTAACCAAGGCCAGAAGGTGACAGAATCGATTCCATGAGGGACTTGGTGGGACTCTGAACCACATACAGAATGGCTGCTGGGCCTAAAGCACAATGCATGGTCCCGGGGTTGGGAAGTCACCCATGATTACCTTGGCTCCCCAAAAGGAGACAGCACCATTGGGCAAGGACACAGGGATCCCAGGATCAGCAGCGGTGACAGCAAGGGCACTGGTGAGTTTCCTTTATGGGTAACCCACTAGAGCAGGTGGGGAGGGCCGGGGGAGCTAAACAGGAAGAGGGGTGTGTGTCAATCCTCCGCTCCCAGTCCCCATGGACCCGAGAAAACCCCCCTGGAGCCTGCCAGCAATAACCTGGGGCAAGGGGCCTGAAGATTTGCTGGAGCATCTATTGGATTCCGAGGCACTGTAATTATGGCCTCAATTTAGAAGTGACCCGGCTTGTTTCCACGGTGAGGTGACATTTGGGTTAAAGACAGATTGGCCTCAAGTCCTTCCAGTGCAATTATCCTGGAAAAGCTACCTCTTAAAAGCCTCTTAAAAGGTTTAATTTACATCCCAAATAGAATGCATCTGTTTTTCAGGTTCTGATGTTTTTTTTTTTTTTCATTTGGTTTCTGTAAAGGTTGATTTCCATAACATGAATGCCTGAAAAATTTAAGTTCTAACCCTCTAGAACTGAGCTGATAAGAGAATGAAAGGAACCCACAATTCGCTTGCTTGTGAAGCTTTGCTAGAAGTTGCACTGCTCCCCCTACCCCGCCCCATTCTGCAAATATTCCTGGGCCTCACTTATAAAAGGAAGCCTGGAAATCTTTTTGCCCTTGTCATAATGGGTGATTTTCTTTGAGCTAAGTGCTTTATCCTTATCGCTTTTAATCCTAACCAGATCGTTGAAGTAGGAAATAGCATTTATCCCATTTTACAGAAGAGCAAATAGGCCCAGGGGCGGAAGTCATCCCGCTGATGAGTGACCGGGTGGATTCAAAGCCAGTCCTAACCACCCTCCCACGTGGCCTCCGATCTGGAAGCAGTCTGCCTAGAATTCTTTTTTTTTTTTTTTTTTTTAAGATTTTATTTTATTTTTTTTATTTGATAGACAGAGATCACAAGTAGGCAGAGAGAGAGAGAGGAGGAAGCAGGCTCTCCGCAGAGCAGACAGCCCGATGCGGGGCTCGATCCCAGGACCCTGGGATCATGACCTGAGCTGAAGGCAGAGGCCTTAACCACTGAGCCACCCAGGCGCCCCTGCCTAGAATTCTTGATAGCCCGGCTCTTGGCTGTCCCTTTTCTCCAATTCTATCCTTAGTCCCAACCCTGAAGACTCACAGTAGCTGCTTAACGAATTTCTGTTGTGTGGTCGGTTGATAGTTCACTGGAATGACCAGCCGCAAATGTATGATGAACAAACCCTTTGCAAACACACGAACCAGGACAGGGCTCAGAGCCTCGAGGGTAGTAGAGTGCATGCTGGGTTCCCTGTCCAGGACCCCCCTGCACCGCTTGGCCTCATGGCAGTGTGCGCACCAGTGCCGGGGCCCCGGGAAGCCGCGGCAGGCCACTTTCCCCCCAGCGGCCCGAGCCTGCCTGGCACTCCGGTAGGCGATGTGATTTATCTCCGCTTTCATCCCAGCGCTGTGCAGAGCCAGAGACGCAACGCGCGGTCAAGCAGCTGAGGGTCGGCCTCTGCTCTCATTGAGTGTGGGGGAGCCATCAGAACAGATTTTTTTTTTATTTTTTAATTAAAATTGCAAAAGGTGGCCGCGGAGCTAGAGGGTTCACACAGTGGGCAAAGCTGGCTCCTGATTTTTAATGCGGATGAATGTCCCCGGAGCACATCAGACTTTGTCCATGGTTTGGAAGTGAAAAAGGCCGGCATCGTCCGCATCAGGCTTCCCTTGGCCAGAAATTTGGTGTCCGGTCCTGAATCCCTGGACTGCTTTTTTCTTTCTTTCTTTCTTTCATATTTTATTTATTCATTTGACAGAGATCACAAGCAGGCAGAGAGGCAGGCACAGAGAGAGAGGGAAGCAGGCCCCCTGCTGAGCAGAGCGCCCAGGACCCTGGGACCATGACCTGAGCTGAAAGCAGAGGCTTTAACCCACTGAGCCACCCAGGCGCCCCCGCATTTCTGCGGTGTTTCATCAGCAAGCATGCACGTGCCTGAGACGATGGTCCTGTGAGGTCCAACACCCTCTCCCATCCAACACCCCACCCTCTACCTCCACCCCATGCGGCCGCAGCAGAGCAGAGCGGAAGAAAGGCAGGGCCCCGCGACCAGCGCGGTCCCATCAGCGCATGCGCGCCCTCTCGGCTCGCGCCAGATGTGAGCCGCTGTGCACAGCTGTGCTCCCGCCGAGGCGCCGGTTCCCCCTGGGCAGCCCTTCCGCAGCAGAGACCTCCCTTAGCTGCTGCACGCACAGGTGCCTCGGCCCGAGCATCCTCTGGCCAGGCTTCTCTCTTATTTATTTACAATTTTTCGTGACCCAAACAACCTAGGAATACCTGTCGGGTGTAAAATTAAAATGAAGCATAAAAATCAGGCTGCCGTCGGCCTTGACCATATGCTCCACCCGCCCCACACCCAGCGTACCGGCGTTCGCAGAGATACCCGTTCTTAGTTTCACTTACACATTAAAGCTCATATACGATACAGGAGGAAAATGGTTTTGTTTCATTATCCTCTTATGTATATATGGTGTTTGGTAAATTGCTTTCTTCTCCCTGTAATATTTCTTTCCTTGTCACAATGTACAAATTGACCTCATTCCGCCAAACTGCTGTCCTCAAAATGGCTATGGGGGCAGCAACATTTATTTAACCCATCCCTTATTAGTATTTCTGTTGTTTCTGGGTTTTGCCAGTCGAGAGGGCACAGCCATGAACATCCTGTGAACTCTAGGTTGTGCCTCCAGGGACTGCTTCTCTGCAGCAGGCAGTGTGCTCGGTATGTATTAAATTTTAATATGCACCAGCAAACTGTCCCTTAAAAGAGCTAGAGTAATTTACATCTCAGTAGCAAGATGCTTGAGTACCATTTACTACAGCCTAAATAATGCTTGGTGGTCTCAGGTATTAAAATCTTCATATTTGGCAGATCTTTTTTATTTTTACTCATTCATTGGATTATTCAATCAATGGATACTGGTTCTCGGCCATTGTCCCCTGGTTCTCGGCAATAGGAATCAAATTGCAAGCAGGAATCTGTGTGGGTCATTCTCGTGTCAAGAAAACCTCCTGAGCAGCCCTCATCTGCCTATCACCAGAAACATGGAGTGCCTTCGGTGGGGACACCAGCTCCCGGTGCCTAGTGAGCAGTCAGCCTTCAGCACAAAATGGTCCGGGAGGGGTCACATTCACCAAAGTGACTCATGCACGTCAAGGGTCCTGTAGCATTATTCTGACACGGAGCTTAGCTGGAGGACGTGGGGAGAGAGAACAGCTTTAGGAGAGGAGGGAGAACTCCCAGTTGTAGGCAAGGGTGAAGACAGAGAGGGTTTTTGTCTAATTCCAAGGTTCCCCTCGAATCAGCCAGATGCTACTCTAGGTTTGGTGGGACTTTGGTGTTTTTTCCCTCGCATTTTGAGAATCACATACGTGGACTGTTATAAAGGACCTAATATAAAAATGATGATGCTGGTAACAATAATAATAGTAATAGTAATGTGTTCCATCAATTCTTAATACTCCATTGATGGACACATGAACCATTATTTTGTAAGCCAATAAGGAAAAATGCTAACAATTATAACTGTCAGACATTATTAATTATAAGTCAAAGTAAAATAAAAATGATTTTACAGATGTGAAAATAAACAGGAAGTCTTAGCATGTATGAAATACGTGTATGAAATACAGTAATCATTCACAATCCTCAATGTGCAAGACACTGCGAAGCCCTTTAACAAAATTATCTTATTAATTCCCCTAAAATGTTTAACGGCTAGCTCTCCAAAAAAGAAAATGCTCTGGTGTGTGACATTTGCCAATTTCCATGGTGTAAATATTCCCACCTGGTTATTTTCAACCCATCAACGTGATGTCGCTGAACTCAGAGTTGGGAAGAGAAGCATAGAAACAGCTCTCGCAAGCCAGTGAGAGCTGATGCTACCATGACTCTGGGTAGATCCTCTTACTATTTCCATTTGACAGATGAAGTAACTGAGGCTTACAGAGGAGAGGTAATTTGCTCAGGGGGAGGCTGCTAGTAAATAGTCAAACTGGCCCCTTTGCCTGGACATCTTCTTATTCAGCTCTCACTAATAGGGATTTGAACAGTGTGGGTAAAGGATCTGGAAATCACTCTTACAACAATGCACTCTGATGAACAGTCAACTTCAGCCGAGCCCTAATTTCCACCCTGTGGGGCTGGAGCATTTTGGGAGGTGAGTCTTATGCCCACAGAACGCTTGCCCTCTTCCGTCCAGGGATATGTTTGTTCTTTGTTTATATCCAGTCCAGCCAGCATTGATTATAGGCAAAGGATTGGCTTTGGCACTGTTCTCTTCGTACCCAAAGCACATGGGAGGGCACCTCAGTCTTCTTTCTCCTCCGGCTTCCTGGTGGAGGAGTGGAGAGTAATTGCCTATAGATCCGAAATGCCACAAGCGCAGGAAATCACCTTTGAAAACCGGGAGACATAAATCATGATTCTGTTTGTTTTGAGATGGAATGAGAGATGGGTTTTCACCGGGAAAGAAAATGGAAACTCACTTCTACCTTCTCCTATCTTCTTCCCTTCCCCCGAAACATTTTAATTAAGCTACTCAGGAGAGGTCCCAGTAGGAAGACATAGTGGCTCTGACTTTGCCTCTCACCCATCTCCTGGAGACTAGCGTGTGATGAGAACTGGCTGGCCTTTCAAACCTAGAAAGGCCAAGTTCGTGGGATCACTGAAAAGACATTATCATGAGCTGGGTGAACATCTCAAGTGGGAGCACTGCAGACGATCCAAACATCACAGGTTTACTGATGGGGGACAAAAATTCCTACATCTGTGCAGCTGTCACTTCGTGGATCTCTGACTCTGTTTCCAAGGACTAGATTATAACCAGATGGGCTCCTGTCACCTGGCTACATCAACAGCATGCAACGTATTTGATTTATTTCTTTGCAGCCGTGCTCTGTGACATTTTGCTTTGCCTGACTATTTCCCGCATAGCCCTCAGGCAGGTGTCACGTTCTCCGTGGCCTGATCCCCTTGTAAGAACACCACCAAGCACACCAGGGCATGACCGCCTGGGCAGCTGCCAGATGGGGAAATCTTCAATGGAAATATCCGCACGCTGAAACAGTGCCAAGCAGCAGGCAGTCTTGCAAAACCAACGTGGCTTTGGAGACACAATGCCACTGATGAGTAAGAGGCCCCGTGGTATTTGTGGAACCCCAGCTGTTGCAGATGGTGGCATTAACTTGCCTGGCTGTGGCAACCGTCGTCAAGGTTTGGGATCGCTGAAGCTTAATATAGGATTTTTTATGTTTTATTTTTTGTCCCTACTCTTCTCTGCTGATAAACCAAGATCGTGGGTTTCAGCGCAGCTGTGTATTTCTGGAGAAGGACTTCTCCAGTTCTGCTAGCAAGAATGTATGAAATCTGCATGGCGGTGTGCTCGCTTTCAAACTGGAAATTCAACATTCGTTGGGGCCCAGCAGGAGAAAGGCCATATGAAAGTTGCAAGGAAGAGGTGACGGTTTTCCCACATGGCCCAAGTGATCGAACTGTAGGACGTGTGTTTCGAGAAGCCTTGAAACTCTGAGATAGGCGTGCCCCGTAAGGACCTAAAATAAAGGACAGGGAGAGAGGCAAGCACACTGAAGTGGGATGTAGTTTTCTCGCCGAAAGAGGGGGCAGGCTCTGGCCAGCATCTTTTCTTCTTTCTCCTGTTTTCCTCAGCTCTTCGTCTCTGCGGAAGAGGAACAATTAGTGGGTGACACTGGCAGGACCTTCACAACTCCAGGAAACTGACCGGTCCGAGAGGTAGCCGTTGGACTGGATGAGCCCATCAGTCTTCCGAGCGAAATATGCTAGGCTTTCCCTGGCTTTCCCTGGCTTCCTGGCTCATCCTAGCGCTGCCCTACCCCCCCTGCTCCCAGGCCCTGTGCCCCAAGTGGCCAGTGTCCACATTCCACTCCCTAGCTCTCCAGAAGGACAGCTTCGCTCCCATGTCCTCAGTTCTACCATGCTTTCTGCGGTATGTGGGTGCCTTGGTTTTCCAGGGAGGCAGTGGTAAACTCCCATTCATAGGGGAAGAAAACACTCTGCCCCAATATCAGAAGGCGGTACAGTCTCTTAACGCAGATTCGAGGTTGTCCTCAGGGCCTGTGCTCTATTCCAGGTAGAGAGTGTACAATGAGGGCTTCTGGGACACTCGGGATGACTGATGTCAAAATACCCCCAGGGCCCATCCGGGACTCTCCCTGGTAACTGGTGGGGATTGTAAGCTCCGTTTGTTGTGGTTTCTGGAGCTCTCAGATCCCCAGGTGACAGAACAAGAAGGGTGGGACCGAATGACCCAACCCTGGCTTCGGCTGGAGTCGATAAGGACTGGGGAAGGGGAAGCCGTTGACTCCTCTGTCCTGGGAACACTGCCTCTTCGGCTGGAACCCTGGGGATTGCAGTGCTGGGGAGTAACCCCGCCTGGACAAGGAGCCCTATAAATGGGATTTTCCCAGAAGTCTCCATATTTCCACCCTCTGTCTCTGGGAGCGCACGTATCCTTGGAGATCCAGGGGCCTCTTAATCTTTGCTTTGGAAAAGAGAACATCCCCTGCCCATGTAAGCGATTCCAACTTTTGGAAAGGTACAAACAAACAAACAAACAAATAAATCTGAGGTGTACCTAGGGGAAATATATTGGGAGAGGCGAGCTTATTGCAAAGCGCTATGGAAGTAGTGACGTTTGAGCAGTTCATGGAGATGAGTTCTGGGCGCTGTGGAAACACAAGGCCGGGAAAGAGAAAGTGATTTTATCTGATCATATGGAACAGAGGTAAAAGCAACGGCACATTTACTGCCAAGATAGATGACAGGGATGATGAGAAAGAAGTGGAGGGCATATTACAGCAGGCTTGATGAATGTCATCCCGAAATCTAACTCAATATTTGAATGCTATAAATTGTGTTAAGAAATATAAGGCCAAATAAACCTTTGGGGCTGTTTGGGACTGATTCAAGGCGACTGAGGTTTACTGCGACTGATGAAATGGATGGGGGTAGAATAATGGTATTAGCAATTTGAGAAAATCCTAATAAATCAGGGATAAAACCTGATTTCAGTTACACAGAAAGTCTTGCCAGAGCGCGTGGGCTCGGCGTGGCTAACGTCTCTGGTTAAGATGGAGCTAAAGGTGGAAGACAGAGTGACTGTAGCTCCAGACCCATTTCCATGTCCTGTGGGGTGCTGTGAGGAGGGCATCCCTCTGACTGTGCTCAGCACGTGGGCGAGCCTGGGTTTCCGCCATGTCCATCTCGTCTGTGCACCCCTCTGCTCAGTCTGGAATCCCCTGCCATCCTCAGTGACCACGACCGGCACAAGGATCCCCCGACCTGTCCTCCCAACCAGCCAACTAAGAATAAGTGAGATATTCATGCACAGTCAGTCTTCTCTGCAAAAGGTTCATGGAGTTGAGTTGTGTTTAGAAGTTGAAGTCCAAGGCATATACCCCGGGGGGAAGTATACACATACTTCTTGGGGTATTCACCAAAGATACATACAAAAATAGCAATTTCTGGGGGCGCCTGGGTGGCTCAGTGGGTTGGGCCTCTGCCTTCGGCTCCGGTCATGATCTCAGGGTCCTGGGATTGAGCCCCGCATCAGGCTCTCTGCTCAGCGGGGAGCCTGCTTCCCTCTTTCTGTGCCTGGTTCTCTGCCTACTTGTGATCTCTCTCTCTCCGTCAAACAAATAAATAAAATAAAAATCTTAAAAAAAAAAAAAAGGTTTTCTTTAAAGCAATTTCTGAAGTTTGCCAAATCTTGAAACAACCCCCTTATCATCTACAGATTAGGTAAATAAGTCAAGGTCTATTCCTACAATGGAATGTTATATGGCAGTGAAAATGAATAAATTCTAGCTATGTGGGGAAAGAACGGATGATTCCCACGAAACATAATTTGGACCACAGAAGTAACTCACAATTGAAAACACTTAACAAAATTGCATTTCTGTGAAATCAGGCACAATGACTCTGTTGCATGAGAAACACGAGAGTTCTGAGGTTTAGGGAGTCAGGAGGAGTAGCGTGGGGAGGGGGCACAAAGACTTTTCTGGAAACAGTGTTTTTGTTTTTTTTTTAAAGATTTTATTTATTTATTTGACAGAGAGAGAGATCACAAGTAGGCAGAGAGGCAGGCAGAGAGAGGAGGAAGTAGGCTCCCTGCGGAGCAGAGAGCCTGATGCGGGGCTCGATCCCAGGATCCTGGGATCATGACCTGAGCGGAAGGCAGAGGCTTTAACCCACTGAGCCACCCAGGCACCCCTGGAAACAGTGTTCTATCATGTAACCTGGGTGCCAGGGACATGAGTGTGCCCATTTCGTGACAGTTCATCAAACCGTATATTTATGAATTGTGCATTTTTTGGTCTATACCTCACATTTACATTAAAAAGATAGGAAATCATGGCAAGGGCATCTGCCTACGGGTAAAAGGTTGGTCCAGATAGGTCTCAGCTGTAGTGGTGTACGAGGGAACCAGGCAGTATCTACTAGGTCTCCAGTCCCCAATTCAGAAGCCCCTCTATCTTTAAGCTTTCTTTGTGGAATCAGAGTCCTCTACATTTATCTCTCTTCTGGGCACTGGTCAGTCTTGCCTGTAGACCCCCATTTTACTATCTGTTATAATCTGTTCGGACTAGCTAGCTCTTTGCAAATTACCCCTCCCTCCCCCGAACTTAACTACCTGATGCAGAAATCACGATCTACTTACCTGTATATCCCTCACAGCTCCTAAAACACTGACTGGTATCTGCTCAGTAAGCATTTGTGGACCCAAGTCCCCCCCCTGTGTCACACATATCTTAAAACTGTAAATTGTCCTAATTAAGAGAGTTGACAAATTATTAACATGGTTCTGTGACTTTAAAAGGAAAGATCGCGAAGCACAGAAAATATGACATGCTTGTGCCTTGTTCCTCTGCCTTAGAAAATCCTTTATTCCCACAAACATATTTTGAGCATCTGCTAGGTGCCAGGCTCTTGGTTTATGAAAAAGATAATATTGTTCCTCCTGGAGCCCCCAGTTAGGAAACTGAAAAATGATAAAGAAGGTACCATGGGTCTCAATTTTTTTCAGAAAAAAGAATTATGAAAAGTGGGATTGCAAGAACAAAGAATGAAGGATAAGATGACTTTTTTTTTTTTAGGAGAGAGTCTAGCCAAGCAGAGAAAAGCACAGTAGCTTAACACACAGGCTCCCTAGAGTCACAGGCTTAGCTGGGGTCCAGTGTGCTGCCCAAGAGGCTGGGCGTGGCAGTTCCGGTGCAGAGCTGAGGCGGGACCTCCCTGTGTCTCTCAGACACCCCCTTCCCACCCTCAGACCCCCGTGCTGACCCAGCACTTCCACCTTCTTGCGTGCTCAGCTGGGCGCGCTTGGCCTCAGCCTGCCTGGGCCCTGCATTTACCCTCTTGCTGGAGGCCAGCTGCCTCCTTGCTTGCTGGGCTGTCTCCCCTCCCCCCGCCCCCATTTCCCTTCTAAGAAGGAGGATCCCACCATCTGTCCCCTTATTCAAGAAGCAAATACAAAAGTGGGAGTGGGCTGAGCTCACCCGTAGGCAGAGAAGGCCACAGCCTCTGTGCTTTGATGAGGTCAGGGCTGTGGAACCTCATCACTACCGACATTTGGGGGGGCGGGGGGGCTGTCCTGTGCCTTGTGGGTCATCAGCAGCATCCCTGGCTTCTTCCTGTTAGTTGCCAGGAGCCCCCCCCCCCTCCAAATGGGACAGCCAAAGTGTCTCTAGTTAGTGCCAAATGTCCTGAGGGTGGGAAGTGGAGGGGGGGGAGAATCACTGAACCCCACCCCCCCCCCAACGTGAGAACCAATGATTTAGAGGAACTACAAACATGAGCATTTCTACCCAATGCATCAATCCATTTGCCCGGGGATTATTATTTTTCCCCTAAATCATTTTATTTTTTTATTAACATATAATGTATTATTTGTTTCAGGGGTATGGGTCTGTGAATCATTCACAGACATTCACAATCATTCACAATTCACAGCACTCACCATAGCACAAACCCTCCCCAATGTCCATCCCCAAGCCACCCCATCCCTCCCCGACCCTGCCCTCCAGCAACTCTCACTTTGTTTCCTGAGATTAAGAGTCTCTTATGGGGGTATCTGGGTGGCTCCGTGGGTTAAAGCCTCTGCCTTCAGCTCAGGTCATGATCCCAGGGTCCTGGGATTGAGCCCCGCATCGGGCTCTCTGCTCAGCAAGGAGCCTGCTTCCCTTCCTCTCTGCCTGCCTCTCTGCCTACTTGTGATCTCTGTCAAATAAATAAATAAAATCTTAAAAAAAAAAAAAGAGTCTCTTATGGTTTGTCTCCCTCCCTGTTCCCATCTTAATAGCAATTGACTACCTATCTGTGCTAATAACTTAATATTAATTATTAAGACATTAGCAGGGATTAGCAACATATTATTACTTCTCGGGGAAGGGTAGAATGGTGAGGAAGACGATCGGGGAAGAAGAAGGAGAGTGTGTGGGCAAGTGCAACCACACACCCCTCTTGGGACCTGGGCTGGGCTGCCCTGGTGAATCTCAGAAGCCCCCTGACAGCCACACATTCAGACGAAATTATTTGAGGCGGGGAAACTAAGAAGTTCAGGCCACCAAGCCTGGGAGCCGAGCAGTGCTGAGCTGAAGGGATAGGGCGATGTCCAGAAGGTGCCCAAGAATGGGATTTGGAAGAATGAGTGGCCCATGGTATGAGCCCAGCTACACAGGCTCCTGTAGGTGGCTTAGCCAGAGCTCTGGTGAGATCCCCATGCCCCTCGCTTCCCAGTCAGAGAACCTGCAGCCTGCCCAGGTGAAGGGCCACATTAGATCAAAGGCTCCTCGGTTGCATGGCTAGAACCAAAACATGGGATGTTTTTCGTGGGAACTGTGCTTTCCTGAAAGAGGCAAACTCACGAACATTAGTATTTTGGTTGCTTCACCTAGAAATTCACAGTGAAGCATGTTCCCTAAAATGCAACAAGTCCATAATAGAAAAAAAATTAGTCTAGGAGGAGAATATATCCTCTAGAGTTAGAAGAGTGTTAAAAAACCCAAATGTTGGGAAAAAGGCCCAGGAAGAAGGTAAAAAGAAAAAAAAAATCCTATATAACAAAAGAAGAGAAGTTTTCACCCTGTTCCTTAACCCCCAAGAGCCTTGTAATGCCACTATTTATAAAACGTGAAGACCAGGTCTGCAACATATATGCATATGGGGATAATCATTTAAAATATATTTGTGTTGTATTTCCAACTCCTAGAATGATTGTCGCCCTGGGGTTCTCCAGCCACTGGAACTATTGATTTAGGAGCTTCAGGGGCAGAGTGGAGACCAACTATAACAATAAGGTTATTCATCTCTGAGTCACAAATAGGATTTTTCAGTCACTAGCAAGATAATAGAGTTCAAAGCCAGGCTTTGGTGAGAAGAAATGAATTTTCACGTCTCTGAGCTCCTATTAATATGACCGAAGCCAGGCCTGGTGGACTGGCTCAGAAACTCCAAAGAAGCTTGAGAAGAAAAGAGTCTGGACATAATCTGTGGGAAATATTGGTTTCGTGGATGGTCAGGCAGACATCTGGGGTCTTGGGGAGTGGGGGGTCGGTGGGGAGGTCAGGATGTAAACACAAATGTGTGGTTAGGGTTTCTCGGATTCTTGAATGAATCCAATATTGAGATAGACAGTCAGCTTCTCACCAGAAGAGCCTCTTGTGTTTTGCAAGGTCAGGGGCACAGGTTCCACTGCATTGTTTAGGAACAGTTCCTCCTGGACTTGTGCAGTGTCCCCCCCCCCCCCCCCCCCCGCCGCAAGCATGGTCTGGTGAGCGCTACAGGTCTCTAAGAGAAAAACATGGTGGAAGGAGAGAAGGGGAGAGGCTAGAGAGATGCCTAAGGGAAACTCTCTGGATTTGGCTGAACTTGGGTGTATGGGACAGAGGGTCTGAAACTTGATGCTTGCTGGTGAGAAGACACAGGGATGCTAAGAGGAGGGCTAGACCAGCAGCAGCCAGAGCCGGGGTGGGGGGAGGGGTGGGGAGGTGGGAGGGTGGTGGGGGTGGGGGGTGGGGGGGCAGAAACAAGCAACTGCCGGGGGGCATGAAATTCAATGACAAAGGCCGCCAGGAGCCTCAGGGGACACTGTTTCCTGCCTTAGGCCAGACGGGTCCATCCTTCGCAGAAGACAGTGCTGAGATGTGACGGGCACAGCCACAGGTCCCAAGTCTCCACAGAAGGACCCACCTGGGCCCGCTGCCTCTCGAGGCCCACTATTAAGCCTACCCTCACGCTTCACCGGCGCTCAGAAGCCACCGTGAAAAAGAGGGCAAAGAAGGGAGAAACAGCTGTGTAAGGAGTTTAAATACAAGTTAAGTGAATATTTGTCCAAAAGAGTCGTTTTCATTTGGAGACACTATTAATTGTCAAATTAAATTCTGCCTCTTTCTCTGTCCTATGTCCCCACCGTCCAGCAGGGCCTGGAGGGAAGCCTAGGCAAGGAGGAGATGAAATCCTGAAGAAACCGCTTCAGCCCTTGGAGAAGCGGTTCCCTAGTGTTTGCTGGCGTTTGCTGCTGTTTGCTGCTGTTTGCTGGCTTTGCTGGTGTTTGCTGGTGTTTGCTGGTGTTCGCTGGCGCAGCGAAGTCCGGAGGCGGTCCCAGGCTTGTCCTACCAGCCTGGTTCCTAACTCCCAGCCCTTTGGACGAATAACTCTCAAAATATTCTACTCTCAAAATATTGTCTGCTGTTCCCGAAGCCTCCTGCGGTCCTAGAAAAGGAGCGACGAGCCGTCCAGTGCGCACCGTCGGTGACAGCGTTGAAGTGGGGGACTCTCGGGGCCGGAGGCCATCTCAGAGACCACCGCCGCCACGCCACGCTTTTATTTTCAGAGAAGAAACTGCAGCCCAAGAAACTTCCTCCTCTTGCCCCCGGAACAGTCTTTGGCAGCATGTGAGTGTCTGCAAAAGAAGACGTGCAGGACGCCCCGCGCAGGACCCCACGTGCAGGGCCCCACGTGCAGGACCCCACGTGCAGGGCCTCACGTGCAGGGCCCCACGTGCAGGACGCCACGTGCTGGATGCCACGTGCTGTACACCCGGTGCAGGACCCCACGTGCAGGACGCCCCGTGCAGGTGTGGGGACGCCAGCCCCCGCTGAGCCCAGCCTCCCACCATCCCCGCAGACGTGGAAACGTGGAGGGGGCTGTGGCAAACCACTCACTCGTTTGGCAGGAGAACCCACCGAATGACTTCCGAGCCCGTGAGGCGGGCAGAAAAACCGTCAAGGTGAGCCCTCCCGATTCCTGATCTATAGTCATGAAATGTTTAAAGTGGACTCGTTTGGGGGTGGTCTCTTAGCGGGGTGTCGGGCAAGATGAGGTGTATGCTGACTCTGGGGCTCTCTGGGCCGGAGGGGGTAGTTTAAGTGTGGCTTCGAGGAGCGTGCAGAACTTGTCCAGGTAACTGCAGTGAGGCCGGGGTGGGTGGAAACATCTTCAAGGAAAGATTTTTTTTTTTTTTTTAAGATTTTATTTATTTGCGAGACAGCATGCGCACACGCTGCCAGGTGCGGGGAGGAGAGGGGCAGAGGGAGAAGCAGACTCCTCGCTGAGCAGGAGCGGGATAAGGGGCTCGATCCTGAGACGTTGGGATCATGACCAGAGCCCAAGGCCGACGCTTAACAGCGGCACCACCAGATGCCCCCTAGGGAGCATCAAAAAAATCAGTGGTGAACTTCAGGGCCCTGCCTCAGGTTGGAGATGGTTTTGACATGCAGGCCAGGCCTCTGCTTACTGACTCAGGATCAGATGCTGTTCGTCGCAGTACTTGGTGGGGATAAACAGATTCCCTGACGGGACTGAACCCCAGTGTGAGCGAGGATCCCTCGGTGAAAGTCTGAAAGGTGTGGCTGCCTCCGATCCATCTCAGCTTTGGGTGGTTTCCCGGTCAGAGATTATATCTGAAACCTGCCTCCCCAGGCTCCTAGACTTGAGTCAGACTGACCCTCTGGTTGGTCCGTCTGCCATGTGCCCACGCAGCTGTGTGTACAAGCCTTAAATTCAGCTTTCGGAATCCCCCCATTAAGGCAGAGCTGTTCTGTTCATTCACTTGTTCAACAAGTATTGCCTGGGTCCCTGTTCTCTGTTCTGGGTCCTTTCTAACACGGAGTAAGGCAGACAAGGGTCTGGTCCAGGGAAGATCACATTCTCCTGGGAAAATTGATGGCAAACCAGTCAACGAGCAAGAGCTATAAAAGAAAGAAACCAGGGCATGTAACCAGCAGTGACCAAAGCCGGGGGTCAGTATTTGATAAGGAAGGCCCCTGTGGGGAGACCATGTTTGGGTTGAGGTGCGAATTGCAAGAAAGGAAGGGAAAGGCTTCCAGAAAGACTAAGCAGTACGTTCAAAGACCCAGGGTCTGGACACCCGGGGTGCCTCCAGAATGGGAAGGTCACAGTGACAAGGTCAAGACAGGGATTCTGATCAGGGAATCAGGTTCACAGGTTGACCACGTAAAGACTTGCGTGGCCCCATGAAGAGCAGCGTCTCATTTTAAAGATCACGGGGAACAAGAGCAGAGGGCATGAGTTTCTTTGTTTATTTATTTTTTTAAAAAAGATTTTGTTTCTTTATTTGACAGAGAGAGAGATCACAAGTAAGCAGAGAGGCAGGCAGAGAGAGAGAGGGGGAAGCAGGCTCCCCACTGAGCAGAGAGCCCGATGTGGGGCTCGATCCCAGGACTCTGAGATCATGACCTGAGCCGAAGGCAGAGGCTTAACCCCCTGAGCCACCCAGGCGCCCCAAGCTGCTTTATTTCTTAAGCAGATTTTCAGCGGATGGAATAGTTAGTGATCTCGCTTACGAAGTTATCGGAGATGAGATCAAGTGTAAGAGCCAGAGGTAAATATTGGAGGCTCAGGGCCGGCTTGGTCTCGGTGGCAACTACTCCGTTCTGCCCCACGGAAGCAGCCATAACTGACACGAGAACCGAAGGAGTGTTGCTGGATTCCACTAGAAGTTTTTTTCTAACAAAACAGGAGGTGGGCCAGATTTGACCCAAGGGGACAGCTTGCAGACAGCTAGATTGGGTGATGGGAAAGGCAGCTGAGCGCCCCCAGTTGGGAGGTGGCTTCTGTTCTGTGGGAGCTGAGAATTCTAAGACACAAGGCCACGGGCACTGAAAGGGGAGGGGGCAGCACGACGTCAGCCACACAGCTTTTATGTGTCCTGATTTTGCAAGGGCTGGTCCAGTGAGAGCATGTGTGTGCACCTGTCCATGGTCCAGGTGACGGCCTGGCGTGGTTGGTTTCATGAAATCCGAAACTTAATAATTCTGGAGTCTTCTTTAAAGGGAATAAACATAAAATTACAAATACAAAATTAGGGACAGCGCCCTGAAAAGAAAAAACCCAAAAAACAAAAAACCTGTGCGAGCGACAGGCCCTGAAGCTTGTGCTTCTTTAGCTTCAGGGCAAATCCACCTCGCCTGTTTTTATCCCCTGAGCTCTTAGCAACAATCGAAGCCTCATTATTTTAAGTCAGATTGTTTCCAAAAAAGCCTCCTTTAGTGACATCTGGTGCATGACGAATATACTTTGAAACACTCAGAATCCTAAAGATGAAAGAGCTCCCTGCTTTGGGTCTACTGGGGGGTCCTGCTGTGTCCGAACAGTCGCTATGGGGTGCAGGTGCACCTGCCCAGCCCTGTCCTTGTCCTCAAGGACACACACAGCGGCAACTCGGCGCACCACGCTGCTGGCTTGGGAGGCTGACGTCCTCCTTCCGTCTTTCCTCCTGTATTTCCAAGACTGATCCTGGAAACGCAAAGAGTATATGCTGGTGCTTTAGGAAATGAAAGGAAACCCGTTAGGGACTAGATTTCTTCCATATCCAAGGATTTCACGTGTGAGACTCAGTGCCTTCTCTTGATTCCATGAATCTTTATCAGGAAAATACTTTGATCGATGCCTGTAGTGGGAATGAAGCCTCCAGCACACCCAAGTTGGAGTGCAACGGCCCTGTGGGGGTGGGGGATGGGTGCAGTTTGCCCGATGGCTGACGAGAGGGACAAGGCCCACGTGTTGAGTGGAAGGCAATGTCCAGTGGAAGGACATTTCTCTGCAAGTGTTCTCCCTCTGAAAGCCACTCTATCCTTTCCCGATCACACAACCTGACACTTGAATCCACAGAAGGAAAGGGAGGAAGACAGGAAGAGAGGAGGAGGCAGAGAGGACACGGTGTTCTCCATGTGCCTGGATTCCTTTGGAGAAGGGAGAAGTAGCCGGGCTCCCCAGCTGGAACGTGGAGGAGGGCCTTGGAGGCGCCTGAAGGGTAAACAAAGCAGGTAAGGAAAATGGAAGCCATGGAAACTTCCAGAAAATGGGGAAAGCTTTAGATGGCCACACAAGTCCTGGGGTGCAAGTTGGTTCCAAAGGTAGCCACGTCCATGAAGTATGGAGGGGCTCCACCTCCGGCTTTAGTGACCACAGGCGTGGCGTGCGTCCCGTGGAGTCGCTGTGCGGAGTGGCAGCCCCTAGCAGCCCAGAATGCTCTCCAGGGCACAGGAGTAACCCCTGGAGACCCTTGGAGCTCTTGGGGGACTTGGCAAGGGGTCGAGTGTCTTGTGAATAGGTGCATCCTTGCAAATCCATGAGAGTAGGTATAAATGTACTGTGGCCTCACTAGAGACCTCAGGAGAATGCTCTTAGGGACATTTTGGGGCTGCTGTAGGTTACGTTTTTGTCTCCTGCTCTTGACTATGAAGTCACTGAGGTCAGGAACCGTGGTCTCATCCATTTTTATAATTCTTCCCGTCCCTAAGCACTCTTAGTCCTTCCTTCCCAGGGCCGAGCACGGCTCCTGGCCTGTACGGTGTTCGCTCCATGATTAAATGTGTAATGAACACACGAATAAAGAATGCGCTAATAAAACACTCTCACGCAGAAGCCCACGTTGGCCCACATCACCCTTCATACCTGAGCAACTCCACCTTCCTCCCTGGGCTTTTGGTCCCTATCTGTCTGCCACGAGAGAAATTAATGGTACTATCTTTGCATCGCTCAGACTGACATTCAGAATTCCAGAATGGCGGGGCTGGAAAGGGCCTCCCACTTGGAGTCCAAAGCTTTCCATGAGGTCTGAGCTCCTTAAAAGAAAACCCGAGGCCAAGTTCAGTAAACTTCCATTCCTCTGAAATCCAAACAGCCAGGAAACGCCAGTGACTAGAATCTTTTATAAAGGCTAAGCCGTATTTTTATCTTTAAGACATTTTTTTATCTTTAATTTTATCTTTTTTTTTTTAATTTTTTTTTTTTTTATTTGACAGAGAGAAATCACAAGTAGATGGAGAGGCAGGCAGAGAGAGAGAGAGGGAAGCAGGCTCCCTGCTGAGCAGAGAGCCCGATGCGGGACTCGATCCCAGGACCCTGAGATCATGACCTGAGCCGAAGGCAGCGGCTTAACCCACTGAGCCACCCAGGTGCCCCTTTAATTTTATCTTTTTATCTCCTGCGTGCAAAGGTCTTAATGGGATGTTAAATCCTTTATCTTATGTTACCCCACCGAATTTTCACTCTCTTTTTAGCTCACGCGTGCCCCCATTTTATAAAGATGACATTACTAGCCCTGAACCCTTTGGCTGGCCCAGGGAGCCAGGGTTCAAGGCTGTCTGCAGAGTCTACGTTTAGAGCGCTGTCCACCACGCGGTGGGAAGCTTACCTTTCCGTGCACAACCAGTAATGGGCGAGCTGGTGCGCAGTATCTCCCCGATGAGAAACACAGCGGCCAGCTTCTCTCCGACAGCCCCAGTGCTATGCGGTAAAACGAGGCACAAGTCCCCACCGCGAGTCCACTGATTTCTCCTGCCTTGTGACAGGCTCTGAATCCTGTGTTAATCTCGGGTAAGAAGCATGCTTTTGTTCCCCACGGCCGCTGTAAGAAGTTACCACAAACTTAGAGTCTGGGAAGTGTGGAAGTTCTGGAAGCCGAAAGTCTGAAAGTGAGTCTTAAAATCAAGGTGTCCGCGGGACTCATTCCTTTTGGAATCTCCAAGGGGAGTCCATTCCTTTCCCTTTGGACTTCCGGAGGCTGTTAGCGTTCCTAAGCTCGTGGCCCCATCTCACCGATCTCGGTGCCCAGCCCCGCATTGCCTCCTCCGGCCTCTGGTGTGTCCCGCGTCCTTTCATAGTGGCCCCTGGACGACGGGGTAATCCAGGATCATCTTCCCAGTGCAAGGTACTTACTGGAGCCACACCTGCCACGGGCCTTTTGCCACTTTCACAGAAGGTTCTGAGGATTAGCCCCCAGCCATCGCCGGGGGACAAGGAGAATTGCGTTGTCCCCACATACCGGGCTCTGTATTTTCAGAATAAAGATTTCAAAATGTTTCCTAAGGGATTTCTCTGGGACGAGAATGGGAGGGCTATGTGCACGAGGCCTGCACTGCCCGCAAGGGGAACCAGGGATCTAGCATCTGGGGTGTGGATGTCCTCGCACACCTGTCCCTCCGAGTCTCCGAGTTTGGAGCAGAGGTGCTAATAGCAGACGGTGTCCGCCCACAGGGACCGCATTCCTGAGTCCTGGCCATTGGGGAGTGCCAGCTGTCCGTATCTATGCGGTATGATCAGACACGGAGATCTGTTAGGTCCGTTATTAAACGAAACGAGACTGAGACAAAGTGAAATTATTTAAAGCTTTATTTTATGATAAGTATTAGAAGTTAGACTGATCGGCCAGGGGAATGAGATTGAAACAAAGCTAAAGTTATGCCAAGCTTCATTCTATGCCAAGCACTAGAAGTCAGACCTGACCGGCCAGGGCCATCTCCAAAGAGAGCGACCACCCCCAGCTTATAGGCTCAAAATTGACTGACTGACCCATCAGGGCTACCTCCGAAGAGGGCGATCCCTCCGCATCTTACAGACTACCTTTTAGAGAGCAAATGCCTGGCCACACACAGGTGGCCAATGAGACTGTAACACACAGAGAAAGTTGCACAGTCATGTTAGGTCACACCCAGGTGGCCAGTTGAATTACAGTTTACCCTATAGTAGCTGTTTGAAATCACTTGTTATTCTGGTCAGAGTTGGCGCTCAAGGTTGGAGCCCAAAAGGTGGAGTTTACATTCTTTGGTGGTTAGGGAGACAGTATACAGTGTACTTTTACTGATTGGAGGTCTCCACCTGGCCTGACTCGTCCTTGCATTCTGGGCTCTGTTATCAGGAACTGGCTGACCGTATTTTACCGGTTTCCCAGACTTGCTTCTAAGTAAGTTCATGGGGGGGCGGGCAGGGTCAGTTTAAGTTTTACTGCACAAACAACAAATGGCTTTTTAACCAAGATGGAGTCGCTCTGGCTAAATAGGTCCTTACAGTATCAACCTGGGTGGGGCAGAATTGGGGTCTCAGCTTAAGAACTTTGGCCATCCCTGCCCTAGGATTTGAATCTGAGCACGTCCAGGGGGCCGGGGTCGGAGGGCTGACCTACCAGGGGCTTCTCTGCCTGCAGAACCCAGGAGCCCACTGGACAAGGTTCAGCCCAATGGTGGCTGGAAACTGTGGGAGCCGCATGCTCGGAACATCAGAAGTGGAACAGCTTTGGGGGACAGGAGCCACATCTGTCACTCTGATCACTCCCTGCACCAGCCCCATGGACTCGAGGCCAATGAAATTAACCCGTGAGGACAAGCTAAAATCCTGGGGACGTCCCGAACACAGGGAGGCCTTCACAGACGGGGCAGCCGGGGTGCTTGCGGGTTCCGGCTGCAGAAGGAAGCGGCTCGGGCACCCTTTGTAATGGCCTGAGCTGGCAGTTAGTGGGAGAAGGAACAACCGTGAGACCCACCTTAGGATTCCCCCTAGGACTAGTGGAGGGATGAAGGGCTTTGACGGTGAGCCGAGGCCCCTGGAATTTTGAGTTGCACAAAGGCAGAGAACCCCTGAGGCAAAATGACGTTTGAAAATATTAATGGCAGTCTTCATTTCCCTGCTGCTGTCTGCTCCCCCACCGCGCCGTGCCGTTCTCTGTTTCAAGCCAAGTTTAAGGTGTTCCTTGCCAAGGAGAGTTACTGCAAAAACAGGAGGGGAAAAAAAAAAAAAAAAAGCTTGGAGTTCCAAAAGCCTAGCCTTGAGGGGACTTAAGGCATAAACAATAGATTTGGGCTAATTAATACCTGGTAAGTTAAGGGGAGGCATCTTACCTCTAGAGTAGCTCCTGATTCCTGGAATTTATGGGGGAGGGTGGGAGGAAGATGGATGCATTGGGCTGCCCCGTCACTAGCCTGGGGGTGTGGGAGAACCTCCAGTTCTTTGGGAAAGCTCAAGAACAAAGAGACTTTGCCCCTCCCTGCCCTGAGTAGCAGCTGAGGGCAAAAGGCCAGGCCCCAGAAAAGTGGCCGCCTGTGTGCTATGTTGAGGTTCCTGGGGTCTCACACAGCCTCGCCGGTGCTGGGGTCCCCGAATGGCCCCTGCCGCCCAGGGAAGCTTAGCTGTAGCTGACGCCCCCCAGGGAAGCTTAGCCATAGCTGACAGAGCTGCACCCAGAGGCCTTTCTGTGGGGCTGAGGGGCGGCCCAGTGACTGCTGTGACGGGAACCCGAACGTCTCAGCAGATGTCGGCCCAGAGACGACGCTCCTTCCCCGGGATCCCGTTCACCCCTCTCTCCCGCTCCCCCAGGGCCTCAGGGAAAAGGAAACTCCCCCAATAGACCATGGTGGACTTTATACTCTTCTAGCAGAAAGGGGACTCGAAATAAATCAGATGATGTGGTAGAAAAATAAAGAACATCACATGGAGCGCGCATGTGAATTAAGGACTGAACTTGGCCTTCTCTCCTTAACTGTGGATTCCTGTACTGGTGGCCCTGAAGTCTCTGGCTTAGGCAAGGGTCATCTTGACAAGGCGAAAGTTTCAGTCCCTCGTGTAGGGAAGTGGGTTTTTCCTGGGAGATGTCCTCTCTCCGATTACCAGCGCTCCGTGCTGCTCTCCCGTGTGAAGTTCCTCTCCCCGAGGGTCTGAGAATCTCACATACAATTTCATTTTTTACTTACCTATTGTATTGTTCATGATAGGGAAGAAATCAGAGAGGAAGAAATCTGCTTCCTTTCCTGATGACAGGGGTGGGGGGCGGAGGGTGGTCAGAGAAGATTCTGTACTATTGTGCATCTTGTAAATTTAACGATTTGGAGCTGCCTTGGGATAATCTGGGTCAGAGGTCATCTGTGCTGTTTGACGTCTCGGAAAATAGGTTAAAGCAACAGAGGCTGTTTAGAGAAAGCTTAGGTTAGTTTTTGAAGGCCTTGTGTGAAATTTTGCACATACCTCAGATAAAAGAGAATAGTGGACTGCGTTCCCACATTCCCACCGCCCAGATTTGATAAACATTCTGCCAATCTGAAAATACACTTTTTAAAAAAAAGATTTTATTTATTTATTTAACACAGAGAGACACAGTGAGAGAGGGACCAGAGGCAGGGGGAGTGGGAGAGAGAGAAGCAGGCTCCCCACTGAGCAGGGATCCTGATGCGGGGCTCGATCCCAGGACCTCGGAATCATGACTTCAGCCGAGGGCAGATGCTTAACGACTGAGCCACCCAGGCACCCCTGAAAATATATTTTTTTAAAAAACAGGAAACATTTCATTTTAAAAGTGAGGCAATGCTGGCCCAGGGGACACAGGTCACTGACCTGCTCACTTAGCTGAAGTAAGTAAACTTGTGCACTGATCAGTATTCAGTAGCGCTAATATTCCGCAGCTCAGCCATCCGGGGAAATGGGAGGTGGTCCACTAGGCTTGAGTTGGCGTCACTCCTCTGAGAAGCCTCAGGGTTAAAGCTGGTCACGTACACGGCAGCCCAGGGTGGGCGCTCAGCTCAGCTCAGGCAGGGAGGCCCCTGCGAGGCAGCATTTAAGGGACCTCCACGTCAAGGTCATGTGTGCACACAGCGGCTCAGCCTCTCACTCACCTCCTACCCCTTCCCCGGGGCTGCCGTTGGTGTGCTCCGACTCTGTTCTGACTCATGTTAACGCCAGCAACTGCAGACTTGCTTCCAAAAGGCCTTCCTCATGGGCTCACGCTCCTCTGAGCGCTGAGGGAGAGCGGGGCCTTGTCCCTCAGATGCCTTCAACGCTTGTTAATTCACCGGACGCCCCTTGTCCCCCGTGAGCCAGAAACAGGGCTGGCCGCTGGGAGGCGGGTGAATCGAGAGTCTTGCCCCTGAGGGCACCTTAGCCTGGAAGGGGCTTTCTGAGGGGTTCGTCTGTCTACTTCGGCGTGGAGTGGTGGGTTCCAACCAGGCTTCAGTTAAACCCAGGGACCGCCTGTGGCTGAACGGCTAAGGCTGTCTTTAGTCTGACTCTGGAGGATGCTAGATGGGCAGTCGCGGCTTCTCATCCCCGTATGGTTTCCCCACAGGTGTTCTCGCTTGATTCTCGAAGCCATTCTATGAGGTGGGTCTTTAGTGACAGTATCTCTTTAGAACTACAGAAATAGTGCTTAGCCGTAGTCCTTAGCTAATTCTCTAGAAATTCAGCAGCAATAAGTTCCTGTTGTGATTTGAACCCTTGTGCCTTGTGCCTTATGGTAAATTCTCTCAGAACACACCCACACACCCAGGCAGGGGGTTTTTTAAGTGCATAAGCAGTTCTTTGCTTTAAGAAGTAAGGATGACTCTGTGTGGGTCGAGATGGGTAAGTTATGCTAGAGTAACAACCACAAGGCAAAGGGCCCTCTAGGTGACAGAGGAAGGTTGAGAGCTTGGGGGTTTGGGAGGGACGTGCTATAAACAGCTCCCAGGGCAGTGAAAGGGCCCTGAGGCCAGCTCACAGACACCCCCACCTCCCAGCCTACCCCTCTGCTCTTCCCTAGCTGCCGTCAGGGTCAGGAAGGCAGCCTCATCCATGTGCTTTCGAAAGCCTGCGTGTCCCCTGAGTCATCTCTGCTTCCTTTCCTGATGACAGAGAGCTTGTGTGACAGCCTCGGAAGCCTCAGAGAAAGGCTCCCACCCGGCCCCTCTGGTCTCCCTGCAGAGCTGATTTCAGCCGCTCAGCAGGACCTGGGCAGAAGGAGGGCCGAACGGGAAGTGTCTTTCCAGGACAGGAAGGACATCGGGCTTTCAGATCTGAAAGTGAATCCAGTTCCCTCCTAGTGTCACTACTGAGCCCTGAGTAGGGGGTCACAGTCTAGGTCTTCCTTGGGCTGGGTGTGTGAGAAGGTCCGCATGTTCACCACGGGCGTCAAGCCCAGGTGTTTGCTGGCTCTGGGTGACACTGGACACGAAGCCACAGGAGCAGCCAGTGGACCTGGAGGGTCCACAATTCTAATGCGTCCCATGTTGACCGCACTGTCTGGCGTGCCCTAGGGGTTAAAAACACATAGATATTCTGTAACTTTTTGTTTGTTTTTGTTTTCATTATGTTTAGTTAGTCAGAATATAGCACATCATTAGTTTTTGATGTAGGGTTCAGTGATTCATTGGTGGCACGGAACACCCCGTGCTCATCACCACAGATGCCCTCCGTAGTGCCCATGCCCCAGTCACCCCATCCCTCCTGCCCTGCCGCCTCTGTAGCCCTCAGATTGCTCCCCACAGTCCAGAGCCTCTCACGGGTTGTCTCCCTCTGATTTCTTCTCGTTCGGTTTTCCCTCCCTTCCTCCGTAGTCCTCCGTGCTATTCCTTATGTTCCACATACGCGTGAGATCATGTGATAATTGCCTTTCTCTACTTGTCTTATTTCACTTGGCAGAATCCCCTCCAGTTCCATCCACGCCGATGCAAAAGTTGGACATTCATCCTTTCTGATGGCTGCGTAATATTCCATTGTGTACGTGGACCACATCTTCTTTATCCATTCCTCTGTTGAAGGGCATCTCAGCTTCAGGAATCCTATACATTTAAAAATGTATCACAGTGGCACGCCTGGGTGGCTCAGTGGGTTAAAGCCTCTGCCTTTGGCTCAGGTCATGATCCCAGGGTCCTGGGATTGAGCTCCGAATCAGGTTCTCTGCTCAGCAGGGAGCCTGCTTCCCTTCCTCTCTCTCTGCCTGCCTCTCTGCCTGCTTGTGATCTCTGTCTGTCAAATAAATAAAATCTTTAAAAAAATGTATCACAGATATGCACATTGTACATAAATTAAAAAAAAATTCTAACTATTTATTTATTTATTTTAGAGACAGAGAGTGTGAGAGTGCATGAGCAAGACAGCAAGCTTGGGGAGGCCCGGAAGGAGAGGGAGAGGCGAATCCTCAAGCAGACTCCCCACTGAGCACAGAGCCCGACGTGGGGCTCATTCCCAGGGCACTGAGATCAGGAGTCAGTCGTCCAACCGAGAGCCACCCAGGGCCCCCTGCATGTTTAAAATGACAATATTTACTGCTATTTTTGTTATCTTATGATATTTTTTCATTTTACTTTAACATGCAGAAGCCTTAAAATTGGAAATTGGCCTTTGATGGCATCAGAATGTTTTGCCCAGACATCTTACTTTTGTAGGAGACCTGGTCCCAAGAATAGGGTATTGTTTCATAAGCTACTGATTTACTCAGGTTCTAGACTCCATGCACCTTCCCCAAGCCACATCAAGACATCACTTCTATGCTGTGTCTGCCACCGCAGACTGACTTTGAGGCATTTGAGGAAACTGTCTGAGTTTTTATGACTCTAAAAATTGTTCGTGGCTCCGAATCATATGTCACCAAGGAAATGCAAATGACAACAAGATACCACCGCACGCCTAGCAGAATGGCCAAAATCCAGAACACTGCCAGCACCCAATGCTGGAGACGATGTGGAGCATCAGACATTCTCATCTGGAGCCCGTTTGGAACCCAGTTTGGCACCCTCTCATGCAACGAAGCATACTCTTACCATACGACCCAGCCATCGTGCTCTTTGGTAGCCACCCAAAGGAGGTGAAAACTTAGGTCCACACAAAAACTTGCCTCTGAATGTTGGTAGCAGCTTGATACACGCTGCCAAAATGTGGAAGCAACCAGGACATGGGTGAATCGATCCATAAACTGTGGTCCGTCCAGACGACGGGGTATGGATGACTCAGTGCCAGAAACAATGAGGTATCACGCCATGGGAAGACACGGAGGGTCCTTACCCGCGTATTACTAAGTGAAAGAAGCCGATTTGGAAATGCTCCCTGCTGTAGGATTCCAACTCCGATATGGTGGAAGAGATAGAAACTTTGGTGACTGCCGGGGGTGGAGGGGACGGGCAGAGAGCAGGCAGGATACCGAGGATTTTGAGGGCAGTGACGATACTCTGTGATATTATAATGCCAGAGGTACATCATTACATCTGTCCAGACCCTCAGAACATACGACACCAAGAGTGACCCATTACATATGCTCTGGACCGTGGGGGTTGGGGATGCATGCCCGTAGGTTCACCTGGGGTGAAGAATGCACAGTCTTGGCAGGTGATGCGCGTAATGGGGGAGGCTGAGTATCTGTGCGGGCAGGGATATACAGGGGACCTCTGTACCTCCCTCTCCGTTTTGTTGTTGACCTGAAACTGCTCTTTAAAAAAGTCTTAAAAAGTAAAATGTAAAAAAAAAAAAATCCTATTCATCTCATAGGTGCAGATAATGGACCCAGGATGCCTTTGCATTTAAATTATCTGGATAATTGCCTCAGTTTCCCTATAAATCACAGTAAATAAATCAGTTATAGAAGTGTGTGTATCACCATATATATATATATCACCATATGCTATTTGATAACATGTTCTGATACTTTAGAAATCATACTTAAAATCAACTTCAATTCTTTTTAAACAATGCACTGTAGGCTACAAGGATACGAGCATCTCTCATGCTTTCTCTTACATCCCATCCATTTTCCAGCCAACATCTGCATTGTTGGATTGTTTCACTTTGGAACATGTGCTTTGTTGGTTCAGCTTAGGGTTCGTGGATCTAAACACCAGCCCAGCCACCCTGTGATGAATGCAGGGTCCCTACACGGTAACTGTGCTGGTCCCTGGGGCTGGTCAACAGCGTTTCCCAGCACTTCACGTCTGTCACATTCCATCTTCCCTGGGATGGGTGAGGGGGAGGGTCATGGGTCACTCCAGCTAAGGAATTGTAAGTCTTTGTAAGGTCAGGGCACTCAACTCGTGCTGTAAAATGGGGCTTTCTTCCCTTTGTCTGGAAAACTAGTGACCTTCCAGATTACGGCTGATCTGTCCATTTGGGTCCTGGAATCAGGATGACCCAGAGTTGGGTCATGAGAGAGAAATAAACTTTGGTTATTTAAGCCCCTGGGGTCTTTTTCTTCCCATAGTGTAGCCAAGTCCAACTTGACTGAGAGAGACTAGACTGTACGTCTTAGAGAAAGTGTTTTAAACTAACTAGGTTGGTCTCCAGTCTGACAAGAGGATACCATATTAAATTCTTTTCATATGTTTTTATCTCTATCACAATCAAGAGAATCATATGACAGCACACCAATGCTAACATGGGTACCAATGATCCTATTTCTGTCTACATGAACACATCCCATCAATACACAAAACAAGCATTTTGCTTATTTTATTTATCTATCTATCTATTTATTTATTTATTTTTTAAAGATTTCACCCATTTATTTGACAGAGAGCGATCACAAGTAGGCAGAGAGGCAGGCAGAGAGAGAGAGAGGAGAAAGCAGGCTCCCTGCCGAGCAGAGAGCCCGATGCGGGGCTCAATCCCAGGACCCTGAGATCATGACCTGAGCCGAATTCAGAGGCCTCAACCCACTGAGCCACCCAGGCGTCCCGCATTTTGCTTATTTTAAACTGCATGCCTCAGTTTCCCAAGATAGGATATGAAAAGTTTTATGGGAGAAAGTGAGTCATTTTGAATCTGGGCCCCTCCTCTGTAACCAGAGAAGCAAGTCAACCATCTTACATCAACTTTGGCTTATAAGAAGAGCAGATTTTACTGTGCAAAATAATCTCACAGTGTAGGATGAAGTTTGAGGTCTTTCTGGCTGATGACGTCAACTGTCCTCATTCTTAATCAGCTTAAGGAACGTTTTAAGAAGCACATCAGGAATTCGGAAGAAAAGGAGTGTGGAGACTCAGACAGACTTTGGATCGCATTGCCACTCCCGAGCTGACTGCTGTGTGAACTTGGGCAATGGGCATAGTCCTTCTGTCCCTGATCTGACGGCTCTACATGGGATGATAACTTGGCATGGTGGTTAAAAGAGAGAATGCAGATAAAGTGCTCAGCACACAGGGTGTTTAGCAAACAGCGTGTTTAATCAGTGGTGGTAGCTGTTTTTGTTGTGACTGTTATTTGGCAGGTTTGTGAAATGGAAGCAGCTCTAAGGTAGAAAAATCATTTGGAGAGAAGAAAGGAATAGCGCCTCGGTCACATCTAGACCTGCTTGCTATGGAATGATTGAGATATCCAATATCAACATCGGGCTGGGTAACAGCAATACAATTTTCTGCAGTGAAATTGCTTGTTTCAGCCAGAGGGTGGGAAAAAAATAGAATGAAGCTGTGCTTCCTTCTCTGTGGAATCCAGGGCAACATGTACTTTGTCGCAGCCCAAAGGAGAAAGAGGTGGTGTATGGTCAGAGAGGAAAGCCCGCAGAATTCCAAAACAGGTGGCATTCAGGGAGACGTCTGGCCTTCTCGCTTCCCAACTGTAGGAAGTGGAAGAAGATCCTTATTCTCTCTCGGTCTCAGGGCCCCTCAGCTGTGAAATAAGGCAGTAGGCTACTGTTACTACCCAGACAGATGAGATCACTGAGGCACAGAGGCACTAAAACCCCCTTCCAGTAAGTGGTAGGGCAAGACTTTGAGACTGGGAAGTTTCCAGAGCCAGTGCTCTTAACTGTTGCCTCTCGTGATGGCACAGGTTGCTCCAAACATCTCCTGTACAGAAGCTCTTCCAGAATGATCACATCTCTTCTATCAAGCAAAACACATCCTGTCCCCCACAAGTTCCCCACATCCACCAGGATGCTGTCGAAGGTCATTTCCTTTAAGAAATGTTCTTATATGCCCTGAGTTTCCTCATTTTCCTTTTCTCTTGAGCCCCTAAGGTACTAACCAAGCCTCTGAGGAGATCTATTCCCTACTATAAGGAGCTCAAGTTTTTAAGAGTTAAAATCATTCTAAATATTGAACCCAGAGCACGGGTGTGGTATTATAAATCAGCCCACCCCATTACATTTGGATAAAGACACTCTTAGGCCCAACAACTGAGGTGGCGTTTCCAGTTTGATGTGGCACCTGACAGAAAGTTCTGGGAACTCTGGAATGAGGAGATGCTCATGCTGTTTCAAAAGCTCCCAGGGTGCCCGTGAAGGTGGTGATGAGTTATTTTTGAAATTGTTAGAGCCTGGAAGGAGCCATGACTAATTGGCGGCTCTCCGATGCTTTTGATCGGAGTTCTACCCCCTTAATGTTCACGTCAGAAGCTCTGATTGGCACTTGACTGGATTTATGGAACATAAAGGATCAGTGGCATTGAGAATTAGAGAGTGACAGTGCTTCAGCAGCATGCTTCCAGGACGGGTCTCACGTGCCCAGCATCCCAGATGAAGGGCAGGACAGTAGCTATGGCTCAGAGTTGGTTTGCTTATCCACTCCTTGCTTCACTAGCCTCATAGCCTGGCCAGGATTTAACTGATTTTGCTACGTCCTTAGTGTCTTAGTCTACTCCAGCTGCTGTAAGAAAATATCACAGACCGGGTAGCTTAAACAATAGAATTTTATTTCTTGTGGTCTGGAGGCTGAGAAGCTCAAATCAAGGCACCAGCAGACTCAGGTCCTGGTGAGAGCTCTTTGCCTGGTCTGCCCAGTGGCCTCGTGATGGAGAGAGAGCGAGAAAGAGAGAAAGAGAGAAAGCAGTAGTGTTCGTCCCTCCGTTCTCCAGACACTAGTCCCATCATGGGATCTCCACCTTCTCGGTCTCATCCAAACCCAGTCACCTCCTAAAGGTCCCGCCTCCTAATACCCTCACATTGGGAGTTAGGGTTTCTACCTACGTATTTTGGGGGGATGCAAACACTCCGTCCATCACACTAAGTCCTTATGGATCCTTCTTGAAAATCGGGACCATCAGTGGAATCATGGTGGTTTTCCTCTTTTCCCCTATCTCCTGCTCCGTGAGTTCCGTTCCCATCGCTTCTCTGTCCGGCTCTTGCCCTGAAAGGCCAACCCCAGCAGACTGCTTGCTCTCTGGATTCGAGCTGATTTGGCCAATGAAAAGAGCAGACGGAGGAGGGAGAAAAACAATGCATCTATTCCACCATGATTTCCCAATGTGTGGAAATCTTTCCACATCCATCTCATTCTTTTTAGGGTCAGCGTAATATTCCACTCAATGAGGGACTCAAAATTTACATAGACTCTCCTTCGTTGGTAGGAACTTTTTAGTGGTATTGTTGTATACAAACTATGGTGCAAAGGATACCTGTTAGAAAATTATTTGCACGTATAGGAGAGTATTTCTGCAGAGTGGGACCCTAAAGTAGAATTGTGGGGTCAAGGGGCATATATACATTTAAGACACAACAGATTTGTCAGCATTTACCCACCCATTGACCGTATGCAAGACTGCCAGTTTTCTCAACCCTCATCGTTGCTATATATTGTCAGGTTTTGAATTTCTGCAAATGTGATGGGGATAGAAAAAGACAGCTCATTATAGTTTTAATTTGCATTTCTCTAAATACCAGTAATGCTGAATATTTTTTCATGTGTTTATTGGATTTTTGCTTTTCTTTTGTAAATTGTGTGTTCATATCTCAAGCCCATAAACCGGGGTATTTGTCTTTTTCAAATCGTAGGAGCTCGTTATGGATGTTGGATATACATCTTTTGTTTGTTATAAGTGTTGCAAATATCCCTGTTTGTTGCTTGTCTTTTTAACTTAGTTTATGGTGTCTTTCATCACTTAGAAGTTATGACTTCTTATGTGATCAAATCTATCAGCTGTTTCCTTGTGAGCTGTGAAGTCATTGGGCCTGACTTCTGGAAATCTGGGGCATTATACTAGGGTACCCTCAAGTAGGAGTCTGGATGTTGCCTTGAACTGAGATATCTATGGTTTATTTTTTAACTTTTATACTAATAGTGGTGTATTTTTGCTTGGGGAAAAAAAAAATACGACACAGATGGAAAACCAAGACTGAGGACACTAATGCTTGGTCCTACCAACTCAAAAATATACAAAGAATGGTCTCATAGCTGACAGTCTCATTAAAAACACACATGGAGTTCTCAGTGAATATAAAATTTTAATAAGGAAGACCAAAAGGCCAGTGTGAGTGAAGTGTGGTGTGTGTGTGTGTATGTGTGTGTGTAGACATCTATTTCTTAAAAAGGAAGCCCTTACTGTGTGCCCCGCGGAAGTGCATCGGGGAGCGACTGCTGAAAAATGATCAGCCAGTATAAGATGCTATTATTTATTTTATTATTCTTATTAGAAAGCAGGAAACTGTAGCTCAACGATCATTTTCAAAGGTCAGGCAACTGGTAAGTGGCATAAGCAGAAATGAAACCCAGGTATGCTGCCAAACCTAATGCCTTTCTCATGCTTGTACACAGACGTTTACACAGTCAAGGTGTGGGGGAGGTGTTTGTGCCTGCAAGTGTGTGTGTGTATGTGGGGTGGTGCTTTTTGTTTTGGTCTCTGTGTTTTGTCTGTAGGTGTAATGTGACAGTGTGTGTGTCTCCGTGTTTGTCTAGATGTGTGCATGTGTGTATGGAAAGAAAAAGGCCAGCCTGGAGGCTGGAGACTGGGAAAGTGTTGAGGTCACAGTTAGAGCCCTAAGGCAGCTGTAGGCACAACTCCTTTCTCTTGGGAGGTCCGTCCTTTTCCCTTGAAGCCCATACCTTCACAGAAATGTCCAGCACAGTGTTTGCCCAAATATTTGGCTATCATAGCCTAGCTGACAGACAAAATTGACCACCACAGAGAGGGAACTCTATTTTATCAAATGCATTTGAAGCATGTAGTGTACGATTTTCTTCTCTGTTGATATGCTTAATTTTATTGTTATATTTTTGAATATTAGACTCTCCTGGCATTTCTAAGGGTTTTCACACACTAGATTTCCAAATATTTTAAAAGATTCAAAATAGGGGCACCTGGGTGGCTCAGTTGGCTAAGCGTCTGCCTCTCAGGTCATGATCCCGGAGTCCTGGGATCGAGTCCCACGTCGTGCTGCCTACTCAGCAGGGAGTCTGCTCCTCCCTCTCCCTCTGCTGCTCCCACTGCTTGTGCTCTTTCTCTCTGTCAAATAAATAAAATCTTAAAAAAAAAAAAGATTCAAAATAACAAGGTTTGGCATGGACATTGGAGCATGGGTGTAAGTGGCAAGTCTTTTTAGAGAGCAATTTGACAGGATCGATAGAAATTTTATATTTCTCTTCTGACCTGTCAGTTTCATTTTTCCCCCTTTGTATCTCTGAGAACACATTTTCATGTAAACAAAGAAGCATGTGCAAAGCGGCTCATTATAACATGGTATATAAAGTAAAAAATTGGGGTGGGGTTATGGACATTGGGGAGGGTATGTGCTATGGTGAGTGCTGTGAAGTGTGTAAACCTGGCAATTCGCAGACCTGTACCCCTGGGGATAAAAATATATTATATGGTTATAAAAAATAAAAAAAATTAAAAAATAAACTTTAAAACTTTAAAAAATAATAATAAATAAGTGTTGTTTGTCCAAACAAACAAACAAACAAACAAACAAAACAAATTGAAAGCAACCAAAATACCACTAGGAGGGGAATAAATGAACCACGAAACATCTAAGAAACACTGCTGGCCGTCAGAAAGAATCTGTTAGGTCTGTGCTTGTGTACCAGCTTAGAAACCTCTGACCTGGGGAGCTTAAAATTCAAGTAAGTGGGGCACCTGGGTAGCTCATGTGGTTGAGTGGCTCAGATCATGATCTCAGGGTCCTGGGGCGGAACCTCGCCTCAGGCTCTGTGCTCAGCAAGGAGTCTGCTTGACGATCTCTATCTTTCTCTCTCTCTGTCTGCTCCTCTCCCAACTCATGCTCTCTCTTTCTCTCAAATAAATAAATCTTTAAGAAATAAAAATAAAATTAAAGCAAGCTTCAGAACAAGCACAAAATGACATCACTCATATTTAAGAAAACAAATTTTCCTATGTTCATTATGATATAAACACAAAGAAAATACTTTCAGGCATACCTGTCACACTGGTAATAATGGTTACCACTGGAAGAGTGTCAGGAATGATTGCTATTTATCTGTACAGGTTGCAATAGAAAGAAGCATTTTTTAGCAACTTATTTTTGTATTATGAAGTACTAATGGAAAGTACTAATATATTATTTGTATTTATTTTTTTAAGATTTTATTTATTTATTTTTCAGAGGGAGAGCGAGAGCGAGCACAGGCAGACAGAGTGGAAGGCAGAGTCAGAGGGAGAAGCAGACTCCCCGTGGAGCAAGGAGCCCGATGTGGGACTCGATCCCAGGACGCTGGGATCATGACCTGAGCCGAAGGCAGCTGCTTAACCAACTGAGCCACCCAGGCGTCCCTTATTCGTATTTTTTTTAAAGATTTTATTTATTTATTTGACAGAGAGAGATCACAGGTAGGCAGAGAGGCAGGCAGAGAGAGAGGAGGAAGCAGGCTCCCTGCTGAGCAAAGAGCCCGATTCGGGGCTCGATTCCACGACCCTGGGATCATGACCTGAGCCGAAGGTAGAGGCTTTAACCCACTGAGCCACCCAGGCACCCCTATTTTTTTAATTTTAATTTTTTCAAATTTTGTTTCAGTGTTCCAGAATTCATTGTTTTTGCACCACAACCAGTGCTCCTTGCAGTCATGCCCTCCACAATACCCACCACCAGGCTCACCCCCCCACATCCCCCAAATCCTCAGTTTTTCTCTTAGAGTCCACAGTCTCTCATGGTTCATCTCCCCCTCCAATTTCCCCCAACTCACTTCTCTCCATCTCCCCATGTCCTCCATGTTATTTATTATGGTCCAAAAATAAGGGAAACCATATGATAATTAACTTTCTCTGCTTGACTTATTTCACTCAGTATAATCTCCTCCAGTCCTGTCCATGTTGATACAAAAGTTGGGTATTCATCCTTTCTGATGGAGGCATAATACTTCATAGTGTATGTAAGGTTTTATAGGTGAGATAAACACTACACTAGGCGAGGTAGGCACAAGGTAAGATTTATTAAAGGTGCCTTCCGGCGAGGTTCCGTGGCTCCGGAGAGGAGAGTCAGGGAAGTCGCTCCAGGAGGGGGTCGAGTGGGTCTTTTATATGGGTTAAGATAGGGCATAGGTTCACAGCCATATAAGGTACGGTATTTGGGGATTGGATGGTTGGGGGAGTCCTGATGTTCCGGTTTCTTGCATAGGTATTGGGTTACTTGTGGAGATGTGACCTGGGCATACATCATTATGGCGAGAGAGTCAAGGGTTAGGAAAGGGAGGGGGGGCCTGGAAGATGGAGGCCTGGCGGTCATTTCTATTGTTTCTCCTGCATTCCCAGAGCCACCAACCCAACAGTGTATATGAACCACATCTTCCTTATCCATTCGTCTGTTGAAGGCCATCTTGGTTCTTTTGACAGTTTGGCGCCGTGGCCATTGCTATGAACACTGGGGTACAGATGGCCCTTCTTTTCACGACATCTGTATCTTTGGGGTAAATACCCAGTAGTGCAATTGCAGGGTCATAGGGAAGCTCTATTTTTAATATCTTAAGGAATCTCCGCACTGTTTTCCAAAATGGTTGCACCAACTTGCATTCCCACCAACAGTGTAAGAGGGTTCCCCTTTCTCCACATCCGCTCCAACACACTTTGTTTACTGTCTTGTTAATTTTGGCCATTCTAACTGGTATAAGGTGGTATCTCAATGTGGTTTTGATTTGCATCCACCGATGGCTAACGATGAACATTTTTTCATGTGTCTGTTAGCCATTTGTATGTCTTAATTGGAGAAGTGTCTGTTCATGTCTTCTGCCCATTTTTTGATGTGATTATCTGTTTTATGTGTGTTGAGTTTGAGGAGTTCTTTATAGATCTTGGATATCAGCCCTTTGTAGTGTCATTTGCGAATATCTTCTCTCATTCGTTGGGTTGCCTCTTTGTTTTGTTGACTGTTTCCTTTGCTTTGCAGAAGCTTTTGATCTTGATGAAGTCCCAAAAATTCATTTTTGCTTTCATTTCCTTTGCCTTTGGAGACATATCTTGAAAGAAGTTGCCTGTGGCTGATGTCAAAGAGGTTATTGCCTATGTTCTCCTCTAGGATTCTGATGGATTCTTGCCTCACGTTGAGGTCTTTTATCCATTTCCAATTTATCTTTGTATATGGTGTAAAAGAATGGTCGAGTTTCATTCTTCTACATAGCTGTCCAATTTTCCCAGCACCATTTATTGAAGAGACTGTCTTTTTTCCACTGTGTATTTTCTCCTGCTTTGCCGAGGATTATTTGCCCATAGAGTTGAGGGTCCATATCTGGGCTCTCTACTCTGTTCCACTAGTCTATGTGTCTGTTTTTATGCCAGTACCATGTTGTCTTGGTGATCACAGCTTCGTAGTAAAGGCTTGAAATCAGGCAACATGATGCCCCCAGTTTTGTTTTTCTTTTTCAACATTTCCTTAGCAATTCAGAGTCTCTTCTGATTCCATACAAATTTTAGGATTTTTTGCTCCAGCTCTTTGAAAAATGTCGGTGGAATTTTGATCCGAATGGCATTGAAAGTATAGATTGCTCTAGGCAGTATAGACATTTTAACAATGTTTATTCTTCCAATCCATGAACATGGAATGGTCTTCCATCTTTTTGTGTTTTCTCCAATTTCTTTGATGAATGTTCTGTAGCTCCTTGAGTACAGATCCTTTATCTCTTTGGTTAGGTTTATTCCCAGGTATCTTATGGTTCTTGGTGCTATAGTAAATGGAATCAATTCTCTAATTTCCTTTTCTGTGTTTTCATTATTAGTGTATAAGAAAACTCTAAACTTCCAAAACTGAATCGAGGAAATTAACAACCTGAATAGGCCAATATCTCGCAACGAGATTGAAGCAATGATCAAAAAATCTCCCAAAAAACAAGAGTCCAGGACCTGACAGGTCCCTGGTGGATTCTACCAAACATTCAAAGAGGAAATAATACCTATTCTTCTGAAGCCGTTTCAAAAAATTGAAGCAGAAGGAAAACTCCCAGACTCTTTTTATGAAGCCATCATTACCCTGATCCCCAAACCAGGCAAAGACCCCATCAAAAAGGAGAATTTCAGACCAATATCTCTGATGAATATGGATGCTTAGATTCTCAACAAGATCCTAGCTAATAGGATCCAATAGCACATTAAAAAGATTATCCACCATGACCAGGTGGGATTTATCCCTGGGATGCAAGGGTGGTTCAACATTCACAAATCAATCAATGGGATAGAACAAATCAATAAGAGAAGAGAGAAGAACCATATGGTCCTCCCAATTGATGCAGAAAAAGCATTTGACAGATACAGCATCCATTCCTGATTAAAATGCTTAAAAGTATAGGGATAGAGGGAACATTCCTTAACTTCATCAAATCTATCTATGAAAAACCCACAGCGAATATCATCCTCAACAGGGAAAAGCTGACAGCCTTCCCTTTGAGATCAGGAACATGACAAGGATGCCCACTCTCACCACTCTTGTTCAACATAGTATTAGAAGTCCTAGCAACAGCATTCAGACAACAAAGAGAAATAAAAGGTATCCAAACTGGCAGAGAAGAAGTCAAACTCTCTCTCTTTACAGATGACATAATACTTTACATGGAAAATCCAAGAAACTCCATCCCCAAACTACTAGAACTCATACAATAATTCAGTAATGTGGCAGGATACAAAATCAATGCTCAGAAATCAGTTCCTTTCTTATTTGTATTTTTTTACAATAAAAAGTATTGTAAAATACTTTTTCACACACATATACATGCACACAATAGAAAGTACTAATTTTTTTACAATAGAAAGTACTAATATATTATTTGTATAATTTCAGTTTAATGTGAAAAGTTTTAGATTTACAAAATATACTTTATCTCAAATATTTCATTGCTAATATTAGAAATTGGTTTTGAATCTCAGCATGTGTATCTTAAAAGATAAATTACACATTACTAAGTAGTTGATGTAACATTTGAAATTTATATTGAAAAATTAAATACTGAACTCTCACAATATTATTTTAATCTGCAACATGCAATGTCTAATCTCAAGACAAAAAGTGAATGTATTTTATATTAAGTCAGATAATGGTGCTTTGATAAGAATCTTCTACAGTTTGGATAGCACAAGTAGTAATGAGGTCTAATTTTAGTTCGCAAGATAGTAATTTTAAAAACCAAGATATATTATTCTTTCATAAAATATTAGCTCTGTTGCTAAACTATTCCCTACATACTGGGCATTGTCCCTCAGTATTTCACAGTAATAACCAAGGGGAGAGAAAAAGTAATAACAATATGATTTAATAAACACAGTTTCATATAAAAAACTAACAAACAAGTGGAAATATTTCTTTATAATTTCATTAGAGAAACTAAAATGTGCTCTAGGCAATCAAAAGCTGAAAATTATCTCCTGATACTTTTATTACACTGATCAATAACATATATAACCTTCATGAGAAGCTTTCTTGGTTTCGAGAAAAAAATAAAATAATGATGTAATAAAACCTCACATTTATTTTTATTCTTACGGATGAATTTAACTTTTTTTTTTTTTTTAATATTAGAAAGGAGAAAAAAAAAACTGCCTTGCTTTATGATTGGGAACACCTTTCTCAAGAGAAAAAACTATACCCAACCAGCTAGAACCCTGGCCCTTCTACAGTAACCGAAGCCCAACGGGAAGGAAGGCTCTCTTGAGACAGAGCACAATGTCCTCGTGTCTTCCTGGTTCCCAGTGTGTACCTCCGTCTGTCCTTCCCACTCGATTCTCTCAGCCTGGGACTCCCTTATAACCTCCCCTTTTATGACCCATCATTCAAACACCCAGGGTGGAGCCGGCTTTGTGGTCATCTGCACTCCGTGCTCTGTGCTTGCCATCAGGCTCTTGGCGTCCTGAACCCTTGTATCGTTGGGCTTGTGTTTTGTACAGGAAGCCTGATGGGACCGTGGAGCGCGCGCGTGAGGCAGGCAGCAGGCGTGTCTCCCTCCCTTGTTGCACCATTGGCTCCTGGTGTTCAAGAGGTTTCATGAGCACAGAATTCTGGTGGGCCCAGGATGTAAGACAGTTCAAGGGGAGGTCAAGGTCAGGATGCCATCTCTGCGACCAAGAGAGAAGCCTTGGAGAAGCCACATACTCTGCTCTAACCGGAACTCATTTCAACACAGAAAGACAGCAGTGGTGTCCTGAAACATGGGGACAACGAAGGAATGCTGGCATACCCTTGCTCACGCATGCCACCGTGCCACGGTGCCCACCTGTATCGTATCAACCAACCAGTTGAGCTGAAAATAATTTATGGCATATTGAAAAGCTGAAGGTAGAATGAGGGCGTATCATGAAGCGGAATTAGGGGCGCCTGGGGGCTTAGTCAATGAGCCTCAGACTCTTGATGTCAGCTCAGGTCGTGGTCTTGGGATCCTGAGATTCCGCCCCACATTGGGCTCCGTGCTCAGCGGGGAGTCTCCTTGGGCTTCTCTCCCTCTCTCTCTGTCTCTCCCTCTGCTCTCTCTCCCAATAAGTAAATCCTTCCAAAAAGAAGTGAAATTAAGAGAGTCCTGTTAAGTAACTGTTCTGTGCAGTATTTCCAGTGTCCTGGTAAGAATGGGAAGTGTTCACCTGTATGAGCTCCAAAATATGAGTTGTGTACGTGGGTCGTTCCGCATGGTATTTAGATGCTCTTAAACTTGCATTTAAAACTGGCCATTGGGGCGCCTGGGTGGCTCAGTGGGTTAAGCCGCTGCCTTCGGCTCAGGTCATGATCTCGGGGTCCTGGGATCGAGTCCCACATCGGGCTCTCTGCTCAGCAGGGAGCCTGCTTCCCTCTCTCTCTCTCTGCCTGCCTCTCCATCTACTTGTGATTTCTCTCTGTCAAATAAATAAATAAAATCTTTAAAAAAAAATAAAATAAAATAAAATAAATAAAACTGGCCATTGCACAAGATAAAGATGAATGCTAAAATTCATACACATCATTTAATTTGGGTATTTTTCTTTACCTAGAATGTCATCAAATAGCAAGTAAAAAAAACACCATAACAAGTTGAGAGACTGAGAAAGAAAGGGAAAAGCTTTATATTTTAGTACTATTAGTGTCACGCTTTTCCTAATTTTGGTAAAAAGGACCACAGATTTTCACTGTGCATTGGACCCTGCAAATCATGTAGCTCGCTCTAGTTCAGATGCCTCTTCTGCACGAAAGGTGTCTTTGGTTTCTACCACTGCCCTTTCAAAGTGATTTGTTCCTTGCCTTTCGCTTCCAATTATTTTTGAACTTGTATTTAGCACTCTATTTTGCTCATGCTGTTTGGAATTATGATGTACCTTCCTGGTAGCTACCGCTAGCAAGGTATAATTTCCTCCCAATGTCACCTTTGGGCCACTTACATCAGAATCGTCTGGGAGTGGTTGGGGCTTGGGGGCTCTCCTAACAAGCTCTGCCTCAGATTGAGGGACCACTGGTGTGGGGCACAGGGTCTCCAAGCGTGGTGTGAGGACCAGCAGCACCAGCCTCACCTGGGATCTTATTAGAAACACAAATGAGTGGGCTCCCACATGTGTCTGGGGCAGGGGCCCAGCTCTCTAGAGGGTTCTGCCGTCCAGGGACGACTGATGGAGCAGGCAGGAACACGAGCTCTGGGGCAGCTGCACTGGGGCTTGAACTTGGCTGAATGGACTTTTGAGCAAGTTCCCTCTCCCCAGGATAGGCTGAGAACCTGAAACCAGGGGAGGAAACTTGTAATACTTGCAAAGGCCCTATAAAAAGTTCTCTCTTTGTTTAGAAACCATACTTTCTGCCTTTGATGCTATTGTTGAAGAACAAAGAGAAATCTGATCTGAATGCATTGAGAGGTTTCTCATTAGATATTCACACCCCTCCACCCTTCCACCCCCAGGGTTCCCCCGGGGGGAACAGGAGAAGGAATGGGGCTAGGTCTTGCTGCAGAGCTGACTGTGGGAGGGGAAACCCTCTCAGAGGTCAGCACCCAAGGAACCACAGAGGGAGCTGATCCTGCTCAAAGACACTGAAGCCCCGAGGAAATGTCACATCTGAATGTTGCGTGCACGGCGTTTATTACGAGACAAAACAAACAGTGTGACTCTTCCGACTAAATTTTATCTACCAGAACCCGGGAAATTCTATGTCATTGCGACACAAGAGAAACTATACTTTTACCCAGATTGGAGAGAGAACCCAAATTTTGATAAGCTGTAAGAACTTTTTTCCAGCACTTGATTTAATCAAGTGGTTAAAACTAAAACATAACGAAGAAGAATACAGAAATCCTAAGCTCCGAATGGTCTCTCTATGATTATTTGTTTATGTGTACGGCGGGGTGTTGTGTAATTATAGGTTTATTGTTTTAGTTGGTGATTACCATACCAAAGTAAAATTCCAGTATCGGTAATGTGATATTTGTTTTGCATAACATTAAAATACTAGTGTTGATCCTGGCATTTTTATATTTTTTAATGTATTTAGAGTTCTTGAAATAAAAAGTAAAACCAAATACTTAATATGTAACAATTAAACAATTAAATATACTCTGAACAAGTAAAAATATGAATTTTAAAAGTATGCATATTAAAAATACATTGATACTGGGGCGCCTGAGTGGCTCAGTTGTTAAGTGTCTGTCTTTGGCTCAGGTCGGGCTCCCCCTTCGTGGGAAGCCTGCTTCTCCCTCTCCCACTCCCCCTGCTTGTATGCCCTCTCTTGCTCTCTCTCTTTCTGTGTCAAATAAATGAAAAATCTTAAAAAAAAATAGATATTCCAAAAATCACTTGTTAGCAATACAATTAATACCGCAATGCTCAAAAATGCTATATAAAAAGAAAAACTTTATTATTTTTCTTAAAGATTTTATTTATTTATTTGACAGACAGAGACCACAAGTAGGCAGAGAGAGAGAGAGGAGGAAGCAGGCTCCCTGCAGAGCAGAGAGCCCGACGCGGGGCTCGATCCCAAGACCCCTGGGATCATGACCCGAGCCGAAGGCAGAGGCCTTAACCCACTGAGCCACCCAGGCGCCCCTAAAAAGAAAAACTTAAAAAAAAAAACTTTATCAACCATTATTACTAAAAAGTTAAGCTCACATTAAAAATATACAGCATTGGGCGCCTGGGTGGCTCAGTGGGTTAAAGCCTCTGCCTTCAGCTCAGGTCATGATCTCAGGGTCCTGGGATCGAGTCCCGCATCGGGCTCTCTGCTCAGCAGGGAGCCTGCTTCCTCCTCTCTCTCTCTCTCTGCCTGCCTCTCTGCCTACTGGTGATCTCTGTCTGTCAAATAAATAAATAAAATCTTAAAATATATATATAGTATTTATTTGGAGACCGATCTTTCCAGCTATAGCTACTCTTTGATACTTTGGCAGGGAGGACGGGTAAAGGTAAAGTTAGTTATAAGCTGGTTCCAAATATTTTCCTCTGACTTAACATGCTCACAGAATGTTACCTCTTGTTGACAGCTCTCAGCAGGTATTTTTGGAAAGCTTTTTCTTCTGCAGAAATTGCAACCTTTTTATTGATAACAAGCTATAGCTTCCTCTCAAAGATAGCCCGGCCAGCAAGCCTTTGACTCTTCTGGCTCTTCTGGTCTCATCACGTGTGGGCAGAGTATCTGATGTGGACCCACGTGCATCAGTTTCAGTTTAGTCATGTTTGTTTTGCACTTTCGCAGAAAGCCTTTGAACTAGAGAGTAAGTGATGTTCTTTGCAGTGGAGGCTTGACTTGCCTGATTGTTTTCATTCTCCTCTTGAGGATTACAGAAGCATAGATGAACGCTTTCTAAGTGAGTAGAGCTTTGTTGGATTCGAACCTTTAACGCAGCAAATAACTCTCAGTAGATCTCACGTTGTAAAGACATCATATTTCGGAATTAAATATATATATTATTGCTCCGGGAAAAATACAAGTGTTTCAATACTTCTGAAACAGGCCCTGCCGGTATTTACCTGGATGACACAATGATCACAACACGCTTGCTCACACGCAAACACCGACTCGTTTTTAGTAAAGTTCTGGTTCATTTCACAGTCATTTCATGAAGTTGTAGGTTCAGCATGAGATACGGGAAGAGAGAGCATCTTCTTCTGAAACCAGGAAAGTTCCCATGATGTCCAGCCTCAAAGACAGACTTGATTATGTCACAAACTGAAAACTCCAACGCACCCACTTGGGACTCAGGCACATGCTGGAATGCTCATTACGGCCGCCGCTGGCCTTGGGGCGCCTATGAAGTGTCCCAAAGGCCCATTGCAGGTAAAACACATGGCATGATTCTCCCACCGGCCCACTTGGAGCCCCTATGCCGGCTGAGAAGTGGCCCGGGCCAGCAGAACTCAAATCAGCTCTGCACCCTGAGGAGTCTCAGTTCCACTCCCAGCATGGCTGTCCGGACAGCCAAGGTCAATGTGATTAGGCAACTCTACAGATTGAGTTAGGAGACCCCGTGACTCAGCAATGCTCAGAGAGGGAGAAGACCGAAGGGGAGTTTTGTAAGGGGATCCTGACAGGGCCCGCATCTGTCCCTCTCCCTCCTAAAGCAAACATGAAATTTTAAGAGAAAACCAAACATAGTTCTCCAGACTCCTTTCCTTTTATTTAAATTCCCCCAACCGTGGAACCCGGACAGTTGCCCCCTCCAGCGTGGCCCGATTTTCAGTGGCTCTCTGGCCAATGGCGGACGGGTCCAGCATTGCCTCTTTCCAGAAACTCAGATGAGCTAGGGTAATCTCTGGCAGCTGAGGAACCTGGGGAAGTTGCTTTTTCAGCAGATCAAATCAAAAGCAGATGCAGAGAGCAAGATCATGGCTCAGAGGCCTGGCGATTCTCCATGACCTGCTTTCTCTTGGGAGGCTGGAACCCATCCAGAATCGCACACCTCCCTGCTTCCTGGCAGCTGTGTCTCTGTACGGGATTGTCCAGATTGAACTGTTGGCGTCTTGTGCGTCTAAAAACAGCATGCAGCACAAGGAAAAGAAATTGGAGTCCATTTGAGATGTTCTTTAATGAACATTTGTGTATATTTCTATGTCAGGCATCCTATTAGAAACCAAATAGAATAAAAATCTAAGCATCCAAGAAGCCGCTCCTGCAGAAATGTAAATATTCACACGGCCACGATGTGACCAGCATGTGGCTAACACATGAGAACACAAATGGGAGGCAAGGCTTTAGGACCCACCAAGGAAGGTGACCTGAGCTGGGTCTTAGGAGGTAAGCAGACCTCATCAGGTACTCACAGGAAAAAGCCATCTACATCGGGAAATGGATAAGGACACAGAGAGGGAACCAGAAAGACCATGGTTGTGGCCAGAAATCACCAGGAGGCACCAGGTGGGTGGGTGGACGAGTTAAGCCGGTGAGGCCTGACTTGAAATAAGGTAAGTCTCTCTTACCAAGGGCAAGGGCCAAGCCTGTTCTCTATTTCTAGGAATCACTAGATTCCCAGCCGGGGAGGGCAGGGACAGCTTATGTTTTAGAGAGTTTGGCTAGCCAGTGGCACAGGAGAATGGGAAAAGTGGAGGCAGAGAAGGTAGGCTAGGACACCTTTGAAAAAGGAAAACGGAGGGACATCTGGGTGCCTCGGTTGAGCATCCGACTCTTGGTTTGGGCTCAGGTCGCCATCTCAGGGGTTAAGAGATCGAGTCCCGGGCCAGGTTCCCAGTAAGTGTAGATGCGCTGCCTCTGCCCCTGCCTCGTTCTTAAGTGCACACATGCACACTCTACCTCTCTTGAATCAATTTTATTTTTTTAAGGAAGAGTGGAGATGGGGTGGTGTGCTTAAGGGGGAAGAGTATCAAGGAGGGTATTGTTTGCAGATGGAGGAGATCTGAGCATGTTGTAGGCTGAAGGTGAGCTGCCTTTGGCAGTTGGGCGGCAGATAATACAGGAGAGAACAGAGATAATCCAGAAGGGAGATTCCTGGCCGTGCCTGGCCCAGCACCCGATTCTCTGTGGAGTAGCTGTGCGCTGTGTGTCCGTGTCGGTCGTTTGGTAAAAGAATACACTGTATGCTCATGGTCAGTATAACACAACGCAGTAACATGGACAGAGCCGGAGCCATTTGAGAAATGCCTTCATCTCAAGGTCGACAGAAGGACATCGACTCACATGGCCCAGCAGCAGAGAGTAAAAGGGTGGATTCGACGCGATCATATCATAGAACAGTCAAGTCACCAGGAAACCAAAGTGCTGTGAGGGGGGTAGAGCGAGAGGGCAGGCAGGCAGGAGAGAGCTGAAAATGACAGTCGGGGGGCGGGGCAGAGGATAAACCAGGACTGAAGAGTCCCTGCTTGTGACGGGAGAATCATGACATGGGGTTTTGACCAGTTCACGAGTCCTGGGCTCCCCTAGCGACCCGGAAGGCTGGGAATCAATGCCAGCTGTAGCCATAGCGTAAGAGGCTGGAAATGCATGTGGCCTTTGGGAACGGCGTGCGGCATCTCTGGGTCTCTTGGGTCACCCCACGGTAAGCTGCCTGTCCCTCTTTTCCACTTGGCCGGCCACCACTCATAACTGCAAAGAAGAAGGCCTGGCCCTGAGATCCTTGGCTCCACCAGGATCTGTCTTCACCGTCCATCAATCTCGTCTTGCCTCCTCAATAACGAATAAACACAGCGCTATGTGCACGGGTTGAGCAGTGTTTCCCTCTCCCCAGCGACAGGTGGGGACAGCGACGCGCACAGCTGTCCTCGCTTTCCAGACTCCTCTGGAAAGCGTGTTCAGAGCCCGGCTCAGTGCCGTTCAGATTTTAAGTTACACAAGAGTCACCTGGGAACCCTGCCGGAAACGCGAGCTCGGAGTCCGCAGGTGCGGTGTGTGGAGCCGGGATTCCGGATCTCCAACGAGGCCTCAGCTGATACAGCGCCTGTGGCCCGAGAACCACGGCTCGCGTATAAGGGCCTGGGCGCCGCCCCTCGGTCTGCAGGGCCAGACCCCGGGTAAAATGTCGGAGATGTGGGGCCTGCTCTGCCGCTCGGGAGGCTCGCGGTGAAGCTGTCCTTGGCTCCGTTCAGCGCCCCCGTGGCCTTGGCGACAGTGTTTCTGACCACAGTCATTGGAGCCTGGGCTCGTGGAAGTCGGTAAGTAGGACTTCTCCTTCGTAACTGCACAGAGAAGGCAGGGCGGGCTCGTGGGTTCACCCACTTGGGCAGAGACGAGTAGTCAAGCCCGCAGAGAAATCAGATTTCCAAATGACTTTTGCTTATGACCTGATTTACGTTTTCGCCAAGAATGGGGGACACGAGCTCCTTTCCTGATCCGGCCCTGCCTCCTCGCCGAACTCTGCTTGGGGGGAAGAAACCATACAACTTGAGTAGACTTTCCTGAACTGGCCGAACAGGGCAAGAGACAAGTTTCCTAGAATGTTGACACTTCAGTTCTGCCCAAGGGGGTTCTTTTTATCACCTGCATGTGTCACTTGAGTTTGACAAATAGCAGGAGAGGAGAGACTGGCATCGGAAAGTGCTTATCACGTCGTGCAATGCTACACTTACGCCTGCACAGTGGGCTCTGCTAAGAAGCGAGTTTTATGTCCCGTCCTGTCGTGTCGGTTCCGTTCAGCGCCACAAACAGGCACAGGGTGTCCATGTAGCGGGCGTCACCGGGCTGGGAGCAGAGCACACGGGGCTAAAGAGAAATGGCTGGTGTCACAGGGGACAGTCCCTGCTGTGGGAGACAGGCAAACAGAGGGAGCGCGTCTATGCGGCGTTGTCGGAACAACGGTTAAGGAGTGTGTTGGGGGCACCTGCGAGGTGTCCTTAATCAGCCTGGAGGTCAAGGTAGTGAGCGCCGAGCTTCTCTGAATGGATAAAACCTGACCCGAATTTGGTAGCTTGAGCAGGAAGTCAGTAGGTGAAGAAGCTTTAAAAAGGTGAGTTTTGGATACTGTTCGTTGGCTCTTGCTGGGTTTTCTCTCTGGGCACTCACTACAATAGTCTGCCCCATCCCCTTGAATCTGAGTGTGGCCATACATTGAGCTCGAGCTGATGGAAGGTGAAGCGGACGGCTGAGTGTCCCTTCTGGCTCGGAACTGTAAATGCCAGGGTGTGGCTCGTCATTTCCCCCTTTACGGCTAAGGAAACCAGGGAAACTTACATTCGGATGAAACTTCCTTCGGTCAAGGTTCTTGAATGACCGCAAGGAGCAGAGGTAAATCTCTTTTGAAAGCCATGGAATTTCACTAGTTGGCATGGTAGCACAAGCGAGTCTGTCCCGGCTGACACAGAGGGGCGTTCTGGGCAGGGAATCGGACTGACGAAGGCTCCGAGACCTCGAAGATCTTCCATCTGGGAGTGGGAAGGGTTAGCAACACCCGCGTAGGTGTCAGGGTGGGGGGTATCGGGCAGTGCTTGACCTCCTTGGGGTCAAGCTTGGTTGATGGAAGTAAAAGTCTCACCAGGTGAGCCCTTGAGTTTCCTTTCTAACTGTCGACTTTGACTTTACAACACGGAATGCATGATGGTTCCCTCTGAGAACACTTTTGGCCAAAATCCCGTGTGTGGTTGGATTTCTTGCTCTGGAGAGGCACGGCTTTTTGGTGTAACCTGTGTGAGAGCACTAACCACTGTATGGAACGTTTCTTTTTCTCCAGTAGACCATTTCTGGGTGGCAGTAAAGACTTTAACTGTAATCCCAAGATCCTGTGCAGTGCCCAGTAGTGTTAGAAGTGTTGGGACCAACGAAAACACCCAGCCTCTTCATGGGAACCTCCGCTGATCCTGCCCGCCCCCTGTCTCCCAGTTCATCCAAGCCATGCCTATGGCTAGTTCCCCTTCAGCCTCCCCGCTTGAGGACAGCCAACCCCAGAGCCTTTGGCTCCTGTTGCGTCTCCCAGGCACTGAAGCCCATGTTGCAGGCTACTGAAAAGGTGGTTCTGGGGGGCAGACACTCTGACTGAGCTGTGGAGTGGGCCACCCGCGGTTGGGAAGTCTTTGTATTGCGCAGCCAGTAGGAAGTGCATGGTTCATGTCTTCTGCTGTTAATGACCTTGCAAAGACTTTGTATGAAACAGTCTTGTTTTAAGAAGTTCTACCTGGAAATTTTCTTTTTTTAAAAGAATTATTTATTTATTTGACAGAAATCACAAGGAGGCAGAGAGGCAGGCAGAGAGAGGGGGTAGAAGCAGGCTCCCTGCTGAGCAGAGAGCCTGATGTGGGGCTCGATCCCAGGACCCTGAGATCATGACCTGAGCCGAAGGCAGAGGCCTTAACCCACTGAGCCACCCAGGCGCCCTCTACCTGGAAATTCTTGACATTGCCCTGGGATTTCTAAAATGAGTGTCTAAGTGAAGAATCAGCCCAGAAACAAAACTGAAGTCTGTGACAAGGATTCAGTCAATAGAACCTTGTCCGAAGAACTAAGGGACTTGGGAGAGGACGGGAGGTTGCTGAAGGGTGGCTGGGGAAGCACCCGCCGTTGGAGGGGGAGGGCAGAGGGGGTATGGCTGAGCGTTCCCCGAACCCGGAGCACGGCATGCAGAGCAATTGCATAAATGCTGGGGCTTCAAAATCCCAAAGTACCTCTTGCTGAGGACCTCTTTCCAAGGCCGGAAAAGTGGATTGTGTCCTCTCAGTTGCCAATCGGTCTTTCTGAGGGCATGAGCTCTAGAGTCCTGGCTCGCGTTTCAGTCGGCTGCACAAAGCAGGCCACGGCAAGGAACCCGCCCTATCTGATGCTCTGTGCCATGGTCATGAGCGTATCTGGCCTTGGCCTTTGTTCTCACTGATGGCCCCATGAAGGCCAAGGGGAACTAGGCACCGAGGTCAAGGGGACAAAAAGACAAGTGCTGTGCAGCAGGCAGGTCTGGGATGTGGCTGCTGGTCTGTTGACCCCTCCACGGAGCTATCTGTAAAGCAGGAGCATGGTGACCCTCGTCGCAGTGGTGTGGGAGTGACTGACGGAGGCTGTCACCGCTCCTCACTCCTGACGCTCTTTCCCTGCAGGTTCCCAATGAGACTAGAGTTACAGACCATTATTGGAAGGAGAGTTATAATTTGAAATGTTAATTAGACTCTGCCTCTAAAGTGTTGCACGGTAAACACTCGCAGAAGAGCTCCCTTTTGAACAGAGGAGAAAGATGAAAATTCCATTTTCCTGCCTGGGGTAGGGAGGTGCCACCGGCAGGGAGACTGGCGAGGGGGCTGGGGGCCAAGTTCCGGGGATCGGGCAGGGGATGGGGTTCACGTCCGAGGGTGTGGAGCAGAGTGCACTGGGGGTCGTAGAGCCCTGATGTCCCCAGCCAGCAGCCCGTCGGGTCCACGTGGTACATGGGCGGGGTCATCCCAGGTCCCTGTCTCCGACCCCATGCATCACACAGCGCCGAGGACTGTCCTTCCCCCTTTACTTGACATGGCAGACAAGAACCCAGTGGTAGCGTTTGAAGCCACAAGTGCTCAGGGAGGCTCAGTGGCCTGGATGCTCCCGGAAGATGGGTGTTCAGGGTTGCCATGGTGATATGGGCCTCTGGGACTAGGGCAGCAAAGGAGCTGAGGCTACCGGGCCACAGAGCAATGCAGGGGGAGGGGGACCAGGATGACGAGGCCAGCTTGCTGTGCTGGCCCTGACTGGGGTCCGCGCTGCCTCCATCGTGAGTGACGACTGGGGATGTGGCCGCCAGGAGCCGGAGGACCAGCCAGGGACGCTGCTGGCTTATCCGGCGCAGGGCCTGGGCCTTTCACTGCAGGGTCAGCTTCGAGAAGCTGACGGCTGCGAGGCTGTGGTGGGCCACTTTGAGGGCAAAGGGGAGGTGGAGGAATATTTCTGGGACATCGGAGTTCCTGGGACCAGCGTGAAGCTGGTTTGCTGTTTCAAGAACCCCTTCTCCCTCTGTCCCAGAAAACCCCAGAAGGAAAGACCTTGCTGATGGGTTACGGGCCCATGGATGGCATATCTGTGACCCCCCTGAGTCCCAGGGTGCTCAGGCTACTGAAAATGCCAGAAGAATACATTGGCCAGAACACTGGGCTCAGTACCTACAAGTACCCCATGCAAGACGGTGCCACCCTGCTCTCCAGGAACATCAGGAGGGCCATGAGCGAGGCCAAGACCAGCCCAGAAGACTGGAAGTATGGGTTCCCTAGAGTCTAGGGCATGGCCAGCATGTTCCCTTTCATGCCCTGCAACCTGCAGGTGACCTTGGGCTGCCCCTGAGGCTCAACCCCAATGCCAGGGCGCTGGGCCCATGGCTGGGGCAGCACCAAGGGGACCTTGCTGGGCTCTGACTTGGCCAACTCTCAGCCCCATCTGGGTGGAGGCAAAGTGCAGTTACCTGTTTTTGGGGGGAGAGATCCTTAAATATCATTGTTCTTATGCACACAAAAGAATGATTAAAAATCAACATGCATTATTTATCTCTAACTGGTGTTTGAGAGACGTGGACATCTCCCTCTCCAAGTAGGTTTACCTTTCGTGCCTCTTTTATGTTAATAATTGATAAAACTCTCTGCTCATAGACAAACCTTCAGTACGACTACAGTAAAGGACCCTTCATTTTCCTGCTCTAAAGAATTGGTTTTACTTGGTGTAACTCCCCGGTTTTCCAGCAAAGCCGTAACTTTTGTTCACTTCATACCATGGGCAGAGACCCACAGCACACTCTGCACTTACCAGGTACTCAGTAAATATTAAATTAGTGACCAGTCTTCTACTCCCGAGTATGATCTGCCCTTCGATTGAATCAAAGAGTGCTCAACTCGAATGTTAACACTGAGGCGGGGTTGGGAGGGAAGGAGAGGCTGAAAGCATAGGTTGAGTAATTTTGCCCATCTTCCAAATTGTAGCAAGTCAGAAATGCAAAGTTTCTAAGCAGAGCTGTGAATGTCCTTCGGGATTTGATCGCTGAGATTCCTCTGCTGCGTTTATAATTCCTTTTCTCTCCAAGCAGCTCAGGACCTGATGTGGCTATTGACAATCGGCCATTGGTAGAGAAGTTCCCCGGGAGAAGGCTGAACGGCCTCTGCGAGTAATTGGACCCCATGTCCCCCTTCCAGATTTGCTTGTCTTCATGGTGGCACACGGTCAAGACAGAGGATTCTGGAACTTGGTTGAGACCTGGGCAGCCCTTGCCAGCCCTGGGGGCCTGTCCTGGGGTGGGCCCTGGGTGTCTTAGATGCCCAGGAGAGGGCATGAATGTTCATCTAGTACCAGCTCTGCCCCAGTACCTCCAGCTACTTATTTCCTGTCCTCGTCTCTTGAGCAACCCCATGAGGGAATAATAAGTGTTATCTATTGAGGGTTTACCCTGGGCCCAGCCCAAGAAAGGTCATTATCCCAGCACATTGTTGAAACAACCCAGGAGGTATTATTATATGCATTTCAGAGGTCAAGTGTTTAGGGTTAAATATATTGCCCAAAGTCACAGCTTCTGAGAGGTAGGACCAGAATTTAAAAGCACTTACTCTAATTTCAGAGTTTTTTTATTTATTTTTTTGCTCAGAATAGAAAAGCCTTTTTCTGACTTTATAAGTAATGTATGCTGATGACAAAAAAAAAAAAAAAAAACCAAAAAACCCAACACGGAAATACTCTGAAATACTTAATTTTTGAACAGGTAATCTATTCACCTAAAAAAGCAAGAACTGTTACACGGCATCGCTGTTACTACCCTGTGACTCCTCTGGAAGGGTTTTCAGGCCTGCACCGATCTATTTCTCTTCGCACTCAAGGAAGCCTGTGCACGTGATCTCAGGCCTGGCTCCCCCTTCCCAACTTAACCCTAATTAGTGCTTCTTGACAAATCATAGCGTGAGACTCCCCCCCCCCCCTTTTTTTTTTTAAAGAGTTGCACTGTTTCCACTTTATTTCTAAAAATGAATTCGATAACTAACCAGATCTCCATTAGAGGATTTTTCAGTTTTTTGCTCTTGCACACAGTGTCGAAATAAGCCGTGGGACACGGGAGGGTCTGTTTATCTCCGGGTTCTGGTGTGTCTCTGGGGTGGATTGCTCAATCAAAGGTCAAGGTGGATTCTGCCCACTTGCCCTCCGTGGGTGGGGCCGGTTTGTCCTTGCCCCAGCAGAAGGCATGGTGTCTGTTTCCCCAAAACCTCGCCAATGGTTCTTATCAAGTTTTCAGATTTTGTGTCACTCTGCTAGACGAAAATTGCCGCGTCTGGCTAGTTTGACTTGCTCATCCTGAGACGAAGCTGAGCGTGTCTTCCTGTCGAGAAGGTCCTTACATGTCCTTCCTAGTGATGAACTAGGCCTCCCTTGGGTCCATTTTTTTCTATCGCGTACTCTTTCCTACATAACAGTTGGCCCCGTGATGGGACTTGCAAGTCCTTTTCCTGGCTTCTCTCTTGTCCTTTGACCTGAGCTATGATGTTTTTCTTGTTAAGAAATTGCTTTTTCAGGAGTCCGGTTCACCAGTCTCCGGGAATTTTTGAGTTCTCATTAGATCCTGGTGTTTCAGTTCTCCCCTGTTTCTGTCTAATTGTGACTTCAGGGTTTGCATTATGTCTTCTCTCGATTTGGAAAAAAATCCCAGAGTGGAGGCTGAAGTGAGCCTCTGGTAGATGTCTGGGGAGTAACCAATCCCGTGTCCTTTCGTTGAATCATTTCATGGCTGCGGTGCTTCCTCTATCACCCTTTCAAGTCTGCACATGTGGGTCTGTATAGGTCTTTTGTTTTTGTTTTTTACTTTTATTCTATTCTACCCACCTGTCTATTCACATATTACCGTACTGTTTTAATAACTGAAACTTTTAAATATGTTTGAACATCAAACTTCTTTTTCAGAGTCTTCCTGGTTATTCCGTCTGCTGTTTCCATAGGAAGTTTCGAATCCCATTATGTAACTGTTGATCTTTTTTAAAACTACGCTTGTAGGTATTGGGGTATATATACTGAACTTGCAAATGAGGGTTTGGAAAAGTCACCTCTCAGTCATGGTGTGTTTTCATATTTAAAGTGTTTTTTAGTCTTGAGAAGTATAGTGAAGTTTCTATTCTGTGGCTCCTACATGGTATTATTTTAATGCCTAATTTGGTTGGTATATTCATGTAGCTTTATCTATGTGGTTGTTGCATATATTATATATTATGTACTGCATACATAATATATATGTTGCATACATATTATATATTATATAATTTATACTATAGTATATTTATATTATACATATAGATATAAAGATATATTTATCTGTGTCTATATATTTTATATAATATATACATATTATATATTATATAATGTATACTATAGTATAATCTATACTATATAGTATAGATTATATAAAAAGATTATAGTATAATCTATACCATATAGTATAGTATAATCTGTATTTTAATATAGATTAGTAAATATTATATATTAATATTATATATTATATAATTAGTATATATTAGTATTAATATAGTATAATCTGTACTATAGTATAGATTATAAAATAGATTATAAATTATATGAAAGATTATATATAGGATAATCTATGCTATAGTATAGATTATATATGTATATAATATATATACACACACAGATATAGTATATGTGAAAACTAATGTATCTATTTTATATCCCTAAAGTGTTTATGAATCTCTTCCTGGTTATGGTAGCTTTTCAGTTGTTTTTGGTTTGCCAAATATATAGTCCTCCCAACTGCAAATATTTTTTCATGCTACTTTCCAATTTGTAGAATTAGGATAATAACTTTCTGTTACCTAGTTTTATTGGCCATTACTTTCTCGCACAACATCAAATGCTATTTCCAACTCTGATGGTGATGTTTCTAGTGCTTCCCACTAAGCAGAATGCTAGCTTTGGAATTCTGGTAGGAGGATTTTTTTATCTTGTTAGAGTTATTTATCTAACACTATTGTGATTGCAATTTTTAAAAATTAAGAATGGATATCAAATTTTGTCTGGTTTCACTTAATACTTTGATTTCCTTCTATAATCTCGAGCATGGGGGTTCTGTCACTGACTTTTAAAAAATGGGATTTTTGTCATATACACTTAAATGTAGTTTGTCTTTCTCACTATACGATACTTTGTAGAATTCTTCCCAAGTTACCCTGCTGTGGATCAAGCTCCCAGTTTTAATTGGTGCATAATATTCTGTGGTTTGGATATTTCCCACTTATTCAGCCAGTCCTCTATGGCAGGCGTCCACTTTCACTTCACTGTAAACAGACAGACAGTAATCATCCTTGTAAGTATAGTTTCAAGTGAGGGGCCCTTTAATTTCTAAGGACGATATTCCCAGGGATGGGAGTGCGGAGCTGAAGGTTACGTATAATTTTATTTTAATAGCCACTCTGCTATCTGCTCAAGATCTCAGAGCTAGAGCTGGTATTCAGTGAGGGCTCTCTGACTCCAAATCTCATTAAGCCAGACTGCCGCACACACCAGAACAATCTAAAGCAGATCCTGTAAAATTACAGTGCCTGTCACGAGATTCCCGCTCTTTCGTCTAGTGGATGATATGCCAGCATCAGAAGCCTCAAGGAAGAGAATCCTGACCCCGCAAGCATTTGTCCTTGTGCGGCTTGGGACATTAGATGGGCCTTAGGATTCTATGACCTTAGACAGGGTGATCTCTGTTTTGTCCCTCTGAGGTGTCCCTTTTTTCATCTCAGAAATGGGAATAGTGGTCCCTGATGCAGTTATAAGGTTAGAGCCCATGGCCTCCAGAGCCCATAGCAAGGTTCTGGGATTTTCCTGAAGGGTCATTGAAGCTGAGGCCCAAGCCCAGTCTTTTCTCTGTATGCTTTGAAGTTGTCTAGGCTGGCAGGACAGGGGTAGCAGACAGTGTCGCTGCTGCTCACCCCTTGGACTCTTGGGCCAGGGGCAGCCTTTGGAGTTGTGACCAGTGTGAGAATTTACAGACTCACAGGACCATATGGCACTACCCTCAAGTTCTGGGGTCAGAATTCCAAAATCCATCTCAGCCAGCTAAAGTAAGGGATGGGCAGGACTGCTTCCTTCTGGAGACTCTGGAGGAGGAACTGTGCATTTATCTTTCCCAGCTTCTAGAAGCTGCCTGCATTCTCCAGCTTGTGACTTTCTGCCTCCCTGTTCAGGTGCATTGCTCCAACCTTCGGTAGCATGGACACATCACCTTCCATGCCTCTATGGCCTCTGTATAAGGCTTTATGTCTATCCATCTAAGGATATTTATGGTCCATTGGGCCTGCCCCAATAATCCAGGATAATCTGACCATTTCAGGGTTCATCCCTTTATTTTTTTATTTTTTTTTAAAGATTTTTATTTATTTATTTGACAGAGAGAAATCACAAGTAGTCGGAGAGGCAGGCAGAGAGAGAGAGAGAAGCAGGCTCCCTGCCGAGCAGAGAGCCCGATGCGGGACTCGATCCCAGGACCCTGAGATCATGACCTGAGCCGAAGGCAGCGGCTTAACCCACTGAGCCACCCAGGCGCCCAGGGTTCATCCCTTTAATCACATATATAAAGTCTCATTGCCATACAAAGTACCTGAGTCACAGGCATGGGAGATTGGGACTTGGACATCTCTAGAGGGGTGCATTGCTCTGCCTGGGACAGATGCCACTTACGGAACCCGTAGCACCAGCGCATCCACTTCCTGATCTGTGCAGATTCATCCTGATGCTGGAGGGGACCTGGTTTGTTCATCTACCATTTCTGCTTCCCTAAGCATGTCATTCTGGATAAGCCCCCTTCTCATAGAGCAAAGACAGGATCCCTTTTGTTGTACATGAGATGGGCAAAGCCTACCTTAGACTTGGTCGTTTTGCTCATCATGTTCTCTGGGTGTGTCTCCAAAGAGCCAGCTCTGTAAGGAAGAGTTGGAGGAAACGGTCTGGGGAATGAACCATCTGCCTTAGATCAGGTGTGTCTTCCAGGCTGGGTCTGATTATCTTCCGATGTTGCGATTCCTGGTCTATCTCACCCAGTAGGTTGGTGTGTTCACTCTCTTCTCTTTTTCCTCACCTTGACATTATATTAGTCTGATAGAGTTGCTGTAATAAGACAGCACAGACTGAGGGGTATAAACAACAACAGGTTGTTTTCTTACAGTGCTGGGCGCTCAAAGTCTAAGATCAAGGTGTTGACAGGTTTGGTGTCTCCTGAGATCTCTCTTCTTGGCTCATGGATGGCTGCTTTCTCAGTGTGTCACATCGTGAGACATGAACACTTAGCTCTGTATTTGTGCACCCCTGGTATCTCTCTTTCTATGTGCTTGTCTCCTCTTAGAGGGGTGCTAGTCCGTACTGAAGTAGATCCCAACCTAAAGACCTCATTTTAACTTAATGACTTCTTGAAAAAGGCCTTCTCTCCAAATGCAGTGACACTCGGAATGATTGGGAGTTAAAACTTCAACATCTGGATTTTAGGGGGACACAGTTCAGTCCATAATTAGACAAAGCCAGAGAACATGTTCATTGGGCTAAGCCATTGAGGGTATAGATTAATGCAGTTGGGCATGTCTTAGAATACATTTTGGTTCCTACAAAGATAAACATCATTTTCTTCAAGTAGAAAAGCCACAAGACACGTTGATAGCAGAAGAGTTGAAAGATGCGTAATGGAATAATGGTGGGCGTTCCCAATACTACACCTCCCGTAGGGTAGCTTCATCAGGAGGCCATTTTAGGGTAACTGCATGTGGACAACATTAAGGAAAACTCTGGAAGTTGTTGGATTCTGAAGTAAATGTGTAACCATGAAACTGTTAAAACCCACACACACACACACAAAACACTCAGTGCTCTGCCCTAGATTTCATGCTGTGTCAGATCACATCTTGGGAAGCACTGAATGCTTGATACTATAAGAGGCAAAAGTCTGGAAAGAAGATGGTCCTTCCCCTCAGCTTCTGACGCCAGAAATGACCACACTTCAATCCTGGACAACAGAAGTATTTTCATTTCCAACTCCTTGAAACTGATTAAGGAGCAAGGAGAAAGTGAGAGAAATGAAACAAAGTTCTTAAAATCATAAAGGAAAAGAACTTGGGCTTCAAGAGAGTTTCTAGAAAAACCGAACCAAGGCATAGAGGGATGTGTCTCACGTAATTTCCATAGTGCAGTTAAAACAACCTAGATGTGAAGAACAACAACCTAGGAGCGTGAAGAGCTAAATTTATATAACCTAGATGTGGGCACCTGGGTGGCTCCATCAGATAAGTGTCCAATGCTTGGTTTCGGCTCAGGTCAAGATCTCGGCATGAGATTGAGCCTTGCATCAGGCTCTGCGCTCAGTGTGGAGTCTGCCTGTCCTGCTCCCCTCCACAAAATGTTTCATCCCCCAACCATGCACAAACATGCTTGCTTGTGGGCACCTGGGTGGCTCTCTCTCTCTCTCTCAAAATCTAAAATAATAATAATAATAACCAAGGTGTGCCAGCCAAGTGTAGGCACCTGGAGGATAGGAAGCCCACAGGTGGGATGAGGAGGGTATATGTCCCCTGAAGAACTTTGCAAGTAGACAAAGAGTTACCTAGGGAGGGGCAGGTGTTAGTGTTAGCACCCTGGCCCTTGCTTTACCCCTAGGGAAGAAGGCTCCTGTTTCTTTCCTGGCCTTGGAGCTTGTTTGGGTTGGTGGAGGTGGACATGGGTGCAGGGAGAGAGCCTCAGGGAGAGATCAAAGTATGTAGAGAGAGTAAGGAGCGCAAGAGGAAGCTACATCTCCGCCCTAGCCCTCTGGCACATGGCGAAATCATCTTACAGGCTGATCTTAATTAGAACTCTGTATCTTGAGGAAGCACCTGAATACGATTTCCAAAAACCATCACCTTTTCCGAATGACCTTCTTTTCATGGGCTCTCCCCAAACAAGTTTCCATGCATTTATGATGAGACTAAAGAAACTTCTTATTTTCCTTCCTTCTCCCGGTGAATTTCAGCTTTTCCACGATGTCTTTGGTCTTGTTTCCCGTGGCCCTTCTCCCTGCAGAAGGGTGTATACCTGTGCAGATGTGTAAGAAATGAAGAAAAATTAATCAACTGGCAAGAGGATTGGAGGGCAAGCTGTGAAGGAGCGTGAAGAGCTAAATTTATATAACCTAGAAAAAGACGACTCTGGAGAAACGTGATGAAGTTAGACTTCACAGAAGCAATATAAATGAAGGGAGGGAATTGTTCCTAGTCTCAGAAGATGGCGGGACAGAAGGGCTGGCCCCAAGCCAAGGCCATGCAAGGAGTCCTGATGGATGATGGGGGCTGGAGACCAGAAGGTGCTCCTGATGTGGGAACCAGGACCCCACACTTCCATTGCATGTCCAAAGGACATGGCATCTGGCAATGTCAGATGGTCATCTGGGTGGCTCCCAATGGATGTTTCCCTCCTAGAGCCCCCACAACCACCCCCCCAGTTGGGAAAGGCTCCTGCTCTGCTAGGCCCAGTGGGGTCAGGGAGACCGGATTTTTTTTTTTTTCTTCTTTGTCTCCAATGTGGACAAACTTCCTCTGGAAGTAAGTTTAAGGAACCAAACTTCCCTCCCTAAATACAGAGATAATTGCAAGCGTAACACTCTAGTGACTTGCGTTCCTTTTTATATTCTATCTTGCTCCGTTTAATTTTTGATCAATGACAGCTATTTTAATGCCTGTGAAGTTCTTCGTCTAGCCAAAAAAGGAGGACAACTCTTTTTATTCTGAGCTTGATAGCGTGGATGTCTGCTGACGGATCAAAGGGGTTCAAGGCTGCCGGCGCCTGCACCCGTGGAGGGGTAAATGGAAGGAAGGGGGTCGAGGTTCCACTTATTACTCGGCCATCACATTCGTTATCAATGGTGGCTGGGATACTACGATTTACACGAAGAAATACACGTTGGGTCTTCATCTCAGTTTCTGGCGTAAAGCTCTAAAAAACCTTTGGAATTTCCTGAGTAATAAGAAAAATGGGTTTCTGTGAGGTGGAAGGGGCCGACTTTGGGTGTCCACCTGGGGAGGGAGATGGGTGTCTGGAAGTCCCAACCATGTGATAAAAGGGCTGGAGCTTGTAATCCGAACTCCAGCCCAGGGAGGTGTGAGCGGCTAGAGGTTGAGTCAATAGCCAATGGCCAGTGAATTAACCAGTCGTGCCTATGTAATCGAGCCTCTGCGAAAAACCCAGAAGAACCGAGTTTTGGACGTCTTCCATGTTGGGTGAGGTTGCGTGGGACGAGGTGCTGAGAGAGTAGCAGAGGGCAGGGAAGCTGTGAACTCTTCCTCCTACACCTTGCTCTCTGCGTCTCTTCTACCTGGCAGTTCTTGATTGATCTTTTTCCAATAAACTTTTGATTCAGTAACTGAAACCATTTCTGAGTTCAGTGAGCCATTCTAGCAAACTAGGAAGGGGTCATGGGAACCTCTGGCATAGAGCCCGTCCAGTTGGAGATACAGGTAACGTCATGGACGTGGGATTGGTTGGAGTGGGGGGTCATGGGAACCTCCAATCGAAAGTAGGTTAGCTAGAAGCACAGATAAAACCTTGGCTTATGAAGTAGGTGTAGGGGCTGGGGCACTGTGGCCGGACTAAGCACTTTCCTGTGGAATCTGATGGTGTCTCTGGGTCAAGAGTGTCAGAATTGAGTACTGGATAGTTGGTGCTGTGTGGGGAAGCCGCCCTCAGAGAATTGCTTGCTGGTGTGGGGAATACTCACTAGATTTGGTACCAGAACCTTTTTCATGGCATAACTGAGTACTACAAACTTAGTGACTCAAAACAACTCCGATTACTTTATAGTTTCTGTGGGTCAGGAATCCGAGTGTGGCTTAGCGTGGGTCTTCCGCTGCTGGGTTTCTCCACAGCTGCAATCAAGGGGTTAGCCCAGGATCTTATAGGAGGTTATGACCTAGGTTTGGGTTGGACCACAACAAGGCTTGACTGAGGGCCTCAGGATCCATTTCCAAGTTCATTCAGTGGTTGTTGGCAGGACTCCGTTTCTCATAAGTTGTTGGGCTGAGGACTTGAGTTTCTTGCTGGCTGGTGGTCAGATATCACCCTCCAATGCTTGCTACATTCAACTCTTTACCTTGGCAGCTTGGTTAAAAGTGAATAAGCCAAGAAGTCAAGAGGATGACAGGCCAGCAAGAGCGAGAGTGTGAGGTCGACTAAAGTCAGTCTCGTATAACCTAGTCTGGGAAGTGAGAGCCCGTCATTTTTCCAGCTTTCTGTGTCCTAGAAGGAAGTCCCTAGGTCGAGCTGCCACACGAAGAACATAGATTATACAAGGAGTGGACAGCAGGACGGTAGGAACCATTGGGCACCATTTTAGAAGGCTTTCTAGAGCAGCACTAACCAGATAAGTGACCTTGGGCTTTAGTACCTTACTCTGTTTAATATCCTAATAAAAGGAAGGATTTCAAGGTGGCCTAACCCAATTAGGGTGGCAAATTGAACTGCCTGCCGGAGCCTGGTGGGTCAGGGTCATCTGTAAAATGGGTGCCACGTGAGATGGTGAATACCGGTGAGAGGGGACTCCTGTCCAGCTCTACTTGTTCTGCTCGGTCTGTGTGGGGAAGCCTCAGGGGGGACCTTAAAGGGCCTTTCTTTGTCCAGGGGGCAATCCACATCTCCCATTTGGGCTTTTGATTCAAAATGTTGGACGCTGAGATTATGGCTTTCTCTTGCATTTAAATAACGCTGCGATTGCCTGAGGATCATAGGTTATCACTCAGAGAGAAAGAGAGCCGAGTGAGGACCCTACCGCATACTCTAGAAGTCTCACTAAGACCATTCCAGCACCCAACGAATGTTGTGGTCCATTTGGTCTCTGGAGTGGTTGGTTTTTGCCAAGCTCTGCTGGGTTCCCGAGACGCTGATGGGAAGTCCTGTTGTTCATGGCGTTTATATATTGCTCCTTCAGGCTTACACCTGGCTAGCCGTGTGACCATTATGGAGTTGGCTTATAATAAGACACCAAAACAGCCTTGTACTTTTGATACAGTCTTTTCAGAATTTCTCATTTGATAGCAACCTAGAGATCCGGTTTTAGAAAGGGAATGTGTTCTGTTCTTTTCATCAAGCCTTCACGGGCCCACGTCCAAAGTCCTCCTAGGAACCCCCCAGCTATTACTGAATCACCAAATCCAGGATAAAGAGAGCTTACCTGGAATACATAATTAATTTCACATCTAAGAGACTTACATTCTTTTCCTCCTGTACTACTCAAAACATGTGAAAAACGCACCTTTCTCCTACCCGAAGCTGTTCTAAAACCAGGTGTTATTTACAAAGCTGCTTCTTTGTCATTACATAGCCTATTCCCCCAAAAGAGCATTTGCATATTGAAAATTACACAGGAAATTGCCTGATCTCTCTACTGCGTGTCCGTCAAGGAATCCAAAGTACTGCTTTGCTATGATCCGCGCAGAGGAAAAAAGTGATGTGTATTTATTCATCCGAGAGTCATGTAATCAGTAATTCTTTCTATAAACCCAAAAGGCAGTTCAAACAGCATCTACTCAGATTGGAGACCAATTAAATAATTATCAAAAGCATCAGGAAGACAGCAAGGGCGAGCCTCGGAAGAGCACACGGAATCTGGCAGGGAAACATAATTGCCGTTTTGAATTTTTCCCTTCCTCGCCCTCTATTAAATCATGCTTTCCGTTGACCTCTGCATATCAGATGGACTAGGGCAGCTCATTTTTTTTTTTTAAGGTACCAACCTCCCTGAGCACAAAGGAGCTTCCCGGGATTTTGCAGGCTTAGGAGATAGATGGATTGATTGGATTTTTTCCCCCAGCCTAAGCCGCCAGGCGATTCAAACTGTAAAATTGAGCATTGGGGGCGGGACCGGGTGCCTTCTGCATTCTGGCTGCCTGGGCCTGAGGAGTTCCCGCCTTTGAACTCTGGCCAGCGTTACCTGCCTAGCCAGGCTGATGGCACAGTAATCTCCAGGACCTTTAGGTAGAATGGTAAATATCCTGTTTTCCATGGATTTGTTTCTTCTCCATCATTTTTCTTGGTTCTGTTTCCACCCTGCTCAGAGAAGCAAGGTCAGGAAAAATCTGAACCAGCACCTTCTGAAAACGCACTGGCAGCCGCTGCCTCCAGCCCACGCACCTCGCTGGGGAGCCCGATGGGGCTGCCCCCGAGGGCTGGCCATTATCTCAAAACTCCGCCTCAACGAGGCAGGAGCAAGGCAGTGTGCCGTCATCCCCGGCGTACAAGGCCCCGGCATTCACCCTTGCTGCAGAAACAATAGGTCAGCAAATGGCCCTATTCAGAGTGGGTTTGGAACTCATCCTCTGTGTCCGAAAACGGGAGCTCTCCGGGGTGGCCCCACACAAAGGCTGCAAATGACAAAGGCGCCAAAGCAGATACTGAATAATGGAGTGGGAACAAATAGCATTCCCGGGCTTCGTCTTCTTGTGTGTGTCTCCCCCAAATAGTGCCTCATTCTTTCCACATCATTTTCACTTTCAGCCATTCCTCTTTTTATGTCCGAGGGACGCGTGAGAGGGGCATCTGGGCTGGTTTCCGCTTGGTGTTTTCTGCCCTTGGAACTGCAGCGGGCCTCTTCTGTCGCTTTGCCGAATGGCGACCTATGTCCCTTCGGCCCTGTGTGGCAGAGACGGCTGTATTTTAATGCTGAGTGCAGGTGGCTGGCGGGAAGTTTACAGGACAGTTCAGAATCCAAATGCAGATGATGTGGGCTTGTCAGAGGTGGCCTGGCCCTTGAGCTTGAACACCAAGTCCTTGGTGTATAATTTGCATTAAAATGAGGTCAGCAATGGAGGAGAAAGTCTGTGTATATAAAGACACACCTCTCACCCCTCACCTCTGTACACATGAGAGGGAAGTAAAGCCACCAGCTGGGAGGTCCTGCCTTGTCTGGAAGCCAGGAGGAGTGACACCGGCCTTTCGAATAACCTGCATGCATAGAATAACCCGAGACCTTGTCAACATGCGGACAAATTACTCCCCAACGGGTCATGTAATACTGAATGAAGCCTGCTCTTCGGAGAGACTCACCGTATTATCTTGCCTGATCCTCTTAATTACCATGAGATGGGTTCTTTAATTATCCATTTCTTACTTGAAATGAAGCAGGCACAAATAGCTTGAACTGTTCAAGGACGTAGAGATAAGCCTGGGGGAGCAGGCCTGGGACCCCAGGAAAAGTTGCTCCAAACCTAACAACCAGAGGGCTTCATCAGCTGGATCTAGAAAGCGTTGTGTATTAACAGAAAATTGAGGGACACCTGGGTGGCTCAGTGGGTTAAAGCCTCTGCCTTCAGCTCAGGTCATGATCTCAGGTCCTGGGATTGAGCTCTGCACCGGGCTCTCTGCTTGGCGGGGAACCTGCTTCCCCCTCTTTCTCTGCCTGCTTCTCTACCTACTTGTGATCTCGGTCTGTCAAATAAAGAAAAGAAAATAAAATTGAAAACAAGAGGTAGAACATACAGATTTCTTTTCTTTCTTTCTTTAAAATTTTTAAAAATCCCTCTCTGGTGATAAAAGGCTGGAAGTAGCCATTCAAGGGTTGGTATAACCATGCCCCATCATCAGGGACAGGATTCCTTTGGAACTTGTGTCCTTGTTTTGTGCCTATCTTTAGTCCATGAAGTTCGCTTCATGGTGCAGAAATATTTTTCGGACCTCTACCATTGTATCTAATTCCAGGAAGCAAACGTGTCGTTGGCGGGAACTTAGTCATAGATGCGCACTGAAGTGTACTAGGGAGTATACAAGCTTGAAGCAGGGTATCTTGTCTCTTTGAATAAAACTTAAATTTCATCTTCAAAGAAAGGAAGACGGACTCCTGGAATGTAACCAGCAGAATATGCCAGAGGTCCCAGTCAGCCTTAACTTAAGATTTTGATACAGCAGCCTTGACGTTGTGCCTTCGTCCTGACTGACCACAGTCCATTTGCATCTTCGATTATCTTAGGCACCACGGAGCCTCCTGGGAATACTTCCTACCATGTCTACAGCTGAGCTTCAGACCCAAACCACCTGGCATCCCACTGGTCAGGGCAGGGTTAGGTGTGGAGGACTTCAGAAGCATCTCAGAAAATGGTTAACCTCCTGTGAAACTTCACTAAGAGGATGGAATCTTCCAGTCTGACTGTGAGGTGAGTTCGACTGACTGATGTTTGGCAGCTGCAGGTGAGATCCTCTCTGACCATTCCCTCTGTGGGCTTGTCCACCCTGGAGATGAAGAGGTGTTTGTATACAAAATCAAGTCACTGTTATTAACCTGCATATCATGTCTAGACACAAGCAACTGTTCTGGGAGCTCCCGTGGACTGTACCATGGAGGGAGGAAGGTATTTCTCCTTACTGTTATTTTTAAGTCATTGTTGACTGAATTGTTGATGACCTAATGGCGGCCAGGACGGGTGAGGAGCCAGGGGTGGCAGCCAGACAAGGCAGCATGATGGAGCTTGGAAGGATGGAAAGGAGGGTGATGTTAAGTGATGGATGGTGAATAAGCCTGGATGCTCTTCCAAGTCCGGGGCGGTCGGGTTCTCTTCATGGAAATGGAAATACGGGTCCGAGTATTGGAATAAGGAACCTTCAGATTTAACTGTTCATTCCTCTGTTCATAAGCCGGCGGGATATTTGGGTTATGCTAAGTTCTTAACAGGTTTCAGCTGAGATTTAGGTTTTGTCCAAACACCAGATTCTGAGCCCGGACATCCAACTCGAGTGAAATTAACCTCCCCTCTTCTTCCCTTCTAATTTCCCTGCTCAACTTCATCCAAAGGTTGCCCATAGAGGGAAAAAATAAAGGACTGAAAGAGGAAAGGATGGGGGCAGTGAAAGGGAAAGAAATAAGACAAACTCTTAAAAATCATCATCTTCTGTAGAATCTGGTGAGGACAACAGCAGGAAAAGTCATGGTGCTTATTTTCAAAATGGGTGACTCTGTGGCTTGTATGCTGTTGGGCTGGTAGTGTTGGCACACATTCATTCCTACGTGTCAGTTAGCAATGTTGCAACATGTATTAGGACGTCTAGCCAATCGCATTTCACCTTGAGATGCTGCCATGTCAAGGGTTTGATGGCAGCGAGCACTGTGGATAAAGAGCACTGACTTAGCAGAATGAGGTCCTGACTCTCGGCTCTTGCTCCCATCCGCTAATTCTCTGCGGAAGCAGCACCTCTTCCTATCCTGTTTAGCTCATCAGGACATGGTGAGGATCAGGTAGGAAGATCAGGTGAAAGTGTTGCATAAACTTAGAAGTTTCATGAAAATGTAAGTCACATGTAGCAGAGGCTTGAAGCCCCAGGATAAATGCAGGGAAGCCAGATTCCTTCAATAAAGTGGGACTTCACCAGGTAATCATTTTCGCTGCAGACTGTTGACGAGGGCTATCAGCAGAAAGGGACAGAGTAGGATTTCTCACTAAGCCACGTTCTGAGAGAAATGCAGCATTTGGGGGTAAAGGTGACCATATGGATTTCAGGTCTGACAAAGTGTTCCCCAGATCATGCCCTCTGTCCATCATAGGATGCAGCATTTCAAAGACCCTCCCCTAACCATATTGTACAGGACATCTCTACAACATGCATATACACACACCTAGGTTTCTGATTCTGAGAATGGGAAATTAAGTGGTTTGAACCAAAACTTCAGGCAAAACCATATTTTTAAAAATCTTTGAAGCATTAAACAGCTCATAAGATCTAAAGGAAATGAAACTTTAAAAACCGAGAGCCTGAGACTTGAAACCACTCTTATTTTCTGGTCATTTATAAAAGCTTCCCTCACATCAAAGGGGTCAGAATTTAAGGCTACATCTCTGTTGGACCCCAAAAGGAAAACTCCCAGGGTACGTGTGAACCAGGAGTACCTACCAGAGGATTGGAGGTCCTAATGCCTTGATGCTAGACATCAGGAGAAAGGGGAGACCGTGTCCACGACTTTGTGGCCATAGCCACCCATGCACAGATCTGCTTGAGAGGCAGAGGGGGAGAGCTTACACCGCCAGGTAAATCCATAGGACCTCAAGTCATGAACTTGGTTTAACATGATTGATGACTGATAAAAGTGAAAAGAATCCACTTTAAAAGCAAGCACTGTCCTTCTAGGCCTCAAAAAATTCTCCATAAACCTAAAGGCAATTAACATTACACAATCAGAAATACTCAAAAATTGGGGACTAAGGCTCTGTAAGCGACAATCAGGAAACAGAAAATGAAACAGATCCCAAATGATACTGAAATTGAGACTGTCATTTTAAATATTTCAATTTTAAAATACCGATTATAAAAGGACTATGATCACGATGCATAAATTAGGGGCACCTGGGTGACTCAGTTAGTTAAGTGCTTGACTCTTGATTTGGGCTCAGGTCACTATCTCAGGGTCTCGAGTTTGAGTCCTGTGTTCAGCTCCATGCTGAGCGGAGGGCCTGCCTAAGGTTCTCGCTCTCCCCCTCTGCCTCTCACCCCGCCACTAGTGTGCATTTGCTCTCTCAAAAACAACAACAGGGGCGCCTGGGTGGCTCAGTGGGTTAAAGCCTCTGCCTTCCGCTCAGGGTCATGATCTCAGGGTCCTGGGATCGAGCCCCTTATTGGGCTCTCTACTCAGCAGGGAGCCTGCTTCCCCCTCTCTCTCTGCCTGTCTCTCTGCTTACTGGTGATATTGTCTGTCAAATAAATAAAATCTTAAAAAAACAACAACAACAAAAAACCCTGTATATATCAAAAGATAAACTTTGTAGAAATGACTGTAAAGAATTCTGAGCTACAAAAAGAGACCTATTATGTTAAGAAAAAAAAATACCACACAAATAGACCTTTTACAAATACTTATTGATAGAGTGAACAAAAAATAAACCCTTAATTGATGGGTGAAAAATCAGAGCTGAAAAAAATAGCTGTGAAGTTACCCAGAATGCAGTGGGGGTGGGGGGGAGGAAACTATGAAACCAAGTTAAAAAAAAACATGAAGGACAAAGTGAGAAAATTTAACCTATGCTTCATCCCTTCTAGGAGAAAAGGGATATAGTGTGGTCAGTCAACTCTTAGACCTAACTGGATAATTTCCTTAAATGGTGACACTACTCTGCAGTTTTGCACGGCCTGACAAATCCAAGAATGAGCATAAAAGAATGCTCTACTTAATATGTCCTATAGAAACTGCAGAAATCCAAAGACAAAGAGAAGCTCTTAAATCAACCAGAGCGGGTGGGAATAAATCCTCTTCAAAGGAGCGACATTTAAGGGCAATAATGAAGTTGAAGGTCAGCGCAGTACCTTTAATGAAGAGAGCATCTCTCCAACCTGCAACAATAAACAACAAATGAATCTTTTTTTTTTAAGATTTTATTTATTTATTTGACAGCGATCACAAGTAGGCAGAGAGGCAGGCAGAGAGAGAGAGGAGGAAGCAGGCTCCCTACTGAGCAGAGAGCCTGATGCGGGGCTCGATCCAGGACCCTGGGATCATGACCTGAGCGGAAGGTAGAGGCTTTAACCCACTGAGCCACCCAGGCACCCCAACAAATGAATCTTTGAAGAAGAAGAGTAGTAGAAGTACTTTTAAGCAAATGAAACTGAGGTAGTTTGCCCTTCAAAGACTCTCAGCAGGGGAAATTTTAAAATTGTTTAGTTTTAATGAGGTGTGGTTGACCTAGAATGTGTGCGTTTTAAGGTGCGCAGTGTGTTGGGTTGATAAACTTTTATGTTGCAACTTGGTTACCTCCATAGCCTTGGCTAACGACTTGGTCTTGTCACATCATTACCGTGTCTTTTTTCATGGGAAGAGCATTTAAGGATCGAGTCTCCTGGCAACTTTGAAGTTTAATATACAGTGTTGACTGTTCCTTACGCTGTGCGTGCGATCTCCAGAGCGGACTTACCCCCGCTGTAAGTTCGTGCCCTTCACAACTCCCTAATTCTCCCACTTCCAGCCTCTGGTAATCACCATTTGATTCTTTGTTTTTGTGAATTTAGCCTCGTAGAGGTTTCGCATGTGAAACATCAAACATTATTCATCTTTCTTTGTCGTATTCCACTTGCCATAATGTTTGCAGTTTCCATCTGTGTTGTTGCAAATGGGAGTATATTCTTTCTCGTGATTGCATAATACTCTATTGGTGTTTGCATAAATACCGCATCTTCTTAACTGTTCATTTGCTGTTTGACACGTGTTTCTGTGTCTTGGCTATTATTAATAATGCTGCAATGAACATGGGTATACCGGTAACTCTTTAAGATACCAACTTCAGTTTCTTTATATATATATTTGTGTGTATACACACACACACACACACACACACACACACACACAGGAGTGAGGTTGCTGGGTCACATGGTAGTTCATTTTTAATTTTTTTTTAGGGGCCTACCTTGTTTTTCATAATGGCTATACCTTTTTATTTTGATTTTGATTTTTATTGAAGACTAGGTGACACAGTGTTTCATTAGTTTCAGGTATACAACATACTGATTTGACAATGCTATACTTTATGCTGTGTTCACTGCAAACATAGCTATCCTCTGTCATATACAACACTGTTAGAATACTGTTGACTCTTTCCTATGCTGCACCTTTCATTTCCGTGATTTATTAATTCCGTAACTGTAATTTATTATTTCCGTAACTAATTCCGTAACTGTAAGTCTGTACCTGCCCCTCCCCTTTACCTATTTTGCAACCTCCCCCCCACTGTCAATCGCCAGTTTGTTCTCTGCCTTTTTAGACCTGTATCTGCTTTTTGCTGTTTTTGGGGTTTTCTTCTTTTGCACATCTAAGTAATATTATCCAGTATTTGTGTTCCTTTGTCTGACTTATTTCCCTTAGCATAACTCCCGCGAGGTCCATCTCTGGTGTCACAGATGGCAAGATCGCAGTCTTTTTTATGGCCGAGTAATATTCTGTTTCTGTATGGATATGTACATGTACCACATCTTCTTTGCCCATTTATGCGTTTGTGGACACTTAGGCTGCTCCCACATCTTGGCTGTTGGAAATAGTGCTGCCGTAAATGGGGGGGGTGCCTTATCTTTTCAAATTAGTGGTTTTGTTTTCTACGGGTGAATAGTGGAATTACTGGACTAGATGGTGCTTCTATTTTCTAATTTTTGAGGAACCTCCATACTCTTTTCCATAGTGGCTGCACCATTTTGCATTCCCACCAATAGTAGTGGAGGATTCCTTTTTCTCCACATCCTTGCTAACCTTGTTATTTTTTCTCTTCTCGAGTCTGGCCATTCTGACAGGTGTAAGGTGACATCTCCTTGTGGTTTTGATTTGTATTTCTCTGTCATTAGTGATGTCGAACATCTTTTCATGTGTCTGTTGGCCATCTGGATGTCTTTTTTTGGAAGAACATCTATTCTGGTCCTCTATTTTTTAATCAAATTAGTTTTTGGTGGTGTTGTATAGGTTCTTTATATATATTGGATATTAATCCCTTGTCAGATACATCATTTGCAAATATCTTCTTCCACTCAGTAGGTGGCTTTTTTATTTTGTTGATTTTTTTCTCTTTTGCTGTGCAGAAGCTTTTTGTTGTGATGTTCCCCAACAGTTTGTTTGCTTTTGGTGTCTTTCCCTGGGGAGACCTATCTAGAAAATTGGTTGCTAATGCAAATGTGAAAGAGATGATTGCATGTATTTTCTTCTAGAAGTTTCATGGTTTTAGTCTCATGTGTAGGTCTCTAAAATCTACTTTTGAGTTTATATAAAAGTCCTACAGTCTCATTCTTTTGTATGAAGCTGCCATTTCCCCAGCATCATTTATTGAACAGACTGTCTTTTCCCCATTGTATATTCCTGCCTCTTTAGTGGCAGGTTAATTGACCATATAAACATCAGTTTATTCTGTGCTCTCTATTCTGTTCCACTGATCTGTGTGTCAGGTAGTTTGTACAGTATAGCTTTGTAATGTCGTCTTGAAATATGGGATTGTGATACCTTCAGCTTTGCTCTCTCTCAAGATTGCTTTCACCATTCAGGGTCTTTTGTGGTCTTTTAGTATTTGTTCCAGTTCTGTGAAAAAAAAAATGTTGTTGTTATTTTGATTGAGATTTCATTAGATCTCTAGATCACCTTGGGTAATACGGACTTTTTAAACAACAGTAATTATCCCACTTCATGAACATGGAAAATATTTCCATTAGTTTATGTCATTTTTAATTTCTTTCATCAATGTTTTAAAGTTTTCAGAGCATAGATCTTTCACCTCCTTGGTTAAGTTTATTTCTAGGAATTTTATTCATCTTGGTGCAACTGTAAATGGGATTGTTAATTTCTCTTTTTGCTACTTTGCTATTAGTATACAGAAACAAATTTCTGTGTATTAATTTCATATCCAGCAACTGCATTAATTCATTTATTCTAATCCTATCTTAGGGAACTCTTCGGATTTTTTTTTTCAATGTGTGATATCATGTCATCTGCAAATAGTGACAGTTTAAGTTCTTCCTTACCCATTTGGATGCCTTTCATTTCTTTCTCCTTTCCTAGAGCTGTGGCTAGCACATCAGTACCATTTTGTGTAAAAGTAGAGAGAGTTGTACCATTTACATTTCATCCAAAATGTATAAAGTTTCTCTTGTACCACAATCTCACCAATATTTATCTTGCCTTTTTGATAATAGCTTTACTAACAAGTGTGAAACATTGTCTCCATATGGTTTTGGTTTAGGTTTTCCTGATAATCAGTGATATTGAGCATCTTTCACATACTTCTTTTTCCCCCCACGTTCTTCAAACATGCTTACTGGCCATTAGTATGTCTTCTTCTGGAAGATATTTATTCATGTCCTTTGCCTATTTTTAAAGAAGATTATTTGCTTTTTGCTATTGGATTGTATGTGTTCTTTATATATTTAGATACTAATGTCTTATACGTTTTGTGATTATTTTCCTCCCCTTCCGTGCATTGCTTTTCAGTTTGTTGTTTTCATTGTCACACAGAAGTTCTTTAGTTTAATGTAGTCCCCTTTATTTGTCTTTTTCTTGCCTCTCCTTGGTGTCTTACACAAGAAATAAATCATTGCCAAGACGAATGTCAGGATATTTTTCTTTACATTTTCTTCTTGGAGTTCTGTGGTTTCAGGTTTTACATTGCATTCGTTGATCTGTTTCAAAGTTTTTGTGAATAATGTAAGACAGGAGTCATTTTTATTCTTTTCATTGTAGGCATTTAATTTTCCCAACACCATTTATTGAAGAGACTATCCTTTCCGCATGGTGTGTTCTGGCAACTTTGTCAAAAATCAGTTGACTGGATATGCATGGGTTTATGTTTGGGCTATTTTGTTCCACTGGTCTGATGCGTATGGTGATGCCAGGACAAATACTGTTTTGATTACTGTAGTTTTGTAATATAGCTTGAAATCAGGTAGTCTTCAGGTTCATTTTTCTCCCCTTCGGATCGTTTTTGGCTATTGGGGTCTCTTGTGGTTCCAAAAAAAAGTTTAAGGTTTTTTCTATTTTTATAAAAGTACCATTAGGACTTTGATTGGGATTGCATTGACTCTGTAGATCACTTTTGGTAATGAGGATATTTTCACAATACTATTTTTTTTTTTTTCAGCCGAAGACCATGTGATACCTTTCCAATTATTTGTATCTTCTTCAATGTCTTCCATCAATATCCTCTGGTGTTTAGTATACAGGTCTTAAACCTCTTAGGAACAAACTTAACTAAAGTATTTTATTGATTTTAATTCTTTTGTAAATTGAGTTGTTTTCTTAATTTCTCTTTCAAATTGTTCCTTGTTGCTGTGTAGAAAAGCAACCAATTTGTATATGTTGATTTCTATATCCTGCAATTTTCCTTTTTCTAACAATTTTTTCAGTGGAGAATTTAGAGTTTTCTATATATAAGATTATGTTATTTGCAAACAGATAATTTCACATCATCCTTTCTGATAGAGATGCCTTTTATTTCTGGCTAAGACCTCTACTAATTGTTCTGGCTAAGACCTCTAGTACTGTGGGCAGTAGAAATGGCAAGAGGGGGCATCCTGTCTTGTTTCTGATCTCTGAGAAAGGATTTTACCTTTTCACCATTGAGTATGATGTTAGCTGTGGGCTTGTCATATATGGTCTTTATTATACTGTGGAACATTCCTTCTATACCCAATTTGTTGAGTGTTTTTATCATGGAAGGATGTTGTATTTTGTCAAATGTTTTTATGCATCTGTTGTGATGATCCACATGCTTTTTATCTTTCATCATATCTATCGATGTGACATCACATTTGTTGACTTGTGTACATTGAACCATCCTTGCATCCTAGGGATAAATCTCCATCACGGTGAATGAATGATCCTTTTATTGTGTTGTTAAATACAATTTACTGTTTTCCTGAGAATTTTAGCATCCATGTTAGAAATATTGGCATGTAATTTTCTTTTTTTGCAGTGCCCTTCTCTGGCTTTGATAATAGGATAATGTTGGCCTTAAAAAATTAGTTTTGGAGTGTTTTATCATAAGATTTTTTGGAAGAGTTTGAGGGGAATTGGTATTCATTTTTCCTTAAGTGTTTGGTAGAATACCCCAGTGAAGCCATCTGGTCCTGGACTTCTTTGGGAGGTTCTTGGTTACTAATTCAATTTGCTTATTTATAATTGTTCTTTTCAGATTTTCTATTTCTCTTGACCCCCAGCAAGGATGGGTCAGGGCCACAACCTGGGTCTCTGGGGGTGGGACTCAGAGCAGCAGGGGCTGCCCTGGTAACTGTGGGACTAGTCCCAACCTGGGACCATGGATGAGGCTCAGAGCACTAGTATTTTTAGTCCCATGAATGGTAAGGTGCACCGGTGTCCTGATAGTGAAGGGCAGATCATGGGAGCAAGTGAGGTCCTTGAGGGCAGATCTCATGACAACTATAGTTATAGCCTCAGGAGTGTGTGTAGCTGGTAGAACTCCAGGGTAACTCCATCAGCTGGGGTCATTGTAAACTTCTGTAATAAATGATGTAAACAGCCACAGTGGTGAGGCTTACCGTGTTCTCTTGCTCTGCTTTTCCGCATGGGGTAAATTCCTCTGAGGAGTACCCTCCTGCTGCCCAGCTACCCTTGGCTGGGGGATGGAGTGACCCAGGTAATAGGCTTCCTATATTTTTCATGTTGGTTTGATCTCCACGTGGTTTTTGCTGATCCTTTCTTGTAGTCCAGAGATATTCCTGAGCTAATTCTTTCAGTTTCTAGTAGATTTATTGTTTTCATTTTTTTGTGTGTGGGGGAGACAGACATTGGGATTTCCTAGTCCTCTCCATCCTGCGCAAAAGTTAAACTTCTGACAGAAGGAAATCGATATAACATTTGAAGTGTAAAATGCAAGAAATAAAAAGATAACGCAGAGCAAAGAAATGGTAAAATATATGATAGAACGTAAAGGAGCACAGATTAGATAAAAGAACAAGACTGTGTCTTTAAAATTAAGAAAAAAAAAACAGGTACAAGTAAAATATAAGCAACAATAGCATATGCAGGAAGAGTGAAAAAAAAAACAGGATTTAAATAGTGTAAGTTCTTCACAGATTTTGTGAGTGGAATAGTGGTATTAACCTCAATCGTTAATGTTACCGTTTAATATTTGCAATAATCACATAAAGTGGAGAAGCAGAACATAAAACTGCCATTCTAGCAAATGGAAAAATAAGGAGAATGAGAAAAAAGGAATAAAGGCTGTGAGATTAAAAACTAACTACAGAATAGGCCAAAATAAAATAGAAACCACAAAATAAAATGGAAGACTTAAAACAAGTGCATAAGTAATTACATTAATGTAAGTGAACCAAATTCTCCAGTTAGTAGACAAAGATGGTGGGCTGGATAGAAAATGAAATAACAATAAAATGTAACCATATGTTTATAAGCCGCATACATAAAATAAACAGAGGAAATTAAAGAATATACAAATACTAACCAGTGTAGTTGACTTGGTTTCTTCTGTGTTAAATTTCAAGACAAAAGATACTCATAGAGATAAGTTCTTTCAAAGGGATCAAATCACCAGAAGGCTATTCTCTATTGTTTTAAATGTGTCTTTACATAATAATTTATCTTCAAAATATGTAAAGCAAAAGGTGACAGAATTACAAGAAGAAATAACAATAATCATAGTGAGAGTTTTTTTATTACATCTCTTTTAAGAACTAAAGGAAAAGCAGACCAAAACCTTTGTGATGATATAAAAGATTTAAATAAGATGATTAACAAGTTTGATTGACTAAACTTGATTTACTAAACTTCCACATAACCCTATAGCCAATACATGAAAAATAAAATTCTTTTTGATGTTCACTTTTTTTTTTTTTTGAAGATCTTATTTATTTATTTGAGAGGGAACAAGAGTGTGAGCAAGCGAGGGCGCAGGAGCAGGGGGAGGGGCAAAGGACTAGAGAGAAGCAAAATCCCCACCAAAGAGGGAGTCCCATACCGGGATCAATCTGAGGACCCAGAGATCATGACCTGAGCTGGAGGCAGATGCTTAACTGACTGAGCTACCAGCATCCCATGGAGTACACATGGATTTTACACAAAACTTGACCATGTCCTGGACAAGGGAGTTCTCAACACATTTTTTAAGGATAAAATTATACACACCATGTTCTATGACACATAGTAACTAATTTAGAAATTCATAGCAAGAAGATAATTAAATCCTTATTAATTTATAAATTAAGAATTCTCCTTCCAAATAATCAAAGAACAAATCATAAAAAATGGAAACAGTTCTAATTGAACAACAATAATGGCTTTATTTTGTATCTGTAAGGGGGTAGACCTAGCAGCGTTGGAAATTTATAATGTAAAAAATTTATAATGTAAACACTTAGAAAAAAATTAAGGCTTCAAATTAATGAGATAAGCCTTTATGTGAAAAATATCAGAATAAGAGCTAAATACTCAAGACAGGAATCAAGCTAGATCATAAAGTAACTTAGAAAACATGCAAAATGGAGACTTTACACAGTTGAACACTGATTTTTCTACAGATTAATAAAATTGAGAGACTTCAGGCAAGATTAAGAAAAAGATGTGAATACCACAAGAAATAAAATTGATATTCTACAGGTTTTGCAAACATTTGAAAATGTAATAAGGGAATACTGTAATTAACTTGAATAAACTGGAAAATTTTGATAAAGGGATGAAATCCTTTAAAAATTTATCACAGCAGACTTAAGGAGAGATAGAAAATCTGAACAGTCCTACAACCATTAATTAAAAGGAATCAGAAGTCATAAATCTTCCTCCAAATAAAACCATTGGTGAGTTCTCCCACAAATCTAAGGAAAAAACAATTCTAATTTTACACAAGTTCTTTGGGAGAATAGAAAAAGAAGGAACAGGGGCGCCTGGGTGGCTCAGGGGGTAAAACCTCTGCCTTCAGCTCAGGTCATGATCTCAGGGTTCTGGGATCGAGCCCTGCATCGGCCTCTCTGTTCAGCGGGGGAAGTGGGAGCCTGCTTCCCCCTCTCTGCCTGCCTCTCTGCCTACTTGTGATCTCTCTCTCTCTGTCAAATAAATAAAATCTTAAAAAAAAAAAAAAGAAAAGAAAAGAAAGAAAGAAAAGGAACAGGGGTGTCTGAGTGGCTCAGTCAGTTAAATGTCAGCCTTACACGCAGGGCATGATCTCAGGCCCATAGTACTTGAAGACAATTTCTGTTTTTCCACAGGACCATCTTTCATGTACATAGTGGTCATATACACATGGGTGTGTTTTCTAGGTTATCTCTCTAGTCCCATTAGCATGTCTGTATATCTTCACATCTGATATTAAGTCTTCATTATAAAATAGGTTGTGAAAACCAGTGTTCCCACCTTGTTCTTCTGTAAGTAACGTGGACCAATTGGCTGGAGTGTGAACTGGCACAAACCCTTTGGAAAGTACTTTGGAATGGTCTTTATGATGAATTGAAAATAACATGTGTTAGGATTCAGCACATCTGCTCCACATACACCAACAGTAACTCAGGAGGTGTGGATGGGAATGTCCATCATACCATGACTCACTACATTAAAGTAAGTCAATTTTTCATAAGCCGTTGAAGGAATAAATTGTGTTCTGTCCATACACTGGGAGTATAATTCGATAATGAACAAACTACAGCTAAATGCAACAACACGAATTAGTCTTGCAGATCAATGTTGAGCAAAAGAGCACAAGAAACATCTTGTAGTATGATTCTATTCTTATGAAGTTCAAACCAGGCATCAATGAATTATATACTTCATCAGTATTAAGGTTCTAAAATTATTAGATTTTTTTTTAAAAAATCACGATCCCAAAAGGCAGGGTAGTGGTTACTAATAGGGTTGTGAGTGGGAGAGGTGTAGAGGAGTCTTCCAGAGTCCTGGCAATGCCCTTTTCCTTGACTTAGGGGTTAGCGGACTTGATCTGTAAAGGGGTAGATAGTGATTATTTAAGGATTTATAGGCCAAATGCCTTCTGTCACAACTACTTCACTCCACCATTAGAACCTGCAAGTAGATGCAGACGGTATCTGATAAATCGGGCCTAGAAGAGTTCTAATAAAGCTTTATTTGTTGGCCAACTGAACTTCATTATAAAAAAATGTATTTGAAAAAAATAAATAAAAGGCAGGTTAGATTTGGTCAGTGGGTTCTATTTGCCAACCCTTGTTCTAGAAGGTAGTTTCACAGATGTTTGCTATACATTTCCCTGTTCCACTCTGTTTATGTATTTATGTATTGATTGATTGATTGGTATGTATGTCCTATTTCACAAAAAGAAGGATTCAGACCCAAGAGAGATGTTTGGCTCAGGAGTTCAGCTTTAGGGCTGTGGATCCAGAAAGGCTTACCCGCTTGACAATGTATTGGACCTTGGACAGCGTATCCAGTAATGTACGCCTGTGAGACTAGGGTCATGGTAATAACTACATGATGTGTTTGAGTAGCTGAGATGGTGAGGTTAGGGGTCTAGTAGAGTTGCCAGCATACAGTGGGTGGTCAGTAATTTCTCTTTCACGATCATTAAAGCATTAGCCATGATTACCAAGACTTTAAAGAAGTTCTCATTACTATTTTCAAAAATTATCTCCTAGGGAAGGAATTTATGAAAGAATAGGAACTGTACATAATCTTCTCTATACATAGTATGGAAATCACAAGTAAACATCCCAAGTAAAAATAGTATGCTGCCTACTATTTCTTGGAAAGCACTTTCCCTTAGCACACTTCGGGTGCTCAACAGAGGACTCGTAAAAGATTATTTTTAAATGTGTTCCAAATGTAAATTATAAGAAGAAAAAAATAGTGTGAAGGAAAGAGTTCATTCCAGATTCCTAGACTAGAATGACTGCGCTTTATACTTCAAGGAAGTCTTAATGAAGGAATGAAAACCTGATTTTGTCTGTAAAAGGGTAGATGGAGATTTTCACATTCTAAGTTCTAGAAACTGGGTAAGTTATCCTGCATGACCAAAGAGACTATGCAACTGGAATTAAGCTAAGGGTTTTGAGATGGGGAGATTTTCGTGCATTATCCAGTGTTCTTACTATAACAAAAGCATCCTCAGAGTCCTTAAACGAGAAAGAAGGAGGCAGGCATGTAAGTAAGATTGGAAGTTACAATGCTCTGGCTTTAAAGACATCTAGTGGGGTCACAAGCCAAGGAATGTAGGCCTTGAGATGCTGGAAAAGGCCAAGGCAAGAAGTGGATTCTCCACTAGACCTTAAAGAAAGACAGATCTGCCTCCCTGGAACTTTAGCCTGGAGAACCCATTGCAGACCTCCAACCTCCAGAACTCTAAATCTAAAAACTTGTATTGGTTGAAGCGGCAAAGTTTGTGTAATTTGCTAGAACAGCCCTTGGAACATTAGTACAAGTGTCACGTGGATAGAGGATCTGAGTGAACCAAAGGCCACTCCTTAAAGTCCTTCCATGTATCTTCGTTAAAGAGTTCTAACTTAGTGACGTCCTGGGGTTACAAAGACGAATTGATATGTCCTCAGTCCCCAAAGAGCTTACAGAGCAGTAGCGTTGGAGACGGTCACCCGTGTTTCTGCGTGTCTTGTGAGCAGGGGCATGGGTTGTTTTTGGTCAAGACTTTGTGTAAAGAAAATCTGTCTGTGTGGAGAATAGTGTCGGAAGACAGAATGTCTACACCCAGAGCACGGCTTCAGCGCAGACAGGCTTAGAATCCAGTATACAAAGATTCAAGGTTTTCTAAGCCCATGGTTCCTCTATTAAAAGGCAACCCACTGTGGGTGAAAGTATCATGGGGCCCACTTCGTGTTGCCCGCTGAGGCCTGGGACTCGAAAACCAGCTCGACGAAATGTGGGTGGTCTGCCTGCTGCTATGTCTGTGAGTAATCAGTGGTCCTTTGTCTCTGACCCAGGGGGTTTGTGTTTTCTTGGCATTGATGAAACCAAAATGGGTTAACTTGCTGGATTACAAATAAGGTCAAGTCTCAGACCTTCACAGCTACTGACAAGTAGTAAACAATAACGTACAGATCTCTATGATCACCATGGGTCAGGATCTACTAAGTATATTTATAATGGGAATGGAAAAGGGACGCCATATCTGTCAGATACTAACTACTCTGCTGGTACTTTACAGATGCTAGTTGAGTTTTCACAACGTTCTGTGAGAGACTGACCACCATCTTACTGGCCATCCACATGTCAGATGGGATAACTTAGTTGCTTATGATTCAGATAAAATTCACTCCCCACATCTCAAATGCCTCTCTCACTACATGTCCTTAAGAAAATTCAACGTCCCCAGAAGACTGCAGAGCTGTGGCTCTAAAAGGAAGTGATTTCTCCCTCACCCCATTTGGAAGTGACTGAAAACATGATTGTGGTCACAATTTGGAGTAGGGATATTATTGGCATCTAGTGGCTAGAGGCCAGAAATATTGCTACAGAGCCTACAAGTAAAGTCCCCGCCCCCCAAATAATTATCCAGTTTAGAATGTCAGCGGTGCTGAGGTTAAAAAGCCCTGCCCTTGAGTATAATTGTCTCTGACTCTGGTTTCCTACTTTCATTGGTATCTTTTGCTCTGTTCTTTATCCATTGGTTTCTTAATTCTACCTTGGGATATATATCCAAATGTCCAAGGTCCCACTAGTGAGAAGTTATGGCATATAGGAGAAATTTTACTAAGTATTTGTAGGTCTGGGGAGAGGGCGTAAAATCACATTGCATAGCAGATGAGCTCAATTGCATATAACACAGCCCTATTAAATCCTTTCAGCCACGATACCACTGAGGGTCTGTCCTTATGCAACCACTTTTCCTCTCACCGTCCTGCTGACTCCGGTCATCATATACTCCCCTTCCTAGATCGTTGCAAGGAACTCCAGATTCCTCTCACTCTGTTCTATAGACAGTCATTTAATTCCTGTGAGCTTCTACATTGACATTCACCTCCAGGCCTTCCTGGACCTACACTAGTGGTTTCCAAATGTGAGCAAGGATCAAAGTCCCCCAGGATCTTATCATGATATAACTTGTTGGACCTGGAGTCTGTAGACATGGATGAGAACTGCATTTCTTACATATCCCCAGTTCCCAGGTGGTGAGGCTGTCACTGGTCTGGGAACAATACTTTTAGAACCACTACATATTAAAAAAAAAAAAAAATCCAAACCAAAGAGTCATTGATTTCTGTAGCAGGATGAAGGGCCTACAGAAGCCCTGAGATGAATGTGTTTCCTTTACCTCCTCGGCCCACTTTAGAAAGTCGTGTCATTCTGTATAATATTCTCCATCCTCCTCAGTTACACAGAATTGGCATTTGAGGCTCAGGGAGGTTAAGTAACAATGATCAGGAGACTGACCAGAACCAAGCAAGGTCTGTCTGATTGGGAAGCCCTTGCCTGTGTAAGCAGTAGTCCGAGGGAAGCAAGCAACAGAGCCTCCCTTAGGATCAAGAATAATCTGTTCAGTGGTTTGAGGCAGGCTTTGTAGGGAAAATTCACAAAGATAACCCAGGAATGCACTTAAAGTTAGTTCATATACCAGCAATCATGATGTGAACCCTGACTTCCAGGTTTTATGATGAATAATTCCTTAGGACAAGAATGAGACAGATGCCCTCAGTTGGCTGGCACTTGCCCAGAAGTTCTGAGGTGGTCCCCTGTGACAGCCCATAGATAGACACAGAACATGGGCAAGTGTCATGTGTAGGCTTAGCTGGCCTCCCATGGCTAAAATTCCTCCAAAACCTTTGGGTTTTGAGCATAAGCGACCTTCAAAATGAAGACTGAACAAATCACAGGACCTCAGGACACTATATATCATTTTCAGAGAAAATAGCCTCCTGATGTTTCTCCTACTCGTCCGCCTAAGAAAAACAAAGTTAAGTTTGTTGTTTGGGTCCCTGGAGCAATTCAGCCTAATCCCAGCTGGGAAATAACTCAGGACAGAGTAGTTCTTGGAAAGTACTGCTTTCGAGTCGGTCTGATGTGCTGCTTTGGATTTCTTTCATCTATGGTCTCGACAGGTTTCTACATCAAAGTGATCTCCTATGCAATTCTGACTGCCAAGATAAAAATCAATTCCTGTCATCATGAAAAAGTCTATTTAATTATTAAATGGGCAGAAAGTAAAACAGCACAGAGGTGCTTGATTATCTTACTCAAGGACTAATAACTGATAATTCATACACAGTACAGAATTTCATTCTTTTTGATGAAAGTAGTGTTCTGAAGGTACTTGTTCTACTTGTCCAGGTGCGAGTTTGGATGGGGACTTGATACTTCATGGAGTCAAAATTCTAGAAACAAAGGAGACACGCTGGTTCTCCTAATGCCCGAAATATAAATTATCCAAAACCACAATCACCAATATAAGGTGTTATCTTCTCTGAAGGTTGGTTATAGTCTGGGTTGTTCAGTCAATATGCTGACCCCATGTTTGACCAGCCAGTGCAACCAAAGCAGAGGACTGAAATAAAGATGGTCCCGAGGCAAGAAAGGTCTGAGAAAAGAAGTGGGAAAAATTTTAAAAAAAGAAAGAAAAAAAGAAAAAAGAAAGGCATGGAGTATGAGAAATTTAGAGCTTAGGATAGGGGTGGGATATACTCATTTCCTAGAACTGCTGAATCAAAGTACCACAAGCTTGAAAGCTTGAACAACAGAAATGTATAGTCTTGTGGTTTGGGAGGCTGGAAGTCTGAAATCAAGATGTTAGCAGGGTAGGTTTCCTCAGCTGTGAAGGAAGGTTCTCTTCCATGTCCCTCTCCTAGGAAGTTTCTCTTCCATGTCCCTCTCCTAGCTTCTGGTAGCCTCAGGCATTCCTTGACACAAGAAGATGGTGTTCTTTCTTGTATCCAAGTTTCTGCTTTTATGAAGACACTAGGTCTATTAAATTAAGGCCCACCCTAGTGACCCGATTTTCACTTCATTACCTCTCCTAGACCCTATCTTCGAATAAGGTCACATTCCGAGGCACTGGGGGTTATGTAGTCAGTGTATCTTCTTTGTGGGTGTGAGTGGTGTGGTGGACACAGTTCAACAATTGTGACTAGGAGAAAGGAAGATTGGGAAGAGGCACTCGATGGGGAAAGAGACTGAAAAATGAGCAAGACAAATGGGTGAAATAATGAAGAAAGAGTGATTTCCTTACCAGCTGTGCCATCCAGGTGCTTGGTAACCCCTGGCGAACCACTGACATTTGGGGCCGCTGGTAACCCAGGTCCAGCCATGGTATAGTGTAGAGCCTGGCTTCCCCTTGGGAACTTGGAACTCTATTAAAACAGTAGTGCGAACTCCATTTCCTAGTGGCTTAAGGGACAGGATTCTCATTTTAAAAAGCCAATAATGAAAATGTTATGAAGAATTTTCTAGGACTTGGGTTGTAAAGCTTTTGACCTCTAGAGATTTGGGTTCTGTTCTGCATGTAGGACACAAGGAAACACAGCTAAATGGGATAAATGGTGCCATTCTTCCACCAGTCTAGTCTTCACAAGTGAAAGTATAACCCAGACTGACAGCTCTTCAATATTAATAGGTCCCATCACCTCCGATATGACAGCTAGATAAATTGAAGAGAAATCTCAGATTTCAAATTACTGCTTCCTGGCTCACCAACGTTCAAACACATGACGAACGTGGGGGAAATTCCATAGGAAAAGCATATTTATTTTTAACATGCATTTGAAATTGTTTAAAGGGTTAGAAAGCTGAGAGCCAGAGCTGGAATAGTGGAACTATAGAGCTGGAGAGACTTTCTCTGTAGGTCATATACAAAATGCACAAGAAAGAGCACCTACCAAGAAGCTAGTAAGACTTCTAGATATTTTCCTGCAAAAAACTACATACCATATAGTTATGCAATTCTACTTTGTACAAAGAGAGATCATGCTATGTGAGTTGTTTTCCTATGCCCATTTCAGAAAGTTTGAACAACAGCTAGAATAGAAAGGAGTAGAAACTTACTCACTTAATGTATGTGCCAAGGACAGCTAGTAGGAACACTGGGTATACTTTCCAGCCGTCTTTCTCTAGTCACATATGTTTGGTTTGTTTTAATGTTGGTCCCCTTGACTGCTATCAGCCAGGTACCTCTATCACCCACAAATCTTGATAGATCTGTTAAACCTCAGCGTGGCTTGGGCTCCTTTTTTAAGATCTCTAGATGTGCCCCTTATTCTTGAGAAAAAGGGGTAACTTTCAAACTGACCGTGATCCCAGTGAGGACTTTGGGACCAACCCCTTCTTCCCATTCCTCCAATCTTTCTGCAACCATCGATGGCCTCCCTGAATCCAAGAGCCTTTCAGAGAATGGGGCATTTGCCACCTTTTCATCTCTTAGACTTGTTTAGGTATTTTGTTGGTCTGTCTTTTAATCAGATGAAAGCAAAGAGTATGTAGTTACACTTCCAGGTAGATCAGAAGTAGAATTTCTTGCTGGAAAGTAAGGTGTTGGTTTTTAGTGACATTTCAGAAGCAGATGTCTTTTCAAGCCTCTTTTCACACACCCAGAATTATCTTGAATTTTCCATACCTCATTTCACATGCACCCACACATCCTCATAGGCCCTGCCACTAAAGTGTTTAAGCTACATTAAATAATTCATGTTTATTGCCAGAAAAATGTTGTTTTAAAAAATATTAATTATTTAAAGATTATGAAATAATTTATTACTTAAAATGAATTTTAAAACCCCTTATTTAAACACTCATTATTTTTAATAGAAATCACCCGTAATCCTACTTCCTAGGGATAACCATTGTTAATATTTTGGTATATCCTACAGGATTCTATGCACGTAGACACTTTTTTGTCATAATGCATACGTGCTATCCATTGCTATATAGTTTTTTGTCCTGTATGGGGAATGCTCCCATTTCAATAGAAACTTTAAAATGCATTCAAAAACCCCAACCCTAAACATTAGCATTTCTTTCATCAGTGTATTCCCATCTGGATGAACTTGATTTAGCTGTTTGAGGGAACGCATCTTAGCTATTAGCTAAGACTCTGGAGTTGCCCGTTAAGATTTCAAAGACTTCAGTAGATTTTCCCTTCCATCTCCCAGCCACAGACTCCCAGCTACGAAAATGATATTTCATTTTTGTCTTCTGTGTACTGTTTCCTTGCCCCTTTTACTAGCTAAGCAAAGGGTTTTTTGCCTTTACAGAGGTCCCATTGAACTCCCAGTTCTAAAAGGGACTCTCCCCCTCTTCCTGCAAGGTCACGGAATAATCAGAAGCCGGACTTGGCCTGATTTCTCAGGAGCTGATAAAAGAGAGATGAGACTTCTCATCTTTTATCTACTTCATGCCTCAACAGATTTTCCTGAGCACCTACAAAGTTCAGGCTTCGGTTCAGATGCTGAGCTGCCACAGTTCCCAAGACCCCGACTAGCCTGGTGCCGTCAGTCTGAAAGGCCGCGCTGCTTATCCAGTTGTAAGCGCCTTAAAAACAAGATCAGCATCTGTTCCATCTCGGGGCTGTTCCAGCAGCTCCTAGGAAAGGGCCTTTGCACACTAGTAACTTAATACTGGAGCTATTTGTCAAATGAAGGAACAAAAGTAAATTGCTTCAGAGAGTAAATGAGTTTGGCCACAATCTTTGCAGATTTATTTCCTTGAAAGAGGGCAATCCAGTCCTAGTAAAACATATGAATATCTCTAGGAGGAATAATATAAAAACACCTCTAGCTATTCATAGGTTAGTGGGAATCAATTTTCCAACAATCTTCGAAATTTGAACCAGGACAGGAAAAGGAGGCAACATCCGCTTTGGATCATCGAGGGTTGCTTGGGACAGACGTGGGAGTAGTTTGGGGCCACCGGGGAGTAAAGCATGGTTCCTGGGAGGACCGAAGTGAAGGGTCGGAAAGCTTAGAGGCCAAACGTTTCTTATCTGCCAGTTATATTCTCAAAGAAAAAGGCACCCAACCCGGAGAACAATAGTAAGAGAGCCTGTAACTACGCAAGGAACAAATCCTATACCTTGTCCCATTTGAGATTCAGGAAGCAAAGATAAAATGAGGTCCCTTTCCCTAGTGTCCCACTGCAGAGAAAGATCCTGGCTTGCACACGTGTGTCCTCATACGGATTGACTTTCAGGTTTACGGAAGGTAACCCAGTGGGAAATTATCCTTCAAGCCATATTTAGCTCCGTGAATTTGGGGTTTTGTGAAAGCCGGAATGTTCTCAAACTCAGAAATCTAAGCAGTGGAGGTAAAAACCACAGCTTGGAGATAAGGGGAAATGTGACATCCTTGTAAATAAGTCCCATAATCTCTCCTCATTGAGATCCTGTTTGTTAATCACTCGCGTAAACCTTAATGGAAAGCAGATGCGGAATCAATTTGCAAGAATTGGCGTTCATTATAAAAATCTATAAAGGTATTTTTACTATAGCGACAAAAACACAACGATAGACTCTAAATCTTTTTTTAAAATTTGGAGCAGAATTGGCGTGAGAAAAGAGCGCGGAAAGAACTAGCTAGACCACATTTCATGTAGGATCTGGTAAATTTCCACCCGCCCTCCTGACTTGCCAACTTGGAAGTTGGGTGCCTTAGGTTTTATTTTTCTTTGGGAAGCTTTTGATTGTCTTTGGCCTTGTGACTTAATCTCAGCATCTGGAAGCAAACAAAATAAGGGAAGAAAAAGACCATTTCAAATTTTCTGACAGCACGCGTGCACGTATATGTACACAAACACTGACGGAGAAGACTATGCAAACATTTAATCTTGCACTTATTAAGTTGTCTTAGTATAGTTTAAGTAAGGTATCTATTTAGAGAAACGGACTAACTTTTTAAGATTCAAGTTTAATTACTTCATTTCCCTACTTAAATCTTCTAGGGATCCCCCATTGGCTCTGGATTAACGTTTAGATTCTTGGCGTGTTCTATCCTTTATAATCCACTTGTTAGCCTGTTCGCCCAGGCAACTCCCACCCCCAGCACGCGCCCTGGCTGCCCTTCTTTTCCTGCCGTGAATAGCACCTCCTCTGCAAAGTCTCCCCTGAATTGCCCTATGGGGCCAAGCGCCTCTCCTGTAAATCCCCCCATGACCCTCTCTCCGCATCGTTCTCTTATTTCATAGTCTCAGTCCTCATGTCAGTCCTCAGTAAACTGTGCTCGGAGGGCACAGATGCTGTCTGTATCAGCCCTGTGGTCCTAGGACATAGCCTAACCCAGCGTAAGTTCAAAATAATTTCTTGTTAAAATGAACAGGATCGCACGTATTAAAGCCGTATTGGATGTGGGTGGCTAAAAGCCACTTAAGTGGAATGGAAGTCGGACGACTCTGCCGACGTGGGCAGACGTCCATGTGGACGGGCAACCTGTTGGCATGAAGGAAACCCGCTCTGGAGTTGAGCAGGGCTGGCCACCAGCTGGAAGCAGAACTAAGAGCTTCCATTTCCTTGTGCTTCTTCTCTCGAGTCTGGTCTGGCTCTCGCCCTCTGCTCCCTGTGCCATCTCCCATCTGAGCACACATGCATCCATGGACATGGACATGCCCGCACAGGAATAGTCACCTGACTCCGTGACTAACTCTCTGCTTAAGTGGGGAAAGAATTCAGAGACTGGCTCCTGTGGAAAGCTGGCTCTGGTCAGGGGATGCAGATGTCTCAACACCTTCAAGTGTTGAGCAGTAGATGTGACCATGTGAAGAACATTCAAACCCAGATTAAAAAACAACAACCACAATCTTGGTGGCTCCTTGTATTTCAGTGATTACTTTACTGGTTGGAGATCTCTGTCTTAGCCCCTGGGTAACCTCCTACAGCAGTTCCAGGGAACACTGGCTAAAACCTCAGATCACAAATGACAAGTATTTTTAGTCCAAATGTAGTAACAGAGAAGAATAGACCTTGGCATAAACATAGTTGGAAGGATGTGTCTTCTGCATCTAAAATGACCCTATATGGATGGTGTTGACACAACATGGATGCAGACACACAACACTACTGAGGTCAAGGTGTCTAGGACCATGTTGTAGGTTCACTGGTCCTGGATCTCTATTTTGTTTGTTCTTGGCTCTCCATTTCTGTTCATTTATGGAGGACCAATATGAACCAAGCATGGGCCACATATTGGGCTGGAGAAGCAAACAGACATGATTGCTCTCCTCAAGGACTTACAGGGCAGTAGAGAAAGACAGGTATCTGTATCCAAAAAAAAAAAAAAAAAAAAAAAAAAAAGTGTACTGGAATGTTACAGGGAGTAATGGGGTCTGCAGAAGAGGGTAGTCATTCCTGCCTGGGGGACATCTGAGCAGGTCTCCCCAAAGGGGTAATTCTTGAGTTGAATCTTTGTAGATGATTGAATGGTATTTCCTAGGGAGACAGGAGGCACAGAGAGAGAAACTTTAATATAATTACTTAAGCATGAAACTGGCTTAGAAGAGTGTGGGATTATAAGTAGTTCTGTAGGGTTTGAGAAAGAAAGACAGAAAGACTGGAAAAGCAGGCAGAATCCAGGTTATGGGGGCCTTAGAAATCTGGTTAAAAATTGGAACTCTATTGTGTAAGAAAAAAATAGAGTATTTGAGGGTATAGCAGGATAATTTATTATGATTAACTTGCATTTTCCTTTTATAACTACTCACCACACCCCACTTTTCTTTCCCCAAGTTAGCCTGAGCTTTTCTCTTTGCTTACCCTGGGGCGTTGGCAGGGCTAGAAGGAGAAGCTTCTGGAAGAACAGCATTCTTACTTTTGTATGTATAAACTCATGTCTTGGATGAGATTGTGCTCAGTATCCTGGGTGGGGAGGGAAAGAGTCCCCTCTGGCCGGGAAGGTGATACAGCCTGGACTTCTCTGTTGTTGGCTTCTGGGACTACTCTAGGGAAAAAGAACCTCCATGAAGTACTCTGAATTTCCTGCCAGCTGTAACAATAGGGGCTTAGAATTGGATTGAATTAGATTTTTAAAAATGTGATATTTCTCAAACCACCCAAGTCTGTGAAGTAACATTTATGGAATAAAACCACAAAGGGTTTTAAGAGGGAAAATAACCTCACGAGCCTTGCATGATGGAAGGATAATGTTCGAGAGAATTGATCTAATATCTGTGAACTTTATTGCAATTGGAGAATCCAATTTTTCCATAAACTAGCAAAAAAGGGACAAAGAACAGAAGGTGCACAAAGAAAACAAAACATGATTCTTCTAGAAAAGTCCACCCTTCTCTGATAGAGCAAGCACATCCTAAAGACTGTGCGCAGGAGCAAGAGATCAGAGATGGAGGCCAGCCCTCGGCATGCCCTCAGCAGCTCAGAAAATGCCACCGTCCTGCAGCGCAATTCATTTTAACCTTCAAGTTTTGTGCATCCAGTAAAATGCATTGTGAATTGTTGGTCACAATGTCCAAGCTCTCAGTAAAAGGATGAATAAGTTCTGGTATCTAATGCACAACGTGGTGACTCTAGTGACTAATACTGTATTGTATTCTGGAAAGTTGCTAAGAGAGTAGACCTTGAGTATATTCAGATATTGGCATTACCTGTCAATATCTGAAAACAAAAACAAAACCGAAAGGTATGGGGAGGTGTTGGACATTAACATGATCGTGGTAATCATTTCACAATGTATATCTATAGGAAATCATCACATTCAATGCCCTAAATATATATATATATATATTTAGGGCATTGAATATATATATATATATTTGTCAGTTATAGTTCCATAGAGCTAGAAAAACAAAATTAAAAATAAAGGGTTTTTTAATGTTCATATTTCTTTTTTTTTATTTTATTTTTTCAGTGTTCCAAGATTCATTGTTTATGCATCACACCCAGTGCTCCATGCAATCTGTGCCCTCCTGAATACCCACCACCAGGCTCATCCAACCCCCCACCTCCCTCCGCTCCAAAACCCTCAGTCTGTTTCTCAGAGTCCACAGTCTCTCACGGTTCATCTCTTCCTCTGATTTCACCCAACTCCCTTTTCCTCCAAAAATAAATCTTTGTTTTATACCTACATATATTCATATCTATCAATCTGTATAGCTATGAAAGTTTCAGATGGGATCATAGATCTAAGAAAAGAATCTCAGTATTATTGGGTCCATGTTCTTGCTTTCAGTCATAAAGTATTGTTTCTTTTTTTTTTTTTAAGATTTTATTTATTTATTTGACAGAGATCACAAGTAGGCAGAGAGGCAGGCAGAGCGAAAGGAGGAAGCAGGCTCCCCGCTGAGCAAAGAACCCAATGCGTGCTCGATCCCAGAACCCCGAGATCATGACCTGAGCTGAAGGCAGAGCCTTTAACCCACTGAGCCACCTAGGTGCCCTGTTACTTCTATTTTAGATACAAAAATCTCCAAGTCAAAGATTAAATTCATTCACCGAAGCATTCATTCAATGAAAGTGGCCTGAGCCCCACCGTATTCTAGACGCTCTACTAAGAACTGCCTTGAGGAAGTCTAGGAGGGGAAACCAGTAGGTAAAAATTGATAATATGTAGATAGAGACGTTTGATTAGTCCTCAACACTTGTACATTTCCTTTGGAATGTCTGCCCTCTGCAATGACCCCATTTCTCTGAGAATTCTCCTTTTTCTCTCCTCTCAATATTGATCCTCGGCAGATGTGTTTTGCAACTTAACCCAACACTCTGGTTTTAATTGTGTCTGGTGTGGTTGCTGGACTAGGGCGGAGCGATTCAATTCTCTCCTCAGGGAATTGAGATCTGGCTTGGGAGTGTCTTTGTCTGATCTTGTCTCTCAGGTCAGAGATAGTTTTGGTAAATTATGTATTTCTTTGAATTCCATCAAAACTTTCTAAATTATTCATGCAACGTTTAGAATGACTTACCTTTTTAATATCTGCATCATCTACAGTGATAGACATGTCCATTCTTGATACCGGTAGTTTGTGCCATATTTCTTTTTTTGTCTAGTCTGGTCATGCTAGAGGTTTCTCAATAAGCTTTTCAATAAACAAGTGTTTGGCTTTGTTAATCCTCTCTATTTTGTCTTGTTTCTAGTTCATTAAATTCTGCCTGATCTTTGATTTCCCTCTATGTTCTCTAAGTTTACTTTATGGTTCTTTTTTCTCATGTCTTGAGAGAGATGCTTTGCTCATTAATTTTTAACCTACCTTCTTTTCTACTAGGAGTGTTTAAAGCTATAAATTTCTAAGTGCCGCTGAAATTGCATCCCATATGGCTTGACTATTTTGTTATAGTTAAGTTGAAAATGTTTCTAATATCTGTTCAGATTTCTATGTTGACCTCTGGGCTATTGAGAAGAGGTATTTTTAAATTTCCAAACACGTAGAAAAATTTCTAAGTATCTTTTTGTTACCACTAGCTTTATTGTACTATGGTTAGAAGATATGGTTTTGATCTCTTGAAATTAGTGAAGAGATGTCCAGAATATGACTAATTGTTGTGAATATTCCATGCTTGCTTAGAATAAATGTATATTCTGCAATTCCTAGCACAACATTGTGTAAGTATCCCTCAAGTCAAATTTGTTCATTGTGGTGTTCAAATATTCTGTATACTTATAGCTTTGTTTTTTTTGTTGTTGGTTTGTGTTTTGTTTGTTTCTGTGTCCCATTAGTTCCTGATAGAGGCGTGTTAATATCTCCTAGTATAATTGTGGATTTGCTTATTTCTCCTCAGAAGACTTTTGGTTTTTAATATTTTGATGCTACATTACTATGTACATGTATGTTCTAAAATGTTATATCCTCTTGGAAGATTGAACTTGTGTTATGCAGAGATTCCTAACTCCAGTAATTCTTTTTGCCTTATTTTGGTTTTTGAGTTTATTTTGCCTCATCTTAATATACATATACTTTTCTCTTCTGATTCATGGTAGCATGATAGATCTTTATTCTTTTACTTTTTAACCTTTATCCTTTTATTTGGGGTATCTTATTTTTAAAAAGATGCTTAGATTTTTGTTTTACAAATGTAGTGTGTTGTCTTTTTTTTTTTTTTCTTCGTTTACTTGACAGAGAGAGAGATCACAAGCAAGCAGAGAGGTAGATAGAGAGAGGGGGAAGCAGGTTCCCTGCTGAGCAGAGAGCCCCTTGTGGGTCTTAATCCCAGGACCCTGAGACCATGACCTGAGCCACCCAGGTGCCCCTGTAGTATATTATCTTTTAACTAGAATACTTGATTCATTTATGATACAATTATTCATGTGTTTGGATATTCTGTCATATTTGGCATTGTCTCTGCCATTTTGTTATTTTTGTCTCTATCTCCTTTTTCTTTTGCTTTAAGTATTTTTTTTCTTATTCTCTTTGTCCCTCTATTTGTTTACAAGTTATACACTCTGTCTATTCATTTAATGGTTAACCTACAAATAACATACAGATTGAGCTTCTCAAAGCTATCTTTCACCAATACCATTATAACCTCCCTTACATGTTCTTAGAGTTTTTTTAACTCTATTAACTACTACAATGCTCTGACTGAAATGTCATTTAGAGTCAGTATTTGTTTAGATTTCCCACATATTACTACTTCTTCCCTCCTTGCACCTTAAACATTCTAGTTCAGATCACTTTCTTTATGAGCATGGTATCTCCCCTGCCAGGTAAGTATCAGATCACTTTCTTTTAAATCTAATGACCGTCCTTTAAAATACCCTTTAGTGAAGATCTGGTAGTGGCATGCTTTGCGTGCTTGTTTCTTGAAATAGTGCATAGTCTCATGATTGGAACCTATTTGGATTGGTAGAGAATTCTAGGTTGAACTTGAGTCTTTCTCAACACCTTCAAGGCATCACTCCAGTATATTCTAGCATTCATTTTTACTGTTGAGATATCACCTGTTGGTCTGTTACCATATAATTTTTCTGTGGCAGCTGTTAGATTTTTTTCCTTTGTCTTTACCGTTTTACAGATTTTCTATTCTGTGTCTTTGTATAGATTGCTTTTTGTGTATCCTTCTTGGGATTTATTGGGCTTCATGGGAAAAACAACAAAACTGTATCACTTGTGGAAAGTGTTCTATTTGTTAAACCTTTAAATATTGCCACTACCAAGCTCTTTTTCCTTACCTCCATGAAATCTAATTATATGTATGTATTTATACAATGTGTATGTTAAATATATATTTATAAAAATATTTTAAAGCTTTATTAGAGAGTGTGCATGCACATGTGTGTAGGGGGAGGGGCAAAGAGGGGGGAAGAGAAGAGAGACAGAGAGAGGAGGAGGACTCTCTGCTGAGCAGGGAGCCAGATGTGGGGCTCAGTCTCATGACCCTGAGATCATGAGCTAAGATGAAATCAAGAGTTGACACTTAACCAACTGAGCCACCCAAGTGCCCCAATTATAAATATATATTTTAGAACTTGTTATTCTGCTCTTTAAGTCCTTTAATTCACTTTGATTTTTCCATTTTATATTCGGTGTTGCATAGCATATATATTTTTTGAGAATTCAAGTTCATTAACTGTAGCCAAATTAATTTTCTATAAACTTGACTTTTTAAATTTAAATGATTCTATTTTTCATTTTTAGAATCACTGTGGTTTGAAAACAAGATCTGCTTTTTTATATTCCTCAGTTTCTTGTTTCCTATAGATATTTTAAACTTTGTCTTTTATGATGTAAAAATAGTAGGCCTAATTACAAAAATTCTATTTGTAATAATGCCAGTATCTGAAATACTTGAATTCTTTGGCTGCCGATGTATTTATTCCTGAAAACTTATTTCCCTGTGTGCTTAAAACTCTTTTCTCGGGACACCTGGGTGGCTCAGTTGGTTGGACAACTGCTTTTGGCTCGGGTCATGATCCCAGAGTCCCGGGATTGAGTCCCGCATCGGGCTCCCAGCTCCACGGAGAGTCTGTTTCTCCCTCTGACCTTCTCCTCGCTCATGCTCTCTCTCACTGCCTCTCTCTCAAATAAATAAATAAAATCTTAAAAAAAAAAAAACTTTTCTCTTTGTTGTATATTTTCCTTGGAATGATTGTTTCTGGGAATTCTTTGAGAATTGTGGTAAAGATACAATCCTCTGGACCAAATTTGCTTTTCCTTGGCCATAAATGCACAAGTACAACCAGTTTAGGGTTCCCTTAATAGTATTTTTGAAAGACTAGTGGTCGGTGATGATTTTGGGTTCTCTTGGTGATTTGGGGGTTGCAAATTCACACGAGGTGGTTCATTTGCCGCTGCTCTTCCATTGGAAGTGTAGCCGTGTCGGGGTGGTCCAGCCTTCGGGGAGTTGCTCTTGGACTTGCTACCTTGGGAAAGTCTGGGCTGTATCTTCTACCCCCTATCCATATGATCCCATGAATACTTAGTCCTGTGTTTATGAGATCTGATGAACCACCTCAAGGCAGAGCAATTTGCGTGTTCCTCTTGAATCTACGAGTTCCAACCTTAACTTACATTTAGTACTGATAAAATCTCTTTTTTCCATTTTTTCCCTCTTCGTTTATTTTCAGAAAGTATATTTTCTATATATTAGCATTCATTTTAGTTGTCAGCATTCAAAGCATTAACCCAGATCCCAAGCCAAATGTGTTACCAGTGAGAAAAGTTCCACTTTTACCTTGCAAATCTAATTTAGCTGTTTAGTCCTTGAAGGTCTTTCTTTTTTTTTTTTTTTTAGAATTCCAGGGTGCAATTATTTCCCAAATCATTTCAGATATTTACTATTTATTAATTTGTTACTTGTTACTTTCACTTTGTTGTGGTGGGTGTTCAGTAACGTTTTCACGTTTATTACTACATTCTCTGCTTGATTATGTTAAATATTTTTTCTTTGTCTTTGTTACTGCAGCATAACATAGCTTTTCCTGATTGATTCAAGACTAAATGGTGAAGCTTATTTTTCACTAACTTTTTACACAGCCTAGCACAAGACCTGGCACGTTAAGTGTAAATTGTTGAGTCAGATTTTAAACCTTGTGGTGACAGTGTAAAGAGGGGGTCTCTCTGAGTTTCCATGAGATGTGGTTGGAATCCCCAATGTGTTCCATCCACCTTTCCAGTTGAAGAGAGGGAGAAATATATTTGACTGGGTCATAAATGAAAATCCCTTTGTTTGGTACAAAGCCCATTGGGAAAAGCAATGCAAAGAGTCTTTTTTTTTTTTTTCCTTTGGTGGGTAACCTGCTACTATACACTAGATATTCTGTTGGCCTAGGAGGAATGATGCTAGGTAAGAGAAGAGGCAAGTTTTATCTTTTTGGTTTTTTAGCTCGAAAGGATTAGGAGGCCTCTCTGACTGTTCAATTATGTCCTTGGGAAACACTTGGGCATTCGTTCACTCCGCTCTATTCCCCACAAGTAATCTATCTCAGAAAGAGTGTTTTATTTTCAGAGAATATGAGGCCATTCTTGTTCTATGAAGTAAGATGACTGGATTTACCAGAAGAAAGTCCTATTCTGGTCATACAGGTATTTCATGGTTTGTTTGTTTTTTTTAAGGTGAAAAATCTGCATTATTTATTTCCAGATATAGAGACACTTGAGAGCAGGAGAGGGCACCATTATCAATTACACCAGGATAAATGGTGTGAACACCTTACAAATCACAACCTTCACAAAAGCAAATTTCGTAGCATAGAATCAAAGCATTCCGTGCTTTGTTCCATAAGGAGCCAACTGGCTGAGGGACTGAAGAGCCAAGGGAAGGAAATTTCATCCCTTGATACCTCTGAAACGGGTAACATTTTTCCATTAGCTTGGTTATCATTGAGTTTTTTAACATATAGTCCCGGTGAGGTCTTTGATACATTTGTACAAACTATTTGGCTGGTATGAAAAGCCCACTCTTGCCCAGCATTCCCTTACTTCAAGACCAAGATTAAATGTCACTTCCTCTGGAAAGGCTTCTCTAACATACACTAGATATAGTGAGTCTTTGGCAACTGGTTTTCCCCCATGCAGTGTAAACACTTGGGCATGGCACCTAAAACATTACATTCTAATTCCCCAGTTATGTCTGCTTTCCCCCATGGGCTGCTCAAGGGCAAAAACCCCACAAAAACCAGAATATAACCCAACACATGTCATTTTCTCTTTCTAAGAAAAACTTTTTTGGTCTTAAAGTAACTCCTCAGTAAATTATTGCAAGTGTGAACCCAGAGAACTATTTATTTAGGAACAGATTATGCTTAGAAGGCCTTCCCAGCTTGAACATGAGCTAAAAGAAATAAAAAGGATGAACTAGTTTGCCAGCTGTTTCCTGGTTCGTAAGGGAAGAAATATAGAGTGATTCTGAGCTGGGGATGAGGGACAAACAGAACACCGTTCCTTCATTTTAATTACAGTTGGCTGTGGTGCCATTTAAAGATGGAGCTCACAAGGCTGTACCTTCTAGAAGCTGTGTTTATTCCTTAAGGGAAAACAAAGTATCACAGTAATCTTTAAGGGATTTTTAAAAGACTTTTGTGGTATAGCTTCTAGGTATAAAACTGAGTGCATGCTCCAAGTAGTAATTACAGAAGTTGGAGATACAGAAAAGTCATCTGGTCAACTCTCCCAGCACAGCAGGCATTTTTATTAGGTCCTGTCCCTTCCCAGAAGTAGACAGAACTCTGAGCAGATCCGAGTAAAGGGCTTTGGATGCGTAAGGCAGATACGTGGCTCCTAATGCTAAATGGCCTTTGTGAGGGATCGGGAACTTCCCAATGTTAACTGAGCAGAATTCTCCAAGCCAGGAGTTGAGGCTGAAGCTGAAGCTTGAACTAGTGAGAGGTCATATATATTTAGGCAAAAGAGAGAGCTCCCTATTTTGGGCCAAGAAGTGGTGGGTAAAACATACAAGAGCCTTCTGAAGCTGTTTTGCAAAATGTGAGAGGACAGGGCAGTTCTCACGATCCGAGGTGAGGTCTACCAAGGATAGCGTGGGCGCCGAGACTCGCAGGGTTATTACTTTGGGTTCTAATTCTCGGCTGACATCTGAGTGGGGTAGAAGCATTAAACATCTGTATTTCTTCCCAGGGCTAGAGATTTCCTAGCACTAAGGGGCAGGGAAGCGTCTCAGTGACCGTGGGAGGTGGTGGCCGAAGGAGATGGCACAGGAGGGGTGTCCGACATCTCTCCCTGTGCTGAGTTGGCCTCCACCCCTACCATCTCCTCTCTTCCGTCCACACGTCTGTCCTGGGCCACCATTCAGCTCATGGCACTGTGCCAAGCAGTGCAGCGCTAACAGCAAAAATGGCAGCCTTGACTTTCAGCATCTCCCAGTCTCTGGGGAAGGCAGCTACAAAAGCAGACCATCCTCCTCCACGGCCGTGGGTGTGCTACTGGAAATGTGTACAAGACGTTGTGGGAATATGGAGGAGGGAGTGGCTAATTCTGTATGCTTAATTATGGAGGAATTGAAGTTTGGAGAAGCCTTCACCTCTGGCTCCCCCTTAGAGACCCCAACCCTTTTGGTGTGGTCTATTGGGGTCTCCAATATGTACGTGTTTTTCAGCCCCAGATGCCGTAACAGTACCATATGCAAATACCCTAGACTACATGGTAGAACAATCACTATAGATTCTATTGTTCTTACAAACAACAGAAATTTATTTCTCATAGATCTGTAGGCTGGGGCGTTCAGGATCCTGGCACCAGTAGTTTTGGTTGTTGATAAGGGCTTCCTGGTTCATAGACTGCTCTTTTCCCTGTGTTTTCACAAGGCAAAAGGGGCAGAGCCTATCTCTGTGGTGTCTTGTAGGAGTACACTCGTCTGCCCCAGAGGCCCCACCTTCTAAAACCATCATCTCAGACAGTAACCTTTCAATGTATGCATTTTGAGGGGACACAAACACACTCAGTCAGTGTGTCTGCACTAGTCCAGTTTCACTACCCATGATGCTGACACAACCCCTTTACTGGGCTCAGCTTGTCCAGCCTGTCAGCTCAAACTGTGTTCTCAGTTTGTCCCCTGATTCCCCCATTGGAATGCTCCACTCCTCTCTACTAATCCTGAATCTCATCTGTCCACGATCAGCTTACATCACACCTCTTCCATGAAGCCTTCTTTGATGACTCCAGCCTCTGGTGCTCTCCTCATTCTGGACCCACGGTTTGGAATTCTACTTTGACACTTGGCTTTATCCTGCATTGTGACACCTCTCATGTTGTTCTGTAGCTCTTCTGTTATCGAGTTGAGTAGAAAAGACACATACTGTCTTTTCTACTCAACTATTTGATGCCTTGAGCATCAAATAGTAGAAGACATTATCTAACATTCCATATAAGCTGTAGTGAAGGGTAAGACACTATACTCAGTAAATATTTTTTGAGTGAATGAATGGAAAATGTAGGCATTTTGTCTCTTAGGGGAGATTCAGGATGAAACTTTTTTTTTTTTTTTAATTAAAGTCCCCGGGTTGAATATGAAGAGTCTCCCTTCCCTGTGACTACTAACTGAGCGATGACGTATTTCCCCGAAGGGCGTATACCCATTCATCCATCCATCAAATATTTACTTGGGAGTTTACTGCGAACCACTTCTTCATTCCTCCGAAATGAATGCAGCCCCAGAGCTGAAGTCTAAATGGAAAGGACCAGCACGTAAGTGCAAGCAAAGGAGTAGAGTAGTCTAGAGCTTAGGGAGCCCAATGTAACTCCACACCGTACAGTTCTTAGATCCAAGTGAGGAGCCCTCAACATTGGTCAATTATTGTAGTCCGTGGTGCCCCCTTTTGGCAGCCTTGACCTGATTGCCTTGGGACCTTGGGTATTGGAACATATCTTTACTCCACAGTTTGCAGATGATTTCATTGATACCTTGGTAGGAGGTAGGTTAAGAGTTCTTGATGGAAAGGACGTTTCCTTCAGAGTTCTTAAAGCACCGGCCAGGCATTTGTAGCTCTCAGTGTGTGTAGAGTGGTTGCCGTTTCTGATCTTTCCTATTTTTACATGTGTCCTTTACCTCCCCCCATTGGCTCTAGTTTTTAGGACCCTCTCTTTGTCTCCGGTATCCACGACAGTGTACTTTGACACATTTTATTGTTTTTAAGTCATGACTTTAAATCAATTAAAATTTTGATTTTTAAAAAATACTTAATAGGAAAAAAAAAAATTAAAGGGGCACCCGGATGGAGACGCCTGGGTGGCTCCGTTGGTTCAGCAGCTGCCTTCGGCTCAGGTCATGATCCCAGTGTCCTGGGATCGAGTCCCGCATCAGGCTCCTTGCTCCACAGGGAGCCTGCTTCTCCCTCTGCCACTCTGTCTTCCTGTGCCCTCTCACTCTCTCACTCTCTGACAAATAAATAAACTCTTAAAAAAAAAAAAAGAGGTGGGGGGGCACGTGGGTGGCTCAGTGGGTTAAAACCTCTGCCTTTGGCTTGGGTCATGATCCCAGCGTCCTGGGATCGAGCCCCACATCGGGCTGTCTGCTCAGCACGGAGCCTGCTTCCTCCAATCTCTCTGCCTGCCTCTCTGCCTACTCTTTCTCTGTCAAATAAATAAAATCTTAAAAAAAAAAAATAACAGGCCTTCAGAATTGAGATTCATGTTCTTATTTTGTTCTGTTTTTTGAAGAACTTTCCCCTCCCTTTTTTCTCTTCTCTTTCTGGAATTTGCGTCCGCTAGCGGTCCGACTGGAGCCGCTTCTCTAGTTTTCCACCCCTCCCTTCCCATTTTCCTCCTGTCTCTCTGCTCGTGTCCTACTTGCTGAGGTTTCTTTAACTTTGTCTTCGATCATCTTCCTGGAGGCTTTCTGTTACCTCTTCTCTGATTTTCTACTTCTTGCCTCTTGCTTTGAATGTTTTCTTTTCCTAAATAGCATCTCATGGTTTCCTTCCTTCAAACCGGTCTCTCATTGATTTCTCTAAGAAGACTTGTTAACATTTTCCTGAACGTTTCTTGTAGGCCCTTTCTTTGGTTTAGTTGGGGGTCACTCTCCCATTTTCAGAAGTTGCCCTAAATATGGTCCATCTGTGGCCACGGATATGGTGAGAGGGAGAAGAATGGGTGATCTGTCCGCACAGGTGGGCTGGCGGATGGCAGGCAGCTAGTACGGTAAAGCACCCAGTTAGGGATCCAGTAACTTCCCTGGTGAATTGCATGCAAATATCAGTGGACGTTTTCCCTTAAGCTAGGGTATCCGCAGTCTGAGATAGCAGAAGGAAAGGATGTGGGAATCTTCCCATTCACTGTGTGGTCTAGTGAAGTGCTATGTTTTCAGCAGATCTTCTACTGTTTTCTGTGCCTGATGTGTTCCAGTGCAGAGCGCCTCCTGTTCCTGTCCAAGTCGGCCAGCAGCTCTGAGTTAGGGGCGGGGAAGGTGTCTGGGTGCTGCTTGCTTCTAAGCAGACTGAACGCTCCCAACCCCAGTGTCTTATGAGACCCCCGGGTGCCCCTAAGTCCAGGCCTTTCCAGATTTTTGCAGCTTCAATCAGTTTCTCCCCCCGCAGGTTTTCTGGGTGACGCAGTCACTGTTACCAGTTGCTTTTACTGTCTCCTGCAGTTTTTCAAAATCTGTCCACGGCTGTCATGCCCTGTTCTCTTTTCCTTCATACTTTAGGGACTTTCTTCCTTTTTCTCTTACTATCACTGGGGGGACTTTCCTGGATAGAGTTGAGCTAGACTTGTAATGTGGCATGTAACTGACCACCCTTGTCCTGTCGGTGACACTCAACATTTCTCCTCCTGACTGTCTGGATAGGTCGCACTCACCCTTTTTTTTCCACCCACACCCAGTGCTGTGGGGCGGTGGTGTCTGATTTAGCAAGTAAAAATACAGGATGTCCAGTGGAATTTGAACTACAGATAATCAAATACTGCCTAGAACATACGTAAACTAAAAACAAAATGAAACAATTCATTGTTTTCCTGAAATTCAAATGTACTTGGTCGTCTTCTATTCGATTTGGTAGCCCTGCTAGGAAAGAAGCTTCTCCCTCTGTGCTTTGGCCCTGTAGAACCCAGTCCTTCTGTCTAACCACTTGGCTGACACCCCAGGAACCTTCCTTCTGCTTCCACAGAGACCAGTCCTCGACCTCTGCGTGTTCAGGCCTCCCCTGCCCTCCTGAAACAAGGTAGCTAAAATGTGTTCTTTCTCTCTGTTGCCCATAGTCATCTAAAGGGTCTGGATTTTAGCCTCAGAGCTTGGCAGAATTGCCAAATATTTTTTAACAGAGAAGGGACATGATCAGATTTGGATTAAAAATGATTAAAAAAATAATGCTACAGCTTAGAAGGTGACAAGCCTGAGGAGCAGGGAGACCTTCGGGTCACTGTTGCAGTGAGTAATTGAAGCAAGAAAAATCCGGCCTCCTGAACCGGGGCAGGACACGTGAGCGTGCAGGAGAGAGATGTGGGGAATATTAAGGAGGTGGAAACTGCTGGCCTGGGAAATTGAAAACTGCGGTGACGGAAGGGAGGTGTCGGAGAGACACGTTTGCTGGGTTGCTGGCTTAGGCAAATGATGGGGTGTAGAGCCTTTCAGGAAGAAAAGAAATTCAGGAGAACAGATTTCGGGGAGGAGTTTGCTTTGAATTCTCTCCTAAATGGTTCTCATTTACACAGAGGGGGAGAGGGTTTTCTTCTGGGCATCATGAATGTGTTTGGCCTGGTCCCAAACTCCAGCAAAAAGAAACCACAAGGATGTATCCAGCTAAGGGAAGTCATTTGCAAACCGCCGCTCCTACCCAGGCTGTGAGCTCAGTGGCCAGAGGAAGGCCCCCCATTTCCCAGCTACGAGCAGGAGAGGGACCTTCTCTAGGACGGTCCCAGCCTTCCCACCGGGGGTGACAGCTGTTGGCAACTGTCAGCTCCGCCACATGGGGAAAGAGGCTGTTCTCATTTTGCTCCAGCCCACGGTGACCCCCAGAAATGGTAGGGCTGTTCCGTACTCAGCCGGAGCTCCAGTGACCTATCCTGGACTGAGGCCTGATCACACTGGGCAGTGGGGGTGGGGGTGGACACAGACCTTCTCGTGGGTCCGTTTTCTTACCTTTCAGCATCCTTCGCCTCACCCGCTCTCTGAACTTGCCGAGCCCCTCGAAGACACCCCGTCCCCTTCCTGCACTGCCACCTCTGCCTGGAATTATTGAGTCACGTATCAGCTGCCATCAGCCCGTGTCCCTTCCCGAGGCAGGAGCAATCCTAAGGACTCCTGGGTCATTGTTAATTTCTTTGGCTCACTTGGAACCTTATTATGGAATTGAGTTGGTTGCGAGTTTAGCATTAACTTGAATGCCAGCTCTTGGCCCTGTTCACGGTCCGGGCAATGAAGGCCGTGCTATCTCTGTTAAGCTAATGAGGCAGGGGAAAGCACGGACTGGCAGGTGCGGCCCGTCCTTCATCCCTGGAGTGTCTGCGTTGCCTGGGCAACTTCTCCCACAACTGTAAATGGCAGTGTCTTGCTTTTCAACATTCTTCCCTCCGTGTGTTCATAAATCCGCTGGCCTCTCCTCTTTATTCTCTCAAAGAATGTGTAGAATGAACTTGAACAAATCGTTGTCATTGTAGCAATTCAAGACCTGGCCTCTCTTTCCATTTCTACTGCTGCTGGGTTTTGTTGTTGTTGTTGGGTTTTTTTTTTTTTTTTTTTTTTTTTTTTGGTTTGGTTCTGTTTTCACAAATGAAAGCATGGTTTTGCACGAGAAATTACTAGCCCAAACCAGCACACTGCCATCGGGCCCAGGAAAAGGAAGGTGGCTTGTTGGAGGAGAGATTGTTAAACTTTGGGGCTGGGGGGAGGTGGTGCTGAGATTGCGATTTCCAACTGAATAACTGGATCCCTTGAGAAACAGAGAAAGGGTTTGCTAACCTGCAGCATCATGAATTCAAATAAGCATTCTTGTGTCTCGGTGTGCCTTACTAGATTGTTAAACTCAAGTTGAAGGACAGGGAAATAATAAGTAACAGTAATAGGGGAATAATCCACAGGATAGTTTTTTTGTTGTTGTTTTGTTTTGTTTTTTAATGGAGAGAGTTGGACACAGGACTTGATGGAAACAGCGGGAGACCCTGTTTTGATTCTAAGAAGAAACCGTCATTAGCCATGTGAGCTTGCCGTTGGCTTTAACCGGACTGTTGGGCTGGCAGGAAGGGCTACTAAAGATGGCGAAAGTCCCCGCCACAAGACCTGAGCTCAGACAAGAGAACAAAGGACCAAGCAGGAATCTGAGACCCCCGCCCCGGGCTCCTGTGGACCAATGGGATCCCGATGAGCAGGAGGGATACCCAAATAAGGGAAACTTACCCAAAGACCCCTGAGCTTTCCCCAAGACCCCTTAAAAGCCCCCTCCTCCCTGCCTTGGGCACGACTTCCCCCACTCTGCTTTCCAGAGTTGCGGAACCTCGCCCGAGGGTGCCCACCTCCTCCCGGTGCAACTTTCTCGGCTCCCCTTCACCTGGGCCCTGAAACTTCGCCGGAGAGAACCTTTAATAAACCTTGCCTTACACCCACTTCGCCTGGTGTGTTTATTTCGTCGGAAAACCGTACACGGACCACCTTCCATAAGTAATCACGGATTATAATGAATTAAATGCAGTGTTCACATTCTTAATGCGCACGCACACACACGCTCCAGGGTGGCCTGAAGCTCGCCCGGTGGTTTCCAAGCAGTACCAGTCGGCTGTGGTTAAGAATCTGGTCTCTAGAGTAAAAAGCTGAGAAGCAAGTCCCAGATTTGTAATCTGCTAAAGGATTTGGGAGAAATTATTCAGTCTTGGAGCCTCTGTGTGCTCCTCTGAAAAGTGGGGATGATGGAAAGAGAAGAAGCCAGGAGGTCCTCGGCAGGTGCCTGGCCCAGCCGGCTACCGCGTCATTATTTTGGGGAGACTTGCTCATGTCCCTTGCATTTCTCTGGTTTTGCCCCTGAATTGCAGTAGCGCGGTCCCATTTCCTGTTTGCTCATGGGAAATGCTTCCTACGTCTCTGCCCCCTTGTTTGGTTGTTGCTGGCCAGGCACAAAGCCTCTGGGCTCTGGGTGTGCAGAGGAGGCTTGTTTATTGGCCAGGAGGCTGCAGAGAGGACTCCCCTTGAGGACTGTGTCAGCTAATGAGATCTCTGTTTAACTGTGGCTGTGAGCTCTCCTGGCACTTGGGGGGTGGGGCAGAGCAGAAACACCTTGCACGACAATTAGCTTTTCACAACCATTAGCAATTTGTAGTCATTAGCACCAGTGGAAACGTTGCAAACAACACTCAGGATGCAAATACCACTCCGAGCTGGAACAGGGCTTCTGAGCAGCCTTCAGTTCCCAGCGAGTCCGGGGGGGTGGTCTGAGAGGGTGATGCCCCCTGTTCTCGCCCACACTGGCAAAGGGCTATGTGACCCAAAGTGCCTCTGTCCCTCGCCATCGCACCTCTGAAAACGGCACCACCAAGCTCATGATTCGTTTCCGGGAAGCACAGATCTTTCAGAAGAATAGCCCAGAAGACGTAGTGCATAATAAAGCAATTCGGAATGCTTGCGCAGACCACGGGATCTAAACTGGAATGATGGCATGAATAATTGAAATGCAATCTGAATGAAACCCCAGTGCAGGGCAGTGATATAGCCCCAAAGCTGTGCAGAGCAACACTGCTAAATTGTGGAAACATCCGTACATCTGAAATGCCCCATAGTAGGGTTGGGTTAAATATTTGTGCTATACCTATAAACAGAGTATAATACAGCCTTTCAAAATACTATCCTGGAATTCAAATGGTCGATCAGAGGAAAAAGGCTAGAAAAGAGTATGAACGTATTTTCTTTCCTTATGAGAATGATACACGCCTTCTCAAGTAGGCGGAGTTGTTCTTGGGTGCTGGGAATGATAGTGGATGGGTTTTAATTTTCATTCCGTTGCTGTTGTATTTCATGCTATTTTTCCAAAATAACTACGTATTTGTGAGCCATCCTTTGGAATCGGAGAAAGTAAGAGAAAGAGCCGAGTGAGGAAGGAGGCGCTGCCTGGCTAAGCAGATTTAACAAAATGCAAACATAGGAAGTAAACAGCTTATTGAAATGCAATAGATGGACAGAAAAACTATGCAGATAAGAAGTTCACAGCTTGACTTTTCACAAAGAGTATAAACTCAGCTGCAGAATGAGGCTCAAATACAGTGATGGTCCTGCTGGTTACTTCCCAGCCATGACTCTGGATGGCAAATGCGTGGGGGAGGAGATGAGCTAACAGGGAGTCAGTGGGCCAAGCTGGCGAATAGGAAACCATTGATGGGAACTCTGGGAGGGAAGGTGGTGGGTCTCCTTTTATAGAAGCAGTCACTGAGCTGAAGGGAATAAGCGTAACTTGAATCCCCACGGCTGCTAAGTGGAGAAGCTGAGATTTGTTCCCAGGCAGTCAGGCTCTGGAAGGAGTGCCTCTCCAAGAAGGAAAAATATCCCTGAGCCACTAGCTGCAGGCCGGGGCCTCCCTAAAAGTTCAGTGACTAGACAATAGGAGACAGGGCAGGGAAGGTTTTGCAAGGGAGGCTGGGGAGGCTCCCAGGTTAGGAAAGAGCAATAGAAAAACCAGTTCCTGGCAGTGTCTACAAAGGGTAGACACCAGCAGGGAAATTAGTAAGTCTGTGTGTGTGCACTTAGGGTCCATGTAGAACTAAAAGGTGCCCTTGGGGGCTAATGGACCCAAGATGCTGAGCACAAGAGCTCTGGCCTTGGTCGGAAATCACAGCTGAGTGGGAGAGTGGGGTCCGATTTGTATTATCTCTGCATTTGTTGATTCATAGGGAAGCTGGGCACTACTTATATTCCCCTTCACCTAGAAAAGCACCCTATACCCCCCCCCCCCGATCTTGACCCAGTTATCAGACTTGTTTCCCCTGTGAAATAACCGTTCTGCCTGAACCATGCAGAGGGTGTGTTCTGGGCAAGGGGGCACCTCTGGAGCGTAGATGGTAAATATTGAGAACTTTGGGTGATGACGGCAGAGTCCCCTCCCCAGAGAAACTCAGCTGGGGAAGACCAAGTTGGGAAGGTTTTGTGGACACCATTTTGTCAAAGGCACGTGCTTAGGAATTTGATTTTCTTAATTAATTCAGGGGTAACCCTGAGCGGGGGCTCGCATACTCCATGCTAAACTTAGCCCTGGATATGCTACTTTGTCAATACTTGTAGTTAGGCTGTAACGTGCTGTCTTCTCCCTGCTCCGGTTTTCAAGGACAGGGGTTCTGTAGTCTTTCATCTCTACATCCCCAGCCCAGCATAAAGTGCCTGGCAGGTGAGCGATGGTACTTCCAGATTATGAAACACGTGTCCTACATTTCCTAGGACAATGCCAGTTTAAATACTCTGTTGATGGTGTCTGCTGATTCAAGCTCAGGAACCTTGATTGCCCCTAGAGCCAAGTCCAACCATGGCTGAAGGGAACTGCCGAATTCTCAGGAAATGTTTTCATTAGTAGCCACAAGACCAGTAGTGTTTTGTAGTTCTTCTCAACAAAGAGCTTCTTTCTTTGGCTCCAGTGAAGAATCAGAGACAAACGAAGGAGTCCCTGGCAGGGAAGCAAGAGTCTTATTAAACCTAAAATTGAACTTGAACTTCATGCTTGACCAACTTCAGAAGTTTTTTCATTTTTTATTTGAGTATAGTTGACAGGCAATGCTACATTAGTTTCAGGTGTACAACATAGCGAATCAACACGTTTGTCTCGTGCTGTGCTCCCCACAAGTATGGCTGCCACCTGTCACCATACAACCCAATTATAGTACCACTGGCTTTATTTCCTATGCTCTGCATTTCATCCGCATGACTTACACATTCCATAACTGGAAGCCCATGTCTCCTCCGACTCCCCCACCCTGACGCATTTTGTCTGCCTCTTTATCCAACTCCCCTCTGGCAACCCATCAGTTTATTCTCTGCATTTAGGGGTCTACTTGTGCTTTTTATTTGTTCATTGTTTTGGTTAGATTCCACGGATGAATGAAATCCTATGATATTTGCCTTTCTCTCCGATTTATCTCACTTAGCGTAATGCCCTCTAGGTCCATGTGTGCTGTCGCAATGGGCAAGATCTCTTTTTTTATGGCTGTGCAATATTACGTTGTGTGTGCATGCGAATGGGCATGTGTGGGCATGCACACGTACTTCAGATGTTTTTATCACCTAAACACCTTTTCAACACTTGTTGATCCTTACCAAGGGCCAGGATCATATTCAATGTTAAAAGCACAAAAGTTAGAGAAAGCATCCACAGATATGGAATACAAAAATTGCAACATGAGTTGACCAGTGTTTATATCACATAAAATGTGATTGGTTGCAAGAAGCAGAAAAGAAATAGTGGCTAAAATAATAGAAAATTTTAATCACCTCACAAATTATAAAAGTCAAGAAGACACTGGTTCCAAATTGGTTCAACACTTTAATGATATAATCTAAAACCCGATGTTCCATCTCTTCACTTTTATCCTGTGCCTTTGGCCTGTTGTCTCGTGATCACGAAATGGTTGCTGTAGCCCCAAGTATCCTGTTTCCATGCAATTACATCCAAGTAAAGCAGGAAGGAACTTGCTGTTACTCTTTGTAGAAAACACAAATCTTTGAGAAGAATCCACCCATAGTCCCTTTAGTTTCATTGGTCAGAATTGGGTCACATGCCCACTCCCAAGTCAGTCACGTAGAGAGAGGAATGAGATCGCCATGTTTGGCACAAGCCAATTATGTTTCACTCTCTTAGGCTAAGGGAAGGGTTCCATCTCCTGTGAGCATGTCACCACCCCTTAGAAGTGGGGATTCTATAATGTGAGGAAGATAAAAGAGAAGGTAACCAATTCTCAGGATAGAGCTGTGATAGGTCAACATACCTATTTTCTCTGATTGGTTGACCTGTCTGCAGCTCTGAATCCCTTCCCTAGAGTAAGGCCAACAGTTCAAGGCTACTAGAAAACCATGACCTTTCATCAACACTCCCTGGGTCTGACCACACCAGTGGAGGGAGTAAAATATCCTGGCAGACTGCTCTTTGGCCCAGTCCTTGAGTTCGCCTAACCTTAAGCTTTCATAATCTCTACCAACTTTTTAAAAAGGCAGCTTGTTGATGGGAGTGGGAGCTTGGAATGCTGGAGGGGAAGGGTGAAAGTCGGGTCAACAACGGAGATTGAAGTGCATTTTCTTCCACAGACACAGAGCTCCCTTCAGGACTCTGAACTCCAGTGACTTCTGAGTGGGAAGGAGGGGAAAGCATTGAGAGACCGCCAGGATTAGCCTGGCTACAGATGGAGCTCCAAGTCTGACAGGAAAGATGAGTAGGTTTTCTCCTCCAAGAGCGCCGTGTTCTGTTTTCTACATGTATGTAACAGAGAACTAAGGAGTGGTCTTAAGTTTGGGGAAGAAAGTTAAGTGATTATAAGAGATATTTTTGAAGGGTGTGACTTTGGCCAACACATCCATTGGCCTTGGTTCTGCGAGGCAGCGTAGATTTACTAGTCCTACAACACCACGCAATCCAGTAGGACCCGTAATATGATGTAATGTAATACAGTGTGATCCAGCAAAGCAAAGCAGTACAATATAATAACAATAACTCAAGTTGATTGAGCACTCATTGTGTAATAGACATGATACAATGTACTTTCCCTGCATGACTCCTTAAAATCATATTCACGGTGTGCGTGTTCCATTATGACCCAGAGGTTGGTAACTTGCCCAAAGCCACTTCATGAGATCCTGGACTCAGGACTCCGCGGCCCAGGGCTGTCGGCTTCCAGAACCCTCCTCCTCCTTCTGCCACTTCACTGTCTTCTGCCTCCAGTTTGCCTCTTTCCTACCAGGGTGTGAAGGAATGTTATGGTGACAATGCCAGGTGGTGGCAACAGACAAGATTGAGAGAGTTTAAGTGAAAAATAGCTCATTTGGGCTCTGGATGGGGAACAAATGTTCGGCTGGCTAGAGAAATAAAAGAAATAACACCTAAAAGTTATTTTCATTCTGCCCAAATGTTCGGAGAACAAAATAGTTAAAGGTTTCTTGTTATACACAGTTCAGGAGAGTCAAGAACAGAAGAGGAAATGCTGTACTGATCGGAATTAAATAAACAGATAAACTTTTTTCAGCACAGAAATCATGCAAATGTATGTGTGTGTCTCCACAGTCATTCTCTCCCTAGATGGTCTGTGCATTTACTCATTAACTCAAGCACTCACTTCATTCATTCATTCATTCATTCATTCATCTAGTCATCTGCCTGATGTTTATTTCAACTCCTCCAGGCACCCCTACCAAAAAGGATAATGAATGTTTAAGACTTAAGAAACAAACAAAACCAGAAACAAACAAACAAACAAACATGCAGCCTCCTAATTTAGATGGGATGGAATTGAGAGATGGGGACTTTCCCCTTGAGATCTACTTCCAGCTCTCCATTACTGGGCGTGGATGTCTGCTATGAACAGACTTCCTCCATCCTCTGGCATGACACTGCCCTACTGTAGGGAGTTGCCTGTCCCTGATTTATGATTGGGACACTGTGAAGAACAGAGGACATTAGATACGATGTCTCTCTGTCTGATTAGAGCAAATCCTGGTTCAGGGACCTCCTGTGAGTTTCCATAGGATCTTGAAGACCTCAGTTTCCAGAAACCAATCAACACAGGTTGGTCCCTTTAAAAATTTCCCTCCCACATGTGGAGGGCACTGGGCTATGGGGAAGATGCATGCCTGCGGATTCCCTAATCCCATTCAGGAACTACCCACTGCAACTGGATGGCTGAGAGCCACTTCCCTGATCTTGCCTTTTGGCTTGACTCACAAATCCTGATGAGTGTCTCATCTTTCCGAGCATTTCTCTGTATACTGAAAAACCAACAACCATCATTCTTGACGGCTCTAGAATTGTCCACAACTTTATATGGACCCTTTAGGGTTCCTGTTACACAAAGTTCCCAGAATAAGACACTCCCTCCACCTTTCGCAAACCACCTGGAGCTGTTCCAGATCACAGAAGATGATCTATGTCAAAAATGGCTCACCGTGGTGATGGTAAAAGCCCTAAGCATGTTTCCACATGTGAGGCAGTCCTTCTCTGTAAGGGCTATCCACTTCCAATGATGTTCCAGAAAAAAATGTATACTAGTTTGATGGAAAGGACAGTGCAATGAAATTGAACCCCACCCCAGACACAGACCACCACCACCAAAGCCTGGATATTTGTTCCTGCCCTTGTCTATGCTCACATCTTCTCCACTAAATAAATAGTTCAGACGAAGATAAGGCCTTGGGTCCTGTCAAGCTTGGACAATCTATGGCTTCCCAAGGACTTTGTGTATTTCCTGCTTTGGCAGTTTGCATGCAGAAGTAGACTTCAGAGGCTCAGCACACCCTAATGTTCACTCGAGTGGCGAGTGTATTCAGTCTTGGTGGTACACATCTACCCAGCATCTCCGACTCTCGGAGGACGGGGGGTGGCTGGCATTCTGAGCCTAGTCCTGGGGAATTTGCAGCAGCCACTTTATCAAAGGACTCTCTGATCTCTGTGGGAGCCAGTGTGACCTCTTGGCAGAGGGGAGCCTGGGGAAGAAGGCCCATGAGGGCCGCAGCCTGGGCAGAGTGCTCCGGGAGCCCCCCGTCTCAAGCATCTGTAATAGAGAGAGGGGAACAGTTAGTCCTAGTGCGTTTATTTGCAATCCTAAGTCCTATTTGATCTTAGAAACTTGGAGGGCAGTAGGATCTGGAAGTGCTAATGCCCAGAGGCTATGCACGGTAGTGGAAAGAGAACTGGCTTTGGAGTCAGGAGTTGTTTGATTTTCGGTTCTGCCCTGACCAGCTACGTGACTAGGAGCAGGTCTCCTTACCCCGCTGACTGTGGCTTTACTTGTCTGTGCAATGACCAGAATTAGGTCTTCCCTGGTGTTCTCATAGGGCCGGTCTTGGTTGGTTACTTTTCCTGCACACAGTGTACAACCCCCCAGAGACGTCTCTGTCATGATCTGAGGACAATATTAGGGCAGAATAATGATAAAATTAATAATTAGTTTCTACAGCAAATACAACATTAATAACTATTGTTACCAGCTGTTAAACTCTTCACATGTACCAGACACTCTGTTAAGGACTGTGGAAACATTATTTCATTGCCCGAGGTCATATGGTTGTGGTAAATCTTGTGGCAGGGCCCAACACAGACATCCTGACTTCGGAGCCAAAATCTTAACCCGTGCGTGTTTCATCCCTCGTGACCAACCAGCCAGATTTCTCTGTAGTCCTGGCCTGCAGAAACTGAGAGATGTGCTCTCCACTGACATTAATAAGTGCACAAAACCAGTTAATCAAACTGTGTTGCAAACACAGCAACTTTAGACTATCACATGTTAAAAGACATTTTATGGAGCAGAATTAATAGGAGAAAAATGTACTCCTGTGTTCACGGGTAGTTAGACCATTGCTTCCTGACGCTAGCAAAGCTCTTTCTCAGGCTTGAGCATCTAGCCAGCCATCTACGCTCCCCCCTCATCCCTTCAAGAAATAGTTCACAAGCACCTGTTTTGTTCTAAGCCCCCAAGCAGTGGTCGGAGCCAGTGGTGAATGAGGGTGAATGTGCTCTCCAGGACCATTCCAGAGGAAGATATCGATAAGTATAAATTAGAGCTGTGACAACGGATTTCCTGTGATGGGACAAGGGCAGGGTACTAGGGACAGACAGAAAATACAAAGCTACCACGGTCTGAGATGATCAGGGAAACCTTCCCAGAAAGGGGGACAGCTAAGTGGAGGTAGAGTCGAACTGCTGGGAAGGAGGGAAGGTACAGCCCACATGGAAGTGTCTGGAAGATGGCTGGGAGGCCAGAGAGGTAAGACCCCATCAAGGAGCCAAAGGACATTCAGGATGGCTGAGGAACAGGGTCCAAAGACCAGCAGGTGAGACCCGAAAAGGAGGACCATATATCCTTGGTTTGAACTTCCCTGTAGTCACAGAGAAGCGATTCAAGCTGTGGGGTTGCGAGGGGGGGGGGGGGATGTGGGTCAGAATGTGATTGGTGTGTTTGGAAGGTGAATCTGAACACAGCCTGGAGAATGCTTTGTTCCACAGAGACAGCGAGAGAGGGAGCACAAGCAGGGGGAGTGGGAGAGGGAGAAGCAGGCTTCCCGCCAAGTAGGGAGCCCGATGTGGGGCTCGAGCCCACGATCCTGGGATCTTGATCTGAGCTAGCTGAAGGTGGACGCTTAACACCTGAGCGCCCCCCCCCCCCGCCCCGGCATCCCTGGAGAGTGGTTTAGTAAGAGGCAAAGGATGAGGGCAGCTTACAGAAGATACAGCCCTGCAGAATTTATTTGGAATAATTTAGCTAGAAGATGAAGATGACTCAGCCTGGAGTTCTGGCAGTGGGGACAGGGAGAACTAGATGCTGCAAAGAACGTTTAGTGAGGTGTTGTGACAACGAGGTTCAAGGAAGGTGTGGTGACGCAGGGCGTGGCCTCCGGGTTGCTGTGTGTGTTGCGCGGCGGTCCCTTAGTCCCTGACAATGAGGGCTGATCTGTTCTGGGGTAGGTTGTTTCTGGTTGAGATGAACTGGCTTTGTGTCTCCAGACTTCTGAATCCACATCTCATGCTTCCTGGCATCCCTCATCTCTTCTTTTGCCCCATGTTTTTTTTCATCTTTCTGCATATTAAATGGGGCAGTGTGAGCCTCTGTGTCAAACCCCAGGACTTTCAGTGGCTCATCCAAATAGGAGTTTCCTTCTTGTCCCGTGGGATTCTTTGCAGGCGAGCCAGTGGCTTTCCTCCACATGCGGGTTCAGAAAACAGACCTCCTTCCATGGCGTGGCTTTGCCATTCCCTAGGATCCCAGTGTCCTTAGCATCCATCTAGTAGAGGAGGCAAGAGAGAGTGGAGAAAGTAACCTTGCTGCTTAAAACCGTAATTTTTGTGTCTATAGTGAAAACTGGTCACATTTAGCTTCTACTGGTTGACAGTTGCCGATCATGGGGATGATACAGATATTTCATTGTTCTGGTCTAGACACTGATGGAGGGGGACACCCCTGTAAGATACAAACAAAAGGGAAAGAATGGCTCATGAGCTTTCCATCACAGGTCAAGCCATGACCGTTGTGTTGTCACTGAGCAAAGGGCACCTAACAGAGATGGAAGGTCTGGGTTCAAGTTCTGGCTGCATGGGTAACTTAAAGATGACTTGGGCAAGGCACTTAGCCTCTCTAGACCTCCGTTTTCTCATCACGAAAACACATGGACTGGGCTAGACCTGTGTCGCTCAAAGTTTGTTCTGTAGAACTTTAGCTCCATGAAGTTCTCTGGAGGAAAAAACTTTATTGGTCCAAAAGGTTTGAGAAATCCTGTGAACTTGGAAACTTTCCTGGAGGATAGACACGGCTCATAGACATATTGAAAGGTCTGGGAAGTCCTGTGCTAAGGAACCTCGTTCAGCTTTCTGTACGTTGACGTTTCCTAACTTTGAGACGTGGAATTTTCATATCCAGGTGTTAATTTCTTCACTTAACATTGTACCACTCATCAGCGGGCCTGTAGCACCGAGAGGCTTGGACTGAAGTCGGCAGAATGAGCTCTCTCAGTAACTAAGCCTCCACAAGGTAAAAAGAAGAAGTTGGCAACTGTGCTTAGAAGGCAGGTACCTTTCATGTGTCAAGAATCTATGAGGAAATGGACTCTGCACCATGCCCAAATGTCCCTTTTCTGTCATGGTAGATGTCCTACAAATTCCCAGGGACCAACCCCTGGGCAGTGGAGCTCCTGGATAGAATGAGATTTGGTGCTGCCTGTGAGCCTCTGCCCAGACTCCTCCACTCTTCCACATGGACCCCTCTCCTCTAAACCTATAGTGAAGGTCCTCGATGCTCCGAAGCCCCGCAGATCAAAAAAGGTCTTTGCCACGTGTGGGGTGATGATGATTCTGCAGGGAGATTAGCTTCCTAATCAAGACGGGGCAAGAACAGTGAGCTGGAAATTCCTTCTGGAGCCAGGGCGCTGGTGGAAATGCCGTCCCTTCCTGTCTTGAGTCACGGGAGACTGGGTGATTTGTCTCTCCACCTCTTCACTCTACAACCCACTTTAACTCGCCTGGAGCTGTAGAACTGGTTCCAGAAAGCTGATGGCTTTCCCCTCAAACATCCGTGTTTCTCTTTTTCTAAGGCTGAAGGATTTCTTCAGCAGAAGCTGGTTCTGTAGCAGGCAGATGCTGCCCGCAAGTGTAGGAGAGTTGACTCCTCCAGACCAGTCCCCAACTAAAAGGACATGTGAGCTGGCGCATTCATGCCTCAGTCTCCCTATCCTTCTGTGGGTCAATTTTGAGGTATATCATACATGTCTCTGCTGAGCATGCTCCTGAGATCGGGCCCCCGTTGCCCATCTTAGGCAACCTGTGTTTCATTATTCCTTTTATTGGTTTTCTTCCTTTTGTGTCTTTCTCCAGTTAGTCCCTTATGTTCTTGCTGGAATTACTAGTCAGGTAAACTACCTGAACCCAAGCTCGTATCTCAGAATTTCCTTTGGAGGGACTCTGTAGTAAGAAAAAAACCAAAACCTTTTCATGGGATGCACCTTAGCTGGCTGCTCTAAAATTCAATGGTCACTTATTTGACCACTTGCAGTGACCAAGTCCTGGGTGAGTCCTCATTTTACCAGAAAGACAGAGAAGGGTGGGGGGCATTTTTACCACATTCTGACTTTACCTCTACATCTAAAGAAGTATTTTGGTTCAAGACTAAAAATGGTCTCTACGTCCTGAACCTTTTTTTTTTTTTTTCTTCCAGAGAAGACCAAAGCATTGGGGAATTGTGAGCTGGTTTCTTGGACCTTTTAATACCTTAAAATAGGAATGAACATATTTTATACAAGTTAAACATGTTCAAATTATCTTTTATATCTAACAGCTTTATTGAGCTATAATTCATTTAACCATATGACTCACCTCTCTTTAAAGTACAGAATTCAATGATTTTTAGTATATTCACCAAGTTGTATAATCATAATCAATTTTATTTTTTCTAAGTAGGCTCCAGGACCACTGTGGGGCTCAAACTCAGGATCCTGAGCTAAGAGTTACATACTCTGCTGACTGAGCTGGCCAGGCACCCCCATAGCCAGTTTTAGAACATTTTTATTCTATTTTTTTAAAGATTTTTATGTATTTATTTGTCAGAGAGAGAAAGAGAAAGAGCAAGCACAAGGAGGGGGAGTGGCAGGCAGAGGGAGAAACAGGCTCCCTGCTGAGCAAGGAACTCACTGTGGGACTCAGTCCCAAGACACCGGGACCATGATCTGAGCCAAAGGCTGATGTTTAACCGACTGAGCCACCCAGGTGCCCCAAGAACATTCTTATCATGTATAAAAGAAACTCCATACCCATTAGCAGTCTTCCTGTTTACCCCCAACTCCCCAACCTGCAGCAACCACAAAAGTACTTTCTGTGACTTCAGATTTGCCTGAACTGGACAGTTTGTATAAAGAGAATCACACAATATGTGGTCTTTTGTGACTGGCTTCTTTCATTTGGCAAAATGTTTTCAAGGTTCTTCATGGTGTAGTATGTATAGTACACCATTCTTGTTTGTGGCTGAATAGTATTCCATGGTGTGGTGACACCACATTTCTTCCTTTCATTTATTCATTCATTCATTCATCAGTTTATGGACATTTAGAATCATTCCACTTTTGGGATATTAGGAATGACACTGCCATGAACATTCATGTGCAAGTTATTGTATGAACATGTGCTTTCATTTTTCTTGATGGCATATACATAGGAATCACATTTCTGGGCAATACCACAACTGTTTAACATGTCTACAAAGGGCCACACTATTTTCCAAAAGGACTGTACCGTGCTACGTTCCCCTGAGCAACATATGAAGGTCCTAATTTCATCCACAATTTTTATAACAGCCATCCTTGTGGATATTAAGCGGTGTCTCATTGTAGTTTTGATTTTCATTTCCCTGATGACTAAGGATGTCAAGTATATTCTCATACACTTAGTGATCACTTGCCCAACTTCTTAGGGGAAATGTCTATTCAAATCCTTTGTGTAGTCTTCAACTCTTTTTTAAGAAATTACTGAGTTCTAAGGCTCTTTATCACTTATCAAATATACACCTTGAAAATATTTTCTCTATGGATTGTCCTCTAACTCTCTTAGTGGTAGTCTTCATGGTATAGCACAAATCTTTAAATTTTGGTGAAATCTGATTTATCCGTTTTTGTTGTTGCTTGGTCTTTTAGCTATGGATAACCATTGACTAATCCAAGGTCATAAAAATATCTGCCTATGATTTTTTTCTAAGTGTTTTCTACTTTTACGTGTTTCATTTATGTTGTTACATTTGGTGTGAATTAATTTATATATATATAGATAGATATATATCTATATATATAGTGAGTTTAGAGGGTCCAACTTCATTCTTCAGCTTATGAATATCCAATTGTCCCAAAAACATTTGTTGAAAAGAAAATTCTTTCTTCCACTGAATGTCTTACTACCCTTGTTGAAATAACTGACCATAGGTGTGAGACTAAAATCTCAATTCTCAATTCTATTCACTTGCTCTGTAAGTTTATCTATATACTGGGGTCACACTGTCTTGATTCTTTTAACTTTGTAGTTAATTTGAAAATTGGAAAGTAGAAGTCCTCCAGGTTTATTCCTCTTCAGGGTTGTTTTGGCTATTCAAAGGTCCCTTAAATTTTAGGAACAGCTTGTCAATTTCTATAAAAAAGCCAGTTTGAATTTGACAGGGATTGTGTTGAATCTATATTCCGTTTGAGGAGTATCATTACATTAATAATATTGAATTTTCTGCTGCATGAACACACGGTATTTTAATTTCTTTCAGCAGTATTTTGTAGATTTCAGGGTACAATTTTTGGAGTTATTTTGTGAAACTTACTCCTAAGTATTTTATTCATCTTGATGCTATTGTAAGTGAAATTATTTTCTTAATTGCATTTTTGGATTTATTCCTTACTCTTTATAGAAACACAATTGATTTTTGTGTATTGATCTTAGAGCCTACAACCTCGCTGAACACATTTACTAGTTCTAAGAGTTTTTAGTTGCTTCCTTAGGATTTTCAATATACACGATGATGTCCTCTGTAAACAGAGGTAGCTTTGCTTCTTCATTTACAATCTGATCACTTTTTTTCTCATTTTATTGTCTAATTGTCCTAGCTAGAATTTAACTTATTTCCTGACACTATTACGTTGAAGCGGTATGCGCACTTGTCCTTGTCTTCTTCCTGCTATTAGGGGGGAAGCATTCAGATTTTTTCTTTTAAGGATGATGAAACATGGACTATGTTTGGCTCACCATGAATGAATTGGAAATGCTAGACATGCCTTGGTTTAATGCAGAAGAAGGGATTCCAGGACTTTGAGAGACTAGAATGCTAGAACGGATTTCCGTGTAAGACTTACTCAGCCTCACTGGGAGGGCCCGTAAGCTAGACCTTTCCCCAGTATCGTGAGGAGTAAATGTGTGAGGGGAGCCGAGTGATCACTGTTCTCTGTACGCCTGACCTCCCAGTGGACACTCTGGTCACCAACTGGAGAAACCAACATGCAGTGGGGACAGCTGGATCCCAGGTGGCAGGGGCTCGCCCACCAAAGGCCACGTGGAACGGGTATCATAATGAACAGCCAAGTCGAAGAAGCCATCATGGCGAAACAGTCATAATGAACTAGAAGTAAAATTATATAGGAAGCCTACTAAATTCTTATCTAGTATGAGCAGAAAATTTTTAAATCAAATGAACAACAGAGTTTTACCTGAATCTTAAAAACAGAGTCATGGCCCCTCAGTCAGTTCCCGGACTTGAACCAACTTATAGAGCCATAGCTCGTTACATGGGGGAAGGAGGACTGTGTCCCTTTAAGGAAAGACCTCAGTACACTTCCAGAACTTTATACTGTTCATCTTTCTCCTAGTTTTCCTAATGGGATCTACAGTCTTTTACCAGAGTAACTGTATATTGGGGAAAAGGAAATAATCAGACCCTTTGGGGATTGCTGGACACTGGCTCGGAACTAAGTCCCAGAGACCCAACATCTGTGAATGTGGCCCAACATGCCGTGGAGGGGTTAATGGAGGTCAACTGATCAATGGTTTTAGCTCAGGCCCATCTCTCAGTGGATCGCGAACCTCCTGGGGTGATTTTTCCAGTAAAAGAATGCATAGTTGGAATAGGCTTACTTAACAGCTGGCAGAATTTTCCTGTTCATTTCCTATCACTCTGGGTTTTTCATAGGTTTTCTTTTTCAGATTGAGGATGTTCCTTTATAGCCCATGTTAGTTAGTTGTTTCTGTCATGAAGGGAATCTTTTATTTTTGTTAAATGCTTTTTTCAGCAACTATTGAGATGATCATGTGTTTGTGTCATTTATTTTTATTAATACATGCATTCATCATTTTTGCGTTTGAACCAATCTTATATTCTTGGGAAAAATCCCACTTGGTTATGATGTATAACCCTTTTTATATCTTGATCATGATTTATAATGTTTAATATGTTGCTTGATTTTGGTTTTTTAGTATTTAATGACTTTTATACCTCTATAAATAAGAGATACTGATCGATAGCTTTCTTGTGATCTTTGGTTTTGGTATCAAGGTAATACTGACCTCATAAGATGAGTTGAGAAGTATTCCTTCTACTTTTGAAGAGTTTGTGAAGTATTAGTACTGATTCTTTTAAAATGTTTTGTAGAATTTTTACAGAAGCTATCTGGTCCTGGACTTTTCTTTGTGTTAAGTTATAGATCTATTCATATTTTCTATTGCCTCTTAAATCACTTTTTAGTAGCTTGTTTCTCTCTAGGAATTCCTCCAGTTTATCTGGATTATCTGTTTTGTTGGGATACATTTGTCCATAGTTTATCCTTGTATTTTTTTTTTAAATTTTAGTAATCAGTTTTGTTCCCTCTTTGATCCTGATTTTAGTAATGTCAGTCTTCTCTCTTTTTTGTTAGTCTAGCTGGAAGGTTCTATTGATTTTTTTTTTCAAACAAGCTTTTGGATTTGTTGACCTTTTTTCTATTTTTCTATTCTCTATTTCATTAACTGTACTGTAATCTTTATTTATTGATTTATTTATTTTGGGCTTGCTTTAAAGTTAATGTGTCTTCTTTTTCCAGTGTTTTAATGTGGAAGGTTAGTTTATTGATTAGAGATTTTTTTAAAACATAGGCTATATATTTCCCTCTCAGTACTGCTTTAACTGCACCCCATAGGTTTTTCTATATTGTATGTTAATTTCTATTCATTTCAAAGTATTATGTAATTTCTTTTGTGGTTTCTTCTTTGGCTTGAGAGTGTGTTGTTTCATATCAATGTATTTCTGAATTCTCTAAATTTCTTTCTGCTATCGACTTCTAAGTTAATTCCATTGTGGAGATGATCAGTTCTATGATTTCAGTCCTCTTGTTGTACTGCCTACTATATGGTCTGTCATGGGGAATGTCTCAAGTGCACTTGCATAGCTACATTTTATTTGCTTTATTTGCATCTCCATTATTACTCCTGATTTGATAAGATATTGTCCTCTTTCCTTTACTTCTAAAGCATAGTTTCCATTAGTTCTTTGAACATATTATGGTGGCTGCTGTGAACTTAAGTCTGACATCTCAGCCCTCCCAGAGAGTACTTTTTTTGCCTGTTTGTCCCCACTCCCTGTCTTGGTCATGTTGTCCTGCTTCTTGACATGTCTAATAATTTTGTTGTTGAAAACCAAACATTTGTGATAGTATATTGTAGTGATACAGGTTTTTCTTCTCCCAGGTTTGTTATTGTTATTTGCTTGTTTATTTGTTTAGTAACTTGACTGGAGTGCTTTCGTGAAATCTGTTTCCTCTGTAGCACGAAGTCTCTGATGTCATTCTTGAGAAAGTGCAACCTTGGCCATGGGCACAGTCTCCCTTGGATGACTGGGTTTAGCAGGGCTGTCTTTGGCTGTCTATTTTCCTGATATCTCTGCTAAACCTTTTGTGTCTGTTGGAATCACAACCATCTGTTAGGCTCCACTGATTTGGAGTGGAATACTCTAATTGGCTGAATACTCTATGGTTTTTGATAATGTCCTAATACATAAAGTGTTCCATAGTCTGATCCAATTACATCTGTACCCTTTTATAGAGCTAGTCTTTAAGATTTTTTCCACACTTCAGGGAAGCACATCTTAGTAGTTACTTATTTACCTAGTTGTCTCTGGTAGTCTAGCTCGCCTCTAATTTTTTCTTGATTTCATAGAGTCATCAAACTTCACTTAATTGTCTACACCAAAATCTCCATTGTTCTCTGAGAATCCCTTAGGATTAAACTTGCCTACATTCTATTCCAAATAAATGAAGTTTGTCTGGAAAGAGTTTCTACAGCTTTTATTCTTTTGCCCTGCCTCTCCTTATGCAAAAATCTCAGAGTCGGTGTTTTGGATGTGGGAGCGAGGACAAAGACCCACTTCTTTCAGATTACCATTTTTGCTCTAATGAGCGGGGCACTGGGCTGGAGTGGTAGCTTCTGGTCTTCCCAGCTTGTCTCTTCCAGTGTGGAATATCCTCTGTATGAGCAAACTGTGGTGATGGTAACTGGCTCCAGTGTTACAAGCCATCTTGACCTAGAGTAGAACCTGTGGGGCTAAGAGTGGGGTTACAGGGAGGAAGGGCACCCCTGACATCTTGGTCACCCTTGCTTATAAATTAGCCTCTGAAGCAGGCAGCTAGGAGAGGATGAGAAATGTTGGCACTTGTTTATCCCAGGGAGATAGAGCACTTGACTGGTAGCTTGGGGGAGAGGGAATCCTCTTTGTAATGGAACTTCCAGCAAGCTGTGGTGGGAGCGAAGGGGCAAGGGAAGGAGCAGATCATGACTCAGTTGATAGAGGCTCTCTCTGTTCTTACCAAGATTTATTAGATTTTCTTGAATAAATGTTTCCTCATCTATTGTGTTACCTTGGGCAATTTATAAAGACTTTAAATTGCTGTTGGCATTTTAAAATAATTTTTACAAGGTGAAGTTGTTTTATTAGGGAGTGAGTCTGCAAGGCTCCTCACTCTGCCATTCCTGAAGTCCTATCTCTCTAACTATCTTTAGATGAAACTTATTAGGGTAAAGAAAACAAAGTAGTATAAAAATAAGAACAAACCTGAAGTCCAACTAATTTGGCTATTAGTGGTAATTATTATTTACAGATGGATTATTTGTAGCTCGTTAACTGAAAGCTTGATTCTTTTCCATTGTAACTCAATCAAAAAAATTACATGCTGAGTGATAAAACTCTACTGCCATTTGACTTCCTAAATAAGTTCCAAGATTTGGATGCCAAATTCCAATAGAACATTAAATAACCACTCTAGAAGATTGAAGAATGGGTGGTTGTATGTGTTCGCTCTGATGGAGATATTTCATTATCTTAAATGTCAGTGTGGTTATCTACTCAGAGTCTGGATGGATTTCAGCCTGTCTTCTTTGCTCCATCTCTCGTGTTTGCAGAACTGACACAGTAGGAACTTCTTTTTCTTATGGAACGCATGGTCTTTGATTTAATTAACCAAGAAAGACTTATGGAGTATCCACTGCCTGGAAAGTCACTGTGTGAGGAGACACAGATAACTCAACAAACATACAAGATACTTGTGTCCAAGAGGATAATCATCACTCAGGTAATAGTCTCTAAACACATGAAAAAATAACTTGTGGCATAAGACAGTATAGTTCGAAGATATGTGAATAGTACAGAGGTGTTCAGAGGAGGGTCTGGCACGTTAGGGTGAAAGTTCTATGTTTTAGTTAAAACAGGGACTTAAAATAGCAATATACATCTTTTCCTTTTTCTGATAGGTCAGTTGGGGGAGGGCTCCATAGGGTAAGCCTTGACTCTGCTCCATGAAGTATTAGCTTGCGAGAAGTCAGTGGTTGCTGCTGATTAACTGAGGACGGGTGGATTTGCTTCCAGAATGGCTCCCTCATGGAACTAGTCAATTGGTACTGGCTTTGGGTGAGCCGCTCCACTGGAGCTCTTGGTTTCTCTCCAGGAAAGTTCTAGAACAAGGGCAAAGAAAATGAGGACTTTCAAAGGTCACGGGAATTACCTACCCCAAATCCAAAAATGTTAGAGTTTTGGTGGAAGGAACCACATTGCAAAAAGATGAGGATAGGGGCAGAATGCAGGAGGTTCATCTTCTAGCCCAGAAAGCAAACTGTGAAGGCAGGAGAGAAATTGGTTGGTAGCCAGAGAGACCTTTCAATCAATAAAGTCCATTCAGTCTTTCAAGTTAAGAGAGATCAAATTATCATAGGAAGCAGAAGAGAAAGAAAAAGAAAAGAAAAGTGCTCTGCATGTGGCTTGTCTTAGATTTGGTTTGTAATCGTATTGCGTTTGAATAATGTACCTGGAATTACTAAGGAATTTCTTGGATTCTCTTAGGGTCTTGTTTAGGTGCTCCCGTGACCCAGGAATGGACAGTCTGCAATTTTTTTTTAAGATTTTATTTATTTATTTGACAGAGATCACAAGTAGGCAGAGAGAGAGAGAGAGAGAGAGAGAGAGAGAGAGAGAGAAGCAGGCTCCCTGCTGAGCAGAGAGCCTGATGTAGGGTCGATCCCAGGATGCTGAGATCATGACCTGAGCGTAAGGCAGAGGCGTAACCCACTGAGCCACCCAGACACTCCAGGACAGTCTGAGATTTTTGAAGCATTTTTGTAACATGACGTCTTTAGATAACCTGAATCTAGGTACTTCCTAGCTCCTTGGATAATAGTCTTCTTTGCAGATGAAGAGAAGGGTGGATACTTCCTGGGCTCAAGCAAAGTAAAACAGGGCCGAGGTGGGACAGATAAAATATGGTGCCGAGTGGAAATTTGCATAGGAATCGTAAAAATCTTCTCCTAGTATCTGTGTGGCTTTATTCATAATCACCTCTTGGCAGCCAACGCTGTCTGAGCCTGGAAGACCATGAAGGACTGTGCTGATTGTCAGGGGCGGTTAGAAGGGTTATCGGCTGTTGGCATTTGAGGGGTCTCATTGCTGTGGTTGAAGGCAAGAGATGGCAAGGAGGCAACTCGGAGCTTCTATTGAGAACAGTAGTCTATGGAAACAATGGTTTCCGAGGACAAGTGCTGCTGCTGAGAGCTCCTGCTACGGAAAGCTCCCGGGCATAGAGTTCAAGGGGAACAACTTCAACTCCTAACGATGAGCACTGATGGGAGCAAATTCAGTCGGGCTTTTCCTAAAGACACTGCTACCTTGACTGGCAAGGTCAGTAAATACCTCTCTGAGCTGCTGAGAGGAAGCTCTCTAGGGAGTTACATTCAAAAACAGGGAACATTCTTTGGAGGCCAGTGATGACTCCGTCTGCCCTCCTAGCGGACACTGATCTTGGCACTGATGGGAAGAATAGGTTGACTCCCAGTGAAGGTCAAGTGAAGGACAGGTAGTGCAGTAGAAAGAGCAAGAGCCTTGGAGCCCGTCCGAGACAGGCGGGTGTGTCTGTAGCTCTGGTACTTGCTAGTTTGTGCTCCTTGATAATTTGTTTCGGTTTCCTGGTATGTAACATTACAAAAATTCCTATCAGGATGTTGGAGAGAGGGCTGGATGAGAGAAGATGTTTAACAGAGCCTGTTCTGTTGCTGGTACTCCAAATGTGGTCATAGTACTCTTGTCTGTCTGGATCCATGTGAGATGAAGGTCTAGCCATTTACCGAGTCCTTGAATTCTATCCTGCTTTTTACATTCCTATGGAAATAATCTGGGAGGCACTCGTTTGGGAACGCTATTAAATAGAGGACTGGAGGCAGATCCCATGACTCTGATAACCTTCACGCTGTTACACGCATGCGGACTTGGCAACTGATCCGAGAAATGTCCTGTGTTCAGGGACCAGCATGCCTGTCTGGTGTCTTTCTAATGTTCACTCCAAGACTCACCACCATCAAACTGTTCAAAGGATCAGAGTCACAAAAGATTCTGTTTCTGGAAAAAGTTTTCAACATGTTCGCTTCGCCTTATGTATAAAAGATGGAAGCCTCGCTTCTCTTTTACAAACCCACTGCTTGATTAATTTCTCCTTGCCCGGATCTGCGGTTCATAGCTGGGTGCTTTGGGGATCACTTTGCAATTCAAAATCTTAGCTTTCCAGAGACACTTTTTGATTTGATGTTCCAGGTGGCTGGGACGAAATGGACATTAAGTGATTGCTCATGGCTTTGAAAGGTCATGATCTGCTTCATGCGGGCTGGAGACTGGTAGTCTGCACCTGAACTTTAAGCCTCATATTTTTCTGATTATGGACATAAATCATGTGACATTGGCAAGTAGCTCGCTCTCATGCATATCCAATGTTCAATTAAGGCAGGACTCAGAGCTGATGAGCACTTCTGTGGCTGGCATTTCGGAGGTGTGTTTATTTCCTTTCTCCCTTAAATCTCACATCAAAGGAATTTGAACAATGAGGCTGGTGGGCCAAAGGGAAGCCAATTCCTCATTTTACATGTAATCATTTGGACATTTAGAGCCCCCAGGATGTGTCATTCCTTCACATCTCAAATTTTGCACATAATCCTTTTACTTTAGGATAAAATAATGGGCACAATTTAAGAAAATACTGCAAGAATTATGGATGTGAGCATTTAAAGTCTTGTACAGTAAAAATCCATAAAGCTAATAATATATTGTTTTTGGTGTAGCATCAGATCATTGATCTAATAAGGAACCGTTTTGAACATCCTAAACTATTATTTTCATCTAGTGTTGGGCACAGATAAAAATGCTTTATAATTGAAGTTTTGCCCACATATACTGCATCTTTAATACGCTCAGGGCCAATGAAGCAGATTCACATGTTTAACGGACGTTTAAGGGTCTATTTTGCGTGAAGCCTTGAACTAGCATTTGGAAGATTTTATGTATTTTAGACAGAGATGGCAAGCATGAGCCAGGGGAGGGGTAGAGGGAGAGGGAGAACCTCAAGCAGACTCCACGTGCCGAGCGTGGAACAGATGTGGGGCTTGATTCCAGGACCTCGAGCTCATGACCTGAGCTGACACCAAGAGTCAGACGCTTCACCAACTGAACCACCCAAGTGCCCCTTGAACAGGATTTTAAAGGGTATCTTTATAGGGCTGCCTGGGTGACTCAGTGGGTTAAGCCTCTGCCTTCGGCTCAGGCTCCTGGGATCAAGCCCCGCATCGGGCTCTCTGCTCAGTGGGGAGCCTGCTTCCTCCTCTCTCTCTGCCTGCCTCTCTGCCTGCTGGCAACTTCTCTCTTTCTGTCAAATAAATAAATAAAACTCTTTAAAAAAAAAAAGGGTATCATTCTAGGCAAATGTAGAGACAACAAATTTTATACCCATAAATTATATGCATAAAATAATTACAGACTGTTATTTGTGTTATCAAGGAACTAATCTGCAGGGATGGTGAATTTTGTGAGGTGATCGCCTTTAGATTGAAAAGTCAAGGAAGGATGCCATAGGACTTACGTACAGGGATATTGAAGTGAGGCCTAGAATGAGAAGCCACCTGTTCGGAGTGTAGCAGGAAAGGTGTATTAGGCAGAGGAGAGTAAGTACGAAATCCCCGCAAGGGAGTTTGGAAGGTTCTGGAAACATGGTGTGAGTGGAGAAGCATGAGCAAGGGGAGTCGAAAAACACCAAGTGGGTTTTCTGGTGATTCCTAGTGAAGATGTGAAGAAGATGGGCTCAGGGAGCAACTGCTGGGGCAGAGAGAAGCAGCACATGACAAACCAGGGCATGACTTCTTGGCTTTTTAGTTGCAAACCCCACATCTGTTCTGCTCTTCTAAGTATAGGGAGATGAGGGAAAAGATGGACCAAGGATGCCAAAGTCATTGGGTGTTTTGTAGTCATGGCAGGCATGGATTCACTTTATGCTTTCTTACCAATGAATTGATCCATGAGTCCTGACAAAGTTCTAGTACAGTAAGAATGAGGGAAAAAAATACGGCAAATGAAAGTAGAAGTTAGTATTCTTTGAAAAGGTAGAACATAAAATTGTACTAGTAATGCTGGTTGATCTTCCTCAAGCTCATTGACTGCTGGATCTGCTGGGGACCTAGTTAGTTAGGTAGATAGTTAGTAGGTTCCTTACTGAGCATGGGTGGAGCCCAGCCTTGAGCTTGAAGTGCGATCAAGACCTGAGCTGAAATCAAGAGTGGGACGCTTAACCAACTGAGCGCCCCAGGCGCCCCTGTTGGGGACCTTTTAGTTCCTACATGTTTCATTTTGTTGGGAAAACACAAGGCATTGTCTTACCTAGGACTTCAGGTTTCTGTATTCTGTAGTGTTTTGTCTCAGTTTTGAAGTAAAATCATAATTCTGAGACATAGCAGATGCTTCTAGAACTGGGTATCATCCTAACTGGAAAAGACCACCCCCGAAGAGGAGAAGCGTAGTGTTATCCCCTGACTTGCTTAACATCAGCGCTACTGAGAATCTTAACTGGGGTCAGAGGGGGTGGGACACTGGTATTTGCAGACTTAGTAGCACTGGCAAGAGGTAGTACCAGTGGTAGAGATAAGGGCTGTCCGACTGGCAAGCTCATGACCAACCACTAGTTAAGGGCATACAGTGCAACCCCTACCTTCCCTTGTGGTCTTAAAGAGCCCCTCCACTATGGTTAACAGAAGGCAGATGGGGCTGAAAACCAGGGACCTCACTGTGAGTCAGACTGCAAGAAGGCTCGATCCGCAAACCTCACTAGATCTCAGGTACTAACGCAGGGAACCGACAGGGAATGAATGGGCTGCGGACCTCTTGATGGAAGAAATGGAGACCTCCACATTGTCGAAAATCCCTTTTGAATTCTCCATGCCTTCAGAAGTGGCCCATTATTTCTTGCCTTCAAAAAATATTACCGATATTTCCTTGAGGCAGATGCCTTATGAAATGATTAACTTTCCTTCCTCCGGATTTGTCCCCTACTCTCTTGAGGACATCTTGGGCAACAGCTAGGATCAACTCACAGAGCTTCCCAACCCGTAAAATACTGTTGCGAGATGTAAAATAAGACACATGAGTGTTGTAGTTTTATGTTGCTGTTGTAACAAGTTACCACACATTTGCAAATTTAAGGGAAACAAATTTATTATCTGGCATTTCTCAGGTCGGAAGTCCTGGGACGGTCTCACGAGGTTAAAATCAAGGTGTCGGCAGGGCTGCATCCTCCTTGGAGGCTCTGGGACGCATCCGTTTCCTTGGTTTTTTCCAGCTCCTAGTGACCCCCTGCGCTGTTTGGCTCACGGTTCTGTCTCCCGCTGTCCACACCAGCAGTGGTCCTTCTCCCGTCACGCCCCTGTGATCTTCTCTCGTGCCTCCCTCTTCTGCCTATTAGGACTCTTACTGTGTTGGACCCACACCAGTAAGCCAGCCTACGCTCCCTATTCTAAAGTGAGCTAACCAGCAACCTTCATTCCCTCTGCAACCGTAATTCCTCTTTGCCACATAACCTAGCAAGTTCACAGGTTTCGGGGATCAGGATTAGGCGTTTTGGAGAGAGAGTTATTCAGCCTACTATAAAATAAAAGGACACTAAAATTAGTATCCGATATAGAGCAAATGCTTAGAAAACATTTACGATTCCCTGTTTCTAATCCTTGGGCTTCCGTTTTCAGGTGGAAAAACCACAGCCCTCTGAATCAGGCATCGCAAGCCTAGTGCTCTCCCCTGTGCTTAGAAAGATTCTTCTCTCCTGCTTCCTTCTCTGACGTCCCCAGACTGTCATTTCCCTCCAGTTCCTAAGTCACCACCATCAGCAGATGATTTTGTTGTCTACTTTGAACAAAAAAACTGAAGCCATCTGGGTTTGAACTACCTTAAGCCCCGGTGCACCCACCCAAAGATTGACCTAACCCTGCTCCCACGCTGGGATCTTTCCCGACTGCCACGGAGGATGCAGCTTCTCCGTCCATATTCTCACTGCCCCTGTTGGCTTTAGGACGATGCTCCCATCCTCTCTTCTCTCTATTGGGGACCGTTACGCCCTCCTTGAGTTGCTGTCTGTAACCTTTTGCTTTACCACAAGACACTGTGGCACTGGTCTCTGCTGGTTCCACGGCTACCTCTCTTATCACTTCTTGATTCCCTTCAAATCTCTCCTTCCTCCACATCCCCCTCAGTTTGTGGAATATTCCAGATCCTGTCCTTGGTCCCTGCGGCTCTCATGTCATCGTAGGGAAAGGCCCTGTGTTCTCCATCTGATGTATGACGCTCCCCATTTGCATCTTCCAAGAAGACTCAGCAATTTCAGGAAGCCTTCCGGTGGTCTCTTGTCTGTGCTTTTCCTCTGAGTTTTATGAACATCTATATCCAAGAATTTACATCATAATATATTGAAACCCTATCTTAGCCAGTCTGCCTTCCCTGTGATACTGTGTGATACATGTGGATAAAAATTTTAGTGATCTTTCATTCTCTAGTGCCAACTACAGAGGCTGGCACACAATTATCAGACCTGATACAAGTCTGATAGTTGTGTATTTTGAATAGAATCATAGAAAAATTAGGGCAAGTTTATAAAGTCCTGGAAACTCTTCTGCCAAGTGAAATAACTTATTTCCTAATCAGAGTTACTGGTATCATTTTGCCTTGGCAGATAGACACAAAAAAGCAAAACAAAAAGAATTTTTTTTTGGTTTAGGCTGATTAGTGTACAGCCATAAACAATACGGCATGAAGTAACTTTTCAAATACCAATTTCCAATTTCTGCATTCAGAGTGCTTTCCATGCTCAACCCACTTGGGGAAACTGCACTTGTGGAAATGATCTTAGCTTTCTGCAGTGCTCCTGGGGCTCCGAACGTCCGTCCGGTGGCTTTTCGTGATGGATGGCTGATGAAAAACCCTCAAAGACCCGAACTGAGGTCAGACACACAATACTTACTGGAGCCTCCACCTTAGATAGGTCCTTTTAAGGACAATGCAATCTGGTAACTTCGTTCTTCAAGTCTCTATTTAGGTCAGGAAATCACAGAGAGCAGATACATTTTTCTTTTTTCCCTGACCTTTTCCTCTGACCTCTGCTGTAAAATGGTCAGGCTCCCTGGGAACAGTGGCCCTGTTTTCCTTGTAAGGGATGCAGGTTTGATGGGTGGATAAAGTGATATATTTGCATGCTGAATATAATTTTGCAAAGTCCCTGGGCTTGGCCAAGGTCGCACAAACAAGGCAAGACACTTGGAATAAATGGCGGCTGCTTTAGCCACTTTTCAAATCTGGGAAAACCTGAGTTAAGAAACGGCTTTCAGTCGAATTCGTTTGCGGTTCCACGTAACTCTGCACTGGGCCTTCCTTTTCTCCATCAGACATACTGAGTAATCCGTCTCTGGAGATATAGGAGGTTTCAGATAATGGAAACATATTTAGGTCACCTGCGGGGTAACTCATGGGTTGTTCTCTAACGTAGCATCGCAGGATGGGAATTGTCCCAGCTTTCTTGGTCCAGACAGGAAACACTCAATAAAAATCGGGTGAGGGGCACCTGAGTGGCTCGGTGGGTTAGAGCCTCTGCCTTCGGCAAAGGTCGTGATCCCGGCGTCCTGGGATCGAGCCCCGCATTGGGCTCTCTGCTCAGCAGCGTGCCTGCTTCCCCCTCTCTCTCTCTGCCTGCCTCTCTGCCTACTTGTGATCTCTCTCTGTCAAATAAATAAAAATCTTTTAAAAAAAAATCGGGTGAAATAAATCCAGGTCAGACAGTGTCCCTGATGCTGGGATGCAAAGATGACTAAGACACATTTCTACCCGGGAGGCGTTCACAATGGAGCAGGAAGAAAAAAAAAAAAAATCCAAGAAGCTAACAAAAGGGGATAATAAAATACGCTGGTAGCAAAGTGTCATGGGGATCTAGCAAAGGGTAAGATGAGTCGGGGGAGGATTCCCAGAAAAGGTGGCGTCCTCAAGACCCAGCAGGCAGAGAGGCCAGGGGAGACAGGAGAGGGGGGTTAGGAAGCGCGTATGGGGTGGCGTGGAGTGAGGGCGCGGAGTGTCTTCGTGGAGCTTGGCGTGGCTTAGTTTGGATGAAGCAGGAAGATGCGTAAAGGAGAGCAATAAATCAGGTCTAGAGAAGCAGATTGAGGTTGGGTTGTGAAAAGCATCATAAATCATACAAAAGAGTTTGAATTTCATTTTCCCCTCTGAAAATTCCATTTTTTAAAGTTCCAGGTGGCCTGGAAGACTGGGTATCCCCAGAGGCTTTTGGGGGGTGTGTGAGTTCTCTTGGACGTTCAGAGGGCTTCTCCCAGAATACCTATTCGGCTTTTAGTTAGAGGTGGAAAGGCGGCGTCTGGAGCAGATAGAACGGGGCCCTGTTGTGAGAGAGAGCACGGGTAGGACCTTCCTGAGACACACACACCATCCATCTCTCAGACAAATGAGGTTAAACCAAATTAAACAGCATACCTGGGCCAAACAGTTCTGCCGCCTCCCCTGACAGATATTACTAGCGTGTTTTCCTGTGAGACGAGATGGGCCTGCACTGAGGATTGTGATAGGAAATGGTCTGATGAGACATTTATGTGCTTCCTCTGAAAAGAGGGATTGTCTTGATCTCAGAGGCGATGGGAGTGTTGTAATTGATTACGTGTCCTTCTTTGTCACAAACACTAGGACACATAGACCACATTTGTGGCTCCCCTGAAAAGGAGGGCCCTTAGGGTATGCGTTCTTGGGTAATAACTGAACTCAGGATTTTTTTTTTTTTTTTTTAAACTTCTGTTTGTATTCCCTTTGCTTCGTCTACTTCTTTGGTCCTACTGCCAGTTGTGTAAGCTCTCTCCGATCTTCTCGGGAAGAAGAGCTGGATTGAGAGAGACATCAGTGCACACCACTGAGCACTGTGCTTGGCATACCACAGCCCAAACAAGGGCTTTTTGTTACTGTGGTTTTAATCAATCCTATCTCCTCCATTGTACAGTAGCTTTGACAGAAATGGAAAGCTAGCATATATAATGGATAGAAATGATTTCCAAAATTTTTGGTCACCATCTTAAATCCCATGAAGCACACAGAGAGGTAGAAAAGTACACGTTGAACAATAAGCAATTGCAAGTCTCCCATCTTGTGCTGGGAGAGGGAGGAGCAGTACGTCAAAAAGAATGGTAAATGGAGTTTCTTTTTTTTTTTTTTTAAGATTTTATTTATTTATTTGACAGAGAGAAATCACAAGTAGATGGAGAGGCAGGCAGAGAGAGAGAGAGAGGGAAGCAGGCTCCCTGCTGAGCAGAGAGCCCGATGCGGGACTCGATCCCAGGACACTGAGATCATGACCTGAGCCGAAGGCAGCGGCTTAACCCACTGAGCCACCCAGGCGCCCCGTAAATGGAGTTTCTAATCTAATTAGGGAGCTAGGAGAACCCTGGAGGGCTCAGGATCCTCATCTGTAAAATGGGGATAATAACAAAACTGACTTTGTGGAGTCATTGTAAGGACTGTGACTTTGTCTATGTCTGCTACGAATGCTGCCCGGCACGGACGTGCTCCATGACTGTTAGCAGCGGCTTTGAAAATTCAGACAAGAGGGAAATCACTGCCAGCTGAAGTCATCCAGGAAGGCTTCCCAGAAGAGGTGGGATTTGAATTAGACTTGGTTGGATGGAGGGAATTCACCTAGGCAGAGAGGAGCAAGGAGGTGGGTTGTTTGGGGAGCTCTGTTTAAAGAGGCGGGTGGTGGGGGGCGTTATCCAGTGAGGAAGAGACCCCAGGAAAGCAGAGAATCAGGGATGGGGGCTACTGGGGATAAGCATGCAAAGGGCCCTCTTGTGCCCTTGTGGGGCGCTAATGTCCTGGCTTACAGTCAGCCTTCCCTAACCACCCCCGGAAGGAAAATCGAGGCTCTTCTCCGAAAGACACTTTGCGCACGCCTCTGAATCTTTCATCCATCTTGTAGCCAATAGGAAAATTCCCTCAGGGTGTGGTTATTAGAGGGGATTACAGAAACCCTGACCACCCCCCCACTACATTCCTACACGCGGACTCCAAAAGCCACGATTCTATTTCGGGCAGTCAAGCGCTTAGGAAGAAAAGTGCAGGATAATGTGAAATGAGACGGTGGCAGCAGCCTTCCCATCTGTGCAGACACGGACAGGCTTTTATTACAGAATGTGAGAGAGAAACTCGGTGAGTCCCTGCATGGGTGACTGGACGGGCTCCGGCGTGGGGCACCCAGAAAGCACCCAAGATGGCTGTGGCCCTCTCCGAGACCGGCGTCGCCAGCCTCCGCTCCTCCATGGTCTGTTTCAAGAGAAGAAAATCTAATTTTAAACGCGTCCTCTAGTCTGGTATTTCTAGACTCTTACAGTTTTAGAGGGGGAAAGCTGAAAGATTCATTTAGATAATTTATCTTTGTACCAAGAAGAACTGCGGTGTTGAGCCGCAGCAGTGAAACGTGCATCAGGAGAGCCGAGGGAAGGTGTGATTGCTGCGGGGGGACCACAAACCCATAAACCCCCCTCTGGGGACAGAAGCCGCACAAACTGAAGGATGAGGGTACAGAGTAAGGGTGACATCGCACTTAGCGTTATTTGTTTATTTATACCCTGACGCATTCCAGAAGGACTTGAGCCTGCTGAAATTCAAGTTGAGAAGCCCAACTCTCTGACACCATTGAACTTCACATTTGTTAAAGCAAAAGCTAGACCCTCTACAGAAGTTTTTTCATTAAAAAAAAAAAAAAAAAATTCTTTTCTGCCGTGAGACACCGTCCCAAGTTGGGAAAGAGAGCATGAATCAATGCAATGCACTGGAATCATTCCCCATTTCTGTCACTGTTCTCCGCACCACATAGAGACGCGTTTCACGGAGGGAACTTCTCTACATTAAAATGTTGATTGGGGTATAAGATACAGACAGATGCCCAAATAATTAACACACAGCTGTATAGATTTTCACGGTGTGAAAGTGTCCGTGCAGTCAGCCTTCAGATCAAGAGGCAGAACATTCCTGGGCTCCCAGAGGCATCTGTTACCCTGTACCTTTGAGGGTAACTACTTCCAAGATTTCTAACCCCGCAGAGGACTGCTTTTGAGCTAACACAAACAGCCTCATTCATCGTTTACTCTTTTGTAAACTCTTACACTCAACGTGTTTTGTAGCTTCATTCACAAACTTCATTCGTTCCTTCTCATAGCTGCATAGGATTTATGTATTGAAAACGCGGTCATTGACCCAACTTCTGTGGTGAACAGGCTGTTGGGGTTCTTTCCGGTTTGGGACTAACTCATTTAATGCCGATGTGAACATTCCTGTGGATGTCTTCTGTGTGTTGAGATTATACCAGGAGCGAAAGTGCTGGGAGCTTATTTGAGTGTTGGTCCTTCATTGGAAAGTGTGAATGGAGGCTAGACACTGGAATGAAACCACGGAAGAACCCAGTCCTTGTTTGCAAGGACCTCACCATCCAGTGAAGGACAGACCTGAACTGGCACACAGTCTAGGATGTTGGTAGGGGGCATGGGCCAGAGCACCTGGGATGGAGGGGGAGACCGGTGAGGTGGGAGTCAGGAAGCCTTCCCAAAGGGAATGACACTCAAAGTGACTTCGGAAGCATGAAAAGGTATCAAAGGAGGGACAAAGTGGAGAAGGCAAGAGAAGCACATGTGGAAAAAGAGACAAGTGTGGAAGTAGGTCAAGTCCAGAGATGGTGTGTTAGAGCAATAGAGGAAGGTCAGAAATGTTTGGTGAAGGTCAAGGCCAACTAGACAAGTTGGGGGCACCAAGGACCTTGCTTTCCATCTATGGAATATATACATTCTCCTGCATGTGATGGGAAGCTGAAGTGGAATCTAGGGACATGTTGGGGCAAGATCAGTTCATTCAGGTGGCCGTGTGGAGACAGGACTGGAGAAGGGCCTGGAAGCTGAAAAGGGGAAGGGAGTGTGGTATCTTAGCAGACGGAAGCTAGGTGATTTTTTGAAGTCTGGTTTTGGCCACTAGCCAGACCAAGAATCTCGATGGCTTCTAATGGAACATGGAGGTTGTGCAGGGGGGAGGGCTGTGTGTGGGTGCCAAGTTTCAACGTGCAGAAACCACACAGAGTAATTGAAACGGAAAGCTTTTGGGGCCAGGAGGCCCCCTGCTGACACCCAGGCTGGTGTAGGCAAGGAGCCCTCTGCTTGTGAGTGGGGAGGCAAAGCATATGTGTGAGGAATCCACGCCAGAAAGCGAGAGCAGTACAGTGTGGGTCCGCCACAGCAGTGCCCATGTCTCCTTGCTCTCCGCCCCCTCTGCAGACCCAGACAGAATGTGGAGTGGAGACAGACACGTCCCTATCTCGCCCGGCTTCCTGACAGACTCAGGAGAGGAGTCTAGAAAAGTCTCCTAGCTCCTCTGATTGAAATCATAAATTCAGTAGTTATATTTTATGCAAACTTAGCGGATACAGTGGCCGGGATGGAGCCCAGAAATTCGGTGTTGGGACTCTGAATGGGTACTTGACGTGGCACGAGAGATGTACAGAATGAAACATCATGGGAAAATCCTTCCTTCTAGTGTACAATTGATACTGTACTAGGAAATAGGAAAAATTCATAAAAGCAGAAAACATTAGCCTCATATTCCACTGACCGAAGAAAAGCACAGTTGATTTTTAGTCCTTCCTCCTCCCTGCCTCCCTTGCTTTCACGCACACATTTCTATAGACTTGTAATCAGGTTCCCTTCATTTATGCCATCTATGGCATTATCTCCGATCGCTTAAAAATTTGATGACCACAATTTTCCCTTGACTAAAAAAATAAAATTTAATGGCAAAACCTACAGAAAATACCCTGTAAAAAAGGAAAAAAAAAATCCCCAAGTTCCTACCACCCATTCTTAATTCTTGGTCTCTGTCTTGGCATTGGGCTCTTGTCTATAATTTAAATTTAGTAAAATTATTGCTTTATATTAACTTCAATTTTGCAACTTTTAAATTATTACCTATGTATTAGGAATATCTTTCCTAACCGTATTCCACTGAATAGCACCAGAATTTATTGGAATGACTCCTAAGTTGTTTCCAAATTTTTTAAAAATATAAACAGTGCTGCACTTATGCAATTTTTAAGAATATACACTCTTTGTGTGGAATTGCTGAGCCAAAAAAAAAAAATCTCACTTTTTAAGACTTTGGCTACATATTACCAAATACCTATCTAGAAAGTAAGTGAGCAAAGCAGTGCTCATTTGCCCATAACTTCACCAATATTAGGCGCTGTCATCTTAAAAAATTTTTTTCTTTATTGCTAATGAAGTTAAATATTTATGTATTTGTGATACTTTTTTTTTTTCCTTTTGTAAACTATCCATTCAAAACCTCATTTTTCTACTGACATAGTTCTGTCATGTGGGTATGTTATTATTTATGGAAGCATTCTCTATCAAAAAGGGAAAAGCCCAGTATAAGGAGTCCAAGCCAAAGAGGAGACAGATTACTTCATGGGTGTACAACAATGCGGCAAAATCTCACTGCCCTCCATCCCTTCTGGAGAGTTCCACGTTTTCTGTGTTGGGCTACTTATGAAATATTCCAATGATACCAAGTATTACTTTAATGTAGAAATTAGCCTTTATTATAGCAGTTAGGTAAACAACCAGTAGTCTGAGAACAGATGTCCATAAAGGCAAAATAGACTGAATTTCTGCTGTTAGTGTATTAAGGTGTCTTTTTGTATTTAATACGAAATACAAAGTAAGCTAGGAATCATGTCTCACCACATGCTCTCAAATGCAGGCTATTTATCCTTCTCAAACACGCACACAGGATTCTGGAGGTCTGAGGCTGAAGGCTGTGTCCTCTGATGCTCAGACATACATATACGAGAGGAAACAGAAGTAGGAACGTTGAGGAATCATGAGGTCAGAGATGCTTGTGTTAACTCCCTTGCCTTGTTCTTTGGGGATCATCTTCTGGCACCATTTAGCATGAAACTCCAAGAGATTGGGGGGAAAATTTTTAGAAATTATCCTTGGTTTTAGATCAAATGTCTCCATGGTTTTTAGGGGTGGGGAAAATTTCACTAACACACACCTGAGATCAGTGTAGTGAAAATGTGAATGTATATATACGAGTGTAGGTATTTGGTGCTCAGGAATAAGAGGGTTTTAAACCTACTTGATCATTCCAGAAATCTTGGTGTTTTGTTTTGTTTAACACATACTCACTCTTGACCACCAGCCGAAGCATCTGGGTAAAACCAAAAGACTATTTTCATGTACTTCTCAGGGGATTCTGATGCTCAGACAGATTAGTTTTCTGGTCTCCATTTGCGGATGTGTCCCCTACTCTAATGATTATTTTGTTCTGTGTTATCTGTTGTCTCTACTGGCTCTTCAGTTAGTGTTTGCTTCAGTGTTCTGCTTTTCCTACGAGGAATCTACCAGATTATGTGCCAGATTCAGTGGGCTGCTTCTGTGTGAGGTCTCAGGACTTTTCTTACTTCTGAACAATTCAAAGCTGTTTCACGGAAAGCATTGCCCTGTTTGCACTTTTGTTTTTGAAATCCTATTTCAGAAGCTAAATTCAAACTTCTACTTTAATCCTTTATATCTCTAAACCTGTCATTTTGATTTCATAGTTGTTTGTCTTTCTCTGCCACACTCTGGGTAATTTCCTCAGATGTATCTTCCATATCATCACTTTTCTCTTTAACTGTGCCTATCCACCCTCAAAGGTGGTCATTGCTGAATGTTATTCACAGTGTTTCATTTTGAATTGTTCTACTGGATTGTCATCACTGCCAATTCTTTTCCTGTTGTTTTTTTTTTTTTTTTTTTTCCAGGAGGGCTTTTTATTTCTCCCTTTATCTCCTTCATGATTGTAAATGTACTTAAATTTATAGTTAGCTTTAGACTGTTAGGTTATCTCATATTCTTGTGGTGCTGTTCTTCCAACATGTATCTGTCGATTCTCCCGTTTTGTGGACCACTTCCTTGATTTGGTCTTGGTGAGCGTTTTTTCAGTTAGGATATAGCCTCCCTGTGGAATGCTTGGGTACTTTAAGAAGTGGCAGTAATCCTTCAGAGAAGTCTTACATTTGATTCTTCGGTGACATCTAGGAGTTTTACTGGTGAGAAATATTTATGGTCTCTACATTAATATCTTCATTTGGGGTGCCCCTGCTTGAGGAGGGTCTAAAATTTGCATGCTACACCTATGCATAGAAGAGATTTTTTAAATTGCCATTTATTGTGGCAAATTTTCCCCACCCAGATATCTGATCAGTGAGAAATTTGCCAGTAGCTTTAGTAAGTGAACAATACTTTCCCGTCCCTTAATGGAGTGGGGGCAGGTCTTCCTTGGTTGTAGCTTTATGTGTCAATTTCAGTTCCAACTCTTTACTTTCCTTATGCCCAACGGCCATGTGTAAAAAACCCCAGCCCATAGCTGTTAAGTTCTGTGGTCATGTCTTACAGCCTCTCTTCTGGCCTCGACCTCTGTACTTACCACATCGGTTATGAGGTTCTTCTTTGTTTTTAGCACATTAAGAGATCTGTGTCTCCATTTCTTGGTCTCTCTCTCCTTCCCTTTCTTCCCTGCCAATATGTAAAACAGTTGCATTCGATTTCACCCAGCATGCTCCTGTGTCTGTAGCACACAGAAGTTAGGAAAGCCGTGTTTAGTACATGGAATTGGAAAGCATTTGGTTTGGAGACCACCAACGAGTGCAGTAGAGGATATAGGACTTGGAAACAGGAACCAGAGTTGGAACTATGGCTTCACCCCTTTCTGAGTAAATTGGGCTGAGTCATTTAAATCCTCTCTGAGCTTTAGTAGGAAAATAGGGATAGCACTACTGGTGATCTTCCTTCCATGGTCTTCCTTTACGCTCTAAATTCTCTCGTGTTTCAATGGTTGCCATTTCCTCCATCCTCCATTCCTACAAAAGCTGGGGAAGACTGCAAGTTTCTCATTAAACGCTTTCCTTTAAAAACAGCTAATGGTGGTGGTTGACTGAATGATCTTACTACTCTTCCTTTCACCAATGAATTTCCACATACCAATGGACTGAGAAAAACTCTGGTTAAAAAAAGGAACCCAAACTGGAAAGAAATGATGAATTCCATTTCCTAAGAAGTTTGCAAGGGGGTCAGAGAGGGGTGGACTTTGCTCCCCCTTCTCGCCACACTCTCTCTCCCTGGAGTGCAAGTGAGTGAAACCGTATATTGGTTTAGAGGTTCTGCTTGAGTAAAGGTTTAAGAGCCAATAAATCCGTCAGAGTAGATCTCAGGCTGAGCTAAGGTGAATAGCCTCACAGTAATTTTTCCAGAGCCTCAGGGTACTAGGCAGCAGAAGCAGAGAGGTCGCCGATGCCTGCTCACCCCCCTGCCCAGGAGCAGAGACATCAGCCCACAGATATAGGAGAAGCTTTTCCCAGAGAGTTGTGTTTACTGCGTGGTAAAAATCCCTTGTCAAACAGCAGAGCACTCAGATTTAAAAAGTAATTAGAGAAAAAAACAGAGGCACATAAAACTCACATGTCCTCTCCGTGACTCTGGGGGTCTGCAGACCCCCGGTGATCATTGCTCTTCAGCGTGGACGGCAGCCTGATGGTTATTGCCTGAGACATTCAGTATACACATCCTTTGTTTCTGCTTTCCACTTACAGAAATGTAAGCTGTAGACAAACACCAGAGCACTAGGTTGTCCAGGGTGGCCAAGTTTCCTATGTTTTATACTTCATTTTGAACACTGAAAAATCTAGGAGATTGTAAAAATCTTAGCAGGATACATTATACAATGGAATGTACCATAGGTATTCCATATACTTGTTTGGAAAGGTGCCTCGGAGTATGAACTTGGAAGCCAGGCTGTGTGAGCGCCCGTGACTGTGTGTGGCTGTGTGACCCTGCGCAAACAGCTTCTTGACGCTGTGACTCAGTTTGCTCATACAGACAACCAGGATCACAGGAATCCCTGAGCCATAGGGTTGTTGAGAGTGTCCAACGGAGTTCATCTGTGAAGAGCTTGTAACAATGGCAGACTGACTCATTGTCAAGTTCTGAGCTATTATAAGGTTAAGTATACCTGTTTGGGTCTGGGCATTATACTTGGGTTTGAGGTGAGAGCGAACTTTCAGTTTTCATTTTCTACCACTTGGACTGGTTACTGTGTATACAACACTTTCATTAAGAAAAAACATTATTCAAAAGTGCATGGGATAGGAAGACAGTTGTTCTGAAAGTCTGGCTTCTAACGGGGACTTGAAACATTCATGCTTACTGAGGGCCATATACTGAATGCATTAGGAACGGATTCCTGCGAGCAGTCCCTTATATTTAATCCCCCACATCTGTAGTACATCTTACACTCAGCAAAATATTTTTATATTCATGAGTTCATTTAATCCAACTAACTGGATTATTTATGAATTCACTTAATCCCTGGGAAGTGCATGTTCCTATGTATTATTCCAAACAGATGGGAGTTAGTGAGAATGGTGGTTGTTCTAATGCTCCTCTGCTCATGGCACAGCTGGACAGGCAACAAAATTGAAGTGGGAGCAGAGAGCTCCTGGTTAACAGAAACCGATGAAAAGCCCAGTTTCCCCAGACAAAGCTCTTTCCACCAAACCATAATCACCCTGTGGATTTACAATTCCATCCTATGCATGAACACTATTAAGTCTGCGGTTTGGCAAGAAGGTGGGTTTCTAGTGGGTCAACAGGAAAGAAGGGCCAAAAAGAAAGTTCTCAAAGTTGATAAACCAAGGATAAAGATGACCAATGACCAATGACAGAACGCATCATTGGCTTCTGGTCACAGAAGCCTCAAGTGGGATAATGCTGACAAGGTAAAACCCTAGAATAAGAAAATAAACTGCTCAAAGTGATGGAACCAACAGTATAATTAAAAATAGTAGCTATGGGCTGTAGTAGGGGTCATTAAGACAATGAACACATTTGAAGCGATAGGCCAGATCGCCTGTTATCTACATGATCTCTGGCAAGTTGCCTTTCTCTCTGGTTTTCTCACTTCTAAAGTGCCTTTAATCCACCTAAGTTGAGCGATAAGGTCATTGCTCTTAAGGAATTTACATTCTGGCAGGCGCAATGAACAGACAATAAACACATAAAAATGTACCAGATAGTGGTAAGTGTTATCCACAGAATTAAAATAGGCTGAGGGGAAAGATGATGATTGGGTACCCAAGATTCGGGGGAGGCTGGGGAAAGATGCTCTGAGGAGGTAACATTTTGGATGAGAACACAAGGAAGACTAAGCCATATATGAATGACCAGAACTCTTTCTAGGCAGAAGAGCTAGTATAAAGACTCCAGAGAGGGAATGTGCTTGGGGTTGTGAGAAACCAGCAAGAGGATGGACGGTGATTTAGACACAGAGATTTTGGAAGATTTTAAACCAATTTATGATCTGAGAAAAAGCTTACTATCATTGTTATGGGCAAGACTGGACACAAAAATACCAGGTAAGAAGCCTGTGTAGTAGTCCAGGAGAAACAGAATGTCTTTGTCTAAGGCGAGAGTCCTAGAAATGCAAAGAAGTGGACAGATTCAAGGTGTTTGTTGGAGTAGGAGCAATACCGTGCCTATAAATGGCTTTTGTGAGTTGAGTGAAAGAGAAGAATCGAGGAGAACTGTCAGATTTGTGGCTTGAACAACTGGTTGGATGTTGGCATCATTTTCCAAAATGGGAAGAAAGAGGTGTATAAGGGACAGTTAGTGTGTGTGTGCCGATGGCGTTACCTCAAAAGTTCGGTACTGGTCATGCCAAACAAGTGACACTGTTAAGCCGGAAACTAGAGTCAGGGTCCAAGGGATATAACACAGTGAGTGGTAAGAATCTGGGAGTGATGTGCACAAAACTCTGGGCTGGATGGCATCCCCTGGAGAGACTTGGTAGAGAAGAGAAGGGGGGAGTTCAGGATCCCAAATCAGTCTTCCATCAGAGGTCAAGTTGAGTACAGGGACCAGAGAAGGAAGTAGCATCTAGGGAAGCTTCAAGAAGCAGGAAACAACCCAGTGTAAGGCCAGGAAATCAAGAGTTGGATTCCATGTAAAGGAAATCATGGATAAGGTCCAGGTATATCCACAACCATTATGTTTCTATAGCACTTAAGGGCTTGGGAAGGAGCCCTTAACAATAAGTTTGCCAAGATGTCTAGAGAGTTCCATCCAAAGTCGATAGACAGGACTTCTCATACATAGAAAATCTGAAGCACGCTCATCAGGAAGATAAATAAACACGCAGTCTTAGCAGAGTCACTGCAACAAGGAGATTAATCTACTTCAAGATAAATGTAATAATCTTAATAAGTGGAATGGATCTAAATGCAATAATTACACGTTGTAAGGAAACAAGAATTACATGTAAGTTGGCATCAGTCCAGAAGTCGACTTTATCCGTAGCTATCACAGAAGTATTAGAGTTTTCCACTCCATAGTTGATGTTTGGGTTTGTGGCACAGATTGAACAGTAATTCTTTTTGCTAGAACTATCTTCATTTAGGAAGACTGTGATGCTGATTAGGGGTAGAAAGAGGAGAGCCCTGAGGACAGGGGTCATCAGGAACCAAACTGCTCTCCATTAACATGTCTAAGAATTTAGCAGTGGGGCCAGAAAAGGAGAAGACACAGTGGCTAAGCGACGGGGCAGGGATATAGAGTCCACGTTGCAGAAAGAGCAGGGTGGGTTTTAGGAACCCCCACATCAAACACTGAAATTCAATATAATGTCCACAAAGGAAAAAAATCTTTATCCAATTACTGGGCAGTTGGCAAGCCATGTCCAACTACACAGACCTTGCAGTCAGCATTTATGTGTTTGACTGTTAAAATCTTAAGAGAAAGCTGAGAATTACTTGACATTTGAAGAAAGCCTCCAACATAAAAGCAAGGGACCTCAAAACAAGAAAGGAAGAGCGGAAACTCAGAAGGAAAGTCTAATTAGGCTGTCCTTAAGGACCTCACAGAGGTAAGTTAGTTATTCCCCAAACAAGGTCAGGAGGCTAGTAGGCTGAGATTATTATTAAGATAAGAAAGCATTCTTAGAAATTTAAATAGGAGAGCTAAAATTACGTAAAAAATTCAGAAAAAATAGAGGAAACCAGAAGGCCAAACCAGGGGGCCCAACATCCAACCAATAGGGTTTGGAAGAGAAAAGTCAAGGAACTTTTCTGGACAAGGGTATTTTCTGGACCCGAAGGACAGCGGAGCACCCAGCACAGTGCACAGAAGACCCACCATCATTTTAAGTTTCAATAACAGAAAAAATACGGGTCACATCTAAAGGATTGAGAGTAAGAATAGCTGTGAACACTGTACCCAGGGCTCTCTAGGCAGAATGCAAACTTTTTTTTTTTTTTATTTAAGACCTAAAAAGTCGGAGAAGCCTTCTAAAGGATGGCTCCCCTCAAAGCTCTAAGGTAAACCAAGAAAGAAGGAATGCTACCCAGAAAACCAGGAATCCATCCAGGAGAGAGAGAAGGAAATACCCCGGATGAGTAGGACCAGTGGGTGGAGGGGTGGACAGCACGCGAGCCAGGCGAACCCAGGTGACAGGATGCACAGCAGAGAGAGCCTTCCAAAATGTTTCCAACTGACTACCTGGTGGATTTGCCGGTGTAGAAAGTTACACCAAGGGTGGTGTTTCTTGAGCTTGGGAGGGGGGCTGCAACGGTCCTGCTACCAGTCCTGCCTGCCATGGAGGGTCTCACCAGGCTAGTCAGTTACCCTCTGTGCTGCACACTTCCCCGTGATGAAATGGATCCATAAGGTACCTACCTCACCGAGCCCCTGTGAAAATTAAGTCAGTTATTATACTTAATGGTCTGAAAACAAACAAAAAAAAACAATGCTTTTGAGTATTACGCTATTGGAGGCACTGGAAAGACTTAGCACGTATGGAGAAATCTAGGCATTTTTTTAAAAAATGGCCAAATTCTCAGCTCTAGGGAAAAGAATAACTGGACAAGAAGGGAAACATGGTAATAGGCTCCTTGGCTCCACAGTGACCACTCCCCTGTCAGATGATACAGATGTTGCGATTGTCATGTGACAAATCAGAAGGACGGTAAATAGAGGAGACATTATCTACCATAACAGAACATGAGCAGAGGTAGCATTCTATTTAGAATATGGAAATAAATTTTAAAATGAAGGGCTAAATATGTGTACATGGCTCCTCAAAGAACAGAATATGGTTAACTATGGCCAGTGGTGACAAATAATGAATAAAGTTTTAAAAAAATTTTAAAAGGCAGCGGAGCATCAGGTGCTTTTATAGTCATTCCAGAGCTCTGACTTCTGACAGGGGCCTCAAGGTTAGGTTCCGTGGGCCTAAACACTGAGTTTGCATGGCTGGGGAACAATCCGAGAGAAAAGCTATCCTCTGTGAGCATTTCATTCCACAGTCCCGGGACATGAGTCTCTCTTACCCTGGAAAAACTTTTTTTTTTTCTATCTGGAAAGGGGCCTGCTGGGGCAACTTAGCCTTAAAAAAATAATGGGGGAGAACCTTTCTTTTTGATGTCCACCACCCAGGACATGGGTTAAGTTTGGCTTGATACTACAGCCATTCCTTTAATAATAATAAATTTTGGTTAGAAATCCTATTTTCTAAAAGTCATGACAAGGATGAGATTTAAAGGCCTATGACTGACATAGGGATAAGCATCCCTGTCATGTTCTGAAATTAAATAGATCAAAGGCATTGTGCCAAAGACCAGGCTGCAGAATGAGAGAGAAGGCATACAGGTTGTCCACACAAGGATGGAATTTAAAGGCGCCCTGATTTTGTCTGAGTTCCATCTGATGTTTCAAAGGTAAGGCAAGCTCTGAGTGCCCTCATTGTGGTCCCCTAAGTATCTATGCTGGCTGGTACTTTCCAATCTCAGTGACCATCTCTGGGATTTGCTTCCATCCCCGGCTGGGCTGCGTTGTGGTACTCGGCCCCCACACTGCCTTTAAGGGCTGAGTAAAACCCCAAGATTAGCCAGCAAGGAGGAAGTCCCTTTATTAGGCCTCTTCCTGTCCAGGGGACAGGTGTGTTTGGATTTCAATGAACAAACTGAAATTTCCACAGCTGAGCCAAAGACCACTGTTCCAGAACCCCAGAGGGAGACCTGGGGGTCTGGTGTTTTGTACTGTATCTTGGCAACACTTCTTGGTGCTGCTGGCCCATAGCAGAGGCCCTGCTTCGTTGTGATGGGCCTTGAGGCAATCATATTTCCAGCTGTGTCAAGAAGAAGCCATGGGATAAAGGCTTGAGAACCCCTTGCTTAGGTCACAGACATACCAAGGCACCCCCTAAAAATGAAATCCCACTCAAAATATGTGAACACACATTTTACAGCAGCCATGTGAGATGACGATTTTTTTTAAGAAGCAAAATCCAGACGGATAATTTTTTTTTAAGACCATCTGAAGTGCTGAGTCAGTGGCCTTGGATAAATAATACCATGGATTTTGGTGCTTTCAACAATAAGCAGGAGGGCTGAGATTTGGTTTTTTAATTCCTTTAAGCCTTTCCCCATAAACCCGATGCATTACAGCCATTTTTTGTAGAAAGAATTTTAGTTTACTTTCTTACCTTTCCATTCCTGCGCTAGTGCTATGGTAAAAAAGAAAAGGAGATTGAGTATGGGAACAAATATTTAGGAAGTGGCCATCATGTGGGCACGTTAGTATTCCAGCACAATGCCCAGCACAGAAGCAATTTTAAATATGAAGAGACTGAAGCTTAGTTGAAAATATGTCTCAGATCACAAGGCTAACGAGCAGTGAAGGTGAGATTAGAATGAGGCTTTCCTGAATCTGAAATGGATGCTCTTTCTGTTAGACCACATTCCTTCTCATAAATCCCAAGCACAGAGCATTGTTTTCTCTTCTGCAACTGCTGCTAACAAGGATGTTGCAATCCATCGATTCACGGAAGTCATGTAAGACAGTCCCGTCATTTCCAACTGTGTGAGTGAATGCACTTGTCTCTACTTTATCAATTAAGGTTCCTGCTGCGACATGTTTCTCTATCTTGCCAAGTATTTAAAAATCTCCATTATGCATTGCTTCTCACCTTGCCCAGTGAAAGTTGGCAGGCACTGTTATCCTCACTTAATAACTCCAGTTACCCAGGGAGTAGCCTGGATTAGAAACGATGATACCCAAAGCTCACGGATAAGCACTCTGAGTCTCCTGTCTAGACTCCATGAATAATTCAGAGGTCTGTTTGGTGGAAATCCAGTTAGGAGTCCGGCAGATAGGATGGCTTCGGAGCTGTGGCATCTGGAACACTATTCCTGCCTCACTTTCCTCCTAGCTCTCTGACTGCTTCTCTTTAGAGGCAATCGTCTCATTCCCCCATCCTTTAAGAGTCGGTGTAACACGGGGTTCTGGTCCCAGCCCTCTCCTTGGTTATTCTCGTTGTTCATTAAGCCAAAAAGTAGGGGGGCTCCCGTTACTTGTGCAAGTCAGCTGCCTTGTTGGCATTCTGGTCCAGTTCTGGCTCTTTCCCTGTTCTGTTCTGTATTCTAGGTTCCCTTGCCCTCTAGCATCTGGTTACTTTCAGCTTTTGGGTGGAATGGTGTAAAACTGGAAGGAGAGAAAGGAAGAAAAACCAGATGCTTTGTCCATTCTGTCTGCCCCACTTTCCTATGGAGCTTCGGGTCCTGGACCCCAACCGGTGACCTCACCCGGCAGCCCCTCCGTGTGGTTCGGTGACCTCGCCCGGGCAGCCTCTTCCGTGTGGTTCTAGCTCCTGCCAGACGGTGTCCCCCCTCCGTCCACGGTCCCTCCAGCCCCAGGGGTGACGACAGCCTCCAGGTGTCCGTGATCTGTGGGTTACCTCATTGCTCCCTGCTTGGCTTTCCAGCTTTCCTCGTCCCTTCTGTACTAAATCCCATCTGCTGGCCAGAGGTAGAGGACTGTGTTCCTGGCTTTATCTTCTGGAACAAACCTGACATGTTGGCAGGAAAGGCCTTTGTCATAAAAGATACCGGAGAGATCAAAGAATTTCTGAAAGGACAAAAGGAGGAGAGGTTCTGAGAATATAAGGGAAAGAGCAGTGCTCAGAAACATCCCAGGGAACTGCTCAGTGAAGCCGTGCTCTACGCATGGCGGGGGGGGGGGGGACCATGGCGGGGAGGGAGGCACCACGTGTGCCACCAATGCTGGATGCTAAAAACTCCCACTCACTACTACTGTCTGTCCCCAGAATCCAGTCTGGGCATTTCCTCCTCCATGAAACGGGCTTCCCATTTAAGGGAGCGGATTGGATGTGTCTAATTAGCACAGTACAGGTCACGTCCCCACTGGTGGCTCCAAGTGTACATGACCTTTTCAGTTCCTATCAGGAGCGATGGGCACTTTACAGGCAGCAGGATCATTCAAATATAAGATAAGGATTTGGATGCTCCGTGCCCATTTCAGTCTGGATAGCCATTTAGGCAATGATCCCAATGGAAGTGGTTTATTTGGGAAAAGGTGGGGGGGGGTCCCCTGCAATCACTGGTAAGGAAGTGGGGCAAGTAAGAGAAGGCAAGTCAGCCATTGTAGGGTAAATTATCAATCGAGTTTTCTTCATGGGGTAACTAGAACTCATTCCTCAGAGGGCAGAGGATGAGGAGCCACGGCGGGGGCGGGGGGGAGGACTTAGTTCCCCTGCACTCGGCAGCTCCCTCCCTCTGGTGTGGCCTGAGTGGCCCGTGCTAGCCAGAGAAGACCAGCAGGCAGGTAAGTGCAGGGTTTGGCTGTTGGAAGTTGGACAAGCGGGAGATGGACAGGTAAGGGAGAGAGGATAAGGCAGGGAGTGAGCTGCACCTGCTCTAGGGCATAGGGCCAGTAGCAAAGGTCCACTAGGAACTGCTAAGCTGTGAATGTGCACTAGTGAACTAGAGAGAAGTGTTCCTGGCCTCCCTAAGCAGGTGGTGTTGAGACACGTGAACAGGCACGTAGGGTGAGGGCAGGAATAGGGCAGCCCAGCGAGCCAGGCCTCGACTACCGGCCTCTGCGACCCAGGAGGATGGGGACAGCCCCCCCTACTCATTTTTTAATCCCCACTGCTGAGGATGGTCACTATTCAAGGTATGTTTTCTGACCCAATAGCGAACTGTTGGGCACAGCTTTGGGATGTTATGTTCATGTCTATTTCCTCATTATAACCCAAGGCAGGTGTGTCCCCATTTTGCAGGGAAGAAAGTGTAGGCGCTCATAACGACTCCTGTCTCAGCCTTGAAGGATTTTCTCCTAAAGGTTCACCTACCCAGGGCACCCCATTGCCAAGCCTGGGCTCTCCCTCGGGCAACTCTTCCTTGTCCATTCTCCTGAGCAGCATTCATTAGGAGTCGGAGCAAAGTCTGTTTAGTGCTGGATGCCCAGCACCGAGGCTGCTGCTGACACGTTCCAAATGTGTAAACCTCATTGACACTGATTATTTTCTGCATGGCTTGAGTCAGTGACTAAGGCTTAGAGCCGTGGAGTGACCAGACAGGTCCCGAATCTAAAAGCTGGTAATACCGAGGCTTGAACTGGGGTCTGACCCTCTAGTATCTATCTCTCGTGCTTTGCTGAGCCTTCCACAACTTACCTGTCTGTGGCAACTAGAAGATTTAAGTTGGCTGGAAGACTGCTATTTTAAGGTCCAAATCATTGGGCAGGAAATATTTAAGAGCTTGCTATCAGCATCACCATGGGGGATGACCGAGCCCAACAGGAGACTTACAGCAAGAAGAATGTTCATAGAGGACCAGGCCCCATTCTCAAAGCCTGGGCTGAACGGAAAAACCTTTCCCATTCCCTGTGGATGGACATTGTAAGTTTTGGAACTTAATCTCTAGGTAGAAGTAAAATTGTTCGCTCCAGCACCAATAACCAATTTACCTTATTATCTTACTAAACCAAAATAATTTTAAAATGTTAGAAATGAAGTCTTTGAAGGAACATGAAAGATCTATCCAGTACCTTAAGACGCGGTGGGAGAGTCCTGTCAAACTGCCAGCTGTCGGTCATTCCCAGAGCCGCGTTCAAAACAAAGAGGAAGGGGGGACACGTCTTCTGTCTCAGCTGTCATGTTCTTATTCTCCCGTTTTTGCAACATCATTAAGGGTTCTCCATCCGTCGGGCGCGCCCTCTCCCTGTTTCTGCAGTTCTAATATGGCCCAGAAACCGCACAGAACTAGTAACTAGTAGCAGGGGAAGGAGTGGGAGGTGAGAGTTAGAACGGACGGGAAATGTTACGGGAGAGGTTTTCAGATATTACGATGTACACATCCTGATTTTAGCATGCGAAGGTGTGGCCCCCAAGAAAGTCCTAGAGTTGAAAAGAACATGCCAATGAGATATGAAATCTTCAAGTGATACTAATGAAAAGCCTATATACATTGTGTCCCAATGAGATTATCAGGCGTAAATACAATCGCGAACAACAAAAAGAGGCTTCACACAAATTACAACTCAGAGTCGGTAAGTACATGTTTACATTCCTTAGAAGCATGGGAAAGTATTTGGATTGGTTTCTGAAAAACTACTAAATTGAAAAACTAGTCGCCAATAAAGATGACATGTATCATCGGGTGCTTTGCTTTGATAATGTGCACTTCCTTGGTAAACACTGAACTAGGATCTAATTTCTACTTTATCTCTTTTTCTTCTGAAAAAAAAAAAAAAAAAAAAAAAAACAGAATATGCCTGTGCCCCACAGCTTTTAAATGGACATCCAAACAACTAACCAGATGAATAGTTAATCAGTCATTCCTTGGGCTGGATCACTCATTCAGAAGCTCCAAGGTGAACACTGGGTTGTATTTCACCTGGTTCTCACCAGTTCATAGGTTCCAGCAATCCTGCCTCAGTTCACCAACGGGGTTCCGATGGCAACCAGAAGCAAACCCCCCTTGTCAAAGATAGCCCAGCGAGAATCAAGTGCAAGACAAATTAAGAGAGGGTATGAAAGAGGGTGCCTGGGTGGCTCAGTGGGTTAAAGCCTCTGCTTTCGGCTCAGGTCAAGATCCCAGGGTCCTGGGATCGAGCCCCGCATCGGGCTCTCTGCTCAGCGAGGAGCCTGCTTCCCCCTCTCTCTTTTCCTGCCTCTCTGCCTCTCTGTGATCTCTGTCAAATAAATAAAATCTTTAAAAAAAAAAAAAAAGAGGGTATAAAAGAGAAAATATGTGGCTGATACTGTGGTCCCATCTTCTGAGCCCTAATCAGTCTCAGAGCCAGATGCAACCTCGGAATCTATCTTAACGCATTTCTCCAAAAAGCCACTCCAGACAATAGGAGACAGAACATAAGATAGAGTTCTTTGCCTCCATCGCTGAAGACTGAATATTTCAAGCCACCGATACCTCCCATGGATATTGGATCTGATCCTGGTTACACCGATCTATTCCCATCTGTGAGTGTGCCAACAGCTAAGGCATTTGTGCCTTTCTTATGTTCCTTCTACCTGGAGATATCTTTTATCTACTCTTCTACTGGTGGAAACCTTTTAAAAAAGATTTCATTTATTTACATGTGAGTGAGCAAGTCCAAGTCAGGGGAGCGGCAGAGGGAGAAGCAGACTTACCGCTGAGCAGGGAGCCTGGCGCGGGGCTGAATCCCAGGACCCCAGGATCATGACCTGAGCCGAGGCAGATGCCCAACCAACCGAGTCACCCAGGCGCCCTGGAAACCTTATTTATTCTTTGTGGCTCTATCCAGTAATTGCCACTGTAGTTTGTAATTGTTTATTTCATGAGTTCCAGCTGGAGGGGCCTGGGAAATCTAAAAAAAATCTAGAAAGTAATGACCATCATTACCAGCATTACACTGAATATTTAAATATAAAAAAAAAAAATTCAGCCCAAACACAAAGCTCAAGGGGGAAAGGATGAGATTTATGAACTAGAATGCCTTTCCCCATCTCTTTTTCAAAGCTGTAGCTTCTACTACAAAGTGAGTCAATATATAAAATTGCAGTGTATTCCTGAGTTTCTACTGTAAAATGTTTACCAAGGATAGAAATGGAATCGTAACACTGTTTTGCCCCGAGCCACAGGAACCTCTATTCAAGGCAAACGTCACAAAAAATTTCAGGAGTTAGCAAATGTTCTAGGTTAATCGTTCCCAAGGCTGGGCTGATTCCCAGGATCCGAAGGGGAACCCCTAAAGAGTCTATATTCCTTGGGCTCCTGTTGGCCTGCATCTTCGGGAAGCAGAAGTGAGCCCCAAGAATGAGCTGTATAAAAGCTGTTGAAGTGAAGAACCACCAGACAGACTGTCTGAGCTCAGGATTATCAGCAAATATTCCTTACAAGGATATGTCAAGGAACAGAAATATCTGGAGACACAATATTTGAATTCCATTGAAGCAGGGACAATATTGGCAGTCAGTTTACTCATTTTGCTCTTTTGGCACCACCATTATGGGAGGAAAAGGACTGCTCAAAATTTTAACAAATTTCTGAGAACCAAAATATCGTCTTAAATGTCCCACGGTTGTCTTCAGCCTGAACAAGAAAGTATTTGGGGACAGAACTTTGTTCAAATTCAGTTTGATTTATCCAGCCATGGAGAGTCAATTGCGGAAAGAGCTTGGCTTTTGAGACTTCTGCTACACAGTGACCTCATCTTCTGAAATAAGGCAAGAACTTGGATATGTTCAAAGAAGTACAAACTTCCAGCAATATCATCTCTACAAATGAGAATCCCTGAACATGTAATTTACAACTGGTTTGGGAAGACCAATTCATACCATAAAGACTCAAATCTAGTAGACTGCCTTAATTGGGTATTTTCTGACAGTACTCTAAGTGCTACTCTATAGGTAATCCATACATCTTTGGTATTTTTCTGTTACTATGTTCTATTTATGCATGCTCCAGTGGGAACCAAGGGACATTGTGGATGCAAATGAATGAACGGACTCAAACCCTAATAAGTTTAGGAGGAAAGCACTGGACTTCTGAGCACCATATTAAGTTCACCATGGCCTGGTAGATCCTGTGGCTGGCATGAAATGAGGACACCTATATGCATTAAGAGGAATAGCTAAGATTTCTTTGAAAAACATTCATTTTCATGAATCTCCTTTCTGTGCTCTTCGTTTGCATTTGAGAAGTAAGCTTAGAGACAAAAATACAGACTCGGAGTCCAACCCAACAAAGGTAGAGTCCCACCATCTCTGTAAGGAGTTCATCTGCTTTGCAGTTAAGACAAATCTGACAGTTGACATGGAAATTAATTTAAAAACCATGGCCGCGCTAGGCATGGGGAACACAATGCTAACATCTGCTGGGTTTCCCACGTAAGGATTTACATCTTTTACAAAGCATTCCTTTTGGTGTTAAGGTGCAGTACTCACATTCCACTGGGCAATGGAGACCGTCTGCCTAACTTCCATGTTTTCTCTGCAGCTGGGGGTGCTGATGACATCGAAAAGGAGAGAAGTTCTTGGAGCAGGTTGTCTTTTCCGAAAATGGCCCCCTCAGTATCCCAGTTCCACGCACTCTTGCCAACCAAGAGAGGTAGAGTCTCATTTTCCGTTTCTTGGCCTGGGTGATGCTTCGTGACCACCCTAAGAGAATGTGGAGAGAAGATGTTGTGGGACTTCTAAGGTTAGGGCATAAAAGTTGATAGAGCTTGGACCTGGCTCTCTTCTGGGACACTCACCTTCGGGAGACAAGCCGCCACCTGGAGGGGCCACAGGGAGGTACTGCAGCCACAGCCCCACGGCAGCCCCCGCCCACACCCAGCATCCACTGTCTTCTACCTCTTCAGTCCACCTGAAGCCAGGTACACTGGCTTCAGTAGAAGGGACACAATGTTCTCCCCCCATGCTCCACCCAAACTGCAAACCTGTGAGCGAAATAAACACAATCACCGGCTTAAGCTAGTGTGGGGTGGTTTTCTTCCGACAGCAAGGGGGATGCTTATCTTCTGCCAATAGTTTAAGTCGCTTCTCACCAGGAAAACAACTGAACAGTTTGATTCACAAATCGGGGATACAGGGCTGTCTCCTAACAACTGGCTCGCATCCCCTCGCCATTTGGCCCCTCTTGGGCCCAGATCATGGGAAAGCGATGCTTGTTGCACTTGGACACTATAAATTCTTTAAAACTTACAAAATGCATCCTAATGAAAACTGCATCTTACAGATTTTCAGTAAAAAGGAAAGAGGAATGCCCTCTTTCTGAGGTGACTGTAACCAAACCCAGTGTGCATTCAGACCCTTCTCCACACACACCCCTGAGTACATCTTAGACTTCCCCTGTAGGTCATGAGTTGTTACAGCAAGCCCAGCGACACTAATTAGGATCAAGATAGGACTGTAATGATGGCTGCCGGTTTCTATGTGCAGGCAATGAGGAACACGGGTAGCTTGAAACCGGCTATGGTGGGAGTATTGACACTCTGAATTTTCATATTTACACTAGCAAAAATGAAAAATCAGAGCTTCTGTTTGGGGGAAAACCAGTTCTTAAATTTACCATCAGGGCTCATATTTCTCTTTGCTTATGAGTACCTCGCCAGCACCTAGGCCAGTGTCCAGCATGCAGCCGGCTCTCAGTAAATGTTTGCTGGTTGAATGAACGAGTGCTCTAATCACAGGCTCAGACCATATCCCAGCTGATGTGCTTCTAAAACGAATGTGACCCACCAGTTTCACACACGAGGATGCTTCTGAAAGGCTACTTCTAATTATTCTTTGTTTTCAGGCATTTCCTTATTTGGATAATTACTCTCTCTGTGGGTGACCAGAGCCAGGGACACAGCTGAAGTGTGCAATTCACAGCGAGGCACAATTCCCCAACAGTCAACCTATTATGGCGAAAATTAATTCTAAACCTCAGCAACCAAAAAGTGCCATCCTTCTCATCTCTGTTACCAGCTTCTGTCATACTCAGATTTTTTTTTTCAGCAGTGACCTAGTCAAGAAAAAAAATAAAAAGAACATACAGAGATGTGCACATGGACTGTGGGTATGTGTGCATGTGCGTGTGGCATAGGTAGATCTTTTGGGAGAAATCTACATATATAATAAATATCTTCCTTAAATAGAAATGGTGGGAGGGCTGGTGGGAGATGGGGAAGAAAGTGTGAATAATGAAGTATAAAAAGGAGAGCAATCCAGGCCTTATCTGTCGGAGGATGGAGATCAGATCTGTAACATGGTTGCCTCCAAAATTAACTACTCAGATACATAGAAGCAACACACGAACTTTCAGCCTAAAGACCCAAGGCAGTGTGGTAATGATCACCCCAAACAGCAAGACTATGGACATTATTTAACCATCATAACGTGCTCCAGGTTTCGGGTCACGGACAATAATTATGATTTGAAGAATGATAAATGTCTACATGGCACTTCCCCAAAATCCATCTCTGTTTAAAAGGCAAATGCTTTCCAAAGCGGATTTATCTTTTCAATTAACCTTCTTGTGGGTTCCAAGAAGATCTTTGGGGGCAGGCTGGATATGAAGAGATGAAGGACAGTGGTATTGGTATTGATTTGCTCACCAATCAAAGGCTGACCCCTTCCAATGTTGGGCTAACAAATGGGTATCTACTTGAATTCTTTCTTCTTTCCTTTTTTTTTTTTCTTTTGAGATTCCAGGAAATGATAGGAATCTTAGTTCTGTTCTTACGAAAAAAAACTCATTAAGGTATTAGAAATACTGGTGTGGCTTTGGTGGAAGTCATACATTACCTCTGGAAAATGGATATTCTCTGATTGCTTTTGAGACTTATCAGTAATTTTCACCACTAAAAATGCAGCCGTCATTCTGGTAGAATTTCCAAAAGCCAAGGCTCTGTAGAAATCCACGGAAGTCAGGAAAAGCTTTGTTTCCCCCTGTAGAAATCCAAAAGGATGAATCTAAGGAGATGTCTAAGAAAATGTCTAGCATTACAAAGCCTTTTCACATCAGCAAAATAAATTAACTTGCCAAGAAATCTTAAATAAAAGAGTAGAAAAATCAAAGCAGGGCACAATGTGGAAGTCCAATGATGAGTCAGTATTAGAAAACCTCTTAGTAGAATTCACTAAATTAGAAGTCAAAAGAGAAAATCAACTTTTTCCTCCTCCTCGTTCTGGCCCCTTCTCCCAACCCTTCCTGGAAGCCATTAGCTGGATCCCAAAGGAAGTGGGAATGTGTTGGAACTTGAGTGGCATGAACATGCCTCGCGTGGGGAGAGGGCAGTGGAGGTGGACCAAGGACTGGTTTCACCCGAGGGTTCGATCACACGGGTAATGGTCTTCAAGATAATCAGAGAGCGGGTTTTTTACTCCTAGGAAGGGAATTAAGAACGTGGAAAAGGGAAAGCATTAGAATAACCTGCAGCCAACCTGGAGTAAAGTGTCACTGTAGACTCCGGGTTTTCCACAGATGGATGGGTGCGCGGACAAATACGAGAATCACATGGACCATAATTGTACACAAAAGCATACACACGTTTCTCTAGCTCAGTCCACTAAAGGGCTCGGACGCACTGATCCCCAAGAGTATCAACATGCCAGGACCACGGGGGGACTCTGGCCGGAGTGGAGAATCAACAGCCACGTCGGAGATGGGCCCATTTTATTCTCTGATATTCAGACAAAGCTTGGAATGCTGTGCGTGGTTAGGAGAGGCACACTAAAAGCACAGATTCCTGGGGTAGTCCAGAGCGTGCCATCATGGACAGTTAAAGGAGATGAGGAGATTTACTCTACTGAAAGAATGAAGGGCGATACAAAAGTGCTCTTCACAGTTCCACCTGGCGGTCAAGAGAGAGAGATCAGGTTCCGTATCTCAGGGTTCCCAAAAATAGAATGAGGACCGATGCACAGAGATTTCCCAGAGAGCATCTAGGGACAAGAAAAACTGTTCCAACAATTAGACTCACTCCACAGAGGAGGAGGACGCGAAGCACAAAGAAGGCTCTAGGTCTTTCCTCCGACGCTTCCAAGGACTCCCCCACGGCTGTGGCACTGCAAATTCCAGCCATGGTAAAGAACTGCACGGAACGGACCCTGTAGACCTTGCAACTCCACGCGAGGTCCATGGACCAGCGGCACTGACATCACCCGGAAGCTGGATAAAAATACAGATTGTTGCTCCCACCCCCTAGACCTAAGGGATTAGAACTGGCATCTTCAGAAGATCCCTGCATGAGTCACATGCGGAGAGTGGGAAGCAAACCTGGAAGATGTCTTCTCACTCTCCAGCTTCTCCATCCACTTGGGTTTGCACCGTCTCCTTTCGCCAGTCCTCTTTCACCTTGCATGACCTACTCAATATCCTTTTAATCATTCGTTACTGACGGCAGAAGACCTGAGGGTGATTTGGGATAGAACGGCTATAAGGAGCTTCCAAGTTAACATCATCAGATAAATGATTATGCCGTTGGCCCTTGAACAACACCGAGGTGGAGGGCACCAATTCTCAACAGTCAAAAATTCACATACAACTTCCGACTCCCCCAAACTTCACCGATAGCCTGCTGACTGGAATCCTGACTGATCATAGAGTCAACACAGATTTTATATGTTATATGTTTTATATTAAAAGCAAATACATTTACAGTGCTGTCCTGTCTGAAAAAGAACTGCATCTAAGTGGGCTAGTGCAGTTCAAACCTGTGTTGTTCAAAGGTCAACGGTATTCCTTATTGGTGAGAATTTGGGGGTGGGAAATAGTCCCACTGGAGGTCAGTGATCAACGGGGGTGAACGCAGTCACGTATACTCTCCTCGGACCCAATGAATGAGAAATATCAAAAACTCTCACCTTCCTCTAGGACTCTCATTCATTAGGTCTACACTCTAGGGAGCAATTTCAGACTATACCCCCTCTCTAGGACTATGTGCAGAAGGGAAAATGGCATCCCGCCTTCCCCGCAGCATATGTACATGCATTAGTCCTATCTTCCAGGGTGGTCTTATTCTTGTAGAGACATAAACTTCCAGCTGGTAACAGCTGATAGCCCAAAAATTCAAACAAAGAGTGGAGACCTAACCAGCCCTCCCATGTAAGACTCCCATATAAGACCAGGGCATTTAACGACGACCAGATGTTAAGTGGCGGGACACGAGGCCTCACCTCTCAGGCAGCTTCATTATCGTCCAGTCCCCAACTCCTAATGCCTTAGGCTGGGGAATGACCGGCTGCCTTCCAAGGCCCCTCCCCAACACCACACTTTTCCTTGCTTTCCTGGTTCCTCAATCCAGAATATCCTCAAGATGTGTCCTTACCTGGAAGACCTCTGCTCCACCGCTGAGACTCCGCTTGGGCGTATCCGCTCCTCCAGGCAGCATTCCTGCACCCCAGCCTGGATGACATGCTGCCCCGCTGGTCCCCACAGCACCGTGAATCACTGGAGACATCACCGGAGACCACTGCTGTCCAATAGAAATAGAACAGGAGTCACATAAATTTACATTTTCGAGTAGTGCAGTTTTTAAAAATTATAGGGAACAGGTGAATATATATATTTTGGGGGGGTAAGGAAAGTAAGGAAGAAGTTGAATGGTAACTATTTCTAGGTGGCATGACACTTTACACAGAAAACCCTAAAGACGCCACTAAGAAACTACTAAAATAACTCTATAAAGTTGTAGGATACAAATACCTAGAAATCAGTTGCATTTCTGTACATTAATAAGGAAGTAGCAGAGTGAAATTAAGAAAACAATCCCATTTACAATTGCAACACCAAAATAGAATACCTAGGAATAAATTTAACCAAGGAGATGAAAGACCTATACTCTGAAAGTTATAAAACACTGATGAAAAATGTAGGATGACACAAACAAGTGGCTATTCCATGCCCATGGATGGGAAGAACCAATATTCCCTTCTGCACATAGTCCTAGGGAGCAGATAGCAGCCTACAATTGCTCACTATCATACAGACCTAATGAATGAGAGTCCTAGAGGAAGGTGAGAGCTTTTGATATGTTCTCATTCATTGGGTCCAAGTAGAGTATATACAACGGCATTCACACGTTTAGCTATTAGGGACCTCCAATGGGTTTGGGTAGTCCATACTTCCCAAAATAATTTACAGATTCAGGGCAATCCCTAACAAAATACCAATAGCATTTTTCACACAACTAGAACAAATAATACTAAGATTTGTATGGAACAAAAAAGACCCCAAATAGCCAAACCAATCTTACAAAGAACAAATCTAGAGGTACCGCAATCCCAGGTTTCAAGATACACTACAAAGTTCTGAAAGTATCAATACAGTATGGTACTGGCACAAAAACAGACACATAGACACATAGATCAATGGAACAGAATAAAGAGCCCAGAAATAGACCCACTATTATAGGGTCAATTAATCTACAACAAAGGAGGGAAGAATAGAAAATGAGGAAAAGACAGTCTCTTCAATAAATGGTGCTTGGAAAACTGGACAGCTACATGCAAAAAATGAAACTAGATCACTTTGTTATACACCCACACAAAAAAACCCCGCAAACCTGAAAATGTATTAAAGACCTAAATGTGAGACTTGAGACAATAAACCTCCTAGAAGAAAACAAAGGTGGTCATCTTTTTGACACTGGCCTTAGCAACATTTTTCTAGATATGTATCCTCAGGCAAGAGAAAGAAAAACAAAGATGAACTATTGGGACTATACCAAAATAAAAAGCTTTTGTAGAGTAAGGGAGACCATTAACAAAACAGAAAGATTAACTACTCAAAGGGTGAAGTTATTTGCAAATGATATATCTGGTAAGGGTTAATATCCAAAATATAAGAATTATACAACTCAGCACCAAAAAAAGCAAATAATCTGATTAAAAATGGACAGAAGATATGAAGAGACATGGTTCCATAGAGGACATACAGATGATCACTAGAGGCATGAAAAGATGCTCAATACCACTCATCATCAGGGAAATGCAAATCAAAACCACAAGGTATCACCTTCTATCTGTCAGAATGGCTAGAATTTAAAATGGCAGGAAACACCAAGTGCTGGTGAGGACAGGTAGAAAAAGGAACACTTGTGCTCTGTGGTTGGGGATGTAAACTGGTGCAGCCACTGGGGAAAACAATATAGAGATTCCTCCAAAAATTAAAATAAAAGCACCATATGATCCCATAATTCCACTCCTGGGTATTTACCCAGAAAAAAGAAAACACTGAATTGAAAGGTTGTATGTTTACTGCAGCATTATTTACAATAGCCAAGAGAAAGAAGCAATCCAAGTGTCTGCTGATTAACGGCTGAAGAAAATGTAGTGTGTGTGTGTGTGTGTGTGTGTGTGTGTGTGTGTGTGTAGCAATAATATGGATGGTCCAAAAGGGTATTATCCTAAGTGAAATAAGCCAGAGAGAGAGAAATACCATGATTTCAGTTGTATGTGGAATCCACAAAAAAGGGAACGAAGAACTGAAACAGACCCATAAATAGAACAAATGGATGGTTTCCAGAGGGCAGGGCGGGAGGGCGATGGGCAGAATGGGTGCAGGGGAGTGGGAGGTTCAGGCTTCTGGTTACGGAGTGCATATGTCACAGGGATAAAGGTGCAGCACAGGGAACAGAGTCAGTGGTATTGTGAGTGTGTCCTACAGGGACGGACAGAAGCTGCATGTGGGGTGAGCATGGCATAACACACGGACTTGCTGAATCACTATGTCGTGTACCTGAAACAAATGCAGCATCATGTGTCAACTACATCTCAAGTAAAAAACAATTATTATGTTGTATTTAACCCAGTATACCCAGAATGTCATCATTTCAACAGGTAATCAATGCCATGCTGGCTATTATTAGATATTTTACGTTTTCTTAAATATCCAATGTGTATTTTACATAGAGAACACATCTCAACTTAGTCGTAGGAGCGACACGTGGCTAGCGGTGACCAGCTGGTCGGTCCTGCCAGCCCAGCCTTCAATTAGAAGAATGTGGGGCACTTGGGTGGCTCTGGCAGTTGAACATCTGACACTGGTTGTGGCTCAGGTCATCTCAGGGCTGTGAGGTCGAGCCCCTCATGAGGTTCAGCGCTGGGTGTGGAGCCTGCTTAAGATTTTAAGATTCTCTCTCCCTCTATCCCTCCCCCTCGCACGCATGCTCTATCTCCAAAAAAAATCAACAAATAAAAATAAAAACCTGACATCATCTACTCACAGGTTTGCCTTCCCTGCTAGAAGGCAGGCTACCCAAGGGCAAGGTCAACATGTCAGACTCCTCCGTGTCCCCTCAGTGCGCGGCAGGTTCTGAGCGCTAAGGGAATGCTCGCTCACCTCACGTACCTGAGGGTATTGTGAGAGGAGGTGGAATTCTGGCAGCTTTGCTCAGACGAAGAGCCGCTGACCTGTACTTCTGATAACTGTGATAGTAATAATAGCTAATATCTTGGTCTTGGACCACGTGCCGTGCTCTTTCGGGCGTTCCCTCCCTCGGTCCCCACGACGCCGCCGCGAGCGATGTACCGTTATGGCTTCCACTCTCTGCGTAAAGAAACTTGCCCCCAATCATGCAGCTGCTAAGTGGACGAATGAAGACTTATGGAAATCGTTCTAGAAAAACAAAAGGACAACGTCCCTACACACACACACACACACACACACACACACGCACTAAATACGAAGCTGAAAAGTAACTGTAATTGCGGATGTGCTAAGCCTGCCCTGGTAGGTTAGCCTTCTCCGGACTCTCCTCTACCAACCCCCAAGCATCTTTTCTGGGGCTCAGTCACCTGCTGACTGTGGCCTGAGCCAGGGCAGACCTTTCTCCAAAGGCTTTGAACCAGCCCTTCCTGTCTTGGAATTGAATATCTTCCACATTTGTCTTCGGACTTGTGTGCATTCTGCCTGTCTTGTCAAACCGGCAGAGCTTTTCAGCAAGGACTTTAGTGAACAGAGTTACCTCTTTCAGTGCCTCATCTTCTCCTGGGATACGGAGGGACAGAGGGGCATAAACTGCTTCCTTTCTCCTGCTGTCCCCAGAAAGTCCTGCAGCCACGCTACTGTAGCCTGTGGCGGGGGAAGCAATGCTCGCTGCTTTGTTGTGTTTAAGGCAACTAGGCTGAACTTCCTTAAGAAAAACAATGCAGGGGCGCCTGGGTGGCTCAGTCGGTCAAGGATCTGCCTTCAGCTCAGGTCATGATCTCAGGGTCCTGGGATCCAGCCCCACATCAGGCTCTCTGCTCAGCACAGGGAGCCTGTTCCTTCCTCTGTCCCTCCTGCCTCATGCTCTCTCTCACTCTCCAAGTAAATAAATAAAATCTTAAAAGAAAAAAAAAAGATGCAGATTTCAAATCTGGGGCGATGGGGGGTACGGATGGGTGGTGAGGTGTACAAAAATTCCATTATCTCTAAGCCACAGGAGCCAGAACCACATCTGGCAAAGGAAATAAAGCTGGAGAGGCAAGGAAAGCCTAGATTAGGAGAAGCCTCGGAAACAGGCAGCATCATTCGGACTTCACGGGGTGGGAAATGAAGAACCCTCGGGGGTTTCTGAGCCTGGGAGTGATGTGATGAAAACAGTGATTAAGGAAGATGAAATGCGAGCAGGACAAATGCAGGGGAAGGGCTGCCATCGGAGAGGAGGCGGGCATCCAGCCCGGGAGGTGCCGGGAGCAAGACAGAAAGCCAGCCTATTCCGGAAGGAATCCACGGTCCCGTAGAAATTAACATCTGCCCGCCCCGAAGTCACTTTACGACCAGCTCACTACCCTTTTTTTTTTTCTTTCCTTCTTTTTATGACCTTACTATATTTGGGAAGGCAAAAATAAACCGGAGAGGAGCTGAACAGTTTCATTAAACTGATCATAAAATTTCATCTCTGTGGACAGAATGGTTTAACTGTGAGTGTACCCCGCTGAGCAAACGGGCTTCGCTGTGAGCACGGGGAACCGTCTGTGGGGGCAGAAATGATGCCCAGAAAAAACGTCTATTAAGTCCTAACTCACAGAATAAACAAGCAGGATGAAAACAGAATTTTTTAGAGCAGCCTCAGGTGGAAGGAGCCCATAGGACAGGACAGACATGGCCGTCCCCACGGTGGCCACCCCAGCTGCAGCGTGTCCGGACCTCACTGACAGCCCCCTGTCCCTGTCAGCTCCCACGGTGGCAGAGGGACAGACCAACTCGCAGGTGGCCAGCCCTGCTTGCCCGAGCCCTCGCCCCTCAACTGCCACGTTCTTTGGTTCTGGCTACAAGTTTAAATGGCCCCGAGCCTCCAAAATCATTTTCATTCAAGTTTAGATCTGGAAAGAGCCTTGGAGAGCATCTAAACCCATAGTTTAAGAATATTTTCAACCTGCACACCTTTTTTTTTGGTCCTTTGGCGAAATAAATGTAATGGAAATACAGTGGAGAAATATTACCATGGACTCCTGCGGAAGGAACTGCGGGGGGAGCCCAGATTCCATCTCCTCCTTCTGTCCTCTTCCCTGCCCTACCCCCCCACCCCCAACTTCCACACTTTGTGGTCGACCCTGAAATCTTTCCCAGGACCCCGAGGGCTGATGAGAAAGCAGTCTGCAAAATACTGGAGTCTAGTATTTTTGTTTTGTTTTGGTATCTTGTGACAGATGAAAAATTAAAGCCCAGAAACTCAAAAGAGGACTTTCATTTCCAGCTACAGGACACGCGAAATGACCTAAGAGCCTCCTTTCTTAGCTAGAATGCTAACTAAAGGGAACTAGCCATGTCCATGCTTAACATGACCTCACGAAGACTCACAAAGAATGCCTCAAATTTGAAACTGGGTATAACCTATGACCCAGCGATTGCATGTGTCCCAGAACAGTGTTTACCCAACGCCTCACAGAGATGGCTCAGAGGATCCCTTCAGTACGCTGTAACCAATACATTTTCTTTTAAGCCACACGAAACTGGATCATAACTGAATAGAAAAGATGGGCACTATTTTGAGAACCTTCCCCATATATGTACACACACACACACACACACACACACACAGTGTAACCCATGGGCTGGGCGACCATGAAAGGTATATCTTTCATGGTGGGTATAGACAAAACAGTCTGAAAAAATGCCATCTAAGAGAAATGTTGGCACATTAGAATAGGAAATATATAAGAACATTCACTGAAACCTTGTTTATCATAGTACAAAATAAGAAGCAGCCAAATTGTTCATCAACAAGAGGATCGACAAAGCACACGGCAGGCTGTCCGTGCAGCATGATGTCACAGAGCAGTTAAAACGAATGGACCAGAGCAATGTTGCTGAAATCTAAGCTCAATGGGAAAAAACCAAAAAAAAAAAAAAAAAAAAAACCCTCAAAAAAACAAAACACATACACACAAAACAGCAAGTGGCAGAACGTAAAAAGTGTTTCCATTTACTTTCAAGTTCTAAAATTTTGAAGTTTTAAAACAGAATGGCAGCACCCATGGCTTACAGATGCGGGTGTCCAGAGAAAGCAGGAAGGTTCGAGCAGTGTTTGTCTCTGGGCTGGGAGGCCGGGAAACAGGATCCAGGAGTCGTCTGCCAAGTCCTCCGCTACTCTGCAGGGAGCTGGTCGAAACGTTAGGATTGTTGCCTAGAACGCACTCCATGGCGGCACTCAGTTGTGTTTGCCTTATTTTTTGTGTTGTTGATTTTTAAAAAATGTACATGTAAGTCATATGCACTCACCGAGACCAGATGGCCGATTGGTAGCGCGGTCTGGAAGAAATCCAAGGCAGAACCCTGTCGGATTCCCAAACCGGTCGTCTTCCCACACGGCTCCCAGTTCACGATCTGCTTGTAATGAGGAATCGGCATCCTTTGGGTCCTAATGGTACGAGTTTATTTTTACCTGAGGGATACTGTTCCCCACAGCCCCCCGAGGCCACATCTGCTCTGGCCAGAAATAGCGCGAAGCCCACTCGCTCTCGGAGGTTGAGCTGTTGCTTCACAGTTTGTGTCTTGGCTCTGTTTTCCAGCCTTGCTCGTGCACTGCAAAAAAGAAGGAAAAAAAAAAAAAGTGCTGAGCCGCTGAAAGGTCAGGAGAGAGATGATCTAAACAAAAAAGTAGAGGCTGGGAAAGAAGGAGAGAGAGAGAGAGAATCCACTTTCTCCAGGGACTACACCCATTCTCAGGAAGCAATCAAGTTCAAGTCAGAGTATCACCGAGAAACCATAAAGCAAACGTTGGGTGTATTTTAGACGACAAGACCCCACTGAATTTGTAGCCTTTCTGTAGCCTTTAAGCACAAATACAAAATACACAACCTAATGGGAGTGGGTTCATTAACTTTTTTCCTAGTCTACAAAAGCCGGACGAAGGATGCCTTGCTATGGACTACAGGACGGGAGGCAGAGATTTATTGTGCTTTGGAAAAGTTCAGGGCAGTGGCTTTTATCACCGGATCTTTTGTACTCTTCAAGTTACATAAGAGGCTCTTCTCTTTTTTCTGTAGGCATAACTTGCAGGCAAGATGTAGCCTCTCGGGTGGGCCAGCCAAAGCCTTCTGCTGTTGGAGGGGAGACGGTGACAGAGAAGAAGATGCCCTTGTAGTAGAGGGTCTGCGAGAGCTCAGTCTCCGGAGTCAAGCTGTGAATTGCTCATGAGTGTATACTCCTCACCCTGGGATGCCTACCCGTCATCAGGAGCAGTGAACAGATCTTCTCTGCACCGCCGGAGAAAACTCGCTTCTGTGACTGGATTCCTTCCGTTGTGTGGAGAGCCAACGAAGCAGCCGCTGACATTTGTTGACTGCTTCCTCTTCTAAGAGCTTTACCTCTTCTAGTCTGCAGCCACCGTCCCAGGAAGATACTACAGCTAGCCCCATTTTACAGATAAGAACACTAAGACAGCACAAGGTTCAGTGATCGAGGTCTCAGGTCACTCAGAGTCCGTGCTGGAGCCAGGAGTTGGACAGAGCCAGGTGGTTCTAATGGCCTGGACTTTCTGTGCCATTGTGTCCCAGAGGTGGCAATTAAAGTAAGTAGATGGCAGCCCCAGTTACGATAGGCTCTATGGGAACTCTGCCTCGGATACAGGGGCTCTAAGAGGGAAGTATTCACATGCCAAGGCAAGAGTGTTTGCTAAAAATCAGAATCCTTTCCCCTAGAGGCCCTAGTACCCGAGGACACCTGCTCCTAGCAACCGAGCACATGGCTCCTAGCACCCAAGGACCCTGCTTCTAGCACCTGAGGGCACTGCTCCTAGCACCCGAGGACACCTGCTGCGGATCCCACCCTGCCTAAGTTACAGCTAACTTCTGCTCTGCCCCTAAATCCCCAGAGGACAAAAGTGGAGACGGACTTGGGCATGCTCTCGGATAAAAACCGGGAGGCCTGAGCTTGAGTTCAGTTTTGCCACTTACTAAACGGATTCATGTCTTTCACTACCCTTGTCTGAAATGAGAACAGTGAATGCCTCTCCCAGAGGAACAGTGATTCAACCCGGACGGAGCAACAGAGAACTTTATACACATGGGTGACATGTGAGTTTTTTTCTTTGCTCCATAAGTCAAGGCAGCACGTCACAGCAGAACGCGGTCAACATCCGAGAAAGCTCCATGTGCCTCCCAAAGAGCCTCGCTCTGTAGCATGAGGACGAACCTTGGCCGGCTCATTCCTCCCCCCCCCTCCGCCCCATCTATAAGAGGAGGCGTATTAATCACCGGAGTGTCTCCCAATTTTGAAATTTTGTGTTTGGTTTGGTCCCAGATCCAAGAGAAGTGAACCAGGCTTTCACAAGGGTAGTTTGGGTATTTCCAGGCCGGCTTGCTCTCCTATGGTGAACACCCATCCAGGGTCCCATTCATGACACAGGACCCGAGAGGCAGTCTCCCCGCCCAGGGATAGGATATAATGCCAGTGCTTCTAACTGCAACCCCCCCCCCCGCCACGTGCCACCCCACCCCCAAGTTCAAGACTTAGAGACAAGAGAGCTGGATTCTCTGCTGGGACTAGGTGAGCACCTGCTTCGGCAGGCAGCCAGCTGGAAGTCAGGTGGGGCCTAACACTTTTGTTCTGGGTAACGCCAGGTCCATGAGGGAACGCAGGGCAGGAGGACTTCTGGGGAGTTTCTAGCCCTGTGACCTCTTGTGACCGCTTCACTGATCACTATCACTTGAGACGATGTCAGATACGACCAGTCATGACAGGCTGGGAGCCACAGCCACGCGCCCGGCCGGCCTTCCTGCCTCTCTGCATTGGCCCCGCCACAGGAGAGCAGGTCACGTGTGGGGACTACCCGCCCCAGCCGTCCCACTCCCAGGGCCCTCACAGCCCGAAGGAGAGGACAGGAAACATCCCCTGTGCGGCAGGAAGCCTCGTCAGCACCTCGAGCTACATCACCATGAGCCAAGTGGCCGGAACGGTCACAAGATGAGCACGGGCGCCCGCCCCCAGCCCCTTGCCATGGACGCCCATTAATGATTCATTCTGTGTCTCTAGCAGAAGACTTCCTGCCTGGGGCTCTGCGCCACCGTCCCTCCCGGGAGGCCTGGGCCTCGTCTCTCCCACCTGGCTCCCTTCTGCAACTCAAGGCTCATGTCAACTGTCACGATCTCAGGCCACCTACACACCTCCCAGAACTCTCCATCACAACGCTCCCTTCCTGTCGCATATGGAACTTCTCACCATCTCCGATTATCCCCTTCATTAATTATTGTTCCTTGCCTCCGGTCCCTGTAGGGAAGTGAGAGCCGGCATCTTCTCTGTCTTCCCCAGTCTATCCCCAGCACCAGAAAAAAAACAAAAATATCCAGCAGCTAATAAGGGATCCATACAGTTAGTACAATTAGTTCATTAAAGAGTTAACTCTACCCAGAACAGGTGTGTACCGGCACAGAGACAGCTTGGTGAGCTCCCAAGGCTCCGAGCTGGCCTTCATAGACACTTCTGGATACCTCCCCATTAAAGATCTGACACTCCCTCTCTCATCATCAGGGCTGGCTCCTGACATCTACTCTTACACTACGTAACTTTTCGCCCAGAAATGATTTTGAGTGATTTCAACTACCAGGGTCTCATTCTTCTCAAATAAGTACAAGTCAGGAGGTGTTTGGTCCAGGGTCGGGGTGGCCACTCAACCAAAGAAGGACCTTGCTCATTCTCCTGTGCACCTTCTGTTACTAGCACACAGCTTTCTACAGGTGCCTGTCATGCCACAGTCCCAACATGGCTGCTGTGTCACCGGGCATCACGTCTGAACGCCAGAGAAGGGGCAAAGCAAAGGAAGAAAGAGCCATGTCCCACGATTCTGTCATTCCTTTTTATTGGGAAGACAACAGCTTTCCTAGCATCTGTACTCAGCCTCCTTCTATTTCTAGCTTCTGCGTTAATCCGGGGTCACATGGCCGCTCTGAGACCAGTTACTGACAACGGGAAATTGGGTTACTGTGACCAGTTCAGTCACAATTCATCCCGGGGGGCTGAAGAGAGGACCAGCTTTCCTTGAGATCAAGGTACTGCCACTCTCTCCTGAACAAACACATGTGTCCTATCTAAATGGACGAGAGTGGACCCTTACCCCAAACAAGAGCGGAGACTCACAGAGACAGACTTACAGACAGATCCCTCAAACTGTCATCTTCTGAACTTTCTTAAGACTTGGCTGTTCCCATTGTTTAAATTCCACTGCATGCTCAAACATCTACCCAAAGTATCTTTTTTTTCTTCAGCTAGCTCAAGATGGTTCCTGTCATAAAACCAGAAGGTCTTTGTTCAAGGAACCTGTGACTACAGCCTCATGCAAAGCGGGTCAGGCTGCTGCTGGGAGTCTGACAGTCCATTTGCATCTTCCTCAGCAGTGACATGGCCCTTTGCACCCAACACTCAGCTCCTCCCGAGGTGACCCAAACACTTAGACATTATGTCATCAGCCTGACAACCTCCTCCTCCCCCTCTCCACCTTCAGACAGCATCTGCTGCGGTCCCAAGTGTCCAGGGAGACCTCCTGGTTCCTTAGGGGCCACCTGATGGCAGAGGGATCCAGAGCTATTCAGTACCACCCACTCTCACCCATGGAGGAGCAGAGATGTCACATCACAAATCCACGATGAAGGCCAAAACCACTTCCTGCCTTTTCACCTTGTCCCAATACTTCTTTTCTTTCAGAAGCCATCTGATTATCCAGGACACACACACACACACACACACACACACACAGAGTCATCAACACCCTCACAATTAATAAAGAACCTCATGAGCAAAAAGCCTGGCCAGCCCAGCATACTGTTCCCTCCCTGCCAGTGGCCACAAGGAATCTTTTGTGAGTGATTCTAAGGACGGTCACACAAGTGTCCATAGGGATATCTCTGCAGAGCTGGGGCTCAGCCATCTATGAACTTGATCTCATTTCTTTTCCAGTATACACATTGTTCTTCCATATCTCTCTTCAACTTATGCAGATTTTAGACAGCACTTCTCAAAATGTGTTGCCTGCCACTTACAGGTTTTACAGAAATAAATGGGTCCATGCTCAGATGACTTGATGAGCACCTGATTAAAGAAAGTCAGATAGATGGCTTTGTCGTGGCAGGACATGGTGCGAGGCTTCAATATTGCAGCCTGCACGATGAGTAGCTAAAGAGAGATGGACTGTGTGGCATCTTCCAAATTCGTTTTACCACTGAACCTTTTTTCCTTGGCACACATTGAACGGCTGGTGATGCCTCGGGAAATGCTAAGAAGCAGAGGGATCCAGGGGGCACATCCTAGATTTGGGGGGGGGGCACTACCTCTTTTCAGTGCCAAGAGGCATTTCCTGTGACTTAGTTAAGTTGGCCTCGTCCAGACCTACGTGGACCGCCAGTGAGTGTGCTGGGTGGTTGGGATGGCCCTTGAGTCCATTGTGTCTACACCCCAGTTGCTGCCCCGGGTAAGAGGCACGTTGGTCTTGGAAAGAGCGTACTTGAGCGGATGATGTTTTGATGTTTTTTTCTCTGATCCTCAGGTTTTCCACCTTCAAAATGAGCATGGTGGGCTCCACCAGAACAGGGAGCACGAGATCCTTACCAAAAAGTCCAACTCTCTGTTATTTGTCTTCTGTTCCAACTTTTAATGAAAGCGATTTTCATTAATGCATCGGTGAACAAGCCACCTTGACCTTGGTGACATGGCACATGAACTAACAACTCTAAGCCTTTTTTTTTAAAATTTATCTTATTTAGATCTGCCTTCTCTAAAAGATCACTTGGAATAACATGACAAAAATGTCTTCCTACAAATGTGAAAACATTTTCTCTCAGATATCTCACACCATTGTGGCCGCCTCATAACCTTTAGATGTTTTAAACATCTCTACACTGACAAGATGATTTTTAGAATTAAATCTAAAATGCAGGATTTGGGCACTGGTTCTGCCAAAGCCTCATCGCAGAACATCTAGAAGGGACCCTTGCTTCCGTGGAAGTCTTTGTCCCGGGGACAGAGAGCTCCACATCAAAGAGGAAAACAATTGGACAAACACGTTTCTCATCACAGTGTGATAGTATCAGCCGCAGTTTATGAGACAAGTCCGGGAGAAATTCATCTCTCACTCAAAAGTTTCAACATTACCGGCCACATAATAATAAAAAATGTGTTGCTTACCTCCAAGCTGATTTTATTTTCAGGCTATGTTAATAAGAATCCTTACTCCCCTGAACTTACCTAGACTGGATATTCTTCTAAACTGATTTGAAATGTCTGAGAAATTGGAGGTTCTGACCCACCTCTGTACCCCATGTCCACGAAAAAGAACATCTTCTCTGCAGCGATGAGAGTATGGATGTTAAAAGGCACATGGTGCAGGAAGGGAAAACATAAGCAAGTGCATTGGAAGACCAAGGTTCTAGGCAGTATTTGGGCAGCTCTTGTGATGGGCTGTCTTGTAATCCCCCCCAAATTCGCACGTTGGAGCCCTAACACTGGTACCTTAGAATGTGATTTCACTTTGGAAATAGGGTTTTTAGGGAGGTAATCAAGTTAAAATGAGGTCATTGGGATTAATCCAATATGGCGGTGTACTTGTAAGAAGGGAACATTCAGACACAGATACACCTAGTGGGAAGATGATGCGAATGAACGTGGGGAGAAGACAGCCATGGACAAGTCCAGGAGGACACTGGGAACAGATTCGTCCCTCCCTGTCCTCAGAAGAAATCGATCCTGCCAACACCTGGATTTTGGACTCTAGCCTCCAGAACTCAGAGACAATACATTCCTGTCATTGATGCCACTCAGTGTGGGGCCCTCTGTCCCAGCAGCCCCAATACACTAACAGGAGACGTGTTCTCAGGTAGGTCTCCTGCCTGGTATCTCTGGGTCTCGGTTTCCTCAGCTAGAGCATTAGGGGGCAAGTCCCGTGAAAGTGCTTTTTTCAAGGATAAGAGAGAGCCCCTCCCGCCAGCAATCCTGAAATGTAATCCTATACCGTCTTGGGAGAAAAGCTTTCCCTCTCACCTACAGATCGATGGACTGTTACACACAGGCTGAAGCCATCTCTCATCATCCGGTCTGGCCATCCCAAACTTTTTAATTCAGTCATAGCTTTGGAAAGCAAAATAAGGACGAAAGGAGGCTCAAAGTAACTCCAATGAAAGGCAAACTTATAAATGGGAATCTTTTTACAAGACACGCATCATTTGGGAAAACCAGGTTTTGAGAAATTCTAGAGGAGCTGTTGGGGGAGGGGGGGGGGAGGTTCACACGAAAAGACCGGTAATAAACGTAATGCTTGGCATGGAAGGAAACATGTCCTAGGCACAATTACTGAGCTTCCGAGTGCTACTACCCTGTTTTATTTCACCAATAAAACAGCTAATAACAATCGCTTTCTACAACATTTATCAGCCTCTCATCAGAATGCATTGTGCTGGTATAAATCCTGGGCTATTGCTGTATGTCCCAAGCCTGGAATACAGCACGAATACCAGACCCATAATGGGTAAGAAGAACATTCTGGCAACTGAAATTGCAATTGCAAATGCTATTAAACAGAACTGATGGCCTAGTTCCCCTTCCCTTTCCCTCACTGAACGTATGCTCTCAGGCCAAAGGATGTACCAAGATAAGCATTCTGTGAAGTGATTGTATCGCTGCTAATGAGGGTGGCCTTCTTAAGCAGCAACTAAATGGCTGGTTTAGCATCCACGATGTTAAAGCAAAAATCAACATATTTGGCCACAAGTCTGGCATTTAAATGAACAGTGCTTGTATTAGTTAGGGTCCCAATGAGATGGCTCGTCCCTACCAGAATCATTCAAATGAGGTTTATTTATTCTGTATAAATAACTTTTCTTTTTAATTTTACAAAGGTATAACCAGGGTATTATTTAAAAAAAAAAAAAAAAGGAATTGTGGGGGCGATAATCCAGGATTAGGAGCCAAAGCACTGTTCCCACCCCCTTGGCACAAGGAGACAGAGGAGCAGTGGTTAACAGAATCTGGAAGGAGGAGGAAGCCATAGAGAGAAGGCTGTCCTGAAAAGAGTAGTAGGATTCTGTCTCAGGAGAGAGCGCAAGACATCTTCCCGAGGAGGAAGTTAGGAGAGTTAAGTATCCTGAGTGACCTCGGTCTCTCCTTCCCTTCAGATTCCCACCAGGGCTCCCCATTTGGTCAAGTCCAACCAGAGACAAAGGGCAGGGTGCCCATGGATGTGGTCCATAGCGTCAGTCTCCAAAGACTGGGGTGAGAGGATCTGGAGGTAGATGAAATTTAGCATAGCATGAAATAACCCAATAGAAGCATTAAGGTATGTGTAAGGTTTACAGAACAGAAACATGTCCGCTCTTGATCACCATCTTATCCCCAGCTACGTCCCTCCAATACCGATCAATTTTCCAATGCTCTGACACTAACCGGTATCCAATAATTCAATCCAGTGCTGACACTACTCAATTGTTAGCACAGACCCCACAAATTAAGGGCTCAGTCCCACAAGAGGCCCCCACTTTAGACATCAGCCACAAATGGGGTCCCCAGGAAACCTAAGCATCTGTCCAACTGACCACAGACTTGGGAGGTCCCTGTGACTCCCACTCAGGTTCAGTAACTCGCTAGAACCACTCATGAAACCACTCTAGTCTCTGTTACAGTTTCAACAGAAAGGCTACCACTCAGCAACAGCCAAATGGAAGAGGTTCCCAGGGCAGTGTACGGAGCGACGGATCGGGGGTGATATCCACAGCTTCTAACCCGCTGAGTGTGTGGCCCTCTCAGCACATCAACGTCTTGACCAACCTGAAAGCTCCATTAGCCTCATTGTTTCAGAGCATTCTGGAAGCTTCATGCCTAACCCATTACTGAATCACTGGCCGCTGATGATGGAATTCAATCTCTGGCTCCTCTCTCCTCCCTGGCTGTTGAAGGCCAGGCCCATTGGTCTAGCCCTCTCCCATGATCGGTTCCTTGTCAACCACCCTGTCCTGAAGCGATCTGAGGACCTGTGTTCAGTCACCTCATTAGTGTACAAAAGACATTCTTAATACTCTTAAAATCGCAAAGATTTTAGGAGCTCTGTGCCAGCCAGGACTGGGGACAAATACCACATACATATTTTATCATGTCACACAGCCACATCTTACCACAGTGTCCGGCGCAGGACAGATAGTTATATTTGCTAATGAATGACGCAGTCCCAGCAAGCCGTTCTAGAGTCAGTCTTCCCTCCCCTCCCCCCTCCTCCCTCTGACCCCTTACCTTCCCTCGCTCCCTTGGGAAGATCCCTTGGGATCTTGGGGATCTTGGGATCTTCCTTCTTCGCTTCCTTGGGATTACTGAATTTTTTAAGCCAAAACTAAACATGGCCTTAAGATTCTCCTTCTCCTTTTTTTGGGTTCCCTAGGAAAGACAAACCCAGACAGGTCTCCAGAATCTTAGGCCATTTCACACCCATGACATCCCAAGTCCTGGGAGACCCCATGGAGAAACATTCACCAAGTCTTCTCAGAGACGGAATCAAACCCACTGATTTATAATCTGTTCCAGTCTCCTTGTTTTCATACCTTTTTTTTTTTACCTTCACAACCAACATATTCTGCTGCCCTGAAGAGGCGCGGGAAGCTAGGGTTGGACATTTGCTGGGGATGCTAGAACATTTTTTGCTTATGTCATATGTTGTGCAACATGCCACTGAAAGGACTTTATACTCTGGAGAGTTTCCCAATGATATGAGTCCCACCTTATGCTTTTAAGATCCCAAGTGATCAGCATTTTACATATCGTAGGGAAAACAGAATTTCTGCCAAGGGAAAACCTGAAACCAAGGATAAAGAGAATGTGGAATGGACTAGAGCTATGTTAAAAGCATTAACAGAAAAAACAAAAGTGAAAAACAGACAGGTCCATTCAGGCCCAATATGCCTTGACAACATGGTGTGAACTTCCAGAGAACGAGGGTTGGGATAAGGGTGTTGAAGTGTTCTATCCACCAGCAGAGTGGGCTCTCCATCTCATGGATGCCTAGGCGTCTCTCCAGTTAGGAACAGCCTTCTGATCTTAACAAGCACGACCCAAACTCCAGGGCCAGACTGAAATCTCAACCAAAACAGTTGCCCAAGGGCTTGATGAAGGCCTCTTAGAGAGGACTTCTAGCCCTGCTCAGACACCCATGGCCCACCTTCCCCTCAAAGTACACCCTGTAACCTGAGCACAAACTACAAATGGGGCTCCTCAGTTTCCTTACCTGAGTGTCCTCTCTGGCCACCATGTCCCAGGGACATGTGACCCCTGTTTGATCAGCAGCAGACCACATCATCACTTCAGGCACTGATAAGAAAATACATCCAAGAAGGGGTTGTGATAGACAGCCTGCGCAAGCTCGCCCGAGACAGACACAGATACTGGAAGGAAGTACCTGAGGCAGGGGTTCTAAACCAGCTGATCCTAAGCGACCTAGGGGGAGGGTTTGCTGGAAACAACCAGTGGGTGTTCTGAAAGAGGGACAGTGAAATCTGGGCCCACCCAAAGAGCACGGAATTCTACCTAGAGGAGGAGCCCAGATGTCTTTAAGGTTACCCACACCCAACATACAGTGGAAAAGAGGCACATTAATCATTTTTCTTTCACTATCTCTAAACAATACTCCCCTGGACTGGGTACAGCGGACTTACGGGGGAAATATTTTCAAAACAGACATGGGCAAGCCCTTCCGTACCCACCCGCCTGCCCCACCGTGGGAGTAACCCACGCATTGTGCAGGAGCTCCCTGCTCGTTCTGTTCCTCCCTCTTCCCTTCTTCCTGACTTCTCCCCGGTTAAGATCCACGGAGCACCAGTTCTCTATCATACTCAATTACTAGAAAGAAATCTATTTGGGTCACATATCTTAATTCCCTGCTGACATACCTTAATGGAATTAATATTTAACAATGCACACTTGACTTAGATCAGAAATGCCTTATAGAGGTTAGCTACTCGAATTTTACACTGTTACACCTCCTGGAAAATCAGTTTCAATCATCTGATATATTACACAACATCCATGACCTAAACCCTTCACAGAACTGCAGGTCTGACAAAAGATGGTCCCTCCCAGCAAAACGGGTCTTTCCAACAGACAATGATAACGACATGATGCAAAGTGCTTGCCCTGGGGTCTCAGCGGCTAGAAAACAAGCCTGTTCTAGCAATAACCGCACATGCTGGCAAGCCTCCTTAGAAATGGCTTGTAAGGCAGTGTTGTCCAATAGAACTCTCTGTGATGATAGATATGTTCATGCTGGGGGCACCTGGGTGGGTCACTGGGTTAAAGCCTCTGCCTTCAGCCCAGCCTCTCAGGGTCCTGGAATCAAGCCCTACATCGGGCTCTCTGCTTAGCTCTTAGAAGAGCCTGCTTCCTCCTCTCTCTGCCTGCTGCTCTGCCTACTTGTGATCTCTTTCCTTCTGTCAAATAAGTAAATAAAATAAAATCTTTAAAAAAAAGAAAAAAAGGGACGCCTGGGTGGCTCAGTTGGTTAAGCAGCTGCCTTCGGCTCAGGTCATGATCCCAGCGTCCTGGGATCGAGTCCCGCATCGGGCTCCTTGCTCGGCAGGGAGCCTGCTTCTCCCTCTGCCTCTGCCTGCCATTCTGTCCGCCTGTATTCGCTCTCTCTCCCTCTCTCTCTGACAAATAAATAAAATCTTTAAAAAAAAAAAAATGTTCACGCTGTCCAGTTCAGCAGCCAATAGGCACGTGCGGCTAGTGAGCACTTTCCATGTGATCGGTGTGGTGGTGGAATACATTTTAAATTTTCTTTCAACTCAACTAATTTACGTTTAAAAAGCCACATGTGGCCAGGGGCTATATTGAGCAGCATGGTTGCAAGGCCACTTGTAAAAATTTAAACTTGTAAGTCATACATATGATAAGACAATACAAAAGTTTTATAGTAGTTTCAACCGAGGAGCAAATGCAATGTTTAAATTTTAAAAGTGCCATTGACTTTCAATAATATCACAGTCGACCCTTGACCAACTCAGAAGTTAGGAGGGCTGAGCTTCCACACTGTCAAAAGTCCTTGAACGACTTCTGAGTTTCCCAAAACTTTACTAGTAAACAGAGCCTTAGTGATCACTGAAAGTCAATTAACACACATTTTGTATGTCATACATCTTATATACTGCATTCTTACAATAAAGCTAGAGAAAAGAGCATGCCCTTAAGAAAATCCAAAGGAAGAGAAAATACATTCACAGTACTTAACTGTAGTTGTTGAAAAACACCCACGTGCAAGTCAACCCGCGCCGTTCTGACCCCTGCAGTTCAAAGATCAGCTGTATTTGCTGAGACGCCTGTGTATCAGCAGCTGACTGTAGAGACTCGGCTGCTCTTAATAAAAAGGAGAAGGCTCAGGTCATCTGTGGAGCAGCCTGAGTTAACTGGACGTGCCCTCTGTCCTGGGATATCCTAGTTACCATTCTGGGAACCAAAAGAAGAACGCCGACTGTCCTCCGACCAGTGCCACTGTACCCTGCATGGATGGCAGGTGGTAACATGTCCTCTCTCTTCAGCTGGGGTCCCGCCCTGTTCCAGCCCCTCCTGGCCAAGAAAGGGCAAGGAGGTGGCTTTACGGTTTGCTTTGTTAACTGACATCTGGAGAGTGGGCTCCCAGTTTAAGGAAGGGCCCACTGGGTTTGCATGGACTGTCAACCTTGGCACTAGGGACATTCTGGGGCCTATAATTCTGTGTTGTTGGAGGCTGTCCTGTGCTTTGGAAGATGTTCCCTAGGATCCCTGGTCTCTACTCCTTCAATGTCAGGAGCACCTCCCAACCATCCCAGCAGTGCCGACCAGCTGTCCTCCAGACACTGTCCCGTGTCCCCTGGGGAGAAAATCACCTCCAACTGGGAACCCCATCCTAGACCATAAGTTCTTGAACTACACCCTACCTAAGAAAGGAAGCCGATCTGAGTTTTCATCTCTAGTGCCCAGATGTGTGTTACTCGATAGACACTCACGCATTACTTAGATGAAAGAATAAAAGGCTATGATTAATTTTTAGCTTTACAGATGCCCCCCTCAGTGCCTACCACAGTGTAGGAACTATGTGTAGGAACAATAAATATTTTCTGGTTGCTTAATATTTTACAGGTTTTAAATTAATTACTTATTAAAATAATTATATATACTTATTTATATAATTAATTATGTATTAATTATATCATTAGTGTATTGTAGATTAAATATTAATTATATATTAATATATAATAGTCTATATTATCTGATATATCATTAATATACATTAATATGGTCATGTAGAAAATATAATAAATAAAATCAACTATAAAAATTAAAAATAAATATTTACAGGCTTTTTAAAAAGCAGAAATTTCGACTAAGAACTATTTCTGTCTTCTGAGAAAGAAAATGATGGGGGGGGAATTACTCTTCCTCATACCTTCAGGCCCAGGAAGCAATTTCCTGGCTTCTTCGGGTTTTCAGCAAACAGAGCAAGTCTAGAAAATACAGCCTCGCTATGTCCAATAGGCACCACGATTGTCTGTGTGTGAGGACAGGTCGCATCACGGGCTCTGTCTCTTCACAGAGGCTGGTCTGGGTGCTGGGGTCAAGAGCGCCGAGGCCAAGAGCATCAAGTCCCTGACTGGAGGAGCCAGTGAGCTCCTGCATCCGATGGGATCCCCCCAGGAACCTCTGCTGCAGGATTTCCTGCAAGAGAAAAACACAAGGCTGGCTGCAGTTCACCGCTCCTGAGCCTTGAACCGGCCCTCCCCACCTCGTGGTGCTTTTACGTCGTGGGTCTCAAGCAGACCCTGGAGAATGCGCCTACCACCCCAGCACCGCCAAACCCGCTGCACCGAAAACCTCAGGGATGTCTCACTTCCATGTACACGAGGCCCAGCGGAGCAGCAGGAAAGGTTCCCCCGCTGAGCACGGATTAGGACAGATGGCGCGCCTGGTACCGTCTGCCCTTCATTCTTTCCTTGGCTGTTTACGGTCCTTGAAGCCTCCTGGAGAAGAATTTTTATTTAATGAAAAATATCACTTTCCAAATTCCGCAGCTCTGGCTGTACGTTTAAAGAGCTGCGGCAGTCAAACCACCAAAATCTTTAGGTCATGCTGCTGTTTAACCAAGGACAAGGTCGGAGCATTGGCTGTAATTAGACAAGAGAGGAGAAGGGAACATCTGCCCTTCCTTTAGGGTCCTCTGCAGGAGGCACATGGGAATCACCGAGGCGGCTCTCTAAGGTCTTCGGGGTTGGGCCACAACCCAGAGGAAATCAGAATCTGAGGGTAGCACCAGGCATTACAAATACTTTTAAATAAATGTTTGATTTTAGAAGCGCTTGAGGTTTATGGAAAAAACTGCAGAGAGACTACAGACGTTCCCCATATACCCCACTCCCCTTTCCCCCTATTATGAACATTTTATAGGAGTATGGCACATTTGTTACAATGAATGCGCTCATATTTCTTAAAGATTTATTTATTTGAGAAAGAGAGAGGGAGAAAGAGAGAGAGAGATCAAGATGGTGCACATGAGTGGGATGAGAGGCAGAGGAAGAGATACTCTTCAGCAGACCCCCACTGAGCACACAACGGGCCCCAGGGCCCGATCCCACGACCCAGAGATCATGACCTGAGCCAAAGTCAAGAGTCGGATGCCTAACCGACTAAGCAGACCAGGGGCGGCCCTAAGGAGCTAATATTGCTACATTATTATTAATGAAAATCCATACTTCATTCATATTTCCTCAGTGTTCCCCTAATTTGCTTTCTGTATCCAGGATCCCCGTCTTCCGAGGCTCTTCTGGGCTGCAAGCGTTTCATAGACTTTCCTTGGTTTCGATTACCTTAATGGCTTTGGGGAGTACTGGCCACATATTTTGTAGTGTGCCCCTCAGCTGGGATTGGTCGGATGTTTTTTTCATGATCAGACTGGGGTTATGTGCTTTTGGGAAGAAGACCATGAGAGGAAGCCATTCTTATCACGTCAGATCAAGGACACATATGTTAACATGACTTGACAGTAGTGAAGTTGACCCTAATCATTTGGCTAAGACAGTGTTTGTCAGGTTTCTCCAGGACAATGTTAGGCTTTTTTCCTTTTGATCTTACTGGACTCTTCCGAAGGAAGTCACCTTGCACAACCCACACTTACGGAATGCAGGGTTATATTCCATTTCCTTGGGGCTTAGGATCTACATGAAATTTTTAGAATTCTTCGATACAGCAAATGTGTCTATTTTCCTCCAATTATTTATATCATATAGATACATTTATTTTCTACTTTGAGTTTCAATCTACTACTAATTTATTCGTGCTGTTTCAGCATTCCAGCTCTGGCTATTAGGAGTTCTTTTAGTTGGCCCTGTGTCTCTTTTTGGTAGTGGTGGTGTTTTTTTGAGCACCTTCTTACTTCTGGGCCTCATAAGATGCTCCATGCTCATCTTAGGTATTTCCTGCCCTAGTCCTAGAATCGGTCATTTATCCAAGTTCTGGTTCCTTCGGTTGGAGAAGGATATTAGAAACCAAGATCTGGGTGCTAGGTGTGCTCACTGCTACAGGGGTGACATTGCTTCTAGAGTCTTTCTGTCAACAGAACAAGGAAATTATATGTGTGCATACTAACCTATGCATAGACACATACCTGTAAGCACTTCTGTATGTAACTATTTGTATCTATATTATGCTAATATGAGTCCATATTGACATCTCCAACTCTAATCCAATTATCACTTGGATGTTTCTAGCCTCTCTTCTTTTCTATAACATCCCACTCCAACAGTGAGAAACTTGGCTCCCACCATTGTCTATACATTTACTTAACTGTGACTTACAGTATGCATGCATAGTGGTATCATAATTATTAACCTGTACCCTCACAGGAAACAAGTTTATCAACTACAGCATGCTTATGTACAGTTCTTTCTGCCTCTAGTCTTACAGACCCCACTCATTTCCAAGGTTACTTAGGTCAGTACATTTTCTCCTCCATACCTTCAGTGAGGTTGTTCAATACATTTGCAATACAGTTACATTGTTTTGTCACAATTCTGCATTTCATCCTGGGATCCTGACCTACTAAATAACTTTTTAAATCTGTGTCAAGTTTGGGGCACCTGGGTGGCTCAGTGGGTTGAGCCTCTGCCTACAGTTCAGTTCATGATCTCAGGGTTGTGGGATCGAGTCCTGCATGGGGCTCTCTGCATGGCAGGGAGCCTGCTTCCCGCCCCACCCCACGCCTGCCTCTCTGCCTACTTGTGATCTCTCTGTCGAATAAAATAAAATGTTTAAAAAAATTTGCATCAAGTTTGCTCTTTGTCCTGTAAAGTTCTATAGGTTTTGACAAATGCATAATATATCTGCCATTATAGTTATCATACAGAATAGTTCTACTGTCTTAAATAATTTTCTGTGCTTCACTTAATCAACCCTTTCCCTGAGCCCCTGGAAACCACTGATCTTTCTACCATTTCTGTAGTTTTGCCTTTTCATGAACATCATGTAATCTGAGTCATAAAATACACAACCTTTTCCTACTGGGTTCTTTCACTTAACAACTTAATATCTCCCATTATGTAGATGTGTACCAGAGCTTACTTATCTATACACCTATTGAAGGACCTCTTGGTTGCTTCTAGTTTGGGAAATCATAAATATTGTTGCTATAAATATTCCTATGTAGGGTTTTTTTTTTGTATGAATATAAGTTTCCAAAACAGTAAATATGTAGTAGTAGTTCAATAACTGAATGATATAGTAAGACTACACCTATCTTTGTAAGAAAGTACCAAAGTATCTTTCAAAGTGTCTATACTATTTGGCATTCCTACCAGCAATGAGCGAGACTACTTTGTTGCTCCATAGCTTTAGCTAACTGATACCTGTTTTTAAATTTTAGCCACTATAATAGACATGTAGTGTTATTTCATTACTGATGAGGGAACAGAAGGCTGGCTGAGGACAAAAGCTGACACCCTGCAACCTTCCCCCACCCCCACTCCTGGGTGGGACATATGTGACATTCTTTAGGAATCTCCCACCTATCTTAATGTTAATACCTTGCTAAGAAGGGAAAAAAAGACCTTGACAATGGCAAGGTCATTGGTATCCAATATCTTAAAGGTCCTCTTAAGCATATGAAAGTTCTATTGAAACCTCCCTTGCCTTACCTCCCCAACCTCATCACACAGAACCTACCACCCCTCACAACCCTGGGGCAGCAGCTCTATCTGCCCACAGGTCCTGTCCCTGTGCTTTAATAAACCACCATTTTGCACCAAAGATGTCTCAAGAATTCTTTCTTGGTCGTCGGCTCCAGCCTCCACCCCAACGAACCTCACTTATATTCTAAAACTTGATCAATTACTGTTTTAACTTGTAATTCCCTCATGACAAATGCTGTTGAGTATCTCTTTACATGCCACAATTTTCCATCTGTATATCTTCTTTGGTGAAGCATTTTGGTGAAGCATCTGTTCAGATCTTTTGCTCATTCAAAAATCTGATTGTTTTCTTATTAAGTTTTAGGAGTTGTTTTTATATTTTCGATTATTGGATATGTGTTTTGGAAATATTTTCTCCCAGTCTGTGGCTTGTCCCTTGGTTCTCTTTCCAGGGTTTAGACAACAGAAGTTTTTAATTTTAACAATGTCTGAATTCTCAATTTTTCTTTAATAAATCATGATTTGTTTCATATACTTACCAACTCATCCTCAAACTCAAGGTCACATAGCTTTTCTCCTATGTCTTAGTCTAACAGTTTAAGTGTTTTGTATATTACATTCAGGTCTATGATCCATTTTGAGTTCATTTTTTTAGAAGTGTAAGGTCCGGGACTAGGTTCATTTTTAAAATTTTATTTTATGTAAGGACTCCGATTGTTCTGGTACGACTTGTTGAAAAGCTTTCTCCATGGCATTGCCTTTGCTCTTTTGTCAAAGATCAGTTGACTGTATTTGTCTGGGTCTTTTCTGGGTTCTCTATTCTGTTCCACTGATCTGTGTGTCTTCTGTCTCACCAATGAACACAGTCTTGATTACTAAAGTCTTGATGACTTGAGTCTTGAAATTTGGTAGTATGAGTCTTCCAATCTTGTTTTTTTTTTTTTTTTCCAGTATTGTGTTGGGTCTTCTTCTTCTTCTTCTTCTTCTTTTTTTTTTAAGCTTTCCAAATGAGTACAATGTATAGCCAATGTAAGAATCAACTGCCTTGAAGGCAGGTGGGAATAGAAGGAAGAGCATGGATTTTAAAGTCCAGCAACTCTTCTTTCAAATTCTTGGTCTGTAGGCAAGCCCTTTGAAATTCTGGAGCTGAATTTCCTTTTCAGGAAATGGAGGATTAAAATGCTTACTGGCAGGGGTTTTTGTTGTTTGTTTGTTTTTATCAAAGCAATTTCTTAGAAAACCCCAGCATTGGGATGAGGAAGCAGCAAGTGACTAGTCAAGATGAATTCCCTTTTCTTTATTTTGAATGCTTTCTAGACTGTTTTCTTTTTTTTTTTTTTTTAAGATTTTATTTATTTATTTGACATAGAGAGAGAGATCACAAGTAGGCAGAGAGTCAGGCAGAGAGAGAGAGAGAAGTAGGTTCCCCACTGAGCAAAGAGCCTGATGCGGGGCTTGATCCCAGGACACTGAGATCATGACCTGAGCCGAAGGCAGCAGCCCAATCCACTGAGCCACCCAGGCGCCCCTGGGCTGTTTTCTTAGTACTTTTAGACCATTTAAATCCAAATAGTATGAGGAGCTGACATAGTTTATTATTATGAAATATCTCCCAATAGATGCATAAACATGTAAGATGGGTTATAATCCAGAGTTTTGCTTCACCTGGAAACTAGCTGCTTAGACTAAAGAAATAGGTCTATTTGACAATCTTTTTTTAGAAGGAAGTGATTCATGTTGAGCCCATGGGGGATTAGTTCTAGTCTCTTTTTTAATGATTTGGGGAAGGGATAGGAATTTACTGACTGCATGGAAACAATAATGAGAATAAGTAATGAATAGCACAAATGACTTAAAAAAAAAAAGAGTGTGAAGACGGTGCCTTTTTTAAGAATACGGTAAACAGGAAAATGACCAGGAAGGACATATTTTTGAAGCAAAAATAGGATCTCTTTATGACTATATACCTTTGTACTTCAAAAAATTGGGTCCATTGTCTCAGTACACATTTACATAAGTGAGATTATTAGGTAAAAAGTATAGTTTCAAGATTTTTGTATCAATGCCTTGTTTTCCAAAAACACATCCTTTTTCGAAAAAAAAGTTTACACACACACACACACACACACACACACACACACACATATTTATATTTATACATACACACACACACACACACACACACACACACACAAGCAAGAAAACAAGGAGACCAAAAGCTAAAACTCAGGAGATGTGGGAAGAGAGGAAGCACAAATGAACTACATTTACCAACTACATTTATGCTCCAAGCTTGCTAGGCATTATACACATTTCATATTTATGACAAATTTAATATCACTCTCACTTCATAGGTAGGAAGTGAAGTCTCCGAGAACTAAAGTAACAGGGCACGAAGCATACAGTTCACACAGCAGAGCCAGGAAACCCAAGTACACGTCGAAACCAGCACTCCAGCCCCATCTCAAACATCATCATACCACACTGCTCTAATTCTTTAATTTCTGAAAAGGAGAAAGAGTGTGAAGATCTCCAAAGTTCCTAGGTATTTTATAAACTGAAACCTAATTTTCTTGTACAGAGGTCCTAAGACTTCTGGTACTGCCTCCTTTAGCCGTGCTGAAAGGAAAGGATTCTTTCATTTCCTGCAGGACACAGACAGGCACGTTTTCACAATGGCCTCCCCAGGACGGTAACCCTCCTCGGGCACCTCTCCAGGAGTCATTAGTGAATCCCAGAGCCCTCCCGCCAGCTCTCGAAAGACCTGGCAGCCCAGCGGCGGCAGCAATAATGAGACTCAGCCACCGTGTAACAGATGCTGGGGCTTCACAGGAGAGAGGGGTCAGTCTCCCTGTGCCTCTCCTTCCTGCTGCAAACATGAAGCCCAACCAAACTGCTCACAATACAACTGATGACAAAACTCAAAGAAAAGAAAATGTCAGGGGTCAGAAGTGGCCACAGAAACCACCGTAGAACCCAATTAAAAGTTGCTGTTTTCCAGCTTTGCTTGTGACAAGTGTTTCTGTGCACATCCCTGCTTCCTTTCCCTGAGGAGAGGCGATGAGACATGAACCAGCGGAGTGGAAAACACTGCCCCAAGAAAGGAGCTGCTGGAGAATTCACAGGAGCAGGTGCAATGCAATTTAAGAGTAATTAAAGATATTTGAAGAGAAAAACAACCCTCTGTCATGTAAAGTAGAAGGAGATGGGGAAAATGGGGCTTAAATTTCAGAGACTTTATTCCTAAGACAGACATCTGGCCGTCTCCTCACAGTCATGCTGGGAATCCCAGGCGGGAGTGTTTTAAAAACCAGTTGTCTAGGGTCTGATGCTCCATTTTGCAAGTCTAGGAACTACAGTTTGTCTACTTCCTCACAGCGACTCAGGCTCTCAGGGGAGTCCATGCTCACTGGTTTAGAAGACCCTAAAACACATACCAGAATGTCAAGGTGTGGTTATTGTTTTTCTTTGTAATATTTGCATTTGTATTCTTTTATTTATGGCCACAGGAAAAGTTTTTTTCCTATTAATTATAATACGGTTGGCGGGAACCATCCTGTATCAGTTAGCTATTGCTGCCTAACAACCATGTCCAAACTCAAAGACTTCAGACAATTAGCATGGGATTTTGCTCACAGATCTAGGGTAGCAGGGCGCTTCTGCTGCCCTGGGAGAGGCTCAGCTGCTCTCTCCTGGACTTCCTCCAGCCGTTGTGCTCCCCTGGTACTTGGGCCACACGTGCTGGCTGATCTAACACAGGGCTAGCATAGTCCGACAATCAGCCCGAGCGCTAAGAGTAAACGGGCCTTGTTTCTTCTCATCATTGAACAAGTTGGCCTGGATGTGTTTCCATCGTAGCTGTGCAACGTTCAGACAGACAGACAGAGAAGGTGAGAGAAAGAAGTATTTAAAGCCTCTTGAGAACCTACGCTTAGAAATGGCACGTCATGGCTTCCAGCACATTCTGTGGGCACAAGTCACAAGCCAGCCTACAGGCCTATATTCAGAGGTTAAGAAAGAGTCTCTAGGTATTGACAAGATGAGTTCCCAAGTCACATACAGGGTACAGGAAAGGTAGTAATTACCACTATTTTGGCATCAACCTTCCATCCCTCCCTCTCTCGGGCTCTTAAAAACTGAATTAATAAGCAGAGTTCACTTGATAAAAATAAAATCCAATACACCTGGACAGTGCTCAGGGGTTATTTCAATCAGGCTCCCAAAGAATCTGATGAACTCTACTTGCTCCAAATCCACAGTGCACCAAACACCAGCTTGTCTCTTGGGCTCCCCTACCCACACACTCTCTCCCACACACCCTAAAGGTCCATGTGGAGGTCACCTCTCCGAGTGGACTCTTTCTGCAGACACCTGCCCCTAAACCCTTCCATGACGCACTGCTTCTCACTGGCCTCAATCTGCTGGTGGCACCTGTTTCCACATAATAGACTTAACTTCCTGTAGCCACTATAGTAACTACTATGTTTGGTTTTTAGTCAATAAAAATTTAATTGCTGTGAAAGTTGCTTCAGGAAGATACAGAGGAAAACATTTTCTCTTTGTCTCCTGCCCCCTTCTCAGGGGCAGAAAGGCAAAATGGCGCTTGTGGAATCTGGAAGAAAAACACTTTCCTTTTTTTTTTTCCCCCTTTCATTAGCAGATACCATAATGACCAGAAATTTATAGCCCTGTGTTTCATAACCAAGTAGAAAAGCCCAAATGTCTATGGGCCACAAAGGTTTACTGCATTCACAGGAACATTTCCTCAAGTATCCCGGAACTGAAACCTAGTTATCTGGCAGAAATCCAAGAAGCCCAAACCCTGTTAGAGTAAATTAGCATTTAGGTATTCAACATGGCTTTGGAATGAGTTTTTCTGTAACGATGAGTTTTCTAGGTTACTGTTTCATTACACAATGCCCTCCTTATGAGAGCCCAAGGGAGAATTTTCTCTCTGATCTCAGAATGGGGGAACAACTGGGCTGCTTCTTAGCACTTGGAATAGTTCTGGAAAATCTATAGGATCTTTTGGTGTGAATTTTAGATAACTTCACACCTGATTTTGTTTTATCTTTTCTAGTTCTATATACTCTGTATTCTGCCTTCTTTACTCAGTGATTCTCATGTTAATTTTTTTTCTTATTTAAGACACTTTTTAAATTTTTTTCCTAAGTAGTCTTCACCACAGCATGGAGCCCAACACAGGGATTGAACTCACAACCCTGAGATCAAGACCTGAGCTGAGATCAAGGGTCAGATGCTTAGCTGACTGGGCTCCCCAGGGGCCCCTACTTAAGATACTTACTAAGCAGATTTAATGGTCTTTTAGAGCCTAAAGAAGCAAACCAATAAACAAACACCAATTTCTCAAGAAAGCTATAGTTTGGGGCACCTGGGTGGCTCAGTGGATTAAGCCTCTGCCTTCGGCTCAACTCATGATCTCAGGGTCCTGGGATCGAGCCCTGCATCAGGCTCTGCTCAGCAGGGAGTCTGCTTCCCCCCTCTCTCTCTGCCTGCCTTTCTGCCTACTTGTGATCTCTGTCTGTCCAATAAATAAATAAAATCTTAAAAAAAAGAAAGCTATAGTTTAATTTTTTGGAATGCTTAAAAAATTCTTTGCTTTTTTCTATCTTGATGGGATTCTTTCTTTTCAATTTCAGATACTATGGCCTGACTTAACCACACTTCTCAATGGTTCAGCATTATCTTTGGTCTAAGAGGACCCTTCTCATTTTCTTTCTTTCTTCCTTTTTATTTCACTGCTCTGCCTCATCTGTCCCAAGGCAACCATTTCAATGTGCTTAATGCAAGCCCCTTCGCTACTGTGTTCTTATACAACATATAGTTTTATAGGCATCAATCCTAATGGTGTGCAACTATAGTTAGAAACCTCCATCTGTTTCTTTTTCATTCAGCCCGTGTTTTAAAGACCCATATATTTTTCTAAGGGTACATCTACTCTCTTGCTTCTCTCTGCAAAAGACCACGAACCCAACACATCTGGCCTCTCCACTCCGCAGACTGCCTCAGACACCCCCCCTGCCTGCTCCCAGCACCACCACACGTATGCTGGGAGCACAACCCTTACACCCAGGATGAACAGTTTTGAGAGTGAAAACGGCGCTATTAGCAATGCCATTAGCTCTGGCAGCCGTGCACTGCAGCTGTCCCAGGCGAGCTGACACGCCTTGTCACCTTCCTCATAGAGGACCCTTATGAACTGTGGGCAAATCCCTTCTTGATAGGCACGCAAGAGTGGACTTGCAGGGTCAGGAAGTATAACGGACCTAAGCTGCTGTTACCCCCAGAGTCCCCTGCAGGATTTCTCGACCACTTTACGCTCCCATCAGCAGTGCGTGAGGGCCCCCATGCCCCCGTGTCTCCAACATTCGGCAGAATCCTGATTTTGCCAGTCTAGTACATGTAAAGGGATACCATGTGGTTAACTTGCATCTTTCCATCAGCCAACGAGTTTAAGTATCTTTTCATGTTCCTGTTAGCTTTTTGTTTTTGTGTTTTTAGGTTTTTGTTTTTTGTTTTTTTTTTTTCCTTTCTGTGAATTTCAATCTCCCTTCTTTGCCCATTTTCCACGGAGGTATTTGTCTTGTTGCTTTGCAGAAGATGGGTACCTTTTCTAACACGAGCACACATCTGCCTTCTTAAACTGCATAAGCAGCCCCACCGTCCTTCCTTGCAGAAGTAGGGTCACATGATGATGAGTATAGGGACTGCTAGGGTTACGAGATGCTATGAAACATGCAGCTGGAGAGATATAAAAGAATTGTAGTGGACTAAGCGGTGCCTCCCCCTCCAAAAAAATTCATATACTGGAGTCCTAACCTTCACCATATTTAAGATGTGGCTTTAAATGAAGTCAGAAGTGTGGGATCCTAACCCCCCTAAGGCTCGTGTCCTTATAATGAGAGAGAGACATCAAGTCGGTGGCACACACAGAAAAGTTTACGTTAGGTGGGCCTCCAAGTCAGATACAGATAAAAATATTAAACTCATTTAAATGGCTTACCTCTTTGGGCACTTGGAAGCATCAAAACTTGCTGATCAACACTTGGAATGCTTTATAAAATTTAACCAGCAGTGTCATTTCCAGGAAACTGTTCGGGATATAGGCTGTTTTCAGAAATCAGGTATTTCTTCCTCTGGGGGGGAAAAAATCAGTGAATTCTTCATCTTCATGATTTCCTTTTTCTTTTCTTTTTTTCTTTTTTTTTTTTAACTTATTTTCTAGAGTAATACCCTTGTCTGGTATCAAGTTTCTTTCTTTCTTTCTTTCTTTCTTTTTTAAGGATTTTTAAAATTTATTTACTTGACAGAGAGATTGAGATCACAAGTAGGCAGAAAGGCAGGCAGAGAGGCAGGCAGAGAGGGGGGTAGGAAGCAGGCTCCCCACTGAGCAGAGAGCCTGATGTGGGGCTCGATCCCAGGACCCCAGGATCATGATCTGAATAGAAAACAGAGGCTTTAACCCACTAAGCCACCCAGGTGCCCCTGGTACCAAGTTTCTTAGAGGAAACTACATGTGGCTCAAACACCTGTGTTGTTCTCAAACACTTTTGGCTCCTGCAACTTACAATGTCCAAAGATACTGGACTTTGGGTCTGTGATGTGTCCTGTCATAGGTCCTATAGAATCATTTCAGGGATACCGCTAGCCATGGTGCTGCTTAGTTGTAGGTTATCAGGAACGCGTCTCATGCGAACACTGTGATCAGTTCCTGCCAACGTGTAAACTGCAGGAGGAATGATTTGCAACAGCTAACGTAATGCCATGTGGCAGCGCTCTATAGAACAGAGCTGATCCTGATGGATATTCCTGGATATCAGACTTCAAATCTCTAAGTTACCAAACCTTCTGCAGAACTCCTTTGAAGTCCTAGTGCACGTCTTGTGTTTCTACAGAAGTTACTAGAACTTGGCCCAACTTCTACTAAACGGCCTCCTCCTCCACCACCACCTCCGCCATCCCCACCCGCACTGCAGAGCTGACTTCTGTCCTGCGGGGGGGTGCACAGCCTTAATCTTCAGACACCTAAAGGACTGTTTACCTGTTCCCCATTGTAGGACTGCTTTTTCCTTCGTATTTCTCCTGGCCATTATATTTCTTTTTCACTGTTATTATCCTGCCTGCTGCTTATAACCTCCAGAGCCACTCTGCTTTCCCTGTCTGCTGCTCCCATTCATAGAGGTTCACCTTGTCTTCTCTTTTCCAGCTCCTTTTCCTGCTGCTTTGCTCATGCTCCCTGGCTTTGGGCTGAGCAGAGCATCCATTCGGTCCCAGGTTGACACTAACAGAGCAGGTCTCCTGCCATCCCCGGAAATCACCTGGCAAAGCTGTGTGTGTGTGTGCATGCATGTGTGTACATGTGTGTATGTGTGTGCATGCATGTGTGTACGTGTGTGTATGTGTGTGCACGCATGTGTGTACGTGTGTGCGCGCATGCATGTGTGTACGTGTGTGCGCGCATGCATGTGTATACGTGTGTGTGCGTGCATGCATGTGTGTACGTGTGTGTGTGTGTGTACACATGTATGTGTTTTCCTGGAGGGAGGACTGCAATCGACCCTACAGATAATCTAGACCCACAACAATTCCCAATTCCCTATGTCCTTGACCCTTTGGCACAGAAGCTGAGAACCTGGAAGTTTTCCATTTGCCAACTTTCTTTGTTTTGATCCATGAGCAGGAAAATGCCCTTTCTTGAATGAAAAGCAAAGTGTCACTAGGAGAAAACCCTTTGCTCCTCATTCTTTCCTCTGATTCTGCCTGGACTGTAACGTAAATCACAGACGGAAGCAGCCAGCAGGCGCACGCGAGGCTGCCAGCCTGGGCATGAAGGCCTGTACCTGAGGTAGAAGGGCAGGAAGTCAGGGCACCGGGGTGGCTCAGTTAGTGAAGCAGCTGCCTTCGACTCAGGCCATGATCGCAGCATCCTGGGACCGAGTCCCACGTCAGGCTCCCTGCTGGGAGTCTGCTTCTCCCTCTGCCTGCCTCTCTCCCTGCTTGTGTTCTCCCTCTCTCTCTCTGGTAAATGAATAAATAAAATCTTTAAAAAAAAAAAAAAAGGAGGGCAGGAGGTGACAACGTTTTAAGTCTCTAGCAGTGTCTCCGCTCCCCCACCCCAGCTGGGGAGAGTCGACCTCCAGACGTATTTCTACATGATATGAAATAAACACACACACGCACACACACACACAATTTTAAAAAGAGGTAAAAATATAAACGGAGGGACGCCTGGGTGGCTCAGCTGGTTAAGCGGCTGCCTTCGGCTCAGGTCATGATCCCAGCGTCCTGGGATCGAGTCCCGCATCGGGCTCCTTGCTCAGCCGGGAGCCTGCTTCTCCCTCTGCCTCTGCCTACCACTCTGTCTGCTTGTGCTCACTCTCGCTCCTCTCTCTCTGACAAATAAATAAATAAATAAAATCTTTAAAAAAAAAAATTGGAAATTCTAGAATCTTCTTCCTGTTCCCTGACTGCTTTGTGTACGGACGCCTGAGAGGCCAGCATCTTACTTCAGGGGCCTCTGCTAAACAACCAAGGCATCGCTATTAACAGAAATCGGCCAAAGTTAAAACGGCCGTGAGGAAGAAAGGGGGAAACGCCGAGAAAAGGATCCTCTGAGATAGGAAGGCAATGTTCAGTCGTTTTCGTTTTCTATGGAAGTGACTGGAAGGACATCCATAGGACGCTAATGGCGGGAGTTTGAACCTTCTGCGTGTTCCTAACTCTCCTCACCCACCGTGTACTAGATTGCCACAAGAAAAACAAGGAAAAAGAAGTGTCATTTCAAGTTTCGCAGACGTTCAATACAGGCCCTCCATCCCTCCCAAAATTGACTTCAGGTGCCCCTGTGGTGGTGCCGAGCGTGTCCGTACACCGCACGGATGGCTCCGTGGTGAGCCCCCACCTGCGAGGACAGCCCGGCAGGCGGGGCGGGAGGGGGCGGGGGGGGGTCGGAATAAGGAACATGAACGCTCTGGGAAGCGTCTCCCTTGGTGGTGAGGCACCCCTCCCCCCTATCAGGGGAGTCTGCCCGTGTCTCGTCCCACTTACCAGCGAAGTGTCTCAATTCCTATCCCGTCATGGAATGATGGGCACTTCGCCCTGGCACGCCTTCTGGTCCAATCCTGCCTTTTCAGAGACAGAAGAGCAAGCTCTGAATGGGAAGGGCATGTCCAAGGTCAAAGAAGACCTGTAGGCAGCACCGTGGGGCTTGGAACCCATTCAACTGCTCGCAGCCCCCATCGCTACCACCCCGACTGCCTCGCTGAGTCCTTCCTGCAGGCTGGGCAGTGCCCCAGCGGGCCATCTGCAGGGTCTCTTACCTTCACGAAAGCCCCATAAGGTAGGGGTGTCTGCCATTGAGGAAGAGGAAAAGATGCCACCGGTTCAAGAAACGAAGACTCAGGTACATCTTGTGCTTTTCCGAGGCTGGAAGGAAGCAGAACCAGGAGGTGAGCCCAGCTCTGTCTAGCCCTTTCTACATCAGCTGACTCAAGACCGGGTCCACACGTGCCCCACAAGTCCCCCAGAGGGGTCCTCAGCTCCTGAAGGCTCAGGAAGTCATTTCGGTGCCACGTCCCTCTCCCCTTCAGTGCAAAGAATCCTTCCTGAACGAGCCTGTTGTCTCAGCAGCTGGTGATATTTGATTTGATTAACACCCTGGGACCTATCACCAGACGTAAAGATGATGCCTAATTAATTGCTTACATTAAAGAGCTGGCACTTCTTACATTCGGTTCACACTTCTGGCTTCAATCATGTTTTCGTTTCAGCAATAATATTTACATGATGAGCAAATAGTCAATTCATACTCCGGCGTGGACCTAAGCTGGGGGTGGGACCTCCCTAAGCAGATGTCCTGGACAGGTGTAGAGAAATGGGCTTTTTTTTTTTTCCCACAGCAAGAGCCATGAGCAAGCTCTTCCGCTTGTTTTACAATAAAAAGTCATGCTCAGATCAACAAATATTCATTGAGCACTGACCTAGTCTGTGTCAGTCATCCCATTTCCAAGTCCCCATGGGGGCCAAAGAAGGGCACTTTACTAAGAAGTCACATTGAACTTAACTCTGTTTTCTTCCCCCTCTTTTTTTTTTCAGTCCAAGATCTAGATGCATTGAGTAAGAAAACAGACTCGACATGAAACGCGTGAAGTTTCGATAGGCATTTGCTGAGGTCTCCCAAGATCTAATCACACAGGAGGGGGGCAGTTTGGGATGTGCAGTGACTCCCGTGATGTGAACGGGGTCACACTGAACTGAGGTGGCACACAGCAAACTGTCCTATGCCGTGTCTTGAATCAGAACATGGAGAATGACACAGAAAGGCAAGACTCTACCTTCTGACAGCAGGAAGTCGGAAGGAATACGGCAGCGTGGATGCCTTCGGATGACAAGTGTTTGACAATGGGCTGAATTCTAACACCGTGAACTTGAGCAGGAAGAAATGCCACAGAACCATGCGCAGCAGCACCACACAGCGGAGACGCGGCTTGGTAGAAAAGGCTTGACCGAGATCAGCCCCAAGCTTGACACAAGGCAACGGTGTGGTGTGCGCCGCACGTCACTGATGCAGCCATCTGTCCTCAGTCGTGAAGCGGCTACCTGGGATCTATGTTACCGAGAAGGGACGTGGACATACCGAAGCGTATTTCAGAGGAGAGACTCGGGGATGGGGACACCTCGAAAACAGACGAAAAAACAGGTAAATCTTTGAAGAAAGAGATGGTTAGTCTGGAGAAGAGCAAAGGAGGTTGATAGGAGAGCGACCACAAGGGCAGCACGTGGACGACAGCGAGGACCCGGGGGTACAGGTCCTGCGGGGTCTACTCCGGAGAGCCACGGTACCTCCAACAGGAGAGACTTGTTGACAGCACACCTGGCTCTGCCCATCAGTTTCCGGTTCACACGCCTACAGAGTTCTCCCAGAAAACTGCACTCCAACAGTAAGACTTCCTTCTTAGTGACACCAACTACTTTCTTTAGGAGAGTTAGTGTCGTGTAAATACATGGTGCTGGTTCTTTCTCTTTTCGGAGAGAACTTATTTTATGGAAGTTGGACACACATCGATCGGTGATTCCCTGGGCCCCCGCTGGAGTTTTATGTTTTACGTACGTTTTTCAGGAGGCGACGGAGAGGAGAATTCTATCTGGCATTCTTTATACAGACCAACACAGATACCACATTACACTGACTAGAAGACACCAATGGTTTTAAGATGCATCGCTATTACCTGCCATTAAGAAAGAGGAAAAGATGCCACCAATTCAGTTAGACCCCAGTCTCCTTCACATCTGACTGCTCTGGGTCACTTTTCAACTCCAAATTGGCCTGTTGTTCCCATTTCCCACATGTTATTTGTGTCTGTGCCATCAAGAGCATCAAGAATGCAGTATTTCTTTAAAAAACACTCCAGTATTTTTTCTAGAATTTTCTTCCGACCAAGTAACACTCGATCTGAAGGTTTGATGTTCTTAACTTTTCTGATCTAAGCAGCCAATGTAGGTTTTTGGACAACAACAAGGATTGGATTCTTTCTTCAAATAGTCCTTAAATTGTCTGCTGACTGAAACTCCAAGGGACACTGTCCAGTAATGCCACCAGGAATAACAAAATCTGTTCTGCATAGAAAATGAACAATAAAAATCCCAAATGGCACCTGGCCAACAGATGCTTGGGATATTAGAATGTGAAGTCTGGGTGTTGGAGAGTAAAATACAGTGATTCAATCTGCCTTCTGGCTTGGGTTATATCCTTTACCTGCTCTAGGGTAGCTGAGTGATAACTTCTCCTAGTTCTTCTTTATGCCACTTAAGAGTCTCCTCAAAAGGAGAGGCTGTCCGTATCTTTCCTTTATGCCCAACTTTTCTACTTTGGAAGTCTTCCTAATCTTTTCATTTCGGCTAGCTTTCCTAGCTGGTGGGAGACAAAGCAAAAATGGGAGGGTCAACCCGGATTTTGCATCACGAAAGAAGGCATGCTTCATCTCTTTTTTTCTGTTTTAAAGATTTTTTAAAAAATCTGTCAGAAAGAGAGAGCAGAAGCAGGGGGAGCTGCAGGCGAACAGGCAGAGGGAGAAGCAGGCTTCCCACTGAGCAAGCAGCCTGATGTGGGACTTGATCCCACAATGCCGGGATCATGACCTGAGCCAAAGGCAGAGGCTCAACTGACTGAGCCACCCAGGCATCCCCATCTCTGTCTTCATGAAGGAGAGCTCTGTGACTGGACCGCACAGAGGTGGTTCTTAGCTCTGGCTGTGAAGCAAAATACTTTGTAAAGATTTTTTTAAACTGTAGATCCCAGTGGATGACCCCAAGACCCACGGACTCAGACTCTCAGGGGTGGGGACAAATCAAGGGAAAGCAGGCACCTGTATTTTTAAAAGAGTTCCATAGGTTGTTGTGTTATGTCACAGAGGCTGTCACCCTTTAGGAGGAGGACGACACCGGGCATTTTCCAGTTCACGCGGGACAATTCTCCTGACACACACGAAAGCAAACGTGCAGCTCTGTGCTGCAGAAAACAATTTCTGCGAGCGGGCCCCGATTTTATCCAAGCTGTCACGGTCACACCATTCTGTACTCAACGTGACTAAACCACAGGGTAGGAAGGATATGGCCACGACTGGGCACGGGATGGCCATGGCAAGAGCACGGCAGGAAACAAAGGACGAGATTTTCTTCCTCTCACCTCTTAGATCCGGGGACCTCTTGGTTATATCCAAGGAAGAATCCGAGAGTCAGTGTCTCCTGTGAATTTCAATTCTTTCTGGGTCTAAAGCCGGGGCTGAAAGCAAGAATGCAAGAGGCGCCAACCATTACTGATCAGTGCTGATGGCTGGAATATACATTCACACTGTCCTTAATGCTTCTGCTTCTGCTACCATGTACTGAACACACTTTATTACCCCATTTACTCCTCACCACCACCTATGAAGTAGGCTGCACTGTCCACCCCCATGACAGAAACAGAGTCAGGTTAAGCAACATAATAAGGGCCAAAGTCAGATCCTACTCCAAAGATGAAGGTCTCTCAGACACTGGTTGTGTTGGAAAGGCAGTGAGGAAAAAATAATATGGAACCGATGGATGGGTAGATGGATAGATCAAGAAATATGTCATAAATACCTAAATACACACAGACACATGAATATAATCGAGTCTATCATATGAGCTAGGGGGTCATTATGTGGCGACTTGTGCTATTTTACTTGTTTGAGAAGGTTTGAAAACAAAGTGTTGGGGTGACATAGAAAAGCAGTGAGAGGATCAAAGTCGTGTCAATCCAACATTCTTCCAAGGATCTGTCTCACGTCTCTATAATTCTGTGTTTTAGAATTTTACATTTAGTTTGACAAGTGTGTACTGAAGCCCCATGATGTCCCAGGCGCCAACACACCTGGACCAGGCCTGGGAGGCTACACTCACGGTCGGTGCTGTGAGCACACAAGACGGAGCCCTTTCGGGTTCACAAGCAACAGCTGACACTAACCCAACCTGCGATCCGAAGCTGGTTCTGATAAAGTGCTGTGGTCCAGGTGGGAAGTGCCGGGGGAACCCAAGGACGGAGAGGTCTGGAAAGGTGCCTGGGAACAGAAGCAATTCGAATGATGCCTTGGAAAAAACAGGGAAGAAGTCAAGAGGTCTGAACTGGGTTTAGTCAAAACACTTCCGACCCCAAACATGTGGGTTCTCCCCCCGACCCCATCCACACAAACACACTAACGAAGTCTCTAGAACCACCTATGTATCTTGCAAGTCCTTGCGCTTCGGACACTATCTGGAGTTAGTCAGAACCCACAGGCTAAGGGCTCAGTCTCCCAAGACTGCCCTTGCTTCAGGGGCCAGCGGAAGGTGGTGTGTTCTTTGTTATCACGCCGGTGGCTCTTGTGAGCACCAGGGACTCATTCTAAGACTTGCGTGCTGGGCTGACACATTCACGTTCTAGAGACTCCTTCGGACTATCTGTGTCTTGGACACCACTGAGCCATTTCTGTTCTGGGGGCTGGCAATCTCCTTGAGCCCCACAGGAAAGTGATGTACCTACTGCTTTCTCCAGGGGCTCGACACAAAGCCTCTTCCCAGAGAAGAAGAGAGAGGCTATCCGCGTCCAAGGGCTTTCTCCACTTTTCCTCTGCCGCACTATCTTCCTTCCCTCCTGCTCACCTCCCCACCCACAGCTGAGATCTCCTGCCCCGCCCGCTGGCTCGACACCTCTCCCCACCTCCCTACTGGACCCCCTGCAAAGCTTCACATCCTACCAGAGGCTAGAAGCTTAGCTCCAGCCCATCTTATAATGACTATGCCAAGTGCTTTTAGGGTCGTGGCTTTTGAAAATTAAAAGCCCTTTTCCACCCTATTTTTTTTTGGTAAAACTCCTTTTTCCCCTGATAGAGTAAATGATGCCTAAATGGGGCTGGGATGGGCTGGGGAGGGAAGGAGGCAGAGGCAACAAGAACTGAGAGCGGAAAAAGCGGTTTATATTTACAAAAAAATTCTGGGGTGCCTCTGTGGCTCAGTGGGTTAAGCCTCTGCCCTTGGTTCGGGTCATGATCTCAGGGTCCTGGGATCGAGCCCCGTATCCGGCTCTTTGCTCAGCAGGGAGCCTGCTTCTCCCTTTCTCTCTGCCTGCTTGTGATCTCTGTCAAATAAATAAATAAAATCTTAAAAAATAAATAAAAAATAACATTCTGTCAGTGTTCTTATCACCACCTTTAAATTTGGTCCATCCCTTGAGCAAAAAGGCAAAGACTTACTCCATAGCCTCCTTCCTGCGCTTGGGTCTCTGAAGAATTTTGCTTCCACGTGACCTGCTCTCGACTAGAGGTTGAATCCCAAGGTGACCCTAATTCCAAAAGAAGATGAATCTCACACCTTGAGAACTGCCTCGGTCTTAGTTACCGCTGAGTCTCTGGAGGTTTTTTCTCAGGAAACACAGCAGACAGAACCCCAAGCTGCTAATCATCAAAGTGTACAACGATTTAGAAATGTAACGACGTCTGTATGTTAATTGTATGGCTGGCGGACCTGCTGTGTAGTTTCTGAACAATTACAACACGAGACCCTTACCGTGGGGCCACGTGCTTCACGGGTTTCCTGTGCCAATAACCACCACAGGGAATTCAGTATTTCCCCCACGGCTACCTGTCCCTGTGCACTTTGGCTCTTGTCCCGTTTCTGAAACTTTCAGTTCGCATCCCTGTGGCATGCCTTCATTGAGATCCTTTCTTCGGTTTTAGTTCTCTGTCTGGTCCATTTGACAGTCTTCTATATCAACCATGAGGCCTAAAGGAAAAATAACTTGTCAGTTAAAGAAAAAAAAAAAAACTGAAGCCAAAAATGCAGATGTTTGAGGAAAATACAAAATATAACTTGATTTTTTTCTCCACCAACTGCCCACCCCAAATGAGGACCTTGGGAGTTTTATTTCTAAAACATAACTCTGTATCAGAAATGCTCCTGGTTTCACGTCAATAAATACCCAGAGGGCCTATCTCTCACCATAAACCCATTCAGGTAAGGGTCAGAGATGTCTCTCCCCATTAAGCAGGGAGAAGTTTTCCCTGTCACAAATTAAAATCCTCCCCTGTGGCTGTAGATTTATCCGTAGACTTGCTCACAACGGTCTTCTTATTAATGGTGATTGGGAACAATAAATCATTTCCTCCCGCTACAAAGGCTGCTCAGATTGGTTCAAAATGGCTAACCTCCTGTTGAAGTGAACCTCCCCTGAGCCGATAATGCAAAGAGTGTAAGGGGAAGGTTTGGAATGGGAGAGAAGCCACGTTTCTAGGATTTAAAGGAAATATTCAGCAGCATGTGGCTTCATTACCTTATACATATTCTTAAACAATACTCAGAAGAAACATTGACCTGACGGGCTTTGAGTTTTTGTTCACCTTTACCCAAAGAGTTAAATATCGACGATTCAAGTGAGCTTTTATTATTGAGTGAAATAACACCAATTCACTACATTATTCGGGAAGTATGTGCGTGCTCAACACCATATCCTCTCCGTCATTCCTTCCCATCAGTGACGGAGGAAGCTTCCTTCTATTTCAAGAACACAAATTTAGGTCATATAATCAATAAATGCTAATACGACGCATATAATATGCATTGACTGGGCTTTGCAGTTCTGAAAACAATAAATCACCATGAGCTGAAGCAGTGATCATTTTAAATAAGATCCGGAAATATATTTATTTATTTTGGTTGTTGGCCAATCACCTCCATTGTCTTCTTGGTACTGGGCAACATACAAGGAAAATTTCTCTCCCAAGGTCCACCTCACAGATAAAGCACATTCTTGGAAAAAAAAAAAAAATTCCCTCAACTGAGCAGACAGTTTCCAAAAAGCACATGCAGTCTTTTAACTCAAGGTAACAGTCAGACCTCTTGGACATTTTTTCAACTCCTCTGAAGAAGCAACAAGAATCCATGTACCTCACTCAGTCGGCCTGACTTAAAGGAGTATGAGACGAGACTCATCCACATGGAGAGTTAAACAATGCAATTTTCCCAGTATACACCCGCTGGGGCAATCAATAACCTGTTCTCAAACCAGCAAATTGGTTTCAAGTATTTGGTTCACCGGTTCCATCCGACAAGCATGAATAAGAGGCCACCTCGCAAGTGAAAGAGAAGGGGGTTAGGAGCCCTGGAAAAATGTGTTCTCATCAGAATTCCTGTGCTTCCCTACTGCACGGATGGTATTTGCAAAACTCTCTGGAAAGAACACTGGGTTTAATTTCAGGCAATCCTCTTTGATGGGATTTTAACAAAAAAAAGCTTTTGCGGAGTACTCTATTTCATTTCATGAAAACAGCTCGCACCATGTAGCTGTTTAGATAACTCCATATTTTCTGGATTTTAGGTTTTTCTTAACATTGCAGCCAGACTATTCTTTCTAAAATAAAACTGATATTCTCTAGAAAGATTTACGTGAAGTAACTCGCCCTTCTGTGCAGCCGTGAGCTCTGGGGATATTGGTCAGAAAACCAGGTCCTTGCAGTAGCAGAATGTCTGTGTCCCTTACTCTCAGACCAGGAGGCTGTGTTTTCTTTTTATTCCCTACCCACTTTCCCATTCCCTGAGCACCATCGACCTTCCTCTTCAGCCATCAATATCCAGCGCCACTTCCACAAACGGACTTCACTCTCCGGCTCTCTGAGGGCTTCTGTAACCATCTTTCTGCCTTTGGAAACTCCTTTCCTTTTCTTCCTCTTAGGATAGAATGCTCATGCAGAAATTCCAGCCCAAAGTACGATCATTTCTTTTTTTTTTTTTTTTAAGATTTTATTTATTTATTTGACAGACAGAGATGACAAGCAGGCAGAGAGGCAGGCAGAGAGAGAGGGGGAAGCAGGCTCCCCGCTGAGTAGAGAGCCTGATGTGGAAGCTCGATCCCAGGACCCCGGGAACATGACCTAAGCTGAAGGCAGAGGCTGAACCCACTGAGCCACCCAGGTGCCACCTCCCCCCCTGCTTTTTTAAGTGGGCTCTACACCCAACATGGGGCTTGAACTCACAACCCTGAGATCAAGAGTCGCATGCTCTGCTGACTAAGCCACCAGGTGCCCTGCCAAAGGACGACTACTTCTGTGTTCTAGAGCAACGAAAGGTCTTTGTCCAGCAGGGTAGGTTGTGTCTTCTGATTAAGTCCACGCAGTTTCAAAGATACATATGCAAAGGGAAAGGAAAGGGGACCTCTCCTAGCTCGTCCTACCAAATGGCTAACGAGCAACTCACTTCCTTGAATGGTCCCCAAGGCTGCCCTCTATTCCTGTCCCGTGCTTACCACCAGAACAGCCAACTGGACAGCACATCTCAGAGTATGTCTGCTTCACTAGTAAGTGGAACCCTCTCCTTCATACTACCCATGTCCCCACAGGACACAAGACACTTAGATTTGGGGACTTAAAACTGTTTTAGAGACACTATGGGTTAAACAGGCCTCTGTGGGCTGCCCTAGGAGTCCTAGGATATTTTATCCACTGATAACCTCAGACTCGTACTTGTAAAGGGATTTTAGCATCATTAATAATATTATTCCTCATGAACCTGGTATCTAAGAAAAACTGCGAGCTACAAACAAATGAATTATAAAACCAATCTTTGAAAAGGAGTATTAAGAAAATTGGAGGCTGGGGCACCTGGGTGGCTCAGTGGGTTAAGACGCTGCCTTCGGCTCAGGTCATGATCTCAGGGTCCTGGGATCGAGTCCCGCATCGGGCTCTCTGCTCAGTGGGGAGCCTGCTTCCTCCTCTCTCTCTGCCTGCCTCTCTGCTTACTTGTGATCTCTCTCTGTCAAATAAATACATAAAATCTTTAAAATGCAAACTATTAAAAAAAAAAAAGAAAATGGAGGCTGCTTTTTTTTGGGGGGGGTAGATTGTTTGCTTTTTCTTTCATTCACCTTTTCACATAGTTATTCATTCATTAAATATTTGTTGATCATCCTCTTAGGGGCTGGGAGTAAAACAACAGTCTGAGGCAGACGTTTCCGGTCCCTGTGGAGCTTACAGCCCCGAAGAGTAGAAAGGCAACCAAATACGGAGAAAAAGGAAAGGAAAACTGTGTACCTAGGCCACGCGGTAGAAAGGATGGGCGTACAGTGCTCTGCTAGGATTAACTGGTCTAGTCAGAGAAGCCAAGGAGAGCCGGCTAAAGTGGCAGAAATGAAGGTTCCAGTAGAGGTAGAAGGTTCCAGTACCTTCCAGTAAAGGTTCCAGTGTGTGTGCGCACACCCGGTGTGTGCAAAGGCCCAGCAGCAGAGGAAGCTTGGAGGGGTGAGGGAATGAGAAGAAGGTCACCCAGAAGCATGGATGGGGAGAGGATGGGCGCAGATGACGCTGGACACGGGACGGCGGCTGGGCCGGACAGGATTTATGGGCCAGAGCAAAAGAAAGCCTCCGCAAGTCTTTCCTGGAAGAGGTGACACAGTGGGCACTTCTAGAAGACCACCCTGGCCCCAGTGCAGAGAAACGCGTGGCAAGAGTGGCTTCCCACAGTCCACTTAGAGAAGGTCACTGCAGGACACCTCATGAGAATGAATGAATGACCGCTCCGAGTGGACAGAGGCGCCACAGACAGGATTTGGCCGTGGGCTGGACAGGAGGGTGGAAGCTGAGGCGGCGCGGAGGGACGGCTGGATTTCTTACGCATCTTTTTTGAACGATTTGGTTTATCGTCGACTTGTGTCGACGATTTTACTCCCTCTGCGCTCCTGCTTCACCCCGAAGGGAAAATTCCCCACTACTTCAAAACCAACGATGCACAAAGGCCCCCAGCATGATTCTGCCAAGCCCCTCGGATTATTCTGAATACATACAATGCATGATCATTTTCATTTACAGGTTTTTGGGCGGGCGTCAGTTTACAACTCTTTTTTTTTTATTATTAAAAGATTTTATTTATTTATTTGACAGACAGAGATCACAAGTAGGCAGAGAGGCAGGCAGAGAGAGAGAGGGGAGAAAGCAGGCTCCCTGCTGAGCAGAGAGCCCGACGCGGGGCTCGATCCAAGGACCCTGAGATCATGACGTGAGCCGAAGGCAGCGGCTCAACCCACTGAGCCACCCAGGCGCCCGTCAGTTTACAATTCTTAAACTAAGTTTGGTTTCTCCTCCTTCTCCAGTTTTTCCACAAGGAAAATGAAATGAGAAACCTGAAATTTTGATAGAGTAACGGAAGACTTTCAGCCACGAATAATTGAAACCGACCCAAACCAACTTCAATACAAAAACGGGATTTACTAGAATAGCACAAGGGTGTCTCAAGGAACTGAATGGGAAACGCAACCAAGGTTATAGGCAGGCTAACTCCTTCCACAATTTCTCTCCATGTTCTGTCTGCTCTTCTCTGTAGGGTGGCTTCAGTCTTTGAGTTTGCAATTCTAGCTTTCTCCCAACTCCCGTCTGGACGACGGCTCTGCGGCAGCCCCTGTATTTATATACGTTGGGTGTAGCCACTGACACTGACCCTCAGTCCCACAGTGTGTCCATTCCAAATCTCAAGGATGGAAATTTAGCCCGCTATGGTCAGGTGAACCAGGGCTGGGGGTGCGTGGGTGGGTGCAGGAATTCCGGAAAGAAACAGCCAGTGCTACTTCTGGGTTCCCAGAGAAGGGAGAATTGTTAGGGACTTGGCAGACACCCCACGTAGAGGAGGGAAACAATAGCTCTTTTGCTTCAATAAACATGTATTAAGCTCCAACTAGGTCCCATGGTCCGTCTAGGCCCACGGATACAAAAACAAGTGCACTGAATTCCACCTTTCAGCAGCGTAACGCCCAGCACTGCCTGTGAACACCTTAGCCTCTACTGATCTGCAGTCAACGACCTATTGCACATCCCTAAAAACCCAAGATATACTACATAGAGCTCACACAGATGGTACTCACACCGTGGAGTCAACATTTGGCGCTCATCTTGCACCATAATAACACATTTGCAGACAAGGAAGCAGAGATTCGGAATTTTGTTTCCACTTGCTGACACATGCCAACAAACGAGCAGGAAAAAACCATAAAACTTGTAATGCAGATAACAGTGGCAGCTCTATTTTCCATCGTTCATCCATCTTCAGAGTACACGGTATCTATCTCTACGTTCTTCAGTAGAAAAATGCTCACTGAAGATCGACAGCACGTCCACCGCGTTACCAGAGAGGCCCAGGCAGCAGGAGCAGGCAGCACAGCTGACTTGGAGACGGAGACCTGCAAGCTGGGCACACGTACACCAGCTGTGTGATCTGGGGAGGGCTGTGCACCCGTAAAGTGAGGTTCACACCTACCTCCCAGTGTCCGTGTCCAGGAGCGGGAACGAAAAGGAAGAAGATGTTAGGGAGACCTGTAGGCTGTAAGCTTCCTGCGTTCCCCAACGTGAGCATGGCCTACCCTTGCAGACTTAGCTGTGCATCATCTTTCCTTTCCGAACAAATCAGAAAGAAGCAGCTACCTAGCTATTGTATTGTATTAACTGTCGCCTACAAAAAGAAAAGGGAATGTGATTTCATTCAGCTTCCTTATCCAGCACAATTTTCCTTCCGTCCTATTGCCTCACGAACTCTCTTCTTATGTTTCCTTTTTATGGCGAGCTTAAACTCAGATTAGAGGCCGTTCTAGAAAGCTTCCATCTCTTCAATTTCTCTTATCTTCGTCCTCTGCCAGATTTTATTTTTGCATTTTCAGATTTTACTAAATCTCCATTCATTTGTATGAGCATCGCTGTCCATTTAAAATGCTGGAGGCATGTTCGCTTTATCTAGACTACAGGCATTTTAAATCAACGGTATTGTTTTTGAGTTTCCTCTTGCTGTCTCAGTATGATGCCAAATGTGCAACGATGTACAGGTGATATTAAGCTACTTTCATTTTAATAAGTAATCAAAGCATCATAAAAAATACTTCTTATTTTCAGAATTCCTTCCTTTATTATTTGAAATCTGCATTCCCAATGGTGGGGATATTGCCCCAGACAGATGAAATTGGTTCTCAGGGGACAAAAAAATTCTTGGATATCACAGTGGGTGTGGCCTGCAACCCCTCAATCCTATTGGACTTCATGGCTACACAGCATACCTGTAGTATTAAAATATCATGGTGGGAGGAGGTAATTAGGTTTAAAAAAAAGTGTCTAAAAAGACACTTTAGTAAGAAAATAATGAAAACGAGTTTTTTTAAATTGAGGAATATGATTTAGAACTAACCTATACTTGCATAGTATAGAGTTTACAGAAGAGTTAAATACAGACTTCCATTTGATCTCCACAAACACCAGGTGAATTGAACGGTATTAACTTTTTTTCCAGACATACTAATTGATCATCAGAAACTACTTCCTAACTGTGTGACTTCGGTGTCATCAGACTGTATGCCAAGTGGGGGGTTCCCTTTCTCCCTCTTCCTCCTCTGTTCCTTCCCACACTTGCATGTACACTCTCGTGTGTGTGTGTGTGTGTGTGTGTGTGTGTGTGTGTGTGTGTATATATATATATATATATATATATATAATCTTTAAAAGATTATATAAAAAGATTTTATATATATATGAAATCTTAAAAAAAGAGATCAGTTGAGTGTATAAAGGTAAGGGTTTAAGGGGTAGAAAAAAATTTATGTTACATGCGGTCCCTAAATTCAAACTGCTTACAGACTAATAAAAAAGGAATAGCATGTCCGCAGATAATAGGAGACAAGACCAGTGGTACTCAAAAGTCATTCTTTAAGACCGACTAACAATCTTTTCCAAATTTTCAAGGATAATCAAATTCAGAGACAGAATTTAAAGTTCTTTGCCTTTATATTTTCCCCTGAATCTTAAATAACTGCTTCTGCTTGTTCTCAGTTAGACTATAAAAAGATAACATAGGAACAAATGAATGGACAGCCAATAAATATTTGAGGCGAAATTCAGGTACTGAGTAGCTGAAAGTACTTACACTTGGTGAGACAGGTAGTCACACTCGTGTTTTTTTCATGACTTCCAAATACTCTGACCGCTAAATGATGCTGAACTAGATTGAATTCCAGAGTGGGTCCTGCCTCTGATTTTTCTTTAAAAACCATCAACTGCCATGTTGCAGAAGCCCCTTACGGTACCAGTGGGTTTCAGAATGAATGAATGAGTACGATGAACCAAGTGTTAAGTATCTGAAGAAGAATAAGGAAGACAAGTGACATGAGAGTTGAGAGAGAGAGAGATGCCAGGCTGAGCTAGAGAGGCCGACGAGCTGGTGGCTCACCAAACAATTGCTCCTTTTTTTCCCTGGGCACACAAGTTAGACATTTCCCAGCATGCCTCACATTTAAGGGTGGAAATATGATTGATTCACTTCCAAGACAATGTGGGAGGAGGACAGAAAACCACTCCTGGACTGGGCCACAAACCCTGCAGCAGAGGGGAGCAGATTCTGAAGCCCTGGACGTGGGCAGAGCTATGAGAGAGAAGAAGCCGGAGTCCTTGAAACACTGGCTGAGGCACAACTGTCCAACTAGGAACACTGCATTGCACTGTTAATGAGCAAGAAAAAGTATACTATGTTAAGTTTCTGGCACTGGGGCGCTGTTACATTTGTTAGCTACCCTGACTAACACATTTGAGTCAACCTGAAACCACCCAAGTGCTCAGAACCAACCACAACACAATTTTCCAGAATAAAACCTTTTTCAGAGAAGCTGCTTCACAAAATCCCTGATACTGCCATTAATGTTTTGCCTCTAGAGACAACAGTACTACTTTATTAGGACAAAGGTGGGTATATGAATAATACTCCTAAGATCACATCTGAACTAAGATACGTGATACGTAAGATACGTAAGATACGTAAGATAGGTGAAACAAAAACCTTCCCATGAACCAAATGGGCTTACAAAGGTCTCCATTTCTACATGCCTTTTACTACTACAAGGGTCACGCTTGTTTTCACCCTAGGCAGGAGATAAACATTAGCATGGGAAAATATGGCAAGGACAAAAATTCACCTGTGAAAAAATATGGATGGTGGAAGCCCCGCAGACCTGCAGACCTGAGGTCTTCGCCTTGGATCCCACCATGTCCCATCTCTTGCCATCCCATGTCCAGTTAATGTTTACTGAGCACCCAGTGTGTGTGTGTGAGAGCCTGTGCTTGCCGCTGGAGATAGAAAAGTGGAGGGGGCAGCCACTGTATTTAGCAAACAGCCTGTTCAAGAGACAAGTGCACACATCTATAGCGTAAAATAGATATTTCTAGTCGATCCAAACAGGACATAGTGGGGACCCTGAAGAGTAATTGCTCGCCTCTCCCTGGGATGATTTCCACCTTACATCCCCCAGAGCTACCCGTGAAGGGACGTCTTCTTGACTTTGCTCCAGTTACATAAATGAACAGCTTTTACTGAAACTAGCCGATTATCCAGATGTGAAAATAGAATAAAAATGTGGAGATCCCCTTATCAAGAATGTGAGAACATACCACCCATTTACATACATTCGCAGTCAACATCTGCTAATGCTATGTAATATTAGAAAAATCAAGAAGTCATGCAATATTAAATTTGAAAGAATATAAATTTACCTCCCCTACCCCACTGCTCCCCCATGGTCAATTAAGGTCTTGGGGGAAATCCTTTGAAACTATGCAAATCCCTTTCTTCCTCTAGCTTTGCCTACGCTGGTGGTCCATTTGCAACAGTGATCCCTGTGGGGGTTCCCTGTGGGGGTGGGGATTCTCTCTGTCCTTCATTCTTTGCACACTTATTGGAGTTCTACTGCAAACGAGAGCTGTCACTTCTCCTCCACACACGGTCCACCCTCGTTATTCACAGATTATGAATCTGAGAATACACCTTCAGGCTACAATTTATACTCACGGCACTTTCTTGGTCCCTTGTGGACAGAGGCAGAGCCGGGACAAACCTGAAAGGCGTGCTCCCCTGCTGAGGTCCAGCAAGGCGACACTCTGCCTCCTCCGGTCAGCTCTCCTGCCGTAAACAGGTGTCCTTCGCTTTATCGATTTCGTGCCCCACTTTTCACATTTTTGTGCTTTTGGTTGGTGATTTCCCTGTTTAAAATGTCCCTCCAGCATAGTGCTGACATGCTGTCCAATGTCCTAAAAGGTACGATGTGCCTTACGGAGAAAACGTGTGTGTCAATTCCGGCAGGAGTGATGGCGCTGCTGGCTGTGAGCTCAGTGTTAATGAATCAACAAACTAAAGAGAGTCTTTAAACAGAAATTAAAATAAAAGCAGGTTATGTGTGGATCAACTGATAAAAAGGTTTGGACCCAAGGCTTGCAGGAACCCAAACCTATATTTCCCATAAGAGCGATGGCTCGGTAATTCAAGTTCAGAGGCTGCTTTTATGGAATGTAACTAGTGAGAATAATGAGACTTGACTGTGTCTGTTTGATTATTCGTGTCATTCTTAACTCATGGATATTATTTTCCGGGTTATAATCTACTGTCAACCTAATCTATTTGGTGCTCAAATTGTTCCTCCTTGGTTACTGGTACAGTAACTTTATAGTGGAAAAGTGCAGTGGCCATCCTGACCAGCTGGCCAGTACCACCATCACCAACAACAATACACACTGACATCACACGTGCTTCGACCTGATGCACTGAGAAGGATGAGGAGCCATTTCTGTGCTGTTCTTGATGGGGTGCGTGACTTCCGTCCGGTCATAAGATTCCAGACAGGCTTGAAAGGAGCAGCGTGGAGTAAACGACATTAATCTGTATTCTTTGCAGCCGTCAAGCTTACCAAAGTCAAGGAAAGACTGAGGAACTGTTGCAGAGTACCGGAGATCAGAGAGAAAGGGCAGCTAAATGCGATACGGATTCCAGCTCCTGCCCCAGCGAAGGGACGGGAGTTGGAAATTTCCAAGTGAAGTTCAAGTGGCGTCTTTAGTTCATGGCGCTATACCAGTGTTAATTTCCTGGTTATGATAACTATGTTACAGTATACAAAATGTTAATAATAAGGCATACCAGGACAGGGACATACAGAAATTCTCTGTACTATTCTTGCAATTTTTCTGTAAGTCTAAAAGCAATTCAAAATTGTGACCACCGAATGGTCCGGCATACCCCTGGATGTGGAAGTTGTAGGAAAGGAGAGGCGACTCCACTGTAAATACTGTGGATGTTGGGCAGTGTTCATTCTTCCAGGGTTTTCTGAATCCAAAACCTTTGGGGAACAGTGAATAAATAAACATCTTCTACTTTAAGTTATTATAGAAGCTTTGGCTATGCCCAGGCAGGGGACTTCCCTTTCAGCTGTTGACTTTGGACAAACCATAAACTCAGTTTTCTCATCTGTAAAAGGAAGAGGCTGAAATGAATCATCTTACTTTCTAGCTCATATATGTTACAGCACAACATCTACTGTTCTAAATTAACCTTGTTATTAGCACCTGAAATCAGGTAGTGCAAAAATACCCTTTAGGATGCTTATTTATTCTGCTTTCTTAATAACTGACAGTAGTGCTGACATTTCATAAGAAATCCAGGAATCAAATGACAGTAGTTTTTAGGAATTCTGCAGCACTGCCCCCTGAAGCTCATTTAGAAAATAGATACTTGATGGGCTCACAAACAATATAAATACATCTAAAGAATCAGGACTGTGCAGCCCTTTAAAATGTGTAAGTCTCTCACCATTATGAGGAAAAGCAGATTTATAAAATTTGCACATGTATAATGACTTCAGATAACATTTTCCACACAAACATTTTTAGATGGAGATGAGGTGGAACTCCTAATTATACTCTGGTACAGTATTATTTCAGAGGACATAAATCACTGATAGAAGAAAAATGCACCTTCTATACTGATAAAATACCACAGAACAGCCGAATTTCATATGCATTGAATCCACCCTCTACAATGAAGGAAATCATAATTCTGTCAGATGTTGCTAAGTCGGCTGGGAACTTCAACTTCTGCCCGTTTCATGGTTAATACCATTGGGGAAATACCAGGAGAGCGAAATGAGAGAGAAAGCCATGAGTCTGGTATCCATGGTGCTGGTCGCTCTGCCAGAGGGACCGAAGGCGTGAGTGGACAGGTTGAACGTGAATCCTCTGTGGGTTCAGGAAATAAGCTCCTTTCTTCCTTTCCTCACCTGATAAATTCATCAGTTAGTTCAGAACAGTGAGAAATGAGGAAAATGACAAGAAGGGAGTTCAGTTCACTGCACTTTATACAGGTAATAGTCCTCACCCCATTGTATAGAAGGCAAAATGGTACTTGGTTAAGAAATTAAAATGTATGTATTTTGAACCATCATTAATACACATTTAATTACTTTTTGAAAGAAAACTCACCAGGTTTTTACAAGTCGATCTTATATATGTTACAGCACAACATCTACTGTTGTAAATTAACCTTGTTAATTTTTTTTTAAGAGAAAGAGAGCACAGGTGAGCAGGGGAGGGTAGAGTAGAGGGGTAGAAGGAGGGAGAGAGACGAGCTTAAGCAGGCTCCACACTCAGTACAGAGCCTGAGGTGGGGCTTGATCTCACCACCCCGAGATCATGACCTAAGTCAAAATCAAGAGCTGGATGCTTTGGGGTGCCTGGGTGGTTCAGTGGGTTAAAGCCTCTGCCTTCGGCTCAGTCATGATCCCAAGGTCCTGGGTTCGAGCCCTGCATTGGGCTCTCTGCTCAGGGGGGAGCCTGCTTCCTCCCACCCCCTGCGTGCCTCTCTGCCTAACTGTGATCTCTGTCAAATAAATAAATAAAATCTTAAAAAAAAAAAAAGAGTTGGATGCTTAACCGACTGACCCAAGCACCTCAATCAATTCAATGTAAATAATGAGCTCTAATATCAACAAAGCAGAACGGTAACCAGAATAGCATCACTATCATGCTATTAATTAGCACTAATATCACAGCATTAATATCACGCCATTAATATCCTGGGCTGCCATCAGCTTGTTTTCTTCCTCATTTACCTGGTCAAGCAATTTCATTCTCTGGGCCCTAGTTCCGCATCTTTAACATGAAAACAATGAAAATCATGCTGCATAGAGCTGTTGAGAAGATTAAATGAAATAAAATACACAAAATGTTTAGCGCAGTATCTAGCACGTAGTAAGGACTCCATAAACACAGACTACGATGAAGACATCAAAGAAACACCACAGAGTAGGAAGTGTTGGCCCTGCGTGGTAGGACTGAAGGTGATTATCTTTTCCTTTATCAGTATTCTTTGTTTTGGCTAGATTTCCTAAAATGGACACATATTCTATAATCAAGAAACAGGTTGTTTTAAAAAACAAAGTAAGAACTGTAAATTCGCATCTATATTCCTTTACGTCCTTCTTTCTTTTCCATAACTGGTTATCTAGTGATTTCTGACCTGGGAAGAAAGGAGGGGTACGGACAGCTCAGATTCACTTGACCCAAGTTACGCTGGGCTCGCAAGGAGTCTTCGAGAACGGAAATGAAAAATGATCCGAGCACAGGGGAAGTTGGGGAGCATAGGAGGGAGACGTCCAGGCAGTGGCAGAACTTGGAGAGAGAGAAGCAGGAGAGAAAGAACGGAGAGAAGAGGCATGGCTGAAGCTCTCATGGACCAGGGAGGTTGCCAACAAAGCATGACGAGAAAGGACCGGATATTGAGTGTGGAGTGTGACGTCAGGAACTTGCCATGGCAATTTTTTACATCGACTCAATATCTGAAAAAGAACCTATAATTAGAGTTTACTGTGGTGAATGGCTCTTGCCACGCCACTCGGTCACCGTTCTCAATGGTTTTTTCCCAGCCCTGCCCACAAGTTCATCATTATCTCTACCTCATTCAAAAAAGTTGTGAAGAGACTTCTGACAGCAATAAGGATCCACACAACCAACGGATTCGATAAGAGACTTTCTGTTCCCACTTTCTACTCTTAATTAAAGAGCTACTATTCTTGGTGTTACCTATACAACTGCAAAACTCACACTCCATGGAAAGAATGGCCAAAACCTCACGTAAGCCCCCAGGGGACACTACATAGCAACCTCCACAATGCTCTTAGACGGTGAATGTTTTAAACAAAATATGATGCTACCTCCCTACCTACTGCTCATCACTGGGGTGTATGCTCTGGGGTTGGGAGGGGGGGAACTAAGGTATTTATTCCTATGCAACCACACATCATACCGCCACACAGTCTTCTTGAAGAGTCAGTTACCACCGTGGTGAAAGGTACATCCTGTGGCCATGCGAGAAAGTCAGATCGGCAGAATTGCCGGGGATGGGCTCCATGGCTTGGTTTCATTTACTCCAGGAACCAGATGGCTGTGCATCCAGTCCGGGGAGAGTCGGGGGAGACAGATGTGAGGGATGAGCTATGTGGAGGGTCGCAAACAGAACCACAAACGCAATTTAGTTCCACTGACTTCTATTTTTATGAATGGCTACAGACTATTTACCGGTAAATTATGAAGTGAATCATTAAGAGTTATTCAATGTGTTATTAGTAAACTACACTTAGTGTATCGCCAGAGTTTACTAAGGATTTATTCTATATCCTTCTACCGTGGCGTCGTGCCCAGCAACGCTTGCCAATGTTCAAAAGCTCCCACTGGGCAGGCCCCACATAGAAACCGGATTCCTGTAAATTTTTAGAAAGGATCTTTAGGGAGGAGCCTCCCCACTATCGATCTGAGGTGGTCAGGTTTTTAATTACTGTTAATTTTCCTTTTTTAATGATTAATTGCTCTTAGTTTAGCATCTTCATTATGAATTGAGTTGGTTGTGGACTGCTCAGTAAACAACTAGAGTATGAGACTTTACTTTAGTCCAGACCCAGTGCTAAGACATTTATAGGCTCACTTATTGCCTTTAATACCCCTCTGAGGCAGGAATATTCTTGTCCTCACTTTACAATGAGGAACCTCAGGAACTTACACAGAGGGGCTAGAAAATTTGCCTGAGGTCAACGATCTTTACTTTAGATTGAGGGTCAGCTAACCTTTTCCCAGAAAGGGCCAGATGGTAAATATTTTAGGCTTCATCAGCCATTTTCTACTCCACAGTGCTACTGGAGCCTGAAAGCAGCCATGGATGCTAAGTCAACAAAGAGGCATGGCTGTGTCCCAATAAAACTTTATTTACAAAAATGGGCATCACACACAATTTGGTTTATGGGCCATAGTTAAACGGACTCTCGCTTTAGAACCCTCGCTGTTAACCTCTGGGTCATTAACATTTACCCTCTTAACTTCTAGTGGAACACGTATGCGGATTCGGAGACCAAAACATTCTAACAGCTCTATGGGACATGAAGGCATCGCAATTCAGGTACTTATCACCTGTGTCCTTACCGATAAAGATGTAAAATATATGTCTGTACAGCAGTATACTCATTATTTTTGTTTTTTTTAATTTGCAACATAGGATCAAAGTGAGAATAAATTGATTATTTAAACTCATATTGCAATATTCTACGATGTAAAATCTATACATAAGCTTGTCAATTGATTTTAAAGTACGTATACAGTCCACATATTTGGGGTCCCATTGCTTTATATAATCTAGTTGGACTACATGAAGTAGGGCGGCCAAGGGATCTTTGGTGTTACCTAGGATGGCTATAGTCCAAAAACATTTTTTTTTTTTTAAGATTTTATCCATTAGACAGAGATCACAAGTAGGGAGAGAGAGGCAGGAAGAGAGAGAGGAAGAGAGCAGAGAGCCCGATGTGGGACTCGATCCCAGGACCCTGAGATCATGACCCGAGCCAAAGGCAGAGGCTTAACCCACTGAGCCACCCAGGTGCCCCCAAAAAACTTTTGAGAGGGTCCCACTCTATAGAACCAAGGGAAGCTTCTGAGGCCCCATTATGTCTGGAAAGAGATCTCAAATGGCAGCAGTTAAGGAATGAAGACATTTTATCGTTTTCAGCAACAGTCTCACACAGTGGTTCCTGTTATAAACTGAACTGTGTTTCTCCCAAATTCATATGTTGAAGCCTAAGCTCCCCATGTAGACTGCATTTGGAGATAGAACCTGTATGCACTACATCAAAAACTAATGATGTACTTTATGGAGACTAACATAACATTGAAAAAAAAAAAAAGAAACTTTATGTATTAAATAAGGTTACATGAGGTCGTAATGGTGGGGTCCTGATCTGATTGGCCTGATGTGCTTATAAGAAGAGGAAGGGTCACCAGAGCTTTTCTCGCTCTCTTTCTCGGTGCACACACAGAAGAGTCCATGTGAGGACACAGCAAGAAGATAGCCATCGGCAACCACAAAGAAGGAACTTATCAGAAACCACCCCTACTGGCCAGGACTTCCAGCCTCCAGAACTGTGAGAAAATAAATGTGTGTGGTTTAAGCCAGTCTGGGGTTCTTTGTTATAGCAGCCTGAGCTGACTCATATAGTTCCCAACGGTAACTATTTTACGAACTTCAGCAAGACATCAGCTGTATATTCACTATCTCTTGATTGAGATTATAAATACATATATACCCACAAATAAATGGATATGATGACTTCAGAGATATCCCTATGTTACTATTCATAACAGTATGTAAATATCTCTGGGGGAAATATGTTTTGTCTTTAACATGTCAAACACTTTACAACAGTAACTCCCTGTTGACCACCCTGCCATCCTTGGTCTTCCAGAAGAAAATCATCTATTTATAGTCCCTTTTAAGTCTGGCTAAATTTGCACTACCCTGGGTTTGGTCCCTTTCCCCCAGCTGCCCCATGACTGAGGGTGTGGCACACATGGAATAAAATATACCAGATACAGTTTAAGAAAATGATCTAATTGCAAGAATCCAAGAGCCAGCACAGATCTAAGGCCAGGGAAGGGTCATGGCAGCAGTGGGACTGAACGCTGACCTTCTGCCCTGTAACTAATCATACATCAGTCTTATTTGCCTTAGACTGAAAGCTTAGTGGGAAGAACCAACATCTTCAACTTAAAGTTCTTTTTTATCCCAGGGCACCTGGGTGGCTCAGTCATTATGCATCTGTCTTCAGCTCAGGTCATGATCCCAGGGTCCTGGATCGAGTCCGACATCAGGCATCTGCTCAGTGGGAAGCCTGCTTCCCCCTCTCCTACTCCCCCTGCTTGTGTTCCCTCTCTTGTTGTGTCTCTCTGTCAAATAAATAAATAAAATCTTTAAAAATTAATAGATAAGTATTAAAAAGATAAAATTCTTTCTATATCTCTTCTGAAATTTATCATTGTAAGGACATAACTGATATTGTTGAAAAAGGGGTCTAGATGGGGGGTTTCAACCCTGGCTCATCATCTAAGACTATGGGCACCTAACCCCACTCAGAGCTTCTCTGAGGGATAGACTCTGAGAAATCATGATGTCACTGCACTCCCCGCACCCCGCTACCAGCGATCTGGTTCAGCTATCTTGACCCCATTTCTCAGATTTGCATTTGACCATTGTACCCGATGACTATAACCAATGGCCTCCATTAATGGCCACCCAAATCCTTGCCCTTTGCTTATGACTCTGTAGCACCCTGCCACTCTGAGATCACCCAAGTGTCACTCTTTGACCAACAGAATTTTAGCAAATTTGATGTAAGCAAAGGCTTGGAAAAGTGTTTCCCCTTCTTCCCTCAGTCTCTGCCACTGCAAGGAGGACATCCCAGGCTGGTCTGCTGGCATGATAAGAGAGGCACATGGAAGGAAGCCAAGCCATTCCAGACAACGCTGGTCTAGACCATCTAGGTCACCCAGTGATCTGCAGACTTTGGAGAAATAACAAATGGTTATTATTTTAAGCCCCCTAAGGACCAGGCTGGTATGTTCTACAACATGGCCAACTGATACAACTGTGGTGCACAGTGACCAGGGGGACAGAGCATCTAAACAGAAGGCTAATACTGATAGTGTCAGAGACCCTGGCAGAACTTTTCAATTTACATTCTACAGGATGGCAGTGAAAAGAAAAGGGGATTTTCCAAGGTCAGATGTCTGGGAAATGCTAGGTAAAAGTTCAGGTTAGCTGTTTCTTTGCTGCAGAAGCCTTTAATATGAGGCATGGAAAATCTTGTAAGCAGCGTTTCCAAACTTATTTGAGCATGGAAACATCTCTGTCCCTCGCCCCCATGCTGAGCATCACACAAAATGACTATCCCGTGAAACATATTTTAGACATTTAAGGCAACTTTGTCTTCATCTTGCTTCCATGATGTTCCAGAGGGGAGAACAGCACTTAAAGCAAAAGAGTTACACAGACAGACTTCACAGAGACTCCATGAAGTCAAGCAAAGACTTGTCAACTTTAAGGGTCATTCGAAGACGGACTTGCCTGCCTTGGAAAGCAATAGCTCTAAACCCTAAGTCTGAAAGCATCCAAAGAGAGAGAAACATGAGGTTTTGAGACTTTTTTGTGTGTGACAGCTAGTTACTTTTATTGATATTCTTATTCAATAACATGATGAAAAACTGAGATTACCTCTTTCTGTGTAAAGTAGTATAATGGTAAATTTTATGTGTCGACTTGGCTGGTTATGGTGCCCAGTTGTTTGGTCAAACACTAGCCTAAACATTGCTATGAAGGAATTTTGCAGATGTGATTGATATTTACAATCAGCAGACGTTAAGTAAAGCAGATGTGTCTCCACCCTGTGGTCTCAGCCAATCAGAGTCCTTGTCTCTCTCTGTCTCCCTCTCTCCTTACACACTCAGACACACATGTGCACACACACACACTCTTGGTCTATTTCTCCGTAAATACAAGTAGATATCAAACATCCTTTGCAATTGATCACTATCCTAGATTAAAAATATCCCCTAAAAGACCTACTCTTGCTGCATCCTAATACTTGTCCTGGGTAGATCAAAATGCTACATTTCCCATTTGTTCCTCTGAGGACTCTTCTGGGCAGTCAGCTGAGAGGAGAGCTTAGCTGCATTATGCAGTGATAGTCTGGAGGTGACATTTCTAAAATTCTTTTTAAGAGGGGCCGGTTTTATGAGTCACCTTGGGTGGCATAGTAATTTTGTTGCTGTGTAATGTCTGTGAGGAACTCACAGTCCCTTCTGAGCCATAGTGACCCAACTTGGCAGGGTCCCAGCCCCTATTTATGGCCTGAAATATGGGGGAAGAGGTCACAGGAGGTGGTTCTCTCTTGTGGAATTGAGTCAGACAGATGATAACACTCCAGGGTCAGGGTTAACGCGAAGCTTGATTTACTGCATCATCTTCTCTGAATGATTTCCTGGGAGCGTCAATGAACGACTACAAAGCCCGTGTTGATATCCAATACTTAATCATTTAGGGAAAAAACTAAACAAAATAAAACCCCAAAACCAAGTAAACAAAAGCAAGAAGAGACTGGAGAAGGCTGGTAAGAAAGATGACTTTACAATAGGAGAAATAAGTAAGGAAGAGACCATGTACAGTCCAGTGGCTGTGGGAATTCAGAGCTGGAACTAGCAACTTCCTAGGTCAGATGCCCTGTTCATGTCTTGTCTGAAGACTTCTCGCACTGTAGCAATGGCCATCCAGAACGAGTTCCTTGAGGACAGATTCTTGTACCCAACATTCTTGCATTTCCTGTACCTGGGTCAATGCCTGGTACAAAGCAGGAACTTAGAGAATGTTCACTGAGTGAAAGCACTAGTAGAGACACACAAAGCACTTAGCATCCTCATAGCTCGAGTACCCAGTCAGCATTCTTTCTACTCTGACCATTGAACTTTAGCAAGCCCGGGACCCAGCGCCCGAGAGTATTTCTTTCTAAACTTGTCCTGACATATACGTGCAGCTTTTGAGTTCTTAACTCATCTTTCAGACTGGGGTCTTCTAATTATGTATGCGTATCTAGTATTTCACTAAGGCTGCCATCACGAAGCACCGTGGGAGTGGGGGTGGGGACAGGGAATGTTGAAACAATAGCAACACATTTCCTCACCGTCCTGGTGGCTAGGAAGCTGACAGAGAATCAAAATATCAACGGGGTAGATTTCTACTGAGGCCTCTTTTTGGCTTGTCTGTTCTCCCTGGGCCCTCACATGGTCTCCCTTCCGTGCCTGCCTGTGCTCTAATTTCCCTTTTTAACGATGACACCAATCATATTGGATTAGGGCCCAGCCCAATGACCTCATTTAACTTAATTACCTTTTTAAAGGTCCTATCCCTAAATATAGTAATGTTCTGAGATACTGGGGGTCTTCAACATACGAATGGGGGCGACACAAAGAAATATATGTACACACACATAACATACATACATAATACACATCCACGTATTTTCATTATTTTAATGTCAAGAAGGGAAAGTCTTCACATCTATCTTCAGTGAGAGAGATCATCTCTCTCACTGTAAACCCTCCTCACTATGTACAGGAGGCGAACTAAGGCTATGCTTTATCTCTGCTCTAACAGGTAATTAAATCACCTTCAGACTAACTTATCGATTTCTTTTTCATTTATCTCAAGTTTTTATTTCTCCTTTCAGAATTCTTGAAAGCTGAAAGACACAGGAACACAAGAGACTAGCTGTGGCCCACTGAGAGGTCACTAGAACCTAAGCCCCTTTGAGAACACACTGTTGTGTCTGTGTGTTGCCAACACAGAACGCATTCCAGGGCATGTAGTAGATGTTCGAAAAATACATGGTTAAAATGGTGAATACAGGAAAAAGAACCTCATGCTCGGTTCCTGTTTTCAAGTTCCAGAATCACATTTCCCCCTAAGCAATACTCCCATTATGCTGACTCATATTGAGCCCATTGTATCCTTACTTTTTTAAAACCACATTTATGTATAACGACTCATTTCCTGGAGTTTAACAGACTCATGTTGACCGTTGTCTACATTAAAATACAAGCTAAAGTCTTCAGAATTTAACTTCCACATAAACAAAAACCAATGGCATCAACCCACGAGACAGTCAGTGTTGTCCGTTTAGACCCCAACCCCACTGAGGCAGACACAAGCAGCCGTGCGTGTCCTCTTCCTTTCCATCACTGAGGCAGTGTATTCAAGGGGCACATACCTGCTGGGGTCATCTTGACTCATGACTTTGCCTTTGCCTTGGCCCAGGTGGCATCATCAAGAGGAAAAGGGGGCCACTTAGCTAATCTGCAGGGCCCCTCCTTGTCTAACACTAGCTGGGCATTCAACTGATAGGCCAGGAATCCAGCGATAAAAATACCCTGTGGCTGAAAATAGAACATCTAACATTCTGTATCTAGGACTGGACCTGCCAGTAGCTTTTTGACTTGGACCCCGAATGAATGACTCGGATCTGTCTTCTGGTTGGAGACCCAGACTCAATGCATTCTAGTTCATTTTATGACCTGGTGATGCATCTAGGTTGGGTTGAGGAAATCAATAACAGCCACTAGAACACAAAGACAAATCAGCAAGTTTCCTCCCTGTTAATTCAGAATAGAATGGTCACAGAAACAGAAAACTAGCCTCCATAATCTCCATAATGAGACTGAAGGGTGCTGACTGGTAGATGTGTGGATGGGCCATGGCTGAGCTCCTTGACAAATGTCATCATCCTCTCTCAAACCACTGGTAACCTAACGACTCTGCTCTGCCAATGAACATTCATGGCAAGTCCTGGAATGCCACTGCCCAGCACTTGCTGGTACTGTCACAGGGCTCCACGTCACTACATGGGGCTCAAAGTATGATACAATAAACACTGAACCAGGAGTCAGAAAGGATCAAATGCAAAAACTGAGCTCCACAGTGACCACATTCTTTAAGCAACATACCAAGCTTGCCTTTGCAGTCTATTTACGAAATCAGAATACCAGCACCTAACACCTAAGTGTTGTAAGGATCCAATAAGATAAGGAATCAGTCAATCATTCAGTCAACGAGTATTTAGTTGGGGCATACTAGGTGCCAGGCATCATTGTAGGACCTTAGGATATTCCTATAAACAAATCCTGGTGGGTTTGTATTTTAACAGGGAGGGAGACAGACAAAAACTAATGCTCACATACACGGGTAGGACAAGGAGAGAAAACTAGTAATATAGTTTAGAGGCTCTGATTTCAGATAAGATGGTCAGGTGGAGCTTCTCCAATGAGAGGACATATGCACAAAGCTCAGAACCTGGTATAGGACTGAGACATGCACATAGCAGAGGTACAGCAAGTGCAAGAGCCCTGAGGCAGGGATAAGCTTGGTGTGTTGGAAGTGGCACACAGAGGCCAGTGTAGGTGAAGCAGAATGAGCAAGGGGGAAATGGTAGAAGATAAGGTCAAAAAGGTGGCCCATATATCAGGTAGGGCCTTGTATCCAGTGAGTGAGCATTTGGATATCATTCTGTCAGAGGAAGCAGATTTGAGCAGGATGGCGATACGAGTACGTCTGTGTTTAAGGACCACCCTGGCTGCTGTATTCAAAGAGACTAGTCGATGACACTAGAATCAGGGAGACCACGGCAGGGAACTATGGCAGTGTGTAGGCGAAGAAGAGCAGAGACCTGGGCTAGAGTGACGGGGGTAGAGGATACGTTTTTCAGGTGGAGCCACTGGGATTGGCTAATAGGTTAGATGTGGATATGAGATAAAGTGTGTGGTATGCGGTATTATTCAGGCATGCTGATTGGGGAGTGCTACAGGGAAGTCTCCTCAACAGGAAGAGAGTCAGATTACATCTAGGCATTAACTCTCAAATCAGAGCAGAAGGCCTCACAACCAAGATCTGCAGCATCACCTTCCCAAGACAATCCAGTATCACTGCCAGCAAGATGAGCCCAGACTTCGGAACTTCTAAATATGGCTAACGAAGAGATGTGTCAGCCAAATGTTTCTCAAAATGAAATCATATATAAAAAGAGAATTAGAGAGTCAGAAGCTACCTGTGTCTTCATAAACACTGTCCAGACAATGGGGAGCCTTTGCCAAAGGATGTAAATTATGATGTTCCCATTGGCCAAGAGATGTACTGTAGGGATTGATACAAGGAACTGTGGCCAACTGACTTGGAGTATCCTGGACTTTTGGCCAGATTAGCCTCATTGTGGCGATGAATGTTGATTGCGTGGTAAGTATGACAGGCAGTAAGAAGGGAACTTTGGCGATCGAGTCCAGGAAATGGCTGCTATCCGGAGAGAACGCACTAAGACAAAGGGCAGACAAATCGGGAAATCATTGTTCCTTGGCCCGGGTGAGAGAATTGTGGTTAGAGGGAAGTCCTCTCTTCTACTTAACCCCTGATTTGTACTAGCACCTTTAAATTAAAGGGTAATAAGACTTGTCATGCACAGACATGCTTGGATAAGAAAGCACTGTGATAAATTTCTTTGAACCACGGTACAAGGTTGGTGTGAAAGAGAGCCTGATGGATTGTTTTCAATGACTGAAAAAGCAACACTAAATTTTGTTAGCTCTTGCATAATTCAGTTTAAAAGAAAGTGTTCCTCAAAAATGGCATGCCACTGCCTGACCCTGAAACATACTTTTTAGAAGGATTTATTAAGATATGAGATCAGGTTTTGGAGAACACACCATTCCATCCCTATCAAAATACCAATGACACTTTATACAGACCTAGAACAAAGATTCCTAAACTTGGCAGAGAGCCACAAAAGATCTGAAATAGCCAAAGCAATCTTGAGAAAGAGAAACAAATCTGGAGGTACTATGCTCCCAGATTTCAAATTATACCACCAAGCTATGGTAATCAAAACTGTATGGTACTGGCACAAAAACAGGCACATAGATCAATGGAACAGAATAAAGAGACCAGGGATAAACTCATACTCCTACAGTCAATTCATGTACGATATAGGAGGCAAGAATGTACAATGAGGAAAAGACACTCTCTTCACCAAATGGTATTGGGACAATTGGAAAGCTACATACAAAAGAATATAACAGGACCACCTTCTTAGACCATGTATAAAAATAAACTCAGAATGAATTAAAGACTTAAATGTAAGATCTGCAATCATAAAACTCCTAAAGGAAAATATATTGATATGCTCTTTGACATAGGTCTTGGCATATTTTTTTGGCTCCCTCCCCTCAGGCAAGGACAAGCAAATATAAATGAATGGGACTACATCAAACTAAAAAACATTTGGATAGTAAAGGAAACCATCAATGAAATGAAAAGGCAACCTACTGATTTGGAAAAGATATTTGTAAATGACTGACCTGATAAGAGGTTAACCTCCAAAATAATAGAGAACTCAGACAACTTAATATAAAGAAGAAAAAAATCCAATTAAAAGCTAAGCAGAGGACCTTAATAGACATTTTTTTCCAAAGAAGACACACAGATGGTCAAGAGTCACATGAAAAGATCCTCAACATTGCCAATCATCAGGGAAATGAAAATCAAAACCATAATGAGGTGTCACCTCTATGGGTCAGAATGGCTAGTATCAAAAAGACAAGAAATACCACGCACTGGCAAGGATGTGGAGAAAAGGGAGTCCTCGTGCACTGCTGAGGGGTATGTAAATTGGTGCAGCCCCTGTGGAGAACATATAGCGCTTCCTTAGAACAGTTAAAAATACAACTACACTATGATCCAGCAATCGCACTTCTAGGCATTTATCTAAAGAAAACAAAGACACTGATTCGTAACAATACATGCACCCTCATATTCACTGCAGTGTTATTCACAACAGCCTCGATGTGGAAGTAACCTACATGTCCATCGATAGATGGATGGATACCTAAGGGGTGTACGTATATACTGGAATACTACTCAGCCATGAAAAAGAATGGACTTTTAACCATTTGTGACAACATAGAAAGACCTGGAGGGTAGTACGCTAACTGACGTTAAGTCAGATACAGGAAGACACATACCATATGATTGCACTTATGTGTGGAATCTAAAGTGCAAAACAAATGAACAAACAAAACAAAATGGAAAGAGACTCATGGGTACAGAGAACGAAGTGATGGTCATGAGAAGGGAGGTGGCTGGACAAAGTAGGTGAAGGGGATTGAGACGTACCTTCTTCCAGTCATAAAACTAAAGATACCATGGGGACGTAAGGTAGAGTACAGGGAAGATCGTCAATAATAATGTAAAACTTCGCTATGGTGACAGATGGTCATTAGACGTATGATAGTCATTTCATAATATATAAATAGTGAATTTACGTTGTGTACCTGAAACGAACATAATTCCGTATGTCAATCATACGTCAGTGAAAAGCCGTTGCACGTAAGTGGTATTTCATGTGACTGACTGCAACCTGTGCACACACCGAGATTTAAAATACATTGACAAAAGTAATTCTAAAATAGAGTACTGTACACGCTTTCTCTTACACAGAATACACTGAAGATCCTACATCCTTCTTAATGAATCAGACTCATTACTAAGAACATCAGTAATCATGATGCCCCCAGGAGCCACTGACCGCAGAGTGACATGCTCCTGAACTATGGTCTTTTTAAACTAAAATGCTGAAATAGGTATGTTTTTTTTTTTTTTATCACTCCCTATCAAAGGGCTTAACTTATATGCTTTGCCTGGCTGCTGCTGGTGTATTAAACTGTAGTGGGTGTATGGACTGAACATTGTCCCTGCACAATTCATATGTTGAAATCCTAACCACCAATGGACAGGTATGTGGAAGTGGGGCCTTTGGGAGATCACGAGGTTTAGATACGGACAGGAGGATGGGGCTCTCGGGATGGAATTAGTGCTGTTATAAGACAAGACGCTGGAGAACTCGTGCTCACTCTGCTTTCTCTCTCCCTGCCTCTCTCACCCCTCCCACGCGCACACAGAGGACCGAGAAGATAGGAGGCTGCAAGCCAGGAAGAGGGCTCATAGCAGGAACCAAGTCAACCAGCCTTGATCTTGGACTTCCCAGGCTCCGGAACCATGAGAAACAAACGTCTGTTGTGTAAGCCAACCAGTCCATGGCATTTTGTCACGGTGGCCGAGCTGACTGTGCCACGGGGAGAAGCACATTTCCACTTTGGGTTCATTGCTTCCAATCTGCCAGGAACTGCTTGATCAATTTTTGCTTAAAATAAAAGTTTGAATGTGATCCATGGTGCTATTTCATTTATTTTGACTGCTCAGGTGTCTTCATTATCTACTTTCAAATTCCCAGTTAAGTTTTGGCACTCGGAAGTTCAGTATTTACATTTGTTTCCAAGGCTGCTAATAGCTGAAAATTGGTTTACAAAATTAAAAACACAGGCCATGATTTGGCATGTTTTGTTTTTTCATTTAAGGAAAGCAGGGGAAAAAAGTGTCTAATTGTCCCTCATGCCTGAGTTAGGGGAGATTTTTAAAGCTCTTAAATTCAAAGAGATGAGAATTCCTCTGAGAAACCATGATGAGCTTCTTTCGGAATTTCAGCTTTTCTGGTATAAATGGTTGAAAGATTTGGCAGGGATGAGGGGAGGGTGGGGAGGGTGGCGGGAATAGAAAATGTGTATGCTAGCATTTATTTTATCTCCAAACATAGAGTTAAGATGGTATTTTTAGATGTTTCGGAGTTGGGGCATCTTGGGGGGCCAGGGAGGACTGTTGCTAATGAAATGTCTGAAATAGTAAAAGTGACCAGCAAGCAGCTCAGGTCAAACATATTATTAACTGTGGCCGCAGGATAGGAGAAGCATAAACTGCAAAACACTATTATTTTCAGAGGAAGTAATGTGACTTCTGGCCAGTTTTCACATTTGTGCTGAGTAGTGGGAGCTAGAAGCTTGCAGGGGGTCCCCTGAGCTGTTTTTTTTCTAAGATGTTTAGCAGATGGATTACCCATGTAGGGCCAGGACACTCAACAGAATGGGGTCAAGGGGGCGCCTGGGTGGCTCAGTGAGTTAAAGCCTCTGCCTTCGGCTCAGGTCATGATCCCGGTGTCCTGGGATCGAGCCCCACATCGGGCTCTTTGCTCGGTGGGGAGCCTGCTTTCTCCTCTCTCTCTCTGCCTGCCTCTCTGCCTACTTGTGATCTCTGTCTGTCAAATGAATGAAGAGAATCTTCGGGGGAAAAAAAAAATGGGGTCAAGAAAAACCTGATGAGGAACCTTCTTAGGAGATGAATTTTTTAAGATTATCAGTTGCTAATAAGACCTTGAAGGGGAAAGAAGATGTACTTTGCAAGGAATGACTTGTTATTTCGTGTGCATTTTGTGCCATGTATGCAGGAGGAGGGCTCCAGGATGTAAGAGAGGAAAGGAAATGAGGCTTAGTTAGAAAGCAAATAGACCATTCACTTATGTCATCTTGCACCTCTGGAGCAGAGCCAAGAGTGTCATGTGGGTAATACGTACGACGAATGCAAACATTCTGTGGGCCAGGTGCCAGAATTTGAGGAGCGGCGATTGAAAAATGGAAAAAAAAAAAAAGGGAAGAAAGAAAAGGCTGGGATTCTCTCTCGTCTGTCCGATGAGCACAAGGTCCGACGCGGAAGTACAGAGAGGTGTCTACTCTGTCCTTCAGCAAACTGCATAACCTGGCCAGGCATAGCAGCTCAGACATACTAGGGCAGCTAACAGATGTGTGTGCAAGAAACAGCTACATCTGTGAGACAGTTGGCTAAGCAGGTTTGCCTGATTTATCCCAACAGCCTCCTAAGACATTGCATTATTCTTCTTAATTTATAGATGTGCAAGGCAAAACTCATCAAGTTAAATTCTTTAGCCAAGAATCAAAGAGAGGTTTCTAACTCAGATCTAACTCCACGCTGAATGCTCCCCGCTCCTACTCTAGGAAGACATCTACTGAGCAGAGAGGCTTGGTGATGCCCAGTGCTGGGCTCCAGCGTGGCCTGAAAACAGAGTAAAACCAGCAACAGAATAACAACCCACCTCCCAGTCACTGGTTTCACACCATTCCTTCTATTTCCTACCTTATTCCAGATACCTTCATCCACCCAGGACAGGGACAGCCTCCCTTGGAACATCTGATCATATGTCCATTGTGAACCATCACTGCAAAATATGCATGTATTTGCTCAAAAGCTTTCTGCCTATCACTCACCGCTCAGCTTTTAACCAGCTGTCTGATGGTAGCATCTGAAATGTCAGAGCTTGTTTGCAGGGAATGACAGGGTAATTTCCAGGGAAGCTCAAGTTTACGGACCAGCAAGACCAAATGGATAAAGTGAGATGGAAAAATGTCATATCACACAGTTTTAAAGGTTTTTCAACATTGAAAGGGTTTTTTTTTTTTTAAATACTGACAAGAATCACTGAGTTTCTCATAGATGACATGAGCTTGAGTGGAAATTAATTTCAAAAACCTCTTTCCCATGAAGATTTTGAACAGGATTTTGTTTTCCAGAATTTCTTACTTCAGTTCTTTGATCTCATCTGCCACCTGCGGCGTTTTCGATTCTATTCTACCACACGTCCCAGGGAGTCTGACTTAACCTCGACCAAAAGGTCATGAGGATTCTAGGGGTTTCTGCTTTCCCTGAGTTAGTTGGCCTTCTCGTGTCAATCATGAAGGCTGACAGATAGCACAAGGTCATCTGTCATTGCTTCTCCTAGAGATGTCTTTTGTTCCTTGTCAAAATTATACCTTCCTTGAAAATAAGGACTACGTAGTCTGCACTTCATAGTAGAGCAAAACTCTGTAGGCAGATACACTAACTGCAGTGGCTTTTTAAAAGATACTGGGAATTATGAACATGGTGGGAATTTAGAGGAAACGCAGTGATTAGAACGGTTGAGAAGCCAAAGAGAGCAAAGCACAAGTCAGCAAGAGTAGGCAGTCTCTACTCTCTTTGGGGTCCAGGAGACAATGAGAGAAGTTGTGTACCACAGCCCAGAAGCCAGGACCTTCCAGGAGGAGCCAGAACCACGTAGGAGGCACAGCCATAGTCAGAGACACCAAAAGAAGCAAAAAGACAGGTGAGAAGACCTGACTCCTCTTCACTATTCTTGCCCCCCTATTTTTCACCAGAGCCTCTTTTTGGTTACACCTCCTTGGAAGCCAAAGAGTGAGAGAGCCTGTAGCTGTGACAGAAAAAGGGGCAAAGGCAGAAGGGCTGGGTCAGACAGTAAACAAGCAGAGTGCAGAAACAGTGATCCACAAATTCCTCCTGGTAGATACAGAAATCAATTAAATCATATGTAATCACTGTATATTATAATCCACTTTTCCCTTTTAAAATGATGAATATTAAAAGACTGAGAGACTGTTTAAGAAATGGGTAGAATAGGATTTGCTTCCAGTGATGGTAGACCAGTCCTCCTCCTGGCTTTAATTAAGGTATACAGACACTCGTACACACCTATCATTTATGCTGGAGAACCAGTACAGGAGAGTAAAGATCCCTGATTTGGGTTTTTCCTCTGGGGGCATTTACCAATTCAGGAAGAGGCGGCCAAAAGTCTATGTAGCACTTTCGGCAGTCTCATGGGTATAAAGTAATAAATGTTGGTTTGGGACTTGGTAAGAGAGTCTAGATCACCTCAGTGGGGTGAACCAGAGGAGGCTGGGTCTTGCAGTAACTTCAGCTCAGCTGTGAGTCATCTTTATCTCTAAAGTGGCTTAAAGGGATTCCAGACGTAAGAGCTGCCACACATAGTAGAAGAAAGCATAATCTTCCTTGCAGAACAAAATATCCTAGACACCAAATTATTTCCACAAATGATTTTTCAGTACAATTTCTAAAACATAACAGAATAATTGCAAGACCAGATAACAGCAAGACTCAGCAGAACAAACAGACAATGGAAGTAGACCTACAGCGGATCGAGAAACAGAAAGCTTCTCAGGCATGCACTTTCAGATAACCGTGGTTGCTAAATGTTGATATTTATGAAAACTGTGTGATGGACACTTGTAGGTGCATACACTTTTCCTTGTACGTTAGTCTGTACTGTGCATTTTTCATAGTAAAAATTACAAAGACTCTTAACCAATGCAAAGAGGATCTTAGTTGCCTCTGTGGTCACCACCACAGCAAAAACACACTAAATACCACTGTCTGGGGAACATTACAACATCTCTGTGACATTCATCCAAGTTGGTATGTCATGAACAGCAATGAAACAGAAAAAACATAAAAACAAAACTGCTTACCCTTTCAAGAAAATCAAAGATGAAGTTGTGAATTCAGCAAAGAGGAGAAATTATTTTTAAAGGATATATCAGATTGAAAAATAACTAAGAGCATGTGGGTGGCTCTGTTGGTTAAGTGTCTGGCTTCACCTGAGGTCATGATCCCAGTGTCCTGGTATCTGGTCCACATCAGGTTTCCTGCTCACTGGGGAGCCTGCCCTCTGCCCCTCATACTCACTTGTGCTCTCTCTCAAATAAATAAATAAAATCATCTATTTAAAAAAATTACCATTCTAACCTAAAAAAAAAATAACTAAGTAGAAACTCGAGACTTGAAAAATAAAATAACCAAAATTAAGAGCTCAGTGATCAGTTTAGAATAACCAGTAGAGAGCTGAAGAGACTTCACGAACTAGAACTCATGTGCAAGGTAAGAAAAAAAAAAAAAAAATACTCAGATTGAAGCACACAGGGACAAAAGTTGAAAAAGACTTTTTAAAGATGTTAAGAGGGTAGAAAAACAGAAGTTGGGGTGCCTGGGTGGCTCAGTCAGTTAAATGTACAGCTCTTGATTTTAGCTCAGGTCATGAACTCAGGGCCGTGAAATCAAGCCCCACCTGGGGCCCCATGCTGAGCACAAGCCTCCATAAGAGTCTCTCCCGGGGCACCTGGGTGGGTGACTCAGTGGGTTAAAGCCTCTGCCTTCAGCTCAGGTCATGATTCCAGGGTCCTGGGATCAAGCCCCGCATTGGGCTCTCTGCTCAGCAGGGAGCCTGCTTCCTCCTCTCTCTCTGCCTACTTGTGATCTCTGTCTGTCAAATAAATAAATAAAATCTTTAAGAAAAAAAAAAAAAGAGTCTCTCCCTTCCTCTTCCTCTGCCCCACCTACCCACTCACACGCACTCTCAAAAAAAAAAAAAAAAAAAAAGTAGTAGTGTCTGAGAATTCTCCAAAATGATGAGAAACAACCAACTGCGTGATCAAGAAGTCCCCTGAATGCCAAGTAGGATAAATGAAGACATTTTCATGTAGGGAAATCTTAGTAAAACTGCAGAAAACCAAACAGAAAGGAAAAAAAAAATTTAAGGCAGCTGGAGTTAATTAAAAAAAAAAAATGAAAAAAAATTGCTTTGGAAGAACCAACGAGATCAACATGTTTATCTTCTCAAACATAAAAATGAAAGCCAAATGTCAATGGAATGATTTATTCCAAGTTGCATTTTTAGGGGAAGGAAGGAGGGCCCAGGAGGAGACGGGAGGGGGACTTCTGGGCTGCTGTCACTCTTGTACTTCTTGACCTGGGCGTGCTCGCGTGGAAATTTGCTCTGTGATCAAGCATCATGCTATGTATTTCCATGTCGTCAGCATTTTCCTGCATGCTCTCTAGAAGTTCACAATCCCTTTCAAGGAAAGATTGTGGTACAAAGAATTCTTTCTGATTATTAAATAGTCCTAGAATAAGTGCCCCGTGCACTGGCTTTCTGCATAAGCGAACTGTATTGTACAGTAAAATTTGAGGCTACAGAAGGAAAAGGCTAAATATTTGAGTTTTACGAATCCTACGTATGTGACTACACCACGCCTAACATCTTTCTTCTCATTTGTGATGCCAAAGAAGCCTGGCTTTAATGGACTCATACGTCTGCTAATCACAAATATTCCCATCAACAATATATAAAGGAGGCTTCTGAAGTATTTATCTTTAAAAGCCATTTTCCTTCCCCTTATCCACTGCTTTTTATTAGTTGTCGAGATTTCAATAAATTTAATAAGCAAGGAGGACAGACCAGGTCTTTGAAAATTAACCCGTCATTCGTTGTACTCTCTTAGATGACCGACTTTCCTCTGTCTCATCTGCATGCCATCAACACGAGAGGACTGGAAATGGACTGATGTCATTTACTCTAGTGACAGTCTGGCGGCCAGGCTGTATCCACGCTGCTGTCACACTCCCGAGGGCTCACCATGAAAGCATGAAGAGAGCTAATTGTACATAGTAAGAGTTTTAATTGAGGAGTACGTGACCACTACAGTGAGTTCCACTTCCAGAAGCATCCCAGCTGACATTGTTATAGGGTAGCATAACTGAAAAGAGAGGGACTAATTGGAGCAATTAATTTAAAAAAACACACAATTAGCTTCCATGGTAGGGTTTTCTTTTTCTTTTCTTTTTTTTTTTGGTCCTTAGCTTCATCACTTGAGGCCTGCGAGGATTTTATGGAGTTTTCCCACCCTAGCAGTTGTCTGTGTTGACAATTAACAAGGAGAAACTAGGAAAAGAGGGGCAGAGCTCACAGGGATGGCTTTTGGCTGGTTTCCTCCAAGGCAAGCCAGAACAGAGCCAAGACCAAGAGCCCAAATGAGAACACAGAGTTGGGTCTCCAGGAGAGCCACCAAAGTGAGGAGATTTCTTTCTCCTGCCTCTCCTTCTATAAAAATGTTAGATAACATTACATGCCTACTTCCTGAGAATATGAAGACCTATTAGCGGCTACTGTGTTGGCAGGAAGAATACAGCAGCCCCTTTGCAACTGAGCATGCCCACCACCCCCGCCCCACTCCCAGCCTGACCATGGGGGATTTCAAGGTTTGACAGCTGATTTCTGGAATAAATGCTGATCTCTTTGGCTCCACCTCCGAATGATACGGAGTCAGAACATCTCTAGAAAGACATGAAGCATCAAAAAGGGACATTCTCTTTCACCCACATCCTGCCAGGAGAGCAGAGCCAGCTCTCACCTAGAAATATGCAGAGATGAAACCAGTAAGCCCGGCACACAGGGTAGACCATGGAGGTCCCTTCTGTATATTTAAAATTAAGATGTCAGACAGCAGTTGGCACCTAGTTATCTGGCTGCAAAGGAAGCTGGACATGAATCAGTAAATTAAATGTAAAGATTCTCATTAGTAAGAGCCTTCTCTGGAAAAGGTCACTACAGAATCTCACGTGTCAGTCTGCAAAGGACCTGCCTGGGTTTTCCTCTGCAACCTCTTCCCAGCTACTCTGCGAAGGAAGTAACATTCTACATGGGCTGGCCTCTTCCCATGACCGGTCTGTTCTAGTGAGATGCAGTCAGGACCAGAGTGACAAGGCTATGTGAAAGGTTGCTCCACTGAGCGGGTAATATGAACCCGCTTTCTTTGTGAAAAAGAAAGCTCTTTTTCACAGCTGCTTCCATGGTCTAGTAATGTCACATCTGAAAAAGAAGATCAACTTGATGATTCTTGGTTACAAATAAACCAGTGTCTTTGCTTTGGAATTTTAGTTCAAGCCCAGGATTGTAAATACCTATTTTTGTTGTTGTTGTTGTTACACTTTTACAGATTTATGATGACTTAAGTGTAGAGGCAAAATACTGGCCAGGTCTGTAAATGCCCACACATTTAATAGAAGCATACAGTGAATAGCTAGAAAACAATGCAAAACCTGTCTAAAAGAATCACTTAGCCAAAGATTTGAAATAGGTAAGGTTTGTAATGATTATACAGAGGAAAGAGGTTTGATTTACCGTTATTCCCCCCATTTAATTCAACTCTTGGCTGCTGTAGCAATGATGGAATATTTGATATATTTTTCTTTAACCTCAAACACACTTGTATTTTCCCGGCCACCCCCTAGCTGAACGCACACGCATCCTGTCTACTTGTGTTTGGTAAACACGAACGTCGCACAGCCGCTCAAGAATTTATGGTGCTTCCGTGATTAATGCCAAACGCCAAAAGATTTTAATTGTTTTATATACCCAGCGCTTCAAGCTCACTCTAACAAAACCAATTAAGGCACTTGGCAGAACAGAATAAATAGATGTAACTTCAAATTACATCCATTACCAGAACGGTTTCAATCTTTAAGGATGAGGGAAACTGTGTCAGAATGGGAGTGCCACGGAGGATAGTCAGAGCAAGAGGAACTGCTATATGGCCTTAGAGGTCAACCTCCTCACTCTGCCAGGACAGCAGAAGACAGGAATCCACAAGAAACAATAGCTAACAGGAAGCAGACAACTACCACGTGTGTTTTGTTGGGCCCCAAATCAAAGGGAAAAGCTTGGAGAAGTCAGTATAGAGAAGAATCCCCCCCCACACACCTTCTTTCTATTTGAATTAGCCTACATAGTTTTAGCCTGAAGCCAGCTGACCTCCCAGAGCAGGCAGAAACATAATCAGAGACAGACAACAAAGCGGTGACTTTCCCCAGTTCTCAGTCCAAGAACCGACCCAAACCTCACCATTACCCAGGGAGAAGAGAATAAAAGGGAGGTAACAAGATAGTAAGTATTTATCTCATTTAGGAATGGTCTTGACCTTTATAATCCACCTCTTACATGTATGAACTAGGAAACAGCAAGCTACAGTTAGCGCCTAAAAGTGAGCTTCGCCAATATTTAGGAAGGAATAATAGCTAGGAATGCTTTCAGCAGACAGTAAGAGGAAACCCATCTAACACTGACTCAATTAGAATAGGGTTCCAGTTCAAATATAGCAGAACCTGTGTCTCTGCTACTCTTTTAGGGTCTGGTACCTCATGGTTGCAAGATGGCCACCAGAATCCAGGCATCACATCAGAATTCCAGGCTAGCAGTAAGGGAAAGGGTTTCTACTATCACTGTGCCTTCATTCAGAAAATGAAACTCCTCCCCAAGGCCACTGGCAAGGTTTTGCTTACATGTAATTGGATAAAATTGTGTCACACAGGCCCTTTTGGCTGCAAGTCTATGGGAAAATGAGTATTTGGGAAGTGTGAAAGGAAATTTCCTTCTCAGAGAAGAGGAAAGAGTGAGGCCAGGGCCAAGATAGAAACAAAAAAAATCAGAGACTTTAAGGAGATTATCAGACTTTGAGGTAGGTTCCCTAGAGGTGAGAAGGAAACATTCCCTTCTCTGATTTCTGACACAAGGGAAATTAGTTCAGCAAAGAGCAGAATATTTCACATCAGCGGATCCTCACAGGGCGAGCATAAAGGTTTCCCCGCATTAACACAACCAAAAGCAGAGCCCAGAAATGCCCGGAGCGTCATCAAACTCAATGGGCCAAACTATTCACAGGGTTTTTAAAATATTTTTATCAGGCTACTTAAGAGTCTTCTTTAGTATATTTTATCTACCAAACAACAAATAAGATAGGGAAATAAATGTATCACTAAGACAGAGCAAAAACCCTCACACTGACAATTCCTGCTATCAAAAATGCCAAAATAAATAAAAACGTGAATAAAGATGGAAAGGCAAGACCATTGAAATTTACCACTTCGAAAAGCACCTCAGTGATAGGAAGTACTGCTTAGGTTTTAATGGCTTTGATAACAAAGAGCTTCAACGTCAAATATTTTTCACTGACACAATTAGCAAAGTTCTGAACTTCTTGCATCAACTAGACTCATCCAAGGTCTTCTGAAGTTACAGATACCTTGGCCCCCAAGTCCTAAGAAATTCTGATTTAATTGATCTGGGGTAGATTTCAGACATAGGCCTGTTTTGTTTGTTTGTTTAAGCCTCCTGTGTTGAGTCCAAAGTGAAGCCAGAGTTAAGAAAAATTGGATCAAAAAATAATACTCAATGGCATTAAGGGTATAGTTAAGTCAGAGTGTAGATGAACACCCTTGAGTGGAAAATTAGTATCATCTGTCTAAAATACAATTTGGCAAGATGTCAGATGCCCAAACAAATCAATTCCCTTCCTAAAAACATATCCTAAAGAAATGGGCAGAGAATCAAAGGCTGATATACTGAAATGTTCAAGGCAACATTAGTTATTGATAGTATCCAATAATAGGTACAAGGCACATTTGTGTTAAAACTTTTTCGACGAAAAACTTCAAAGCTAAGACCCCACTAATGGGATGGATATAAAGGTAGAATAAAAGAGCATATATTATGTGTGATTATATGAAAATGTGTGAAAACTATATATATATATAATATATGTTATATTATATATAATATATGTTTTATATAATAATATAATTAATGTTAATATATAATATATATTAATATATTGTATATTATACATATCACATTATATGAAAATGTGTGATTATATGAAAAACACATTCGCACACAGAAAATCCCCACAAAGTAAGTACACAAATTAACAGAGGGTCTTAACAGTCTCACGATGAGATTACATTAGTAGCCCTTTTTTTATACTTTTCTGTATTTTTTCAAACAATCTATGGACACATGATAATTTTACAACGTGGGGGGGAAACATTTCTTGCCAAAGCGTTTGGTTGTAGTATTTGTGGGATGCCCATTTGCTTAGAATATCCAAGTCTGACTGCTGCCATATTTACTGAGTACAGGAGCTTTTACTTTGAAGAAAAACCTTGGTCTTCACCATTAAATGATCAAATAAGTGGGCAAGGAGATACTCAAAACACTTCTTAAAAAAAAGTTTCCATAGCTCATGTATAAAATTAGCTCTTCTATTTTATGAAAAGTATAACTTAATCTTCAAAAATATAATTTTGAAGGAATAAAACTCTATACAGTCAGTATGTATAATGAGATCAGTCCAATTTTCTATCTCGCTGTTGCCAAAGATATTAACCTCCTGGGAGAAATTTAACCGCAACTGCTTCTTAATATGTCAAATATGTTTAGCTAATCCTCAATCCGATAAATAACAGGAAAGCTGCTGTGGCCATTCTTTTATAAAGGTGATCTCCCAGACCTGGGCACTCTTATCGCTTTGCTTTCCTTCTTCTTCTTTTTTTTTTTAATAAAAGATTTCATTTATTTATTTGACAGAGGAGATCACAGGCAGGCAGAGAGAGAGAGGGGGAAGCAGGCTCCCCACTGAGCAGAGAGCCCGATGCAGGGCTCAATCCCAGGACCCTGGGATCATGACCTGAGCCGAAGGCTGAGGCTTAACCCACTGAGCCACCCAGGTGCCCCTGCTTTCCTTCTTAACATTTCTTTTTGTTCTCATGACCCTTTCCCCCAAAAGAGAGGCAGTCCCTTGCCCCTCCCACTGGTGTCTTACAAATACCTGCAGTATTTGTAATACTCAGTTTTGTATCACGGAAGCTCCGGGCTGCCCCAAGCACACTGTGGCACTGGTTTCCAATTTCACGTTTCCCCAGGGAGACAGCTGGCTTCATGTCATGGTTATAAAGTTAATCGCTATTTTGATGACTTGGGGTAATGACTTACATCACCCCCTCCGTGAAACCACTTCAGAAAACGGGCACCAGCTCTGCTGGGTGGGGACAGGGGTCCAGTCTGAGTCACTACGCTGCACGGAGAGACGGCCAGAGCTGCGTTGGCTGACCCAGTAGAAAGCAAAGCTGCCTCAGCTGCTGGCCTTACAGGGCGAGGACGGCTGCTGCTTGCCTGGCAACCTTCCAGAACAGGGAGCCTTCTCAGGGGTCTGGGACAGCCAGATTTGAGCTCCACTGAAAGCCATGAGACTGGAACATGCCAGAGGGAAGAAGCATGTAGTTATCACGGGACACACAGAGGGATCTTAGTGTAGAAGACTGGGTGCAGCCGAACGAGCGCACGCAAGAAACAAGCCGACCTTAAGAGGCCAGTAACAGGGGTGCTCGGGTAGCTCAGCGGGTTAAGCATCTGCCTTCGGCTCAGGCCATGGTCCCCGGGGCTGAGGGTCCTGGGATCGAGTCCTGCATCAGGCTCCCTGCTCAGTGGGGAGTCTGCTTCTCCCTCTGCCTCTGCCCCACGCCCTGCTCATGTTCTCTCTCTCTCAAATAAATAAAATCTTTCAAAAACATACAAATAAATAAATAGATATCTAGACAGATAGACAACAGATAAATAGGGAGCCCACTAATGATTCGAGAGTCTGCATTTGTTGAGGGAGAAGACACCGAGTTGTACATCATATCCTAAGCAGGAAATGAGCTCAGGAAATCCTATAAAACAGGCTGTTCGTCTGTGGGAACTTCTTCTCTGCTCTACACTCTGGCGCTGACCTTGTTCCCCGGGACCCACCTCAGGTCCTGTCTCTGCTTTCAAACGCTTGCCGGTTGACTCCCACTAACTCTGAAACAGCAAAGGGGTGGGCTGACTGGCAACACCCCAAGGGAGGACCCCCTCAGGGTCACACTCTCATGGTGGAGGGAGAGGTGACAGGATGTGGAGAAGCCTGGAAAACAGACCCCCCTTGCTGCCTTGCAAGACTAGTGACCCCCTCCTTCTAGGCCCTCAGCAGCCGCTTCTGTGAAGGGAACCCAAGGCATCCCCATTCCTCTGTCCTCATCCTAGTGGTTGGGGTGACGCAGGGGCTGTAACAGAGAGAGCTAAAGGGACCCCGGAGATCACTGGAGACTTACGTTTCAACGAACAAATCAAGGCCATAGGTCTTCTGTGAAAAGTCACTCATCTCAACTCCATAAACAGTTTACCCCAGCCCCATCTCAACTCTGCCAGAACCCTTCAAATTCAGCAGGGATCTATGACTTTGATCACTGAGAGACTATTAACCATGTTAGAATAACGAACAATTATTGAACATTCACTATGTTCCATGTTAAAAACTCGAAATGGGGGCGCCTGGGTGGCTCAGTGGGTTAAGCGTCTGCCTTCGGCTCAGGTCATGATCTCAGGGTCCTGGGATCGAGCCCCGCTTCGGGCTCTCTGCTCAGTGAGGAGCCTGCTTCCTCCTCTCTCTCTCTCTCTCTACCTGCCTGTCTACTTGTGATTTCTCTCTCTGTGACAAATAAATAAATAAAATCGTTTAAAAAAAAAAAAAACACACTTGAGATGAACTTGGGTCACACCATCGCCATCATCATCATCACCAGACACAGAAACAAGCTCAGGAAAGGGGAAGGTTTCATCCCAGCTGACACGTAATAACAGGTGGATCCAAGGTCAACTCCAGGCAGCCCCATGGCGGAGCTGTGTTTGAACCACTCGCTAGAGGAGGAGGAAGGGAAGGCAGAGGAGGCAGAGGAAGAAGAGTAATCGTGGGTCCCCCACACCTGAGTGCTGATTCTCTGTCCACCTCTGTGCCTAGCAGCTGTCACACACTACCTCTGTTTGTCACAACATCCAAACACATGCGTGTTTCATCTACTCCCATTTTACACACGAGCAAACTAAGGTTCAAAGGGGTTAGATGTGGGGTGCCAAGTAGACAGGCAGGCGGTGAGGCATCCAACTCTTGGTTTCGGCTCAGGTCGTGACCTCGCAGTGCACATGGGGCTCCGTGCTCCGCGGGGAGCAGCCTTAAGATCCTCTCGCGCTTCCTCTGCCCGCCCCCACTTGCAGGAGTCTCCTCTCTCTACCATGATAAACAAATAAAATACAAAAACGAAGGGGTCAGATGATTTGTCTCTGGTCCCCCAGCTAGCGAGGAAGCCAGCCAGCCAGATGCCCAGTGTCACCGGAGCCTCAAATCTTTCCGGTACAAGGAAGAGGCTCGCCGAGAGGTCTGGCCGGGGCTGGGATTCTTCAGCAAGTTCTACTTTCTAGGAAGATGAGGAATGTTTTATTTTGCATCATGTGATGTTTCATTGTATTTGGTTTGCTTCCCTGAAAAAGGCATGAACAGGGGACCACAGAGAGGGCCCTCGAACATGATAATTTATCCCTAAAAAGAGATGCCACGGCAGCACAGAGAAGAAAGTGGATCAATTACTCTTCTTCATGAACCACGAGCTTAGTCACTGGGGAGATACGGAATCAAAAAACACTAAGGATGCTCTATGCAAAAGCAAAGAGTTGTTCCTTAGTAAGGTTATCTTTTCAAAGATTCTAAGTAGAAAATTATTTTTTCCCAATGCAAACACAATCTACAGCCTGAGTTTTGAATCTCAGAGGCCAGTGGGAGCCTATTACCCACCATATTATTTCCCTGGCATTTGATAAAAGTGAGAGATGATGAAAAATCTGGCAGGCTTTATACAAGGCTGATCAATATTTTCTATTCTCCAGGTCATGTAGTGCTACAATTCACCAGCCGAGAGGGTCAGTTAGCTGGATACAGCACGAGAGAGAAAGCCAAACAGGCCCATACGTCAAGGCAAAATGAGAAGGAAAAAATTAATAGAAAAAAGCAGGAAGAAGGCGGCTTAGAAGCGGCACAGCATCAAGCAGCTCGTGAAGCAGCTTTTGAACTGAGCACGACGCGCATGAAGCTGGCAAAGCTAGTGGGCAAGCTCCCCGCGTACACACAGCACCAGCCCAGCCTTATCAGTCTCGCCTCCACGGCACCGCCAACCACCCCAGCGGCTCTGGGAAGCACAGGTGGTGAGTGCCAGGCTCAACCCCACGAGGACACCCAGAAGAGAACCTTGGGACCAGGGCCAATTTCAACAAGCACTCCCTCCCTCGGAGATCCGCACCGATACGCGGCAGGTACCTGGTGATGGGGAAGCTAGGCCCCAGGGTCGCTGACGCTGCTGAACAGCTGGGCCTTGCTTCCTGGGTCCCCTCTTGCCCCTGGGGACTGCCGAGTCGGCAGTCATGCGGCAAGGCTGTGCAGACCCAGGGGAAACGCCACATCTTAGCCTCGTGGATTACCAGCCCCTCGCTCCCTCCCAGCACGCTGTGGTGGGTGAGGTGGGGAGCTTGAATCAGAGCTGGGTTTCTTCAACTCCGTGAAGCAGAGCCTGGGGACAAGTGTACATTTAAGACTATCAGAGCCAAAGCATTACACAACCAGTGGGTCAGGAAATAGCCACGAATCCAGGGCTAGAAAGGTGGACATCTGAATCAAGAGGAAGCCAAGAGAACAAGAAGTAGGTTCCGGGGATGGAAAGGAGTTAGGAGGCTTCACGAAGGATCTAGCCAGGGATACAGATGGGAGGCTAGGGAGACGGAGCTCCCGAACCGGCTCCTGGGCTGCAAATGCTACAGTCTCCTACACCTGATTCTCCCTCCTCCCGTCTCCTACACCTGATTCTCCCTCCTCCAGTCTCCTACACCTGATTCTCCCTCCTCCAGTCTCCTACACTTGATTCTCCCTCCTGAGTCTGCCCATTCCACCTGCTGGTTTTCCCACACAATTTGGGGGAAAGTGGACATGTGTTAAATTTACTGCCGGAATACCCAGAGCCCTATCTAGTGCGCGGCCCCAACTGACGTGTAATAAGCCCGTGACCCGAAGAGGACAGCCTGCTGTGACGCCCCAGGTGACATCATCGTGCAGACCAAGAAGGGCCACTGGGGGAGTGTTGGTCTAATGAAAGACACCGCACATGATAAGGGCTACCTCTAGGACACGCAGGGAAGACTAGGGGACCCGGCATCAAAAGGCACTTTCATTCCTATCCGTAATGTTTTATGCAAACGTGCTGTGAGGAGCACTGGGTGATGCGGAACTAACGAATCGTCGAACACTACATCGGGAACTTATGACATACTATATGCTGGCTACGGAACATAGGAAAACATAAAAAATTTAAAACCCTAAAATTGGGAGCTTAAAAGCTTAATTTTAAATTCTGCATGGCAGACATAAATTGTTATGCTTTTCTACGTTTTTTAATGTCTCAAACTAAAAAGGAGAATCCCCCTCAAAACCAGATGAGAGGGAGGGAAGGCGACGGGGACAGAAGAGAGGGGGTAGGACTAGGGGGGGAATGGGGAGACAGTGGGGCTCTGTAGGAACGGAAGAGCAAGGGGAGACACATTCGTGGTCGAGGACTCTGGGAGGCTAGCGAACCCCGTGGTAAGCGGACACGGAAACCCAGTTCCATAGAGATGCTTACAAGCACCCAAACTAAAGGAAGAATGAAGACGTTCTACAAGCCCTGAATACAGACAGACATTCTTAGAATCCAGGGAAAGACCCAGAGAAGTCCTTCTAGGAACAGCGCTACTCGTGGTCCTGAAGAACCGAAGAGACTGAGCATCCACGGATAAAATCCACGGACATTCACAGAGTAGCGGGGACCATCTGAACTCCCAACGGCCACTCTCAATTCATTCCTAGGATGCAGCATGGCCGCGTTTCTCTCACTTGAGAAGCCAGTAAGAGAGCAGAATTCACTTGACAGCTATATCCTGGGCCAATTTGTCAGGAAATTGGCCTTTTCTATGATGGAGGACCTACCCTGCATTTACATTTCTGAAACAGAAGTATGGGCAGTTAAACATGCCACCTGGTGACAGCCTACCTGTTTTGCTAGACGCACAAAAATCTATTCCCTTTTGGTAAATGAAAGAAGCTGGGTGGTGTGTGTTTTCTTTCCCCCCTAAGACTTTAACAATCACTGGTAAAACTAACAGCTTAAAAATTATTCAATGTTGGAGAGAAGAAACCATTCAAACATGTATTGATTGTTTCCTGTCATTAACTGAATACTGGTAATGGAGGAGGGTTCAAAACTGCAGGCGAACTACAGCCTCTCATTAATCCCAGCTGCTTAATTAAATCAAGTCCAAGGTTCTAATTTTATTGTGTCTTTTCAAATACTTGCATGCATTTATTACAACCGGGAGATTTTAGATGGCTAAAGTCACATCTGGCTGAATCTCCTCAGAAGAAATAGTCTTTTACTACAAAAGAGATTGTCTGAGACAATCTACTGACAGATTCCCTCCCTGTACTTTTTAAGGCTGTCAGAGAACAAAGCCATCATTCACAGCGGGGCTGATTTCTGTAAGCCACACATGATAAAAAGAAGAAAAGGTTAGCCTCTTGGCTTGACACTCACACTTCAGTCCCTGGAGAAGGTGGAATTGTATCACAGCATCTGGCCTGCACAAAACTAACCACGATTTGAGAAAATGTGTTTACAAATCCCTTCCTGGAACAGAAGGTAATTCAAATAAGAAATACAATAAGAAATCTACACGAGGTCGACAAGTGAATGTCAGAACCTAGAGGTCATTCAAGGCAGGACTTTAGCAAATTGGTGGTCGTGTTCAGGCATCAGAAATGTTTTATTTCTGGGAGGGAGAAATGCAGATTTGAACAAGGTGAGTGGCAGATCACCAGGAAGTATCTGCATATATGTTTGCCTAGTTTGAATGTGACCTTGATGTAGTGGAGACAGAGGAGACACTCTTCTCTGTAATCAATAGATGACTTTTCACCCCTTCCCCCTACCAGAAAGAAAAACTCTTGACCATGAAAAAAAAGGACACCTTGACAAGCTTCTTTAAAAGAGAAAAACTTGCCAAGTATTACCCCAGACTATCATGTTACTTGATCCATGTAATGTTCTATTTTTATCTCCTTTTATGAAAAGGCATGATTATATACTTTTTTAAATGCTATAGGAGATGCACGTGTCCCATCTTGAGATACACATGCAATCAGACCCCCAACCTCACATTCGGTGGGGGGCCTCCAGGGGTTGTTAAGTCCTCTAGGGGGCTTATCATTTCACAGTCGTATCTCCTGCTGATTCTCAGTTTCTGCTGAATGCCTCCCCACACCACCCACCCCTCTGGTCCCTCTACTCATCCCCTGTCCATTTAAACAGCTTCTTCTAATTTTCCCGCAGCGTTGTTTACTCCTGGCATGTTGGTACATATCACATTTTTATGGGAGGTCTGAAACCATGGTGGGAATTTTATCACAGCACCGCACATGTCCCAATCATATAAAATATAATAGCTTATTCTGTGCTACTTAGTTCAAACGAAAAGTGACACAGAATTACATGCAAATTCTGATTTTACTAACATGACCCATGATGAAAAAAAGAAAAAGGAAGGAAACTGACGAAAGTGTCAAGAGCGGTCATCTTACGGTAATAACATTATTCATTTTTGTCTCCTCCATCCCCGCCAATTTTCTAGATCTTCTCTGATGCACGTGCACCTCTACCATTCAACCTTCTCTTCTGGCTCCTGTAGCTTTGGATTTCCTTTTCCTATCTGTAGAGAAGCATCATCTCTGCCTCCGCTTATTGACCCGTTTCAAGGCTTGAGCTCTGCACCCACCATCTGCAGAGAAGAATCACATTCCAGGAACTTACGAGAGATGACCTCCCAACTCTTTGCTGCTCAATAGTGTGCAGAAAGTTCAGATGGAGAATTGCCTGGAGGTTCTTTCTTTTCCTTTATAGAATTAAACACGGGCAAAATGCCAACAATGAGGGATGTTCAATAAAGCAGTCCTATATAATTCAGTGGTAGTCACTGTGGGGCATTTGAGGAAATTCATCATCAGAGCTCAGAATAGCCTCTTTTTGAGTACCTTCGAGAATACTTAATTCTGTTCCCAGAGCCAGGGACAAGGGACAGGGGAGCTCTTCCTAAGAAACTGAATTTTCTTTTTTTTAAGCAGGCAACAGAAATTGCCTTAAAAAAAAAATTGAGAGGCAGTGTGCACATGTGCATGTGTGTGCGCGTGCACACGTGCACACACACGCTAGTGGTGGGGGAGGGGCAGAGGGAGAGAGAGAATCTTAAGTAGACTCTCTGCTGAGCAGGGAGCCCCATGTGGGGCTCAATCCCAGGACCCTGAGATCATGATCTGAGCCAAAATCAAGAGCCAGAAGTTTAACCGAGTCATCCAAGCACCCCAGAAACTTCATTTTTAAAAATCACGGAATGACAAGACATTTTCCTCTTTGCCCTGGTCACTGGGAAGCTCAGAGCAAAAATATCCCTTCCACAGGCATATATTTTCTAAGCCTAACTTAAGGCTATTTTTCTGTCCCCTTAGTCCTTATTATATTTCACATCCTTATTTTCCAAATTGTCTTGAAATCTTTATAAAACAGGACAACTGTGAGACAGGCACTTCGCTATAATGTTACAAAGGAACACAAACTTGGCCAGGGCCCAGGAAATGAGGGAAGCATATGATCAGAATTTCCTTGGACTCTTCAGTAAAAAAAAAAAAAAAAAAAAAAAAAAAAAGCCAACATCTTCTTTGGTAAAAAGAATGCTGACAAAAGAAATGAAAGATATTTCTTCGACCTTCAGTATTTTCTCTAAGAATCCTGGGCTGCTTTCTGTCAGAAAGCTGGATCCCTTTAAGAAGTTCTGAGCTAGCAAAATGTCTTCATTAAATACCTTCCAACAGCTCGTCTCCATGGTTTGTCCCAGGAAAACGTGTGCGCAGGAGAGTGCCTGGCTGCCTGCTTTCTATCACCGTAAGCATGCATTAATATGCACTTTGTAGGAAAAGAGTGTGGGTAAGGGAGAATTAGATGAATTTTTGTTCCAGGTCCCTCCCACGCAGAGCAGTAACAGGTCTTAACAGGGCTTGGCTGTGGATAAGTCAATAAAAGGTGACAAACCTGTACATTCAAGGCCACCTCCAGCTGAATAAAGGTTACTGTGTGGCTGTCAGTGCCTCAGTTACTCAGAGGTCCCCTGGGACTCAGTATGAAGTAAGAAGAAAGAACACCCTGACGTGTTCAGGGCTAGACAGATCTAAAGATGCCTGCTTTCATGTTTAAAACATTTCATGCAATACGAACCAGAGCTTGCACGTTTTCCTCCTGAAATGCTTTCTAGAAAAACTCCCATCTCTTTTTGCTGACTACAATTGCACCTTGTCACAAAGCTGTTCTATGTAGCCTCTGTGGTGACCAGTGCCCTTCTCCACAAAAAGAAGACCTCAAGGATGTCTGTATTATCTAACCAACACAGTGAAATAGAATACATTCTCACCATATGTCTGAAACCCTACATCTCACAACTCCTCACCACCAACCTTCAAAGGTGGTCTTTCTTTCATGTTGAAGACCACCATTTTCATGTTGAGGCTGAGACCACTAGTAACTTGTCCAGAGTCTACCAGAGGACAGAAACAGATTTTGAGCCCAGATCTAAGTCCCAATATACACTCTTAAACGTAACTTGATCGGATTCTGCTTGTCGGGAAGCACAGCAAATCTAAATGGTGGTGAGAATGTGAAGAAAATGGAACCCTTATAAGCAACCTACAGATTTGGTGCAATCCCTATCAAAATATCAACAGTGTTTTTCACACAATTCACACAAGTATTCAAACAAAGAATACTAAGATTTGTAGGAACCATAAAAGACTCCAAAGAGGGGTGCCTGGGTGGCTCAGTGGGTTAAAGCCTGTGCCTTCAGCTCAGGTCATGGTCTCAGGGTCCTGGGATCGAGTCCCATATTGGGCTCTCTGCTCAGCGGGGAGCCTGCTTCCCCCACCCTCTGCCTGCCTCTCTGTACTTGTGATCTCTGTCTGTAAATAAATAAATAAAATCTTAAAAAAAAAAAAAAACTCCAAAGAGCCAAAGCAATCTTGAGTAAGATAACCAAACCTAGAACTACTATAATTCCAGATCTTAAGATACACTACAAAGCTCTAGTATCAAAACAGTATGGTACTGGCACAAAAACAGACACATAGATCAATGGAACGGGATAAAGAGCCCAGAAGTAAAGCCACTATTATTGGGTCAATTAATCTACAACAAAGGAGACAAGAAGAGACAATGAGGAAAAGACAGTCTATTCAACAAACGGTGCTGGGAAAACCGGACAGCTACATGCAAAAAATGAATCTGAACCACTTTATATACCATACCAAAAAAAATCCTTAAAATGGATTAAAAACCTAACTGTGGGACTTGGGACCATAAAACTCCCAAAATAAAACAAAGGCAGTCGTCTTCTTGACACCGGCCTTACCAACATTTTTCTAGGTATGCCTCCTCAGGAAAGAGAAAGAAAAACAAAATGAACTATTGGGACTGCACCAAAATAAAAAGCTTTGGCACACCAAGGGGAACCATCAACAAAACAGAAAGGCACTACTGAGTGGAGAAGATATCTGCAAATGATGTATCTGATAAGGGCTTGTATGCAAAATGTAAAAAGAACTTCTGCAACTCAACACCAAAAGACAAATAAGCTGATTAAGAACAGGCAGAGGATCTGAAGAGACACATTTCCACAGAAGACATAGAGATGACATATAAAAGACATACAAACACGTGAACAGATGCTCAACATCACTCATCATCTGGGAAATGCAAATCAAAACCACAACAAGGTATCACCTTCTATCTGTCAGAATGGTTAGAACCAAAAAGGCAAGAAATAGCTAGTTTGGAGAGGACAGGTAGACAAAGGAAGATTTGTGCACTGTTGGCAGGAATGTAAATTGGTGCGGCCACTGGGGAAAACAGCCTAGTGATTCCTCAAAAAAATAAAAATAGAAATAGCATATGATCTAATAACTTTGCTACTGAGTATTTACCCAAAGAAAACAAAAACACTAACTCAAAAAATATATATATGGACACACTTATGTTTATATGGCATATTGCCATATGGTCATATGGCAATTGTCCCAGCAGCCAGATTATGGAAACAACCCAGTGTCCATCAGTAGATGAATAGATAAAGAAGAGGCGGTACATACACACACACACACACACACACACACACACACACGGGAATATTACTCAGCCATAAAGAAGAAAGAGATCATGCCATCTGCACAAACATGAATAACCTACCTCTAAGAGGGTGTTTGGGTCTCTAAGAGCACGTTTTGGTTGGCACAGTGACTGGAGGTGTGTTGCTGGCCTTTAGTGGGAAGGACCAGGAATTCCAGACAAAGCAACGCAGGTGACACATACTAGACATCTAGAAAAATGGCTCACACGATCCCAAGAGCCAAAAATATTCCACCAGGCACCAAGGACTTCTTCCCTGTTTGCAGTGATCTGAGCCTAGATCCTGGTTCTATTTTATATAAAAGCACAATGTATCTGGGTGCTTTTAAAATACACTGTAATTTTGGGGCGCCTGGGTGGCTCAGTGGGTTAAAGCCTCTGCCTTCAGCTCAGGTCATGATCTCAGGGTCCTGGGATCGAGCCCCTCATAGGGCTCTCTGCTCAGCGGGGAGCCTGCTTCCCCTCTCTCTCTCTGCCTCTCTGCCCACTTGTGATCTCTGTCACATAAATAAATAGATAAATCTTTAAAAATACACTGCAATTTCTAGGAACGCAGCTATCACGTACAGTACAAGGAAGACTGTTTATTTGGTTTAGAACATTACTAATTGTGGCTCATCATTCCCAAATATCACATCACTAAGAGCTATGCCCCTTGGGACGGGAGTTTCCAACTCACGATTCCTGTAACGGTCGGCAGACATGCTCATGAAGATTGTGCATGTGCAACATCAGACTGCCACATTGTGTCTGCTGCGGTTGGGTCATATGGCTTTATTACAAATTGCTTTTGATTCCTTTTTCCTTTATGCTACTCTTAGGACGTTACTCCAATTATATTTTGGGGTTATATGCACACCTATGATATAATCTATGATTTCTACTGCATGATAGGGAAGGGGCATTTCAAGATTCAGCAACTGAGAGTTGAGAACCACTCCCCTCTCTCATCAAACACAGTGCAGACTCCTGTCTGGGCCACGGGGATCTTCAGGAGGAGGGCAGGGGGGAGGGAGAGCCTCCTACTCAGTATTGTCCCAGGCAAGGGAGCCCCATGCAACAAGCTTCTCGGGACCCCGACCGCCCTCTTGCTGAATTCATCCACTCAAGCCATTCACTGAAGGCCAGAACCCTTGCTTTTGGAAACAAGGCTCCAGTATATCTGTGTACCCCTAGTGCTTTTAATAGAGGCCTTTCTATACGTCAGTGGTGTATGATCGCCCAGCCCACCCACAAGGCTGACATACAATACGGGAGGGTGTTGAGATTTTGGTTCCCTTTCCCCCTACCAGGAGGGTCACTAAGGCCCTTATGCCGATGGTCTCATCCCTCCCCTTCCCTTATAACTTTAAGTTCTGACTATCAAAACACTGTCAGAGCCAATGTCTCACTGGATCCTGCATGAAAACCAGTGACCATCACTCACATGCACCTTCTCTCTTTGGAGCCAGATGAAAGGCTGTAGGAGATAAGTAAGGTGAAAACTCTCTCCTTACACCAGCCAAACTAAGTGAGGTTCAAGGGCGCCACGCTCAGGAGTCACAGGACCCAGATGCAAACCCCAGTTTCTGAATCCAAATGCCAGCCCTCATCACATCACATAGGAGAGATAAAAATGGAAAATGTTGCAAAGCCATCCCAGGGTCAAAAAAAGTCCCTTCCACAACACTCCTTGGAAAATGTATCCTTTGTTTCTTAAACAAGGCAACAGTCATCCTCTGGACAAGCAGAGGGGGCATTATTTACATTTGGGGTGTATCTTACCACCAGTAGCGTCCAGAAATCCTAACACACACACACACACTGACACAATCTCCTACCGGTTACTCACTCAGTTGCTTATCAGTGGACCGTGTCCAGGTAATTTAAAGTTTTATCAAGGGGTTGCAAATCTCATGTTATCAAACATGGCTGCTATCATGGAGTTATCAAACATGTCTGCTATCATGGAGTTATCAAGCATGGCTGCTATCATGGAGTTATCAAGCATGGCTGCTATCATGGAGTTATCAAACATGGCTGCTATCATGGAGTTATCGAGCATGGCTGCTATCATGGAGTTATCGAGCATGGCTGCTATCATGGAGTTATCGAGCATGGCTGCTATCATGGAGTTATCAAGCATGGCTGCTATCATGGAGTTATCAAACATGGCTGCTATCATGGAGTTATCAAGCATGGCTGCTTACTGTCGGCCACGTTCCTGAACTCAGAGGTCCTATGGAGCCTGGGGAAGAAGAGAAAGTTTTAAGAGGGCCACTTTTTAGTGTTATTCCCCACCAGAGCAGGAGAGCTCTCTGCTCCGAAATCCCACATTGCTCTGGCGAGGGCCATTCTCCCTTTCCCGCACGGAGCATGGGCACCTCGCCATCTCTCTGCATGAGGCATCTCTGCACTCCCGGAGGGCTGGCCGGGTTCTGGCCGAAGGGCTCTCCTGCTCTCAGATCCGTCAGCGCAGGCAGCTCCGTGAGCGGGAATGGCTGTGGGCTTCCAGACGCTGGACGCAGGTGCTCAGGCCATGAACTGGAGCATCTCCAGGCTGCAGGCAGGGGACAGACGTGCTCCCCCAGTGCCCACTCAGCAGAGCTCAGACCTTACGAACGGCGTATGGTCCATGTCATCTAGATCACTGAGCGAGCACCACGGATCGCATTCAGTGGTTACAACGACACGCGGCGGAAGCCTACTGTTAACTTCTTTCCATGAAGCCATTTCAGTGCCATACAGGTCTGTGTCCGGTCCCAGACTCTGCGCTGCCAAGTTACACAGGGATTCCAGTATAAAGTGTCACGTGTAGGAGAGGCCCATGCTATGTGTTCCATAAGGCCAGAACTTTATGAAGGCCTCAGACATGTTGGGTCTGAGCTTAGATCCCGGCGGGGATTTCAGGAGGTCATAGGAAGTATTCCCAGGGTGCAGATTATCCTCATTAACCCCTTAAGGCCCTTTAAATGTGTGCATGTTGCAGACTCCTAGTTGTGTGGGCTCCAGGGTTGTGACCCCCAAAATTACAGGAATGTCGATACAGCTGAAGAGACTGGACAGAGTCCTGAAAGTTTAAGAAGACCAGAAGGAAGGCCAAGCTACAGGGTGACCACAAAGTAATGTTTTATGACCCTCGGCCTTTTCGGGCATAACAGCATGTACATAACGGCAACAATTTCATGTGCCCCTTCCCACGTGATACTAACAACCAAGGTCAACGATAAGCTGTGAGATAAAGCGTGACTGCAGCAGCGGGTTCTGAGTCGGAAGAGGGGGTGATGAGCTCACGGAGACAGGTGGGGGGCAGGAGGCTCCAAGTGTCCCCCGCCTAAAGGGGTTAGCCTTGGGAAGGAAAGACTCTGGTGATTTCTTAGCAAGTGTAATGCGTCCAACAGGGAAAGCTGAGAAGATGAACTTGGCCATCCGATCACAAATAAATGCCACAAGCCAATGCAAATAAATCAGACTCCCAACATACCCTCAAGAAGATTTTTTTTTTTTAATTAAACAAGGGAGTATTTGGGGAGAAAACCACAAAGAGCCCTTCAAAAGCCCAGATAACCACATGAAAAGGCACAGTCGGCTCGCTGCTGGGGTTGTAAACCCAACACACACGCGTGCCAAGTCTAGACGCAGGACAGGTATCTACAGCCGAGACGGGTTTAAATGGCCAGTAACACCGCCTTCCGGAGACACCTCAGTGATTAAGCAAACGAAGATTCTGCCGGAGCAGAAACTCCACGTGACAGGGAACAGACCTGTGAGTGGAAATCAGCAGATTACAGCCTTTTCACATCTGAGTCCAAGGAAACCGGAAGAGGATTGACCTGATTGGTCAAAAGTTCCTGCTTTCTCCTTCAATTTCGAAATAATCCGTGTTATAATATTTCCAATAATTCCTCCGGCGGATCTTCCCCTGAAGCAGACTTGACTTCAGGAAATGCTAAGAGAGCCACAAGGCAGAGTTCCATCTATCTTCATAGTCTGTGTATTATCTCCCATGGGCAGAACCTGCTGAGATTTCTAGAGAGAGTGAGCCAGGAGGCAGGGCCCAGATCAGATCCGGCCGGCGGAGTGAAAAAAAAGGGAAAAGAAGCAACCTGTTGATGTGACTAAAATTCCCTCGCAAAGACAGAAAATAGGACTTTACCTGCCACAAATGATAACTCCTGTTTTTTTTTCTTTTTTCAAGTAATTAAGAGAATTTCTTCTGTACTCTGCCATAAGCCCCTAATCAAAACAACACAGGGAGATGGGATGTTTTTGTTTCTCTTTTTAGTGACTCCCGTCTACGACTCAGGGGTTTTGCCTAAGAGGAGCCAATGATAACACAGATCCTACTTGGTATCTCTTGTTTTGTTCTGTCATTTCGCTTTTGTCTGGCTCCAGAAAAAAAAAAAAAAGTGCTAGATGAACGTCAACTCTAAGAATGGCCATTTGGGAGAAAAGAAGGAGAAACTATAAAAATGTTCAGTGTGCCTTTTTAAAGCCTGTGACGTAGAGTTCATCAAGAGACCTCAGGTACGTGAAGGCATCTTGCCACCTTTAGCATCGATGCCCATCTTTCCATATGTGAGATTTTTAACTCAAACAATCCGAGGACACTGGCTTTAACCCTGAAAGTTGATCTATGCGTGAGTTCCTCCAAACTGCCACACGGGAATTATTCTCCCGAGCGTGGGTCCCCCGTCTCCTCCGGGGAGTAATGATGTCATGTTTGCAGAGTGCTTTGAACCTTCTCCGAAGAAAGGCAGTGTGTGTGCAAAGTCAAGACATTCTTCACACACTATGTAAGACAGAGCCTTCGTTTTTTTCTGTTTCATACTTACAACACTGCCCCTCTAGCCAGGCTACGCTATAAAAGAGAGAGAAGATCTTCCGTGACCTTCACAGATTTTCTCTTGAATGTTCTGAATAGTCTTTATGCCAACCAGCCCTCTCTCCCTCAGCTCTTTGTTCTTTCTTGGCATCTTTGGCAAAGCCAAGAGAGCAAGGAAGAAATGCAAAGAGACAAAACTAAACCACCCTCCACCCACCCTACAGTCACTTCTTCCCAGAAAGTTGCCTCTGAAATTCCCCAAGAGAACCGCAAGAAATGAATTAAAAGATCTGTTTGTATAGTCATTCCAATTCAATGCATAAACATGGCAGGCCTCCTAAGTATTTAAACCATAATTCTTACCCTTCTAGGTGCTTACTTCTGATGGCAGGAAAGGAATACATTTTGATTGCAGAGAAGGAGGTTGGTGATATTGGGGTGTTCGTGTTAAGGAGGTGAAAGGTAAACATTAGATCTAGGGCAAATCTTCTCCCAAACCCCATTATCCCAATTCCTGGATTATCACCCTCTCCATCTCTACCTCTAAAAGACCTCTGATCGGTGCTTCCAAATGGTCTTCCATTATCCTCTCCCCAAAGCAAATCCAAGTCAATTTACGAACAAGCTCTGATTGGGGTCATTAGCCATCAATCATCCTTCCATTTGGGTCAGTAAGCAAGAGGTCCCCCCCGCCCCATCTGTAGAAGAAAGTCCCTCCAAAGGGTGAAGCTTTGTATCTCCTTCACATGCAAGAATTGTCCGTCCAGAAAAATCATTAGATCCAGCCCAGAAATCTGCTGTAATAAACACACCTTCCGAGAGAGCTCCATGTCTCCTGGATCAGGGCAAACCGTTCTTAAGATCTCAAAATAGAATTCTAATCTCTAGGAGGTGCTAATTCTAGTCCCACGGTGGTGGGCACAACCGCAGCTGTGCTTTGTGATCCTATCAGATCAGCTGAAATCCCAATTCATTTATGTTCAAAAAACACACTTTCTCTCCCACACAATTTATTCAAGGGTTCCTTTAAGATGGCAGTGGAAGACCCAGCTTCTGTTGGAAGTGCTTCTCCAAGCACAATGGACTCCCCTTAACTTTTTGATCTGTCTGTCCATTCATTCCCGACTTCTGACTCCAGGAATCATTAAGTGGTCTTTCCTCTCTTAGACGGCAAACTCTGTCATGCCTCATAATTGAGTGGGCACTCGATAAATGAACGCTATAGTGCTCTGAGGGATAATGCACTTCCTATTGGCAGCAAATCCGGGAGAAACTTCCTTAGAAGAAAGCACTGTCAATTACCACTTAACAAGCCTGAATTTTGGCTCCCAGAGAAAAAGCAAACAAAACAGTAACAGCTCACCCCCAACAGCAGCCACATCGCTATCTGGCCCCTGCCCTCCAGTCCCCTGGCAAGTGGCTGGCCCCACAGCAGGTCCTTGTTGGTCGACTGACTCAGAGAGGCTGGAGAACGGCGATACGTCATCCATCACTGATAGGTGGACGTCAGCTGGGTGCCTGACCGTCTGGCTCTGCGGAGCGGCTGACCTCCCGTGGTCTTTGGCTCTCATACAGCTCACACATCGAGCTGGGATCAGAGATGTCAGCCGGCAGCAGGAGGCGCAGAGAGGCCAGGGAGGCCATTCTGGAACACTAGCAGGGGATTTGCTCTTTCCTCTGCCGCGGCCACCCCAACTTCCCTGACTCCCCAGGGGGAGGCCTCTTCCAACCTGATTGCACCGGCCTGCCTTCTCTGCTACCCTGGGCCAGGCCGGAGCTTCACGCTGGACACCGAGTGATCCGCAATTAGAATGAGAGTCACCTCGGAAGTTCACGCCCGGGCCCCATGTCCAAATTGGTTATCAGATTGGTCTAGAGTAGAATTTCAGTGTGGGTATTCTGGAAAGCTCTCCAGGGGATCTGCACGTGCAGGCCCACGGCCTGCCTTCATTCCAACCCTCGGCCCACCCTGCAATCCCTCTGCCTTTTACAGGGGGCGCTGAAGACAACAGCAACAACAAACATCACTTCTGACAATAGTACCTGGCAATTCCTGGCCTTTTTCCTTTTTTTTTTCTTTTTTTTTTTTTTTAGATTTTTATTTATTTATTTGACAGACAGAGATCACAAGTAGGCAGAGAGGCAGGCAGAGAGAGAGGAGGAAGCAGGCTCCCTGCTGAGCAGAGAGCCCGATGCGGGGCTCGATCCCAGGACCCTGAGATCATGACCTGAGCCGAAGGCAGAGGCTTTAACCCACTGAGCCACCCAGGCGCCCCTCCTGGCCTTTTTTTCTATGCCAGGCACTGCTCCAAGCGCTTTACTCATAGGAATGCCCTGAATTCTCATAAGAAGTGGGTGCATTCACCATTCTTATGTTTCAGGTGAAAACACTGAGGCATAGGAAGAGGTTAAACAATTTGCCTGGAACTTCAGAGCCAGTCGGTGATAGAGGCAGGCTTTGAACCCAGGAAGACTGGCTCCAGCACCTTTTCTCTCTCAACCATTCACCTATGCTGCCTCTTCATATTCCAAGCACAAAGGCTTTCAGCAATCACAGAGGGGCCCTGGGATCCTGTATGGACATAATCATCTACTCAGAGAACCGTATTTCTGAATACACACATCTGCTCCCACTACCCCGACCAGAAACCTTTGATGGCTTACTAACTGTTCACAGGATACAAATCCAAGCAATATACAAACACCTTCCTCGATTGCACTGGGCAAACCTTCTGGTATCTCCTCCCACCGTCAGCCACTCTACCCTCCAACAATTCCAAATGACACAGTTCCTTCCCACCATAGGACCCTAACAATAGGCTTGAGAACAAGGACTGCCCCCTCCACACTGCGGATATGGTTGTTATCGGCATTCCCACTCCTCGTGAGTGTGTTTCTGAAACAATTTAGAGATGCTAAGACAAAACCTCCCTCAAGATCAGGGTTGGAAGGAAGCGTCATCATTTAGAAACTCAGCCTTTCAAGGGGGTGACCAGCAGTCTAACATGAACGTACACCAGATCCACAACAAGAAAACATAAACTACACCAACTCTCACCTTCACAAAACTTAAAGCTTAAAAAATGAAATGATCGTGATGAAACAATACATACTTACAGACCCTGCTGCATTACTCACAACTTACAGATTAAAATTCTCACATTCTAACGAGCGTTTCCATTCCGTTGGCTCAGTAGTGCCACAAAGCCCTCACTTCCTTAGCAACCCCTACTGTAAGAGTGTTTTAAATGCTGTAGTACTGCATCCCAAAACCTCCTGTGAATTGCAGTTCCAAATCATGTCCCCAGACCCTACTCGTCATGTACTAGTACACATTACAGAATCCCCTGACTTCTCTCTCAGTCTAGCTCCGGATGTTTCGACTGTGATACCACTGACATTTTGAACCGGACAGATGATTCTTTGTTGTAGGGGCTATCCTGTGTTCTGTAAGCTGTTTGTTTTACAGCAGCCCTGGGCTCTACCCCCTGTAAGTCAGCAGCACCTGGGTCATTCCCCCCACCACGCCCCAGGCAGCACAACTGAAAAACTTCTCCAGACATTGCCAAATGTTCCCCAAGGGCCGCATCACTCCCAGTAGGAACCACAGGTCAGGCCTCATGCTCAACCCCTTTTGGAGTTTCACTCCAGCTGTAAACACTTTCCTGTGTTGGGTCACATTTTTCCCCCTTTCTGAAATTGTTCAAAAGCAAACCTGCAAAAACCGGCCTTGGCCTTGGGATTTCTAGGCGGGTTTTCTTAGAATGTAACCCTCTGTAGGGGTTCCTTTGTACTGAGTCCATAACAAGCATTTGATTTCAGATGAGGTAGGGGTGGGGATGACTTGGCCATGACTCACAAGAAAGCAGCTGTTAGAACAGTCTTCCTGGTACCTGCATTCCTTTTGTGAATGGCCTCCAGGAGGGAGGCGACGGCCATGTAACTTCCACCGGACGGTCATACCTGCAGTTTTGCCTAATGACTTACAGGACGCACCCTACCTCCCTCAAGAGGCCACCTCTCTAAGTCAGTTACTTGTTACGAACAGAAAACTTGGTCCAAATGGACATAGGCAACAAAGAGAATTTACTGGCTCAGGTAAGTGAGAAGTCCTACAGAATCAGCGCTTGCAGAAGCTGACCTCCAACTGGGCTGAAGGTCAAGTTTGGGTGCCATCTCTCTGAATCTCTCAGCCTCTTCTCCAGGAGTCCCCTGGCCTTCAAACTGGCTTCCGTGGTCATGGTACAATCACCATTCAAGTTCTGGTCCAAGGTCCATACATATTGCTTCCAAGATCGTGCCTTTCTAATGAAGCAGAAGTCCTGAGCGTCCTTGTAGCTGCACAGATTTGAATTAATATGCTTGGGGCTGAGGCGTCCCACCCATGGGGCCAGGACAAGGCCAGGGCCTGATGGGTTGAGACCCTCGAATCAATCACAGAGGCTGAAGGAGCTTATGCTAGGGACTTTAGAACTGTGGTTCTCAAAGTGTGTTCCCTGACCAGCGGCTTCAGCACGGTCTGGGGACTTGTAAATAGAGATTTCCACCACCCACCCCAGACGTGCTGAGTCAGGCACTACAGGGTGGGGCCCAGCCACCCTTGTTTGAATAAGGCCTCCAGGCGATTCCCATGGAAGCTGAGGTTTGTGACCAGCTATAGCTGGTTTAGACCATCAAGCCTTCCCCACAAAGTCTGGAGTGGGGTGAATTTCACGCACTTCACGGGGCTGTCACACAGACAGAAAAGGATACAGTGGAGGCCTCAGAAGTTACAAAATCCTTCAAAAGGGGAAAGTTCATTTCACATTTTCCTGTGGCACCGCCATAGGGTAAGCAGAAATTCAAACTAGCAACTGACCGGATGATAACTCCTGCTTCCCTTCCTGGCTGGCAATTGGGGCTTGAGGCAAAGCAGCACCCAACATCACGTGTGCATTTTTTTGTGCGCCCTACCCCACTCACCCCGGAGAAATTGGACAAATACACGAATGCATATTTGAGAAAAGTAAAGCTAGTTGGCTGTTCAAACGGTCTCGAAGAAGGCATTCTCTATGAAAGTTTCTTAGTCATGGCCCATCCTGGGAATCAGCCCGAGGAAGATTACATACGCAGCCCCTTGGGACAGACATGATACCCACTGGGTTACGACCTCCGAGGGAGGAGCTGAGAACCTGCACGTTCCGCAGACATGGCCAGGAAGCCTTATGGATGATGCGGGTTTCTCGAAAACACTATTCTAAGAGATATGTCCAAAGGGCTAGGGAGAAACATCTCACAAAGGAATTCTATGAACATTTCTGAGTGCAAATAACAATTTCTTCGTGTCCCCTCACTACCAGAGCCTCCTAATTGTTCTTCCTCTAGACCAACCTGTTTCCCAACTCCATCATTCTTCATACCACTGCCAGAGTGAATGTTCTCGAATGCACTGGTTATCAGAGCTCCAATCAAAACCCATCACAACCATGGTTTCCTCCAGGGAAGAGAGCTAGATGTGTTCCCAGGGAAGGACTTAGCTAGGTGTTACTGCCAATATTATATTACCTGGAGGCAGCAGTGGGCATATATATACATATATATGTATATATATGTGTGTATATATATATATATATATATATTATTTACAAAAGTAAATTAGCAAAGAGAGACATAACTGTACCAATTATAGTAATGTCAATACAATTCTGTGCCCTGAGATTAAATACATTTTTTTTAAAGTAAAGAAACAGAATATGTCAATATCTCTGGGTATTCAGAGTATGCTTTTAAAAATTCTTTTTCAACGGGGGGCACCTGGGTGGCTCAGTGGGTTAAGCCTCTGCCTTTGATTCAGGTCATGATCTCAGGGTCCTGGGGTCCAGCCTCGCATGGGGCTCTCTGCTCAGTGGGGAGCCTGCTTCCCCTCTCTCTCCACCTGCCTCTCTGCCTGCTTGTCATCTCTCTCTCAAATAAATAAATAAAAACCTTAAAAAAAAATAAAAAATAAAAATTCTTTTTCGAGACACCTGGGTGGCTCAGTTGGTTAAGCATCTGCCTTCAGCTCAGGTCATGATCTCAGGGTCCTGGGATCGAGCCCCACATCAGGCTCCTTGCTCAGCAGAGAGCCTGCTTCTCTCTCTGCCTGACGCTCCCTGTTTGTGCTCTCTAATAAAGAAATAAAATCTTTATAATTTCTTTTTCTCTGCATTTCATAATTACTCCTTTGTGAATCACATGACTTAATAAATATTTCAAAATTTAAAGGAAAGGCCATCTCCAGTCCTCACCACGGCCTACAGGATGAAGGGAAAGTGTTCTCGTGACATCGTACAGGCCTCCGCATAAGCCAGTCCCACTTCTTCTTAGCCTTCTTCCCCACCATTCATCCACTTGACATTCACCCTTGAAGATTTCTGCATCTCTTGCATTTTCCTGGAATACTCTTTGGCCTCTGCTCCCTCTGCTCGCCCCAGTCTTCCTTCCCCATTGACCCAGCACATCGGCCAGGTTAATGCCAGGTAAGGCTAAGCTAACAAAATCCCAGGAGATGAACGCAACACAGATTTACTTTGCATTCACTCTATGTGAAAAGGCTTCACGTTTCTCCTCTGAAGACCCAGGAAGTAAATATTTTAGGCTTTGTGAGCAACATATGATCTTTGCTGCATATTTTTCTTCTTTGTTTAGTTCATTTGTTGCTTTTTGGGTGGGTTGTGGGTTTTTTGGTACAATCTTTTAAAAAACATACAAACCATTCTTATACTCATAGGCCGTCCAAAAACAGGCCACTGGCCGTTTGCTGACCTCTACTCTTTATGACTATTGCCAGATACATGCAGGCAGCGCAGAATTACTCATGAAGTCATTCACACTGGGTCCATGAGACAGTTGTATCTTGCACAATTCTTATCATTAGACAGCAGACAAAAAGCAAGGGTCTCATTCAAGCAATGAAATGCCCCACTCTGTAAATGACACCCTGTGACTTCTCGCAAATACTTGCCCCAAATTCGCCCTTCAGTGGGGCATTTCGACCATAGTGGGGCCAGAAAGTACAACCCTACCAAGTGACCATGACTTGGTCAAAATGATGACTCTACTCAGCTCTGAGTCAACTGCCCTGGGAAGCCTTTTCTGGCACTCTAGTTCCCCAGCCAGATGAGCCACGCTCTCCTATAATCTCACAGAACTTTGAGCATCCCTGGGCTGTGCTCTTTCTCTGCTGACCCCACCAGATCCTGAACTTTCTCCAGTTGGCATCTCCCTATGCCCACTGCAAAGCACAGGCCTACCTCCCAGGGATGCCCGAAGCCTGTTGCCTCCACAAAAAAAATAAACGTGATGGACTGTGGGAGTGAATGCTTGCCTCTGCGTTTACCTGAAGGCGTCTGAATCTAGCACTGTCCACCTTCCTGAGACCAGTTGGTTCAACCACACCCGTCTCCTCTCATGATCAATTTGTTTTGGTTACACAGTTATTTTCTGTATTAAGTTCATTTCTTCTTATAATTGTTTTCTCCTATCACTGCTTTGCAGAGAGCTGGTCCTTGAGGCCACAGAGAGCTCTGACTTTATGTGGCTTAGTTTTGCTCTCGGCTTACAGGTCAGAAGGCAGGCACAGAGAGGCACAGTGATTTTCCTAAGTTACACAGCCAATGAGAGGTCCAGCTAAAAGTTATGGGTTGATTCAACAAAGCTACCAGATTGAACACATAGCCTCAGCTAAGTTCCCCAACAGTTTATTTATATCCCCTTGGAGGAGCAGAAAGCAAAATACATGTTTGTCAACTGTAAGTCTATTGTACCATATCAGGGTTTAGCTTGTAGTACCCATGCATTGATCTCTGAGAAAAAGACTAAACGCAAGCCACACGGACTGTTTATTAACCATGTGCTTTTCCATATGGATTCCACTCACCCCTCTACCACCTTTCCTCATCTGCAGATCTTTCAGAACCCTGAGAATATTGAAGGCAATGTGCCCCAAAGGTTTTACCATCACACCTTAATGCCTGTTAGAACAACACCTACAAGCATTTTCACTACCCAACGGCGTAAGACAAATCCGAATTCAGTTTCACATGCAATATGTGCACGGCTCTGCAGTTGGAACTAAATGTACAATCACGGAGTGGGCAAAACAGCGTTGGGAATGAGTGATAGTGTAACCCTCCACCGACACAGAGTTAAGCCCCTTAATGTTTATCAGTTAGCCATCTTGATGTCCCCTGTCCCCACTAAAATGTATCCTTCAATTTTCCTCCTCTGCAATTTTCCTTTTCTTGCCATCTCCTGGATACAGTAAGTTCCTCATAAACATCCCCTCTGATGGCTAGCCTTGACAGAAGCCTAGCAGCACCAGGGCAAAGAGAATATAATAAGCCGTTCCCACCACGTTCCCACCAAAAGAACACCTCTAGAACATGGTCTTATTGAATCTGGCAAAGTTTGGGTTATTTTCAACCTGAAAATAACTTAAAAAAAAAAGAAAAAGGAAAAGAATAAGAAAATATGTAAACCCTTTATTTAAGATGGAGAAATGGCTCCTTGTGCGCTCCAACTCTCGTTAAGTGCTTAATAAACCACCCGAGACAGTGCACCTCAGCCAGGAGAGAGTGTGCTAGAAAACTAAAGTAAACACACACACAAAACAAATTACAGGCTCAGGTCCTGCAGTGCACAAAACAAGAATCAGTCCTTAATCGGAATCTTGCCCTACTTCCTTTTTTTTCTTAAGCCTTATAATTAAATGTTACAAAGTGTATCCAGAAGAATAAACCTAGGTTCCCCCTCCCCCCCAACAAGAAAAGGTTAAGCTTTTAATTACAGGCCCTCAAACTATCATTTTGCGCAATTAGCAATTAACACTAATCGTTGATGAGTGAATGCAGGGCTGCGCTGGCAATCTCCCTCCTCCTAGCCTGGGTTATTTCAGTCCCGTTCTATCCCAGAGAACAAGCCACACACACACACACACACACACAGACACACACACTCACTCACTCACTCACTCACTCTCTCATTGAAAAACACATTCAATTTTTAGCGAAAATGGCATCTCGGCGTGCGACTGAGACAGGCACCCCGAACCCCACCTCGGAGCAGCCCAAAGGTGTCGAGCCCGTCCGCTCCATCACTTTCAGGTGGAGCTAGGAGGCCTGAGGAAGCCGCGACCTACCAGCCTCACAGGACCGGCCTGCCTTTGGGGGCGCCGGAGAGGGTGGCAGAGAGGGAGAGAGGGAGAGAGGGAGAGGCTCGCTGCCTCGGGAAGCCGCAGGTCCCCCCCGGCCGCCGGCCCCGTTAGCGGGCGGGCGGTGGCAAGAGCAGCGCGAGTTGCATCAGCGCTCGCCGCGGCCGCCGCGGCTCGGCCGGGAGGGGACAGGAGGGACTGTAGGGAGCGCACGGCGGCTGCGGCGGCAGGTTCCCGAGATCAGGAAATTAGGGCAGGCACCGGGGATTGGAGGCGAGGGCGGCGCGCGAGCCAACCAGCGGCCGCCCCGGGCCCCCGTGAGCCCCGGGCGGACGCGCGGAGCCGCCGGGCCCCAGGAGCAGCCCGGGTGGCAGCGGCGGCCGCGGCCACTCACGCCCGCACACACGCACAGTCCCGCAGCCCCGCGCGGGCACCTGGCTGCCCGGAGCTCCCGAGAGCAGCGCGTTGTTGGGGGGGGAAGGAGGGCTGAGGCCGCCGCTCCCCCCACCGCCCCCCTCCCGTCGCTGACCACTCCCCCTCCTGCCCCCTCCTCGCCGCTCACCCCGCGCTCCGGCAGCCGCCAGTGTGGGTGCTCCGCCGCCGGCTCCGCTCTCTTCTGCCTTCTCCTCTGCTCTCGGCTCCCCACCCCCTCTCCCTCCCCCCCCCCCTTCCCCTCTCCTCCCCTACCCTCCCCTCCTCTGCAGCGCCTGCATTATTTTCTGCCGGCAGGCTCCGCTTGCACGGCTGCTGCGGCCCGGGGAGGTGGGTGGGTGGGTGGGTTGGCTGGTGGGGAGGAGATTGTGCAAGTTGTAGGGGAGGGGGTGCCCTCTTCTTCCCTGCTCCCTTTCCCCCTTTCTAACTCCTTCCCTCTCCTCCTCCCCCTCCTCCCTCCCCGCCCCCACCTCCTTCCTCCTTTGCGAAGGGCTGGTAACTTGTTGTGCGGAGCTAGCGAGCGGCGGCGGCGGCGGCGGCACCATCCAGGCGGGCACCATGGGCACGTCCGCGCGCTGGGCGCTCTGGCTGCTGCTCGCGCTGTGCTGGGCGCCCCGGGAAAGCCGCGCCACCGGAGCGGGTGAGTGAGGACGCGCCCCTCCGCCGGCTGTCCGGACCCCGCCGGGGCGCCAGGGGGCCCCGAGGCGCGGGTCTCCTTTTGCCCACCCCCCTCCTAGGAGGCGCCTCTCCGCTCTGCTCGCCTTCTTTCCCTCCCAACCCTGGTGGCGCCTCTGAGCTGACTGTCAGCGCCGCGGCCACGGGGAGCCGGGCTTGGGGGACAGCGGGATTTGGGGTGTCCTAAAGCCTCGCCTGAACTAGTCTTCATTCCCTTACACTCTGTCCCCCAAAGCCGCTGTTTTGCCCTGTTTTTCAGCCCGCTTGGCCAGGGCTCGGGAATGTGGGCTTCGGAGCCTCTGAACAATGGTTCTGTCTGCTCTGCCAGGCGGAGTGTTCGGAAGGAGGCAGAGGGCCGGGTCGGGCCGAGCGGGGCGCGGGAGCCCGGGGCACGCTCCTGGCACTTGAGGGAGGGTGGGAGTGTTCGGTGGTCGAGGGTGGGCGCCCCCGGGGACGCGGGGCGCCGGGTGCGGGTCCCGGCATTGAGTCCCCGGTGACGGTGAGCGGGCGCACGTTCGATGGGCGGCTGCCGGGAGGCTCCAGGGAGCCACTTGAAGTGCGCAGCCTGCGCACCCGGACTGCGACTCCCCGGGCGCCGGTGGTCTCTCTGGAGTAGGGGTTAGAGGACGAGCGCAGTCTCAGCCAGGACTCCCCGCTGGGTGTTTCACCCCTTCTCCCCCCTGCCCCCCTCGCGCCGTGTTTGTAAACCTCTCGGGTCTCCAGTGTAGCTGGGCGGGGGGGAGGGGGGGGAGCGCAAGGAAGACTTAATCAGGTTAGTTTGCTGATCTTCGTTCCCGGTGAGATTTCCTCGAGAGGAATTGAGTCCTAATCTAGTGACTGTGTAATTAGCGTTCATTCCAAACAATAGATCAAAGGGAGTAGCGCGAGAGAGCTGGTGTGTGGCGCTGGGGACTACTGCCGAGGGCCCCGGGTCTGCCGCACTGGGCCCGGGAGCCCCGTGCTCGGCCACTCTCCTCGTGGCCGCCGCACAACTTTCCTGGGCAGAGGACAGGAAGCCCTTCCACAAATTCGGTCCGAGTCCCGGCGCGCCCCTGAAGTGATCTTGACTGGACGCGGCGGGCCCCGCTGGCCAGCTCCGGGGAAGTGGACAGAAGCTGCCCCGATCCGAGCACCCATGCTAGAGTCCTGGCTCCTACCGCCCGCGGCTCAGGAGGCCCGCCTGCCTGCAGTCACGTGGCGCCCGAAGTGAGCCAACTTGAAAGTGTGCGGTCAAGCCCTCTCGGGCCATACCTGGGGGGTTCGAAGCCTCCCAATGCCCCCCCTGCCCTTTGGCTCGGACTGTCCCGAGCGAGCGTGTGAAGCTGGGACGGGCTTTTCTGCCCTCTGCGATTGGCTGGCCGCCCGATCACGTTTGGGTTGGTCACATGGCTCCGCGAACTCAGCATATAGCAGCCCGAGAAGTGGGATCTGTGAGGGAACGCAGAGCACCGGACAGGCTCCCTCGCACTGTCCACCCAAAACCTTTCCCTGACCTGGACTCCCGGAAAAAGGCGGGTCGTGGAGACAGCCTCTGACGGGTAACAAACCTCAGGGCCTGGAAAAGGCCTGCCTACAAGAATTTTCAGACTGGAACATTAATCATTAATAGATGAGCAATACTAACTTATTAAATGATTTCTCGGAATAGTACCATGACTTGTATTATACTTTTCGTGACATTTCAAAAGACTAAGGTATACCAGAAACTCTTGATAACCAACCTTCCTGGAAAGGGTTTTTTGCTGCATGTTTTCTTTTAATGTAACATGTAAAACTTTCCCTTGGAGGTTAACGTTATTCTGTAGAATGCTGCAAATGCCCCTAAACTGCTGAAAGGAGTTAGTTGGCCTTGTATGAGGTAGGTGAGGGTCCCTTTGACTCCCTGTGTCACATGTGAAATATGTGACATGCCATGAATAGTGAAAAACAAAAGCCCACGCAAGACATACATTTTCAAAGGAAAGGGGGCACATCGTTTTTTCCACCAGATAGAATCTGGGATTGGCTGAAGAGGTACTGATCTTACGCCAACCCAGACTGACTCCTCTCTGAAGTTCAAAGCCCCAGGGTGTGTGAGTTGACCTTTTGGTCCTGGTTTTGTATACATCCCTTCTTCTCAACCACCTTCAACACCCCACCCCCCCACCCCACGCCAAATACACTCATGGTACTGGTCTAAAATACTCTAGGACAGGGCAGGAATGTTCTCAGATCCTGACCGAAAACTTCAACCAGGCTAACAAGAGAAGTTGAAATTCAGGAGTGGAGTTGCACTCCTGATTGCAAGTCCTTGGGAATTCTAGTACATTTCTAGTACATTTCCTCCAGCCTAAGGTAGTTAAGATTAGGATGTGGGGTACCACATATTCATTAAAGCCAGAGCCTAGAAGAACAAAGATTTTAGGAGGGCTGTTCAAAAATGGCTAGCAACGAGCAGAAGAGGAGACAGAAACTTCTCTGATTGTGGGGAAAGGTTCATGAAGCTAGTAGGACTAGCTAGCTTAACCCAGAGAGAAGAGAAAATAAACTTAACTCTCATCCCCTTGGAGCAAGGGAAACTGTAACAGTGATCCTAATCCTCATTCAACCATAGAACAAGCTTGGGAGGCAGGATTCTTTATAGGAGGATCATCTGGCAAGTGACAGCTTCCTGAAGTCTGAGCCCCTCCCTCCCTCCCTCCCGTGAATGGGCCTGTTGCTCCCTTCACATGACATTTAGCTAGAATGTCCGTCCTGTGTTGTTTTGATTCTCGGCTTTTGCTGCTTGTGTCCCCAGATTCCTTGTGTGTGTATAAAGGCCAGGATCAGCCGGGCAGCCCAGTGTTGTGACTGTGCCGTGATCAATTGCATACTGAAGCACTTAGCATTTCTAGCAAGGTTAATTACGGCAGTCTCCATGCTTCAAAGCAGCGAGGTCCTGATTTAAGTGTTTCTGCCTTTCATAAAGTTGAATAACCATAAATTCTATTTCACTTGAGCAGTTTAACTACCATTTTAGAAGCAATGAAAAGTAGCTCCAAGCCCCTTCGATTCCAGAATTATCAACCTGGTGAGACTTCACAAGAACTCCCAGAGTAGAACATGGCCATAATCAAGGGAACAGGGAGCTCCCAGATATATGGTGTTGGGTTTCCATCCAAAGGCCGAAAGACTCAGAGCACAGCATACATGTACGGATAACTCATGTTAAATACCTAGACTGTTCTCTATTTCTTACAGAATGTGAATGATGCTGTCCTTTTTGGTAGAAGGATGGATGATCAAGGATAGGCAGTTACCTCTTTGACCTTCAGTCACAGTTAAATTTACTTTGGAAAGCTACCTTCCCATTCTATCCTACGAGAAATCAAATGCCTCCAAGGGCTATGATAAGGTCTGCAATGATGTTTATGATAAATGTACCTGCCTTAGGAGAGCCTCTCAGGGTGGGATGCTCTCCAGACGGTTAATTGATAGACTCAAAATTGCTTATTATGTTCCCTTCTCCTCTACGTCCACCTCAGAAGAATTCTTAGGGCACAACATGGACAGTACATCCAAGACAAAGGGTCCAAAAGTACCTTCTGCACAGGTGATGGGTGGGATGTACCTGTTGAGCAGAAGCAGCCAGGGACAATTTTTTTGTGCCCAGCTAAAGAATTTTTAGCTAGCACATTTGAGGACTGACAGCTTGTTAGCTTTCAGGCTCAGTGTGACTTACCTCTATCAGAATCCTGCTTGATAATTTCACTCTGCATTTTTCAGCTGGAATCTGTGTCTCTTTGCTAAGCTCTTCTGTTGGCTTAGCAATAAAAACTCTAAGTCTGGTTAATACCACCTGGTTAGACACACTAGCCATGCTGCAGGAACTAAAGCAGATGGCAGGTGATACCGTAAAGGTAGCGTACTTCTTCCTTCGTGTGATGTGTCCTAGGAAAGCTTGGGCCTGCTGGTTATTCAGGGGCTCTAAGTTAAGCAAGAACATGCATGCCTCCCAGGTGCCATGATATTAAGGACAGAGATTATGCAAAAAAAAAAAAAAAGTAGGGGGGGCCTTAATGTTTGCTTGGAGAGCCTTTGATGACTTTAAATTTTAGAAATGCTTCAGAGCCGGTGGAGAAGGGGAAGTGTATGCACGCTCTTGCATTAAGAAGTAACTTCGGAGGCAGAAACTTTAAGTTGGGACCACCGGCCGGAGTGGTTGATCTTGCCACCAACTTGGGTTCTGGGTTGGCCCTACTGGCTAGGAGCCTTTATGTATATAGATGTGGTTTGGGGGACTGGAGGGGTGGGGCTTGCAATTTGCCAAGCAAGAGAGATGATAAAACCTTAGTTGATAGACAACATTTGCAAACTACTTCACGCGTTAGATCTCAGTTCTTTCCCCCCCAAACTCTGAGTTAACACAGTTCCTATTTTGTAGACTGCCCCTAATCTCTCCTTTTCCAAAGACGCCTTCCCAAGATCCGAGTTATTAACTGATCTGTAGGTTCACGAAATAGGTGGTAGGTTGATGCCGACATTCCTCATACTTCGGCTTCAAACACTTGACATCCATCTACGGAGCACCTACCCTGTGCCATTCAACACCAGCAGGCATGGTGGTGGGCGTGGGCACAGTGACTAGGGAGTTGGTCCTTTCTTCCATGGCATTCGGTCTAGTGGGGAAGTCAAATCAGGAAATCAGTGCTCCAACTACAGCCTGGCGTAGAAGTTCTGGAGAGGAGTGGACAGACCCAACACTAAAGCCTTAATCATAAAATCACAGAAGAGGCAGCAAAGATAGCAGTTGAAGGTTGCCGGAGTTCCCACCTGCTACCTCTGTTACACAATACGATGCTTCCCAGTTGTCACCAAGAACATAGACTCTAATGCGACAAAGCTAGATACTATCCCATCTCCTCAGATGACCTTACGAAAGTGATCGGATCTGAGCAGCAACAGGTTGTGGCCAACATTCCCAAAGAGCATGAAAGCATGTCCCAAGTGAAATCCAGTTCCCACATATCAAATTTATGACACTGCCAGTTAGCTGCCACTACTGTTCCCTGCGTCCCGGAAGCTTGGTCCTCACAGAAAAATGAGGCTGGCACACCCACACTCACACACTTGCTCTGACAGAGATATGGGAAAGCACACGGGTTTTAAATGACCAAGTGCCGTAAGGATAGTGCACTCCCGTGGGCACAGAGAACTGGACGCTGTAAAGCAGAGTCTTCCAGAGTATTCTAGTTGGTCAGACAACTGGTCACACGCTTCAGGTTCAGAAAAGCTGGAAAGAATGCTTCAGGAACAGTCTAAAATTCAAACCAGCTTTATTACTGAATTACTAAATCCGCTGAGCCATCCAGGAACACTCACGAGTGCCCAAAGACTCTTGAGACATCAGGAACCTGGTCCCAAGCTACAAAGATAAATTCTAGGCCCTTCCTTAGGGGGATCCCCATGTGTAGAAACAGAAGCATGCAGATAGGGCAAGCATCTCTGGACATGGCCACTGTGTGACCAGTGGGAAGAAGCCAGACCACACCTGGTGGGTCAAGAAAGGACTGGAGGGCCTCCCTCAAGGGGAGACATTGGTGCCCACTCCAGTGGAGAAGTACACAGCAGGGACAGGAGCAAACAAGACCAAGCAAGAGTGAGCGCACAGGCCTGGGGATCCCTGCGTGTACTCTAAGCAGATAGCTGGTGGGCACCAACTGGGAAAAGTTGGGGGAAGTCGGTGGGGAACTAGACTCAGCCCTGGGGCCAGCGAGAAGCCTAGACGTGATCCCATCCTTGGCCCTTCAACCCGTTCTAGGTTGCTTGAATTGCCATCTTGATATGGACAGAGAATGTGGCGGCCAGGAGGCAGAAGGACAGGAGACATTTAGGTCAAGTGAGGGATGAAAGCCTGGACAGGGCCAGGGCTTGGTGGCAAAATGCGAGGGGAGAAGAACCCAGGGTCTCTATGGGACCAAGGGTTTAGAGGAAGTGATACAGACCCTCAAGGATAGGGGCTTCTGGCAAAGACAAGACAGATTTTAGAAGAACCTCTTCACCATGCATGCCTGTTAAGGCATCTAGATTTTACCTACCTAATGGGTACAGACGTTCCGTCTCACACTGTCACCATAATGTCTATTGTGGCGATGGGCATGTGGCTTATGGCGCCAGAACTACATATTCCAACCCTGAAATTGACCCAGTCACTTCCATGGTGGGCTGGATCGTAGCCTCCTCACCTTTGGGCAGTGGTTTCAAAGTATGGTCGGAGGCCAGTAGCAGTCAGTACCATCTGGGAATACAGAAAGGCAAGCTTGGGCCCCACTCTGCTCCTGCTGAACCTGAAAATCTGGGAGGAGGGGCCCAGCACAGGTTCTAACAAGCCCTGTGGGGACTCAGGTACAAATGAGAACAGGAGCGCCCCCAACCCAGCACTAGCCATCTACCACCCACAGGAACGAATAACTTGCCAATATGCTCCGACTTGACCAATGTTCCCTAGACTAGAAAGCCAAGCCCTGGCGTCCTTCTAGGAAAAACCCTGCTGAGGACACTCGAGTGGCTTTTTTTTTTTTTTTCCTTATGAAAATGGGGCAGGGAGGGAACACAGCCTTGTCTTTCAATAGTAAGACTGTGTTAGGATAGTATCATCTTGGCAGATGAAACTGCCTAATTCTGGATCGATTTGAACAGACTCTACTACCCAAATTACCAAAAGCAAAAGCGACAGAATATTCCAGCAGGAAGCTGTCCTGAGTTCGAGGTGCTCTAGGCTGCGTGCGTGCTCCGTGCCGAGGCTTCTGGAGCCGGACTGCCCAGGGTTCAATTTTGCTTTCTGCGCAGGCTGGTCTGGGGCAAGAGCTGCGCTACCGCTGTCCATACTCCTCTTTCCTGATACATAAAAGGGGGAAGAGTCGCGCTCAGCGCGGAGAAGTTAGAATTTAGGTGTGAATTGAAGTCTTAGAGGCGTGTTTGGCCAACAATTTTAAGAACGTGTTTACCCAGGGTTCTTAAGATCATCTCACCGATGTCCGTGGAGAAACTGACACGTGAACAGTAAGATTCACTTCTTTCAGTGAATCAGAAGGATGACCCCGAGGGTTGAACAGCTTCTAGCTGGTTCTTCCAAGTGCTTTAGAGGCTGACGGGAGGGCCAGAGCACAGCCTTCGTGCCTGACGGCAGGAGCCGTCTTCCTTCCTCCCTATCAACTCACTAACCTCTCCAGAGAGAAAACCACTCTGCTGACTCGCAGGTCTGCTTGTCCTAAAATGAGTTTTAGCCTATGAATAGAAAGACTGGCATGAAAGCAGCAGCAGTAGTGAGCCTCACTAAAAATAAATGCCCTTGGCGGCCCCGAAGTGGCGAACCAAGTGGACTGAAGAAATTCCTCTAGATAACAGCCTTGTGCTCTGGCAAGGAGAGGGAGAGCCGTCTGACTCCTTGGGCCTGCAGCAGCCGGAGCCTCTCGGTGCAAGTTCAAGTTCAGGTCTGCGCCTGATACCCAGAACCTCCCTGTAGTCTGGGCAGCGGGGAGCCTTCTAGGGAAATGTGTGGCCCACGCTGAAGGCTGGGTGTTTACTAGAAGGTCTATGTAGTTCTCCACTGAAGCTTCCCTGTTGCTCTTCCCCGTTAACCCTTGCAGGGACAGTCAGACAGCAGCAGGCTGACTTCTCTATGCATGTAAACCCCCGAGTTTCTTGGAGCCGGTGACCTGCCAACATGGCTGGGTAGCAGCGCTCACTCCTTAGGTAAGCAAGGCTCCTGGGACAAGGCACCTTGAAGTCAAAAGTTTGCAGCATCGGATTCTCCCCGTGCGAGGGACAGAATTAGCAAGTTAGCCTCTGACACTCCTGGGCCTTCATTCATTACAAATGCCAAAAGTTGTGACGACGTACATAGGTGACGAGGTGCCAGCGACTTCCAAACCACCCCTCCACCAACCCAGAGGGGCAGGGATATTCGTTCTAAGTATTCGAGCTGAAAGAAAACCCAGGTGGAGGCCAACAGTTCGATTTCTCAAAGCGATAGAAAGAACCCTTTCCAAATGCTTACACGAAACCCTAGTCGTGGAACAGAAAGCCTTCCTGGTGGAAACAGGCAAAACACACAGGGTTCCCCACGGTCACAGCCTTTCCTCCCCAACTTTAACCATACTTTTGGTGCTAAAGCATTCCTGTGAAACCCTGTGGCTTTGAGGAACCTGCTAAAAACCACCTTTTCCCCCGACTGTTCACCTTTCTGAGCAGATAGGTCTGGGGATACAGGCTGCCTAGAGCTTCTACTTCTAGGGTCATTTTTTGAAGCATTGGTGGTTTTAGTTTAGTCTAAGAATTAAAAGCACCGGGGCGGGGGTAGGGCAGGTGTCTGGGTGACCAGTCAGCTGAGCGTCCCACTCTTGGTTTCGGCCCAGGTCGTGATCTCAGGGTCATGAGATCAAGCCCCACGTCGGGCTTCAGGCTCAGTGCAGAGTCTGCTTAGAACTCTCTCCCCGGCCTCTCCCCCTGTCCCCCCCTCCTGCTCTCTCTCTAAAATAAGTAAGTCTTGGGGGGAAAAAATACACAAAAGCACCTCGGGCGGAGATGATTTCAAGCTCAGCCTGTTCCCTTTATGAAAGGAGAATGCTGAACCCGAGACCTAACTGTCAGGGATGAAAATAGACTTTGGGTCCACAACCCTGTAATCCCCCAAAGCTCTGGAAACCCAAAGCTTCTTAACTTGTCGGGTGCTATCGGTCCTCCTGGAGGCTCTGTGAAACGGCATTCCCAGTGAGCCCCCGAGGTGTGAGGGAGAATCTTCTTGAAGCTTGGACAGAAGACAAACAGCCCTGCAGTCTGGCTGAGGTCCCAGTACCGGGGCGGGGTGGGGGCGGGGTGGGGGTGGGGGCTCTGGCCACTATGCAAGGTGGGGAGTTCAACCGAACCAGGAGCGCTTTCTGCCCAGGAGCAGTCTGTCATAACAGAGTACTGAGATAACAAGAAACTTGAGGCACAGCCGTCAGGCCTATCATCTTTACTCACTTCTCTTTAAAGAGAGGGTCCTTTAGAAAGGCAGCCGGCCAGACTTAGCCCCTGTGACCCACGCCCCGCTCATCTAGTCAAGGAGAAGCAACATGCAGTATCCTTCCCTTCTCCCGCGCACCCTTCTCCCTGGTAATGCAGAGCCCCGCGTGTGTCCTGGCGAAAACACAGCTTTAAGATAACTGGGCAGAAGGTTTAGGAAAATCGGGCCGAAGTGGCAGTATCTCAGATATGCAAAGGTAGAAATGAAACTCCTTTTTGTTTTACCGTATTGGAATAAACACCAAGAGCATGCTTGTCTCTCTGCCCTGAATCTCTTCAGTATTGACTTGGAAGCACTGCTTCTGGGATTTTAATATCATTTATTATTGCACACAATTAGTTTGCTACAACTAGGTTCAGAGACCCTCTTGGAGATGCTGGTGAGCTGAACGCCAGCCTTATTTTACCTGTGTGCCTGTATTTGATCGCAGGCTGGCTTGAGTGTCTAGGAATATCTGTAGCTTCTGAAGTCAATTTTAAGATCTTCAGTGCCTAACCCTGAAGGGGAAAACCATCATTTGACACCTAGTTTTACACCCCTGTTGAAGCCTGATTATATGCCTACCTTTTGTTTTTTTTAAGATTTTATTTATTTATTTGACAGACAGAGATCACAGGTAGGCAGAGAGGCAGGCAGAGAGAGAGGAGGAAGCAGGCTCCCTGCTGAGCAGAGAGCCCAGTGCAGGGCTTGATCCCAGCACCCTGGGATCATGACCTGAGCTGAAGGCAGAGGCTTAACTCACAGAGCCACCCAGGTGCCCCTGTGCCTACCTTTTTGAGTGTGTTGATATCAGTGTCTGAATTTTTGTCTCTTTTTCACTGAGCAAACTTTGGTACTGAAAACCTTTAAAAATAATTCAGGGCCAAAGATGTAGTGAAAAGAAGGGCCACGTGCACCCCAATGATCATGGCAGCAATGGCCACAGTTGCCAAACTGTGGAAGAGAGTAGCGATGCCCTTCAACAGATGAGTGGATAAGAAAGATGTGGTCCATATACACGATGGACTATTAGGCCTCCATCAGAAAGGAGGAATACCCAACTTTTGAGTCAACGTGGATGGGCTTAGAGGAGATTATGCTGAGTGAAGTAAGTCAAGCAGAGAGAGTCCAGTATTATATGGTTTCACTTATATGTGGAACATAAGGAATAGCACAGAGGACATTAGGAGAAGGAAGGAAAAAGTGAATTGAGGGAAATCAGAAGCGGAAATGAACCATGAGAGACTATGGACTCCGGGAAACAAACTGAGGGTTTCAGAGGGGAGGGAGGTGGGGGGGGGGGTGTGAGCCCGGTGATAGGCATTAAGGAGGGCACGGATTGCATGGAGCACTGGGTGTTACACGCAGACAACGAATCATGGAGCCCTGCATCAAAAACTGCTGATGTACTGATGATGGTGACTAACCTAACACAGTAAAAAAAAAAAATCCGGAGCCTCCTAACCGCAGCCTGACTGTTCTCTCCAACTAGATTTCCATTGATGTTGTCCAACGACAAGTCGCACACTTGCTTCCTTTTACATGAAGTGCTCTAAGTAGGGTCTTAGCACAGCCCTCAAAGGTCGGAGGATAGAGAACTGAAGCCGGGGCCCTGTGCAGCTCGCCCCACACAGAGAACATGGACAAGCTCTTGGGATTACAGTGATGGGTGGGGAGAGGTAGCCGCTTCTCCTATTCAGTTGAACAGGATTAAAGCCAGCTGCTGACATTTCCTGCCAACCTCTACCCTCCTCAATCCCTGATATCTTAAGCCCAGTAAGATACTTGTGGAACGAACAGATGGTATGAAACAGAGGTAAGAAATGCCACCGAAATCTACTACTTTCTATCTGGGTCCCAGCTTCACTGGACTCCTAGGAGCAGAGTGGCGCACACGGTTTACGAAAACACTGCGTTCCCGAGAACGCCACCACCCCCGTATGGCAACCCTGACTTGGACGGCATTCTCATCTCCCTGGGAGTTAGCCACAAAGCACAGGCTGCCCCCAGAGAGCCGGGAGTAGCTGACAGTCGGGAGGCCAACGGGAGTGTTGTGTGCCCAGCACAAGAGTTCCAGCCCGTGCTTGTCACCGGCGCGTCTTTTCTTAAACCAGCTGCTGAAGCCGGGAGACGCCAGGAAGTCGGAAGGCTTTCTGCTGGGAAGGCCTCCCTCTGTCATCTGCAGGAGCTCTGGGGCACCCGAATAGTTGCAGTCTATGTCTGTGAAGCAGCTAGACCCTTGCCTTGTCGCTCAAAGAAATCACCCCCTCCAGATGGGCCCACGTCTGGATGGGAAACACCCGAACGGTAGCTGTCCCGTGACAGGCAAGGACAAAAAACAAAACTACATGCTCCGCTTACAAGGATTCATTCCTGCCACCCTGTGAATGAAACATCCACACGTCGAGCACGGGAACGCAGAGAGTTGGAGGAACAGAATCCGGTCTGGAGCTCTCCCGTGCTTTCATTCCCTTCCGTCGCTAAGAAGGACCTCCCTTGACCTCTCAACTGTCCCTTCTTGATTTTTATCCCCAAGGCGTTTTGTAAGCATATCTTTTTCTAATTAGACCTCAAATTTGAAGACAAGGAGCCAAGCATTTTACCTCTGTTCTGCCCCCTCCTTGTGGCCCCTTGTAAATCTCCCTCAGTTTGCCTGTAATGGGAACATTATCCATGAATGGTATAGAATGTGGCCAAGAAATGCTATGAAAGGATTCAGATTTGGCTGTATTCGAGCTACACTCGTGAGTTCAACCAATGAGGGAATGACATCCCGGGTAGGGGAGTCCCACCCAACTCCCCACGGCCTCTGGGCCATTGAGGTTCCTTCTCTCTTGGTCTGGCTCCATTGGCCCAGAATCACTACTCCAGCCACCACGTGCAGTTTTCAGGAGTCAGTCAGAAAGGAAGGAAGGAAAATGGGCCCCCATCCCTTTGACAATATTTCCCAGAAGGTCTATCTTACCATTCCTACTTATATTCCACTAGCCAGACCTTAGCCTCACGCCTGATTGCAAGAGAGGCTGGGAAATCTAGTCTTCTCCAGATGGCGTTTGCCCCGCTAAGAACTCAATAACCGTCCATCACTGCCCCTGTGCCCGCCCAGCCCTGGTGACTAGAATGCTCTACCCTGCTGAGTCTGCAGTGGTCCCTCCAAGAGGAACCGTATCCACGGGTTTTGGGTAACTTGCATCTCTAACTTTCCACGCTTGCATCCCAGCTTAGCTAAGTGCTCCCTCTTGATTTTAGGAAGAAAAGCCAAATGTGAACCCTCCCAATTCCAGTGCACAAACGGCCGCTGTATTACGTTGCTGTGGAAATGCGACGGGGACGAAGATTGCGCTGACGGCAGTGATGAAAAGAACTGTGGTGAGTAAGGAGCCCGACTGTCCTGGGCCACCTCACGAGGGTGCGCGCACGTCACGGAACGTGATGCTCTTATCTTAGCTTCTCAAATGGGTCACGATTCTGAAAATAAGAGGCCGCTTGTAAGAACTGCCATCAACCCCAGGGTCCCAAGAGTCTATACATCCTGGTCTAGAGCAGTCTGGTTCAGTGTTTGACACGGGACTACCAGCCTGAGCATGGAATGTTGACGATCGAGCGCAGGTCCTTGGAAATGGCAGGACCTCGTTTATCGTAGGTCAGGCAGATGTTCGGTATGGGAAGCTAGGACAGGGATGGGACGACGAGAAGTAGAGACAGAAGCTTACTTAGAACAGACTTTCTATTTTTATAATTCTCAAATAGCCCTGATTCCCCCCCCCCCCCCCCCCCCCCGCCAAAAGAAAGCATCTATTGTAGGCAGAGACTTTTTAAGTCATGAATAGTAAGAAATCCCCTTGGGTTTCAGCAGGTTCCTAAACTCCTGACATAGAAACTCCAGGCCAGGGCAGATCACAGATCAGATAAGGATTTTTAAAAAGCCTCTGCCTACAATAGATGTTAATTCTAAAGCTTTTAGGCAGGGCGGAAGACAATGTTTCCCCAAGAGAACTGGAGTAGACCCTCATGCCCACTGGTACGCACATACCCACACTGATCATAGATCATGGTGAGACATGCCTCACGTTGAGCCACAACAGCTGACAACTACATGTCAACATGGCCTTTAGGTTACCTTGAACACATGCTGAAGGTGATTTTTTATCCTTTTGTTCTATGGTGTAAAAATCCTGAAACAAGACTGTATGGATGTCGGTGACAACATGGTCATTTGCCTTCTAAAGGACGTTATATAAAGATGTCCACTCTATAAACTAGAAATACAGAAGAAAAATAGAAGGTAATGCAGGGAGCTTCAGGTGCCATCTCGTTGTGCCCTCCCCTGCTTCTTCATGTGTCATTACAAACATGGCGGCACTAAGGCATCAGGGCACTTGTCTCATGCGGAGCAACAACATGGGAAAACCCATTGTTCTTAGAGAGTAATTATTCTCGTGTTTCAGAAGCCTGCTTTGGCCATCTGACTACCTTAGTAGCAGCTAACCTGGGTCATCTTAGGGATCATCGCTGGCTCTTCCTAAAATAGTCTCCACATAAATAACTTCTAGACACATGACAGGAGGGTTTGGAAGAGGTAAGAGGGTAAATAGATGTACTCGAAATCCCATGAAATGGGAAAAATTAAATATGTCGTTGGCCAGCACCGGTCTCTGCCTCCTGGGTATGCAGGTAGAGAAGGAGAGTGGGAACGTTGCTCGGGGAAGCTCTGCATGTTTATTTTGAGATGTTCCTCCCTGGAAGGGAAAAGGGGGCCCAGTTGCTTAAAACGCATAAAGCCGCTTAGTATTTTTCCTGTCCGCTGTCTCGATATTGAACTGGGCTATAGTTTCAGTAGAGCTGTTTCTTTCAGGCATGTCAACCAGCATTTTTAGTCAACTGCCGCTTGGAATCCACAAGTCATGTGTTCCCATCAACACCCCCCTGCCCAACTCAAGTCTGTTACAAGCGAGAGGCTCACCAGATTAATGAGTAACGTAGACCCTCTGAGCGGGTAACTGGTAGACCTCTTCCACTGTGACACACCTACGTTTCTATCCATCTCTTAAGGCCCAATTCAAACAGCCTTTCTTGAACCTTCCAGTCTGTGTTCAGAACGGAGAGGGAGGAACTCTGGCAAGTTTCTATCCCTGTTTATCATTAGCATTAGCACTTGGTAGGACAGCCGTCTTGCCTACTCCCGTAACATCTTATACATCCTGAAACCACGTGGTCTCTTTACAATGACTCCCCCCATCCTCTTTCGAGGACCACCACAGGCTGAACTGCCGCAAACTAGCTCCACAGACGCTCCCGCACCTTCCGACAGGCTCAGGAGTGTGCGAGTCTGGATGTCGCTTTCACCATTAATACTGGGGTTTGAGCGTTTCCGTGATTTTTAGAAACAGGTGTGAATCTAAGAGCTAAGGTGGCCTTTCTTGTTTCCTTGGCTACACAATTCATGGGGAAGAATTATCCCTTTTGGATCATCGGGATTTGTCACCACGTCTTTCGAGTTGTCAGAATGGGCTATAATCACTCTATTTCCCTGTTGCGCTGTGTCTGAGGCGAGGGAGAGGGGGGTTTCCCTCTGCAAGTTGTCCCTAGCTCAGACCCCAGACTTGAAGCAATCCCTTTCTAGTTCTTAGCGAACTGTCAGCTTTTAGCTGATTTACCATTATAGAATATTCATTAGGGAAGAAGAGTGAAAACTGGAAATTTAGGCACGTGAGCAAGGAAAAATGCAGCTTGGAAAGGAGAAGCCTAGAACACCCTATGTGGCTGCTTACGGAGACCCTCCCTGCCGTCTCTGACTACTTGGTGGGCAAGTGACCAAGCCACCCAGTTGGTTTAGGAGAGTCCAGATTTATGCCTGTCTTCCTGGCATACTTCTCAGTGTCCGCACTCTGCTGATTGTCCCATTTTGGACAAGTTGCATGGTCACCAGAATCACAGGAGAAAAGGCCTGCCCTTGTTGGAATTAGTAGCACAATGGATACCTTTCTCAGGTGATTTGTCACTCTAGCCCTCATGGGGGGATGTTGGCAGCCCCCACAGCATCTTCTGTGACTTTTAGCTGATGTTAGTCCAACTCTTGGATTCTAAATGTGACCTCGTTTATACCCGGGCTTAAACATTCTCCCTGGGTTGTAAGGTAAGGAGCAACCCCTGTCTTACCATGACTTCCATATCTCCCAACTCTCTCAAATGACCATCTTGCTCCTCTGGAGAAAAACACAAAAACCAAAATATATATATATTTTTTTTTCTAGTGTTTGCCTGGATATTGGCAGTTTAGCACTAACAGGCTCCATTCTGTTGTTGGAGTAAAAGGTGTCAACAGGTAGTTTCATCCCCAGCGGGAATATCAGCCCTTGGGTGCCTATGACTTTAACCCCGCCGATCAACTTTTGTAGTGAAGAAGACGTGTGCCGAGTCAGACTTTGTGTGCAACAATGGCCAGTGCGTCCCCAGCCGGTGGCAGTGTGACGGGGATCCTGACTGCGAAGACGGCTCGGATGAAAACCCGGAACAGTGCCGTGAGTGATTTGCTTTGGACCGTAACTCTCCCAGGCTGTTTCGTGTTTTGTAGCTCTAAGTCTTATTTCATCCAAAACTTGGTTGTAATTCCCCTTGGCCTGCCTTGATGTGTGGGCCAGTGGACTCCAAGGTCAGTCAAGTCATTAACAAGTTGATGAGTGTCTATTAAAGGATATTGTCCCTAGTCTAACGAGACTGACATTCTCTTGGGTAGCTTTGCTATTGAATGTTGAAGACCGAAGCCAGCCGATTTGATTAAGAACTCCTTGACTAGGTGCATAGATTTCAAATATTTGGTAATCATGACTCCAAGCAGATGGTACTCTGGTCCTGGAAGCTAAGTTGAGGTAGGAGGTTCCCCACTTTGGGCCCAGGATAAGCTTTTAGATGTACAGCTTATGTTATATATAACATATATATGTTATATATACATATATATATAACATATAACATTATATGTTATATTAACATATGTGTGTTATATATTACATATATGTTATAACATATATGTTGTGCATACATATATAACATTATATGCTATATATAACATAAGCTGTACATCATACACATACATATATGCATGTGTATATATGTACATATATATGTACACGCATATGTATATACACATATATGTTTATACACACACACAGAGACATATATATATAGCCCATTACTAAAGGGGTAAGGTGGCTAGAAATAGGGTGACATCGTGATTTTTTAACAAACCTCTTACCTCAGGTTATTAAAGTAGGGTAAAGCTTACAGCTTATTCTTAAATAAGAAAAACGTCATAGGTATGACACTGTGTATCTGTGTTCTTAGGCGGATAGCCAGGAAAAGGTCTGTGAGGTCACAGAGGATGAGGATTTGGGACAGGTAAATTAGGATCCTTTGAATGTCATGGTGAAGAAAGTCTTGGAATTCATTTCGAAGCAGTCGAGAGCTGTTGAAACATGAAAAGTGCCAATCTCATGGGAACCAGGTTTAGGTATGGAATAAGGATGACAAAACTCAGTGGAGCAGAAAGGAAGATAAATGCATCAATTTCAGTTTTCGAGGCAAGGAGTCAGAGGAGCGATAAGAACATTGGTCACGGCAGGTCAGATCCCCTCCGGGAAAGCGTGGTTGCCCAGAAACACGGCCCTGAGTTTTAGCTGAGGGTGACCCAGTGAGGTCAGGAACTAGGAGGTCCCTGTTTTGGCAAAGCTCCTGTAGGTCATGAAGAACCTTTAAAGGAATCCAGCCAGGAGGCTTCCCAGGTGTTAGGTCATCTAGCCTTTTGGGAAGTGGCCATTAGGTGACCTTATGTGGTATCTAACAGATCACAAACAAACAAAAAAAGGTCAAGGAGCAGGCCGGCCAATAAACCTAACTGTGCCAAATAAAACAGAAGCCAGAGCTGAGCACGCCACGGAACCTTGAAGGAGGAACGCGGTTGAGGCTCTCTGGGGTCCCGCCGGGCGACACCAGCTGGCGTGGCTTCCACTAGTAGGTCGCATCTCACCCCTTCGCCAGGCCACCGAGGGACAGGTGTGAGCCCGGGCAGGCAGCGCGGGACCAGCTGTGTGGCACGGAGGCGTGGGGGAGGCTCTTTTGAGACTGTATATCATCAACAGATATGAGAACATGCCGCATAAATGAAATCAGCTGTGGCGCCCGGTCCACTCAGTGTGTCCCCGTGTCCTGGCGGTGTGATGGTGAAAATGATTGTGACAGTGGCGAAGATGAAGAGAACTGTGGTAAGAAGACTGCTGTCGAGTGGCTTATCCCCGAGACCCTTTTGCTCAAAGAGAAGGGTGGGCAGGGGGAGACGCTCCCGCGAGTGTGAAGATGCGGTTCCGGTGACTCGCTTTTCAGTGACTTCGCTGTGCGCTCAGCTGCTTGGCCTTCGTTACTGCCCTAAAACTCTGGCAGGAGTCCCCCGGTGACTGGCCACTGCTTGCTCTGGTGTTCCTCCTAGGCAGATAGACGGGAGACGGTAAGTCGTTCAGGGCACTGCCACCCAGAATAGGTCAGTGAAGCCACAGCGGTGTGGCGTCTGTGTCTGCTAGGACAGGGGGACCCGGGCCTTCCTCACATGGGCTCAGCACAGCCAGAAGGGGACTAGGGCCACAAGCTCACGCCGAGGTCTCAAGTGGGTCTGCTTCTTGGAATACATGACCTGAGTAGCCTACGAGGAACTTGGGCTTGCCTCCAAGCTAGATTCTCTTTGAGCCTTTCCGAAGGTTTACCTGGCCCAGAAGCGTTAGCTCTCATCTTGCCAGCGGAGACCCAAAGAAAACCCTGCCCAGCCGATGGTCCTTGATTGGTCTCTTCTTATAGTTCCTGCCTGTAAATACGAGCTCTGTTTCACAGGCTTTCATGTTTCTGTTCCTGGGAAATGTGTAATAAAGTGCCGTGCGTTCCAGGCAAGGCCCTGGGAATTATCTGGGTTGAACAAACATTGCTGTGAGCACTCTTTCAAGCTACCGCCCTTTTATAGGGCTCCCAGAGCGACAGCTCCCAGGGCTGACAAGCACAGGCCTCCCACGGCCGCAGAGTACTAGTGAGCTGACCATGCTTGTACTCCAAACACCAGTCTCGTGTGGAGAAGTCGACTTCCGACGTCAGTACCACTGCACCTAGTCCAATGAGTTTCGGTTCAATCCCAGAATTGAGCTTCATGTATTGGTAAGCCCCAGAGCTGCCAAGTATCTCCCTCCTAAAACTAGACTTTGCTTCCCAAGAGAGTCGTGGTCTCTCCCCGAATTACCAGCAAATCGTGACCTTGATTCATTCGGCAGGAATTTGAGTCCAAGTACAAACTGGCTAGTCGGCCTGGTTTATCATCATTTAGCGGATTGGGCGGTGAAGACAGAGATAGATTCCAGCCCAAGCAGTGACTTTCTAACACTTGAAAATATTTAAGATCTGTTATTCCTGATCCTGGTTTGAGGGACCAACAGAGAAGGAACCACGTATGGTAGCAGAACACAATGGCTGGTGTGCGTTAATCGTGTCCTAATGCTTCTAATGAGTCCACACTTGCCTGCATGCCCCATACGTGGTGTTCTCAGCGGATAACCTGGACGGACGAGCTGTCTGTCCATTTAGAGGTCGCTCGGTCTTTGCCATTGCCATTGCCAATCGCTATCCCTTTAGGAATCTGTTGTGGTTCTCACTTCAAATTAACTTCTAAGCCTTCAGCTGTTCTCTTGGTCCTTTCTTCCCCTTCTTACTTGAGAGCCCCTGCATCTTGTGCATACCGAGGCTGCACGCGAGTACCCCAGGAACTCGGATGCCAACAGGATGCCACCTTAGCTTTTAAGTGAAGCTGGGAGGGCCGGCCAGGGGGCGTGATGAGACCCCGCGCACTGCGCCGTGCGGCGAGGCTCGGGAAGCCGGGACCAGTCCCGCGCGCTCAGCGGGCTCTGCCCTCTCCGCGCTGCAGGCAACATCACGTGCAGCCCCGACGAGTTCACCTGCTCCAGCGGCCGCTGCATCTCCAGGAATTTCGTCTGCAACGGCCAGGACGACTGCAGCGACGGCAGCGACGAGCAGGCGTGCGCGCCCCCGACGTGCGGCGCGCACGAGTTCCGGTGCGGCACCTCGGCCTGCATCCCCCGCAGCTGGCTGTGCGACGACGACGCCGACTGCTCCGACCAGTCCGACGAGTCGCTGGAGCAGTGCGGCCGCCAGCCCGTGATGCACGCCAAGTGCCCGGCCAGCGAGACCCAGTGCGGCTCCGGCGAGTGCATCCACAAGAAGTGGCGCTGCGACGGGGACCCCGACTGCAAAGACGGCAGTGACGAGGTCAACTGTCGTAAGTAGTCTTCTCAGCGGTCCGCTCCGTGCCTGCTGCGGGGGGTCCGCCGGGACCGTGCGGCTGACCCTCCTGCTTCCTCCCCTCGCGCCCACCGCAGCTTCGCGCACCTGCCGCCCGGACCAGTTCGAGTGCGAGGACGGGAGCTGCATCCACGGCAGCCGGCAGTGCAACGGCATCCGGGACTGCGTAGACGGCTCGGACGAGGTCAACTGCAAAAACGGTGAGGGGCTCCTCCTGGGGGGCGGGGGGGGAGTCAGAGGACTGCTGGGGCAGCCCCACCAACGGACTCTTCGCTTCTGTGTTTCTCGTTGTAGTCAATCAGTGCTTGGGCCCCGGCAAGTTCAAGTGCAGAAGTGGGGAGTGCATAGATATCGGTCAAGTATGTAACCAGGAGCAGGACTGCAGGGACTGGAGTGACGAACCCCTGAAAGAATGTCGTAAGTGGAGGGCTCGCCTGGGCACCCAGCGGGGAAGGTTCACCGCATCGCCCCTAGCTAATGCCGTGGGGACCTCCCGCAGGGCCTGGCACACCCCTTCTAAGGAACCGAGTTCCATGGTTGGGCTTCAGAGTGGCGCTGTTATGCCTTCAAAGTTGAAGCAGTCACAAGCTCCCTTTGTAGCTTCACCTCCTTAAAGATAACTGATCAGCTGTAGGACACTGGACTCCTACGGCTCAGCCAGCTGGTAACCTGCCAAGCAGACCAGGTTTACTTTCCCCCTCAAACACTCCGAGATGCGTATCTTAAAAGCAAATTGTTAGACCTTAGGAAAGTCACGGGTTTGACCAGACTATCTAGATAAGTTATTGCAAAAAGCCCAGAGTTTAAACGTTAACAGGGGCAAAAATCGATTTAAAATATGGCATGGGGTAACTCTGGTCCCTTTTTCTCCCAGATGTAAACGAATGCTTGGTTAATAATGGCGGCTGTTCTCACATCTGCAAAGACCTCGTGATAGGCTACGAATGTGATTGCGCCGCTGGGTTTGAACTGATAGATAAGAAAATCTGCGGAGGTGAGTCCGGAAGGGAACCTCAGCCCTGGATGGGGGGCGTGGGGGGAGAAGCCTGGAAAGGACGGTATCTTGCTGTAGGTCATCTAGGCACAAAAGACTAATCCTAATTTCCCTCCTAGATATTGATGAATGCCAAAACCCGGGAATCTGCAGCCAGATTTGCATCAACTTAAAAGGCGGTTACAAGTGTGAATGTAGTCGGGGCTATCAGATGGACCTTGCCACTGGCGTGTGCAAGGCAGTAGGTAAGTGGACTTGGACTGGTTGGTGTTGCTCTGGTCCCTTTAGGAGTAAGCGCTTACGAAGCATACAGCCACTGACCCCAAGAGTCAGCTCAATTACAGAATTAAAATAGTACAGCTCCCCCTGACTTCGGATGGGGTCAGAACCCAATAAACCCATGGTAAGTTGAAAATATCCCAAGTCAAAAATGTAATCAATATACCCAACCTACCAAATACCATGGTTTAGTCAATACACTCAGAACTCTTACATCAGCTTCTAGCTGGGCAATGTCATCTAACACAAAGCCCAGGAAGTATGGAATGTCTCATGTCACTTACCGAGTACCACACTGAAAGGGAGAAGCGGAACGGCTGTATGGGTACCGATGGGTGTCAGCGCATCGGGACTCACGTCTCCGTGATCGTGGGGGCTGCAGGGAGCTTCGGCTCACTGCTACCGCCCAGCATCATGAGAGAAGATCACAAGAGAGGATGGTAGCACGTATCCCTGGCCTGAGCAAAGATCCCAACTCTGAATTCGAAGTGTGCTTCTATACGAACACAAACTGCTTTTGTACCATCATAAAGTTGAAAAATCCTAAATCGAATCATCCCAAGTCTGGGACTGTCTGTTCTTGAGATCAGTGCTACTTACCTCCCAGTGCAGTATCCCAAAAAAAGCATTTCCCCAGACACCTGCCTTGGTCAGTTTCTTTTGCGTATGATACCATGAATGTCTACCAGGTTCACTTGCTTCCTGCTTCCAAAACTTGAATGAAATCCCAGGAAGAAACTTAGGCAACAGCTGCTCAGAGACTGTTCCCGGCTGATCAGCCACCCTACTTTTGAGTGCTGTGACCCCAGGACTGCCTTCTTGAACAGTGGGAGGTGCTTACAGTGCCCCGGGCTAGCCATCTCACACTGCAGCTAGCCATCTCCTCAGGTGTTGGGCCGTGCCTTTCCTTTGTAAGTGCTCCCTCCTGACTTAGAAGGACCTTGCCTTCCTACAGCGACACTAAACAAACCTGACTCCTGTCTTGCAGGCAAAGAGCCAAGTCTGATCTTCACGAATCGAAGAGACATCCGGAAGATTGGCTTGGAGAGGAAGGAATATATCCAACTAGTGGAACAGCTAAGAAACACTGTAGCGCTTGATGCGGACATTGCTGCTCAGAAACTGTTCTGGGCTGATCTAAGTCAGAAGGCCATCTTCAGGTAACTTCAGTTCTCTGCTTAGCGTCTCAGCCTAAGCCTTGGTCTTTGTGAAGGCTTGGAGGAATTTCTAGCTCCACGCTAGCATCTAATTAGCTGGGACTCTTAAATCTGGACACTGATTGATTCCTCAACTATTAAGTTACTCTCAGTTCCTCATTAGAGACTAACAATGGTGTATGGAGTACAAGGTGTCCGTGGCTGTAGGAGCATAAGAAAGGACATCTCACTTAGCAATGTGTCAGTCCTGCTTATCGAGTACCTCCCAGCAACTCAATAATGAACACTGTTATTTAGTATCAGTAAGAAGCATCGTTAAATGGTGTGAGGGGTGAGCTATGGTGTGACTCGAGTTTCTTCTGCACAAAGTTGTTGACCATTTTGTAAACAGCAAGTCCGTTCTCCCGGCTCCGATGGTGTCGAACTCTTAAATGTCCTGTGACCTGTTCTGTTTCAGTGCCTCCATTGATGACAAGGTTGGCAGACATGTTAAAATGATCGACAATGTCTATAATCCTGCAGCCATCGCTGTTGATTGGGTGTACAAAACCATCTACTGGACTGATGTGGCTTCTAAGACTATTTCAGTAGCTACCCTGGATGGAACCAAGAGGAAGTTCCTGTTTAACTCGGACTTGCGGGAGCCCGCCTCCCTCGCTCTAGACCCACTGTCTGGGTGTGTAGTCTGTTTTTTATAGCCTTTCGGTTGCTGTTCCTCCTGGCTGAAATAGTACTGAAACCCCAAGACTTACAGCTCCCCACAACAAAGAATTACCCAGTTCAATATGTCAGCGCTGTCACGGTCAAGTAAGTCCACTCTCTTCCAGACCCCCGGCAGGATGAGCACTGACTGACATTAAGGAAACACGTCTGACTTGACATACACACAGAAGCGGTGTCTGAACCCTTATGGCCACTAGCTTCTCTGCAAGTGATTTTTAATGTTTGTCCAAATGCTTTGCCAAACCTAAGGACTAGCACGCGTTGTGAGGATTTTAGTAGCTCTATTACCTCAACGCTTTCATCTAAACGTCCAAGTCGTCTCAAAGTCCAGTTGAAGTAAATGGATCTCTCTAGCAACATTTCACCAAGAGGCTCCCCTATGTGGGTGCTAAAGGCTATTATAGAAAAGCAGCTTAGGAAGTTGACGGAGGCTCTAGCAATGACACCTGACCCCCAGAATCCTCACGAGAACAGTCAGCCAAGCCCCTCGATAAGGCTTAACATATAGTCAACTTTCAGTCCTCTGAAAGAATTTGCCTTTTAGAAAGGAAATATATAACCCGTGACTTGAGGCTGAAATATAATTCTCACACTTCCATAGATTAATAGTGTTCATAATGAGCTTGTAGATTCTTCGTGTTACCTTTTGTTTATCTGGAATATAATTTAGACCGTTACCTGTTACTGCCGGTCTCCGGAGCTTTCCTGTCGTCCTTTAAATATGTATCTCAGGGTGCCTGGGTGGCTCAGTGGGTTAAGCCTCTGCCTTCAGCTCGGGTCATGATCTCAGGGTTCTGGGATCGAGTCCCACATCAGGCTCTCTGCTCAGCAGGGAGCCTGCTTCCTCCTCTCTCTCTCTCTCTCTCTGCCTGCCTCTCTGCCTATTTGTGGTCTCTGTATGTCAAATAAATAAAATTTTTTAAAAATAAATAAATAAATAAATATGTATCTCAAACTACAAATTTATTCCTTCTAAACCACTGAGGCTTCTTTCTCATTTAATTCTTCCTAGCTTTTTGTACTGGTCAGACTGGGGAGAACCAGCTAAAATAGAAAAAGCAGGAATGAATGGATTTGATAGGCGGCCCCTGGTGACAGTGGACATCCAGTGGCCTAATGGAATTACACTCGGTGAGTCTGTCCTTCCTTCCTTGGCCCCCACCAAGGTGGCCACCACCTAGGCCCACGGTCTCCACACTTTTGCTTCCCTCCATAGTCTACTCTGGACTACAGCCGGTGACAGCTCCTGGGGTTCCTCGATAGCAGGAATTTGGAATGAGAGGACCTGAGCAGTGCAGATCGAATGCTCGGGCTTTCACAAATTAGACGCTCTATCATTACTAGCTTTTCTGTCCACTTGGGCCTAATACGGGACATAAATTCAACAGGTCTTGGGTCTTAAGAACTCTCATCCATCGGGAAGAACAGCACACTCACCTCTCTTAACACTTCTCTAACGTGAGCACCATTTCTTAAGTCAGCTCCTTGGAGAATCTCAGGTGCTCCTTTAATCCCCTAGAAGAAGTGTGGGTCCAGACCCCGCATGCTGCCTCACAAGGTTTGTGGAACCACTTCCCCCACCACTTTAGGAACCCATGCTGGAGAAGGAACCATGAGAATAGAATATTGGATTCCCTGGGTATGTTCAGTGGAAGCCAGGGCAGTGATGGTGTCCCGTGCGCTGACCATTCCTTTCCTCTACAGACCTTATAAAGAGTCGTCTCTACTGGCTTGACTCCAAGTTGCACATGTTGTCCAGTGTGGACTTGAATGGCCAAGATCGCAGGATTGTCCTCAAGTCTCTGGAGTTCCTAGCTCACCCTCTCGCGCTGACCATATTTGAGGTGAGATGTGTGCGTCAGCTCCAAGCATCTATCTCTGGGTTACTAGGGTGCCTCAGGGGAGAACAGGACAGGACAGGTGTGGGACAAGGAGGGATGGGCAGAGGAAGGTGACCCGAAAAACTGCTTCCACTTCAGACATGGGATAAAGTCGATGCTCACTCGAAGAAGCCTGAACTTGCATCTCCAAGTGACATCCAACTTCCCAGACTGATGTGCATTAAGTTTGCGCCATTACATTGCCAGACAGTAAGGATGACCTTAGATACGGACTTGTGTTAATCCCGCTAATCTGGGGGTTCTGTTTTAGGATCGTGTCTACTGGATAGATGGAGAAAATGAAGCAGTCTACGGTGCCAATAAATTCACTGGGTCAGAGCTGGCCACTCTGGTCAACAACCTTAATGATGCCCAAGACATCATTGTGTATCACGAACTCGTGCAGCCGTCAGGTAATGGGGACAAGCACAGCCTCCGTCCATAAGGCCGCTGTAGGGACAGCAGCACGGCCTAGTACCTGCCGGGCTACCAGGAGCTCCTTAATATGTCATCCTGCCCTTCAACAGGACTCTCCCGTCCAGTCCCCTACCTCAAACACATCAAACATGGTGTTTTGTTTGCATTTCTGACTTCCCCATGAAAGAGCTTTCAGAACTTCAGCTCTCCCCACCCCCGGCAGGCAATCTTTTATTCCAGGCTCTTCCATACCTCCTGGGCTTCATTCCCTTGTACGCAGACTCTTGCACTATCCTCCCAAGGAGCTTTGATGCCACAAGCTTTCCCCACCTCCCGCTGATGACACATCTTCTGTGTAGATCCCCAAACCCATCTATCCGGTCACACCAGCTCCTGCTCGAACTACTTGACTGGTTCTTTCTAAAGCAAACCCGTCAGCCTCCCTTTGGCTGGGTTCTGCAAGGCCAAGCGAAGACCGAGGAGGACATGCTCTTCTCCTTCCCCTGAGTCTTCACTCTAAGCTGTGGGTCCTTAATGGGTGCCTCCTGCCTCCTCACCACACCCCTGTTCCAGGCATAATCCCGATGCCGCTTTCCAGAAATTTCTCTGGATCTGCGGTATCCGGAGGGCATGTTGCCCGTCCCTGTATTTCTTCATTGTGCTGAACTTGAAGGTTGCACAGAGGAGACAAGCATCATCTCCCTGGGGACAAGGACTCGTGTCTCCGGCCTCTAGAAGAGGGTTTTATGTACAGTAGGCACCAGAATCCCTCTTTTAAAGGACTTTTCTCTCCAAACAGGTAAAAACTGGTGTGAAGAAGACATGCCCAACGGAGGCTGTGAATACCTGTGCCTGCCAGCCCCACAGATTAACGATCACTCTCCGAAGTACACCTGTTCCTGTCCCAACGGATACAGTCTGGAGGAGAACGGCCGGGAGTGCCATAGTAAGGCTGTTTACTTTTCAGCCACAAGCAGGGCCTAATGACGGACGGGAAAAAAAAAAAAAAAAAAAACTAGCCCAGATGTTAAGAATTCTGCTTTCACCGATGCTTGGAATAGACTTGAGAGCACACCTGCCGTCACTGCCAGCCGGGCTGGTGGCGCCATTCCCTCCCAACTACCTCTCACTCACTGCAGCACTGGGGAGTCGGTAGGGGACCACGGTGTGAACGGGACCAGCCTGATGCATCCCGGTTAGTCCCGCAACAGCCCTGAGCTGGCCAACTTGCAGATCATTGAAGTCTTGATGTTCTCCTCCAGAGCGAGAGAAGCCACGGGTACAGGAGACCTTATGGCCCCCGTGGGCCACACCATCCTAAACCCACACTTAAACCCACCTTGATTTTCATCTTCCGTTCTTAGCTTTTGATTGAGTGGCCAATTAAACACCCCTGTTGTGGGCAAGGAGCTCCTCTGTGAGGTTTTTATTAGCTTAATGCAGCGTCCCTGCAGGGATGAGCTCGGTTTACTGAGAAAGTAATTGCTAAGACCATCTGACAGTAAGACTAATTTGTCTGATACTCAATTGTCGAGAGCATTTCTGGTAACTTCCAGGACGGTGCCAGGAGGGGTAGGCATGGCCGTGCACCTGTTTGAATTGTCAGATTCCACATGCTCACTGTTCGGTCCCACATCTCGTGTGTCTCTGGTTTTGCGTGAAGACTTCCTTTCGGCTCTGACCACGCAACTTAGCTCAGCAGTGATCTGTCTATTTGCCGTGGGGTTGACATAACCTGTCGAGTGGTTTCTCTGGATGAAACAGCTAGCCGCCCTGGAGCCTTGGCCTTAACCAGGTTCTCAGTCTCTATAATTCACGTTCTGCAACTCCTGTGACTTAACAGTGAGACAGAAGGTATCCACACAACAGAAATTTCACCAACTAGTGGACTAGTTCCTGGAAGTACTAGGCCCAGTACTGCACACTGTGAATCTCAACTAACAGCCACACTTTTTGTATTTATTGCTTCAGTAATTCATGCAGCCCTGTAACCACTAGCTCTGCCCCTAGCTAGTAACCTAACCTCAGCTCCAAAGTCTGAAAGTCTGACATTCTTCATCTGACCCGACTTAACGAAGGTTTCTACTAGAAACAGCTGTTCAAGCATGTGACTCTCCAATCCTTCTGGACTGGCTGTGCCTGGTGGGCAAAGCAGTAAGCACTGATCCGCAGTCATGGGTGCCAGGGGCAGGAGGTGCTTGTCCGGATGGGTCCGTTTCTAAGTCTGAATTCATATCCGTCTACATAGATTTCTTTCATTCTCCTGTAGGGATCAATGTGACCACAGCGGTATCTGAGGCCACTGTCCCCCCGAGAGGCACTTCTGCTGCCTGGGCCATCCTTCCTCTCTGTAAGTACCTCCCCACATATCTGGATAGACTTGTGAGATGCCCAGCAGATAGGCATTTCGAATCTATCTAGAGACACTGCTCCCACGGTCACAGTCCGTGACCCTGATTCTGCTCTCTCCCTCCCTAGCCTGGCACAGAGTTGAGTCCAAACCTTGCTCTTTGGTGGCATCCTTGGCACTGTGAGGGGCAGTGATAAACTCTCACATATTACATGAAAGGTGCCGACTACACTCTAGGTCAGGGCGATCAGTCTGACTCAGTACATTCCTTTAGGTAAAGAGCACTCTTTTCTTCCCCTTAGAACGGTGTAGAATGCTTCATACAGAGACAGGCAAATGCTTCAATGCTTTCTTGAGGAGTTATAGGACTTGCAGAGGGTAAATTAAAAATAGGAAAGAATCCTCAAACTCAGGGGACAGAACCTCTAGAGCAGTTACTGGGCATGGGAATTCTAAGGCCTTGTGCTATAATGGCCACTTTGTCCTGGAAGACTGGAGTCCAAGCTTCACTAATATGCTGGGGGTGGGGGAGAGGATGGGGGCAATTTGAAAAGCTCTCCAGAAACTTCTGAAATTTTCATTCAGTTGTCCTGCACTGGGGCCCAGGACTCTATCTACACTCATCCAAATGGACTTTGTTGAGCTTAGCACCAGGCCACAGAATAATACTTGACCACAGGTCTGAACTTGTTTTAAGCTTCTGGCCCATTTATAGTTTAACACCTAGTTATGCTGGCTTCCTACAACATGAAATATTTATTGATGTCAAGTCTCATGGATTCCTGACCATGACCTCATTTTGTATGTTTTGAGACTAGACCCTTGCTTAGTCACCTTCTCACGTTTTCTCAGTGCTCTTGGCAATGGCAGCAGTAGGTGGCTACTTGATGTGGCGAAATTGGCAGCACAAGAACATGAAGAGCATGAACTTTGACAATCCTGTGTACTTGAAGACTACTGAAGAGGACCTGTCAATAGACATTGGGAGACACAGTGCTTCTGTTGGACACACGTACCCAGCAGTAAGTCAGCTTCGGGTCTTGATACACTCTGGCTTGCAGTAGGACTTTCTGGAAAGGAGACTGCTAATTCAAGCTACGGCTTCTTGGGCTAGGAGGAGCCATTAGGATCAGAGAGTCACCAAATAAATCTACTACCCCTGGAGATTAGACAGTCTAGCCTGTTGGGATGAATTGTCAGCCAGTAGATAAGCATCTGTCCCAGAATGACAAGTAAGTCAACCTAAGGTCATCACTATACTGTTGGAGATATTTTTGGTTATAGAAACTATGTGTGAATAATAGGATGAACCAAGTGGCTCCTACTTGGACTGTCAAGTCAGCTTTCTCCTGGACACTTAAAAGTTTGCATATCCTCCTATACAGGGGAGTTGGCTTCAAGTCAGTGTATTGAGCAAGATTCCGTTAGCCATCATTACCAAACGCTTGAAAGTGGCCTATCCTGCCTACTGTAGCTCGCCTCCTTTCGGCAGGAGAGTTAGTCCCTTGTTCTTCAGTTGAAACCCGACTAGAGTATTTGGCCTTCATTCAGGGAACCGTCTGAAAAATTCATGGCCTGCATGTGTCTTTTCCCCAGGATTTAAGATCATTCAGTGGAATGGCAGCATCAGCTCCGCGATTTTCTCTCTCCCCCAAGTAGATACCATTGAATTCAAGTGAAAATGCCTCAGTGACACAACTCAGTACTGCTTTAGATCTGACTTCCCTTCCATGTCTCTTTGGTCTTTGGTTGACCAACTCAAAAGCAAGGTCCATTTGGGAGACTGGAGTTATCATTACCAATGAATGGTCACCAAGCTCATCCTGTACTTTTTCTCTTCCACAGATATCAGTTGTAAGCACAGATGATGACCTAGCTTGACTTCAGAGACGAGTCTTGACCTCTGAGGTCTAAAACCAATAACCCTCCACTTCGAAATGGTAACCGAGCCAGCACCTGAAGTCTTTCTTCCTCCATTCTGGAAGAACATCAAGATGTCTTTACGTGGATCAAGCTTGTATACTTGACCGTTTTTATATTACTTTTGTAAATATTCCTGTCCACATTCTACTTCAGCTTTGGATATGGTTACCAAGTATCTAACCTTGAGTTTCTAGACAGTATTGCCACATCTGGCCAAATATGCACTTTCCCTAGAAAGCCATAGTCCAGCAATGACCCTTGTGCTATAGGTGTACACCATCTGTACAGACACTGTATAGGCCATCTGTAAATATCCCAGAGAACAATCACTATTCTTAAGCACTTTGAAAATATTTCTATGTAAATTATTGTAAACTTTTTCAATGGTTGGGACAATGGCAATAGGATAAAACGGGTTACTAAGATGAAATTGCCAAAAAATTTGTAAACTAATTTTGTACGTATGAATGAAATCTTTGACCTCCGTGGAGGTTAGTAAAGACTGAGTGTTCAAACTACTGTACATTTCTTTTTCAAGTGCTAAAACAATTAAACCAAGCAGCTTAACCATGGTTTCTGCCTATTCCTCCAGGATAAACTTTTGTCGATGGCCTGAGTAGTAGCAAGCATTCTAAATATATGAGCTAGATAATACAGATCAAGTATATGAGCTAGATAATACAGACCTTGATGTTGCATAACTAGGCCTATAAATTGGCTAGTTTCTCTTCGAACCAAGTACTAAAAGAACAAAGTACCATTTAATATTCGCTCCTGAAATATTTATTTTTGGTTAAAGAAGCTAGCTTAGCCTGTACCTAGAATTCCTCTAGGAGGAATTTAGAGGCAAGTTCCTTTTCTGACTCATTTGTTTCCTGACCTAGAAACCTATGCTAAGATTCCTAGTAATTCTGCTTCTTCATTCCTAAGTCTCTGTTTTCCATGTTCTGTCACTATATGTAGCTCCAGGACAGTGGAAATTTCATAGAAATGGAAATATCATGGAAAATCTGTAGTAGCTTCCCATTTTTCAGTCTGGCTGGCATACGATCCTTCTGGGGACAATGTCTGAAACTCTTAGTATGAAGAACAGATAAGAAATCTGGGCAGAAGAAATAGGAACACAGGTCTTTAAATAAGTTTTCCATCAGATTGGCCATTACTGCCTTTCCCTAAAATCTCGGGATGTGAGCAAACAAGAGAAGACATGAGATTTGGAACCCTGGGAAGATGTTTTAATTTCAACGAGAGGGGACAGGGATTCTGCTGTAGATGTGACTCCTCTTGGGACTCACTGACCCATGCAGGATCAAAAGGATGAAGAGATCTTCTGAGTAACTAAATGGTTGGGTGGGTGACTCCTATTCTGCTTGGATGTGGAACGTAAGCAAGGCAGTTGACACCTTGCTTGTGGTTCAGGTGGAAACCAATGATCTTAGAGGAAGTTGCTTCCGCCATATTGTTTCACAGATACCCTGTTGTGATTTTGGTCAAATGGATGAAAGTGAAAGAATAGTCATGGTTTGGGTTTTTTTTTGGGGGGGGGCATGTGCCAGTCGGGCATATAGCTGTGAAGGAAGGACTCTGTGTTGTCCCCATTTTGCTTCCTTTTCAAAAAGTCATGACACTAACCAGGTTGTGGCCTGCTGACACAGGGTATCAGAAGTGCCCGTGTGGTAAGTAGGTTCCCATTCACTGAATCTCAACTCTGAAGGCCATTTGGTTGACTAGTACTTTGACCCTGCTCTGAAACAAAACCCACCTATTTCTTTTTTTAATCGGAGCAACACAAAATTCCCACCTAGGAAGCTTGAAGATAGCAGTGCATTCCCCCATTACAAGGACTGTATAGTATTCATGTCAGGGCCCAAAGCCATAGTTTTTAAGAATAAAAAGCATTATTCTCTACCGTCTTCTCTTAGATTCCAGTCCTGGCTATGTTCTTTTAAGTTCTAGGTCCCACTCTCCAACCTTCAAAGAGTCTCAAGTATTTCCTTCTTTGACCTTGCCCTACACCAAGTAGCTAAGAACAGAAACTCTACCCGAAGAGTTGAAAAAAATCAAGTAACTAGATAGTTCTACTGAAATCAGAATAGGTAATATGACTAGTTAATTCAGCATGTACTAATAGTTCATGATGAACTAGAGGCTTGGGCTTCAGTATCCAAATAATAGCTAGAAGAATCCTACATGAAACATACAGGTGTAAATTGGCTGTATCTTTCGAGTTTACTAGAGAAGATGAGATTTGGTTAAGAGGTAGAATAGGAAGCTTGCCTAACAGTAAGAGAGGGTGTTTGGAGTTAAATGTGTTATACAAAGTCACTGAATGCGGGTCCTCCAGGGACTTTAGGAATTGCTACAAAGTTTGATAAAAGATGAGTAAACAAATTTGTGACACCTGGTAAAGAAATCCAGCGGAGTCCCGGAGTCCAAACTCTTAAGTGACATTTACAAGCTATCTATTTGGCAAAAAAAATCCCAGCTCCCTGGAGAATTCTTACAGCTAAATTAGACCCATGGCATCATCCTCAAGCCTATGGTGTTCTAGTCTTGATGAACAAGGTGAAAAAGAAAGAGAGACTTCAGCTTTGGCATTTACTTACGTTCCTAGTATCTTTGGAAGTCAGGTAGCCCTTTTCCAAAAAAAATAAAGAAATGACAAGACAGGCTTTGAATAGCAAAACTGTAGGACAATTCAAGAACGAACTCTTTAATTTAATACAGAGAAATGGGACAACTGAAGTATACCTTTTAACTGTCCTCACCCCCAAAGCAAAAGATTCTGGGGGAGCCTTCTGTGTCCTGGAGCGTGATTTGAGGAATTTCCTAGAATTCTTACCTAGTGAAGACCCCAAACTGAAGCTGGAATCCTTGATTTCAGCGGCAGGGAAACTCACAAGAGGTATATGCACTTTTGCTCTGATAACTTAGGTCCAAGAATTTAGAATACAACCTGCTCATCTTGATCACTCAATTTGAGCTCCTCGGTTTCATCATCAAGGGTCCAGCCTGACTCTTGGGAAAAATTTGGAATTCTTTGTTCACCATGGACCTAAACTGTGGAGGTTTAAGAATACACAGAAGTAGGAAAGTCTTCAAATATACCTTGTTTCCAAATATAGGGGACGTTTTTGTGCATACACCACCCTTGTCTGCTTTCATAGATCAAAAGCTGAATGAGAGTTATCAGTGGGAGTCCACAATTATGTTAGTAAGAAACAGATGACAGAAAGGTCTCAACTCTCTATTGTCTCTCCCAAATCCATTGAGCATTTCCAAGCCTGGTTCATTTAGGAAAAAAGGATGTAGTAGACTATTGACTGACAGTCTCTCTGTAAACCTTCCACCCAGGGTTGTAGAAACCAGCATCAAACTGGCTAAAGGTGGGGTCAGGCTCTTCAGGGGACCCTAGGCCTGTCGATAGGTTTCTTTTTCATTGTGCTTATGGGGCAAGTGAGATTATCAGCAAGGAAGTTCCCAAGCGTGGACTCTGGTGTCAGGCTTGACGTGGTAGCTTGGGCAAGCTCCTGATCCGCTCAGTAAAAGGACCTGATGGGGACTGTGTTGCCGTGTCGTGGCGAGGGTTAAGGAGAATGTTGACCAGTGCTCACCATGGTGTCTGGCATCTAGTGGGTCCAAAGCAAGTGTTAACTGCTGGAGGTCACTCTCCAGGCCATGCCTCTCTCTGTATTCATTGTGGCACGACCTAGAAACTGGCATGTGACTTTTCCAGTGAGAGTTACAGTAACTTGACTCATTATTGAGCGTAGCGTGCATTAGACCTTGTCCCAAGGGTTTTCCGCTACACCTGTCTGATAGGATCTAAGTGTGACATTCAGGTAGTAACATCACCTTTATATGGTTAAAAAAAAAAAAAAGCTTCAAGGGTTACATGATTCAAACCCTAGACATGTAGCCAGTGTGTTTCTGTCCCAACCTTTAGCTTTACTGCCTGGAACATGGAAACAAATACTTGGTGGCCTACACAGTCTTTGGATGGCAGCTAAAGCACCTCAAATCTCCCTTAATTTTTTAATAGTTTAATAGTGTGCTAAATAAATGCTGGCATGTATTTGATTTGATCTTTACAACAACCCAAATAGGTAAGTGTCTTCATTTTATAGACGTGAAAAGTGAGACCACAGATGGCATGGGGAGTCCAGACCCTACGTGCTCACTGCCGTTACCTCTCAGAAAAGGAGGCAGAGCTGTGTAAAGGTTAAGCTGGACATCACACTACATGGTGGCAGAGTCCCCTTTACTGCCGACGGCAGCGTCCTCCAGCAGTCTCCCTGAGTCTCAGATGCCCTCAATGGCTGGCATCCAATATGGCGGCTCACTGAAAGACTAACACCAGCACTACATCAGGTCGGCGCAGAAGAACGTTGTTGGTTCTGTGCCCATGCCCCGAGATGCCAGAAGTTCCAGAATTGTTTTCCTTGTGAAGTACAAGCAGACTCCTGGATTGCAAAGTAAAAGAAGAAGATCCCCTGATGGAGTTTCTGGACCTGCAACATCCCTCCCGTATATAAAGATATTGGGGAAACAAGCTGTATCATGACCAGTCATCCATCGCAAAGCTCTCCTAAGGAAAGACGTGCCCGAGAAGACGGGGAGAGCTGTGACTTGGGGCAAGTGACAGATGGATCTTAGCTATTCTGGAATCGACCCCTGAGACCTGCTTATCTCGCAACTTACACACACGTGCCGGTGGGGGGGAGAGAATTCTTCGCGCAAAATGACTGGCTTTGAAAAACGACCTGGCCCCTTTTAAAATGTCACTCGATACCAAAATGTGACTTCAGAGCATGCAATGCCTCAGGAGCCCAGAGCATACAACCACATTACCGTGCTCAGGATCTTCAGAATTCTAGAAACATACGTTGGAATGTGTCTAGTCCTGCTGACCTGTAGATAAGCGTTTTTTTTTTTTCATTAATGAACTGTACATGTAACTTAAATAAAAGTTTATTTTTGAGATGACTGCCATAAGCCTTTCCTTTTTCTACACAACTTTTCAAAAAGCTCTTCCTCAAATCTTTTTTCCTCTTTGCAACTGAATCACTGAATCACAGCTCAGTCACCCCTTTCTAGAAAACAGCTCAGGTCACCGAGATCTGGACTCATCGAGACGAAAGGATGGGAGATGTCCCTTTCCTGCCATCCTTACAAGCACAGTTAGTGTCTCGCTAGAGGTAGCCAAAACATCACCCTCCCATGCTCTTCCTTCCCACTCCTCCCATGGAGGGAAGGAAAATCAAAGCTACTATTATCAGGCAATGGGAGGCCAGAGCCTCCTCCCTGCTCCCTGTGGGTGACAGAGTCTAAAACACACTTCCTGGCCAAAGGGAGGAAGCTCCAAAGGCAGGACAAGACAGGCCCAGACAAGCCAGTAAAATCATTTTGATACTTTCCCCTCATCAGTTCTTAAGGGCTTTGTGTTGAAATTCACATAGGAGATTGGGAGAAGGAGAGAAATGAGCTGGGGGAAATCAGAGGGGGAGAGATGAGAGTCGGTGGACTCTGAGAAACAGACTGAGGGTTTTGGAGGGGAGGGGGGTAAGGGTTGGGTGAGCCTGGTGGTGGGTATTAAGGAGGGCACGTACTGCATGGAGCACTGGTGTGGTGCATAAACCACTAACCTTGGAACACTGAAAAAATGAAGTTTAAAAAAAAAAAAGAAGAAGAAGAAGAAATTCACGTAGGAGAAGCCTAAATGTTTGTGAGCCTTAGCAATATCCCCTCTGAAACCTGTCCGAGCCGTAGCCACCACTTGTCGGAACCACGCTGCGTGCTAACGCTTGAGATCGGTGCAGGGAGTCCACAGAAGCAGTGGGAAGAAGGGAAGTTGAGTGAAAGAGAAATTGTGAAAAAAAGGAAGAGAAAAATCTTAGAAAGCTCCAGGGTGAGTCTTCGCTTAATGAGTAGGCAATGATGTGCTTAATGAGTGAAATGGTAGGTGAATACCAGCCATGCAGCCACAGGAAGGCAGTGAACTTGGATGTGTCCCCCTCCTTCTTCATTGGCTGTGATCACAGGGAAGCTGCTTACCACCCAAGCCCTGTCCTCCTATAGAAATTAGAATATCCCCCTGCACAGGGTTCTCATAAGACAGAGAAGCAACATCTATAAAGCCCTTCACTCAACTCCTATCTTCCTCTCTAGTGCCAAAAAGTCATGATTAAAAAAGAAAAAAAGTTAAAATGTTTCATTTATGCCTTCTCGGAGATGTGATTTTAGTCTGCACGCTCCTATTAAATCCCACCTGTCAAGTGCTCCTTCTCCCGTGTCCCCCCGACATGCTAGCATTTGGTGATCTGTTTTTACTCCAAGAAATAAAGAGGAATCCTCCCACACCTGTAAACTTTGCAGGGAGCCTTGTGTGTGCACACCCTCTGCTGAACCAAGGGCAGAGGTTCAAATTCAAGTTCACCAATTATACAGAGAAGTCTCTTTAATCAGTGGACGAGGAAGTTGCTGAACTTCGTACACTCCAGAAGGTCAGGTTAGCATGCTTTTTGGATTCAACATGCTCAGCAAATGTGATGTGCCTATCATCTAGGAAACGGAGAACACTCAATTTTGAATCTGAACATTTAACTAATGTCGTCATCTCTCCTTCAAAGGCATTTTCGCCGACCTGTTGATTGAGGACAGTCCATATTTTTAAACCCAGAGTCCTTCTGGTTTTCTTAAATTCGCCCATTTACATGTGAAGTTTGCTGAGGACTCATTTTTTGAAGCCAAAAGCAAATCTGCCTTTTGGTCTGACCCCAAAAGAAGTGCCCTGGGATTTCCTGAGTACAGATTCTAAACGCTGGTGGAAGGCTTTCTGTAACCAGTTAAAAGCTGGCATTCCTTCTCAGGCACCTGTGCGCGTTCTAGCTGAGCTTCGGGCACAGAACAGACATGTAACATGTCAGACAGTGATAAGAGCTACAATGAAAACCAGAACCAGAGTGAAGGATCGAGCATGGTAGAAGGTGCTGTTTTAGGTGCCGTGATCAAGGAAGCCCTCGAAGGAAGTGACCTGGGCAGAGAACCCGGACCAGAGAGTGTGGGAGTAAGCCCGCTGAGGACGCGGCAGGGGAGGAAGTCTGGAGGCAGAACATGCTTCATTCCTCCATCGCAAAGCAAGGCAGCACATGGCTGGGAGTGGCCGTGGCAGAGAAGGAGGAGAGAGGAGTAAAGACCTAGTCATGTAGCTGTCAAGGGCAGTGGTTGGGATTTAGGACTTTATGGCATGGGACATGTTCAGAGGATTTGGGAGCAACAGAATGACTTCCCGTCTTAAGAGAATCATGCTGACTGCTTTGCTGACGGCAGACTGCAGGGATGCAAGGGTGAAGACGGGGAAATAAATCAGTTGACTGTGGCACAGAGTGGATGACCACGGCTCGGGCTGGGCTGGTGCGGGGGCAAGACAGCGCTTCTTCACCTCTGGCCCGTCATGCCAGGCAGGCGCGTGCCCAAGCATTCTCCAGGGTGGCCAGTGGGTCGGGACAGATGGTCTCCTCATTCAGGAGGACCTCGCTGGTTCCTACCTCGGCTGCGCTCGCCATCTGTAGAGCATCCGTCTGGCTGCCCTCAGACTGGGCAGGGATGCCAGGCGCGAGCCCAGCACTGGTGGGAAAACTCAACACGGCTACTCGGAAGCCAGGAAGAAAGCCAGGCTTCTCTCCCTAACGAAGGAAGTCTGAATCCTGAAGAAAAGAACCTGGACGGTAATTCCCAGTCCACACAAGCGCAAGCCTTCCACTCCTCCAAAGGGAGCTCTTTCCTACCAGGTACACATCTGGGCAGAGTCATTCTGGTGCAGACCTTTGTGCCAGCTCTGAAGTCATGTCCTCTAGAGGCATATTTTCTACCGGCGGCAACACACACACACACACATACCACACACACACACACACACCACACACCACACACACCACACACACCACACACACCACACACACCACACACACCACACACACACACACACACACACACCACACACACCACACACCACACACCACACACCACACACACACCACACACACCACACACACCACACACACACACACACCACACACACACACACCACACACCACACACCACACACACACCACACACACCACACACACCACACACACCACACACACACACACACACACACACCACACACACCACACACCACACACACACACACCACACACACACACACACACCACACACACCACACACACCACACACACACACACACACACACACCACACACACCACACACCACACACCACACACACACCACACACACCACACACACCACACACACCACACACACACACACACCACACACCACACACCACACACCACACACACACCACACACACCACACACACACACACACCACACACACCACACACACACACACACACACCACACACACACACACCACACACCACACACCACACACACACCACACACACACACACACCACACACACCACACACACCACACACACCACACACACCACACACACCACACACACACACACACCACACACACCACACACACCACACACACCACACACACCACACACACCACACACCACACACACACCACACACACACCACACACACCACACACACCACACACACACACACCACACACCACACACACCACACACACCACACACACCACACACACCACACACACACCACACACACACACACCACACACACCACACACACCACACACACCACACACACCACACACCACACACACCACACACACACACACACCACACACACCACACACACCACACACACCACACACACCACACACACCACACACCACACACACCACACACACCACACACACACACACACACACACACCACACACACACACACACCACACACACCACACACACCACACACACCACACACACCACACACACCACACACACCACACATACACCACACACACACACCACACACACCACATATACCACACACACACCACACACACACACACACCACACACCACACACACACACACACACACACCACACACACACACACACACACACAACCTCTATCCAACCACTCTGTATTTCCCATACTCCTTGCGCTCTCCTTAAAGACATCGGAGAATTATCCAAACCATTTCCCCTAAGAAACTTTAGGGTCCTGGGTTCAAAGAGAACCCAAGGTCACAGAGTCCAATAATTGCCTGATTAAGCTGGTCACAGGCCCCAGCTGGGGAAGCAGAAGATGTCTGCCTGAAGTTAGCCAGCGAGAAGACCCCCATTCACCAGACAACACCTAAGTCACCCACAGAGTAACATTCACTCTCTTAGGAAGCCTCGGAATTCAGCAACAGCTTGTGAGCCTTTAGTACTTAAAAAAAAAAAAAAAAAAGAACACTGTTTTGGAAAGTAAAAGCCTCCTAGAACTCAAAAAATTGAGGAAAAGGCTTTTTTTTTTTTTTAAGGAATTAAGAAGTGAGGTAAGGTTCTGAGGGGCACCCATGCATGTCGCAGCATAGAAGCCAAATTAACAAACAGCTTTAAACAGAAAAAGCAGCCTCTTCTCAGATGTCAGCCTCAATACCTGCTTCCACGCAGGAGAGAAAAGCAAGCTTCTGTATCTGGGGATCTAGAGCCTCCTGAGAGAAGGCTGAGGAAGGAGGCTACGTGCGTTTCCCCGCGCTCCTGCCTCCCCTGCAGCGGGCACTGTGTTCTGGCCCTCTGCGAACGGTCTCCATTAGGAGGCAGATAAGATTTCAATGGGCCTAATTAATCGTGCCGGTTTGCCAGAAGTGGCACACCAGCTAGTACAAAATCCCACGTTGGCTCAGAAATCCAAGGAAACTGGGCTGGAAAAAGATTACTTAATACCCAAACCTACTGTAGCTCCTTTTGCCCTGGCGGGAGGGCTGCCCATGGCCCTGGAAGGGAAACCTCTGTACTGCCACAAGAGAAGGAAAACCTTTGGATTTGCCAAGAGAGCGCCGGACTGAGTTTGGGGAGTGGGCTGCAGACGGCCGAATGGTGCCGCACCCCAAGGAGAGAGGGCGAGGGTTGGGGCTGGGGAAGTGCTGGGAAGGAGCAAGGCGGCGCACAGTGGACACTGGGTCTCGAGCTAGTGGATGACAGGCATGTGTCCTCTGAGACAGTGGACCAGTCCCAATCTCTGCACACTCACGGTTTTTTCCTCTCCAGCCCTTTGGTCAAGTGTACGGCACCCCGAGAGCTTTTGATCAAAGTCCCAGAAAGAAGCCCAGTCCTAGGTCTGGACTTGAAATGGCACAACAAGAAAGGGACTTACAGAACAATCTGGAAACTCAACCGGACTAGCTCAGTAGCTGCAAGAGCTCCGATCCAGAGTGTGAGCTCTCGGAACACTATGGCTGGGACAGGACGGTCCACAGGACGGAGAAGGCCAGTTCCAGCCCATACTATCCCGTGCTTAGACGGCAGAGCAACTCCATACCATGTCACGAAAATTGATTAGGTGAGGTCCGGTGGCTTTTTAGATGTTCTGTACCCACCATTCTGCTAGTCAGCCAGTGTAGAGAATTTACTACAGCAACGGCCTGTAGGGCTTGGAGCATTTCAAACTACAGAATCATCTTCCCAAAGTACAAACTGGACAGTGTCACATCCCAACTTAGATGACTTCATTCTGCCTACAGCACAAAAGCCAAGGTCCTTGGACTCAGGCTCAAGACCACCGTGACCAGGTACCTGCTACTCAGTTCTCCTATAGTCTGCCTCCCTGAGCCCAGACTCCATGCTCTGCTAATGCTAAACTGTTAGCAATTCCCCCTCCAACACTGCCCCACCACCAACCTCCCAGCCAGGGCTGCTTCCTACACAAAGCTGTCCCTTTGCCCATACTCAGAGTGTCTCATCTTTCTTGCTTGGCTCTTACTTTTCTTCCAAAATATCTTCAGGTATCACCTCCTCTAGGAAGGCTTCCCTGTCGCCCTAATTTGAGTCATGTGTCTCTTGCCTATCCAGAATTCTAGAACATGCACATCATTATATTAAGATCATCTATATTTTATGTGTGGAGCTTCCTGACTGAATGAAAAACAACTTCTTTAATCCAAGAATTGAGTCTCAGTAAACTTTGTGCCCCACCCCCTCATGCACACACACAAAGTGAAGCACTTTTTAGGGGCTCGAATACGATGTGTTAAACTATGCTGAGACCATGAACGCAGCAGGATTTTGTTGTCAAGCATACCAGACCTTATACCCTCAACTGCACATTGTCTCTTGAAAGAAGTTCCCTTAAGAACTCATTTGTCAGTTTTAATGACGTCCCACACCCCACACCAGCTGGAGGTCCTTTTGTGAATTCACTTTCAGGGAACACAGCTCTTTAAGATTCAGACCATCATAGCAAACCTTACATCTTTGAAAATAGACTTGATATTTTCAAAAAGCAAAAAATCACTGAGTGTTCCGCCAGCGAACAGAGTAATTTAACAGGCCAGTTAATACCATTTTGAGACCCTCCAAGGCTGTCCTCACAAGAAACTCTTAGAGAACGTCCTTGGAGCCAAAGGTACCATCTTTGAAATAAACAGGCAGCCAGCTGAGGGAATTGCACGCGATGAGGTAGCCTGCATCTAGATTCCTATGTACCGCTGAGACTACTTAAAAGTCATCCTGCAACTTGAAAAGCACACCTGTTAACTTCATTTTTATATTCAGAATGGATGTGGAAACGGAGTACCTTACAAAGCATGGCTTTAAGAAGGCTTGATCCCTCTGGAGCGTCCACATGCTCTAGGACAGGAGTTTTAAAGGTTCAAGCTCCAATCTTCATTTTGCCACTTACTCGCCTTAGAATCTTGTAAATTCTCTCCATCTCCCTGCTTTCGCTCCTTCATCTGCAAAATGAGTCCAGGATAACATGTGACTTAGTGATCAGATGGCTGAAAGTCCACATTCCCGAATGTGTGATTGATTAAACGTCTACTCCATCCGGGGACCCTGAAACACACACAGGGGACCGAGATGCAGCCCTGCTCACTTACACGTACAGTTAAGTAGCAAGGCAAAGCCATGCTCAGTGGGCACCAGATCAATGTAGCAGACAGACAATATGCTCGCACAAAAGATGGAAAGATCTTTGCAGACTGTGTTGGTGGGAAAAAGAAGGAACTGTTTCTGTGTTCATCAGAGTAAGTCACGAAAAGTTCTTCACGAAACAGGCCTCTCTTTAAAAGTCTAGCAGAGGGGCACCTGGGTGGCTCAGTGGGTTAAAGCCTCTGCCTTCGGCTCAGGTCATGATCCCAGGGTCCTGGGATCACGCCCAGAGTCAGACTCTGCTCAGCGAGGAGCCTGCTTCCTCCTCTCTCTGCCTGCCTCTGTCTGCTTATGATTTCTGCCTGTCAAATAAATAAATAAAATCTTTTAAAAAAATAAATTAAAAAAACAAAGTCTAGCAGAACCAAAGAATACTCCCAGAAAAAAAAATGCATACTCATGTTTATATTTAATTTCAGAGGATCCTTGATCTCCTTGTGCCTATCTACAGCTTTAAAAAAATGTCCACACCCCCAAATTAGGAATTTCTACATTAGGAATACATTTAATTATATTCACGTTTTCTCGGACTGTCTCCTTTTCCCTAAGATCCTATACATCCATTCTCTGAAATGCCAACAAAATAGTGTATTCATGGACAGAATTAATATCTCACTGAACAGCAGAACACTACAGTTCTTTCTCTATGGGGATGAAATGTTTGGGAGTTTATCTGTGAAATGTTCACCTCCGGGGGTGTAATACTGGCTTGGCCGGTGTTACATACCAGATGTGTGTATTTTGAGTCCTGCAAACTGGTAAGCTCTCATCGCCGTATCCATATTTTCAGTCTGGAGAGGCAATGCGCCATGATGGTAAAAGCGTGGAAGCCAGACTTGAGAGATTTGAATTCCAATCTCTGCTTTGCCATTTACTTCCTTTATAATCCTGGTAAATTCTCTTCATCTGCAAGCCTCCATTTCTTCAACTATAAAATAAGTCAGTGGTAAAATTTGACTTAGTCACTTTCCCATGGATGTTACAGGAACCAGACGGGATAGCAGATGTGTACTATTCAAATGTGAGGTGTTTTGTTTTGTTTTTTGCTCAACCCCTCCCCCCCTCCCCAGGGCTGTTTGAAAAAAAAAAAAAAAAAAAGACTTTTACCTTGTGTACATTTTGCAGGTTCATTTCCCAGAAAGAAATTTTATGGAAATGTGACATCATGGACTTCTGGTTTACAATGAAAATCACTGGACAGGATGTTCTCTGTTTAAAGTAACACCACCCATATTGACAATACTAAGTCATTCACACGGATGTCAAGGGAAAGTCATTCCCTAAGCCATTGAATTTTCCATTGATGTCACCTGTGCGTCCTTCCCAACAGCACAGTCGCTTATTAGAAAGCTGTGGTGCTTTACTAATGGGCATGCGCTGGTTGAGTTGCAACGCAAAAGAAAATGTAGAAGATGTTTTCCTACGACTTAAATCTTGGGGAACATGCCCACTCATGAGCAGGGAAAAGAAACTGCAGAATACAATGGTTTCAGTCTTAAATTCCTGTTGCTAGTTCTGCAGCTTTGTTGCTAAGCTCTTTGGCTGGCGCTGGGCTCGCCTCGCCTCGCCCCGCCCCCGAGCTAAAATGCAACTCCCCCAGCTGCAGTCAGATGATCAAGTTGCAATATTGTTCTTAACTAATCAGTAGGGCAGAAGGGGCTGCGGACACTACCCGGCCTGGAACCAGAGACTGTGCCTGTTCAAAATGATACACGCCCAGTGGGGAGTGGGGGGCGGGGAGCAGGGCAGGGCGGGGTGGGAGCGGCAACCTGACCTAGTCGTGTTATCAGCAAGTCCTTAAGATGTGTTTCTTTACTGACTCCTTAAACCTGTAAAGAAAATCTGAAAGAATTGCTTCCCTTAAAAAAAAAAAATTCAATCACTTAAAAACACTGCCATCTAAATGTGGTCTCCACAGTTCACAAAGCAAGTGTCCAGCCGGGGTGGATTTATTTCATTGAACTGGAAACCCTAGCCACGCAGGGTCATTTCTAAGTGATGACAGTCACAGCCCCCTCAGAGCCTCCTCATCAAAAATAGAATCTTCTAGCCGATTTCCAACAAGTGGGGTCACTTCGCTTTGTGGAGGAGAAATTCCCTCCACTCTGTTAAAGCCTGAGCAAAGCTTTATCTGCAGGAATTTTGGAAGAATTTAATATTGTTTCTGGTACTTATAGCTAGGCCCTCATTGCCAACATACCTCCTGCCCACTGCTACCAGATTCAGCTTTCCCAAAAACACTTTGTAGACATCATTTTTTTTTAACCATGGGAACTTGTGAAGGTTTCAGAGCAAAGACAAAGCCCTTGAACCTGGCATTCAAAGTCCTCCAAATGGCTTTCCCAGTGATTTCTACCAAATATTTAAGAAAGAAATATTTAAGAAATATTTGGTAGAAATCAAATATTTAAGAAAGAATACCATTTCTGCCCAATATCTTCCAGACTATTGAAAAGGAGAGAGTCTTTCCTAACTCATTCCAAGAGACTCTGATACCACAACCAGAGAAAGGCATCACAAGAAAACAGATTAATAGTCCTCATGAACATGGATGTAAAAAAATTCTGAACAAAATGTTAGCCAATCAAACTCAACAATAGAGAGTCAGGACCTCATGGGGTTTACCATAAAGATGCAGGGCTGGTTTAACATGTGAAAATAAATCAATGTAATTTATAATATTAATAGATTAAAAAAGAAAAGCTAGGGGCACCTGGGTGGCTCAGTGGGTTAAAGCCTCTGCTTTCGGCTCAGGTCATGGTCTCGGGGTCCTGGGATCGAGCCCCGCGTCGGGCTCTCTGCTCAGCAGGGAGCCTGCTTTCTCCTCTCCCTCTCTGCCTGCCTCTCTGCCTACTTGTGATCTCTCTCTCTGTTAAATAAATAAATAAAATTTAAAAAAAAGAAAAGAAAAGCTATAGGATTGGTCTAATAGATCCAGACATAGAATTTGACAAAATACATCTGAACCTGGTAAAAACTCTCAGCAAACCAGAAAAAGAACTTCCTCAACCTCATAAAGAACACTTTCCAAATGCTTATAGCTAATAGCACCCTTAGTAATGACAGACTTGAATGCTTTCCCCATAAATAAGGAACAAGATACTTTCTCTCACCATTTCTATTTACCAATATATTGGAGAGTCTAGACAGTACAATAAGGCAAGAAAAAAATGAACAAAATATGCATCCATATTGGAATGGAAGAATTAAACTTTCTTTATTCACAGATAACATGATTATCTGTATAGAAAATCCTATGAAAATTATCATTTAAAAACCCCACTAAGATCAGGAAGTATATTTAGCAAGATACAGTATAAAAATGCAATATACAAATATTAATTGTCTTTGTATACACCGGCAACCATTGGAAATTGAAATTTAAAATGATACTTCTTATATCCTCAAAATTATGAAACACTTGGGGATAAACCTGATGAATATATTAAGATCTAAACACGAGAGTACAGTCTATCTTTATAAAGGTCCCATGTGCACTTAAAAAGACTGTGTATTCTGCTCTTGTTAGGTGGACCATTCCATTTATGTCAGATCGAATTGGTAGATAGTGTTGTTCAAATTTTCTGCATCTTGGCAGATCTTCTGTCTTATCAATGATGGAGAGAAAAATGTGTTGAAATCTCTAAGTGTACACTTCTCTGTTTTTGTTCATGCATTTGATGCTCTGCTTATAGGTAAAATCATCCTGTTCTACAGTGGACAGTGATGATTTGTGGGCATGCATACACAATTGCATCCATGGCCCTGTAGATCACTGTTATGAATGCAGATGGAAAAAAAAATCCAAATCAAATTCTACCAAATCAAATTCAATGATACAGAGGACATAACTCACCGCAACCAAGTCATCATCGTCAAGCTATGTTAGGATAATTTAATATTAAATAACTAATGTGGCATATCAATGAATCAAATGAGACAAGTCTGATGGTTCAAAAAAATTGAGAAGGCATTATGTAAAATTCATCAGGCATTTTTTAAATAAAAATTATTCGAAAACCAGGATTACAAGGCCACATCTTTAATGTGATAAAAACATACAGCAATGGTAAACCAATACCCATATTGTACTTAATGATGAAATAAAATAGAAGCATTCTCTTTAAGGTCAGGAATACAACAAAAATGATCATTTTTTTTCCCCAAAGATGTTTGCAACTTGCTCACTTTCACTCTTCATTTTATATGTCTCCTGGCCCTAGGGTCCTTCAATTTCCTGAGTTCCTGCCAGAGATATTTGCTGCAGGGTATTGGATAATCTTGTCATAGGGCTTGCATCCTACTTCCTAATTTGGCCAAATAATCACGCAAAAACATCTGTGAGCCATACAGATTAAAATATTAGAAGTAAAAATTAAATAGCCAAAATGATTGGGAAAACTATTTCCTTACAGCTGTATGAGATGGAAAAATTCTTTCCAAAAAGACAAATTTTTAGTCTTTATTTCTAAAGAGCTCTGTCCCCTAGAGTATATTATCAACACATCCCTTGTCTTACTACTGAAATGGTTTTGGAGACAGAAATAATTGAGGAAATTCTTTTTTTTTCCCATTAAAACACACAATCCCATTACACACATCTTATAGCCTGCACTTTTTTCAGCCATATGTAATGACCATTTTTCCTACGTAATGTTTGTATAAATCATGATTTTATAGACTTCATAATATGTCATGATGTAGCTGCACCACAGTTTACTTAAACTTGTCCCTACTAATGGGAATTCATTTTGCATTTATTTTTTAAAATTCAGCATCTGAAAGAATATTTCCACCACCTCCCACCCAAACAACACATAAGAAACCCCTCAGACTTTCCTCCAAGTCCAGATGATTTTTCCCCCCTAATCCTGATAGAAATCTGCAAGTTTACACTCTGGAAGTAATAAACCAGAAAGACTGGATAAAAATAAAGTAAACACTTTGGGATTCTATTTTGTCCATTTTAAGAGCTACAATCCTGTTAGTTCCCAGAATGATTCAGCCAGATTTATACTTCTATCTTCATAAACACACAACCAGAATTTGGAGTTTTTGATGTAACCGAGAAAAAAGATCTGCAGTTAGCAATGGTGGGAATTTCCACCAAAAATGACCAGATTCTGGGCCAAATCATGGGTGGGAAAAACCACCAGTCACCGAGCCCTGCTCATGCACAAGGTTTTAATCATCATTTCAGTCTGTTATTCTTAGATAGGAACAAACAGCCAAGGTTCACTCAAAATTATAGAAAAACATTCCACAAAGAAAAATAGACTAAATTAAACAAAGAGAAATAAAAACTTCAGAAGAATGTCCATGGGAAAAAAACAAAACAGAAGGACTTGTCCAAAAAAATCTTTATAATTCATAGCTTGAAGACAAAAGATACTGCATGTATAAAATAAGAACAGGACCCTCTTAAAAGAAACATTCAAAGAATAAGAAAAGCTCTTGAAAGGAAATACTGTAACCAAAATATGGGTACATATGTACTTATTGCCCACTCATTAATTTTTTTGTAGCTGTTTTAATCTCTGTTCCTTTTCTTTCTCGCTCTCTTGTGGTATGATGACTTTCTTTAGTAGTATGCTTGTATTTCTTTTTCTTATTCTTTTGTGTATGTATTACAGGTTTTTGTTTTGCGGTTACCACGAGGCTTACATATAACAACTTGCATGTTTAACCATCTATTCGAAGTTGTTAACATTCTAAACCTCAGTATTTTCACTCTCCCCACCACCACATTTTAGGCTTTAGATGTAACACTTTACAGCTTTGTATCTTCTGTATTCCTTAACTAACTACTGCAATTTAACCTTCACACTAGCTTTGTGACTAATTACCTTCACTATGTATCTACTTTTCCTGTGAGATTTATTCTTTCACATGTTTTGTTGTTACTAATCAGGACCCTTTCCTTTAAGCCTAAAGAGGTCCCTTTAACATTTCTTGTAAGGCTGGTTTGGTGGATGAACTCCTTTAGCTTTTGCTGCTCTCATTGGGTGTGTCCTACTCAGTCTTTGAGTTGACTGATCCTTTCTTTGGCTTCATCTAGTTTGCTGTTGAACCTCTCAAGTGTATATTTAATTACTGAATTATTTCAATAATTTCAGTTACAGTGGCCTTCAGCTATGTGACTTCTATTTGCTACTTTCTTATTTTCCTTCTCTTTGTTGAGGTTCTCACTGTGTTCATCCATTTTTCTCCCTAGTTGAGTGAGCATCCTTAGGACAATTACTTAGAACTCTTTGGGTAAATTACTTATCTTCATTTCATTACAGTTTTATTTTCTGAGGTTTTATCTTATTATTTCACTTGGAACATATTCCAAATATGGTTCTTCATTTTGCTTGACTCTCCTGTGTTGGTTTCTGTACAATATGTGAAGCAACTACCTCTCCCAGTCTTGAAGGAATGGCCTTGTGTGGGATATGAATCTTGCCATTCAACCTTGTCTCAGCAATTTGTTTTTTAACCTTTGTACTTGACCAAGCAACCTATTTTTAATAGCTCCCAGTATTTGAGGATGTACCTACCAAGAAATGTCAGTATAGGATCTCAGCAGTTAAATTTAGGCTGATTGGAAGCCAGACCCTTAAAAGGAGCTTTTAAAGTATGCAAATATATACAATCTTGTGGGACTACAAGCATAAATCCCGCTGGCCACCAGAGCAGGGCAATCTTCAGGGCTCCCTCGGGTAGCAGCACAAAAATTAGAGTTCAAGATAAGTGTATAATCTCTCTTCTGGGAGATACCAGTGAGCTGTAACATGGCAGAAGGAGAGCACCAAGATGGTGCCCATAGTCTACATTCTTTAAGATCAGTACATACCTTTTAATAATTATTTTAAATGTAAAAGGACTGAACTCTCCAATTAAAAACACCAAATGTTTAAAGGGTCAAAAAAAAGCAAAAAACAAAACAAAACAAAAAAAAACAAGACCCACCTTTAGGCTACCCATAAAGACTTAATTTAAATGTAAGGACATAAACAGATTGAAAGTAAAGATACGGAAAAAATTATTCTATGCAAATGAAAACTAAAAGGTAGAGCAGCTATAATTATATCAGACAAAATAGACTTTAAAGCAAAGACTGTACTAAGAAACACAGTTGGGTGTCACATAATAATAAAGGGTCAACAAAGCAGCAGAATGTAACATTCATAATTATGTACACACCCAACAAAGGAGCATTGAAATGTATAAAGCAAATATTAACAGACCTAAAGAGAAACAGAGAAATAGAGAGCAGTGCAAAAATCATAGGAGACTTTAGTATTCTACCTACAAGGGCACCTGTATCTCAGGGTCCTGGAATCAAGCCCCACATCAGGCTCAGTGGGAAGCCAGCTTCTCCCTCTCCTTTCTGTTCATGCTCTCTCTCTCTCAAACTAATTAAAATTTTTCACTTACATCAATGGATAGATAATCCAGACAGAAAAATCAGTAAGAAAACATCAGCCTTAAATGACATATTGGGCTAGAAGGATTTGACAGATATATACAGAATATTCCATCCAGGGGCGCCTGGGTGGCTCAGTGGGTTAAGCCGCTGCCTTCGGCTCAGGTCATGATCCCAGGGTCCTGGGATCGAGTCCCGCATCGGGCTCTCTGCTCGGCAGGGAGCCTGCTTCCTCCTCTCTCTCTCTCTGCCTGCCTCTCTGCCTACCTGTGATCTCTCTCTGTCAAATAAATAAATAAAATCTTTAAAAAAAAATAATATTCCATCCAGAAGGAACAGAACACACCTTCTTTTCAAATGCACATAAAACATTCTCAAGAATAGATCATATATTAGGCCACAAAAACTCTTAATAAATTTAAGAGGACTGAAATCATATCAAGCATCTTTATTAAATTTTTAACCTTAATTCCAGTATAGTTAACATACAGGGTTATATTAGTTTCAGGTGTAAAATATAGGGATTTAACAATTTAACTGTTTGTTGTGTAGACTATATTTCTCATTGATATTCTTTCCTCCTTTTTCTAAATTTATTGACCATATAAATTGGGTTTATTTCTGGGTTTTATATCCTATTCCATTGACCTATTTGTCTACTTTTTGTGCCAGTATTATACTGTTTTGATTACTGCAGCTTTGTAATAAAACTGGAGGTCTGGAATTGTGGTACCTTCATATCAAGAATCTTTTCTGACCATAATAATATGACACTAGAAATTAGTCACATGGAGAGTACTGGAAAATTCACAAATATGTTGAGATTAAACAACATGCTACTGAACAACCAATAGGTCAAAGAGGAAATCTAAAGAGAAGTGAAAAGAAAATACCTTCAGACAAATGAAAATGGAAATATCACATACCAAAATTCATGGGATGCAGTGAAAGTGGTTCTAAGAGGGAAATTCATAGTGATAAATGCCAACTGCAAGAAACAAGAAAAGTCTCAAATAAGCAGCCTAAATTTATACCTCAAGAAAGAAGAAAAAGAACAAATGAAGCTCAAATTAAGTAGAAGGAAGAAAATAACAAAGGTTAGAACAGAAATAGAGAATAAAACAAAAAAGAGAAGATCAGTGAAGAAACTAGCAGCTATGCAGAAGCTTTTGATCTTGATGAAGACACCATCGTTTCTTCCATCAGCTGATGGGGTATTACTGGTACATGCTCCACTTTTATGTTTTGGATATTCAAATAAGACCCACTTCAAGATGGACAGCTCAATTTCCATGGCAACCTAGTGACTCAGTCTTGAACTTATAGTTCCTAAGATCCACAAAGAGGCTTCCAGCTATTTCTCAAAAGAAGACTCATGATCTGCAAGAAATGGCAGGGCTTTTCCTCCAAAATTTTAAAGTCCAGCGGGACTTGAAGAGATTATGCAGAGTGAAATAAGTCAAGCAGAGAGAGTCAATCGTCATGTGGTTACACTTATTTGTGGAGCATAAGAAATAACATGGAGGACATGGGGAGATGGAGAGGGGAAAGGAATTGGGAGAAATTGGAGGAGGAGATGAACCATGAAAGACTGTGGACTCGGAGGACCTGAGGGTTCTGGAGGGGAGAGGGGTGGTAGGTTGGGTGAGCCTGGTGGTGGGTACTAAGGAGGGCACGGATTGCATGGACCACTGGGTGTGGTACATAAACAATGACTTCTGAATACTGAAAACACATTTTTAAAAATAAATAAAAATTTTAAAAAAAAGAAACTAACAGCTGATTCTTTAAAGCGTTAAACAACATTGACAAGCCTTTAGCTGGAGTCACCAAGAAAAAAGGAGAGAAGACTCAAAATCAGAAATGTAAGAGATGTTAAAACTCTTATCACAGAAATTCAAAGGATCATAAAAGACTGCTATGAACAATTATACACCAAAAAGCTGGACAACCTAGAAGAAAGGAATAAATTCCTAGAAACACATGACCTACCAAGGCTGAGTCATGATGAAACAGAAAATCTAAACAGACCTGTTACTAGTAGGGAAATTAAATCAGTAATCAAAAATCTCCCAATAAACAAAAGTCTAAGACATGATGACTTCTCTGGTGAACTCTACCAAACACTCAAAGAAGAGTTAATACCAATACTTCTCAAACCTATTTAAAAAACAGAAGAGGAGTGAACTCTTCAAAACTCATTTTATGAGGCCAACATCATAAAACCAGACAAGGACACAGCAAGAAAAGAAAGTTACAAGTCAATACCCCATTGAAAATAGATGCAAAAATCCTCAACAAAATATTAGCAAACCACATTCAACAAAACATTTAAAAAGTCACACACCATGATCAAGTGAGATTTATTCCAAAAATGCAAGGAAGGTTCAACATCCACAAATCAATGGGATATACCACTTTTAAAAAATGGATGAGAATCATATGACCATCTTCATAGATGCAGAAAAAGCATTTGGCAAAATTCAACATCTATTTATGATAAAAACTCTCAACAATGCCAGTATAGAAGAAATATACCTCAGCATAATGAAGGCCATATATGACAAGCCCACAGCTAACATTATGTTCCTAGTTAACGACTGAAAACTTTTCCTCTAAGATGAGGAACAAGACAAGGATGCCTACTCTTGCCATTTTTTAAACATGATGTTCTAAATCCTAACCAGAACAATATGGCAAGAGAAGAGAAGGGAAGGGAAGGAATGGAAAGACAAGAATTACAAGGCATCCAAGGAGAAAAAAAAAAAAAAAAAAAGAAGTAAAGTGTAAAATGGTAACTATTTGTAGATGACATGATTATATCATATATAAAAAACCCCAAAGACTCCATTAAAAAACTGTTTGAGGTAATAAAAAGATTAAGGATACAAAGTTAGGATACAAATTCAGGACACAAAAGTTGCAGAATGCAAAATCCATACACAAAATCTCTAGCATTTCTCCACACTAATAAATAACTATCAGCAAGAGAAATTGAGAAAGCAACCCCATTTACAATTACACAAAAAGAATAAAATACCTAGGAATAAATTTAACAAAGGAGGTAAAGACATATTATTGGTAACTACAACACGTGAATGAAAGAAGCAGAAGAAGACACAAATAAGTGGAAGGCCATAACCAAAAGAGACAGGTCCACAGCAGGCCTCAAAAACAAAGTTGAAAAATATTTTCCAAAATACAGAAAAAAGCAAAGAAGGAGAAAAAAGACGACAAAATACATGCAACTAGAAGATCAGCCTCAGAAATCCAGCATTCAAAGAGTTCAGAGAAAATGAAGTAAAGAATATTGTCAAATAAATAATTGGACTATTTACTCAAAGAGAAAGGTCAGAGTTTCTAGACTTGAAAAGACCCAGCGAAGTTCCAACACAGTAAACACACACACACACACACCACCACCACCACCACCACCACAGCAACACTTCCGAAAGTTGACAAAGTGAAGATAATCAATACTTTCAGGGGAAAAAAATCACAAATAAAATACCAGATATCATCAGACTTCTTGCAGTAATGGCTTCAATATTCAGCAGAAAGGTTAATGTAACCTAGAATTCCACATGCAAGCTACTAACCAAATGGGAAGTGGAGTAAATCCATTTTCAGACATGCACGATCTAAAAAGCTTAACAAAAAACAAAACCAAACCAAAAAACTTCAGCAATTATTACTTTCAAGGAAATAAAAGTGAGTTGTACAAGAAAAATAATACAAATATTATACATTTTACCAAAACAACAACAACAAACCAAAATACTGCAATTGGGAAGAAGATGTTTATCTTTTTAAAAAATAAACACCAACTATTAATATCATCCCAAAATGTGTAATAGAAGCATGTAGGGAGAGAATGTGGAGCAAGCTAGCAGTGGAAGATTGTTAAGTGAGGAAAATTTTCACCTTTTATTCTACGAAGTCAGTTGGTAATATCCGACTCAAGAAAAAACAAGGTCTAGCAATCCAATCTTCCCATGAAGAAAGTGGAGTGAGTGAAAGATGGGTGTTGAGGACAGTGGCCGTTAATGGCATCTGTCTTCGGGTGGCCAGGGTCAAGGATGAGCAGGGAGACTAAGTTTTGTCATTATCATCATTGTAGAACTCTCTGACTTTTCAAACTACACCTGCATAATTTTTCAATGAAAGTAACTATAAAAGAGAGAGTGGAAGCAAATACTTCACTGGCATCCACCCATAGAGTGGAGGAAAGTCCTTTATGCTTTGGTATAAGGAAAATAAGATGCTGTTCTAAGAAACAGGTTGGACTGTGGATTCCACGGTGCCCTGAAATGTGTAGGCTGAGCTGGCAACGCCAGAGGCACAACGAAAAGAACATGAGCTCTAACTGACATGGCTTTTGAAAACACACACCTGGACTGGGCACTACTTTCTCTCTGGGAACACTTCCCTGAGCCCTGCCAGAGAGAACACCATCTGGTAGAGATCCTGATCCAGATCAGGAAACCCAATTTTGCAGAACAGAAGAAGAAAATCCAAGAGATGGGGAAGGGTGCTGGGCAGGCTGGAGAGGATATGGGAACAGGGAGACGGTGGGAGAGAAATGAACTGACCACTTGTCGCCTGCCTCCCTTGTGGTCAGGTACTGTGTGAAAGCGTTTTATGTCCATGTTTTCTCTCGCATCATCATAATTCAGTATTTCTATCATCTCCATGTTATCAATGAGAAAGCTAGGGCTCTGAGAGGTCACCTAGTTTGACCAAAGCCCCCCTTCAGTAAGTAAGTGGTGGGCTCTGGATCTGAGCCAACCCTGTCTGATGTCACAGTCCTCTCTGCCGGAGAGAGTCACAGAGAGAAAAAAAGATGGAGTCGCCTTTGCTTTGTGGGCCTATCAAAATTTCAGTTGTTGTGATTTATTTTTTTTTAATCAAAGTAATATATATATAACAAAGTTTACTACGTTAACCATCTTTAACTATGCAATTTAGCACCATTAAGTACGTTCACATTATTGTAAAACCATCACCATTACCAATTCCCAGAACTTTTCCTTCATCCCAAACAGAAACTCTGTACTCATTAAACAACAACACCCCCTTTCTCCTTCCCCAGCCCCTGGTAACCTCTAGTTTTGCTCTCTGTCCCTATGAATTTGTCTGCTCTACCCCATGGAAGTGAAATCATACAGTATGTTCCTTTGTTTATAACTTATTTCACTTAGTATAATGCTTTCAAGGTTCATACACGTTTTGGAATCTATCAGAAATACATTTTTTTAAAGGCTGAATAATGTTTCACTGTATGCATAGGCCATGTTTTATCTATCACCTGTTGATAGACATTTGGGTTGCTTCCATCATTTGGCTATTGTAAAAATGCTACTAGGAACACTGATGTACTGTTTCTGTTCAAGTCCTTGCTTTCAATTCTTTAGGGCATACATTGTTCATTTTTAAGCCTTTTCTTCTCCTTTAACCAACATTGTTCTCTAAAAGTTCGAAGTGTTCTGGAACCTTTCCGCAACCCATTCTCCACTCCCAGCCCATGCTTCAGACCTCTTCAGTCCTTGAGGAAAGGATCAAGGAGTATCTCCTTTTCCTATAGCTCCTTGTTCCGTCTGGAGCTGCTGAATGAACGACCAACATACTATTCATTCATTCACTCACTCACTCATTCTTTCACTATTTGTCAAATATTTTGAGCACTAATTCTGGGCTTGACACGGTTCTAAGTGCTTGGAATATTTCAATGAACAAAACAAAGAGATCTGCCATCATGAAGCTTGTTGGTTTTCTGACCCAAGTTTATCAGATCTTTTCCAAAGCACAGAAATGGATTTTATAGGGACAGAAGAAGAGAGGGAGTGTTAGTCATTCAAGAATGCAATTCTCAACTGGGAGTGAACTCACAGAGGACATGGCCCGTCTGAAGAAGTCTCAGAAGGAGGAAAATGATTATTGACCAACACAGCCCCCCTTTCTCCACCCTAAGGAACTGTGAAAAAAAGCAGAAAAGCAGGAGAAGTGAAGAAAAAAGAGGATGAAGCAAGAGTCTTCATTACAGATTTTGCTCTGTTAAGTCCCATTTCCAAGACAAGCTGTGAGGGTATCTATATGTAATCATCATGACATCTGAAAGTTTTGTGTTTATGTATGTATGTTTGTAATCTCTACACCCAAAGTGGGGCTGGAACTCACAAGCCTGAGATCAGGAGTCACATATTCTTCCAACTAATCCAGCCAGGCTGGACTGGAAAGTTCAGAGCCCCCAGTGGTTTTACTGGATCACTTGGTAGATGACAGGCTGCATTTAATGCAGGACTCAAAGTCCCTGAGGATTCTAAAAGGAGTTTCTGGTCTCCAACAAATTGGAAATGATGACTTTCACAACTCCGCTCCATATTAAGGCATAGCCTTTTACCTTTTAGATTTTTAAAAAATTCCTGGTGCCCCCATATATGGTATGCTGTTGAATCTGCAAACTATTTTATAAAGAACTGTGTCTTTTCTTGGCTCTCAACTAACTTGAAAAGAATCAGTGCTGATGCCAACTGGAGCATTAGGCTTTTACCCAAAGGGCCCAGGTTTGGGGTTCAGCAGCTGGCATCAACCCAAAATCAAGTCTTGGATGAGTGTAGCCCTATTTAGTCTGTGGATAATGCACTGCAAGTTTCCCCCAATCATTTCAGGAAATCAGGTAGGATTCAATGTATTCATTTCCAAGTTGAAATGAAGATGATGTACTGATACTGAGAAATGACCTTGAAGAGTACTGATACTGAGAAATGACCTTGAAGAGCTCCTCTAGTTTGGGCAAGAGGAGCCAGAGGAGTAAGAACTAGTTACTTTCGGTGACACATACTAACGTTAATCCCTCCACCAGAAGCAAGCCAAGATTGCCAAAATTGGAGCATTATGTTCTAACACCCAAACAGCTTGACTGGGAATAACCCCAGTAAAGCAAATGGATCAGGTTTAACTGTGAGACCTACTTGAAAGCATGCACTGGATTTGCCTTCAAGCCCAGAAGTAGCTGGAATGTCCTCTTACTTTCTTCCTTCTGCCATCATGTCCCTAAACGTGCATTTTCTCTAGCCTGATTCTTCTGGAACAATAACATTCTTTAGGATACCACAGTGGTAAAATGTTCTCAGCCAGGGGAGTTTCGACAAATGAATACTTAAATTAATTTTAAAGCCTGGGTTATCCACCAGTATATGTTTAGAAGGTACACATTTAATGGCACCCTCTTTTTAGAGGGCCTTAGGATGTACTATAAAAAACACATGCTAAGATAGCAAGGGGAGGAACCAGACAGCTCCCTCCATGGGACATGAAAATGATACCCTGCAAAGGTGATCTCAGTAATCAGGGATGGGCTCGTTACAACTTGGTTTTTGTGCCAACTCTGTGCATGTAACAAGGGTGACTAGCTCATGTCCCCTCTCTGCAGCCAGAGGTTATAAAAACCCTAATAAGAACAAAGGTGTTTGAGCCTCCCAGCCCTGAATCCTCACCTGTCTCTTTGCCATCTTAACTCCTGTTCTCCTACTCTGTAATCTGTGTTAACCTATTCTTGACCCACAGGCATCAGCCTCCATTCCTAGCGCTCACTTTTGGATGGGCTTCCCACCTTCTAGTGGTCTTTTCTGGCAACTGATCTCAGAATCCCTCTGCTTTAGAAGCTGTAGGCTAACTCTGCCCATGCTTACCCCTGACCCTTCAGCCAACACCCTCAGTAGATCTGCCTGTGCCTCCCAACCCCCACATGGGACTTGAGTGTAAATTACCTTTTACATTCTCGAATGCAGAGTATTGCATTGTGGGTGACCCCTGCAGGCACTACAGTTAAGGTCACCATGTTAAGGTCCCATACTGGAGGAGACAGTGGCTACAATGGAGAACATCGCAGCCTGAAATTGGGGCAATTTGAGCCCCACCCAGAGCCACCTACCCCTCACAGGCTATGGGACCAAGCGACCTGGGAAAGTCGAAGCTTTACATGTGAGCACACAAGGCCCTTCACTATGGGGTTCTTTTTTTTTTTTTTTTAAAGATTTTATTTATTTATTTGACAGAGAGAGATCACAACTAGGCAGAGAGGCAGGCAAAGAGAGAGAGAGGAGGAAGTAGGCTCCCCATTGAGCACAGAGCCCGATGCGGGACTCGATCCCAGGACCCTGAGATCATGACCCGAGCCGAAGGCAGCGGCTTAACCCACTGAGCCACCCAGGCGCCCTCACTATGGGGTTCTTGACAAATTCTCTGGTTTCATCTCCTATCACTACCTCCATCCCTCCCTTCCATTCAGCCCCACTGGTAACACCTCACACCTTTTAACTATGGACTGCTGAAAGAGGACTTCGGTTCTCTTGGAAGGTAAAATTCCCACCCCATCAAACCTCCAAGAAAGAGAGAGGGCAACCGATTAGGGGCAGAAGAGAGGGGGGGTGGTGCAGAAAGCAAAAGAAAGGAAATAATAGTGGTTATAAGGTCATGAAAGTTGTAACAGCTCATGACTCAGAATCTTATGATCATGGAACTTAATGGAAAGTCTCCTTTGCTGCACCTGGTAGAACCTGTCAATCTAGGTTCCAAGGGCCTTTTCTTCTAGCACAAGCATCCTGTTGCTATTTTTCTGGAATGATGTCATTTGTGTGGCTTTGGAATTCTACGCTAAGAGCTCTAGGGTCCCTTCTACAAGCAAAGCAGTCTCTGGAATAAGCATAAAACAGGGTTTCAGACACCTATCATCAGAATCCTGGAAAAATGCATTTTAACCTGAAGCAAGGTCTGTAAAAGGAGTGCACAATCGGCCACCATTGCTGTGGTTCGAAGTAGATGTGTATAGGAGGGGGGAGTGCTTAAAAGAGAGAGAAACTCTGTGTTGAGGGAGAGAGGAGATGTATGTATTATCCAGCAATTAACGAATATTGACAGGCCTAATAATAGTTTATCCTCAGCTAATCCTATGATTTGCTCCCATAATACTACAGCTAATCATGTAGAGGCCTGATTTCCTGAGCAAGCTTGCCTCAGCACCCAATTTCCTGCTAGGGTGGGACCCCCAGTAAACACTGAATTGACATTTCTCTATTTTAAAGATACTGACACAGCTGTGGGTGCTTTGCCTGTGTTTTATCAATTGGGTTATTAATGCTAGCATCTTACTCTTGCCATGAATTTCACATAAAATATGGAACAGATTGCCTTTGCCTACAGCCTTAAAAAAAAAATCAAAGCCAAAAAAAAAATCTGTGTAACCAGTTGCAAATGTTAAACTATTTTAAATTGGAAATATTCTACTATATCTATCCTGACAAATAATTTTTAAAACTGCTCAATTCTGTAATGAATCTACAAGATTTACAAAATTTGCCACAGGTGTAATTTTTTTTTTTATCCGTACTAGAATTTTCTCTATTTTAAAAGTTTTTGCTTCCTACAATTTTCCAGAGCATATGAAGCAAGAAAAATGCATCTTTATTTTCTACCTACTAAGCTGTAAGTTACAAGCAATGAAGACTCTAGTTTGCACCAAAGCCATCTGCATAACAACTATAAAAGTGACATTATTTGGATGACTTTGGCCTCATGTATTAAAAGAATAAAACTTGACTGTCTAAGTTAACGAAGACTTCATCATTTCACAATCCAGAAGCCGGGATGCTCCACAGTTGGTCTCCTCAAGGATTCAACATTGTCATCACGGACTCACATTCTTTTCATATTTCTGCTCTATCATTCTGGGCTTCCCAGCTTGTGCACACCTGTCTCTCCCCTACTTGAAAGATGGCCACAATAGTTCCAGGAGTCAAGCAGACATGGCAACAACGAGCAGAACCTCTTATACAAGGAGCGTCTTCTTATCAATGAGGAAACTTTCCGAGAGTTCAGCAGTAATTTTCCCGACTTACCATTGGCCAGAACTATATCACATGACCATGCTTAAACCCACCCCAGGCCAAACCAATGAAATCATTGATTTGTCAGTGCTGCCTTGTAGCATGGGGTGTGAAACTACCCCCGCCCCTGAAGCTTACGGTAAAGGGGAGTAGGGTAGACATCTAAACACCAGCTTTCTATCACAGAGGAGGAAGAGGAAGGGCAGTTGAGGAAGCCAAGAATCACCAACACATGCAAAAACACAAGTTTCTGTGATATAGACATTGGAAATATTCATTTTTTATTAGGTTAACGAACGCTTCTGGGTGCCCACTATATGCCGTATGCTATTCAAAGTAGCAGGAGGACATCATAGTAAGAAAAAAAAAATACACATACCAACAGAGAGCAAATATCCCAACCCTCTTATTTTAGAGGTGAAGAAACAGAACGTGGGAGTGTCTAAGTCACTTGCTGGACCGAGGATGTGCCTGATTTTGGATTATAAGCTACTTGTATTTTTTAAGGTACCAATTATCTTGGGTGCTTTTTATATGTGCAAATATAACTGCCATATGCCAGTCCAAAATATGATTGATCACCAAACAAATCACCTTAGGGGAAACAATTCACTCTATGAAATGAATCCCACAAGATTCATATAGATGATATCTGCCATTAAAATAAAATTTATAAAATTTAGTTCACCATCTTTTCTGGAGGTCATCTCTTTGTACATCATCAAAATTCAAATTTCTTCCTCTCATAGCCTGCCTCAAAGACCATCACTCTATCCTCTCTGGCTCTGGGCAGTACCATGCAACCCCTATAGGAGGTAAGGGAGCCTCTAATTTGCACCCTCACAGGAGTCTACCAAGTGCCCTGAGGACTGGGTCCCCTGTATACTTCCTCCTCCTCCTCTGCTCTGCACAGTGGTAGTTAAGACATACTTGAACCTGCAAACTTGGGCCACATTTTCTGGGACCCATATTAAGAAGTGGTGTCTCCTGAAAGATTCAGAACCACCCAGGGCTTTGGTGTGGCCTGGACATGACCTGTAATGAACTCTAACAAGAGCTGCCATGTCTCTGCCTGGAAACTTGACTCAGAAATTGACGCTGAATTGTTCGTGCTGAGTCCTCCTTGGTGTACGTATTCAGACAGAATCACACACGTGCACAAACGTGCAAGGATAGTCACCGCGGCATCACTTGTAGAAGGCAAACATCAGAACGAATCTCCATGCCTCTCACGACATCATGTGACTGAGGGAATGGAAGTAACTCTATGAACGGATATGGAGTGGCCACCAGGAGACTCTAACAGGAAAAGCGCAGTGCAGGCAATCACCTCTAGCAGGGAGCCTGTTCATAGATAAATATTCAAAGAAACAGAAGGAGTATGTGACTGAATGTGCATGGAATGTCTCTAGAACAGGGGTGATTGAACTATGGCCCGAAGACCAAATCCAGCCAATCATCTGGTTTCGTAAGCTAGGAGTGGCTTTTATACTTTTTTTTGTGATAAAATAAAAAAAAATCAATAGAATATAATTTCATGAAAATGACATGAAATGCACATTTCAGTGTCCGTAAATAAGCTTTCTTGGAACACAGACATACCCTCTGTATTGTCGAGGGCTGCTTTTGGACAATAGCAAGAGGGTTGAATCATTGCTCACAAAGAGTACAACTCACTATTTGGCCCTTTACACCTGCTTGGAAGAATAACTATAGTTTCTTCTTGGGAAAGGTACTGGAATATAATGACAGGGCAGGAAGAAATGGTTTTACTTTCTACAGTCTCGTACATTTTTGAATTTTATAAAATGAGCAAGAATTGCTCACTGCAGGGAAATATACGCTCTTTTTATTAATAGCTTTCCTGTTATTTAATTAATAATTCAATACATTTTTTAAATTGTCTGCTCTCGATCAACGTCTTGTCTGTCACTGACGTGGCGTTCTGTCACTGTCACAATGACTCCCCAAGACGGTCCTGGTGAGTGTCAGGAAGACCAGCGGGTGGGATGTGTGCGGTTTTATTACTGGACAAGTGCTGGGTGTGTCTTGTACTATTTTACCATTATATCTAAAACAACCAACTCTGCTATGGGGGGGGAGGAGGAAATGGATTTTCTTATTTTTTCTCATGGAGAATATAGAAAGCTGTCTTACTGCTTCATGCGGTATCACAGGACTTCATGATCACTTTCTCTGTAGCTACATTGAAAAAGGAAATTAAAACCTTTCCAGTGATTGGCTGGACCAGGCTATGCAGACATAGAGGTAACTCCATCTCCCCTGATGGAGGGAGGGAAGGCATTTGAGAACCCAGAAAGGAACCATCTGGGCAGCTCTGACCTGGAGCGGGGTCTGGAGATTCAAAAGAAACCCCAGGAAGGTCCCCAATGACAGTGTGTTGCTGGAAGAAATGGTGATGATTGCTACATATCTTATATTGTTTTTCAGGTGAACTTTTTTTTTTTTAAGAATATTCCAGAAGAATGGCTTGAACTTAACTGTAAATTGCTGGGGATGGGGTTCCTTAAATGATTCTGGATGACATCCAGGGTTAGGGACAATTACTCTGAAAAAGCATCTTGAAAGTTAATGTTAGCATAATTCAAAAGAAAATATATGCTGAGTGAAATAAATCAAGCAGAGAGAGTCAATTATCATATGGTTTCACTTATTTGTGGAGCATAACAAATAGCATGGAGGACAAGGGGTGTTAGAGAAGAGAAGGAAGTTGGGGGAAATTGGAAGGGGAGGTGAACCATGAGAGACTATGGACTCTGAAAAACAATCTGAGGGGTTTGAAGTGGCGGGAGTGTGGGAGGTTGGGGTACCAGGTGGTGGGTATTATAGAGGGCACGGATTGCATGGAGCACTGGGTGTGGTGAAAAAATAATGAATACTGTTTTTCTGAAAATAAATAAATTGAAAATTTTTTTAAAAAAAGAAAGAAAATATAAGAAAATAAAATAATACAATTCATGATCATGATGAAGTATCTGAAAACAACCTTGATGAGAAAAAGTATGTGACTTTATGCACAGAAAACAAGCAAACTTTAAAAAATCCTTGAATATAGAACCCAAGCCTCCATGACTCCATACCTAAAAGATGCCAATTCATTCCCTCAAAGACCCACAGAATTTTTTAAACTTGACTAAGTGATTCCATAGAATACCGGAGAGGAAATGTCAAAAACAATGGTGGACGACACAGCATCAGATTTTGGAAAGACAGTGCATTAATGTATCCTGTCTTTCCGACATACACAAGTCCACACCTGACTTTACCTCACATTTCTGGCACCTATCCGGACAGAGGACAGGTGAACTGAGGCTAGTGGGGTACTCTAACCTCTGGGCCAGGTGGGGTCCTGAGCAGACAAGGAGTAGCAGAAGATAATGCTAGGGCAAGGATCGGAAGCAGTCAGCTTTTGGGAAGAGCATGATCCACAGGGATCCCTGACCCCTCATGGGGAAAACTGACATTGGCCAACCTGAGTTCCAGATGCTGGTCAGTCTCCGAAAGCTACAAGGACCTGATAAGGTGATGAATGGGTGGGCCAAGGGTTTCCTACCCCTGACCTTGGGACAGCCAGTGGAGAACCTCTCCTCCTCCACATGCCTTGTCAGGGAGCTGAGAGTAAGACCACCACAACTTCCTGGGCTTCAACCTCCCCTTCCCAGCAGCTGAACCCCAATAAGCCACAAAGACAAAACATCCAACCCTAAGGGAGTGCAGCAGCCAGAGAGACAGAGAATTAAAAAAGGTTCTGATGGAACAAAGTTGATAGGAGGAGACAGAGGGCAACCTTTTAAAAATTTTCAAACAGTAACGATAATGTTAATGAGAGCCCTTAAAGAGACTCATGTTCAGCACGTGATGAGAGAACACAGGCTTTCATTTTTTCCAATATCAGGAGATGAATTTAAGGAGAGGCTCCCTGTGGATACTCCCATTCAGAGGCCAGGAACATCAAAAGGATGAAGCAAATAGAACCAGAGGCAAAAACAGATCTAGCAATCATGACAGAGAAGAGAAAAGGCTTGGGTGACAGACCCAGGAAACTCCCATGTGGAGGACAGCAGAGTTCAAGAAGAAAAAGAAGAAAAAAGGGGAGACAAATAAGAAACAAAAGCAAAAAAAAAACTTCCCTGAAAAAAAAATTAAGTTTCAGATCAAGAGAGTCTAATAAATTTTAGACAAAATTATTGGAGGAAGAGAGGCAGTTATCCATATTCTGGCAAAATTCCCAAACTCCAAGGGTAAAGAGAAAATCTTAAAAGCATCCACTTAGAAAAAACAGTTCTCTTAAAAGAAAACCTATATGCTTCTCTTTAAAAAAAAAAAAAAATCATTTATTTGAGAGAGAGAAACAGAGAGAGAGCGCCTAGAACAAAAGAGCACACAAGCAGGGGGAGGCGCAGAGGGAGAAGCCGGCTCCAGGCTGAGCTACACTACCACCCTACTCTATAGACTATTAATCATACTACTAGAGATTTATCCAAAGGACACGAGCATAGTGATTCGAAAGGACACGTGCACCCCAATGTTTATAGCAGCAATGTCCACAATAGCCCAAATATGGAAAGAGCCCAGATGTTCATCGACAGATGAATGGATAGAGAAGACATGGCATATATATACAATAGGATATTAGTCATCCATCAGAAAGAATGAAATCTTGGAATTTGCAATGACGTGGATGGAACTCGAGGGTATTATGCTAAGTGAAATAAGTCAGTCAGAGAAAGACAAATACCATATGATTTCACTCATATGTGGAATTTAAGAATCAAAACATAAGCATAGGGGAAAGGGAAGGAAAAATAAAAACAGAGAGGGAGGCAAGCCATTAAAGACTTTTTTTTTATTTTTAAAGATTTTGATTTATTTATTTGACAGACAGAGATCACAAGCAGGCAGAGAGACAGGCAGAGAGAGAGGGGGAAGCAGGCTCCCCACTGAGCAGAGAGCCCGATGCGGGGCTCGATCCCAGGACCCTGAGATCATGACTTGAGCAGAGGCTTTAACCCACTGAGCCACCCAGGTGCCCCCATTAAAGACTCTTAACTCCAGGAAACAAACTGACGGCTGCTGGGGGTGAGGAGATGTGGGTATGGGGTAACAAGGTGATGGGCGCTAAGGAGGGCACGTGATGTGATGAGCACTGGGTGTCTAATGCATCTGGTGATGCACTGGACTCTACCTCTGAAATTAACAATACAGTGTAAGTAACTAACTTGAATTTAAATACATTTTTAAAAAGCTGTTTTTAAATGCACAGGAAAAGATAGAAGAACTAAATGGGTGGCAGGCAGGCTCGAATAACTAATAAGATTATGGGATCTTTACTTTCTCTGTTTCATAAACTTTTTATCATGTATCAATAGTTTCTTACATATCAGCTACGTGAAGTTTATTTTTTAAAGGAGTTATATTTTTAATAAGTAACAGGAAAAAAAATCATGCCTACAATCTGTGGATGCTGAAGCAAATTTTCCAAAGAGCACATGCCTTACAGCCAGACCAGATCATTCAGGACTCCAGGATCAATATACCAGTATTAATCCTTAAGATTGACACTGCCTGGGGGAGGGGTTGGCCCTAAAACTTTGAGGGGATTAAACTTATTTATTATTAAATATTATTTATTGGTATGTGGAATAAAAGAAGCCTTGATTCCCTTATCTGCCTGAGCAGGTCTGAGCAGAGTCAGACCCAAGTTTTAGGGAAAACATCTATCCGTCTTTGAAGGCGCTCCCTCCCCGCCTGGTCCTGGGGCGCCCATCCTGATCAGGCTCCTCCATCTATCCAGTGTGAGAAAGAAAAAAGCAGCCCAAGAGCAGGCAGCTGGCTGGGAAGTGGTAGAGTTTACTACTGCCAGAAGGAAATGTCAGACAAAGTCATTCCTTACTGTGATAAAGTGGGACAAAAATAAACCCACTTTATTGAAGAGACTTTTTTTCCACTGTATATTTTTTCCTGTTTTGTCGGAGATTATTTGACCATAGAGTTGAGGGTCCATTTCTGGGCTCTCTACTCTGTTCCACTCGTCTATAATCAATGGTGCTGGGAAAACTGGGCAGCTCTATGTAGAAGAATGAAACTCGACCATTCTCTTACACTGTACACAAAAATAAACTCAAAATGGATAAAAGACCTCAACGTGAGACAGGAATCCATCAGAATCCTAGAGGAGAACATAGGCAGTCATCTCTTCGATATCAGCCACAGCAACTTCTTTCAAGATATGTCTCCAAAGGCAAAGGAAACAAAAGCGAAAATGAACTTTGCGGACTTCATCAAAATCAAAAGCTTCTACACAGCAAAGGAAACAGTCAACAAAACAAAGAGGCAACCCATGGAATGGGAGAAGATATTTGCAAATGACAGTACAGACAAAAGGTTGATATCCAGGATCTATAAAGAACTCCTCAAATTCAACACACACAAAACACAATCATATCAAAAAATGGGCAGAAGATATGAAGATTGTATGTCTCCAATGAAGACATACAAATGGCTATCAGACACATGAAAAAATGTTCATCATCACTAGCCCTCAAGGAGATTCAAATTAAAACCACATTGAGACACTGCCTTACACCACTTAGAATGGCCAAAATTAGCACGACAGGAAACAACATGTGTTGGAGGGGATGTGAATAGAGGGGAACCCTCTTACACTCTTGGTGGGAATGCAAGTTGGTGCAGCCTCTTTGGAGAACAGTGTGGAGATTCCTCAAGAAATTAAAAATAGAGCTTCCCTATGACCCTGCCATTGCACTCCTGGGTATTTACCCCAAAGATACAGATGTCGTGAAAAGAAGGGCCATCTGTACCCCAATGTTTATAGCAGCAATGGCCACAGTCGCCAAACCATGGAAAGAACCAAGATGCCCTTCAACAGACAAATGGATAAGGAAGATGTGGTCCATATGCACTATGGAGTATTATGCCTCCATCAGAAAGGATTAATACCCAACTTTTGTAGCAACATGGACGGGACTGGAAGAGATTATGCTGAGTGAAATCAGTCAAGCAGAGAGAGTCCATTATCATATGGTTTCACTTATTTGTGGAGCATAACAAATAGCATGGAGGACAAGGTGAGTTAGAGAGGAGAAGGGAGTTGAGGGAAATTGGAAGGGGAGATGAACCATGAGAGACTATGGACTCTGAAAAACAATGTGAGGGTTTTGAAGGGGCAGGGGGGGGAGGTTGGGGGAACCAGGTGGTGGGTATTAGAGAGGGCACGGATTTCATGAGCACTGGGTATGGTGCAAAAACAATGAATACTGTTATGCTGAAAATAAATTTAAAAAATAAAAAATTAACCCACTTTATAAGCATGTGTAGGGGCCGACAAAAACAAGGTGTGAGCACCACCAAAATAACCAATCATCTCTCCCTCTTAGCTAGTAGGGGGACTGGCTCTTCTTACCAATCCCGACTTCAGCTTGCTTCATTCCCCTACGTTGCAGATAAAAATTAAGACACCGGATCACAGAATTGCCCCAAACTCCCAACAGCACCCAATACAGAGCAAACTCCTGCTTCCTTCAACTCCCCTGAAATCACCTCACATAAGCTCCGATCCTATAATGTAAACCTAGCATCTTCTGAACGAGACTCTGCAGTCTCCCTGGTGTGTGGTCTCCCTCAAGGAAACAAGCCAAAAACCCACCCCAGTTCAACTCTAGGCATGTTCCTGGTGGGGTTTGCCTCCAGGGCATGGACAAATGCAATAGCATTTTCTTTTCTTCTTTTTGGCAGGTTTTGTTCAGCCTTAGGGCAACCCAGAATAGGTTCTGACATGGCCCCCAAAGTGAATTCACGGCTCATTGTTACCCGGTGTTTGGCAAAGCTCCGTAGAAAGAAATGACACAAAAGACTGCCCCCAGCACAAAGAACCCCTCTCTTTCTGGAAGGCCTCTGCCGCCTCTCCCTGAATTCCAGGAATCTGGCCAAGAGTTCTGCACCTGGTCCCATTGCGGGGCATCCACAGAGCCGCCTCTGCCCCCTGAGCTCTGGGGCAATGCTGGCGGTCAGGGGCGCCCAGGAGGCCTCCCCTCCGGCTGCTGTGCGGATGGGAAGGTGCCCTGGGCAACGAGCAGCTCAGCAACGCACAGGAGGAAAGTGCTGCTGTCGGTAAGAGCAGGGACAGGAACAGGGGCCCGACCATCCACTTGCTCCCACTCCACGCACAGTGCGAAAGGCAGAACTGGACAGTTTCTATTTGCTCCTCGAGTTCTTGAGAAGGGAGCCAAGTCTGCGGCCAAACGCGTCTGCCTTCTGATGGGGTCTCGTTTCTGGCTCCTCCCCACCCCCACCCTTTTTTTTTTCTTTTTTTTTAAGATTGTATTTATTTATTTGACAGACAGAGATCACAAGTAGGCAGAGAGGCAGGCAGAGAGAGAAGGAAGCAGGTTCCCAGCTGAGCAGAGAGCCAGACACGGGGCTCGATCCCAGGACCCTGGGACCATGACCTGAGCTGCAGGCAGAGGCCCAACCCACCGAGCCACCCAGGCGCCCCCCCCCCCGCACCCCCTTTTTAAAATCACCTCCGCCACCTTTTCTCCCCCCCTCCCCCCACCGCTGCATCTTAGGCACCGTGTAAGCGGCCAGACGTACTCTCGGGAAAATTGTAAACGGGGTAACAGAGAGAGCAGGTGTGCAATGGGGGGGCACGAGCGCAAGGGCAGGGCCGGCATTTAGAGGGAGCTGAGACCCCGGGAGGGACCCGCAGTAACGGGGAGGCTGGCAGGGGGCAGGTGGAGGGCAGGGAAGGGCGCCCCCTGCCGTCGCCCCGCCCCCTCCACAGGGCACGCCCCCGGACGGGGAGGAGCCTTGTGGCCCCGCCCCCTGCAAAGTCCACGTGGCGGACAAGCCTTGGGGCGCAGAACAGGACCGGAAGACCGACGACGACGACGGGCTTGAACAGAGCAGATGTAGGGGTGCCATGTGGGTCACATCTGGCCTTCCTTTGTAGGTGACAAGCACAAGTGTCCGGGTCCCCATGCTCCGGAGTCAGGGATGAAGGTGGCAGAAAGGGGAATGTATTCGTTTCCTAGGGCTGCCCCAGCAACGCACCGCAGACCAAGGGACTTAGAAAGTTATTTTCTCACAGTCCAAGACCACGGTGTTGGCAGGACTGGTTTCTTCCGAGGCCTCTCTCGTTCGCCTGCAGGAGGTCTTCCCGAGGGGCCCCTAGATGGGCTTTCCTCCCGCACCCTGTCTGACCTACTCTCTTCTTCTAAGGATACCAGGCATACTGGAAGAGGACCCACACAGACATCCCCATTTTATCCTAAGTTCCTCTTGTTGTTGTTGTTGTTGTTGTTGTTTTAACCTTATTTATTTGACAGAGACACAGGGAGAGAGGGACACAAGCAAGGGGAGAAGCAGGCTTCCTGCCGAGCTTGATCCCAGGACCCTGGAATCATGACCTGAGCTGAAGGCAGATGCTTAAGGACTGCGCCACCCAGGCGCCCCCCTAATTACCTCTTTAAAGAGCCAATTTGCTAACGAAGTCCCCTTCTGAGGTAGTGAAGGTTAGGACTGGAATGTATGAATTTGGAGGAGGGAGGGGGTGTCACAATTCAGTCCCTAGCTGGCACCCACAGAAGCTTCTGGAGAAGGCACAAAGCGCAGGTAGCTAAAATGCGAGGGTGACCCCGTTAAATGCTGCTTATCTCCCCAAGATGCAGCTCCCACATGGAAGGGGGCGGGGGGAAGTGAGCCTTCCGGAGCCACAATGGCCACACAGCTTACAGCTCTCTGAAAACCATGATCTCTCATCAACAGCCTCAAGAGGGAAGGATGAGCTTCGGGCTTCATTGTGGGGACAAAAGGATTTTGCAGGCGATGACCATGATGAAGGCGACACAATGTAGGATTCACTCCTAAACACAATGAGTGATTAAAAAAAGACAGGCAGTGGCTCAGGATAGCCATGCTGGGTCTGTCAGCCCTTGGGGGGTGGCGGGGGATGCAACAGTGTGACTTAGCCTGGCCATTTTCTGGTCCTGCTCACACTGTCTCCCACAGACACCACGCTGTCTGGCAGAGAGGGCCCATTCTCTCTTCTCATCCCTGAGCGGGTGAAGTTCACAGGTCCTTGTGTGCAATGGAGAAGGCATTGACTGAGCTCTGGGAGAGTGAGGCTTTGGTTATTCTCAACATTCCCTGCAGAAAAAAACAACATGCGCTGCTTCCTGCTTGATCCCAAGAACCCAGGGCCTGCCTGTGTGATGCGGGGCCCTCTCTGCCTCACTGATCTGAGCTGGAGGCTGTGTGTCACCTCTGTGGGCCCTTCGTAGAAACAGCGTTCTCGCTGTGGAGACAACATTTCTGGCAAAATCACCAAACCCCTGCCTACTAATGTGAATGGGAAGGAAATCTCATCCCTTTTAGAAATTACTTCCGGTTGTGGTCCCCTTGAAAAACAGAATCCTTCATTAGGATAACTCCTGACAGGCAAGAATAACTCCTGACATTATAATCTAATGGGTTTGTTTGATGAGCAAGGAAATTGGGTTTGTTTGATGAGCAAGGAAATCCTCTTCCTGCCTGTACTGGAATCTCTTCGGGGTGACGTTTTACCTCTCCCATCCACACAGCACTGCACGCATGCGCCACCATCCCTGAAGGCTAGACCCATTGGCCTCTCAGTTCATTAAGATTGCCCTCAATTTTTGTTCTAAATAGAATTTTTTTTTCTTGAGATAAAGACACTAAATGGATAAAGATGGGCTTCAGATCCAACTTGGAAGGGGCTTAAGCTTGAAAAATAGAGAATTTGAAGATCCTGATTAAAAGGTGGAGAGTCAGAACATTCCGGTTGTAGCATTCCAGGCAGATAAGGCTCAGGAAGAGCCTCCTTTGTTATGAGTTATGTTACACTGTTGCACTGTTACATGTTACACTGTTATGAGTTACAGGACCCCAAACTTGAGGTAACAGCTGAAGTTGGTGAATTCCCCCAAAGCTGTGTGAAAATGAAGGACCATGGGAACAAGGGAGGAATCTTCAGACATAGTCAGAGTTGAGGGAGAATAAAAAAAAAAAAAATGCCAGCTAAGAAGGGTATGACATGGATGTTGGGACAAGATAGTAGAAGAAGACCAGAGCTTTGAAGGCAGACTCAGTGTCAGAAAATCAAGCCAGACCCTCTCCACGCCTCCTGTGAGGAGGAACACCAGGACACGCAACAGAAAAGCACACTGAACAAGCTCCTGGAGGAGAAGATGCTCCCAAGGGCAGCTGTTTGCCTCCCAGCCCCTCTGTGATCTACTCTCTGCCCCAACTAGCTTCCTAGCCTGTCCTCACGTTGATGCGATGGGGTGAGCCGCCGTGATTTATGCCGTCATTGCAAATGCTCAGCTCCACCACCGGGCTCCCTGCCCTGCTGGGGCAGCACTGATTTAGTCGATACTGTCCTTGTTGGTGGGAACAAATGTATGTGTGTCTGAAGACATAAAAGTCAATAACCTTGCCTGTCCGGAGAAGAGCAGAAGTCAGGACCTACGTTTTCCCTCCGCCCCTTAAGAGATCAGTATCCTGCCGGTGGGAAGACTGTGGTTCTTAGGGCCCACAGCTTGAGGCCAGGGTTGGCATCGGGAGGGAGGGAGGAAAGATGAAGGGAGGTGGGCGGAGGAAGGGTGTGCTTCTAGGCTGCACGTACCCACCGTGACTGTGACCGCCACACCACTCCCGAGATCGTTTCCTCATCTGTAATTAACCAGGGTAATAATGCTTCCTCTGCAGATTGTAGACAAGATAATGTATGAAAATTCTCACAACACAGGGAACGCTTTAAAAAGGAAAAGGGCAGCTATGCTCTTCTAAAAAGGGAAGAAAGTGATATTTCCTGACCATATTCTTTGGGCCAGGGAGCGGCCAAGTACTGTCGGCATAAATTACCTCCCTTTATCCCCATATGTGCATTATGCAGTGGGCACTGTTATCCGGGTTCCCATTGGGGGAACCTTTCCAGGGTGAGGACACCCCCTCACCCCTCAGTCTTTCTTTGCATGACTAATGTATGTCATTGTAACCTTACCCGAAGGCCTTCCTGTTCTCAATAGCGGACAACTGTTCATTTCCAACTTAGGAAATTAACCAGTTGCTCTTTCAAAATCCACTGAAAGTTTGCCTCCTTTGCTTGAAATGGCAAGAAAAAAAAAAAAACAGTTTTTGCAATTAGGGTACTACATTTACTAAAATCAATCGTAACCCTAAAGAAGTCCAATTTTAAACCCAGGCCCCTGATGTTAGAGCCCATGCTCACACCCACCCACGCCAGCTAAGTACCATTTGAAACAACAATGGTTAGAAAGTGGACTGGCAGGGACCAGGGCTGGGGAAAGGAGACTGGGAGTTGGTGCTTGATGGGTCCAGGGGTTCACAGTCTGGGATGACGGCGAAGTTCTGGAAATGGATAATGGGGATGGACGCCCAGCGTTGCAAACGTGCTACCTGCCACTGAATTGTGCGTCTAGAAGTGCTTAAAACAGAGGCGTCTGACTGGCTCAGGCAGTGGAGTATGGGACCCTGGATCTCAAGGTTGTAAGTCCAAGCCCCATGCTGGGCAGAGAGCTTACTTTAAAAAAAAAAAAAAAAGTGCTTGAAACAGTCAGTTTTATGTTATGCATTTTTTTCCATAATTAAAAAAGAAGTTAAGAGAAATAGTGATGACTAGTCCCGTACCTCCTTGAACTCACCCAAGCCTGGGTTTCCCCAACGGTGGGGATAAGAACAGCTTCCCCAGAAAACTGCTGTGGCAGGGAGCCCCCTGCCCTCTGCCGTGGCATGGACGCAGCCCCACAGGTGGCACAATGACATTCAGCCTGTGTCCTTCTCTTTGCCTTGACCGCCACTGGGAGTTTCATTCATTTACTCCTCAGGCGCAGCTCAGGGGGTCGGGGAATGTGTGCCCTTAATGGGATGCTTGTCTGCCTCTTAAAAGTGGTAGCAGGCTGCACACTGCCCGCACTTAATAGGCACCTAATCAATGTTTGTACAACTAAATCAGATCGAATGCATACACCGCAAGGGAACATAAAAGGCAGCCAAAGCCCTACTCTGAGGCGCTTCCGTGTATCAGGGATTCTTAATCCACGGGGGATATAAACAGTATTTGTTGTTGATGAGACAACTCTGTGGTTCACTTGATTTCATTCCAGACTTAGACTATTTTTTTTAAAGCTGCCTTTTTATGGGCCGTTTTACTATCTCGAACAACTGGAACCAATGGAAATGGGCGTTTGGGGAGCCATCTATAATAGAGACCATGACAGTAATAGGTTCAAGAAGCAGATTCACAGGGCACGAGCTACTTAATCCCCAGTTGGGGACGACACTGAAATCTGAAAAATGGAAATAGGCATTAATTGGATCCACCTTTCATTTTTAAGGTTGCACAGAGTCTATATAGGCATGAGCATTATAATCAGGTGATTTCATTTATACTGCTTTTAAATTCAGGGCAAGGATCATAAAACTTCATGCCACCAATCTACAGCTTCTTCAAGTACACAGTCATTTCATTTCACATTCGGTTACATTCGGGGACAGGAGAAGAGACAAGGGCGAACTCATAGAGGAAAGAGACTTCCGCACGCAGAGAGGAAGAAGGGCGGAGAAGACGCAGTGTGATGAAAACATCTGTGTTGATTCTAAGGGAAGGTAAAGAGGAAACTACTTTTGTCACAACCTGTTACCCTTGCCCTCTGTCGTTGTTACTTGATGGCCACCTGTTCCCAGAGAAAGACTTCGCCATCACCCAGACCCTCAGCAGGGAACACCTTGCATCCCACAGACCCCGATCTGGCCACAACTGCTGTGTTTTGCTACTTCTGACACCTGCGTATGTTACAGACCTATCTGACCACCTGTCTCTCTACAGGTGCGACCCACATGCAGGCTTCTCTCTCACCTGGACGGGAAAATAGTTGCACATCACCTCTTTGGACCCTACATCATAATCTACGCTCCTGGCCGTGAGCTCTCAACGGCAAACCTAGTTGTCCTGACTGAGTCTTTGGTCCAGCAACAGAAACTCACTCAAACAGGCTTAAGTTCCAGGTAGGGAAAGGTATGATAGATATAATATGATAGATAGATATATATGATAGTTCCGTGAGGTTTAATTGCATTGTCTGCAGGAGAAGGAAGGGGAGTGACTTCTAGAACTGGTAAAGAAAAGGAGACATCAAAAAGGCAGCGTGACCCCAAGCAGTGAACATCTGATCCTGAGCAGGGCCCTGGGAGACGGCTGAGCTGAGATGGCGACAGGCCAGGCTGGCCCCGGGGGAGTGGCCTCTTGGCCAAGGGTGGCCCAAGTTGCAGTCCCTCACATGTTGAAGAGCCGTGACGTCTGGGCTGGGCACCTGCACCGGGGGGCCCACCGAGCCACATCGTCGAGGGTAAGACTGGCGGGGAGCAGGGAGGGTCTGCCAGACAAGGGGGCAAACGGCGAGCCCCCGAGCTTCAAGACAAGAGCAAGCAAGCTGCCTTTCTGGGCCCTGGCAAACATCTAGAACGTCTGGACCACAAAGGGGAAGAAGGTGGCAGAACTACTGGAGAAAGCCGAAGAGTGGACCCTACTACAGTTTAGGGAGTGTGGGTGAGACTGTTGGGTTGCTTGGGCCAGGTGTCTGCCCGGCCCCGTTGGCTGCAGGCAGGCAGGCCCCATCAGGTAGCTGGAGCTGCTGGTGAGTGCGAGCGTAGACGGTGTCAGATGAAGGGGACGTAGCCTGTGCCCGCGCTCCAGAACCACCACCACGTCCCATCGCTCCCTGAAGCTCTCCAATCCCCATCTCATGCGCTACACCAGGAGTTCCCATACCGTAGCCAACCAAAGAGTCACCTGCAGGGTATGAAAACACAGATTCCTGGGCCCTCCCCCCGAGATTCTGATGTGGTGGTATGCCTAAGACCAGAGACTTTGCATCTTTATGGACCACAACTCAGGGTAGCTCCCACCTGTAGGATACAGTCCAAGCTTTGGGACATGATCAAATAGGCCTCCACACCTGGTTCTGACGCCCTCTTTGGTATCATTGGTGTCCCCCACCCCTCCATTCTCTTCAGGCTCTAGCACCCAGCGCAGGTAGCCTGGTGTTCGGAAAACACTAGAGGAATTGGGTTCCAAGGCTTTGTCGGCTCCCTGCAACTCTCAAGGTCTCTCTCCCTTTCTCCTGTGGCGCATTTCCATACTACCTGCCAATCTACTATGATCGACAGCATTCAGATTTGCACAAAAAGCCATGATAGAAGATTCTTGGGCTTTGAGCTTAGGACACAGCCATCTTACCAAGTTTTCAATATTGGAATTTGGAGGATAAACCCAACCAGCAATCCATAAATAAAATGCTGATTTTCCTTAGTCCTTGTTCTTTGCTGCAAGGGCCATGCACCAACCTCATCAGGAGGGTAGAATTCAGTATTCTGGGATCCCCTGGCCTTTATGCCATCAAGTGTTAGCAAAACCACACCCCTGTCCCTACAGGGCCCACCTCACAGCCTGGCGGAAGAACCTGGGCCAGGGTCCTGGTAGTCACGTGTCTATTCCTGGACCTCCCCCCAACAGCTCCTGTGCCTTCTTTCTTCCACGGTCCAGTGGGGATTTCAAACCTCTCTCAAAGGGTCGTTAGGAGGCGTGAGACAAGTTTTGAAAGTATTTTGACAAGTATGAGACCTCTGCCAACTCTGCTATGGTCTCATCCTTTCCACGGAGCACTGAGCCTGAGTCTAAGCGTTTCGCACAAAACTCCCAGTCTGGATGCTCCTTCTTGGTCGAGTCTCTCTTCTCATCCTCAAGACCCTCTCCCAAGGCAAGAAAGTCCTGACTGGAGCCCAGGGATTTTCATCCTCTGTTCAGACAGTTTTCTTCAACATGGCAAAACTCTGGTCGTTCATCTTCAGCCCCTAACCTAAAACAGGCCTGCTCTGTGTCTGCTTAGTCCAAAATGTATGAACCAGGGATCCCTGCCTTCTGGACACGTGACAAGTAGGAATTGCCCCGTGATGGTATCATGTTACCGCCTATATAATGAGGCCTGCTTACCCCCGACTAGTCAGCATCAATCTACCCTGGGGCGGACCGGTAGGGATACCACGCGAACATGCTCGTGCACTGACCGCTGTCTCAACCAGCCCATTTCAACAGCCTCCTCGGCTGCCTCCTCTTTTCCGCCGATCCAAGCTGCTACTTCCTGTGCAGTCACGGGGTACTTTGTAGGCTACGTGCCTGGATCTGTGCCCACAAGCCTTTCTACAGAGGAACTTGGATACCCATAGGCTCAGCTTAACAGAGTTTCCCATCAGGATGGGCTCACCTTGTAGCTGCCTCCACTTCACAATCCAGTACAAACGGAAAAGGCGGGAGTGGGCTCCAGATTGGCCGGAAACTAGCTTTTCTTATAATACTGGACATTCGCAGGCCTCGTCTTGTCTCGACTTCAAAACAACTATGCAATTGGGGCAATGCTAGCTCTTTCGATCAGATAAGGAAACAAAAAAGGGAGAGGTTAAGCAACCCCGACTTTTGTCGCACAGTGTGGGAAACCGGAATTCAAATTGACGGGTTCGATCCATTGCAAGGTCATTTGTCAAGATAGGAGTACAGAGGCATCCTTTGTTGTGTTTAAGCACAAGCAAAACAGCCAACAAACCTACTTGCATCCCTAAGTCACAGGTATGCCTGTTTGTCTCATCTCTCATCAGCTTCTTCAAAAACAGTGAATTCCAAACCTTCCCAACAACATTCCTAATGTCCCACAACTCCAAGGTCCTACACTTTGAACATGTTGTTGTCTACTCTCGGTCCTGGAACTGGGCAGCAACTAACTCCTCCTCAGGCACACTGACTCAGCAGTATCTACCATTCATACCATTAAAACAGCAGAGGAGTGGAGAACTGAACATTGCAATTTTATCACAGAACAGTGTTACTGAACATTGCTCTCAGGACTGTGGCTGGGGGGCATGGGTTGGGGGGCAAAAAAATTCCTAAAATCATTCACTCATGTTCCTATGAAATAGTTGCAAAGAAAGCAGCGACTCAAGTGGTTTAAAGCTGGCATGCTGCAATTGTCCAGAAAACTCTTCCAAAAACACTTCTTCATGGGGAAAAAAAAAAAAAAAAAGGTCATAGATAATGGGAGTGAACAGAATGTGGGACAGAGGCACTCCAAAAACCAGCTTAGTCCCCGAAACTCATCAGTCCCACTGCCGTCTGCCACAGGCATCCTCATCTCCAAGCCGTGGTTCCCCTATCTGGCTTGGAATGAGCCTTTCCCCCAAAGCTTTTAAAAATCAGATTCTCCGATCTTGTGTCAGATCTAAAGAGTAAGAATCCTTGCAGAGCACACCTCGGAACTGGTATTTACTTGACTTTCAGTAATGTATTTTTAGTTGATTCTAATGAAGCCAGTCACTCCAGAAACCAGCTGTTTGAACGGACACTGGCACACAAGGCGACTTTCTGGATTTAAAAAAAAAAAAAAAAAAAAAAAAACTCCTCTGCAATTTACATCAGACTTCCTCGCTGTCTGAAATGCCTCTGGGAGGTCTGAAGAGGTTTTCCGCAGCGTGACAGCCTGAGCTCCTTAGGACAATTCACCTCTGCTGCCAAGTCCCATGAGCCACTTGTTTATTTTTAACATCCTCTCTGTGTAAGGAAATGCCAATAATTTTGTGGGCATAATATTTCAATTTGGATTCTGGATCACAAAGAAGGCAACACCCTGCTGACTGGCCAACCTATCCCATTCCCATGGAGACACGAACACGAAGGGAAAGTGGAATCCCTACCCCGGCTTTCCATAAAGCTTCTCTCTCTTCACAAGCAGGTGTCACAGCTAAAGTTCAAATCCTGGTTAAGATCAGCAATAAAAGCACAGTGAGCCATTTAATGGCCCAAAGCTGGGATTTTGCTTAAGTAAGCAAAGGCTTTTCTGGCTGGCTCCTCTTTGTGGGGTAGTTATAGCAAATAATATTTGCATAGCACTTTATGGTTTCCAAATCATTTTCCCTTTCCATACGAGCTTGCCTAATGATCAGAATAACCCAGAGAAGTAGGTATTACTTCTTCCGTTTAACCTACAGAGGCTGAGGCCTAGATGAGCCTAGTTAAGGTCACACAGGGAGGAAACGGAAAAACAGGATTTGGAATTGGGTCTTTTGATTTCAAGTCTTGTCAGGCATCACTCCCACTTTTCTAGGCCTCACAAGTATTGTTGAATGAGTAAATGCAGCGATGGGGTGGACGGATAGAGGCATGATCCTCTATGAAACCAACAGAATGGTAGAGATTCAAACTAACTTGAGCTTAAGATCTAACCAGGCAGACCTCAGCATCTCAGCATCGACTCAGCATCAGAAGCGGGTTGCCAAGCAGAAACCAGAGATAGGAATTTGCTAGTTGATCTTCTCTCAATAAAACATTGGTCAGGCATTTCTCTTCTGAGCTGTCGCGGAGGTAGAACACGATGACCGAAACTCTGCAACCGCGTGTCTCTCTGAGTGTGACTCCCAGCCCTGCTTTCACTAGCTGGGTGGCTGAGGGCACGTTACTTGGTTTCTTTGTACCGCATCCTTGTCCACCCAATGGGAATAATAGTCACACATAACCTAAGGAGTTTGTTGAGGATTTTAAAAATTAGATCTGTGTGATGTATTTTGAGTCGTACCTGGCTCTAAGTTTTCATGGGCCCCTTTTATACTAACGGAAACCCTGCGCATACAAGATCACATCTCCATTTTGTATGTTGTGCATTACTCACTAGATTTTAGGTTTTAGTTAGGGGTTAGTTTTACACTCTCGCACGTGGAGATCTGTAACCCTGACGTGCAGGTGTCCCTGGAGAGGAAGAAAGAAATTCACACTTGGAGAGGGAGTTCTGCATGCCAGGTACCGGTGAGACAATTTGCACACAACACCCTATTTGATTCTTGGACCACCACCCCCACAAAGCAGCTAGCACTGTTCCTGTTTCATAGATGAGAAAACCCACGCTTCCATGATCTGAATAAACCGTACCCCGGTAAGCGGAACAGAAGAGGAGACCCGAGCCCTCCTTGTTCCGAAGCCCTAGCTTCAGACTATCTCTTGTTTAATACAGATATGAATGCTGTCCTTACTCAACTCAAACTACAACCCCATGCCTTCTCCCAAATCAGGCGAAGGACTCAGTGGAGCTCCGGTCCCCCGGGGCAGCTCCGCACAGCCAAGAGTGGAAGGACCACCACTTGGGAACTTTAAAGAGCAGGGGAAGATCAATCGCCTTGTCCCTTATAGTATGAAATTAGCAAGTCAGTCGATAAATCTGCTCCTGAATACTAGTGCATACAGTTGTGTCATTCTGTTTTGAATGACAATAATTTTAATGGCCTAAAGAAACCTGGGGTTTGGGGCGCCTGGGTGGCTCAGTGGGTTAAGCCACTGCCTTCGGCTCAGGTCATGATCTCAGGGTCCTGGGGTCGAGTCCCGCATCGGGCTCTCTGCTCAGCAGGGAGCCTGCTTCCCTCTCTCTCTCTCTGCCTGCCTCTCCGACTACTTGTGATTTCTCTCTGTCAAATAAATAAATAAAATCTTAAAAAAAAAAAAAAAAAAGAAACCTGGGGTTAATCCTGAAGCTAGGAGTAAATGTTTAACTGATTTTGTTCTGTAATAAAAACAACATCTGTGAATATCATATCAGTATATGTCTGAACCAACGTGTGCACAGAAGGTTGATAAACTACATTCACAGAATATTTTTTACAATTAAAACTCATATTTTAACAAAGAAAAAAAAATTGAAGAGCCTAGAGAGATCAACCACCCCATCAAGCCACCATCAAACCGACACTTTCGCTCAACAACCAAGGTGGGTCATGTGTTCCAATATGCAGAATACAGAGGCTGAGAAGGGTTCTCACTTAGAAGGGGGCTGTGATGATGGTGTTCTAGCAGCTCTTGCCACACGGCAAACACTCAGTAGCTGTGAGCTATAAAAGGCAGTGGAGCATAAGGTTTAAGAGCACGGACTTTGGGGCTGGTGATGTTCAGGTCTCAACTATGTCACTTACTAGTGGTGTGACTTTGGGCAAGTTATGGAATCTCTCTGTGCCACCGATGCTCTCCTGTGAACTGGAGTTTAAAAAAGCATATACTTCCAAGGCTTTTTGGGGAGGATTAGATGAGCCGACATAAATGAAGGCATACAACAGTGCCTGGAACACAATAACTGCTATTTAGAAGGCAACTTTTAGTGTTACTATTAAGAGAATGTGAGGCTATCACTGGAGAGGAAAAGGGTCGGTGACACATGAAGCAGCAGCCATTTATATAAACTACTCATGGGCTTTTATACTGATGCAACATTTTTCAGAGGTGATTTGGCAATATCCAACAGTGTTTTAAATGTTTGTGTCTTTCAGAATATCAGAATGGATAAAAAAACAAAACCCACCAATATGATGTCTACAAGAAACTCATTTTAGACCCAAAGACACTTCCAGATTGAAAGTGAAGGGGTGGAAAACAATTTACCATGCTAATGGACATCAAAAGAAAGCTGGGGCTGATTTATATCAGTAAATTAGATTTTAAGCCAGAAGAGATGAGGAAGGACACTATATCATACTCAAAGGGTCTTTTCAACAAGAAGATCTAACAATTTTAAATATCTATGCCCCTAACATGGGGACAGCCAAGTATATAAACCAATTAATAATAAAATCAAAGAAACACATTGACAATACCACAATAATAGTAGGGGACTTTAACACTCCCCTCACTGAAATGGACAGATCATCCAAGCAAAGATCAACAAGGAAGTAAAGGCCTTAAACGACACACTGGACCAGATGAACGTCACAGATATATTCAGAACATTCCATCCCAAAGGAACAGAACACACATTTTCCTCTAGTGCATACGGAACATTCTCCAGAATAGATCACATCCTGGGTCACAAAACCGGTCTCAACCGGTACCAAAAGACTGGGATAATCCCTGCATATTTTCAGACCACAATGCTCTGAAGCTAAAACTCAATCACAGGAGGAAATTTAGCAAGAACCCAAATACATGGAGGCTAAAGAGCATCCTTCTAAAGAATGAATGGGTCAACCAGGAAATTAAAGAAGTACTGAAAAAATTCATGGAAACAAATGATAATGAAAACACAACTGTTCAAAATCTGTGGGACACAGCATAGGCAGTCCTGAGAGGAAAATATATGGTGATACAAGCCTTTCTCCAGAAACAAGAAAGGTCTCAAATACACAACCTAACCTTAGACCTAAAAGAGCTGCGGAAAAAACAGCAAAAAAAAAAAAAAAAAAAAAGCCTAAACCCAGCAGGACAAGAGAAATAATAAAGATCAGAGCAGAAATCAATGAAAGAGAAACCAAAAGAACAATAGAACAAATCAACAAAACTAGGAGCTGGTTCTCTGAAAAAATTAGTAAGATTGAAAAACCCCTGGCCAGACTTATCAAGAAGAAAAGAGAAAGGACCCAAATAAATAAAATCATGAATGAAAGAGGAGAGATCACAACCAACACCAAAGAAATACAAACAATTTTAAGGATATATTATGAGCGGGGCACCTGGGTGGCTCAGTGGGTTAAAGCCTCTGCCTTCGGGCTCAGGTCATGATCCCAGGGTCCTGGGATCAACCCCCGAATCGGGTTATCTGCTCAGCAGGGAGCCTGCTTCCCTCCCCCCCCCACCTTTCTGCCTGCCTCTCTGCCTATTTGTGATCTCTGTCAAATTAAAAAAAAAAAAAAAGAATATATTATGAGCAACTATACACCAGAAAATTTGACAATCTGGAAGAAATGGAGGCATTCCTAGAGGCATATAAACAACCAAAACTGAACCAGGAAGAAATAGAAAGCCTGAACAGACCCATAACCAGTAAGGAGATTGAAGCCGTCATCAAAAATCTCCCAACAAATAAGAGCTTAGGGCCAGATGGCTTCCCAGGGGAATTCTACCAATCATTTAAAGAATTAATTCCTATTCTCCTGAAACTGTTCCAAAAAATAGAAATGGAACGAAAACTTCCAAACTCATTTTATGAGGACAGCATTACCTTGATCCCAAAACAAGACAAAGACCCCATTAAAAAGATAATTACAGACCAGTATCTTTGATGAACACAGATGCAAAAATTCTCACCCAAATACTAGCCAATAGGATCCAACAGCACATTGGATTATTCACCACGACCAAGTGGGATTTATTCCAGGGCTGCAAGGTTGGTTCAACATCCACAAATCAATCAATGTGATACAATATATTAATTAAAGAAAGAACAAGAACCAAATGATACTCTCAATGGATGCTGAAAAAGCATTTGACAAAGTACAGCATCCTTTCTTGATCAAAACTCTTAAAAGTGTAGGGATAGAGGGTATTTACCTCAATAACATCAAATCCATCTATGAAAAACCCACAGCAAATATCATTCTCAATGGAGAAAAACTGAGAGCTTTTCCACTAAGGTCAGGAAAACGGCAGGGATGTCCATTATCACCACTGCTATTCAACATAGTACTAGAAGTCCTCGCCTCAGCAATCAGATAGCAAAAAGAAATTAAAGGCATTCAAATCAGCAAAGAAGAAATCAAACTCTCACTCTTTGCAGATGATATGATACTATATGTGGAATACCCAAAAGACTCCACTCCAAATCTTCTAGAACTTGTACAGGAATTCAGTAAAGTGTCAGGATATAAAAATCAATGCACAGAAATCAGTTGCATTTGTATACACCAACAAGACAGAAGAAAGAGAACTTAAGGAGTCAATCCATTCACAACTGCACCCAAAACCATAAGATACCTAGGAATAAACCTAACCAAAGAGACAAAGAACCTGTACTCAGAACTAGGAAGAACTCATGAAAGAAATTGAGGAGAACACAAAGAAATGAAAAAATGTTCCATGCTCATGGATTGGAAGAACAACTATTGGGAAAATATCTATGCTACCTAAAGCAATCTACACATTTAATATAATCTTTATCAAAGTACCATCAATTTTTTTTCAAATAAATGCAAAAAATAATACTAAAACTTATATGGAACCAGAAAAGACCTCGAATAGCCAGAAGAATGTTGAAAAAGAAAGCCAAAGTTGGCGGCATCACAATTCTGGACTTCAAGCTCTATTACAAAGCTGTCATCATCAAGACAGTATGGTACTGGCACAATAACAGACACATAGATCAATGGAACAGAATAGAGAGCCCAGAAATAGATCCTCAACTCTATGGTCAACTAATCTTTGACAAAGCAGGAAAGAATGTCCAATGGAAAGAAGACAGCCTCTTCAATAAATGGTGTTGGGAAAATTGGACAGCCACATGCAGAAAAATGAAACTGGACCATTTCCTCCCAACACACACAAAAATAGAATCAAAATGGATGAAAGACCTAAATGTGAGACAGGAATCCATCAAAATCCTTGAGAACACAGGCAGCAATCTCTTTGACCTCAGCCACAGCAACTTCTTCCTAGAAACATCGCCAAAGGCAAGGGAAGCAAGGGCAAAAATGAACTATTGGGATTTCATCAGGATAAAAAGCTTTTGCACAGCAAAGGAAACAGTTAACAAAACCAAAAGATAACTGTCAGAATGGGAGAAGATATTTGCCAACGACATATCAGATAAAGGGCTAGTATCAAAACTCTATAAAGAACTTACCAAACTCAACACCCAAAGAACAAATAATCCAATCAAGAAATGGGCAGGGGACATGAACAGACATTTCTACAAAGAAGATACCCAGATGGCCAACAGACACATGAAAAAGTGCTCCACATCACTGGGCATCAGAGAAATACAAATCAAAACCACAGTGAGATACCACCTCACACCAGTCAGAATGGCTAAAATTAACAAGTCAGGAAATGACAGATGCTGGCAAGGATGCGGAGAAAGGGGAACCCTCCTACACTGTTGGTGGGAATGCAAGCTGGTGCAACCACTCTGGAAAACAGCATGGAGGTTCCTCAAAAAGTTGAAAATAGAGCTACCCTACAATCCAACAATTGCACTACTGGGTATTTACCCTAAAGATACAAATGTAGTGATCTGAAGGGGCGCGTGCACCCGAATGTTTATAGCGGCAATGTCCACAATAGCCAAACTATGGAAAGAACCTACATGTCCATCAACAGATGAATGGATAAAGAAGAGGTGGTGTATATATACAATGGAATACTATGCAGCCATCAAAAGAAATGAAATCTTGTCATTTGCGAAGACGTGGATGGAACTAGAGTGTATTATGCTGAGCAAAATAAGTTAGTCAGGGAAAGACAACTATCATATGCTCTCCCTGATAGAAGGAAGTTGAGAGGCAGAGTCAGGAGTTTGGGGGGTAGGGAAGGAAAAAATGAAGCAGATGGGATTGGGAGGGAGACAAACCATGAGAGACCCTTAATCTCACAAAACAAACAGGGTTGCTGGGGGGAGAGGGGGAGGGAAAAGGTGGTGGGGTTATGGACATTGGGGAGGGTGTGTACTATGGTGAGTGCTGTGAAATGTGTAAACCTGGTGATTCACAGACCTGTACCCCTGGGGCTAATAATACATTATATGTTTATAAAAAATAAAAATTTTTTAAAAATTTTAAAAATGTGTCTCTGTGTGTTCTGATTTATCATTTCCACGCAGAGAACGGAAACCGCATCTGTAAGTACAGACGTACCAGCACAGACACGTGTGCGTTCGTGTGCCGAGGGAATCAACTCAAAGTAAGTGAGACCTTTTGACTGCACAAGGATATTCTATCAGAAACCCAGGATCAGTCTTCTAGAACGCCACACCTTTCTTCAGTGCAAAAATATCAGAAAATCCCCTTAAAGTCAGGAACAGGACAAGGATACCCACTCTCATGGTTTCTAGTCTTTATCATACTGAAGACCAAGCCATCTGCATTAAGAGGAAAAATCAATAAAGCATGGCAAGAAAGCCAGCAAGTTGCCTTATGTGCATATAAAATGATGGTCTACACAAAACTCAATAAAACCTACAGGAAACGTGACTATGAATGCAATCTGCAAGAGAGCTTAGCAAGGTGGGTGGCGATAAGAATAATGGAAAAAATTATTTGCGTTCTGCAAACAGAAAACAGAGTTTTTAAAAAGGTGTATTTGTGGGGTACTATTCCACAATGAATGATTCCAAAACCGAGTGACTTAAAACAAGCTCTTACCTCTTCATGGTACTGATGGTCAGCAATGTGGGAGCAGCTCAGCTGGACGACTCTGGCTCAGGATCTCTAATGAGGCTGCAGTCATCTGAATCCTTGGCTGGAACTGGAAGCATCCCCTTCCAAGATGGCCTGGTCATGCATGGGGGCTGTAGGCCTCACCGAGGTCTCAGTCCTCTAGGTCTGGATCTCTCGGTAAGACTGCAGGGACTTCCTCATGACATGATAGCTGCCTTCCTGCACCGAGAATGATCTGAAAACCAGCAAAGAGGAAGACTTTATGATCTAGCCTCTGAATTTCTCCTGCTTTATTTTTTCCTTAGTAGTAAGTCTCTAAGTCCATCTCACACCCAATAAGAGGCAGTTAAGATCCACCTTATAAAGGGAGGCATCTCAAAGAAGGTGCAAACATAGTTTAAAGCCATCAGAGACACCATACATGAGAGCAGGAAAATCTAAGTTACTTGGGAGTAAATTGCATGAATGATATTCAAAATATGAAGGCGAAATTTTTCCAAAAAAAAAAAAAAAAAAAAAAGGAAAAAAAACTTGCCATTTGGAATGACGTGGGTGATACTGGAAGGTATTATGTTAAGTGAAATAAATTAATCAGAGAAAGATAATTCTGATATGAGGAATTTGAGAGGGAGGGAGTAGGTGGGGAGGGGGAGGGGGAGGTAGTCATGGGGGGAGGGGAGGGAAAAAATGAAACTAGATGGGATGAGGGAGGCAAACTATGAGACACTTGATCTTGGGAAATGAACTGAAGGTTGCTGGTAGGCGGGGGTGGGGGGCAGGGGGTGCGGAAGAGGGTGGCTGGGTGATGGGCATAGGGGAGGGTATGTGCTGTGTACGGTGAGTACTGTGAATTGTGTAAGAGAGATGATTCACAGACCTGTACCCCTGAAGCAAATATTTTATTTTTTAAAATTTTGTTAACATATAATGTATTAAAGTTAATATGAACATTCAAAAAAAAAAAAAAACTCCAGTGAAAGGCAATTTTTAAAGGTTTATTTAAATTCCTATTAGTTAACAGACGGTGTGGTATTAGTTCCAGGTGTATCATAGAGTGATTCAGCACTTCCACACAGCACCCACGGCTCCTTGAGTTTGCTCTCTCTACTTGAGTCTGATTCTTGGTTTGCCTCTTTTTCCCCCTTTGCTCCCTTGTTTTGTTTCTTAAATTCCACATATGAGTGAAATCATACGGTGTTTGTCTTTCTTATTTTGCTTAGCGCAATACTCTCGAGCTCTATCCGTGTCCTTGCAAATGGTAAGATTTCATTCTTTTCTACGGCTGAGTAATATTCGTGTGTGTGTGTGTGTGTGTGTGTGTGTGTGTGTGGCATCTTCACCCGTGCATCTGACAATGGATACTTGTAAAGACAACACTGTAAAGACAACACTGTCATAAACATCTAGGTGCATGCATCTCTTTGAATGACTATTTTTGTCTTCTTTGGGTAAATACCTAGTAGTGTAATTGCTGGATTAGAGGGTAGTTCCCCAACTTTCTGAGGACTCTCCATACTGTGTTCCGGAGCTGCTGCCCCAGCCTGCATTCCCACCACCAGTGTAAGAAGGTTCCCTTTTGTCCACATCCTCACCAACACCAGTTGTTTCTTGTGTTGTTGATTTTAGCCATTCTGGTGGGTGTGAGGTGGAATGTCACTGTAGTTTTGAGTTGTATTTCCCTGGTGATGAGTGATGTTGAGGTGAGAGACATTTTTAAAAACCTAAATTAGTGCAAAGACACATACTAGGTAGTCTCAGTAACGATGGTCTCACATGCACATATTAAACGAACTCATTTCTAATCCAAGCCCCGAAGAGTTTTAAAAACAAGTATTTTGAACTTGAAAAGTAGATTCTGAAACTCATATGGAAATTCAAAGGCCCAAGAATAGCAAATACATTCTTGAAAAAGAACAGATTGAGGAACATGTCCCACATGTATAAAAACGTTTTATAAAGCTTGGAGTCAATAGCAGTCAAAAACATTATGGGATTGTCTCAACAAACTGAGTTAACAGAAAAGAGAGACCAAGGACTGATACAACTACAAAAACTGGATATGTGCCAGAAAAAAATTTTGCAAATCATTTGGGGAAGAGTATATTATTTAATAAAGAATGCTGCAACAACTGGTCATTCATGGAGGGAAAGTGACCTTGTAATCCTATTTCAGGATCTATCTCCAAATCAATGGATTCTGGGTAAATGTCAAATTTAAATGTAAAAGGCAACTCTCTGAAAGTAACAAAAGAAAATTTAAAGGTATGTCTTTGGGACCTTATGGTATGAAAGGACATCTTAAGCAGACATTAAAATGATAGCTTAAAAATTTTTTTGATATATTTAACTACATTAAAATGAATAAAATCGAGCACCAAAAAGCACAAAGTGAAAAAGGCAAGACACACACAGGAAAAATATTTGTAGGATAAGAAACAAAATATTAGTAACCAGAATATAAAGTGTTTCTCAATTCTCAAAAGTAGGACTGCTATATATATGAACACTTAATTTTAGTATTGATAGACTCTTTCTACTGTTAGCAAGTTAGAAATTCAAAGGGCTCATCTCACTAGCAATAAATGTTCTATTTCTTTTTATTTTTTGTCACTTTGGTAGATGACTAATAGTAAAACTGAGTGTTTTTCACTTGTTTTTATTACAGTATGTTTTGTCATACAAGAGCGGACGCTGACATCCTTTTCATCAGCGGACGCTGACATCCGGCTCAACTAACACATCTGTAGCAGGTGCTCATGGGTATTCCCTAGGCTACTTTATGAATTTGCTACTCGTGTTTTGTCCTTAGCTATTCAATATTGTCTTGGATCTATGAGCAAAATCAGAGAATTTAATCTGTATACATGTTGGAAAGCAGAGAGAACTCTCCTGGTTTATTGATATGGTTTTGTTTCCAGAAACCCTAGAAACTCTAGTTTAAAAAAAAAAATTGCTAGAATTAATAAGGTAATTTGGTAAGCTGGATCAACACAAGACAACTACACAAAGACCAATAACCTTTTTCTGTACCGGCAGTGAGTACCTGGGTATAAGACTAGAGGGGCTAGCTATGTCGTTGACAATGGCCGACAAAGTACGTAAGGGATTTCTGGAGAAAATCAATGAGGCAGGCTTGGAATTTTTATAAATACATCTATAAAGTCTTACCAAGAGTCATAAACCAAGATATCGCCAAATAGAATAACTATTTTAAACAATTCCTCTGCATGGATATTTGGCTTCAAGCAAGATGAGGAAGGGAATGGCCTAGTATTTTCGAAGAGTAACTCAGAACGCAGGTAAGCTGGCACTTACAGTCACGTGGCAAATTTTTAGAGCTTACTGCTGATTCAGAGTCATACTCGGCTACACATGAGTAATAATCCGGATCTGGTCCCTGGTCTCATGGAGCTGACTGTGGTTTAGCAGTAATGAAAGACAGGTCTCTATCAAATAATAAAACATGATGGACGGTAGAAGAGACAACTTTAATGTTACTATACTCATGCCATTAGCTGACAAACGGGGACACTGAGGCCCAGCCAGGAGATGTGGTTTATTAAAGTTTACACAGCTAGTACGTTACCAAGCTGGTATTAGAACTCAGTTCTCTTGACTTCCTCAGGATACTACTCTGCCTCTCACAGTACAGTCTGGAGGCTAAGACTATACTCCGTAGTGTAGTCTAATGCAGGACCTAGATTTTTCAGTATGACCATACACATGACTAGAAGCGTCGGGCTTGAGGAAAAGCTAGGCACTGGGATAGTTCTCAAACTCTACCAATATTTTGTTACATGATTAGCAGGATACAAACGGACAAGAGAATCCCAGCAGCCATTAACATGATGATGTAAATATAGAAACAGATTTACATATGGAAAAATTACTACTACATATTGAGCGAGTAAAGGTTAGAGAATGTTATGTTTACCACCATCCCACATACGTAAAATTATATATAAAAACAGGAATGTGAAATTACACAGTGTATATATATATAGTTAAGTATATACAGATGTATATGTATGTGTACATATAACAGTGTGTGTGTGCGGACATACAGATATAAAGAAATAGAACAATTTCTGGATGAATATTCATCATGATGTTAATAGTAGTTACTTGGGGTTAAAAAGCATGCCATGGGTTCTATTTTCTTCTTCGTACATTTCTCTGTTGATTTTTTATATGATCTGGTATCTTTTTTAAAACAATAAAATTCAAAAGATAGATTGTTCTGAGTAACTCCAGGCATCAGGATCATGACCAGTGTTTGGAACAAATGTTCATGTTGGAACATGGACATTGGATATAGAGATCAGAGCAGAAATTACTCATCCAGAAAAAGGAGTGAGGAAAATCGGTTTTTAGAACTAAATGATGCACCTGTCTATAAAGTTTACAAATAATCTGGAGGAGCCTTAATCTTTGGTGACACCCTTAATCTCCACCAGCCCTGAACTGCCAATCTTTGGGCATCTTGTCATAGGAGAAGAGTAAACCATACACACAGAAAGTCCTTATCATTCTTTCTGTTACATGCAGCTGAACCTAATAGTTACAGATGAAAGCAATATAACCCTTTTAAAATGGGGGTTTTTTTTAGTCATAGTTTGTAATGTTCTTATATAGCAGAAGCTAAAGATGACTTTTGCCAAATTAATTTTAGAACAGAGCAACAGTGAAATTATGGGGACAAGAAAGTCATTATCTTTCTTGAAAGAATAAGCTACTTAGTCATCACAAGCTTTTAGCTGCTCCACGCAGAGGGTTACGTACAAATAGTTGTTATGTCAATTAAAGTAATTTGTATCTATTCAAGAACTCTTTGTGGCAATGCCTTGCTAGTCAAGCTCCAAACTGATCATCAGTCCAGAACACTGATTCTTCTCATGGAGTTTTCTAAAGTCAGTTACACGCTTTGGGGTTTAATCTACATCAACAAAAGAATATATATATAATGGAAAAAAATATATATATAGCCCCATAATATATAATTATATAGTTCCATAATATATATATTTTAAAAAATCTATTATTTATGCATTTCAGTGAGTGTAACTCCCATAAACCCATCCATTACCTAAGGTCTAACTCTTCTGTTCTGATTTTATGAATAAATCTTTGCAATGCAGAGACACTATATTTTAGAAAGCTGCATGGAAAGTACTTCTCTGCACTATGTCATTTTGCTGTAACTGGTAACTACTGCCCTATACCAAAAAAACCAGAAACAAAGAGACAAGCTGTTTTTGGAGTTAACCTACATAGGCAATTTGAATACTATCACTGAGTCATTATTAATCATTTATAATCCCTTCCCCTTGCCACATTTATTAATCCTTAATGGTTTTCGGAGGCTCGTTCTAGTCTAGCATCATCACATACCATCTGCTCAAGCACATTCTTTGTGTTTTTACCAGGCTTTCACAGACGCCGCCTTTCAAACTGGCAAATCTCCTCAGGCGCATCACCTCGCTCTCAGCCCCCCTACTCCAGGGAGCCCTGAGTCATCACAGTAATGTTCACGTCCGAGCAGATGTGCCATATTTTCTGGTGTCTTTCCCTCCCTTGGCAGAGTTCTCGAGTGCAAATTTTAAGGTAAAAAAAAAAAATTGTGGGGTATGAGCATTTTCTGCAAATGCTTTCTCTCTGTATCGAAAGCAGTGCTCACAAGCCTCACTTCTTGTCTTCAGGAGACTTGGTCAGAGAGAATCTCTCTTCTTAGAGTACACAGAGCAGAAACAGACACCCCGAGGCAAGAGGCCAGGAGAAAACCCTGGAAACCAACAGAAGTGAGGGGCAAAGTGGTGTCTAATCATATAAGGCTCAACTTTTTAAAGATCAACAGGGTCTACTCTACCACAGAAAGCAGCCAAGTTTCTCATTTGGGCAGAAGAGGTTGTTTCTGGAAGTTACGTGAAATACAACTGTACCTACCTTCTCAACACAAAATAGAGGACAGAGACATTGACTGGTGAAGGCCATTAGTGTTACCCATCTCAGCTCTTCCTTAAATGTTAAGATCTGATATTTAAATTACTCAAGAGTACACCTTCCAGTTGTACAACTAGCTTGTTTCACACGGACACAACTTCAAGGTGAAAAACCAGATGTGATGATGCTAGAACAATGTCAAGTTAGGGAGAGTTCGAACAGGATTCCAGAGTCAGGCTCTAATGGGTCAGACACCTCAGTTTCCTTATCTCTGAAGTGGACAGTGGGAACAGACAACCACTGGGCTCCCCCTTGGCTCGGAAGTCACAGAGGGTGTTATACACAGTATATTTGCACTTTATGTTGAATTGGTTTGCATCCATTTCCAAAACAGAAGAAGAACCTGACCCATCGCACCAGTGGGGGCAAGAAGAACAAAAAAGAATCATGTTGGAAGACTGTGAATCGGAAGGGGAAATCATAAATAAAGATCAGAAATCAAAGTGGAGTTTTGGTAAGTAAGGGACACCCCATTAGGGCTGCACATTCTGCCAGGGCAGCACAGACGGGAGGAAGGTACCCAGGTGGCTGGTTGATGAGCCCCAGATTCTTCATCTTTAAAAGAGGGAATTAAAGAAGACAATGTGCTTGCAGATGGGGGTGCACCCCCACCCCGATTAACCGTAATTACAGGACACTAACCACAAAAATGTTTCCTTACAGCCTTCCTCTCTCCCCATCCCTCACCCTCCTGTTTCCAAACACACAGGAAACCTTCTGTGGGTCAAAGAGAATTTCGACTGGCTGAGACGCGTGGCAATCAATCACGGTTTCCATCCACTGCCCATTTTACCTAAGATGAGACGGGCAAGTTTAAAGAGAAGGAGGTAAGCTAATACTTCAGTAATTCGATTATCAGAAGAAATTCACCAGGCTTAACAAAAGCTTTCCTCCTCCAAAAGCTCCTCTTTTTCCTTTACTGAGAGCTGAGGAGAGTGTTGGGGTTTTCTGTTCATTTCTTTGGTTTGGGTGTAGGTATTAATCACTCAGATCCCCGTCTCAATTTCCGACTATAGAATTCTGACCTTAGTCATTCACCTTTACTAACAAGGACTTCAAAGACCAGAAAGGAAATGCAGCTCCCCAAGTGAAAACAGAACTCCTCTCTCTCTTAGGCCTGGGTCTGGGTGAATTTGCAGAAGTGTCTGTTCTCGGCAACCTTGCTCTTCTTACCATTGACTTTGTTTTTCCCTTTTAATTCTAGGCTCTTCCTGAGCCATCCCGAATCAATCTGTTCTGAAGTGCCCCACCCCCATGCCTACCCCACACCTATTCAGACTCAGTGGCACTGCTCCATTCACTGTCCTACCCAAACTCCCCATCTCACTCCATTTTAGTCTAACAAAGAAGACGTACAAATGGCTGACAGACACATGAAAAAATGTTCATCATCACTAGCCATCAGGGAGATTCAAATCAAAGCCACATTGAGATACCACCTTATACCAGTTAGAATGGCCAAAATTAACAAGATAGTAAACAACATGTGTTGGAGAGGATGTGGAGAAAGGGGAACCCTCTTACACTGTTGGTGGGAATGCAAGTTGGTGCAGCCACTTTGGAGAACAGTGTGGAGAGTCCTCAAGAAATTAAAAATAGAGCTTCCCTATGACCCTGTAATTGCACTACTGGGTATTTACCCCCAAGATACAGATGTAGGGAAAAGAAGGATCATCTGTATCCCAATTTTCATAGCAGCAATGGCCATTGTCACCAAACTATGGAAAGATCCAAGATGCCCTTCAATGGATGAATGGATAAGGAAGATGTGGTCCATATATACTATGGAGTATGATGCCTCCATCAGAAAGGATGACTACCCAACTTTTGTAGCAAAAAGGGACTGGAAGAGATTATGCTGAACAAAATAAGTCAAGCAGAGAGAGTCAATTATCATATGGTTTCACTTATTTGTGGAGCATAAGGAATAACATGGAGGACATTGGGAGATGGAGAGGAGAAGGGAGTTGGGGGAAATCGGAGGGGGAGATGAACCATGAGAGACTGTGGACTCTGAGAAACAAACTGATGGTTTGGGAGGGGAGGGGGAGGGAGGTTGGGTGAGCCTGGTGGTGGGTATTAAGGAGGGCACGGATTGCATGGAGCACTGGGTATGGTGCATAAACAGTGAATCTTGGAACACTGAACAAATAAAATAGAATAAAATGAAATAAAATAAAATAAAATAAAAAAGAAGTAGGCCAGTTTATGCTAGCAAACTCACTTGACTATGGTGTAATGTCTTAAAAGTTCATTGCTCCTGGGGCCAGTACGTATTTAAAAAAGAATCCAGACATAGCTTCTTAAATCTATTCTGTCCAATATGGTAGCCACAAGTCATACAGGACTATGAAATATCTATAATATAAATTAAGACTAAATAATTTTAAATCCTTATTTTTTTAATTTTTTAAAAAAATATTTTATATCTATGTATTCTGTTCCTCGGTGGCACTAGTCACGTTTTGAGCCCTACAAAAATTTCTATCTCCATATGAAGTTCTGTTAGTGGTCTCTAACATAAAGGAGTTAATTTTCACAGTGGACTGTCAATGTGAATTCTTTCTCTGCTCAGAAACTCTCCAGAGGCTAAACATAAATGTATTCACGTGTGCAGGGATAGAATCAGACATTGGGGTAAGAGGTAGCAGGATGAGGGTGAGATGACCCCCTTTTGCTGAACAGTAGACGCTCGCATTTGGCATAATGTGGCCAATTGAAAATCAACTAGAGGGGTGTTCTCTTTTTAAAGTAACAGGAAATCCTGCACAACCCATTGTGCAGATGAGGAAATTGAGATGAAAAAGGTTGAAGCAATTTTCCCGAAGCTTTGAACCAGAACACAAAATCTGGTCTTCGTTGAACGCTCTTAGTCTCGTGCCATGCTGCCTGTCGGTCTCCGTCACCAAAGAAAAGCAGGCAGGACTCCAGCCCCCGTTCCTCAAAGCCCAGTTTTCCTCCCTTCAGAGTAGGCCTGGGGTATGTCAGTGCAAAGCGGTAAATTTTTTTTTAGGATTTTATTTTTTTCTATTTCAGAGAGATAGAGAGCAAGAGAGAGAGAGAGAGAGAGCACAGGTAGTGCGAAGGGGTAGAGGCAGAGGGTGAAGCAGACTCCCCATGGAGCAGGAGCCCAATGTGGGGCTCGATCCCAGGACCCTAGGATCATGACCTGAGCTGAAGGTAGACGCTTGACCCACTGAGCCACCACAGGTGCCCCTAAAGAAGCAATTCTTTAACATTTTTGAGGTAATTCTAGATTTACAAGCAGTTGTAAGGATACAGAGAGATCTTCAATGTATTTTTCTAATCTGCCACATCCGGACAGTCTACTTGGTGCTGGGGCCCCAGAGACAAGACTGTCTTTGCCCTTGAGGACCTTAGAGGCTAGTGAGGAGCACACGAGTGAATAATTAATATAGGATCGATTAAAACAAACCTATAATGCTGTTTTCACTTCTCAGTAAGCAAATAGCAGCCAGCAATGCTATTCTAGCAAAGCTACTGTGAAGATGCTCCCATATTCCAGGGCGACGAGTAAGCAAGGAGGCAAACTGCAAAGCAAGCTGGCAAGAGGCACCAAATATTTCAGTGTTCCAGCTGGTAGTTTCGAGTGCCTGCTGTATTCCAGGCAATGGACTATAACCTGTGGACGAGAACAAAGCAGACACTGCCCAGCCCTTCTGGAACTCAGTCCTGTTTACAGGCAGATAGCATTGGTGCAAAGAGTTCTATGAGGGGAAGTCAAGCTTTTAGGGAAGCACCTGTTGGGGGTGGGGAGGGCTGAATTCAGCTTTTGAGGATGTAGGTCTGCCTTAGGCAGGAGGACAGCCTAAGAGGAGTTAGCTCTCCACCTACAAAAGGTGAACACGAGTTATCCAGAAGGAGAGGAGACAGGCTGGGGTGGAGAGGGACTGTCTTAAACAGAACAAACAGCAGAAGCAGCATGTGGGAAGGCTCAGTATTAAAAGAGAATGGCCTAAAAAAAAATCTAGTCAAACTGTTTCAAAGAATTACTCAGAACACCACCCCCACTGGAAAAAAAAAAAAAAAAAAAAAAAACCTCTCAAACATATTTTTATCACATCATTACTTAAAATAGTGGAATATTGAAAAATAGTTGTTTCCAGAAAAGAGATTTAGTCTAGTTATAGATGGCACATCCACAATATAGAGGATTTTGTAGTTATTTAAAATAATGATTAGAGGGGCGCCTGGGTGACTCAGTCAGTTAAGCATCTGACTTCAGCTCAGGTCGTGATCCTGGGGTCCTGAGATCAAGCCCCGTGTCAGCTCTCATGCCTGTTTGTGTTCTCACTCTCTCCCAGATAAATAAAATCTTTTAAAAAATAAATGAAATAATGATTAAAAATGGGATTTTTTAAAATAAAAATGCGTATGTGAAAATGTTAAATGAAAAAAGCAGGATACATAATTTATGTCCAATACGAGCGACCATGGTAAATAGATGTATCTGCTTGTGTGTGTGTGTGTGTGTGTGTGTGTGTGTGTCTGTGTGTAATTGAATGGAAAGACACAGGTTAAAATATTAACTGTGAGTGTCTTTGGAGGGTCAGATTATAGGGATTTTTTATGTAGATGCTATTTTATAACCTGCTGGTTAGTCTGGAGCAAAACCCAGCTCCCTTGCAATTGTGGGCAAGCCATTTAACTCCTCTGTGTCCCAGTCTCTTCACCTGTGAAGAAGGAGCAGTGCCTGCATGATAGGTTGTTTAGGGATTAATAGAGTCTAGTGTCTGGGCATGCTGTTACTACTGTACTGGTCACTAGTGTTCTACTCTGTTTTTTCAACTCTTCTCTAATGCACTTCTAGAACTTCCGTAATGGGAAACTTTTTAAGTCTCTCTTTATTAAAAGAAGTGCCTCATGTTCTAAGTTATACGTCACCTTAAATGAAAACACGGACAAGGAGCAGCTGACCCATCTTGACGAAACACACAGAAATGTCAGAGAGGCATTGCTCCAAGAGGAGGAGGAGGTCTGTACTGACTTTTGAAGGATGAGGATCGCAGAAGAAAGGCAGGAGGGAATTTGATACAGATGAAATATGAAGGAAAGACCTGGATTCTTAGTAATTTCAAGGCAGAAGCTGACTTGAAGATCACACAGGTTTCCCTCTGCCCTACAAATTCTTTTTTCTTTTTTTAAGATTTATTTATTTGAGAGAGAGAGAGAGGAGCACAAGCAGGGGGAGTTGCAGGCAGAGGGAGAAGCAGACTCCCCATTGAGCAAAGAGACCCATGCAGAACTTGATCCCAGGACCCTGGGATCACACTCTGAGACGAAGGCAGATGCCCAACAGCCTGAGCCACCCAGGCAACCCTGCCCTACAAATTCTTAAATGTGTTCCCATTCTACTTTTGGACAGTTCTCATGGCTAGAAAGGGTTTCCATATAGGGATACTCACCTACAGTTGCCTTCGCAAAGGGGAAAAAAAAAAACAAAAAACCAAGAGCAAAATCCAAGCAACATGTCCACACGGACACACGCACTGGGGAGTACAAGACAAAGCAGCGCAGTCGATCCAGGCAGGCAATGCGATGCCGCTCAAACATCACGAACTCTCCTGTTTTTCAGGACAAAAGCTGCGACAGCCTGGAAATCTTAGGTAAGCAGCAGCATAGCAGTGCGGCGGGAAGAGAGGCGATGGGAATTCTGAGAACAGTGATGATCTCTTCTAAGAGCGTGATCAATTCCACACTACTACTTGGCGGTAGTGCTGAGCAGTGCAGAAAGAAGCGAGCGAACAGAACAGCTCAGTGGGTGGACGGAGAAGCGACATCTACACTACATGCCAACAGGAGAGCACGAGAAGGGCATTGAGGACCTTCAAGGCTAGGCCTGATTAGGTGTTACCTTAAGCTTGGAGGATTGAGGTCTATGAAAAGCCAAACAAGGTCATCAGCCTTGTAGCAACTATGACCTGTCCCAACGACCCAGAAACATAATTAAAACTGAACTACGTGGTAAGGACAGCATTACACACCAGTGGGGAAAAGACGGATTATCCAGTTCATGTGTCGGAACATGTGGATAAAACCCTGGAAAACGGAGTTGGGCCCCTACACTTCACTCTTTACCTCAAAATTAATTCTTTTTGGATCAAATCCTTAAATGTGAGAAGGAAAACTGTACGAAGAAAATTCTTCCAGATTACGAAGCGGTGAAGCTTCCCAATATGCCACCACAGTGAGAAGTCTCCAAATAAAAAAATTTACATGGGAACAAAAACTCATCAAAGGATCAAGTCAGACATGAAAATTGCAATCCATACCCCAAGGGGTCTATACCCAAAATATAGATAGCTCTCCTACAAATCGGTCAAAGAAATACCAACCTATCGATGAAAAGCAGAAAAAGAAACACATCTAATGACAGGAAGAGACGCTGAGCTGCATTCGCAGTAAGAGAAATGCTAATTAAAATTATTGCACATGTTCTTTTTCATCTATCGAATGGGCGGAGCTCAAGAAGTGTGACGGTGAGTTACACATTAGTAAAATTTTTATGAGGGAAAGTGACATCATTGATCGAAATTGCAAACATGCAGTCTTTGACCTAACAATTTGTCTTTCATATACATTTTTTAAAACTCTTTAAAAAACATTTTATTAATTTCAGAGAGATAGAGAGTATGCACACGAGCAGGGGGGAGGGCCAGAGGGAGAAGGAAAAGCAGTCTTCCCACTGAGCAGGGAGCCTGATGTAGGGCCTGATCCCAGGACCCTGGGATCATAACCTGAGCTGAAGGGAGACATTTAACCAGCTGAGCCACCCAGGTGCCCCCAAACACTTTATTATGAAGAAATGCAAACACATATGAAAGCAGAGTAGCATAATGAACCTCTATACCCCCATCACTCAGTGTCAACAGTTAGTATGGCCTGTCTTAGTCCCATGCTATGGCCAGCCCATTTTCCCTTTCCCCCTATTTTCTTGAAGCCAAGCTCACGTATGGTATCCTTCCATCCATAAATACATCAGCATGTGTCTCTAAAAGATACACAGCCTTTAACCTTACAAGACCATTATCACAACTAAAAGTATTCGTAGGAGTTCCTAAATACCACCAAATTTCCAACTCTTAAAAAATGTTTTAGGCTTTTTGTTTGAACCAGGATGCCAAAGGACACCCACCCACTCCTATCGGACAGGACATTAAGTAATAGAACCATTCACGCATGCTGAAGATGGCATCATTTTCAGTGTCTTCCCAACGTATCTGTCTAGTTTGTTCTGTCCTCTCTGGTCAGGCTTCTTGGCAATCCTTCCTCCATCTTGAAAGTGTGTAAATACACACAAGGTTATTTGTTCTAAGGTTTTTTCCAAGAGCCAAGATATAAAACAACCTAAATGTTTATCCCTGTCAGACTACTACGGGGCTACCTTCAAAATCAGGTGGACATTTACGTTCAGATGTGAAAACACCTCTGAGACACATGGTTAATTGGAAAAAGCAATGTGGACAGTGTACTCTGATCTGTGTTAACAGTAGAGAGCTATCCACACTGCAGATGGAGACAGGTTTTTGCTTGTATATGTTTAGGATATTTCTGGAAGAACGACCGAAAAGTATTCTAGAACAACAACAGTGGTTGCACCCTCAGAGGCACACCTGATAAGTGCAAGTTCGGTTTGGGAGAGGGAGACACTGTCTTCTGGAATACATCTTTGGCACCTTTTGAATTTTTTGCCATCAACAATTATTAGCTCTTTGAAATAACTGAATTCGAAAACATACTCTCTGCTCAGAACAAATCTCTTCCTCTCCTCTGCTACCCTGTATTTTTTACTCACGCTTTTGCTGTCTTTACTTAACTCCATCACCCACAAAACCATGAGCAACTGTGTGCCTATAGGATTCCTACCCCCAGCATCTAGCATGTTGCTTTCCACATGGAAAGAGACTTAAAAAAAAATTTTTTTTTAAAGCGGTGTCTTGAAGAATAAAGGAGACCTTTTCCTTGGAATCAAGTCTAGCCACCTTTATATCTGATCCCAACAGAGCAGCTAATTAGGGCTACGAGAACGTGTACCCACTGGTCCCGGGATGGCATCCGGGAATATGCTCTCCTTCCTGCAACGCGGGGAGGGAAACAGAGGCAGAGAAACAGAGACAAAGGGGGTGGAGGCCCGGACGGAGATCAGACTGGATTCTAAAGCAGTGCTAAGTAGCAGCCATGTGGAAACAACCAGAAAGGATCACGTGAAGGAACGGGAAGGGGCTCACTGAAGTCTTAGGGGATCGAAACAGGGGCCGCGCTAAGAAGCAACAGCTTGTGCTCAAGTCCGCTTTAAGCGTTCTGAGGCCATGTCTGTCCTCGCTCCTGCAGAGGCCAGGACACAGGCGTCTGGATCCTGGAGTTAAATCGGGGGCTTTCACCCCAGCACAAGCACACCGAGCTCTTCCTAAGGACAGGCCTAGGGGCTGGCGACGTTTTTATTAGCAATAATCCCTGCCACCGTCTGATTACCTACAGATTGACCACCACGTAATCAAGCCCGACGTCGGGGAGAGCAGGGAGGGGGAGGAAAGGAGCTAAGAGGCTCTAAATCCCTCCTGACCCTGGCCGCGTCCGCATCAGCGCGATCAGAGCCGCCCACCGCCGTCTGCTCCGGGGCCGCGCCGGCGCGGGCCGCGTCCTCCCAGCGGCGGGGACCAGCCCGGAGGCCCCGCGACGGCCGGGAAGGCGGACCGAGGGGCCCGCTGCCCGCAGCCATGCTGAAGCAGAGCGAGCGGCGGCGGTCCTGGGGCTACCGGTCCTGGAACACTCCGGAGAGCGAGCAGGCGCCCGAGGCCGGGGCCGGCGCGCCGCGGCGCAGCGTCTGCTCCGTGGGGACCCGCTCCGGCTCCCAGGCCAGCCTCGCGCCGTGGACCGAGGGCAACTATAACTACTACATCGAGGAGGACGAGGACGGCGAGGAGGACGACGACCTGAGGGACGAGCCGGGCGAGGAGGCGCGGCAGCCCGAGGCCCAGGGCGCCCCGCCGGCCGGCAGCCCCGACCTCGCGGGCGCGCCGCCGGCGCTGCGCGTGAACGTGGGCGGCCAGAGCTACCGCCTGGACGGCCGCCAGCTCGCCTGCTTCCCCAAGACGCGCCTGGGCCGCCTGGCCACGAGCACCAGCCGCGGCCGCCGGCTGGGCCTGTGCGACGACTACGAGGAGCGCACGGACGAGTACTTCTTCGACCGCGACCCGGCCGTCTTCCAGCTGGTCTGCAACTTCTACGCGTCGGGGGTGCTGCTGGTGCGGGACGAGCTGTGCCCGCGCGGCTTCCTGGAGGAGCTGGGCTACTGGGGCGTGCGGCTCAAGTACGCGCCGCGCTGCTGCCGCATCTGCTTCGAGGAGCGGCGCGACGAGCTCAGCGAGCAGCTCAAGGTGCAGCGCGAGCTGCGCGCACAGGCGCAGGCCGAGGAGGCCGAGGAGCTCTTCCGCGACATGCGCTTCTTCGGGCCGCAGCGCCGCCGCCTCTGGAACCTCCTGGAGAAGCCCTTCTCGTCCGTGGCCGCCAAGGCCATCGGGGTGGCCTCCAGCCTCTTCGTGCTCATCTCGGTCGTGGCGCTGGCGCTCAACACGGTGGAGGAGATGCAGCAGCCGGCGGGGCCCGGCGCGGGTGGCGGCGGCGGCAGCGGTGGCGGTGGCGGCGGCGGCGGCGACACGCGGCCCGTGCTGGAGCACGTGGAGGTGCTGTGCATCGCCTTCTTCACGCTCGAGTTCCTGCTGCGCCTCGCCTCCACGCCCGACCTGCGGGGCTTCGCGCGCAGCGCCCTCAACGTGGTCGACCTGGTGGCCATCCTGCCGCTCTACCTGCAGCTGCTGCTCGAGGGCGTCACGGGCGAGGACCCGCGGCAGGGCAAGGGCTCGCCGCGCGAGCACGACCTCGAGGCGGTGGGCCGCGTGGGCAAGGTGGGCCAGGCGCTGCGCGTCATGCGCCTCCTGCGGGTGCTGCGCGTGCTCAAGCTGGCGCGCCACTCCACCGGCCTGCGCGCCTTCGGCTTCACGCTGCGCCGCTGCTACCAGCAGGTGGGCTGCCTCCTGCTCTTCATCGCCATGGGCGTCTTCACCTTCTCGGCCGCCGTCTACTCCGTGGAGCACGACATCCCCAACACCAACTTCACCAGCATCCCCCACGCCTGGTGGTGGGCCGCGGTGAGTACCCGGGCCCCGGCTTCCCGGCCGCTTCCCCAGCCTGGAGGCGGCCAGTCGGCCCCGTCCCGGGCCATCAGCGGCCTGCCTGGCTTTGTTCCCCGACCTTTTCCCTGCTGGGGTAGGGGCCCCTGCTCCCTCCAGGGCTCTGCTGCCTGCGGCAAACAGAACCAAGCTGGAAAGACAGAGTCCCGTAAGTAACGGAATTCGGCTTGGTCCTAGGAGCTTCCAAATCTAGATTTTTTTTTTTAAGATTTTTTTAATTTATTTGAAAGACAAAGATCACAAGTAGGCAGAGAGGAACGGAAGCAGGCTCCCTGCTGAGCAGAGAGCCCGAAGCGAGGCTTGATCCCAGGACCCTGCGATCATGACCCGAGCTGAAGGCAGAGGCTTTAACCCACTGAGCCACCCAAGCGCCCCCCCGAATCTAGATTTAGTCTTACGTCCCTGGACAGGCTGATTTTAAGAAGAATTCCTTGTTTATGTATGTGGGACCCATCCATCCTCATTCTTATTCACCACTTACCGAACACCTGTTGTCCGGTTTATAAATTTTATCTGATTTCAGGATCACAACCTGTGAAATGGGTAGGATCACGATTTTTTTTTAAGAGGACAACAGATTCGAAGGAAAGTAAGTTTATGCAGGGAAGAAGTGAGACTCAGCTGACCCGTGTCCACCCTAACTGAGGTCCCACTGCTTCTAGCCAATCCTGAGTGTGGAGAGAAGCATCTACAACCCAAACTTGATCCAGGATCACTGAAGTTCCTTTAGGGCCTGGTATTCTTGTTCTACAGCTGGAGCAGTCGAGGTGCAGAGGGTTTGAGTGTAGACACCCACCTAAAGGTAGCAGAGTGACAACCTAAACCTAAAACCATCCAAGACAAAATCCATGCCCTTCCTACACCCCGCAACTGCCTCTTTCAAGATTCATGTCTAGGGCGTGCCTTGCCTAATTTGCAATCTTTCGGTCATTTTTGTTGTTTTCTTTGGCATTTGTCTCTCTGTAGTAATATATTCCATTTGCCCAAATATCCGCATTTCTGCTATGCTAAGCTAAATCCCTGGGAAATCCCTGAGTCACCAGACATGCTGATGGATAAACTCACATTTGTGCATAGGAAAGAAGTGGGTGTGTCATTTCTCTATTTTTAAAAGTAGATGCTTTGTAATACCGCTAGAAACATTAAGCAAATACAACCAGTTTTTCCCATGTAAGGAACTGGTTATTTTCAATATTAACACTGGGTTTGTTAGAACCTCGAGTCTGGTGTGGATTTCTGAGATGAACCAACCCAGGGCTACTAACAATGTAGTTCAGCGAGATGGAAGGTTTACATTTAGATTCTACTCCCCGATCTGCTAATAATTAACTGTGACCCTGAATAACTGTGAACCCTCACTCTCTTACTCCCTGTCCTAAGTTTTCTTGTCCCTAAAAAAGGGTCGCTACAGAGCCCTATAATGCAGTTAGTCTTCTGTCAGGAAAAAGTAGAACTCCTATGTCAAATAGGATTTGTGGGCTTTCTTCAGTGATGGGATGACATTAGGCTCTTCCCCATGAGCTAGCCCAATGCCACACCTCTGATCACATTCCCGGTGACAAAAGGTCACCCCCATAGTAGATAAACCATGTGTACAGATGGCGCTGATAGAGGATGCTTTGTCCCCAGCAAATGACATTTACTTCGGAGGTGAGTAAAGCAGGAAAGGAGAAGAGCAGATCCGCATGCTGATGACACACTACCAAGTTCAAGAGTCAAGTTTCCATTTAACCAAGTATCTTAGAAGGCCAGCGTGCATGTAGGTGGGGCCTAGGGGACATTCTGTACTATACTTTCAACCCAGAAAACTTTTTAAAATTTTGTATATTAATACAAAAATTGATAAGAATTCTATTGCTAGTGAGGATTTTTCTTTTAAAAAAATTTCTTGAAGCGAATGCCTATTGATTCCACTTAATTTCTTGATCTATGTAATGTGCAATGACCCTCAAAACTTTCAAATTTCCCCCTTTTTATGTTAACTAAAACAGTTTTAGTTAAAATCGTTTTTTTCCATAAGTTTTCCAGTCAAAACTAAAATCACCATTTAATTTTTATCAATAACACATTTTAACGATTACTGCTTTTGCCAAATCAAGTTTTCTTTTGTGGACATTATCTCCATCAGGCACTATTTTCACAAGCCAAAATTTGCACACTTCTGCCTCACTGTTGACCAACCTCAACCTTTACCAGTGGACTTTGTCCATCTCATTCTGAGAATTTCAGAGACTAGTAAAAATCATTATGAACTAATCTATGTTTCTAAACTAATCTATGATAACAACAGGAGCAGATCCCCCCCCCCCCCCTTGAACATTCAAACACTGCTTTATGCCCCAGGAAAACAGAGATTAAGAAAGTTCTTCCCCATCCTCCTGAAGGCAAGCCACACTGTGTACCAAGGGACCATATTCTCATAGAGCAAAGAGAAGAGAATGCTGCCAAAATGATGTGGACAGAATGCCTTATTTCCCTATGTAGATGCCAAATAAAAGATACAAAACATGAAGATGAATTCTTCATGAGAATCACAAAATCCATCTTACGCATTCACTGAGCTAGAATTCTTTGATCAATTCCAGGGCACCAAGTGGGTGATCTAAACACTAGGGATATTGGGTTATCAGTAGAACAAAACCCCCCAAAAGATGACTTTCTTTCTCTCACACAGTTTACATTCTGATGGAGAAAGAGAATATATAGTTTCAGCTACCGGTGTGTCTCGTATGAGATAACAGGATAGAGAGAGCTGGGTGTGGAATCCACCTTTAATAGGATGGCCGGAGAGGCCTTCCTGGAGAAAATGACACTGAGCTGAAATTTTAAGGGTGAGAAGAAACCCTTCTGTACAGACATGACTGAACAGAAATGAGAGTAAGAAGTGGAATCCCAAAACGAACTCCGACACAGCTGTCTCCACGCCTTTTACTGATGACACACCTCATAATTAAGATTTTTTTTTGAGCATACCCCCATGATAAATATGTGTTCAGCTATTCACAAATTATGTTATTTATTGCTATAATAATGATGCATCACAAACTACCCCAAAACTTAACTGCTTAAAATGTCGAGCACTGATTTAGCTTATGAGTTTGCAAGTCAGCAGTTTGGGCTGTTTTCAACCAGAAGGTCCTTCACATTTGGGCTGGTGCCAGTCACTCATATGTCTGATGATCAGCTGGGTGACAGCTGGGATCAAAGAGAGGACTAGACCACATCTCCTCCATTCTCCAGCAGGCATGCACCCATGGCCATGGCCATGGGCAGGACAGGGGATGCAGTTTCAACCACGTGAGCTCTGTATAAGTTTCTGCTCATGTCATTTGCTCAACCCATTGGCCAAACCAAGTCGCAAGGCCAAGTTCAGAGTCCAAGAGCAGACCAGATTAGCGCACCCAATCTAGGAAAGCACTGAAAGGCTTTATGGCAGAGACTTGGATGCAGGAAGATAGAAAGAATTAGGTCCACTGAATCGACATTTTTCCAAAGGAGATGCGCACATGGCCAACATACACATGAAAAAAAAAATGCTCAACATCACACATCATCAGGAAAATGCACATCCAAACTGCAATGAGAGATCACTTCACACCTGTCAGAATGGCTACAAAAGACAAGAAATAACAAGAGTTGGCAAGGATGTGGAGAGAAAGGAACCCTCATGCACTGTTAAAAGGAATGCAAACTGGTGCAGCCACTATAGAAAACAGTATGGAGGTTCCTAATAAATAAATAAATAATAGAAATACTGTACAATCTAGAAAATCCGCTACTGGGTATTTACCCAAAGAACATGAAGACAGTAATTTGAAAAGATACATGCACCCCTGTGTTCACTGCAGCATTATTTACAATGGCCTAATTATGGAAGCAGCCAAAGTGTCCATCAGCAGATGAATGGATAAAGACGAGGGATGTGTGCGCATGCGCGCACGCGCACACACACACACACACACACACACACGGGATATTACTGAACCATAACGAAAGAATGGGATCTTGCCATTTGCAACAACATGGACAACAACGAAGGACATCATGCTACGCGAAACAAATCAGAGAAGGACAAATGCCACATGATTTCACTTATATGTGGAATCTGAAAAAAATAAAGTGAACAAACAAACAAAAAAGCAGAAGCATATCCATAAATATAAAAAACAAACCAGAGGTTGCCAGAAGGTAGGATGGTGGAGGGGGGTAAAACGGGTGAAGGGCAGCGCGAGGTACAGGCTTCCAGTTACGGAATTCTAAACTACAGGGATGAAAGAAACAGCATGGAGAATGTAGTCAGTGGTGCCGTCGTCAGGTTGTATGGTGACAGATGGTCGCGTAACAGAATGTGCAGACCTGTTGAATCCCCGTATGGTTCACCTGAAGTTAATGTCACATTGTGTGTCCACTATATTTCTATTTAAAAAAAAATTAGGTAATACAATCATTCTACTGTAGTAAGCTGTTCCTGCTCACATATGTACCTATCAGGAAAACACATCCTCACACAGGTCGGTAGTGTCTTCCAGACGTCCGTGCTGTCTGCCTTGTATGCTCAGCCTCACTACAGACCGATTCTCCAAGCCGTTCTTCCGTGGGCTGCTGCACTTGCAGACAATCCCCAAATCCGACCTGCTTTTCATCATCTTCCCTCTCTCTATGCCAAGGATCTTAAAACCTTCCTCTGTAATTCAGCTCAAGGTTTTAAGAGGAATACAGTAATTTTCATCAGGGTGAATACTTCTACAGCTGCAGAATAACCCCCTGTGGACATTCACGTCTGCAAATGCTCCCGCATTAGGATTTAAGAGCCCCGTCCTACTCGTCTGTCAAATGGAGATCATTTGTAAGTGCTAATGAAATAGGAAACATATGTAAAATGCTAGCGGCAGTACATCTGCCATAAATAGAAGCTACCCTATCTGTCTAGTTGGTACTCTTTATCACGTGGAAGCCGTAACCTTTGCTTTCAGATTCATTTGGGGGGAAATAAAAACAGAAGTGACTCCCTCTCTCCTAGAAAAAGAGAGGCTGTAAGACATACGAAGGGGTCAGCTCTTCTCTCCCGGGAGAGCCTCTGAGTGCCCAGATGAATAGGTGTGCACCCAGGGCAGGGCAGCTCCAGTCATGTTGGGCGCCCAATTGACCCCTCCCACTCCACCCCCCACCCTGGCTGCCTGGGGGTAGGAAATGCATGGCCCAGCTCTGGCAAGAACAGTCAGCTCTGTGAAGACGCTGTCATCACTGGCCTCCCGTGTGGCTCTGTTTTCAAGCAGAAAAGGGCAACTAGACTGTTTAATGGGCCATTTTCTTCTGAGCCTCAAGAGTGAGTTAAAACTATAGAAACCAAAGAGAAAACTATGTCATGAACTCATGCCTGCAAAGACGAACAAAACTCTTCAAAGAGAAGATTTATCTCTAGCTGATCCAGCAGATAATTGTGCCACAGAGACCTTTCTCCTATCTTTGTTTTCCCAAAGCATGTCATCATTTCCTTGCAAATAGGTGGCACTTACGAGATCACCGAGATTTGATTTTATTTTAATGGATTGATGGCTTGCTTTAAGAAGACCCATTTAGGGGGAGCCGGGTGGCTCAGTGGGTTAAAGCCTCTGCCTTAGGCTCAGGTCATGATCTCAGGGTTCTGGGATCGAGCCCCGCATCGGGCTCTCTGCTCAGCAGGGAGCCTGCTTCCTCTTCTCTCTCTGCCTGCCTCTCTGCCTTCTTGTGATCTCTGTCAAATAAATAAATAAAATCTTTAAAAAAAAAAAAAAAAGACCCATTTAGAAGTTACATCAGCCAAGTTAGGAAAACAGAAAAGAAAAGGCGGGGGTATATTTTAAACAGAAGGAATGTGACGCAGGGTTATTGATACACACGTGTTAGAGGGCTAGAAGAGCAGTAAGGGGAAACGGAGAACCCAGAGATCGGTTCCTGCGTGGAACAGTGGTCAGCCCTAAAACTGAAGGAACAAATAGAAGGTCAAGTTACTGGAACCCACAAGAACAGAGAAGGAGCCACTGAGAAGCTGTCACAGAAACTCCTTGGACGACATCATGAGATTAGTGTTCTCTGAGCCAAAAGACTCCTGAGCCACGGCTATCTGCTTACTGGAGGACGGTGACAGCCCACAGAAGTGGGAATAGAGACGCTTAGCCCCTCACCCACCTCCCGTGTCCCAACACTATCTCATTTGCAGAACACAAGCAGAAGCCAGCGAGCAAGGAGGTCTGGGAAATGTAGTTTGCACACTCTCAGCTGCGGGACCATAGGACAGAGTACAGAGGGTGTCTCGCTTGGGACCGAGAGACAGGGGGTCAGTGTCCGACAGACAGCAGTAAGGGAGGCAGCATCCTCTTAGATCCTTCAGAAACAGCAAAGGAGCCATGAAATGGGGCAAAGGCCCTTAGGCACTACTTGAACTTTTTGCTCCTGTGGACTCCTGACTCTGGAGTGGTCCCCTTTTAGAACTGTGGTCCTCCTGTGGGCCGGCAGGACTTGTGGGACATGACGGAGCTGTAGAGGACAGGGAAAAGTACCAAGTAAACCGTGGGTGAGGTTATGGCATCATTACGGCATGCCTTTCCCCGGCTGGACGAATAGATCCCACATTTAGCTTAGCTTCCGCTACCTCCTCCTTATTGCGCAATTTCCACGCACATCAGGACTTTAACATACAGATGAGGCAGGTTGGTTCTCATAAGGCCCTCTCCTCACCCATGACCTCATTCTAACAGCGCTTCTACCCTCAAAACATTCTTTGAATTCCACTGAGGAATTCTCTTTGGAGACCGTGATACGTCCACTTACTACTTTGTAATCGTGCCAAATCCTCACCTTTTGGAGGGAGGATTTGATATTCTGAGATACAGTCAGGTCCCTTGAGCTGAAGACTGACATCTGGAGTTAACCCTTGAGGCGGCTAAGACTACTTGTTTCAAGGTCATGCCACTGAATCCTCTGTGCAGATTAAAATTCAAAGAGGAATTCCTCAAATATTTGTAGCCACAGCAGCATGGATAGGCACGTAGAGCCTTTGAAGATAAATCCTTTAAAGAACATGCATTAAGATGAGTAATAATTTTAGCCAGAAATCACAAGTCTTCAACACCCCAAATTGTTTGGGAATGCTACAAGAGGCGTTCATGATTTTGAAAAATCAGTTGTGTTCCCTGGGCTCCTACGTGCATGGATTTCTGGGTGCCAAGATTTCATGTATACCTCGCTCATTATGAAGGAAACAAACATTCCTTGCTGAAGGAGAAATTTCAGTATGGTCATTCTGAAGTTTGAGAGAAAAACTGGATGCTTGTCCTCCTTGTAATGTTTAGGAGGCCAAGATTTGCTGATTAATGGGTGAGCTCCTCGGGGAAGGTCACATTCTGGCTTTTGGGACCCAAAGGCTAGGGAAAATATGTAAGCCTTCCACGGAATGGGACATTTCCAGTTTAGGGAGTGGCTGAGCCGGCCAGTGTTTTCGGGGTATTAAGATGGATTGCAGGGATTCTGGTCACATTTCCAGACCCAGCCCCTCCTAATGTGAGAACGCACTCTGAGGTCACATGTGTCAGTAGAGGGCTTTCCATCTTTAATGTTCATGAAGGGAGAAATGGGTTTGGGCTGTGGAACATGGACAAGAGATTCCCAAAGCCAAGGAATTCTGCCTTCCTCGTGGAGCCAAGGAACAAGAAGCACGTCACTGGTTGAGTCAAACTGTCCACAGAACAGACAAGGCAATGATGAACTGTGCGTTTTGAACAAATTCTTCAGGACCCGTCACACAGAGCCTCCTAGCAGAAGAGATCTTTTCTCTAAAAATAAAGACCCAAGATATACAAAAATATTTAGACCATATTACGAGCCTCAAGTATGTCATCTCCCTTAAGCCAACAACACTCTTTGCTTTTGACTCTCCAAAGTTCAGCCAAAAAAAAAAAAGTCAAGGTTGGGAATGCAGTAAACCCAGTGAGGGACTGATCAGAAGTTTAAAACAGGCACTTGGTCTCACTTCTCTTCCTCTGGATCCTCCTAGCCTCCTGCCTCCCATCGCAGCAGCCTCGGCCTTTTGTGGAAGCTTCCTGAACTACCCCTTCCTGTCACTGATCCCTGTTCCCAGACTCCCCGTAGGCTTCCTCCAGGGCAAGCAGACCGAGCAACTCAACATTCATCCAGAGATAGGAGGGCTGTGCTTGGTGACCTGTGGAAGCCACAGTTCAGGTCAGTGTACCTGGACAGAGACCTGACTCAGGTTCTTTTTCTCCGGGTACGGCCAGGGCTCAGACAGACAGAGACACACACACACACGAGTGAGATTACCTTACCACTGCCTGACGTCATCCTTAGGTGCCAGAGTGCCCCCCACCGTGTTCCCCTCCTGTTCAGCAGGATCCAAGCAGGGGCCCGTTTCCACAGCCCGTCGCTCTAGTAAGCATGAGAACCATTGGCCTTCTCCTCGTACCCTGCCCCACGCTCTCCTTCAATCCCTTAACACCCCTACTGGGCAGGTACTGCTCCTCTCCCTGTATTTCACAAGGAGAAACAGAGACAGAGGGCATGCGGGAGACTTGCCCGACACACTGCTGGGAAGGGGATCCAGAGCCATGTACCCAGATGCCATCTGTCTCCTTGAGCTGGTCTCCGCCATCTTGCCTCTCTTAGGTGCTTGTTTTCATCCCCCAGGGGAAGGGACAGCCCACCCTCAGCAGGGCCCTTGCAGTTAGAGGTGGTACGTCCCCTACCCCCAAGAGGACGTCAAGCTTTCACTTTTTTAGGGTCTGGGTGGAGCTGTGGTTCTTATCAGCAACACCAGATTAGCCCAGCTGGCCTGCTTCTCTGTTCCATCCTAACTAACCAGTCACACTTAGTTCAAACCGACCCTTATGTCAAAACAGAAGTGTTTATTAAGCTAAACACCACCTTGGTACAGGTCAACAGGCTAACTGTGCATTCTAGGATCATCTGCCAGAAAATTGTGGCAATGCCACAGATCAATGCAGCAAACAGTGCCCCCTGGAGTTGTGCAATGCACAGGAGGTTTTTTTTTTTTTTTTTCTCCAACTAAGCAACTAAGCCCTGCCTATAAGCCTTCTAGTCATTTAGCCACTAGTCTGGGGGCTGACGGGAGGCTCAATACATGAGGCTTAGAAAAATGGGCCCCGAGAGATTTTCCCAGGTTTTCTCTGGCTCCACTGACTGATAACTAGTCCCACGGGTATCTGCATTTTAAAACAGGAGCTTGTTAACCTAAATAAATCTCTAATTAGTGGAATTCAAGGCAGTGTGCAAGAGTGATGGGAGAAATTTTATGCAGGATGAACATATTTTTGGTCTGTGATGTCTTACGGAAAAGTCCCTTTGCAAAATAATGAGAGTGTGTTTCTCCAGACATTCGCAATTAGAGCGCCTTCATATACGATACCTCATTTGAATGACAGAACAACTCCGAGAAGTATTCTAATTGTCTCCATTTTAAAGATGAGAGAAGCACCACAGAGGGGGTTGCTCGCTGCCTTTTGTGGGCCTGATCCTGGGTTAAGTGCTTTATACCTCCTTTTCTTATTTAGTCTGCAGGAGAAGATGAAGAGTCGGCTGTGATCCTCCGATTTTAGATGAGGAACCAAAGCTCAGAGACTGAACATCTTACTTGCGGGTGTTCAGCGGCGAAGGGTCAGAATTAGGACTTGGACCCATGTATGGCTGGTTCCAACCCCTAGCTCTTCCCGGTACACCTATTAAATGGGCAAATCCAGGGTCCCTGGTCCTACAGCTGGCCCCTCTGAGGGGAGGCAGAGGCTAACATTTATTGAAGCCATGCTCCCCAAGAACTTTACACGGTGCATTGGATATGCTCTCCACAACCCCTTAGGCAGCTGTGATTCTCCCCTGTATTGTGTGTAAGAAAATGTGTAATAGTCAGGATCCACGCCCGGGACTCCCAGCCCCACAGCGTGTGCTCTTTCCATGATGCAGATCCTGCAGGCAAAGCTTCTGGTACCCCCTAAAGCTGGCTCTGTGGGAGCCGTTATCTGACCTACGTGTACCTTCAGGGAGACAGAGGACACTTTCCTGCCTGGTTCTGTCCTTGTCTTCTCCCCCCCGTCACTTGTCTTCTCCCCCGTCACACTGCTAACTGTTCCGTCCCACTTTCTTTCCCCCGCAGGTGAGCCTCTCCACTGTGGGATACGGAGACATGTACCCAGAGACCATCCTGGGCAGGCTTTTTGCCTTCCTCTGCATTGCTTTTGGAATTATCCTCAACGGGATGCCGATTTCCATCCTCTACAACAAGTTCTCGGATTACTACAGCAAGCTCAAAGCTTACGAGTATACGGCCATGAGACGGGAAAGGGGAAACGTAGAGTTCCTGCAAAGAGCCAGAAAGAAGATGGCGGAGTGTTTGGCTAAAAGCCTCCTACAGCCCCAGCCAAGGCCAGCGAGGTGATGTTTCAAAGGACACATGGCTAGTAGACCCCGCGAACCTCAAGGTTTTAGTCCTCCTTTGTATTATCAGAATGGACGGTACAAGAACACAGGAGACAGTCCTACACAGAGGGCATCCAGCTCAGAGTTCTACTCCTGGAAATGTCCATTTTGGCCCAGACTGGGCCTGCCTCCTTTGTTCTTTAACCGTATTGTGGGAGTCTGACCTCCCCAGTGACACTGGTCACGAAAACTTGAGAGGAGCAACATCTTCTCCTGGCTTCTCAGTAAGTATTTCTGAACTTGAGTTGACATGAGAAGAGTTTCCTTGAAGAAAGAAAACGGTTTTTCAGAGAGAAAGAGAGGCTTTTGCAGCATGCGCTTTAGTTAGACCAAGCTTAAAGGCCCGGACCTACCGGATGTAGGGTTTAGGGAAGTTGCTTTAACTGTCTCAGCCTCAGTTTCTTCAATTGTAAAAAGTAGGTAATAAGACCTACCTTGTGAGATCAGCTGGGCATTGGAGATAATAAATATTCAATAAATGGTAGCGGTTAAAATTGTGAGTGGTTATTGTGTAGTACTCTCCAGACAGGCGGTTCTCAGCCCAGGGGCACACGGCACCCCAGAACCCCTTGCTCTTGGGACATCTGGCCATGTCTGCACATGTTTTTGACTGCCACCACCATGGGGGGGGGGGGAGTGGTGACAGGCATTTCGTAGGTGGAGACTCAGGCTGCTGCTGCAGGTACCGACAGCCCCGTAACAAAGAATCATCGGACCCACAAAGTCAGTGGAGCCAAAGCTGAGAACCCTCATCTGGACTGACCCACGGTGGCCCCAGACCCTCCCTGTGAAACACACCCACGCGTGCCGATCGCCCTCCCTGCATAGGCACCCTGACATGTCCTACCTTCTCAGGCCGCCTCTCCCTCACCTTCCCAGGCAAAGAAAAAAAAAATTTTAATCCTGCCTTTTGGACACCTGTTCCGGACCAAGCACTGAAGGAAGGGAATTCAATCCATGGGGCTCTCTGCCCTGGGCTGGTCTGTGGGTCAGAAAACCAATCCCCACTGGGTCCAGGTACTTTCTCGCCCTGTTCCTTCTCCCTCTAGTTCCTTCCTCCCTCCATGGGACTGCTGGGAAGTTGCATTTCTGGAAATTCAAGCTTTGTTTGAACTGAGCAGAGATCACTCCTGTAACTAGGGCTTTTGCCATGCTGTCCATCACATTTGTCTCAGGGCACCAGTGGACCTCTCTTTGTACGAGGAAAGTGAGAGTAATTGTTTTGTGCATTCTTACTGTGACAGGCACTGTGGGTTTTACTTCATCATCTGTAACTTCATGTCATCCTTAATACATCCCTAAATAAGGTATTATATTTCAGTTTGGTTAGGAGGTCAGGTGTAGGCTCAGAGAGGGTAAGTAATTCTGCTGACACAGTCAGTAAATGGTGGGACTGGGTTTCAAGCCCAGAACCATCCGATTGCTCAGAGTCTAAACTTGTGGTTCTGTGTCTTGATAGTCAGAATGCTGAGCCCCACCGCCCAGAGCATCAGATTCACAGGTCTGGGATGGGACATGACAATTTATTTGCATTTCTACCAAGGACCAGGTGATGCTGACATTTCTGGTCCAGGGACTGCGTCTTGAGAACCGTGAGTCTGAATCGCCTCACAAAGAGCTATAACTACAAAACCAGATGTACGTCTCCCCCTTATTCCGAAGTGTCCTTAACACCACCATAAATGACCTGGAGTCTGAAGGGTGAGCAGTAGTCCAATCCTTGGAGGGTCACTAGATAACATACAGGACATCCAGGTAAATTTGCATTTCAGATAAATAAGTACTTTTAGTAGAAATATGTCCCAAATACGGTGTCATATACACTTCCACTAAAAAACTATCTAGTGCTTATCTGCAATTCAAATTTAACCAGGCATCTCATATTTTTATTGTCCAGCCAACATGAATCTACTGTTTCTGAGATACGAAAGTTTCTCATAGGGATGGAAATCACCCTCGAGTCCTAGAACCCCCCAAACAGCAAGACCCTCAGCCAGGGGACACTTCTCTCTCCTCTTGCTAAATAAAAAGAGGGAGGAGTTTTGAATCTGAACCCTTGCCTTGATGTAAAAGCAGAGCCCCAGCACGCAGGAGGTCTGGAGCAGAGCTTACACAGCCGCCTGACATGCTCAGGACAGCAGCAGCCCCTCTGGTCCACCTCCAGCCTTCCAGCTCTTTCTGAGGTCTCCGGTGGAGGGGTTTGTTGACGAAGTACATCTGCTGGGCTGTTCAGGGCACAGGGAAGAGGAAGAGCCAATGTTTGCCACATTCCCTCCCTGGGCAAGGCAAAAGGGATGCCCTAATGGAAAGAAGTGGGGACTGGCCGGGGGTCTAGGCAGGGGAGCCTGGTGGAGCAGAGGAGCTATTCCAGGTCCCCAGAGGGATCCAGTAAATAGCAGTGTGCCACCCCCCCACCCTGTCTCACTAGGCACATCTGTTCAGACAGCTGTGCTCCTCCCTTCTAAGACAGCGGCAGGAACAGAAGGGAATTAAAATCCAAGAGACTAACATTCCAAAAGCCCCACTGTGTGCCAGGCACAGAACCAGAAGTTTTCACTGGACCCTTGGCAGCCCTAGGAAGTGGGTTTCAAGGTCATCACTTACAGAGGCTTGGCCTGTAAGTGGACCCTGATATAATCGTTGGATCTGGATTTGAACCCTGGCTCTGTCATTTGCTAGGAGGTTGAATGAAAAACATCTGAGGATTGGGGATTCCCTATGGTTCAAGCTAGTAGTTGTATGATCACTTGATTTCTCTGGGCCTCGGTCTCTGCCTCATTCAAGGGGAGATCACAGTGCCTTTGTCCGGCTGTGCGGTTACCACACAACAATGTATTAGCAACATTTGCACACACGTCAAGAACTAACTAAATGTTAGCTGCAATGATCACCAGCAATTTTCTGGCTGCACAAGGAAATGGCACGAGCCCAGAGAGGGTGACCTCACCTGTTACCAAGGAGAGAAGCCTGCAGATGAAGACCGCTCAGTTTTTGGAATTCTGTTTCCAGCCCCTTGCCCATCCAAGGCCCCCCGGAGAAGGATCTAGATCAGTTTGTCTGATGGGACTTTCTATAATGCTAGGAATGTTTCGTGCTACGCAGCCCGTGGGACTGTTGAGCACTTGAAATGTGGCTACTGTGATTCAGAAGGTAAATTTTTTAAATTTCATTTCATTGAAAAAATTTTTTTTCCAGATTTTAAGTCTCCGCTCTACCCAGCGTGGTGCTCAGACTTACGGCCCCAAGCAGCAAGGGTCACATGCTCTACCCACTGAGCTGCGGGTGCCCCTCACTTCTCGGAAACTGTAAATGGTCACTCGGGGCTACCGTCCGTCATACTGGGCAATGCAGTCATGCACTTTTCTTCTGCCCTCTTGGGGGCATCCACTCTGAGGCCAGAAGGGGCGTTTGGCTTTAGGGAGGGGAGTGGGCCTGGGAAAAGAAGAAAACGTGACAGTCCCCTGTTCTGGCTCAGAGCTGGAATAGGTTTCCAGGACAATAAGGACAGCACTGGAAGTAGAGGCCGACACTCTGACTCGTGGCCTGGAAGGGCCTCTTGAAGAGCGAAGAAGAGAAATCCAGCAAAGCGTGCCCAACAGAGAGCGCTCTCGAAGGACCACGTCTGTCATTAAAGTGGGTTGCAAGATTCACCCTGAGGAACTTCCGGGCTCCCTCACTTGGGTCAGCCCAAGACCACATCCCATTTCCTTCAACTTCTAACCCAAACTGGATCAAAAACACTTCCCTTATTTTACCTCAGCTTCTAGGATACGAGCAGACATGTTCACAAGACTCCTTTCTTAAAAATAAGGGAAAATATGAAATGATCACCTAAAAACAACCATATTCCCCAAGAGCCTAGGTCCAGGTGAGGTTAAGTTTTGTTGAGCTTCAGATTCGCTTCTCTGAGGCGGATGCCCCGACTCCCTGAATCGAGAGGTCTCCCTCCTCCCTCTGGTCCCTCCCTGTTCCGCTCCGATGGGACTCTACAGCTCCTGAGTATTCTACCTTACATGTCTCTTCGTGTGTGCTGGGCCTTCGCTCCCTGTGTGCTTCCAGACGCGTTATTCACCCTTGCTGCAGCGTCCAGGAGGTCTGTCTCTTGTATCTGTACCACCCAGGCTCCCTTGCCCTCTAGTAGAGTATCAGCAGTTGAGATGAGAGAACATTCTGGGCATTACTCCCCACCCTGTGTGTGGGTGGGTGTGTGTGTGTGTGTGTGCGCGCACACGCACCAGTTTTCTGGGCAGCATCTGAGTTCCTACAGTCAGCCAGCAAGTGAAACAGCCCTCCTGTCCAGCCATAGCTCTCACAGCTTCCAGGAACACCTTCCCCTCCAGTTGTCCCTTTAGGCCTGAAAGTGCTAATGGCCTCTTGTTGCTTGTCACTGAGTGTCTCACCATTCCTCGTTGGTCCCCTTCATCCTCGACACACCTCTGTAAATAGAATATTATCTTTCTGGAAAACCCTTTGAGTATGCCAACTCTTTCCCACTGGAATCCTAATTGGCGTCTCTTGAGAAAAATATATTGGTTTATTCTTCCAGTCACTACTGTAAAGATGAGGTATTTTAATCTGAGGATTCAAGACTCCCAGGACATCATTCCAGACTGAGAAGCACAGCCCTTGGATGTACAGACGAGGCGTCGATCCAGCTCAGAGTTGTTTGTAAGGCAGTGATGACTGGCATCCTGAAGTGCCAATAAATGATTCATGCTTCCTGCCAAAGGCCTCCAGCTCCGCTCTCCTTGGGAGTTTTCAATGACAGCCTGTGCAGCTCCCTTCCCCAGCCCCATCCCATACATACTAATGGATTTCATGACTCCATGACGGAACACTGTGCATAAGATAAATGAGAATATACGCACCTACACACAGACATGTTGGTGTCCTCTGAAGACATCAAGAAACCATCTTGCCCAGGCTCCTATCTTTACTTTAGTAAGTTTTTATTAACCTTGTTTTGTAAGTGATAGAACTGAAACCCAGAAAAGCTAAGAAAAATGCCCAAAGATGGCAAACATTTGTTTGCCATGCTGCCACCCCCTTTCTATGCCCACAGCAGACATTCTTAATCAATCACATCCCTCCTTCCCATTAGGAAATCTTCTCATCACGCTTCTGTAGCAGCCAACTTGGATCTGTCAGATCTGACACTCAAGACCTATTTGCCATCCTAGCACGTGCTCGGATTTCCAAAAATTAAGAAATCCATCTCTGTAGCCTTCTAGTGCATTCTTCTTTTTGAAGGATTTCCCTACAAATCCAGAAAAACTGCAGACCATGCTCATGCTATCCTTAATACTATTAAGCCTTGGTAAATGAAATTCCCCGAGTCCCAGTTTCCTCATCACAATACGGATATTATCAAGACCTTCTGGGGAGGATTAACTGCTACATGAATGACAAGCACCCAAAACAATACTCATCCTATAGGAGGTGCTCGGTTCATGGTAGCTTTCATCATTCACTTTCTATAAACAGAATGTCAGTGATGTTCATCAGCCAGAGCATGCCGTTCTGTGGTGATTATTAGTGTCCGCAGTCAATGGGCTGTCCACAAATATTTTAGCCCTCCTCGAATACAAGCATGGTAGATTGCATTCCTCCACCACATTGGCCAAACAGATGTGAGCAAAAGAGATGCATATTACTTCTGCATAGTTACCAGTCTTGTTTTTTTCTGTGTTGCTAACTGTGGAAACATGTTAAGATAAAACATCCATCTGCCAAGGTCTGTGAATAACTACGATCAGCAGAACCCCAGGTTGACCCCACTGGACGTGTAGTTTAAAAGAACTATGCCTTCTTTGGGTCAAGTCACAGATTCTGGATTGGTTCTTTCTGCAGCCATAACTCACCCATTTGGTGAATACTCCTTTTTTGTATCAACGTTCCAAGGAAGCTGAAATTTCTCCATCTTACTCTAGAGAAGGGACGTGAAATATTCATGTGTTTAAATGTTCATGTCTCCCCAAGTCATTTTCTATGAAGGGCTGGAGGGTAAGTCAACTTAAGATTTATCAAATACCTACGATGGGCCAAGCATCATTCTGGTCACTCTATGTGAGCTAAAGTGCACACTTCACACAATGTCTGTCCCATAATAAATATCCAAATTCACGTTAATCATCATGTCATTACGGTTGTCACTATTACGCATCATCTGCAGTCCTTACGACCACTCAGTGAGGCAGGGACTGGTATCTCCACTTGACAGAAAAAGAAAGTAAGGCACAGCCCAGTTGAGCCATATTTGAAGCCACAAGGCTTCAAAGGTAGAAAAAAAAGCAGCAAGGATGTGAACTCAAGTATACCTGAAACCAGAGTCCTTGTTCTTCCCCCCTGCTCCATACACTGCCCAGTGAAGACCGCCCATGGTTTGCAGAGCACTTCCTGGACACCTGTGCTTCCCATTGGTGGGGCGGGTACTCACCATCAGACCCATCCCTTGATTTTTACCAAATACAACTACTATAGGTTAATTCATCAAGGACAGAGAGAAATTGGCCTCCCCTAGGTCAGCTCAGGCATGGATATTAAAACTTGGCATGCGGAAAAGAATTGTTTGTCTGCCAGCTTCAGAATTCACTATCAAGAGGAGTTTCTCCCTCCGTCTTCCTTCAAATTTCTTTGGAATCTCTAGCTGTCACTTATTTCTATTTCAGACATGGCACAGGGCAAGGGACCAGTGAGAAGTTTTCCCTATGCTGCCCATCCCCCTAAAGTGGAGGCCAATCATGGAGGAAAAGAGAGAAAGAACCCAAACACGGACAGACCCACCAACCAACCTCAACTCACGACATCTTCCTTCAGGCCATTTATTTCATTAACGCACAGGGTGCTCAAGGGAACCTCAAGAAAGGGGACAATTTCATTTTCCCCACACCTTGGAAATTAAAATTCTTTCCAGAAAATAATTTGCTTTGTTCTTCGAATAGGCTAAGGAGAGGAGAAAAGGGGTCAAGGAGTGAGAAGAAAATGAGGAGTCCGGAGGGGATGGAGGAACGGAGGGTGGGAAGGAAAACAGATGCATGAAACAGGAGCCAAAGAACAACAAAGACACAGTCAAGGAGCAACAGGACTGATTCATGGTTTCAGGAGATCAGCACCTCATCTAAATTTCCATCTTTTTTCAAAATTTTAATTGGTACTCTATTGCCTGCCAGTCTCTCATACCTGGAGTGTTTCCCGGCATTCCCTTCCCTGAGCTCCCACCCACACCCTCAGAGAAGGCTCAGCGGCTCTCACAGTCTAGTTCCGAACTGTGGTTCATCTTGAAAGGACACAAACTAATGGGAAGGAGTAACTTTCCAGTCCAACTGACTTGGGTTCAAAATGCAGCCAGCCCTAGCATCTCTTTTCCAACAACAAACATTGATAACCATGCATGGGTCAAGCACTGTTCTAGACACTGGGCTCTAGTGAACTAGATTCCCTGTCCTCATAAAGCTTCCATTCCACAGAAATAAAAGGAAAATAGGTAATATTTTAGTGATAAGGACATTGAGGTCAATAATCCCTAGAGAACAATATCTGGAGAGGGGCACTTTTAAATGGAAGATTGTGGCAAATCCTGATGCTGGGGCAAAGCCTTGAAGGAGTGGAGGAGTGAACCCTGCAGCTATTTGGGGGGACAGAGCAAACCCCAAATACAAACACTGGGCCAAGATCATATACTTGGCGTGAGCCTCAGGATCGACGGATTGTAGGTTCTGATGCTGTAGAACTTTCGCAGTTCAGACAACAGTGAACTGGAAAAATAGGAAGTGATGAACGAAACGTACGACATTGGAAATTGACTTTAAGGTACAGCTTTAGTTCCCTTAGCGACATGTTGTAGAGTCAAAGCACGTGCCTGAAGATCTGAAGTAGAAGATCAAACCATTGAAGGAATCCAGAAACCAGCGCATTCAAAGGGTCACCTGTATAGGTGTCACCGTCACCAAGAACTGGGCCAGACTGGTGTTGAAGAGCATGAAGGGGACCGGGGTCCTGCTCTTCAAGGAATTCGAGGGAGGGCCTGGAGATCCCTAGAAGGTTATGGTAAGAAGGGAGAGGGATCTGAAGATTAGCAACGCAAATCTGGTTTGGAGCAGAATGACCTGGAGGCAGCCGAAAGGAGCAGAGGACACCTATCTTACCCCATGTCTAGTAGGTAATGGCTATTGGAATGGAAACCACCACCACCACCGCTTGAGAGGACTGCAAGGAACAGGGTCCTCAGGGGAGAGTCAGATACCAGGGAGCATCACCATGTCCCCGGAGGGAACCACAGGTACTTAATGGATAAGTGACCCACGGACACTAAACAATGTACATGGCATAGAACAGCCCATAGCTGACCGGCCCACCCAATGGTGCCTGCGGTACAAAACCTGGAATACATTTAGGAAATGAGTGCATTCAAAACTCAAAGAAGAGGTTCAGGGTACAGACGGAATTACTGACGGCTGACACCAGTTCCAAGGCCCCCAGGGGAAGTGTTGTAGAACTTGGGAAGAGTAACGGTTGGGTCAGAACAGGGCGTGTTGGAGTAAAAGTTCAGGCACTGATCCCAGAGGCCCAGCTTCACACGGTAACTCTCATAAACATGGACGAGGTGGCAGTGAGACTGTCTGGCTGGTCTCAGGGCAGGTGGTGGTGGGGCTGTGGGTACAGAAGGTGGGGGGGCATGAAGTCCTGCATTCACCGCAGGCTCACACCAATGGAAGCATGGCGTGGAGGCAAGAGAGAATCTGCTCTGGAGCACCAGGGCTTAGAATTCCCTCTTGGCCCTGAAGACTGGCGGAAGGCAGGCCCTACATTCCAAGCTCCTCTTGACTCCTGCCCTGTCTAAGCTCTGTGTCCTTGGGCCAGTTACTTAACCTTGCTGAGCGAGTTTCATAATCCATAAAGTGCCCAGGAATACCTCCCTCACAGGGCTGTCGCAAGGCTTAAAATGAGACCATGTACATCTAGAAGATAGAGTCTAGCATGTGATGGGCGCTCACGGATATCAGGCCCATGGCCTGTGGCTCGGGTTACACATATCTGAGTTTAGATCCTGACTCTGCCTCTCACCAAGGGTATGACCTGGAGCTAGTTACTTAACCTGCCTGAGCCTTTCTTTTTTTTTTTTTTTTTTAAGATTTTATTTATTTATTTGACAGACAGATCACAAGTAGGCAGAGAGGCAGGCAGAGAGAGAGGAAGGGAAGCAGGCTCCCTGCTGAGCAGAGAGCCCGATATGGGGCTCAATCCCAGGACTCTGAGATCATGACCTGAGCCAAAGGCAGAGGCTTTAACCCACAGAGCCACCCAGGCGCCCCTGAGCCTCTTTCTTGCCTGTAAGATCAGGAGAGCGATACCAGGCACTCTGGTCTCCCGTAAGGAATACACAGAGGGTGATGGAAAGAGCTGCAAGGCCTTGCCTTCTCCTTGCTAGAAGAGACCGCAAAGCACAAGAAAGCAATTTCCTCCTTTTCACCCCTATTTCTAAGTGAATCCCCAGGCCTCTGTGTTCCGGGCTCCCCTGTCCCAGGGAGAATCAGGAACTTCTTAAGCTGTTTTTGGTGCTTCTACCAGGGCCTTTGTGTGGGAGGCTGAGCGCCCGAAGGGGTAAGGTGGGATCATACTAAACTGGAGGGCAGCAGAGCCTGGAGTCTGGAGTTGACACTGCACGATCAGGAGCCCAAACCCAGGACAAGGGAAGGGAGTTTTCTGGGATGAGGGACAGAAGCAGTCTGCAAGGAGAGGACAGAGGCCCCGATGGCTCCTAAGGCAGACCTGGAGAGGTGTGGGACTTCTCCTGGGACAGAGCCCCCCAGCCCCGCCACCCTGGTGGCCGTTTCCACAGCCTGGAAGTCGAAGGCACCCTGTCATAGGTACAGCAAGCGTGCTGCCTGTTTCTTTCCATCTTGTTCTTGGCTCAGAGCACAGCAGCCCTCCTGCTCCAGATGCCATGCGATAGCGGTGAGTCAAGGTCGCTCTGCCCACGGGTGGCCCTGGAGGTCATTTACCGTTTCAGCATGGGCTGGGGCCACTGCCTTGCCAGACATCATGGGTGGCTGCAATGACGTCATCCTCCCTCTAGGGTGGCCTCCTTTCCAGTTTGCCCTCAACCCAGCCTCCGAATTTCAAGCTCTTGCTTTCCACTCTTTTCTTGGTGCCTTAGAATCACTCATCCAGATAAAACTCACTGAGGATCAGTTTTTTCCCCCTGTACAATGGAAGAATTCCTATGACATGGGATGGTTGTGACTCCTATGGATAATACAAGCCTTTGAAACGGATGTGGCAATGAGCAGATCCTCAATGAACGGCAGAGGTAGTTGTGGCGAGTAGAACTAGTAGAACTGGTGGTCAAAGTAACCACCATGACAACAGGTAAAGGGCCGGCCGGCCCAGATTTAACCTGTCCTGTGCTCCTTGGTATTCTTGCTCCCTGCTCCCAGCTTCGCCAGAGACTACCTTGGGTGACTTGGGTTAAGGCCCTAACTCTCTGCCTTTGCTTCCCTATCTGTCAAATGCAGAGAGTTCCGCTGATTTCAGAAAATTCCCTTGCAGTTATAACGGTCCCTAGAGAACATCTGGTCTCCTCTTTTCTCCTCGGGCCCCCATATTACAGAGGCAAAATTTGAGGCCAAGGACACAGGCAGCCTGCCTCGCTCATTAACCGAACACTCTTTCCAAACGCACATGAGCTTAGCCTGTCTTTGCTCTGTTTTGTTTCCTGATGTGGGCTGGGAGGGTAGGGGTTGGGGGACGAGCCGGCGATCTGGAAATGTAGCATTCTCTTTCCTTGAGAGGCTTTTGATTTATTAGGACAATGAGATAAATCCATGCAAAAAGAAAAACAAAAATACAAAAAACTCCAAAAGCAAAGTTTAAAAATGAGATAAAGTATGATAAGTTCTCTGAAAAAATGTGAGGTATTCATAGAGACAAATTGTGGTCATTTCCCTACAAGATGGCCCAGTGACCCCACTTCTGGCTCTTCACACCCTCGCACAGTCTCCTCCACATGGTACCAGGGCGCATCGGGGTGATGAACAGACTCTAGCAGGAGTAACGGGAGGCTGCACCAGACCTTAGGTAACGAAAGACTACAGCTTCCATCTTGGGATCTCTCTGAACCACTTGCTCTCGAGGAAACCAAATGCCAGGTCAGGAGGACATTCAGGAAGTGACCAAGAAGCCCATGTGGGTGACCCAATCAAAAGCTAGAGAAGAAATGAGTCCTACTAATAATCCCGCCCTTGGACTGAGCAGATCCACCAGCCCTCGGTGCACGCCTAGGTGACAGCCTGACAGCAACATTATGAGAGATCCTAAGCCAGAACCTTAATCTTGCCTGGATTCCTGCTGCACAGGAACTCTGAGATAATACATATGTGTTGTCCGAAGCTATTAAATTTGGGATAATTTGTTATGCAGCAATAGAATGCTAATACACAAGCACAGACCACCATCATTCTGCATCAAGTACCTACTACTGTGTGCCAGCCCTGTGCTCCCCAAAGAAAACATATCAAAAAAGACAAGACAGAAGGTCCAGTTAGGAATTATTACAGCATTGCGCTGAGCCTGCCCTTGGACTGGTCCCTTGGGAAAGGGTGGGCCACATTGATGGAAAGAAAGCAGATTCCCCAAGAGAGCGTATCAAAAAAAAAAGCCATGGTTTCTTCCCCCCAGATGAGAGCCTGTGTATGAAAGCAAATGACACCTGAGGATCATGATGGGGTGCGGCTCCAAGACATGGCTGCCTTCTACGTGGCCCGTAGAAGGAGGCAGATTCTAAAAAGTTCCCAAAAAGGCAGAAATAAAACAGCTCCTGTGGAGTAGAACGTTCAGCTGCTCCCATGGAAAAGTCTGGCTGCTTCTGTGAACTAGGTCTGAGTTCTACCGACATCACTTAGGTCACTTGCCCATCCCCGAAATGGGAATGGAACCTTTTCTACCATCACAAAAGGATGCAGTGAAGGTGAGACAAGAAAATGCTTTGCCAACTATAGAACAGCAAATATGATCACGACAACAGAGTGAGATCTTGTGTATAGAGATCCCAAAACAGGGCCTGGCTCACCATACCGAGTCAACAAATGGTAGTGTGTTTTCCTCTTAATAGGCTCACCTCCAGGAAAAATATCAAGTAAAATCATGGTGGAAGGTATTTTCTATTTGTGCCTAAGCGTCACTTTCCTCCCAGGAAGCCATCAGTGCCCTAAAGCATCCCCACGCCCCCTGTCCCTCCTCCACCCAGGACTCACCCAGTGAAAAGCAGAGGCCTCTCTGCACCTCTGCTGTGCTTAGAACACGCAGGAATTGGATCCCAAAGCATGGAGCCACAGGGCAGAGGAGGGCCGGACAACTTGGTCTCACTAGGATCTGAGGACGTTCAGACTGCCTAAAGGCATGGAATGCAGTGATAAGGACCAGGAAGACAGAATGAGCAGGAAAAGAAATACAACATCTTCTTTTTTTATCCCTCTGCCTAGGGCCTGGGTACGGATTTCAATTTCCAACTCTAGGATCGACGGGGCAAGGCAACGCCCATCGGCTCACAGGCGTGCTTGTCTTGCGAGAACAGGAGTTGAGGTCTACTACAGGCTGAACTGTGTCCTCCCAAAAGGTGCTGCAGTCTTTACCCACCGAGTCTGTGAATGTGTGTGACAGTGGAAGTCTCCTGTTTGCATTAAAAGTCTTCCAAGGATGGAAGGGTTGGGCGGAGGCCAAGTGTGCCATTTAGCACAAGACATCTCTGCAAGTCACAGAATTTGAGTTTTGTGTATCAGCTTCTTCCAGCTTCCCTAGGGGTGAGCGGAGGATACGAGTCAGTAGGTACATTTCTACAGGGGCCAAGACACTGTGTTCCAGACACACAGCTCTCTTTGGATAGGCCTGTCTAGCTCCAAAGCTCAAGTCTAGACTATCTGTCTTCAAGAAAAATGAATGGAATTTTTTTTTTTTTTTTGGTCTAAAGATGCCCAAATATGTAAATGGAGAGGGGAAGATTTTCTCGTGCTTGATCACTGGACAGTGGGCAGTGGACAATGACTACATTCTCTGCCAAGCTCTCGGTGTACAGAATTTTGCCTTGCAGATTCTAAATCCATACAATGTAAATCTGTCAGGAAAAATAGTGAAAATTTTTTTAATGGGCAAAAAGGTGATCAAGTGTCCTTTGGAAAGAATGTTAGGTATTTAGAGGAACTCTCCAGGGTTATCTGATTCTGAAGAAGTCTGTACCTTTCATGGACTATTTTGCAAGTCTGTAGAGCTAGAAGCTAACTTCTGGAGGTCTAATAGGATGCAGATGCTTCTTGTTTACAGAAATGCAAAAACCTGGAGATGAAAATACAATGGATTGTTACCTTATGGGTACTCAACATTTGGATCTTCTTGTAGCATATTTTGGTAACATTTCATTCTGTCAAGAAAAAGAATAAGCCCCTCCCCATTATTCCTTGAAGAAAAATAAATATTTTTCCCCTCAAAGAAAAGGAACGGGGCCTTGAGATACATTGCCAGCTAAGGAAGGGAACTACAGTTACCGAGGAAGGTTGGAGGTGAACCTTTGCTCAGAACAGGCGAGAACAGGGTGATCCTTCACCGGCAGCCTTTACCAGGAACACAGGTGTTAGATAAAATTCTACACTGCCAGTATTAGACAGCAGAATGAAGCAGTAAGGGAAACCCCTCTCTCTTATTCTAAAATTACAAAAAAATCCAAACTTTAGACCTAACATAGCTGGAGCACTAGTCATCATAATACAAACTAGTCTTTTTGGAAGAAGTTCTTCTTTGGTAGGTGAAAGATTCAAAAATATCTGTAACATGAATTTAGAGTCACGTTAAATTGATATTTTCTCATAAATTTGGAAGTCTTTTGATATAAAATGTACCCAAAGTATTAATTGGCCAGTATCTTTTATAGCACATGACTCCTATAAAGCTAAAGGAAAGTATATTTTTCAAATTTTGAATTGATTTTCCATATTAGTTACAGAGGTCTTGTATTTTATGGGCAATTCTTTGCTTTATTCAAGATCTCTCTCCTTTTGTAGAGTATTTTTAGGCTTCCCCTAATTTTTTTTTAAAGATTTTATTTATTTATTTGACAGACAGAGATCACAAGTAGACAGAGAGGCAGGCAAAGAGAGAGAAAGGAGGAAGCAGGCTCCCCGCTGAGCAGAGAGCCAGATGTGGGGCTCGATCCCAGGACCCTGAGATCATGACCTGAGCCGAAGGCAGAGGCTTTAACCCACTGAGCCACTCAGGCGCCCCAGGCTTCCCCTAATTTTTAAACAAAGTTTCCATAACTGAAGTATTTTTTTAAACAGTTTCTCCATGGAAAAATATTTGTCAAGTCTCTACCAAAACTATTAGAATAAATGAATTCATTGAAGTTGCAGGATACAAAATTAATATACAGAAATCTGTTGCATTCTATACACTAATAACAAACTAGCAGAAGGAGTAACTAAGAAAATAACCCCATTTACAACTGCATCAGAAAGAATCAAATATCAATGAATAAATTTAACCAAGGAGGTAAAAGATCTATATTCTGAAAACTATAGGACACTGAAGAAAATAACTGAAGACACCACAAATAAATTGAAAGATATTCCATGCTCATGGATTAGAAGGATTAATATTGTTAAGAGGTCCCCGGTAATCTATAGATTCAATACAATCCCTATGAAAATACCAACAGTATTGGGGCACCTGGGTGGCGCAGTCAGTTGACATTCAACTCTTGGTTTCGGCTCAGGCTGTGATCTCCGGGTGGGGAGACTGAGTCCTGCATCGGGCCCCGTACTCGGCACACAGTCTGCTTGAGTTTCTCTCTCCCTCTCCCTCTGCCCCGCCCTGCCTTGTGCTCTCTAAAATAAATATATAGAGGGGGGACAAAAACCATAATATTTTTCAGAAAACTAGAATGCTAAAATGTGTATGAAACCACAAAAGACCCCAAATAGCCAAAGCAATCTTGAAAAAGACCAAAGCTGGTGCTACCACGTTCCCTGACTTCAAGGTATACTACTGAAGCTACAGTAAACCAAACAGGCACAAACATAGATCAATGGAACAGAACAAGATCCCAGAAACAAACTCAAGGTATATGGTCAATTCATCTACCTCAGAGTGGGGGCTAACAGTCTCTGTACTAAAGGCTGGACAGCTATGTTCACTGCACAAAAATGGAAACTGGCGGGTCCCATGGGAGTAACACAGGGAGGCATGGACAGGGGCCACACACAGTGCATTTGGGTCAGGTTGAGAAAGCCAAAGCTCATCATGGGCGACAGGGAAATCTGCTTGACTCTTACCCTCAAAGGAGGTATTTTTCTTATGCTACATGATAAAAACATTTTCCTTTTGACTTAGAGATGCTCTATTTAACAAGGCTGTCTACTACTCTAACATTGAAAAGTGTACCTGAAAAACCTTTGGTATTTTTGTCCCAAGATGTGCAGAAATCCACATGACCCAAAGAACTGTCCCCTTGTGATCAGAATATATGTCTAAATATGTCAGCACATATAATCTTGTGTATACCTATCCCATCATTAGCACAAATATGAAAGCTGACACTGATTCCCTAATTTCATAATTGCAACAAGTCTTTAATACCAAGCCTATATTAAAACTTCTCCCATTACCCCAATAATCTTTTTTATGGATTTTTTTTTTAAGTGCAAACCAGAAACCTTTCAAGTTTAACAACTACTTTGGTTATTTGGTCTCTTTTATCTCTATCAGGTACAGCACCCCCCCTTTTTTTTTTGCAAAAACAAAACAAAAAACAAACAAACAAACCCTCACATTTTAAATTTGTCTGATCACTTTCCTAGAAGATCATTTAACCTGCTCCTCTCTCCCATGTGTTGCTGGTAAGTTAGAAATTAAATCTAGATCCTCAGTTCTATACAGTGGCTAGCTGAACACAATAATTTAAAAAAAAAAAGATACTGAGTCTAGAGATCAGCTTCAGATTAATCCATTTTGACATTCATTTTAAGTGCAGTGAGAATGCATCAGATCAGAAGGCACATAGTGTCAGGGTGTGTTGTTACTAGTGATACTAAGTTTGACTACTTGGATAAACTGACAACGGCACAATCTCTCCTTCAAAGTTACTATTTTCCCTTAGAAACCTGTAAGAAATCTGAGCTCTAATTCTTTTGGCATCAAGAAAACCTCCTAATCCTTTAACACCTATGGATGTTTAATATCTATTGATGATTTGCCCCTGAATGAATTCTTACACTGGGGTTAGGCTTTGCTACTAATTATCAAAGCCAAGCTTTTAACATTAAAAGAATGCAAGAATAAAAAGAAGGGATGGAAGAATAGGCAACAAATCTCTCTACCTCTAAAAATGCCAGCCTCTTACAACTGACCACTGTGGCTTTCAGGATCTCATTTTGGAACGCTAAGTCGAGAATTTTACTCTGTCATTAAAGGTCTCTAGCCTCCATCCTTGGTCACCAGTGGAAAGAAGACACAACCAAGAGGAAGAAAAGAAGGAAAAGAAATCAAGAAGTAGGGGCATCTGGGTGGCTCCGTGGGTTAAAGCCTCTGCCTTCGGCTCAGGTCATGATCTCAGGGTCTTGGGATCGAGTCCTGCATCGGGCTCTCTGCTCAGCGGGGAGCCTGCTTCCCTTCCTCTCTCTGCCTGCCTCTCTGCCTACTTGTGATCTGTCAAATAAATAAATAAAATCTTAAAAAAAAAAAAAGAAAAAAATCAAGAAGGAAAAATACATCAGGGAGTACTTCAAATTTAAGAACCCTTCGTATGGTAGAAGCAGAAAGTAATTAATGGATACTAACACTACTAAGCAAATGTTTGAAGAGAAACCCAGTATTTACATAGTCTCAGCATGCACCACCGTTATCAAATTATTTATTAATTTAATATGAAAAAAGGAGCTTTGAAGTAGACAACAGACCCTCCTTAACCAATCGAGGGCAACACCAGCAGCAGGACAAACCCAAGGTGATGCCCCCAGGACACAGCCTCACTTTCCAGCTCTGTCTCACCCAAGACGCAAACTCCAGATTGCATCACACAAACCCAGTGGAAAGGCATGCTGGAGGAACTCTTCTGGGCTCTTCAAAAATGAAGGACAAAGAAATGCTGAAGTTCGATTCCAGATTAAGGACACTAAAGAGGTACCACAACTAAATGCAGTCTGTGATCCTGGACTAGACCCTGAGCCGGGGGTGGGGTGGGGGGCATCAAGATCATTCCTGGAACAACTGACAAAATTGGAGTATGGACTGCGGATGAGGAAACAGTTTTATAGCCATGCTAAGTTTTCTGGTTTTGACAATCGTACTTTGTGTGAGAAAATGTCCTTGTCTAAGGAAAGACCCACCTACATAGTTAGGGACAAAGGGAAATCTAATTTACCCTCAAATAGTTCTAAAATATACATAATCTGCACACACATCAATATAGTAAAAGAAAAAGAATGGAGCAAGTATAAACAGTTGGTGACTCTGGGTAAGGAATGGATGTAGGATTCTTACAACTTTGCTGTAGGTTTTCAAATGTTATTCCCTTCACCAAAATAAAGCAACTTTTGTTTCTCTCACTTTCCTTGCTTTCTGCTTTCAAGTTCCCGTGGGGGAGAGAGACCTGGACCAGAGACAGGAAACCTGGTTATAATCGTCACATTCAACCAGACCTTGTGGGATACCTTGGTCGAGACCCTTTCTCTCTCTAGGTTTTTAATTTTGCATCTGCATGAACATGAAGTCAGCCTCCAAGGTTCAAGGATTCCAGGACAGGCTGCCAAATTGGGAAGCTCTGCAGGTTTGTTCTCTTTCTGGGATTCTGCTACCCACACTTCCAGATACAGCCTTCGTCTCCAATTCCTATCTATTTTTCCAGCTGCCTGTGAAGCTCCCCGAGTAGGTCTCGCCATTTGCTCTTGAGTTTTTCATCTCAAGACGGATCAGGCAGATGGATGTTTCTTGTCTCAAGAGACAATGGCCCCAAGAGGACAGTTTTGTGCCTCGATTGTCCAAGATATGTCAGAATGCCCAGGACTTTCACTTCTTTCTGTGGGGTGGGTTGGGGCTCAGACAGAAGATGGAGGTTACTTGCTCAAGGGAGCTACCAACTTCCAAGCATCTCTCAGATTACTGCTCCCATCTCAGAGTATCCAGTAAATTCCCCCCACACGGTTTTCTTTAAATTGCCAGGCTGAGCATGTCTGATTGAATATAATTGAGAAATTAAACTCCCAAAGTTTAACATCACTGCATGGCTGTAATACTGTTAATTAAGCCAGGAAGGTGGAAGAAAAAAATGATTAAGACTTCTAGGGATGCCTGAGTTGCTCAGGTGGTCGAGCGTCCAACTCTTGATTTGGTCTCAGGCCATGATCTCAGGGTCCTGGGACGGAGCCTTGCGATGGCCTCCACACATAGCGTGGAGTCTGAGAGTCTCTCTCCAGTCTCCCTGTGTACCTTCCCCTACTTGTGCACACGCTCTCTCTCTCAAATGAATAAAATCTTTAAAAAAAAAAAAAAAAGAAAAAGAAGACTTCTAATTGCCCTCTCACCTTTCCCATTCTGATTTTTTTCTGTTAAAAATACCTATGGAGGGGGAAAAAAAAAACAACCTATGGAGTCTGGAAATTTAGCATAATTAGAAATTAGCTAAATATTAATAATAGTTAAACATTAGTTTGAGTAGGGGTGGAAATTGCTACACCTAAATGAAAGCACCATGTCCTAGACCAATCTCACCTTGTGCACATGATTTCCTAAGGACACTCACACTCAACTTCACATCATCAAATACTCCCATGCTATTTGAGAGAGTGATCATTTGAAGATCACACATTAACTTCATAGTGGAGAAAGTTAAGCTCTATAGTCTAGACTATGATATCAAGGTATCTGAATCTAGTTTGTGACGGGTTCTTATTAAGAGAACAGACCCAAATAGCATTATGAATACTCCCTCCCCAAGTAAACTTAATAAATAAGCAAAAATGAGGGCTACCTCACCCAAAACTTATCAACAGCTCTCTAATAAGAAAAGGTACTTCTTAAATATGTAATAAAACTTACAAACAAGGAGACAATAACATAAAAAGGTGAAATCTGGAAAGAAACAAGTGAGAGGCATATTAATTTCTTTTTTCTTTTATTTTAATATTTTATTTATTGGAAAACAGTGTGGAGATTCCTCAAAAAATTTAAAATAGAGCTACCCTATGACCTGGCAATTGCACTATTGGGTATTTATCCCAAAGATACGGATGTAGTGAAAAGAAGGGCTATATGTACCCCGATGTTCATAGCAGCAATGGCCACAATAGTCAAACTGTGGAAAGAGCCAAGAGGCCCTTCGATAGATGAATGGATAAAAGAAGACGTGGTCCATAAACATAATGGAATATTACTGATCCTTAAGAAAGGAGGAAAACCCAACTTCTGTATCAACATGGATGGGACCAGAGGAGATTATACTGAGTGGAATAAGTCAAGCAGAGAGAATCAATTATCATATGGATTCACTTATTTGTGGAGCATAAGGACACTGGGAGAAGGAGAGGAAAAGTGAATTGGGGCAAATTGGAGGGGGAGACAAACCATGAGAGACTATGGACTCTGGGAAACAAACTGAGGGTTTTGGAGGGGAGGGAGGTGGGGGATGGGTGAGCCCGGTGATGGGTATTCAGGAGGGCACAGACTGCATGGAGCACCGGGTGTTGTACATAAACAATGAATCATGGAACACCGCATCAAAAACTAATGATGTATTTTACGGTGACTAACATAACACAATAAAAAAAAAAGATTTTATTCATTAGAGAGAGAGAGAAAGACTGCACCTATATGTGAATGAGGTAGGGGATGGGGAAAGGATGTGGGCAGACTCCCAGCTGAGCGCAGACCCCAACATGGGGCTCAATCCCACCACCCTGATATCATGACCTGAGCTGAAATCGAGTCAGATATTCCCTGACTGACCCTGGCATATGAATATCTTAATACTGTTGAGAAGTTGCTGCAAATGTAGTGGCTTAGAATAGCATAAACTTATCATCATACAGTGCTCAAGGTTCGAAGTCTGCCCTAGGTTTCACTGGGCTAAGAGCAGGTGTTCATAGTGCTGTATCCCTGCTGGAGGCTCCAGAGGAGAATCCATTTCTTCATCTTTATGCAGGTGAATAAATGTTCATAAAGTTACTTATTTATTCACCTGCGTCAGAGCCCAAAGCAGGAGTCTAAAAATTAGGTAAGGGGACGAGGTGCCTGGGTGGCTCGGTGGGTTAAAGCCTCTGCCTTCAGCTCAGGTCATGGTCTCAGGGTCCTGGGATGGAGCCCCGCATCGGGCTCTCTGCTTAGCAGGGAGTCTGCTTCCCCCACACCCCCACCTGCCTCTCTACCTGCCTACCTGTGATCTCTATCTGTCAAATAAATTAACTAAATCTTTTTAAAAAATTGAGTAAAGGGTATGGAGAGCAAGATTATAAGAATTAGGGATAAGATAATAAAAACAAACCAACTACAGAACTAATGAATCCGGAATACCAAGGAATTGAAAGGACCACACCACACTGACAATGAGAGGGAAGTCTTGAGCTAAGCATGAGCACCTATTACAAAGAACGGAATTACTTCAGTAAGTGAAGCTACTGACAAAGACAAAGGTGATCCAAGATCAAAGTGACTGGTTTCTGAAATGGAAAATGCAAAACATGGACAGAAGATGGGTTAAAAAATATAAGAAAGTCATCTTCAGATCCATGGGCACGCTGTAATTAAAGAAATTCTGGATGGAGCTCCCTCTTGAGCTACTGAATACACAAAATAAAGAAGGCAAGCAGAGAGGTAGAAAAATCCCTGCAAGGGTTGAAATTCAACCTTTCTCCAGACTCCTCTGCAGCTCCATTTTAATTCTGGAAAGGAGCGAAACAGTTTTTACAGAGTGTGGGGGGAAAGAAAGTGTAACTCGGTGATATTATACCCAGCCCAGATATTCTCCAAAAAACAAAGACAGCAAACAAAATACCTTAATAAATAAAAGATGTCAGCCAATACAGAGCCAGTATCCAGCTACTTAAGAACAAATCCAGAACTGAGCACTGAGGATGCAAAGACAAAAGTGGGGACTAAACAGTGAATCACACAAAATATGCAGCTAATCCCAGAGGGCACAGGAGTGGTGATGACAGATGGCTGAGCATCACGAAGCCAGTTGTTAAAAGCATCCGTTCATTCCTACATAAACCAACAAATGTAACAAAGTCAGGATTTTGGAGAATGGGCCATAGAAGGAAGAATCAATGTTCCAAAGTTCTGTTTCAAACAGGAAAGTAATCAGCATGGTATAAAATTGGCTCATGAACTTAGAAAACACCTCTGAATTCTTAGTGCTTCTCGTAACTGGTTTTTCAAAAACTATCTTTCAAGAAATGCTCTCTCTCCTACTTAAGAATAATTTTTTTCACTTGTTTCTATTCTGTTAATTTAGGCAAACTTCCATTTAATTATTCTCATCTAAAAATAACACACAGAGCAGGACGTCATTTTTTAAGTAAGTGTTGTTTCCACACAGTCTGCTCCCATTTCTCTCAGACTGTGTGTGTTCGTGGGTGGTTGTTCAAATAACACCAGTGATAGGTATTTCTTGGTGGGACACCTGGATGGTTGTTCATTCATATCTATGCACTTCTCTGAAGTATTGAGCATAATATTTTTAAAAAACCAATATAATGACTTTCTTTCAAAAGATTGAAAATAAATCGGTCAAGCAGTTCATCTCAGTATGGCCGATGATGATCACTTTACCTCTGAAATTTTAAAACATTTTTATTTTTTTAAAAGAAAAATTCTCAATGGAGTTAATAAAAAAAAGATTCAGGACCCCAACTCAGATACTGTTGCAAGCATCTTCCAGAGGAAGAGGTCTGGACCCACAGACCCATATTTGGACAGACGTACCCTCTGGAACTAGGAGAGTAGGACCATCAAGGTGCTACTAGCTATTCCGGGTCACTGACCTTACGACTTCTGCTTGGATTTCGGGCTCCCAAGCAGCTTTCCCATCACAAATTCACTTTGGGTGTTACTTTCCTATGGAGAGAGAGTGAACAGACCGACAGTCTAACCACACAAGGACAGCGACCCTGTGTGTCATGTTCACTGCTGTATTTACAACACTTGGTGCCCAGAAGACACTTGATGAATCTTCATTAACTGACCTTACACAAGCTTTGATCTGCTTGACAGTCTTAGGTTCATAATACACATCAGTGAGTTGACATTCTGGTTTATGCACTGGGCTCTGGGAGCTTGGTTAACAGTCTAAGAAATCAATCATCCACTAGATAATGACAGAATTACGATTCAGAGTTTTTACAAGGCTGACCACCTGTGAACTTTCATGACATCACTGTCCTTTCCTGAGGGCCCTGTCCTGGCCACAAACCAGCTTCCCTCAACAGCTTTTTTACCTTGCAAATTTCTCAAAGGCAAGGCAACAAAGGTTACACCTACATTTTTTGCATTTACTTGTATAGGACATAGTAATTTATGTTGGTGACTTTTTTTGTTAAAACTTATTTTTGCTAACATAGGAGATGCTTATATTGAACTCCAATGCTCTCCAGTTTGCTATACTGCTTTTGTGCTTTAAATGTTGGTGGTCTATCCAGTGAAATCACGTACGCCGGTCAAGAAGATCTGATGGCAGATCCATGGTTACTCGTTCAGGGGCACTGAAGCACCTTTGGCCAAGCATGGGACTGGGGAGGGGTGGCAAGGACACAGGGTCTGGGGGTGGGGTGGGGGAACATATTCCTTATGCTTTATGTCTCACCGTCATTTGTCTTTCTGAATATTACTCACAAAATAATATTCCCATATAATCAAGGACATTTCAGTTACTTTATCTTGTAAGTTCCTTGTGAAAGTGTGATTTCTAGTCTTCATTTCAAATTGGTACAGAATTATAGCACAGACCAGGCCCAGATCTAGTACCTCTCCCTTCCTAGAGACTTTGTGAGTAGCCAGCAGATCTTAAACAAACCTTCTTGACAACCCACTAAGAGGGACGGCAATTAATTTTATCAGCTACAAGTCATCAACATAAATTACGAACATGAACACAAGCCAGTATTTTTGGCTCTCCCTCTTTCTCCTGCTCCTGTCCCCAGAGGCCAGGAATGGAGAGAAGGTTTATTTCAAGTGGTAGGAAGCAGTTTAATTGCATCAGTGGGCACTGTTTCATTGAGGCTTGTTTACAATGAAAATCACCCCACCAGTCCCAAGCCTGCCTTGCTTCGTGTTCAGTGGGGAGATGCCAACTAAAGATCGGATGAAGATTCATGAGTTCAGCAAACTGGTAAATCTAGCTTCTCCTTCCACTGTGATGTTCAATCAGGGAAACAGGACCTCCTGATGGTGAGGGGTCGAAATGATGAAACTCCATAAATCTGGCTCAATTTCACATCCTGTGCTTTGCAAGACACCTTGATGATGTCACCTGCCTCCTGTGTGTAATGCTCAACTCATCATCTCTTCCATGTCCATCTTCTCGTTTCACTCTAAATGTGACCCTGAGATCTGGGCAGAGCAGACTTTGTTCACTCATCAGATGAGAAAAGCAAATCCAAGAGCTGGTCCCAGGTCCCAGAGTCAGTAGGCAGCAAGTGTGGAACAAGAACCCAGGAACAATGAATGATTTCCTTCTGAATCTTACAGCCGTTATGCCCTTACTGCTTCCTGGTTTGGTGTCAGAGGGACTCGGTGACATACATCTTACTTTCATGCCCCCTGACAGCTGGAGTAAGGAAGCTTTAGGAGGTGAAAGGCTAGCTGCATAGATGGTGTCCAGAAACAGCATTTTGGCTATGAAGGCTGTTAACAAGGCCCTGAGAAAACTGGCTCAGGCCAGGCACGCAGGTGCATCACCATCATCGGAGAACCAGCAAGAATGCATCGGCCAGCCCATGACATCTAACCTGAGGAGTTCCTTCAACTGAAAGATGAAAACACAGAATGAAAATGACGAGATGAAATGGCAGTAATTCTAACTAGGAAACCACACAGAGGATGGGTCTAGCTATGGTGATGAGGACCTCAGAGGTCTTTATACGGATGCACACAACATGTAGGAATGACCATGGAATTTCAAGCCATGATGAGAACTACAGCCTTATGGGTATCATGAAAACTTGGTGGGTTGAGAATCTCATCTAATGGGGACAGACGACGGAAATTTGAATCATTCAAAGAAACACCTAGTGGAAGGGAAAGGGGAGTCGCGCGAACTGTTTAGAGAGTGCGGTCTTATCTGGAGATCCATAAACACGAAACAGATGGTGAAGAGCATGGAGGTAAAGCATGGGAGAGAGAAATCAAAGTTCAACCAGTGGGAGTACACTCCTGATCAGAAAGACAACAGCAAACATTACTAGGAGAGACACAGGTCTCTCAGGACTGGAGAGCAGATTAGATGAGAACACCAATTTCTTTACATAAGGCAGGCCTCTAAACCCCTAAGAAAGAGCTGATCTATTGGAAGGAAAACAGATGTTGGCAAAATGACAAAAATGAAGATGACAAATGTTAGAAAACATTCCAACTCTAATCATTTCTGATTTCTCCCATGGCACATACCCAAAATAATCTGTAAAAGTGAGAAAAGACTGGACACAGGCAATGTTCATGTTTTCCAAGGGGGGAGAAGGACAGATTCCAGAAACAATAGACCACTGGCAAGCAGGAAGAATCGTACCAGAGCATTTAGCAGGTGGTTTGCCATTTAGAATGGAAATCAGTTATCTTCAAGAGGCAGCATGGGTCATTAAGAACAAGTTGAGGGGCGCCTGGGTGGCTCAGTGGGTTAAGCCTCTGCCTTCCGCTCAGGTCATGATTTCAAGGTCCTGAGATCAAGCCCCTCATTGGGCTCTCTGCTCAGCGGGGAGCCTGCTTTCCCCCGACTCTCTGCCTCCTGCTCTACTTGTGATCTCTGTCAAATAAATAAATAAAATCTTTAAAAAAAAGAACAAGTCAGGATACCATGACTTTATTTCTCATGGTGACTGAACTGACAGAGGACAGGGATCCAAGGCTGTAGAAGACCTGTCATTAGTAAAATTCCTGAAACTTTCTCACGATAATGGACAAAGTAGAAAGATGGGCTGAATGTTAGTAAAAAGAGCTAAATTTGAGCCTGTTGGACTTGCCCAGAGTGTTGATTGCTGTGTCCATGTCAGGTTGGGCAATAGAGGAAAGTTCTCTATTTGGCTTCTGAACTTAATCTTTGACTTAGTCTTGATCAATTTTCTATTAATAACTTGAGTACAAACACAGAAGCAATAGTGTACTGAAACTACCTTGTGAGAGCTGATCGTTAAGTTTTCTAAAAACTTAGGAGGTTGCTGACATCATGTTGTTAGCTTATAGTTGTTCATGGGGGGTATTTCAACTACAAATTAGGGCCTTTCCTTTCTCTTCCCTGCAAGAACTGGTTGTTAAACATTTACTTCTGACCTACTGAATGGAAAAGAGGTGTATCCCTGGGGTTTCTGCTTGTTTGCTTAAAGCAATTTCAAGAAACTGTCAAGTCCACATTAGATCTGGCTTCAGGCAGAGTTGGAAGCTGAACTCCTGGTGTCACAAGACTCAGTCTCTCTCCCTCTGTTGCAATCCTGCTCTTCTGCTTTCCACCATGGTGGCTTTATGCAGTAGTAATGCAAGGTTCTTCTATCAGTATGGCACCCCCAGTGGAACGAGAGACCCTCTTTCCTAAAACCTTGAGCAACAGATCCAGTCACTTTGGCAAGGGGAACAGAACACGCTGATTGCTTCGTTGGGTTACGCTCTCATCTCTGAGTATGGAGACTAAGAACGGGGAAGTGGCTGGCTGGTCCAAGGAAAATCATGAGGATGCTACCAGCAGAAAGGGAGATGGTGCTAGGCATTCCAGACACATGTGTTTACCAAGTACATTTACTTCATCTATGAAAAGGCAGAGAAATTTTAATTAAAGCTAAAAATGTGTAATTGCAGGATGATTGAATTAATGGACTCGAATGTCGTATCAGGAAATAGAAGAGCTATGCTATAAATGATTAACCACTCAGAGTATTGTATTTAGTACTTGGCACTGCACTTTACAAGAGACAGGAAATATCTACAGGAAGGCGGATGAGGTCGTCCTAAAACCATCTATGTAGAAGAACATACAAAAAATAGCTGAAGAAACCTGAGAATGTTTGCTTTGGTGGGGGGGAGAGGACTTTGTAGCACACAGGATATCAGTCTTCAAATATTTGAAGGCCTCCTCTAACAATGTCCTCTGTGTGACTGTAGAGAGTAGAGTCCGGGGAGCAGGGGGCAGACCTGGCTCAACATAAGAAACTACTATCTAACCATGGTGCTGTCCAACAATGGAACGGATCGACCCTTAAATCAGGTAGCTCTTTGTTACCAGAAATGTGCAAACAGGATTCAGATGACCCAACTTCTGGAAAGCTATGGAAGAATTGCCTTGGGACAATGCACAGAATAGTGTTCTACATGGAAGTTGGGTTCTCGAGTCGGGTTAAGGCAAAAAGAACATCTAGCCAAAATCACCTTGAAAATTCCCTTTAGTGCATGTTAACATAGATCATGGGCTGGTGCATGTGACATGCATGTATAAATACATGAATTTACTGACACACAATATAATGAAGGGTACAATCATTTAAACACCAGCATCGCAACACTTTGTGAAAGAAGTGGTGACCAAATCAAGCGATTCTCCCATTTCACATCCACTTTGGGACACATCCACTTTGCTGATAGATGGCAATCGTGGGGGCATGGTCAACAGTGTACCCCACTCTTCCCTCCCTCTAAATCTCATTTGGTTGACTCAGTCCATTGTCTAATAAAAAGTCCGACCAGCCATCATTCCTAGTTCCTAGGAGAAAAATCAAAATCTTGGAATTTCCCAAATAACAAAGTGTTTTTGTTTTTCATGAGCCTCTTGGATCACACCTGAGTTTAGGCTAAGCATGCAATGACCCAGGATGGGGCTGGTCACCAGTAAGACAGGTGATGAGAGGGTTGGGGCTTTCAGCCAGCCCAACACCCAGGGAGGGAAGGCAGACTGAGATCAAGTCACAGGCCCCCAAACCCCACACATCATGCCTACATAAGAAAATCCCAATAAGAGCTCTAGGCATCTAGAAATAGGACTCCTGACTGGTGAACATGCAAATGGATAGATGATTGTGTGCTCTGATTTCACTGGGAAAGGGCACGGAAGCTCTGCGATCAGGCCCTCTCAAGCCTTGCCCTATGCATCTCTTCATTTGGCTAGTCCTAAGGTCTATTCTTTGTCATAAAACTGTAGTCATAGGAACAGTGCTTTCCTGAGTTTGCACACCATTCCTCTGACCTGTCAAACCTGAGGGCGCTGTGGGAACCTCTGAATTTGTGGCCAGTTGTTAGAAACACAGTGGTCTGCAGACTCCCCACGTGTGGCTGGCACTCTTGTGGGGGACCATGCCCTTGAACCCATGGAGCCCAACTCTCACTGGGTGATTAGCCTCAAAGTTGTACACAAGTTGGTGTCAGAGCAATCAAAACTTAAAGAAACACAGGATAGGACTACAGTACCTCCAGTCTTTTCATTTCAAAAAATACTGTTTCGGGACGCCTGGGTGGCTCAGTTGGTTAAGCAGCTGCCTCCGGCTCAGGTCATGATCCCAGCGTCCTGGGATGGAGTCCCATATCGGGCTCCTTGCTCCACAGGGAGCCTGCTTCTCCGTCTGACTCTGCCTTCCACTCTGTCTGCCTGTGCTCGCTCTCGCTCGCTCTCTCTGACAAATAAATAAAATCTTTAAAAAAAATAAATACTGTTTCAAAGTGGACAACAAGTGAAATTAATACCTTGACTTTTGCCCACAGAAAAGCTATTAGATGATGGTCTTTTACTATCTCACTTTATGAAATTTACATTTAAAAGATGCAAGAAGACGGTCACCTAGGAGTCTGTAACTCCTGCCGTCTCACGTGACCATCACGCGGCCAAGGTCTAGTGATGGAACAGATGGTCTACAGTGGGCTCTGGCCAGGTAGAGCAAGAAGGCAGAGCCCCAGTTTCCAAACCAAAATAGGACCGGGGAGACACGAACACCATATTCACAAGGTAGGCACACCGACGGCCCGCTGACTTCAAGCGTGGCAGGTTGTTCTTTTCCCTTTTTCTTTCAGAAAGATGTGAAATCAAACCTATCCACTGTGCATTTCACAGAAATGGAAGGGGAGGGGCAATCCGCTCTGAGCTCTTTCAGGACCGCGGGGACACTGCGTTCTCTCCCAAGTCCTGCCAGTCAGAGGCTAACAGCAGCAGTATTCATCCCAAACACAACATCCATTCAAACCCCTTGGGGCACCCAGAGATGTTGCCCTGCGCCCCTGGCACTGAGGGGCAGGGAAGGACTTCCCACAGAGCACTGGGACCAAGGGGACAAGTGACGGGGGTACTGCCTCAGCTGAGCCTAAGGAAGGACTTTGAGTGGAGGGGCCCCTCAGGAGACTGAGAATGAGCCCGTTGTGAGCAGCTTGCTCCCAGCCGAGGGTCACGGCCACATCACAAGGACAAGCCGGTGAGGAGATGTGCACACCTGATACGGGGCAAGGACACCAACCCGGCACGTGAACCCTGGCAGCTCGGCCGGTGCCTGGTGCTACCCGGACCGTCTGTACACAGTAAAACCAGCGAGAACAATCCCAGGCAAGGAAACCTTTCAGCTGTGTCCTTAGCACAGCAATTTCTCAGCAATAAATCCCACTAGAGCACCTCCTGCATGGTGTTATTTAGGGCAGTTAAGGGAGATTTTGGAATTACTTCAATGCCATTTAAATTCATTATCTAATGCTAATTAAAATGATTTGTTTTGCTGTCACCAAGGAAAATCTTGTTAGGGAAACTGATGAGCTGCCGGAAGCTCTGTCACCGAGCCGGGAGCAGATGCGTGCTTCCAGCCCCGCACGTCCTGCGTCACTGACAGTAACGGGTGAGGGACAATCAACCTGGCCGTGCACGCGGCCTCGGGCAGGTCCTGAGGGCCAGCCAAGCCTCTGAAAAGCCCTCCACTGGGTAGCAGGAGACCTGCCTCTGACCCTCTGTGTCACTTGGGGGCAGTCACCTCACCTTTCTGAATTAGTTTAGAGCCGTGGTTTCCAACATGACAATCACTAAGGGAACTTTCCAATGATCCAGATACCCAGGCTCCACCACAGACCCAAGAAACCAGATTCCAGGGAGACCGGGCCAGGCAGCAGGATTTTTAAGCTCCTTGGGTGATTTCAATGTGTAGGTGAGGTTGATTTACCACTTCGTCCGGCAGTCACTCAGGACCCCTCCAGACCTGTGCCTGGGTCTGTCTCTCCCCCATCTCCAGACTAATTGAGTGACAGGACATTGTTGGCTTAGCTCATCACTCTCTTGCAGACCCTGGTTAAAATGAATCTGACTCAACTGAATTCCACAGGAGTATCATGGAGAAGGTACCTGTTGTTAAATCATAGTCCCCGGTCTTCAAGTTGTTTTGGTATATGCCTAGCGCATACTAGGTTCTCAGGACTCATTTGATGAATGCACAGCACAGAAGCTGCAAAGTAAATCTGCAATTCACCCCATGTCTCTGTTTCACTTTGAGGAGCATTTTAATCAGTTTGCTGCTCTTTATGACTTAGCAGAGCAAGGGGAGTTAGCTACTGAAGTTAATGTATTAGACACCTCTTTAATAGAATACCTCAAAATAGGAGTGGTTCAAACAACAAAGGGTGTGTTTCCCTAACACATAAAACCCTGGCTTTCAAAACAAGGTCCTGGAACCACCATAATCCACATCGCCTGGAAATTTGCTAAAAATGAAGGCTCTTTAGACTCCAAAGCATGGAAATTCTGGGAGTGGGGCCCAGAAATCTCTAACAAATTATACCGGTGACTTGCGAACTCTGCCTTGATAAAACAACCTGAGAGTTGGCAGTCCAGGGCTAAAAGAGCGACTCCATGAAGTCCTCAGGGACCCAAGTTCCCTTCTGCTCCCGTTCCTCCATCCCAAGAGAAAAAACCTTGTCCACATGATTCAATATGGCTGCAGGAGTCCCAGCCATCACATCTGAGCTCAAAAGAGTAGGATGGGGAAAAGACCGAAGAAGGGTAATCCTGTTTCCTAGAGCTTTCTCTCGCTGGCAGAAAACTTTTCTGTGATGAAGAATTGAAATGTGAATTGGGCACAGACCCTCTACCTAAAAATTGGGGCTGTGTTTCTGAGGGACTGATTGGGGAAACTAGCTGCTTCTGCCTTAATCACTCAACAACATAATAAGAAAAACCAAAACTTAGGAGTGCTTCCTATAGGTCCAGGCGCTGCAGTTCCACGGGAAATTGTCTTTCTATTGATGCAGGAGCTGGAGCACGAAGAAGTGGGCTCGTGTGCCCTGACGTCACGCGACTAGGAAGTGGTGAATCCCAACCGAGGCCGTTTATCTGCAGAGCGTGTGTTCTCAGCCTCAGAGCTGTGCTGCTCTGATAAAAGTGTTGGTGGAGGAGATGAAAGCCGAGTCGTAACTGTTATTTCACATCCATTCCTCATTAGCAGGAATAACACAGCGCTGTTGTTGCCAGTTTTTAATGAGGCTGAGCTCCAAAGCAACCCTCACCCTGCTGCAAATGGCTGCTTTGTTCTTCTGAAGACCGAATTTGCAGTTCACTAGGACAGGTCCGCAGTGGCATCTGCTCATTAAGAAGCTGAAGCCTTATGTGAAGGAGGATCCAGGGTTGTGGGGCCCAAAGCCTGTAAAATTGAGGATCTCCCCTGAAAATTCGGAATACAAAGTTAGGTAGCAGGCTCCAGAATGTCCAACAATCAGGGGGCTCCGATGCTCCAGCCCCACTGGCCCCACAGGTCCCTTTGGGCGCCGCTGGCTGAGCGCATGGGGCAGGGACACAACCATGGGGCAGCAAGCAGACACTTCATTTCGAAGAGCCATTGGAGAGAACTTTCACCCGTGGTTTCCCAACTTCTTTTTCTTTTTCTTTTCTTTTTTTTTTTAAGATTTATTATTTCTTTTAAGGAGAGAGCGTGAGTACGAGGGAGCGCATGAGTGTGGGGTAGGGGTATGGCGGGAGAGGGGGAGACTCTCAAGCAGACTCCCCGCTCAGTGCAGGGCCCGACTCGGGGCTCAATCCCAGTGCACCGAGATCATGACCCGAGCCAAAATCAAGACTCAGGTGCTTAACCGACGGAGCCACCCAGGCGCCCCACATTGTTTTATTTGTGACAGCTAAACTCTGTTACCAAAGGACATCTTGCTCCAGATTTGTACACCTTAAAAAGATGTAAGTGGGGATGCCCCAACTAGAGTCTAGGCAGGTGGCCAGGAACCCCCCACCTGCTCTGCCCCCACCCCCCACCACATTCTAGCTCTCAAGGCATCTCAGGGCACCTGGAGTCTCCAAGGATCCGACCGGAAAACATCTATTCGGAGCCCCTCTTCCTCCTGAGAGCAGAGCGAAGATCCAGAAGGTTTCAATGGCATAGTCTGGGTCACACCCCTGGTTTCAGGCAAGGCAGGTACTAGAACTCCTACCTGTCCGCAGATGCTGTCCTTCTACAAGGATAGTCCTTGGAGTCCTAGGCCAGCCCTCCAGCTATCGTGCAGTGAGCGCTCTCACACCTTATCCCAAAGGCAGGACTTATTGTACGTTAGAATCAAAGGGGTTGCCTGCTTCGAGGACTCAGAACGTCCCCCACCCGGTGTGGTCCTAGTGGAGGACGGCCGGGTCCTTCCTCGGAAGCTCCTCGAGACTGCTCCCCTGCAACTACTGGTCCCCCCACCCCTGCCCCGCACACCCAGGCGAAGGCAAGAGGCAGGGGATGGCACCAGTGGGCAGTTTGACCAGTGAGAGGGAAAAAGCAGGAAGCCCTGGGTCGCAGGAACATGAACCGTCATTTCTAAATCGAGCACAGACAGAAGCGATCACAACACCACAGAAACAGCAAAGATCCAAGGACACCTTGCATGTAGGCCCCACAGAGGTTTTGTCTTTTTTATTGCGGACGGACTTAAACACAGCTGCACACACATCCTCTTCATTTGCTGGGATTTCCAGTCCTGCGGACCCTGCTTCCAGTCTGGGCAGGACCTTGAGAAACTTAAACTTCTCCAGAGAGACCTTTCGTGTGGAGGAGCTCGTTGCCACGGAGAACTGGGCTGTAGCCTTCCCCACCGCGGGCTCACAGTCAACCTTCCCATCACGAAGTACCTTTTCCTCCACAGATTCTCTCGGCTCAAACACCTCTCAGGTGAGTTCTGCGGGGGTCGGACCGCCCGACTTAGGTCTTCTCAGCAGCAGGGGAAATTCTGGGCCGGCCCTTCTCTGCTCAATTATGCCGCCTCCCTTACAACGCTCAAGCTGGTGAAAACTCTTAATCGTCTTCTGTAACCACAACTGTGAATCTCTAAAGCTCTCTTTAAAACAAATTACACTTACAACGCCACCCGAACCGAACAGAGTTCCGGAGAACAGCGCTGTTGTGACTGCGGTTGACAACAAAATGGGTGAGCGGACGTGCGGCTATCTCCTGCTTTTCCCAAGTTCGCGTTACACCAGTTTTTCTGAAGGATCTAGATCAGCACCTGCTTTTGCTCACTGAGACAAACATGAGAGGGATTTTCAACTTTAGGGAGGGGAGGAAAAAAAAGGGGAAGGTGAAAAGCTTGACGTGTTCAGTGTTTTGCACTGACTGAGCCTCTATGGGAGTAGCCAGCCCCTGAGCGGGGACAGTGGCCCTGCTAAGCCCCGTCCCCGGGAGCGACAGCCAGCCCGTCTCAGGGGGAGGCCACCCTAGCTTTATGCTGCGTCCGGGAGCCGGTGTGCTTATCTGGATCAAATTTGTGCATCCATCAGCAAAAAAGGGCCTAGGGTAGCAGAGAAGCCCAAGAGAGGTTCTTTGTTTGAGATCTGGGAACACTGAAAAAATTTTCCATATACATTAAGGCTAACGGCTTTCTCCATTTTACCCCACTTCAGCTTACAGAAGGACTGACTGCCTCACTTCCGGAGGGGGGGGGAGGGACACCGTAGGTCGCTTCTCCTATCTGGAAAGAAACATCAACTGGCTGATACCTTTTAGAAAGAGCCAATCAGGTCTCCGAAGGTTTTAGGCATTAAAAGGGTGCGAATAACAGATAATGACAGCTGCAGTGCCATACGGAAAAGAGAAGCTAGTTTGTCATGTCAGAAGCATTTTCCGAGCGGTACAGACACGACTCTCCTACAAAAGCAAGGTGGTCAAGCTGGAGAGCGAGCGACAGGGCTCAGGCTGTACACCGCGAACCTGAAAGCGGAAGAAACCAGAGAACCTACAGGTACAAGAGGGCTCCGTGATCGCCCCCTGAAGCCAGTCCCAAGACCCTCCGGTGAGAGGCGCCCTCCGACTTCTGAAGGAAAAGGAGCAACCTTACCTCCCAAGCGGAGGGACAGTCAAAGGAATCAACGGAGCAGGCTTCGCTCCCCGCCCCCCCTTACTAGGCTGTCCCGTTTGTTCTCTTCTACTTTCCCGCTCATCGAGCCGAGCATACAAACGCTCAGCTTTTAACTGCTTCTTCCGGTCTTCATTTGCTCCCGAAGGCTCCCCTGTCATGCAGAACTTAAGGAAACTTGGGTGTTTTTCTCCTGTTTATCAGTTTTTCTACACGAGCTCCAGCTTGAAGAGTAACTTAAAAGAACTAGAAGGCTAGAGGACTATCTTCTCTAACACACACACACACACACACACACACACATACACATATATACTCAGTGAACGACCAGTAGAATAAGTTTGCACAGTTCGTCAAGACTGATAGCCATACAACTCATCTCTTGAGTGCTCTCCATTTTGGACAGAAATTGTTTGCAGCATGTTGATTTTGACTTTTTATGACCCAACTTTCCAGAAGCTGAGCTGTAGTGAAATAGTCAAACAGTTACATCTCCCTGAAAGTCAAAACCTCCTGTGGTTTTGTAGAAAATGCTCTAGTAGGTCTTTAAATGTGGCAAATCTTTTTGCGCTATTTCTAAGCTTTTGATAATTACACTTAATGTAGCTTTTGGCTCATGTGGACTGCGGTCACCAAACTAGGCAAAAAATATCTCATCGCGGGACTCCTAACCTCCTCCAGGTTTACCGGCACCTTCAACATGCAGAATCTCACACGCTCCTGACCCCCGGCCCCTGAGATTCTCCGCTATCTTTATTCTTACACGTAAGCAAACAATGGTTCATAAAGATTGTGACTTACCCAAGTTCTCGGTCAGAGCTGAAACCCAGCCTCAACGCCTGCTCTTCTGCAACCAGACCGCAAGCACGCTCCTCGGTGGTACTGCCCTCCACATCCCCTCCCGCTGGTAGAGGGTCTTGTTTTAAAGTCTTTGTGAATTGAGGGAACAGGAGGCAGGTGGCCTGTGTTATGGATGAGGCGCTGAGAACCCAAATCACCTGCTCTCACGCCCGCACCCGAACAGGGCCCAGGTGTTCTACACAAGCTCCTCGAAGCAGCCACGCCGTCTCCTGGCGCGGACCTACACTCCAGCTCGGGATGCCCAGACTACTAGACAAGTCGAAATCCCGGTCCTTGCTCTACTACCCACACCTAGTGGCCTTGCTTGTGTGACCTCGGATTACTCCTTCCGCAAGCAAACTCCCTTTCCAACCTGTCTAGCTCTTAGCCTCCCCCCGGGGCGGGCTGGTAGACTGGTAGGCGAGGGTCCCTGCCACAGCTCAAGCTGCGGCTCCTACCACGGTGATTTGCATTTTAAAAGGAGCCGATGTGCACTCGGCTTTCTTACCCTCTGCCTAACTGGTGATTAGAGAAGACTGAGGGCCCTGCAGACCCTCTCACCCCAGGCACTAGCTATAAACTGGACAATGGCTTACACCTTTGACTGCTTTCCCTTTATTGTTTTGCTTTTTTAAGATTTAATTTGAGAGCGGGCGAGTGGGCATGAGCAAGGGGAAGGGCGGAGGGAGAAGCAGGCTCCCTGCCGAGCAAGGAGCCTGCACAGGGCTCCATCCCAGCACCCTGGGGTCTCGAGCCAAGCCAAAGGCAGATGCTCAGCCCACTGAGCCAGCCAGGTGCCCCCCTCTGACTACTTTTCTACTTTACATCGCTGTTTTAAATTATAAAATATGAACCTAAAAATGGTAATGAATTCATGGAAGTTCCTATGTGATTTCTTAGCCAATATAGAAGTCAAAAGTACAAGTATTACTCTGCATTTTGAGGCAAGGGTTGCTGAAATGTTTAATGTTGAAAATGTCAAACGTGGGAACTTTGATTTCCCGAGTCCTCACAGGGGCTTTTCTAGCAGTCCCCCAACACCAGGACCCCCCTGCCCGTGCGGAAGCCTGGCCCTGAGTGGCCCAGCTGTAGGTCCTTCACCAAATTTAAGCTCATTTTCAGAACTTAACTACCAGTTTCAAGTTCCTGTATTGAAACCGCATCGATCCTATTCCCCAACCTCCAGCCCCTCGTAACCACCATTCTTCTTGTTTTCACAAGGGTGGCTGTTGCTCATTTCACGTGAGAGCGTAACAGTACTTCTTTGCTGACGTTATCTTATTTGGCATTAATGCCTTCAAGACCTGTTCGCGTTGTTGCAAACGGCAGGATTGTCTTCTCTCCGGTGGTGGAATTCTATTCCAGTGTGTGTGCGTATGTATACATAGGATACGGTGTGTTTATTTATCTTCTTTCTATATTGGACACTTAGTTGGTTTCTGCATCTTGGCTAATGTAAATACAGCTGCAATGAACTAAAATACGGTGCGGTGATGTGGGCAACAGTACAGTATTATAGCATCCAACGTGCTAAGAGACGAGATACTGCTCACCACAAAAACGGAATTGTGTGACTGACAGAGGGCTTAGCTAGCGCTACAATGGCATTCACACGGCAACATCCACATCTGTCAGCTGACACGTATACACTTTAAACTTATACAACACTACATGTCAATGTAAAATTTTTTACGTTTTAAGGCAAAAAAAAAAAAAAGCCCACATACATAAGCTCATTTAATGCTCACAGTGACATATGACGTGTGCATCCCCTTTCTAGGAAATGAAGAAGCTGAAGTCTGCTGGCTCCGGCTCTCTCCTAAGCACGCGCGGCGGAGAGCCAGGCTTCAGATCGCAGTGCGGGTCTGGCCGGGTGCCCCTGCCTCACGCCGTCCCGCCTCTCAGATTACTGGATTTTCATTTTCAAAAGGGGTGTGCTGTGTGTGCAAACATGGAGCGGAAGACGCCTTGTCCTAACTCCGTTCACCTGTGGGAGTGCAGCAATCAACACGCGTTTGGAAGGAAGTGAAAAGCTACTAGAGAAGCGAAGCTGGGGGGACCTGGGTGGCTCAATGGGTTAAGTGTCTGCCTTCAGCTCAGGTCATGATCTCGGGGTCCTGGGATGGCTCCGCGCTCAGCTCCTCCCCACCGCTCGTGCTTACTCTCTAACAAATAAATAAAATCTTAATAAAAAAGAGAGAAAAAGAAGAGCAGGCTTACACAGAGAGAGGGGAAAAGAGGGAACACTGCATTTAAGCATCTGTACTAGGCCCTGATGCTAAGACCCACCATTATTTTATGTAGCACTGGGAAAGCAAGCTGCCGGTTAAAAATGGCCAGACTAAGATGGCACCAACTGTAAGATGCATCCTTTTGGGTTTGTTCAACTGTGAACAGAATGTGCACTGTTCGAACTGAAGAAACAGAGTAAGATTGGGGGAGGGGGGACAGCACCAGCTGGCAGACTAAGGAGCCTGAGATCCCAGAGGTGGGGGCAGTAGCTTCCACAGTTTCTCACAAAGGCCCAGAAGGCTCAAGGGGCTGGTTTTACTCCCACCCCAGATTTTAACTAGAAGCTACTTTATGAGTATCGGTGCCCATTAACCAGTCATTGTGGCCAACGGGACGGTGGTGATGTGGCAGACCTCGGTCATGTGCACCTGGCAGAGGCAGGACTGTGAAATGTGCTAGGGGAGCCCCAGGGGTGCCAGACAAAAGCGTTACTTCCGCAAGGTTATTAACACAAGCAGACACGGCGGATTCCAACGGTTCGATATCTGCAACTAGACTAAGGTATTAAGCAACAAGGCTGGAGCAGAATCGCTGACTCGGCAAGAAACATAGAACCCAACTTGTCTTTCTCCCCCACGCGGCTTTCTTGCTGTCGCACACCCATCTTTAAGACACCTGGCCTCTCGTGCCACCGCCGCACGCTGCTGACCGTCACAGCGTGTCTGTACTGATAGATGTATCCGTAACAATGCTACGCATTCCAAATGCAAGAGGATTTCTATCTGAAAGTCAAGTCTGTTTTCAAGCATCTGGAAGTCATTTAAAATATCTGAATTATTCATCGTGCTTAATTACAGCCCCCAAGAGCACGCAGTCAGATGATTCTCGCAACCCACCAGATCCTTCCACCTTCCACTCAAGGGGTCGTCACCCAGCGGGCACAAGGAAGCGCTAATTACTCTCCCTCAAGACACAATTAATTCCCCTCGGAACAAGAGACCACGAACGAAACATTTCTCCTCACCACACTTCTGCAGCTTTGTCCACTGGGCAGCGGCCATGAATCCATGTTTAAAAACTGGATAAAACATTCTGATACAAGATTCCAAACACTATTGCGTTGTAGGCATGGGAACGGAGACGCAGCCTCTCTTCGCAGGCACCGTCGGGGCTGCACATGTGCACACAGCAGCGGGCGGCCGCGGGCACACCGGGGAACGCACAGCAGAGTGGCCGTCGGGCTCCCGTTCACAACAGTTGTGGGAGCCGTCGGACCCACAGAGCAAACTTTACCTCCTGGGTAAGAATGCTCGCTTAAAAGCTATAAGAACTCGGGGTGCCTGGGTGGCTCAGTGAATTAGGCCTCTGCCTTCGGCTCAGGTCATGATCTCGGGGTCCTGGGATCGAGTCCCGCATCGGGCTCTCTGCTCAGCAGGGAGCTTGCTTCCTCCTCTCTCTCTCTCTGCCTGCCTCTCTGCCTACTTGTGATCTCTCTCTGTCAAATAAATAAAATCTTTAAAAAAAAAAAAAGCTATAAGAACTCACTGGGGAAAAGGTTAGGGAATTTGGTACACTTTGGTAGTGGTGGTGGTTTTAAGTACAGGGGAGAAAAGATGGGCTTGTTGGCTCGGGCAGCCATAATAAATACCACGGAATGGGCGCTTCAACGGCCAACTTGATCTCCTGTCGGTACTGGAGGCCAGAGGTCCGAGGTCAAGGCGTCAGCAAGGTGGGGTGCACCCAGAGGCTTCCCGACCCAGAGAAGACACCTTCTGTCTTCCTGTGGGCTGTGTCCTCATCCCCTTGCAAGGACACCAGTCATACTGGACTGGGTTTCACCCCTGTGTCTTCATTCCACCTGACTTAATCTTTTTAAAGGTTGTCTCCAAAGATGGCACCTTCGGAGGCCCTGGGGGCGGGAGGTGGGGTTAGAATTCCACCACACAAACTGTCAAACTCACCCCGTCCCAGGTGCAGATTTAGTATCAACTTAGTTTCCTTAGGTTAAGTGAGATCAGACGTGAGCAAAGAGCTCAAGCAGCAGATTTTTACATTTTTCTCGTTCTTTAGTTTTGGTATAGAACGTTTATGGTTAGAGGCTCAGTATTAACTGCTGTCTTTGAGACCTTGTGCTCTTAGTCTAAAAATACACGCACACCCTCATCTTTCCAAGACTTGAGTGATTAACCTGCTATAATTAAGATGTAATCTTTTCAAAACTTCTTTGAAAATAGTAACACAAGTGCTATCTCATGTCAGAGCCAATCTTCTGAAAGCAAGCATGCAGGAAGCCATTTCCTGCAAGGGTCCTTATTCCATTATGCAAACGCACAGCTCCCCAGGCTTAAAGGAAAAACAAAGTTCTTCCTTGTAGGCAAGGTCTGACCCCGGGGGAAAGCATGGGGTTGATGCAATCTGAAAACTGCAAAACGCTGTATTTGGAAATTAAAGATACTCTCCAATTAGACTCCTGCCCCAGAAAACAAATCCTCCAGCCAGCCTGGTTGCTTTTGGTTTGGTTAAGACCATTTGTAGATTTTAGCTAAGAATAAAAATGGTCCAAACTCACAAGAACAGAGTAAAGAGGAGAAAAGCTATCAGTGAGTGGGCACTAACAAAAAATAATCCGGAAGAACAGCGTGCAGTGAAGAAAGCGGCAGGACAGGGAATGGTGAATGCTGGGGAGCGAACGGATTCTCACGACACACACGAAACGCCTGCGGTCTGAGGTTCGAGGTTCTGGGAGGAGGCCTGGGCTGGAAAAAGGGAGACTGCCCCAAACTGGTACACCACCACTCCGTACCTTGGCAAAAGGCAGTGTACCTTCTGGAACTGCATTGGTTCAATCCCTCCCAAGTTCGGGGGCCCAGGAAAAAGAGCGCACGAGGGAGAGGCACTCGCCTTCCCAGAAGTCAGTGGGTTAACTCACACCTGCGCACCGAGTGCCGAGCAGCGAGAATTCGGGCTGCCAGGTGGGATTCCCTCCAGAGGCACTGACAGCCCCACAGGAGGGCCCTACAGATCCTGACGTCTGGAGGACTTTGGTCAAACGTCAGCTGCCACACCTGTGCAGCGAGCCCTCAACAGGGGGAGGAGGCCTGCCCCTTTCTCATCGGCTTCCAGTATCTGAAGGAAAGAGAGCGCCAAAGATCTCGCTAGCAAAGCCTCGACATAGGAAAGAGACCAAGATAAACACAAGGACACAGAACAGAAAAGAGACAACGCGAAGTAAAACAAAGTGAAGTAAAATAAACATAAAACGCAACATCTCAAGACATCAGAGAGAGTTCATCCAAAGCGCACACACACAAAAAAAGGACACCTGCGCGGAAGGGCTGGCAGAGGAAGGACAGGAAACGCAGCGCTCCTCGTCTCCGGGCAAAACAAGAAGCCAAAGAAGGAAAAATTAGAGGATCAAACCAAAGGCTCAAAATTGCACTTACAGGCGTTCCAAAGAAGGAAAAAGCACAGGAAAAAAAAAGAAGTCAGAGGCACGGTGCAAATGCAACTCCCAGCCTGGAAGAGCTGCAGTCTTCGCCGAGGCTCGCAAGCGCCCGGCGTGAAGCCCGGGAAACAGACTGGTGCTGCTCACCGCTGCAGCTTCCGCCCGGATAAGGCAGCTTCCCCAGCCCTGCCCTCCGCAAAAGGCCACATATAAAAAAAAAACTAAGAATAAGGATGGCATTCGGCATCCAAAGCAACTCTACATCCAAGAAAATACTGACCAATGCCCTTAAAATTCTGAGGCAAAATTGATTTCAAACCAGAATTCTATAACCAGCTAAACTAGGTGTCCAGATGTGAAAGGGTGTGAACGAAGACGTGTGGCCTTGAACGTTTTATCTCCTCTGCGTTCTTTCATAGCAAGTGTTTAGAGACTGTGCCTCTTTCAAGAAGGTGTTAAGTAAGAAAAAGAAACGCATGGGATCCCGGCAACGGGCTTTCTAAAGGCGAAATGGAGGAAGGCCCCGGATGGCGGCGGCGGCTGCACAGCAGCTCCTCTGGGCACGCACAAAGCCGGCGGCTCCGGGCGGGGTGTCTACGGGAGAAACGGGAATGCCCGACTCAATGGGTCAGCGTGGAAATGAAGAGTCAGAAGAGATAGTCGGGTTGGCACACTTTCAGCCGCCAGTCTGAAGATCCAATTCAAAAAGGCCTGATAACCGTCTCAGAGCCGCACCGCCTGTCGTAGGACAGCTCCCTCCTACCACGGCCCCCGGAGGGCGCGCCGGCGCCACGCGTCCAGTCTGCACGTCCAAGGCTGCTGGGGACCATGGGGGACTGTTCCTGCGGGGGGTCCTATGGTCTAAGAAACCTTTCCCAAGAAGACCATTTCCCAGGTTCCCTGGCCAGGCTCCACCACGGACTTAGAGATATTATTTATTTATTGGAAAGAGATGGAGAGCGGGAGTGGGAGGGAGGCGAGGGGAGAGTGAAAAGCAGCCCTCCTGCCGATGGGGGCTGATCCCAGGACCCTGAGAAAAATGGCCTGCACGGAAGGCGGCTGCTCACCCAACTGAGCCACCCAGGCACCTCCCCTGCCCGCCCCCCCGCCCCCATGGTGAGAAGTCTTAATCTATATTTTCCTATAACAAAAACCCACAACAAAACCCAAAATCTGCATTTAAAACCTGCATTTTAAAACTAAGCAGAGCTGAAAAGAACTGGAAGACTTTACTTCTGGGCAGAGCAAAGCAGGGGTGTGGAGGAACGCCCGGGGCAGAGGAAGGGCTGCCCCTTTGGTTCCGCTCTAATTTTATAAAGATGTATATGGTCCTTTGTTTAGTCTCCTGGATGGAACAAAGAGCAGGGCTTTTTCTCCACTTTCCGAGAACGCCCTTTCCATGGACAACACACCCTGTATGCGTCAAACGAAAGCCAGCTCTGATGTGGCCTTTCCCCCACTGACCTCCTCACCCCATCCCCCCTCCAGCCTGAGACCCGGCGGGAGGGTCCCAGCGAAAGGCCAGTTACAAGTATGGGCTCTTAGGTTCCCTGGGTGGGTCCCACGTTCCCAGCAGGACAGCGGGAAGGGGGGATGCCGGCGTCTGGTATGTGGGGGACCGTCTCGGGCCCCCGCGGTCCAGTCAGGTAAGGCCCGGCAGTCCTCCAGCAGGTGGATCGCAGTGGTGGCCCGGAGGGGGCGTCCTGTCCTGCAGGCTCCTTAGAGAAAAGCTCCCAGGCTCAGTGTCCAAGCCAGCGCGGCTACAGGGGCCGCGAGGGGTCTACCTACCCTTCGACACGGGGCTGCTAACACCAAGCACCTGAAAACGCCAACATCCCCCTCACACTTAAACCTCAGCAGCACTGTTAACAAATGCACACCTCCTATCTGCGAGCGCGGACCCTGTAATGGCTTCAACTATTTCAGGGACAGTCTCAAGGGCGCACATCTTATCACAAGGAGTGATCCCCCTGGAAGTCTCCAGAGACAGGGAGGTCCTCCCAGGAACCTGGACCTTCCCTCGGCTACCTTGGTGATGCTCTCGTTTCTGCAACACATTTCCCCCAGGAGCCTTACCTTACTCCAGACCCTGCCTGCAAACACAAACCCGGAGCCCCATCCCTAAAGCACTGGGGGAGGGGGCCGCTCTGGCTGCAGAGGACCTTTTCTCCCTGGAGCCATCAAGGCCCCAAGGTTACCAGAAGTTCCCCTCTGCTCCCACCACAGACTACCCTGGGCTCCTTCTGGCTACGCCCCGCCTTCCTTCAAGGCCCCCAAGCCCCACCTCCTCCATGAAGCCTTCTCAGACTACTGCTTCTGAAGACGTCTTCTCTTTAATCAACGCCTGCTCCAGCACATACTGGGCTGGTCCCACCGTCTTAGATGGTTAAACCTCTTATGTTACCGCCTCACCTCTGATTTCCTCACTACTCAGTACGATAGAGGACATGGCTGGGATTAAGAAAAAAAAAAAAGGCAATTTTTGGAAATTGTTTTATAAATAGACTCTTATAAAAAACAAAAACAAAAACAAAACCCAAATATACAGAGCGCCCAGATTCCCAGGAAGGTAGACCCGAGCACTTCTTGTCCACACTGGGAAAAGAGGAAAAAGAGGACAGGAAAAACGACTGTCTCTTGTTCTTATCTGTGTCCACTATGCGGCCAGTTTTTCCAGTAGCATTTCTACTCCTTTGCTGGCGTTCTTGTTTTTCTCCAATGTGGGAATGAGGCCCTTCAGTCCAGCCTTGACTTTCTGCACAACTTCTGGATCAGAACTCTGGAGAAGGCTGAAGACAGAAGACAAAGATTAACAAACAAAAAACAATCATGTTTCATAAAGACCCTAATCATCTGCAATTACCATCGCCATGCGAGGTATAAACAGCTCACTGATTTGTGAGACAAGTCCTCTAATGAGAAGTCCATCTTTTGAATCCAGCAGCTGAACGATGGGGGCCGGTAGCCTACGTTGGGAAACCACATCAACAGAACACGTTCTCTCATCTTGCTGGGCCAGTCGCTCCGATGTGAAAGCACCTCCGCCCCGGACGGAACTGGTCCGACCTCCGCTGTGACTGATCATCTCAGGAAAACACCCTGCCTCAGAGATCGCTCCTGCATGTACTCGATCTGCCCTCCCCCACCCAGAGGAGCTCAAGAACAGAAACCCCGGCTGTTACTTCGTGATCTCTCGGCAGCACACGTGCAGAGCAGATGGCTGAGAAGCGCCGAGGGACCGAATGAGCAGGAGCGGAGGGGCGCACAGAGAAAAGGCGGGGGGCCCGCCAGGGAAGCAGGGAGGAGCCGGCCTCCTCAACTCTGCAGCGAGAACATGGGAAGGGGGAGGCAGCCTAACGGCTTAGACTTGAAAGCGACCTCGGCCGCTCCGTAACTGTACAGGCAGGGGCATGCTGTTTAAATTCTCTAGGACTGTCTCCTGACCTATAAATGGGACCAACACCACAAGCCACCTGCCATCAGAGAGGGTTTCTGAGGCTCAAATGATCTCATGCCTAAAGCACCTAGACAGAGCCTGACACTTAGGAAGCACTCAATGCTTACTTGACAGGAGCCATTAAAATAAACAAACAAGTACGCTCTGCTTTCTGAAACCTTGCTAGAAGGCTCTGTCCCCGAAAGTGAATGAAGTCCTGGAGGCTGGTGACAGGAAGGCCCCTTTCTCTGTGAACAGGGGCCTGACTGCAGAATGGAGGGCTGTCTCCCGTTTCCTCCTTCTTCACGGCATTTTAATGCTGATCTGAAACACATCCTAAAACCAAATCGCATGCCGCTTCCCAGAGTCCCTGGTGCTAAGAACTTCCATCACGTGCACAGAGAGGACGGGGAGCCAGCACCACCGGGCAGCATCCTTCTGGGTGCGGGAGACCAGGAGAACCACCTGGGAAGCCGAGAAAGTTGGTAAAAGTCCCTTTTAACAGGCTGATGACTTACTAGGTAGTTTTTATTTTCTATGCTGACATGAAGCACGAAGTCAGTATTTGCTGAGCACACGCATAATGCTAAGCGTGGGACCTCCACCGTCTCACGCAGCCCAACAACGACCTGTGATGATCCCGAATCCAGTTTTACAACGAAGAAAATGAAGTTTCAGAGAAGCTAAATAATTTACCTAAGACTACACAGTGAGCTGGGCTTGGAACCCAGGCAGGAAGCCTAGAGCCCACAGTGATCTAAATGCTAGAGAATTCTGCTTCCCTGAAGCATTTTCAGGCTGTATACAAAGCTAAAGTTTTTTTTGTTTGTTTGTTTTTTGTTTTTTTACCCAGGATGCCTTTTCACTTATTGTAAAAAAGATTTCTAGGGGAAAAACACCGTATGAGTTTGAAGAAAAATATAAAGAAGCAGAGAATTTCACCAAACGAGTCGAGCGCGTAACAGTATTCTAAAACCACGTAACACTGATTATTGTATTAATCAAGCATTAGGTCATTGGTAATTCAACTTCCCTTCAGAACCTCAAACACGGTATGGACTAGTGGTCCACCTCTAAGCAGTGTTCTGCAATAAGCCTGCAGCAGCCTCCCGAGGTCTGCAATCCACCCAAACAGAGCTATGATCGATGAGCGAGCTCTACAAATTAATTGCGTGGCATGGCTGAAATTTTTAGTTAATTGAGTGTTAATGAAAGGATATGTCAGTAGTACGTGTTAACACTCTTAAATGCCTGGTAAAAAACCTCCCATTAAATAAGTCCACGCTTCAGCTAAAGGATTCTGGCTCTTTGACGTCCACTAGAAAATCAGCTAATTTCAATGAGAAATGAACAAAAATGATCTGCACCACCTACGTATTTGGAGATCCTGATCTACCCAAAGAAATGAATGCCCCAAGGGATTGTGTCTGTGAGCCCACGTGTTCCAAGTCAAATTACATAAAGAATAAAGGCCCAACACTTATAAACAGCGTAGATGAAACTGCACGGTGTGCTGCACGTGCCACACTATGGGAAATTCAAACTTAAGATCGGTATCTCTTTCTCCAAACCTCACTAACATGGGAAGAAGAAAAAGAATCGACAGTGACTGCTTCACAACAAACAAATCTATTTTAAATGGATGTGGTTAATGGAAGGGTTTTGCATCCAGCAACGGGACGCAAGGAAGCTGAAGTCTCAATGACCTGTGAATTATAAACTCGACGCGACTCTGTCTAGAGAATAATAAATAGGTGGAAAGCACACCTCGATTTACCAATCATCAGTTTTCTACCATTTTAATTAGAAACAAACAATCAGCTTGCAGACTTCACTAGCAAATGCCTCCAGAATCCTTTTAAGAATACTTGAAAATCAGGAAAGAAAATTGCATGTAAAGTGAGTTGTGGTTTAAAAAGCAGCTCTGTCACAGTTTTCAGAGGGACAAGACTAATTGATTAAAAAGAACGCAATTACAATTTGGTCAAAACCTTAACTGTAGTGAGACCATCAAATGACATAAATACTGTATAATCTCTCTCTTAGATGTGCAATCTTTTAAAAAATATTTATTTATTTGAGAGAGACAGGGAACACGAGCAGGGAGAGAGGCAGTGGGAGAGGGAGAAGCAGACTCCCCACTGAGCAGGGAACCTAACATGGGGCTTGATCCCAGCACCCCAGGATCACGATCTGAGCTGAAGGCAGGTGCTTAACCGAATAAGGCACCCTGGTGCCCCTCTTCTATGTGGAATCTAATGGAAAAAAAAAAGAAAAGAAAGAAAAAAACCCAAAAAACCAAAACCAAACAAGCTCATAAATACAGAGAAGAGATCTGTGGTTGCCAGAGGCAGGAAGTATGTGTGCTTGTGGGAGTGTAGAGGGGGCCAGGGGAGGTGTGGATAGGGATAAAGGAGATGAAAAGGTGGTAAAACAATAAGAAGACAAAATTTTAAAGAGAAAAAAACAAAACAAAAAGCGACGCGGTCTCTTCTGCATCTCTCAGGATGGCGGAAGTGGGTCACAACAGGCTTACGGGGAAGAGGACCAGGCGAGGAGGGATGGTATTAGATAAACTAATGGCTTATTATATCATAATGTTAATTTTAAGGCGAACAAATACTAAATGCAAGAGGTGAGCGTGTTGCTATGGATGTCTATTTTTGAGATAAGTAATTATTAACAGCAAGAATAAACTTCCAGGGGTGCCTGGGTGGCTCAGTGGGTTAAGCCGCTGCCTTCAGCTCAGGTCATGATCTCAGCGTCCTGGGATCGAGTCCCACATCGGGCTCTCAGAGAGCCTGCTTCCCTCTCTCTCTCTCTGCCTGCCTCTCAGTCTACTTGTGATTTCTCTCTGTCAAATAAATAAATAAAATTAAAAAAAAAAAAAAAAAAAAGAATAAACTTCCAGAACACATGGGCTTGGCAAGTCCTCCGACTTACACAATTGAGAATAACTGGGTGTTGGAGGGCTCCCTAATCTGGGAGGAAAAGGAGGGAGTGAAAGGGATCTCTACAAACTAATCAAATGTAAAGAGCTTTCCTGAGAGTGAGAGAGAGAGGAGAGAGAGAGAATACAATCACATTTGGTTGAAACCCTAAATGGGGTGAAACCCCGGAACGAGACCTGGTGACAACTTCACAATCCTTGAAGCCGGAACAGGGCAGGTAAGTAAGGACTGACGGGAAGAGGTAGGCTTGATTTCCACTATTTGGTACACTTGTCTAGACCCTGAGTGACCGTGAGGAATCCTGAACAATTGGAACAAAGCTCGGAACCGAGGAGGAAGGTGAAGGAAGCATCTTCTGTGGAAACGGGGTTCAGGAGGAAGGCCCTACGCAGAAAGGCAGAGATCATACGTACCTAGACAGGACAATCGCCCCACGGTTTACACTGGCCCAGGCCTTCAGGTTCTTCACACCAACACGCTCGACGAGTGTTTTTGCAAAACCACCTGAAAAATAGACTGAAACTCAGTGACCGTGTACGAGCTTTAAACTCCCCATCTCTGTCCCTACCGCCCTTAAATTTGCAAAAGCATGTTTTAATAAAAAAGTGAATAAAAAGAGTTCTCACTCAACTTTCCTTAACACTGTAAGTTCCAGCTCTGATTTATTTAATGTCTTTTTAATACAGCCATTTCTTTCAACTCTGGTCCAAGTCTCACACTATGTTTACTGTAGTTACTCAAGACAAAACTTGAATTCCTATAAAAAGCTCACTTGCTCGTGTTTGCATCTCTTTGTACTCTTTAATGATTTAACCCTGACCTGAAAAATATTCAGGAAGTCAATGTTTGACAGCAGTACCTCACGCTTGGATGGAATCAAGTTCTCCCCCGTGAAAAATGCTCACTGGGAAGGTCCCACGAGGAACACTAGTGGTCAGGAGACTGTTCCAGCCGACACCAGGTAGTTCCTCTCCACAAAGCTAGACATTCACCCATCAAGAAGATTATTCATCTTTTATTATTATTTCGTGTGTTGTTACCAGATTTCTAAGTTCTTGGTATATCATCTTTAACTCACTGTGCCATCTAAGCGTAACCAATTCTTGGACAACGGAAACACTCTGAAAGCTAGGACTTGGTGCAGATGGAAGTATGAGCAGCCTATCTCGAAGGCAAGTATCTTGGGTATGCAGAATGCATAATTCCCCCAAAGATACCCAAGTGTGAGGATGCTTTAAAAGCCAAGAGGCCTACGGCTACGTAGCTCTTCAGGGCACACGTTAAGGAAGTACTGTAATCAACTCACGAGACAGACAATGTTTTTGAAACGTGAGCGCAACAGCACTGCTAGAATGCTGCACACCCACACCCCCAGCCGTGGGGGAATCAACGTCTCCTGAATTCCAGCGGGCCTCCGTGACGGACCGAGCCAAGAGAGTGTGGGAAGAGTTATGTGTGATAACTTCTGAGGCTAAATCAAAAAAGCACTGCGCACTGCTTTCTTCTCTTAAAACCCAACCAAGGGTTGGGACTGAGTCTGCTGGACTGAGCCCCTGCCAGCCACCATCCAAACAGACATTCCTACCCCAAACAGAGCAGCCCAAGAGGACTGCTTGGAGCAAAACCAAGCTCCACCGAGTCCGGACGGGATGTTGTTCGAGAGCCACCAAGCTTTGAGGCGTCCTGTCACACAGCAACAGATAACGGAGACAGCCACACTGGTTCAGAGTGCACCTGATACACACACAAGGCCCATGCAGGCCTGCTTCCTAACTGTCGGTGTAAATGAATTAAGGAAAAGTATCACTAGGAAATTCTTTGGATTTTAAAAGCAAGCCAGACAACGTTTTGGACAGGAACTCCGCTCAACTGTGCACCAACTTATTAATAACAAAAAAAATGACTCTGTATGTTATTTTTTTGTTCAAAATTTATTACAAGAAGCTTTCTCCTTCACACCCCTGAGTCTCTATTCCTCAAGGCAGAGTGAGAAGGGACAGTGCGACTGTGTATCGACTGCCTCTCCGGCCTTCAGAACTGCAACTTGCCTCAAGACATAAATTCATGATCTGTCACATTTTTTTCAGACACAATGACAGAAAACCCAAACTGTTCAAACTCGGTGTGGGGAGATCTCCTTAGTGGCTAAAACGCTGATGGAGCTCGAATTTAGTAACAGAAGGTCTGGTCAAAGACGGGGCTGAGAAAGGAATGGTATGCGACTTTTCAATTCGATTAAAAGATGCTGTCCTTCTCTTGAAAGCGGAGTTTCTACAGAGCAGCTGTGAGTGTTGTGAAAAGCCACAAAGGCGAAGCTGGCCTGCTCTATGGTCGCATGTAGTTCAGTGCCCAAACAGGCGTTCAGTTCAAAATTCTGATGAGGACTACCTTCTTTTGCTTTTCCCTTTCTCCAAACTCCAGACAGATATCCTGCTTTACAACTGTACCCCAGTGACACTCACGAATGTCCCCCTCCCAAGTCTCACCAACCCCAACCCCCACCTCACCGAGGAACATAATGGCATTTTTAGGGCCCCGGCAGCACCTGGTCAGAAGACTGAGGTAGCACGCGAGGAGAGGCAGTGAGGGCGGACAGGAAAGAGAAAGGAAATTCAAGGACCCCAGGACATCAATTTCCAGTATTTCTAACGCATTATCTGCAGGCACTGAATCATTTCTTGTCCACAGACACCATTTCTAAACACTCAACAAATTTCCTGTGAACATAAACGGCGGGCATCGAGTTCAGGGCTGCCGGAGATTAGGAAATTCCACAGACGATTCAGGAAAATCCATGTTTTATAGCCTACCTTCTCTTCCACTTTTCTTCATCTTCTCATCTTGTTCTATTAACCACTTCAGAACAAGGTGTCCTGCGGGATGCTCTGCAACGTGCAGCTGGAAGGAAAACATAAAAAAGCTGTTTTCAGCCACGCTGCGGCCTACCATGTGTTCTCTACCATGCACAGGTGAGGACGTGGCTACATGGAAAGTTCCACTGTGCTGCGGAGGTCAAGTCACTGAGAACGGACCATGAGCAGCCGGGGGACCAGCAATCTAGTCTAATCCCCACACCGACAGACGGATATTCAAAGGAGCCGCTAAAAAGCTCTGAGGCTCCGCGTCAGGTGCTCCCAGCTGAACAGCCCCAGCACAGTGTGCGCCTCAGATCGCGCTGAGCACCGTCCAGGTGGCAGTATGCAGTGCTGAGGTACAAAGAAACCTTTGGGACAAAAAGTGACAGCAGAAAAGCACGGAAAGCTGGCACTGCTGGTCCCACATACCTAGGATCTCTCCTTATAGAGCAGGGGAGCAACAGGGGGAACTCATTACGCGTCCATCTTCCCGCCTGCTCCTCTGCGCGGCCCCGGGCGGACAGGTCCAGGGCTTCTCTAAGGCCCAGGAGCCACATCAGGACCCAGCAGACTCCACACACGCATCAGCTTGCGATCCAGTGCAGCACAAAGCCCGCAGCGTCGGCCTCCTGCCCTCCTCTCTTCCCTCGGCAAACCCATCTCCTACCCCGAGTCCCTGAGCCTTCTGTTCTCAGCCGAGCCAAGCCCCTTTCTCCCTTCGGGCTGCTGCGTATGTCTTCCCCCCGCCTATGATCTTCTTTGAGGGGTGGGGGAACGGTGCTGACCCTGCCTCACACAAATCAGGTCCATGAATCAATGATACGAGGCAGAATGACTCAGGGGCCAAGTAAGACAGGCGGGAGGTATCAGAAAGAGAGGAAATTGGGAACAACGTCCATGAGAAGGATGCTGGGGACCTTGCAGGAGGATGAGCAGGGCCTTCTACAGCGACAGCACAGCAAAATGGAGACACAGGGAGCATCTAGGCCCACGGAAGAAACGTGCAAATGCAGAGAGGTGCAAAAATCCAAAGCAAATTCAAAATAGAATTAAGAACACAGCATATGCTAGAAAGGCGGTTTTGGGCCAATCGTGGACAACAGAGAGCCACAGTACAAGATTCTGTTTCTCCTCCTCTGTAGGTACTGTGAAGTCAGGGGAAGACTTTAAGAAAGACAGGGTTATAACAGCACCGGTATTTCAAAATCGCAACGATCAGATGTGCTGTCCAGCATGTGCAGAGTTGAGACAATTAGCATTTGAATTCTCTCTACGGCAATATTCTCAGTGACTGCGGTTATGCAACACTGCTGCTTTCCACCTGTCTGCCAGGAGCACGTTACCTCTCCATCCTTGCCACCGGGATGGAGCTCGGCCGCCGCCACACTGGCAACAGCATTCATGGCAGGCTGAAGGTCTCCAACGGCGGCTCCCAGAATGTTGGCCACCAACACACATGCAGACTTATCCAACACCAATTCTTGGGCGTGTCCTTGCAGGTAGCTCAACAAAGCAGGAGAGATGGCCTCTAAGAGCTCACGTCGGCGGATCGCTGTATCTTTCTTACTGTGGGAACATGGTGAATGAGGCGTTAAGGTAAGATGAAAAGCAAAGGGAACACGGCGATCTTATTAGCACAAAAACCTCTAAGGGCTTAAAACAGTCTTTGTCAAACTTACTGTAATTGTCTGTCTCTGTTGTGCACGCAGGTAATAAGCCATTTAAGGGGGGGAGACCCGTCTGCCATCCCCATGCCCCGGCATCTGAACTGCGCCCGGCACAGAACAAGCACGCACTAATAACAAACAGCCCAAACCAATCCAAAACCCAAACAACAGCAACAACAAATTATAAGACAGAAGTAGACCACTTTATGGACACTACTCTCTAGAAGACTTCATTATGTGATGCCAGTAGCTTTAAAAATAAAGAAACCGACTTCCAGGGCACCTGGGTGGCTCAGTGGGTTAAAGCCTCTGCCTTCAGCTCAGGTCGTGATCCCAGGGTCCTGGGATCGAGCCCCGAGTCGGGCTCTCTGCTCAGCGGGGAGCCTGCTTCCTCCTCTCTCTGCTTGCCTCTCTGCCTACCTGTGATCTTTGTCTGTCAAATAAATAAATAAAATCTTTAAAAAAAAAAAAGAAAGAAAGAAAGAAAGAAAGAAAGAAACTGACTTCCAGGGAGGATGCCTCCTCCCATGAACACTACTAGGTAACACCCACATCAGTGTAAATAACCCCAAGAATGACCATGGGATTGGCAGAGCAGACTCTCCATAGCTAAATGTAGTCAAGAGGCCATATCGTAGAGGCATGTGGGAAAGCTAAAAGGACCTCCATGACTGACTGTAGGAGGGAGGGATACAGTGGGCGTGGAGAAGGGAGGGAATCAGACCCTCACGTCGGGTACCCCACGCACAGGGTATCTGCGTGGGGAAGACAAACCCCTGTAATATCTGGCTTTGAAGTTCAGCAGAGCCAAAAAAAAAAAAAAAGAAAAAAAGAAAGAAAGAAGTTAATTAATTCAGTGGGGCATAATTTCATGAGTTCTTACAATCAGTGGGGTTTAATGCCTGGAATTTTAAAAAATTAGCGTGCTTGGCTTGAGAGAACTGGGAGGGTGAGAGAAAATGGGAGTCCCTGCCTTTTTTGTGGGGCGGTGGGGGGGGGGGGTTCCCACCTTAAGGACACCGCACAACAAATAGCCCCGTGGAGACACGGCATAGAAGCCAGCAGTTTAAAAAGCATCTGGGGCACAACAGGAAGGAAATCTGTTTACTAATCTCACAGCCTGTGATGGAAGGTCAGGGATCCTTGGGAGACTTCCATGGGAACCAAGAAGAGTGGACATTTCCCTTCCTTGTCCTCTAGCCAAGATACATGGACACCTGCAGGAACCAGTGCCTGGACAACACTCTCCACCCGATTTGGTAATAGCATGCCCTGGTCCTGAGCACTTCTGCCAGCACAACCCCTCCCCAGCCGGCCTCCTCCCACAGCAGACCAGGGCAAACCTTGCTCATACCTCAGCTCTACACTGCCTTGTCCTGTAGACCTCTCTCCTCCAATACCCCCTTGGGCAGAGACCAACCAAAGCAACTCTACAAGCTGAGAGGGGCCAGCCCACTCCAAAGTAACTCCTGCCCTGTCAAGAGGGGAAGTTAACCACACACACCAGTCCGGTCCAGCTCCAGCAGGGGCTGCGGACAGATTCTGGTCTAACTGCAGGCCCCACCCAACAATGAAAGCTGCTCAGGGGACAACAGGGCAGTTCGGTGCTACTATATCTCTGGCAAATGCCTGGTCTGACTCACATCCTGGTCTGACTCACATCAAGTCCAAGGTGGGCCCCCACTGGCCCACTAACAACAAAGGGACCAAACACTGCCCACAACAGGGAAAGAGAGCCATTGTACATAACGACAATGAAGGAAAAAGTAGCTCAGCCACAATTATAAGGTGCACACAACATACACACTAGATACCCCTGAGTGCCAGCTTCTGGTGAACAAGGGACATGGCACTGCGAAGAGCTCCAGGACTTCTTTTTCATAAGAACACTACCTCCAAGAGCAGGAGACACAGCTGAATGTCTTAACACACAAAAACAGACAGAGAGTTAGACAAAATGAGGAGAACAGAGGAATATGTCTCAAATGATAGAATAAGACCAAAAGAGACCTAAATGAAACAAAGATAAGAAGTACGCCTGATTGGGCGCCTGGGTGGCTCAGTGGGTTAAAGCCTCTGCCTTCGGCTCAGGTCATGATCTCAGGGTCCTAGGATCGAGCCCCGCATCGGGCTCTCTGCTCAGTAGGGAGCCTGCTTCCTCCTCTCTCTCTGCCTGCCTCTCTGCCTACTTGTGATCTCTGTCTGTCAAATAAATAAATAAAAATCTTAAAAAAAAAAAAAAGAAAAAGAAAAAGAAGAAATACGCCTGATAATAGTAATGGTCATAAAGATACTCACTGGACTTGAGGAAAGAGCAGAGGACCTCAGTAAGACCTCAACAAAAAGACAGAAAACAAAAAGGAACCGATCAGATATGAAGAATATAACTAAAATTAACAATACAATAGATGGAATGAGTAGTAGACTACAGGAAGCAGAACAGATCAGTGACCTGGAGGACAGAATAATGGAAAGCAATCAAGCTGAAGCAGGAGAAAAAACAAAAAATGAAAACAGATTTAAGGGAACTCAGTGATAACACCAAGTGTATTAATATTCACATAATAGGGATCCCTGAAAAACAAGAGAAAGTGGGGCAGAAGACTGACTTGAAGAAATAACAGCTCAAAATTTCCCAAATCTAGGAAAGAAAAAAAGATACCAAATCCAGGAGTACAGACAGCCTCCAACAAAATCAAACCAGGGAGGTCCACGCCAAGACAAGTAGTAATTCAAATGACAAAATCTAGTGATAAAGAGAGAATTTTAAAAGCAGCAAAAGAAAACATTTATATACAAGGGCAACCCCTAAGGCTATCAGCAAATTTTTCAGTAGAAACTTTACAGGCCAGGAGAGAGTGGCTTGATACATACAGAGTGCACAGAGGAAAACCCGCAACCCAAAAAACTACTCAACAAGGTTATCATTCAGAACAGAAGGATAGAGAGTTTCCCAGACAAACAGAAGTTAGAGAAATGCATCACCGTTAAACCAGGCCTACAAGAAATGTTAAAGTGGACTCTAAGAAGAAAGGAAAGACGATAAGCAGAATTAAGAAAAGCAGGAAGCATAAAAGCAGTAAAATTAAGTAAATATATAAAAATCAGTCATTAATCACAAAATAAAAGGATGTAAAGTGTAAGACCATATACCTACAATGGAGGCGAAATGAGGAGACAATGACGAGAACACTAACACATGTAGCACTTTTGGAATGGGTTCAAACTTAAGTGACCATCAACCTAACACAGACTGTTATATGCAGAAGATGTCTGACATCTTGATGTTACTATTGTTAATACTATTAATGATACTATTACTATGATTATTATTAATGATATTATTACTATGATTCCTATTAATGATATTACTATTAATGATAACCACAATTAAAAAACCAGCAATAGATATGAAAAGAATAAAGAAAAAGGAATCCAACTACATCACTGAACGAAACCAGCAAACTGTGAAAGGAAAGAGCAAGGAACTGAGAACCACACACACAAACAAAAACACCCCATGAAACAAGTAACAAAAGGCAATATGTACATATCCATTAATATGTACTTTAAATGTAAATGGACTTAACACTCCAATCAAAAGACACAGGTAGATGGAATGTATTAAAAAGCACCTATGTAAATATTGCCTACAAGAATTATTTCAGACCTAAAGACACGCACAATGCAAGTCAAAGGGTGGAAAAACATATATTATGAAAATGTAAGTAAAAAGATAGCTGGGTACCAATACTTATAAGCAACAAAACAGACTTTAAAACTAAGGCTGCAACAAGAGACAAGTGAGGATACTACATTATTATTAAGGGGACAATCCAACAAGAAGATGTAACAATTGTAAATATTCATGCACCCAACATGGGAGCACCCAAATACCTAAAGTTGCTAGTTACAGACATAAAGGAAGTAATCGACAGTAATACAAAAATAGTAGGGGACTTAATACCCCACTGACATCAAGGGACAGAACATCCGAACAGAAAATCAACAAGGGAACAGTGGCTCCGAATGACACATTGCACCAGAGGGATTTAAGAGATATATTCAGAACATTCTATCCTAAAACAGTAGAATACACATTTTTTGCAAGTTCATATGGAATATTCTCCAGAACGGATCACATATTAGGCCACACAACAAGTCAACAAATTCAAAAAGAATCGTGTCACACTATGTATCTTTTCTGACTGCAATGCTATGAAACTAGGAATCAACCACAAGAAAAGATCCAGAGAGAACACAAACACATGAAAGTTAAACAGCTAATATGCTATTAAACAATGGGTCAACCAAGAAGTCAAAGACGAAATCAAAAACTGCTAGAAGACAATGAAAATGATGACACGACACCCCCCAATCTTTGGGATGCAACAAAAATGGTGCTAAGATGTAAATACATAGCAATACTGGCCTGCCTCAAGAAGCAAGAAACATCTCAAATAGACAATCTAACCTTACACCTAAAGAGATGGAAAAAGAACAACGAAACCCAAAACCAGCAGAAAGAAGGAAATAATAAAGACCTGAGCAGAAATAAACAAAATAGAAACTTAAAACAACAACAACAACAACAACAAAAAACCACACACACACACAAACAGATCAACAGATCAATGAAACCAGGAGCTCGTTCTTTGAAAAGATGAACAAACTGGGATGCCTGGGTGGCTCAGTTGGTTAAGCAGCTGCCTTCAGCTCAGGTCATGATCCCAGCGTCCTGGGATCGAGTCCCACATCGGGCTCCTTGCTCGGCAGGGAGCCTGCTTCTCCCTCTGCCTCTGCCTGCCATTCTGTCTGCCTGTGCTCACTCTCTCCCGCTCTCTCTCTGATAAATAAATAAAATATTAAAAAAAAAAAAAAAGATGAACAAACTGATGAACTTTTAGCCAGACTCCTCAAAAAGAGAGCTCAAATAAAATCATAAATTGAAGAGGAGAAAAAACCATCCACACCACAGAAATACAAAGGATTACAAGAGAATCTTATGAAAAATTAAATGCCCATAAACTGGACAACCTGTACAAAATGGATAAATTCCTAGAAACATAAAACCTCCCAAAACTAAATCTGGAAGAAACAGAAAATGTGAACAGGCAGACTACCAGCAATGACATTGAAAGAGTAATCAAAAGATTTCCAACAAACAAAAGCCCAGGACCAGATGGCTTCACCAGTGAATTCTCCCAAACATTTAATGAAGAGTTAATAACTATACTTTTCAACGTATTCCAAAAAATAGAAGGAAAGCTTCTAAACTCATTCTAGAAGGCCAGCATTACCCCGATACCAAATCATATAAAGGCAACTACAAAAAAGAAAAAGAATCACAGGCCATTATCTCTGACAGACACAGATGCAAATACCCTCAACAAAGTATCAGCAAACCAAACCCATTAATGCATTTAAAGAAAATCATTCACCACAATCAAGTGGAACCTATTCTTGGGACGCAAGAGTGGTTCAATATTCACAAATCAACCAACATAATACATTGAAGCAACAAGAGAAAGGGTAAGAACTGTAAGAGCATTTCCATAAATGCAGAAAAAGCATGTGAGGAAGTGCGACATCCATTCATGATAGAAACCCTCAACAAGGCAGGTGTAGAAGGAACATATCCCAACATAATCAAGCCCGTCTATTCAAACTCACAGCTGACAGCATCTTCAATGATGAAGAACTGCGAGCTTTCCCCTAAGATCAGGAGCCAGACAAGGACGTCCACTTGCACTATTTTTGTTCAACAGAGCACTGGAAGTGCCAGACACTGCAATCAGACAACATAACGAAACAAAAGGAATCCAAAAAAGTAAGGAAGAAGAAAAACTTCCACTATTTGCAGATGACATGATACTATATAGAGTAAACCCTGAAGATGCCACCAAGAAACTACCAGACCTGATAAATGAATTCAGTAAGGCTGCAGGACACAAAATCAATACATAGAAATCTACTGCATTTCTATACAGTAATAATGAAGTAATGGAAAGAAAAATTAAGAAGTCAATTCCACTTGCAACTGCACCAAAGAAAATACCTAGGAATCAACTTAAACAAGGAAGCGAAAGGCCTCTACTCTGAAAACTATAAAACACTAATGAAAGAAATTGAAGGTGACCCAAACAAATGGAAAGATATTCTGTGCTCAAGGATTGGAAGAATAAATATTGTTAAAATGTCCACACTACCAAAGCAATCTACAGACTTAATGCAATCCTAATCAAAATACCAATCGCATTTTTCCCAGAACTTGAATAAATAATTCTCCCAATTTGTATGGAATTACCAAAGAGCATGAATAGCTAAAACAAAATTTGAAAAAGAGCACAATGGGCTATACTGTAATCCCAGATTTCAAGATACACTACAAAGCTGTAGTGATCCAAACAGTAAGATAATGGCACAAAAACTGACACATAGGTCAATGGAAAAGAACAGAGAGCTCAGAAATAAACCCACAATTATAGGGTCAATTAATCCTCAAAAAGATTGTGAGGCAAGACTATGCAATGGGCAAAGGACGATATTTTCAACAAAGCTGCTGGGAAAACTGGACAGCTACATTTTGCAAAAGAATGAAGTTGAACCACTTTCTTCCACCATACGCAAAAATAAACTCAAAACAGATTAAGGACCTAAATGAGAGACCTGAAATCATAAAAATCCAAGAAGAAAATACAGGCAGTAATTTCTCTGACATCGGCCATAGTAACTTTTTTCTAGATATGTCTCCTGAGGCAAGGGAAAGGAAAGCAAAAATAAACTGAAAATAAAAAGTTTCTGCAAAGCAAAGGAAATAATCAACGAAACTAAAAGACAAGCTACGGAGTGAGAGAAGATATTTTCAAGTGAAACATCTGATAATGGGTCAGTATCCAAAATATATCAAGAACTAGCACAAGTCGACAGCAGAAAAATAAAGAATCTAAATACAAATGGACAGAAGACATGAACAGACATTTCTCCAAAGAAGCCATCCAGATGGCCAACAGACACATGACAGAAAAGATGCTCAACATCACTCCTTATCAAAAAGCAAATCAAAACCACAACGAGATACCACCTCATATCTGTCAAGATCATTCACACAAGAAACTACAAATGCTGGTGAGGATATGGTGAAAAAGGAGCCCCCGCGCACTGTCGGTGGGAATACAGACCGGGGCAGCCACTGGAAAAGAAAACAGTGTGGGCGTTCCTCAAAAAATTACAAACAGAAATACCTTATGATCCAGTAATTTCACTACTAGGTATTTACCCGAAGAATATGAAAACACTAGTTTGAAAAGATACATGCGTCCTTACGCTTCCTGCAGCAGTATTTACGACAACCCAATTCTGAAGGCAGCCGAGGGCCCACTGACTGAGGACCGGGTAAAGAAGAGCTGGTGCGTGGATAACGGGGTATTATTCGGACATAGAAAAAGGATGAGAGCTTGGCATCTGCAACAACATGGATGGGTCTATGGGGTAGAAGACTAAGTGAAATCCGTCAGAGGAAGATAGATTCTGTATGATTTCACTCACATGTAGAATTTAAGAAACCAAATCAACATAGAAAAAAGGGAAACAACCTGAAAACCAGACTCTCAACTCTAGAGAACAAAATAGTGTTACTGGAGGGGAAGGGAGGGGAGGGGAGGGGTGAAACAGGGGAAGTGGATTACGAAGCACACTTAACCAGACGAGCACTGCGTTATCCTAGACCCGTCCAGTCACGACATGCACACGCGCAGCTAACACAACACTGTATGTTACTATACTGGAGTCAAAAACAAAACAACAAAACAAAACAAAACAAAACAAAACACAAGCCTTAAAAAAGTTGCTATGATTTAAACTAAACAAATGAATAGAGAAAAATCAAACCACACCACATATACTGAGCATCTACTATGTGCCAGGCACTCAAGAGGTATTCTTTTGGCATGATTCTTTTAATTCTTTTTCCAGATAAAACCCTTAAGATTATCTGTCAAAACTACAGGTTTAAAAATGGGATTCACCTTCCAAGGGTTCTTTTTGTTTTTTTTTTTTGTTTTTTTTTTTTTAATATTTTATTTATGTATTTGACAGAGAAAGATCACAAGTAGGCAGAGAGGCAGCAGAGAGAGAGAGAGAGGAGGAAGCAGGCTCCCTGCCGAGCGGAAAGCCAGATGCAGGACTCGATCCCAGGACCCTGAGATCATGACCTGAGCCAAAGGCAGAGGCTGAGCCCACTGAGCCACCCAGGCGCTCTCACCTTCTGAGTTTTAGAGAAGAAGCACGATAGAGGGTGCGCACGCACGAGCACATTTCTGGAAACACAAGCTCCTCAAAACTAAGAAGCAGGCAGAGCAGAGAAGCAAAGCGCTCCCGCGACTCGGCTCTTACCTGTGTGCATTGCCGTCTCCTTTCTGCAGAACCTCAATGATCTCTCGCACCGTATGTGCAGGGTCTCTGGGGCTCAGTAAATACAACAGAACCTTCCTTCCGTATTTGTCATTTACTATGTTGGGCAAAGAACTAATAATTTCCTGGAAAATTATAGAAACAAAAAATGAACATATGTGCTTAAGACAAGGTACGCTTGCAATCTGAAGGGTACAGAAGGAGCCATGTGCGACACTTTTCTCCCATGGGCTTCGCAGAAAATGTGGAGCTGATTTTGAAATTTCACCCTTAAAGGCACAAAGCCTGATGCTCAGAACACAGAACGGCTTCTGGACTGTGACCAGCATTACTGAACGAGCCGTTTAAATGGCTGACCGAGCTCAAGGACTTAAAATCTTTAAAAGCGTTCTCTTCCTTCACGATGACCAAGAGTTCTCAGGCCACTCTTACTAGGAACATGGCTTGCTGGGGTCACCGAGCAGATACAGTTAATCTGCAGCTGCTTTACATGTAGAATCCGCATCGATGAAGGACATTCTTACTAGAATTTCCCCACTGAGATGTATGTGAACGGAGATAAAGGACCTCTGTTACATCGAATAAGGGAATAAAGGCCTTTAAAGTTAGTTGCTTATTCATGGCAAATGAAGGCTGTTTAAGGACTGCACTGACAACAGAAACGGGGGGAAGGGGAATGAATGCCGAGAGCATCCACGGAGCGCGTACAAACAGTCACACTCTAGGACATTTCCAATCAACTTCCCAAGAACAATAATCTCCTTTTCTAGTTGTTTGAATTGAAGTAACAAAGGCAATGTCATCCCCACCCTGGCTAAGCTCCTGTGTCAGTGTGCTGATGTTTCCAGACAGCGAAGTTACGGTTTAAAAATTCCTCCATTCTTAACAGAGAATCTGCAACAGAAAAAAATCGTGTTTTTTCCCCGTTTAACATTCCTAATTCTTGCAACAAGCCTAACAGGTATTCACAGCCATACGTGTTTGCGCATCGCAGGTCCTGCACAACTGGCTGGGGCCACCGAAACCGCTCTGCACAGGTCATCAGGTTTACCAGGGAGGGACCCATGGAGGAGAGAAGGGACCTGCCACAGGACACAGCGTGTCAGTGGTGGGCCTGACTAGTCTTGGTCCCCCGACTCCACGGAAAGGAATTCTCCATGGGGAAATCTACTCAGATGGGCTATGTTCTTAAATAACCATTACCTTCAATGAGATTTGAGATTAATAATTCAATGCAAGGAGCCAAGCTAAAAATGAAGCTGGTCATGGAGATCCCAATACTACCAAATTTGTGACCCCAAGGTTGGTGATCCAACTGCAGAATCCACACATCACAGTTCTCTTTTAAAAATGTCAACCTTCCCTCATTGTTTACACAAAAATATATTGTGCTTCCTAAAACTCATAATAGCAGCTAACACTTGAAAAGGCACTCGGAGGAGCCAGACCAATGCAGACAGCACTACGCCCATGATCCTAAACACTCTTGCCAACACCAGGAAAGAGGGACTACAGTCATTTCCATTTTACTAAGAAGAAGCCCGAGGCTTAGATATGTGACTTGTGGTAGATGCGTAAAGGTCACTTAACCAGGACGTGGCCGACCCAAGACCATGGGTTTCCATGATTTTTTTTAAATTTATTTTTTATAAACATAAAATGTATTTTTATCCCCAGGGGTACAGGTCTGTGAATCACCAGGTTTACACACTAATGGCAAGATTTCATTTCTTTTGATGGCTGCATAGTATTCCATTGTGTATATATACCACATCTTCTTGATCCATTCATCTGTTGATGGACATCTAGGTTCTTTCCATACTTTGGTTATTGTGGACATTGCTGCTATAAACATTCGGGTGCACATGCCCCTTTGGATCACTACATTTGTATCCTTAGGGTAAATACCCAGTAGTGCAATTGCTGGGTCATAGGGTAGTTCTATTTTCAACATTTTGAGGAACCTCCATGCTGTTTTCCAGAGTGGCTGCACCAGCTTGCATTCCCACCAACAGTGTAGGAGGGTTCCCCTTTCTCCACATCCTCGCCAGCATCTGTCATTTCCTGACTTGTTAATTTTAGCCATTCTGACTAGTGTAAGGTGGTATCTCATTGTGGTTTTGATTTGTATTTCCCTGATGCCGAGTGATATAGAGCAATTTTCATGTGTCTGTTGGCCATCTGGATGTCTTCTTTGCAGAAATGTTTGTTCATGTCCTCTGCCCATTTCTTGATTGGATTATTTGTTCTTTGGGTGTTGAGTTTGCTAAGTTCTTTATAGATTTTGGACACTAGCCCTTTATCTGATATGTCGTTTGCAAATAATCTTCTCCCATTCTGTCAGTTGTCTTTTGGTTTTGTTAACTGTTTCCTTTGCCGTGCAAAAGCTTTTGATTTTGATGAAATCCCAATAGTTCATTTTTGCCCTTGCTTCCCTTGCCTTTGGCGATGTTCCTAGGAAGAAGTTGATGTGGCTGAGATCGAAGAGGTTGCTGCCTGTGTTCTAAAGGATACTGATGGATTCCTTTCTCACACTGAAGGTCCTTCATCCATTTTGAGTCTATTTTCATGTGTGGTGTAAGGAAAGGGTCTAGTTTCATTTTTCTGCATGTGGCTGTCCAATTTTCCCAACACCATTTGTTGAAGAGACTGTCTTTTTTCCATTGGACATTCTTTCTTGCTTTGTCGAAGATTAGTTGACCATAGAGTTGAGGGTCTATTTCTGGGCTCTCTATTCTGTTCCATTGATCTATGTGTCTGTTTTTGTGCCAGTACCATGCTGTCTTGATGATGACAGCTTTGTAATAGAGCTTGAAGTCCGGAATTGTGATGCCACCAACTTTGGCTTTCTTTTACAATATTCCTTTGGCTATTCGAGGTCTTTTCTAGTTCCATATAAATTTTAGGATTATTTGTTCCATTTCTTTGAAAAAAAAAAAAAAAAAAAGGATGGTATTTTGATAGGAATTGCATTAAATGTGTAGATTGCTTTAGGTAGCATAGACATTTTCACAATATTTATTCTTCCAATCCAGAAGCATGGAACATTTTTCCATTTCTTTGTGTCTTCCTCAATTTCTTTCATGAGTACTTTATAGTTTTCTGAGTATAGATTCTTAGCCTCTTTGGCTAGGTTTATTCCTAGGTATTTTATAGTTTTGGGTGCAATTGTAAATGGGATTGACTCCTTAATTTCTCTTTCTTCTGTCTTGTTGTTGGTGTAGAGAAATGCAACTGATTTCTGTGCATTCATTTTATACCCTGACACTTTACTGAATTCCTGTACAAGTTCTAGAGGCTTGGAGTGGAGTCTTTTGGGTTTTCCACACATAGTATCATATCATCTTTCAGAAAGTGGTTGTTTTTCTGTTTAAAGAATTGCTGTTCTTCTTCTCTTCGGTCTCCCGTTGGATTTGTGGGTGTTTACGATCTTTAGATAAGCTATCTAGCTGATCTTCTGCTAGCTGAAGTAGTCTCAGCCTGCTACTTCTCCGCCATCTTGACTCCTCCCCCGGTTTACATGATTTTAAACCCTGTCGCATTCTTACTTTTGAAGATGGTTAAGGTCAAATATGAAGATCTCTTTGTACAAGATAAAGGTCTGCAGAGAACAGGTGCAAAAGATCTAACCACCTCCAAATGGTTATGAATTTCAACCACCCAGGAAGCAAAAAACTTAAAATTTCAGTCAGAAAAGGAAGACGGAAAAAAATGTTCATACCATCTCATGAGGGAGGGAGTGCTTTTGTAATTTCAAGGTAAACAATGTGTCCCAGAGTGGGCTCAGAATATATACTTTTTATAACGAAGCATTCAGTACCACAAACAGAGGATTCCTTCAGAGTGACTTTTCCAATTTAAGGCTTAACCAACTCAAAAAAGACAGATGCTTTAATTTGTTGAAAGAAGAGAAGTGAAAATGATACCTAGCTTAGGCCAATTTCTATGATCACTAACCCGCCCCTGCTAACTCTACTGTCCTAAAGAAAACCATTCTGGGGTATAGGATCTTCACAGCAAATGCTTTTATTTTTTTAAAAAAATAATGGTGGTGGTGATTGTTTCACTTTATTAATTTTTACAATAAGGTTGTAGCCTTTATACTCCACACACACAAAATAAAACAAGTGCTTATGAAAGAGTCCCTGCCCCCACGCCCTTTCCAAAACATGCTGAACATAGCAATTCAATAGAACAGAAAAATCAAGACATGTTTGATTTCAAAATTTCAATAAAAAAACCAAAGTAGGTAATACAACAGCTGTTCAACTTCCAACTCTAAATAGGCACTGTAAAACAAAACAAAAACTCAGTATTTAAATTTCTCCAGCACACTTTCCAGTATAAATGCTCTGTAATCAGCTAGTAATAAATGGGAACAGAACCTTAGAACAGAAGCTATATTGCTTCCCTGCTCCCCCTTTCTCTGATAATTAGAGGGTGGAGGTATTAGGGGATACAAAAGTCAGAGGAAGAAGAATTAAAAAGAAAAATTCTGAAAGCTGTTGGGGTAACAGTAAGCAGTTCCAGACTCCGATCCAAACAGGCTAGATGCACAGTATCTAACTTGATCTGAACTGAACTTGTTTTCCTGATGAAGCCCAAAACTGCATCCATAGTTTCTGGTGAACCTGTAATGCGATTCTGAAAGTACAGTTTTATATAATAAGATGCTGTTATCTTTATTCTTTCTAGTAGGAGTGATGGTGAATGAATTGTGTTGCTTGCCTTGGGATTTTTTGAACATTTGTAAAATGCTGTCTTCCTTTCTAGTCCACAAACAACAGCAAATGCTTTTTTGAAAAACAAAAAACCAAAAACATCAAAAAACAAAATAAAACCAACAAAACAAAACTCTAGGGGAGTATGCAATAAAGAGTTATAAATGGCTGCTGTTTATTTCTAATTAATGGTTTTTCCTTTGGTGAAGAGGAAAAGAGGAGGCATGAACCTGACAAAGTACTCCTCAACCTACTTAACTTTCTCTGCGAAGGCTACACTTAAGAGCTAGTACAACACGCATGGTTTGGGAAACGCACATGCTTCACTCAACACAATAAGCTAGGGCTTCCAACATAACACACAAAACCCAAGCACAAATATTACTTAGGACTAGTCTCCAAGTTCACTGAACTTTTCCTTCCTTTCAGTTCCTCATTAAGAAACTCAGAATCTAAATTTAAGGTTTTTCAGAGAGTGCAATGTTTATAAACTGTCATATGAAACTAAAAAAACCTTTACTTAAAAATGTGGTATCATTAAGAGGACCTGCGTGGCTCAGTTGGTGAAGCCGACTCTTGATTTTGGCTCAGGTCATGCTCTCAGGGGAGTGGGATCCAGCCCCATGTCGGGCTCCCAGTGGAGCTCTGTGCTGGGTGTGGAGCCTGCTTGGGATTCCTGCTCTCCCTCTGCCCCTCCCCATTTAAAAACACTGTGGTACCATTTAATTCTCCCCATCTCACTCTCATCCAAGCTTTCCTACCATCAAAAACATTCATCTTGGGAAAAATAAAATACTACGAGCATGGCTATATTAAGGAGTACTAATTCATTTCTCTTCAACGTGCATTACAGAGAAAGCAGAGATAAATTTCTAGATGATCCTCCCAAAACACTGCTGACTACCGGAAGAGGTAGAAATAGGTAAGGGGTAGCTATGGTACAGCTGTGTGGTGGATTCGATCTTTGGGTTCAAGCTGTGTAGCCTTTGGCAAATCAGTTAACCTCTCTGCCTATCAACTCCCTCATCCATGCAAGGAAATGATAGACCCGCCTGACTTGTGGGTCCTTACCAAGAACAATTGAGAAAATTCGCACTGCAAACTGAAAAATGCTATAAAGTAATTATGTCCATATTAAAAACACACCTCTCAGTTTATAGGCTCTTAAACTGGGGGAGATTAAGTAAAGTTGTTAGGGTCATGAATTGGCATCCTCAATGAAGGTTCAATTTTAAAAGTTTTCGACTTAACTATCCTTCTCAATAAAACTGACAGAGAAAATCCCAAGTACCATTTGTGGTAACTTCTTTGTGTGCTTTACTCTGGAGCAGGCGCGCGGACGGAAGCAGAGTGAGGCAAGGATAAAACCCCTCCCCCTGAAGACATGTTTGCCCAGTTCTGACCTCCCCGTGTTGGACCCTTATGAGATTCACGGGCCTTCTTGTTTTGCTGAGCCTCTTTTAAAACGGAAAAGTAAAGGTCCCGATAAAGGCTGCACCCCGGCAGCAGGGTCAGAGCACAAGTCTCGCACTTTCGGCGGCAGGAGGACATGCAGAAAGCAGCGCACCACACCGAGAGCGGAGCCTCTGGTGCACACACCTCTGTGCGGGGCTCCGTGTGGGGCCAGAAAGAGATGTACACTGGCCTTAACCTCACAGAGCCAAAACCTGGTGGAAGAGGCACGAGAAATGTAATAAAAGTGAAAAATACCAGTAAGAGGTAAAGGATGGGTAAGTATAAAAGGAAGATCACTAGGCAAGGATGGCAGCCCCGTAAATGTTTTCTTTTAAAAACTACGGTGATTCCGTCCAGAAGTACACCTCCTTGTGATCAAACTACTGGGAGACAGAGTTTCATGAGTGTCATTTCAGTTCTGCAAGAAGAAAAAGTTCTGGAGGTTGGTTCCAGAACAGTCTGCATAAGCTTAATACTACTGAACCTAAAAATACTGGGGATTTCTCTCTCCATCCCCTTCACCAAGGTCGATTATCACCGCCCACACCCCACCTGCTGCAGTCACCAGTCTGTTCTCTGTATTTACAAGTGTATTTTTTTTTTTAACGAGTGTATTTTTAATGTTTATTTTGTGTTACAAAATAGGTAAGTCACAGGCTGTAAAGTACAGCACAGGGAAGTCAGCAATCCTGTAATACCTCGGTATGGTGACGCATGGGGACTGCTACTGACCGTGCTAAGCACACAGGAATATATGTAATTGTCCGATTGCTATGCTGGGTACCTGAAACTCAGTGTATGCCAATAAAAAAAAAGAAAATGTGCAAAACAGGGGGAAAAGGTTAAGGTGACAAATTTTACATTATGCATGTTTTACCACAATTAAAAGTAAACAAAAACACAACCAGGAAAATATATCCCCGTGGCGCTCAGATTCCCAGAAGCTGGCAGCTCCCACCCTGGACAGGCAGCTGCAGCCTCTCCTTCCCCCACAGCTCACCCCCCACACCTGGCCGCCTCCTCCTTTTACCTGCCCGGAGCCTGGGCCACAGCACCATCAACTGCTAACTGAACAGATGGCAAAGGCAAACTCGAGGAGCGTGAGGACAGGGAGACCAGAGCTGCCTGGGAGATCAGAAAACCAGCTAGAGACAGAACTGGTGCTGCTTCTTAAATAAGAGAAGGCGGAGTGTTTATTAGGCTATGATTTCAACCTGACAGTTCAGGAAACCCAGTTACTCTGAGCCGAATGCTTAGCAACACTAAGCCATCTTGGTTATTTTTAAAAAGCACTGCGCGACGCAACAGGTTTTATAGTGGCTGGGTGGGAAATACGGCGTGTGACTCTACGAACATATGAGCAGTGTATCTGGCAGCCCACTGACTGTGCTAAGTAAATGCCTTAGAAAAACAAGGAGACATACAAGAATGCTCATAAAATTTGAACAGCAAAAAATAACGAAAACTCTAATGTTTTAAAAACTACCACCCATCTAGTCTCTATCAACAGAAAAAGGGAAAACTAATTTACGGTATACTCATAGTACAATACTATTTGGCGCTACAAGTGATTTAGAACAGGGTGGGCAAACCATGGCTCATGGGTCAAATCCAACCTGTGGCTTGTTTTCACACATTCTATGAGGTAAGAATGGTTTTCATATCTTAAAGGGTCGCTAAAAACAAACAAAACATAAAAACCAAGAATAGGCAACAGAGATCATAGAATGGCTCACAAACCCTAAAATAATGACAACCTGGCCTTATACTAAAAAAAAAAAGACTTGCCAAGCCCGATGAAATCTCACAACCTAATGCCAAAAGAAAAAAAGCAAGTTGCAGGACAAAACATACAAGACATGCTTACAAAGAATCCATAAACATGCAAAACAGGGCCATATTCATCTGCATACAGCCGAAGGATAAGGGAATGTATGCAAACAATACATAACACAATTTATTACAGTGGGTGTGGGGGAGGGGGAGAGGCAAGCACGGGCAGGTACACAGAAGGCTTGAACTTCAAGTGTCAAGTTTTACTTCTTTCTCAGATGGTGGGAGGCTGGGTGTTTGCTGTATTAGTCTTAGTACTTCTCTGTGTATTTAGAAAATAGTAGTATTTTAAAGGGACACTGCAATGCTTATTCCTTTCAAACAGCTGGTCAGGGTACTTCTCTACTGTTCAGAGGAACGCTGCTGTCAAAGCGGCTGCATCATACCAACAATTCCAGAGGTAAATGGATCAAATTCTATAAACATGTTTATTCTGGAAAGTCAAGTGGGTGGGAGAAGTTGAGGGCTCAGCTGACCCGGCTGGGATTCCGACCTGACATTTCAGGAAGCCTGGTTACCCTGATCAGAATGCTTATTGGCCACGCTATGCTTCCTTGGGTTTTGTTTTTTTTTTTTAAAGCACTGAATACTGTAACAGGTTTTGTGGTGGTGGGAAAAACACAAGAGCGATTAGCATTCCTGGATTTTATCACTAGCTATATAGTTTAATGATACCCAGAACCCACTGAGCCTTCCGTCAGTTAGAAGCGAGAGTTCATCAGGCCATTCTCAGGGAAAGCTGCCCTAAGTATGAGAAAGGCATAAGGAATGCAGCTCAAGTAGTTGTGGGAATCAAACGGATAAGCACGAGGAATTAAAACTGTTTCAACGGCAACTTGAAGAGGGACGACAGTTTGGAAAAAACTGATCTAGCAGACAGTGGTGGCCAATCCTGGTTTCTCGTGAAACCCATTTGGAACCCTTATGCAAATTTTAGTTGTTATGAAAATATTAAACAAAGCAACTTTCAAAAGCCCAGCCTGTTTCCATTTTCATGAAACAACTTTATTCATTTTGCCAATTTATGGCCTCCCATCTCTGTCACCAGAATGAAAAACAATCATTATTGATTGGAGTCAAAAGGGTAATAAAGTCACAAGGAACATGCCAAAATACTCCGTCTGTGACATGCAAGTCTTGCCAACTTGTTTCTTCCCACAATCCCATCCCAAAGAAAGTCATCGCAATTTTAAAACAGTCAAGGGGAAAGTCGGAACATGACAGCAAGGGCATGAGAAATTCACACACACTGGGGCCCTCCCCGCTGGCACCTAACCTTGCCCTCGCCGGCCTGTTTCCCCACTACGCCAGCTCTGCGCTTCCAGAAGGGCTGCAGAGAGAGGCCACAGCACCCCCACGTGCCTACAGGTAAAGTCTCTTTCTGCACATCCACAGGGCTCCTCCCTGCTCATGGTGGGAAAATAGCTTTTGTCACTAAGATTTCCCGAAGGGCCCCATCTGTGGGTATCCAGCAAAGGTCTGTGTAATGCCTCAATGAATAATCCAGGTCTGTACAGATCATATGGTTTTAAGAATGTTTCTAAATTTGGTCACTGTTACCAACATGGCAACGGCTGAATCTCACCCTGGAACCTCGACCACAAAGCCCCCCCACCCCCATCCCCCGCACACCAGAAAGAGAGAAAGGGAAGAAAGGATCACACATTCAGAAGTCAGGAAAAGAGGCAAGTACTGAAGAAGGTAAATGTTACTCTGAAGTGCTTTTACCAAAGGACCACAGTTTTTCTGAAGACCAGCTTAGCGTTAAATGAACTGCATTTATATTACCACTCTGTGGTCACTGCACCACACTCAGAAGGAACTGCTGAAATGAAAAAAGGAAGCTGGTCTGTTAATTTTAGTAAGAATTTTTAATAGGACTCTGAAAAAGCTTTCATGAAAGCTCTAAGGAGTATCACAACCGAATGAGATTTTATCGGTTTTCTTCTCCAGCCCCACCCAGCACTGAGACAATGATAAACCAGGTACTGTGCGGAGGTAGTTTCTCCAAAGGGAGGCGAGAATAATTGAGTCCCTGAATAATTAACTGCAGAACTACTACAGCAATGAACTTCTCATCACATCTGAATACAGAACTGCTGACTCATTTTTCTTTTAGCAAATCATGTGGTCAAAAAGCCATGGGATCCTAATGCAACCAGTCCCTTGCCAATCCAAAATAATATTAATATCAAGTTCCAAGATCATGGTTTACACAGGAAAAAAAGCCAATGTCACAAAACAGAACTGAGACAACTGAAAAAAAAAAAAATCCCAAAATACCAGGAGAAAGCACACTTCAACATTTTTAAACACACAGGTGTAAAATCGAACTGACCGATGTATCAATTTAACATATGTTCAAGATCATGAGAATTACTTACGGATATGATTATCTGCTTCACAAGCTTAGTATCATCGATACAATCAAATGCCGCCAGTAAGACCAAATGGGAGTACTGGCCCTGTAAGAAACAGAAGCTAGGGAAGGTTAGAAGAATGCACAGCTTCTCCCTTTCGTTCTCCCCATGGAGGCACTTTATAAGGTTACCAGCCTGACAACTGTCTAATATAGATAAAAGCCAACTGTCTAATATAGATAAAAGAAAAGAGATAAAAGCCATTCAAAGGAACTTCCTCTCTTATCAGGACCTAGTTAATTATATTCTAGGTTGATTTAAAAAAAAAAAAAGAAAGAAAAACAAAAGCACATTCTTCAATATCAAGTAGCCGAGTCTCATTTCTCTTAACTAACCAGGATATACCACCTCTCAAAAACAGGTATCCTGTTAATAAATACTCCTTGAAAATTACACTAAAAAATGCAAGTTTTAAGTTGGGGGGGTGAGGAACCAACAGCCAAGAATGTAAAACTATTTATATGTACATATGTATGCATGTATCTATGTACAGATATACATATCAGTATTTTAATCATAAAAAATAAAGCAAATAAACTCAGATATAATACAAAATATACACAATATGTGTACAAAGAAAATCAGGGAAGGAAAATCACTGTAATGTAATGGTCCCTGCTGGGTTAAAGGGTTATAAATGATTTTTCTTTTTCTTTTGTATACTAATTACTCTAAAATAATCCTATATAATCAGAAGAGAAATACTAAATAATAAAAGCATATACTTAGATACTATGAGAATAAAAGTAACCACTTTACAAAGTATAGCAGCACAAGATTAAAAAATGTTGTGACTTTCACAATGGTCATCTCTTGAAATAACAGAATTACTTCTGTGATGCTAACATTATTTCCGAAGTCTAAGAACTTCTACCTCATGACAAAAGAGGGAAAAAAGTGTTTTCAGAGCTGGTAGCATATTTTTTTTGTATCCCACATAAGGATAGCAATCTTCTACCTTGAGAAGGTTATCTGAGTTCTGGTAACACTCATTAGAGTCAGGTCTAAAGAACACGGCAGGTAATAATGTTTCAATTAGAAATAAAATAGAAAAAAATAACAAAGGTCTAACGTCTTTACCATATAAAGACCAACCCTCTACTAAAAATGGGCAAAGAACCCAAAGAGTCAGTTCACAGAAAAAAAAGGGACAAGTGGGGGCACCTGGGTGGCTCAGTGGGTTAAAGCCTCTGCCTTCAGCTCAGGTCATGGTCTCAGGGTCCTGGAATCAAGCCCCGCATGGGGCTCTTCTGCTCAGCGGGGAGCCTGCTTCCTCCTATCTCTCTCTCTCTGCTGCCTCTCTGCCTACTTGTGATCTCTCTCTGTCAAATAAATAAATAAAATCTTAAAAAAAAAAAAAAAAAAAAAAAAAAGGACAAGTGGCTTTAAGCATATGAAACAGGGGCACCCGGATGGCTCAGTGGGATAAGCGTCTGCCTTCAGCTCAGGCCATGGTCTCAGAGTCCTGGGATCGAGCCCCACATCAGGCTCTCTGCTCAGCAGGGATTCTGCTTCCCCCTTTCTCTCTGCCTGCCTCTTTGCCTACTTGTGATCTCTCTCTCTGTCAAATAAATAAATAAAATTTTTTTTTAAAACGCATATGAAATAATACTTGTTTTAAGGACAACAATTAAAACAATGAAATACCATTTTCCACCTATCATCTATGCAAAAGGGAAAACCCCTGCTAATATACTAACTTGGCAAAGGTCTGGGAAAAAGAAGGCATGTTTCTTTATTTTTGGTGAGAACGTATAATGCTTCAGCTTCGTTAAAGAGCAACTGACATTTATAAAAATTTAAAGTGCATGTATTTTCTGATCTAACAATTTCATTTCTAGGGATTTACCTTACAGACGTGCTTCCACAAATGCACTAAAAGAGTACTTGAGTACTGTCTAAAATAACAAAAAACTAGAAACTATTCAAGTGCCCAACAGTAAGGACTGGTTAAGTAAATTATGTAAATCATATAATAAAACATTATCAGGTCATTAAAAAGAATGAAGCAGATAAAATGTACATATATATTGAAATAAAATGACCCCTGAGGTGGACTGAGCAGAGAACATGAAGTAGAGAACGATACGCAGAGGGTACACACGCACTGGTCTCTGGTTTTTTTAAGTCTCACATGCAGAAAGATGCCCAAACACAAAACAAACCACTGGCTGAAAACAATAGAAACTGGGACAAAATTTAAGTGAGGAAAAGACAATCCTACAATTTCAGTTGGAGCTTTTAATATTTTTCAGCAACTGAGAGAACTAGCCAGTGAAGAAATCAGTAAAAACACTGATGCTTTGAACAACACTATCAACCACCTTGATTTAATTGACATTTGCAGAGAACCACACCCACTAACTCCACAAGATAAGTTCTCCTCAAGATACTGAGTCACACTGAATGTTGGGCCACAAAATCAGTCTTTAAAATTTTAAAAGGATCGAAGTAAGAGAGTATGTCAAGAATCGCCAATATCTGGAAATGTAAACGCTTCTAAATAACCATAAATCGAGCCTATGGGCTGCCAATAGCTTCTCTCCCCTCTGTGGAGGCAACTCCTTGAGATGCAAAAGGCACTGCACTGTTAATCTCTCCTTCTCATGGTGCCTGGCTGGGATTAGGGTCTCAAAGACAAAAAGTAAAAACAAAAACTGTTTTTACCACTAAACTGTAAAATTAAAACAATCTAATTTTATTATTTAATGATGTTTTTTACTAGTAATGCTTTCCAGAATTTTCTATTAACATTCTATTTTTATTTATTTCTAATTTAAAATATTCAAATTAAAATGTTATACAGAAGATTTACTTCGTGGTGAATAATGACTAATAAAATCTTGTCATACTCTGGAAACCGCTCCCTAAAGAATCTCTTCTTTCATTTCATTATAGAAAAGAGAGCTGCCTTCCACAGGGCCTTCCGTTGGTCACACAGTACCAACTTAGGTGTGTGTGTGTGCAGCAGCACTGGCCAAATCAAGTACTCCCCAGACGCTAGCAGCTCTCATTGGACTCTTCAGAGGAAATAGTTGTTTTCAACCAATTTTAGTTCCCCAGTAAATTAGAACTTCAAAGTAACTCAAAAATAAAAAAGTGCTTACTATTACATATATTCCAGAAATACTATGGAAAACCACTTAGTATTTAAATACACACAAATACTTTTTTTTGAGGCAGCTAATCCCTCAGAAAAATCTTTTCGTATCCTCTACAATTTCACCTGGAGAGCTGTTACAGCATCTCCAAAGGAACCCAAAGAACTATAAAACGTAACTAGAATTTTCTCTGCTGACTTTACAAATTTATTCTAGGCAGTAATTTCCATGCTTAATAACATAATTGGACAAATTCATTAAAGAAGTACATACCAGGCCCTCACAAAGTATCTACTAAAAATGGAAAACTGTCACAAGAGAATGTTAAATTAAAAAAGGAGAAATCTTATTTAGTGTAAATTTAGTATTATTAAAATACAAACATATGCACAGAAAAAGTAATAAAACAAGGAACAATTTTCTTCTTGGCAATTTTCAAATTTTCTGCAATAGACGTAATTTCATTTTATTATTAAAAATAACTTCAAAAAGAGGGGCGCCTGGGTGGCTCAGTGGGTTGGGTCTCTGCCTTCAGCTCAGGTCATGATCTCAGGGTCCTGGGATGGAGCCCCCCGAAGCTCAGGCTCTCTGCTCAGCAGAGGGCCTGCTTCCCCCCACCCAAACCACCCCCCTGCCCCACCTGCCCCTCTGCCCACTTGTGATCTCTGTCAAATAAATAAATAAATAAAATCTTAAAGTAAATAAATAAATAAAGCTTAAAGAGAAGCCAAAACCAAACAAAAACCCAATAAACTGTGGTTTTATTATACTTACATTGGCCACCTTTTCAATATAAGTCTTCATTGTTTTCACAATCACTTTCCTGTCCTTAAAAAAGAAGAATTAACTTTTGTTATAGCTTTCAGTGATCGCTTAAAAATTACAGCCAAAAATTTTATATAGTACTAAAATTCCCACCAGTCTGGCATTCTCTTCACTACTGAAAACAGTTATGAGCCAGACCGCCCCACCCAAAAAAATGGCAATATGCTTTAAGTCCTTTCAGAACTGTTACAACCTTAGACCTGTTCGTGACAATGCAGAGACCGAAATACAGAAGCACAGAATTATTAGCCAGAAGACAAACTTAGTGAAACTACCTTCTTTTACAACAGTGAGAATGGAGAGAACTCATTCGGTGTCTGAACTCCTACAAAATGCCTGAGAGCACAGTGTAGACAGTATTTGATACTTACTTGCTGAACAGAAATTAAATCTGTATTCATTTAAAAAGTGGGCAAAGCAGAACTCTTTTAAAGGCAAAATTATACTACCAAGGAAGTGCGGGTCACCCCTGTGAAACTTCGGTATTTAACATGGATTTTCACCTTTTCCCTGCAAGCATGAGCAGCCACGTGAGCCAACCGAGCGGCTCATGAGGACCTCCTGCCTCTCCCGCCCCCACGAAGATCATTAAATGAGGAATCGAAGGACCAGAGAGGTACCAAAATTTCTATAAAGGTCAGCCTGGCATAAACATTGTGTTGACTTGCTCTACGGGTCCCTTCCCAAATAAAGACAACTCCAGCTTTTCATACTTGTTTTCATACAATGAAAATTCCAACAAAGAAACACCAGGCCTTCAGAAAATCCCATTCCCGGGAGGCCCCGAGGTGCAACCACGCAAAGACAATGCTGCTTGCACACGTCAGGGCAAAGCCCGTGGGAGAGGGCAGGCCTCTGGGACCACTGACCTTGGGTGTGCCATGCCACAGGCAGTGCATGGCCACTCTAGCGCCATCGTGTGTGTGCGCCAGGTAGATCACGGCTTCGCGGATGGCTTCGATCGTTTCCTGCGGGAATAATGCCACCAAAGCTTTATTGTATTCTTCCTGCCTTTTTAAAATCTGTCTACTGAGGGGCAGTTATGCACAGAGGATGAAGGAGAGTACAGGGAGTTAACAATTTAAGTCTTCATTTTGTAGAGACGGATACAGAAACAACTTTTGTCTAAACATTTTCTTCCCCATCAACAGCAGCAAGCAGTGGTAGCAATTTCTATTAAGATATCTGAGGAGTTTTACCAATTATCCATTCAAAAAGGTATATAGATGTGTAGTATATTCCAAAAGATTTTTCAAGAAAAAGAAATCTAGGAAGTGACTGTGGTAAGAAGGGGGTTTTTAACAGTAAAACCAGATAAAATTTAAAAAATGCTTTCCTAAGAGAATAGTGTATATAATGAACAAAAAACCAAACACTAACTTTGAAAAAAGTCTCTCTTTTTCAGCTTATCATTGGATTCCTTCTAGAAATCATTTTAACAATTCATAAAAACACTTACTAGTTCCCTAAGAAAAATGAGTCTATGAGACTAGGTCCTCATTTATCAACGACCCCTTAGTAAAAACACAGTCATTAATTTCTTACAAGGTAGGTCAGTTTATTTATAAACTTCCTTCTTCATCGTCCATGTACATAAGTGCATAATTATATCTGGGAAGTCTGGCCTACAGAGGTACATGAGTTCTGACAGCTAAAAGCTGCAGGACCCCACCTGAGTCTGTTCCCAATTTAAAAATTTATCTCAAATCAATAAAATAAAAACAAAGTCTCAGACCATGAAAGAGAAAGGTAGGTGCCTAGTTTCATCAGTAAGGAACAAATGATTTCATCTTTAACTATTGTTATCCTTTCCCAGGATGGGTCTCAAGGACACAGCTCTAAGCTTACATATCTCAACTTACGAATCTATTCAAAGCCACCCAGCTGGAGAGTGAATGCCCCAGGGCCCGGAAAGATTGGTCTCATTAATGTATATTCACACTAAGTCCCCAATGACTTTTGTGTTATTAATACATTCAACACTAAAAAAAAATATTTTCTACCACTGAATATACCCAAGTGCTCATATTCTCACTCCCAAAATACAGTCCTGCCTTAGTAAATCCAGACCTGTCAGAAACTGGGCTCTGCAGAAAAGAGAGAGAAATCCCCCAAAGAGAAGCAGCAGCTGCTATGTTCACGGGACCATACGCTTAGGTGAGCAGCTACTCTCGGGGAGGTCTTTTCTTGTGTCAGTTTCTTTTTTTTTTAAAGATTTTATTTATTTATTTGACAGACAGAAATCACAAGTAGGCAGAGAGGCAGGCAGAGAGAGAAGAAGGGAAGCAGGCTCCCTGCTGAGCAGAGAGCCTGATGCGGGACTTGATCCCAGGACCCTGAGATCATGACCTGAGCTGAAGGCAGTGGCTTAACCCACTGAGCCACCCAGGCACCCCTTCCCTATGTCAATTTTGAGAGGGTCAAAATTCCTATGAATGTTTAACCCGGCCTACTTGTTAACGAGAAGTCGGGGTCATTATTTCAGTTACCCTTTACCACAGCAATGAGGACAAACAGGCAATGAGTTCGGTTTGACGAGGCCAGCGAAGTTCAGGGACTAAATGATGAGTTCTCATTTGTATTCCCATCAGTGACTTGAAGGGCAGGACAAATGATCTCCATTCTGTGTTATCCTTCCAGCGTATAAGGTCCAGGTGTTCATGGTCCATTTAGTTTTACAGACGTGTCCTCCCCTAGCCTTTTAATGCTGACATGATTTTTTATCAGCACAGCGGAATTTCAAACCCCTGGCATGCCGAACAACTATTTGTGAGTTAATTTTCGGTATGGTTAGCTGGAGGACAGTTTCTGGCTAATAATTAAAATATAAAAATCTAACAAGATTGATAGAATTATGGTCAATTCCACCGTCTTCTGGCAAATATCTAAATGGAATTAGTAGGCTTGTTCAAAAGATGTTGATTGGCTTATCGTCTTTAAATAAGGAAACAGGAGTGCCTGGGTGGCTCAGTCCGCCAAGCATCTCTTGATCTTGATTCAGGTCATGATTCAGGGGTCAGGAGATTGAGTCGGCACTGGGCTCCATGCTGGGCGTGGAGCCTGCTTAAGGTACCCTCCCCTCTGTCTCTCCCAAATAAATAAATAAACAACTATCTAAAATTTCCAAAATTTTCAAAGCAGTGTTTTACATTTTAACATGGCTCTTCCTCTGTGTTTGCTTTAAAAACCAACAGCAAGAACTTACTGATCTTAGCTTTGGGGGCGCATGGGTGAAAAAGTCCAGGAATACTTTGTGCACCAATGAGTGCTTAATCACAGCTTCCCTGAAAAGAGAGAAAAGGGAAGACAGACTGTGTCAGATCTAGCACTCCATACAGTAACAGAGACTGAGGCAGCCTCAGTCGTCCTAAAATACTCAAAGCCAATGAAATGGCTTAGCAAATGTAACGTCGTAAGACAGAATACATCCTTCAGCAATATACTAGGAATTAAGAAAAAAAAAAACCACCTTCCAGCCTCTAAATCTTTTAGTAGCCTCTACAATCAAAACCAGCATACAAATTTCTAGTATCTAGTCGGCCAAGACTTATCATCATTCCAAGTACACTCTACCATCTTCAGTAAGGACATCTATGCTTTTACCCAACAACGGACATGTGATCAGAAATCCCTATGTGGACCGGCTTTTTTACAGTTATTTTCTTTCTGTCAAGGACCCTTCACAATGCTTAGCTTCATAAAATAATTTTAGCTCAATTAAAACATGAACAGAACGAAACAGCACCAGCAACTGCAACAGGCCCGAACCGACGCAAGGTTCCCCGTGTGATGCTTGCGGGATACAGACGTACAGTGGAGGCGAACCGTCGCAGCACGAAGGTATCAGGCTGACATGGACCATCTCAGTAGCCAGCAGACACCGGCTGCCTTTATGGGCAAAGCACTATTTCTGAGTGTTTTGGAAACATTAACCCTTTTAATCTTCATAAGCTTCCATGGAACATGTACTACTATTATCCCAATCTTATAGATGTGGAAGCTGAGGTTACATCGCCCGGCTGTCACAGAGTTGGTAAGTGAGGGGGGCACCAGGATTCCCACCTGGGCAGTTTGGGTCCCAAAGGCTACACCTTAACCACTCCACTACGGTGCAAATGCTAAGAAGGCCACACGCCTGAACATCTAAATTTCAGGATCCAATGTCATTAGCACAACCTATTTGGGAAACCATCTACCTTTTCTATGCGAGGGTTATATAACATTTCTTTCTTTCAAATGCTAAGAAAAGACAAAATCAGCTTTCTTACTTTTGGGCCATTGGAGTTAGAATCTGCTTCATTTCATCCATAATCAGCTGTAGTTTTTCTGGCTGTAGCTCTAATACTTTGTCCAGGGTTGGATGATCTGCCGACTACAACAGGAAAAATCAAACCCCTCTAGGTTTAATCAAGTTTCTTCAACATAATTAATTCAAATAAACTTAATATAAATTTCAGATTTCCCTTATTTATATAATGAAAGGCCTGCTGTAGATACACTCATGGAGTAACTCGATTGTCTGATTTTTACTCTATACACCCATCAATGTATTTAAAAAGCCAGCCCAAACAGCTGACCAATTCGACCAGTCGACAGGTGCCAGCACGTGCTTAACCTTAAGATCAAGTAGTCAGCTCACAAATTCTTGCCACCATACGCTTTGTAATTAGGGGGATATTCCTACTGCGGGAGTCACAAAAGCAGTAAAGCACTCAGTTCAAAGCAGGAGCTGAACCTGACTAGGGGAGGCAAGCCAGGAAATAATCCGTATCCCTGGAGACAGAGGGGTGTGTTTATGTCACAGGGTCTGAAACAGACCCTTTAACTGTCCTAGTCCCCTTCCTGGCCTCCTTCTGATTCAATCCCTGTACTACACCCAAGACTGGTGTTCTGTGCTCCCTTTCCTCCCTGCACACAAACTCGAGAAGCACAGTCCACACCGTGAAGACACACGGAAGGCAGCGATGGGGAGCCCGAGGCACTTCAGCCAGAGCCGGGGGCGGGTACAAAGCTTTGCTACCTATTAAGAGTCGTCCCCCCCAGTCCGTCAGAAAACGGACACACCAAAGCACTACACAGAGCACTTGGGAGGGAGTAACAATGTAGTTTTAAAGGGGATTTAGGGGCAGTGCTCTGGGAGGAAGAGCCGTCAGCATGACCACCTGGCTCACACCAGCGATACCGTCTAAGAGAACAAACGGTGGGAGAAAGTGTGTTAACGGACCAGCCAAAGCAAAACTCCTTCCTGAGAACAGGGCACTGCAGAGTCAGGCACAGCACGCGGAGAACGAGCGGGCGCTCACAGAGCGTCTGGGCTGTCACCTTGTAAAGCTGAAACGTGTTGCCGTAGAGCTCCTCGGCCAGCATGTTCCTCTGCTCCAAGATGGCCTTGTCGTTGTAGGCGTACTCCACGATGGCGGACGCCTCCGCGTGCCGCAGCATCTTCCTCACGTGGCCTTTAAAGCTGCTTATGATCGCTGCGATCTGCGGCTTACTCCTAAGCCCAGTGCGACGGCGGGAAAAGCTCAGTGATGGGAGAAGAAAGCCGGGCGGCCACAAACCCTAACTGCCCTGAGCCCAAGCCATCAAAATGCTGGCTGCTGGGCCCCGGAGAAACGCAATGGAGGAGGCCACCTCCAGCTTGCCAGCCTCCGCGGCAGCCAGCCGGCTCCCGGCGTCTGAGACCAGACTCTGCCGGGCAGCTGAGGGATCCTGAGCAAGTTACTGGAATTCTCTAGGATGCAGCTTCTTCGGTCACAGGACACAAAGAATGTGGCTGGGGCGAGGGCCGAGTGACCTCGGGTGCACAGGCACTGGGACTGGCACACAGTAGGTGCCTGGTGTCCCTTCCCTGTAGTACACTGTCCCTTTACACCCCGAAATACTTGGAAATTTTGTTCACTATTGGCGAGCACATTATGGCACCTTATGCTCAAAAAAAGAAGTCAGGACAAGTAGCAATTCCTGCTAATTTAGGAAACCCTCCTGTCTTGACATTTTCTAACCCTAACCCCACTATTTCTCCTCCCCTTCCCCCTCCTAGCCCTCCACCTTCTAAATGCTGGTCACCTTTTCTTCCAGGGCATCAAAATACCCTCATAAGAGTGTTGAAGGCAAGGCCATCGTTTATATTACTTCAATAATTGCTTTTAAGATCACACGCCCCACCCCAGAAACATCACAAGCATCTGCCTGGGGCCATTATTAGGATCCCAGACCACGTGCAAAACTGGTATCCCCACCTTTAAAAAACCAGTGACGATATATTTTATAAATAAAACAACTCACCCATACATGAGGAATTTCTTCACAATATTTCTGGAATACTTCGCTTTACTTAACTGGACCAAATCATCTGAAACACAAAATACATTTACAACGATTGGCTAGCCTCACTACAGTCCCCCAGAAGCAAAGAACCACAAAAATGCACAATCCTGGGAACACCGACAACTCTCCTAACTTGTCTCACGCAATGAACAAATAAAACAAAAAAAGGTGCTACAGAGAACACACGGCTTTCCCTCAGTAAGAATTATTTTCCAGGGCAGTCTTGGGTATTTCAAGAGAAAAAGTGACTTCGTATGAATAATCACAATTAATCTTCCGCATAAAAGAAATACCTTGCAGTTCTTCAAACGCCTGTTTTCTCTGCTCTTCAGTCCCGTACTGAATGTAACACTGGATCACACGGGTGGAATCGTGCGCAAACGCGATCTGCAGGAAAGACCAGTTTGGGCCTTTACACGGATTCTCTCTCAAGATGGGTGTCTTTATCACAGTATTATGTTTTACTGCTACTGCTCTTATTATTCCTTGCTAGTCAAAAGGTAGGGTCCTCATGGATAAAATCAAACCGAGCTTGATCGGGAGAAGAAATGCTTGTTTCAATTGTACAAAATGACATCCTTTGGTTTTGCCACCTATCATACATACCATGCATTTCAGAAGAATTTCCTTAAGGAACGTTTAGAGATATTTTTGATAAAACTAAAAGTTTTTAAAAAGATGGCTGTTTTGTACATACTGATCACTTACTACATAACCAGGACTGATGCTTCAAGTACATTTTCCTCATTTAGATGTCAAAGGAACCTTAGGAATGTGCTGTTGCGGGGCGCCTGGGTGGCTCAGTGGGTTAAGCCTCTGCCTTATGCTCTGGTCATGATCTCAGGGACCTGGGATCGAGCCCCGCATCAGGCTCTCTGCTCAGCAGGGAGCCTGCTTTCCCCTCTTGTGATTTCTGTCAAATAAATAAATAAATAAAATCTTAAAAAAAAAAAAAAAAAAGAATGTGCTGTTGCTATGCCCATTTTACAGATGAGAAAAGCAAGTTTATGAGAAGTTAAGGAGCAGACTATCCCTATGACCCAGGGGATGAACTTCTCTGAATCCCAGATGTATCAAATGTCCCTCATGGACAAAGACATTAAGTTAAAGGAGACAAAGTATGCGATGGTTACACAACCCCTAGCACACAGTAATCGATACAGAGGTTGTTACTGCCCAAAGGCACACACATTTTAAGCTGCAGAGTAAGGATCTGAACACCACCTTCACTCCCAAGGCCATGCAGTATTAACCGAAGGGTAGTTGGGAAAGTTGAGTGTAAAATACTCATGAATCAAGGATAACAGACTACTGCTGGAACTGAGAAGTTCTAGCCTAAAAAGACTTCTTCCTGAATAAAGATGAGAACAACTGCTGGGAACTTGCGTAGTTCAAGACTTCAAACTGCAAAACAGCATCTGATTAGACCTACGTATGTGGTCTGGCAAAGGCTACCCCTCCAGGGTCCCCAAAGCTACTAAGTCTGTTGTCTCACAAGTGAACAGTCAGCTAAGTATTTACCCAAATACACAAGCATCAACAGAAGTTTATTATAAAATACAATTTAGGAGCAACATTGAAAATTAGTTTAAACTCCCAAATCTGTATTTCAAAGATCTCTGTATGATGTTTGTAAAAGCAATGATGAAAGAAGTAATCATCTGTTAACATCATATATTCAAAAAACCAGCAACTTAGAGAACATATGGAAGCATACGGAGTTCAGAGAAAGACTCTCTAATAAATTCCTCAAGGCAACTTTAAAGAACACTGATTTACCGCAAGTAAATTTTTGAAAAAAGTGACACAGCCAAATATTTGATATTTTACTAATTTCTCAGCAGTAAGGTCCCAACTATCAAATTTTTTGTTTAGTGAATATTGTAACAGGTACTTGAAATCTGTGGCCAAATACATTTAAAACAACTTCACAGATCACGAATGGTCACCCAACCCCTCCTGACAGCGAGTCGATTTCAGTTGTTAACACAGACAACTGTGAGCCTGCCCTACTTACAGTTTTAATTTTCCCTTGAATCAACTTCTGCAAATCACTCATCAATTTCACTCTCTTTTCTTTGTCACAGTCTTTTCTATAAATGAGAATAAAGGGGGAAACAGAGCTTAAGTAAAGACATTATTTTAAACAGGAGAAACTAAAAACCCTACCAGCGTACATTCACCGAGGTAGGTGTGATTTTCTCTTCGGAGGCAGCAAACCTCTGACATTAAAATTACTATTCCAGAACAGCCAGAGAAAAGCAATTTTCTCAAAGACAAGAACTCATCTCACAAGGTGTAATTTTATGCATCAATTTAAATCTTCGCAGCCAGAACCTCGGAAGTAAGGAAAATAATAAAACATGTCCACGATACCAAATACTTAAGTATCTCAAAACTGAGCAGATAAGAGACTATCCTCCTTTTTCTCAGAACTCTGTCAGAAAGCATTTCCGATCCATTTTCATTCTCACCCATTTCCATAAGCGTGTCTGACCCCATCCACGTCACCCCGCACACTCCTGCCACAAGCGGACGTCCCACACCAATGGGCCTAGCACAGTGCTGGGGGCTCCCTGAATAACGCCAGAGCTGTGCAGGTCCGGGTAGGACGGCTCACTACCCACGAGGGGCACACGCAGCCCTCCGTGCTCTCCAGGGACTAATAATGATGCCACAAGGTAGCATTACCTTCGTAAGATCTCCCAAATCTGTTTTGCCCGAACAACAATGTCATAGTTGGTTTTGTCACTGAGTTGCCTGCTTTGCTTTAGTTCTTTCTTCTGCTTTTTGAAGTCGTCCCATTTAGGTTTCTTGGCCGCTGATTCTAGTCATTAGAGAAATTATTCTGGTCATTTCAGAAATTACATTTAACATTCTGAACACCACAAACCAGTACGAATGAGGCACACAGGGCAATCACTTATCAGGACCAACATTCGCTGTAAAAATATCATTTCCTATAAACTCAGACTTTTATTTTATTTCCTGAGCAGTTTATACATTCTAAATTTGGTTGAAAACAACCACTCATTCATTCAACAGCTACATATCGACTCTTAACAGAGTGCACCTGGGTGGCTCAGTGGGTTAAAGCCTCTGCCTTTGGCTCAGGTCATGGTCTCGGGGTCCGGGATCAAGCCCCACATCAAGCTCTCTGCTCAGCAGGGAGCCTGCTTCCTCCTCTCTGCCTGCCTCTCTGACTACTTGTAATCTCTATCAAATAATAAATAAAATCTTAAAAAAAAAAAAAAAGGATTATGAAAGCAACTGAAAAATGTTAAGCTTCCTTTTCAATTGTGGAATAAAAATTCTACTATAAAACATTACAGTCCTCAGACTTTAGGTATAATCAGTTCTCACTATAAACAAAATTAGTTCTTAATGTAAACAAAAATCAGTCCAAACTAAAACAGGGAAAAATGTATGAAAATTTTCAGTACCCTGAGTGTTGTTATCTATCATTTAATTCTCACAACAACCCTATTAACATGACCTTTCTCACAAAGGCACTAAGAAATTCCTTCTGTTCCTTGTCCAAGGTCACACAAGTCCTCAATTGTGGAACCAGGGCTGAAACCCAGAGACAACCCCGAAGCTTCGTGGTCTGCTGCCTCTTACTCATGATGGTACCTAGTCCAAATGTCTCAGTTTTCTACAGAGTAATGCTCTGGAAGTCCAGTGTCTTTCCATTAGAGCTTTCTGGTATTCAAAAGCTAAGTATCTTACCAAATGAATCAAAAAACCCACTAAGGCCAAACAAAGAACAACTTAATAAAATGGGTATTATTTATCTGAGTGTCCTCTCAGAAACCCTTTGGGGAATTACCACCTTCTAAACGTCTCCCTCCTCAGATTAGAAAACACATGCATTATAAACCAACTTAGAAAATGCAAAAAACAAAATTCCCCTATCATCTCAAAACCAATGCAGAAGTAGTAACATTTTATTTTCTTCCTGTCACTTTCCTATGTATTTTTTTTTTTTTTAGATTTTATTTATTTATTTGACAGACAGAGATCACAAGTAGGCAGAGAGGCAGGCAGAGAGAGAGAGAGAGAGAGAGAGAAGCAGGCTTCCTGCGGAGCAGAGAGCCCGATGTGGGGCTCGATCCCAGGACCCTGAGATCATGACCCGAGTCGAAGGCAGCAGCCCAAACCACTGAGCCACCCAGGCGCCCCATCCTATGTATGTTTTATATTAATCTTTAAAAATTCAGAATCTCACTGCTTCACCGAAACATTATTCTACTGTAAGCGTTCCTCCACAAAACTAAATTATTTCTCAAGAACATAATTTCTAATGGCTATACGCTTTACTACAACGTTCTTCATTATTCCCCTTACTTATCTGTTCCCCGGTGGTAACCAGAGACTGCCCGAACAGAGGGCGTATTTCCTGTTCGTATCAGGGTATCGTGTACCACACAGAACAGAAGGGCTGACCCTGACCGAGCTCACTTAATTCCACCAGCTTCTGGGCGCCCTGACATCTGCCACGGCGCGCTGCGGTACACACGAAAGCTTCAGGGACCTCCAGTATCCAATCCCCTTCAGTGCCGACACGCAAATATATGAGAAAATAAAAGCAGAGATCCATCCTGACACGTCAGGAACATCGCTCCCACAGAAAAGGAACCAGGGCTACCTCATGACAGGTCTTCACGTGAGAATGTGTGTGTGTGTGTGTGTGTGTGTGTGTGTGTGTGTGTGTGTGTGTGTGTGTGACAGGTCTTCACGTGAGAGTGTGTGTGTGTGTGTGTGTGTGTGTGTGTGTGTGTGTGTGTGTGTATTTAAAATGCCGTGCCAGTGGGGTGCCTGGGTGGCTCAGTGGGTTAAAGCCTCTGCCTTCGGCTCAGGTCATGATCTCAGGGTCCTGGGATCGAGCCCCGCATCAGGCTCTCTGCTCAGCAGGGAGCCTGCTTCCCCCTCTCTCTGCCTGCCTCTCTGCCTACTTGTGATCTCTGTCAAATAAATAAAATCTTAAAAATAAAATAAAATGCCATGCCAAGAGTTCCAGCTGACATGGCACCTACACCCCTATGGGCTGTGACAATTCTTCTTTCCCATCTCCTGGCAAAATGCACAGAAAACTCAAATATTTGTTCGTTGAATCATTCAATCAACCAATAAAATTCGGCCTCCAGAAAGGGAAGTTTCACGGATGTTCTGCTGCGCAAAGTCGCTCCAGCTCATCCGAACTCCACAGCGTGGAGAGTCCAGCAGGGGTCTGGGAAGGAAGGTACTCCAGGCACCAGAAGACAATTCTGACTGTGGAAGGTGCTTTCTGGGGCTTACTTATTCTCACCACCCCAAATGCTGCCTGTCAAGGAACAAGAATGGGGCGTCTCTACCAGACCTCTAGAGCACCCCACCACCACCCCATAGTTCGGGCGCCAACAAGGCTTCCACAAAGATTATGTTGAAGGAATCACTTACCATCACTTTTACCGTCCGTCTGGAATTTTCTCTTTCTGTTGAACTTATTTGCCTGCTGGAATTTGTTCTTTGGTATTTTATCCCCTTGCTGCTTATTTCTGAACTGCTTGACACCTTTTTTCCCAGGTTTTACGGCACATTTCTCGAAGTTCTTAGATGTGATTTTAGGTCCACCCTCCTTGCCAGCTTTCCTTGGAAACGTCTTTGCCAAGCCAGAATCTAGGGATAATAATCACCAACGCCGTTCAGTGATCCTGCGCTGAGATCGCTTTATTCACTGGTCTGTACTTGTTACATAAAATTACACACTCCTTAGGGAAACCTACTGTGTCCTACTCTCGAATACGGAGAACTGGATTTTAAAAAGTAAAAACAAAATTTAAAATTCCTGGTTTAGGGACGCCTCAGTGACTCAGTCAGTAGAGTGTCTGACTCTTGATTCTGGCTCAGGTCACACTCTCAGGGTCATGAGATCGAGCCCCGGGTCCAGCTCGGTGCTCGCCGTGGAGCCTGCTTAAGATTCTCTCTCTCTTCCTCTGCAACCCCTCGTCCCTCCCCTACCACCTGCATGTGGGTGCTCTCTCTCTCTCTCAAATAAATTTCTGATTTATAAAATCATAATATAGATTCACTATAGAAAATCAACAAACTAGAGAAATGCATAATAAAAACTACCCATAATGCTTTGGTTAACTGTTATCGTCAATCAGATGTTTTTCTGTTCTAAGCACGTTAACATCACTTAAGAAGATAAATTATTATTTATATATCTTGTATTCTACTTTAATGACTTCTTGTTCAAGTCTTCATGCATAAATTTCAATTATTCAGTAACAACGAATCTAAAATTAAAATGAACGCCTAAAACTTAGAAACGCCATTTTAAATCACATATCAAATTAAAATTAAAGATGTTAATTTATTTTTAAAAATGTTAAGGATGTTATTATTTTATTAAATAGCATATCAAATTAGAGACCTTAGTTTTTCTCAGAATTGATAGTTTTGGAAAAATTTCCTCAAAGCCTATATATAGTACAGTTATTTGATAAAAATCACTAGCTAATTCAAGCTTGCAAATGAAGTAGCTAACAAATGAGGAGAAAACTATAATAGCTAAGCTCTACGACTGTTTCAAGAAAAAATCCGTAGATGCCTTAGGAATCATTTAGGCCACTGACGAGTCCCTGACTTTTCCGCTCTGCAACAGTGACACCTGATGGAATAATAGAGACTGCACAGTTAGAACCACTGACGATGAAAGCTGCTTTACCAGTAGTCTGCATTAATCAGGCACAATTTATCGAACAGCAAATTAATAAAGAAAATGTGGCAGCAGCATTCCCAGCTAAGATGAGAGATCTCCCCTGAGCATAACATCCTCTGATTATCCCGGCAATTTCTACAATGTCTTAGTTTTATGGGGAACATGCAAACTGGGACACAGTTAACTCCTGCTTTTTCCAAATCCCAACCCAGGAAAAGAGACTGGCATCTGCTCCAGGCCTCCTCATCCCGCCACCCACTCCCTCCAACTATAGGGCCACATCCTAGAGGAAGCGTGGTTTGTTATGGCTCTCTTACCATTCTTTTTGTGAACTCTGTTTTTTTCTTGTGATGTCTTTGCACCTTTTCCTGTGAATTTTTTTTTCCCTTTAACTTCCATCACAGCAGTTCTGGAAGACAAAAACAAAACCCCAAAAGGATCACTGGGTTGTTCTCAGCCAGGAAGTGGCATCAACCAGGGTCACACTTAGTCCAGGGCCTTCATAGATGCAGGACAAACCACCCGCGTCCACCATGGGCCCATGAGTCCAGGAACTACACAATCCATGCTTCGAAGATTTTAAAAATGAAAAAAGACAGCAACACAAAATCTAAGAACACACACACCTTGGCTAGTGTGTGATGTATTTGGGGACAACAATTTAACAACAGCTCTGGGTAAAAACAGACCATTATTTAGGTTAACTATGATTCAGTGTTTGTTTCCCATAATCTAGGACAGCTTTGTGATGAGAAAGCAACGACATCACCATTTGATTTCTTGGTTTCCATCCTAAAAAGTCCAGAACAAAAAATAGGCACTTACCAATATTCATGTTAATGAAAGAAAATCCAAGACTGCCTACAAGTCCCCTATGTAACCCAGTATAGCTATAACAAAAACTTCTAATATTCAATGTCCAATTGGCTTTTTTTTTTTTCTAGAGGTGACCAATAATTTTGAGTGCCTTCCAAAGGAAGATTATGTTGGGATATTTCGTATTTCATTTAGAGGAAACCTAACACGTCACTTCTGGGTACAGAGACCTCACCGTGCACAGGGCACACAACAGAAAACCCCTGAATTAACCAAGGCTCCTGAAAGCAGAGACTACATCAATAGCAAAGACCATCTGGCTATTTCTCTACCATCCAAAGTTGTACATTCAACTGATTTCTAAAGTTCTAAAGCTGACCCCCTAAAGGAGACCTGAGAAATTCTAGATAATACTATGTATTTCTATTTTTTTTAATACTGTGTATTTCTAAAACAAGAATTTTCCAAGATTCTCCAAGACGTTGAAATTTCCCAAGAACAACTAATTTTGGCAAGATTATTAGTGGGTGTAAGGAAAAAAGAAGGGTTCAAAGACGGCACAGATTTGAGAAATAGTGAATTTAATGAAAATAATTAACTAGGTTTTTTAAAGAAAGGTTTTTCAGATTCTTTTCATTTGGTTCTCAAATACCTGGAAAACTAAGCACAGGCTGAAGTACACAAGATTTTCCAACCCCAGCTGACTCACTTTTCCTTGAAACATCTCAAGGAACCAGTAAGATTCCAAAGAACTCTCTGGAAAGTGCAGCTCAGTGTAGGCTTCACCGTTATTCTTCACCACGGATGGCCCCGGAATCACTCCTTTTCCTTCAGTCATTGGTAACCGTAGGGTCATTTTATCACTTGGCTGCTTTATCATAACTACACCCGCATTTCTTAGTTCTTCTGTGCTTGTCTTCATCTAAAAACGCAATCATTTATAGATTTTCTCTGTACATTTGTTTTTTAACTGTTTATTTTGAAATAATTTTAGTTTTACAGGGGAGCTTGGAGAGAGAAACAGAAGGAAAGCTCCAGCTCCCTTCTCAGCTTCCTCTAAAGTTAACATCCCACCCCAAGAAACGACATTAGCACAATACTTTGGTACCATTAACTCTGGATTTTGCCAGTCCTTTTCTGTTCCAGGATATACTACATTTAGTCATCAAGGGACAGTTTCTTGGTCTTCTTTCTCACAACCGAGACACTTTTGAATAGTACTGGTCAAGCAATTGGCAGAAAAACCATTTGGGGTTTGCCTGAGAGTTACTCACCATCAGACTGGTGTGATGGGCATTTTTGAAGAGCATCGCAGACACACAGTGCCCGCACTGGTGATACTAACTCTGATCCCTTGGATAAGGCAGTGTTTGCCAGATTTTTCTACTGTGAAGTTACCATCTCTCCCTTTCCATACTTATTAGAAGCAAGTCACCAAGTTCAGCCCATTACCAGGAGAGGGGAATTAACCTCCACTTCTGGGGGATGGGGGGGGGGGGGCGGAGGGAGTCCTAAAGAATTTCACTAAAAATCTGTATGTTAAAATCACCGGAGCAACTGATAAACATTTGGGGTGACATTTTGAGATTATGCAAATATCCTAATTGTCACCCTCTGATTTTAGTGCTCTCCAGTGGATCCTGCCTGCAGCAATTACTGTGGTTTTTCATGGTGATTGTCCCCTTCTCTCATTATGTCTACCTCTAGTATTTTTAATTTTTCTGTAGGGAAAGTTTGTCGCTTCTCCATTTATTTATTCAATCAGTTATTTACATCAGTATGTTCTCACACATACTTTGCTACTTGGTGCAGAACCTAATCCTATAGTGACTTTGCTGCTCAAACTGTTCCAGCTTTGGCCGGTGGGAAGTCTCCCAGGTCGCTCTGTGTCTTGGTGACATGACCCATCCTGTTTTTCTTGTCCTTACTTCCTAGCACTAGTTCTAAGTTCATCTTCTATTTTCCCTGACTAGCCCTGAAATCAGCCATTTCTCCAAGGAACCCGGTTCCCTTTACTGAGAACAGTATGATCTCAGTGCTAGGTGTGCTTGCTATCACTGCTTCTAGCTATTTCCACCGGAAAGAGCTGGTAATACACATCTGTACCCTAACCAATGTGGACACAGGACTCTGTATTTCTTTATGAAATAAGCTTCTCCTAATGTATCCAACTCTAATTCACTCTAGTCTTCCCCTCTTGCTTTACTTGTAACTTGTCTTGACAGTAAGAAACTTGCCTCCCAGGATCACCCTTGATTTGTGCAGCAGATTCAGAAGGCGCAACAGTAGGGCTATGGGAAACAAACTTACCAACCGGAGTATAGTTACAGCTTTTTAATTCCTTTCCCTCACAATATTAATTCAAAATACTGTTCTTCAAAATTACTTAGGTCAATTCCCCCCTACCACTCTGCTGAGTGAAGCTATATATGTTTGTACCAGTTAGATTTACTTTTTGCAGCCCGCATTCCGTTTCCAGACATGCTGGCTGACTTTCTTCTCATCTGCAGTCAGGTGCACTCTCCGGTGTACAGTGTTGATTCTGAGACATGCAGTCACATCTCCTCCCCACAGTACCTTGGAGAACAGTTTCCTAACTCCAAAAAGTCCCCAGTGGAGGCCTTTTGCAATCACCCTGTCCTGGCTCTCCTACGAAGTCACTGATCTGTTTTCCACCCCTCTAGTTTTGCCTCTTTTCAAATATGTCATATAAATGAAACCAAACTGCGTATGGCCTGTTGCGTCTTGCTTCTTTCACTTAACAAACTATATCTGCTTGGGGACTCTGTACCATCATATCTGACCACCACATTCCCGTGGCTCTCACAACTGTCTCCTCTTTTTTCCTTCTCTCTTTCTATTTTCCTTCTCTCTATTCCTGATTCAGACTGTATCTCGTACTCAGATTGTTTTTTGCTGTGGATCTCCTCTGCTGTGACCACACACAGCTGCCTGATCAATCTTCCACAAAGTCACCAATTTCAAGTCACCTTCCTGCTCCAGCACCTTCAAAAGTTTCCCACTGACTCCAGGAAACACTTCAAACTCACACTGGCATTCAAAGCCAATCAAGTTTAGTGCCAAACTTCCTCAGTTCTCTTTCAGGATCCAAACTTAAAAGCCATTCTATTAATATTAACCCTACCCCTTCTTCGAATCTAGCTTAAATGACAATTTCTTATAATTTCTCCTCCATATGCCTCCTTTCCCAAGTGACTGTCCTTCTTAATCCTTTTTGGAACACCTGGATGAACTTCTTAGAACTTCACACCACGGACCTTCATTCCATGCCTACACTATGTGCTGAAAAGCTACTAGGCTGAAAAAAAAAAAATGAAAAAGAAATTCAAAGTAGTGGAATACAAGCAAACAAAATAAAAATACAGCACACTTCAGTGTTATCGCTGAATTATACATAAAGTGTTCAAAACCATACAGCCTAATTTTGCCTTCTGAGAGGAAACAGCAGAGACCTCCTGGACATGGAAGGACCGGTGACTGATCCCACGCCCTCAGCAGGATCAGCACTGTGCTCTGAAAGAGGGACAGAGTCGATATCTAACCTCGGAACACTGGCATTTCTCAAGTCTTCCCCCCTCTCTCCACATGTCTCCCTAAGTGATCTCGTCCAATCCCCCGGCTTTCTATGCTGAGGACTCCCAAACTGTTTCCCACTAGGAGCTTCTCCTGCATTTCTAACCGCCTATCTGACACGTCCGTCTGCCTCTCTTACAAGCACTTAGCCCTTAATAAGTCCAGAATGAAACTGTTAACTGTATCTCCACTGCAAAACACCGTCACACAACTACACCCTCATCTGTCAGACCCATCTTACGCTCCCCCTTCTCGGCCGGCGGCACACCATCCACTCCACTGCTCAGGGAGAAACCCGAGATCTACCCTTCACGTTCTTCTCTCCCCTGTCGGCTATGTTCAAGCCTCCCCTAAGTTCTTTCGAATCCCTTTAAAAATACCGCTAACTCTCCAACTTGCACCTGCACTACCACCACCCTAATCCAAACCATCAAAACCTTCCCTATATACTCAGTAATAATCAGAATTAAACACAATTCCAAAACAGAACCTGCGTCTCTCCTGTTCCTTCCTTCCTTAGAAGCCTCCCATGCTCCCCACAGATGAGGACAGAAACGGGCCTGCTTCCCCGCTGGACGGAAATAAAACCTCAACCGGTCGTCGTGGTGCCCGGAGAACCGCCCCACCCCTCTAACTCCATCAGAACCCCTACCTCACACCGGCCCCCTTCCCACAGCTCCCGCCGCAGGAGCTTAGCCCCAGGTACTGCCTCTGCTTAACGTAGCCTTCCCGGGGCTTCCAGATTTCAGAGTTGCCTCTCGCCCTGCTTTGGGTCTCAGCTTAAAGACCGCTTCAGATTCCCCTACCCTCGCCCCGGGCCCCAGGTCGTTTCCTTCCCAGCGCGGAGAACTTGCCGGCGAACCTTCCCTCGGGTTGGAAACTCGACACGCAGCGCGCGCAGGGCGGAGGGCAGGTGTGCCAAGCGCCCGACAGAGAGGCGGGCCGCAGGCAGCACCCGCCCGACTTCACGAGGCCAAGGGAGTCCAGCCGAACCCAGCCCTGCGAGGTCGAAGCCGTAGGAAGGGCAGCCGCCAAGCTCCCGTCAACCCCCCCGACTCCCGGACCGGGAAAGGCCACGGAAGACCGTCCGGCAGGGGACAGGCGCGAGCTCCCGTGCCCGCTCTGGCCGCTCGGAGAGACCGTCCCCCGGCAGCACCGGGCCCCAGGAGCGGCCGCCGACCCCGCCGCACTCACCGCGCACGTGGGGCCCAGGCAGGCGTGGGGCCGAGGCCGGCGCGGGGACACGCTCCGCGGCGCCGCTTCCGCTTCCTCGACGTGCTCCGCCCCCGGGCCCGCCTTTTCCTTCTTCCGCAGCGGAGCTGGGGTTAAAGGAATAGGAATTCGCCAGGAAAACGGAAATTGGGCATTTCTATTGGTCCGCTTGCGTGACCTCATCTATAGGCGCCACACGCGAATTTTGGCCCTTGAAAGGACCCGTCGGGCAGCCGCGGATCACAGAGGCCCCTGAAAGTGACGTCGTTAACCCTGTCGTTCCCGGCCGGGGGAAGGAAGGCGGTATCTCGCCCAGTGGTGGGTTCTTGAAGTAGAGTCGGGTGGCGCCCGAGCTAAAGCCGAAACAATGGACGTTGCTAGGGAGCTTTCATTTGTATCCTCTCTGGCAGTCTAGCGTGGAGGTTAAAATCTCGGAACTCGTCCCCCCCACCCCCGCTTGCTCGCTGTGTGGTTTGGGGCAAATTACTGCATTTCGCCGAGCCTCGGTTACCAGATCCGTAAAACGGAGACCAAGAAGTCGTTCACGAAGGGCTCAGCGCGGCGCACGAGGAGGGCAGCGCTCAGTGGCTGTCACGTCCGAGGGCTGCTCGCTCCCCCAGCCGGCCGTGACCCCACGGCCCAGCCCAGGAAGCGAGACCGCAGTTGGGGCCTTATCCCCACGCGAAGGTGGAGAAGCGAACACGCTGGTGACGGTCCTTGCCACTGGACGCAAGGCCCACGGGGGCGACGCAGGATGACCTCATCTGAAGGCCCTTACTTAAGGACATGTGCACAGATCTTTTCCCAAATCAAGTCTCTTTCACGGGTTCTGGGGGTCGGGACACGAACATGTCGTTTGGCCACCTGAAAAGTTGAGGAGTTGCGGACATGATCTCAGGTGTGTCCAGCATCGGATTTTACTGCCTGGCAGACCGCACCGTTTCTTGTTCCTTCAGGCTTTGCCCTGGTCATTCACTAGACCGAGGGGGGGTCGCCGTTACCTCTCAGGCACCCGTCCCTCCGCTCAGCACGTAGAAGTTTACTAAGTGCTTACTGTTTGCCTTAAGTAGTGTAAGTATGTTTGCATTTCAGCTCCCTTAAGTAGGTCTTCTCCCTTCGTTATAGGGAAACAAGGGGAAACACAGCAGAGTTGCTGGGATGAGCCTGACTCCAAAGGCAACAAGGCTGCCTCCGGGGTGCTTTCCCTAACCCATCAGTTCCCTAGTAAATGCTCGAGAGCAGAGATACAGCGTACCACACGATACCTGGAACGGGTACATTTCTTTATTTCCTTCTTTCCAAGATTTTATTTGAGAGACGGAGAGCACAGCAGGGGGAGGGGCAGAGGGAGAGGGACAAGCTGACTCCCAGCTCAGCAGGGAAACGATACATTTTCCTTTTTAAGGCCAGTACCCCATATCTTCTCAGACACATCCATGTAAACCCTACTGTACATTTGTCTTTTCACAAGGGAGAGGAAAAAAAAATCACATACCTAAGCCCTAGATGATTATTAATAATGCAATTTATCAGGTCCTTTGTGCTGCCAAGAAATGAATTGACTTGAGTGTTTTTGTTTGGAATGAGTTGAAAGTGTCTCCTGGTTTTGCAGAATAGTAACAAAGAAAGCTTATCTTGTTAATTTTGCAGTTAGCCAATTTAAGCCCATTAATTCTTCAAATACCTAATGGTCTCAATGTGGAGCATTAGGAGCATGTGTACTCCTGGAAGCATAAACTGCTCTCCTTGAATGATACAGCATAGAACTTAACCAGAGCAGCTAGACTTCTACACGGCTAAGAGGTTTTAGAGCACTGTAATTAAGACGATTGGCACTGGAATCAAATGAATCTGGCTTAGAATGCCAGGTCTGTAGGACCATGGACAAGATAGTTAATTTGTACAAACCCCAGTTTCTGCATAGATAAAATGGGAATAGTAGCACTTACCTTTTGGGGTTGCTGCATGACTCAAAGATAGTAACTGTAGAGTTCTTAACCAGGAATAAATGTTGAGTGATGCATAGCTTTAGAAAGGAGAAAGACACAGAGAACCGAGCTATATCCGTTGGAAATGCTTTTGGCTGCAAGTAATGGAAAGTCAAGCTATGAGAGGCTTAAGTACTAATTCTTCACACAACAAAAATTCTAAAGGTAGTTAGTTTCCTAGTTCAGTGACACAATGATGTCGTCAAAGACCGAAGCTCCTTTACAGTTTCTGGGCTCCACAAGCCTCAGTGTGTTGACTTTCAGTGTTCACACTTGTTGCTTTTATTTATTTTCTGTTTCCCCCTCTGTACCTGTTGATCACCCTCACCTAGCCTCCCTTGCCCCCTCACTCTGGCAACCGCCAATCTGTTCTTTCTGAATTTCAATTTTTTAGATTCCACGTATAAGGGAAAGCATACAGTAATCGTTTTTCTCTGACTTATTTCACTGTTGCTTTATGAGGTCAGATGGACTCAGGTTCAGGATTCATATCAGAGTTTAGGACTAGGAGAATGGGGAAAGGGATGAAATTCACTTTTCACTTTTTCCACCCAATAGGACTCGGTCCTTTGATCCTAGAAAGGATCCAGCAGGATCTACCTTCTATTTCAGTGCCTGGAATTGAGTTACATGGCCACCCTCAGGATCAGAAGCCCATCACACACAATGTTAATCACAGTATTTGGATTTAATTATTTTTCCAGTACTCCAGGAAAATGAAAGCCCCTTGGCAAATATGCTTCCATCCCACAGTAGGGATTTAATCTGCAATTTAAACTAATCTGGTTTAAAACTTAAAATAACTGTGGTAAGCTAAAACTTAAAATAATTGTAGTATTCAAGGTTGCGGATCCCAGTCTTGGCCACACATCAGAATCGCCTGTAAACAAAACAAAGCAAAGCCAAACCAAACCGTAATGCTGATTTAATTGATCTGAAGTGGGACCTGGGCTTTCAGGATTTGGAGAGTTTCCCCAAACTACCATGTGGCTAAAATTAAGAGCCACTTGTTTCAAGAATAGATTTCTAGTTGTTTATTTGATTTTCTAGTTAACTGAGGATTAAGCCCTGTAACCCTCTTGTCCCTCCTTTTCTGCCACCGGAATTAAAGAATCAAACGTATAATACACTTGTTTCTCTAGGTAGAATGTCTTGGACATAACTGTATCTTTCTTGTTGCTTGATGTGTCCATTAGTTATTTAATATTATGTTATATTGAAAAATGGTTTAAATTTGAAATAGATACTTTCAAATGTATTCTGGAAAATGTTTGCTTTTTTTTTTTTTTCAACTCCTCCTGAGTTTGTGCAGTTTTTCTCTTTTTCATAAAAATAAAGTGTTAGGTGTTAGCTCCCACACATCTCCCCTTTCCTAAAATCAGTTTTTTAGAGTTCTAATTAATGGATTTTTGACTAATTGGTGTTGTTTCTCTGTTTCCCAAATGTGTAAGCAGGGATAAAGGGCATGTTATTGATATAAAGCATAAGTGAGATTTTGGCAAAGATTGAGTTTTATTTTCAGGGCCTATTAGAATCACAAATCCATGGAAACGGAGCAGTTGCCAACACATTTTCTTTTAGTAAAAAAGAACGGCTTCTGAGTAGGGTAGATTATGTTTTTCAATACCATAAATTTGCTACAAAGTGTACTGATATAGTCTAAACATTAATTGTGCATTCATAATGTCCTGGTTACTATCTCATAAACACAAAATCGATCTTAGCCCTAATTTACTTTCTTTGATCATGCTTAGGGGTAGAAGGAAAAAAAAAACATGACCGAAATGAATGTTTATCTGGTTGTAGTATAAAGCACCACTTTTAATGAAAGATCATGTCTGCATGTGATGGGGAAATAAAAACCAAGGTTAATTAATGTCACATAAAGCCCACAAATGATCATTTATATAGAGAGCACTTACAATGCACTATGGTTTTATAAGACAAAACTCCGCAAACAACATGTTCCAGTTTTGGGTTTTGGTTGAATAAGAACAATTAACATGTTTTTGAGTTTTTGTTTAAATTTTGTTTAAAGGCTTGATAAGAGGTATTTCCTTCGGACAGTAGTGACTGGTTTTAGCCTCTGATTTCCTTGCTTTTTGAGCAATAAAGTCTTAAAACCAAGCATATTGATAATTATACATTTCCAAATTGTTCCATTTAACTTTTTACAACTATAGAAAGTTTACATCAGGAATCACAGTGATGATCTAATTCTACCTACCCAAATTTCCTCCTCCTTTTTGAGATACAGAAAAAAAATTAACCGACTGGACGACACCCATTGTGTCAGTGTGAACTCTCCAGGAAGCCGATGCCAAGACAGAATTAGGAGGCCAAGAAATTTTTGGTGGAAAAGCCTGCAAGGGATGAGAAGACAGGGGAAAGCAGTAAGTGGGAAGAACATCAGACCACAGTGCTGATCTGACACCCGTATAGGGAGAGATGGTGAGGCCAAGGATGTGGAGGGATGATGTTCAGACTGTTGTAGAGCTCTGAGGGTCTGAGCCCTCACCGGGCTGCAGAGCAAAGCTTGTCCAGTAAAGGAAACTGAAATGTATAGCTCTAGTACCCCTCTGTGCACAGTCCTTGTTTGGGAAACCAGGGAGAGCATGGTCCCAGTGTGGATGCTGTGGGAGAGCCTGAAGTTGTGGCCTCTGGGGGCTGTCAGCTCACCCTACCTCTCGAAGTGTGTTCTTTCCTGAAAGGAGGTTAGAGCAGCTCACTCCCATGGCTGCCAGGGTCCACTCCTTGCACACATGCACACACACATGCTTCTCCATCCGTGTTAGGGGGAGCAGCTCCTTTATCACTCCCATGGCTCTGTTCTCCGAGGGGAGGAAAGCTGCGAGAGACAGATGACAGGTGAAGTGGAATCTCCTTGGGGCTACAAGAGATACTCATCATCTCCTCCGCACCGCCCATCCTGTTTTTACTTCGCCCTCAGCTACTAACTTGCCCGGTCTTGGTGGGTTACCTGCTCGTGCCTCAGCCCTTACTCAGGGGATCAGAAACCCAGGGATTTCTTTCTAAGGTGAGGGTTGCTACACGGGTCCATCTACGGTTCTAGTGGGAGCTGAGGACAGCTGAGAGGCACTAAGTGGGTCACGTGGGCTCTACTGGTCCCTCCAGCCTTCCCTCCACCTAGTGATCCGAATCTGTAGTCCCAGCCAGGACACTGACTCCTCTTCTCATGACTGGTTCTGGACACAAGGAGTCCAGTGGGTCCAGATGGCATCCATAGTTCAGTGGAACTCTGGCTCTGTCTCCTGGCAAGAATGCACTCCCTCTGGGAACAAGGGCCTCTAATCCCACAGGGTCCAAACTCTTGGGGGCAGGAAACACAATCCCCCCACCCACAGAGTTTCACTGAAAACAACGGTAAGCAGGATCGTGCTTCCTTCTACCCCTTAGTTCCCAGACCCATGTCCTTACAGCACCATGGAGAGACCTCGGATTTGCAGGGGTTCTGCATTCTGGAGGGGAGCCCCCATGTTTGTGGATTATGGCCTCTGTGCTGGTGCCTCAGCTGTGCCTTCAGTAGGCCAGTGCCATACCCTCTCAGGCTGACTGCCTCTGGCTTGTACAATGTGTAATACGACTTGTGGATCACAAGTCTTCTTTGACTTGAAGTGCATCCCCTGTTCACGTGCTATGTTACGAGGGTTCTGTACCTATGGACCAGGCACTTTGTAAGCTTTTAGAGAGCGATGCTGGCAGAAACTCTGTGGGCAGGAAAGGCCAGCCCATACTTGGACTAGGACTCTGTTCCTATGAAGTGAATCTGTTGGCCATTTAGGAAGGAAAGGAACCCAGTGTCACCAATTCACCACCAGTGGGCTTGTTGGTCTCCTTGGGAAATAAAGTCCCATCAGGGGCTCAGCATTGGTTTGCCGCTGGCCGGTTCTACATTCAGAGGAAGCCATAGCTGGGCTGGCATCGGTGAGTAGAAATGATACCGCCGGGGCCGTGCATGGCCTCCATCTCTGACATCATGGCCGCTCAACGTATGCACCCATCATGCTGGTTCCAGGGCGCTCATGTCAGCAGCTGAGTCATTCTGTCCACCTAGTTGTTCGGTGTTCAGGGTGGATGTTTTTGGTGCTATTGATGTGGGAAATGTACGTATTCTGTGTCCATTCCCACCCACCCGTCCATCCACATGCTTTTACCCTGGACCTTCTTATTTCCCATCGTCCTTTTGCTTCCAGGCTCTGACCAGCTGGTTGGGCCGCCGGCCAGTGATTAGGAATCTCAGTATGTTCCCGTCTTGGGCCAGTTTTCTACCCCAAAAAGTGGATGACGGGGTGCACTGTCTACCCTTTAAGAAGATTTGCCCTCCCGCCAGCTTCCAGCCTGTATAAGGCTGTAATGCTGCTGTCCAGTTTCAGTCTCCATCCACAAACGGAGCCGACTTGCTTGGGCTTTCTCCTCCTCCGTCAGCTGTCTTTGCAGCACCCTACATCAGACCCTGGAGAGGAGCTGGGCGGGGCGCTGGTACAATCATGACATGGAGGGCTGTGCGCCCTGTTCACGTAACTCACTCGTGCCCTCTGGTCTTACTTGGGCTCAGTTCCCGATCCATCGTTTCTCTCTTACATTTCTGGGCCCATCTGGCTTTTTGAATCGACAGCAAAGACAGAACTGGCTCGTAACGCGTGGATCCGGATGGAGGCTCATTGCTATGCTAGAGTCAAGTCTCCCATCTCCGTTGGGCTCAGTAACATGCCAGGGGCTCTTTTTCTGAGATGTGTCTGCATGTGCAATGGCATGACCTTGAGCCACAATCCCAAGGTCCTGTGGCGCGACCCTCCTAAATGGGTTACCATGAACTCAGCACTGCATTTTTTTTCTCACCACTGACACCTTCACACCACAGGGTCTGTCAATTGATCTGGTCTAAGTGGGAAACCCACGCTCACTACAGCCTCGACATGCCGAGCAGCTCTTTCCTGAGCCAGGCGCCCCCTAGAGCTGGCACCCTGCGATGTCCTCTGGGGTATGCACTGGAGCAGGGTTCCTACCTGTGGAATATGTGTCTTCCAGAACCAGAGGAAGCCCCCCAGGCATCGTACTTTCTATTCTGTAGTGGGAACGTACAGTAATGTGTCCTTACTGGGGAGCGGACCTCCTGACACATCCCTGACCTTAAAAACCTGTGCCTCCTTTTTAGTCCCAGCTTTTAGGATTCCTGAAAGCTTTCCTGAAGTAGCTCATCCCTGAGTCTTTGTAGGGCGTGTCCTCTACCTTCTGGAGCACACGCTCCTTACCAAGGTCTCTAGCACACTAGCCATGGATTTATTTTATTGACGTGACGGATCAGTGTGATGTTCTGCAGGTTTCCAGATGGTCCAGATCTCTTCGGACTATATTCAGACAGGAGGTGGGCGAGCGAACATGGCCCTGGCACAGAACTGTAAATGAATATTGCTGTTCATTCCAACGAACATGAACTGCTTCTGATCCTCTCCTACGTCTATTTTTTCCCCATCCTCGTTCACCATCTGCTACGGCAAACTCAGGCATTTCACCTTTGCTCCCTGGGCTTTGGAAGCCACACGGCAATGTGTTCATCCCATTCCCTGGGTCCTTGCCAGGGTGTTAAATCCCATGTCCTGAGCGAGTGACTCCAAGTCAATGTCTCCCTGCTTGTTCACTTTTACCTTCCAACGCTTGGTCACGCACCCTCAGAATCCACTCCTGGCTTCTCCTCGGTGCCTCACAGTGTGTGCTGCCTGATTTCTTATAAGTCTCCTGGGGCATCTCTTTTCTCAGTCCTCAGGCGCAGCATGTCCCCAGTCGGTTACCCTGGGATTTAACTCCCAGAAGGGGCAGCTAAGGCAGATCCAAGGGGTAGTGAATGGGGAGAGGAGCCGGTGTGGTCTTGTGGGGAGACAACACATGTTCTCAGCGTCTTCCTGCACAAGAGAACGTTAGCTCTTAAGAAGGCATGGACCACCTCTGTGAGTTACCAAAGAGGCCTCTGGCTCTCCCACTAGCCTCTACCTGCCTAACTGCTTTCAGTTTCTCGTTATCCCTCTGCAAGGAACCCCCCAGCTGCCCTCTCCTTCAATACATTGTACCCCTTCACTTTCAAATGCCTCAACCAATGTATTGGCAGCTCCACTCCACCCGATGTCCCCCCGTCATCAGAGAGTGTCTGTCTGTTTTTTTAAGCAACTGAGTGACCATCTCATGCCAAGGACTAGGTGTGCCTCACAGGCCACTTGGGTTGTGATCCTCCTTGCCAGCCATGATGGTGGACAGTCCAGTCTCCAAACCCCATCGGATCGCCAGCTTTCTGGAGTCGGCCTGGTACCATGTGTGTTTTCTGGGAAGCAAAAGCAATGGCACAGTGAGACGTGCCAGAGAGTCATGCAGGGACTGTAAAGGAACGTGGGAACAGGACAAGTGGGAGAGCCACCAACTGCCGCGTGGGAAGGAGGCACTGACGGGAGGGGACCCCGAGAAAGGCCGAGAAAGTTTCGGCCAAGGTGGAGGGCGGCCCCAAAGTTAAGTACCATTGGAAGAATCCCAGTTGGGCGGGACTGTGGCTCTTGCATCCTGGGGCCAGGCTCTGAGTATGGCTGGCAGTGGCCCTGGGGGACGGTGGCCTTGGTTTGTATACCATGGTGGACCTGGGGTCGGAGAGCTGGAGGCTTTCAGTCAACCAAGCCTCCTACCGCTCTCAGCAGGCTCGTTCTTGTCAGGAGACGGGAGAGGTACACTCTCTGCTTGCCTCAGTCATGTGATTAGTTCAGTGGCAAGACGAGGACAAAAACCAGAATCATCACTAGGGTCTGAAAAGACTAATTCTTTGCTCTTTTAGTTTTTTTTTTTTTTTTTTGACAAGATTAATTTCTGCCACATAGTCTCCAATGAATCATCTAGTATTTAGCAACTCAAAGCAATAGGCCCTCAAAAAAACCTCCTTGGACAAAAAAATAATATAAACCATTGAACAAAAATGCCTCCCACCATTGAAAGTAGAAGTTAGGTTTTGGAGAGCTGTACAATCCAGGGTTTGTCTTGATACGTCTTTGTTGTGATTTAGTAAATAGAAGGCAGCGTGCTCTGTCTACAAAACTAGGACAGCAACATAACAATCGAGAATTTAAAATTCGGGGGCCAAGAACTTTATATATATTAATATTTGTTCTTTCAAACATCACTGTATCGTTTCAGAAGAATGTGCCATATGAGAGCCAGGAAATTGTCTTGTTTCCTGTAACATCCCCAGGGCTTAGAAGATGGTCTAGCATGTATTTGCTTGGCAGAGTATTTGCTAAATAAGTATTGTGGCTCCAACAATTCCAACTATCAATTCCCAAGTGTAGGGACCAGAGTCAATGTATTCTCTGGCACACAGTAAAAACTCAACGGCAACAAATTCAGCCACTAGGTTTATGCAGTGGCTACTGTATCCTAGGCACTGTTCTAGGCACTAGGGATGTATCAGCCAACAAAACTAAGACTCCCTGCCAACAGACATCAAAGAGCAACACACCAGAGCTGGGTACATTGTAGGATATGTTACAAGTACCACCATGAAAAGAACAGAGCTGGGTACTGGGGGGTCATCTTGGGGGGACAGATTGTGGTACTAAATAGAGTGGTCAGAGTAGGTCTCATTGAGGAAGAGAGATTTGAGGGAAGGCTTGGGAGTTTGCCAAACATTTCTGGGAGGGGAGACTTCCAGGCAGAGGAAAGAGCTAGGACAAAGGACCCAAGGTGGGAGCCATCATCACACATGACCAGTGTCTTCGAGGAAGAGGGAGGAGGCCAGTGTGGCTGGTGTGGGCCAAGGGAAAGGCGTAGCAGAAGTCAAGGTCGGAAGGTGAATAGGAGTGCTTGGCCGGAAGTGAAAGGATTTTTGGCCATTGTAAGGACTTAGGGTTTTACTTTGAGTGAAAAGAGGAACCACCTTAGCGTTAAGAGCAGTGGAGAAAAATGACCCGACTTATAACAAATCAATAAACTTTGCAGAATTAATGAGTATGTGAAATAGACATGATCATCCGATTCTCTTGCCCAAGAATGGGCTCTAGAAAACTCAATGTAAGGATATATATTTTTCTGATTTTTCCTGATAGTCACATTCTCCATCTCCAGGGAGCTGCTGGTCTTAATGCCGCGGCATCATTCCTGCTTTCAACAGTGGCAGGGGGAATTGCTGGCCAACCACGTAATCCCGACGAACTTCTGGACACCCCTTGATAGTTCCTAGAGCATTTTTAGTATTTAGTAGGTTACCCAAATTATCATGACAACTATATGTGACAGGCATTAGATCACAAATACAGAACAAACAGAAAAACAGGAGTTCAGAGGGGTGATATATATACATACATTTCATATGACACATATGTCATTTGTATCATATGATATATATGTATATATCACATGGATATCACACACACACACACACCCCATCGTCACACAGTTAATAAATGCTGGAGTCTGAATTTTGCCTTTTCATCTAGTGTTTACAGGGCCACATTCTAGGTCTGAAAGATGCAAAATGGTTTATCTTCCCTAGGCAGGGCTCACGGTGCAGGTGGCAGGCCAGGATGGGAATAAACAAAACTGGGGTATATATCAGAAGAAAGAAGTAGAGACAAGGTGCCAAAGTCCTGGTGTGTTTAGCAGAAAGGTCCACAAAGGGGACCATGGCTGTAATTGTTGGTAGTCTGGATACACTGAAATGAGGGCATGTGGCCGGGGGAGGGGAGGGTTCAGGCAGTGGGAAGAGCACCAGCAAACGCCTGGGGGTCAGGATGAACACTGGGTCTCCTGGGATGGAAGCGTAGACCAAACCATTGGAATCTCCATTCTGAGTGGGTTATAGGAAACGGAATCACAGCAGGTAAAAAAAGGCTGTGTTACAGAGTCCCCGGCCATAGACTAAAGACCATTTGTACTCAATCCAAGGGAAGTGGCCGGTAATTTCTGAGTGGAGATGGTGATGTTTGCGAAGTTTTTTTTTTTTTTTTTCTTTTAATCTCTTTGAACTTATTAAGGAAACTCAATGTAACAACAGTGTGCCAACATAGTTTAGTCCGGGTAACCATAACAGACAGTGTCTTAGAGTGAGTTTCTCCTGAAGTCAACCCCAAAACAAAGATTCAAGTGAAAATAACTGATTTTGGAGGGGACATCAGTAGATACCCATAAAAGACTAGGAGAGAGGGGTGCCTGGGTGGCTCAGTCAGTTAAGCATCTGCCTTTGGCTCAGGTCATGATCCCAGGGTCCTGGGATCAAGCCCCGCCTGGGGCTCCCTGCTCAGCGGGGAGCCTGCTTCTCCCTCTCCCTCTGCTGCTCCCCCTACTTGTGCACGCTCCCTCTCTATGTCAAATAAATAAATAAAGTCTTTAAAAAGAGAAAGAGACTAGGAGAGAAAGGAAAGAAGGCTGCCAACCAAGGGTTCCTTGTCAAGCTGTTTACCACCGTGGGTGACCGGTGAATCATCTTGTTGGGGAACTCTGGTAGACAATGCAGAACACACACTTCGGTAGCTCCTCCTCACCAAGGGGTGTAGGAGCTGGGGTGTTTACACATGAGCTCCCACCAGTTATTGGCTGAGGGTTGCTCCTGGGAGCAGAGGCTAAACATCTCCAATACTCAGCCCGCCACAGGGACAATAACAGTCATCTGGCAGCCCTGGGAGAAACCCTCCAAGATGCATCTGCTAGCACGGGGCCGTGGTGGGGGGTGGGGATGGAGACTGTGCAGTGAACAGGTGAGGGATCTGCTCACAGATCTGCTACAGGCAGGTGTGACCGAGGACTATGTCAGTCCCCTGAACAGAGAGTAACATGGGTCCAGACCAATATGCCAATAGCAGGGCAGGGAGTGAAAAGAAGGAACAGGTTTTAAGAGCTTTTATAAAGGAGGAATTGCAAGCTTGGTCTTACAGACTCTTGCCTTATAAGGTGACAACTCAAGACACTTAATGACTTTGGAATTAAACTCAGAGAAAAGTCGGCCTGGCCCCACATGCCTTCTTGTGATACATCTGGGGAAATACGTCCTCATAAGAGTAATTTAAAAATACCTGCAGATGACACGTATTAGAACAGGACGTGGAGAAGGGCGTTCTAACACTCATAAACACACTCATGGGAGAGCAGGGAGGCATGTGACCCAATTCCAGACTCGTTCATTTCAGCCACTCTGCCTTTTTCATAGGAACAAAAGAAAAAATGATGAAGAAATAATGCGCATCAAGGAGCATTACCTAGGAATAACTGAGATTAAAAAGAAAAAGAAGTAAGGTAAGTACAAGCGAATGGTGGGCTCAACTATTTCAAGCAGGAGCTTTTGAGAAAACTCACCAAAGTCTGAAAATCAGATAATAGAAGCACTGGAGAATAATTTACTGGGGCATTAATTCCACCTCATTCTCATGGTTATAACTAAAGGAATGAGAGGCATTTCCCCCTTTTTCTCACCCCCATGCTCCTTAGCAGGACAGAAAGACTTAAAAAAAAAAAAAAAAACAGAGAGGGAAGAGAAGGGAAGAAAAAGAAAAAAGAAGAAAAGGGAAAGGGAGAAGAAAAAGGAAAAGAGAGAAACAGCCAGGATTCTGGAAGAACAGAATGGCAACGGAAGGAAACCACTGCAGATGGAAGAAGAGTAGAACGAGGCAGGGAAGTGGGGGGCGCTAGAGGCTGGAGGTGGGGTCAGGGTTGACAGGGCTCCTGGAATGTGAAAGAATCGGAGGGAGGAGCGCAAGGACCTTGTTCTGAAGGTCATGGGGCTTGGGGACTGGGCATTTCCTTGGTGATGGTAATGAACTAAACATTAAAGGTCCCACTCCTCAAGTTTACAGGTAGGACGAGCCCCAGAGGACCCCATGATCCATGAACAAGGGTACTTTGAATACCTCTGGTGAGTGGGAGTGTAGCCAAATCAATCTGATTTAAAAATAAAAAAAAAAAAATTGCTGCTTTTTGCAGCAAATTCACACGTGCAACAGAAGGAATGACTGAGACATAACCCCTACTTCTCTTTTTTCTGTTTTGTTGGAATTACGCACCGGGAAGCCCTGTTTTGAGATTCATGCGGTGGGGGTGGGTGGGGGACAGTGGGTGACAGTTTGCCAAGTTGACGGCTGTAAGCACCGTCTGCATGACTTTTCTCAGACCCTGTCCGTCTGCACAGGCTCCTCGGCACCAGCACCCCCAGTGTCAGGACAGAAATGGTTCCCCCTCCTCTTTTGAATTCTTCTCTTCCCGCCATCAGGATTTGATTCATGAACAGGAAGGGGTACATATGCCCAAGGGGTTTGAAAGGTACAGGCCCGAGAGGCATGAGGACCAAGGAGGGAGAGGAAACAAAGCAAGGACCACACGGAGACCGAGCGCGGGAGTGAAGCAGACGGGGAGGCGGGAAGAAAGGCAGAGTAGAAAAGCAGAGAAAGAAGAGGGGGAGGAAGAGGGACTGTCGAACCTCTGATCCTGCCGCTGTAGCAAAGGCTTCATGCGCCTGAGAATTCAGGGCTCAGCGCTCCCTCCTCGGTCAAGGAGGGAATTCCCCAAAGTGCCTCTGCACCAAGTTGTAGTTCAGCGTCATGGTCACAGGCGCCTTGGCTAGATGTCTCCTGCTCATACTTCATTTCCTTAGAGACAGGCACCCCCTTAAAGCCACATTTAAAATCACAGCAAACGTGGGGCTCTTGCTCGCTCTTACTCTCCTGTTTGACTTACTGAAGCCCCCCTATTCATTTTCCGGTGGGAGCACCCTTCTTATCAAGGGACGCTCTTTGGAAGTCACCCAGTACTCATATTCAGAAAGGAATTAGAACATTGAACTTTAAGAAGTAATGACTATATAATTTTTTTTTTTTACCTTTTTTTAAACAAATTCTTTCAGGTGCCCTCCATTAGCATCCACGGTCCGCATTAACGGAGCTAGTTAATGGCTCATCTATTCCCAGCAATACCGTGTTTTCCAACAGAAAGTAATTGAGAGAGAGCCCTGTAAATGAGTCGTTGGCAAGGACTGTATTAAACGCGATTCCCTTTCCTATTTCTTAGAAGAATTCAGGCAAATAGGATATAGTTTTTCTAGAAGAGAGAGCATGATGGCTCACGGCTAAGGCTGATTAGTTTTAACTTAAGAGAGTCCGGAATTTTCCGAGAACTCTGCTGTCAGGCTGGGCTTGGGACAAACTTCAACCAAATTATACAGAGAGAACACATCCCTGAAGCTATTTCAGCTTCCAGTAGGTTCTAGAATAGTCTATCCAGGTCAGCCTCTCTAGAAACTGTGCCCTGAGAGAACATTAGCCTCATCTCCCGCCCCGGGGCGATGTCTGAAGACAGTTGGGGTTGTTTCTACGGGGGCTGTATCAGTCAGAGTTCTCCAGAGAAACAGAATCAGGAAGATCTGAGTGCACACACATAGAGAGACTGATTGTAAAGAATTGGCTCACACAACTATGTTCAAAATTGGTAGTCAAAAAGCCACGAGGCTGCTGACCTAGGGGAGAGCTGGTAGTGCAGTTCAAGTACAAAGGCTATCTCCTGGCGGAAGTCCCTCTTGCTTTGGGGACGTGAGTCTTTTGTTCTTCTCGGGCTATTGACTGAGGGGAGGAGGCCCGTCCACTTCATCAGGGGCAATCTGCTTTACTCAAAGTCCACCAGTTTCAACGGCAATCTCATCCCAAACCAAGCTCACAGAAACAGCCAGGATAGACTTTGACACCAGAGCTGGGCACTGTGTCCCAGCCACATTGACACAAAATGAGCCTCATGTTCCTGGCAGCTGGCAGCTGGGATGCTGCTACAATCCCACAGTGCCCAGGAGAGCCCCCGCAACAGAGCATTATCCAGCTGCAAATGTCAGCAGTGCCCAGGTTGAGAAAGCCCGGATCCCAGGCTCCGGTCAGGCACCTGGTAACGTGACTCTGACATCGCTGACTGGGAGGTGACGGGTGTTTCTCAGTTTATGGGGCACCGTTAGGTTCATCTGGAAAGCAATCGGTGACAACATCTTAATGAGGATCACTCTTCCCACTCTGACTTGCTGGGAAAGAGAATTATTCCACCGAGACCGACTTATGACAAGCCGCTACTTTGGGATTTCTGAGCAGACATAAATTTAATTTCTTTATGCCGAAGCTTCAGTCAATCTTTCAGCGGCAGAAATGCTCTGGAGAGAAAGAAATGAAAAAGGGGTCCTCTGACCTGGGGAAATGTGAGCTCTGACGGGCCTGGAGTAAAACCGCCTGGGGCCTAACGTTCTCCTGGGCAGCAGCAGAGCTCGGAAGCAGGACAGACACACACAGACTTGACAACAAATTTGCCAAGAACAAGAGAGCCGATGGTCGAGGGCACAATGGCTACATTTGATGATTCGCTCAGTCACTCACTCGCTTACCTCACCGTCGGCCTAGAATGTGCTGGAGGCTGGGCAAAAAAGGAGAAGACAATGAAATGCAGTTGGAAGAACATCACCAGGAGAAGGTGAGGTTATGTATGGGTAGACAACATCTAGCAGAGGTGACTTTTGCTGTCCTCCGGAGGGAAAGAGTTCTGGATTTAGGGCCAGAACCGGATTCAAATCCTAGCTCTGACACTTCCTGGCTGGCCCAGGAATCCTCTTGGGTCTCCTTTAAGATGGGAACAAAAACACCCACCATCCCACCTGTCACATGGACTTGTGGTGAGAAGCAACACCAGTAAGGTCTGGCTCTGTTATGTCAGTCATAAACCGCTCAACTAGTTCTCTCAACACAGCTTGTACATTACAATCAGTGGGGAGCTTTATAAACTACCCATCATGCCCCCCACAGCTCAGACTGGTGGCGTCTGAATCCCTTAGCGGAGGGGCTCTAAGCACTGGTATATTTAAAAAGCTCCCAAGGAGAAACTAAATCACAGCCCTCCTAGGTGAGCATTCTCCGATCATATACTGTAACTTTTCCCAAGTATCTGAAAACGTCTCACTGAGTGACCCTCATGTCCCAAGGTTGGCTCAAATGTGACATGAAAAGTAGATTTGGGACATTCTGCTATTTGGGGGTTTGCTCTCAGTGAGTCTGGGGTCCGGGGTGGGGGACCGATTCCACTGCAGGCAACGAAAGAAGGTCCATCTTCCAGGCAGAGTGTGATTCCCTGATGGCAGGAAACACGGGTCTTCAATCCAACAGACACCGGATTTTCGGCTTGGTGACTGGCATTTTTTAGACACGGGGGATGTGGCAATAAACTGAAGAGACGATAGTCAGTGCTGCCATGGAAATCATGTTCTGGCAGGAGAAGGAAGACAATGAAAAGTTAATAAGTAAAAGATGTAAAATGTTAGATGGTGATAAATACTACAGGGGAAAATGAAACAGAGAAAGGGCACAGGCGCCTCTGATCCTATGGGAGGAGTGAGAGAATGAGCCTTGGTGGCACCTGAAGGTCCCCTGTTTTAGGCAGAAGGAAAAGCAAGTGCAAATGTCCTGAGGCAGAGGCAGGCCACGTGTGATTTGAGGACCTACCACGAGGCCAGTATTGTTGGTGAGAGTGAGTGTGGTAGGAGCGAGGATCAGAGAGGTGTCTGCGGGCCTGATTACAGCGTCTTGTAGGGTAGCGTGAAGGCTTTTATCTTTACTCAGAGTGAGGAGGATTTCCGGACAGAGGAGTGGGTGATGGGACTTTGTCTTTGCTGGATGCTCCCGTCTGATGGGATGTGTCTTTGCTGGATCATCTGCTCTGCTATGTGGAGAATGAACGCAGGGGGACAAAGGCAGATGAAGAGAGACCAGATAGGACACTGTCCTGATAATCCAAGAGGGAAGGCTGGGAGCTAAGACAGGGAGGGGGCGGGGAAGCCGGGGAAGTGCTGGGGGAGGTGGGGAGAAGCACCAGCCTTCACGAAAGACTCTGGCTTCAAAACTGATGATTCAAGGACAAGTTGACCAAAGCACAGGAGCCAGTCCAGTGTCCACGTATCCGAAAGCCAGAGTCCATCCACTCAGGTCAATGCCACCTGACGCCTCTGGGTAGACAGAAACCCCTTCCCCGGCAGCCCTCAGACCTCCTTGTGCACCTGGTACTGGAAATGCTCCCGGCGCTATCACAAATAAGAAAATGAAAATGCTTTCTTGATGGGGGAGAGACTTCATTCACCATTACTGAAGCCCTGTGAGATTGGGACTTCCAAGTCCTGCCAATCACCGGCCCTGCCTGAACATTTCTAAAGAGGAGACCTAAGATGTGATTCTGCAGAACCTTCCTCGACCAATACCATGCATTGCACCTGTTAGAGTGGGAGCTGGCAGGACGGGACAGATGTGATGCAGGGAAACAGGGTAGAGCCCGGTACTCACCCCTCTGCCAAAGCCGTCTGCCCTGAACGTTCCTAACTGCGAGACAAATACAAGCAGGCGTCGGAGGACCAACACCTGCCACCAGATGGCGCCATTTGCCCGGAACTGCCCGACTACTCAGACTCAGGAATAACTTCCAGGATTCTTCGCAAGTGATCATTAATTTCTCCTGAAGTAGAGTGCCTGGAGCCCCAGAGTGAAGGGGTGAACGTAGTCCTGTCTCTTCCTCAGCAGTTCTGCAGGCTCCCCTGGCACGAGTGACTTGAAGATTTTGTTCTTCCCAGTCAAGCTCTCTATAGGGACCAATACAGGACTTCTTTGCTCCTTCGGCAGCTTCTCAACTCTCCTCGGCATCATGCTTTTAAGTGCATGAAACAGAAGGCACAGGGTTGCAAAGGAAGCCAATTCTGTTGCCATGCGGTTATCGGAATATCTAAGAAAATGTGAGAGATAATATATGTGCTTCTTAATGCAGCAAAGAATAAGCTCCAGGGGCAGGCTTCTGTCAGTGTGCTTGTGACACGTAATGCCCCAAAACATACCCCAAGCTATCTGCAACAAGCGTGATGCGACGTTTGTGGCCTACAATCGTATCTGATGAAACTGCCTAATTTTAGTTGGAATTTAATGAAAGCGAAGATTCTTTCCCCTTCCTTTCTTCTTCTCCTTCCCCGTCTCCTCCTCCTCCTCCCTCCCCCTCCTCTCTCTCCTTCTTCTTTTTTAAAGATTTTTAAAAAATTTATTTGACAGAGAGAGATCACAAGTAGGCAGAGAGGCAGGCAGAGAGAGAGGAGGAAGCAGGCTCCCCGCTGAGCAGAGAACCCGACCCGGGGCTCGATCCCAGGATCCTGGGATCATGACCTGAGCTGAAGGTAAAGGTTTTAATCCACTGAGCCACCCAGGCGCCCCCTTCTTCTTTTTTTAAACTAGTCCATGAACCTCTTGAATTCTATGCAGGGACCTCCTGAGGACTGCAAGACCCTAGGTTAATAATCTTTGGCTCAATGTCTCTTGCATGCGTCTAGTGCACATTTGCCAACTGAAGGAAGCAAAACTCCGCTCCAGCTAGCCGGGCTCAAGTTAAAGGAGGACCAGTTGAGATGGGGATCCAACACGCCTTTTCCCTCCGCGCTCTCCCTGCGTTACCCTGCCCTAGAGTTCTTTCTCTCCCCATCCTTTCCTGTCATACCTCTTTTTAAAGATTTTCAAATTTATTTGTTTGAGAGAAAGAGAAGGAGAGCATGAGCGGGGGGAAAGGCGGGGGTCGGGAGAGGGACAAGCAGATTCTCCGCTGAGCTCAGAGCCCGATGGGGGGCTCAACCTCAGGACCCCGAGATCATGACCTTGGGATCATGACCTGAGTCAAAACTAAGAGTTGGACGCCTAATGGCCTGAGCCACCCAGGTGTCCCTCTTGTCACACTTCTGAAGCTCTAAGATTTCTTTACCATCTTCTCATCCTGGAGGTTATTGTTTCTCCTTCAGCAACTGCAGCCAAAGCCACTGTGGGGGACCTCTTTGCTCCTCCCCTTATTTCTTTATCTAAAGAAAAAATGGGTCTCTCTCTGTCCCAGAAACAATGCTCGGCCATTTGTGCTTTGCTTTTCCTTCCTCTTCTACGCTCCCTGGGGAGAGGTGGAGGAGCGAGAGGGGGACCTGGTAACTAACCACGGTTGGCAGAGCCCATTCATTAGCGTGACAGAAAGGATGGCCGCGGGAGCTTTTCTCCATCATTCTACCTCAACCCCCTCATTAGTCTCCATCCTCTACCCTGCTTTATCTTCCTCATCGCTCTGATCCTCACCCGAAATTATTTGTGTATTTACTTTGTGACCTTCCATTTCCCGCATGGAAATAGCAGGCCTCACAGGGAAAGGAATAAGGCTTCTTCATGACCATCTCTCGAGTGCCTAGAACAGAGCTAAGTGTAGAGTCGATGCTCACGATCTGTAGATGCATCATTTGTTAAAGGCGTGAACCAGTTTGGAATGGAATGGGAATGCAAATCATTCAGCGTTTCAGATTTTCAGTCTTTTCCCCTGCCACTGTGTTTTATAGACTCTAGAAGTAGAAAAACACCCTGAGGGAGTTGTACAGGGTAATATTGATGGAGTGGAATGGCGGTCTGGAAAGAAGGTGACTTCTTAAGAATTACAGCAATACAATAGAGGATGAGCTTTGATAATTACAAGTGACACAAACATAAATATCTTCATTTTATGTAATGCAAATACATTTTTGCCTTGTTAGATAGGCTAGGAAATATTTATTTAAAACAAATGTTTTTCTCCTCTTTTTTTGAAGTACGAAGAAAGAAATCCTATATTTCATACTCTGCCAAATGCTTGTGAATTTCTATTGTGTGACTTTCTTTTAAATATGAAACTGAATATATATGTATATCATAAGGAGTTACACACACATTGCAAAATATTACAGGCTGGGAGATATGTATACAAAAAATACGTAATCTTTTAGTAGTCCAAATGCAAGCTGGCGTTTTTACTACTGATAATTTCTTTGCAAACTGTCGTACTTTCTCATCATGCCAAGACAGACAAGGATATTTAATCATCTTACCTTTATTCGTGTTGCATCTCTGTCCAGGCAAATCCAGGTGTAGTTTGCTGAGACTGGAGCTGTTCCTTTTGGAACCTAAAGGATAACGTGAGTAACACAAGAGACTACGTGAAAAACCCACATCATTTAAATTTCCTAAGAGGCGGAAGAGTAGGTTCCACAAATCACAGACTGGGAAGCCAAGTCAGAGTCCCCAGGAGAGCCCGCCCGCTCGGAGAAGCTGTGATACACTCTGGTGCCAGGAGGGGGGGCCAGCGAGCAGTTACCCGGGACCGGCGGCGGCTCCCTAACTTTGCAGAGGGAACCACACCGGACCCGCGGACCCGCGTGACTCCGCTACAAGGCGCCGGAGGGCAGCACTCGTGGTGATGTGTTTTCTGACAAATGGAAAGATGCAGGCTCAGCACAAATGAGGGGAATTCAGAGCATTTAAAAACAAATCACCGGCCATTCTCCTATCTTCCAGATTTTTTTAAGATCTGTTACCCTACCCTTGTTTTTATTACCAGCCAATTTCTAGAGCTTGTTTTCATCCAGTGGGTTATCAAGAACCGGAGGGTTGATCCGGGTGATTTCAGGCTGTGCTGAGTGACGTCTAATATCCAGAGTAAGACAGAGGATGGGTTTATGCTGCGTTGGGCGAGGCGGACTACCAGGAAAGTTGCCCCCAGTTTGGAATGCCATGTTTTTAAAGGAATGGGCAAATCGGAACACTGTAAGCCAAATGACAAGGCTGGCGAGGACTTGAGATGTGTACATGAACTACAGAGAGAAGGCCTGGGGGCGTTGAAAGATGAGGGGGAGCAAGAGTCAGAGGGAGATGAACCTCTGAGATCGTGAGGAGGACGGTCCGAGAAAGCAGAGTCTGGACAGGATGCGCCGCTGCTGGGCTAGGACCGTTCCGGGAAAAAGAACTGGAATTAGGTCCAGCAAACAGAAGAACATTGAAATAGTCACAGACGTTCAGAGATGAAGACATGTCATTAGGAAGGAGTGAGTTCTCATGCTCCGAGGTCTGCAAGCGTGGACAGGCTGTAGCAGTGCTCCTCAGGGACTTGGGGACGAAGGCTCGGGTGTCAGAGGGGCGCTAGATGAGGTGAGGGTGCACCGTAGGCTAGTCTCGGTATCGGTGGGAGGCCAGTATAACATTTGTACAAAGTCCCTAGAAAAGACAGAAGCAACGCACATCATTAACCTTAACTTACTCCACTTAAAGGACTATTACTTATTCTGATATTTTTTGGTTCTTGCTTTATCTTACTTTGTAAGGGCAAAAGGCCATCTTTTACAAACCAGGGGTAATGATAATAGCGGCCAGTTTTTAAATAGACTTTACCTAGGGGCACCTGGGTGGTGCAATCAGTTAAGCATCTGACACTCGGGTTCACCTTAGGTCATGATCTCAGGGTCATGGGATCGAGCCCCCCATCAGGCTCTGTGCTCAGCATGGAGTCTGCTTGAGGCTCTCTCTCCCTCTCCTTCTGCCCCTCCCACTGCTCTCTCTCTCAAATAAATAAATCTTAAAAAAAAAATACCCAACAACATAAAAAGTTTGACAACCCTCTATTGAAGTCTCTTACCTGTTTTGAAATACAGCAATAAAAACTGAAATAAGAAAATCAAAGGGTTGGGCGCCTGGGTGGTTCAGTGGGTTAAGCCTCTGCCTTTGGCTCTGGTCATGATCTCAGGGTCCTGGGATCGAGCCCCGCATCGGGCTCTCGGCTCAGAAGGGAACCTGTTTCCCCCTCTCCCTCTGCCTGCCTCTCTGCCTACCTGTGATCTCTCTCTCTGTGTCAAATAAATACTTTTTTTTAAAAAAATCAAAGGGTTATTTTGCTTAGTGATCTGTAAGGTTCCTTCCAATCCTGAGACACTCCCATTCTAGAAATTAATTATTGAGCATTGTTAGGGAAGGAGATTCTAGGCTTGCTCTATCTCCTGTCTGAGTCTAGAACAGTGTGAGTGCACGTCAGGCCCTCCTCTGCCTGGCCCATGCACATTACTTCCTGGTTTTTCTTCGCAGTTTTTCCAGGTAAGTGTGCACCTCTGAACAGGATCGGTTAGACGTTGCATGTATCTAGACTTGATGAAAATGGGATCGTAGAAAATGAATCCTTTTTCATTTTTCCTCTTTTGTTCAACATTTTTAGGAAAGACCGATCAAGCTTGTTGGATGTAGCCTTTATTTTGTGGCTGTACACAGGCTACGACAGGCTGTCTCAAGTTCACTTTGAGGGAGGCCTTCTCCAGTTTCTTCCTATTCTGAATAATGCTGCTCTGGACATTCTCAGTCATGTCCCCTCGTGCAAAGAGAACTGATGTGAGCTGGCTATTTTGTATGAAATACAAATACTGTGAAAATCAGATACGCTTTCCACGCTCGATCACTTGACACAGTCGTTACTGCCCAGGAGGGACGTATGATGAAAACCAGTGTGTTGACACAACCGGGAAACAAACGCCGGAAGTAGCAGGTGCGCTGTTGCAAGGGTGGTCATGTGTCCGCTTCCACCCCCCGCCCCCGCCCCGATTCAGAGAGCGGCCCGGAGAAGGAAGCGCTTTCCACTCCCTTCCTTTCTTTGAGACTTACTTGGAAAAAATTTCACGCATATACAAAAATTCACAAACAATGAATATGCAGCTTAATGAATGGATGTAAAGTAACTACCGTTTGTGTCAAGAAATACAACATTTCTAGCAGCGGAAGGAAAGGTCCCTCCGGGCCACACTGGCCTCCCCCAACCCCTTTATTTTCATCACGTCCCTCTTTTGCTTCCTCGCTTTTCTTCACTTGGACCAAATACATGTGAATCCGTCACCACCATCTCTTAGTTCTTGGCATTGTTGACCTTCAGGGAGAGGGAATCGGAGGGGATGTAATGGATTGAGCGTTCGTGTTCTCCCTGAATCTCTATGTTGAAACCCTGACGGTATCAGAAGGTGGGGGCTTTTACGGGGGCATCTGAGATCAGATGATGACACAAAGGTGAGGCCTCTTGAATGGGATTAGGGCCCTTCTTAGAGTCACAGAAGAGTTGGCCTCCTTGTGTGCTCTCTGCCAGCAGACAGCAAGAAGTAATTCGAAGAGGGATCCCCCCACAACCCTGCTGTGTAGCCTCCCTGATCGGCACTCCAGCTCCCAGACTGTGAGAAACAAATTTCTGTTGCTTATAAGCCATCTGGTCTGCGGTGTTTTGTTATAGCAACCTCAACGGGTGAAGACAAGATTCATTTTGTGTCTACTTTCCTTTGCCCAACGTAAAAAAAAAGAATGATTCATATTGTTTGTGACTGTTTTAAATTCCAGTTCATTAGCATTCAGTGTTCTATCAGTTTCAGGTGGACAATACAGTGATTCGGCATTTCCATACGCCGCCCAGGGCTCTCCTGTCGTCTCCTGACAAGCGTCCCCCTCAGTCCCCGTCACCGCTTTCCGCAGCCCTCCCTGCCCCCCCTCTGGGAACCATCAGTTTGTTCTCTCTAGTTAAGACTCTGTTTCTTGCTTTGTCTCTCTTTTTTCCCCCTTTGCTCCTTTGTTTTGTTTCTTAAATTCTACATATGAGTGAAATCATATGGTGTTTGTCTTTCTCTGACTTATTTCACTCAGCATAATACTCTGTTAGTTTCATCCACGTCATTGCAAATGGCAAGATTTCATTCTTTTTTAAGGCTGAGTAATATTCCATTACACACACACACACACACACACACACACACACACATATATATATATATATATATATATATATAAATGTATGTATAATGGAATATTATGGAGATATCTCACATCTTCTTTATCATTCATTAATCAATGGACACTTGGGCTGTTACTATAATTTGGCTACTGTAGATAATGCTGGTCTAAATGTCAGGGCACCTGTATCCCTTTGAGTCAGTATTTTGTATCTTTGGGTAAATCCCCAGTAGTGCAGCTGCTGGGTCGTAGGGTAGCTCTGTTTTACAGTTTCTGTGGCACCTCCATACTGTTTTCCTGAGTGGCCACACCACTCTGCATTCCCACCCACAGTGCAAGAGGGTTCTCTTTTCTCCACATCGTCACTAACACCTGCTGTTGATTGTGTTGTTGATTTGATTTTTGTTGCTATATGGAATACCTCTGTATAAAAATCCCACAACTTATCCATTTTGATTAAGTGACTCTGGTGGTCATTTTTTTCTGGTTTTGCCATTATGACTACTGTGGCTCTGGGTAGTCTACAGGTCTCCTAATGCACTTATGCAAACATTTTCTAGGGTATCTAGAAGTAAGACTGTGAGATCAAGAGGACGCATAGCTCGAGTTTTACGGATTAGTGCCGAACTATTTTCTGATGTGGAAATGCAAACTCATGTTCCCTTCAACGATGCCCATGAAGGTTCGTGCACTGCTCCATGCTCTTACCAACAACTGACACTGTTAGACTTTTTAATTCTGCCAGTCTGGAGCATGTGCAGTGACACCTCATTGTGCCTTTGATTTATGTGGCCTCTGTATTAACAAAGGTGAGTACATTCTTATTTGGATTCCCACATGTGTTAAGTGCTTAAGCCTTCTGCTCATGTTTTCTGCAGAGTTGTTTTATTGCCTGTAAGAATTCTTCACATATTCTGAATAATGTGTTGCAAATATCTTTTTCCACTCTGCGGTTTGCATTTTCATTCTTTAATGGCAACCTTTGGTGAACCAAAGTGTTAATTTTAATACAGTCCAATTTATTAATATGTTCCTTCAATGGCACCTTCTGTGTTCTGGTTAATATTTTCGTACTCTGTGATTACAAAGATATTCTACCACATTGTCTTGTAAAAGATTCATTGTTTTCCCTCTCACTTTTAGAGCTTTACTTCCCTAGAGCTGATTTGTCTGTACGGTTTGAAGTAAAAATCAAGGCTTTTCCTTCCTTCCTTCCTTCCTCTTTTTCTCACTTGAGGATATTCTATTGTTCTAACACCATTTATTTAAAATGGCATTCTTCCTCTATGACTTTTCAGTGGCTCTTTAGTTATAAATTAAGTGATAATTTATGGATGAATCTGTGTCTGGGTTTTCTATTTTGTGCCACCGTCTACTGGTCTGTCCCTGCACCAGGGCCTCAGGTCTTGTGTCTTTGCTTTGGTGCTGAATCTGCAGTAATGAAAATGAAGATGCATTTGGCTTCATTTCGTTCTTCCCTCCCTCTTCCCACTCACTGTCCCTAGGAAATATTTCCATCCCAGTCCACTTCATAACAACACGCTCCTTATGCAAGTCTTGTTGCTTTCTTTCAGATGCGGAAGATTTGAATTAAAAGAGAATTACCCTCTCCCACTTTTCCAGGAAAACAGTCATTTTTTCTACATATCTACTAGAGCGGGAATGAGGTCAGAGATGAATTCTCCTCAATGCCTTCACGTCTCACGCCCAAATGCGCTCGGTGGATCCTGCAGACCCACATTACAGTTCGTGCGACTTAAGAAACCAGATGACATAAAACAGCAAAGTGCCTGGGCGCCAGCGTACCGTCACCCTTGGCACTCCCATGCCGGCCCCTCTGGGGGTTCCCATCACCTCCCTTGCTCCTTCTGACCTTCCCTCTCCTCCTTGGTAATGTTCCGCCTCATCTCCCCAGGCACCCCAAGGCACTCATGTTCTTCCTCCTAACTTTTTATTGAGTCTCCGTTTCAAGAATTACTCTCAGGTTTGTATTGCCTGCAAAACTCCTATCTTCCCCAGTGATATCTGTATCTAAACAATAACCAAAGACATCTAATGGGATTTCATAAGCTCTAACTACATTTGTATGCTGTCTCTCTATAAGAACATTGACGTAACTTAGCATTAGGAAAACTAGGGTAAAATTTGCAGGAGAAAGGGTCTGCATCTGTGCGGAGAGTCAATCTGTTAGAACGCTACAGAGTGATATACAACTTGGCCTACAAGTGATATACAACTTGGCCATTCCCACGGAGATCTTGGTAGGGAAAAGGAATATATAGAGAGAGAGCATCTTATTTTCTCAGACAATATCCCAAAAGACAAGACGGGAATCTCTGAGGCACAAGAGGCCCTGCTAGGCCAATGGTAAGGAAGCTTTAAACACATACTAATGAACTTGATTCTGTAAACATTCCGAGCAACCAGGAGGTGGGAGTGAGGAGGACCTACCAATGGAAAATATCTGGCTAATGGTATGATGATGTCACGAGGGATATGTTAGAAGGTTAGAAGCCATGAATTTCAGAGCTGCAGCTTTTTGATTAAAAATACAGTCCTTTCCAAATTCCTCAGACATCTGGAGTACGTTCTAATAATGAAATTATTCTCCCTGCCCATTCTTAGCAAGTCAATCCTTTCCCTTCTAGTCTCTTCTCAACAGGTTCTAAGTAAAGTGACAAAAATCCATGGAAGAAGTCTAGGTTCCAGCCTGAGATGTCTGAGAGGAAGCAAGAATCTTCTTGGTGTTGTGGAAATCACATCACACAGGCCCCGCTCCCTGGGGCCACTTGCCTCACCTCTTCTGTTTCGGCAGCGCACCCATATTTGGCCACTGAGGTTGGTCAGGCTCATCTTTTACCAGTTCCCTCACATAAACATGGAGGCCACTAAGAGTCATTAGGGGGAGGTTGGGTTACATGTGGAAAACCAGAGGAAATGTATTTTACAGATGTTCTATCCAGTTCAACTGTGAAAGCCCACATGTGCTCACTCTTGTGTATTACTTGGATAAGACCTCTCCACGCGTCATCGACCATCTGCTCCGGAGCTGCCACAGAACATCTGGATTTGAAAAATCCATCTAGAAAATAAACTACTTGATGATTCATGTAAGTTTCACAGTATTTCAGGAAATGGATGTCACCCAAATACCTGCAACCTGAGAGAAATTTATGGCAAGCGTGCTCATGAATGCAGCTAAGCTCAAAAACTTTATTAAAAGCCTTCAAATTTTAATTGTGTTTGATGGTGCATTTCTATACACTGATGATGAAGTAGCGGAAAGAGAAGTTATGAGAACAATCCTATTTACAATTCCATCAAGAATAATAAAATACCTAGGAAAAAATTTAACCAAGGAGGTGAAAACATTGACTAAAGAAACTCTGAAAGCATTGCACTATACTCTGAAGACATTCATGAAAGAAATTGAAGGTGACACAAATAAATGAAAAGATAGTCCAGGATCATGGACTGGAAGAACAAATATTGCTAAAATGTCCATAATATCCAAAGCAATCTACAGATTTAATGCAATCCCTATCAAAATGCCAATAGTAATTTTCAAAGAACTGGAACAAATAATCCTAAAATTTGTATGGAACCATGAAAGATCACAAATAGCCAAAGCAAACTTGAAAGATAAAAAACTGGAGGTATCGGGGTGCCTGGGTGGCTCAGTGGTTTAAGCCTCTGCCTTTGGCTCAGGTCATGTTCTCAGGATCCTGGGATCAAGCCCCACATCAGGCTCTCTGCTCATGGGGGAGCCTGCTTCTCCCTTTGCCTGCTGCTCCCCCTGCTTGTGAACACACACACTCTGTCTCTCTTTCTGAAAAATAAGTAAAATCTTGAAAAAAAATAGATTAAGGATGTAAATATGAGACCCGAAACCATAAAAATCCTAGAAGAGAGTATAGGCATTGATTTCCCTGACATCAGCTCTAACATCTTTCTGGATATGTCTCCTATGGCAAGAGAAACAAAAGCAAAAATAAACTATTGGGGCTACATCAAAATAAAAAGCTTCTACACAGAAAAGGAAAAAAATCAACAAAATTAAAAGACAACGTACTGAATAGGAGAAGATATTTGCAAATGACATATCTAATAAAGGGTTATATCCAAAATATGTAAAGAACTGATACAATTCAACAAAGGACAGCTCAACAAAAAATGAAGAATACAATTTAAAAATGGGCAAAAGACATGAACAGACATTTCTCCAAGAAGCAAACCAGATGGCCAACAGACACAAGAAAAGATGCTCAATATCACTCACGATCAGGAAAATGAAAATCAAAATCATGAGAAACCACCTCACTTTACATCTGTCAGAAAGGCTAAAATCAAAAACACAAGAAACAAGAAGTGTGGGCGAGGATGTGGAGAAAAAGGAACCCTCATGCACTGTTGGTGGGAAGGCAAACTTGTGCAGCCGCCATGGAAAATAGCATGGAGGTTCCTCGAAAAATGGCAAATAGAATCACCTCATGATCCAGTAACTCCACTACTAGGTATTTACCCGAAGAACACAAAAGCACTAATTTGAAAAGACATATGCATCCCTATGTTTACTGCACCATTATTTACAATAGCCCAATTATGGAAGCAGCCCAAGTGTCTACCGATAGATGAATAGATAAAGAAGATGTGGTGTACACACACACACACACACACACACACACACACAGAAATAGTATTCAACCATATAAAAGATTGAAATCTTGCCATCTGCATCACATGGATGGATACACAGAGTACAATGCTAACAGATCAGTCAGTCAGAAAAGGGCAAATCCTGTACGATTTCACTCATATGTGGAATTTAAGAAACAAAACCAACACACAAAGAAAAAAAGACACAAACAGAAAAACAGACTCTTAAATACAAAGAACAAACTAGTGATTCCCAGAAGGGAAGTGGCAGGGGGATGGTAGACTAGGGGAAGGGGATGGAAAGATCACTAATCACGATGAATACCGACTCATGTGACTCATGTATAGAATTGTTGAGATTGATATATTGATATATAACTTTACTGCAATTAAAAAAAAAAAAAAGACCTAGAGGTAGGCAGGACAAGGTTGGTAAGGTAAGTCACTGCCACCAGGAATGCAGGCATCTTCCTTCCTCAGCCTCACCACCCTGGGCCATGGCTGGGCCCCTCAAGCTTGCTTCATCATGCAATATGGCTGGCAGAAGGCAACCTTCATCAGGTAGTTTAGCAAAGCCTGAGCAAAGTGAACAGGTTACAAGAAGTCCCAGAATGGGAGGACGGAGGGGCTTTGCCTTTGAGGGCCAGAAGAAAACAGAGAAGGAAGTTTCCCCTAACAGAGCAGAGGTCAGAAGTCCAAAGGTGTCACAAGTCTTTGCTCGCATCTCTGTCTAAATCTCAGATCGTAAGTAAGCCAAAAAGATCTTGATTCTTGTGTGAAAGTTGGGCCTTTTTTTTCTATTTCTGTTAGGAATTTTTGCTCCTCTCTTTCACATGTTTAAAAACTAGAGTGTAAAGGGGTTTTGTTGTCGATTTCCACAGGTTCTTCGAACAGTGAGGTTATCAACCCACTGTTGGTCTTTGTTATTGCTACAGCCCGATCGAACCCGCTGCTCTGTTCTTCAGCTCTATTATTTATTCCATCTGTTATATTCTGTCTTCAAAACACCAGTTTTCACCCGTTTTTTGTTTGTTTGTTTTTGTTGTTGTTTGTTTTTATTTCTTATTGTCTCATGTATCTATCTTCTGCTATGATAGGAACTTTTCACGTTCCCTTTAAGGTCCTGTTCCAGCACTCCTGCTTTGGATGGAATCTACAGGGCATGGGAGTTCCCACGAGTTTGAGGAGAGGAGGAAGCTGAGCCCAATGGGGGAGCCGTGGGCACCCCAGAACCATGGTCGGTATTTTCCATTTGCTGTCAAATGAGGTGACCCCTGTGGTCAGGAAGGCATCTTTAAAAACTTGGGGGAAGCAGCAGGGGGCAGGGAGCCCCCCATCCCCAGCTGTAAGCAACAAGAGGAGGAGAAACAGAGTGGGCACGCTGAGATTGCTCAATACTGAGCCCCCTCTCATTCTCCACCCACCCCTGCAAGGCTCTGGTGTCTGTCTCCCTATTGGGCAGAGGAACTGGGAAGGGTCAGTCAGCACTTTCTCCAGTGACCTGGAGGAGAGGGAGTGCTGGATTTCTCCCTCTTACCTCCCTCATGGCTGTTACTGCCGCCGCCTACCTGTCCCACCCCGACCCAAGACAACCTTCAGTCTCCTTCCTCACATTTAGTGGCCACTGGTTTCTAGAGCCCATGTTTCCTCTTGGTTCTTGAGTTTCTCCATGGTTCCTTGTGGAGGATAGAGTCTCTTCGGGCTGCTGAAAACGAATCACCACAGGCTTGGTGGCTTAAAAAAACAGAAATGTATTCCCTTACAGCTCTAGAGGCCAGAAGTCCAAAATTAAGCTCTCGACGGGACTGGCTCCCTCCGGAGGCTCTGAGGGAGGCTCGGTTTGGCACCTCTCACCTAGAGTCCTCGGGGCTCACTGGCTGCAGCGCATCCCGGAACCTCCGCCTTCAACTTGCCCTCGCCTCTCCCCGTCTGTGTCTTCACCTCTTATAAGGAGACTTGTCCTTGCATTTAAGGTCCGCTCAGATAATCCAGGAAGGTCTCAGCTGGAGAGCCTTAATTACATCAGCAAAGAACCCTTGTCACATTCTCAGAGTCTGGGACCGCCACCCAACTCCCCGTAGACATCTTGCCAGAGGCTGGAAACTCCCAGAGCAGCTGGTTCACTACCTGTTCCGGTGAAGGCGCGTAAGCCGGGCACCTGCGCTGCTGCCCTCACCGGCCCTCTGGGGCAGCACGCGTTCTTGCACGCAGGGGCTGGATTCCCCCAGTGCCTCCCAAACGGTTCCTCTTTCTCAACTTCTCAGGTGGCTAGACTTCTGTGTTAAGGAGTCCTTTCTCCCTCAGCCTTGAAGGAAAGCCACGCACGTGTCCCAGTTCCTTTGACCTCTCCTCTCTGTCAACCTTAATAGAGACTTAACCGCCATGCCTAGCGGGGCCAAACTATATAAAAATCCAAAAGCCATTAGCCATAGGTATATGAACCCAATAAGAATCAATCCCCTCAGTTGTCTTCAAAGCGTGCTAGGCTTCAGAAGGGACCGGAAAAGTCCCAGTCTGTGGCTGGGGCTTGCCGGGAAGGGGCTGGCCGGGAACAGTCAGCTCCTCCGGGGTGACAAACGGTCCGGCCATCAGGAGAAGGTTCTCCGCCGTCCTCTTGGGGGAATAATCCATCAGGAGTTTCGAAGGCCATTCCTTAACATGGCAAGGGAATGGAGGCCCAGGAAGGATTTAACAGGGAATTAGTAATGGCCAAGCTCCTGAAATAATTGGGCTTTGAAAATCCCGAGTTTTGCTTTTCTAAATGACTCCGGGCTGCATTATGCCTATTGATCTCCCCGAATGCTCGCAGCCTGTAAATGATGAGCCTTTTACCGCACTCCATGACTGAGGGGCACACAACTGTGAGAACAGCTCATTTCATTTTTTTCGATTTATACAAAAGTGCTGTGGCCCAAGCCCTCTAGGTACCCATCTCAATACATAAATATGCCAATTAAGCTAAATGGAAATCCCGCAGGTTAAAAGTGCCTCATAAAAGAAGGAGGCTTTTTCCAAAGCCAGGAAGTTTATCCACAGAGGAAATACCAAATCAACAAAGGCAGGTGTGTGCCAAACCATGAAGGGAGGAGGAAAAAAGCATCAAGAACTCTGGGATCCAAAAAAGAAGAAAAAACATTTTCCTCCCAAAGCAAACAGGGAAGAAATACCTCTAAGCTGTGAACGCAGAATTCTAAGCAACTCAATTTCTGTTTATTGCATTTTTCTAGCGGGGATTGGTGGTGGTGGTTGGGACAGGGAAGGAAGCCAGACCCAGAACTGAACAGACACCAAGAATGCGTTAAGTCCCCACCATATGTCACAAAGGTGGGTGTGTGCAAACCGGTGTCAGACACGCTGTAGCTTGCTTCTCAAAAGTAGGGTCCTTTGTGCTGGTGCCCAGCAGTTTAAGAATCAGCATCACCTGGGAGCTGGTTAAATATGGACTCTCAGCAACCCCATCCGCCCACCACGCCATTAATGGAGGCAGAATCATCATTTCCAGCAAGACCCAAGGGGGGATTCTCATGCACATTAAAGTGGAAGAAGCCCTGATCGCTGGTTGCCGGCCAGTTGGGTACTCACCGCCCAGCCCTAGGCAGCTTCGGCTAATTCTGTCAGCCACTAGCATTCAAGCACTGGGGCCCTGGCTCTAGGTAAGGAGCTGAGAGGAACAGATAAGTAGGTTTTCATCCCGTCTCAGTCAATGTGAGCATAAGGATCTCAGGAGCCGCCCCTGGATGGGTTCAAATGTTTAACTCACATTTACCCATCTCCAAGTCCTTGATGACCAGCTTCCAACCCAAAACTCATATTCCCGAGTCGCTTCTGACTGACGCCTTATTTCAGATCCCATGCAGTTGGAGGGCACTTGGAAAAAGCTTGGCGGTTTAGAGAGCCTCAGATGGTCGCAGGTGGAAGGATTTTTACCTAATGTTCATGTTTAAAGTTGAGGGGGGGGGGCGCAGAGTGGCTAAAAGTATTGCATGATCTTCCCAAGTTTCCTCCCACCATTAGCAAAAAGGCATGAGGGTGACACACGGAATGATATTAACATTATCAAAATCAGCTAGTGAAACCCCAGCACCACTCGCTCGTTCCCTCACTCGGGTGCTCCCTCTGCCGCGGGTTCAGGGAGCTCTTCTCCACCGCGTACTTGACAAGACCCACTGCCCTTGGATTGCTGCTCGTCTCCTCCTCCTGCCGACCCTTCCAGATATCAATAATTGCCTTTTTCCTTAAGCCCTTGCTCGGTTTCTCCAGCATCTGTCTCTATCTCCACTTTTCTACAGGAACAAGACTTGGAAGTCACAGCAGAGACAGGGACTCATGAACACCCACTAGGGAATAAGAACCGAGAAGAACACTCTTTCTGTGGCTTCCGTGAAACTGCATTTTGCATGTTCTCACCCCGACGTTGCTCTCCATTTGCTCCCAGTCTTTCCCCTCATCGTTCATCTCCCTCCAGTGGCAACAATGATGGCAGATTTTTCCATTTCCCACCAGGCTGAGGATGGCAACTCGAGCGGCTGCGGTGTGGGGCAGGCACCGTACTGGACACCTGACTCACTTCTCAATCACACCGGACCATCGGGTCTTACTCCCTTTGTAACAGTAAGAGACACAAGGCTCCAAGGAGTTAAGTGATCACCTAAGGTTAAGGAGTGGTCAGTGGGAATCCAGTTACACCCCAAATACCACCAGCAGGAGCCTGCGGCTCTCTGGGGGAAGCCGGAACAGAACAGAACTCGGGGAGCTGGAAACACCTATAGGACAGCAGGAGTCCCTGTGAGGCTGGGGCCTTCCCGGGAGGGCTGGCGGGAGGCGGTGCTGCCGGTGGGCTCAGGTAGCAGGTGCTGTGGGAGCGGCTAAGCTGCTGGAATAAAGCTGGAAGGAGCAGGGTTGGCCGGACGCTGGCGCGGAGATCAGGAAGCGTCAGCAGGGTCGACCGGGAAGAAACTTGGCTCCGGAGACCGTTACTTATTTCGTCTACACGCCCCACCGCCCCCGAATGAGCAATTTTCAGGTAGGTATTACCACACTTTGGTTCCTCGCAGTGGACACTGATGTAGGGTTTTTCTTGTTTTCCCTATGGCTGGTGTCGTCTGCAGACAAAACGCGGAGAATCACGTTGGGTTAAGCGCCCCAGCTCTGAGAGCCAGGAGACGTGGACCCCAAGTGGGGCTCTTCCAAACACGTGCTATGGGGCTTCGTGCAAGTTACGTGTCTCCTTGAGCCTCAGGTCCCTCATCTGTGAGCGGGCGGGAAGTGCTGTCCAGCTCACTCAGTTGATGGGACGGCTGAAGAGACCAAGCCTTCCTGATCCGTGCGACAGGCTGGAGGCCGAGGCAGAGGCGGGGTAAGACACAGCCTCTGCTCTCCAGGGAGAAACGAGGGGAGGGGAGAGGAGGCGTAGACTCTGAATTGGGTGAATGACCCACGTGGCCAGCTTTGTCTCCTGGGATTCTCACGGGGAAGCCTCGTCGGGCAAGCGTGGGGTGAGTGTCCATATCACACAGAACAGCAGAATGATAAAAATGAGGGGTCCTTGGGGGGAGCAGATCCCAGCTCACCTGAAGTGGTAACTTTCTTACAATGAACAACGGAAAAAAAAAACCAATTTCTCGACAACGAAGGAATGAGTTTCCCAACATTGAGATCATAGAGGCCGCAGACGGGTGGCTCTGTGTGGCAAGTATTCATTCAGAGGAACGACCCATCTCCCTGACCTTGATGTCTGAGAGACTCTCAGAGGAGGGCACCCCTTCTCTCCTCCGTCAGCCCCTCCGCACAGTCACTCTGCCACTCCGCGCATTGTCTGGGGCCCCTCTTCCGAGCTGCGGACATCATGTCCCGTTGCGGACTGCACTCCGATGGCCCGGTTCCCCAAGACCCAAGAAGAACCTATGATCTTCTCCCTTGCCCCCTCGCATCTGTGAGCAAGGACACAGAACTATTTCATGGGCATCTCGCTTTCTAAAGACGACCCTGCTGGGTTGCCTGGGAAAAGAGAGAGCGTCCTGTCAGTAGAGGGAGATGTCAGACAAGAAAAGAATCTCATAGGCCCTGTCACTGTGATTTGAAATTCCAGGGTTTTTTTGTTGTTGTTGTTTGTTTCTTTGGGTTATTATTTATTTATTTATTTATTTATGCCTTAACTCAAAAAAAGATTTTCAGATTTGCTAGTTTTTGAGATCTGAAAAAAAAAATTAATGTTGTTTTATAACTTCTGACAGTGTATTTTCTGTAGTTGGACGGGTTCTCTCTGTCCATATGTCTTATGCAGGTGAAGCAATATTTGCATTTGGGTCTTAACAGCTGAAACCCTCAGAATCCCAGATACTTAGCTCTGCCCTCTCCCTGCCACCCACAGAGCCCAGCTGGGTGTTCTTGTCTGGGCCACACAGCCAGAGAGGCGGGTCCGAAGAGGAAGACCTATCTCACAGGCCAGAGCCCTGTGTTTAGTAAGATGCTCTCTATGGTTCTGGGTCCCACTGTCTCCCTCTGCCACAGGCCATGATCCAGTCCAGAAGCGTGTGTGGCCAGAGCACCTCCTAGTTCCATTTTGTACCCATCCTAGTATTTCTTTGTTAGTCTGTCCAATTAGGGTTTTTTTTTTTAATTTTATTTTTTTTCAGTGTTCCAAAATTCATTGTTTATGCACCACACCCATTGCTCCATGCAATCCGTGCCCTCCTCAATACCCACCAGCAGGCTCACCCAATCCCCACCCCCACCCCTCCAAAACCCTCAGTTTGTTTCTCAGAGTCCACAGTCTCTCATGGTTTATATTATATCATCATCTACAATGTAGCCTTGGAAACTAACGTAAATCCTTTGGGAAAAAGGCAGGATGCCTAGAGGCATGGATGGGCAGAGGGACAGAGATAGAAAGGTAAATAGATCCATTTCCACCGGAAAAGAGCTATTGATAAATCTTGACTATTTCGATTGATTCCATGTTTAGATCCCCTCTCTGCTCCCCCTCTAACTTAACTTCTTGCATTCATTCTCCTTTCCTGCCTCTTGTCTCCCATCCTTGCTCCTCTCCTCATCTCTAAGCCAGGTTAGGGTTTAGGGTGATTATAGACTATGCACTATTCGAACTTTCTAGAAAAAAAAAGCTCCTCAAATGTGTACCAGTATTGCTAGGCCAGTGTTGATCTCACTGACAGTCTTGCTCTTGCTCCATTCTCTGGTCCATTCCTGGTCCTCATTTTGGAGAGCTAACCTCCACCTTGCATCCTACCCAGCATGGCCTATCTGATTTTCTCCAAGAGTTAAGGTCAATTTTTACCTGGAGCATTTGGGTATGACTGTATTAAGATGGATGAACTTACCAGAGCAAGGGGAGCCTGGAGGACAGAACTGTCAGGGGAGAAAGAAGTCCTCGTTCTAGCTTCTGGTGAAAAGAGTCATGTGCTGGGAACTTCCTACAGACCTGGAATAAAGTCCTAATGCCTGTGGGCACATGCACACAACTAGGCTGGTCACATTCCAGCCATGCCATCAACACTCACACACGTCCTTACATTTATCCCCGAGGAGTGGAGAGATCAGACCTCTCAACAATTCCGCTCTTGTCTGCTCCCCAGGACAATGGTTTCCTACGCGAGGAGTTCATGTGAAAGCCAAGCCTACTGCGTCCGTTCAACAGTGGAGCCTCATCACATTGCAACTAAGAAAACTTCCATTCAGTAAACATCTATCGAGCGCCTACTGTATGCAAGGGAATCTGATAGGCAGCGGCAGTGTGGCTGGAGAGCAGAGACACAAAGCTATCTTCGAGCCAGTTCCGTAGGACTCTTTGTGGAAAGTCTTAGCAAGAAAATATTTATTCAGAATTGGCAAATCAAAGTCACCAGATGTGCTGAATCATGATTTTGCCTGGCATTCATGGCCATGACATTAATCAAGCATAATTCTTCCCCAGTTTGCACAGGCACACTGTGTATTTCAGCCTCGGAGACAAAGAGAACCACGCGTAACCAACTCTCCAGGAAATGCAGTTCTCATCAATGAAGCTGTTACTGAGTCATCAACAGCGAGGAAGGTAATTATTCCCGAACCACTGGATGAGGGAGCAGGTTGGGCAGGGAACTGATTAGTGCTTTTCCAGGAAAGGGGAGAAGAAGCAGCAAAATGGGGGGGGGGGCATCAGGCATCTGTCTCCAAGAATGGGGTCATAAGAGAGACTAGGCAGGAAGGCCTCAGCCCACTATGTCTTTTCTTCTGGTTTCTCTGTGGTCGTGATAGTTTGATCCAAAGCTATGGATTTCCAATGAAAGAAGGAACAACCTCTTCTGGCCACACAGCTGCTCAGCAGCCCTCAGTCTTGAACATGTTGGTACATGTTCAAGGACGTGTTCAAGGACTGCAGTTCGGCTGGACCATCCTCCACGGAGCGTCTCTCTTGAGCAGGTGACATTTCCAGCCGCTTCCCTGGGTTCGGCACAGGTAATGCTTATTCAATCATGCTTAGCATCGTGGTCTGCCTTTGCTCTTCCCTTTTGTGAGAACCTGTCTGTTTCCTTCCTGTTTCCAAGCTGAGGCAAGAAAACTGTTCGGGTCCTGTTCCCTCCTTAAAGCTACCATCACTCCTAGCATACTATGACAGTGCACATAAAAAAGGGCTTTATAAACAGGAAAGCAATGTACAAATGTTAATTGGCATGATCCTAAGGAGCTTTTCTAAGTATCTCAAGTTGATTTCCTACTACAATTCCTGTTATCAGGTCGGATATGACATCGAGGTGCCCTCCTTGCTTCTGTGAAGACAGCCATCCAGGCACGACGCTATTATGACAGCTGGGGATCATTTGAAAATGAGCTTCACTTCACTTCGCATATCAGATGATAATTTTAAAAAGCGGATCCTCTTCCCCCCCCCCCCCGAAGTATTAGAATTGGTTCACATTCAAGAGGCACATGCCCCCTGTAGAAGAGGGGCTCAGACACGCAGCTGGCGATGGGACATCAAACCAGGAGCAGGGGATCTGGTTCCTCGGTAAATCCTGACGGAAGCCACGCAAGGATGGTCAGCCAGGAGGGAGGCCTGGGCAATTCAAGGCCAATTCTGACAGGGGACAGGTGGTGATCTTGGCATCTGACGGACTTCTGAGAGAGCCAGCCAAGGACCCCTGGGGGTGTGCTGGGAGGAGGGCAGAGCCTTCCCAAAAGGGCTGGGAGGGATGGGGAGAGATGCAGACACATCAGTGATGACTAGGTTCTGTGACAGTCCCTGGGAACTTGTATAAGGATGCTTAGGCACAAATGTCACATTTCCTATTTTTGTTCTGGGAGCCTTCCCCCTCCTCACAGGTTCACCCCATTCAACAGATGCTCCCAGACATCTGAGAACTCAATTTAGATTCCATTTACCATGCCTACTACCTAATAAAAAAACTCCCTAAAAATATTTAGCATGAATTCAGTAGCTGTTAGGTGAAGCTGCAAAAATCCACTTCTTTCCGTGTTGCCCAACTTCTGGCTTTGTAGATGCAGGAGAGTACGTAGGGTGCAACAGCATTTCAGCCAAAAGATGGAGAGAGGAAGGGATGCCGGTGTGTTTGCACGGGTGTGTGCAGGAAGGGGGAGACGTGGGCGGGAAGCCTGGACAGGGGTTGGACGCAGACCTCACTGTACATCCTCTTGACATTCTGAGTTTTGAACCATGTGACTGTGTTGACAATTCAGAAATTAAATTTTACTGATTCCCAGCATTGTGACCATCTGTGACCTTGGTTTTCATTGCGATTCACGTGAGGCGTTTGATGTCCTCACCATAACCACTCATCTTGAAGGCCAGGCCTTTTGGAGACATCACAGCATTGTCAATGACCGCTATGAAGCACACAGGACTTTTCTGATTTTGTGAAAAGATTAAACGGTTTTTTTTTTTTTTTCTCTTTTGGTCTCTTCCTCCTTTGTCTTTCCAGGGCATGTAGTTAAGTCTTACTTTAAGTGAAAATTCTAGTAGGCAGCAAGGTGTCCTCACGTCAGTCTGGCAGACAGTTGTATGTTCAGATGAGGGGCGAAGATTCAGGAGAGGACTTCGGCCCATATAAGAGCAAGATAGGGGGCGCCTGGGTGGCTCAGTTGGTTAAACAACTGCTTTCGGCTCAGGTCACGGTCCTGGAGTCCCAGGATCGAGTCCCGCATCGGGCTCCCAGCTCCATGGGGAGTCTGCTTCTCCCTCTGACCTTCTCACCTCTCATGCTCTCTCTCACTGTCTCTCTCTCAAATAAATAAATAAAATCTTTAAAAAATAAATAAATTAATTAAAAAAAAGAAAAGAGCAAGATAGGGCTCCAGCCCAGAGAGGGAGGATGTGAGGTCATGCACATTGTCAAGGCAGGTCTGGATGCAGGGACCCAGCTCTCACCCCCTTGTCCTGCTGTTCTGCACACCCGAACTCCAGGGGAGAGCCACCTTGACCAGCTCTCTCCACTTCGTGCCTGCTCCCTTCGCTCTTCACTACTGCAGTGGCCTTAATCAATGTCCATGTTACCCTTTCCAGTGACCAAATCTCTGCTCCCATCCTATTTGACCTGGTGGCCACATTTGACACAAATTGTTCCTCCCTCCTCCTTGAAGCAAATTCTTCTCTTGTCCCATGCCACTCTACCACTGACCTTATGGGGCCAACTGCTCAGTGTCTCCTGATGACCCTTTCTTCTCCAGGTGTTACACATCAGAGTTCCCTGTCCTTGGTTTTCTTCTCCTGTCCACACCACCTTCCAAGGGACCACATCTGGGTCGGGGCTTTAATTACCACCTGTATGCTCCATGACTCTCCAACCCCGACTCCAGACTCTGTCCTCCTGGGTCCATGCACAGTTAGCCACCTCCTGATCACTCTGCTTCGACATCAAGTGGCCATCTCTACCCCACAAACTCACAACAGAATTTCTGATTTTCCCTCCCAGACTTGCTCCCTGCCTCTTCTTGGTCTTAGTTAAGAGCAACCAGCTGCTCAGACCAAACCCCTGGGAGTTTATCTTGATTCTTCTTTTCCTCTCCAACCACCACCCATCAATCTATCAGTGAGTTGTGTTACGGTCATCTCCAAAAGAGATTCTGAATCTCGTCCCTGTCCGCCTTCCACCTACCTCAACACCCTGTCTCTCATTGTCTTACTGTACCAGGATTTTCCTGTTTTCATTCTTGCCCACGTACAGTCAGCTTCTCGAAAGCAACCAGGAGATGGGATAGATCCACTCACACCACCCTCAGCTGTGAAGACTCGGATTGCTGCTAAGTCTCTGCCTGAATTCTTTCCTCGAAATCTCGAGGTGGCTCTCTCTGCCCTAGCTCAGGGCCCAGCACTTTGAGGTTCTTCTGAGCACTGCTGCCACCACGGCAACCTCCAGGACCCTCCGTACCTCCTCTGCCACTGTTATACCCTTCAGGGCACCCATCACATTCCAAAATTTTATGTCTCTTTGCTTATAGGTCTACTCTATTTGTCCCTCTCACTACCATGTGAAAGGGAAACTTTGTCTGTCTTGCTTATTTCTGTATCCTCAGAGCCTGAAATGAGGCTGCATTAGATAGGAGAGGCTTAAGAATCCCTCAGCAAGAAATACTCCCAAAGCACAATGGCTGAAAACAACAAAGGTCTGTTTTTCCTCAAACGACATGTATGACATGGGTTGACAGGGAAGTTCTGAGATGTTCAGAGACCCAGGCTGAAGGCGGCTTTACTGTGTGATGTCAGCTTAACAGGAATCCCACAACCACTGAGGCGGGAGAAGGGGCAGGCATGGAGAGTCTCATGCCATCTCTCCCATGGGCAGGGGACACACATCCCTTCTCACACAGGCCATAGCAAGTCACAAGGCCATGCCTAACTTCGAGGAGCCCAGGAAATGTGATCATCTCCTGTGCCTGGAATCAGAAGAAAACTGGAAATAGTGGTGGGCAGCAGTCAGACCCCCACACAAGCAAACCGAGCATGCCTGATTCTAAAGCTCATGGTGCCTCCATTTTGACAAAACATGGCCCTAGAGGCTCTCTTTTTTTTTTTTTTTTTTGATGAAAATATTCTTTCACTCTGATTTCTAGGTATTTCTTAATACCTGGAAAACGGTGTCAGCAACCTCTGGTGCTTCTGGGATATAACTGCTTTTGTTGTGTCCCCCAAATAACTTGTGTCCCCCAAATAACTCCTATCCTGGTAAGTTATAGATAAATGGGATTTCCATAAATTATTTTACTTATTACACTATTATAACAATGATGCATTATGCTTTTAATGGAGACAATCTATTTGAAATGCCAAAGTAATGTATTTTTGTTTCTCCTTGAATCATCATCCTGTAGATCACCCCTTATGCGCTGGGGCAAGAGAGGGTGAATAAATGAAGGGATGCGTACAGGAATAAGGTGATGTCTTGAGCAAGACAAGATGTTTAAAACGAGGCTCTGGATGAAAGTGGACTTTTCTAAATTCCTTTTATGAATGAGAGACCCAACCAAGAGCTCCTCCTGGACAGGAGAGAGAATGCTGCTCAACACTGGAGAGCTAGATCTTGAGACTGTGCCCAAAGGTGAAGATAGGATTGTGGGGTGGGAGAATGAACAGCCACCCCTTGTGCCCCCAATTATGTACTGAAGAAGGGAGACAGTCCTGCAGATGGGGGTGGTCAGGCATGTGGGCGTTTCCTTCTTGAAACTGAAAGCACAGCAGTTGTAGATAACGTGTAAAGGCTTAAGAGAAACTATTAAGACTCCATTTCCTATGATAATATAATACCAGCTACCTGTAACGACCCAGGTGCTATGTTATGTGCATCGTATGCAATCATTTCTTTCGGCCCTCACAAAGAACCCTCTCACAATTGCTCCAACAGATAAGTAAAGTGAAGCTAGCGAAAGCATGTGAGTGGCCCAAGTCGATCCAGGATGTGACAATCCAGGTGTCTCTGACTGAAGAGCCCACACCTTTAGCCTCTGCGCTATAAAGTTACTTTAAGTCAATCTAGAGTTCAGTTGACTTGCCTGCCCAGAGTGTCTTCTTCCCTGAATTCCTTCCTCCTCCATGCTGCCACTCCTCCCCTTAAAACATGCAGAAGGGGCTCCTCACTGCTGGTCTGTAGGATGAAGTCCAAAGTCGCCATGGCACACACTTAGGACAGGAGCTGCTGAATGGAACACGGGATGAACACTTGTACAGGGACCAGTAACCCTTGTCGCTGCCCAGTGTCTTTTCCCATCCCATTAGATTAATTCATTCATTCAATAAGACTGTATAACAGCATGTCTTAAAATGGTGTCTATCTTCTCCATGGATAGACATTCACTTGAAACAAGGTACAACCCCACACCTCTAAGGCCAGGGTGCGTGATAAGCGCGATCTCATAGGCTCCTGTGTTCAGAAGTGTTTGGGGTTTAATGCCCTGTGGTCATCATCTTGAAATCCATAATACTTTTATCTTTGAATTTGTGTTTTGTAAGTGAAATAAGTCTAAAGGCAGCCTGCACCGAGGGCTTGAAGACAGCTCATAGGTGGTCCCCACTCCCTAGAGCCCCTCTGAGATGAGTTCTCATCCGCCCACCAAACTCTGGGCCTCCACACTCTGCCCGGTCTCCCAGCCCCTGCTACCTCTGATGACTGCAGCAACTGGGTTGGGGTGGCCCAAGTTCTACTGTTACACTCCACCTGGCAGAGGAGCAGGTAGGGTCAAGGTCAAGCACACATCCGGCAGCTTCTCAGGGTGGGGCGAGGCAGTGCATGTCCCTGCTCTGGGCAGATGCGACCACAGCGAGTTCAGCAGGTTGCTCCATGCAGCCTTCTCACTCATGCCCAGTCCTGGGAGGTTGCAATGTCTTGGGGGCTCACCTAACCCCTGAAGGTTAAAGCAGGAGGCCCATGAAAGGGAAGATTCACTGATCTACCCAGAGCGGTGTCTGCATCTCCTTTCTGCACAGGGTGGTGCCGATTATGTAACCTGCTCTCATGATCCTCTGATGTGTTTCTTCAAATACAGTGGAAATGTCAAGACATAATAAAAATATGACATTAGTGTTACCTCCAAGGGTGCTGAGTGCAAGACACTAACAATTTAATAAATGTGGGCTTTTAGATTGACCTATGTTAATGTGTGATTTTATGCTATTTTGCATGGCAAGGGAAGCTTCTCAGAATTCATTTGATTGTTAGATCAATGTGAAAATGCATTATCTGCCTGCCTTGAGCATGGCCAACTGTTGACCTCTTCAATTAAGCAGACTTGAGAAAGAAAATTCAATTACAATGAGCAAACATCTCTGGAACACTTTCTATGTGCAAGGCCCTGTGCCAGGCCTTGTGGGGAATAGACAGATTCATGAGATTTGTTCCTAGTTTGGGAGCGCTTACAAGCAAGAGAGGAGGTAGAGATACATGCCTGGGTAACCATGGGGTCGCATGCTCTTTTCCTTATCAAAGCAGAGGAAACAGAATTATGGTCGAGCTGGACTGTTGTTACAGCACCTCAGAGCAGGAGATGCTAGTTCCTTGCTTTATGTCCATCTCCTTCTTGGGGAATAGAATTCCATTTTTTTCAGGGTTTCTCCCTTGGGAAAATGAGTCTGTCTCCGCTCAGTGATAAATCTCGATGAGATTCTCTCTCTTTGTGGCAGCATCTCCTGTTGCTGACTGGCTTTGAGATGGCCATGTGACTCAGCTGTGGCCAAGCAAGCATGAAGGCAAGTCTCTGGGATGCTTTTGGAAAGACCTTCTCAGTAGAGGTGACTCTTACGGTTAAGGGTGCCGTGTCTGAGATGGACTGCCTGGTTTCTAATCCCGGCTCCACGGCTGACCAGCTCTGTGTCATCAGGAGAGTCACGCAACCTTTCTGCCTCCATTCTTCATCTGTTAAATGGGGTTAATAATAATACATAGCTAATGGGGTTGTGGCGAGGATAAAGATTAGTTAATATTTGCAAAGCACTTAGGAAAGTTTCTGGGGCGCACTGTCACTTGTTAACTGTCATTATCATTATTTTGAGACGAGATGCCAGAGGTGAGTGTCTCTTTTACGAGCCTGGATGTGACTCCAGTAATGTCCATCATGGCCTTGTGCACATAAGAGAGGCTGGCCTGGAGGAAAGAAGTTGGAGAAAGAGTGGAGAAGAGCCTCAGTCCTTGATGAGTCGCTGAGACTCTGTCACCATCCTGGAGACCATTCGACCTCTGGCCTCCTTGTGAGATGCGATACATTTCATGTTCAGGATGTCTTCAGGCTGCCGTGGTCCTGGGGTCAAGGGTGGCTTCCTGGTATCTGTCCGGGAGCTCCGTGGCTATTGTCCTTCCAGGGCCCGCAGGTATGCTGGCGACGGACTATGTCTGAGCAGCTCCTGCCAACTGGCTGGGACCCCACTTCTGACCTTATCTTAATCTCAATGGGATGGCTTCCTGAAAGACTAAGCTTTCTGACATTTCCAAAATCTCCTGAAATCCACAATCTACTCTTGATATTCACAATGAACATGCCCTGACATCACTTTCAAATCTGTAGGATGCTATGGCAATGTAATTTCTCCATGAAACACAATAAATTAACACTTAACACAATCCCCTTTGGTTCTTAATGATTCTATAGGTTTAAGGACAGGAACAAGTAGTGAACTTACTAAATTTTTCCAGCAAAATAAACTCTACATTACATCATTTCTCAAAAAGCAACACTAAGTACTTACATTTCCAGAAATAAGGTGAAGCCAATGAAAACCAGTTATAAGGAATACATCAGGAGAGTTACTGGTTACATGGAGACGAGTTCTCTAAATGACTGAAAAAAGACACTCATTTGTCCACACCCACAGTATGTGCATATGTATATTTAGACAGATATCCGTATCAGATTTGGGCTTTGTCAAATTACAAATTTATAAACATTACAGATCTTTGGGATTGGTCAAAAATTTGGAAATAGCATCAGGTTTTTGGCATCCTGAAAAGTCATGATTTTTCTCTCTCATGCCCATCCCAGAGACTGCTGACGTCTTTTAGAGCGTGGGCTGAGGAGGCCGATGAGGGCCTGTCACATTGCCTGGGGAAGAGTTGTGCGATCGATTAGCAATGTCTGCCCTGGGTGTGGGTGGAGCCTGCGGCAGCAGCAACATTGAGTTCGTGCAGTGCAGGGTTCCCAGGTTTCTGCCTACTCTGCTTGAAAGGCGACTGGAACGCTGTCAGAACTGATTCCATGATTACAAGGACTCTTAACTTCAGGATGAAGTCATGTACTCCATCAGTGTGCATTTTTTGAGCACCTCTGATGCATGAGACATACCCTTAGGCATTGTGGGAAATTAAAAAGTGACTCAATCAGGGGCGCCTGGGTGGCTCAGTGGGTTAAGCCGTTGCCTTCGGCTCAGGTCATGATCTCAGGGTCCTGGGATCGAGTCCCGCATCGGGCTCTCTGCTCAGCGGGGAGCCTGCTTCCCTCTCTCTCTCTCTGCCTGCCTCTCCGACTACTTGTGATTTCTCTCTGTCAAATAAATAAATAAAATCTTTTAAAAAAAAAAAAAGTGACTCAATCAGACTCACTCCAACCGACAAATAACTTGGTTAACGTTAGACAAAGTGTGTGTGTGTACCCATGTGTGTTTAGGGTACGAGGTCATACGGAGCTGCAAGAAAGGGTTAGACAAAGGGAGGGACAGGACATGTGTCAATGTGAGTGTGAAAGGTGGCCGAAGGCCTGCCCGTGACAGTCCACTGGACGAGAAGCCCTGCAGTGAGGAAAGGAAGTCTGTTGGGCTGGACAGGAAGGCAAGACTGTGTCGGATGGACAGGCCAGAGCGAGCCAAAGCAGCAGAGTGGCAAGCTCCCAGCTGCTGGGGACTGACGGCTGGGTAGGGTCTGTCCTTGTGGTTTGAGTCCAGCTTCTCTCACTCCCCCGCCCCCGAGCAGGCGGGCTGCTGCGGGCTTCATTAGCTTGTCATACTGATGCGACATCCATTTTTATAAGAGTTGTCTGGGCAGGGGAAAACCTGCTCTTTGCAAAGATCATCTTTCATCACCCTTTGACGTGTGACATATAACAAATGTCTTACAGTAAAGGAGAGGCCTCACTGGTATCTCCCACTGTACATTTTTATTGTAAACCTAAAAGAACTGACAAAGGGTCCATCTTTATTTCCTTAGCTACATACAGTCATCAAATACGGCCAATGAAGAACATTCCTGACGTCCTATTATTCCATTACATGAATAAGGCAAAAATTCTTTAACACACTGCTGAGTTAGAAACTACTGTTGATTGGCTGAGACGATCAGTGAAAACAGCTTAAAATTGTAAATAGAAGCTCACTCCTAACATGCTCTTGTGTTATGTCATACATACGCATACATATAAACATGAGGTAGGGTTTTGTTAAATTTCTTTTGTAAATACTTCAAAAGTGAAAGCAGAGCTGTTGGCTTTACTGAAACAGTAATAAAGAGAAATCACAAATTGAGGAAAAAATTCTTCTTCAGCTATATGCAGAAAGCTGTAAAAAGCCAGTCTAAGAAGCACCGAGAAATAGACTTGTCAATAAAATGAGGATGCACATTTTATATTTAGGGAAAAAATACGAATTCAAATCAACCTAATCATCCTTGTAAAATTTAGAGTGCATATTTGGAACACGAAATATGAACTTCGGTGTTGAGGGACTTCTCAGGTCTTCATTTGACTTATCGATTGGCTTGTGGCTATCTTCTAAGCAAACCTAAAACAGAGAAGGTGATTTCTATGATACTGAGTAAGCAAGTCCCACCTCGATCCAAAGCTCCGGGCAGGCAAGCTGGTTGGGGGTTCTTGTCTTCTCTCTCCCTCCTCGTCCCCTCCCCCCCTCTTCCCACTCCCGTGCCCTTCCTGAAGTTTTTACGGGCAGCCGTAGATCTATATTTACCCACTATATTTAGTAAGTTTGATTATGCATAGCCTAAATTCAGATCTGAGATGATGATCCAGATTTTTGTTCACTGAGAGAACTCTTTTCTTTTTTTAATAGGTTTACAGCAAAGACGAAGCACCAGCTTATTTCTTGCTCTTCTTGCTATTCCGTAGGCTTGGTTTGCCCCAGGCCTTTGCCCTCACTGTGCTTTTGTAGAAGGCTCTGCTTGCACATCTGCCCATTCCAGTTGCTTCCTGACATTTAAGTCACCACTCAGTTGCCACCTCTTCCGAGAAGCCTCCCAGATTACACACTGTAAACAACGCCCTCATGTAATCCCTCGCCACTGGCTGGCCTAACACTCTGTTTGTTTTCTACTCTCTCTTTACACAGTTTTGGTGTTTTGTGGATTTGTGGGTTTTTTTTTTTTTTAATGAAATACACCGATCAGTAAGTTTTCATGTCATTGAGGAAAAATCTACATACAATATAATTCAGCCCCTCTACTCTCGTCCTGCAAGTTTTGACAAATGCATCCAGGCATATCCTGCCACCAGGATGGTCAAGATACAGAAAGTTCCACTGCCTGAACTGCCGCCACATCTCTTCATAGCTAACCCTTCCCCAAGCCCTTCCGAGCTATTCTTTGTACCTGCAGTGTCGCCTTTTCCAGAATGTCGTGTGAGTGGTATCATATATTATGTAGCCTTTTGAGTCTGGTTTCTTTCACTTTCTATTGCTTAGTTTATTTGAGATTCATCTGTATTATTATAAATGCATCAGTATTTCTTTCCTTTTTGTTACTGAAAGTTGTTTCATTGTATGCATGGATTATAGTTTGTTCATTCTCCATTTCGAAGACATTCTAGTTGATTCCAGTTTTGATGATTACAAATAAAACTGCCATATACATTCAAATACAGTTTCATTTCTGTTGTGTAGATGCCTGGAAATGAGATTGCTGGGTCATTTGGTAAGTGCATTTTTAACTACAGAAGAAACTGGTGAACTATGTTCAAAAGTCTGCACCACTTTGTATTCCTACCAACAATGAATGAGAATTCTGGTAGTTCCACGTCTTCACCAGCACTTGCTATCATCCGAATTTTTATTTTAAGCCATTCTCATAGACGTGTGGTGGTATGTTGTTATGGTTTTAATTTTCATTTCCCCATTGGCTAATGAGGGTGAACATTTTTCCTATGCTTATTTGTTATTATATCTTCTTGAAGGAAGGTCTGTTCAAATCTCTTGTCCTGAACAAAATGGTTTCTTATTATTGGGCCTTTTAAAAAGTATTATATCATGCATTCTTTTTATATTCTGGATACTATTTTATTTTTTTCAGATAAGTGATTTCCTAATACTTCCACCTAGTTTGTAACTCATCATGGTTCAATCATATTATGTGTCTTTCAAAAATAAGTTTTTAATTTTCATAAAAGACAATTTATCCTTTTTCTCTTTCTCTTTCCAGGAATCTTATCTAAGAAATTTTTGTTCAAACCAAAGATCACAAAGATTTTCTTCTATGTTTTATTCTCAAAGTTTTATATTTTGACCCATGATCCCTTTTGAGCTAATTTTTATAGACGGTCTGGGATATGGACGGGAGGTTACTGTTTTTATTGCATACTGATGTCCATTATTCCAGCACCATTTTCGGAAGACTATCACCTCTCCATTAACTGCCTTTGCAACAGTCGAAAATCAGTTGACTCTAATGGTGGATGTTTATGTTTTTAGTAATTAACTTGTAGATCTTGAGATGTTTTTAGCATGCCACATTAGATGTTTTTAGATGGTATCAGGGATCAGAAAAAAAAACCAAAAATGAATCTTTCATTTTTGTGTGTAAGTCTATAGTAAGCCCTAAAAATGGACAGAATAAAAATCAGGTGGAGATAAAGTTACTTATTTTGATGGAAAATTACCAATAATTCCTCTCAGTAATGCCAATTATTTTAGTTCTCCCTAACACACACAAGCGTGCGTACACACACACGTCCCGCTTTTCTGTTCCTCAGCAGCAGATTGGAGTTGACTGTCAGGGAGCAGAAGGACATTACTATAGCTGAACATTTAACCGAGCATCTACTACAGGCTACGTGCTCTCCAAGATTTGGTCATTTAGCACACATCCTCACTGAAGATACTGAGGCCTAGACATTAGGGAAGAGTTGGTGAAAAAAATACAATCAAGATCTGGAATTCCCAAGGGAGCCACATTTTAAGCAACCTTATCTACTTAATTATTTAATTAAATACATCAGTCTGACTTGGTGCTGAATGAGAGAAGAAGGGAAAAGGAGAGGCATCGGCTGTCCCCACCACCCCCACCCCTCTCTGTCTGTTTTGACAGTCCAGTGGCCACCTTGAGTATCACTCAACCTAGACCAGTCCGCACTTTGACCTTGTAACCACTGTGTTTGTGCCTTTGTGCAAAGCAGGGGCTAGCAAAGGCCAAGGCCCAGGCCCTGTCTCCGTGTTTCCTGGTTAAAAGTGAAAGCTGGACTCAAGAGTTACTAGTTCACGTGGTTCTTGCCCTCAAGAGGTGGGTTTTCTAAAACCCTATGAAAATTCATTTTCTACCCCCAAATTCAAATGATTCAGTCTGGAATGAACTACAGATCATCACCTAACTTACTTACTGAGAGAGTGGGAGTGCAGAGACCAGTAAGCAAAGGGAAAAAGACAGGAAAGTAACAATTACTGAAAACTACTTATGTCAACTGTTGAGTACTTGGACATGGTATGGACCCCATTTCACAGATGAGAAGACTGAGGCCTCAGCAGGTTAAATTGTCCTAGTGAACAGTCAGCCTGTTCTGAGGACACAGTCTATGCCCTTGACTTCATGGGACAGGATTGTGTAGGGGAATGGGAGGGAGAAAACCCCCTTTCCCTCAGAATGAAAGGCGGCACCCACATCCTGAAACGGGAATAGGCTTTCAAAAGTCCTACTGTGTGTGGCAACTTGCACACAATGTAAACAATGGCAGCCTTGCTTGTTTTTTTTTTTTCCTCCCATGACGTCCCAAGTCACCATTTCATTTTCCCATCTCTGCCAAAGAATTCCTGGTTTGGTTTCCCGTCTTTCTTCCTCTCTTTATGCTTTTCAAAAAGTACTATAAGACATGATGCTTTGAATAAAAGCCTTGGGAGACATTATAACATGAGATAAAGTCTTTAAGAAAGTAAAGAGTGACCGTGTTCAGTGTTTTTAATTGTTGGGTTGACTTCATGTCAATCCAACACGACTTCATTCCTATTGACTGGGTGTAAAGATGGGGAGTTTCTCCAGAAATATCTGTCATGCCCATCTCATTGTGGCAAGTTCTTTGTATTACACACAATCTGCACAGCTTCTAAAGAGAGGTATGTCCTGACTTACATGCTCTCAAAAAATGTCTCAAAAACACATTTTCAATGGACTTCATGTTTTAGATGAATTAGAATACCTACTACAGGGGTGCCTGGGTGGTTCAGTGGGTTAAAGCCTCTGCCTTTGGTTCAGGTCATGATCCCAGGGTCCTGGGATCGAGCCCCGCGTTGGGTTCTCTGCTCAGTGGGGACCCTGCTTCCCCTCCTCTCTGCCTGCCTCTATGCCTACTTGTGATCTCTGTCAAATAAATAAAATCTTAAAAAAAAAAAAGAATACCTACTACAAAAAAACCATCTGTTAGTGAGTAAGGTCAGAGGAGCACAGAGTTAAACTCCACATTTTGCAGGTGAGAGAAAACCCGAATGCCGGAAGGAAGTGACTTTGCCTGAGGTCACACAGCTCATTAGAGCTCAGCTGGAAGGAGAGAGCTCGCTTTGTAGGACTACCCAGTGCTCCCTGTTTCAGGATCAGATTGGTACAGACTGAATTCCATTTAATGCAACAGAAAACACTCAACTCCATCTCAAGATCCAAGTCTCCTTAAAGAGGAAGAGTAGATTTTTTTTTTCTCCTCTTAGGAAAGATGGAATCAGTCTATCTTTACCAGGTCCTGTGGTCAGTTGAGATTTTGTATGTGTGGGTGTGAAATGGATGAGAGCATTTCTTACCTAAAGAAAGGATTCTTTAAATCGAGGATGTTCCCAGATCTGAAGCCTGTCTGGTTTACCAGTGCCACAATCTGAATGTCATAGCTCTGTCTGGATGGCAGAAAACAAAACAAAACAAAAACCCATCATTTGACAAGACCAGATATCTTCACATACACTGAGGGCGCTGCCTACACGTACCCACCTACCTCATGAGGGTTTGAAGAGTGCATGGGTGGCATCTCGTATAGGCCCATGTGAGCTTATCTGGATGTTACTAATATTTATTTGTTAGAAGAGTTTGACAGTTATAGTCTTGTGATCTACAAAATTACAAAGTTAATTATGCTTCTGGTTTTACCAATGGCAATGACAGAAATGGCTTTAATTAACAGAGGTACTTTCTGGGTCACCCACCAAGGTACCAAAACAATCTTAATTGTGCAAAGACTGGATAATTTAAAAATCTCATACTGACATAAAATTGCAGACTGCCAGTTAATAAATGTGAATGATTTTAAGAGACCCCAGATAAAGGCTCATGCAATTCTGGCGAGAACTGGCTGATAAGATCAGCTAATAAGACACATATCCTTGATGACTAATCTGGAGGAATTATGTGCATGGGATTTTTATTAGTCACATGTATGCCTGCTCTGCCTGCTGCTCCCCCTGCTTGAGCTCTCTTCTCTGACCAATCAATAAAATCTTTTAAAAAATATGTATTTCTTCAGATTATAAAGTGTTACATATTCATTTGTAGAACTGAAAAATAAAATAGAAATTAAAAATAAAATAAAAATAAAATAGAAATAAAATAAAATAATCCATAATGTCACTGGATGAAGATTCTTCTACTATATTATCTCACCATTATTTTCCCTACTACCATTTTTTTTATAAATGAGTAAATTTTTAATAAAATCACCTAAAATATTCCTTCATATATCCTAATTTTATTTAACATAAGCAAGCACTTAGCCTGTAATTCCTCTTTTAAAAAATTTATTTGGGAGAGAGAGAAAGCAAGAGAGAAAGCATGACTAGCGGGGAGGGGCAGAGGGTGAGGGAAAAGCAGACCCCTGCTGAGCAGGGATTCTGACACAGGGTTGGATCTCAGGACCCGGAGATCATGACCTGAGCCAAAGGCAGACGCTTAACCAACTGAGCCACCCAGGTGCCCCTATCTTATCATTCTTGGCAATATATTTTTCAGTAGTATTACATGGGTATAGCATAATGTGTTTAATAATCCCCCACTTTCAAATATTTATATTTTTATAATATATTAAAAACATATAATAACATATTACTACTTATAGTAAAAAAAAAAATTCGAATTTTATGGGGCGCCTGGGTGGCTCAGTGGGTTAAAGCCTCTGCCTTCAGCTCAGGTCACGATCTCAGGGTTCTGAAATTGAGCCCCGCAGCAGGCTGTCGGCCCAGCAGGGAGCCTGCTTCTCCCCACCCCCCTCTCTCTGCCTGCCTCTCTGCGTACATGTAATCTCTGTCAAATAAATAAATAAAAACCTTTAAAAAAATCTAATTTTATGACAGAAATTCTGCTGTAAAGGACATTCTTGTAATACATCTTTCTGTCCTATCTGTGATTATTTCCTTGGAATAAATTCTTAGTGTTAGACTCACGAGGCTATAGCACATAGACACTTAAGGTTCCCAATACCTACTGCTAAAATAGACATATTACAAAGTGGACTGAATTACTTCCTCACTTTCAAAGTACAAAAGGCTGGTTTCATTACACATCTTCAAATCCTTAATATTTTAAATGTTTGGGGTTAACATGTTATTATTTTAATTTGAATTTCCTTGACTGTTTGGCTTTCGTTTCAAATTCCAGAAATTACTAAAAGATACAAAGGCCTCCTACCCTGTCTTTATCAATAGTGGAAAGTCTTACATATAATGTCAGATCCTATGAAACCTGTAGCTCCAGTTCTAGATTTTATCAGCACCAGACAAAGTAAGAGGGAAAGACAGGCCTACATAAACATTAAAAAAAAAAAAAAAAAGAAAAAGAAAAGAAAGAAAGAAAGAAAGAAAGATGTTCTTCAATTCTGTTTCAACTCCTATAATTAACTCCAAACTACTGTGCTGTAAGTTTCCTCCATGATACCCACATCCAGTAGTTCACTGCATTTGTGATACCAAAAGGTAGATGTGGGGGTAGTAAGACACAGAGACACCAAGATCTTGGGAGGGAGGCAGCCCTCCTGGTCATGGAAAGGCTGAGAAAGTCTCACAGGTAATTCAGAGAGTGACACACATGCATATTTTTCCCAAAGGAAAGACACCTTCTTAACAATATTTGAAGTAATTAATATAGGACTTCAACCAGAAATGGGGGATGCCAAGGTCTGTGCAAATGTGTGTGTCCACGGATGCATAAAAGGCACAAGGGAGACCTGCATGGCCCCAGGTGTGGTCGGGAAGAACAATCAGGACGTTTTTGCCATAGGGTGTTCACCAAGGCTCTCTTCAGAATGCTAGATAACACTGTCACTTTATACTCACTTCTCTCACCTACTCTTCTCCCTGACCCAACCTCAGAGTCCTGGCTTCCCAGAAGCCAAAAAGAGCTTCATGTTATGTTAGGTCATGGCTCAGGGTGATGAGTGAGAGATGAGGTTTGTTCTCAAAGCCCTTCTGTGACGGCAGGAGCAGAGGGCGGTGGGGAGGATGGTTGGACATGCTAATTTGATAGTGATTCACCCAACCACGGGAGAATGTGCCCTTTCCTAAGACAGCATGAAAACCATGTGCTCTCCTATCCCAGGAGCAGGTCATCCTGGTGCCACGACACCCAGGAGGCCGACTCCAGACTCCGTAATTAATGTGCAATGTGGATAAAGCAACCAATAATGGAGACTCTTCCCTAAGACTGTACACAGGATCCTAAATAACCATGGATTCTTTTGAACCAGTTATGTGGCAATGTGTATTCTCTAAAAACAAAAACAAAACCTCATTCTCTGCCAGAATTAGTTATTTTAAATCTACGGAGATGGAGTCAAGTGACATACGTGGGGACATACTTTAGTTCAGGATTAAGTGCAAAATCATTGCTTTGTATACCAACATTTCTTTTGTCCTCAAGCAGATATTGGAACAACAGATGCAGGGCATGTCTTTCTAGGGAATGTGGTAACTCTGTTTTATTAGAGAAAACAGAAAGGTACAGTAGAGGGAGGGAGAGGCTCAGTGCTGACTGCCAAGGAAGAAGGGGGTGGAGAGAAAGATGGAAATAGAGAGAGGAAGCAAGATGGCAGAAAACTAGGAAACTGAAATAGCCATTCTGAACATGTACAAACTCAACAGAAGATAGAAAAGAAGAGGAGGAGCAATTCTAGAAACAGAAAATCGACCCCTCTTGGGAAGGTAGAACATGTGCAGAAGTGAATCTGACATGACAGGAAGATAGACCGCAGCGGGGAAAGGGGCAGAGGGGCTGGCTCCCAGCAAGTGGTAGACTAGCAGAGCACAAAATCAGAACTTTCGGAAGTCTGCTCCACTGAGGGCCATCACTCCAGAGGCTAAGCAGGGGTAGAGCCCTCATGGGCACAGTGTGGTCTCAGGACCCACAGGGTCACAGAATGACTGGAGTGTCTGAGTGTAGCAGAGCTCACAGGTATTAAAGCAGGGAAGCTGACTACAGAGACAGAGCCGAGGAGTGAGCTCTCAGATCGGAGTTACCTTAAACTGTGATCTGCGGCAGTCAGGCCACTGCTTTTTGAGCAGGGACCCCGTGGTAGATCTGGGGAGATTCCCTCCTTCCTCCTTCAAGAGGAGCGGTGCGGGAGGCCGCGGCAGGAATCTGCTGCATTTCAGGACTCCAAACGGGGCCATGAGCCAGAAAAAGAAACGCTTGGTCACGGGCTGGGGGAGCTTGGAGTGTTGCCGGAGACCCAGGAGATGAGAAGGACTGACTGCTTTTCTCTGATGGTGCACTGAGGAGTGGGGCCCTGGCTCTTAGCTCCTACCAAACCAGAGATTGGGAGGCCACCATCTTCATTTTGGTCCTCCAGAGCTCTAGGGAAAGTGGCCAGGGAACAAAAGCTCCCAAGAGCAAACCTGAGCAGATTGCTTAGCGCAACCCCTGGCAAGGGTGGTGCAGTTCCACCTCGGGTAAAGACATTTGAGAATCACTGGAACAGGCCCTTCCACCAGGAAATCAGCAAGAACATCCTGCCAAGACCAAGTTTTCTAGTCACTGAGAACTGTGGAACTCCAGAGCTAGGGGAAAGCAACACTTAGAATTCATGGCTTTTTCCCCATGATTCTTCAGTATTGCAAAGTAAAATTTTTTAAATTTTTTTTTCTTATTCTATTTTTTAAACGTTTCTTCTTTCCTCTTTAAACATTTTTTTAACTATTTTATCTTATCAATACCTTTAAAAAAATCTTTTAAAATTTTCATGGTTATAGTCATATTTTATCCCTTCATTGTATTTAACCTTATTTTTTTTATAAATACAGGTTTTCCTTCTTTAAAATTTTGGGATATAATTTCTTCTAATAGATCAAAATAAATCCTAAATCTAGCTCCAGTCTGATCATATTCTTTTTTTTTCTTTTTCCAACCAACTTATCTTACCAATTCCTTTTAAAAAATCTTTTAAAATCTTTTTCATCTTTACAGTCATATTCCATCTCTTCATTGTGTTTACCCCTATTTTTGAACATATATAAGTTTTTCTTTCTTTAAAATTTTGGGAGGTAGTTTCTTCTAAGAGACCAGAATACACGCAAAATCAAGTGGGTGGCTCAGTTCTATTCACAGTCTAATAACTATATTTTTAAATTTTTTATTGTTTTACCCCCTCTCGTCTTCCCCTGGTTTTGGGTCTCTTCTGATTGGTTAGCATATATTTTTCTGGGGTCTTTGCCACCCTTTTAATATTTTACTCTCTCACTCATATATTCTTATCTGGATAAAATATAGGAGGAAAAACTCACCACAAAAAAAGAACAAGAGGCAGTATCAAATGGCAAGGAACCTAATCAATACAGACATTGGTATTATGTCAGAACTAGAGTTCAGAATGACAATTATCAAGGTGCTAATTGGACTCAAAAAAGACATGGAAGATACTAGAGAATCCCTTTCTGGAGAAATAAAAGAACTAAAATCTAACCAAGTGAAATTTAAAAAGCTATTAATGAGGTGCAATAAAAAATGGAGGCTCTTACTGCTAGGATAAATGAGGCAGAAGAGAGAATTAGTGATATAGAAGACCAAATGATAGAGAGTAAGAAGCTGTGCAAAAGAGAGACAAACAAATACTAGACCATGAGGGAAGAATTTGAGAGATAAGTGATACTGTAAGATGAAACAGTATTAGAATAATTCAGATCCCTGAAGAAGAAGAAAGAGAGAGAGGGGCAGAAGGTATATTGGAGCAAATTATAATAGAGACTTTCCCTAAAATGGCAAAGGGAACAATCATCAGAATCCAGGAGGCACAGAGAATTCCCCTCAAAATCAATAAAAATAGGTCCACACCCCGTCATCTAATACTAAAACTTACAAGTCTTAGTGACAAAGACAAAATACCAAAAGCAGCCAGAGACCAGAGGTTTACAACATACAATGATAGTAACATTAGAGTGACAGCAGACTTATCCACAGACACCTGGCATGCCCAAAAGAATGGGCATGATATATTCAGAGCATTAAACGAGAAAAATATGCAGCCAAGAATACTATATCCAGCTAGGCTGTCACTGAAAATAGAAGGAGAGATAAAAAGCTTCCAGAACAAACAAAAACTAGAAGAATTTGCAAACACCAAACCAGTCCTACAGGAAATATTGAAAGGGGACCTCTAAGCAAAGAGAGAGCCTAAAACAAGCAGACCAGAAAGGAACAGAGACAATATACAGTAACAGTCACCTTACAGGCAATAGAATGGCACTAATATCAAATCTTTCAATAGTTACCCTGAAGGTAAATGGGCTAAATGTCCCAATCAAAAGACACAGGGTATCAGAATGGATAAAAAACAAGACCATCGATATGCTGTCTACAAGAAACACATTTTAGACCCAAAGACACCTCCAGATTTAAAGTGAGGGTGTGGTAAACAATTTCCCATGCTAGTGGACATCAAAAGAAAGTTGCAGTGGCAATCCTTATATCAGATAAGTAAGATTTTAAGCCAAAGACTATAATAAGAGATGATGAAGGACACTATATCATATTTGAGGGATCTAGAAAGAAGATCTAACAATTTTAAATATCTATGCCCCTAACATGGGAGCAGCCAATTATATAAACCAATTAATAACAAAATCAAAGAAATGCATAGACAGTAATACAATAATAGTAGGAGAGTTTAACACCCCCCTCTCCAAAATGGACAGATCATCTAAGCAAAAGATTAACAAGGAAATAAAGGTTTTAAATGACACACTGAACCAGATGGACCTCACAGATATTTTTGGAACATTCCATCCCAAAGCAACAGAATACACATTCTTCTTGAGTGCACATGGAACATTCTCCAGAATAGATCACATCCTGGGTCACAAATCAGGTCTCAACCAATACCAAAAGGTTGGGATGATTCCCTGCATATTTTCAGACCACAATACTCTGAAGCCAGAACTCAATCATAAGAGGAAGGTTGGAAAGAACTCAAATACATGAAATACTCAAAAGAACTAAAATACCAGGAAATTAAAGAACTTAGCAATCAGACAACAAAAAGAAATAAAAGACATCTGAATTGGCAAAGAAGAAGTCAAATTCTCTCTTTGCAGATGATATGATTCTTTTGATTTGAGTTCAAAAGAACGCAAATACCAGGAAATTGAAGAAGAATTTTAAAAACTCATGGAAACAAATGAAAATGAAAACACAACTGTTCAAAATCTGTGGGACACAGCAAATGCGGTCCCCAGAGGTAAGTATATAGAGATACAAGCTTTTCTCAAGAAACAAGAAAGGTCTCAAGTACACATATAACCCTACACCTAAAGGAGCTGGAGAAAGAACAGCAAAGAAAGCCCAAACCCAGCAGGAGAAGAGAAATAATAAAAATCAGAGCAGAAATCAATGAAATAGAAACCAAAAGGACAGTAGAACAAATCAAAGAAACTAGGAGCTGGTTCTTTGAAAGAATTAATAATATTGATAAACTCTTGGCCAGACTTATCAAAAAGAAAAGAGAAAGGACCCAAATTAATAAAATCATGAATGAAAGAGGAGAGATCACAACCAACACCAAAGAAATACAAACAATTATAAGAGCATATTATGAGCAACTATATGTCAGAAAATTTGACAGACCCATAACCAGTAAGGAGATTGAGGAAGTCATCAAAAATCTCCCAATAAACACGAGTCCAGGGCCAGATGGCTTCCTAGGGGAATTCTACTAAACATTTAAAGAAGAATTAATTCCTATTCTCCTGAAACTGTTCCAAAAAAAAGAAATGGAAGGAAAACTTCCAAACTCATTTTATGAGGCCAGCATTACCTTGATCCCCAAACCAAACAAAGACCCCATCAAAAAGGAGAAGTACAGACCAATATCCCTGATGAACATGGATGGAAAAATTCTCACCAAAATACTAGCCAATAGGATCCAACAGTACATCAAAAAGATTATTCACCGCGACCAAGTGGGATTTATACCTGGGCTTGCAAGGATGGTTCAACATCCACAAATCTATGTGATAACAATACATTAATAAAGGAAAGAACAAGAATCATATGATACTCTCAATAGATGCTGAACAAGCATTGGACAAAGTACAGCATCCTTTCTTGATCAAAACTTTTCAGAGTGTATGGATAGAGGGTACATACCTCAATACCATCAAAGCCATCTATGAAAAACCCAGAGTGAATATCATTCTCAATGGGAAAAAAATGAGAATCTTCCCCTAAGGTCAGCAACATGGCAGGGATGTCCACTATCACCACTGCTATTCAACATCATACTGGAAGTCCTAGCTTTGGTAATCAGACAACAAAAAGAAATAAAAGGCCTCTGAATTGGCAAAGAAGAAGTCAAACTCTCTCTTTGCAGATATGATTCTTTATGTGAAAAACCCAAAAGACTCCACTCCAAAACTGCTAGAACTCATACAGGAATTCAGTAGTGTCAAGATATAAAATCAGTGCTCAGAAATCAGTTGCATTTCTATACACCAACAGCAAGACAGAAGAAAGAGAAATTAAGGAGTTGATCCCATTTACAATTGCACCCAAAACCGTAAGATACTCTAGGAATAAACCTAACGACAGAGACAAAGAACCTATACTCAGAAAACTAGGAAGTACTCATGAAAGAAATTGAGGAAGACACAAAGAAATGGAAAAACGTTCCGTGCTCATGGATTGGAAGAACAAACACTGAAAATATTATGCTACCTAAAGCAATCTACACATTTAATACAATACTTATCAAAATACCACAAATTTTTTTTCAAAGAAATGGAACAAATAATCCCTAAAATTTATATGGAACCAGAAAAGACCCTGAATAGCCAGAGGAATGTTGAAAAAGAAAGCCAAAGTTGGCAACATCACAATTCCAGGCTTCAAGCTCTATTACAAAGCTGTCATCATCAAGACAGTATGGTACTGGCACAAAAACAGACACATAGATCAATGGAATAGAATAGAGAGCCCAGAAATGTACCCTCAACTCTTTGATCAACTCATCTTCGACAAAACAGGAAAGAATGTCCAATGGAAAAAAGACAGTCTCTTCAACAAATGGTGTTGGGAAAATTGGACAGCCACATGCAGAAAAATTAAACTGGAGCCTTTCCTTACACCACACACGAAAATAGACTCAAAATGGATCAAAGACCTCAATGTGAGAAAGGAATCCATCAATATCCTTGAGGAGAACACTGGCAGCTACGTCTTCAACCTCAGCCGCAGCAACATCTTCCTAGAAACATCACCAAAGGCAAGGGAAACAAGGGCAAAAATGAACTATTGGGACTTCATTAAGATAAAAACTTTTTCACCACAAAGGAAACAGTCAACAGAACCAAAAGACAACTGAAGGAATGGGAGAAGATATTCACAAATGACATATCAGGTAAAGGGCTAGTATCCAAAATCTAGAAAGAACTTAGCAAACTCAACACCCAAAGAACAAATAATCCAATCAAGAAATGGGCAGAGGACATGAACAGACATTTCTGCAAAGAAGACATCCAAACGGCCAACAGACACATGAAAAAGGGCTCAGCATCACTGGGCACCACGGAATTACAAATCAAAACCACAATGAGATATCACCTCACGCCAGTCAGAAGGGCTAAAATTAACAAGTCAGGAAATAACAGATGTTGGTGAGGAAGCGGAGAATAGGGAACCCTCCTACGCTGTTGGTGGGAATGCAAGCTGGCGCAGCTACTCTGGAAAATAGCATGGAGGTTCCTCAAAAAAAAATAAATAAATAAAAATAGAGCTACCCTACGACCCAGCAATGGCACTACTGGGTATTTACCCCAAAGGTACAAATGTAGTGATCTGAAGGGGCACAGTGCACCCGGATGTTTACAAGCAGCAATGTCCACAACAGCCAAACTGGAAAAACCTAGATGTCCATCAACAGATGAATGGATAAAGAAGATGTGGTATATATATATATACAATGGAATTCTATGCAGCCATCCAAAGAAATGAAATCTTTTGCAAAATCATTTGCAATCATGTGGATGGTACTAGAGGGTACTACACTGAGTGAAATAAGTCAATCAGGGAAAGACATATCTCTCTGATATGAGGAATTTGAGAGGCTGGGCGGGGAGTCTGGGAGGTAGAGAAGGAAAAAATAAAGCAAGATGGGATCGGAAGGGAGACAAACCATAGCAGACTCTTAATCTCACTTAGCAAACTGAGGGTTGCTGTAGGGGTGGGGAGAAGGGATAGGGTGGTTGGGTTATGGACACTGGGGAGGGTATGGGCTATGGTGAGTGCCGTGAAATGTATAAGCCCGATGATTCACAGACCTGTACCCCTGGGGCAAATAATATACTATTGTTAATAAAAACAATTTTAAATATATATATATATATATATATATATATATATATATATATATATATAAAAGTAAAGAGGGAAAGAGCTGTCAAAAAAAAAAAAAGAAGAAGAAGAAGAAGAAGAAGAAGAAGAAGGTGTTGGAGAATCAGAAGTAGTGGAAGCTTGGGGAGAAAATGGCCCAAGCCACTGAGGGTTTACTGATGTTGAAGGAAGTTAGCTGGAACCTCACTGGCATGGACACCACCTAAGTGTTCTTCAGCAGGGTTGGACTGAGCATGCCCTGGGAGGAGGAAGGACGGTACACTGGGGTATGGAAGAAAATGTGGAGCTCTTATTTTGAATTTTGCCAGTCCTCGGAAGCCAAGACAGTTGTGCACCTGACACCTCCTGAGCACTAGTGAATTCACTAGGTAAATGCTGGATTCTAAACCCCAGCTAACGGTTATGGTATGTGTTAGGCTCACCTAGTTCTCAGGTTTTGCTAAGGTGGGAGGGTTCAGTAAGAGTCTGATTATGGGGACCAACGCAACCAAGTAGACACCAAGCATGTAAAGGACCAAAGGGCTCGAGCTAGAAGATTCTGAGGACCACTGAAGAACAAAGAAACGTTGTGCAAAAGGCCGTCTGCAAATACTATTACTTCACTGCCCTTAATCAGACATGAGAGCATCCCCTACAGTTCCTTCTGATGTAGCAGTATTTGGGCTCAGAGAAGCTGAGTGCCAGCTGAAGCAAGTTCAGTAATGACCATGAGGGGAAGCACTCGGAGCCTCCCAAGCCCTCTGGTCAGCATTTCTTCTAGTTCCGAAAACAAAGCTCATTAAGCTCCCTGTAAACCAAATTCCCTGGCAAACCTCAGTTGGGATCCCTCAGAGGGATCCAAAAGTTTTAAGTTCTGTTCCAAAAAATGTTGGCCCAGGGTAAGTTGCTGAGCTAGACCCAAAATCAGCCTACATATATTTGTTTTTTTTTTCCCCATTCATTCTTTTTATTTCTATTTTTTTATCTTTTAAGATACACACTACATAAATTTCTATGTGTGTGTGTGTGTGTGTGTATATATATATACACACACAGAGACATGTCTATGCATGTGTGTCTGTAGTATATAAATGTATATACATACATATATATGCATAGATCTCTATATTAAGCACTTTGTCTTATGCTTTCTATTATTACTGTAGTATACTCACGTAATTAAAAGATAAGTGGTAGTATACTTGGAGGACACATACATAAAATGTTTTTACTCCTAGGTGCACGTGACCAAAAAGCTTCACGGGTGCCACATCTATGAACTGTAGGGATGTAAATTCGATAAAGTTTCTAAGTAAGGTGAGTTCTGTTTGACTGTCCCAAGCACCAAAATAAATGAGAGCTCCAGAAGGCGGGGGGTCGGTGGAAAACGAAATGCTAATGATACAATCATAAATGGCCCTGGCCTGGCTGGGAAGAAAAGGGCAGTCACTGCCCCGCCTGTGTGGCTGCACACATTCTCCCAGGAGGCCAGGGCTTATAAAGACTGTTTGACAGCAGGGAAGGGGGCTCTCCCCTCCAAAGGCAGGACAAACACGTAGCACCTTACTGAAAAGGGCGTCAAAGCGTGGACATTCAGGAAGTGCAGAGGTTCATAGAAAATACCAAGGAAGAGAAGAATTTTCCAGCAAACACTCTGATGGGATACAATGAGAAAAAGAAAGAGAATAAGGCAGGAGAAAATAAAGCTAAGATTTTCTGTGGATCTACTGTGTATTGATGACTGTACTATGTTTTCTCTAATACCTGCCAAGCCTGATGACACAAATACTATAAATTGTGGCTAGAGAAATTCATTAACTTGCTCAAGATCACTCAAGCACCAACTATGGGCAGAGGAGACTGGACAAAACCAGGAGACACCCAAGGCTGGCCTCTCTCACTACACCTGGGTGCTGGTCTAATATGAAGAACTTCCTCCCTCCCACCCCCTCCCTTTAGTCCTGCTGCAAAGCATTGTGGGTCCATCATATCTTAGCGTCTTCTTTCAGCTGTGCCAGATGAAATTCTTACTAAGAGAAGGATCATCAGCTATGACTTCTTCATTCAAGTGGTCATTCCACATCACTGCTGAACCTCTGTGTATTAAGTGAGGAGGGATACGCCATAGAGTGAGACTCGGGCCTTCTTTTTAGAATGCTCACATAAAGGCAAATACCAGCAATATGAAATCGTATTTTAGGAAAGGGCTGGCGGGCAGGAGGAGCCGGGAATCACGACACAGGTGTGGGAGGTGAATGTTTGCTTCTTTCTTCCCGACTAGGGAACGAAGCAGAGGACGGGAGGAAAGTATGACTGATGAGGATGAAACCCAAGATACGTTAGAAAAAGTAATGAAACAATAAGATGGTTTAAATTCACTCACCTAATAGTACCCTGTGGTATGTTAACATACAAATATTTGAAAGCAAAAATTTATCAAGCAGAAAAGGCAAGTCCAAACTCCAGGCCGATGTGGGCTACTGTTCCTGATCCTTTTTTTTTTTTTCCCCTGTAGAACTGGTCATTACATAGATGTCTTATGAAGATTCAGGAAGAAAGTGGTAACTTTCAGGGTAAACATGGTAAAAATCAGTGTCCTCCCATTTTTCTCCTGAAAGCCATCCCCAAACAAGCAGAATAGAAAGTCACTGCAGACCACAGACCTCATTTTCTGTCCAACTGCGAGAAAGATCTAATCTACCAACTCTAGCATATGCATGACAGATACAAAAGCACTTGAGATTGGTCGTGGGTCATAGGGGAAATAGTACAGCAGTGCAAAGAGAAGCAGCAGAGCCCCGGGCAGCCGTCCTCAGGGAGTGCTCCCCAAAACATGGGCCCTGAAGACGAGGAACGTTTTCTGAACTGCACAAGTTTTAGTCCTTGTTTGTAGCATCTTGTGCAGGAACTAGGGCAGGCAAGGCTCCCAGGCAGAGACGCATCTAGAACGGTGACACAGCAGACCCACCTGGAGACGCACCGGGCAGCCATGTTTGCAGGAAGCAGGATGTCTCTGCGCCAGGACTGAACAGGACAGAGTGTGAGGTGAGGAAAGCAGACGCGTGAACACGGTCATGACTCCCCGGCCACAGGAACGCCTCTCCTGTGAACTACTTTCTGGAAAACGTCCCAGGAACGGGATTCAGTTCCAGAGCGGGAGAACTTAAAATCTCAGACAATTTAAAAATCACTCTTATAGGAGTGAGGAGTTGAAGATGTTAGCCAAAAGGCAGGAAGGCTGGGAGGATTTTGGAAGAACTCTCCAAATAGTCACAGCTGCCGTTGGGAGGTTGGAACAGACCTCAGAAGCGGAAGTAAGATGAATGGGTACAATGAACCGGAAGTGGTAGACGGGGTCGGCGGCAAGAGTCATGTTGTAATCATCAGAGATGTCTAAAGTACATGACATTGATAGCCAAAGACTGTATGAAAAGTTACTTAATCTTAGTAGTAGTTAAAGAAATAGACACCAAATAACCAGAAGCAACTTTTGAAAAGTGATTTTGGGGTCTGGCAAAAATCAGAGAGACCAGTAACGGGCAATGCAGGGAAAGAAGTGCAAGAATGCACAAGGCTGTCCGCTGCAGCGTTGAGTGGAGGTTGGTGCAACCATGGAGAAAAGCAGTATTTATCAGTGCGTAACATGCACATAATCTCTCATTTAGCATTTCCACTTCTAGGGATCTCATGCAGAAATATTCTTGCCACTGTACAATCTTCCTGCTCAAGGGTATTTAATGTAGAGTTTTTTTTGCAATGGCCAAAACCAAAACAATACAAAACAAACAAAAAAACCCAGCAACTTAAAAAAAGACATGATCTATGTCCATCTCTGATGCATTTAGTAAAATGACAAAACAACCTGTCTGCACGGATCCAGGACTCACTGCTAAGTAAAAATGTGAGTCGGAGACTGTTCGTTTACTCTTCTTGTAAAACAACAATAAAAGCCCCACGAAAATTTTTGGTTAGTATATGCACAGACAATTGCCTGAAAGGCTACGGAGCACAGGGTCACATCTGGGGCCTGGGGCAAGGGCTGGCAGTGTGTGTGGGCTCTGGACGCTTTTGTAGTTTTGAATGTACATGTGAATGCGTTAGGTTTTTGTAATGGAAGAAATCAAGACTTTAGAAACGGAAGGGTTGGTATGTGAAGTGGTGAGCTCTCTGTCACAGGAGTATTCAAGAACAAGCCCAAGAAAGTGGGAGAGGGAGGGAGGGAAGGAAGTGGAGCGAGATGACCTGTGAGTGCCCTTAAGATCCAGAGAGTCCTTGAACCACTCTGCTGTATCCTTTCTCCTCTGATTCACCCAGGAGAAGCTCCGGCAAGGTGAAAGAAAATAGAGCATTTTAAAAATGAGATCCACCAAACTAATCCCTGCCAAGGCCTCGTGAAACCCATTATCAGAGGGAAGCCGCCAGTCCTGGCTGACACAGGGTGCACCGGCCCTGCCGTGCTTGTCCCCCTGGGTACAGATCGATGTTGCTGGGCTAAATTTGGGGGTGTGTGGCTAGCTGCAAGGAAGGCCAGGAAGCTGACGTGGGATTTAAAGCACTTGATAGTTCGAGTCTTTGGTAAGCGTTCCCTTGAGCAGATGGATGCCCTTCCTTCCTCTGCGGTCAGTGGAGAACGCTGCCCAAGCTCCCCATCCCTGCCGCCCTGAACCCCGCAGCTGAGCGCACCCGGCAAAGTCAGCCAGGCTTTGGTAAACCACGCCGCGACCGCTTCTAGGTGCTGGGAAGGCTCCCACCTCCTGCACCCCCTTCCCCATCAGTGAGCAGCACGCAGAGGTGGTCTCCCGTCGGGACACTCCTGCTTACCGTCTGTTGGCTACAAACAGCACTTTCCCCGAGAGGGTCTCTCCTTCTTTGGCGAACAGCGGAGTGTGAAGAAGGCACCGCGCCTGATACCAATGGGTCAGAGGCTCAGTTGGGGCTGTTGACAGCCAGACAGTTACCCTGTGGGGCAAGAAAAGAGTGAAGAGACATTTACAGGCCAGGCTCAAATTTAATGGGCTGCCCTGGGGACTTGGGTTGAGAGTTGGTCTTCCAGGGTTTTTGACTCATGGACTCCTTTAAAGATAAGGATAGCTCAGTTTAGGTCATTGCCCTGAGCCGGGCACTGGACCCAGAGCTCTGTGTGTATTATCCCCCTAAGTCTTTACAACAGCTCAATGAGGTCAGCCCAGAGAAGTTAAAGGACTTTCCCAAGGCCACACAGAGGACAGCTGGGAGAGCCAGGTTCAAAGCCGTGCCCTTGGCCACTCTATCGATCTCTACTTCTGCATCAAATTTCACTAGAAGTTCAACAAGTAACAGAGTTCAACTAGGAAATGATTTGTTTGAAAAACATCTGTCAGGGTGAGGAGGCTGGAGCTGGTCTCTTAACTGTCTCATGCCAACCTGTTCAGAGAACCTGATGAGGCTTCTGGAGGCCAGAAAAGCTCCTGGGCAGATGGTCTCTACACTCCTTCCAGCTCAGGCTTCCTGCATGTGCATGTGTGTGAAAGGGTTTAAATGGACATTCTTCCTTTATGTGAAGAGGTGAGAACATCTGGCTGGGCCTCCAACACCAAGGTCACCTGTCCTGGGCTCAGGCTGTGTCTCTGGCTTGGACGGAGGAAGGGTCCATTTTGACTTGAAGATTTTGTGGGGATATCTGACAAAATTTAGCTAAGTAACATAAACCACTTCTAGATCAAAATATACTCAGAGTTAGATTAGAGTAGAATGCAAATTTTTGAAAGCTTTTTAGGATAAAGCGTTTAACTTCAAAGGAAGTTCTCCCCTTGGAGCAGGCCACGTCTGGCTTATCTCCCTTGCTCCCGCAGGAACAAATTCACTGGGGAAAGTCGGAGACATAAATGCGTGGATTCCCTTGGACAAATACGCGTCCGTGCTGCAGGAATGACTCATACATCCTTTTCTTTCTCTCTGATTGTCAGCCCAGATGAGGCTTCTAGGGAACCTCTCCCCGCTGAGCCCCCAAGCTCCCTGAGCTTTATTACAGACCCACGAGTCCTTCTCTCTCTGCAGATGCAATGGTGGGCCTGCCTGCTTTTATACGGAGAGGAGGACAGTGTGTTGCAGAAGTTTGCATTTTGCCTGGCCACGTGACCCAGAGCAACTGTCTTCACTCATTAGAGAACACGAGAAAGCCTGGCAAGGGAGTAGGGGGATCCGGAGGAGAGCACAGATTTGGGGGGGGGGGTCCCGGGGATAGTGCAGCCCCAACGAGAAATGCCAGACACCGAGAATCAGCTTGGAGGTGGTCTGTCTCCTCTCTTCCCTTAGGGTTTCGGATCTTTTCAGGACGGGGAAGGAGCACATGATGGAGATGTCACGGCCGCGGCTGTCAGCGTTAGCCGTCCACGCCTGCCTGGTCACTGAGGAAGGTTCTAGCCTAAGGAGCTGACGGTGCGAACCAGAGAGGGGGAAGGTCTAAGTCTGGCTGCACCTGGACACAGGCTGTTCTGGAACCAGGATGGTGAGAGAGAAAGCGACGGCGGGTGCCTGGGGTCCTTCCCACCACCTATTCTGGAAAAAACCAAGAGGGATGATAAAGCCCGGACCTTCCGTCCTTCCTTCAAAACCCAATCCAATTGGCTCCATAGGTTTCCCAGGATTTTAGCCAGGGCCGAAAGGACACTGCGGAAAACGGCCTCATTTCAACTTGGCCCTAAAATCGGAAAGTTCCGTTGGCATCAGTGCTTTATTTTATTGAAACCCAGAGAAATGAGCATTATGGGGGTTGAAATTCACTTTAGAACACCTTGGAGTCACGATCACACACGGTGCGGAACAGCACGGGGCCCGAGCGGGCGTGGAAGGGGGTGATACCTACAGAGATCCCACAAAGGCCACGTCGAACCAGAACGCCAGGCCGTGGACGAGGCCAGACTGCGTCAGCTGAAACTCAAAGGGGATTTCTACTCTGCAAGGAAAGAAAAGAGAGAGCGAGAGCGCGGGAACACTTGGAATTATTTTGTTGCTGTTGACAGGCGTACAAGATACATTCGAGCAATCAACCAGAACATTCCCAGGCTACTTTCTTTCTCTCTTAAGCACTCCGGCTTGGGAAGCAGCGTTCTCTCTGTGCGTGATTATGCATTTGACAATGTGGCTCCTTTTTCTTCTTCTTTTCTTTAATATTATGGCCGTCACCATACAGTCCATCACTAATTTTTGATGTAGTGACAGTGTGGTTTCTTGACCAAATTTGGCAAGAATTCCATCACCACACTGAGCAACCCAGGACTCCCCGGGGGGAGGCGACATCCAGAGTGGGGTGTCCCCAGAGAGGAGGACGACGCCCAGGTGACACCCGTCCTTCCAGACGTCAGAGCGCCAAGCGGGGCAGCTCCCTTGTGCTGCTGCTCAGACGGCAAGGGCCGGCCGGCTGCTAAAAAATGAAGCAGATCATAGGGGGCTGCATCCAGCTATAAAGTCCACTGTCACAGTTCAGTTATTTTTCGGGGAGGTCACTGAACCTCGCACAGGGCCACAGCAAACGTCACGCAGACGTGGCTGTGGCTTCTATCACACGCGGGATGAGTGGGAAGAGGGAAGAGTGGCAAAGATAACACAAAGCCTAGATGCTACCTTGGAAAGTTACTTAAATCCTCTCTCAGTTTTGTCACCTGTCAATGGGTGACAAAACCTCCCACTTCCCTTGCGAGGGTCTCGTGCGTGTTGGGCAGGGGGATAACATCACAGAGTTTCACAGTTAAAAGATGATCTTACTCGTCCCTTGCTGAGGGGAGACTTGGCTGAGTGAGTGCTCTAAAGATTTTCAAAGGAGGTCATACCTTCTTTGCATGTACGGTGCCTGCGAAGCCCTAACTTCTTTCACCCTGCGGCAGTCAGAGCGTTTCTAGAGTTTTCCATTGTGCTGATCCCACTGAATTGTTTGGTATTGCACTGCCATTACTTCCTCCTTTTTTGGGCGGGGGGCATTCCCTTAAGTAGACTGAGCTCTTCAAGTGCAGACTTTTGGCAGTTACTTTCAGAGCCTGTGTAAGCACCGGCACTGCACCTGGTACCTGGCGAGATCTCAGTAAGCATCTGCCGAAACCACACACGCAAATGGAGAACGGAAAGCCGACACAGACCTCAAACTTCCCTGGACTCAGGAGGTGGCCCCGAGCAGCACCTAAAGCCAATGGAAGCCAATTTTGTCCGGGCCCCTGGGAGTCACCTGAGTTGCTCCCAAACGCCAGTCCTCGAGCGGAGCACACGGCAGGAAGACACTGGCCCCCTGAGCCGGGCCTTCGACCAAGTCAGCGTGAACAGAAGCGAGCTGTGTTCCTTCTGGGCAGAAGCTCTTACTGCCAGCACGTGTGCGGCCACGCTCCTTCTTTTTGACTAAGTGAGGAGCGACGCTCTGGACGGAGGCTGGTGGGCGAGGGTGGGTGACGCCACACAGAGCCACAGCTGCACCCCGTGCACAAACAGCCCTGGGGAGGACAACTCCTGCGGTCTGAGCCACGGACGCGGTTTCTGAGGACAGCAGCGGGTTCTAGCCTGCCCCAACTAGGACAGCACCCTGCGCCCGCTGTGATCTCCAGACAGATGATGCTCTGAGCTGCCCAGCGGCACCTGCTAAAGTCTGGCCCTTACTTCCTCAGAAGCCCGGGCAAAATGACAACCTGGCTGGGTCTTTAGCTGCATACCCAGGGGAAAAAAAAATATTGGCATACCGACCTTCTCAAGGGAAAAAAGGCAAAACGGGCTCCTATCAGGATCCGCAGAATGGGTTCTCATTTCGGAGTCTCTTCCGGTGGAGGGAAGGAGCTGAGTGCTGTCTTTGAAAATGAGCTCGTGCCTGCGAAACACCTAGCTCAGCACTCAGGTAGGCAAGCACTCAGCAAGCTGTAGCTCTGCTTCTTGAATGTTCCTGGCCCAGGTGAGGACTTTAGCAGCCCGGACTCTGGAGCCTTTGGAACAGTCTCACATGGTCCGTCATTCTGTGACCTTGCACAACCTACTGTGCCACTCTGCCTTGCACCTGTCCTCCTAAGACGGAGGTCACCACGGTGCTGTATGCAGAGTACTGTTTTGAGGACTCAGCGAGTCGGTATGTGTAAAGGGCTCAGAACGCCAACTGACTGCATAAGCACAAGCTATTACTACTCAGGTTACACACACACAACTCTTCAACCAATGCTACAGAAGAAGCTTCACCATCCTTGTTTGGCAGTAAAACGCGACTAGTACCGCTGCACTGTTCTGGGCGAGACTCCCAGCTCAGCTCTCTCCCCTGCGTGAGTGGCAAAACCCTGCACTAACGTTTGGGGATGAGCAAGGGGGAGAGTGTAAAAGTCAAGAGCCACACTGGTATTCACGAACCTGTGGAGATCTGCCTCTTCGGCGTCCATGAAGTTGACTGTGTACTTGACTGTCCGAGCCATCAAAATCCGGATGTCGAATGTGTCCTGGCAGAGTGGGGGGTGGGGGAGAAGAAGCAGAAAAGTTCTCTATCAGGACAAACGAACCCCAGCAAAACTGTGGGCTGGCTTTCCTCCCAAAATTTCAAGTCAATAAGAGTTAGGATTTGGAAGGCACGAGCTTAATGAGAATAAGGTCCATAATGACGACTAGCGGTTATTCCGGGCTTACTATGCAAGCGTGGCGTACTTCATGCTTTTCCTAAGTGCTAAGGTTGTGTCATCCAGTCCTCCAATGCTTCTGAAGCAGGTGTTTGGTGTGTTTTCAGACTTTATCCCTTCACCATATTCTAAGAAGTTCCATAAAACCTCAGCTCTCCTTCAGCTCCCAGTATGGCTGGTGACCCTAGCTTGGCCAATCAATCAGTGCGTGACTTTTCCCCTGAAGATGGTTTCACAGGCAGGAACCCAACCCGAGTGAGGACACTCAGGCTCTAGGTAAACTAATTCGGGGGCTTTGGCCTGAGTTATTAGAGAAAAGCTGGCTCTCCTGTGGGACTTAAGAGTTGTACAAATCTGAGGCAGGAGTTCCTGAAGCCATCTTGCTACCAGGAGGGGAGACCCTGTCTGGGAACGGAGATAAATTAGAGGCAACGGAGATAAATTTTCAGGATAGAGAAATCAGATTCGGGTGACACTGCCCGAACTCCAGCAGTGGGTCGCTAGCTCCAGGCTCTGCAGGTTTGAGGGCCAGTAATTAAGTCAGTTTTGGGTAATGCCAAATTATTACTGTCCAAGGTCACACAGTTAGAGGGGACCACAATGGAAACCCTGATCTGTCTGACAGCAATGCTCCTGTTCTAAGTTACTTATTTTACAAAGCTGCCTCTTCTCTGAGGCCTCAGGCCACCAGAATCAATGGGAAGATATGAATTATTGAACGAGTGTGAGGGCTCAGTGTGGACATGGGGTGAGTCAGGGCGGTGGGGGAAGCAGAAGTTACTTATTGAGAGGCAGTCAGAAAAGCTCCTTGCTTGTGACGGCATCATGCTCTGAGAACTTTCTTAACTGACTGGGAGATGAGAGCTGGGAGACTTGAGAACAGTGTTCCGAGGAGCTCTTTCTTTTTCTCGGCGACGGCTTCGCAGAGCCTGGCAGCACGCCGCCCGCCAGGTGTGGGAGCGAGTGAGCGATCGAGTCCGGAAAAACACGTGGGGTAGACCCTACCAGGAGAGCCACTTACTACTATCGGCTGCCTGAAATACTCGTCCACTGCAGCCGCCCGGAGGCTGGACAGGTTGACCCCATAGAAGCAGTGCTGGTACCTGAAAGAGGGAGCACAGAGAATCGCATGTACCTTGGCCCTGGCCAGAGCCCCCCAGCCCTTACAGTTGGGACGTGCTGGGAGGCTGCCTCAGAGGTCCTCAAACAGGCCGCTCAGACCGTGCAGGGACCACAGCACGGGCTCTGTGTCTGCGTGGCTAGTGGCTCCCCTAAGACTAAGACAAGCTTTACTCGGGCTCTGCCAGTGGTCAACTCTGGGCCCCACACAAGGCACCTGAACCCTGTGCCTGGTTCCCGGTGTCTGAAATGGGAATAAGCAGGTGCTCCCTCTGCAGGGCTAGACGGGGGTTAAGGGAGTTAATACAAGAACCTGTGAGCCCAATGTGGCATTTTGTTAGCACCGCCTGAGTCGGCTGTTTGCATCAGAATGTTGCTTTCTCGGGTCAGCATGGGCACCAGGGCAGTGGTTCCCAATCATGACTGTGCTGTGGGATGACTGGGCGGGGGTGGGCTTTTAAAAATTCGAATTCCCTGGGCGTGTGGGTGGCTCAGGGTTAAAGCCTCTGTCTTCAGCTCAGACCGTGGTTCCAGGGTCCTGGGGTCGAGTCCCACATCGGGCTCTCTGCTCAGCAGGGAGCCTGCTTCCTCCTCTCTCTGCCTGCCTCTCTGCCTACTTGTAATCTCTGTCTAATACATAAATAAAATCTTAAAAAATATTTGAATTCCAAGGCCCAGTTCCAGAGAGGAGCCTCGGAGAACTTACCACTAGAAAGTCTTTATCCTGAGCTGGAAAAGCAGCGTCCCCTAAGTGTGTCCCTATGTGTGTGCGTGTGCGCGAGTGTGCGAGTGTGCACGTGTGTGTTGTCGAGCCTATGAATCAGGTGGGGATTCACTTCCTCCCTCCCCATCCTTTCCTAGTCCGAAGCCTGCCACCCGGCAGGGAAGAGAGGAAAACCACCACCACCACAAAGAATAAATATACAAAATTTAAATTTGTGGTGCAGCTCAATTTGGATGGAAAGACCACCCAAAGCCAGGTTCTAAATCCGAAATCAGAAGAGGCAGGGAGGCCTGATACTGTTCAGTCGACAGCTAGTTCTCAGCCTGTGAGCGAAAAACAAGCCCACTAGGTGATCCGCAGACCCCGCAGGGCGCATGCGTCTCTCGCCGCCCAGCCTCTGCCTGCTCCCACTTCTGTCCAGAAGGACCCTTTCCCTCTCGCCCTGTTAATTCCTACCCCATCTCTGAGACTCAGCTCAAATAGACCCATTCACTTGTACTACAGTAAAATATTTAAGTTTAACCCACTTAAAAGTGAAAGTATTTTCTAAGGGCACCGGGGGCTCAAGTGGCAAAGCTCTGATCAGCCTAGGTCAGGTCCTAAGGTCCAGGGATGGAGTTCCAAGTCGGGTTCCCTGCTCCGTGGAGCATCTGCTTCTCCCTCTCCTTCTGCCTCTGTCTCTCCCCACTATTACATACTCCGTCTCTCTCTCAAAATAAATAACATCTTTTCCATGGGGCGCCTGGGTGGCTCAGTTGGTTGAGCAACTGCCTTCGGCTCAGGCCACGGTCCTGGAGTCCCGGGATCGAGTCCCGCATCAGGCTCCCAGCTCCACGGGGAGTCTGCTTCTCCCTCTGACCTTCTCGCCTCTCATGTTCTCTCTCACTGTCTCTCTCTCAAATAAATAAATAAAATCTTTAAATTAAATAAATAAATAACATCTTTTCCAAAAAGTGAAGGTCTCTTCTAATTTATCAGTGCCTATTTCGTACAGGGCTGGTGTGTAGTGAGGGCTACCAGCCACGCCGCCAGCGGTCATCGACCTCTCTTTAGGAATGAACTGAGGCCCTGGTGTCCTTCACGGGCCTCTGAGCGGGTCGAGGTGCCGACGAGGATAATGGAGAAATGGAAAATCATGACCCTAAGTTTTTTTAGTTCCATTACTTTTTTTTTTTTTTTTTAAGATTTTGCTTCTTTGAGAGAGAGGGAGGGAGAGAGAGAATGTACGTGTGTGTGCCTGGTTGTAGGGGGACTGGCAGGGAGAAAGGCAGGCGACGGGATGAGCGGGGAGCCCGATGCCGAGCGGGATCTCGGGCTGCGTCTCAGCAGGTGCTGAGCGCTTCACCGACTGAGCCACCCAGGAACCCTCATGCCTTCTCTCTTCAACTCCTCCCACCAAGGCCCCAGCTAGCCTGGCCCACAGGTGAGGCCGTCATTTTATGAATACACATACTGAGAACCAGGCTCCTCTATGCCTAGAGAATGTTTGGAAACAGATCCCTGCAAGTGGAAAGGACGTTTTCAGTACGAAGAAGGAGAATCAAGGTGTTTGGAGAAATAAGTCATCATCACAACGGTTTTTATTAGAGGGAGGAGGAGGGAGGAGGGAAGAGGGGCTGAGGGAAATAGAAAGGGGAGGGGAGGGAATTCCCCAGAAAGGCAGAGCCAGAGAATCCCCCAGAAAGCCTGCAAAGAGTCATCCCTGTCCATCCTTCAGAATCCCCTGGGAAGCTTTGGAAACGAATCTGTCCAATTACGGTTTATATGATACAGAGGTGTAACCCTCCTGCTTGTTGCCAAAAGCTGACCTGGTGATTCTCATGTGCACCCAAGGCTGAACACTACAGTCATGTCCTATAATCCTCGCCAGCTAGCGAAAGACAGTCCCCAAGGGCTGAGACAGCCCGGCACCTGGCAGTGCCCAAGGCTGCAAACTGCTCCCCGGGCCTTGGATACAACTGCAGGGACCAAATCTGTGCCTTTTTCTTGTGTGCTTGGTGCCCGTGAAAACCCAGCAGCCGTGATCAGTCACACAGGCACCGTGCCCAGGGCAGGCAGAGCTGTGGGCCAAGAGCCCCCTGCCTGGGTTTTCAGAACTTTCTGGCCGGACCATCTTTCCAGTTCTTAGACATCTCAAATCTCCTTCTGAAATGCATCACAAAATAATTAAAGCAGATGGGACTGCATCCCTGTGGGTCTCCTCACCACCCGCCATTACTGGGTGGTGAATCAGGAAATGAATCTGTCGACTTGGAAGCTGTGATGATTTCCATTGTTTTCTTCTTACATGGGTTTTATTTTCCAGGTTAACTTATGGCCTCTTAATGAGTCCATAAGGTGGAGACTATGTGTGGTTTTTGGTGTTGACTTCACATTTCCAGCTGTCCCCCCCTTCCCCTCCCTCTCCACCATAATCTATGTGACATCTGGAAAGTTCTGCAAATACAGCCCAGAAGGAAAATAATTATACCATTAGCTACGCCTGAACACACCCAGAATGCAGAGAAAGAGGCAAACCCTTTACTGGGACACTGACTTCTCCAAGTTCTACACAGAGTCCCGCTTGGAGAAGCACCCACGGAAGCTCCTTCTGTGGCCTCCTTTGTCCGTGGCTCTTCTCTAGCTCGTCCTGACCTTCTGGCCTTCCTCCTCCTTCACACAGCTCTCCCCACCAGCCTCCTGGCTCTGCCTTAGAAGAATGGAGGTGCAGCCCTTGTTCTCTTAGAGCTGTTAGCCTTGGCCTGCAGACTTCACAACGGGAGCTTCTGCAACACAAGCCCTTTCGTGGCTAATATGAACGTGTGGTCTCATGGCACAACTCACAAGTCTTACTTTAATAAAAATCTTTGCATCTTCATTCTATCCTAACCAAAACCCCACTTCTCTCCACTAGGAAGCTTTAAATAAAAGACAGAAAAGAAAGGGAAAACAAGAAGGAAGGAAGGAAGGAAGAAATGGCAGGGAGGGGGAGAAGATAAGGAGAAAGAAAAGCTCCACTCTACTGTTTGACAAGCAAGGTTTTTTGAGTCTTAATGTCCTACACTTTACCAGAATGGACAACCCAGGGTGAGCCCACCCGAGAGAGGCACAGAAGCCATGAGAACTAGAAAACAGATACAGGGATCCAGGAATGTCACTTAAGACACACGTGGTCCTGAGGATGCAGCCTAAAGGGAGCTGGGATGGCCTGGTGGGGAGCCTCATAGGAGAGGGATGCATGTCTAGGAACAAACGGTATCTTTTTAATTTCTTGCACATCCCCTATAAATACCAGGACTTGAGGCTTGGTTGCAATAATTTTCTCCATCAGCAGAATGCAGACATACCTCTGTGTAGAGGGTATCTATAAAGATGCTCAGCTCATTATGTTTCTGGTTTTTTGGGTTTAAACTCCAGCAAAGTAATATGGCATATATTTATATGTTATACATTTCTATACTTTTTGTATTAAAAATTTTTTCTTACTATGAAAAAAGGGGGAAAGAAGCACACAGTCCTTAAAAGATACAAAGCTTCAGATGGTGCATCTTTCGTAAGAAGTAAGGAAAAGGGGCACCTGGGTGACTCAGTGGGTTAAAGCCTCTGCCTTCAGCTCAGGTCAGGATCCCAGGATCCTGGGATCAAGCCTCGCATCAGGCTCTCTGCTCAGCGGAGAGACTGCTCCCTCCTCTCTCTGTCTCTGCCTTCCTCTCTGCATACATGTCTGTCAAATAAATAAATAAAATCTCAAAAAAAAAAAAAAAAGAAGTAAGGGAAAGCCTGTGATTCTATAAAGGAACCTGTGGCGCACCCCTGGTCATTCCCGTGTAAATCTAGACATTACTGCTTTGCGTAACTAACGGACCTGTGGCAAGACGATAAGGAAAATATCTGTTGTTTGTTGCTCTTCTTCTGGTAACAGCACCAGATCCTCTTCTGGGGGGCACCTCTCCCCCCACTCAGTCCTTGCAGCTCGGGTAGTCTTATCTCTAGAGATTCTCATGTGGCTCAGTCCAAGTCCATGAGAGCATCTTAAGACCATGGCAGTGAACTCAGGGTTTGGCATCTGACCCAGTGAGAGTCAACTGTAAGATTTTTGCTCAAACAGCTGCAAAGAACTAGCTCTAAAGCTATGAATTCATGCGTCTGGATTTGTAGCATATGGGCTCAGGAGCAGAAACTCTGGAAGAGCTGTGAGTCCGACAGAGGTTACTAAAAAGATGAATATAGAAACCGAAGCTTATTCTTTGAACAAAAGCCAGTTTGTAAACACAGGACAGATGCAGTTAAAAACAGTTTTTGTTGAGACTTGGCATGAAGGATATGCACTCTGTTTGCAATAGACACTCCCAAGGCTCGCACAGCTCCCCTTCCTGTTTTTAGCTATCGTCCTGAATCCTTTCCATGAACTTAAAAGTAGATTCTCCCTTAGTGCAAAGTGGAGAACTTCTAAAATGATCCTATTCCCACCACAGATTTTAGTTTCCTCTAAGCCTGTAACTTGCCGGCTTGAACTCCAGTGAATGGATGGAAAGAGGAATTCACCTCTTAAAGATCAGACACCTTCACAAAGGCACCTTTGCCCACTGGAAGAGTGAGTATCAGACTCACCCAAGAGCATCCTGGAGTCGTCTTCTCCATTCAAACCTCCCTGTTAATTTCCCGAGCCCAGTGTGCAACCTTGGCATTGCACTTGAACTCCTTCTAACTGGGACACTTGTACTATATCTGTAACATTGAAATAGGGACCACATGGTTAAAGAAAAAAAATAAAGGTCTGGATGTGTACAAGCCCAGGGATGGAATAATATGGAAGAACTAGGAGTCTGGTGTAGGTTACAAAGAAGATGATTATAGAAATTGCTTCTTCTATGAACAAAAGCTAGATGGGTTCAAGAGCCGCAGATATCAAGTGAGAGGCAGAGAGGAAATCAAGAACAGACCCTAGTGGCCGAAATGAGATGCTAGTGTGAGCCACCACGAAGATACAGATGAAACAAGGACAAGGCACAGGAAAATCCAAACGTGACTGTACTGGTCATGGTAGTTTTCTTTCAAAAGTTCCTTCTCTCTGATAGTCTGTGCCACATACTTGGGTTCCCACGGAAATTCGGTCATATCACGTTGCAAACTGAAATGTTCCTATTTGGTCCACATGGTGTTTCTGTGTACCAGTGACAATCAGGGCCAAATATATTTTTGAGAAAGACCAGAAGGCCTGAAACTCTAGCTATGCCAAAAGAACCTTTAGTAGAAATTTCAGTTTGGGGGCGGAATTGGCCTGGGAACAAGCCATCCATTACCTTCACGGTAGATTTAGCAGTTTGTCCACTCAGTTGGAAGGATTTCCTTAAAAATAATGTGTTTCTCAGCACAGCATGGTCAGTAAGGCACCCTGTAGACTCGTGAGTGGAAAGGCGCAGGAGGGAAGCTCGCAGTGCCCGAGGCAGAATTCCTGCATTCACCTACCGCATCCTTTGCACGCGCGGACTTCAGATTTCCACAAAGAACAAACGACTCCAGGACATCCACCAGGGGCATCCCTCATATCACTCAACTGGCACGAAGGTTGTCAAGCACGATGGATGCCTACCACCCACTCACAATTCTTTATAAAGCATCTTTTGGTGCCTGAAGTGGTACCTCACGTTTTAAGGGCCACCTCAGATCCTCTCAGTCTTACCTCTCTCTGGAATCCACAGTCATATGTTCTGACCTGCTATGCCAAAGTGTGGGCTCATGTGACCCCTCCTGGCCATAACCCAACAGTGCCTCACCTCAGGCCTGCGCCGTGTGTCTTCCCACTTCTGCTCCAGAGCATTCTTGTTGACTTGTGGTGGGGAGCATGGATACCATGAGACACAGTTGGTGTCCACACAGGCACAACCCCGAAGTGAAGGCTCATTAGTGCTGAGGGGTGAAAAACTGACCATTGGGGAGAAAACAGCTGGTGGGTAAACCTCCTCAATCCTCTGTATACACTATCTTGTAGTTCATTCAACCTCTTGAGATGGTCCTGAGGGATCAAACAATTTCTTGGTGTTTGATAACATGCGGCGGTGAGCTTGGTAATGCACTTGCACATTAGCCCTCCCTCCTTCCCTGACTCACTCTTATTTCCCCTCCTCCTTGTTTTGCTGGGATTACAGTCCTCAGTGAAGTGGCAGCTTATAAACTGTGTTTTACACCTAGTTTCTTGGGGAGCCCAAGCTAAGCTCAAGAGAGTAAAACAGCAATAGTAGAACTGCAGAGGTGCAACCTTGACAGCTGGGGCCCTGACCAGAAGAGCAGGGCCCTGAGACCTGGGGTCGAGACAGTTGAGTGAATATGGTGGAGAAGCCTGAAGGCATCTTCCCAACTCCTCTGAAGACTTCTAGACAACAGAAGCAGAATTCTCCATATTGTGTGAGCAGAAGAGCTGCCCAAAGACTGCACAAAACCACCTCTCATGAAGCTGGTGTCTTTCAAGATAGTTTTGTTCTTCTCAAGATCAGCCTCACTATTGCCCACTGCTTTCAGGCTACTGGTCTCCATGGCCGTCGGGCTGATAACTCAAGCACAGCCCGAGGAGGAAGTACAGTGCCAATTCTGGGTGAGGACAACTTCTATACCTGAGAAACTGCATAAGGTGGGTAGTATTTTCTGCTAAGAACCAGGGAAATATGCACAGGAAGGCATGTTATGGGTGTTAGACTGAAAAGGATAGAATGTAAGTCAGGATAGGGCACAATTTATCAACATGGGCACTCACAGGATTCAGGGTTCTAGCAAAATACGAGACTTAACAGTCCACTAAGATGTCACTTGGTAGCTTGGTCATCATGATGGCCTGTAGTCAATGAAGTGGAGATTTCAGGACTTCTGCAGTATGGTAGTAAGGAAGGAGTCAGAAGGTTCTACCATTTAAGACATAAGAACATCTCCCCTGACTATGTTCTCAGGACAGGCCCAGGAAACCCTCCATTCCTAAAGGTGATAAGGGGTGAACCAGTAGGAGAGCAGTGTCATCTTTGGGAATTGAGGCTGGCCGTCCTCAGTAGATCAAAGACGCTACTGCTGCCACCATCACACTGTGTTCCCAATGAGCACAGCTGGAATGGAATTTCAGATGCCAGAGTCAGGAGAGCAATAATTAACTGTCAGAATGACATAATTACAGCATTGGGAAGCAAGGCTGGAGTGACGGTGAGAGCACCTTGACCCGCGGTGGTGGGAAATAGATCCTAGTGTCCCTCGAGAAGTCAAAGAGATGTACAGTTAACGGGGATGGTGTTCAAATGATATCACAACAGCAACAAATTTGCTGGCTGGTAGGCAGCTGATGTCAGCGGTCACAGTGAAAAGTTAGGTCCTTCATCCAACATTCAGGTCTGATTTCCAGACACAGTTTATGGATCTAGAACTCACTGGTCGATGAGGTGGAGGCCCAGGTTCTGAGAAGTCACGCTGCAGTACCATCACAAGCACACGTGGTTCACGTTCTCCAATTTCTCTCCAGAGGATCTGAGACAAGTCGCTAGGAAGGCTGAGCCAATATCGATGCAAGGAGATTCAGAAGACCTCTGGTTAATAAAGGCTCATGGAGGACAGCAAGTAAATAAACTTTCAGGCCAAGTCTATCACACAGGTACCCATCCACCCTGAGGTTATTTTCTGAGTCCCTGAATACACAGCCGGGATACACTCAGCCTCTGGCAGAACCTTCATCTGGGCCTGTGAAGAAAGGGCTATCATGGCAGCAAAGAACAAGCAGAAGCCCCATTTCTGAAGGCCTCCATCCCCAGGTAGGGAATATTAGGATCTTTAGTTTAGGAACAGGGAAATCGTGTCCCAGAGAGACTGAATAACCTGGGCTAAGGCTTTACAGTTAGTAATGGACAGAACCAAGGATTCAGCACAGTTCAGTGTGGCTCCGGAGTCCGAGGTATCCAGCTTTTAACTACTCCCTATTTTGCCTACGATTTTGTGTCGCAGAGCAGTAAAAAAAGGTAATACGGCAAGCTAGCTCCATCTCAACCTTCTTGAGAATATTTGCTTGCTCCTCTTAATCGATCCTATGTATATGTTTCTCTTATACAAGGATCAATTTGAAGTTGTATTTAAAGGAGTCGGCTTGGGACGCCTGGGTGGCTCAGTTGGTTAAGCCGCTGCCTTCGGCTCAAGTCATGATCCCAGGGTCCTGGGATCGAGTCCCGCATCGGGCTCCTTGCTCAGTGGGGAGCCTGCTTCTCTCTCTGCCTTTGCCTGCCGCTCTGCCTTCTTGTGTTCTCTCTCTCTCTCTCTGACAAATAAATAAATAAAATCTTAAAAAAAAAAAAATAAAGGAGTCGGCTTAAAACCCTGGAGCCAAATAGTTTCAATAACGGCAGAAGTACTTGCCTTTTATAGGAGGGAATGATGATTCTTTATGACTGAACCTTATTCTCTGGAGGCATTTTTCAGAATCTTAATTAATCAGGGGCAAGAAATATTAATAAAATAAGGAAATTATTAATTTTGTAGGTGACTGGTATTAACATCAGAATGTGGTATTCTTGTCTACTGAGAAAGCCTCATAACTGGTTATTGAGAAGGGAAAAAATTCTGTGCTCACCACATACTTAAATGACAATGAATTTTAGAGTTAAACGTAAAATTTTTTAAGTGTTAAATGGAAAAAATGAAAACATGAGAGAAGTAGAAGTTAATGCTAATCTTAGAACCAATGAAAATCTTTGTTGATCCAGCAACACAGAAATATTTTTAATTTTTTTGTGGTGAAAACTATCACAAAGATGACTACAGGGCAAATTGAAAATTCTGAAGAAAATACACCAAAGTCTTAACATCCTTAATACGTAAAGAATTCTTATGTCAATGCATTTATCTTTCAGTTAACAAAGCCCATTGAACAACTCCTATTAGCTAGGTTAGATGATGCAGACACAGAGCAAAACACAATAGCTGCTGTTACAGAACTTGTCTCACGAGGGAGAATGACAATAAATTAAATAAATAAGTAAAAACATATGATCTAGTGCATGATGGTAAGTGGAGTACGAGAAAATGAAGTGAGAAGCAGGAAGGATACAGACTTCCAGGAGCAAAGAGATGACATTTTGTAAGTGACAGCAGGTCTCCTGGGAAGGTGGCACATGAGCTACGACCTGAAGAAGGTGAGAGGGAGCCCTGGGGCCGACCTGCCTGTCTGGTAGAGGGAGTGGCTGTGAGGTGGCAGCCAGCCCAGGAGGCTCAAGGGGAATGGAGAACACCACCTAGTGAGGACAGGAAGGATGAGAAAGCAGTGGGAAGAGATGACACCACAGGGGGAGCAGGGCGGAACCCCATCCTGGAGGGTCTTAGCACCCCTGGTGAGAACTTTTGACTTTCATGACAATAGAAGGTGGGAAGCCACTGGAGGTTTTGAGCGGAGGAAGACTGTGATCTGAAATCTACGTTATCAAGATCATTCTGGTTGCTGTTTAAAAAGAGGAAATAAGTTGAAAGGCTTGTGGGACTGCAGTAGAAGCAGGGTTTTTTGGTTTTGCTTGTGTTTGTGTGTTGCAGCGGTGAGCAGGGGTTGGTGACAAAGGTTAGCAGCTTGATTTTGGATACGCTGAATTTAAGATGCCCAAGAGACAACATCCAAGTAGAGCTGTCAACAGCCAGTTGGACACCTGAAGTCTATGGTTCCAGGGAGAGTTCTAGGCTGGAGTTCTCCCTACAGGAGTTGCTGGCGTAAAGACAATATTTACAGCTCAGGAGAGGCAATGAGACCAGTCAGGAGGCGAGGAGAGACAAAAAGGGGAAGACAGTAAGAGCCAACTTGGAATCGATCCAACACTGAAGACTTGGGTCATGAGGAAGAATCAGCAGAGGAGACAAGGTCGGGGCCGATAAGGAAGGAGGAAAACCAGGTTTAGGCTTTAGAAGTAAAGTGAGGAGTCCCTGGGGCCAAGTGTCCCAGATGACAAGTTCAGGTGAGGACTGATCACTGGTTATATCTAATGCCCTGACTTGGCCAGTCATCCCTCAGCTTCTCGGCTCCCTTCTTTAGCATATACCTAAACTGCCACCACCACCACCACCACCACCACTACCACCACCATCATTATTTGCACCCCTCTCCCTCCACTCTGCCAGCGTTTCCACTTCTCTGCCTCTTCTAATAAAAACTGTGCACACTTTCACCACCTGTTCCCCGCACCAATGCGATTGAAGGCCCGCATGCAGTCGCCTAACACAGAAACCTCTTCATAGAGGAAGGGGAGTTACAAGGAGAGTGAAGGCTGTGAATTTTGTTAACTATATGTTTTTTAAAACATTTTTTTGTGTGTTTGTTGACTAAAAATAAAACCGTTCAAATGCACTAGCGACCAAAGACATACAGATTAAAAATAAACTGGCCACCATTTTTTTTTTTTGAATCAAATTGGCATTTAAAAAAACATAGCCCGTATGGGCAAGACTCAGCAGACATTCTCATATACTTCTGGTGGAAGTGTTAATTGGTAAAACTTTTCTACAGGGCAATTTGGCAATATATAAGAATAATTTTTTTAAAGATCCTTCTTCACACCTTTTGGTCCAGTAATTCTGCTTCTAGCAATTTATTGTAAGGAAATAATCAGAATGCAAACCATGATTTCTATAAAAGGATGCTCACTTTAGTGTTCTTACGGAATTTAGGATACAAAATTTTATAACATTCTATATACTGCTAGAATATAGAAACAATACCTTCGTGTTGTTTCTTGTAAAATTTATAGGATTCAATAAGCAATTAAAATAATATTTAGCACTGGAGCTCAAGCTGATGAAGTATGATATTGTCACAAAAGAAATACTCTGCAGCAAGAGAATATTGTAAAGATAGGAGAACATATCAACAAGGTATTGAAATCAAAACAAAACAAAAATAAATAAAAATTTAAAAAGTAAAAGAGCTACAAAATGAGATTTATGGTATTATCCTAACTTTGTAAAAAATTTTTTTTTTAAAAATCAAAGAGATGACACCTAACCTCTTAATAGTAATTACTGGTGTACTTACTTGAGATTACTGGAGGTTTTACCCATTCAAAAATATTTATTGAGGATCTGCTTTGTGACAGGCACTTGGGATGGAGGGTGCTTAGGATACATTAGTGAAATCTGATAGAACCTGGGCTTTTGTGGTACTTACATGCAATCAGGAAGGATGCTGACAATGAACAATAATAAATAAAGGGGTTATATGTCTTTTGGGAAGCAGTAAGTGCTAAAGCAAAAACACAAAGCAGAAAAAGTGGGACTGGGATGATGAGTGCTGTGGCTACCATTTTAAACAGGATGCCCAGGAGAGCTGGCATTTTGGCAGACTTTACGGAGGTGAAGGGATCAGCCACATGAATATTGGGGGAAAAGTGTTCCACATAGAAAGATGAGCAAAAGCAAAGGCTCCGAGGTGGCTGCATATGCCTGAAAATCAGCAAGGACACCTGTGTGGCTGGAGTTGAATGAACACGGTCCTAGGAAATGAGAAACCAGACCGGACAGAATTTACCAGAAGGCTTTGGGAATGCTGGGAACAGACAGGTTAAGAAGCTATAGCAGTAATCAAGATGAGGGATGACAGCATTGGGAACAAGGGAGAACAGAGAATATAATGAGAATAGGACAGATTCTGGGTAGAGTTCAAAAGTAGAGCCAACAGAATTTCTTCATGGTTTAGATATGGGGACAAAGAAAGAAGGGCCTCCATGGTTTCGGGCCTGAATGATTGGGAGGACAGTGTTATCATCAAGTGAGATGGAAAGACTATGAGTAGAGCAGATTTGGGGTGTGGGGGGTGTGGGGGAGATGAGGTGTTGAGTTTAGATGGTAAGTCTCTGTAAGGGGGAATGTCCAAGAGGCCACTGGGTATAAAAATATGGAGTTCCCAGGACATGTGTGAGCTAGAGGACAATATCCTTGGGAATCATTAGCATACAGATGGCATCTGAAGCTAAGGAATGGGTGAGCTCACCAAGGCAATAAATGGACAAAGAGGAGGTCCAAGACTGTCCAGGGGCGCTCCTATATCAGTAGGTGAAGGAGACAAGCAAGAGCCAGTGAAGAATTTGTTGAAAAAGTGACCCGTGAGGCAGAAGAGAAATTAAAAGATTGCAAAGCATTTCAAATGCTGCTCAAATAAGGGTTCTGGGGTCAATAAGCAGACAAGGGAGGATGGACACTGGTTAGCATTGTGGAGGTCAGCACACCGGGGGCCTAGGTAAGAGCCATCACGGAGGGATGTCTTAAGAGAGAAACTGAAGCAAAGTCTTGGAGACTAGGAGGGAAGAATGCTTTTTGAGGAGTTTTGCAGCAAAGGGACTAAGAGAGATGGGTGGTGGTTAACTGGGGAAGTGAGAGATAAAAAAAGGTTATTTTTTCTTTTGAGATGGAATAAATAGCAGTATGTTTGTATGCTGATGGTGAGCCAGGCCAATCCACTGTGATCATTAACATTCGTTCTCAAGGTACCAAGATGGCAGCAGATGGCACAGCGGGGAAGTCGCGCCAGCACTGCCGGGACAACGCGCTCCCCTGCTGTCCCATTGGGGGACGTAATCTGGTCGATTCTGCTACCTGGAATCCCTGCCTCTCCAACCTCGTCACCGACTCAGGAAGTTTATGGTTAAAATATAAACATTCTGGGTCAGCATGACCTCAGAGAACAATGATCATAATTAAGGTGGCCCCCATCACACACCAAGAGGCGTTCACCCCCATTAGGAAGCATGTGGCTTGGGAGTTTCAAAATTACAGACTGAGCAGAAACCATGAAATGCAAATCTGTGCTAGGAAAGCCTATTTTACAAGAAAAAAAAAATCAGAGAGAAAGAATAAATTTTAGCCCTTTGACCCTACTCTTCAAAGAACTTGTAGCCTGGGAAACCAAAGCACATTTTGGCTGCTTCTTCACCAAGAGGCAGGATTACAAAGAGAAAAAAACCCAGAAATGCGCTGTGGCTATCTGCGTGTTGGAAGGTTCTGCATACGTCAGCTGGAACTCAGAGTCTACATTTTAGCACCCTCCCCACCCATCTGCCAGCGCATGCCTGTCCTCCTACACACCTAACATTCCTACTCGGATGCTGTCTGTTCGGTTCCTCCCTCCCAGGGGTCCAATATCATCGCTGTCTTTCCCTCTCTCTCCTTACAAAAACCAGTGCTCAAAAAACAATGCCAGACGGAATGCTGGCTTAGAGCCGGTTGTTTTGTATTAGTTCTCATTCTCCAAATGAAGAAACCAAGTCTATCAAGGTGAAGTGAAATGTCCAAAAGCCAAGAGCCCATTAGTGCGAAAACTCCAAGAAAAATGTTTTGATCGACTCCTTTACCTTGCGATGTACCGATTGCCCTGTCCTCTGACCAAGGTCCCTTCTAACAGAAGCCGCGGCCCTGAGCCCAGGGACTAGATAACGTTAAGGGGGAAGGGAGGGGCCGCAGTAGGGGGAGGATGTTGTTGTTCCAGCTAGAGGCCACCTGCTCAGGAGCTCCCGGGTTTGTCCACTCCAGGGGTTCTCAACAGGGGATGACTTTATGCCCCCTTCCCCTGCTGGGGACATTCGGCAGTATCTGGAGACATTTTTGGTGGTCACAACTAGGGGAAAGGCACTACTGGCCTCTAGTAGGCAGCAGCCAGGGGTCCAGCTGAACCTCCCACAGTGCACGGCACCCCACCCCCACCCCCCGCCATTTATATAACCCCAGATGGCGAACCCAAACCAGACACTCTGGCTCACTCTAAAGGAGGAAGAATGGAAGAGAGGAGAGAACGTTACCAAAAGTTGGCTCTGGAGTAGTGTTCCATGTAGAGCTGTTCGTCAGAAAAGGGGGCCAAGTGGATGTCGCCGAATGTCGGGAACATCATTCCTAAGGAGCAAGAGACAACAGACCCAGACGCTGACGAGCGCCGCCTTCCGACTGCAGGGGACACTCACCCGCCACCGGACCAACGCCACTCTCTCGTCCTATTTCAGTTATTACCCAAGAGGCTGAAATACAATTTTGCCTCTAAGCAAGGATTAAAAAAATTAGGCAGCAGATTGGAGGAAAAAGAAGAATCCTAGCGCAGTCACAGAGCTATGTTATGAGAAAAGCTCGCGGAGTTTTAGGAGAGGCATTTAACCCGGCGTCCTGTCTTCTCTGCTGTCAGCTTTTTCCTTTCCGTACGCCCTGGGCTGGGAATTCTGCGCACTTTCTTCATTTTTAAAAAATCCTATTTATTGTTAAAACAGCTCTGAAGATAATTCACCCCCCGTCATTCTATCCCATTGTCATTTCCATTCTGAGACTCCGTCCATGGGTAATCATGCTAACGATCTTCTTCAGTGCTGCTGGAGGCTCTGCTTCTCGGGGCGGAGGGGTGGCGGTCGCCATCCTCCTCGCTGGGACACCCACTCTTGTTTGTTGTTCCTGACCTTCCCAGTCACCAGGGGGAAGGAAAGGCAGGTTCCGTAGTGGGCAGGCAAACACCTAGCCTGGCATGCCTGAAGCCCAGCGTTCCAAAATGGGCCAACACAGCGATCAATGTTATTATTCTTGTCATTTCTAGGGAGACTCTTTCTCATAGTCTTTAATGATCCGGCACATAAAAGAAAGATGAACTACTCACCCTACTTCAGAAGTGAGTATCACCTTAGAAACTGGAGGTGCTGTCACAAAAGTTAACACCTAAAATTTCTTGATCAAAATTAATTTAAGATTTTGCCATGATCTTTTCTATGGGTTTTCCCTGTATTGATTCATTTAATCCTCATCATAAAATACAGTAAGTTCTATTATTACACCCCCACTTTACAAATGGGTAAACTAAGAAACAGGGAACTTGAAGTGACTCAGCCATAGTCACAGAGCTAGTGTGTGGAAGGGCAAATCCAGGCGCGGAGCCTCATCTGTGAGGCCACAGCCCACACGCTAACTATGTTCCCTTTGATGCCTGTTTAAATAGAACAGATTGGCTGTTTTTCTTTACTTTTTAAAAAAGATTTTATTTATTTATTTGACAGAGATCACAAGTAGGCAGAGAGGCAGGCAGAGAGAGAGGGAGAAGCAGGCTCCCCACTGAGCAGTGAGCCCCACGCGGGCCTCAACCCTGGGACCCTGGGACCATGACCTGAGCTGGAGGCAAAGCCTCAAACACTCAACTAACTGAACTTCTAGTAGGTAGAACACCCAGAACAGACCGTTTTGTTTAGGGTATTTTCAAAAATGGAGAAAAAGCACGATTGTTAACAACATTCACATGTGCCCACCTGAATCTCATGCACAGGTTTCAAAACAATAATGACTGCCTAGTGAGTTCTTAATTTTAAGACAGAAGGATATTAAACAATCTTAGGAAAGCAACATGTATCAGGATTCGTGTAAACGTGGGAAGCTCCCGAGGTGCTCTGAACCTCAAGCCTAACAGGAATTCCAAGGATCTAAAACGGAGGGGAGGAGGGCATCAAAGGTCAAAATACAAGAAAAATTCTCATAGTTGAAGAAGAGGAATCTTCTGATTAAACATTCTCACTCCATGCCCAAGACAAGAATTTTAAAAGCTTCACAGTAAGGCTAGAAATAAATCAATATACTAAAAGCATTCAGAGGGGAAAATGCTGTCACTCTAAAGGATCGGGAGTCAGAAGGCCACTGGACCACTCAACGGCAACACTGGAAACCAGAAACCAAAGAGAGAGGTCTTAAAAACACTGATTAAAAATTGCGTCCAAGTTCCAATTCTCTACCCTGCAAAATGGTAATACAAAGGGTCCATAAAAAGTTAACTTCTCAAGTACTTTTTCTCCAAAAGCTAAGGAACAGGGAACTTGAAGTGTCTTGGTCACAGTCATAGAGCTAGTAAGTAGAAGGGCAAATCCAGGGCCGGAGCCTCATCTGTGAGGCCACAGATGAAGAGGGCACAGAGAGAAGAGGCGAGAAAATGATGACGGGAAGTCAAATATGGCGGGCGTGAGGCGGAGCTGGAGAAGAACCACAGCACGTCGGGGAGAAGGGAACAGAGCATCCACAGGAGGAAGGCTCCTACTGACTAAATATTGATAGGATCTGTTAGTCTCCTTAGAGCATGGAAATAATTAGTCACGAGCATATCAAAAACCAAGCTAGTGAAAACTAACTCTGAGAAAAACAAAAGGTTTCATGAGAAAATTGAAAATCTCATGCACCCACTTTGCCACCTGGCTCAGCTCAGAACGATATGTACATTGTCACAATAACCTAAGCACTGATTACGGATTCGACCAAATGATGATCTCGGTCCATATTTCTTTATATTCAATTGGGTCCTGAAAGCCCTTGAAGTTAGAGATTTGGGCACATTTGCAGCAACATCATCTGATGGCAAAATCTGACCTGAACTGACACGAGTTTCTTTACAGTCTTTATTTATCCCCTTTGGTATCCATATTCATATGGTTTGTTGCCGAAATACGATGTGTTTCGTCACACGGTGGGGCCTCAGACTCCACTGCAGGCAGTAAGCAATCCGCAGCAGAGGAGTCTATCACCTTTCCCAAGTCCTTCAGATTCTCGATTCAGAAATCTACCTGGCCTCGAGGGTCTGGGAAAGGAACTGAGGACCTGCATGAATACATGGAGAAGACAGGGGCGGGGAACAAGAGCACCCCCAGCAGGGAAGAAAATGCTGTGCAGGAGAGCACACTTCTCAACCGGCGAGCAACGAAAATAGCCGTATGACAATTTTGTATCAAAATATGCCGGTAAGTAAGGGGAAGAAGTCCCAAACGGAAGGGAGAGGGAAAGCCTTCAGGGAGGGTAGTAGTCTCAGGACAGGGAGAGCTGGGGCAAAACGGGGTTACTATTTTTCATTAGAAGTCTTTATGTCATTATTCGGCGTTGTAAATTACATCTTATTTTGGTGGAAAATAAAAATAACTAGAAAAAATAGGGACGCCTGGGTGGCTCAGTTGCTTGGATGTCTGCCTTTGGCTCAGGTCATGATCTTGGGGTCCTGGGATCCAGCCCCTCTCTGTCTGTTGCTCCCCCGGCTTGTGCGCTCGCGCTCTCTCTCTCTCTCTGATAAATAAATAAATAAAATCTTAAAAAAAAAAAAACTGGAAAAAATCAAGCCTCCTGCCCTCAGGAACACACGGGTTAAAAAGAAGATAGAATCAGTATTCATTTCTCCTTGTCTAAAGATACACAGCCCAGTAAAAGTTTCATACCTATTACAAATACTTGGGAGGGGAAGGAGTGGGAGATATTAAGCCTAGATATTCAGTTTGGAGGTGCCCCCACAGATGCACATGAATTAAGCATGTTCAGAATCTCACCAACAGCCAAGTACCTAGACATTTTGAAAAAAAAAAAAATCCAGACAAAAATATAAAAATTCCTTCTGAGGGGCACTGAGTAGGAAATCCAACTGGTCCTTTATGATCTCACTTCCACAGTTCAATTTCATCGCATAAACACAAAGCTTCCGAGACCATCCTGGGCTGTTTCACCATCGGCATGCGAATGCAGTTTCTGACATTAAGTACATTTTGTCTATTTATTTATTTTTGCATGAGGTTTTTTTCAAGAGTCCATCTCTGAATCCCTATATTCTGAAGCATGCAGGGAATTACGGATGAGCCCGCACTGCTGTGCGTATAGTGCTTGACGTGCTGAATCAGAGCTGCCCTGGTGGTCACCGTTTTGTCCCCGCTGGCTACCAAGGCGGGGAGACACATCCTGGGTAAGGTGCCACAATTCTAATGGGAGCTGCCACTTTTAAAACTGACCAATTACTTTCTGTATTTTACTTGAAAAACCATTCTGTGAAAATGTGTCCCCTCTCCCTAGTAAGGGGTGGAAAAACAGTGTGTGTGCGCAGGAGTCAGGAGTGTGGGCTTCAGGGTCAGAGAGACCTGGGTTCAAATCCCTGCTCTGTCATTTACCAGAGGTGTGTCCCTGCCGAGTTGTTTTCTCCCGCTGTGCCTCAATTTTCCCTTTGTAAACTGGGGGTGGGAATGGTGCCTCCAGGGAAGTCAGGTGTCAGTCTAGGTACTGTTGATATTTGGGGCTGGATAACTCTTGGATGGGGTAGGGGTCTGTCTTGTACCCTGAAGGATGTTTATCAGCACACCTGGCTTTTTTTCCCCACTGGATGACAATATTACCCATCCTGCACTGTAACAACTCAAAATGTCTCCAGACGCCACCAAATGTCCCCTGTGGAAGGAATATAACATCACCAAGAACCTCAGGACTGACCTTCCAAATACATTAAAAACTTCCATCACTCACCCTTGGGAAGTTTTCCACAAATTAATGTACGCAGATTGCTTAGCACATGTAGATACTTGAAAAGCACAGAAAGAATACTGGATATGTACTGATGTATATGTGTATGTACTGATCATGTATATGTACATGTACTGATCATAGGGAAAGGGAGACACGGTAGGAGAGGAATACGTCGGAAAGAACGAGCAGGTCTCAGAGAGTTTCTCATGTTATAGAAAGCCAACACTTAAAGGGGCTTGAGGGATCACTTTTCTTAGAGATTATTTTTAAAATCCAGATGAGAAAACTTAAGTCAACAGGTCAAGTGGTAGGTGAAGTTCACTTTGAGGAAGACAGTGATAGAAACGGGACAGAAACACATAACTCTGAACTGGTCCTCTGTACCATATTTAATACCATGCAGTACACAACCCACACCTACAACTTCATGGCTGGAGACTAGCTCATCTCTTGTGAAAGATTAAGATGAGAAAATTTTTAAAAATGGTACAATAGAAGTGCCCTGTCTTCCTTTCCATCCAAAATTAAATATGGGGAAAGGAGGAGGAAAAACTCTTCGGAATCAGGAATTGGCCAACTCACCATTGGCTTTCAGCCATTTTTTGGAATGAAGGTAACTCTCCAGCATCCTTTCATTGAAGAGCATGTATCCCATCGGTTCGGAAATGATCACATCCACAGCCTCAGGAAGAGAGATGTCTTCAATTTTCCCTGGCACAACAATGATCTTGTCGCAAAGGTGGTTATTTTTCACCAGCATCTGAAGAAGATAAAACAGGGGATCGGGACTGTCACACAGACTTTGTGGAAAAAAATCAGTTTTACAGATTGAGGGTTGACATAGTGATAGGGAGGAGAGGGAAGTGACATATCTATGTCTCTAAAATGCCTTAAAAAATAACCTGATTTTTCTTATTGTCCACATATTTCATGTTGACTACAGATAACTTAGTAGATACACAAATGAAAGATATAAAAACATCCATAACTGTACCCCATACAAATAATAACTTTTGATACTTTGATGTCTACCCCTCCAGACTCTTTACACAAACACACACATGAGTGTGTGCATGTGTGTGTGCATATATATATGTGCATGCAGTGCTGGGGAACTGTTTTTTAACAGTTTGAGGGTTTTTAAATGAAAGGTGTCTGTTTATTTCCCATCATCCTACCTGGAATGAAGATGCCTAAAATCAATGGACAGTAATCGTGCAAAATTAATGATCCTGATCCTCATTAAATTATCCTTTGGTCTTTTGATTCCAAAAATAAATAATAGCATTTTCATTTCATTTTCTTTAGAAGTACATTTTACAGTTATGTACTCATTTTTCTTTGATGTCCTCTGCACTCTATTTAATAATTTTGAATTCCCTTAAAACTGGGACTTTGAAGAGATAAGTATTTATTGTATTTCTAATATATTTCTTCTTAATGCCAAATATGAGAAAGAGATTGCATTATTACATTTATGTCTTTCTACTGCCTGAAAAACATATTTCCTAATAAACCTCTTGAATGCACCAGCATAAATATACCCAGCACACTTTGTTTGAGCTGTGGCTCCCTGAGCCTCCTAGAGGTTTGCTCGTTGTATTTACACAAAGAGACCTTCCATTTTGTATTTTCATAACTCAATCCCTTTCTTCAACATAAACGCAGCATGCCACGCATTTGTCATGAATCAGTTGTATCTTTTCCATTTCTGATCACTTCTTCACAGAGCTAGGGTTCCTTTCACTTTGAGCCCCAAATTCTAGGGTGCTCCTTACCAACCCATGCCCCACAAGCTTATTAAATGTCTTTTCTACTTATGCTTAAAAAAAAAAAAAAAACGCATGAATCTCTGACCTAAGGAAAAACAATGGAAGAACAGTGTTTGAACATGTCATCCACTGTCAACCTTGACCCTTGCCCAAAGACTCCCAGAATTCTGCTCTATCATCTTGCCACTCAGGGAGGTCTAGTTCATGGGGCTGGTGGGGTTCACCACTATGGAGACAAAGCCTAAAGGTTAAAGATTTTGGCGCCCTGCTCTTCTCTGCACATTCTGTTCTCAGGAGGATCCACTCATTGGCACAGCTCTGCTGGGGCTCCAACGTGGATAGGTGCCCAACCACAGCCTTCGGTTCTCTGACTCACCTGAGCTCCTTCATCACCGGACTTTTCCACCACCACGCTTTTTCATCTCAATATCAACAAGCAAGGAGCCCACCTCAGCTTCTTCTAGAAAACTAACCATTCCCCTAGGCTTTCTTAAAACTTCTATACAATCTTTTATTTCCTTGAATTCCTTTTTGGTCATGAATATGATAATTGTCAATATCCTAGGGGCAGAGTTGCTTCCCACAGACAATTAGTGACTATGTTTTCTTTTCTACCTTCCATATGTCTCATTTCCACCTTCTCCTTTCTGCCTGCATCAACTTGTCTAGTTCTTAATAGCTTCCAATATGGAATTTAAAAATAACCCTTATATAATAAAAAGAATAATAGTAGTGTCTACTTCATAGACCTCCTTGAGGAAAAAAAAAAACAAGACGAAGCATATTAAGGACTATGTAAGTGTTAAAATTATTATTACTCTCTCTTATTTTTATTAAATAAACTAAAAAAGAGAAATTAACTGAAAAAGAGAAATGCAGATGAGCAAACACATGAAAATAAAGATCATTTATATTGCCCTATCCAGATGTAGGCAAAGCATATGCTCTAGTAGACATGTGAGTATATCTCTGTTTATAAAAACATTTGGCAGCTTGAGATATTTGAGCTGGGGGTTCGGGCCACAGTAGATCCTGAGTCACTCCATGGGAAAAAAGGACATTGGTATCTCAGTGCTGGCATACCTCTTAGGAAGTTCTGTAGTAAATATCATTCCATAAAGTTTTTTACAACAAAATTTCTACCAGCTATATAGTATTTCATAAAAATATCTTGATTCATTTCATCAACACCATGTTACTGAACAATCTGGTTATATTAAATTTTTCATTATGACAATAGTGCATTGACAAACAATGTAGTTAAATATGGAAGCAGACTTTGCATTGTTTCCTTCAAATTTAAAGAGGATAGAAACTGGAAAGATTTCTTTTTTTTTTAAATTTTTTATTTTTTCAGCATAACAGTATTCATTATTTTTTCACCACACCCAGTGCTCCATGCCATCCGTGCCCTCTATAATACCCACCACCTGGATCCCCCAACCTCCCACCCACTCCCCTTCAAAACCCTCAGATTGTTTTTCAGAGTCCATAGTCTCTCATGGTTCATCTCCCCTTCCAATTTCCCTCAACTCCCTTCTCCTCTCTAACTCCCCATGTCCTCCAGGCTATTTGTTATGCTCCACAAATAAGTGAAATGATATAATTGACTCTCTCTGCTTGACTTATTTCACTCAGCATAATCTCTTCCAGTCCCGTCAATATTGCTACAAAAGTTGGGTATTCGTCCTTTCTGATGGAGGCATAATACTCCGTAGTGTATAAGGACCACATCTTCCTTATCCATTCATCCGTTGAAGGGCATCTTGGTTCTTTCCACAGTTTGGCAACCATGGCCATTGCTGCTATGAACATTGGGGTCCAGATGGAAAGATTTCTGATACACACTGCTCCACGGACTACCACAAAGGGATTCCATGTCTAGATTTTAAGCTCCTCCTAAATTCTACTTGTGGGGTATGAGACTGTCTACTTGTTCATGTATAAAACCACTCATCCACTTGGACCAGAAAGCTGGAAGGGGAGCTTTTCTAAGTTTTGCTGGAAGGACCAATATGAATGGACATCCAATTGAGCATGGTATTCCCCTATACCACTAATTTACAGAAAATAATTCTAGGCTACTGAATCCCCAGGAACATCAGAGATATAACAAGGCTTTGGAGAGAGGATTGTGTGAGCTGTCAGAAGGGCAATTTGAGATTCAAAGGAAAGAATTCTGAGCCTCATCATTTTCACTGGCAAAGAAGGAAATAGCACGTTTTTGGAAGTGGGCACAGAGGCCTGGTTGTAAGTCACTGCCTCACATGACTTCATTTACTGTGGGCCACGTTCAAAGAACACTAGATCAGGAATCTGAAGATAGGAATTCTAGTTCTGCCTTTACCACCAAAGAGCTGGGTGACCTTGGGAAAGTCACTTAAACCCTATAAATTTTGGTCTCCCTCCTTGCAAAATGAAAGTTTAAAACTGGAGTTGCTCTCAGACTTCTTCAAGTGCTCATATTTTATGAATGGAAGAAAGCCAAATTTCCCCCCAAATATATTCCTGGAGTCGGTGAACATAGGAGCTTCATGATCAAATAATTTTGGAACTCCTCTATAATATATATCCCACTTACGAATTCAGAATCCATTAGCATATTAATTGCTTTGAAGAATTTTACAGAAAAGAAAACTGTTTGGCTTGGTTAAATCAAAGACAAGCAGTCTTATCTGGTTGCTTTGCAGTTCTTTTTTCACTGAACATTAATTTATCTCCTGCAGATCAATCTTTGGGAAACAAGGAAAGGAGTTCATTTGATAATCCTAAATTTGAATATAATTCTTTGACAAAGATGTCTGAGAAACAGCACATATACTCAACAAATAATAGGTCTAAGCCATGAGAACAGCTAATTCTGAATACCAGATACTCTATTCTCTGAGGCAACATTGCTGCCTTCCTTCACTTTTGGCTACCAACATTCTCAGGACACAAAATTTTGTGCTAGCCTGCCGTTTCGTACACCATTCTTCCAAAACTGAAACTCAGTAGAACTATCCTTTCCGGTGGAAAAAATGAGCCTCAATATATCCCTCCACATGCTGAAAAAGGGTTGCTAACCAGAGGCAGGCTCTGTCATCCACCATGTTCACTGCTGTACAGATTCTCCCTGTGTGACCTAGTCCTTCTCCAAGAGTTCAGGAAAGAGGGAGTCTCAACTAACAGCTCATCTCCTCGGACACCGTCAAGGTATAAGCAAACCCACATGTTGTTTTGCTCCTGTCTCCTTGGAATGACATTGGTTTCAAAACCCGTCAGCAGTTCTGTCACTTTTATTAGTTGCTTACGCTGTGCGCGCGCGCACACACACACACACACACACACACCCCATGCAGGCACACCCATGTGCGCGTGCACACACACACATGCTGCACACACATGCACACCCTTTGGTTGTGGCAGCAGCAGAATCCATCCCTTTAGTATCACTAGAACTTCCAGGATAGAGAGGGTAATAATTTCACTTGGTACCCTGCCATTCCTGTCTCACTTAGGGGGTTTTTCATTGAGTTACATGTGTTAAATATGTGTTGCTTATTTGCCTGCTCAGTATGGAAGCTTACTTGGGCTTCAAAGCTAAACTATATGTGAGTATTTAATTATATTCTGCCTCAAAGAGGAGGGAAGAGCAAGTGTTTTGGAGGTGACAGTCTTGGGTGCTGGTGTTGGATTCTCCACCTGCTACCCGTATGACTGTGGCCAGGACACAAAATTTCTTCAAAGTCCTTTTATTCACCTATAAAATGAGAATAATAATAATAGCACCAATCCCTTCGGTGTCATTTCAGGATCAAATCAAAGGAGAAAGTACAGAGAAATATATCAAAGAGAACACAGCTGAAATTCAACAAGAGTTTAAAGACAAGATTAGGGGTGCCTGGGTGTCTCAGTGGGTTAAGCCTCTGCTTTCAGCTCAGGTCATATCTCAGGGTCCTGGGATCAAGCCCCACATTGGGCTCTCTTCTCAGCAGGGGGCCTGTTTCCCCCTTCCCCTCTGCCTGCCTCTCTGCTTACTTGTGATCTCTCTCTCTCCCTCTCTCTCTCTCTCAAATAAATAAAATAAAATCTTAAGAAAGAAAGAGAGAAAGAAATAAAGAAAGAAAGACAGACAAGATAATAAGGCAGTAGAACTGAGGTTAAATAAGAGATTTTAGGTGCAATAAAATAAGTCAAGAAGTAAAGCGACACAATTATGGAATCACACATAACTAATGTGCAGGAAGAAAATACTTTGCATTCAAATTATTTATAACCATTTGGCATCAATAAAGCTGAAGAAGTGCTCATTCTGTAACTCAGAAACATCACCACCTACAAATACACACTCCAGAGGAATATTTGAACACATACACAAGTTATACTACATTTTTTATAATAATATTGGTAATCGTAAGATGAAAATTTACAATAAGCCAGAAGTAACTACCAACAGGGAAATGAATGAATAAATAGTGGCATGTTCATACTTAGAATACTATTCAACAGTGAGAAAGAACCAGAGGTCCATGTGTTCACATAAGTTACTTTCAAAACAAAATTTTAGGGGGAAGAAAGCAGACTGCTGAAGAATATATAGTATGATTCCAGGATCTATAATGAACTCCTCAAACTCAACACACAAAAAACAGACAATCATATCAAAAAATGGGCAGAAGATATGAACAGACACTTCTCCAATCAAGACATACAAATGGCTATCAGACACATGAAAAAATATTCATCATCACTAGCCATAAGGGAGATTCAAATTCAAACCACATTAAGATATCAACTTACACCAGTTAGAATTGCCAAAATTAACAAGACAAGAAACAACATGTGTTGGAGGGGATGTGGAGAAAGGGGAACCCTCTTACACTCTTGGTGGGAATGCAAGTTGGTGCAGCCTCTTTGGAGAACAGTGTGGGGATTCCTCAAGAAATTAAAAATAGAGCTTCCCTATGACCCTGCCATTGAACTCCTGGGTATTTACCCCAAAGATACAGATGTCATGAAAAGAAGGGCCATCTGTACCCCAATGTTTATAGCAGCAGTAGCCATGGTCGCCAGACTGTGGAAGAACCAAGATACCCTTCAACAGACAAATGGATAAGGAAGATGTGGTCCATATATACTATACAGTATTATGCCTCCATCAGAAAGGATGAATACCCAACTTTTGTCGCAACATGGACGGGACTGGAAGAGATTATGCTGAGTGAAATAAGTCAAGCAGAGTGAGTCAATTATCATATGGTTTCACTTATTTGTGGAGCATAACAAATAGCATGGAGGACATGGGGAGTTAGAGAGGAGAAGGGATTTGGGGGAAATTGTAAGGGGAGGTGAACCATGAGAGACTATGGACTCTGAAAAACAATCTAAGGGGTTTGAAGTGGCAGGGGGGTGGGAGGTTGGGGTACTAGGTGGTGGGTATTATAGAGGGCACAGATTGCATGGAGCACTGGGTGTGGTGAAAAATTAATGAATACTGTTATGCTGAAAATTAAAAAAGTCAAATGTACTAAGAAATAAACTGTATTGATTAGGGTATACTAAATTATATTTTTAAACTTTTCTATGCTAACCACAAAATTAAGATGTTGGTAACTTCTGAGAGTGAAGGGAAGGCATGGAAGAGGGAAGAGGCAAGTAGGAATTTTAAATTGATCTAGTTCTTCCTCTGGGTTGTGGGGATACATGGGCTCATTTGGTTAGTACTCTTCACACCTCACGTTTGCACTGACCTCTTCTTTTGTATGCATGAAGGATTTAATAGCAGTAAGTTTTAAGTTATGCTAATAATAGAGAAGTTTGACATAGTCATAATGAATGCAGATTAAGTAAGGCAAACCGATTTCTGCGATCAGAAAGAAACCAATAGACATGGAAGACAGATGAAGACAAAGCAGCAATAAAGGAAATTATGCCTCAGAAGTATAGGAAAATAGAATGCAAAAAAGAAATCACTGAAAAAAAATCTCCCTGAAATGAAAGCCAATTCTGCTAACAGGAAAAATACACAGTGATCACAGGAAAATTTCATACAGTAATAGTAACATGGAAACACATTCTGCTCAAGATCTTGGATTTCAAGAAAAAAGAATGAATTCCATGGGCACTCATGCAGAAAAATAAGTCATCTTAAAAGTGAAAGACAATCAAGCTTGCATTAGACTCTTCTCTAGTCACACGCATTTTAAAGAAATTTTTATAAAATTCAGAAGAAAAAATATATGACCAGAAGAAGATTAAATCCAGAGAAAGTGCTAGTCGCATTTCCAACAGGAAAAAAAATCAGGGTATAAAGCACACATAAGCCCTTCTTCAAAAAATGGTTCATCAGAAAGAAAAAAAGAAATTACCATAATTGAGAGATGACTTAAATAAACAAAAGGGAATATGAACTTTTGGGACTTCATCAAAATAAAAACCTTCTGCACAGCAAAGGTAATAGTCAACAAAACAAAGAGGCATCCTATGAAATGGGAGAAGATTTTTGCAAATGACACTGCAGATAAAGAACTTCTCCCATCCAAGTACTAACTTCTCAAGCTCAAGACCCAAAAAACAATTAATCAAGTAAAAAAAAAAAAAAAATGGGCAGAAGACATGAACAGACATTTCCCCAAAGAAGACATACAAATGGCTAACAGACAGATGAAAAAATGTTCATCATCATTAGGCATCAGGGAGATTCAAATCAAAACCGCACTGAAATACCACCTTACACCAGTTAGAATCACCAAAATTAAAAAAGCAAGAAACAACAGATGTTGGAGATGATGTGGAGAAAGGGGAACCCTCTTATACTGTTGGTGGGAATGCAAGTTGGTACAGCCACTTTGGGAAACAGTGTGGAGGTTCCTCAAAAAGTTAAAAATACAGTTACCCTATGACCCAGTAATTACACTACTGGTATTTACCCCAAAGATACAGATGTAGTGAAAAGAAGGGCCCATGCATCCCAAAGTTCATAGCAGCAATGGCCACAATAGTCAAACTGTAAAAAAGTCAACAGATGACTGGATAAAGAAGATGTGGTCCAAATACACAATGGAATATTATTCAGCCATCAGAAAGGATGAATATTCTGCTTCTTTATCAACATGGATGGGACTGGAGGACATTATGCTGAGTCAAATAAGTCAAGCAGAGAAAGTCAATTATCATATGGTTTCACTTATTTGTGGAGCATAAGGAATAGCATGGAGAAGGAAGGGAAAAAATGAAGGTGGGCAGATCAGAGAGGGAGATGAATCATGAGAGACTGTGGTCACCAGGAAACAAACAGGCTTTTAGAGGTGAGGGGGGTGGAGGGCTGGGTTAGCCTAGTGACAGTTATTAAGGAGTGCACATATTACCTATAGCACTGGATGTTATATGCACACAATGGATCTTGGAACATTACATCAAAAATTAATGACATACTCTATGGTGACTAACGTAACATAATAAAAAAAATTAAAGAAAAGAATAAAGAGCCTTCTGCAGAAAAAAAAAAAAAAGAATTCAGTCAGAAGAAGCTAAGAAGATGCCTGGTTAGAAATGAGTCCATTTAATTATGGAACAAATACTAAAAAATTACATAAATTTGGGTGATATTTCAGTGAGAATTACATTACACCTTGACAATATAAAAACAATATGTAACTAACAAAAGAGGAGGAAGAATATGAGGGTGTCAATGACTTCATTTTTTTGTAATTTTTTTCACAAGAAGTAACTACTATCATGAGGTTAAAAAAGAACTGTTCTAATTTCTTAATGTTTCCCATAACTTTAAAGGAATCCATTAGGAAGTAATTTCTTTTTGGTTGAAGAAACATTTACTTAAAGGTAAGTAATTCCTCTTCTTTTATTTCAGTTTCTTTTCCTTCTGTTAAATTTAATAAACTTGGATTAAACCAAATACTTTTTATTTAAATTCTACAGATCAAATCATCTGTTTTCTTTTTTTCTTTCTTTTTTTTTTTCTTAGCAGTATTTCTCTCCAGTCATTCTGCTCTTTGTATATTCTCAGAGAAAAACATGTGGAATGCTGCTCACCTAATATAAATGATAATTATTATGGGTGCTTAAAATTCTCTTCTTTGTTAAGTTTCTGGAATTGCTTAATTCTTTGTGATAAAATACTATTTTTATAAAAACAGCAAAGTGATTTTTCTGCAAAGTGTTAGTAAAATGAGGGATCTAAGCAAATGTGTTTCTTTTTTAAAAAAAATTTTATTTATTTAGTTATTTTAGAGAGCGAGCGAGCATGGGAGCAAGAGAGCACGAGCAGGGGGAGAAGCGTAGGGAGCGAATCTCAGACAGACTCCGCGCTCAGTGTGGGGCCCAAAACAGGGCTCCATCCCACAACCCTGAGCTCATGATCTGGGCTGAAACCAAAAGTCAGACACTTAACGGACGAAGCCGCCCAGGTGCCCCTTAAGCAAATCTACTTCTGAGATTCCACAGAAATACGGGAGATGATGTAAATCAGAAAGAAATCTTAACTGCATGTACATTTTTAAAAAGCTGGCAGGGGAGGAGAAAGTTTGAGGGAATTCTAGAAGACAGAAAGCACGTTGGAGTGGACTGAATTTGGGGAAAATGGAACACATTATTCTACAGCCCTAAATATCAGAGCTAAGTAAGGTTTTCTCTAAGGGAGGCTGAAAGAAAAATTTGAATCAGCGAATGCCAAGAGCAGCAGCAGCCCACATGGCATCAAGTGGGCTGGTCCACTACTCTTCCTTGCATCTTAAGTATATGGTCTCTGTGCGGCTGACATCACTGGGTTTCACCCACAGCTAAGGTTCTTATTACTGCTTCTTATGCTGTATCTTCGTAGAGACCCTAGTGTGGATATTGAGGCCAGAAAGAGAAACAGAGTCAAGTTTGGGGTAACTCTGTATTCTAATTTCAGACTCTGAGGGGAGAACACTGAAGCAGCACCCTCCTAAAGTTCTGAAGTCCCACACCTGAGAATAAAGCTCTTACTCTGAGACTAGTACAGGTCCCTAGGCTACCATTGAGATCCACATATTCATCCAGGGAGACTAGCCTGTCAACATCTCTTCCCATCAAGCAAAGGCTTTTGTCTGCTCTCCTTCTTAAGAGAGAGGACTGTTGGGAACACAGACTCATACTAATGATCTGGACTCTACTGCCTATTCCCTCATTCATCACCTAAGAACCAGTGAACAAGGATTTCTAGATGCTGGAGGAAAATAAGTATCATGAAAGAGAAAGTTGGAGATTAACAAGTAGAAGGAATGACTCCAAGAAGAAAGAAGATAACTTTTTTTTTAATTGCTAACTTTAGAGAGAGGAAAGGTTTTATAGCCATAAAATAAGAACAGGCTGCTATAAAATTAATAATATGATGGCTAGAAAATAATTTAACTGGTGAGTCAACAAAGCTTAAGATCAAGATTGTGATCTGTGAGATAAATTTTGAGGAAATCTGAGAATGTAGCACAAACCCAAAGAGATTGAAGCCATACAAGGATGGTCAACTTGATATGGATATAACAGCCAAGTAAATAGAAAATTAAAAAACCCCAGAACCTAAGAAAGATATTAGTCTTCATATTGAAAGAGCCTACTGTGAAGCAGAGTGGATAGTTTAAAAATTAGTCTGTGGATGGGAGAAGGTATTTTCAAATGATATCTCTGATAAGGGGTTAGTATCCAAAACGTATAAAGAACTTACACAACTCAACAGCAAAAAAACAAATAATCCAATTAAAACATGGGAAGAAGACGGGAACAGACATTTCTCTAAAGAAGACATCCAGATGGCCAACAAACACGTGAAAAGTTGCCCAGCATTCACTAATCATCAGGGAACTACAAATCAAAACCACGATGAGATACCACCCCACACCTGTCAGAATGGCTAAAATCAAAAACTCAAGAAACAACAAGTGTTGGCAAAGATGTGGAGAAAAGGGAACTCTCATGCAGTGGTGGTGGGAATGTGAACTGGTACAGCCACTGTGGAAAAGAAAACAGAACAAACCTAGGATCCAGTGATCACACTACTGGGTATTTACCCAAAGAATATGAAAACACTAATTTGAAAAGTGATAAGCACCCCTATGTTTATTCCTGCATTATTTACAATAGCCAAGATATGGAAGCAGCCCACATATCCATTGGTAGATGAAGAGATGGTGTGTTGTATGTACACACACACACACACACACACAATGGAGTATTGCTCAGCCATAAAGAGAATGAAATCTTGCCATTTGCAACAATATGGATGCATCTAGAGGACTTAATGCTAAGTTAAATAAGTCAGAGAAAGACAAATACCATAAGACTTTATTTATATGTGGAATTCAAGAAACAAAACAAATGAACAAAGAAAAAAAAGACAAACTGAAAACAGACTCTTAACTATTAAGAACAGATTTTTTTTTTTAGACAGGAGGTAAAAGGGGGTTCATGAAATAGATGACGGGGGTAAAGAGGACCCTGACCATGATGCGTGCGCCCTGAGGAATGGGCAGAAGTGCTGACTCCCTACAGGATACAACTGAAACTAATGTAACACTGTATGCTAATGATAATGGAATTTTTTAAAAAGCTAATGTACATCAAGATACATCACAGAAAAATTTGATAGGCCTAGGGGTAAGAGAAAGAGCCCCAAACTTTCTAAGTTAAAAAAAATCACCTCCAATGAGCAGGGATCATACTGATACCAGAATTCTTATCAGCAACATAAGACATTAGCAGATAATAAAGCAAGTTCTGAAGGAAAGTGGCTTTTTGAGCTTAGAATTTTATACTTAATCCCAAATCGAAAAAGTTTGATGGAACAGAAAACATTTTCAAACACAAAAAGTCTCAAAGTTTGAAAATTATCACAAATGAAAGAAAAAAAGGGATCAGTGAAGAGGAAAAAATATAAGACAAAGGATAATAGAGAGTGAAAAAAATATAAATTAGAGGAAGGAAGAAATCTGAACAGAAATAAAAAAAATGTATTTCATACATAGGATATTCTTCTCGCAGAAGCAAGAGTTCAGTGATACAGGATTACATTTTCTTTTCTTTGGTTCCAACAAAACTATTCGGTTCCGTAGTGAAAGACGTGCATATGATCATTTTAGTTAATATGCTTTTCTGGAGGTTTAATATTTTCAGAAGAACCTACAACATTAAAGACTCAGTGAAGTAGTCCAAATCTTGATAATTTAGAAATAATATGCTAAAGAAAATTGGGAGTTGCCCTAGAAGAGGAAATTCCCTTTTCAATTATACTACAAGTCAACAGTATCTCCAGAGTAGATAATTTAGGAAAGAGAAGTATGATATAACTTTATGATATGAAGCTATCAGTTAAAGAACTAAAAACAAACAAACAAAACAAAACAAGACAAAAAACCCCAATCCCTGGGTGGCTCAGCTGATTAAGAGACTGCCTTCAGCTCAAGTCATGATGCCCGAGGTGCTGGGATCGAGTCCCGCTTTGGGCCGCCTGCTCCATGGGCAGTCTGCTTCTCCCTCTGGTCTTCTCTCCTCTCATGCTGTCTCTTACTCTCTCTCTCTCTCTCTCTCAAATAAATAAAATAAAATAAAATAAAATAAACCTAAACCCAGAAACTCAGAGTAGTTAACACCGAGAAATATGAGTGGGCATGAGTGGGGTTGATGGGAGAGGGTTACTTTTTTTAAAGACCCTCCTTTGATTCCCCTTCCTCATGCATAGGTATTATTTTAAATTAAAAAAAAAAAAAAAGTCAGTGAGCAGTTGTTCAAACAGCAGGATACTTAATTAATCTTTCTCTTATTCTCTCCTTTCAGATCCCATTCATTAATGGGCAGTTCTGAACATCTGTTGGAACATTTAATAAAGCAACATAAACCTTACTGTTAAAAAATTGCATGACTTTGGTTTACTTAAACAGAATACTTGACCTAACGTTCTTGGCCAGCTACCAGTTCTGACTCCATCATTTTCTGTATCAGGACACGGAGTCGTAGGGTGGTCAGTGGTCAACCCAAGGACACATCACAAGGGATCAACAGACTTGGAAGAAGGCCGTTGTATTTATCAGTGTGTTTAAAGGGGGTAGTTCATGCCTCTTCTCAGAGACAACAGCATTGTGGCTGGGTTCCTCTTTCGGAAGGGCCTGAAGAGGAAGTGCGCGTGGTAGCTGTCTCTCCCTTTATCCCTTTCCCTCCCTCGGTGCACACCTGCCTTCTGCCTGATCAAGGCACACGCTGAGCTCTGCCTAAGACCCCTCTTGGATCACTGGTGCCTAATTAACAGCATGCAGAGAGCAGGGCCCTCTTCACCCTGCTGCCAAGGAAGAGTAAATGGGCCCCGGGAGGAAGCAGCCAGAGATGGGGGGTGCAAAAGTCCTTTGCAAAGGAGAAGTAGTTGGCAGGAAAATTAGGACAACACACAAGAGTAAGAAAGGCAGAGAATGGCCAGTAAGGGAGAAAGATGCCAAAGGAAGGAGAGAGAGAGAGAGAGAGAGAGAGAGAGAGAGAGAGAAGCAAAGAAAGGGACTTTTTTCTCTGTTTCTCCTTCAAATGAGTCTGAGGCGTCCGGGACCATCTCGAATGGAGCGAGCATTTACACAGCCCCATGTAACTGCAGAACCTCTACGGTGACAGAAGTCACATGAGGTTTTTAAGAGGGGAATGGTGCCAATCCTGTAGTTTAGATGCCAGTTAAACAAAAAAAAAAAGCTGCCTTGGCAACTTTAGTGCTCTTAGTGGTTTCCCTCTGATGTTGTTCGAGAATGTTCGATAACCAGGGAAGAAGAACATCACGGAGGCCGCCAGTCTGTCTGGGCTTGGGAAGGATGCTCCGACCAAATTAGAAGGAAGCACTACAACATGTCTACAGAAGCAATTCAGGACTGTGGTGTACGTGCTGGGGGGAGCGGTGCACCTTTGTCCTTCCTGCTGTCTCCCTCCACCGGAAGGTAACTTAGACACGACACCTGCTGTAAACATCTGGAAGTGGGTGTCTTGTCTACTTTACTCACCCAACGAGGATCTGGTGCATAGAAGGTATCCAGAAAGCACTGGCTGATTACCTCACCAAAGATGAGACGGCAGCCTTGGCTTTAATTTTTCATCTCAAGTGATCGCCACACACTAGGACAGCTCAGAAAGCAGAGATCGGTTTTCACCCTTCCCGATCCCTGATCGCGGGTAAATGGACGGTCGATGAGCAAAAGGGATTTGGGTGATATTCTTTATGCCTCTCTAAATGCTGGCACCTCTGGCAACAGGAGAGGGTAATTTGGGCATGTCAGGAGATTTTTTTCAAATTAGGACACTTTAAAATGATCCAAAATGTTACAGAGTGCCCTGTCTAGCGTACCTTCCTTGCAGACAATGTTTGCCTTTCAGTGTCTTAGAGTTTTTCGCAACTCTGGTAAGTAAAACTAATTCCTTCATCCTCAGAAACAGAAAGGAGCTGTGTCTGGTGGAATGTAGTTGGTCACCGCCCTGTGGACAGAGGGGTCCGTCTGCTGATCCTTTCCAGCGCTCCTCACCACCTATATGCATAGGGTTCTATGAATCCCTGCTGGACAGGCTTAACAACTTACTAGCTTCCCCATTCATAAGCTAAGTCAAATACTGGACACACGGTCATTTAACATTTGTAGAAAAGTCATACAAACTTAAAAAAAAAAGGATCTTGGTTGAGCGTCTGACTCGATTTCAGCTCAGATCATGATCTCAGGGTCATGGGATCGGCCCCCTGTTGGGTTCTGCACTCAGGGGGGATCGGCTACAGAGTCTCTCTCTCCTTTTACCCCTTCCCTTCCCATGTTCTCTCTCTCTCCCTCTCTTAAAGTAAATAAATCTTTTAAAAAATTAAGAATTTAAAAATGATCTTATTTTAATTACCATTTTCCACTTCAGTTCTGGGACATTATTTATTTTGTCCCCTAATCCTGACATTCTTCCTCCTCCATCTTCTTTCTCTTCTGATGGCGTAGAGTGCAGTAGTTAAGAGACAATAGACCTGAGTTTAAGTTTCTACTTACTTACTTTCTAGCAATCTCCATCAGATTAATTGTGAGTCCCAGTTTCCATATATGTAGAAGAGGGATAACATTAGCACTGGCTTCAGAAGTTGCCCTAAGACTTAAAAACTAATGTCTAATTTTGGCCATTCTAACTGGTGTAAGGTGAAAATTAGCAAGACAGGAAACAACATGTGTTGGAAGGGATGTGGAGAAAGGGGAACCCTCTTACACTGTTGGTGGGAATGCAAGTTGGTGCAGCCACTTTGGAGAACAGTGTGGAGATTCCTTAAGAAATTAAAAATAGAACTTCCCTATGACCCTGCCATTGCACTCCTGGGTATTTACCCCAAAGATAAAGATGTCATGAAAAGAAGGGCCATCTGTACCCCAATGTTTATGGCAGCAGTGGCCATGGTCGCCAGACTGTGGAAGAACCAAGATACCCTTCAACGGACGAATGGATAAGGAAGATGTGGTCCATATACACTATACAGTATTATGCCTCCATCAGAAAGGATGAATACCCAACTTTTGTCGCAACATGGACGGGACTGGAAGAGATTATGCTGAGTGAAATAAGTCAAGCAGAGAGAGTCAATTACCATATGGTTTCACTTATTTGTGGAGCATAACAAATAGCATGGAGGACATGGGGACTTAGAGAGGAGAAGGGATTTGGGGGAAATTGTAAGGGGCGGTGAACCATAAGAGGCTATGGACTCTGAAAAACAATCTGAGGTGTTTGAAGCGGCGGGAAGGTGAGAATCAGGTATTAGGTGGTGGGTATTAGTGAGGGCACGGATTGCATGGAGCACTGGGTGTGGTGCAAAAACACGGAATACTGTTATGCTGAAATTTTTTTTAAAAATGTAAAAAAAAAATTAAATAAACTGGGTATTTACCTTCAAAATACAGGTGTAGTGAAAAGAAGGGCCATTTGTACCCCAATGTTCATAGCAGCAATGGCCGAACTTTGGAAGGAGCCAAGATGCCCCTCAACAGACTAATGGATAATGAAGATGTGGTCCATATACACTATGCAGTATTATGCCTCCATCAGAAAGGATGAATACCCAACTTTTGTATCAACATGGATGGGACTGGAAGAGATTATGCTGAGTGAAATAAGTCAAGCAGAGAGAGTCAATTGTCATATGGTTTCACTTACTTGTGGAACATAAGGAATAAAATGGAGGACATTAGAAGAAGGAAAGGAAAATTGAATTGGGGGAAATCAGAGGTGGGGGCAGAACCATGAGAGACATGGACTCTGAGAAACAAACTGAGGGTTTTGGAAGGAAGGGAGATGGGGGATTGGGGGAACCTGGTGTTAGGTACTAAGGAGGGCACGTATTGCATGGAGCACTGGGTTTGGTACATAAACAATGAATTTTGGAACACTGAAAAAATAAAATTAAATTTAAAAAATTTTAAATTGAAAAATTAATAAAAATCTCTGCATAAATATAATGTCATTACAAAAAAAAAAACAAAAAACAAACAAACAAAAAAAACTAATGTCTTGCTTGACAAATAGCAAGTGCACAAGGGATGCTCATTTATTATTCCTTCTTTTCCTGTGCTGGGTGAGCCAACGGCTCTTAGAAATGGGAGTGTGGATGGAGATAGTTAATCAGGTCCCCAGCTGTAATTCCTTGACTAGAGGTTTCACTACCTACTATTCCCCCAGAAAGGCCCAAGTTAAGTTACATTCGTGTGGCCAACTGCTAGTCGCCTCTCCAGCACCGGTTTTCGCTTTCTATCTAGCAGGATGCGTATAACACCAGGGGCAAGGACGTATGAACTACGGTGCTCAGTGAGGCGTGCTTGGTTCACGGACTCAGATCTGGCGAAGGAGACATAAACATCAATTGTTGAGAGGTCCTTCCAGGAAGTTTCCCTAGAAGGGGAAAGACATTTTTGATCCCTCCCTTTATTCACCTTATGACCAAGACACGGATTTGTTGGCTGAAGCTGCAGAAGTCATGCTGACACTGAAGTGACTTTGAAGTCTGGAGCCACATGCCAGACGAGTCTAGCTGAAAGACACCGGGAGCCTGGGGCGCTACAGATCGCGGGGGGCTGCAACCTTGCCTTAGGCTCCCCCACATCATGCTCTCTTCACATGGGATTAAAAAAAAAAATCTTGTGTGTGTAATCCGATGTTAGGCTGGGTTTTGTGTTATATGGAGATGAACCAGCGGATAAATGCTGGAGGTCTTGTTCAGACCAAGGGGCCTCGCAACCATGATAATCTGAGCAGAACCACAGGGTTTAAAGTCTCAGATCAATGTCTACCCCTTGGCTTCCTACAGTCAGGCTACTTGCGGGCTCCAGGGGAGCACACAGCAGTGGAGGGCTGAGAGGGAAGAGTGGAGACACTGCTCCCGCCACCGACCCCTCCTCTTACGCAAATGCGTCAGTTCCCCACTCGGCAATTTTTACCCCATCCGTGAGCAGTCTTCAGGGTGTAGAGGTCTGTGGCCTCCAGAATAATTATGAGCTTTAGAAGAATGCTAAATATTAGGATGTTAATAAAAGCTAACTTTTCATTGGCTTCCGCTGTGCAAACATATCAACAGTATACAGTACATGATAATATAACTATAATTTTAGTTAGGGTGTGTGATTATATATTTATATAATTTTATTTTAGTGGCTTTGCTTTTGGTAAATCAACTTATCATAGTGGGTCTTTACCTCCCACAGAGTGTGTTTTATTTATTATCACGTGTCTGTTCCACAGCTGTGACAGAGACATTAGTAGTTCTACTCTACAGATAAGAAAAAGCGAAATTCAAATTGATTTAAGTCTACTAAGAGTACTCTGCTTTAAAAAAAAAAAAAAGATTTATTTATTTTAGAGAGAGAGAGTGCAAGTGAACAAGCAATTGTGGGGGTGGGGCAGAGGGAGAGGAAGAGAGAGAATCTCAAGTAGACCAACACAGGCTTGATCCCATGACCCAGAGATCAGGACTGGAGCCAAAACCCAAGAGTTGGATGCTTAACCCACTGAGTCACGCAGGGACCCTGAGTATTCTGCTTTTTTATAGCAACTGGTCATGAAAGAAATTATTTTGTTTTGTTTTTCTAATTTTATTATGTTAGTCGCCATACAGTACATCATTAATTTTTAGCACAGTGTTCCATGACTCACTGTTTACATACAACACCCAGTGCTCCGTGCAGTACGTGCCCTCCTTAACACCCGTCGCTGGGCTCACCCATCCCCCGCTCTGAGACCCTCTGAAACCCTCGGTTTGTTTCCCTGAGTACATAGTCTCCCAATTCTTGACTTAAGTTTTTAGCAGCAATGCCTGAGTCCACGGAGATGTTATAAAAAGAATACGAGCAAACTAGTTATAGGCCACAGCAAAGTGGGGAGCTTGGCTGAAAAAAAAATCTCCATGGCTATAAAATAATTCAGACCAAACTACATTTTGACAATTTAAGTAGGAAAGGATAAAGGTTATTTGGATTTTATTTTCCACCAAATGTTACGTGGGCATAAAAACTGTCTCGGGTTTTACTAAACTTCCCAAGTTTCATCTTTGCAAGTGCCTCCTCCTTAAAGGTGAAGTTCAGGTAATCAGCCTGGCCTCGGCTTGAAGAGCCACCCGTGACAGGCGAGGAGAGGCCCGACGGGCAGCCTGCTCCACAGAGCTCTGGGGAGGCCGCAGGTGAGCGTGTGGAGCCGCTCATTTGTCCGGAGGACCGAGGAAATGCGCAGGTCACAGAAACGTAGCCCAGGCATTCCAAAATACCTTTTCTCTAGGTCTTTCCTACCTAGGAATAAGAGCACCCAGTCTAAGAAGGCTGGTCATGGAAAAACAAAAAACAAAAAACCACATTTCTGAAAGGTCAAACAAACAGTGTTAGGAATCACTGGGGATATTCGTGACAGCAGAACCGAACACAGAGCTAAAGAAAACCATGACATTACATGGAACTCTATTACGAAATGAAACGTAATTAAGGATTTCTAGGATAAACACATTGGGGGCTCTACTAAGAAACTAGGGCTGAATAAAAGCACACTTATTCCACTCTTTAAAAAAAGTCACAGACTCTTAGAATCTGGATCTCAATCAGCGTGTACCTCCCTTTTCTCTGTCTCCTTGTTACAGGGATTATTCAGTCAAGACTAGAGGTTTCAGAACTTCTTCCAAATCCCATTCCTTCCTGCTTCAGATAATATCCAGTCACGATTTGGGCGCACTGACCCAGATCACTCTATACTTACAAAGCATCTTTCTTCCAAGACAGTTCCGAACCACACATTGCCTCAGTTAAGCTTGCCAGAGAAAATCTCATCCCCGGCCAGTTGAAGCCTTAACCGATTCATTACTCCTCCAAGTGTTCCAGCAAGCTCTTTCAGCAAGTGACCTGCCAATTTATTCCTGGAAGACCCTTCATCTGTTTCTGTCCGTTATCAAGGACTTCAGTCCTCTACTAAGAAGCCCCGAGTTAAAGGTGAGGTCCAGGAATGATTTTTACTCTTTGTATTTCATTCTCTCAATTTCAATGTTATGCCCAAGATTTCATGAACATGCTGTGACGTAATAAGAAATACACATCTTTGGTCTCTAACCCCCACAGTTCCTGATGCAGAAATCCTAAATCCCTTGGAATTTCCTGGGCGGCGGGGGTGGGGGGGTGGGGGGCAGCAGTGATAGGAGAATCTTCTGTTCTAGTGACAAGAGTCTTGGTGGGCTCCTGGTTAGCTTCAGGATGGGGGCTGGTCATCGAGAACTAGAAAGAAGCTTGGGATTTTCAGCCCCAGCCTTCATCCTTCTAGAGGGAGGAGCTGGAGACGGAATTAAGAAACAGTCAAGCCTACATGATGAAGTCGCCGTAAGAAATTCCCACACTGCAGGGTTTGGGGAGCTTCTGCACTGGTGACTGCATCCACATGCTAGGAAGGTAGTGCGTCCCAAATTCTCAGGGGCAGATGCTCCCAAGCTTGGGACCCTCCCCTTGGCTGTTCATCTGTGTTCTTTATAATGTCCATTACGACAAGCTGATAAATGTAAGTAGATGTTTCCCTAAGTTTTTGAACTGCTCTAGCGAATTATCAAAATGGAGTGAGTCTGTGGGCACCTCTGACTTAGGAGCCAGTATGGGCACAATATGGTACCCAGGGTACGCGTCCCTCACAAATGGTGTCTGAAGTGAGAGCAGTCTTCTGGGTCTGAGCTCTTCAACCTCTGGAACTGACACAGGTTCCAAGTAGCTGGTGTCAGAATTAAGTTCTATGACCAGAGAGTTGGAAAACTGGTATACAGAACAAACCCCCCACATCTGGTGTCTGAAATACTGTGAGTTAGAAAAAGTTCTCCTTTCACACGCATGCACAGTGGCGATGGAGAGTCTTCAACTTACAGGTAGAGACACTCTTGCTGAGGCACTCACATAACTCCTCAGTATTAAGAAATAGAGTTGACCTCATGTGTCCCTTGTTTCTCTTCTCTCCCTCTCTCTCTTTTTATTTTTTAAGAAGATTTTATTTATTTGATAGAGAGACAGTGAGAGAGGGAACACAAGTGGGGCGGTGGGAGAGGGAGAAGCAGGCTTCCCCGCCAAGCAGGAAGCCCAAAGCAGGGCTCGATTCCAGGACCCTGGGATATTGACCTGAGACAAAGGCAGATGTTTAACAACTGAGCCCCCCAGGCGCCCCGTGTCCTTTGTTTCCTATAATTACTTGTAAGACAGGCTCAGGGGCTCATTCAAGGCCTGAGCTCAGTTTGAGGCAATTTAGAAAATACAGGTTATTTTCAGGTTCCTGGACCCAGTTCTGATGTGTGTGTGCAAGGGCTTCCCACCCAGCACGGAGCGATTCTCCAGGGAGACTGAGAACTCACCTCAGTCCTGACGGCACTTGGAGCCAGCATCAGACTGCAGAGGGTAAGGGTTCAGTCCTACAAAGCCGCCACGCTCCCTTCAGATGCCGACGGCAAGGCCGGGTTGTCACCGGCGCCCCTGACGGAGTGGTTACGGGTCGGACGTTCCCTCGGCCTCCTCCTCTGTTTGCTTAATTGCTTGGAGCTCCCAGCACCCAGGGACACATTTCACTTACGAGGCCGGTATACTATAAACGACGATGACTCGGGAACAGTCAGCTGGAACAGAGGCACAAGGCAGGGTCTGGGGCAGGGGTGCAGGCCTTCTGTGCTCTCTCCCGCCGCACCCGCTGTCTCCAATCTCCCTGCGGCCGCCAGCCCGGAAGCTCTAACCTAACCCCTTTGGGTTTTTATGGAGGCTTCACTACATAGGCAGGGCTGATTAAACCTTCAGTCATTGGCACCGGAAGTCCATCTCCAGCCCCTCACCTCTCCGCCAAGGTAGGGGAGGGACCGAAATTTCCAATCTTCCAATCACAGGGTTGGCTCCCGGCAGCCAGCCCCCACAGCTGGCCCTGCTCCTTTGTCCCTTCTCAAAAGTCACCTCATGAACATGAAAAAGACAACTTTACAGGAAATTCCAAGGGTTTAAAGAGGAGCTCTGTGTCAGAAACCAGACGAAGACCAAACATGTATCTTATTAGATACATCATCACGGTATCACATGGCTCTGGGCACTGAGCTTCAGGAGAGCAACTGAAGAAGGGACGGTCACAGACTAGAGGGCTCATGTTTAGCCTGGAGACAGAAGACCAGGGGTCTACTGCTTTATGAAAGGTGACGGAGACAGTGAAACCCAGAGGGAGCCTCAGCGATCCGTGACAGCTCAGCAACCTCATGTACAAAAGGCGGAAATGAGACCCAGAAAACTGACGTGACTTGTTAATTCCAAGAATCCCGTGAGGAACCCGGTCAAGGCTGGATGCTGAACTCCCTGTCCCACAAGCAAGTAGTCTGCATTCCAGCCCCGGGACTCCCACAGGGAGATGGTCCCCCCTTTTGGTTGCAAGTAGAGGGAGATCCGAGTTGCTGCATCCTTTGGGTCCAGACCCTGCCTCATAAATTGGCTGCATGACAAGTGCACGTTGTTTCCTTGTCCTTGCTTGAGGAGGAAACACTCAGCCACCTCTTCCATCCTTAGCTGCTATTCAGACCAGCGGAGGGATTCTCCTGCTGGTTTCTAGGTCTCTACCGGGCTGTGTTCCACATAATTTTCAAGCAGAGGAGAGAAAAGACTTCCATCAGCTCGGAAGTGGTGGGAAGCGCAGAGGTTAAAACAACATCGCCCCTGAATAAAACATTTCAAGAGTCACCCAAAGCATGTTATTCGTTCTGGCACCGAGATGTGAAGATTGCCAGATGGCTCACCCAGGCCTCTGAGGAAGAAACACCACATCGCTCTTCCCTTCTTTTTCCTGCCTCGCAGGGATGATAATGCCACAACCGAGCAGAGAACCACAGAGCCGAAGCGTTCCGGCCCGCCGGCAGCGGACGGTGAGCCGCTCAGGCTGGGCGCGCTCTGCACCTGGAGACGGAACAGCATCTGCCTTTGTCACACCGCCCCCCCTGAGCATTTCTCAGAAAGGGGGAAACCTCAGGAAGAAACCAAGAAAGAGGACAGGGTTTCAAATTCCTCCCAGGCCGACCTTTTGCGGCCCAACTATGAGACTGGCATGCTACAGAGCGATCTATCAAAGGGACAGTCTCTCAAAAGCGGGTGGGCTTTAACCCCAGCCCTGGGGGCTCTGAGTTGCCCCTGCCTCATGTTCCGTTCAGCTTAGAGACTGCGTGTCGGGCGCAGAGCGCTGTGTTTAATGTGATGCCATTGGCAACGGGACCAAGCAGCCTCCCCGCCACAGCAGCTTAGTGAAGGAGCTGAACATACCCACAGCCAAAAGTCAGAGCTCATGCTGGTGCCGGGCTTCCTTGCGCCACGCCCGGTCTTAAGCGCCTCACATATATTAATTCATTCGGTCACACTCACCCCTAGAAGGTCGGCTGTATTATTTATTAGTCTACTTTGCTAATTAATGTGGAAACGGAAACCAGGTACTTTGCCAAGGGGCACTGTTATGGCTGGATGTGTCCCTCCAAAATTCCTATGTTGCTCAGAATGTGACCTCATTTGGAAACGGAATTTGCCAGGGTGAAATCACAGTGGGGTAGCAGGGGCCCCTAATCCAGGCTGACTGTGGGTGAGGCGTGCACACAGAGAGGGGACCGGGTGAAGATGAAGGCGGGGTCGGGATGGTGCCGCAGAAGACAAGGCACACCAAGGATTCCAGCAACCCCCCACCAGACAGTCGGGGACGCGGCCACAGACTCTCCATCACAGCCCTCAGCCGGGACCAGCCCTGCCACCCCTTGATCTCAGACTTCCAGCCTCCAGAACTGGCCAGCAATGAATTGCATTGAAGCTACCCAGTTTGTGGTACTTGGTGATGGCAAGCCTAGCAAACTGAGACAGGCATCAAACCAATATCCACTGGGGCCAGGGCTCAAACCCAAGCAACCTGGCATCAGAGTCTACATTCTTAGCCATTCCCAACACTTCATATGCTACTTGAGGCGCTGAGCTAAATACCGTATGCTTCCCTATATACACGGCAGAATGAGAGACACGTGAAGGGACACATGAACCAAGTGAGTTCAAAGACAACTCTTTCAAAACATTCACGGGATAAGCATTTGCTGGTATCTTCCATCTGTGGGGACTCAAGAAGGGCAAAGATGTGTCTCTTTTCCCATGCGACTTGGTAGCCCAGTCGGATCTCTGAACAGTCCCATTGAAAACGTACTGAGTTGGGTAGGCTTTACGTCAGGAGTGACACGTTAGTGAAATCTGGAAGGTCATGTGGGAGCTGCCAGGTCAGCACTAGGGCAGAGGGAGATTTTAAGCAGAGAACAATGTTCATAATGTCAGAAAATCATGAAGTAGAAACAGCAAAGCAAGGAAGAGAAAGCCCAGATTCTGAATAAATCACGTAAGGGTGGGTTAAAGCCCATCCTATCCCAGGTCCCAACGGCACAGACTTCTAGAAAGAGCTATGGGCTAGAGTGTACTAACTCCTGTGTTGGCCCAGACTGCCCGCCTGTCGCCATTTTGATTTGTCATTCCTCATCTGTGTCCTCAGACTCTAATGAGAACGGACTCCTCGCGTCTAAACCTCAGCTTCTGATGACCACTTCAACTCTGCCAAGCTTCTCACGCCCTGTTTCAAGGGTTCCTTGGCTTTGTCTTTTGGGGGGAAGATTTCTTAGTTCCTCTCTCTGACTCCATCCATCCGGTAACTAGGGACCTGGGCCAGGCCATTTTGCCCTGGATTCGGCAGTTAAGGGAGGGGAAGAAGCCAGACCAGTGGTCAGGGGAGGGGAGGAAGCTGCATTGTTATGGGCTAACTGCATCCACCCAAAATTCATCCGATGGAGTCCTAACCCCCAGTACCTCAGAATGTGCTATATCTGGAGTCGGGGTCTTTCCACCACAAGGAAGCCATCAGAGTGGCCTTAATCCAACATGATGGTGTTTCTGTGGGGAGATGAGGACACAGAGCCATGAGGACAGAGGGAAAAGACAGCCATCCACAAGGCCAGGGGAGAGGCCTCAGAAGAAACCAACCTTCATCTCGGATGTCTAGCTTCTAGCACTGAAAAACTAAAACTCCTACTGTGTGGGCCACGCAGGTGTGGCACTTTGTTCTGGCAGCCCCAGCAAACTGACACACAGGCGGTAAAGGAAAAGCAAAGAAGAACATCTGTCCATGAATCTTCACCTCCGCTGAGGCAGCTCTGCCTCCTGGAACGGAGTCAGGATGGAGACGGGGCCTTTCTGGAAGCCAGTTACGGGGCAGGGGCCCCAGCCACGTAAGGCTCTGGGAAGGGGGAGGCTCACCAAGCCACGGAGCCCCTGTCATTGGCCCCCACTCTGGCTGTGGAGACCGGATCAGAGGCACTGTCAGCACTGTTGTCACGATACGGTTCAGTGTGATTCCAGACAGCCCCCACCACACACACACACACACACACACCCCTTTCTTCTCTAAAGCTGTCATCTAACTGCAGTTAGAGATCAAGGCCCAACATGCACGGCTGGTCTAGAGGGTGAGATTCATTAACCCAGGGGCAACCTGACTGATCAATCAACAGGGGACAGTGACAAGTATTTCTTCTAACTTCCATGTTTTGACTGGAAAAGCAAGGGACACTGGGTGCTGGAGGCAGGGGCAGTGTGTCACAACAGAGATGGATGCAAAGCATGTGTGTGTGTGTGTGTGTGCGCGCGTGTGCGCCCGCGTGCGTGCCCGTGTGCGCACCAGGAGGTGAGTACAAGAATGATGCTTGGGCAATAGCCAATCTTTAAAAAAAATTCTGCTTCGTATTGGCCTTATTTACCTTCAACAAGGTCTTCTGGGAAGTATTTCGGTTGCACTCACACAGGCGCACTGCTGGGCTTCCAAGGATTTATGAAGATTTCTTTTGTGACTTCATTATAAAGGCGCTTCTTTCCCAAGGGATCGATTCGTCAAGGTGTCCCGGCAGCGAGCTTCCTGCCTTTGGCCTTGCCGATGAAGCCCTTTCAAACGAAGTGTGCACAGCTGCAGCGCAGAGCGCGCTGCCTCGAGCCCAGGAATCAAATTAAACAGTAAGTGCGAGAAACAGGCTGTCAAGGCATCAGGAGGAGAAGTGAAAAATCCAGTCAATTTGCCCCGATCCTCCTTTGACGCCATCTGCATATTTGGAGCTGTGGGATGTGGCTGGAGTGAGGCATGAGTTCAAGAGGGGGGCTGTGTCTTATTCTTCGGGAACATGCGCTAGCCCCACGCCAGGGAGCCGGGAGCCTGCAGAACATGCATCTCGCTCCACGCCTGCTACCGTCGCCCTCTAGTTGTCTGGCAGGTGCGATCTCATTCCGAAGTAACAAGCACCATGTCTAGGTTTAAGACAATTCCATTCTGTCACTGCCTTGGTCGGTTGCCTGCTAACCTCCTATTTGGTGTAACTTTACTTTCACCTAAGTGAACGTAGGGGGACAGTGCTCGCCGGCCACCAGCGTCCATTCACCCCGGTAGATAATGGGGCTTCCTACTCAACTCTAAAGGAATAAGGACAGCAGCTAGCATTTGGACAATGCTTTCCAATGCACAAAAGACTTTCCCAAGCTTTATCTTACTTAGAGGGAGTGAGGCAGGTATGCACGCGGCCCCTGGCTTGGGTTCACCCGGGCAGGAACTCCCCGCCCCCCCATCTGGGAACTTCTGACTCCCCTCTTTCTTCCAACCGTGTGAGGTTGTAAGGCTGCCCCCGGCAGCCGGCCTCCCCCGGCCCAGCCCCAGAGGCCGGCGTAGGGACCCGGTCCAAGCCACCCGAGCACTCCACTCCTCTGAGCATGGTGAGCAGAAGAACAGGTAGCTGCACTCATGGAAATACTAGCCTAGGATTTCCTTTTTCGCGTAGACCTGGAGAAGATCACTTGTTTTCTGAGCTATGAGTCTGAAAGGATGTTATTCAGGGACTGCCTGTGGTCTGCCCCCCGACATGAAGGTGGACTGTCTAGAGCAGGAGAATGAACCCCACGGAGAAGGAAGCAGAGCTCCAGTAGGGAAGCAGGCGGAGGAGGGAGAGAAGGGGAGAGGCAGAACGAGACAGAGACAGAGAGGCTGATCCCTGTGTGGGTCACTAGCTACTCTGGACAGTCTGATGATACGAGCCAAGAAATAAATTCTCTTTTCTCTCAAGCCATTGTGACTTACCCTTTTGTGATTTCAAACAAAAAGCCTGACCAATGGATTTTACGGAATCCGACTGATTTTTGAAGACGAAGAAACCAAGCTGTTTCCACATGGTTCACAACGACTCTCTTCCCCTCTCCTTGGTAAAACCACACTTTTCTGCCCCATTCACATCAGCCTTGGTCATGTGACTTGCTTTAGTCAATAAAAACGTCATAACCATGAACATGTACGTGAGCAAAAATATAAGCCTCTTGTTGTTATTGGCCTGAGAAGTTAGCCTTTTGTTGTCTTAGCAGAACCTTGGTAAAAAATTTCACCTATCCTGAGATATATGTGTCTATTAGGATACAGTATACATAGAAGACACGGTACATATGCTATATACATATGATGACATGTGTATAGAGAGAGAGACAGACGAACCTGTATTAATTAAGCGCTACAACAGCCCAAGTATCAGGTTTTTTGGATCCAAATTCTGCAGTTCTCATTTGCACTATTCCGGGGTGGTTCTAAGCAAACCTAATCTCTCCAAGTTTCCCAGAGCATCTCTGTGGTGTTGTTTTGTTTTTTTGTGTGTGTTTAATTTTTCTCCAGAGCATCTCTCCAAAATAAAAACGGTATCATCAAAAAACAAAACAAAACAAAACAAACAAAAAATGCTCTCAAAACGTAGCTAGTCCTGACCGACAAACACTGACGATGATCACTAATAAAGGCAGCTAATATTAATGCCCACAAACACACATCATAGGTTATGAGAGACGCATCTTTGAAGTAGTAAGTCCACGTGGGGCTATGGGACTTCATTTGTGTGTATAATTTTATGTATTTGGAAGAAGGTCCTGTAAGAGAGAGCAGACGGTTTACAGTACTTTGTAAGAACACGGGGATCTCCCTGCAAACGACCACAGCGCCGAGCCTGCCCTGGTTATTCCACAGCAGAGTCGATGGAAGCGTTACTCCATGGACGGACGAGTCATGGAGTTTTCCTGTTAAATTCCTGCTGAAATTTTCTGGATGACAGGTAGTTGTCAGAAATTTTTTTACAGACTTTTTAAAAAAGATTTTTTAAAAAAATTTATTTATTTGACAGAGAGATAGAGAGAGCGCACAAGTAGACCGACAGGCCGAGGGAGAGGGAGAAGCAGACTCCCCACTGAGCAGAGAGCCTGATGTGGGACTGGATCCCAGGACCCTGGGTTCATGACCCGAGCAGAAGGCAGATGGTTAACCAGCAGAGCCACCCAGGCGTCCCTGGAAGACATTCTTTTTTTTTTAAAGATTTTATTTATTTGTCAGAGCGAGCGAGAGCGAGCACAGGCAGACAGAGTGGAAGGCAGAGTCAGACGGAGAAGCAGGCTCCCGGCTGAGCAAGGAGCCCGATGTGGGACTCGATCCCAGGATGCTGGGATCATGACCTGAGCCGAAGGCAGCTGCTCAACCAACTGAGCCACCCAGGCGTCCCCCTGGAAGACATTCTTGAAAACATAAACAAGTTGCTCCTGATATGAAGGAAATTTGGGGGATAGAACTGTATCACCTAAATTTTCTGATTTTGATACTGTTGTGTAGATAAGAGAATTCCTTTGTTCTCAGAAATACACACTAAAGCGTCTGTGTGTGAGGAGAGAAAAATGTAAATATCTAGTGAATCTCCTTAAAATCATCTTTAAAGTCTTTGGGTGATTTTTTTCAGATTTTCTATAAATTTAAAATAATAAAAATAGTTCTAAAAAGATGGTTTTTCATAATGAATGAAGAAGGAGCTATTTTTGAAAAGGAACTTGTGCTATGGGAAGAACATTGTGGAAGTGGTTGTTGGGGGATAGTTCATTGTTAGCTGATTTTGCTTCAGAAAATGATAAATCTCATAGCTGCAAAATTATAAAGACTGGGGAACGTAATTTTCTCTTATGTTCAACGGTCTTCCAAAAGAATTTTAGTAATTTGAAATCTGTTTCTTAAAAATGTAAAATTATAGCACCTTCTGATTACTTTGTAAGACCTGATTGACATCAGAGAAATGTATTAACTGAATTTCAAATGTGTTGCATAATGGGCTGAAAAATGAATATCGTGATTTATTTAGCTCCACTCATTTTACCTTTCTTCCATTTGAATTTACATATTTTTGTATGTCTTCTACCCAGTGGCAAGAGCCCTCATAAAAAAGTATCAAAATAAATTCAACATAGAACCAGGCCTTTAAATGATATTCTTACCAAATATTAAATCGATATTTTAAGGCACATTAACTTTGTAAGTTTTTATGTGTCATTAGGGAAATATACACACTTAAAAATCATGTGGATTTTCACTGCACTCTACCTCTGAAGCTAGTAATACACTATATGCTAATTGATTGAATTTAAATAAAATGCAATTTTTTAAAAAATCATGTGAATTTTCATCTTTATCTTATCTTTTCTTTCCTTTCAATCATTTTATTTCTGGTTCTTATATTATTGCAGGGACTAAGATTTCCTGACAGAAGTGAATTGAAGTCTACTTTTGCTTTTAAACAGCATGTTCAGGGGCACCTAGGCGGCTGACTCAGTTGAGCATCTGACTCTTGATTTCGGCTCAGGTCATGATCTCAGAGTCATGAGATCGGGATCTGTGTTGGGCTCCACGTCAGCAGTTGCGGGGGGCAGTCTGCTAGAGATTCTCTCTCTCCCTCTCTCTCCTTACTCAAGCTTATACTCTTTCTCTCTAAAAAAACAAAACAAAACAAAACAAAAACCCCACATGTTTAGTGCATATTCGTTGAATCATTTCCATGTAATGTAACATGAAGTGTGCACTTCGATGTGTTCCAATAAACACATAAGCTCGTGTAACTAGCACCGTGATCAAGATATGGAAGACATCCGTCTTCCGCCCACTGCCTCCACACCTCTGTCCAGTCCACGTTGACCCTGCTTCAGCCCCTCACCACGGATGTGCCATCACTACTGATCAGTTTGGTCTATTTCAGAAATTCACGTGGAGAGTAATGCGCTTCTCTGCATCTGGCTTCCTTTACTCAGCACGGTATTTTGAGATTCATCCATACTGTGACGTGGAGAAGCAGTGCATTCGCTTGCATCGCTTACTCGTACTTCACTGTTTGGACGGACCACAGTTCATCTTTCCATCTGTTGATGGACGTTTGGGTGCCTTCCAGGTTTCTGCGGGCAAATCTCTGCGTACACACGTATTTTCATTTCTCTTAGGTAAACGCCCAGGAGTCAAACTGCTGGGTCCTGGGGCAGTACATGTGTAACTCTAAGAGAAACTGCCCGATGGCTTTGAAGGTTCTTGTGTCATTTTCTGTTCCCACCCACAGTGGCTCCCAGTGGCTTTATTGTCAGCCTTTTGAATTTTAGCTATTGGTGAATGCATAATGATATCTCATCATTTTACCTTTGGAATACGTTTATAATGCACATAATATGTTAATATGCTCATAGATACAAAGCTTTCCAAATAAATCACTCCGCATCTGTTGACAGGAGCACCGAAAATGTACGCCAGTCACGAGACCCCAAAGAACTGCGCATGTACATTAGACACAGGAATGACGGGGTCCCTGTCTCAAGCGCTGGCTGCTCCAACACCTAAGCAGTTGCTTTCTTAAATACGACAGGAGAGAGGTGCTGAGGTACCCAAGGTTATACTGTGAAAACGAGTTTAGGGAGGAGAGAAAAGCCTTCCCTGCTTTCCGTTCTAAGTCTGGCACCTGTGAGCAGAGGCCGCTTGTCTGCTGGGGCAGAGGAGAGACTGTGTTTTTGTTCCAGTCCTGCCTCCCCTGTGGTGCAAGCTTTGGTTTCACTCCCGATTGAAGTTCACGTGCACAGAGGGTAACCCTTAAGAAAAACCACGTTTCCCTTCGAGCAAGGCCCCAGGGGGCGGCTGGGTCCCAGCCGTCTCTTGGCCACTTTTCTTGCCATCCACACTCAAGTTGAGGGACACTCATCTGTCATCTCACGGCTTGTTGGCAGGAAAGCGTCAAGGCAAATACCAAGGAACCTCAGCGGTCGGCCCATCTCAAGCAGGTCAGATGCCCCATCATAGGCGCAGCGTGAGAGTTTAATCAGAGAATCGTGCGCTCCTACTGCTCCTGCCGGAGAGCAGCAGACTTTCTTCTTTTCGCGAAAGCTCTTTCCAGCTAGCTATTAGGTTGCTGAATGAGGGACTGCACAAAGGAAAGGCTGGCTCCTTGTGGTCTTTCAGATCATTAAAAAGTTACCCAGGTGGCCAAACCAGTTATCATCTCCTCAGCTACAGCAGATGAAAAGTACAAGATTGGACAGCAATCGAAGGCTGCCCGACGACCAAACCATCAGCCCAGAGCAGAGGAGGACTCATCAGGGCTGTGGAAAATAAGGAGTCACAACGATTATGTCACATTGTGGGGGGAAGCCAACCTGTTGATCTGGTTGAGTACTCTGCTCCCCAGACGCTGGCCTGGCCCCTGAGAGTATCACGCAGACAGCATGCATCCTGCGCTGTGTCCTCTCTTGTGGCACTTCCCACAGGGTGAAGCTCTCAAGCTGCCTGGAACCGACTGGAGAAAGTACATTTGGGTCTGAGGGCCAGGAGGGGAAGGGTGTGAGACAGAAGCGGATTCGCTGCTGGGGCTGAAGGGAATTCTAAGACATGAAAACCATTTTAGCAATGATAAGTAAGCAACCATCAAAATGCTTTTTAGTTTCATTCCCCAGGAGAGCTCAAATGATACCTTTCTTATTCGGATGAATTTAAATTACAGTCTGTCCCACCTTCCTGCTTGGCTTGCCAAGAAAACGTGTGGCCTGATCACAACTCCCCGAAAACATGGAGCTGCCACGCAGAAAAATTCTTTAGGTCAGCAGGCACTTTTTTGCAAACATGCTGCCTTCTCTCCTCTAATGCCCAGAATTAAACGGAGCCTCGCACAGGGGCAGACAATAGCCACACACAATGGGGGCTGCTCAGGGTTAGGGGAGGAACAAGGAGGCAAGTGGCCATGAGTAAAGACTCTGGCTGAAGGAGAGTATATTTTAGATGATGCGAAGAGAGCTGAGGAGTTGTTGGAATTGTAGTTTAAATATCGAGATGACCACCGCGCCGGTGCTGGCCGTAAGCACGACCTCTCTACAGCCAAGGAAGGACAGCTGTGCATTTGGGCAAACCCCTGCTCTAGCCCCCCTCTGTAAACTGAGAAAATTGGATATCAATTTCAAAACTTCTTTTTGGCCTTCAGACTGTTAAGAAATAAAAGTTGATCCAGAAGCCCAATAAATAAAACAGACGGAACTGTTGTTACATTCCTAAGCACCATAGGCATGCAGAGCCAGACCACGAGAGATCACCTCACACCTGTTAGGAGGACTATTTCTAAAGAACAGCAAAAAGACAAGTGTTGGTGAGGCTGTGGAGGAACTGGAACTCTCACACACTGTTGGCGGGAATGTGGAAGATGCAGCTGCTATGGACAACAGTGTGGGGTTCCCACCAAACATTAGAATAGAATTACCACAGGATCTATCCATCTCACTTCTGAGTACGTATCTGAGATATGAAATCAGCCTTTTGAAGAGATAGCTGCACCCTCACTGCAAGGTTATTCACAAAAGCCAAGACCTGGAAATAATCCAAATGTTCATCAACAACTGAATGAAGAAAATGTGGTTTACGTACATACAATGGAATATTGTTCAGCCTTGAAAAAAGAAGGAAATCCTGCCATTTGCAGCAACAAGAGGGAGGAACCTTGAGGGTATTTTGCTAAATTATTAAGCCAATCATGGAAAGACAAACAATGTTTGATGCATCTAAGCGAGATGTCTAAAATAGCTCAACTTATAGAAGCAGAGACTAGAACTGTGGTTGCCAGGGGCTAGAAAAGGGGGAAACAAAGAACTGTTCTTAGTGGATATAAAGTATGTGCTATGCAGGGCACCCGGCTGACTCAGCTGGAAGAACATATGACTCTCAATCTTGGGGTTGTGGGTTCAAGCCCCACATTGGGTGGAGATTAAATTTTTTAAAAATGAAGTTTTGGTTATGAAAAATGAGTATATTATATTATTTTAAAAAGGATTTTATTTATTTGACAGAGAGAACGGCAGAGTAACAAGCAGGCAGAGTAACAGAGGGAGAGGGAGAAGCAGGCTCCCCACTGAGCAGGGAGCCCGATACAGGGCTTGATCCCAGGACTCTGGGATCATGACCCAAGTCGAAGGCAGTCACTTAACCAACAGACCCACCCAGGTGCCCCAAATGAGTACATTCTAGAAATCTGTATGACATATCACCTGTAATTAACAATATGGTATTGTGTATTTTAAAATATGTTTAAGAGAGGACATCTCATGTTACGTGTTCATATTTTTAAAAAAAACCACATAAGCAAACATAAGCATACAAATAAAAATGAACACAGGGAAATTTTTGGAAGTGATGGACATGCTTAGTACCTTGACTGCAATAACGGTCATATCCAGACTTTTCAAGATGTATACATTAATTTTATTGCACTTTCAAAATATCAGTGATACCTCAGTCAAGAAAAAAAAAAAATGCAGGGAGGAGGTGTAACGGAAGCTACCATGCTAACCTGAACGTCATCTGTACTCCCATATTCACAGCAGCAATTTTTATAATAGTCAAGACATGGAAATGATCTAAGTGTTCATCAATGGATGAGTGGATAAAAGAGTTGTGATACACACACACACACACACACATACACAACGGAATATTGCACAGCCATAAAAAAGAGGGACTCCTACCATTTGTGACGACATGAATGGACCCGGAAGGGATTATGCTAAGTGAAATACGTCAGACAGTGAAAGACAAGTACTTTATGATCTTACTTATGTGTGGAATCCTAAAGAAGTAAACACAACCAAAGCTAAAAATCCCACCAAAGTCTTGAGAAAAAGAGATCGGATCTGTGGTTACCAGTGGTGGCAGTGGGGAGATGGGAAAACGGAGCAAGCAGGTCAAAGGTTACAAACTTCTACTTAGAAATAAGTACTAGAATGTACTAACGAAGGTACAGACTATGGCTAATACTGTTGTATGACAGAGAAGAGTTAAGAGACTAGATCCTAAGAATTTATATCACAAGGAAAAATTTCTGAAACTTACACAGTGACGGATGTTAATTATTTCTCAATACAACTGGGAAAATGAGGAAATTGAGGTTAAACATAAACGCAAACTTTTTAAAAGTGAAAAAAAAATGTTAGTCCATTCAGCTGTTTTTGACCAAGTCTCGGTAATGTGCACAATGCATTTAGTATTAGGCTTCCAGCCTTTCTGCGCTGTTTACTAAAGTGGACATAATAAAATTCATCCGTCCTAGAAACGGGGTGTTGCTGTCACTGGAGGGAGCTTGGGGCAGGTTACTTCCCCAACCCAGACACTGTGGGAAATCCCTTCTGGGGGCTGCTGCATCTCTGATGTTATGTAATCCCAGTAATTCTCAAAGTGTGGTTTCCTGACTAAGCAGCAACATCCACAGAACTTGAAAGAAATGCAAATTCTTGGACCACATGCCTGTACCTACTGACTCAGAAACTCTGGGGGTGGAGACCAGCAATGCGTATTACAGAAAGCCTGCAGGAGACCCTGACGCAGCCTCGTCTGGAGCCACTGTGCTATTTATTCCCTGGTGCCCAAGTCGCTGTGTCCTCTCTCAACAGCCACCACACCTGAGGCCGTCTGAGAATATTTGGGTCAGCAAGCACAGTTTCTACGGAGGAAACGATTTCGAAACAGCTATGAATTTCTCCTGAGACCCAGATGTTACCGAGCTGCTTAATGCACTGCTCCGGCAGGTGTACAAAGGCTCTGAGCAGGGCTGGGCATGATGCAGAGCCCCTGCATCTTGTACTCACCTAGGCTGTAAACATAAAGGAAACTTCAACATGCAATTTAAACCCAGACTTTTTTTTTTTTTTTTTTAATAAAGGTGCTCTGCCCGGACCCACACCTCCCACTGTTGCCTGGTGACACCCCCTCCCGTGATCTCTGTTGGGTTGATTTGTACAGAGACGTGGATGAAATGAGGCCCCATAATAGTCTTGATAATTGCCATGGCAACAATGGTAACAAAAGCTACAGAATGTCAGGCACTGTGCTAATTTCTGTATCGATTTTCTCAGGTGATCCTCATAAACACCTACACAAGGGACTAGGACTGTCTACAAATTTATAGATAGAGAAAATGAGGTAACTTACTATGGTAGACAGAATGATGTGCCCATCCCCCCTCAAAGAATATACATCCTACTCCCTGGAAACTTTTGAGAATGTGACCTTACATGGCAAAGAGGCCTTGCTGATCTGATTAAATTAGGGATATTGGGATGGGTTGAGTATGCTGGATGGTCTCCATGGGCCCAATATAAACACAAGGTTCTTTCCAGGAGAGAGCCGGGAGGGAGAAAAGAAGATGATGGTGAAAACCAAAGTCACTAGGCAAGTAATGCGGGCAGCCTCTAAAGGCTGGCAAAGGCAAAGGGTAGATTCTCCCCTAGAGCCTCCAGAGAAAGACAGTCCTGTGACACCTTGATTTTAGCCCCACAAGATCTGCTTCATATTTCTGACCTTCAGAACAGCAAGGTAGTGAATCTGTGCTGTTTTAAGCCTTCAAGTTCGTGTCAATTGTTACAGCAGCAATAAGAAACTAATACTTACCAAAGTCACATGGACACTTGTCAAGATCACATGGCCATTATGCTAGGGATCGAAGACACACCCCACACTGCCTGATTCCGGAATCATCAATTCTAATGCCAGCAGAGATGTTCAGGTCCTACCTTATGAGGAACAGGGTACTGAGTGAGATGAGGAGGCATAGATGTTTTTGGCCATATGCCTTCTTGCCTTGTCAATCACCAATCCAGCGGTAAGAAGCATTCTTATTTCCTGGGTAGGGTTTTGTGGCAAATGGAGTGGCATTCTAGATGGACTTCTTTTTTTATAGGATTTATTTATTTGAGAGATAAAGAGAGCTTCTGCATGTGTATGCACAAGGCAGGGGAGGGGCAGAGGGAGAGGGGGAGAGGAGCAGATTCCGCTCTGAGCACAGCAGGATGATGTGAGATCAAGACCTGAGCTAGACTCAAGAACTGGATGCTGCTATGGTGAATGCTGTGAAGTGTGTAAACCTGGCGATTCACAGACCTGTACCACTGGGGCTAATATATTATATATTATATGTTAATTAAAAAATTTTAAAAAAGAATTGGATGCTCAACTGACTGAGCCACCGTGGCGCCACAAACATGGACTTCTTGAAACTGCTCCTCTGCTGAGTGTGTTCCTGGGTCATTTTGCCAATGGAGGATGGTTTCCTTCTTCCATGGCAGACCTGTCTGCCCATTGAAGTTCTTCGAAATCCGTTCCTCATGAATAAAAAGATGGTTTTTCTCCTGGCTCCTAGAAGAACTAGTTGCAGGGGTAGGAGCTCCAGCTTCTAGTCAACCCATGAACCTCTTTACCTCCAAGGGAACCATGAGCCCCTGCTTACCTGGATGTTGGAGAAGGAGGTGGAAGGAAGGATTCGTGTCTCACAAGCTGTGTCCCATCTCCATGACCTACCTTCTCCAAGGTTCTTTGTTATCTGTAATATGGGGATGATATTATCTGCCCCAAGCCCCTCACAGATTAGTCCTGAAGAACTTTGTTTATAGATGTGGAAATGCATCCTAAATTCTGAACGTTCTGCTGGGCAAAATGATTATTAGTATTATTTCCTTCAGTGATTCCTTACTGCCACCTTTTAACTTTTCCTGTCAGTGCAAAAATAATAAGTGTTGATGGGCTGGATGGAACTTCATGACTCAGGCATTTGGTATCTGGAGAACGAGAAGAAAGAAGGAAGCTGCAGGAGACACTAAAAATACTGGGGAAAAAAGCCAGCTCAAAGAGTTGAAATCAGGATAATTTCAGAAAACCTCAAAGTATATGCTCTATCCTACTGTTCAAGATTAGACATTAGAAGTACCTTTCAATAACTGGCTTCAGAGCATTTTGTGAAGAGATCATCCACCCATTTAAGGTGACAAACCGCCCAAGAACCCAAGGGTTTCCATTAAGGCTGTTGTTGGCAGTAAGAGGTGGAGCGTGAAAGGACAGCATTTCATCTCCTTCGTCCTTTAGGATTCCATTCTAATCCCATATCCTCTCTGAGAGCCTCCCTGACTAGCCCAGCAGACGGGAATTGTTCCTGGCACTGTCGCTTCTCATCGTTGCCACTCACACACACTCAGGTGCACTCAATGTCCTTTGTGGCGAACTTCACTTATTTGAAATCCAAATGGATTGTAAACTACTTGAGGGAAGATATCATGTCCTACATATACTCTGTGTCCTCACAGGGCTTTAGATGTGAGGACAGTTGGACAGTAGAAGGTATATCATGTCGGGTGGTGCAGTCCATTTCTAGAAGGTCTTGCTTCACCTAAAGCACACGTGACCAACTGCCCTGTGGCATGGCCAAGCTTTTAGAGTCATACAACTTGTTCCGTCACTTCCTGGATTTCCTATTACATCTTTTAACTCCATTCTCCCCCAGCTTCCTGTCTGCAGACCCAAGTTAGGATCCTGAATCTCGATCTTGTAGTACCTGCTGTGACCGATGCTTGCTTCGGGACCATGGGACTCATTCCCCCAGCTGCTGGCAAGTTGGCAATGATGGCTCCCAGCCACAGCCCTTCCTAAGGGAGTGTCCATAAAAAAGAGGCCTTTGCCTTGAGGAGGTTCAAGTCTGATGGGGAGCGTCACCTTGGGGACTTAGATGTGCACCTTACTGTGACCATGTTGCAGCTTAAGGCCTCCTCTGGCCAGTGCTATCCTGCCTCCTTCGTGTCCACACACATACAGGCCCCGAGAGCCCCCATGATAAAGTCCCAGCACACAGCTCTCTGCCTCAGCGTCTGTTTCCTAGGGAACCTGTTCTATGACAGATCTCACACATGAATCAGGGAATAAACAATGACCACAGCATGAGGAACTGGGGAGAGTACCTCCCCTAGCGCTGAGCCAGTCCAATCTGGCCAGGGCCCCAGTACCTGGCAGGGAACACAGCCCTCAGCCCAGCCGCCACCTGCCGACAGAGTGAGTCCGGCCCCTCGTGTCCTCTCCTCGCCAACGGTGCTTCCCACTAAGACTTTCTGCAGTGATGGCCTCCGCACTCTCTCTCTGCACTGCCCGATTCCCCAGTTATTGGCCTCTGGGGCTGCCGAGCCCTTGAAATGCAGCTGGGGTGACTGAGGAATTTCATTTTTAAAACCAGGTGTGTTGTGGCTCCCGTTTCAAACAGAGCCGTCCTAGATCATGAATCCAGCATGAGGCAGAACACGGTGGCTCCAGTTCCACCTGCCTTTGCTTGCCCTGCCCCATCACCTAGAAAGACCTGGTCTGACTCCTTTGAAATCATCCTAATGAGGCATACGTAGGAACGATGTACCGGGAAAGTCTAATTTGTAAGTGGCCCAGTAACAGTTATGAACATTGTTAAATCTTGGTGCCAGAGAGCTTTAAGTTATTTAAAACACACAAATCTATTCATGATTGCTTACCCTCATAGTCTTCTATTCTCCTGGCCCTCTGAGGAATTAGATGGAGAGACGTGACCCGTGTTTGTACACAGTTGAAAATAAGGAACACCCCCGTCCTTGACTGTATACATGTATACATTTGATTAATGCCTTTTTCTTTTCCACCTGATCTGTATGATCCTGGAGGTTCTGCTCTATGTTTCATACATAAGAAAGGAAAAAGAGAGCAAGAGAGAGCTACCATTTTGAGGTGGGCGGGCTGGGAAGCCCATGGGAGACATTCAGTCCTGCCCTGTTCCATGGAAAAGGATGATCTCTTATTACTGACCCAGAAATGTCAGATGGGGCCCAGGGTGAGAGCACGTGGCTGTACCTGGGCAAGTTCATGACCATCCTGCAAAAAATGACTCCACGTACATGCCCTCCAGACAAGGAGTCGCTCACATCACCCTGCTGACTGAGGGTCAGCCCTTACAAAATCAGTTTGAGCCATTGAAAGCAACTGAAATTGAATTCACTGCAATTTTAAAATATGCTGTTTACTTAAAGCCCAGAAGCCTGGCGAGAGAAGAAGTATCCAGGCACAGGCGATGGTAGTTAAATTTGTTCATTTTTCTTTCTCGTTGCAATTTTATCTTTTCCGAGCAATTTAATGAAGACTCCAGAGGAAAGAATTAAATGTCTGCTGGTTCAATTACCAAATAATGAAAAGGTCGAAAGGAGCACCACGCACTGTGTGCCGAGCTGCTCTGAAAGCCTATTCTTAGAGGGAAAATCTTTTGTGTGCGGTTCACACTTGCATTTTGCCACCCACAAATTGTGCAGACAAGTGTCAGTGTAAGAAGCAGAAATCAAGAGCTGGTACAGGTCGCCCTCCCCCAGGGTGAAAAGGCCTGGCCCACGGGAGCCTCTCATGATGGCCACGGCGGCAGCCGGAGGCACGGTGGAGGCCACGGTTTTCATCGGGAGGGGCCAGGCTGGCATCCAATCCATCCGCCGAGAAGGTTCTAATCATGCTTGGCCCTGAATGCATTATAACTAGCCTGTCCTTAGGGCCCCATGCAGGGACGGTTTCGGGGGCCAAAGGGACCTGCCAACAAGAATGTCAAGGGCTCTGTGCAGTCCCCAGAGCATCTGAAGAGCCACCCCTGCCTCCAACCTGCCCCAGCTAGACACAGAAAAGAAAGAGCACGGAAACACAAAAATCCTCTACAGAAGACCAAACCAAAGAGAATGTAAAACTATGGCTCTGGGGATTCATTAGAACATTGGTGTTAAAGCTTGAAAACTCAAGTGTCCCTGGAAATGAAACACATGCAGAGCTGTGGTTCAGTAGAGGCTCTCGTCCCTCCACACCCACAGTGAAGGGCTCCCCACTCGCACCATGGCCTCCCTGAACCTGCTGAGCAGTAACATCGAAAGACTCGACGGACAAGTCATTGTATAGCGCCTTTTTCACCTTTAAATTAGGTTCTTCTTTGGTTATATAATAGCTTATATAATATATTATATTATATATTATATATTATATTATATCCTAGGAAACACACAGTGAAATGTTCGAGGATAAAAAGCCATGATGCATCTATCACTGACTCGGGAAAACGAGTGCGTGGGGGGGGAGCCTGGGGGGTCCAGTTGGTTCAGGTGAATGACTCTTGATGTCGGCTCAGGTCATGATCTCAGCGTTATGAGATCGAGGCCCGCATCGGGTTCTGTGCTGGGCGTGGAGCTGCTTAAGATTCTGTCTCTCTCCTCTCCCTCCTCCCCCTCCTCCTGTGCGTGCAGGTGCGCGCGCTTGCTAAAATGAACCTGTGTGTGCACGTCCACCTCTGTATCTACCCCATATGTGTAAACATTGATACACGTGTGCATACAGAGCCATGTCGGGGGAGGAGAGGAAAGCTAGAGTCAATGATAAAGCACATGGGGTAGAATGTGAAAAACTGGTGAGTCTAGGTAAAAAGAATTTGGGTAGCCTTTGAACTATTCCTATTTTTACAAGTTACCTAAGTTTGAAATTATTTCAAGTTTCAAATCATGTAAAAAGTTTTAAATAGTTTATAAAATAAAGGGGGGGAGTTGGAGGGGGAGGTGAACCATGACAGACTGTGGACTCTGAGAAACAAACTAAGGGTTTCGGATGGGAGAAGGAGGGGGTGAGTCCAGTGATGGGTGTTAAGGAGGGCACGGGCTGTGCGAAGCACTGGGCGTTGTATACAAACACTACATCAAAAACTAATAATGTACTGTATGGTGACTAACACAACATAGTAAAAAAAATATTTTAAAAATTTAAAAGTTTTAAAATTTCGAATTCTTTCTCTTTTCTTCTCCTGTGGATTAGCTTCTTGCTAGAGACCCTTCTAATTATACAGCAGCCACACTCTGGGTACAAGTGCCCGTGAGGGCAGCCCCACTCTGCAAGAAGGGCAACAATCCTACTGATATGTTTAATCAGGAAGAGGATTCTCTTGGAGAAACCAATCACACAGACAGTTCTAGAATGTCTCCTCCCCTGGTGTGCTGATGATTACTGAAAGTTTATGCTGGGGATGGAGGCAGGATTACAGCTAGGAAATGGAAGGATGTCTCTAGCTAATTTCTTCTTGTTTTTCCTTAAAATACTATAACCAAGGGCATTAGGCTTTCAAGGTTTTGAAAAGAAGCAGTATGTCTTGAATCACCTTAAAATATATGAGAACACAAAATGTACAAGAAAAAGAAAGTCCCTGATTTATGCCACTCTTTTTCTGGGGTCGTGTCTGATACAAGGCACAACAGGATCAATCTCTTATCAGAATAGGACCTCTCAGGTGCCTGGGTGGCCCAGTGGGTTAAAGCTTATGTCTTCGGCTCAGGTCATGATCTCAGGGTCCTGGGATCAAGCCCCGCATCGGGCTCTCTGCTCAATGGGGAGCCTGCTTCCCCCTCCCCCTCTGCCTGCCTCTCTGCCTACTTATGATCTCTATCTGTCAAATAAATAAAATCTTTAGAAAGAAAGAAAGAGGGAGAGAAAGAAAGAACCTCTCTGAAGACAGGAATAGACCCTAATCAATAGTTACTCTTACATTCCCAAAAACCAGAATTGTCGGAGCTGACTGAATGAACCTATGATTGAATGACTGAGCAACACCTGAGACAAAGTTGAACTCTCACCCCTTATCCTTAGGAATGTATTTTCAGATTTATGAAAATCTAAGTGGAGGCAGTGTATAAGGTTCTCTCCTAAGCTTGTATTCTCTTCTTTTTTAGAATTCCACACTTCAAGACTAATAGGACCATAAAGAAAGAGAAAAGGTGAGATACCAATTGTAAAAAGCTATTTTCCACATACATAACTGGAATGATTAATATGCAGAATATAGAAATCATTCCTACAAATAAATTAGAATTTGAAAAAAAAATTCAAAGTAAAAATTGTCCCCCCAAAAACCAAAAAACTTGAACAGGATTCTACAGAAGAGAGTGGCCAAAACACTCTGCAAAGTTGCTTGAAGTCATTAGTAGTGGAAAATGCAAATTAAAACTACAAACATCATAGCATAAATACCAGATGGGCAAAAATGAGAAAGTCTGACAATATCAAGTGCTGACAGAATTGCAGAACAATGGCATTCTTGGTTACTGCTGGAGGGAGTGAAAACTGGAAGAGCCACTTTGGGAAACAAGTGAGACTTACAGAGCAGAGTTGAAGGTAGGCCTGTCCGATGACGCAGCAATTCTACTGATGCACAGATGCTGAGGAACTCTAACAGAGATGTAGTGGGGAGTGCTGTACAAGAGTATCCATAACAGCACTTCTGTAATGGAGGCTACCGTGAGTCCGCAAACAGAACAGTGAGCAAACAACTTGAGGCGTCCCGGACAAGAGCACAGTCTCCAGCGCCGAACTTAAGTAAACAACAGGGTTGTGTGCGTCCACAAAATGATCATCACGTGCGATGGAAAAAAGCAATTCATAGAAGAATGCATACATGATGATTCCATTTATAAACAGTTCATAAGGGATTTGTTTTTAGGGTCAGAAATACATGTGGTAAAAGTCTATAGAACAACGGAATGAAGCAAAAGTTCAAGACTGTGGTTACCTCTGTTTAAAGCAGAAAGGAGAAGCGATCAGAACAAGCACATAGATCTTTAATGGAAATGCTAATGGCCCATTTCTGAGAAGAGGTACAAGGCCCATGATCAATGCATCATGATCCTTTACACTTACACATCTGACAAATATTCTTTTGCATGTATCTAATCTTCACTAAAAACTTTTAAAAGAACTGGTGAAGGAGCAAATGACCAAAAATATTTTATCCAACATTTGCTGGAAGGAAAAAGAGTTCAACAACCTGCCGGCTATTAGGCTCTTGCCTTCTTCTCTTCCAAACATGCCACACTGGTCTACCTGTCTCTGGTCCCTCCTGGCTCACTCAATCCAAGCCAGCCGCCACCCTGAGCTACCAGTTGTCCGGGGCTGGAGAACATCACGCGAAGCTCATCAGAAGGAACAGACAAGCTTCCCACTCTGTCATCCTGTCCCTCACTAAAACTCCGGCCTCCTTCCAGTGTGAATGACAAGCACATTACCTGTTCAGGCACGTGTGCAAATCCATCAAATCTGTGCAGCCATGACTGAGTCATTACTATATCCAGGTATTACCAAAAGCCATTATTACTGGACTCTTGACTTTGACTTATTCTCTAATATTTGTACACATTTCATGTGAAGACCTGGTTAGTAGCCACTGTAAAAATACAACACCTTACCTCCGCATATTGTGCTACTGAACTGGCTTCAACAGCATACACTCTCCTAGCTCCAGCCTGAACAGCAAAAAATGACAGTATTCCGGATCCGCAACCAACGTCCAGAACCACCTGGAAGGGAAAGTGAAGACAAGAGAGGGGTGAGAACACGAACTCCGAGCCTCGCCATCAGACCTAGTGAACATACGAGCTCAGCTACTTACAAGTGCTCTTACCTTGGCCAAGTTATGAATCTCTGTGAGCCTTTTTCTCAGAGGTTTAATGGGGTTAGTAATATCCACTTTTTAAGTTTGGCTGTAGGATTAATGAACATAAAATGTGTACGAAGCCCTTGGCATATAAGTGGTGTTTTTCAAACCACTGCTCCTACTTTCAAAGTTTCTTTGTAGCATGGACTGCTTTTAGGGCATTTAGGGCCAAGGAAAGTAAAGGGCCACGAGTGAGCTCACTTACCCAATCTGTTAGCACCAACAAAATGACAACTGTCACCAGTTCTTATGTTTTGTATATAATTTTATATACATAAATACATAAATTCTTTTTATTTATTCAGAAATAATGGAAGATAAAGTCTTCAAAAATCCAAAAGTGAGGTATGTGCTTGCTTTTTATCCAGGCCCCTCCATGAAGTTGGGGAGGTTTATAAATGGAAGGTAAAAGGGTATTTAGACACTGGACATGTGGAATCTCCAGATACTTTTCTTCTATTTTCTGTGTTCAAACCTGGGACTTCAATCAAGAAAATCACCATTCAGTTGTGCACTCACAACCACAAGGGCCGAACATCTGGACAAACACGCTGAGAGCAAGAGGTCGATGGCGTGTACTGGGTCCCCTCCCCAAACACTGCCAAAGCCACGGCCCAAGTCTCAATCTGATGATTGAGATTTCAGTCCACAGGGTTCCTGGCGCATCGATGACTTTGCCTCATAGCATCTTTCAGCACCAGCTTTGAGCAAAACATTTTGATTGGCCCCAAATCCTCACAATAAACATTTGAGCAAATGGCATTATCATGTCTGCTTTAGAAATGACCAAGGTGAAGTTCAGAGACACTGACCAACCAGCCCAAGTTCAACTAGCAGCAGATAGGGGAGTAAGGACTTGAATCTGGGCATTTCTGCCTTCCAAGCTCATGTTCCATAAAACCATTAACTGTTTACTTAAATTCATCTTCATAAATCTGACATTTTAACGCAGAGATAGCAAAAGCAATGTTGGACAAGGAAACGAAGTATTACTTAGTATTACTTTTTGCAGGAGACTTAGAAAAAAATTTTTCTTTTAACTTGATAGAAGGTAAATTTTCCCAAAAACTAGGATCTATCAAGCTGGTGTGTGCGTGCATGTCTGTGTGTTTTAACTGCAGTGCCACACTGTGCTGACACAGATACTCTGCCATTATTCTGAGAGAGCATGCTGTTAGTGACGGGTTCACAGCGCTCACTTATATTAATTCTAGAACTGTGGCTGTATTCCATACGGTTTCCTAGGGTTTGGGTAATTAGGAGCATTACCAATTTAAAATGTCACCCAGGCTCTGGAATTTGCTGTTGGGCTGTCTATGCTTTTAGAAATACCAACATTCTCTTCCCCTCCCTTGGAAATACATCTTTACATGGGCCCTGCTCTTTTCCGAGAACAGCTATGACTGCTCTTTAGGGAATGAAGGCCATTAAGGTGGACAGTATAATTGACATCCACCTCCCCTCCCCGCCCCAAGGATACACCAGATCCAAAAGAACCTTTTTGGAACCTTAATCAATAAGAATATAAAACTTAGGATTCTACGTTCAGTCCAAAGTATGGATGCAAAATTATACAATGGAAGTTGCACCTGCTTGCTCTGGTGACAGGTACCCCAGAAATGTGTGAATGATGTCTCTTTTATTATGGTGCTATGGACCTGTGGACCTTTGGACCATCTTAGGACAGTGTTTTTAGTTCTCTCGACACTAGAGATTAAAACCAAAGTAATATTTGCCACTAAGAGAGGAGAATGGTAGCGAGGAGAAAGAGAAAAAGGTCAGAGATGGGAGGGAGCCTGATGTATGTGGTTCAACCTTTGTCAAATTAGTCCATTAATAGACCCAGACCATATCTAGAGAAGAGACGAAAAATCACAAACTATGGCAATTTTCCAAATACCTTATTTCAATATCTAATTTCAGGCCAAAATAACCTTATTTTATTTGTTTTTTTCCAATCAGAGCATAGGCCTTGGAAACGAGTCTGATCTTTTGCTACATTATCCCGATAATGCCATCTGCTTTCCACTTGTGTATTTAAAAAATTAATAAAGGGATTTTCAGTCTGGGGCCGAAAGAAAGAGGATGTGGAGTGAAAGGAACATTGTACCTTGTCTATGTACGCTACGGAACACTGGGGAAAAAGCTTTGGAGAGCTTAGAATAAATTCTCTGGTGAAAAAAACAGAGGCTGAAGCAAATATTTAGCCGGTAATGGAAATGTATTATCCTTTCCAGCTGGGGTTTCTAACTCTGGGAGAAGAGTGGACGCTAGCTAATACAGACAGGGCTTCTAAAGGACATCCTCCTGACACTATCTATTTGCTCATCAAGCCTCCCGGGGGTGGGCAGTGCAGAGCTGATCCCCATTTTCTTAATAAGGTAACTGAGGCCTGGAGACACAGCTTCCATGCTGATCAGCAGCAAAGCTGGACAGTGCTCGGCCTCCACACCATCGTGGCCTTTCCCTGGAGCAAAAGAAGAGAGGAAAGGGTGCGCTGTGTAGAGACGAAAATCTGATCAAAGCACACTCTGAGTAGACATCACCAGTGGTGCCACGCAGCTAGGAGGAAGGTCTCCGTCTCCTTGGCGTGTTGTCCTTTGGTCTGAGCAATCCAGCTGACTGACCTCCCTGGCTTCTTTTTCTGTAAATGTTCTCTCAGCAATTGCCTGCCTTTCCCTGATTCTGGGCTCCCTGGTGTACCATCCCCTGCTGTGGAGGCAGCTGACAGCCCACCAGAGAGGTTCATGCTCTCTTGGAGCCTGGACTCCATTTACCACTGCCTTGAATCTCCATGTGGCCATCGGACCACTTTGGCCCAACGGAGCATGAGGGGGAGTGACCAGTGTCCGGGAAAGGTGACTGAGGGTGCACTGTGCCTTCCCCCCACTCTCTGCTCCTCATGCAGCGGCCCTGCAAACCACCTGCTGGAGCTCCAGAGAGCCTTGGGTCACCACTTTGGGAAGAGCCACTCAGAACACAGTGGCCATGGCATGAGAAAGAAAGATCTTACAGATTTTGTTATGTTAAACCACTGAGATTGAGAGACTGTTTGCTTTGGTAGTTGGCTTACAGCTGGGTGAAAACCCTCATCTCATTTTCCTAACTGGAGAAGGGAAGACCAAGCAGAGAGATCACATCTTTGGGACACCTTCTCGACCCTCCCTGGACAGTCGGTCCGGGCTGGGCTCTCTGCGCCCGGTCTGCAGCTCCTTAAAGGGCACTTACTGCATGTAAGTAATACTGGAAGTATTTCCTTACATGCTTGCCTTCCCTGCTGAGCCTGTGAGCTCCCCAGAGACAAGAATCACATCATTTCTCTCTCAGCCCCTAGTACAACAGGAAAACAAAAACCATTCATAAACACGTGCTGACTAAATGACTGACTGCAAGGACTGAATAGGGCAGTCTCCTCATTCCAGCATTGCTTCGAACTATCTCTGGCAAAGGCTTATGACTCCTTCTAGCCATTTAACTCTGGGAGTGTTCTTGCATGCAGAACTAGCAACGGAAGAGCCTAAGCCCGGGATGCCCTTGCCTTATTCAAGTCTTTTTTATCCTGAATCGTTTCACCCAAACTTACCTTCTGCTTTCTGGCTTATTTCTTATTTCTTGGCCTCTAAGCCACCTCCCAGACATGACACTTACTGTTTTTCATCATGATCCCTGTCCTTCCTCCTTGATTATGATCCCTTGGGTCACGCTTGTGACCACCAGAAGCAGGCCTCTTGGAAGGTTCCATGTTCCTTTCTGCCACAGGGCCTTAGTACATGCTGCTCCCATTGCGTGGGGTGTGCCCCATGGCACACTCTATGATATGAATCTACGGAATATATATTTTTTTTAATTTTTTTTTTTTACCTACTTGGTGCTCATTGTGCCAGATCTCTCCTATTTGCCCCTCCAGATCTGTGCTCCACTCTGTTCCACCTTCTCTTTGTAAGGAGTCTAACCTACGTAGACCACACCAATGACTTCCTTGCTATGGGACTCTAGGTGGGAGCAGCCAAGAGAAAGGACAAGAGGAAGTCAAAGTGAGGAGAGGGAGGTCAGATGACTTATTCTTCTGGTTTCGTCCTTCCTGGGTCTCCATGGATTGGATGTCCCCTCTACCCAAAGCCACAGTTCCTAATGGACTTCCATCTTTACGGCTATGACCATCCTGCCTGGTCTCCACTCTCACTAGTGCCAGGCAGGTCCCCTGCTGCCTTGTGCTGCTTCCCTGAACTCTGTGCACAACTTGGAATACAGTCCTGTTATCTACCTCTCCTAAAGCCTCCTGTTGGGTGTGCCATCGCTTTCCTGCAGAGTACCTGGCTGAGCTCCAGCTCATCCTTCAGATCCCAAATGTCTCTCCATGAGAGAAGATGTCCCTCCTCTTTGCTCCCCTCTCATGAGAAGTAAAGTCCTCCTATTGTATGCTTTCTTATCATCACCTCCTTGTGGCCTTCCTGTATAACACTCACCACAGTTATACTGAGTATTATTTGATTAATGTCTGCTCCCCTGGATGGTAAGGTTGATCAAGGGGCAGACTTCCATCAGCTCCTCACCCACTACTGAATCCCTGATAATAGCTCAGGGTCTGGCATGTGGCAGAGACATTCACTAAATCTCTGTTGACCAAACTGGATGCATAAATATGGTGTCTCACTACCACAAACAGGGAACCAGTTCATGACCCAGAAAATATTACCTCCTGAGAAAATACCTTCTAGCAGCATAATACATCCTCTCCAATCTAGTGATCTGAAGCATCCTTCAAAGGGTGCTTTTTTTTTTTTTTAAATATTGCCATATTATCATTATACTATGATCCAGCTGGCTTTTGTGGACAACACTCCTCTGGAGAGAGAATTCATCCTCTGCTGCCCCGGATACACAGGCAGGAACTGAAGACACGGCTAATTTGGGGCTTATATGGGGGAACATAAGAAAATGCTGTGAAATTCCCACCAGACTGAAGAGGGAAAAGTCGGCAACTGGTCCATGTAATAGTGGCCCAAAATTCTGAGTATTTGTAAATAAACTTTTGAAAAATATTAAAGGTAGCGTCATCCTTTTGCTTATACAGATGATTTTAATTACATGCTCTAGTGGCTTTCCTGGGCAATGAAATCCTACAAAATGTTTGGACAGGGCTAAAAAAGCTCCAAGTGGGTTCAAAGCTCTTTATTTGGATTTACCAGATTAAAACTAATGAGGAATCTCTGGGTCTTTATGGAAGTGTGAAACAAAATTACTCTTGAATAATGGAGGAAAAATAAAGTAAACATGTACCATTTGTTTTATACTCATTATGTAGCTGTGCCTGTATAGTACTTTAGTAGGCATCACCTTATTTACTTGTGATGACAAGTCTATAATCAGAGCACTGTTATTTTCTCCATGTTGTAAAGAGGCTGAGAATCCGATGAAGTTCAATTTGTGTACTTAATAAATGGCAGAGATCGAAAAAAAAAAACAAAACCCGACAATGTACCTAATTCAAGCCCTGTGCTCTTATCACTGCCTTCACTTTCCAGTTATGTTAGTCCTTGTACTGCTCGGGCTACAGTAATACTGGCCACATGCAGCCTTCTTGTTTGCCCCAGCATTTTTGCAATTGTTTTCCAAGAGTGAGGTCCAAACCATCCCATAATCCATTCCTTGAGTTATGCCAATTGTTATTTTTTATGCATTCTTTCTTTCTTTCTTTGCTTGAGTGTATCAATAACTGCTCTGAATTATAATCCCTTAACTCTAAGTTTTCTTTGCCCAGTACACCTAAACTCTATGCCCAGCCCACCTGTCCACTTCCATGACTAGCGTGCTTCCTCCAGCCAGCATCTTATCACAAGGCAGACACTCCCACCAAACCGCCCACGGGGATACGAGCCCACGGTGCTCTCGTAGCACCGTGCACACTACTGTCATTGCCTGCCACGGACCATCTACCCTGTAGACTGCACCCGACTCTGCCAGTATCCCAACTCTTGACTGACAGAGGGACTAAAAAGCTTCTAGGCGGTAACAGAATAAAGGAACTGCACCATCTTTTGTGGTCAGAGAAGAAAAATTCCAAATCCTCTCAAGACCTGCAGAAGACATCCCTTAATGGCCTTTGCTGTGAAGACTAAAATCCTGTACAGATAATTAGCGCTTTCATTACGGTTTAAGAATCCTGCCGTGATAGCTCCTCGTAAGACAGGATTCTACATCTGTTGTGCATTGCAAGTTGGTTTCAACCAAAGAGTTGTCTGTATTTAAATAATGCATAATTAGTGCTTAGGAACCCTTGCTTCGTCCTGCTTGTCTCCTGGCAGGGGCTAGATAAACCCATCACCAATCTTTTAACCGCCTTTTCACCAGTTCTCCCATGATTATGGCAAACACAGTATGTTACCGCTCTTAGTTTACCTTCCGATGCTTAACCCCTTCGTATGCTGCCAGTGGTCTCGGAGGAGCACACCTAGCCCTAAAGCTTTAGACACTCACCGGACATCTACTAAATGTTTCATGTTACCCGCCATGCCAAGCACTGCGAGGTGCTGGAAATGCAGAGATGAAGACAGAGAAAGAAACATCTGAGAAAGAAGCACAACAGTGTGTTACAGTGGCCATGATCGAATGACATAAAGGGCACACCGAGAATACGAAGGAAGAATATTCCAGCAAGGAGTCTGGAAAGACTTCGATGAGGTACACAGAGCAGTGAAAATTGTAAGTTGAGTCAATGTTGTGCTCTTGGCATTGAGGGAGTAAGTGGAGCACCTGTGGATGGCAGAGCCAGTCACATTTAGGAGACAGGAAATTGCCTCAGGAGATTTGTATGCTAGACGTAGAAGGAGGGCCGTGGCTGAGGCTGAACGTGGCGTAACCCAAAGCTGGAGAAACTGGCAGATACTTGCTCGCAGACAGTCTTACGTACAAGACCAAGACCTTGAAGTGGATCCTGAAGCAAAGAAGAATCTTAGAATGTTCTAACAGGAGAAATTTTTCATAGCTGCATTTTAATGGCATCACACTGGTGGCATGCATTGGAGGGCACAAGCTCAGAGGCAGCAGAGCAGATCTACGTGGTTCCTTACCAACCTCTGTCCCCTCTTCCTTCCGATCAGGACCCCAATATTAGTATTTACCCTCCCGTGTGCAGCTCACCATCCCCAGCCTCAGGGAGGGATCCAGAACCATCTAGCACAATCCTAGCTGGTTCCCTTCCTCTTGCCAGAGATGCCTTGAGGCTTGGGTGTGTGATACGATGTTAATGATGAGACCTGAGAGGGGATCTGCTGGTGGCCTTTGGGAAAAATTTCCTCCTCCCCAACACAGACACACAGAAAAGATGCCTCTTCCTTTTTTGGAGGTGGTTACGCTAGGGTGTGATGTTCAGAGTAACTGAGTTATAATTCCCTGGAGTCCTACTGCCTTCAACTGTTCTAGCCAGCTTGGGTGGGGAGCTTCTCCTGGGTAAAGCCAAAAATATTTTCACTCTGGTCCAAGGAGGAAAACTAACTGGAAGCCTGGCAACATTCCACAAAAGGTACGCTGAGAAGGAGAACTAAGAATGAGCTGGAGGACCGAGGGGAATGGAAGAGTTGCAAAAATGCTAAGTTAACAGAAGCTAAAGGATGTGGAGACTGGAAGGGAAAGGAAAAGTTCTTGGTTGACTCCTGGGTCCCTGTCCGGGGTGGTATTTATAACGTATTCGGGTTTTGCATCGTGCCATACTGGAACACTCGCCTTGCCGTTTGCCTGGCGTGGCCTTAGACTTTGCTTGTGCTGATCCTCGACGGCTGGACCCATGTTGCATGGCTGCTCCTGCTGCGGCTCCAGCCACCATTGCCGAAGGGGTCTTTGTGGCGGCTCCACTCCTTCCTCAGCTTGGTCATGGGTAGGACAAAACCGCTCTCCCCACTCAGGCCCCACGCATTTTGTTCCGTGCCTCCTGCCTCAGTTTCCTTGTTGCTTTTGAGGCACGAGGCAAGCACTGCAGCGCCTGCTTGGCCCTCATGCACATGCCCTCGAAGTGCAAGGGTGTGGCCACCCCCTGGAGGTGAACTTTGACCAATGCACAATGGTGGCCAAGGGACATGTCATTCTCTTCTCCCTGCAGACGAACTGTGTCGAGATAAACCGGCTTCATGCGGCCTCCCTGAAGACACCAAGCAACCAGTTTTTCACAGCGCTGTGGCGAGCTCTGGAATGTGCTCCGATTCCCCCTCCCCTTCCTTCCCAGCCTCGCTCCCCCTCACTCGTGCTTTCCTGAGGTTGCCCACCCTGATAAAGATGAGCACCGAAGCCTCTAATCTATATTTAGGAAACTGAGGCTAAGAAAATTATGGAAGTTATATGAAATCCAATATGTTTATTGGCTTTTTTTTTTTTTTCTGTTGTTCTGTCTTTTCTGGGGATCTGACACTTCTGAATGTTAAACCCAAACCACCACTGAATCTGAGTGTCTGTCCACAGCTCAGATTTAGCAAAGTGAAAGGTGGAGCCCGAGCTCTAAGTTTCTCAGAGCCCGATTCCTGGTCCAGTGCTAGAAAAGATCAGGTTCTAGTCAGTACTTATAACTGCTTGTGAACTGATTGTTGGGCCCTATGAAGCTGCTTCTTAGTGATTTTGTGTTTTTTGTCTACTTACATTCTTATCCTGGAGAGCAGATATTAAAACAAAGTCACCTACTTTAGAAATTATTGTTGTTGCATAAAGCGTTCTAATTCTTTAGCAAAGTCAGTAGCTGCTCCTGATTGGTCCTTTATGCATGGCACTGCCCTAGAAGGAACAAGAAGTCTTAAAATTTCAACCCCAGAAACTCTCTAACATGGCCTGCATCCGGTGGGCGGGCAGTCCATCAGGCAGAAATTAACAGTAAGATAACTGATAAAACCACAGCAGTGAAATATTAATCCTTCAAACCCCTCTCCTTCTTCTCTAGTTCCCGCACATGCACAGCTGATGCACTGACAATATCACCTTAGCAATCTGTCCCTTCTTTAATGATTTTGCAGAAGTGGCATCTGGTAGGATGGTCATTAGTGCCATTTACCAACTATTTCTGGTTCTCCTTATGTGCACACGGTAGAATCTCACTCCTTATTCTTTAAAGTGTGGAGTGACCACGTGACTTCCTTCGGCCCATGTACTGTGGTCAGAAGCACCCTCCCCGGGTTACTTTCGGGTGGAGGGCTTAAGAATGGGGGAGGAGGGTGCCCAGTTAAGACTCAGGCCTCTCCCCAGGGTGCATGTGGAGGCTACTCCTTCAGTCTGGGTCTCGGGGTGAGAATGACACAAAGCATGGCCCTCAGCTGACCCCTAACGGATTAAAAGATACCTGAAGTTTTTTATGCCACCGAGGTCCGGGGGTTGACTGTTACAGGAAGAGAACCCCATTACCCTAACGAGTCCGGGTGAGCCATATCTTCAAAGTGCCAGGGATCTTGGATCTGGATTCCCTGGTGACACTGGTCTGCAGCATTAAAATCCTGTGCTAAGATTCTGCCCATGGTAGGTCGCTAAACTCTTAGAGCCACCATATAAGGGTTCGTACCCCAACTGAAAATTAACCTCAAACAAAGTAAGGGCACACGTCACCATCTCGAAAGATGCAGAGATGGGCTTTGGGCACAGATACCTTGGCTAGAAGTCTGTCTCTTACATTAAAGCCCCCAGCAACCTCGTTCCCAAATGCCCTAAAAAACAAGCAGTCTGAGACCATTGTTTATTCAGTCTTTCTGGCGCTCCCTGAAAGCTGCATTTTGCTTTCATACCCAATGAAAGCATCTTCCTCTGCTGACTCTGGCATCTTTTCCCCTTACTCCTTCAGGAGCAGATTCCATTGAAACTCGGGAGAATCCTGGCACAGACATGCCATCTGCCTTCACAATCACATTCGGGAAATCTATGCGGAGGCTCCCGTAAGGCTTCAGCGGCCAAAGAGATCAGTTAAGACCGAAGCCCATTTCTACATCTTTCTGTTCACCTCTACCTCACAAAATTAATCCCCGGGAGAAGCTCTTCTGATACATGACCCAGCATGAACCTTGGCCTCTACACTGGGTTGAAAGTGTCCTCCATAATTCAAGTCGACCTGGAACCTGTACGTGTGACCTTGTTTAGAAATAGGGGTTTTATACATATATTGAGATAACAACATACTGGATTATGGAGGGCCTAAAAGCCAATATCAATGCCATTACAGGAAGAGAGAAATTTATGCACAGAGACACAGACACATGGAGAGAAATCGCACATGACACCAGAGAGCGAGACTGGAATGATGCTTCTACACATCCAGGAGCACCAAGGATTACCAGCAGCCACAAGAAACTCGGAAGAGATCAGAAAGGATCCTCCTCTGGAGCCTTCAGAAGGAGCATGGCCCTGCTGACACCTTGACTTTGAACTTCTGGTCTCTAGAACAGTGGGAATAAACTTCCGTTGTTCTGAGCTACGTAGTGTGTGGTTATTTGTCACGGCAGCCCTAGGAAACTAAAACAGCCTCCAATGTCCAAGCCATAGGGAAAAATCTGCATTACTCAGATCGCTCTACAGACATGTAGATATGGACAGAGAGACCTGAGTTGGCACAGAGCTACCCTTTAGCAGCTGTGCACCCGAGAGCAAGGTGCTCAGACGCATGTGTATTTGGTCCCTTCATCTGTACTGTTAGACTAACAAGATAGATCATACTTGTTTTCTGTATGGTGCAGAGGGCATCTGCCATTCTTTTCTGCCTCTCAGCATCTGAACCCCTTCCTGGGTTTGGAAAGCGCCCCACTTCTGAGGCAGCACCAACCTCCCCGTAGGGAAGTGGAAGGGGCCCAATGCTCTCTTCCAGCACCCTTGCGGCTAAATCACAGGCATGACTGAGGTTCTGCCAAGAAGATGTACTTTGCAAACAAAGCTCAGAACAAAGACTTGGGGATGCCCCAGCCCAGATGAGATCACCGCTACCTCCAGATTCCAGCACGCCAGAGGGAGGTTCTCAGGACAGCACTGGAGGGTAGCCCCAGGGGAAGGCTGTGCCTCCACAGCGCCCAGCTCTGGTTGCACCTCTGTCTCTCTGAGTTTAATTCTACAGCACAATTTTGGAAATGATTCTTGGTCATGTATCTTTTAAGGAAATTCTTTTCTCTTTTTTTCTCCTAAAGTCAGCAGCTGGTTTCTGATGTCAGCAGCTAACGACCCTAACACCCAAGTACTATGTGAGATGAGATATGTGAAGCCCCTGGCGGGAAGCCTCAGTTATTTCCTTTATTCCCACCGCCCTACACAGCACTGAGCAAGGATTTTGCTGTCAACAGGTCAAAGACTATGTGCAGGGTCAGGAAGTAGAGGATTTAAAGAAGAGATTTCTTTACTGTGATACATCTACACAATCAATAGTATTCTTCCTTAAAAAGGAGATCCCTTTTGTATGCAACACCATGGATATATCTGGAAGGCATTCGCTAAATGAAACAAACCAGATACAGAAGGACCAATGCTACATGATTTCACTTATACTCAAGTATCTAAAATAGTCAAACGCATCAAAAGCAGAGAGTAAATGCTGATGGCCAGGGGCTGGGGTGAGGGAGAAACAGCAAAGCGTTAGTCAAAGGGTAGGAAGTTCCAGTTATGGAGATGAATAACTTAATTCTTAAATCCTAGACACCTACTACTGTCAGCCTAATGTCTGCAGCTAACAATACTGCATCACGTATTTAAAGGGTTTGCTAAGAGGACAGACCGTACATGAAGTGTTCTTATCACAAAATAGTAATGAATAAAGATGGTAGGACAAAACTTCTGGAGGAGATGGATATGTTTGTGGCATGGACCACGGTGTGTCCCGACATCTCCGAAGTCATCCAGCTGTACGTGTTAAGTGTACATAATTTTTTTGATGTGATTCATACCTCATTAAAGAGGTTTTTGGGAAACAAGTAAGGAAGCAAGAGCTGTTTCATCACACGCAGACAGGACTACTGAGCGGGCCACTGCCAGAGCCTTTGTTCCCACCGATGATGAAGGTCAGGCCTCATTAGCCAGCCGGGTTAACCAAGGGTGTGAGGCATTTCAAGGCAGGAGGAGAATTTCAGAGGAGGAGAGAGACAGACTCAGGGACCTTTGACCAGGCTGATGATAAGCTCACAGCGAAGAAAACTCACACGGAAAGGACCTGGAGCTCAGGCTTTGCAAATGTGAATAGCGGCTGACCATCCAGCCTGGTTGTTTTGCATGTTTGTTGTTGTCATTGATGGCTTTTTTTTTTCCAGCCTTCAAATCCCCAAATCCCTTCTGCCTAAGCCAACTGCGTATTTGAATGCACGAAGCAGCTGTTGCGATGGGGGAATTCTCTCCTCTGTGAAAACGCTGAATTAAAAAAAAAAAAAATGTAATAAGCTCCCGGCTCCTGCTTATTCTCCAGTTTCCAGCAACTGGTGCCCTGACAAATGAAGTGTCAAAACATTTCCAAATTAAAACCCTACAGTTCACACAGCCCCGCACCCTCAGCAGGATGGACTTTCCCTGCTTGGACCCAGCACAGGCTTGAAGAAACTAAAAATAGCCAGACGGCAATTAACAGAAACTCTGAGGAGGGGAAAGGGGTGGGTTCCAACAGGGTCAGTCTCCTGGATGGATTCCAAATGGAGTTCTCAGCCAGCAGTGCTCTGGCCAAGAAAGGATTTTCATTAAAACTGCATGGAGGAGGCAGAATAGGAGGAAAAACAAAAATCAAGATTTGAAAGGCTGAAGCTTACAACAGAGGTAGAAACCACGGCACCATCCCCAACACCCTGAGTGACGAAAGTCATACTTCCTACTGGGGACTGAGTTCCTCTCGTGGGTGACTGAACACTCTCTAAGCAATGTGTCCTCTTGACCTTGCAAGGACTCCAAAAAGCAGTCACGACTCTAACAGATAAGGACATTAAAGCCCAGAGCACGTAGACAACTCACCCAAGAGCTCAAGACCAACGGGACAAACCTATGGCAGGTGCATGGGGCGTGGCCAGGCTGCAGTTCAAAGCCAGTTTCCAGGCTCTGGAGCTTGACCGTAACCCGTGTGCCAGGCTGCCTCATTCATGCACGAGGCATGGGGACAGCTAAGTGAACAAATGTTTCCACACCAAGCTTAAGCCCAGAGAAACAAAATTCTCCTTTGGCAATTTCAGTAGTACCTCTCAGGGCTTGTGGAGGGAGGCAGCCTCTAACGTAAGATTAACTGGGTTCCAATCCTGGTCTTTTCATTGACTAGTTGTCTATAATCAGGGACATTAACACCATCTTCAGGGCTCAGTTCTTTTATTTCAAAAATGGCAATGATGGCTCCTGGGTGTCTCAGTCTGTTAAGTGTCTGCCTTCAGCTCAGGTCATGATCTCAGGGTCCTCGGAGCAAGTGTTATGATGGGCTCCATCCATGCTCAATGGGGAGCCTGCTTCTCCCTTTCCCTCTGCCCCCTCCCCTGCTGACACACTCTCTCATATAAAAAAATAAAATCTTTAAAAAACAAAATAAAATGGCAATGATGCTAGCCTTTATCTCACAAAATTATAATGAAGATCAAAGGAAGCTGCTATAGACTCAGTATCTGTATCCCTCTAGAATTCAAACTCGGAAACTCTGCCCCCCGATGTGATGGTATTTTTAAATTGAAGTAATACAAATATAGTGTATTATTAGTTTCAGAGGGAGCGGTCAGTGATTCGTCAGTTGTATACAGCACCCAGTGTTCACTACATCATGTGCCCCCCTTAGCACCCATCCCCCAGTTACCCCAACCCCCCAGCTCCCTATCCTGCAGCAACCTCCATTTCTTTCCTACAATTTGGAATTTTGTACGGTTTGTCTCCTCTCTGATTTCATCATTTTATTTTTCCCTCCCTTTCCCTATGACCCTCTCTTTGTTTCTTAAATTCCACATATAAGTGAAATCATAGGATAATTATCTTTCTCAGATGAACTTATATCACTTAGCATAATACCCTCTACTCCACCCATGGCATGCAAATGGCAAGATTTCATTTTTTTGTTGGCTGAGTAGTATTCCATTATAGATAGATGGATGGATGGATGGATGGATGGATGGATAGATAGATAGATAGATACCCCAACTTCTTTATTCATTCATCTGGTGATGGACATTAGACATCTGGGCTCTTTTCATAGTTTGGCTATTATGGACATTACTGCTATAAACACCGGGGTGCACGTGCCCCTTCAGACCACTATATTTGTATCTTTGGGGCAAATACCCAGTAGCGCAATTTCTGGGTCACATGGTAGCTCTATTTTCAACTTTTGGAGAAATCTCCTTACTATTTTCCAGATGACTGCCCCAGCTAGCATTCCCACCAATGGTGTAGGAAGACTCCTTTTTTCTGCACCCTGGCAAACATCTGTGGTTTCCTGACTGGTTAATTTTAGCCATTCTTACTAGTGTGAGGTGGTATCTCATTATGGTTTTGATTTGTATTTCCCTGATGCCCAGTGATGTTGAGCACTTTTTCATGTGTCTGTTGGCCATTTCCATGTCTTCTTTGGAGAAATATCTGTTCCTGTCTTCTGCCCATTTCTTGATTGGATTATTTGTTCTTTGGGTGTTGATTTTGATAAATTCTTTATATATATTGGATACTAACCCATTATCTGATAAGGTATTTGCAAATATCTTCTCCCATTCTGTAGGTTGTCTTTTGGCTTTGTCAACTATTTCCTTTGCAGGGCAAAAGCTTTTTATTTCAATGAAGTCCCAATAGCTGATTTTTGTCTTTGTTTCCCTTGTCTCTGGAAACGTCTCTAGCAAGAATTTGCTGCGGCTGAGGTCACAGAGGTTGCTGCTTTTGTTCTCCTTTAGGATTTTGATGGATTCCTGTCTCACATTGAGATCTTTCATCCATTTTGAGTCTATTTTGGTGTGGTACAAGAAAATGGTCCAGTTTCATTCTTCTGCATGTTGCTGTCTGATTTTCCCAACAACATTTGTTGAAGAGACTGTATTTTTTTCCACTGGATATTCTTTCCCACTTTCTCAAAGATTAGTTGACCATAGGGTTGAGCTATGGGCTCTCTATTCTGTTCTATTGATCTATGTGTTTGTTTTTGTGCCAGTACCATACTGCCCTGATGATGACAACTTTGTAATAGAGCTTGAAGTCCCGAATGGTGATGCCACCAGCTTTGGTTTTGTTTTTCAACATTCCTCTGGCTATTAGGCATCTTTTCTGATTCCATATAAATTTTAGGATTATTTGTTCCAGCTGTGAAAAAAGTTGATGGTAGTTTGATAGAGATTGCACTGAATGTACAGATTGCTTTAGGTAGCACAGACATTTTAACAATATTTATTCTTCCAATCCATGAGCAGGGAACGCTTGTCCTTTTCTTTGTGTCTTCCTCAGTTTCTTTCAAGAGTTCTATATTTTTCTGAGTACAGATCCTTTACCTCTTTGGTTAGGTTTATTATTAAGCATCTTATGGTTTTGGGTGCAATTATAAATGGGATTGATGCCTTAATTTCTCCTTCTTCTTCCTTAATTTCCTCTTTTCTCTTGATTTCTAAGCAAATTCAGACGCTTTTATTTTTGTCGTCGTTGTTGTCTGATTGCTGAGGCTAGGACTACTGGTACTATGTTGAATAGCAGTGATGAGAGTGGACATCCCTGGTGTGTTCCTGACCTTAGAGGTAACGTTCTCAGTTTTTCCCCACTGGGAGAATGATATTCTCTGTCGGCTTTTCATTTATGCCTTTTATGATACTGAGCTATGTTCCCTCTATCTCTGCATTGTGAAGAGTTTTAATCAAGGAAGGATGCTGTGCTTTGTCAAATGCTTTTTCTCCATCTATTAAGAGGATCAACTTTTGGAGGAATCTCCATACTATTTTCCAGATGACTGCCCCAGCTAGCATTCCCACCAACAGTGTAGGAAGACTCCTTTTTTCTGCACCCTCGCAAACATCTTTCCTTTCTTTTATTAGTGCAGTGTATCACATTGATTGATCTGTGGATGTTGAGCCAACCTTGCAACCCAGAAATAAATAAATGGTTATGGTGAATAATCTTTTTAATGTACTATTGGATCCTATTGGCTAGTATCTTGGTGAGAATTCTGGCATCCATGTTCATCAGGGATATTGGTCTGTAATTCTCCTTTATGGTGGTGTCTTTGGTTTTGAGGATCGAGGTAATGCTGGCCTCACAGAATGAGTCTGGAAGTTTTCCTTCCATTTCTGTTTTTCAGAAAAGCTTCAGAAGAATAGGTATTGATTACTCTTTAAATGTTTAGAAGAATTCCCTGGGTAGCCATCTGGCCCTGGAATCTTGTGTGTTGGGAGATTTTTGATGACTGCTCCAACTTCCTTGCTGGTTATGGGTCTGTTCAGGTTTTCTGTTTCTTCCTGCTTCAGTTATGGTAGTTTACACTTCTCTAGGGATGCATCTCTTTCTTTCAGATTGCCTAATGTGTGGCACAGAGTTGCTCATAATATGTTCTTATAATTTTATTTCTTTGGTGTTGGTTGTGATCTTTCTTCTTTTATTCATGATTTTATTTATTTGGGTCCTTTCTCTTTTCTTTTTTGATAAGTCTGATAAGTCTTATCAAAAAGTCTTTTTTGATAAGAATCTGTTCCATGAAGTCATCTGTAGCGGCAAAGGATTCCATTTCCGTAGCAGAGTGGTGCAGAGCCTGGGTGGAGGAAGAGGAAGAGGAGGAGGAGGACGTGGGGTGCTCTGCTCTCCAGAGATCCACTCTCCTCCTGGCTTCCATGATCTTTTTTTTTAATTCTTCTTTAACTTCCTGGGTGACCCATTCATTCTCTAGTGGGATGCCCTTTAACCTCCATGTATTTGAGTTCTTTCCAAATTTCCTCTTGCAGTTGAGTTCCAGTTTCAAAGCATTGTGGAAATATGCAGGAAATGATCCCAGTTTTTGGTGTCAGCTGAGAACTGATTTGTAACCTAGTATTTGATCTCTTCTGGAGACTGTTCAATGTGCATTCTGTGTATTCTGTTGCTTTAGGATGGAATGCTCTGAATATATCTGTGGAGTCCATCTGGTCCAGTGTGTCATTCAAAGCCCTTATTTATTTGCTGATCTTCTGCTTAGATGATCTGTCCATTGCAATGAATGGGATGTTAAAGTCCCCTAATATTATCATATTGTTATCAACGTGTTTCTTTAATTTTATTATCAACTGGTTTATATAACTGGCTGCTGATCTCTCTCTGTGATCTCTCTCTCTCTCTCTGTCAAATAAATAAATAAATAAAAATCTTTAAGAAAGATACAAATTGAGTACCATTGTGATACCTGTAAAGTCACTGTTTCTGTATATTGTCTCTGTTCCTTTCTAGGTCTATGTTCCTTTTGGGCTCTCTCTTCACTTAACGGATCCCCTTTAATATTTCTTGCAGGACTCGTTTAGTGACCAAAATTTTTTTAGTTTCTGTTTGTTCTAGAAGCTTTTCAACTCTCCTATTTTGAATGACAGCCTTGCTGGATAATGTATTCTTGGTGGCACATTTTTCTCATTTAGCATCCTGAAAATATCATGTCAGTCCCTTCTGGCCTGCCAAGTCTCTGTGGCTAGGTCTGCTGCCAATTCATTGTTTCTACCCTTGTAGGTTACAAACCTCTTGTCCAGACCTGCTTTCAGGATTATCTCTTTGACTCTGAGATTTGCATGCTTCACTATAACATGTTGAGGTGTTGACCTATTTTTTTTTTTTATTTTTGAGAGGGGCTTCTTTGTGCCTCTTGGACTTGAATGCCTGTTTCCTTCTCCAGATTAGGGAAGTTCTTCTTTATAGTTTGCTTCAATATACCTTCTGCCCGTCTCTTTCCTCTTTTTGTAGGATCCCAATTATTCTAGTATCATTTTGCTTTATGGTATTACATATCTCTCAAATTCTCCCCTTGTGATCCAGTTGTTTATCTCTTATTATCAGTTTCTTTATTCTCCATCATTTCATCTTCTATATCACTAATTCTTTCTCCTGCCCCATTTATCTTAGCAGTTAGACCCTCCATTTTTTATTGCCTCTCATTAATAGCCTTTTTGATTTTGACTTAAATTTTAGTTTTCTTATTTCTCCAGAAAGGGATTCTCTAGTGTTTTCTATGTTTTTTTCAAGCCCAACTAGTATTTTTAAAATCATTATTCTGAAGTCTAACCCAACATCTTACTTATGTCCATACTGATTACGTCCCTGGAAGTCAATATTGCCTCTTGTTCTCTTTTCTGCGGTGAGTTTTTCTGTCTTGTCATTCTTTTTTTTTTTTTTTAAGATTTTATTTATTTATTTGACAGAAAGAGACAGCGAGAAAAGGAATATAAGCAGGGGGCAGTGGGAGAGGGAGAAGCAGGTTTTCTGCTGAGCAGAGAGCCGATGCAGGGCTCAGTTCCTGGACCCTGGGATCATGACCTGAGCTGAAGGCAGACGCTTAACAACTGAGCCACCCAGGCACCCACCCCCCACAGTTTTATCATTCTGTCCAAAAGAATAGATGAACAAGAGAACAAAATACAAAATACTAAAATGGCAACGATCCCAGAGAAATGTACACAAAACAAATTAGAAGAGACACAAAACAAACAAAAATTTCTGTTTAACAGAGGGAGAATATAATCATGTGAATAGAACAGAGCAATACACCGGATCCTATGTGTACCCTGGTCTGTTAGAAGAAACTCCATCCCAAAATTGTAAAGAAAGAAATATATACATATATATGTGTGTATATATATATTTATATATATGTGTGTGTATACATATATGTATATATGCATATGTGTATATGTATATATATGTATATATACATATATATGTGTATATATATACACACATATATACATATATATGAGATATATATCATATATATATACACACAAAAATAAAATCAAATACAATGGAAGGCTAAGATGTAACTATAAAATTAAAAATTAAAAAAGACTTTAAAAAGAGTTGAAAAAGTAAAAAATATGTTGACAAGGAAAGAAAAACAATTAAAATTGAAAGACTGAAGAATCATGAAGGGAAAAAACCATGAATTCTATACACTATTTTCCCCTTGTGTTGGAGGCTGGCAGTTCTATGTGATTGGTAAACTTGGTCATAGATGGATCTTCTTGCTGGTATTCTGGGGGACAGCCTGTTGTACTGTTCTCAGGAGTCACTGTGCCAGGCAGAATTGCACTGCTCTTGCCAGGGGGCCAGGCTGAGTAAGTGGCTCCTGATTGCTCAATGTGGCTTTTGTTCCCTGAAGTCTTTCCATGCCACTTTAGAGGACGGAAATAAAAATGGCAGTGCCCTGATCTCCAGCCCTGGAGTAAGACGCTTGGGGCCCCACTCCTCAGGGAAAAACAAAACAATCACTCCTGTCTCCCTGGGCTCCCTCCACACTCTGTGTTATCTGGTCTGTGACTGACCATTTCTATCTCGGGCACACGACTCCACTTTGAAACTCCAAACCCTGCAGACTCCTGTGGCGTGCCCCCATACCACTCACCCTGGGGGAAGAAGGTGGGGTCTTGCCAGTTCGCCCTTGTTGGGTCCCTGATTGCAGAGTGGTCGCCCACCCATGCCAGGGTTTTGGGTTTATAGCAACCTTGAGCTGAAAGCCCACTCCTGGGCTCATTAATTGACTGCCCCTGGATTCCCTGCTTTGATGCCTGGAAACTGTGCCACACTCAGGCACCCTGGTCTTCCTGTGACCCGGGTTCCTGAGACCACACTGTCCCACCTAGGATTCTGCCCCACTTTGCCACCTGAGCACCTTTCAGGCAGGGAAGTACCTCACCAGAGCAGACTTCTAAAAGTTCTGATTTTGCTCTCTGCTCTATCACGTTCTGGTACCCGGCTTACAGAGGCTCCCTCCCCCTGCAGTTTATCTTCCCGATATATTGCCTTGTTTTCTCTTCTCTGTACCTCCTACCCTGCAGAAATTGGTTGGTTTTCTATTTGTAGACTGCAGCAATTCTTCTCTTAGGTATCTGGTTGAGTTCACAGGTGTTCAGAATGATTTGACAGCAATCTAGCTGAATTCCTGGGACTAGACAAAACTAAGGTCTCCTACTCCTCTGCCATCTTGGAAATTTCAGTGTGATAGTATTTGAAGATGAGCCTTCGGGAAATAGTAAGGTCACAAGCATGGAGCCCTCGTGATGGGAATTAGTGCCCTTATAAGAAGAGACATGAAAGAGCTTGCTTCCTCTCCTTCTGGGCCCTGAAAGGATATAACAGGAAAATCACTACCTATAAGCCACGAAATGAGTCCTAGTCAGACACCAGCTCTGTAGACACACTGGTCTTGGACTTCTTAGCCTCCAGAACCATGAGAAATAAATGCTGTTGTTTAAACCACCTAGTCTATGATATTTTGCGTTAAGAGCCTGAACTAAGAAACAGTATATGGAATGCTCTTGGCATGTTGCTTGCATGTACTCTGTTTCTCAATGAATAACAGTCATTGGTACAGATCATCCATGACCATTTTAGGTGACTAATTTCACCAAGAAAGAATATAAGGGTTTAATGACAAGGTGGCACCCTCCCTGGACTCGCAGACTGGTCTTCAGAGTGATAGAGCAAACAGAAAAGGATTAAAAACGATTTTGGATTTTTGGTGGATTTGGTAGAGTCAGAGTTGGGGTGAGCAGCCATTCTAGATTGTCTAGGGATGAGGGGATTCTTGAGATTAAAAGTGGGACAGTTAGCTATTTCAGTTTTCAGAGGGGAGGGGATATTTACTACCAGGAGAGGTCAGTACTGGAAAAAGTGTACTGACCTACCTGTTGCTCCTTCACAGTAGGAGTGAGCCGTATGCCTCGTGACACTGGGGAGCAGCACTGAGCATGCACAGTTGCCCTGCTCGCCCTGCTGGCGCCCTGCTCAAGCATGTGCTCTTCAGTTCCCTACAGGGGCACTTGCGGGGCAGGCTCGGGGCTTATCCAGGGAGACTGGCTGTTCAGCATACAAATGGGTGGAAAAATTCAGTCTGTGGGGGAAAGAAATGGGAAGCTTTATTTGGCCACAGGTCCAAGCACTGTTCTCCAATCAGCACTAACAGCCATAAAGCTGCTATTATTTCTACCTGACATCTGTGTCTATTTCTAAATTGGTTCAGAACTCAGAGGGGGAAAGAGATATAATTAATTATCAGCCATGTGATTAATTATCACCTTCATAAACCCCAACAGATAGAAGTCTATTTTATTTCACTAGTAGACAAACCCCTTTCAGGCTGGCAGAAAAAGGATATTTTGCAAAATCAAATGAGGTTATAGATATGAGTGACCTTAAAGATGATCTGGTCCAGTATCTTCATTTTTATAGATGAAAAGATACACAAATGAAATGGTCAAGTGGCATAATCCATGTGAAAGTCTGTGAAGGCCTACGATGCAAATTATTCATATGACTGGTACTTTGGGAAGCAGTCTTTAGATGCTATAACCCCAGAATTAAAAGCAGATTATAGAAATATAGAAAATAGATTACAGGTAATAGAAAATAGGTTACAGATTAAACCTAAGCAATTTTAGAGGCAGAGAAGTTTCCCTAAACAAAAGAATTACCTCCAGGAAACAGCTTCAAACTGTGTAGAAGGGATCAATATTTTGGAGTTCTTATTGTTTGTTTTAATTAGCAAAAAATACCTTTGGTCAGTAAGACTACTTACCCACAATCCTGAATACCAACTAGAGTGTCAAAAGAAATAAGTGTTTCCCCTCTATCCTAATCTTGCACACTTGCCATAATCAGGTCTTCCTTGTTAGGAATGTTTACTTCCTATCTGTTAACCAGGCAGGTCTCACAAGCAAGGCAAGGGTCCTGGGCACCTCAAGACATAAGACAAGAAATAGGAGACCTTGTGGCCAAACACAACCATTTCTTATCTTGTCTTTGCTTCCTACCATCGTCCTCACTCGCCAGAGTACCTAGGTCTGGCTTCTGGCAACCGTCTGATCCTGGGTCAGTGGGAGAGAGTCTGCCACACTGTCTCTCCCATTGAATAGAGCTATGAAATCGGGACAACATGCATGAAACAGATACTTGACGACTCTGAAAAGTGTACAGTAGCAGGTAGACTGGGAAACACCAGAATTCAGAATACTACCAAACTGAATCCTCTACCCCATCCATAGTCTGAAAGCAACACACCAGAAATGGGAACCAGGGTACAGACCAAAGAGCTCCTGGAGATCCCGTTTGGGCTCCGGCATCAACAAACTAAACTGTAATCTCAAATATGGAGAAATACTCCGGTTTTCCCTTCCTCTTCTGTTTTCTTTCCCTTTCCCTCTCCTCTCCCTCCTTCCTTTCCTCCCCTTGCTTCTCTTCTGTGTTCAAGCCCCCTGTGGTCTAATGGTAGTGACAGGATCTGTCTACACGAGCCAAAGCCATGAGGGAGGGGAACCCACCACTGCATTCAGTGGTGGTGTCATCCCCCAAAACCTGAGACCATCCCCCGCTGCCTTTTTTCTTTCTTTGTCCTCTTTTTGCTGGGCCAGTGCAGGCCAAGTCACAGAAGTGCATGACAGAGTGAACTTTGTGGCCAGAGACTGACAAGTGATCCCAGGGAATTAGAAAGTACCAGGGAAACCATGGAGAGGAAGGAGCTTGGCAAAGCAGCTCCATAAAGTTTTCTTTAAAAAAAAAAATAAATTCCTGGGCTCACCATCTATCTGTACATGCATGAATGTGATCTTAATTTGCATTATCAGTCCTTTGAGAACTCCGTCCGCGTGCCAGCCTGACCACCAGGTGACACACATGTGCAGATTGAAATAGCACTGCCAAAGCCTTCAAAAAAACTTAGCTGACGTAAGAACCAGAGCTCTCAGAAGGCCACCTAGGGGTGTGGAACTCGCAGCCATAACGTAACCAAGTTGAATGACAACAACAACAAAAATATCAACATTCTCCCTAGGCTTGTTTCATTTATTTGTTTGTTTGTTTGTTTTTAAGATTTTATTTATTTATTTGACAGATAGAGATCACAAGTAGGCAGAGAGGCAGGCAGAGAGAGAGGAGGAAGCAGGCTCCCTGCTAAGCAGGGAGCCCAATGCGGGGCTTGATCCCAAGACCCTGGGATCATGACCTGAGCTGAAAGCAGAGGCTTTAACCCATTGAGCCACCCAGGTGCCCCAACATTCTCCCTAGGCTTTAAATAAGACCTAGAATCTCAGAACATAATATTCAAGATGTACAGAATACAACCCCAAATTCCTTGCCATAAGAAGAATCAGGAAAATTTCAGTTCCCTCGGGAAGGACAATCAACTGAAGCTAACAATAACACAGATGGGAGCATTATCTGACCAAACTATGATAAGAAGCTCCAACCAGCAATCATGAACACTGCTGAAGCCAATGGGTAAAAGAGAAAGTCCCAGGCAAGAAACAGATGACATAAACAAGAGTCAGGTGGAAATTTTGGAACTGAAAAATACAATACAAACAAACAAACAAACCAAAAAAGACACCATCTCTGATGGGCTCAAGAGCAGAATGGAGATGACAGAGGAAAGAAAGCCAGTGGCAAATGAACTTCTAGCTGGGTGACCATTTATAACTACTTTTTCCTGCATTTTCTGTTTTAATTAACTTCTGAGGCATAATAAACCACATCAAAATATAGTTCCCTAACCTGGAAACAATTTGCAATTTCTCTCACTTCTATGGGAGGGCTGGACAGCTTCTCTGCTGGTCTTGCCTACATACATTCATGTTTCCGCATTTAGCTGGAAGGATGGCTGGACTGGTGGCCCAAGATGGCCCCACGCATAAGAGTGGCAGTTGGTGCTGGGCTTTGACTGGTGTGTCTCAGTTCTCTTTAAACAACCTTTCAGCCTCTGGTAGGCTAGACTGGGCTCCTTCATGTTATAGTAATCTCAGTGTTCCAAGAGGGTGAGGTCTAGAGCCACAAGGCCCCTTAAGACCTCGGGTCTGAAATCTATACAGCATTAACCTCTGTCACAGTGTTTTGGTGAAAGCATATCAGAAGGATAGCATAGAGATAAAGGCAAAAAAAAAAAATCACACAATCTCTTGATGAAAGAGAAGCTATTAAGACTTTGCAAATCGGGGCATCTGGGTGGCTCGGTGGGTTAAGCCTCTGCCTTCGGCTCGGGTCATGATCTCAAGGTCCTGGGATCGACCCGGCATCGGGCTCTCTGCTCAGCGGGGAGCCCGTTTCCCCCTCCCTCTCTCTGCCTGCTGCTTTGCCTATTTGTGGTCTCCCTGTCTGTGTCAAATAAAAAAATAAAATCTTAAAAAAAAAAAAAAACAATCTTGCAAATGGGCGCGGACACAGGGAGCCCTGAGTCTTTAGGATCGTTCTCTCTATGTCACACCACACCCTTCCAAGGGAGTTAGTGCTACAAATATCGAAGGCCATGGTCTGCAGTTTCTATGGCAGTGGAAGAGACAGTGAGACTCAGACAAGGTTAGTGTTTTGCCCAAGATCACACAGTGTGTCCGGAAGAAAACATCAAACTAAACCCCAGGACTATGGATTCCACCGACCAGTCCTCACTTCTTCTTCTTCTTCTCCTTTTCTTAAATAAAGATTTTATTTATTTATTTGACACAGACAGAAAGAGAACGAGCAGGGGGAAGGAGAGAGGGAGAAAAAGATTCCCCGCTGAGCAGGAAGCCCGATGTGGGACTCGATCTCAGGACCCTGGGATCATGACCTGAGCCAAAGGCAGAGACTTAACCAACTGAGCCCCCCAGGAGCCCCAAGTTCTCACTTCCTGAAAGGAGCCACGCGGTATTTTGAAGGCGGGCTATTTAACAGGTAGAAGAATAATGGGCAACCCTGGGTAATGTGTTAGCAGCCATTCACTGTTCAGATCCATTTTGTGAAGGAAATCACGCAGGCACTTGTGGAGTCCGTGAAAAAAAAAAAAAAAAAAAACTGAAGTGAAGAGACTCGATAAGAGCTATTCATTATGTAGCAAGAGAGGTCCTGACCCGTTCAGGCCTCCCAGACCTAGTGCGTTCAGTCTCTTGCATTCCTGGCACTCAAAGCTTAATCTCTCCATGGAGGCAAAATTCACGTAATATAAAATGGACCATTACTCATTTTACATGGTAAAACTCAGTGTCATTTGGCACGCTTAACTGTTGTCTGCATCAAGTGTCAAGACATTTCTATCAGCCCAAAAGGAGAGCCTGCAGCCATGAAGCACCGCTCCGTATTTCCTCCTCCCCCTCAGGGACTCCCCCCCGCCCCGTGAACTCTCCCTGGTGACTGTCCCCAGTCACCAGGAGTCTGCTTCCTTTCTATGGAGTTGCCTATTCTAGACGTTTCAGGTAAGTGGAATCATATGCATCAGTTTTTGTAACTTGTTTCACTTGCACATTCCGGAAGTTCATGGATGTTGATGGCTGGACCAGCACTGCACTATTTTTACGGACGAGGTAAATATGAATGCACCCACAACATTGCACTGTGTGGCTAGACCACATTGTGTTTATCCATTCACCAGCTGACGGGCATTTGGGGTTCTTTCCGCTTTCTGGCTAATCGTGAATAGTGCTGCTATAAACATTCAGGTACAAACAGTTGTTTGAATACCTGCTTTCAATTCTTGGGTGTATTTAACCAGGAGTGGGATTGCTGGGTCATATGGTCATTCTATCCGAGCGTAATCTGGATTCTGGTTTTTGACAAGGCTTCTTAAAATGGTTCGTGATTAAGAACACGCTGCCTGCATTACCTTGTCTCTGAAGTCAGTGTGGTTCTGGAGGATGGCTCTGTGGTAAGTGGCTGTCCTCACAAAATCCTGCATCATGTTCTGTTGCTGGGAAATGCAGCCATAAAACTGTAAGGAAAACAGAAGGACAGAGAGAGTCAACAACCCACAAGGCATCACCTCGATGAGCCCCCGGTTCTTGCAGCCACCTGGGTCAAGGTGGGCTGAGCCTAACGTGGAGGCCAGCTGAGGCTCTGAAAGGGGCAGGGACCACCTGTCCACGTTTGCCCTATTTGGAACGTCCAGAACTGTAAGCTGGCCCCAGACCCCAAAAGGCCGCTCTGTGCAAGAGATCCAGGCCTAGATACTGACCAGATGCGTGCCCAGGGTCTCTTTTCAAAGCAGAGGCTATAAGAGAAGACAGACCGAGGGGAAACAGGGGTGAGAGAGAGAAAGAGCCCGGAGACAAAACGGAGTCTCCTGAGCCAAGAGAGAAAAGCAGGACTTGGACAGAGATGTGCAGCGAGGGCGGGACGGGGGAGCAGCTGGTGGTGACAGTTACGGTGACCAGGGAAGCCGGCTGGGGACGGGTGCACTCCAATCCGTGAACACTGAGTCACGAGTCTCAGCACTGCAACTGCCCCCCTCGGGTAGAGTTTGCTATGTTACAGGCACAAAGATAAATGTTTCACGTACAACCTCTAATCAAGTTAAATCATACAAATACCAGATGAATTTCATTCCCCAGACGACAAACTGAGGCTCAGAGAGATTCGGCCGCTTGTCCCCAAGTCCTGACAACTTGGGAAGTGAGAGCAACCCAGGGGCTGCTGTCGTGGCTGCTGCTCGGGGGACCGCATGGTGGGAAGGGCCAGGGCCACGCCCACTGCCGCCTCTCTGCCCTCCAGCCTCCCCAGGTTGTGTCCACAAGTGTGTCTGCAGGTGTGCATCACCTGGAAAGGACTCCTTGCCCCCCCGGGGGGTAAAACATTTCCTGACCTGGAAGTACTGTACGGCAGATGCCTCTTCTGTCCGCTGGCTGAACACTGAGGATTCCTTTTTCTCCTTCCGGCATCTTTTCAGGGTGTTTGAAAATGAGCTGAGATCTGCGAGGACAAAAGGCAGACCGTTTCTACACCGAGGGCACCACACAACTGACCACTGCACTTTTACACAATTCTGAGAAACTATTAGAAGACTCAAAGGGCAAGTCCATGCCCGGACACATGTGACAAGGAATGGCAAGGTGGGAACAGGCGCCCCTCGGAGATGCGACAGGCTTCCTTGCACGTGCCAGCCATATCTGCATTCACCAGTGTCACCTTACACAGCGTAACAGGACACTCGGAGCCCGGGCTCAGGGAATTCTCCTGGTCCTGTGCTCACAAAGCTTACAGGCTTATTCTCAGTGTGCGCTCTGGGGAAGGTGATTGTTGATGATAAGGAAAAAAAAAATACATGTGAATACAAAATATACATATAATGAATAGATATACATATGTATGTATATATATATATATATATATAAAATCTCATTCTCTTGTCATAACAGTTTTTTTTTCATATTTAGTATTCTCTAGGCATAGAGAGGAAAAGTAAAATAACTGAAGAGATGTTGAATACAAGCAAATGCTTTCTATTATTTGAGGGAAAGAAATACATAGATGACGGCTCAGAAAATCCCAGAAGTGTTATTGCTCAGAGATAGCACAGCATACCCAGTGGTGGAGCTTTGTGACCTTAGAATGCTGACACCCTTGCCCAGAAGTCCTCACCACTGTGATCCTCTCTCTCTCCACCACTGGTGATGCGCCCAGGTCTCTCCCTCACAGTCGCGCTGGATTCCGGAGGACCACACACTCTCCGTTCCCCGTGAGCTCCAGCCTCTCAGGCTTTGGCTGCCCTTGCACGCTACCCTGTACACCTCCTTGTGCCCCACGGCCTCCACACTCCCGCCATGCGGAATTCCTCGTGATTCCCACATCAATCAGGCCCCCGCCTAGCTTCTTGACTTAAAACCCTCCAGTTCTTCTTTCTCTATTTTTTTAAATTTAAATTTATTGTTTCAGTGTTCTAAGATTCATTGCTTATGCACCACACCCAGTGCTCCATGCAGTCCGTGCCCTCCTGAATACCCACCACCAGGCGCACCCATCCCCCCACTGCCTCCCTTCCAAAACCCTGTCTGTTTCTCAGAGTCCACAGTCTCTCATGCTTCATCTCTCCCTCCAATTTCCCCCAATTCACTTTTCCTTTCCTTCTCCTAATGTCCTCCATGCTATTCCTTATGCTCCATAAGTAAGTGAACCATATGATAACTGACTCTTTCTGCTTGACTTATTTTACTTGGTGTAATCTCTTCCAGTCCTGTCCATGTTGCTACAAAAGTTGGGTATTCATCCTTTCTGATGGAGGCATAATGCTCCATAGTGTATATGGACCACATCTTTCTCATCCATTCGTCCGTTGAAGGACATTTTGGTTCTTCCCACAGTTTGTCGACTGTGGCCATTGCTGCTATGAACATTGGGGTACAGGTGGCCCTTCTCGTCACTATGTCTGTATCTTCACGGTAAAAATGGCTAACAGAGACATGAAAAAATGCTCATCATCATTAGCCATCAGGGAGATTCAAATCAAAACCACATTGAGATACCACCTTACACCAGTTAGAATGGCCAAAATAAGCTCTTCTCTTTAAATTCACTTTTGACATAAAATCACTTTTCATTCCCCAAGATTCAGGTCAACCAGCCTTTCCTCACTGTTATGTTCTGGAATACCCACAGGCATGGAGGGCCTCAACACTTGATCAGAATCACCTGAAAATATTTTTTAAACTATGGATGCTTGACCCTCACCCCACACCTAGTAAGTCAATCAAAAAATAATAATTTGTGTATGACTTAATCATATGAAATTTGAAAACTTAGAAAAGGAAGCCAGAAATGAAAAATGATTCCTAGATATAACCATTAATATTATATTTTGGGATAAAATCTCCTAGTAATTTTTCTTCGTTGCTGTTTTACCTAATCTCTACATTACTTATAATAACAGCATCACAGTTTACTGCCAACACTTTTCATACAGAATCTCTCAACCACACTTACAGCTACAAAGCCCAGTAACTATAATGTCCTTTTGCTTCCATTTGTCCTATTTGTTCTCAGAGGTAACATCCGAGCCTTAGTAGATCTTAATTTCAACAAGGTTTTTAACTATGTTCCTTCAAATTTTGGACCTACTTATTTGCTTATCAAGTTCTATTGAGGGTCAAATGTACCAACCCTATAGAACTACAATTTTCTATATTTGCATTTTATTCCCTTTTAAAAATACTAGATAATGTTTGAAAACTTTGTCAGATAAAAACTTGCAACAAACTGGGTATAAAGGGAACACACCTCAACACCGCGAGGCCACAGGTGACAATCCTGTGGCTGACATCATAGCCCACGGTGAAACGCTGAAAGCTCTAAGACCAGAAGCAAGACAAGGGTGCTTACTCTCACCACTCCTATTCAGGGTAGCATTGGAAGTCCTACTCAGAGCAATTGTGCAATAAAAAGAAACAAAAGCCATTCAACTTGGAAAGGAAGAAGCAAAACTGTCTCTATTTGCAGACGACATGATATTATATATAGAAAATCCCAAAGGACCCCACCAAAAAACTATTATAGCCAATAAGTTTGTAGAGCTGCAAGACACAATATCAACATGCAAAAATAAGCTGTGTTTCTAAAACACCAACAATGAACTACTAGAAGGAGAAATGAAGACAGCAATCCCATTTAAGATGGCATCAGAAAGAATAAACTACTTAGGAATAAACAGAATCAAGGAGGTGATACCAGCTATCTGTTCTCTGAAAGCTGTAACACACTGGATGAAAAAAATTGAGGATGAGACAAATAAGTGTAAATATATCCCATGCTCATGGATTGGAAGAATTAATATTAAACTGCTCATATACCCAAAGCAATCTGCAGTTTTTTTTATATAATTTTTTATAAACATATATTTTTATCCCCAGGGGTACAGGTCTGTGAATCACCAGGTTTACACACTTCACAGCACTCACCAAAGCACATACCCTCCCCAATGTCCATAATCCCACCCCCTTCTCTCAACCCCCCTCCCCTCAGCAACCCTCAGTTTGTTTTGTGAGATTAAGAGTCACTTATGGTTTGTCTCATTTACCCTAAAGGTACAAACGTAGTGATCCAAAGGGGCACGTGCACCCGAATGTTTATAGCAGCAATGTCCACAATAGCAAACTACGGAAAGAACCTAGATGTCCATCAACAGATGAATGGATCAAGAAGATGTGGTATATATACACAATGGAATACTATGCAGCCATCAAAAGAAATGAAATCTTGCCATTTGCGACAACATGGATGGAACTAGAGCGTATCATGCTTAGCGAAATAAGTCAAGCAGAGAAAGACAACTATCATATGATCTCCCTGATATGAGGAAGTGGTGATGCAACATGGGTGCTTAAGTGGGTACGAGAAGAATCAATGAAGCAATCTGCAGTTTTAATGCCATTCCTATCTAAATTCCAATGACATTTTTCAGAAAAAGAAAAACAATCCTGAAGTGTGTCTGGGACTGCAAAACTCCTAATAGGCAAAGAAATCTTGAGAAAGAAGAACGAAGCTGGAAGCATCACACTTTCTGATTTCAAACTACATTGCAAAGCTACAGTAATTAAACAGTATGGTATTGTCATAAAAACAGACACATAGAATGGACCAGATTAGAGAGCCTCAGGCTTATACACTCAATCAATTTACAACAAAGAAACCAAGAATATATAATGGGGAAAGGATAGTCTTTTTAACTGACGCTGGGAAAACAGGATATCCACATGCAGAACAATGTAACCAGACCTGTATCTTACATCCTACGCAATAACCTACTCAAAATGGATCAAAGAGTTGCGCATAAGATCTGAAACCGTAAGACTTCTAGAAGAAAACAGAGATAAACACCTCAACACTGGTCTTGGTAACGATTTTTTGAATTTGACATCAAAAGCAAAGGCAACAACAGGAAAAATAAGTAAGTAGGAATACATCAAACTAAAAAGATTCTGCCCAGCAAAGGAAACCATCAACAAAATAAAAAGGCAACTATTAAATGGGAGGAAATATTTGCAAATCACATATCTGATAAGAGGTTAATATCCAAAACACATAAAGAACTCACACAACTCAATAGCAGGAAAAAAACAAAAAAACAAAAAACAAAAAAACCCAAAACAACCATTCTGACTAAAAACATAGGCTAAGGGACTGAGCAGACTTTTTCCCAAAAACACAGATGGCCAACAGATACATAAAAAGATGCTCCGTATCACTAATCACCAGGTAAATGCAAATCAAAACCACAATGAGACATCACCTCACACTTGTTAGGCTGTCATCAAAGCGATAAAAAGTAACAAGTATCAGAGAGGATGTGGAGAAAAGGGAGTCCTTGGGCACTGTTGGCGGGAATGTATATTGGTGCAGCCCCTGTGAGATACATTATGGACGTTCCTTGAAAAATTAAAATAGTACCACTGTATGACCCAGCAGTCCCACTTCCGGGCATATATCCAAAGGAAGTGAAATCATTATCTCAAAGAGATAGCAGCACTCCCATGTGCCTTTCAACATTATTCATAATGGCTAAGACATGGAAGTAGCCTAAGTCTCTGTCAACAGATGAATGGATAAAGAGGTCTCACACACACTCACACTCACACACACACACACACCACACACACACACACACACACACACACACGAGATATATTATATTATATCTACTTCCCCCAATGAAATATTATTCATCCATAATACAAAAGGAAACTCAGTCATATGGGACAACATGGATAGAATGTGATGGCATTAAATTAAATAAGGCAGAGGAAGACAAACAGAGTATGTTATCACTTATATGTGGACTCTTCTTTTAAAAAGTCAAACTCATAGAAACAAAGAGTAGAAAAGTGGCTGCCTTCAGCTGGAGGGCAGAAAAGAACAGGAAGAGGTCGGTAAAGGGATATAAATGTTTAGTTATAAGGGGTTATAAGATCTGAGGATCTAAGCCATGACAGGGTGACTTTAGTTGCTAACAGTGTATGGTATAACTGAAATTTGTCGGGACAACAGAAATGTTCTCACCAAAAAATAAAATAATATTTCTCAGACATACTAAAACACCCCAGAAGATATTAGATGATACTAACTGCACTCTAGTCTCTTGGCATGTCTCCAATTCCCTCTGAGCTCTTAGAGACTGCCAGCCATGGTCTGTCTCACCCATCTGTGAGTTCTTTGAGTCCTGGGCATGTACGCTGTTTGGGCTTTCAAAGCCTACAGTAAATTCAATTGTTCAACAAAGAGTCCTTTGAATATTCCAGCAATTACAAGTCTCCCTACTCTGGGGGGCATCTGAGATTTTAATACAGCCAAATATAATGGGCGCCTAATTTAGTAAACAGGATGTGTGACAAGTTGCAAAGTATCATTCTTAGTTCACAAACAAGATCATGACTATCAAGTAACACGGACAGTCTTACATCACTCACCAACGGTCTCCAAAGGAAAATGTAAAAGCTCCAACAAAGTTTAAGGTCACACCAGCATCCGCGCAATACACAGACTTCCAAAATAGTCACTAAGCGGATAGATCAGCTCTACCACGTTTCTACTATAAAATATTGTATTGTTACATTACAGCCACTACAGTCACAACTCTATGAGAGTCTCTTGTTTGACAAGTTTAAGATGTATTTATGGGATTTGGGAAATAAGGAGCATCCAGGGAAGTTGAGGAATCAGCATCAGTGAACTCTTGTCTATGGTGACTTCAGTCACAATGGCTCCCAGGAGAATGTTCTTCACAAGCTACCCTTGCTTTTATTTTAATGGTTAAACAGATGTGTGCAAAGAAAGGAAATGTCTGCGTTTCCATATAATGTATATTTTTTCTAAAAAGTACTTTCAAAAGGAAAACAAGTTTAATTGTTGATTTCTCCCTCCCTTCAGTGTTCAGAAGGACAGACTCTGGAGGACACTGTCTTAATCCGCTGCTCTAACAGAGTACCACAGACCGGGTGATTTTTAAACAACAGAATCCATTCCACACAGGTCCAGGCTGGAAGTCCAAGGTCAAGGGACCAGCATGGTCCGGTTCTGGTGAGATACCTTTCCTGAGTGGTAGACCGCTAGCTTCCGGTTATGTCCTCACACGGTGGGAATGGCAAGAGACCTCAGGTCTCTTTTATAGTCACATCCCAAAGGCTCTACCTTCAAACACCACCATCTAAAGATTAGGTTTCAAAATACGAGCTTTGAGGGAGACACCAACATTCCATCTACGGCAATGGTCCGTGCAAATCCAGAATGGGACACAACATAAGTAAGACACCTTCTCTTCCTTGGTTCTCCAAACTAGGGGGAGGGACTTTTAGTAAGAGGAATCTTTAAATCCAGCAGGCAACTTTGCCTTTGGAGAACATTTTGGCAAAAAGTTATTATTATTATTATTATTTTGTATAGAAAAGCCTTTCGATCTGCAGGGACCACTTGTTTAAAAGTAGCCATCATTGGCTCCTAGAGAAAAGAAAGGCATGCTGTTAGAACACAGTCAAATCTAAACGGACTTTCACATTTGCACATTGGCTCCTTTGGCCACTCAGGGCAGAAGAGGTAAGAGGACAGGGGTCAGAACCACTGCTCTGGAAGAAAAAGGTCCCCACTGGGTATATCCTGGAAGTCCGAAGTTGAGGGCAGAGTGTATGGATGGGGACACGACCTCAACGACAAATACAAGTCAAGTCCCTCTGACGTGGGGTCATGACTTCTGGGTAAAAGGGGAACTCCTTTCAAAGGACACACTGTTCCACACTGTTTGGGAAGAGGCTGGCCTGGTGGGACTGGCATTGTCGTCACACTGTCCTCAGCTGCCATGTTTTCTCATGATTCTCCGCAAACACAAAGATGTCGTTTTCTCTGTCCTGCACATATTAACCGTGCTGCCGCCATGACGCTGATTACTTTCCTTTGATGCTCAAGCTTGATTTCAGTTTCTCCCTAAAAAGCCCTTACTTTTCCACTTCAGCATGAGCTATACTCACGGATCAAGAGACGATGGAGACTATTTCCTTAGTGTTGTTACTTCAAAAAGAGCCAGATTGAAGGGATATGGTTTTGTTTGCTCGCTTCTCTTAAATAGCTGCTGTTTACAAGTGATACTGTCTGTAGCGCTTTCCGTACAGTTTATTTACCAAGAGACGAGCATCTTTCTTTGCATGAAAGGGTACTACCTGCCTGACTGCATCAGCTGTTCAGGCCACATGTCCCAAAATTATACCAGAAAACACAACTGACAAGTATGATAATCATGGTGTGGACTTAAAAAAAAAACCAAAACAATAATAATATGTCAAACTCTAAACACGGTTGCAGAAACTGCTTTTGGCTATCTTGATGAATTTACATACAGACTATTTTAATCTTCTGTAGCCCACCAGCTCAAGTTTACCAAATGGAGCTTATTTTATGGGGCACCTAAGGAAACAATTTCTTTCTTTTTTTTATTTTTTTTTTGTTGTTGTTGCGTTCAGTTAGCCACTGTGTAGTACCTGATTAGTTTCTGCTGTAGTGCTCAATGATCCATTAGTTAAGTGTAACACCCAAGGCTCATCACAGCACATGTTCTCCTCAATACCCATCACTCTGTTACCCTCTCCCCACACCCTCCTCTCTTCTGAGACCCCCAGATTGTTTCTTGGGGTACACAGTCTCTCATGGTTCATCTTCCTCTCTGATTTCTCCCCCTTTGGATTCCCCCCTCCCCATCCCCTATCAGGAAAAAAGACAGTCTCTTCAACAAATGGTGTTGGAAAATCGGACAGCTATGTGCAGAAGAACGAAACTGGACCATTCCCTTAACACCACACACAAAGATAAACTCAAAATGGATGATAGACCTCAATGGGAGACCAGAATCCATCAAAATCCTAGAGAAGGACACAGGCAATAACCTCTTGGACACCAGCCACAGCAACTTCTTTCAAGATACACCTCCAAAGGCAAGTGAAACAAAAGTGAAAATGAACCACTGGGACTTCATCAAGATAAAAATCTTCTGCACAGCAAAGGAAACAGTTGACCAGGCTGCAGCAGCCCGCGGAATGGGAGAAGATACTTGCAAATACACTACCTAAGGAAGCAATTTCTTTCCTTGTTGTCAGGAGAAGACAGCAGTGCTGACCGCTTGCCCCCATTCAGTTCTCCTTCCCCTGGCTTCATGCTCTGGGTGTGTCCCCGCAGGATGGAAATGGCGTGGAGTCACTTGGGACACCCTGCGTGGATTCTTCCTATGCGGTCCGAGCTGGAGCAGCAGACGGCTTTATCAGGGCTCGTTCGAGCTGCATGAACGTGCTGCCGAGGGCTGCAGTGCTGGTCTTCCCTCTGAATACAGCTGCCGAGTGAAATCCAACACAAGGAGGGCCCTTTTTATGTCTCATACACGCTGATTTTCTTAGTCAAGGAGCAAAAGGACTCAAATGTAAAGCAGACTGAGTGGTTAACAGAGCATTACTATGAGACACTAGATATTTCTATCGGGTGCATGAGAAACCAGAAAAATGAATAGCTTCACCAAACTTCAAGCTCATTTCTCCCTTATAGTGTTTCTGTCTCCTTCTGGCGGGGTGGGGGTGGGGGGAGACCAAACAAAAAAACAAAAAAACAAAATAACTTGTCAGCATCCTGTGAAAGCAATTGCCAAATCAACCTCTCTTAAAACAAAAGTACTTATGCACTCCGAGAAACCGAACGCATTATTTGGCTTAGCTCTTCTTTCAAAGACCGGCGGTTTGCAACAAAACCTGTAATTCATAATCCATATAACACTTACCTAACACTATTTTTGTCCTACTAAAACATGAGTACAAAGCACTGGGGAGGGCTCCTGGGGAATAGTTTGTTACTTGTCATATCTCTAAATGTTAAGAGTCTTATGCAAAAACAACTGGGTCACACATTTTGTCAAATTTCAGAGGCAATATTCATGCACGTCTTAAAAACCCATTAAACACTTGCTGAGATGATCAGCACTGACCTAAACATCAGTAAAAAAGTGAGCGTCACAATTTGTCAAGAATGTAGGTTGTGGAGGGAAATTTGTTCGTTCGTTTGAATATTGAGCAAAGTCCCTCATCCCCGTGGGACCCCAGGCCTCTTGCCCTGACTCTCCACCCACACAGGGAAAGCCCACGATCTGAGAACTGTGTGGGCTCCAGGAAACAGAAGGCGCAGAGGACAGCCTTGGATGGAGGGATAACTGACGGAGCCTGAGCAGGAAAAAGAGCCTAAAGCAAGGACATAAGTGAAAACTCTTTTGTTGGCAAGTGGTGGAAATTCAACTAGGTTTAACTGAAATAGAAACGTTATGGTTCACAAAACTGAAAAATCAAGGATTAAAACTCTATTTTCAAGAATGGCTGTGCCTGGACGCTCGAATGATATTTTTAAGACACATCCTCTCTCTCTCTCTCTCTTCCTCCCTCCCTCTGTTTCTCAACTCTGTCTCTGTCTCTCTCTTTCTAGTTCTGTCTCTCTCTTTCTTACTCTGTACTTTGGCTTCATGCTCGGGAGGACAAGACAACCCCTTACGGAAAGAGACGACCACCAGCATCTCCACAAATACATTGCTACCAGCTCGGCAAATCCTGTCTTCCCAAAATGTTCCAACAAATGCTCTAGACTGAGTTCCACTGAACCTTGTTAAATTAAAGACCCACGTTTGAATCGATCATTCCGGCCAGGGGTCCAGACTTGACAGACTTGAGTCAGCCCCATCTAAAACCAAAGGAAAACTGGGCTTCTGTGAGCAGAAGAAAAGAGAGTAAAGACAGGCCAAACCACAGCTGACCACTGCTAAGAGAGAAGGAGAATCACTACAAAGTGGAAACAGGCCAAGGAGAAGTGAGAAACTCTGTGTGCTTCAGGGGGCAAACTGGAAGGAGGTGAGCCATGGAACACAGACATTCAGTGGCTTGACTTCTGACATCTTTGAGCTGGGGCTGGCCTCACCCCCGGCTGTGCTCCCAGCCCAGGGGGCTATTGTGAGCGATGGCTACAGAGCAACCAAGCCAACACTTCTGGTTCTAGAACAGGTTGTGTCCCTGTCCCTGCCAGAGTCACCAGCTTCCTTTTGCTGTCCACCCCCCGCTAAGATGATCTGGCCCTGCTCACAGCTCCTGATGCTCTGTTCCTACCCCTGGGTCCCATATTCCATCCAGCAGAGAATGAGCATCAGATCCCGAATCCCAACTCAGTTAAGAATGAGCTGCTGAACAAAGGGTCACACGGCCTGAAACAAGAGACTCAGAGACACCAAAATAAAGTGGACTCTGGGGTTCTAAAGGGAGGGGGTGATCCTACATCTTCGTATGCCTGTCCCAGAGAAATGATCAATCCTATTCCCTTTTGCACTCCAAAGAGTTCTGGCCATTGATAGTTACCAGAGGGAAGATGGGTAGGGGGGATGGGTGAAATGGGTGATGGGGCTGACAGTACATTTATCATGGTGAAGTAAGTAAATAAATAAAAATTGTAAAAGGATGAACTGGGAGGGAAAAAAGAGTCCTGATTTGGATAATAAATTACTCAATCATCACAGCTAGAAGATGTTCTAGTCTTAGGGGAGGTGGTCACGCTGTGTCAAGTACAAAAGGAAAAGGCAGCTGAGGGAGATGATAACACAAAAAGGTGCAGATGGGAGAGCCCACGGCAGGAGGACCTAGGCCCCCCCTGTGCCCCGCTGTGGTCCGAGGACACTCTGCTCCTTGGCCTTAAGGGCCATGACACACTTGCTCACAGTAACTTCCCTTTGAGAATAGACTAGAAATTCTCCCCATTCTCCAACAATGTTGGATTTTTTCTCCTTCCTGTTTCTTTACCAGTTCACCCAAGTTTACCAAGAGTTTTTCTTGCTTTGGGTTTGGGTTGGGTTTGGGTTAGCTTTGCGTTTTACTAACAGTTTTACATATTTTCACACTGTAGTCATTTCAAGGGTTTCCTTAAAAACTGCACCATACTCTTCTCTTTGAATTCCACAAAACCACCTAGTTATGTGAAGGTCAGAGAGACAGAAGTTCGTTGAGGCCAGAATTTACATTCTGGAGCATTTAACATATATTCACAGAAGGGCTGAATTTTCAATATGGCAGCATGAGCCATTATTCAACCGGGTCCCCTGGCGCATGCGCCTTCCAGCAAGCAAAGCAATGCGGGTAGACACCAAGCAAGGGGGAAAGGTTCATTTCTAATTTGATTAGATTTACACACTTAAAAATGATGTTTAGCAACTTCGATCAACATTTTTATAGCTGCTGATGCCATACTCCCACATTCCCCAAACAACTAATTCTGGGTAAGCATTAATACAACCCAATATAACATTAAAAAAAAAGAAACAGCAGCCTATACTTCGAGAACATCATGTTCAGGCCATTTCATTTAACCAAGTGAAAACTTAACCTAACAGGCAGACCAGAAAAAAAAAGAAATCTCTCTGACTTCTCTTCATGTATTATCCGTAAATGAATGAGACAGAAAGCCCCTGAACTTGGATAAGAACATCTGCCCCTGTTACAAGGCAAACGGAAGAAGGTACTTTGTACCTGGTAGACTTGAGCGTTCGAGTCACATAAAAAGACGAATTCAGATGACAAAGAGAGTCGCTTTGGTTTTGCAATACAACTTTCAAGATCGACCTCTCTCAAACGTGGATTTAACAATAATATGAGACAGCTGTGCTACCTTACAAGAAATTTATCTCGTCTTCATGTTCTTGGGGACAGCAAAACACACCTATTGTCGTTTTCTCAATGACACGAGTCCATAACTGGCTGAAAGCACGGACAGGCATATGTCTTCCTAGCTCAATCTCTGCGGTTCTGTTTTCTCCTTCACATTTTTATAGCTGGTCCACTGGGTGCAAAATGACTGAGCACAGGCTAAATCCAGCTCTTAAGCATTTTTAAATTTGGCTATCATGTGTCTAAAAATCAGAAAAATTTCACAGGAAATGTGAGTTTCTGGTTAAAACTGTGCAGCAGGATATCCCTGGGTCTGAATCTCTCTGTGGCGATAATCAGCACAAGGGAAGGAGCTTCTGCCCCCTTTTGAAGGTAGACGGGATCTCCTGTTCACCACGGCTCCCACCATTCTCTTGTTTGCAGCCAGCCTGCCTCTTACATTTCCACAGCCTGCCTGGGCCCTGTTGGCATTTGAGTCTGCACTCCTGTGTCCCCCAGGGTCGGCTACAAAACTAAATGGACAAGTCTGCAACTTAAAATATCAACGACTCCCCTTCTATTTCTAAGCAGCATGAAATAATCATAAAAGCTACAGACACCGATAGTCAAACACACTTTATCATGCTATCTTTTCAACCAATTGTTAGTTTCATTTTGAGCTTATGGTAGACGTTGTTGACCTTCTTGGCAATGACTTTGATATTCTGGGCAGATACTCATGAGCGCAGATTCAGACTCTCCGTGTAGAGTCTTTGATAAGCTCTAGTCATGGGTCATGGTCATCCCCAAACAACTCAGTTTCCCAGGAATATGGTGCTGCTGACTGCTGTCAGTGTGATTTCAGCTGTGAAGGTGAGTTTTTATTAGCTCATCCACCTCCCCAGCATTTCCCTATAGTTAGAGATGATCTAGGGACTTAAGAGTGTGACATCTACAGTTGAAGAGCAGCAATTCTACCCAGAAAGGATGCCGAGAGCATGCACTGCATTATCATCTCCTAACAAACTGACCCAACCATCTATTTCTGTGATAAGCAACTAATGGGTTTAGCAATAGTTGAATGAATGTTCCCTGCTTGAGATCATCTGCACTTTGATCATATGGAATGCTATATAACATGTACCTAAAGCCAGGAGGATTAAATCCAGGAATAGCAGTTATCAGTCAATGTTTTCATGGCTACCTGAAGCTTTAACTGCACACCAGCTCTAGAGCCAGTGCTGAAGTTAGAACCCTTGGTACTCTCATATGAAGGATGCTCCACATATGATTATGGACCCACCTGAAAATGGTTCTTCAGACCTAAGTGCCAAAAGAAACTTTGCTTAATACAGCCTGCCCACCTGCCACTGCTCTGCCCCTTAAGGACATTGAGAATCTTGTAAATTGATAATGTTTCCTCTTTTGCTTGGGTGCCAGAATGCTCAGCCATAATCACGGGTCAGCAGTAGTACTCGTGGATCCCATAATACACAGACTGCTGTTCTAATTTCCTCATGGCCTTAGTCTTCTATGCTTTCTGTATTTTCCCTGATCTTGAAATCTTTATATTTTTATGTTATCCCATAAACGTGTGTGGAAACACAATTTTGCAGTGGAAGAAATTGGGAGATGGATGCCTGGATGGATGGTGGACAGAAAGACGGATCTATTGATTCCACTGTCACTATATGAAGATTTAACAGGCTGGTGAAACAAATCTGCAACTTTCTGCCTCACTTTCCACACAATAACCCACCCTGCTCTGAACAGCAAATACAAGGACTTTGGAAGCAACAGTGTTGGTCCCATATGCTTAAAGCAGATGGGAGCCGCACTGTCTTCACAGTAGCATCTGCCCAGGAACCAAAGTGAAGAGGAGGAGGCTGGGGGAAAGAGCAGGAGGGGAGAGAAACACAAAAGAGCAATCAGGACTGGAGAAGAGAGATACTTCCTGCTACCAGTCTCAGCCATGGTTAAAAAGCAAGTTCATATTTACAAACTGCTCCATTTGATATCTTCATATTTATGGTGTTATTTAATTCAATCCACCCTGCCAAGAGGTATTATGATCTCCACTGTGCAGATGAAGGAGAGATACAGACACAGTTTTCTCAGAGTCAAATTGGTGAGTCCAACATTTATTCCAATACCAGCATCTGCATTATAGAGAGTGGGAAATTCAAAAACATAGGACATTCTCTCTCTCTTTTTAAAAGATTTTATTTCTCTATTTGACAGAGAGAATGAGAGGGCAATAGCAGGGGGGACAAAGAGGAGAGAGAGGGAGAGGCAGACTCCCCGCCGAAGCAGGGAGCCTGACGCGGGGCTCGATCCCAGGACCATGGGATCATGACCTGAGCCGAAGTCAGATGCCTAACCATCTGAGCCACCCATGCGCCCCAAACACAGGACATTCTTAAGGGGCATGTTCTACTTTGGAACAAAAAAAGGAACAAAGACAGAATTAAGATGTGCTATATTGAGGTAGCATAAATAATAAAGAAATGACATCAGCTATAGTCAGAGAGACAGGAAAATGATTTTTATTCCAAGCATCACAAAACCCTGACAGCAATGGGTCCTATGTGTGTAAATGCAGAATTTCTTTCTTTGGAGATACTTCATTGAAGACTAGGTTATTCACTATTCTATGTTGGCAAAATTACACCAAAATTTATTTTAAATATTCCAGCTGATCTCTCACTATCCCTTATAAACGAAGCGACTATCAATGATACAGTGTATACAATGTATCAGCATGAAGCAACAAGAACACCAAATTTAGAGTGATATCAGCATCACAGCTGAATAAGACATCCCTTATTCCTACAACCCCTCCCCCCCGCAACCACCAACAACAGTTTGGTATCCATCCGTGGTCAAAAGTGTCTTTGCAGGAGCTGTGGAATTCAGCACTGTACACAAAAAGACCGAAGAGAAATCTAACCCCGCCATGTGTCAGGTGCGAGATACACAGATCTTGATTCCAGCTGTGGACCCCCTAGGGACCCATAAACTAGCTCTGGCACTTCTCAGCCATGGTCTGAGAGCCCCCAGAAAATAATATCTTAGATAATCACCCATGGATGAGAAAGTTTTGTGGAAATACAGGTTTTTAATGGATAAGTGCCAGCATATGTTAGAAGAAAAAAAAGTGAATTTGGACACACTGCAGAGGGTAAGAAGGAAAGTCTGGCTTTACCCACATCACCTCTCTTCCAAGGAAGCACAGCTCAGGGCTGAGGGAGATCTTCTTGCCCATGATTTCTACCATGGGAGAAAGGGAGAATATGTGAGTTCGCGGCTTCCCCAGCTGTGAGGAGTGCTGCCAGAGATGTCTGTTTATCCTCCATCCTGCCCAGAATACTGAATCATGAGAGGCATGACTGGAGATGGGAAGAGACTGGCAAAGCAGAAGACAGGACTCACAGAGGGCATTTAAGGGACAAGAATCCTACTAACTGTGTTGGGGACTTCATCAAAAAGCTCACTAACAAGCTGCTGGAGACACCTTGCCCACAGATCTGCACAGTCGGCCCACAGGCGTGCCAGCGCTCTGCACAACTCATTTATCCACACCTCCCCTCTGTGGCCAGCTCTCTGTGTGAGCTCCTGATGGTGGCAGTGAGAGCAAGCTTTGGCAGATGGCTAGTGAGCATGTATAGAAAGCTTAAAACTGTGGGCCAGGAAGAGACCGCCAACTTAAGCTTGAGCATCATCTTTGGGGAAACAAAGGGAAACTGTCAGCATTTGGCTGGGGAACTGCAAGATTGAAAGAAGGCATTAAGGCTGAAGAACTCTGCCACATGAGGGGGCAAGAAAGATGAAGCAGGTGTATTCACAGGTCTGAGACAGTCTGAGATTCCTTAGCAGGGCGGATGGAAGGGATTTCACTTCCAGCTAGTAAAGACTAGAGATGGTACTACTTCAAATGTGAAGACAGTTTTGTAAATTTCAAGGAACATGAAAAATCAAGGCAACATGACATCACCGACAGATCACAATAATCTGCTGGTAACCAATGATAAAGACTGATTTACCCAGTAAATAATTCAAAATAGCTATTTTAAAGAAACTCAATAAGCTATTAAAAAAAACAGAAGTTTGTAGAAATAAATTTTAAAAAGAGATAGAAATCATAAAAGAGAATCAAATGGAAATTCTGAAGCTAAAGAATGCAATGAGTTAAAAAAATGCAATGCAGAGTATCAACAGCAAACTGGATCAAATAGAAAAAAAGAATCTGTGAGTTAGAAGACAGACTTCAAAAATGTCCAGTCAAAAGAAAACAAAGAAAAAAGAATATAAAGAGTGAACAAGATAATATACAGAATGGAGGACAGTCACATAAACCTATATGTTTGATAATTTAAAAAACAAAGAGTAAAGAAAGCATATGCGATCTATGAGACACTGTAAAAAGAAACAATTTGCAAAGTGTTGGAGGTCAAGAATGAAAAGAGAGGGAACGGGGGCAGAAAGCTTCTTTAAAAGAATAATGGGGGGGAATTTCCCAAATCTCAAGAGAGTTTGGTACCCATAGGTACCAAACAAACTCAACTTGAAAAAAATCCTCCCCAGGGGTACCCAGATGGCTCAGTTGGTTAAGCAGGTAACTCTTGATTTTGGCTTAGGTCATGATCTTAAGGTCAGGAGACTGAGCCCTGCACTAGGCTCTGCGCTGGGTGTGGAGCCTTCTTAAGATTCTTTCTCCCTCTCCCTCCTCTGTGACTTCCCCCAACTCATGTGTACACACATTCTCTCTCTCTCTCTCTCAAAAAAAAAATCCTTCTCCAAAACATTATAATAAAACTGTCAAAAATCAAAGACAGAGAATTTTAAAAACAGGAAGAGAAAAGAAGCTTGTAACTTGCAAGAGAACCCCAATTGTTGTATCAGCGGCTCTCTTAGCATAAACCTTACAAGTCAGGAGAAAGTGGGATGATATATTTAAGGTGCTGAAAGAAAAAAATTACCAACCAAGAATACCCTAACTGGCAAAGTTATTCTTCAGAAATAAAGAAATACTATTCCAGACAGAGAAAAGCTGAGGAAATTATTAGACCTGCCTTATAACAAATGCAGGAAGGATTTCTTAAAGATAAACTAAAAAGACACTAATTAGTACATAAAAACATATACAGAACACAATAGTTCAGAAATACTGTGCTTCTGTAATATGGTGATGTGTTAACAAATTAACTCTAGTTTAAGTGTTAAAGGATAAGTGTATTTTCTTAAGGATAGGAGAATTACAAACAACTATAGCTTAATAATTTGTTAATAAATACACAATATAAAAATAGGTAAACTGAGACATCAAAACCAAAATAAGGGGAAGGGGAGGTTAGAGAGTACAGTTTTTGTGCTACTGAAGTTGTTAATTTAAGATAGACCATTATCTTTATAAGATGTTTTATGTAAGCTTCATGGTAACCACAAAGCCAAAACCTGCAGTAGCTTCATAAATGATAAAGAGAAGGGAATCAAAGTATACCACTACAAAAAAATCACTAATTTATGAAGGAAGACATCAAGAGAGGAAGAAAGATTATTATTATTATTATTATTTTTTTTTTTTGGAAAAAGGGAATTATAAAACAGCCAGAAAATAGTTAATAAGATGGCACTAGTAAGTCCTTACCTATTAATAATCACTCCTTCAATAATTACCCTAAATGTAAGTGGATTAATTTCTTTTTTAATGTTTCAAGTTTTTATTTTAATTCTAGTTATTAACATATAGTATAATATTAGTTTCATAAGTAGATTAATTTCTAATTAATTTTCAATTAAAATGCAGAGAATGGCTGGAGGAATGAGCACGTGCAGGTACACACACACACACAAACACAAGACCCAAATACATGCTCATTACAAGAGACTCACTTCAGCTTTAAGGACACACACAGGCTCAGAGTGAAGGGACATAAAAAGGCATTCCGTGCAAGTGGAAATCAAGAGAGCAGGATACCTGTAGTTATATGAGAAAAAGTAGACTTTAAGCCAGAAACTAAAAACAGACAAAGAAGGTCACTATATAATAATGAAGAGGTCAATTCACCAGGAAGATATAATAATCATAAATATATATACACCCAACATTGGAGCACCTAAATATGTTAAGCAAATACTAGCAGATCTGAGGGGAGAAATAGACAAAAATACAATGATGGTTGGGGGCTGTAACTTCCTACTTCAATACCCACCCAGACAATCAATAAGGAAACACTGGACTTAACCTATACTTCAGATCAAATGGACATAACAGACATCTACAGAACATCTTATCTAATAGCAGCAGAATATGCATGCTTCTCAAATACCTATGGAATATTCACTAGGCCAGATCATCTGCAATGTTATAAAACAAGTCTTGGCATCTTTAAGAAGTCTGAAATCATACCCAGTATCTTTTCTGGCCCCAACTGTAGGAAACTAGAAACCAGTAACAGGAGAAAAGATGGAAAATTCACAAATACATGGAAATTAAACAACACCCTCCTGAACAACCAATAGGTCAAAGAAGAAATAAAATATATTGAGACATATGAAAATGAAAATAAAACATACCAAAATCTATGGGATGTAGCAAAAGCAGTTCTAAGAGGGAAATTTCAACATTAAACAACAACTTAAAGAAAAAAGAAGGACCTCAAAGAAACAACCTAACTTTGTATCTCAAGGAAGACAAAAATAAGTCCAAAGTTGGAACAACAACAACAAAAAATAACAAAGATCTGAGCTGATATAAGTGAAATAGAGAAGAAAAAAAAAAAGAATACATCCATGGAACTAAGGGCTGGGTTTTTTTTAAACAACAAAACAACAACAAACAAAACAGGCAAAACTTTAGCTAGATTAGTTTTAAAAAATATGACCCAAGGAAGCATAATCAGAAATGAAAGAAGAGGAAGGAAAGAACCAACAAGACTAAAAGGAGACCTTCAGAATGGGAGAAGATATTTGCAAAGGATGTATCCAGATAAGGGTTCATATCCAAAATCTGTAAAGAGCTTATCAACCTCAACACCCAAGAAAACCAAATAATTCAGTTAAGAAATAGGCAGAAGAAATGAACAGACATTTTTCCAAAGGACACATACAGATGGCTAACAGACACTTGAAAAGATGCTCAATATCATTCATCAAGAAATGCAAATCAAAACCACAATGAGATACACCTCACACCTGTCAGAATGGCTAAAATCAACAACAGAGGAAGCAACAGATGTTGGCGAGAATGTAGAAAAAGGGGAACCTTCTTACACTGTTGGTGAGTGAGAATGCAAACTGATGCAGCCCCTCTAGAAAACAGAATGAAGATTCCTCAAAAAGTTAAAAATAGAGCTACTCTATGACCTAGCAGTTGCACTACTAGGTATTTACCCAAATGATACAAAAATACTGATTTAAAGGGACACATGCACCCTGATGTGTATAGCAGCATTATCGAGAATAGCCAAAATTATGCAAAGACCCCAAATGTCCATCAACCGATGAGTGGATAAAGAAGAGGTGGTATGTATATGCAATGGAATATTACTCAACCATAAAAAAGAATGAAACCTTGCCATTTGCAATGATGTGGATGGAACCAGACTGCATTATGCTAAGCAAAATAAGTCAGAGAAAGAAAAATCATGTGATTTCACTCAGATTGGAATTGAAGAAATGAAACAAATGAACACAGGCAGGAAAAAGAGAGAGAAGCAAATGATAAAACAGACTCTTAACAATAGAGAACAAACTGAGAGTTGATGGAGGGAGATGAGCCAAATGGGTGATGAGTATCAAGGAAGGCTCTTGTGATGAGTACTGTTATATGTTATATGCAAGTAACGAATCACTAAATTCTCACTAACCATAAAGGAGATTCAAATTAAAACCACATTGAGATATCACCTTACACCAGTTAAAATGGCCAAAATTAGCAAGACAGGAAACAACATGTGTTGGAGGGGATGTGGAGAAAGGGGAACCCTCTTACACTCTTGATGGGAATGCAAGTTGGTGCAGCCTCTTTGGAGAACAGTGTGGAGATTCCTCAAGAAATTAAAAATAGAACTTCCCTATGACCCTGCAATTGCACTACTGGGTCTTTACCCCAAAGATACAGATGTAGTGAAAAGAAGGGCCATCTGTACCCCAATGTTTATAGCAGCAATGGCCACGGTCGCCAAACTGTGGAAAGAACCAAGATGCCCTTCAACGGAAGAATGGATAAAGAAGATGTGGTCCATATACACTATGGAGTATTATTCCTCCATCAGAAAGGACGAATACCCAACTTTTGTAGCAACATGGACGGGACTGGAAGAGATTGTGCTGAGTGAAATAAGTCAAGCAGAGAGAGTCCATTATCATATGGTTTCACTTATTTGTGGAGCATAACAAATAGCATGGAGGACAAGGGAGTTGGGGGAAATTGGAAGGGGAGGTGAACCATGAGAGACTATGGACTCTGAAAAACAATCTGAGGGGTCTGAAGGGGTGGGGGATGGGAGGTTGGGGAACCAGGTGGTGGGTATTAGAGAGGGCACGGATTGCATGGAGCACTGGGTGTGGTGCGAAAATAATGAATACTGTTATGCTGAAAATAAATTAAAAAAAAATTCTACTCCCGAAACTAATATTACACTGTATGTTAACAAGAGTTTAAATAAAAACTTGAAACTTAAAAATTAATTAAAGAGGAGAGATTGCAACAAATACCACAGAAAAACAAAAGCTTAAGAGACTATTATTAGCAATTTTACATGCTAACAAAATGGGTAGTCTAGGAGAAATTTCTAAACACATACTAACTACCAAAACTGAATCATGAAGAATTAGAAAATCTGAAAAAGACCATTAGTGACTAAGGAGACTGAATTTGTATTAAAAATTTTCCCAAAAAAGAAAAGCCCAGGACCAGATGGTTCCTCTAGTGAATGCAACCAAACATTTAAAGAAGAATTAACACCAATCCATCTCAAACTCTTCCAAAATGTTAAAGAAGAAGGAAAACCCCAAACTCATTTCACAAGGTTAGCTTTACCCTGACACCAAGGCCAGCTAAGGACATTACAAGAAAACTATAGCCTGTTATCTCTGATAAACACAGATGCAAAAATCTTCAACACAATATTACCAAAACAAAATTTAACAAGCATTATGATGATGTATCATTGGGACTCAAAGATATCGTGGCATACGCAAAACAATAAATGTAATATACCATGTGAACAGAATGAAAATAAAAGTCAGATGGTTGTCTCAGCAGATGCAGAAAAAGCATTTAACAAAACAACATCCTTTCATGGTGAAAGCTCTCAACAAATTGGGTCTAGAGTGACCATATCTCAACTTAATGAAGATTATATTTAACAAGCCCAGAGATTACATCATACTCAGTGATAAAAGTTTGAAAGTTTTCCTCTAAGATGAGTAACAAGATGTGGTGTCCACTCTCACCACTCCTATTCAACATGGTACTGGCCGTCCTAGCCACAGCAATTGTGGGGGGGAAAAGATCCAAACCACAAAGGAAAAAGTAAAACGATATGACCTTACATAGAGAAAAATCCTAAAGACTTCATTAAAACACAGTTAGAATTAATGAACAAATTCAGTAAAGTTGCAGGGTAAAAAATGAGCCTACAGAAATCAGTTGCATTTTTACATATTAACAATGAAGTATCTAAAAAAGAGGAAAAACCCATTTACATTAACACCAGAAATAATAAAATACTTTGGAATAAATTTAAACCAAGGAGGAAAAAGATATGTACACTAAAATCTGTAAGACTTTGAGGAAAAACAAATAAATGGGAATATATCCCATGTTCATGGTTCAGAACTATTATTGTTAAAATGTCCACACTACCCAAAGTCATCTACAGATTCAACACAATCTCTATCAAATTCCAGTGGCAAATATATATATATATAATTCCAATGGCATTTTTCACAGAACTAGAACAAACAACCTAAAATTTGTATGGAACCATAAAAGACTTCAGAGTAGCCAAAGCAATCCTGAGAAAGAACAAAGCTAGAGGCATCACAATTCCTTTTCATATATACTACAAAACTACAATAACCAAAACAGTATGGCATAAAAATAGACACAGAGACCAATGGAATAGAATTGAGAGCCAACAACAGACCCTCCCACATATGGTGAACTGATATTTGACAGGGGAGCCAAGAACACTCAACGGGTAAAGGATCATCTTCCCTGTGAATGGTGATGGGACAACTGAAACACCACACGCAGAAGAATGCTACGGGACCGCTACCTTACATCACGCACAAACATTAATCCCAAGTGGTTTATAGGCTTATAAGGACAGAAACCATAAAATTCCTGAAAGAAAACAGGGAATATCTCCTAGATAAGGGCCTTGGCAAGGATTTTTTTGGATATGACGTGAAAAATGTAGGCAACAAAAGTAAAAATAAGCAGGTGGGATTATATAAAAAATCTTCTGCACAGAAAAAGAGACCATAACAAAATGAAAAGGAAGCCTGCAGAAGGAAAGAAAATACTTGCAAATCACAGATCTGATAAGGGGTTAATAACCAAAATACTTAAAAAACTTGACACAACTCAAAGGCAAAAAAAAAAAAAAAAAAAGAAAGAAAAAGAAAAAGAAAAAAGAAACAATCCAATGGGGGGGGAAATGAGCAGAGGATGTAAACTGACATTTTTCCAAACAAGGCATACAAATGGTCAACAGGTACATGAAAAGATGCTTGACACCATTAATCAGGAAATTGTAAATCAACACCATAATGAGATATCACCTTGTAGCTCTTGGAACAGCTCTTATGGAAAAGATAGGAGATAACAAGTGTTGGCAAGGACACACACTCTTAGTGGAAATGAAATGGGTGCAGCCACTATGGAAAACAGTACAGAAGCACCTCAAAAAGTTAAAAACAGATTAAAATTAAAAATGTGATCCAGCAAGCCCACTTCTGGGTATATATCCAAAGGAAGTTAAATCACTATCTTGAAGAGTCATCTGCACTCCATGGTCATCGCAGCATTATTCGGAGTAGCGAAGACATGGAAACAACCTAACTGTCCTTTTCTGAATACAGAAAAGGTGGCATATATGCTCGATGGGCTTGCATTCAGAGTGAGAAAGAAGGAAATCCTGCTTTTGTGACACCAGGCAAAGAACGTGAGGGCATTATGCTACGTGAAATAAGTCAAACACAGAGAGACAAGTAACAGATAACATCACTTAGATGTGGAATCTAAAAATACTAAACTCATAGAAACAGAGAGTAGCAATGATGGCTGCCAGGGTTTGGGGGGGGGGGGGGTGGTGCAGGAAATGGAGAGACATCGATAAAAGGTACAAACTTCTGGTTCTAGGATGATTACGTGCTAGGGATCTGGTGCACAGAGAGGTGTGTCCAGGTAAAAACACAGTATTATGTACTTGAAATTGCGAGGAGAGCACACCTTGATCGTTCTCCCCATAATGAACAAATGGTATTTGAGGTGACGGAGGTGTTCATTTACCCTGCGGAGGTCGTTTTTGCAATATGCAAGTGCATCAAATCAATACTGTATGCTTTCAACTTACAGAGTTACATGCCAATTATGTCTCAGTGATGCTGGGAAAAGAATCCAAAATAATAAAAAACAAAGGAAACAAACAAACAAAAAAGATCAAGTTTATAAAATACGGTACTTTCTTTCTTGTCTACATACAGGTACACACACAGTACACATACACACAGATACACACAGGCCTCAAATCCCCAGTGGTACAGTGTAGACGTCTACATGGCAGATGCCAGGGGCTCAGACTCAAACTAACCCATGTGGCCTCCAATCCTGGCTCTTCTATTTGCCAGCTGTGTGACCATGGACAGATGATTTCAAGATGTGCCCCCCATTCTGTTTCTATATATGTTTCTATTTCCTTATGTATGTATATATATCTTGTATATTTGTCTATTTACATACATATGTCATTAGTAAGCACTCGGTGTTAGATCAGGTTGGAAATTATTTTATTCTGCAAAAAGGAAATGAGTGGACATAGGTGTGAATTTTATCCAGGTGGCCCCAAGGGCCCCTCTTAAGTGTAGGATGGCCCTTTCTGAGTTTTTTCTTTGAATGTCTAGCACGGAAATCACACCAGCACAATAGAAGGAAGCCAAGAACGCTGGCTCTGCTTGGAAGGCTGCACACCTCAGGGGCCAGAGCACTGGGGGTGAGGCAGCTCTTTATCAAAAACCATTCACTGATCACCTGCGGTGGGCTCGGCACAGGATGAGGGCCTGGGGAAGGGGCTACAAACAAAATTAAAACAAAACTAGAACTGAGGTTCCCATCCTGAGATGGTGTGGCTTCACACACACCCATACATATGTGCACACACACACACACACACGTGCACACATAACTATTACAAAGAAGGGGACTGTTACACACAAAATGATGCAAGAGCATTTGTATTTAAAGGTCCCAGAAGGCAGAGTGCTACATACTCCTCCCATCAGGGAAGGCTAGTTGGCAGCGGTGACGGGTAAGCAAAAGTGGAAGGAGGGATCTGGACCGGTTCAAGGAAAGAAGAAGGTGGCAGCCTGAGGCCAACGTCCCAACAGTCGGATCTATGAGCGGATGTGAGGGTGGGGAAGTGGTCTGGTTTTCTTGAGTGGAGAGGCCAAGATAGGGAGTTACAGAGAAAAGTAAAGCTGAACAGAAGAGCCACTTGGTGATGTAATGTTCAATGTGAGGTTGGATTTGTCAACTTTGCAACGGAGCCTGTGGGGAGAGTCTGATGACAGTATTAGCATTGAGCTTTGGTCCTGCTGTGGATATCATAGTTGACTTCTTGATCAGGTCCATTAAAATTCGTTAGATCAAAAAGAAAAAATTCGTTAGATTGCTCCCTAACCTGCATGAAAGAAAGAAGCTTGCTAGGGTCTTTCACCGTTGTCCAGGACAGGGACTGGCACACTGGGGACCAGCCACTACTACAATGAATAAGTAAGGTTCACCTATTTAGGAATTGAATGAGTTAAGAGATGTAAAATCTGGCACAAAAGTACTGCCCTTCTCTCCTCCTGCTCCTCCATGTCATCCCCCCCTTCTTTACGAGTATGGCAGCATCATCCAGAGTATGCATCTTAGCCTCAGGGAGTCCCATCCACTGGCCAGGGGAGCTGAGTACCACCACGCAGGTTGTGCACTGCACAAAATGTTCACAAAGACTATGAAGAAAACAGTGTTGTGTGGAATTGTTTTACACAGCAGCCCTGTACAGGCAAGCTTTCCATGTCATACCCAACTTGGAAACTGCTTTCATACCTGAACATTCTAGAATAACCTCAAAACCCCTTCCCACTGTCATGGCAGAAGGCAGATGAAAGAGTGGACAGAGCAGAAAGAAATCGTAACAGTGCGAAAATGAGAGAAGAAATCCCCAAGGTAACTGGCAGCTGCAGCAAGCATTTTTAAGTACAGCAGAAGAAAAGAGTTTGCAAAAAGAAAGAATGGGAAGATCACTACTTTAAACTCTTGGACTTAAGTAACTGCAGTCGAAGACAGAGAGAAAGCTTTGCAACTGGTATAAAATACTTGATTTAAGAGTCTAAGAGGTCAGCTTGCATGGAACAGAACAGCACAGGACTCGTGAGTGATGTAGATTCGGGAAAACTTCAGGAAGCAAACTGGAAAGAGCTAGGACTGTTGCTAAGGGACTTACCTATTCTTTCTGAAGGTAAGATTGACTATTAGTACCACTACTTACTATTCCAGTCTCAAAAGTATGCCTGTGACATATATACTATATGAAAGAAAACATTTTAGAAACTGCGTGCCATTAAAACCATATGGAGGTTCTAATCATTCACAACAAGTCACTTTGTTACCTTTTGTCTTTAAAGCCTGAATTCAAGGAATTGACTAAGGACAGGAATACAGCAGAGGAGGTCCCCAGGTAATAAGCCCAGTTAGGATTCTAGCTTGTGCCCAGACTGGGCAGAATCAGGAATTTTACAAAGACGTAAGGGTATGATTGGTTTTTTAAGTGGAAGTTAAAATAATACAAACAATGTGAGAGCATCAGTTTCCATACGGCTCATCTGGCTTGCAAATGACTTCTCACAAATTTACACATTTCATTATAATGACTTCATTTAACAGAAATGCACCAATGTCAAGGTTATCCCTGCCAGAAGCTCAAATAGGCAACAGGACCAAGGAAGGAGAGTGGAATGCCCACCTCTGTGGCTGCAGGGGCAGTGTGAGCAGACGGCAGAGCAGGGGTGCAGGCGAAGGGGACCCGGGAGCTGGGCTGCAGTGCCACAGGGGATCGGCCTCACCGTGGTGGTTCTCACCTTGCGGGTGGCTCCGCCTCACCTTGCTGGTTCCAAGTGGGTCAGCGTGTTCTTTGAGCAAACATGCACAGCATCCCCAAACCTCCAGAAGGCAGAATTGCAAATGTGGTGGTGACAGACCATCCCTGCTGTGTCTCTGTTTCAGCTATGATCACTCTGTCACGTGTGGGGCACTGACTGGGGCCCGCGGTCACCTCCCTGCTGGACTCCCAGCCTCTGCAGAGTGCAGCCCTGTCTGGTTCACTTTCGGATCTCCTGTGGTGACTACCTCAGTCCCGGGCCCATCGTGGATGCGTACAGTGCACTGGGCTACGTACATGACATCTACTAACCTCATCTAATCCACCACCATTCCTCTGGAGCACATGCTGAGATGATCTCCAAACCTTAGGAGACGAAGGCACCACTCTCAAGTTATAGAGCTGATTGGTGATAGCACCAGGCTTAGCACAAAAAAAAAAAAAAAAAGTCATACTTTTAGTCACCATACTACCCTGCTTTTAGATCTGGGGTAGGCAAATGATGACCCATGGGACAAATCCAGCCTCTGCTGTGTTTCTGTAGAGCCCACAAGCTAAGAATATTTTTTGTATTTTCACACATTTTTTTTAAAAATCAAAGAAAGAATATTTTACAACAAATGAAAATTATATGAAATTCAAATTTCAGTGCCCATAAATTACATTTTATTGGAGTACAGCCACACCTACTCTTGATGGCTACTTCTGTGCCTAGAATGTCAGAGTGGAGTGGCTGTCACAAAGGCCACATGGTCCATGGAACCTAAAATATTTACTAGCGGACCCCTCATGGGAAAACTGTACTAACCCCATCTCTAGGTACAGAGCTAAGAAGCAAACATACCTCTGTGCCCAGGTGCACAGGCAGACTGGCCCAAAGGGTCAGAGAAATCGGAGTGATGAGTCTTGGGTCAGCTGGAAAGCACCACCGCCCCATCCAAAAGCCGGGCCTACCACCTGACCACATCTGGAACCAGTGAGGTGGGTACAAAGAGCTAGGCTCAGATCTGCCTGCCAGCAGAGGAGGTGTTGCTAATGGTCGTTCTGAAGGTCAGTGAGGATGCTCAATGAACCACTGATTGATTTGGCCACCTTGCAAGCAATAAGGATCTTACGGATGACTGAGCTCTGCAGATGATATGAAAATCACATTTAGCCTTGAGTCAGCAACCCCTCTCCTGCTGAGCTCTCTGCAGAGATGCCAACAAGTTGCAGAACTGACAGATTTGAGTATCACCACCCTCTGCTAGGGATGCTAATTGACTAGTGACAGAGCCAGGAGGCAAACAGCAGGAAGGGAGAGCTGCAAGCCAGATGCCCACACAATCCTGTACTCACAGGACGAGGGGCCAGGGTGAGCCTTCTCTATGCGCAGCCCGGAGAACCCAGGGGAAGCAACGAGGAAGTGCTAAAGGCAAGAAGCCAGGCCTGGGCAGGGGGCTCAAGAGAAGGGAAGCCCCTGTATTTGACAGGTCTCCTGCCAGATGTCCTCCTAATGACACCTCTGCCCAAGGAGGAGTTGGAACAGAGTGGTCACCACACCCGTTTTTAGGAGCTAGCTTATACTAGAAGGCACCAGCTGTGCCCTAGGACTTCATAGTCACTCTTCTGCAGGACAGCTACCCTGAAAATGTGTAATAAGAGGAGAAGGGAGGTAGCAGAAACCACATCCTTAGAAAACTGAAAAAATGGGCTTTGGGGCCAGAATCCCTACGCTACTCCTTCCCACATGATCCTTATCAGGTCACTTAGTTTTCCAGATCCTTGGCAAACCCCTTGGTAAAATGAACTAGGAGTTCATTTAAGGGTTATATACTTAAGGGTTTGGTTTATGTGAGTATTAGGTTCATCTGCATATAACCAAAAAAACCCCGCAACAAACAAATAATGATGACTAAATGAGAATGAGACAGTGATTTATTTCTCTGTCACATAAAAGAAGTCCAGAATTTGGCAGCTCAGGGTTGGTGCAGCAACTACAATCTCATCCAGACACAGGAAACATGTATCCTCCTATGATGCATTTAAAATATACTTTCCATCTTAAGGGTGTCTCATAGCCACAAAGTGACTACTACAGTTCCAGCCATCATGTTTACATTCTGGGCAGCAAGAAGCAGAAAGAGGCAATGGCTAAGTGGCACCCTTCTTATATGAAACAGCCCCTGCTAAGGAGATTCCCCAAAAACCCAATTCAACAACTTCAGCTCCAGGGGCATTCTATCCCATCTTTCTCTTCATTATCCTGAGATAATTAGTCTCTGCCCTTCATTCTTCCTTCTAGGCCTGCACTGAGCAATACAATAGGCAGTAGCCACATCTGGCAACAGAGCACTTTACATGCAGCTAGTCCAGATTCAGAGGTGCTGTTTAAGTGTGAAGTATCATCTTTGAGATTATTTAAAAAATTACAAAAGAAAAAGAATGTGAAATATCACATTAATAATTTTTATACTGGTTTCACGTTTAAATTATAATGTTCTGGATTTCCCAGGTTATAGTATATTATTAAAGATAATTTTACCTATTTCTTTTGGCTTTAAAAATGTGTTTACTAGAACACTTAAATTCCAAAATTCAAAGAGTCCTAGAGACAGATGTTGGTGATGGAGAACAATATGCACGCATTTAATACCACCAAACTACACTTAAAAATGATGAAGTTGGTGGGACGCCTGGGTGGCTCAGTTGGTTGAGCAGCTGCCTTCGGCTCAGGTCATGATCCCAGCGTCCTGGGATCGAGTCCCACATCGGGCTCCTTGCTCGGCAGGGAGCCTGCTTCTCCCTCTGCCTCTGCCTGCCTCTCTGTCTGCCTGTGCTCGCTCGCGCTCTCTCCCTCTGTCTCTGAAAAATAAATAAAATCTTAAAAAAAAAAAATGATGAAGTTGGTAAATTTTACGTTATCTGTATGTATAATAAAATATGGAAAAGTATTTTTTTTTCTTTTATTTAAATTCAATTAACCAACATACAGTACGTCGTTAGTTTCAGATGCAGTGTTCAATAATTTCTCAGTTGCGTATAACACCCAGTGCTCACTCCATCGTGTCGGAAAAAATATTTTAAAAGAATTACATATGTGGCTCTGCTTTTCTGGCTCATGTTCTATTCCTATTGGTGGGAACTGCTTGAAGGTAGAAGCTTCTGGAGGGAAGCAACTACATCTCATTGATTTTTGTGTCTGGATGCTGTGGGGTGCCTGTTTGACTGGACAAAGTCACACGCAGGATAACATCTCTGATCACAATAGGGCAAAGGGAGGTGAGGGGCCGAGGGCCTGGCAGCAACAAAACCTGCCCCATGTGGGGCTTTGGTCTAAGAAGACACAGCGTGGCCCCTATTGTCAAGGGGCTGGTGCACAGCCCCACGGATCTTGGTTCAAATCCTAGGAAACTGTCACTAACCAGTGAATGACCTTGACAAGTGACAATCACCCTGAGCCTCAGTTTCTTCATCAGCAAACCAGGCTGATGAGAGCACCCGCCTCACCACGTTGCAAGGAGAAATGAAGGGATTTGGTTGGCATCTCCCCGAAGCATAATGAACGATCAATAAATGTTAGCTTTTTTTTTTTTTTATGAGCTTTTACGGGCCTGTCGTGAAGGAAAAGCAATTTTTAAAAAGTTGCCCGAAGTCAACCCGCATTAAGTTATTTCCCTGCTGAATATTAAAACAATTTTTAATCTGAGATGACAAAAATAATTTGAGCTGGCAGATGGCATAGGGCTGTCACCCACTTTGTGGCTTGGAATTGAATGGATTATACATAAATACCAAACTCTTCCCTTTTTTGGGAAAGCACCTGACTCCGAGATCTGCTCGGTGGTGTGGGGTGCCGCAGCAGCCCTGCTCCCTGGGGGCCGGCAGCACACGCAGGTGGACCGGCCCCTCCTACGGAATCACACAGGACAGGCTGGTCCGCCTCTTAACGCTCGTCTAACCACAGCGGCTCAGGGCGACGTCGGCGTCTCATTTACGGCACATGTTCATCTCAGGTCAGGTCAGGGCAGAGCTTTTGCTTCGAGTTACTCCCACTCAAGGACCCAGGTGAGAAAGTGCCCTGGATTGTGGCTGTAAAAAACAAGAAACGACGAATCCCACGCAGGCCTGTAAAACCTGCAGACAGAAATGACACACCTCTTCTGCACACAGTCACTGGTGGACATGAGTCACATGTCCATGCCGAATGTGAAGGGAGTATGGCAGTGGGATCCTTTCTCACGGTGGCAAGGGTGAGGGCAGATGGACCCTCGCTGGCGGCTGCTGCCTGAGTAGACGGTTTTCCAATGACAGAGATGTACATGATGCCACCCAGTGCCCCAAGATCAAATTCTGGGATTCTACCAAAATCCTCCTCCATTTCGTATCAACACAAAGCAATGAAATGCAAATTGAAATGATGTACTATTTAAAAAAAATTTTTTTTTATTAAGTAATCTCTGTGGCCAACACGGGGCTCGAACTCAGGACCCAGAGAGAGATCAAGGGCCACATGCTCTATTGACTGAGCCAGCCAAGAGCAAGAGCAAGAAATGAAGCTGTTCAAAAGCTATAAGCCCAAAGACATTTATTTGTTTATAATATGAAAAATGCTGCTACTACCAATTACAATAGCAAAATTATCTATAATTTTAAAAAATAAAAATAATTTAAATGTCCTTCTATAGAGGAGCACTTAAGTACTTTATAGGAACTCATTTGTGGATATTATTTATATATTTTCAATGATGCTTATTAAGTCTAACACACAAGGAAATATATTTATGACAGTGTGACATGAAAATCGCAGGGTACAAAATAATATGTAAATAATCATCACAGCCATTTAGAAATGGATACAAAACAAAAATGTTGCAAATAATTAAGCCAAAATGCTAACAACAGCTGTATTGGTACTATCTTCACCTCAGATAAAATAATAATGAAAAGTAACTTTAAAATGGAATCTGAGCAAAGGAAAATTATCTTCTGTTCAGAGGGGTTCTGTGAAGTGGCTGCTTGGACAGAAGTTACATTTGGAAAATGGTCTTTCCATGAGAGCAGGGGTCTATAATAGGGCAAGTTCAGTGAAGGTGCTCAAAAACTTGTCCTGTACAAAGAAACACAGTCATAAAGATGACTCAGGAAAGAGAGAAAAAACAATAAATGAATGTCAGATTGAGAGCATAAAGAGGAAGAGATCATCTCTCTTGAGAACCCTGGCTAGATCACATTAATCACTAATAACAGAAATGGTTTTCAGGCCCAGAAAAAAAAAAAAAACCAACTCCTAGGATTAGTTCTGTGAGGGCAAGAAGGGTCTAGCAGCCATGGAGACTCTTATTTCTTCCTTGATGTCACCACTCAGGAGTCTCCTTTGCTGTTACTTTCCCTATCCAAACCACTCCCTTCTTTAGAGTTACTCTCACACCCCAAGACTGGTCGATGATAGGGTAGAAGTTGGAACACCTGCCTGTTATAAAGAGAAGACAAAAAATATAATAGTGATCTTACCTTCAGTCCATGATCTGCCTTGTTCTTGGAAACATCCTCTGTAAACTCTTATTACTTAATGAAATTCCCAGGAAATCCTAATTCTGGGTTTCCCAATGGAATATAGACCTTACTTAAATATGCAAGACCACCACATATGGTTGTACAGAATGTGCACTGTACAAGCCAGGAGCTATGTTATGTATCAAAAACATTACAGACTTATTACAATTCTTTAGCTAATAACAGTAAATTGTCTAATTTTTGAACAAAATCAGTATATTATGATCACTTTCCAGTAGATGAAAGAAAAACTATCTCACAGAAGGAGCTTTCATCCCCCTAGTTTAGACAAAGTATTATGTGGATTATGGTGGTTCTGAAGTCTGCTCTACAAGTACAAACATTAGTGCCTGCCTTTTCCTCCACAGCTTACTTGCAAAAGGTATTCCACACTCAAATGCTCCATGGGTCAGACAGGTTACATAAAGCAGACCACGTGCATGCATCCTTAGAAAGTAGTGGTAGTTAAGAAACTGGTCAGAGGGGCCTAAGGAAAATGCCTTCAAGTTTATTTTAAAAACAAAGTCGTCTTGTAGGCTAAATATAACTCATCTGGTAAACTCACCTGTCTGGTCAACAGTTCCCAAACCCTGGCTCTTGGTCAGATAAGTGTTGGGAAAAAGGGACAGAAAGCAGCTTATTTGTTGAAACTTAATCTTCCTTTTTGCCAGCAGTCAAACCCAAGAAATTTCAAAAGGTTTCCAAGCTAGTGGTTCTCACAAGGGGTGTTTTTCTCCGCCAAGAAACAGTGGGCAATGTCTGGAGGTGTTCGGTTGTCCCAGCTGGCAAGGGCTGTGCAGTTGGCATGCAGTGGGGAGCAGGAGGGATGTTGCTCGGCCCCCTGTGGTACATGGGACAGCCCCCACAACAGAGAATTAATTATCCAGCCTCAAATGTCATCATGTCACTGTTGAAAAGCTCTGGTCTAAGTAGTTGTGTGATAATTAAAAACAGAAAAATAAAGAATGACTTTGAGCATGATGTGAAGAGGATCCTTAAACGCTGAGCTGTGTCGATAGGTGTGGATGGCAGAAGTAGGGGTTAGCCAACTCTGGACGTGACACAGTGAAAAAGGGTAACAGATATTGCCAAAGACATGCAGACCTTTGGAAGCAAAGGGTTATTCCAGCAACTCATTTTGGGGACCCCTGGAAGCACCATATTTTCCTTGTTCACACATAGGTGTGATGTCCGCTCTCTGTGTACCTACTGCAGGGACCATTCCCATGTCTGTGACTTGCTGGGAATGTTTCATTAGCACAGGAACCACTGGAGATGTTTAAGCGTCTTAAATTCTTTCCTCAAAGAAACCATTATTCATGTTATGTACTCATGCTGCTGAATACGCACATTATACTTTATGCCGCTCCTTGTTTGTAAAGACGTTGAGTTCCAAGCTTCAGGTAGACTGTGAAATCTACAAACTGGCCTGAATCTCCTGCCAATTACTGCAGTAGTGAAAGGACTTCTGAATTTCAAACTACCAGAAGCAGATTTCAACTCCATTCTGATGTAAGACTATCACTGACTACACATCTCAGGAAATCTGTGGTTCTTTAAATGGGCAAACCAATACACTGTCTCATCCATAACTTCATTATACAGTTTCTTTCCCTGAGATGGGTTTAATAGAGAATACTGCCTCCTCCTATGTGGTCCATGACCCCATCAGGATACACTAAAATGTCCTAAGATGATAAGAACCAAATTGGTTTGGGAGCATCACCACCATAGCTGGGAACCATAGGGAGTCTTCTCTTACAAAGAGAAGATGGGAGGGTATGGTGAGTTACTCACCTGGTAACAAAGTGCTCAAAATAGAGAAAATCAATGAAAGAAAATATTATCTCCCCAGCACCCAGTATATTGCCTGAATGGCTGAGAGTATCAAACCCCGACATTTTTAAATGAATGATAGATGATATTAATAATGCCTCATTTAAAAACTTTTAATTTAACAGTAAATCTAGAAGTTCTTTTCATAAATATGCAGAGATTTTTAACAGCTGCATAGTGTTCCAAATCATAGGTAGCTAATGATGGATATCTTCGTTTCAGTACTTCGTTATTACAGAAAATGAGCTAATGTTAAAATTTTCTGAAGTTTCATTTCTCTCATTTGTGTTTCTAGTCTACATTATTAGAAGTAAGAGCAAAAGATGGGCCCATTTTAATTTCCGATCTCCAGAGCAGCAGGGTCCACAATAGCCAAACTGTGGATAGAGCCAAGATGCCCTTCAACAGACGAGTGGATAAAGAAGATGTGGTCCATATACACAATGGAATATTATTACTCAACCATCAGAAAGGATGAATACCCAGATTTTGCATCAACATGCATGGAACTGGAGGAGATTATGCTGAGTAAAATAAGTCAACCAGAGAAAGTCAATTATCATATGGTTACACTTATTTGCGGAACATAAGGAATAGCATGGAGGACATTAGGAGAAGGAAGGAAAAATGAAGGGGCTGAAATCAGAGGGGAAGATGAACCACGAGAGACTGTGGACTCTGTAGATTCTGAAGTCTACTGCTCAGCCAACTCAGATTCCTGCCATTTTAGAGGGGAGGGGTGTGGGGGGATGGGTGAGCTGGTGAGGTGACGGGTATTAAGGAGGGCATGGATTGCATGGAGCACTGGGTGTTACAGGCAAAAAGAGAATCCTGGAACACTACATTGAAAAGTAATGATGGTGACTAACACAACCTAATAAAAAAAAGAAATGCATAGCCAAATTTCTCTCTACACAGGCTGTTATAATTTACACTCCACAGGAATGTATGGCAATGCCTATTTCCCCTATATCATCACCAACATGGCACATCATTTTTTATGAATAAATAAATGTAAATATTTAGAAAATATTTTAGCATTGTCTTTTGTATTAATCTATTATATGACAGACGCTCCGGAAGAGCTGAAACATTGGAAAGCTCTTGAAAGAATGGGAAAGGAAGCGAGGAAGCAGAGAGCAATGCTGAACACATACTACCTCATATTAAATGACCACGTTCTGATTTTCCAGGAGCTACTGGCCAAATGCAATAAAACACATATTATAAAGATTCTGAAGTCTACTGCTCAGCCAACTCAGATTCCTGCCATTGCTTTTATAATCTTAAGAGGGCATTTCAATGCAGCTCCAAAACTCTTGATCAATGCACCTGTGACGACCAGCATGTTGAATGACTTGGGGGCAAATGACACTGGTGTCCTGGAGAAATGTTTGTAGGTCTTGATACCCTAAATCATATTTAATGGACTTTTCCATGCATGATTTTTAAATTTTTATTATGAATTTTTAATGCACACAAAGTACATATATTAATATGAAGATTTCCATCGTCAAGATTCAAAGATGATTAGCTTTGAATTTTGTCAATCTTCATTCTTTTCTACTGCCATGTATTTTGTGTTTTCTTGGCTGGACATTTTAAAGCAAATCCCAGACATAATGTCATTTCATCCATAAATATTTTAGTAGTATGCAGATATTTTGTGCACATGTTCAGCAGGAAAACAGGGAATACTTTACTATAGTAAATCCTGAGTGTAGGGAGGCAGGGAGCAGCCAGACTCAAGCTGGGCTCAAGTGAATTTGAGTTTTCCCCATAAGAGAAAAAACCGAAAAACAGTTGCTAGGAGCTTGGAGTCTTTGCTTTCTGCTTTCTTGAGTCATTATCTGAAGCATAACCTCACATATACTCAACAGAATACCAACTTTCATCTGGCAAAGGTGCGTCTACAACTATAACCTAGAGATATCCAGCTGTAGTTGCTGATTTAACTCTCCTTCCTCAATAATTGATAGACAAGGAGACTAACAATCACTGAAGATCAATCAACTTGAACTGATCTTTAGAGGAAACCCCACCTGACAACACCACATACTCTTCTTGAGATGAACGAGGAACATTCACTGATGAACCAACCACCAAATCCGAAACTACTGAGGTCATGGGAAACATGTTGACAGACCACAAAAGGATTCAACTAGCATATTGAAAGATATGTGGAAAATCCCCAAATGTTTAAAAATTAAGCAAAATATATCCAGATAATCCATGGATCAAAAACAAACAAACAAACCCACCATAGGCCAAAAAAACCAATACAAATTATTTTGAACTGTATGGCAAGGAAAACACAACATACCAAAATGTATGGGATATAGGTAGAACACAGTGTGTCCAAAAAAAAGTAACATTAACATTATTAGAAAAATAGAAAGTACTCAATTAACGATCTAAGCATCTACCTTAAGACGTCACAGGGTTTTAGAACTGAGGGGTGGGGGAAGATGGCTGAGCCTGGTGGGTATTAAGGAGGTTATGGATGGCACAGAGCACTGGGGGTGATATGCAGACAATGAATCATGGAACACTACATCAAAGACTAACAATGTACTGTATGGTGACTAACGTAACAGTAAATAAATAAATCAATAAATAGGGGGAGGAGAGTAATCAGAGAACCAAAATAGTCAGAAGGAAGAAAATAATAAAGACAAGAACTTGAGTCAATAAGATGGAAAGTGGGGCGCCAAGATGCCTTGGTTGGCTGACCCTCAAACTCTGGATTTTGGCTCTGGTTGTGATCTCAGGGTGGTGGGATTAAGCCCTGGGGCAAGCTCTGCGCTTGGCAGGGAGTCTACTTGAGATTCTCTTTCTCCATCTGCCCCTCCCCTACTCACATGTATGCTCTCTTGCTCTCACTGTCTCAAATAAATAAATAAATAAATAGATAAATAATCCTTTTTAAAAAGATGGAAAATGAACAGAATAGAGGAAAAATGAATGAAACTAAAAGTTCTTTCACTGAAAGAATCAATAAAATTGATAGGTCTCCAGCTAATCAAGTGGGGGAAAATGACCCTATTATCAACGTAAGAATGCTGTCATTCTTAGGATATCACTGCAGATCCTACCAATACAGAGGAGTATATTATGAAGAAATTAATAGGAAGTAATTTAATAACCTGAATGAAATGGACAAATTCCATGGAAAACATAAATAATAGAGTTAATTCAATTAACAGTAGACAGTAAATACATTAGATACATCTCTATGTATTAAATAAATTTCCTCTGTAATTAAAAATTTTCTTGGGGTGCCTGGGTGGCTCGGTGGGTTAAGCCTCGGCCTTCAGCTCAGGTTATGATCTCAGGGTCCTGGGATCGAGCCCTGCATCAGGCTCTCTGCTCAGGGGGAGCCTTCTGCCCCCTCTCTCTATTTGTGATCTTTCTCTGTCAAATAAATTAATAAAATCTTTTTTAAAAATCTTCTTATAAAGAGAACTTGGGACGCTTGGGTGGCTCAGTGGGTCAAAGCCTCTGCGTTCGGCTCGGGTCATGATCCCAGCATCCTGGGATCGAGCCCTGCATCGGGCTCTCTGCTCAGCAGGGAGGGAGCCTGTTTCCTCCTCTCTCTCTGCCTGCTTCTCTGCCTACTTGTGATCTCTGCTCTCAAATGAATAAATAAAATCTTTTTTTTAAAAAAAGAGAGAGAACTCAATATCCATTTGGCTTCAGTTGTTAATTCAAAAAAACATTTGAAGAAGATGTGATGTCAAATTCTATGCAGAGTTCACAAACTAGTTTAGGGAACATGCCCCAATTTTATAAGACTAGTATTACTCTGATACCTGAACCAAAGACATTTTAAAAGAACTACAAAACAATACCCAAAGAACACAATAACCATTTACAAAATTCTAGCAAATCTAATTTACAGAAAGGATCATACATCATAAAAATGAGGTTTAACTCAAAAAATCAAGGTCATTGTAACATTCAAAAATTAAATTCACCGTATCAACAGGCTAAAAGTAAAAAATGGTACCTTCATCTTCATAGATTCAGGAACACATTTTACAAAACACAATTCAAGATGGACACTGTTAGCAAATTAGGAATAAAATGAACTTTCCTCAGCCTGATGAAGGATGTCTAACCAAAAACCCTAGAGCCAGTGATGAAAACAGTGTCTTCGTGTCTTCCTGGAGATCACGAACAAGGTAAGGATGTCCACTCTCACTTCTTCTATGTAACACGTCCTATAGGTCCTAGCTGGTGCAGCAAGCAAGAAAAAAGAAATAGAAAGCCTACAGATAGGAAAGGAAGAAGTAAAACTGTCTCTCTAAAGATGGATGACATAATCATTTATATATTAAATCCTAGGCATCTACAAAAGAAACCTATAAGAACTAAGTGACTTAGCAAGCCTGCAGGATGGGAAGCTAACATACCCCACAATCCTGTGTTTCCAAAGCAATGGATAATCAATATATACTAAATTTAGGTAGTTTATGAGGAGCAGAATATTTGTGTGATTTCAAAGTACCTTTGCCCTGATTACTTTTTAGTCACAATGAACAGGGAAAGGGTAGTAACTTTATAGTAAGAGAAAATGGAATATATCTTGACCTGGTGACCAAAATTCCTATTAACAACAAGAGGCTGAGAGAGCTCAGTGCTCCCTAATGGGATATCTGCAGAAGGACATGGTATTGGTCAGTAAAGTCTAGTAGAGTCCTACAGTACTCAAATTAATTAATCATTGATAAAATGATATTATGTGTATATGTATACACATACACAGATAAAGAGATTAATCAAAAGTGACAAAATACTATAAATTAATGAATCTGTTTAAAGGGTATTCAGAAATTCCCTGTCTTGTTTATGTAACTCTCTGTAAGTTGGAAATTTTTTATGAATGAAAAAGAATGGAGACACTTTCCCATGATTCATAAACTCCTAGAAGAAGGTCCACCAGCATGTTTATTTCTTTTTCCCAATTGGTGACATGTTGATACAGGCCAGCTTTCCCATGTCTGTGTCAGCATCTCCACTCCGGATGTGAGTCTCCTAGATTCAGTGCAAACCAATGAAGAATCAAGGGGTAGCTCAGAAGAATCAAGGACATGGGTCTGGCATCTTCTTGTCACTTGGACAACTTCCTATCTCTGAGCCTCCATGTCTTTGCTTAAAAATGGAAATAAACAGTAATAATATATCAACCTCGCGGGGCTGTTGTGAGAATTACGACGAGAGAAAGTACAGGTCCGTCCCTTTAACAGGCACCTATACACAACCAGCAGCTGCTTCCCTGCTTTCACTGTCCCCTGGGATGAGACCAGGATCCACCCAGCCCACACCTCTAGCATCTCCCCTGAGCTGGCTTCTGTTCTCTGATCTCGCCACTCTCCTTGTCCCTGATTACATCGAGACCCCTGTTCTTAGTGCCACTCTTCAGACACACCCTGCCCTGGGGTCTGTGTGGTTCTGTTCCCCGGTCCCAATGCCCCTCTTAGCCCAGACCCACACAGGGCTCCTCCTGTCCTGCCCCGAAGACCTCAACTCAGTTGTCATTTAGCCATGAGGCTTCTCCCCCAAATTACAAAACAGAGATGGTACGAGCACTCATTCCCACTCCTTCTCTGCCTCTGTCCCTGTTTTGGTTTTTTTTCCCAACCCTTACCACATACAACTTCACTATAACTGTTCATTTATTTATTGTCTGTGTCCTTCTCTTCAAATGTCAGCCATTTAATTATAAGGACTTCTGTTTATTCGGCACTTGAGCGCATAAATAAGTGCTTGGCACCGAAGAGATACTCCCTAAATATTTGCCAAATAAATACATGAAGGAATGGGAAGTCAAGCTCACACACATCTAGTGCAAATACAGTCACTGCTTCACAGATATTACCTTAAGTCCGTTTAATTAAAATTTTTTTCTCTGTTGACATCTGTCATTAAATATCTCCACTGCTTCTAAAATGCAATGAATTTAAATGTCCTGGATTTCACAGTGGTCTTTGAGATCACTGGTAGATTATTTGACATGTGACAAAACCAGGCTCAGAGATCAGGGAGTCACAGTTCTGAAGAAGGAAAGGAGAAGGGGAAATATATTCCTCGCGCAGACATATTTGAATATTTGATCATTCCTTTCCCAGAGGTGCCACCTAATTATCAATACAGGTCAACTCCGCAATAAAGTTGGATTTTCTTTCTTACCCAAGTTACAGATAATTGGCAGCTGTTCACTCACTTCTAAATATAAAACAGCAGGCTCCCGTTTCACATGCCACATCCTCTTACTCCAGAGAAGCAGAACACGTCTCAAAAACTCAGCAGTTGTGTCTGATGGGCAGTGACACCAGCAGACAGCTTACTGTCAACACCCAGGCTGACAAATGACGATCACGGTCCCGATGCTGCCTGGAATCTGGGCCATCTGGGACCCCGGGCATCACAGGCAGCTTGTCCCTCCCTTGCCACTACTTCCGGCAGTTGCGGATGCCGGGCTTTGGTCCCGCCACCTGCACGGACAGACCCGGCACGAGAATCGACTATTCCATCTCCAGGGCCAGGAAGATCAGACAGGCAACCCGCTCCCCTGGGAGGGTATTCTGTGGGGCCTCCCTGGGAAAATTCTCAAGTCAGGTCTGAAGCTCCTGCTGGCAATTAGTTCTCCTTCTTGGAGACAAGGAGACTACCAGACTACAGCCCACTGGCTGTAATCTAAATGTGGTAGGCCCAGGCCCTTGAGTTCATTCCTGAAACACAAGTGAGGCACCAAACCTAAGAGAAATTCCTATCAGAATTCATCCCACTTATGGGCTTCTTATTTAGAAATGTTCCCTCTTGCTTTTTTGGACTGGTGGGAATGGATTAAGGAGAACCCGGACTGTTTGTATTCTAAACCAGGAAGAAGCAAATTGAATGTCGGTTTCATTTACTGAGCCCCAGATTCCTGTCTCACAGAATATAATGAAAATGTTCAGCTGACTCTCCCCGCCCCTATCAGATTAGTTACTAGAAAACACATACAGAGGCCTTGGTGTAGGATCACGGTGACAGGCTCCTGTCACTGGGCCCCAACACTGAGTGAGCCAGGTTGCTTCGGGGTATCACAACTGCACAAGCTATCGAAGATTCTCTCCTTCAGGCAGATGCTGGAAGCAGTACAGTAGGACATGGAAAATATCTGGCCATTGGAGAGGATACGGAGTAAGTTGTATCCCAATTTCTTGACACTTTTTCTATTGGAATCTCAAAATTTCCACCCCTGGTGTAAAGTCTTAAATGTAAAGACTTTAAAGTTTTGTCCAGAAACAGAAAGCAGTCTCAATTTTGAGAGTCCCTAAAACATCAAGTTCCCAGACCTGATGAGACCATCTCTCAACAGTACCCCACACGCAACAGAGATATTGTAGAAATGCATCTTGCATGCGCGGTTTGTGCGCACGGTTTCCTTGAGCACTGAGCGTTCCAAGTGTGAAGACTTTAGAAGAAAGGCTTTCTGCGTAGCTTTCCCACGGCACGATTGTTCCCTATTCGTTCACTGGCTTCTTTCTTCATTAAAACTTCACATGAGTTATCAGGGAGGGTGTGTGGTGGTGTAGGAAGACAATGTGGGCCTTGGAGTCAGGAAGGTCTGGATTCGAATCCTTGGTGAGATAATCATCAGTCACAGTATCTAAAAAAGGCGATTTTCTTCTCTGAACCTCAGTTTTCTCATCAACAAGGCGATCTTGTTAAATTGTCCCTCCAGTGGATGGTGTCTCAGATGACAGATCAAATGTTTATAGTATAAAAAGTGAAAATGGCATTTTGCTCTTAGCCTAGTTATGTCCCATTACACAGGCCGGAAGAATTTTCTATTTCTTAAAGGCCTGCACTCCTGAGAGCCATGGACTACAAAGAAAATTCTCAAACATTCGCATCCAGAGATAAGCCACATCCTGATGCTCGTTAGCAAAGACAGGAATGACTTGTCTTTATGAAAACTGACAGCTCTTCTGCACTACCCAGAGAGGGGGCCGTACAGCGTGGTGCCGGGTTCCCACTGTAACTTAGAAGGCAGCTTCCACCATGTCCAGAGCCCTTGACGTCCTGCAAACTGAGGGGGATGTCCTCAAACCCCTTGCGGCAAGAACCCACATACGTGGCACCAACCTTGACCTCCATGGCACAGGACATCTACACAAGGAAAAGCGATGGCACCAACATCACAAATCTGAAGAGAGCCTGAAAGAAGCTTCTGCTGGCAGCTCGCGCCATTCTCACCCTCCAAACCACAGCTGGTGTCACTGTCGTGACCTCCAGGAACACTGGCCCGAAAGCTGTGCCCTGGGATGAGGATGGCGCTGGAGCCACGCCCCCTGGGGGGCCACACGCCTCAGGGCCTCTTCACGGAACAGATCCCAGGACACTGCCAGGAGCGCTGACCTCTGCTGGCTACTGATCCCACGGGGGACCACCAGCCTCCCACAGGGACAGCTTATGTTATCCTGTTTCCCATCGCTCTGTGGGACACAGCTCTTCTCTGTACTGTGTGGACACTGCCACTCTGTGCAACGACAGGGCAGTACACTGAGCGGGCGTGCTATGGTGGGAGTTGACCTGGGACGTTCTGCTCATTACGGCACCGTCTCCCGTGAACCCCAGGCCAGGTCATGCCTGGTCTCCACTTCTACGGAGATCCTGAGGGGGTAGAAAAGGAAGAGCGGGCCGCTGCTGAAAGGCGGTGACTGAGCGCGAATTTCAGTTCAAGGACTGCTCCAGCTCCCAAGTTCACTGCTATGTGACCCGAAGTCACAGTCTGGTCTGAAGGCACATGTGCCCTCCCTTGGTCTCCCACGGTGGACTGGACCACAGGGCCCGCCTCTCAGGCCACTGAAGTGTGGCAACGACCACGGAGGGGTCTTAAGCGGCTCAGCCAGAAAAATGGAAGTAAGGTTGAGAGGAAATACACAGTTTCTAAAAGCTATGTCCAAAAAATAAAAAATATAATAAAAAAATTCTGACTCAGGTGTAATCCGATCTGGACCGCAGTTGGACCTCCACACATCGCCTTCTCTCTTCATCTGGGAGCCCGCTGCTGGGAAAACAGGACTCCCCCGTGTACGTTTAATTCACATTCCACTCAGTACTCAAAACTTGTGTATTAAGTCTGACTTCTCTGTTTGACTTTTAACAGGGAGGAGGTCTCACCAAGAGGCCCACACAGACGCCCCAGAGCTTGCGAGCTGCGTTGCCTGAGAAGGGCACTTTACGAGCCTTGTGAGTCCAGGCCTGTCTCGCTTGGCTTCCAGGGCGAGTCTAACCATGCTAAGGTGGTGATTCTGTACTTACTGAGTCTGTTTCTAAACTGCTTTTTGTTTATTGCTATCTGGATCTCTGGTTTTATTTCTGCCTCAAGAATATGTGAATTAGGGGCGCCTGGGTGGCTCAGTGGGTTAAGCCGCTGCCTTCGGCTCAGGTCATGATCCCAAGGTTCTGGGATCGAGCCCCACATCGGGCTCTCTGCTCAGCAGGGAGCCTGCTTCCCTTCCTCTCTCTCTGCCTGCCTCTCTGCCTACTTGTGATCTCTCTCTGTCAAATAAAAAAAAAAAGAATATGTGAATTAATTCTACCTAATGGATGTCTGGCCTCCTCGAGCAAACGAAAAGTGGAAGAGGCTGGGATGTCTCTCCATTCGGTGCTGTCAGACTACACTTCCAGGGCCCGCTGGAATGACTGACCCCCCAGGAGTACAGGTGGCCAAGACCAAAGGCCTGGCTCAACTGAATTGCTAAGAGACACCCCCACCACCCCCGCCCGGGAAACATTCTGCACCACTGGTGTTTGCTTTCCACTTCAGAAGACATTCTCAACGGCCTTGTCTGTGCCTGGTTTTCCGGCCACGGTTGCTCACATGTGCATTTGTATACTGTAATGTGACCTATGAATGAAATTCCCGGTATGGTCATCCTGTGGGGGTCCGTCACGGAGAAACCTCCCTCCTTCTCACAGAGGACAAGCGTCGGGAGATATTCCTCCACAGCTCTCTTGCTGGGACTCATGCATGTGTTACTGGGTATGCCAAGCATGCGAGGCCCGGACTCCTCTCTGCCTGGGCTATTTCTCAGGGCTGTGGATGCACCAAGCAACCCTGGGGTATGAAGCAGTATTTTCCTCTGGAACAAAGAGCTAGGCTGCTTGCCACTTCCTTTAAGACTGTGGATTCTCCAAGCTTAGTGTTCCTCTCCTGTAATGTATACCACTGCTGGTGCGGATGCCTCTTTTGTCCCTGCATCTGCCTGCGGCTACTGGAGTTCAGAGAACCAAGAGTATGCGAATTCTCAGGCTACCGCTCTTTCTCTGAGTCAGAAAGTCTTTACTTCTGAGCCAAGAATCTTGTGTCTTCTGTTAGCACTCATGAAACAGTGGCAAACTAACGTGTTAGCTTGCAAGTCAGATAAAATCTCACTCTTCACCATTCTTGGCAGAAACAGATGGCTTTGTAATATGGTCTGTAACTGCAACTCGCTGGGTCTATGGCCAATCTTTTGGAAGTACCCTTAAAGATCACAGGAAGATACAGGAAGATCCTGGAAATATGTCATTTGCATATGTTATAGAAATATCAAAGTCAAAAAGATTATCGCTGAAAGGAACGAAATGGGGGCGCCTGGTTGGCTCAGTAGGATAGGCGTCTGCCTTTGGCTCAGGTCATGATCCTGGGGTCCTGGGATCGAGCCCCGCATGAGGCTACCAGCTCAGCCGGGAGCCTGCTTCTCCCTCTGCCTCTGCCGCTCCCCCTGCTTATGTTCTCTCTCTCTCTCAAATAAATAAATAAATAAAATCTTTAAAAAAAAAAAAAGAGCAAGGAAATGTTTGCAAATACATTATGAGTTGAAACTTGTTTTGCTTGAATTGCAGAACAGAAGGCTCTGATTTATGGGTTGTGCAGCAACTATATGAATGAGCTAGAATGTATACCAAAGTAATGAAAATGTTGATTGCTTCTGGCTTTTCTTGAATAACCCATTGCTACAGCCCAAGAAATCTGAAGTGTTCGGAGTGTGTGAATTGCTTTCTTTTGAAAGGAACAGGGAGTGCTTCTACTCCTAATCATGACAGATTAACTGGTGCCATGCGTTCCCTTCCACTGAAACAAGAAAACTGGAAAAAATATCTGAAACAGTGTTGTCAGACACTGGCGAACAAGCAGGCAATGCAAAACTGGGATCCCTGAGAGAAGGAGGGAAAGGAATGAGGACGCTGCTACAATTAGCCTTGTTTGCTGCTGAGAGACACTCTCCACGCTGCGGCACATGGTATGGAAAGCAAAACAGAACAGAGTGGTCTCGCCGAATTGAAGATACAGAGACTGGCATGCAGAGAGACAAGCTGCTGGAATTTCGAAAGCAGATTACTTGACAGAAAGCTCTTCTCATATGAAGAAAGAACTGAAACATGTTGACATAGGGCTCCCCTTGAGTTTCCAGCTGAACAAATCCTCAGTAAAACATGTGGAGGGGAGATTTCCACCAGATAGTCAAAACCAAGGGGGGTGGGGTGATGGACACTGGGGAGGGCAAGGGCTATGGTGAGTGCTGTGAAGTGTGTAAACCTGGCGATTCACAGACCTGTACCCCTGGGGATAAAAATAATTTATATGTTTGTAAAAAAAAATAAAAATTATATATTTATATATAAAAAGATAGTCAAAACCACAGTGGGCAAAGAGTAACTTATGAGAGGGCTCTAAGCCGAGCCATTCCCAGAGATAATACAGCGTGAGGAGACTTCATGGTTTAGCCACAGTGGAGAGATGTTGCTGAATACTTGAGACGTCACAGTAGAAACCAAGGATTGGACACACCCAAGCAACATGTCTAAACAAGACCTGAAGTAAAGACTTCCTATGCCAGCCAGGGCAAAGGTAAAAAAGAAGTCTCAGAAGAATCAAGTCGACCTCAAGTTAGCTACTCCGCCCATCTCAACAAATCTCAATATGCCTTACAGGAAGGCAACGGACATCAGACACTTGACAGCACAATGTTTAGAATGTCCAGCTTCAGCGACAGAGGGATGTCTACAAAATTCCCACGTACATGAAAATTAAAATCCTTCTCAATATCTCGGGAAACAAAGAAGTAATCAGAAGAAAATTATAATGTAATTGAATTGAATGATAACGAAGATGCAACATACCAAAGTCTAGTTATATAAGCCATAACTAGTGAAAGATTAGTGGCTTTAAGAAATTATATTAGAAAAGAATAAAAAAGTAAAATTAATGACTTAGAGTTTTACAATTAAAACAAAAAGGCAAAGTAAACTCAGAGCACAAAGAAAGAAAATTTTATCTATTTATTTTCATTTTTTAAAGATTTTTAATTTATTTATTGACACAGAGAGAGAGATCACAAGGAGGTAAGATAGGCAGGCAGAGAGAGAGGGGGAAGCAGACTCCCTGCTGAGCAGAGATCCTGATGCGGGACCTTGAGATCATGACCTGAGCGGAAGGCAGAGGCTTAACCCACTGAGCCACCCAGGCGTCCCAAGAAAGAAAATTTTAAAGAGCAGAAATCAATGACATAGAAAATAAGTAAGCAATAGAGAAAATAATACAACCCAAACTGATTTGTTGAAAAGACTGATAAAAGTGGTAAACCTCTAACTAGTCTGATTTTTTAAAAAAAGACATTAATAATCGATATCAGGAAAATATAGAAGAAATTATGATAGATATTATACATTAAAAAGATAACATGTAAACTATGAAGAAATCTGAAATCTTAGATGAAATGGAACAATTCCATGAAAGAATACAAAATGTCAATCAACACAAGAAGAAAATCTGAAGACTCCTATACCTATTACATAAATTTTATTTCCATTAATAAAACCTTCAAACCCCAGTGACTTTCATGGGTGAATTCTATCAAAAATTTAACAAAGAAATAATACTAGTTCTATACAAACAATTTCATTCTAGGTAATTCACTAAATTTATAGAATGTGATAATCTCAATAGATCCAGGAAAATATTTGACAAAATCTAATGCCAAATTATGATAATAACTTCCAGCAAGAAGTAAACTGCCCCAGTGCGATACATGGCAGCCACAAAAGATGTACTGCAAACATTCTACTTAATGGTGACAACTGGACTTTCCCCTACAATTAGGAGAATGTCAAGGACAACTACTTTCCAGGTCCATTCAACATTGTACTGAAGTCATAAGAATTTCAAATACTCAAGAAAAAACATAAAAGGCTTAAAGATCAGAAAACCGGTAAAGCTACCTCTAAGTGCAGATGACATATTATTTAGAGAAAAAAATCTTAGGAATCTGAAATATAACTACTAGAATTAGCAAGTGAATATAAATGTCTGTGGTATCCAGCATTAATATTAAAAATTAATCAGAGATGTCCAGGGAAGATGGTAGAGTAGGATAATCCTGGGTTTACATTTCTCCATGGATATAACTAGATACCACCTACATCAGGGTAAATAACCCAGAAAATTATGTGAAGGTTGGCAGAACACTCTCTACAATTAAATGTAGAGACGAGACCAGGAAAGGTGGATATACGGTCAGGAACCAAACTGACCCACAGGACTGTTTTCAGCAAAGAGGGACACTGCAGGCACGGAAAGGGGAGAGAAAGAGATCACAGGATGCACCTTAGGCACAAGAGACCTGTATGAATCTCCATGACACCTGGCTTTGAAAACCAGAGGGACTTAACTTCTTAAGTTCTTATAATCAGTGGGGTTTGACATCTGGAACTTTATAAATCAGTGGGTGCAGCTCTGGGAGAGCCTGAAGGTGACAGGAAACTGAGTCTGTGCCTTTAAAGAGTTTGGACAATAAACAGCCCTGCTGAGGTACAGTGCAGAAGGAGGAGGGAGATTTATTCCTCGGGGCCTGCGCTGAAGGAGCAGGGATCTTTGGGAGACTTCTCCAAGAACAAAGGAGCTGGTCGGGGCCATCTTCATCCCCCACTCTGTAACCTAGATACAAGGACACCTGCAGGAATGAATGCAGCAGGAATACACTCAACCTAGCTCCCTAACAATTCCTCTGCTCCCACATGTTTCTTAGGTCTGACCCCTCCAACCTGGCCTCAGCAGGAATTTTCCTGGGAGGTTGCTGATGTTCTCCCATGCAAACCTTGCTAATACCATGCACCCCACCCCTGTGTTCTCCTGTGGAGCTGCTCCCTCCAACTCAGCCCCCTCCCAGAGCAGATGCATGCCCCAACTCCACATTCTCCTGAAGATGTGTTCCCTCCATCATACCCTCCGTAGGAGTCCCTTCAAAGTGGTGCCACAAATGTAGCAGTGTGCATGGAGCCCTAACAGGCGCAAGCACCACTCCAAACTGACTCCTGCCCCAGGGAGAGCGGAAGATAACCACATACACCAGTCCAACTCAGGCCCCCACACTGGGATGGAGGCAGATACCTGGTCTGACTACAAGTCCCACCTACCAACAAAATCGTCTCAGGGGACAACACAGGGAAAGCGCCCCTGCAGTTCAGTGCTACTGCATCTCTGGCAAACACCTTGATCTGACTCAGCTTAAGACTCCCCAAGACGGCCCCAATCTGGCTCACTAACAACACAAGCACACCCACAATAGGCAAAGAATGCCACTGCATATAACTGGAATGAAGGAAAAAGGGCTCAGCCACAAAGGCAGGGTCACATGCAACACATATACAAACACCCCTGAAAGCACTAAGTTCTGGTGAATAGGAGACACAGCACTACAGGGCACTCTAGGACCTCTTGTCCAAAAAGCCATGACTTTCGAGAGGAGGAGACATGACTGACCTTCCTAACATAAAGAAACAGACACAGGGAGTTAGAAAAAATGAGCCGACAGAGGAATATGTCCCAAATGAAACAAAAAGACAAACATCACAGCAAGAGACCTAAATGAGAGATAATATATCTGGTACAGAATTTAAAGAAATGGTCAGAAAGATACTCACTGGACTTGAAAAAAGAGTTAAGGACCTCAGTGAGACCCTTAACGAAGAGATTAAAACATAAAAGGGAGCCAATCTGAGATGAAGAACTCAATAACTGAAATTAGAAATACATTAGAGGGAATAAATAGTAGATGAGAGCACGAAGAAGAGATCAGTAACCTGGAGGACAGAGTAATGAAAAGAAATCAAGCATGAGGAGAGAGGGAAAAATTGAAAATAGATTAAGGGAACTTTTCATGCAAATAACATTTGAATTATAGAGATCCCAGAAGGAGGACAAAGAGAAAGGGGGACTCAGGGCGACTCGGTGGCTCAGTCATTAAGCATCTGCCTTTAGCTCAGGTCATGATCTCAGGGTCCTGGGATCAAGCCCCACATCAGTCTCCCTGCTCAGTGCAGAGTCTGCTTCTCCCTCTCCCCCCAGCTCATACTCTCTCTTACTATCTCTGTCTCTCTGTCTGTCTCTCTCAAATCAATAAATGAATAATATCTTTTAAAAAAAAGAGGGGAAAAGGGGGACAGAAGATGTATCTGAAGACATAGTAGATGCATTTGAAGAAAAATTCCTTAATATGGAGAAGGAAACAGAAATCCAGACCCAGGAGGCACAGAGAGCCCCCATGAAAATCAACCCCAGGAGGTCCACACCAAAACACATAGTAATTAATATGGCAAAAGGAACTGATAGAGAATTTTAAAAGCATCAAAAGAAAAGAAAACATTTACATACAAGCAAAGCCCAATAAGGCTACCAGCTGATTTTGCAGCAGAAACTTTGCAGACCAAAAGAGCGTGACATGATATATTTGAAATGCTGAAAGATAAAAACCTATAATCAAGAATACTCAACCCAGCAAGGCTATCATTCAGAATAGAATGAGAGAGATAAAGCTTCCCAGACAAACAAAAGTTAAAGGAATTCATTACCACTAAATCAGCCTTGCAACAAATGTTAAAAAAGACTCTGGAATGGAAAGGAAAGACTAGAAGCAGGAGTAAAATGTGAAGCATAAAAGCAGTAAAGTTATTTTTATCTATAAAAATCAGTCAAGGGATTCAAAAAAATAAAAGAATGTAGAGCACGACACTATATATCTAAAATGTGGGTACAAGAGGAGTAAAAATTTAGTGCTTTTAAAATGGGTAAGCACCTATCAATTTAACTGACTGCTATATGCCTAAGATGTTATTTATAAACCTAACGGTAACCACAATTCAGAAACTGGTGATATGCAAAAAATAAAGAGAAAAGAACCCAAGTATATCACTGAAGAAAGCCAGCAAACTAGGAGAGAAGAAAGCAAGAGAAGATTGGAACAGAGAAATACAAAAACCACCATAAAATAAGTAACCAAATGGCAATAAGTACACACCTATCAGTAATTACTTTGAATACAAATGGACTAAATATTCCATTCAAAAGACAAGGTGTGACTGAATGGATAAAAAAGCAAGACCCATCTATATGCTGGCTACAAGACTCACTTCAGACCTAAAACACATGCACACTCAAAGTGAAGGGACAGAAAAGAATTTCTCATGGAGATGGAAAGTGAAAAGAAAGCCTCAGTAGCAATACTTATACCAGATGAAACAAACTTTAAAACAAAGGATGTAACAACAGATGAAGAAAAACACTACATAATCATAAACAGAATAATACAACAAGATGTAAGAATTGTAAATATTAGTACCACAACATGCAGGCACCCAAATAGATAAAGCAGCTAATAATAGACATAAAGGGAATAATTGATAGTAATACAATAATGGTAGGGGACTTTAACATCCCACTTATATCAATAGATGGGTCATCCAAATAGAAAATCAACAAAGAAAATGGTCCGATTTCATTTTTCTGCATGTGGCTGTCCAATTTTCCCAGCACCATTTATTGAAGAGGCTGTCTTTTTTCCATTGGACATTCTTTCCTGCTTTGTCGAAGATTAGTTGACCATAGAGTTGAGGGTCTATTTCTGGGCTCTCTATTCTGTTCCATTGATCTATGGGTCTGTTTTTGTGCCAGTACCATGCTGTCTTGATGATGACAGCTTTGTAATAGAGCTTGAAGTCCGGAATTGTGATGCCACCAACGTTGGCTTTCTTTTTCAATATCCCTTTGGCTATTCGAGGTCTTTTCTGGTTCCATATAAATTTTAGAATTATCTGTTCCATTTCTTTGAAAATGATGGATGGTACTTTGATAGGAATTGCATTAAATGTGTAGATTGCTTTAGGTAGCATAGACATTTTCACAATATTTATTCTTCCAATCCAGGAGCATGGAACATTTTTCCATTTCTTTGTGTCTTCCTCAATTTCTTTCATGAGTACTTTATAGTTTTCTGAGTATAGATACTGTGTCTCTTTGGTTAGGTTTATTCCTAGGTATCTTATGGTTTTGGGTGCAACTGTAAATGGGATTGACTCCTTAATTTCCATTTCTTCTGTCTTGCTGTTGGTGTAGAGAAATGCAACTGATTTCTGTGCATTGATTTTATATCCTGACACTTTACTGAATTCCTGTATAAGTTCTAGCAGTTTTGGAGTGGAGTCTTTTGGGTTTTCCACATATAGTATCATATCATCTGCGAAGAGTGATAATTTGACTTCTTCTTTGCCGATTTGGATGCCTTTAATTTCCTTTTGTTGTCTGATTGCTGAGGCTAGGACCTCTAGTACTATGTTGAATAGCAGTGGTGATAATGGACATCCCTGCCGTGTTCCTGACCTTAGCGGAAAAGCTTTCAGTTTTTCTCCATTGAGAATGATATTTGCGGTGGGTTTTTCATAGATGGCTTTGATGATATTGAGGTATGTGCCCTCTATCCCTACACTTTGAAGAGTTTTGATCAGGAAGGGATGCTGTACTTTGTCAAATGCTTTTTCAGCATCTACTGAGAGTATCATATGGTTCTTGTTCTTTCTTTTATTGATGTGTTGTATCACATTGACTGATTTGCGGATGTTGAACCAACCTTGCAGCCCTGGAATAAATCCCACTTGGTCGTGGCGAATAATCTTTTTAATGTACTGTTGAATCCTATTGGCTAGTATTTTGTTGAGTATTTTCGCATCTGTGTTCATCAAGGATATTGGTCTATAGCTCTCTTTTTTGATGGGATCCTTGTCTGGTTTTGGGATCAAGGTGATGCTGGCCTCATAAAATGAGTTTGGAAGTTTTCCTTCCATTTCTATTGTTTGGAACAGTTTCAGGAGAATAGGAATTAGTTCTTCTTTAAATGTTTGGTAGAATTCCCCTGGGAAGCCGTCTGGCCCTGGGCTTTTGTTTGTTTGGAGATTTTTAATGACTGTTTCAATCTCCTTACTGGTTATGGGTCTGTTCAGGCTTTCTATTTCTTCCTGGTTCAGTTGTGGTAGTTTATATGTTTCTAGGAATGCATCCATTTCTTCCAGATTGTCAAATTTATTGCCTTACACCACACACAAAAATAGACTCAAAATGGATGAAGGACCTCAATGTGCAAAAGGAATCCATCAAAATCCTTGAGGAGACTACAGGCAGCAACCTCTTCGACCTCAGCCGCAGCAACATCTTCCTAGGAACAACACCAAAGGCAAGGGAAGCAAGGGCAAAAATGAACTATTGGGATTTCATCAAGATCAAAAGGTTTTGCACGGCAAAGGAAACAGTTAACAAAATCAAAAGACAACTGACAGAATGGGAGAAGATATTTGCAAACGACATATCAGATAAAGGACTAGTGTCCAGAATCTATAAAGAACTTAGCAAACTCAACACCCAAAGAACAAATAATCCAATCAAGAGATGGGCAGAGGACATGAACAGACATTTCTGCAAAGAAGACATCCAGATGGCCAACAGACACATGAAAAAGTGCTCCATATCACTCGGCATCAGGGAAATACAAATCAAAACCACAATGCGATATCACCTCATACCAGTCAGAATGGCTAAAATCAACAAGTCAGGAAATGACAGATGCTGGCGAGGATGTGGAGAAAGGGGAACCCTCCTACACTGTTGGTGGGAATGCAAGCTGGTGCAGCCACTCTGGAAAACAGCATGGAGGTTCCTCAAAATGTTGAAAATAGAACTGCCCTATGACCCAGCAATTGCACTATTGGATATTTACCCTAAAGATACAAACGTAGTGATCCAAAGGGGCACGTGCACCCGAATGTTTATAGCAGCAATGTCCACAATAGCCAAACTACGGAAAGAACCTAGATGTCCATCAACAGATGAATGGATCAAGAAGATGTGGTATATATACACAATGGAATACTATGCAGCCATCAAAAGAAATGAAATCTTGCCATTTGCGACAACATGGATGGCACTAGAGCGTATCATGCTTAGCGAAATAAGTCAAGCAGAGAAAGACAACTATCATATGATCTCCCTGATATGAGGAAGTGGTGATGCAACATGGGGGCTTAAGTGGGTAGGAGAAGAATAAATGAAACAAGATGGGATTGGGAGGGAGACAAACCATAAGTGACTCTTAATCTCACAAAACAAACTGAGGGTTGCTGGGGGGAGGGGGTTTGGGAGAAGGGGGTGGGATTATGGACATTGGGGAGGGTATGTGCTTTGGTGAGTGCTGTGAAGTGTGTAAACCTGGTGATTCACAGACCTGTACCCCTGGGGATAAAAATATATGTTTATAAAAAATAAAAAATTATATAAAAAAAAAAGAAAATCAACAAAGAAATAACGGCTTTACATGACACATTGGACCAGATCGGTTTACCAGATATATTCAGAACATTCCATTCTCAACAGCAAAATACACATTCTATCAAGTGCACATGGAATATTCTCTAGAAAAGATCACACACTAAACCACAAAACAAATTCAGAATTCAACAAATTAAAGAACACTTAAGTCATACCATACCATCTTTTCTGACAACAATGCTATGAAACTAGAAAGCAAGCAGAAGAAAAAAATCTGGAAAGAACATAAATAACATGCTACTACACAATGAATGGGTGAACCAAGAAATCAAAGAGGAAATACAAAATGACAGAGAGACAAATGAAAAATAAAAACACAGCCATCCAAAATCTTTGGGATTCAACAAAACTATTCTAAGAGAAAAGTTTATAGCAATAGAGACCTACCTCAAAAAACGAGAAAAATCTCAGTCAAATAATTTAACCTTACACCTAAAGGAGCAAGAAAAAGAACAACAAAACCCAAAACCAGTAAAAGGAAGGAAATGATAAAATTAGAGCAGAAATAAATGAAATATAAACTTAGAGGAAAGAAAAAAAAAAACAGCAGAAGAGATCAATGAAACCAGGAGCTAATTCTTTCAAAAGATAAACGAAGTTGAAAAACCTTTAATCAAATGTATCAAAAAGAGAGAGAGAACTCAAATAAACAAAATCGGAAAGACAAGAAATAACAAACACCACCACAAAAATACAAAGGATTTTATGAGAATATCGTGAAAAATTATATGCCAACAAATTGGAAAACCTAGAAGAAGTGGATAAATTCCAAAAAATACATATCTCCCCAAAACTGAATCTGGAAGAAATAGAAAATTTGAACAGACCAACTACCAGCAATGAAATTAAAGCAGTAATCAAAAAACTCCCAACAGAAAGTTCAGGACCAGAAAGCTTCACAGGTAAATTCCACCAAACATTTAAAGAAGAGTAAATAAGTATTTTCTCAAACTATTCCAAAAAATAAAAGAGGAGGGAAAGCTTCCAATTCATTTGATGAGGCCAGCATTATGTTGTACCAAAATGAGATAAAGATACCATTAAAAAAGCCCACTATTTCTGATGAACACAGATGCAAAAATCCTCAAAAAAATATTAACAAACTGGATCCAACAATACATTTTAAAAAAATCATCCACCACAATCAAGTGGTATTTATTCCTGGGATGCAAGGGTGGTTTAATATTTGCAAATCAATCAACATGATGTATCACATTAGTAAGAGAAAGGATAAAAACCAAATGATCCTTTCAGTTGATGGAGAGAAAACATTTGACAAAGTACAACATCTATTCATGATAAAAACTGTCAACAAAGTAGACTTAGAGGGAACATACCTCAACATAATAAAGGTCATATATGAAAAACCCACAGGTAAAATTATTCTTAATGAGGAAAAAACTAAGAGCTTATCCCCAAAGGCAGGAACAAGACCAAGATGTCCACTCTCACTGCTTTTTTTTTTAACTTAGTACTAGAAGTCCTAGCCACAGCAATCAGACAAAAAAAAAAAAAAAAAAAAAAAAGGAATGAAAGGAATCCAAATTGGGAAATAAAGCCTTCCTTATTTGCAGATGACATGATACTATACACAGATAATCCTAAAGACACCTCCAAAACTTATTAGAACCAATACATGAATTCAGTATGGTCGCAGGATACAAAGTCAACATAATACATTTTGTATTATATTACATTTCTGTACACTAATAATAATGTAGCAAAAAAAGAAATTAAGAGAAAGATCCCATTTACAACTGCACCAAAAATAATAAAATACCTAGGAATAAATTTAACCAAGGAGCTGAAAAACCTATACTCTTAAAACTTTAAACACTGATGAAAGAAACTGAAAATGACACCAACAAATGGAAAGATATTCCATGCTCATGGATAGGAATAACAAATATTGTTTATAATGTCCATATTATCCAAAGCAATCTATAGATTTAATACAATCCCTATCAAAATACTAACAACATTTTTCACAGACCTAGAACAAATAATCCTAAAATTTGTGTGGAAACACGGAAGACCCCAAATAGCCAAAGCAACCTTAAAAATGACACACTGGACCAGATGGACCTCATAGATATATACAGAACATTCCACCCTAAAAACACAGAATAGTCATTCTTCTCAAGTGCACATGGAACCGTCTCAAGAATAGACCACATAATGGGTCACAAATCAGCACTCAACTGATATCAAAAGACTTGAGATTATCCTCTGCATATTCTCAGATCACAATGCTTTGAAATTGGAGCTCAATCACAAGGAAAAGTTCCAAAGGAACTCAAACATCTGAAAGCTAAAGACCACCTTGCTTCAGAATGCTTGGATCAACCAGGAGATCAAGGAAGAACTGAAACAATTCATGGAAACCAATGAGAATGAAGACACTTCGGTCCAAAACCTATGGGATACAGCAAAGGCAGTCCTAAGGGGTAAATACATAACCATCCAAGACTTCCTCAAAAAAATTGAAAAATCCAGAATATACCAGCTGTCTCTACATCTTAAAGAACTGGAGAATCAACAACAAATAAAACCAACTCCACACATAAGAAGGGAAATAATCAAGATTAGAGCTGAGATCGATGAGGTAGAAACCAGAGATACAGTAGAACGTACCAATGAAACTAGAAGCTGGTTTTTTGAAAGAATCAATAAGATCGATAAACCACTGGCCACACTAATCCAAAAGAAAAGAGAGAAAGCCCAAATTTATAAAATTATGAATGAAAAGGGAGAGATCACAACTAACACCAAGGAAGTAAATACAATCATCAGAAGATATTATCAGCAGTTATATGCCAATAAGCTAAGCAACCTAGATGAAATGGATGCATTCCTGGAAAACTATAAACTCCCAAAATTAAAAATGAAAAGCAAAACTGGAAGCATCACAATTCTAGACTTCAAGTTATATTATAAAGTTGTAGTGATCAAAACAGTATGGTACGGACACAAAAAACAGACACACAGGTAGATACAAGAACAGAACAGAAAAACCAGAAATGTCCACAACTATATGGTCAATTAATCTTCAACAAAGCAAGGAAGAATAGCCAATGGGTAAAGGACAGTCTCTTCAGCAAGTGGTGTTGGGAAAACTGGACAGCAACATGCAGAAGGTTGAAACTGGACCACTTTCTTACACCATATGCAAAAATATATTCGAAAGGGATTAAAGACCTAAATGTGATATCTGAAGTCATAAACCTGAAAGAAGAGAGCACAGGCAGTACTTTCTCTGACATTAGCTGCAGCAACCTTTTTCTAGATAGGTCTTCTTTGACCAGAGAAACAAAAGCTAAAACAAACTATCTGGACTGCATCAAAATAAAAGGCTTCCGCACAGCAAAGGAAACAATGTAGTGAAAAGACAACCTACTGAATGGGCAAATGATATGTCTGATAACAGTTTAGTACGCAAACTTTACAAAGAACTTCTACAACTCAACACAGAAGAACTTAAGTAATCCAATTAAAAGGTGGACAAAGGGAGCCTAGATGGCTCAGTCAGTTAAACTTCTGACTCTTAGTTTCGGCTCAGGTCAGGATCTCATGCGTCATGAGACAGAACTCCACGCTGGGCTCTGCACTCAAGCAGAAAGTCTGCTTGAAGATTTTCTCCCTCTGGCCCTCCCAACCCCCATCCCCACCCCACCCCCACCCCACCATTTGCATGCTTGCCCCCTCCCTCTCAAACATAAATAACCTTTAAGTGAATAAATAATTAAACAAATAAAGACACAAACAGACATTACTATACATGCAAATGGCCAACAGACACCTGAAAAGATTCTCAACATCTATCATCATCAGGGAAATGCAAATCAAAACCACAAAGAGGTATCGTCTCACATCTGTCAGAAGGGCTAAAATCAAAACATAAGAAACAGCAAGTGTTGGCAAAGATGTGGAGAAAAACGAACGCTCTTGCAATGCTGGTGGGAATGCAACTGGAGCAGCCACTGTGGAACACAGTAGGGACGTTCCTGGGATAAAAATATATGTTTATAAAAAATAAAAAATTAAAATAAATTAAAAAAAAATTACAAATAGAATTATCAGATCTACCAGGTGATCCACTAATTTCTCTACTGAATATTTACCAAAAAAATATGAAAATGCTAATTTCAAAAGATACATGCACCCCTATGTTTATTGCAGCATTATTTATAATAGCCAGATTATGGCAGCAGCCCAAGTGTCCATCGATATATGAATGCATAAAGAAAACATGAGCTACATACACACACACACACACACACACACACACACACACACACACTGGAATATTACTCAGCCATCAAGAAGAATGAAATCTTGCCATTTGCAACAACATGGATGGATCTAGAGGGTATAATGCTAAGTGAAATAAGTCAGTAAGTAAGGAAAAACAAATACCATACGATTTCACTCATTTGTGAAATTTATCAGAACACATGAACAAAGGAAGAAAGACACAAACCAAAAAACAGACTCTTAACTACTGAAAGCAGAGTTTTACCAGAATGGAGGCCGGTGGGGTGAAACAGGTAAAGGGGACTAAGAGCACACCTACAGTGAGCACTGAATAATGCGGAGAACTGTTGCATCACTATATTGTACTAATGCAACACTGTATATTAATCACACTGGAAATTTTTAATAATAATATATTATATACCACCAGAAAACACTTGTGAGTGTTCAAAATTTTATTTACTATACAGTCAAAACCATAAAATTTTCAGGGTTAAATTTGTCACAGTTGTGTATGGCCTCATTGCTGAAAACTACAAAATGTTCCCCTTCTGGGGGAAAATTAAAGCCCTAAATAAATGGAGAGAAATACCATATCCCTGGTCTGAAAGTAATGGCATGCTGATAATCATTTAACAATGAACTCCCACCCCAAAAAACAATAGGGGGCTTTGCTAATTTCTTCCACCCTGGCCAATGTCAATGTATCAAATTTCTGAAAATTTAATACCCGTCTCTTGTGACTTAGTATGAGCTATTTTCAGCTTGCCAATGACCAAAAACTTAATGTTGTGAAAATGACAATCCTCCCCGAACTGATCAATCTCAGTCTTAATTGGAGCAAGTATTGTATATCAACTGACAGCTTAATTATAAAATGTATATGGGAATGTAAAGGAGCAAGAATATCCAGAACAACCTTGACAAAAAAACAAAGTTAGAGGACTTGAACCACCAGACTTCAAGAGTTACTTTGAAGGTAACCCTGACAATGGGATACTGGCCGAAGGGAAATAAGAAGTAAATGGAGCAGAACAGAGAGCTATAGAATAGACCAAGTCTGCATACAGTCATTTGACTTGCAAACGCCTTTTCAATACACAGTGTTAGAATAAATGGATATCCATATGGTCTAAAAGTAATCCTTGGCCTCATACCTCACACCATGTAAAAAGCAATTAAGAAAGATTAGAAAATAATAATAAACACACAAAAAATAATAAAATACAAAAATTAAACTTTAAAACTTCTAGAAGGCAATACAGTCAAAATCATTCACTATTTGAGGGTAGAAAAAGTTCTTGGGATACTGAAATCAATAAGGAAAAAAATGGCATCACCAAATTTGAAAACTTCTTTTCAACATAAGACATCAGTATGTAAATGGGTAAGCAAGTTCCAAGCTAGGAGATAATGTGCGTGAACTGTGTGTCTGACATGTGCCTGGTGTCCCACATACATGAAGAACAGTAACTCCATAGACAAATAACCACTTAGTAACAAGTAAATGATTTGAATTCATAAGCACATAAAAAAGTGCTTAATATCACTATGCATCAGGAAAATGTAAATTAAAACCACATGAGATTCAACCACATGTCTACCAAAATGGATAAAGTTTTATTTAATTAGTTAATTAATTAATTAATTAATTTTTACAAGATGGAAAACAAATTTAATAGACTGAAACACCAAATACCGGCAAAGATGTGGAACAACTCCCATCCATTATTGGCGGGAGGATACGGTCGGTCCAACCACTTTAGAAAACCTTCTGGCTGGGGGCTTTTGTGTGGCTCAGCGGGTTAAAGTCTCTGTCTTCGGCTCAGGTCATGATCCCAGGGTCCTGGGATCAAGCCCCACATCAGGCTCTCTGCTCAGCAGGGAGCCTGCTTCCTCCTCTCTCTGCCTGCCTCTCCACCTACTTGTGATCTCTGTCAAACATAAATTAAAAAAAAAAAAAAAAGGTTCTGGCTGTTTTTTAGAGAACTAAGCATTTATTCTATGACTCAGCAATTTTACCTCCTGATATTGATCTAAAAGCAATGAAAAAAATATATGTCTGCAAAATGACTGGTATGAGAATATTTATAGCAACCTTACTCACAATAGCCAAGACTTGGAGATAGTCTCCATACTCACCGAAACGAGAATGGATATACGAATTGTGACTATTACCTAGTAATAAAAGTGAACAAACTACTCACACTAGCAACAACATGGATGTCTCAAAATATGCTCAGTGACCGTACTAAAGAGAGTGTACACTGAATGATCCCATTTATAGGCAGTCCTCGTCAAATCTAATCTTGGTTAGAAGAAAATCAGAGCAGTGATTGCCCCTGCAAGGACAGGGGTAAAAAGGAGTGATGGGGAAACGCTATGAGGCAACTCTTAGGAATGATGGTGTTTTTGAGATTTGTGCATTGTGAGGTATGTAAATTTAACTTTCATAGAAAAAAATTAGAAACAAATTTTGAATTCTAGTTAATGACATGCAGCTGGAAGTACATGGTGTTAGAAGGTGTTGGTTACTATAATTTACTCCAAAATGCAGCAGAAACATAAGATGGACAAATGGACAGACATGTGTTGAGCAAATTCCTCGCTCTAGCTGATGCCCCTGTGAGTGGAATTTCAAAATAAGAAACCAGGTTAATTTCTTTATCCCAAGTAGTTACTGATGATGTACCAGCTTAGGGTACTTCGGCTAACCTGAGGAGAACACGTACCACTGCTAATACTTTACGTTGTCTGGATTAACACTGTAAGTACAAAGAATCAATTTATATCAAGTCAAAGGAAAGACCATCAAACATCTAACGCAGACCCAAGGCACTGCAAGCCTTAACTTCTTTATCAGAGCTGACCTCTTCCAGAGTGTCTTCTCTTCCTTTCTTAAAACACTTGATTTTACTTCAGTTTACCTCCCCGCTTGTTTGATATTCATCATCTAGAGTCTAAAAATGAACAACCAATGATTCAAAGGTAAAAAAAACAAGACGGAATCATTCTGAATGCCACTCAAATTGAAAAGTCACATTTCTGCGAAGAGCCTCGTCGTCAAGGAGAAGCAACAAGAGTGATGGAAGGCCGGGACCACCCTTGGTGGCCGTCCTCTCCTGCAGCTCTGGAGGAAAGAGGACCAAAGCGGGAGGGGGCACTTAAGAATAAAACCAGCCTCCCAGTCTAGGAAAAGGCTGGCTGATCCCCAGCCATGGGATCAAGTCAGAGCCAGCACTAGTGTCAAATCCTTCTCTCAGGCCATGACAGGTCACAACAGGAAACACGCTGCCAAACGCCAACCAGCCAGTAACAGCAAAGCTAGCCAGTCCGGAGACTTGTCCTCAGGAAAAGCAAGGAAGGGGTCAGGACAGGCCCCAAACTTACCAGCGGGAGACTCAAACTTCAGCAAAATGCTGTTGTATCCCAGTGTGATCAAGACGGATTCCTTCCCCACGCGGCAACATTCAGTGTCTCTGTTGAGTAAGCATTTGAAGACACACACGCCATCGGCTATAGAGGATGAAATAAAAGGGGGGGGGGTTAGGAAAATCCATTTTTGAGCATTGTAAAAAGGGTCAGCAATGCCATCCCTACATTTCTCTTCTTTTTTCAAGGCTCCCCACTTCTTTCGTAATAGAATCCCTTGTGAGACTTCAGGCAGTAGGAGGATCCGAGATAAAACAGGAATTAACTGTGGCCCCCTAGCAGTTCTTCGCATGTGGGTTAGGACAGAGTCAAAACTAACTCTTAGTGGCTCTTGTTTTTATGTCCAGGGCCCCACTCCCTTTAAACCTCCTATTCCCCAGTGGGTTTTGTGTCTCTTGAAGGCATCCCGGGAGAGCCCAAGTAATGTCCCTCTGGTGATTCCTGAGCACTCAGTATATGCCAGAGAGCTCACACGGTCTTCCTTGTAAGAGCTGTCGCCAGTGTTCCTGGGTAGAGGCAAGGCAGAGAGCTCAGGTCCAAATGTGCACAGCTAGTAAGGGCAGAACCAGGATTAAAGCCTAAGATTAAATTTGACTCTGAAGCCCATTGATGCTCTTACCACACTGGGCCAAGGCAAGTGCAATAAAGAGGGTGCTTGGGTTCTGCAAGCAGGGCCCGCGGTGAGTGGCTAGGCTCTCACCAGGTTCATGCATGGGTAATTGGGAAGTAACTCGATATTCTTCCTTTTACAAGTTAAGCAGGCCTTGAGCACTGGGGCGGCTGTAGAGTGGTGGCAAAAGTAATAAACTTGGGGTTTGGTTTTCATCTCTGATATTTACTAACCTAGGTACTTCAATCACTGAATCACACTTAGCCACATTATTTTACAATGTAAAATAAAAGTATTGATATTTATTTCCCAAGCTTTTTGTGATGACTGAATAATAAAGGTGAAAATAATTTTTAAAATCCTGATGATATGGTTGGGACTCTGGGATATATGGGGCTACGCTCGTTTCTCTCATTCTAGACCAGATCTTACTTTCCATCCTTTAGGCCTTCCATTCTCCCTTACAAAACCAAATGCAGGAAGTGTTTTAACTTTAAAACATTGTTATATATTGGGGCGCCTGGGTGGCTCAGTGGGTTAAAGCCTCTGCCTTCGGCTCAGTTCATGATCCTGGAGTTCTGGGATCGAGCCCCACATCAGGCTCTTTGCTCGGCAGGGAGCCTGTTTCCCTCTCTCTCTCTGCCTATCTCTCTGCCTACTTGTGATCTCTGTCTGTCAAATAAATAAGATCTTTAAAAAACAGTTATATATAAAATTCTTTTACACACGTATGTGGCCCATTCATATACACACATTCAAAACACACACACACACACACACACACACACACACACAGTAAAGATGACCAAATATTTTCAAATATTTTCATCCATTATTTCAAATGAATGAATACTTCCTGATGGAAGCTTTCACAAATATTTTTCATAGAACATCTTGGCTGGTTAAAGAGTGCAGATGTTTTGAAAACATTTTCTTGGCTTAAAGCATGATTACAGGTTTAATTATTACAGCCCAGTCCGTGTCTCAAAGGCATCAGTGTCTCCTTGCAGAGAGGCAGCTGTGAAGAGATGCAGAAGAAAGGAGCTTGGGCTCTTCTAAACAATATGTTTTCTTTAAATCACAGGAAATGGGTTCCCCCTCCCCCAACCAAGAAATCGGGATTTTCTGCACCGACCAATTGTTTTCTCATGGTGTTGGCGTAGGATGAAGGGCGGATGCTAATCTTCTACAGTACCTTGCGGTCTGTGAACTCTGTGCAGGCAGGAGTGATCTTATTTTCTTTTTTCAAATCATTATCTTTTCTTCTCTGAACCAAAACCCAGCACAATACCCCGTACTTAATAAATGTTTTTTGGATCAGTGAAAGCGCTTCTCCATATATTGACTGTATGCCATTCCCATAGAAAGCTTCAAAATTTATCTGGTTCGGTTCTCCTAAACCAGATATGGTCAGAATTTTTTTTTATTTTGCTGTTATTTGTTTGTTCTTTCTGTTGTGATTTGGTTAGGGTATAAAATGAGGTGCTGTTTTATCCTACTTTCAGACATAGTAAAATGCCTGCCCATATATCCTCCTTCCGACATCCTCTCCTATCTTCTGTTTAAATATGGGTGGAACAGGGCTTTTTAAGCATGCCATAAAAATCCAGTAAGTGCTGGTAACTACTTAATTTTTTAAAACCTACATTTGGCTATAAATAAATAAATAAATACTTTAAGCAAAATCAAAAAGCAGTAAGCTGGGAAAATATTTTCAGCACACCCAAAGAAGATTGAATTTCCCCAAGAAACAGTTTACTCTAAAAAATAAGAAGAAGCAAGCATTCTTATTGAAAAGTTAGTAGAGGAATCGGTAGGTAATTGACAACTAGAAAAATGCCAATAGCAAAAAGAATGTAAACAATGAATTATAATAATATTCAAAGAAATGTGTACTAAAATAATGAGGTCTAAATTTTTACCTCTCACTGTCAATATTTTAAAAAATATATACTAACAATATCAAATACTGGAAAGGGTATGAGACAACAGTGCATAGCAATTACTGGGAATATAAATTTGTAGGAGGTAATCTGCCCATGGGGTTCAAAAAGTAAAGTCTATGTAATCTTTGCTAGACATTCTGCTCATAATCATTTCCTCCAGGATATACTTTATCCAGTGTGAATGAGTGTATAGTTAAGGACGTTCATCTTAGAGTTGTTTACTATCGTGAGAAAATGCAAGGAAGAGGAGTCTACCACTGTGTACATAATTGGTTAAGTGAAACAAGAGACCCCCATGTTCAGGTTGCAAAACAGCATGTGTAATGTTATTGTAGCAATTTAATGTGTTTATCTTCAGAGAGAGCTGTTGAAAAAGAGACACACCAAGATGTCATCAGTGGTTTTCTCTGCACAGAGAGATTTGGGATCATTTTTATTTTTCCCTTTATAAGGTTCTGCCTTTTTTGAGCTTTCTATGAGACTATTTATTTTTAACAATCAGAAAATATAAGTAATCCAATAAAAGATATGCTACCATCACTAGTGTATTTTACCACAACTTCACTCGTGATGGGTATTACCATTTTTTTAATTCTCTTATGTATTAGATATTAACTGGTAGTTCACTAATTCAAAAATACTAATTTCGGAGTAAATGTAGCCAACTGATCTATGAATAAATGCACCTGACACAAGTGTTATCTCAATTCTCATTTTCAAGATCATTCATAGAAATGAAGATTTCGTCGTGTTCCCTGTTTGCGGATCTTCTACCTGGTGCTGATTTCCTTTCCTATCGTTAGACCATGTTAGTACATAAACAAACATTCTAGTTGACTTCCGTTAACTAACATGAGCAGTATTAAGTGCAGCTATCTTACAGTAACGTATTTCACCAACTGAGAAATGTGTCTTTCTAAATTTAAAGGATCTGTGTCAGAAAAATTAAGGAATACAATAAAGAGTTTTTGGGAACACATATAAATCCAAGACTGTGAAATACGATCACACTGATGACAAGTAAGGGTGACATGGAGATCTAAGATTCACGACATCTTTCTCCCAACCAAGCTATTATTACCATTTATGAGAAGTACATCTGCAGAACATTCTGACTCCTTACAAACATCTCCTTTCATCTTTTCAGTGGTACAGAAGGCTGGGTGTTTCTGCATACTTACTGTCATTCTGCTTTTGAACAATTGCTTTGCTTACTTTATCAAAGGGCAAGGCCTGATCTGCCAGTAGTAGCGAAGTCACAAGCACTGTTAGGCCCATGTGCACAAAATTGAGGCAGCTTTAGAAAAGCAAAGAGCCTTGCTGTTCTCTTCCTGGGAAAATGCCACTTGCTCTCCCAGAAGCTTCTCAAAAGAACATCATGATGGTGGTGGTCCAGATGCCTATTCTATCTTCTACTACTCTCATCTGAGAGGATTCCCAGAGACACACAAAGAAACCCATGTTCCATCCATTTTACAGGTAAACATGGAAAATGCCACAGAGTAAGATCAAGAGAATTGCTCTTGGCTCCATTAAACAATATTTCTCTTTTGCTCCACACTGGCACCCTCCTCTCTCAGTCCTTGCAAATGCAAAAGACCTCCCCCCATATGAAAGTTACAATGCTGGCTGACTGAGAACTTTACGTGTCAGCTATGGTCTAGAACAGAGGTTCTAAAATACACTCACACACACACACACACGCGTATATATATACATGTATATATACATATGTATATATATACATACATATGTGTGTGTGTGTGTGTGTGTGTTTATTTTCTTTTTCCTGGAAAGAAGAGTACTAATGGCATTTGTGACAGTTAATAATATGACATTGGTGCCAATTTTTTGCTAAGTGACCCTTTTAGTATTTTCCTGTCTAGAAATATGAAGTTAGGCTGCCTAAGGAATACATTTTCTAGAAATAGAGAGCTACCTGATTGTAGAGCAGCACCTCTATAGATGGAATAAAGTATATAGGTAAGTGTGCAGTTATTATTTCTAGCAACTTTAACCACAGGAAAGGAGTGTAAAGGAAAAAGGACAGGACTACAGAACCCCCAATATCTAATATTAAAATTGGCATCAGTGCTGATGGTATTAACCACATGGTTTCCTATGAGACATGACAAAAGAGCAATAAAGGATACATCACAGCTTCTCCCTCTCCTTTAGAGAATTTTGTGTTTGAAAGATTCAATCCTAGGCTCTTGCTCACTAAGTAAAAACTGAAAATGGATTGATTCAGGTTGAAGGGGGCCAAGTGTGAACATCAGAAAAGAAATGAAGAGAACGGGAAGGTACATGGGAAATGCAAGACAGGGCTTTGGAGGAGGTTTCAGAGTTGAGAATCGGGTAGCATCCATGGGTGAGACAGAGACAAAGAAATGGAAGCCTGGCCGTTAAGACATCAGCGTCAGAGTCCATAGTCTCCCATGGTTTATCTCCCCCTCCAATTTCTGACTCTGAAAAACAACTCTAAGGGTTTTGAAGGGGCGGGGGGTGGGTGGTTGGGGGAGCCTGGTGGTGGGTATTATGGAGGGCATGGATTGCATGGAGCACTGGGTGTGGTGCATAAACAATGAATTTTGTTACACTGAAATTAAATTTAAAAAAAAAAAAAGGATTTAAAAGGAAAAAAAAAAAAGACATCAGTGTCTGGAGCCCAAAACTATCATCACCCAGTGTGACTGCTGAAACGGTTGTCTGGTTGTTGGTCCGGTTTGGGTTGGGTTTTTGGGGTTTTGTAGGGTGGTTTGGCAAATGCTAACTCCTTCCTCTACATGTTGTATTCTAGTTTTACTAGATCTGCAGCCTGGCATTAGACAACCAGCACACAGTACCATGTCTTCCTTCAGCCACCATCCAGCTACGATCCCGTGCTCCCCGCCCATTCCAAGTACATGCCTCTCTAAGTGTGGTTGTCCACAGTCATTGTCTAGTAGAATCTTTAAAAAAAAAAAATGTATTATTTGTTTCAAGGGTACAAGTCTGTGATTCGTCGGTCTTACACAATTCACAGCACTCACCGTAGCACATACCCTCCTCGCTAGTAGAATCTCTAGGGCTCAGGGAAACAAGTTCTTCAGTAGATTGCCTAAGAAGGGTCATGGGAACAACATTCCCTGAACTCTCACACACCAATCGTTGTCTTTGTCTTTTACATTTTTGAAGGTCAGGTTTTTCTGGATGTAGAATCCCCGGTTCACATTTTCTTTCTCTGTGGATCTCTGGTATGTTTATCCATTTTCTTCTAGGGAATCACGTTACCATCAAAAAGACTGATGGTAATCTACTTTTCTGGCACTTGTGAGTAAAATGCTAAGGTTGCCCAGATGTCCAAAGGGTCATCTCTTTCTTTAAAGGTCAGTAATTTTTGCCAGAATGTGCCTTCTGCTAGCCATTCTACACCCATATTTTCAGGTATAAAGTTATTCTTTCAATAGGTATTTTCCATTTTTTCTATGTTGGCAAAATTTTCTCAATTATAATTTTTGTATTTGTTTTACATCTTTGCTCTCTTACCTTCTTCCCAGACTCTCGTGTGTGTATGTGTTGATCATCTGTGCTGAGCATTGATATTTATTACTTTCTTTTGACTCCCTTTTACTTCTTTTTACATTTAAATATTTTTCCATCTTTTCTCCCTTATTTGACATATTTCTTGTTGCTTCTAATTTAATCTTCACTTCTAAAATTATTTTACTTTTAATTATTTATTTTATTCCTAAGTATATTCTTGAATTCTATCATTTTGTTTATCAGTTTGCTAATTCTTCTTTATGTCATTCTTGCATGTCCTATGTAAATTTTCTTAATTTCTCTGATTTTTTTAAAAAATTTAACCTTTCAGACACATTTTAGAGCACTTACTTTCCTAGCATGCTTTCACTATTGGTGGGGATGTTATTTTGTCCCTTCCTGCCTTTTTTCTCTGTATGGCATTTGACTTCAATACTTTTCTGTTGTTTATTTCTATGTGAATATCATTGTTTTTTATAGATTTTATCTATTCATTTGACAGACAGAGATCACAAGTAGGCAGAGAGGCAGGCAGAGAGAGAGGAAGGGAAACAGGCTCCCCGCCGAGCAGAGGGCCCGATGTGGGGCTCGATCCCAGGACCCCGGGATCATGACCTGAGCTGAAGGCAGAGGCTTTAACCCACTGAGCCACCCAGGCGCACCTATGTGAATATCACTTTACTAAACTTTTATAAAGATGGTAATTGCACATACAGTTTTATAAGACACTATCAAATTGTTTTCCAGAGTGACTGTGCCGTTTCAAACCCCCATTAGCAATGGACGAATGATCCAGTTTCTCCACATCCTTGACAACATTTTTTGCTTACACATTTCTATCGTTGTATAGTGTTATCTCATTGTGGGTTTAATTTGCACTTCCCTGATAACTAATGATGCTGAGTATTTTTCACGTGCTTATTTACCATATGTATGTCTGCTTCTGTTCATGTGTTTTACCCACTATTTCCTTTAACTGTGGGGCTTCCAGAGTTCCTCTTTTGTTCTAGATATGGGTCCTTTGTTATATATATATGTGGTTTGCAAGTGTTTTCTCCCATCCTGTAGTTTGACTTTTCATCCTCTTAACGGGATCGTCTATAAAAAGTCTTGAATTTTGATGAGACCCAATTTATCAAGTATTTCCTTTTATGGATCATCTTTCTGGGTCAAGTCTAAGGACACATTCACTGACTGCCTTGACCTTGCTCATTCTATGGTTTCATTACATTTTTTTTTTTTTTTAAAGGGACTGAGAGAGAGAGAACACGTGTGAGCAGGGTGGAGCCCGACATGGGGCTCGACCTCAGGATTGAGTCTCTCCACTGTAATCTCTCTTGCAACTACAAATGAGTTCACATCATTCCAAGCTTCCAGATTACAATTAATGAGGCCCATGTGCAGTCACTGCAAAGCTCTGCTCAAACTTTCACAGGCCCCCCACCCCCACCCTTCTACCCCACACACTGAATATAAAAGCACAGCCACTCCCGAAACTATAAACCCCTCAAGCCCCTTTTCTGCTTCTCCCCAAACAACCCCTAACCCCTACACGTATGCTATATAGCCAAACTAACAACCAGCTGATCTCCAAAAAGGGTTCATTATCATGGAGGCAGTAAGGATGTACAGTTCAAGAGTGTGACTTCTGAAGGGATATGGTTCCCCTCCTGCTCCTGAAAATATCACCCAATTTATAAAGTCCATTTCATAGGCCACCACCTCCATGGTACCTTCCATGACTGACCCCAACTGGCATATGTATCTCCCTTACCTCACTGCCCCAAGAGCTCTTCATACCTCCCTTATGGCCCTCAGCTTCTTCTCTAATTTGCACCTGCATCTTACAAATTTTGTAAGATGTCACACCATTCGTGAGCAGGAATTGGAATCTCTCCATCTCTGATTCCCCTGAAGGACCTGGTACACAGCAAGGACCACAATTGCGAACATGACTGGAACCACCACTGGCATCACTCAAGTTCAGATTCATTCACTCCGTTCAAGCTCATGGACAATCTGCCATACCCATTGTTAAAAACAAAGTAAAAAGACAAACTTAGCTCATCTTTCTAATCTTTGTAGCCTCTGAATCAGCTTTAAAATATTTTTTTCACCATTTCCTCTTTGCTTCTGTATCCTTTTTTTCTACACATGACCACAGCAGAGAGAACAAATAAACACCGAAACTAACTCCATAATGAAATATTAAACACCTCTGTGACCAATATTTTCAAATCAGGAGGAAGTAAGTTCTCATTCTGTCTTTAATGAAATAGTATGCCACTTCCCTAACAGCTTCCCTAGGAGGCTACTGCTCCCTCAAATTTATTTACAACACTTGTCTGAGTGATCCTTCAGCTCCCTCTGCCATTTCTCAAGGTGGGAAAGTGACTGGGAGTCAGGGACCCCTAGATTCTAGGGAAATAGCAGCAGATCTTGTTCTTTTTTTAACCTCAACTCTTTCCCACCACATACAGGTTTCCTCCTTCCAGCCAGCACACCACTCGGCATATAGAATTGATCCATACGTATCAAATTAAAACAAGGAAGTCAATGCAGCCACAGAAGTAACTTTCTAAACAACATGAAAAAAAAAACAAAGAAGATGAAACATCAGAACATTACAGATACCAAAGTGTCAACTGAACTTTGTCAGAACCTGGCTTTTTAAAAAATTTTTTCTAGTTGTTTTTTTTCCAGCTCTGGCAAATGGTTGGGATCTTTTGGTTTATGAAATGTTTTTTTGGTTACAATATGAGATTAAGAAAAAAGCTGACTTCCTCCTTTCTCCATAAAAATGCAAAATCCTCCTACTCTTCCTAGAGAAGTTGCTTCTCTTAGAGTTAAATTTAATTTCACTGTGAATGTCTCTTTAGGGTAACTAAATACCATGGAGTCTACATTCTGTCTAGGCAGCATTTTCTCAGATCACTAGCTTTCTCCTTGTGGTTTCTAAAGACTATAAACTGTCTTCTCGTTGTCATTCAATTGGGGATAATTGCTCCAATGTGGATTTACCAGCTATGACAACAAAAAAGTGGGAGCTTCCCAAGAAAGGGTATAAAATAACAACTTCGCTGTCAAGAGCTGTTCTCGGGATTCATGTTTGTTTTCACCGTACGGCAGATGTTGTGGAACCAGATGTGTGCAAGCCTTGGTTCGGGGACTCGTTCAAACACGCGGCTAACATTTACGAGCATCTGCTAGAAGCCCGTCACTGTCGACTGGCACTACGGGAAGATGCAGAGAAAGATAAATAAACTGTAGCCCCAGCCTTGAGAGAGCTCACGGTGCAAGAAGAGGTCTGCTCAAAGGCTACAGAACCCCAGGAAAACAAGAAACAACTTTTGCCCGCGAGATTTTTTACAGGAGACATTATTCTGGACCTGAGCCTCAGAAGAAAGAGTGAGATTTGCCAAGGAGAAAGGGATAAAGGAGGGAGAGGCCATCCCAGTGAGCGGGGAAGAGCCGCGGTCAAGGCTGGTGAAGGAACACGCCGCGCCTAAACAGGCCGCCCGGGAAATGAGAAGTGGTCTTGCAGGGCTTGCAGGTGGACTAGTAAGTTAATACCTCAGTCTGCACTGGAACAGCAGGGACGGGGACCTTCTTGTGTTTGCAACTCCTGCAATTAACGTCGCCATTTTGGTTGACAACAGTTGCTCAGAGGAAACACAAGGACAAATGGGGCGGCTGGCCAGCCTTTGCAGGGTACCTGCATATCCTTTCTCTCATCTCTTCCTCCCTGCTGGTCCTACCACAGGGCTCCTTATGCCTGTCCTCTAAACAGCAATACTGAGACTGAGAGTTCCCGGGCTATTTACTTAAGCTCCCCTCGGTCTGGACTGCTACTCACGGTTCCACATCATGCAGCTTCCTGTGACAAGTAAAAAAAAAAAGAGGGGAAAGACAGATAAAGGCATTTCAAAATTTCTCAATACATGCGTTCTGAGATCCTGTTTTCAAAGCAATGAGGTGTAAATATTCCCGGCTTTAACTACTAAATCTTAGCTACTCTTAAAAGCCTACTGCAAACTCCAGCGGCCATACATTAATTGACCACATATGCATGCATTTATTTCTGGGATCTTAATTCTGTTCCATTGCCCGAGGCTTCTGCTTTTAGGCCAGTACCATACTATTTTGACTACTGTAGCACAGCTCGAAAGTAGGAAGCAAGATGCCTCTGGCTTTGTTCTTTTTGTCAGGACTGGTTTGGCTATTTGAGGTCTTCTGTGATGGCATATAAGTTTTAGAATTGTTTTTTTTCTACGGCACCTGTGTGGCTCAGTTGGTTAAGCATCTGACTCTTGATTTCTGCTCAGGTCATGATCTTGGGTTCATGAGATCAAGCCCTGTGTCAGCTTCGTGCTGGGAGTGGATCCTGCTTAGGATTCTTTCTGTCCCTCCCTGCTCCCCCCACATGTGGACATGCATGGGCTCCCCCTCTCAAAAAAAAAAAAAAAAGGAATTGCTATTTCTACTCCTATAATGATGCCCTTAGAATCTTGATAGGGATTATACTCAACCTATAGATGGCTTTGGGAAACATGGACATATGAACAATATTAATTCTTCCAATCCATGAATGCCGAGTATCTATTTATTTCTATCTTATTCACTTTCTTTCATCAGTGTTTTGTAGTTTTCATGGTGGAGATCTTTCCCCTTCTTGGTTAAATTTATTCCTAAGTATTTTATTGTTTCTGATGTTATTATAAACAGGATCATTTCATTTCTTTTTCAGATAATTTGTTGTCAATATAATAAGTGTCTTTAAAATAATAAAAGAGGTACATGAGTGAACTGGAAAAGAGCCAAAGAGAAATTTTAGAAGTTAAATAAAAAAAAAACTAAAACAAAAGATGAGTTTAAAAACAGATTAGATACAGCTAAAGAAAGAACTGAACAGAAAACACATGTTGGGTGACCTTCTAGATTGCCTCAGAGAAAAACAAAAAGACAGAAAGCATGAAATCAGTTAAGAAACTGAGGCCATAACAGGGAGATCTAATCTACACTTAATAGGAATTCTAGGAGAAGGGAATAGAAGGACGAGGGGAGGAATAATACTTGGGAATATAATGGATGACAAGGTGCTGAAACTTGTGAAAATCTGCATCCCCATATACATCCCATCATTATAGGAGTAGAAGCAAGAGTTACCATCAGGGTAAAGGGAAATAAATTCCGTATGTAGAGACACTGGTAAAGCGTCAGTATACCAAACAAGGAGAAAAATCATGAAAAAAGCCAGAGAGTAAAAAAAACAAATCGACTTATAGAAATAAAAATTATACTGACAATTGCTAAAAGGAAAGAAGTTTCTTTTGTGTTCCTATCACAAACAATTTTCAGAATCAGAAATCAAAACATATTTTTTTTAATTTTCTAATTTTTTAATAAACATATAATGTATTATTAGCCCCAGGGGTACAGGTCTGTGAATCGTCAAGTTTACACACTTCACAGCACTCACCATAGCACACACCCTCCCCCTCAATGTCCATAACCCCGCCCCTTCTCCCTCCCCCTCTCCCCCCAGCAACCCTCAGTTTGTTTTGTGAGATTGAGAGTCTCTTAGAGTTTGTCTCCGTCCCGATCCCACCTTGTTTCATTTATTCCTTTCCTACACCTAGACACCCCACGTTGCCTCTCAACTTCCTCATATCAGGGAGATCATATGATAATTGTCTCTCTGATTGATTTATTTCACTCAGCATAATACCCTCTAGTTCCATCCACATTGTCGCAAATGGCAAGATTTCATTTCTTTTGATGGCTGCATAGTATTCCATTGTATGTATATACCACATCTTCTTTATCCATTCATCTGTTGATGGACATCTAGGTTCTTTCCATAGTTTGGCTATTGTGGATACCAGATTTTTTTTTTTTAAGGTGACACTCTGGCTCAAAACTAAGTTTAGGTTTTAAACCATGCTCTTTTTTTATAAAATTATTGACCTGAAGGACACTTGAGATCATTCCATCCAACTCACTCACTCAATAGTGAGGGCGTGCAGCCCAGGTTGTAAGTTCTCCAAGACCTCATCGTCAGTTCACAGCAAGTCTGGTACTAGAACTTCATCTTCCTTTTACCTCCCTGCAAGTGGAAATCTGCAAAGTCGGGATTATCTTTAGTCCATTACATTTGCCTTACAACACTGATTCCAAAAACCTTAAATTATCAGCCAATTCATACACAGGCACATTCATGCCCACACACCCTCTTGCACATACTAATCATAATACCATAGATTAGAAAACATACCAAAACTGGTCACGGCTTCTCAAACTCTTGGCAAATCAGAAGCAGCTCTTATGATGGAGTTCACATAGGAGGCTGCAGATGCACTCCGTGGTGACTGGTCTTTGCTACCCAGTGCACGACTCTGCACCAGACTCCCCTACACGCACACAAATGGCATTCCCATTTCTCAGCATTACTGAAGTTCTACTGGCTATTTCTGCCTGGAGAACTCTGAGAACACGCTATCACCTTCCTTATTATCTTCAGGTGGTAAGTAAATTATTTGAGGGTCCAGATTCTGGACGTGTGGAAGACTCACACATTGAAACAGATGTATACTTGGAAAAATGAAGCCCAAAGCATCTCTTTACCAAGTAAACAAAGAATCTCTTTCTGTTAGTTAAGCCTGGAATTGGAGAACCAAAAAGAACTCAAGTTCCTGTATATTGCTGCCACTCCAAGGGGGCGCAGGGATGGACCAGCAGCCGTAGCGTTACCTGAAGTCTGTCAGAAGCAGAGGCTCTCAGGCCTACGCCCTGATTCTAGACCAGACTGTGTATCTTACCAAGACCCCAGGATGACTCATGGCCAAGGAAGTCTGAGGGACTGATCTAACCACCCAAAAATGAGAATTCCCCACCCTACTTTTATGTCACACCACATATTTCTTTATCTTATTCCTTCCTTTCATTAATTCCTTTATAGAACACATGACTATATTCTCAGCAGCTTCGTTAATTAAAAAATAAAATTTCTAGATGTGAGTAGTAGACCTCAAAACACCATTGAAATGATTAGGCATTGGACTACATCTGTTTCCCATGCAAAAGGAATTTCTAACGCCCCTAAAATAAGCTTAATTCAATGACTGCTTGATCTACCCTGGAGAAAGATATGATTTAATGTTTTTGCTCCTTTGTGTACATAAAGGTAAAACAAAGAACTGATCTAATAAAGTATTCAGTGAATTCAGCTCTATGTTCCACTGGTTTTCATAAAAATCAATGATTTAGGAAGGATTTCCCATTTTCCTTAATGCTATTGATTTTCTTCTAAGTGCAAAAGCAGTTAATATCTTATTTTCCTAAGTGGTATAATAAGCCAACAAGAATTTTAAAATGTAGAGTATTTTCTATATTCTTTTACAAGTAGGGAGCAACTAGGAAATGAAAGCAGGTGATCTTGCTTTAGAATTTTCCAAGAAATGCTAGGTTTGAAGGAAGGATGACAAGATGGGGAATAGAACCCTCACAGGCAGTCAAATGATAATTTTGCTTCCACCTTCACTTTATAAAGAAATCAAGAATTCCTTTAGGAGACTGGATCTGATGTAGCACTTGCATTTTTACTGCAGTCACAGAAAGATTCTTCAATGTCTAGATCAGCATGTTTTGTAGAACACAATGCAAGTCTTCAAATAATTTGAATTACTTTGTAACTTAAGAAAACACAAGTAAGTGGGGACAAAATGGTTTGTTCAATGATTGTTTTGAGACAACTGGATAAACATTTATGGGATAAAAATAGTTATATATTTACCTCTTATTCGTAATTATAATTATATAATTACTATTACATAAATCATTAGATAATTAAAAATATAATTAAAATAATTATAATTAAATATATAAAAACATCTATATAAATATAATAAAATATAATTTAAATAATTATACAAATTATCAGATTAAAGATTTATTTTTTAAAAAAGAAAGCACAAAGAAAATATAGGTAAACTGCTCTATAACCTTGGGCTGTAGAATATTTGGATACATTTTTCAGGTCTTATATCAATGACAGGAGCCATGAAAATAAAATCAAATACATGTGACAATCTATTTTTTGAAGCCATGCAAATTTAAGACAAATTACAAACTGGAAATATGCTATAATATTTAATAAAAGGGTAATATATTTAAAGATCCACAAAGAGATAACTAACATTTCTACCAAATTTGTGAAGATATTTTTCTGTCTTCAGTGAATGTGGGTTTACATAGAGAGAGGATATCCTTATATGATGACAGTGTAAAAGAATATTTTAGAAGGGCAATTTGGTGATGTATATCAAAAGTTTTTTAAGTACTCATGCCCTCTGAACCAGTAATTTCAGTTTGATGAGTTTACACTTAGAATATAATAAAGATAGTGTGAAAGATTTAATTACAATTCTCGCCATTGTAGTGCTGCTTGTATTTTTGAAAAACTGGAAAAACTTAAATGTCAAGTAATGGGGGAGTAATTAAGTAGATCACAGCAATCTATATGGGAACACCATGAAATTGCCGAAACTGTTAATGTGGATGGTTGTTCCTTATGTATTTTAAATGAAATTTTTAAATGAAATGTTTTGCATAACTCTGATTTTATAAAGAAAAAAAATTATACACCTAGAAATATCTGTAAGCATAGGCATTGAATCTTTAATAGTGTTTTTTTTTATTTGATAGGTAGAATTGTGGTTTATCTTCTTACTTGTCTCCATTGTTTCAATTTTTCAGTAATAAATATGTATAGCTTTTTAATAAGAAAACAAGTTATTTTTACAAAAAATGAGAGATAGTATGTATCTCATATGCCTTGAAGTGGTAATAATCACCTAATATTATACTGAATTGAAAGGCACAGAAAATGAAACGTGTGCATGTATATTTCAGTGCACTGAAACTGTACTCTAGGGAATTACTGGGATGTATCTGACACTGAACTCAGTAAGTGCACCATAAAGAATGAAAGCATCAAGACTGAGTGTGTTTGTCTTCCCACATCTCCCTAAAATGGTTTCCAAAGAAATAAATGTAAGTTCATAAATAGTAATTTATGCATATCTTCCTAACTCACTATTATTTTAAAATACCATGCTGTATGTTGAGTAGTAAGCTTTCCTAACTTGACCATCTGCCTTTCTTTTTCCTAACTCAATCTGTATCTGTTTAATTTTTCTGATAAATCCGGAACTTGATACTGTGTACTGATGACAGACTCTGTCCGCCATTTACACTAAGGCCACTCTCTGAAAAGTATCGCAGGCAAGAATTTCTTCTTCCTACATCTCTCTCCTCCGCCCTATTTCTAACCTAAAGTTCCCATCACTGAGACACGTGGTGAGGACCAGTCTTCCCACCACAGACCTGCAACACTTGAAATACTAGCCTAAAATCCATGTACAGATACATATATGTATACTCATTAAATATACTATATATATCTCTCTGGTCTTAAAGTAGCTGACAGGAGAGAAAAAAGTAATGTAATTTGGAATGTGTTTACTGTCCAATTATCAAATCACACAAAAATTTTAACTTAGGTTTATTTAATGTATTAGACACTACTGTTTATACAGCAGATTAAAGCATGCCCTAATTTCTCCATATTGACAGTCCTGTGTGAAATATTTCTTACTATAATGAGCCCTTAAATCACTCTGAAAAGGTAATATAAATTAAAAAAAATTATTCTCCATCATGGACCCACATATAGAGCTCAAATTTATTATTTTACATATATATATATATTTCTTCTTTATATTTTTTCTAGGTATTTTAACTTACTTTCTCAAGCTGGTCTTCAGTCCTTATATAAAGTTACACACACAAAATTAGCAGGAATGCTAAAGGGCACAAGTTCAATTCAGAAAAGCCAGCCCTGAGAAATGTTACGATGTTCCAGACTGCTGTGTTAGAAGGTAACAAAGCTCTCCCGCATCTAGCATGCATCAAGGCTTGCTACCTGAGAGCTGAAATGCCTTCAGGTCACTAAAAGTATGATCTTGAGCACACCATGAGTAAGTCTGCTTTTCACCAAGGATTTTTTTTTTTTGAGATGTAATTCACATACCATAAAATTCACCATCTTAGACTAAAATATAGTGCTATTTTTAATTCACAAGGTCGTACAACCATCTTTATAAAATTTCAGAACATTTTCATCACCTTAAAAACAAACTCTATACTCATTAGCAGTCATTCCCCATTTCTCGCTCCCTCCAGTCCCTGCCAACCACTAGCTTCCTTTCTGTCTCTATGTTTTTACCTACTCTGGGCTTTTCAAATGTGAGCTCAGTGTCTGGCTTTTTCCACTTAGCATACTTTGTTCAGGGTTCACCCATGTACTAATACCACACTCCTTTTGATGGTCAAATAATATTCAATCATATGGGCAGATCACAATTTTTCTCTTCATTAGTTTATCCACTGACCAGCTAGGTTGCTTCCATTTTTTATTATTATCATAAATAATGCTGCTATGAACATTCTTATACAAATGTTTTGTTAGAGTATGCTCTCACTTCACTTCTCTTGGTATACACCTAGGCATGGAACTGCTAGGTCATATGGTAACTTTATGTTTAAATTTTCGAGGAACTCTCAAACTGTCTTCCATGCCACCTGCACGATTCACATTCCTACCAACAATGGATGAGGGTTCCAATTTCTCCACATCCTCTCCAACACCAGTGTTATTTGGTCTTTTTGTTCTTACTATTACTGCAGTTATTATTATCCCTGTGGGTATGAATGGTATCTCACTGTGGTTTTGATACATTTATTTCTCTTATGACTAATGACGGTTAAGCATCTTTCCATGTGCTTATTAGCCATTTTATATCTTCTTTGGAAAAATGTTCATTCAAATACTTAGTTCATATTTCAATTCTGTTGCCTTTTCATTGAGTCGTAAGTGTTCTTTATATAGTTTAGATCCTAGACTCTTAACAGATACATGCTTTTCAAATATTTTCTCCCATTCTGTGGGTTGTCTTCTCATTTTCTTGATACTCTTTTGATGCAAAAAAGTTTTTAATTTTGGGGGCGCCTGGGTGGCTCAGTCGGTTAAAGCCTCTGCCTTTGACTCAGGTCATGATCCCAGAGTCCTGGGATCGAGCCCCGCATCAGGCTCTCTGCTCAGCCGGGAGCCTGCTTCCTCCTCTCTCTTTGTCTGCCTCTCTGCCTACTTGTAATCTCTCTCTGTCAAATAAATAAATAAAATCTTAAAAAAAAAAGTTTTTAATTTTGATCAAGTCTAATATGTCTTTTTTCTTTATTGGCTTTGCTTTAGGTATAACATTTAAGAAACCATTGTTTAATCCAAGGTCACAAGATTTAACCCAATGCTTTTTTTTCTAAGAGTCTTAGAGTTTTAAATTTTACACTTTTATCCACTGGATTATATACAGTGAGGTGATCCAAATTTTTTTTTCTTTTTTTGGTATGTAGATAACCAGTTCTCCTGGTACTATTTGCTGAAAAGATTATTCTTTCCCTCATTTAACTAACTTGACTGACAACCCTTGTCAGAAATCAATTGATCACAGATGAATTTACTTTTAAAAATGTTTATTTTTTCAGCATAACAGTATTCATTATTTTTGCACCACAGACAGTGCTCCATGCAATCCATGCCCTCTCCAATACCCACCACCTGGATCTCCCAACCTCCCACCCCCCGCCCCTTCAAAACCCTCAGATTGATTTTTAGAGTCCATAGGCTCTCATGGTTCACCTCCCCTTACAATTTCCCCCAACTCCTTTCTCCTCTCCATCCCCCCTTGTCCTCCATGCTATTTGTTACGCTCCACAAATAAGTGAAACCATATGATAATTGACTCTCTCTGCTTATTTCACTCAGCATAATCTCTTCCAGTCCCATCCATGTTGCTACAAAAGTTGGGTATTCATCCTTTCTGATGGATGCATCATACTCCATAGTGTATATGGACCACATCTTCCTTATCCATTCGGCTGCTGAAGGGCATCTTGGTTCTTTGCACAGTTTGGCGACTGTGGCCATTGCTGCTATAAACATTGGGGTACAGATGGCCCTTCTTTTCACGACATCTGATCTTTGGGGTAAATACCCAGGAGTGCAATGGCAGGGTCATAGGGAAGCTCTATTTTTAATTTTTTTAGGAATTTCCACACTGTTCTCCAAAGAGGCTGCACCAACTTGCATTCCCACCAAGAGTGTAAGAGGGTTCCCCTTTCTCCATATCCCCTCCAACACATGTTGTTTCCTATCTTGCTAATTTTGGCCATTCTAACTGGTGTAAGGTGGTATCTCAATGTGGTTTTAATTTGAATCTCCCTGATGGCTAGTGATGATGAACATTTTTTCATGTGTCTGATAGCCATTTGTGTGTCTTCATTGGAAAAGTGTCTGTTCATATCTTCTGCACATTTTTTTTATATGATTGTCTGTTTTGTGTATGTTGAGTTTCAGGAGTTCTTTATAGATCCTGGATATCAACCTTTTGTCTGTACTGTCATCTGCAAGTATCTTCTCAAAATTCCACCAGTATTTTTCAAAGAGCTGGAGCAAATAATCCTAAAATTTGTATGGAATCAGAAGAGACCCCGAATCGCTAAGGAAATGTTGAAAAACAAAAATAAAACTGGGGGCATCATGTTAACTGATTTCAAGCTTTACTACATATCTGTGATCACCAAGACAGCATGGTACTGGCATAAAAACAGACACATAGACCAGTGGAACACAGTAGAGAGCCCAGATATGGACCCTGAACTCTATGGTCAATTAATCTTCGACAAAACAGGAAAAAATATACAATGGAAAAAAGACAGTCTCTTCAATAAATGGTGCTGGGAAAACTGGACAGGTATATGCAGAAGAATGAAACTTGACCATTCTCTTACACCGTACACAAAGATAAACTCAAAATGGATAAAAGATCTCAACGTGAGACAGGAATCCATCAGAATCCTAGAGGAGAACATAGGCAGTAACCTCTTTGATATCAGCCACAGCAACTTCTTCCAAGATATGTCTCCAAAGGCAAAGGAAACAAAAGTGAAGATGAACTTTTGGGACTTCATCAAAATCAAAAGCTTCTGCACAGCAAAGGAAACAGTCAAAAAAACAAAGAGGCAACCCACAGTATGGATTTACTTCTGAACTTTCAATTCTAGTTCTTAAGCCAGTACCACACTGTCTTGATTACTATTTCTTTATAGTAAGTTTTGTGGTTGAGGCATGACAGTCCTCCAACTTCATTCTTCTTCGGAGAGATCATTTGCCTATTCTTGGTCCCTTGCATTTCCATATAAATTTTAGGATCAACTGCCCTTCTCTGCCAAAGGGGCAGATGGATTTTTGATAAGGCTCGCACTGAGTCTGTAGACCAACTTAGCAAGTACGTCATCTTGAGAGCATTAAGTCTTGCCATCCATTAACACAGGCTGTCTCTCCATTTACTTAAGTCTTATTTAATTTCTTTCAAAAATGCTTTAGAGTTTTCAGTGTTTCTTGTGCCTCTTTGGTTCAATTGATTCCTAAGTGTTTTATTATTTTATTCAAACAATTAGGAATTTTAAAATATTATTTTTAGACTGTTCAGTGTTTAGAAATATAACGGGGTTTTGTGTGTTGATCTTGTATATAGCACATTTGCTGTGCTTCTTCATTAGCTCGAACAGCTTATTACGTGTGGGGGACTGACACTTTGGATCTTTTATATACAAATATAAGGGCTTTTATTTCTTCCTTTTCAATATGGATGCCTTTTATTTCATCTTTTCCTCATAAATCCTTTGGATAGTACCTCCAATACTATATTGAACTAGTGAGAGCAAACTCTTCTGTCCATTTTTTATCTTGGTGGGGAAAGTTTCCGGTGTTTCCCCAATAAGAATGACATTAACTATGGTCACCAAGGACTTTGAGCAGTAGACTGAAGCATTACAAGATTGGAAGACATGGGGTTGCAAGTTAGTAACTGAGAGATTTACTTTCTGTGCTTTATAGACTAAGGCCAATTACGTTATCATTACAATTAGTGTCTGCTAAGTTTTTCAGTATGTTGGGACTCTCCACGCTTTATACTCTCTCTGAGGAAGAGGCAGTTCCTAGCCTCCTGTTTCCAATGAGATCACTTATCTCCCAGCTCCCTCTACCACCTCTGTAAAAAGGCAAAAGCATTCCTCATAGTTCTACCACCAAGAGAACAATTTCCAAGAGAATTTTACTCACCTCTTTGCTGTCCCACCACCAAGAAGCACAGAAGAGAATAATGACCTAGTGGCCCCCATACTTTCTAACTAGTTACCCATTTTCCTCATTTTCAGGATTTATCCCATTATGGCTCACACTCCTGTTAACCTCACACACTACTAGAATGCCAAGCCCTCCAAGGCATTCATTTATCTGACCCAGCATCCCGTAATTCCTGGACCTCCAACATCCCCCTACTGTACACCTGGTCTTTCCCTCCAACACCTTGATCTTAAATCAAGTTCCCCTCATCCCCTTTAATATCAGAAATCTGCCCACTCTGGATAAGCTCATTCCTCCTGCAGGCCTCTCAACTTAATGTCATTTTTTCTGACATTTCTTATGCATCTACTGATGATGACAAATTACCATCACCTTAGCAGTTTGACTCAACACAAATTTATGGGCTCACAGGTCTGTGGGTGAGAAGTCCTTTTCTTCATGACTGGCTCCTTTTTCACATTCAAATATCAGTTCATTTTTTTGTTAATATATAATGTATTATTTGCCCCAGGTGAACAGGTCTTTGAATAGCCAGATTTACACACTTCACAGCACTCACCATAGCACATACCTTCCCCAATGTCCATAACACAACCACCCTCTCCCTACCCCTCTACCCCTGGCAACCCTCAGTTTGTTTTGTGAGATTAAGAGTCTCTTATGGTTTCCCTCCCAATCCCATCTTGTTTCATTTATTCCTTTCCTAAGTCCCCCACATTGCCTCTCAACTTCCTCATGTCAGGGAGATCATATGATAGTTGTCTTTCTCTGACTGACTTATTTCGCTCAGCACAATACCCTCTAGTTCCATCCACGTCATTGCAAATGGCAAGATTTCATTTCTTTTGATGGCTGCATAGTATTCCATTGTGTGTGTGTGTGTGTGTGTGTGTGTGTGTGTGTGTGTATGTGTGTGTGTGTGTGTGTGTGTGTGTGTGTATACACACCACACCACATTAGCCATTCATCTGTTGATGGACATCTAGGTTCTTTCCATAGTTTGGCTATTGTGCACATTGCTGCTATAAACATTCGGGTGCACGTGCCCCTTCAGATCACTACGTTTGTATCTTTAGGGTAAATACTCAGTAGTGCGATTGTTGGGTCATAGGGTAGTTCTATTTTCAACTTCTTGAGGAACCTCCATACTGTTTTCCAGAGTGGCTGCACCAGCTTGCATTCCCACCCACAGCGTAGGGGGGTTCCCCTTTCTCTGCATCCTCACCAACATCTGTTGTTTCCTGACTTATTAATTTCAGCCATTCCAACTGACGTGAGGTGGTATCTCATTGTGGTTTTGATTTGTATTTCCCTGATGCCGAGTGACATGGAGCACTTTTTCATGTGCCTGTTGGCCATGTGGACATCTTCTTTGCAGAAGATATGAAAACACATTTCTCACGTATCAGTTTAAACATCACTTCCTGATGAGGCTGCCCCTGCCATTCCAGCTTTAGCCTCCCAGTGACTTCCTGTCACATAACCTCGTTTTCATTCTCCACCTAGCTGTTTCATTGCCTAATATAAATTAGGCATTCATTGCCTAACATACATATTTAGTATTTATGTCTTAGTATTTTACAAGCACACCACTAAAATATTTACTTGGAAAATGTTCCCCCCTTTACCTGGTTACTTTACCAAACTTCATTATTATACCTCCTAGTACTTTCAGTGGATTCCAAGCAGATAATAAAACATTTGAAAACAATGACCATTTTGTGATTTCCTTTCTGGTACTTTTTAAAAGCTTATTTTATTGTCTAAAACTTCCATGACACATGGAATAAACAGCAGTGAGAGTAGGCATCTGTGTGACATTTCTTAGTATTAGATTAATACTGGGGCACCCGGCTGGCTCAGTCAGTGCAGCATGGGACTCCTGATCTTACAGCTGTGAGTTCAAGCTCCACATCTGATGTAGAGCTTACTTTAAAACAAACAAATAAATAAATATTAGATTACTCTCTCTATTTTGTGACCATTTAGTGTGATGTTTATTATAGATTTACCACACAAATTCCTTATCACATTAAGAGAGCTTTTTAACACTGTGTACTAATATTTTTTATCACAAATGAAACTTGAATTTATTAAATTAATTTTCAGCATCTTCTTTAGTCTGTTAATGTGCTAAGTACAAATTGTATTCACAGGCATTCTGTCAAACTATATTTCTTTGTTAAACTGACTTGGATATTGGTAAGTATTGTTCTAATAAGCTTACTAATTGTTAAGAGTTTAATACATTTTGACTTATTTACTCCTAGGGGAGATTAAGGTATGCTTGCTTTGCTTTTGGACCAACAGTGGCGTGCTAACTTCATGGAAATGAATACTGTGCCTTAGAAAATGACCCAAATCCTCTAACTCTGAATCAGTTTTAATAACACTGGAGTATCAGTTACTTAAGGATTGATAAAAGTCTCCTAATTAACTATCTGAATTCAGTTAAAAAAAAAAAAGGCACTGGGGCGCCTGGGTGGCTCAGTGGGTTAAGCCGCTGCCTTCGGCTCAGGTCATGATCTCAGGGTCCTGGGATCGAGTCCCGCATCGGGCTCTCTGCTCAGCAGGGAGCCTGCTTCCTCCTCTCTATCTCTGCCTGCCTCTCTGCCTACTTGTAATCTCTCTCTGTCAAATAAATAAATAAAATCTTTAAAAAAAAAAAAAAAGGCATTAAATAAATTCTCCAGAAATGTACTCTTTCTTATCTTTTGGAAATGCTTTCCAAACCATTTGCTGGTTTCTGGCTCGACAAAACAGCACACCAGAATTCTCAGGTCAAGCTACCCACAAAACAAGGCAGAGGGTAGAAGGGCGGGAGGGAAAGTTAAGTGCTGGGTCATTCCACTCTGAACCATACATTCCAGTCTTTATTACCGCTGGAGAAGTCTAAAAGGATAGACGCAAGATTATCTGTGACTTTTGCCGCTTTCTTGTCCTCTTCCATTAAGTCCAAAAGCAGGAATTGATGAAGGCTTAAAAGCTATTTACTCTCATTGTAGAAAACTCTGGTTTCTGATGTTCCTCAAGTTCTCATCATCCCGTAACTGGGAGAGTCAGTGTACTGAGGCATTAACTCCATTAACACTTTCCTATAAATCAAATGCTTCTTTTAACTTATTTCTTTTTCAATTTTTTGCATCATGATCTTCTAAACTTGTCCCTTAATAATGAAGTAGACTGACATTTTGTATTATGATTTCTTTTCTTATTAAGAGCAAGATGAGCCTTAAGAAGAAATTGACAGGGGGCGCCTGGGTGGCTCAGTGGGTTAAGCCTCTGCCTTCGGCTTGGGTCATGATCTCAGGGTCCTGGGATTGAGCCCCACATCGGGCTTTCTGCTCAGTGGAGAGCCTGCTTCTCCCTCTTTCTCTCTGCCTGCCTCTCTGCCTACTTGTGATCTCTCTCTCTCTCTCTCTGAGGAGAAGGTGAAGAAGAAGAAATTGACCATACTGGCTAAATAGTGCCACCATGAAGACCTTCCTAGGAACTCTTCATTGTTTTACAGCAAGTAATCCCACACAGCACATCACTTTGGTCACTTTGGTTTGCATTTCACAGATGATTAATTTTGGAAGACACACCAGGAGGCTGCCCTGCTCGAACCCAGCCTTCTGGATGTTTTAATGAGTTACGACTATGGTTGATACTTGGTTGCACCTGCTTCAATAATTTTTCCAGACCAAAATTTACATGGTCATGCTATATGGAGTAGAACTTTTGGTCCTGTCTGCACATACTGACTCTGTGTTAGCACAGATGGAAATATTTTTCTTATGATAACATTGATCCTGCTTTTGGTTCCTGCCCTGCAGTGTTCAATTCCAAGCAGAACATGTGTTCATGAGTGCTGGGGTAAGCAGGGGAACAGGTTAGGGCAAAGAAATTAGTGCTAATCAGGCATGCAACCTCCTCCCCCATCACCATTTTTATAAGAGAGTATCAGTCGCACACCTCGTTCAATTAACAGGAAAGCGTACAACTGTCCACTCAACTGGCTATACTAGGGTCTATGCAGAAGGAGCTAATTCAGAAACGTAATTCGAACTCTCAACCACTCAATATCTACCAAAATATGGGCTAACACTATTTCTTTTTTTAAAAAAACTGTCTTCCAGGCTTGACATTCTAGTGTCTACCCCTACATTAAGAAAGATGCGCATCACATATCCTTCTCCCTTCTACACCTTCCCCTCCTCTCCCCGCCCCCCACCATTTTCCTCCTGCACGTTATGGAGACTGTGAAGTGATTATTTTCCCATCTTCGCACTTGTGACTTAGGACTACGCTTGCAGTCGATCCTTTACAAGCACACAACAAAGCACCATGTTTGCTGCCCTGTCTTAACACCGACACCATGATCTGGTGTTCTAATTTGTCCTACTTTGGTGTTCTTACTGTGTCTTACCTCAACCTTTTTAAGTCTCCTCGATTTAGTTTTGGAATAAAATCAGGAACAGATAAATAGCTGATCTCCCTGCCTCTAACGCTGCTCTAATATTTACCCTCCCCTAAGGATGTTGAGAGAATTTTCTAGCATACTCTTTATCGTGCCACTGCCCTCCTTAAAACTCTTCAGAAGGTCTCCATAATATACAGAACTGATTCCAAATTGACTTGTGTAGACCGTCCAAGATCTCTTTCTCCAAATTCATATTTCCTATTTAGGAAGCAACCTGGCAGAGGAGTTAAGAGTTCAAATCCTGGCTTCAACAATGATGATAAATTACCTAACCCTTCGGGACCCAGTTTCATCATCTATGAAAAATACAATAAGGGTAACTGCCATACAGGTTGCTGAGGTCAAAAGAGTTGTTATACATAAAATATGAAGAGTTTCTGAGACTTAGTAAGCAGTTAAAGCATATTAGCTCTTGTGTCTTTACTCCCTTTGCCACTGTGACCTGTTCATAACAAGTTACTTGGAATTACCTATTGTTCTGTCTCCATTAAATTCTTCCTACAACATTCTTTTGCCAGGGGCACCTGGGTGGCTCAGTGGGTTAAAGCCTCTGCCTTTGGCTCAGGTCATGATCCCAGGGTCCTGGGATAGAGCCCCACATCGGGCTCTCTGCTAGGCAGGGAGCCTGCTTCCCTTCCTCTCTCTCTGCCTCTCTCTCTGCCTACTTGTGATCTCTCTCTCTCTCTATCAAATAAATAAATAAAATCTAAAAAAAAAAATTCTTTTGCCAAACCCAAACCAAGTATCTAACCTCTGAAATGGCAGACACGCTGTTCTTAATTCTTCTACCCATCCCAACCTCCCCAGACTGGGAACCTGAACTGAACAACTCTTTCTCTTCCCCGTCTACTTTGTGGAGCACTTAGCTCCCTGCATTTCAAATACATATTTATCTATCAGCCTCTCTTACAGGATGGGGAACTCATGAAGGGTAATTATAATTCCATCTCCAGGACTCTGTACTGTGTTTAGCACAGAGTAAGCTCTCAGTAACGACTTGATGAACTAAGAATAAAGGAGTGAGCAACTGAATGAATGAGTGATGGTAACCTGATAGGTATAAATAATGTAAGCAAAAGAAAGAATTCAAGAAAAGAATAAAAGGGATTAACGATTAATGGTTGGGAGACATGGAGGAGACTGTGTTTTAGCAAGAAGTACAAAAATGTGCTGCAATTTATGAAGATCAAATAGATAATCATGCACATTTCATTTTAAAGGCGGTGCAGCTCTAAATGGAGAAGTGCTCCTCACTGGATAAGTGCCTGCTTCTGAGTAAATTAAATTTGTATCTCTATAGATTGTACACATTATAAGAGCCCTGCATATATTAATAATGGTAGTTCCTTGAAAGCTACTCAAAACTGCAAGTTCAAAAAGATGAGGAAATGTTCCCATGGGAAAATATCATGGGTAATTATATAAAAGGAATCCTCTTCACAGGTGATTTATATTATTATAGCCCTCGGTGTGATGATATGGCCACCTTGGTTTTATCCTGAGGCACATAAATATCCTTTCCCCTCCTCTGCCTCAAGGTGCCTTCAAGGGGGTTCTTGGAAGCTAAACATATTACATATGGCCGAGAACCCATCAAGGTCATTGTTTGATCCAGAAATATATGATCATGAGCTCCTCACAGTCTAGCCAATGGATTCTCATAAAACTTCTCCTTCAACAGGTCCACTGCAACATACGTCAATAAAATAAACCCTTACCTATTCAGTTAAAAGAATAAGAAGTCCCTCAAAAGCACATGCTAGGAAGGAAGTAAGGTAGAAACAAAGAGAGAGAGAGAGAGGAACTGAATCAGATGGCCATATTCATTTTCTTGGCTACATCAAACTAAGTGCCTATCCAAGTTATTAGATTTTAAATAAATTAGTACAAGAAAATCCATATCATTTAGCAATTACAGATTATCACAATACGAAATAACTATAATCAGAATTCCATTATACACTTATTTATTTATTTGGTTTTTCTGGATTGAGGCACGCAAATTTGCTGAGGAAGAGTTCCCTCTTAGTTCCATCTTCCTACTGTAAAATATTCCATTTTATGAGAAGTTCACCATTAAGTTACCCATTCTACTGTTGTAGGACAACAGTACAAACAACACTGGGTTGTTTCCAGTTTGGGTATTACAAACAGTGCTCCTACAAACATTTCTACATGTCTTTGATGCACATCTACCGGCATTTTTGTAATACACCTGCTAGAACTGCTGGGTGTGAGTTAGTACAAATTTAGAAGCTACCACCAAGCAGATTTCCAAAGTGATTATAACTATTTAGTGTATGTTAGGTTCAGCTGCTTGGAATTCTCACCAGCACTTGATATCATCAGCTTTTAAATTTTTACCCATTCTGCTGTGTGCATAATGATATATTGCTATGGTTTTATTTTCCATTCCCCTGAATACTAGTGATATTCAGAGCTTTTTCTCATGTTTATTAGCTATTCAGATAGCCTCCTTTACGAAAAACCTGCTTAAGCTTTTGTACATTTGTTCTTCGATGCATCTGCCTTTTCGGTATTGATCTGTAGTTGTTCTTTACATGTGGAACATCAGATGGCTTTACTAGATATCTGTATATATCAAACACCTCCCATGCTGCATGCTGCCAGTCCCTGCCAGTGTGCTCAGCAATTACCTATTGTTTGAAGGAGGCTTCCCATTCACACCAATAGCTTTTTCCCATGAACTACTTTCTCTACCAAAAGCTTCTGGCTCAGAAACAAACTTAGCCTATGTTCAGAGTAGGTTAGGAGTGCCAGAGAGTTAATGCTCTTAAGAACATTCTCTCCCAGAATGGAGACACACCAATACTTCCATAGCAAAAATCCCACCCTTGCCAGCAGAAATGTAGGTTGGCTTATTTGGAACAGACGGTCTTAAATGTGTGTGCCACGTAGGCACATCTAGAGACTGCTGAGTGCTTGCTAGCAAGGTCTTGCACTCTCCCTTCTGTAAAACTCCATCACGAGCTACAAGAGATTATGAGTCACTTGATGTGTATATGCCCATAAAAACTAGCCAGCCAGCCAGAGTGTTGTTCCCCATTAGAGTCCACGCTATTAATAACAAATGGTTGTCATCTAAAGACTCAGCACGGCTGACGGAGCAGTCCTGAAGTCTGAACATTACATCAAAAGTTCTGGTACTGGGCACCTGGGTGGCTCGGTGGGTTGAGCCTCTGCCTTCGACTCAGGTCATGATCTCAGGGTCCTGGGATCAAGCCCCGCATCAGGTTCTCTGCTCAGTGGGGAGCCTGCTTCCTCCTCTCTCTCTGCCTGCCTCTCTGTCTACTTGTGATCTCTGTCTGTCAAATAAGTACATAAAAATCTTAAAAAAAAAAAAAAAAAGTTCTGGTACCTGATTCTCAACGCTCAATACATGCGCCAGCAACCACCGCTGGATGCTGTGCCTGTTCTCCCCGGAATTCACCGAGAACAGTGCTGTGGTTTGGTAATGACTTTTATAAATGACTTCAAAGAATCGAATAACAGGGGGCTTTTTTCGTTTTGATTTTTATAGGATAGATAATAGCCTAGACAAAAGATACTGAACCCAAGAGGAAAGACAGAGTCAGAGAAATGGTCCACAGGAAAGACAGCGAGGCAGGGGGCCGAGCGAGGAGTCTGGGGATTTGCCCTTTTTCCCCACTTGTCTCCCCAGAGTCCAGCACAGACCTAGCATACAACAGAACTGAAAAATATTTCTGAATGAGTGAGTAAACTAATGAACAAAAACCAATACAACATGTTAAATGTTGTAAATGGTCTGGTATCTGAAAACATGCATGGCCCATGTAAATCCATGTTCAATGAGAGGGAAGGATCCTTCTAAGAACTAAATCTTTTGGGGGGTTTAATCACTTCTTTTTAAAAAATTTTTTATTATTATGTTCAATTAGCCAGCATATAGCACATCATTAGTTTCTGACGTAGTGTTCAATGAATCATTAGTTGTGTATTACACCCAGCGCACAACAGCCAAACCATGGTTAAGAGCCAAGATGCCCTTCAGCAGATGAATGGATAAAGGGGACTCAAATATACGATGGGCTGTTACTCTTCCAAGAGAAAGGATGAATACCCACTATGTGCACTGACATGGATAGAACCAGACGAGGCTCTGCTAAGTGAAATAAGACGAGCAGAGAAAGACAATTACCACGTGATCTCACTCATATGCAGAACATAAGGAATAGTGCAGAGGACCACAGGGGAAGGGAGGCGAAACTGAATGGGAGGAAACCAGAGAGGGAGACAAACCATGAGAGGCACTTGTGGGTTTAATCACTTCTAATAATATTTTTCTGCAAATACTTTTCTGGGTTGAAAAGTTTATGCCAGTGACAAGGTTTAAAATCTCACAGGAATAAACAAGTAAAGGGTCTTTTCATACAAAACAGCAAGCATAATTTAATGTTGTATTAGGACATAATCTTGTATTATCCTAGGCTATAACATAATGATCTCCACAATCATTCACTGAATATGTATTTCTTGATTGTGTCTTGCATACCAGGTATTGGGCTAAGTCCTGGAAATGAAGTGGCTCATAAACTACATGTGATGTAACTGGAGAGAAAAGCAGCCTCAAAAATAATTAAAGAATAATACATCCTGGTAGAAATATGCCATTAAAAAATAGAAGTGCAAGGAGAGATTACAACGACAGACCTGACAGAGTACAATGATAGAACACAGCAATTCAACTCAACACACATTCACTGACCCCCTACTTCATGCAAGACACTGTTCTCTGACTTAAATGGAAGGCAAATATGGAAAAGACAAAACTGTTGCTTTCAGGAGAGCTACAGCAGTGACTGATACAGCGAGATGACACATCGGAAGGGGATAGCGTCACGGCAGAGCAAATGTTGACTGGCTTCAATGGCAAATTTTCTGGGCTTGTGACTCAGCTCTCGCCCTTTCTGAGTGCCCTTTGGTACATTTCTTAGCCTCTCTGAGAATGACAGTGGTTGTGGGGATTGAATTAACTAATAAATATAAAGTCCCCGCACAAGGTCTGATATATTATCAGCATTCAGTGATGTTAGCTCCTATTATGGTTTGGTTAGCCTTACTCTGAGTGTTATGCTACACATGAAAAACTGGCCCGAGAGTGGGATTGAGATGGCAAAAAAGCCTAGTTGGCTACAACGTAATATTTTTGATACCCAGGTCAGGTATGGGAAACCTCAATGAGTGAATGGCTTCTCATTCCTTTTCACTGTCCTATGTTTTCATTCTTGCTAACTGCCATGTAATTGCTTATACCTCTTCACGAAGACCTCCGTGAGACTGAGTAAATAGGATATAAAACACATATTTCTGTTCTGCATGAAAATCCTGCGAACAAGTCCTATCAGAATATATTGAGAATGATGTCCTACTATAAGAACATGACAGTGAGGGTCCAAGGATTAAGCACCATTCTTTCCCACCATTATTAGAAGAGTACTTCTTTTTAGGCGTTCATGTTTAGAGGAGTACTGAATAAATTAGAAAGAAGTTCAGTAAAAATAAGTCAATGGATAAAAAAACAGCATCTGTGATGATACTGTCCCATCAACAATACAACCTAAAAAAAGACTGAATTGTACTCTTGATAATGGTTGATTAAGTTCCTAAAGAATCAGCCCTCTTACTGCAAATAGCTGTAATTATGAACAAAATACAAAAAACATCCACCAAAAGCAGGCAAACAACCAGAGACAAGTTGACCCATGGAAGAAAGGCATGGCACTGTGTTAATTTTCTCTTTTCCAAAGCTTCTGGGCTGACAATAAGGCCCCAGTGTACCATGCAGGGTAGGCAACAAGCAAACAAAAAATTGTCTTTCTGGCCTGAAGAACAAGAAGACACAATTTAGGGTAAGCACAGCTTCCAGACAGCAAGGGAATAATCCTAGAAAGAAGGCAGCCAGAGAAGGGGACCCTGTACTGTAGCTGCACTCTGCAAACACCAGCTGACAGCTAAGACACACATACGGAATGAGAAGCATGACATAGTTCAAAGAAATGACTTCAACTGAGATCTAGGCTTCCAATCCAGAAACAAAAGTTTAGGGGCACCTGGATGGCTGGCTCAGTTGGTTCAGGAGCCCACTTTTGTTTTTGACTTAGGTCCTAAGCTCAGGGTCCTGGGATCAAGCCCCATGTCAGGCTCTGTGCTCAGTGTGGAATCTGCTGGAGGATTCTCTCTCTGCTCTCCCTCCACTCATGCTCTCTCTCTTTCTCTCTCTCAAATAAATAAATAAATCTTTAAAAACAAAACAAAACAGAAGTCTGTGTCCAACAAAGTTACTTCCCTGCTTATAAAAGAGAAAATCATCTTAGTAAGGATGTTACAAGTTGGATGTCAGAATCTCTGAGATAAACCACTCACAATGTTCAGGATACAACTCAAAATTATTTGACTCATAAATAAACAGGAAAAAGTAACCAGATTCTCAAAGAAAAGACAATTGGCAGGAAATACCCCCATGATGATCCAGATGAAGAATTGGCAGACAAGAATTTTAAAGCAGCTTCTTATACACACTTAAGGACATAAAGTAAAAATAACTGAAATGGATTAAAAGGAAAAAAAAACAGAAATAGAGACTATCAAAAGAATAAAAAGAAATTCTAAAAATAAAATATCTGAAATTATAAATTTATAGAACAAGAATAATAGAATGAGATGATAGGAAAAACAGTCAGTGAATCTGTAAGTAAATAAAAATTATCCAATATGGAGAAAAATATTTTACAAATTATGAAAAAAGCCCCAATGAATTTTCATAAAATATGAAATCTAGCATACAGGTGACCTGAGTCTCAGAAGAAGAGAAAGAATACAATAAGGAAGATATTTAAAGAAATAATGACCGATTGTTCCCCGAATCTAGAAATACAAGAAACTCAGCAAATCCTAAGCAAGATAAATACAAATAAAATCATGCCTAGTTAACCCTCTGGAGAGCAAATATAGAAATCTTAAAATAGCCAGAGAAAAATGGTACATAACATACAGGGAACAGCAATTTGAATTACAAGTGACTTCCACCTATAACAAGAGTTCAAAAGAAGTAAAACAGACCAGTCCATGTTGATACCAAAGTTGGGTATTCATCCTTTCTGATGGAGGCATCATACTCCATTGGATTATGCTGAGTGAAGTAAGTCAAGCAGAGAGAGTCAATTATCATATGGTTTCACTTATTTGTGGAGCATAAGGAATAACACAGAGGACATGGGGAGATGGAGAGGAAAAGCGAGTTGGGGGAAATTGGAGGGGGAGATGAACCATGAGAGACTGCAGACTCTGAGAAACAAACTGAGGGTTTGGAGGGGAGGGGGGGTAGGGGGTGGGTGACCCTGGTGGTGGGTATTAAGGAGGGCATGTATTGCATGGAGCACTGAGTGCGGTGCATAAACAATGAATTATGAAACACTGAAGAAAAAATAAAGTCAATTAAATTTTTTTAAAAAAGTAAAACATCTTCAAAATGCTAAAAGAAAAAAAGCCAATAACCCCAAATCTTATATCCAAAGAAAATATCCTTCAAAAATGAAAGCAAAATTAAGGTATTTTCAGACAACGGAAAACTAAAAGAATTGGTTGCTAGCAGACCTGCATGATAAAAAATGTCAAAGGAAGTTATGAAGGCTGAGGGAAATCATACCAGATGGAAATTTAGGTCTTCAGGAAGGAATAAAATACATCAGAAATGGTAAGTATATGTTTTATTCTTTTACTTTTTTAAATTTAACTTATATTGTTTAAATTCAGTTATTTAACATATACTGTATCATTAGTTTCAGATGTAGAGTTCAGTCACTCATCAGTTGCAAATAACACCCAGTGCTAATATCACATGCTCTCCGTAATGTCCATAGCCCAGTTACCATATCCCCAATCCCCCTTTTCTATCCATTGCTTTAAAATATTAATAATAGTTTAAAATAAAATTTTAAACACTTTGTTCTGAAGTTTATAACATATGGATACATAACACATATGCTAAATAAAACATAAACAATAAGAAAGTAAATGAAATTGCATGGCTGCAAATTTTCTACATTTTACATAAGCGGCACAATAATAACTCTTAGACTATGAAAAGTTAGAGTGCATGTTATAATTCCTAAAGCACTCCTTAAAACTGCAGAGGCATAGCCAAAAGGTCAATAGATAAATTTGAATGGATTTCTCAAAAATATTCAAATTATCCAAAAGAAGGCAAGAAAGAAGGAACAGAGAAACCAACTATAGAGGGGACAAACGAATAAAATGACAAACCTAAATCTAACCATATCCATGATTACATTAAATGCTAAAGCATTAAGCACTAATTAAAAGAGAATTATCAGGCGCCTGGGTGGCTCAGTGGGTTGAAGGCTCAGCCTTCCGCTCAGGTCGTGATCCCAGGGTCCTGGGATCCAGCCCCGCATCAGGTTCTCTGCTCAGCGGGGAGCTGCTTCCCCCTCTCTCTCTGCCTGCCTCTCTGCCTAGTTGTGATCTCTGTGAAATAAATAAAATCTTAAAAAAAAAAAAGATAGAGATTATCAGAACTGATTGAATACCAAAGCCCAACTACATGATGTTTACAATACACAATACTTTATAGATACAGATATGTTGGGCTAAGTTTATATACATGTACACAAAGGTATTTATCTATACATGCAATGAGTTAGCATAAGGCTGGAGAAGGTGTACTGGTATCAGATAACTATCTTTCATGAAAAAGATATTGCCAGAGATCAAGAGAGTCATTTGATAATGTAACAGGGTCATTTCATTAGGAAGACACATAATCATAAACATGAATGTGCCTAGTAACAGAATTTCCAAATACATTAGGCAAAAATTGACAGAAATAGACCAAAAAAAGTAAACATATGTACATAATTTGAACAACATCACAGACCACCTTGACAGAACTGGTATTCATAGAGCACTCACTCCCAAACTGCTGAATAAATATTTTTTTCAAGAATACAAAGTGTAGTCTCTAAGACAGATAATATCATGGGCCATAAATGAAGTCTTAAATATTCTAAAAAGTATGAAATCATATTGAGTAGGTCTTCTGCCCACACAGAATTAAAGGAGAAATCAATAACAATAATACATCTTATTTTTAAACACTAAATGCCGTATTTAGATAAAATGGATAAATATTTTTATATAAAATATATAAATATTTTATATAAGATATAACACCTCATATTTTTATATAAAACATTTATCCATTTTATCTAAATACTGAAAAATAAAATTTTAAAAATTGAAGGGAAATAAATTGCCTTCTCTGACATAAATAAATAAATAAATACAGAAAAAAGAGATAAATATTTTTTAAAATAAAACTTATCAAATCTGACACAAGAGGAAATAAAAAATCTGCAATCCTACATAAATAACAAATTTTTATTTGTTGTCAAAATCTTGACCAAAGAGAATTTTTTTATATGCGCAGATACTTTTCCTGGTAATTTGGATGCTGAACATTTAAAGAAAAAATAACACCAATCTCAAAAAACTGCCTAAGAATATAAAGAAGAGAACACTTTCCAAGTCATTTTTGAGGCCAATGTAACTGTAATACTCATTCGGGGTAACTTCTGACAAGGAAGCAACAAAAACAGAAAATTACATACCAATTTTCCTTGTGAAACAGACACAGTATTTTTTCCTTTCTTTTTTATTTTTGAGAGAGATAGAGAGTGTGGGAGAGGGACAGAGAGAGAGAATCTTAAGCAGGCTCCAAGTCCAGCATAGAACCTGACACAGGTCTCAACCTCACGACCCTGAGATCATGATCTAGGCCAAAATCAAGAGTTGGACACTTAACCAACTGAGCCAGCCAGGCTCCCCCAGACACAAAACTCCTTCACCAAATAAAAGCAAACTACAGAATTAGTATACAAAAAAGATGATTAATCATGACCAAGTAGGGTTTCTCAGTAATGTAAAGCCAATTTAACATCCAGAATTCAAGCACTGCAATTTCCACATGAACCCTATAAAATTTCAATTAACAAGGAAAACACACTTCACATACTTTAATAGTCACTGATTATAAAGACATAGAAAACGAGGAATAGGAAGGAAATCTCTCAGTCTGAGGAAGGGGACCTCCAAAAACCCTTCAGCAAACATCATACTTAACGGCTTAAAAATGTGAGGGCGGGGGCACCTAGGTGGTTCAGTGGGTTAAAGCCTCTGCCTTCGGCTCAGGACATGATCCCAGGGTCCTGGGATCAAGCCCCGCATCAGGCTCTCTGCTCAGCAGGGAGCCTGCTTCCCCCCTCTCTCTCTCTGCCTGCCTTTCTACTTGTGAGCTCTCTCTGTCAAAACAAAACAAAACAAAAACAAAAACAAAGATTCAAAATGGCACTTCGCAAAAGAAAATACGTGCAGCAAATAAGCTCCCTCTACAAAGTGCCCCACATCAGCAGGCATCAGAAGAATTAAATTAAAAGTCCAAGGAAATAGTACTAGCATCTGCCAGAATAGCTAAAATCAAGAAGACAGACCACACTCGTGGTGAGCATACCAAGCACTGAAGCAAACTCTCATTCATCATTGGTTGGAATGTACAACAGTAGGACCTTTGTAGAAAAGGCCTGGCAGTTTCTTATAAAAGTCAACATATACCCTGGCACAAAAACAGACATGGATCAATGGAACAGAGGAGAGAATACAGAAATAAACCCATGATTATATGGTGAATTAATATATGACAAAGGAGGCAAGAATACACAATGGGGGGAAAGACAGTCTTTTTAATAAATGGTGCTGGGAAAACGGGACAGCCACGTGCAAAAGGCTGAAGTTGGACCAGTGTACAGCGCACAGCACACACAAAAATACATTCAAAATGGATTAAAGACCTAACGTGAGACCTAAAACCGTAATATTGATAAGAAGAGAACACAGACTGTAATTTTTCTGACATCAACAATAGCAACATTTTTTTAGATATGTCTCCTTTGACACAGGAAACAAAAGCAAAAATGAACTATTGAGACTACACCAAAATAAAAAGCTTTTGCGCTGTGAAAGAAACCATCAACAAAACAAAAGGGTAACCTACTGAATGGGAGAAGATATTTGCAAATGACAGACCTGTAAAAGGGTTAATATCCAAATACATATAGAACCTAGACAACTCAACACCAAGAAACCACAGGGGCGCCTGGGTGGCTCAGTGGGTTACAGCCTCTGCCTTTGGCTCAGGTCAGATCAAGCCCCGTATTGGGCTCTCTGCTCAGGGAGCCTGATTCCCCCTCTCCCTCTGCCTGCCTCTATGCCTACTTGTGATCTCTGTGTGTGTGTGTCAAATAAAATAAGTAAAAGCTTTAAAAAAAAAAAACCCACAAATTATCCAATTAAAAAATGGGCAGAAGGCCTGAATAGATTTTTTCCAAAGCACACATACACACAGCCCACAGATACATGAAAAGATGCTCCACATCACTCTCCATCAGGGAAATACAAATCAGAACCACAATGAGATACCACCTCACACCTGTCAGGATGCCAAGAATAAAAATGACAAGGAATAGCAAGTACTGCACTGTTGGCGGGCATGCAAACTGCTGCATCCGCTGTGGAAAACAGCATGGACGCTCCTTAAAATATCAAAAATGAATTACCACATGATTCAGTAATATCACTGCTGAGTGTTTACATAAGAATACAAACATGAATTCAAAAAGATACAGGTTCCCCTGTATGTACTCTGCAGCACTATTACAACAGCCCAGATAGGGAAGCAAGCCTTGTCCACTGACAGAAAAATAAAAGAAAGATGTGGGGTGTGTGTATGTGTGTGTGTGTGTGTGTGTGTATACATATACTATTATATATGTGTGTGTGTGTGTGTGTGTGTGTGTGTATATATAATATATACACACAATAATATATATATATGAAATTATCCATAAAAAAGAATGAGATCCTGACATTTGCAACAATGTGGAAGGACCTAGAGTGTAAAAAACTGAGTAAAGCAAGTCAGGCAGAAAAAGACAAACGCCATATAATTTCACTCATATATGAAATTTTAACAAAGAAAATAAAAAGAGACGAACAACACCCACAAAAAACAGACTCTTAAATACAGAGAACACACTAGTGGATGCCAGACAGAAGGGGGCTGGGAGGAGGGGTAGAATAGAGAATTAAGAATACACTTACTGTGATGACCACTGAGTAATGTGGAGAATTTCTGATTCATTATTCCGCACACTTGAACCCAATATAACCCTGTATGTAAATACCTATACTTTACTACTACAATAATTTTAAAAAGTTAAAAAAATCATAACCATGAAAAAACATGCCTGTGAAAGCACCAGTATGCTTGGACGAGGCATGATTGGATGCTTCAAGATTTTCCTATTAATAGAGATTTCTGGAAATTTCTTTTGTTATCTCTCAACACCACAGAGAAATAGCTGCAAATATCAAAATGTTAAGAAAATTATGTCCATTTGTTTTCTGCTGATTGAGAAAAGACACAATTACTCCATTTCAGAATGACCTTCATTAAGCTCTGAGAAAGATAGATTCTTAGTTGGGCTTTCATTAAGAACCACTGGAGTTAATGTGTTAATTTATGGCATCAGCAAAAGGCATGAGCATATCTTGAAATAATGACAGCAGACTGATGAGTTGTTCACCGAGATATAGAGCAAGGAATATTTGTTTTTTGCATTATTAGGCATTAGTTGATTTATCAAAACCCTAGAATAAGGTTCAATTTTTCAGAATCACTGAAATAAACAGAGAATTTTCTTTAAAAACTCAACATGTATCTACCCTCTAACCCAGAATTTCCAGTCCTAGGTATTTCTGCATGAGAACTGAAAAGATAATTCCATTAAAAAGACATTTTATGTACAAGAATATTTATAGCAGCTTTATTTACAATAGCCAGAAACTTGAAAGAGCCCAGTGTTCATTATTAAAAATGTATATTTTTATATATACATTGAGGTATATTAATATAATGGACTACAACCCAGCCAAGAAAGGACAAAGCACTAATCCTCAAAACTTCATGGATAAATCTCAAGAGTATTCTGTTCAGTAATACAAACTTAACACAGAAGAGTGTATACTGTGCAATTCTATATAGAAGACAGGCAAAATTTGAATTCAAGGGGAAAATATTAGAATAGTGGTTGCCTCTGTGGGGGAAGGGGAGCAGTGCAGGACTGAGGAACCTTCTTAGGTGACAGTCATGTTCCCTATCTTTGATAGGGTTTGCGGTACATGGACAGAGCATTTTTCAGAATTCATCAAATGGCACATGTAAGATGTATACATTGCTTCATGTAAGTTTTACCGAAAGAAAAAAAAGCCAGTAAACAAATGTCAAAGTTTGAGGATGCGTGCTAAAGTGTCTAGGGTAAAATGTATGAATGTATACAGCTGATTTGAAAATATGTCAAAACCAAAAAGGTGGGTTTATCAATGAATAGAGGAATGGATTAATAAATAGATATGAAAGGGGCGCCTGGGTGGCTCAGTCAGTTAAACATCTGCCTTCAGTTCAGGTCATGATCTCAGGGTCCTGGGATCGAGTCCCTCATTGGACTCCTTGCTGAGCCAGAAGCCTGCTTCTCTCTTTACCTCTCTCTCTCCCCCTTTCCCTGGCAAATAAATAAAATCTTTAAAAAACAAACAAATAAATAAATAAATAAGAGGATGTGATAGAGCAAGTATAAGAAAATGTTCATGACATAATGTAGAGTGTGAGTATATGGATGTTCACTCACAATATAAAATTTCCATTTTCAAATATTTGGGGGAAAAGGCAGTTTGATAATAATTACAGAAATTTACATGAAAATATCTGTAAGTGGTATTATCTTTAAAAATTGAGAATCTGTGGTCATAACTCTTTTTATAAAGTCAAAGCATATTAATCTGCAATATAACCCTGAAATATAAATTTTGAAATGGCCATGTTTATCTGATTTGGTATTTTTATTAAAACCATACCAGAACACCCAATCTATATCTACAAATAGAATGTAATTTTGAAAGCAGTGTTTTGAAAGCCAGTTATGAATTGGGTTTTAATACTTGTCTTTAAAAGAGATAATTATTTACCTCTACCCAAACTTCTTTTTAATATCATATGTGTCAAGTTCTAATCATCTGGGAAACCTAATGACTTTCTATTTTGAATTGTTTTGAATAAAGCAATCATTTTTTATCTCAAATGTTTTCTAAATAGGAAAGTAAAGAGAATACATTTTAATAGTAACAATTGCATTAAAGTAGAATTTCTAAGTGGCAATTCTAATTACTAATAATTCTATCAAGAAGATTGCAGCATTTCTAACTCTTCAGATTTTTATATATAACACAGATTATAAACATCTTGGAATTATTTTACATAGGGATATGAGAACTCCTTGGGCTCCTTAAGAATGATCAGAAGCTCTTTCAAACTGATGGTGTAAAATAGAGACGACAAATACATAACAAATTCCTCATCAAGGCCGATCATCCAAAACCAGGGCAATTCTTCCCACCTGGCCTGATACAGTCACAGAATCCTTCTCAACACAGAGCCAAGTAGGCATTACTAACTGATCAGAGTTGACACAGAAGAAGAAATTTAGTGATCTTGGCCCTCGCCATGTCTTTAGGTCATGGTAGTCAGATTACTGTTAACTACGAATATGACTTGACAGTTACAGAGCTGAACTGCGCTGACTGTAGAGCTTCACTCTATTTGCAGACAGGCGTGGCTGTTAAGGAATTTTCAGATTAAGAGGCTGGAAAACTCTCTGATGGTAGAGGCAAAATAATGGTTACCATTTTAGCAAAACAAATTTGTGTACCAATAAAAGTAATATATTCATTAGAAGAGTAAAAACTTGAAGATAATGGTATGATATTTAACTATCTCCTTCTGGAGTTTCTGAATGTCCTGAAGAAATCTTCAGTACAAATAGATTTTATTACTTTGTTCATGTCCCTCCGTGTGGTTTTTAATGAGGAACTTCTGGTTAAAAATGGTGGGGTCAAGCTACTATAATTCAATTTGCCTCTTTACAAACCCACAAGATAGAGTAACTGATAAAAGGGCAAGAAGTGATCTTTGACCCCATTTAAAATAGACCAGGATTAATCAAATGTGAGAAACAACATTATTTGAGCTTCTATAGCTTGCTATGCCTAAAGCAGGTTCATTCTTGAAATTTTGTTATGTTAGTCTTTTTTTACTTACTGCAGTTTAAGATGGGATTCTGACACCTACACCAAAGAGTTCCCAGAAGTAGTGCTATCCTAATAATAATGATTGTGTGAGTATAATGTGATAAAATATAACAAAAAATAATTGAAAGCAAAGATGAGAGAGTGAAAATAATATGAAATTTATGTATGGAAAATCATGTATAATAAACTGTTCTAACAGCTTTATATGTGATACTCATTTTTTAAAAAAGATATTATTTATTTATTTATTTATTTGAGAGAGAGAGATCTTGAGAGAGCACAAGCACAGAAAGCATCAGATGGAGGGGGAGAAGCAGGCTCCCAACCGAGTGGAAAGCCCCATGTGGGGCTTGATCTCAGGACCCTGAGATCATGACATGAGCCGAAGGCAGGCACTTAACCGACTGAGCCACCAGGCACCCTATATGATACTCATTTAAATCTTACAACAAATCAACGAGAAAGACACTACTATTATCTCCCTTCTACAGAAAAGGAAACTGAAACACAACAACTGAGTAATTAATTTATCCAAGGTCACAAAGTTAGTAAATACGGGCACTAAGAATTGAACCACAGCTGTTTAGTTTCAGAAACTATCCTTTTAATCAATAGGCTATTCCAACTCTCCACTTAAAGGTAGAATGAGTGCATAGATGTACAACCCACAGTCTTACATATTTGCTAGAAATGGGCTGTCCACCTGTCTCAGACCTTCCTATTTGATTAATAGGTTGTTACGTAAAGAGCACACGACCAGACGCTGGCCCACGATGTCCAGAATATAAATATGTATCAATTACTCATGGAAATCAGAGATGCCCAAATAAATTCCTCCTCTGAATTTTCATAAAAACATATAGCGATGTGACAGAAAATGCTCTCAACATGCCAATAAATCATATCAGATTTAGTTTCATATAGCTGCTACTTAACATCGTTTGGCTGTAGCTGAGAATTCCAGGAGAAATTGTAATTAAATTAAAAGCTATTCTACTAGGGATCAAAATAATGCTCTTCAGTCATAAACATCCTAGTTCTATCTAAGATAAAGTTCAGTCGATCTAGAGAAGGGATTAGTTTAACTGTTTTGGACATCTACCTCCATGCATATTAATTTACCTTGTTGAGTTTCACTAACTCTGGGCAGCAGATGGTTGTGTTAACATCACTCCTAAGAGAGTATAATGCCCATGGTCTCTGCTCCCCCCAAAACAAAAAAAGTTACATGTCTTGATATAAAAAAAAAACAAAAAACACAAAAACCTGAGGAGTCTGAAGATCGTCCAAACAACAAGATAGCCCACCTTCACAAGAGAGGAGCCAAAGGAGCTGACGGAGGGTGAGTGAATGGAGCCAATAGAACAGGGAAAGAGAATGGCTGCCCACACTTCTTTCAGAAAGATCATGGCTATGATAGTTTTTTCCTGGAAAATTTTAAAATTGGCATTATCAGTTTTAAGCACTGTAACCTCCTGGTGAACCTTGAAGATGAATTATTTGTAAAATTAACCCCTAGGCAACACCTTGAGTTGACCTTTCGTATAGTAACTAGATAGAAACCAATTAAACATCATTAAAACATCTGTTAAAAAATAATGATTTCGGTTGAGAAGTAGTTGATTGAGGGCCACCGTGTATTCTGACAGTAATTAGTTATCTAGCAGAACCAGCTGTCGATTGAGTTCAATCCTAATTTGCGCTAATAAAATCATACCTCTTGTATTTCACTTCTCTATCTAAAGAAATGTGATCCAAAAATTGTCTGACGTCTTTGAGATCAAGTTAAAAATAAGAGAAGAAATTGCCAAACTTTTCCCAGTTTTACAGCATAAGAAATTATTGTTTTCTGTCTCGGGGGATCTCTGCCTATTCATTCTGATTTTTTCAAGGGTATTAAGTTTTAAGCTCTATGTAAACATCTATAGACAAAGTTTTTATTGAAGTTAAGCGAGTTAGCTAGCTCTGGCACACAGGGTCAAAGATAGAAGGAAGAGCAATAAAAAAAATCTGGAAAAAATATATATAACTCCTGACAGGTCTCTCCATGAGGTTATAAAGAATATATTAGGGGTCTATTTTATACCAGCTCTACCTAATTCCACTTGCTTTCTAAGGTACAATAATAACAACCAATATACATTGATTCATACACTTTGACAGATAATATTCAAGGCACTAATGTTACTGCCTCATTGAATCCTCACAACACCCCTATAAATTAGGCATTATTATAATTCAGATTTACAGACAATGAAAGTGAGGCATAGAAATAAGAACGAATCTGTCCAAAATCAGGGTGGTGGTAGTGTTCAGGGTGGCTGAACAGATTTCAAACCCAGATAGTCTAACTTCAGTCATGTTCTAGTCACTCTGTTATACCATACTCTTTTGGCTCATGAAGCACAAATTCAGTTTTTCAAGGAGGCTTAGAACACATTTTTGAATGAGATGTCCAATAATAATGGATCTGAAATGGGGATATAAGACAGTTAAATGAGCTCATCCTTTAATTAAGAACATACCACACCAAAAGCAGAGGCAACAACAAAATAGATAAATTTGACTGCATCAAAATTAAAAACATCTGGGCATCAAATGACAACATCAAGAGAGTGAAAGACAGCCTAAAGAATGGAAGAAAAGGGGCGTCTGGGTGGCTCAGTGGGTTGGGCCTCTGCCTTCGGCTCAGGTCATGATCTCAGGGTCCTGGGATGGAACCCCACATTGGGCTCTCTCCTCAGCGGGGAGCCTGCTTCCTCCTCTCTTTCTGCCTGCCTCTCTGCCTACTTGTGATCTCTCTCTCTCTGTCAAATAAGCAAATAAATCTTTAGAAAAGAAAAAAAAAGAATGGAAGAAAATATTTTAAAAGTATATATGTGATAAAAGATTAACATCCAGAACATAAAGAATTCCTATAGCTCATCCACAACAACAACGAAACAGCTCAATTCAAAAACAGGCAAAGGACTTGAACAGACATTTCTCCAAAGAAGAAATGCAAATTGTCAAGAGGCACATGAAAAGCTATTCAACATCACTAGCCATTAGAGAAATGAAAATCAAAACCACAAGAAGATACCATCTCACGCCCATCAGAATGGCTATATAAAAATAAACAAGGGGTGCCTGGGTAGCTCAGTGGGCTAAAGCCTCTGCTTTTGGCTCAGGTCATGATCCCAGGTTCCTGGGATCGAGCCCCACATCGGGCTCTCTGCTTCCTCCTCTCTCTCCCTGCTTGCTTCTCTTGCCTACTTGTAAACTGTCTTTCAAATAAATAAAACCTTAAAAAAAAATAAAAACAAACAAATAGGAAAAACAAACAGGTGTTGGTGAGAGTGTGGACAAAATGGAGCCCTGTGCATTACTGATGGGAATGTAAAATGGTGGAAGACCACTGGCTGGCAGGAAGACCCTAAATCTGTAGGGCTGGCTAGTGAGCTGGAACCCCAGGAAAATGTGATATTGCAGTCTGACGTCCAAAGGCGGTGTGGAGGGAGAATTCCTTCTTTCTTAGGGTGACCTCAGACTTTGCTCTAAAGGCTTCAGTTGGTTGGAGGAAGCTCACTTACACCACAAAGGGTAATCTGTTTTATTCAAAGTCAACTAATTTTAAAGGCTATTCACATCTAAGAAATGCATTCACAGCAACATCCAGACTAGTGTTTGGCCAAACAACGGATGCCCTAGTCTAAGCAGGCTGACACACCGAATGAACTGGCCCAGGGACTCAATCATGTACCATGTCCGGGGAGTCATTTGAGATGACTAGTTATGTGGATTACGTATCTCAGGACAGGGACTGGAGGGGATCAGTCCTAAATGGAAATAAAAACACTTCAAAAAGACATGAAGAGACAGGGAGATGGTGGTTTTCTGAATAGGGGTCCGTGCAGGAGCCCAGCATAACTCCTGGACTTGCTCTCTGAATCCCAGGCTCTCCACCAGTTGGGCTCAACTCTAACGGCACAAGACTCTGTGTTCCCACTCTCTACCTCACTTTGATTTGATTTCATTAAAAAAAAAAAAAAAAAAGCTCCCAAACTTTCTGAGGTTATATTTGGAAGTGTTATTAGTAGCTCTACATAAGGTATGAATCATCAGCTACAACTGCCGTGGGAAGGGTAATATTTGACACAATGCATGACACTTGAACCATATGTTATTTAACATATGTTATGTATAGGCCAAAAGAGCTCAGAATACCCAAATCCCAAATGGTGAGTCTTGTATTTTTAGTCTATGCCAACCACATCAGACTGATGGCTAACTCACGAGCTAACTCACTGGGGTAGAGATTAGTGATAGAAACAAACCCAGCATCCTGTAACTGTACGGCTAGATTCTACCCTTAGCTTGTACCACCATGCTTAACTCCGGGCAAGGCAATTCTCCCCAAAACTGGTCTTCTTTCTGTACAGCAAGGATAGAACTTATTTCCTCCGCTTATGGAATCTGTGCAAATCTGCAGGGAACCACATAGATACTCAAACAACATGGCTTCCCGAGTGTCAAAGGATTCAGAAAACTTTATCCAGTGGCAGTCTTTCAAATATAAATTTATGGGGCATCTTAGATAGTCAACAGCCACAACATGCTAGCTGAAATTGAAGAGCCACAGAGAGAAGGAACTTCTCATTTCAAAAGAATGTTTACCAAAATTATTCTGGTCCCATCCATCCCAACTTGGAACTGAAATAAGGAAAGTCATACATTCTCAGGCACTGATAAACCAACGGCCACCTTCATTAATTCTTCTTTATTAGACATTACATGACAAAAATTTCCTTGACCTATTTTCCATCTCAGAATATAGGGCCAAACTGCTATAGGTTTCCAGGCTAAATAAATCTCTAACATTCTGGAACTCTGAAATCAGACCTTCGGTAACAAACGGGTTTAAATTCCTATCTTAAAAACCTGTCAGGTGTGCACACTGGTGGTACAATGGTACGATGCATTTCCTTAAAAAAGAAACTTCAGTCAACACCTTGTAATGTTCAAATAAATACACCAAGTCCATTAAGTCAAATACAATCACCAATTTTTCTCAACAGCTAATAAGAAAAACCTGGAAGCATGGTACAACTCTTCTCGCCTCTGGTCTAAGGCTGAGCACTCCTGTAATATTACCTGGTCTCATAAAGGTGTTGGAAATACAGACAGAAGATTAGCACATCAATAAAGATTATTACAAAAGTATTTGAAGAAGCAAAAAAAATACTCATCTCTCCAAAGCACATTCTCACACAGTTTAAAAACAGACAAAGACATTTTCACTAACATCTGAATCCTCCCAGCAACATCAAGGAAAAGAGGGAAACAATAACTTTGCTACTAGCTTTTTTTTTTTTTTTTTCCAAAAATTGGGGGATACGAAAAAAGGGGGTTCCACATAACAGGAAAAGCTTGAAATGTCAGTGTACTGACATCAGTGTTTACTTCATGATTTTTTAAAAGATTTTATTTATTTATTTGACAGAGACACAGCAAGAGAGGGAACACAAGCAGGGGGAGTGGGAGAGGGAGAAGCAGGCTTCCTGCCAACCAGGGAGCCCCATGCAGGGCTCGATCCCAGGACCCAGTGATCATGACCTGAGCCAAAGGCAGATGCTTAATGACTGAGCCGTGGAAATCTCCTTCACGATTTTTAATGCTAACTGCATCAACTTCCTTTACATTCCCTGGAAGCCATCTGACATTCTTTTTTTACTTATTTAAATTTAATTAGCCAACCTATAGAGAGCATCATTAGTTTCAGACGTAGAGTTCGGTAATTCATCAGCTGCATATAACACCCCATGCTCATCACATCATGTCATCTGACATCCTTATTTATAGTAAGTCACAATGACTTTTACCTGCAGAATTCTTTCTGGAACTTTCTAACATCGCACAATGACTGAATATACTCCGCATATCACAAGCCCAACAAGGGAATTGTTCTGATCATGCTGAACATATGCTGAGGGGTTCATGACAGAGCAAATCCGTCATGTCAGGTTACATGGTCCAGCAATCTGGATGGGCCCATTATTCAGCCATGGAGTTCTGGGGTGATCCTGAATAACCCCTCAACCTTCAGCAACTAAAATGTTAGTGGTTAATTAAATGCAAGTTTGCATGCAATTCCAATTGTTATTTGATGAAAAAATTATATGAGTTACAGAAACCAAAGTCCTAATTTGGGGAGCCACAGAAATCCAAACTGCTAGAATCCTCCCCCTATCAGAACGGCTCATGAGGAGAGAGGAACATTTGTACAACATACAGAGAAATGAAACAAAGTAAGTCAGACAAGTCAGAAAGGGCACTTGAGTGTGTGCCATAAAAAATGCCTTGTGGGGGCACCTGGGTGGCTCAGTTGTTAAGCGTCTGCCTTCGGGGCTCAGGTCAGGATCCCAGGGTTCTGGGATCAAGCCTCGCATCGGGCTCCCTGCTCAGCGGGAAGCCTGCTTCTCCCCCTACCACTCCCCCTGCTTGTGTTCTCTCTCTCACTTTCTCTCTGTCAAATAAATAAATAAAATCTTAAAAAAAAAAAAAAAAAGCCTTCTGAATTCTCCGCACACAAGATCCTAAATGCCGCCTACAAAGCACAAAATCTCACTCTGCTACAACAAAATAATTACTATTCTCTGTAAGGATAAGATTGTCCTGGGCCTATGAAATTACTCTGAAACACAAAAAAGGCATGGTAAATAATGGTAATGCTCTCAAATAAAAGTCACTTTTGTAACAGTTCTACTGCAAGGAAAAAATTGTATAATTCAAGTTCAATAAGATAATAGAAGAAACTGCCTTTTTAAAATAAAGCAGACTATTATTAGAAGGGCACAGGCTAAGTTAAAGAAAGCCTGCATTAAAATTACAAACATGGTAGCACCTAACTTAAAAACTGTATAATGTTTAACCTTAGATTAGTTTGAAAATTGTTTTGTGATAGGAGGTGAAGATCTAATTTACTATTCCAGCAAAATATGTGCTATGTAATGCTTCCTCCCACTGATAATGATGGCAATCCTTATCACATACTAAACTCTTCTAAACACTAAATTCTGTTTCTGGGATATCTATGATACCACAAACCTACTATCCAATCTTGCACCGGTACAACACAATTTTAACTTGGGTAATTTGGGGAGTTTTGCAATAGCTTCACACCTGACAAGGGAGAATCTCCCCTAAATATTTTTAAACATTTTTTCAAATTATTCTAATTATTAATTCTTCTATATAAATTGTAGAATCATTTTGTTAAGCTAAACTGAACCTTCCAGCAAGTTCAGCTGAGATTTTTATTGAAATGAGATTAAATGTATTTAATTCTGAAACTCAAAAGCACACCTAAGTGGGAGAAAAAAAATCCCAAAAAGAAAGGCATGAGAATACTAATAATGATCATTTTCAAGTGATGGAATGATGAGTCATTCTTAATTTCTTCTTCATATGTTTTTGTATTTTTCAAACGTTCTACAATAGACAATCACTACTATAACCAAGAATCGCTGACATATAACATTGCATATAAGTGAATCATCGAAATACATGACTCATTTATTTTTTAAATTTTTTTAAAAAGATTTTACTTACTTATTTGACAGAGAGAGAGAGATCACAAGTAGGCAGAGCAGCAGGCAGTAGGCAGAGAAGCTGAGCAGAGAGCCCGATAAGGGGCTAGATCCCAGGACCCTAAGATCATGACCTGAGCCAAAGGCAGAGGCTTAACCCACTGAGCCACCCAGGCACCCCTCTTTCTTTTTTTTTAATGTCTATTCTTTCCATCGTTATTGAGCTCTGCCATATAACACTGAGTAAATTTAACATGTACAGTATGATGATTTAATACACAAAGGTATTGAGAAATGTTTACCACAGTAAGATTAACACAGCCTTCAACTCACATAAAAACATGACTCGTTTCTAAGATGCTCGCAGACACAGATCGAGTTCGTGATAAGCCGTGAAAGGATGGGTTGTGGAGACGGGAATATTATTATACTAATTTCCTTAAAGTCAATAGAAGTCAAACTTTATTATATTTTCTTTATCTTTAATAATGACACAAATACAGGGGCTCCTGGGTGGCTCAGTCGGTTAAGCATCTGCCTTTGGCTCCGGTCATGATGCCAGGGTCCTGGGATGGAGCCCCGCGTCGGGCTCCCTGATCAGAGGAGAGCCTGCTCCTCCCTCCCTCTGCTGCTCCCACTGTTAGTGCACTTTCTCCCACATCCCATGGTGAACAAATAAATAAAATATTTAAAAAAATAATAATGTGAATACAGATTTAGGAATACATTTTAATCTTAGGCATAGTATGTTAGGAAAAGAATCAGGATGCCTATTTCTCCAAATCTTAGAAGATGAAATAGTATTAATTAACATTGCCACGTATTGTCTGCATATTATATACCATTTAATCATCAAGTAATAAAAGTTACTGTCCTCCCATTACAGCTCTGGGGAAAACAGCAGCTAACTGCTAAAATGAGCAGCTCTGGATTTCAGCCCTGGCCTGTCAGCTGCCGCCGGGCATTATCTTAACCTCCATATAGACCCCCTTGCACAATCACATCGTATAATATTCATGTTGGTGAAATTGGATACTTAGGCTTGTTTCTGGAATATCATCTCTCTCCCAATGATCAGTCTGTTGATTACAGTTTGGAGTAAATTTTAATCTAAGCATTAATAACGATGAATTTTTCCGGCGTGAAACATGGCACGCATCTTCATTTATCCAAGTTTACACAGCTCTCAGTAAAGCCTTCTAGTCTCTTTCTGTAGATCCCTAGATGGTTTTTCAGGTTATTTCTGGAGATTTTATATTTAGGGCAACTATCAACACAGAATCTATACCGTTACAGGCTCAATCGTTCTTCCTTTCGTCCCTGGTAATGCTGATTGTTTTTATGCATTCATTTTGGATTGGGTCACTTAACTTTTGATAATCACGATTTTTCCATTGATTCTCCTTAGATTTTTCTACATAGACAATTAAATCATGTATCTTATTTTCCTTCTTCTCTTTTCCCCCTATTTTTGACACTTGTCACTAAATTTGTTAGAATTTCCCAGAATTATCATTGTTACAGCAGACGCCCTTGTCCTGGTCCTAACTCTGTAAGGAAAGCCAGAACTAGTTCTTAGCCATCCCGTTGGCGTGGATTTGCAGGCTGGTGAAGAGCTGCTGTCTTGACACATACATAACAACCCAACTCCCTGCCCAGAAAAGGTCATGCCTCGCCTAGCAGGGACCTTCAGGGGACACTGGTCCAACTCAAAGATTCCCAGCCACCTTGTCTGGGGGGGGTCCCTGTACTGTGCTCACCGGTGGCTGGAGCTTCTCCCATTCCATCATTATGAACCAGACTATTGGGTATAGATCTGGGGCCTCAAAACTATTAAGAATCCTTCCCTTCCTTAGTTTAATAGCAGAAAATTATGGTCGAGTTAAGGAGGGCGTGGGATGTGAAGAGCACTGGGCATTACACGCAACTGATGAACCCCTGAACACGACATCGGAAGCTAATGACGGCTAATCATTATATGTTGGTTAATTGAATTTAAATTTTAAAAGTTTTAAAAAATAACTTCTCCATGCAAATAACATAGATTTACTTAGAATGGCATTTAGAGAGTACAAATTTTACATACATTGTAAAAACATATAGGTTAAAAAAATACTTGGAACAAAGAGATTTTGAAACACAAAGTATTAGGGATGATGGTCTTATGGGACAGTTTTGGGTTTTCTGCTCTGCCTTTATACAGTTTCCTTTTTTCTTTACATAATGACTTTGTAGCACTTCTACAAGGAAGTGGAAAAAGACTTTATTTAAAAAATAAATAAATATAATTCAGGGCTCTCCAAAACTTCAAGAGACACTTTGCACATCCAAGAAATGAAAATAATGACCATACAGCATGAAAAAGGGGGGTGGCAATAAATTAGCTTACATTGAACTACAGATGCACAAGGAGGAGGTAGTGGGCGGAAATTGCCCATTTATGACTTAATCCTCACCTACTTAGGGTATGAATCTCGGGCTGTTGGGAAGAAGTGGTGAGGTCAAAATTGGGAAACCTTGTGACGAAGCCCTTGGAGAGGACCAGTGAACCTGGCATGTACTGGTCTTGGCCACGGCCCTATCAGGCTGTGCTGCGGCTCCGAGAATGCGGAGAGTTCTGCGTCACGGCTAAGTACTGAGGGCATTCAGAGAGGAGTAATCGTGCTGGGCAATCAGAGCAAACCAGCACCGGCTTGACATCACCTGACCCCACCTCCCCATTCTCTTTTCCTATTAGAAAGGCTGAAAAAAACAACATCTAGCAAAGCCTTTTCTCTCCTGGTTGATCTGCAAGCCTGCCCGAAAGAAACAAAGACTTCGGGCTTCCAAGCCACTTTGGTAAAACACAGCAGAGAGACTGGTTGGAAATTCTCCACTGCAGGATCACAAAATGTAACTGAGAAACACTTGAAGTCGTGCGCTTGGCAGTTCCAGGGGTTATGGGCCAGGCGGCCCTGCACTTGGACGCACCATGAGGATGGATGCCTAAGCAAGAGACCGCAAAAATGCCAGCCCCAAACCAAAACCTCTTATGAAATAACAGGCAAAGATCCCCTGGTGTCCATGACCTTTCATCAGAACTAAGTGTGGATTAATCTAATGAAAGCGATATGCTTTCATATTTAAATTTGTACCGAAATCTGGGATATTAGACTACAAAAGCCTATGCGTGAGTGAGGACTTGGGGGCCATGTCTTTATCATTTCTATGGCCACCAAGTGGTACCAAGCTAAGGAGGTTTACAAAGCAAGCGACGTTGCCTTGAGAAACTTTGGACAAGTGATTCTATGCCTCTAAGCTTTGATTTCCTCAGCTATAATTAGGAGATGATGGTGATGGTGACGTAGTAATAATTATCACTTCCTGGGGGGCGGGGGGGCTTTGGGGAGGTTTAAGTAAGCTACTGACATGTGGATGTGCGATCACTGCGTGAAGATGGGCTGCTCTGCTCTCCCCCTTGGATTCCACGGCGCCCTCTAGCGCAGACATCATCTCGACAGATGACCACCGTGCAGGCAGTCTATTTCAAAACCAGCAGAGAGCCAGGCAAACTTCGGCAACCCTGCAAAACCATTTTAAATGACTGACAAAGAGCCAAGGGACCTACCCAGGCACACAGGGTACATGGTAGCAGAACCCTGGGGTGCTTCCCAGTAACAAACAACTTGACCCTTCAGCTATATAAGAAGATGCAAAGGAATGCAGGTCAAGTAAGTAACACAACTTTAGAAAGGCTAATAGGAAAATGGGAAGCACGTGCCAGGACCGTGGGAACTGTCAGAACAGACAGGCTGCGCATGGCTGGCAAATCTCGGATTGCCCCGGAAGCGTAGCCAGATAGCACGGTTTCATCAAAGGATTTTAGACCAACAAATGTACACCCCAGACACCTGTTCTAATTAAAAACGTTTATCTCAAGCTGAAAGGACTCTTTTCAGGATATCCTACTGTAAAAATTTTAGTTATTCCATAAAACTCAAACACATGTACCTGGTGGAAGGCTGGCCCACTCATGGTTCCAGCTCGAAGCCTGAACTAGAACACCAAGTAAACTGGTGAATTAGGGCGCTTACTCTTTGTCAAGATGCTCTGTCTTGATGAAACCCCTAGCAACTGTGAATGCAGGAAGCTGTGAATTTCCATAAATAACTTCATTTTCATTTCACACCTCTTAAAACTTTCAGATCAAAAGCCTAGATTCTCCTAGGTCTCTGTGTGGTTCATGTGTTCATAGCCATGAAGCAATCCATACTCAGTGACCCAAATCCTCCTTTTACAACAGTGCAGTAAACTGATTAATGTATTTAAAAATTTATTTTAAAATTCACAGAATATTAAGACTGGAAGGTCCCTAGAAATTTTAGAATGAATCCCTAACTACCCAGAGAAGAAAAAAAGTGGCACAGAGAGGTCCAGACACTTGACTAAAATTGCACAGCAGACTAACTTCTAAATGAATCTCTGACACAGGAATGAGCCCCTTGGTATTTTTTTTCAATACTAGTTGTTTTCAGATCATTTTAAGGAAAAACATTTTTCACTATTTTAAAATGAAAACCTAGGAGTCCCTGGGTGGCTCAGTGGGTTAAAGCCTCTGCCTTCCGCTAAGGTCATGATCCCAGGGTTCTGGGATCGAGCCCCGCATCGGGCTCTCTGCTTGACAGGGAGCCTGCTTCCTCCTCTCTCTCTCTCTGCCTGCCTCTCTGCCTACTTGTGATCTCTGACTGTCAAATAAATAAATAAATAAAACCTTTAAAAAAAAAAAAAGAGATGCTTTTTTTTTTTTTTCTGAGAAGGGACCAAACATTTATTAAATCGTATTTCAAAGTTGTAACAATTAAAAACACGATAGTATACACTGGTCACTGACTATTTTCCCTTCCAGATCCATTATCTGCCTTTTTTTTACTCTGCTCCGTGCTCTTAGGAGACTGAAACTGCGGATTCATCATCAGGCAGGCTTCTGGTTATAAACTCAAAGCAAATCTTTCCCCCATCCTGTAGCGTGCCCAGGATATAAATACTTTCTTTTCCCTCTTCACTCAATTTGTCAACCAGAAGACCATTAACATTTGTCAAACAGCAGTTTTTGGTGTGTGAGATTACCGTGCACATCGAAGGTCCTCATTCATTAATGCCAAACCCTAGTCACCGTGACAACCAGAAATGTCCGTAGGCACTCTAAACGCCTCCAAGGAACGAAGACCCTCCTCTGAGAACCGATTCAGACCCATCACTTGCTCTGTTGTCCCTTCCTGTCCTTTCTCGTGTCCTTATAACATCCTTCCGGTTCCCCAGCACTGTTTCAATAAAGTTTGTTGCAGAGTTAACCATTCATGCACGTGTCCCCACTGCTTCCTGCCCCTATGAGTATTTTGATGGCAGGGATCATACCCAAAACTCTGTCTTATAAACATTCAATCAATTTTCACGGGGGGGGGGGGGAAATGGATGAAATAAATGAACATATACAGGAATTTGGTCTTTTGCTAAGGAAAAAAATGGAAGTACATTTTGAAATATGCAAAATGTTGGAACTTTTATCTTTTCAACTCCCTGAAATTAATTTCATAATTTTGAAGAAACTATGTGGAGACATTTTTATTCTTTGTAGGAACCTGTATTATTAGTTTTCACCTGCTTTTGAACCTCCTTGCTACCACTAACAGGAAAAAAATATGATTCCACCACCAATCACAAATCCACTCAAACTAATTAAACTATCTTGCAAAATTTGCATAGTCAAATTGGTTGCTAAATGGGGAATAAAAACCTGTTTTCCCTTAAGAGAAATTCAGATACCAACATTAGAAATAAAGGAGTAGGTCAGTGAAGCAAACGACCACATCAGACTGTGGACCGCCTGGGTGGCCCAATCAGTTAAGCATCAGCCTTCGGCTCAGGTCATGATCCAGGATTCTAGGGTCGAGCCCCACATAGGGCTCCCCGCTCAGTGGGGAGCCTGTTTCTCCCTCTCTCTCTCCCTCGGCTCCTCCCCCTGCTCAATCCCTCTCTCACTTTTATAAATAAATAAAATCTTTAAAGAAAAGAAGACCTCGTCAGAGTGTATAAATTATAAGAAACACAAAGATTATAACACACATGATATAACGATAAGACCTATAATACTATAGGACACAGGAAAGCAGCCATGGGTTCCTTATTGTATGAGGTTTCCCTATGTTTCACTTTAACCTTTCCATTTAATCCCTTAGGCAAATGAAACTGTTACCATCTCCATTTCACAGATCTGAAAAATAAGATTCCAAGAGATTAAGTAACCTCCACAGAGTCACAGAACTCATATGTAGCAGAGCCAGGATTCGAGCTTATCCAAGTTTGAATTCATCTGCCTCCACACTCCTAATGACCATGCTCAACCATCCCCCACGCATACGGGACTAGACTGTCCTCCCAAAAGCAAAAGCACTTAACATGAATAAATAAATTGTCCCACTGCTTCAAAGTCACACATGACACTAAGTCTTCACGAGTCACCCATGTCACGGCTGCCTCCTCTGGAGGAGAAGTTGAAAAGAAAGGAAAATATTTTTTGATATGTACAATGATGCATCAGGTCATGTGCTTCCTAGTGAAATCTCACGTAATCCCCATAAGAAAAGCTCGTGTGTTTTCAGATAAGGACACTGAGGCAGTGAAGGTGAGTCACCTGCTACATTTCACCTTCCTCTGCAGTCAGGCTACTAGCTAAGACCGAAACTGGGATTCAGTGCAGGTAAGTCTCATTCTTCCATAATGCCATCTGTAGAAGTCTTTTATTTTTTTTTTTTTTAAGATTATTTATTTATTTGAGACAGAGCAGAGAGAGAGGGAGAGAGCAGATGGCGCACATGAGCTGGGGGGAATGGCAGAAGGAGAGGGAGAAACAGGCTCCCCGCTGAGCAGGGAGCCTGACATGGGACTCGATTCCAGGACCCTGAGATCATGACCTGAGCTGAAGGCAGATGCTTAACCGACTGAGCCACCCAGGTACACCTATATAATTCTTTTAAATAAAAACACTGAAAGAACCCAGTTTTCTAAAGTGTGGAGAAATACTGGTTCAGGCAGTGTAAACAAGATATCGAAGACTTAGGCAAAATCTCCAGTTCTGCTGGGGAAGATAGCTTAGGCTCCTAACCAAATGACAAAAACTTATCCTGAGAAAAAGACAAAGGTAGGCTTCCCCTACATTTATTTATGTGGGCTTTTTACAGAACGAAGAGCCGAAACTGGCTCTGGTGTTCTTCATCTTCAAACAAATTCTAGCCCATCAGCCTATGTTCAAGAACAATTTCCTGACGGATAATTATATTAGATGATGCAGATAGAGCTGTAGTTCTCACCTGACTGTATTTTGTGCTTTATAAAAGTCTTTCCTAATCAGTAAAGATGAGTTACAATATGTTTTGTTATTAGTAATTATAAAACAGCCATGGTATTTAGTTCGTTTCATTATATTTTCAAGCATCAGATTCTCAGGTTATTAAATTAGACATGTTACCACCGGGAAGTCTGGCAATTTATCCTAATTAACAATGACAAAGGGAGACAAAGGGAAATACTGTTTTCATGGTCTAAAAGGATTCAGAAGCTAATATCATCTAAGAGACACTACACTTGGTGATATTTGTGAAACACACACACACACACACACACACACCCAGGTTCCACTTTCACCAAATAGCACAAAGCAGGCACTCAATAAAAAAGCAGTTCTAAATGAAATCTCTCTTCCCCCCATTTGTGCTTTGGATGCCATTTTAGCACAATTGTGATCAGAACGATCATTGACGGAAATGTTACGAGTTATATGTGGTCACCAGTGAAAATCAATAAGGCCTCTCAAATACCAGTTCCAAGGAAGCAAATTATGTATAATTCTTACCTTCACAACTCAATGATGCTTGAAATGAAATCCCTTTATACCTTTTATGCAAGTATGTCTTAGTGGTAGTTAGTGGCTTCAAAAAGGGGGTTTTTATGAGCAAGATTTCTGCTACTGCACGTCCACCTCGACTTCAGGGGTCAAGAGGTGTTGGATCAATGCATTCTGATGTTTGAAGCATGCTGTTTCTTAGCTCAGAGAGAAATGCTACCTACAGGGTCCTCCTGCTCTTAAATAGGGGCAAGAAATTGAAAGAAAAACACAAGCCTTTACACACAGAGGTTTTCAACTGCATCAAAGTCTTCAGAAGTCTCAGAATTACAGTTTGGAAAGGGAAAATTAGAGAAGCAATCCCTTAATTTCCATTCTCTCTCTACTTTCCGATAGAAAATGCCTTTCCCAGGCATATTACCAAAATAAATACGAGCAAGATTACATACAAGGAAGTATTTGCACTAAGTCATGGAAATCATGTATATACACACACACCTATAATGATACAGATATATACACATATGTAAAATACCTACCGACGGTATAAATATATGCATATACATACATATACCTATATGGTCATTTGTATAGACTTTATCTCTGTACATACATGTACATATATCATTGTGGGTACATATATAATATATACCTATGCTTTTCATAAGGAAAGTACTAACTAACACACGATCGTCAGGTTAGAGATGAGCAAACTGATGCATAGAGACCTTCCCAACACACACAGTCAGGACACAAACCCAGGAAGCCTGGTCCCTGGATCTCCACATTAAAGGTAAAAGCCACTTAGCACAGCCCCGATGACACTGCGGGTACTAATGCCTGCTGCTCTCCAACTTTGATCCACTCATCTTTGCTCACTACTAGCCACGCTGGCCTGATTTAGGGCAATTGATTCCCTGGGCCCGCCACAGGGTCTTTGCTCGTACTGTTCACACTCGCTGGACCACTATTCCCTCTCCTCCTTTTCAATCTCAGCTCCTTTGTCACTCACCCAGATGCAGCTGTCCGTGACTTCCCTAACTACCTGCGGCCCCATCAGAGGTTCTCCCAGCACTACATATTTCTCTAAGATTTCTACAAGATTATACTAATCTGGATAATCATGGGATTAACGTCAGTTTCTTCCACCAAACAGTCAGCCCTAAAAAAAGGGGAGAATGGGTCTGCTTTTGACCACCTCCAACATTTCTGTCAGTGCCCAGTACATAATGTGTACTGAGGGGTATGAACGACTATATACAGATAAGTCCTTTAGACAGGTTTTTCTGAATTTGAAGAATGAAGGTTGTTAAAGTCTAAACAAGGGCCAAAAGGAGCGGAGTGTCAGAGAATGAAGGGTCAGAGTGGGTGGAGTAGGGACCTCATTCGTCCGCTTAGCTGATAATTACCAAGCACCTCCCCGTTAAGTATCCAGTTACATTCACATCATAATGAAGACAGTTCTGGAAGGAAATCATTTTGCTATGAGTAAATAAACAAATTCAGCATGATTTAAGGGCAACATACACAGGGAGGAAAGCAGAGGGACAAAACAGCTCAGCACAGTCCACCGTCAGGGATATTTCAGGGGCAAAAAGATCTCTAGCTAAGTCTAGGAGGAGGCAAATGTATTTTTCAGGTTGATGAAAAAGAATTTGATAATATCTTATGTTTGAAGTTACAGACTCCTGAGAGAACACAGCGTTCAAGGTGCCACAAAAGGCTTAAAAATGCAAGCAGGCACCAGGTCCTGCAGAAAACCATGTATCACGCACAGCCGTTCTGACTTCTTCTGTGGCCAATGAGGAAACTGAACAGTTATAAATGTAGGAAAAACATGATACAAAATGGCACAGATGGTTCTTTTAACTTCACAAGTTCTTCTTGCCTCTCCCGCCCTTGGTGTGTTGGGCGAGGCTCTCCATCCTACATTCAGATTCTCATGGCTTCTCTCCCTTTCACCGTGTCAGGGAACCTCTCCTGCCACATCTGGGCATTCCCTCATCCTACCCCTCCAGCAGCTCTCCATCAACACTTCCCTGTGTCTATTAATACAGTTTCACTCAGGACTGAAGCCTCACTCACATCTCTCTCTCTTGTTGGACAAGTGGAAAATTATGTTTAGGAATATTAGAAAGATCCTACTGCTAGCCGTGGGAAATTATATTGAGGTGGGAACTGGGGTGGGCCCTAGAAAGGCTACTACTGTGCCATCTATCTTCCTTCGCCCTGTGGACCTCTTTAAAGTGAACCACACTCTGGGGAAAACTCTCAGGTCTTGGATGTAGGTAAGGCCACCACACACAGGTAAGTAGCTTGCATACTGCACAAAGGTTCCCAGCGAGGGGTTAAACATCCTCTTATTAACCACATCCTTTGTATGTGTGCAGAGGGAGGTGCCTTTTTCTAACTCAACGATGGACCTGTATGAAGTCTAACAGACAAGCAAAGTTGAATAGAACTCTTCAATCACACAACAGATAATGTAACAAGGTCACTCTGTACAGTAACAAAGACTCTGAAGTCCTGAAGTCATCTATACCTTTGGTAATAGGAGTTGAAGTCCCCAGGCTGATGGTCTGCTCCTTACCCATTGTGGTAGGGAAACAGACACTTAAAGATGCAATGCCAGTGGGGCGTCTGGGTGGCTCAGTGGGTTAAAGCCTCTGCCTTTGGCTCAGGTCGTGACCTCAGGGTCCTGGGATGGAGCCCCACATCAGGTTCTCTGCTTAGCAGGAAACCTGCTTCCTCCTCTCTCTCTGCCTGCCTCTCTGCCTACTTGTGATCTCTATCATCAAATAAATAAATAAAATCTTTTTTAAAAAATGCAATGCCAGTAAAAACTCATGCCAGTTTATAGAATAATCAATATATAACTACTTAGGAAACTCCTACCAGTCCTATACACTAATCAATCTAGTCTTTTAAAGAGACACAGAAAACTAATATAAACAACAGATATAAACAGAAACAACTTTAAAAAGTCAAAGCCCTGAAAGAGAATAACCAAGAGAAATAATTAGAACAATTGACACCAGAAGAAATAGAAATAATTTAGTAAACAGAAGAAGACATTTTAGGAGATTTGATATCCACAGGGAGATTCCAAAGGGTATCACATCAAATGTTAGCAATGGTTGAATCCAGCTGGAGGGTATTTATAGTACCGACTCCTCTGTGTTCAGAATTTTTTCTATAAAGATCTCAAAGTTCTCTATATATTTTGGATCCTAATCCTTTATCAGATATGTAATTTGTGAATATCTTCTCCCATTCCAAAGGTTGCCTTTTAGTCTTGCTAATTCTTTTCCTTTGCTGTGAAGAAACTTTTTATTTTGATGAAGTCCCCACAGTTTATTTTTGCTTTTGTTTCCTTGGCCTCAGGAGACGTACAGCAGCTACAACTGCTGCCTGTGTTCTCTTCTTAGGATTTTTATGGTTTCTGGTCTCACATTTAGATCTTTAATCCATTTGAATTTATTTTTGTGTATGGTATAAAAAAGCGGTCCAGTTTCATTCTTTTGCATGTTGCTGTTCCATTTTCCCAACACCATTTGTTGAAAAGACTGTCTTCTTCATTCTTGAAGATTAATTGACCACATAGTTTGGGTTCATATCTGAGTTTTCTACTCTTTTCCAATGACCTACATGTCTGTTTTTGTGCCAGTAACATACTGTTTCGATTACTTGCTATAAAACTTGAAGTCCAGAATTGTGATGCCTCCAGCCTTGCTTTTCTTTTTAAAGGTTGCTCTGGCTATTTGGGGTCTTTTGTGGTTCCATACAAATTTTAGGATTGTTGGCTCCAGCTCTATGAAAAACACTGTTGGTAGTTTGATAGGGACTGCATTAAATGTGTAGCTTGATTTGGGTAATATAGACATCCTAACAGTACTTGTTGTTCTAACCCATAATCATGGAATGTTTTTCCATTTCTTTGTGTCTTCTTCAATGTCTTTCATCAGTGTTTTTGAGTACAAGTCTTTTATCTCTTTGGTTAGGTTTATTCCCAGATGTCTTATTGATTTTGGTGCAACTGTAAATGGAACTGATTATTTTCTCTTTCTGCTGCTTCATTATTGGTGTATAGAAATGCAACTGACTTCTGTATGTTGATTTTGTATCCGGTGACTTTACTGAATTTGTTCATCAGTTCTAGCATCACTTTTGGTGGAGTCTTTCAGGTTTTCTATACAGAGTATCCTGTCATCTACAAAGAATGAAAGTTAGACTTCTTTGCTGACTTGGATGCCTTTTATTTCATTTATTATCTGACTGCTCTGGCTTGATGATCATTAGCAATGGTTAGATTTATTTGGAAGATATTAGGTATTTATAAGTGCCCATTTCTCAATATTTCTCTGTGTTCGGATTTTTTTTTTAGAAGTGAACAGACAAAATGATATTGTATCTCTAAAAGAAGGATAAAGGCAAGCTACCATAACTTAAAAATAAAATACAAGAAAAAATTCTGAAATGAAATGGATTATTAAAATGACTAGGACTGGGGCACTTGAGTGACTCAGTCACTGAAGTGTCTGCCTTCTGCTCAGGTCATGATCCCAGGGTCCTGGGATTGAGCCCCACACTGAGTCCCACATCAGGCTCCCTGCTCAGCAGGGAGTCTGCTTCTCCATCTTCCTCTGCGTCTCCTCCATCTTGTGTACTCTCTCTCTTTTACTCCCTCTCTCAAGTCACTAAAGAAAATCTTTAAATAAAATAAAATAAAATGAATAGGTCTAAAAACCAAGAAGGAAAAAGACAATGAAAGGCTGAGAAAGATAAACTTAAAACTTTAAAGGTAATCTAATTTTTTTCTCTGCAGTAGTTTTATTTTTCTCTTTACACTTGGTATTCTGAAACTTCAAAATAATGAATCTGTAATTTTTAGATTACCTTTAAACATTAGATCATACCGAGAACAGACATTTCAATACAACAGTGAATACTGGAAGACAACATGGAAATGCTTTCAAATATCTGAGGAAAAAGAAAATCTTAAAACTAGAATTGAATAAGCAATAGAAATTAATTTGAGGGTAAAATAAAGACAGTGTGAAATCTTGCAAGACTCAGAGAATTTATCTCCCCAGCACTCAGTAAGTTCAGTTCAGGAATGACTTAAACATAGAAAGAAAGTTAAAAGGAAATTAAAGAGAAACAAAGGGCCCTTGACATTCAAACCTTAACAAACATTGGAAGATATGGCATTAACTTCTTTTTCTTGAAATCCTGACCAGTACTTGATGTTGTTATAAGTACAGTTTAGATTTTAGATAATAATACTAAGCTATCATACTGAACGTGTAGAAAAGCAAATTAGACTTAGAAGATCTGGAACAGTGTATAAATGGCCAAAACATTGATAATAAGAAAAAACAGGCGCATAATAAAATCAGTAATGTCAGAGTAAAAATGCCCTAAATATCTCATCTTCCACAGTGAGAGGTAACAGTTTGAACACCAACTGGACAGCAGAGAAAAGTGCATCATTTGAAATCATGGACTATTAAATGCAACCGCATTTCAGGCACCAGACAATGTGCATGTGAAGGTAAAGTTTCTAAGATGGTAGGGCCTTGCACATAGACCACTTTTAAAATTCTTATTTAAAGGGGACATATTGTAAAGTGAGCTTACATAAGGTGGCAATAAATGTTCCTTTTAAAATATTTTCTCTTTTCATATTTTTCATCTCAGGAAGCCTCAGTACAGTAGCAGGTGTATTTTATATAAATGACCAAATGTAACAATGTAAGTATGCCTCGCAACTTGATCTCCATCTGTCTCCCTGCTAGAAAATTAAACAGGCTTGCTGTAGATAATCCTTCCACAAATTATTCTTTCAGGTGGCCTCTGTGTGTGGCATATTCATTTGAGTTTTACATCTCTTAAAGTTAGAGTGACCTCTTTAGGCTCCGCTCTTGGGACATCAGTGTTTTTCCAACACAGACTCCGTCTTTATATTCTGCCAGCTGACTATGAAATTCACTTGACTACAGTGAAATCTGGCTTTCATAAGGAGTTCAGGAGTTAACTGTTACTGAAAAAAAAAATATGTGGGAGGCAAAGTCTGTCATGGTTAATGATATGATTTATTGCAATTACAGAAACTACCCTGATTGTTCAAATCGCGGTCTGTGGGCCACAGCCAGATTAAATGCCAGGCTGCGACTAGCACAGGGGAGGTAATCAAATAATTGCCTTCGCTAAATAACACTCTTCTTAATTCACACAGCAAACTTTTTAAAGCATAAATTGGTATGACGTGATTGAGAGACACAAACCTCCAGGATTTTTAAAATTAAATTATACAATGAAAATGGTCAGTGTTGGCTAACCAAAACCAATTTTTGAGGCAAAGACGTTTGAAGTTCAGTGTTTTATACAGAGATGAAGACTTCACACAACCCAAATCTAGCTGTGACAAAATAGAACACTGCCATCTGTGAATGTTTGTGTCCCTTCAAAATCCATACACTGAAATCCAATACGATAGTGTTGGTGGTAGAGCATATGGGAGGTGCTGAGGTCATGAGGGTAGAGTCCTCATGAAGAGGATTATGGCTCATCAAAGAGCCCCCCAAGGCTCTCTCTTCCTCTTTCCATCCTATGAGGACACAATAAATAGGCAGTCTGCAACCTAGGGCCAGCTGACCTTGTTGGTACCCTACTCACAACTTCCAGCCTCCAGAGTGGTGAAAAATAAATTTCTGTTATTTATAAGCCACCCAGTCTATGAGATTTTGTTAGAGCAACCTAACTAAGATACTCATCCTTCAGGAAACTTGAGGGAAAGAGAAAACTTGGAAAAACAAAAAACAAAGTGGGGGGGAGAGTTAGCTGGGAAGGGGAAGGAGGAAGATGATGGAGGCAGGATATATGTTCAGTCAGATGTTATCTACTTTGAGATAGTTGGCCTGAACCAGCAGATCTGAGAGCAAAGGACAAGGCAGCATTTCCAAAAGTCTGCCAAATGTCACAAATAATTTATTCTGATTAAAATAAAAGAAAATTGGTCATCCATATTGTCAGTGATAAATGTGGCTAATCAAAGAGTCCTCAGTTACATAATTATGGATATGCTTTCCTTAGTCCCTAAAGAAAAATGGTACAAAATGTAGTAAGAATAAGAATAGTGAAGATGGATGCTTACTATGTGCATTATACTCTAAAAACACTGTAAGATCAGTCTTTATATAAGTTCTTTATAAATATTTAATAAGATTTTATATAACCCATTATCATGCCTAGCACGTTCATCCTCCCAACATTTCCAAACAACTACTAAAGGGCACTACGTTAATTACAGCTTACAAGGAGGGCACCAGAATCATAAAAGGCTTTATTGCATCTTCCCCAGAAGCATGAAATTAAGATGTGTTCTAAAATATAAGGATGGGCTAAGTTTCGATCTTGACTGTGCGGAATTTACAAGCTACTAAGGAAGCAGAATAGACAGAGAGGATACCACAAATAACCCACCGACGGCTCACCAGAGACATATGCAGATCCAATTGGCACAGGGAAAATATGAAAATACATATTTATACATATACATATGTATGTAAAATATACATATAATTTAGATACGTTAACACACAGATCAGTTTGAGTGAACGAGGAAGTACATGGTGCAAACTGATGAAAAACGTGTTACTGGGAAGACATGGCACAAAACGTGAGAGCAATGTGGTCTATCAGAGGAACGCGTAGACGTCAGAGTCCTCATCTACTAAGGAACGCTGGCCACAGCCCGGGGCGGGGTCATGCCAGGGGGACGCACCTGCGGAAGCACCTGGCTCCCAGGTCCACTCCAAGTTGTTAGAACTGGGCTAAGAAGTGAGACTGATGCCAAAATTAGGCATGAGAACAATGGCTAGCAGGAACCAAAACCGGAATCAAAGGGATTTTTTAACAGCAAGATAGGGCAATAAGTAAATGGCAAAAACTGGAAACCAAGAGAACCAGATTAGGGGCGCCTGGGTGGCTCAGTGGGTTAAGCCGCTGCCTTCGGCTCAGGTCGTGATCTCAGGGTCCTGGGATCGAGTCCCGCATCAGGCTCTCTGCTCAGCAGGGAGCCTGCTTCCCTCTCTCTCTCTCTGCCTGCCTCTCTGTCTACTGTGAACTCTCTTTGTCAAATAAATAAATAAAATCTTAAAAAAAAAAAAAAAAGAGAACCAGATTAGAGAAGAACCTACGAAAGAGGAAGGATGAAGGAAATGTCCGGTCCGCGCCACCCGTCCCGCCGGCTGTGCACAGTTGTAAAAAGCTGCGCTTTTCATTCTCCCAGCTAAGCATTTAATTTTCCATCTATTTCTTTTGTGTTCCTGTTCTTCTCCCTAAAGGCAACATTCTTTAGAGGCGGAGAATCTGACAACACAAAAGAAAGCCCCTGTTGCCTTTACAGAGTCCTTGGGATGAAAATCAGAGGTCTGTAGCTTCTCTGGGATATGTATCCTAAGAAAAGGGTTGGTGATGATTTCTTCACTTTTCTTTAATACGGCAATCTTCATTTGTTTGTCTCTAAAAGGATTTTTTTTCCTATCCTACTGCGTCCTGGCTTATTAGTTAAGCTTCCCCATCATTCCTGAAATACTGTCAGATAATTTACTAATAAGTACTGTCAGTTGTTTTAAAAACGTTACCGCTAGGGAATAACAAAGAGTAAATATGAAGATTCTTTAGACAGAGAAGGAAAAAAAAATAGAGCATCTTTCAATTAATCTAACTTAACATGTCTAGTTTATGCCAATAATGAGGTTGTGAACAGGAGAGGAATCCATGTTTAATGAATAAGCCATAATTCCCGAGTTTAGGATATAGAAAGCCACAAAAGAACAGTACCCTGCTCCTAATTTTATACATATAATGGATAATTCCATGTGTCAACCAGACTGGTTTAGAGGGTACCCAGATATTTGTCTAAACATTATTTCTGGATGGGCCTGGGTGAAATTAGCATTTGATTTAGTGGGATAAAAAAAGTAGCCTCCCCTCCTCCACGTGGATGGGTAGGCATCACCCAATTTGTTGAGGAGGGTCCAATTAAACAAAAAGGTAGAGTAAGGAAGAATTCAACCCCTCCTGCCTGGTGGCTTGAGCGAAAACACTGATCTTGCTTACCCTGGTGCTCCTGGTTTTCAGGCTTTCAGACTGGGACTGAATTACCCCACTGCCCTTCCTGGGTCTCCAGGTTGCGGAAGCAAGATGATGGCCCTTCTCAGCTTCTGTAATTGTACAAGTCAATTCCCTAGAATAAATTCTTCCTTGACCTGTTGGTAAATGTTGGTTCTGTTTCTCTTGAGAGCCCTAAGTGACATTGAAGTTACAAAGAAAACAAGCAAACTGAATTCAAAAAAGTGCCGAATCCCTCAGTGGAGAAATGGGAGACACAAATTGCTCCGCTCCTGGCAGACTGGGGGAGAAAGAGGTGACAAACTGAAAATTTTGCAGGAAAGAAAAATCAACTGGAAGATTAGTGAACTTGTAAAGACCTTTCGGTCTCACTAGTGAGAGTTTAGAATCTGGGGAGCCCCAGATTCAAGTGGAGTCTTAACCCACTACCAGCCCCTTCCTTGGAGCTTCCCCTTGGGGTGATGAGAAAGACTGAAGGCAGGGCAGGGGTCCTGAGGATCATGCCTGATGGCAGGGGGCAGAGACCCCGACAGGTGTGACGGGGCAGCAGGTCTATGTAGAAAAGTCATGTGTCTTCCCTGCATCTATGGAAATCACATATGTTTTTCCCTCTTTAGCTCTATTAAAATAATAAATCAGTGAATTTTCTTTCCTTTTTAGAATGACACTTTGCTATTTAACGAATATTCTCTGGGCACCATTTACTAACTTTTACTTAAAATTTTTGCAACTAATGAGATTAGTTATATATTTTTAGAACCAATAAATTTTTATGCACTCTCTCTTAGTTTTGACATGAATGATAAATGTTTCATATGACAAATCTGAACGATGTCCCTTATTCTATTCTGGAATAGCTCAAGTATTCTTAGCATAATTGACTTTTGAGAAGTTTGATAGGCTTCCCCTGTGACACCATCTGGGCCTGGTGCTTTTGATACAGGAGTTCCTTAAATATTTCTTCAATTTTCTTTTACAATAATTGTTCTGTTCAGAATTTCTGCTTCTTACAGCATCAGTTCTGTAAGCTGCATTTTAAAAAATATATTCATCTCATTTACTCTTTCCATTTTTTTCACAAAGTAATACAAAGTAGTCTCATGATGTTTTATAATTTCCTCTTTTCTAGTATCTAGTTCTCTTTCTCAATTCTAGCTTCATGTATTTGTGCCTTCTCTTTCTTCAGATTAGTTCATGGTTTCCCTTTTGTTGATTTTCTCAAAGAACAAGATTTTCAAAGTTTATTCAGTTTTTAGCTTTCTAACTCATGAATTTCTACTTTTAATTTTAATTCCTTCTACTTTCTTTTAGTTTGTTTGAATGGTATTTTGAAAACTTCTGAGTTGGGTATTTCTTTTCATTTTATATTAATGTAATTCAATGTCATGAATTCCCTATGGCCTCTATTTTAGCTATATCCCATGGACAATGAGATGTCAAGAGATGTTTAATACCTTGTTTAACAGTTTTGTTTATTTTTAAATTTCCAGGGAAAGGAAACTGTTGTAAAATTTTTTGTTCCCAATTTCTACTTTATGCTAATGATGTTAAGTGGAGTTGAGAGTGGTGACAAAAAGAAGTTTTCAGAATAATGAGCCTTTGGATCCCACAAGATAGAAAAGAAGCAAAGCAATGAGAGGATATATAAAATGGGAAGATAAAGAACTGAAAGGTCTAAATTCTTGAATAGATAAAAAAAACTATAATGAAAATGTGGCAGCCCTATTCTACCCTACCCACATCGGATTTCCAGGCTGATGTTGTAAATCCTCCAATTTATAAAAAGAAGCTGAAAAATCCAGTTTTTTGTATGAAATCTCTTCATTCTTAAATGATGGCTATTAATTCAATTATCAATTTTCAACATTTGCTTAACAGACAGGCCAGCCTATTGGAATTAGGCCATAGATACTGAAGTCTGAGATTTCAGAGATGGAACATTTCTGGTAGATAACAAATTCTGGAGTGTGGCCAAGGCGGAGCATGGTCAAAATGAAATGAAAGCTTGAGGTCACAAAGGTTACCCAAAGACCGCAGAACTACCAAGGATCGTGAGAGGAGATAAACTGGAGAGGAAAGCTGGGAATGGGAGCCACAGTCCTTGAGGAAGAGATGGACTGGCCACAGAGGGTTCACTGGGCAGGGCTGCTGAAGGTGGGCATAGCAAATCTGGTCAATTTTTAACTGACCTCAAGGTGAAATATGGGGCCGTGGGATGACATCGTGTTCTTGACCACAGAGATTGCTGGGGAGCTTCGATCTAGGCTCCAAAAAGGTCACAGGAATACTACGTGCATTCCTATGGGAACGACTACTCCCTATCTTCCGAGAATCTATCCTTTTAAGGGCCTAATGTAAGAAAGAGTCTACTGAATATTAAGGCCCAGGTAACTGATCTAGATTAGATGAGGACATTTACCCATTTCTAATCATTTGTTACCATGGCGACTCTCTAGTTTCCCTGAAGACAAAGGAGTTCAGTTCAGAATTCTCCTCATTCTCTGAGTACATGGGGTATTCAAGTTGGGAGACATACTCAGAGAAGCGAATTCGGGGTTCTTAAGATTCTCATTCCATAAATCCCTTTGGCAGTCTGGTGAAGTCTATGCGTCCTTACTTAGCATAATAACTTTAAATGCATAAAATGTATAATGTTACTAAGAACACTAATTTTGAAACACAGTTTTCAAAATATAATAATATGTATGCTTTATTTATGAAGAAATGAAATACCAAGATCTAGTGGTAGTCCTAGTAACTATTGTAATTTTAAAGCAGTAATGTACAAAATGATATTCTAAGGATGTTGTAAGTATTGTAATATGACATGAAAAGAGCTGTGATTTTATTAGTGATGAAGAATAATGCTGAGACTCCTGTGGGCTGCTGTCTACGTTCAAAAATGAAGGAACTATTAAATTTAAGTTAGAAGTCAGTGAACATAAAGATGCATTTTCCCCTATTCAAGTTCATAGACTGAATTCTACCCATGCTTTGCTTGGGAGTCTATGGATCCCAAGTTAAGAACCTCTGAGAGTTTAACTTTTTCTGTCCTCCCATCTAACTTGGAATTATGGTCCATCTTATTAAAGAACAGAGGGGCAAAATAGAGTCTGTTTCCTGTTACCAATTAATATTGCATCATCAACCCCAAGATGGAGGTGCACATCAGCAAAGCATTTAAGAATTCTTTTAGTTTTACTTTCTTTCAACCAGTCTCATACCTTGCTAAATTATAGGTTTTCTGATTAATATCTTACTGTTCTGTGTATTATGCAATTATTTTGCAATTATTTATATATCTTTATACTTTTTATACATGGGCCATTAAAATCTGTTCTCCATTCCTCATAAAATCATAAAGTCTGGGACACTCGGGTGGCTCAGTCAGTTAAGCCACTGCCTTCGGCTCATGTCATGATCCCAGGATCTTGAGATTGAGCCCTGCGTGGGGCTCCTTGCCTGGTGGGGAGCCTGCTTCAGAACCTCTGCCTCCTCTGCCTGCTGCTCCCCCAGTTTACACTCTTGCTCTGGCAAATAAATAAATAAAATCTTAAAAATAAATCATAAAGTCTTCTAACAGTGTCCTCTCTTTGTTCCTTACTGGAATTATACACAATTATTCTTATGAGAATTTCAATTTTAATAATGTCTCAATCATAATGAACAATCTTCACATTTTAAGTTCTGAACGAAGTTATGTACATTTCCTAAAGTCTAGAGTACATATCTCCAAATGTCCAGAAGTCTCCCTGATATAATGGGCCACTTTTATCCTAGATTCCCATCATTTTCACATCTCTAAACAATTTTTCCCCAATGTACAGGATGGACCAATCATTTTGCTTCCTACAAGAAACTGTCAAAGCAAAAAACTCAAACATTTATTCAGTACAGTATCTGCACCACATAGCAGATAATCCAGTGGATATCCACTCACCAGAGGACATCCAGACAAGTGAAATCTCACACCATTCCTATACCTCACCTATACCTAAGTGGTGATCACTGTCAGGCAAGTAACATCCATCCATGCCTTCCGTAGGTCAGGAATTCTACTACACACCGCCATGTTGACATCATTCCGGCTGTCCTATTTCTTAGTCCAAAGTTTTCATGGGTTTATATGTTCCTATGAATGCATACCTTCTTGATACTCAGAATATAACCACTTCCTTCTGAAGAGCTTATTTTCCTTGGAACAAGAGATACCCTGCCAACCCATCATAACCATTAATGTGACAACTGATTCTTTACAAATTTCTGGGTAAGAATCTAGAAAAATATAATGAAACTGAGTAAGCTGATTCTCAATCTGCAATCTTTCCAATATGCCACGTTGTCTTACCTAAAATTAAGGATGGATTCAGCTCCTAGGGTCTCAAACTATTCAGTTGACTCATACTATAAAGTATTTAGGAATTTTCTTTTCACACTTGAGCTTTTCAAAAGCACCTATCAAGAAAAAGTATCATTGTTACTATGATATATCCTTGTCCGAGCAAGTGTTTCTTAGATTTCAAATTCTGTGTGGCTAGCAATGGTCATTAGGTGATGTATGTTTAACTCCAAGGTCCACAGTCATGTTGAGTTCAGTTTCAAAGTAATACAATTTGAGATTATGGGGCACACACTCCCCTACTACAAGACAGCCAAGGACACCAATCTCTGGGCCGATAGTCACAATGCCTCCTCTTCTCTGCAGAATCTCCCTCTGTCTCTCTCATAGGACATTTGTCATTAGATTTACAGCCTACCCAGACAACCCAGGATAAGCCCCTCCACCCAAGACCCTTAACTTAATCACATCTTTTGTCAAACAAGGTAATAGTTTCACCACATATGGTAATATTCATAGGGTCTCATAATTAGGACAGGGACATCACTACTTACCCCACTACATTTTGACTTGTGTAATCCATGAATAAGGTAGTTTTTTTTAAAAATAAGAGAACAACTAACATAATTTTTAAGAAACTGGGTTATTACTTAATAGAAAATTATTGTTGTCTACAATATCTTAATGTCTTTATTCAGGGTGATTTTTATTAGCTGATGTTTAATGAAAATAAACATTCATATTTTAAGACTAAACCATAAAGATATTCTTTTTCTGCACATGCCTGCTTGATCATTGTTCCTATAGACTGTTATTTACTTCTTAGCCTCCCACAGGCCTAATAAAAAAAGATTTTAATTTTTTTCCAGATTCCACTGATGATTTTTTTAACTTATGAAAATCACATTATACCAACATAAAACAAAGCACATTAAATGTAATATATTTTCACACACTCTGCATTCCTTTTTATTTGCAAATATTCTGATCTCATCTAAAGAAATGATATATGAAGCTATTTCTTTAAGGTAGAGCTCAGAATGGAACTTTAAATCTCTTAAATGCCGTATGTTTATCCAATGTTGTTATGGTTATTATTTTAGCTATTTATTGCTGTCTTTAAACCAGAATTAAAAGCATAAATAAAAAGGCACGATAATCTAAGATACTGCATCAATCAGCTATGCCACAAGCTCAGAATGTTTGAATCAGCCAGATTTGCCTGGGTCTGAATTTAGAACACGATTTTCATCCCTCATCTACCATTTTACCACAGACCCCCACACTCCTGGAAAATAGGGTTGCTGTTTTTTCTCCTAAAATCACTGCATCTTTCTCTTTTAGCACAAACAACTTTCTAACAAGAACAGTGATCAAGATGAGAGTAAGGTAAAGTACTTTCCAAGCTTACACTGCTCAAACATCAGAGAATTTTTGTTTTCTCAATTTATCCCTCACAGCGTCTTGTTCAAGATACTGTTCGGTTTATCTCTCTGCCTGTATTCCAGCTTAAAGCTCGCCCCAGACATGTTGATTTTTAAAATTTTATTTATCCTGAGTCTATAAAACATTAACATAGTTCAGTAAATGGGAGCTATCCAAAAAGATGTATTCTAAGAAATGCCAACTCTCTCTCCAAATTACTTCCGCCTTTTCACTCGATTCCCATCTACCCCGTTTAGGCAACCAATGTAATTAGTCTTTCACGCACCCTTCTTTTCCTTCTTGTGGGCATGAATTTCAGGAGCACTAGTATATTTCTCCTTCTTTCTTATACAAAACATGGTGCATAGATACTCTTTTCTATTCTACCTTTTTCACTTGTGCCAAATATTAATACTTTGTGGTTCCTGCTGCAAAAACTTTCAGTTTGTCATTTAGGTTTTGAATGCAGACTTTTGTGTATTTCTGTAATAAATTTGATCATTTATTACCCAATATTTTGAATCCAGTTAAAAAGCCTTCCTTTATATAGCTAAGAGAAGAATCATGTATGTTTTCTTCTGGTACTTAAGTGATTTTGTTTATATTGAGATTTCTGATGCATCTGGAGTTTATGCTTGTACATAATGTGAGGTGTGAACTTCATTTTATCATATTGCAAATGGCTAACGTGTTGCCCCAGAATAACACACTGAAAAGTCCATCGTTGCTCTGATGGTTTAAAATGGCTTCTTTATATTTCCTTATATTCCTTCCTTATATTTCCAGATATTCTTGAGTCTGTTTCTGGACCTCTTATTCTATTCCATTGACCTGTCCTTCTCTTCATGTTTTCACTGTAGAGGATTTGAGGTGTGTTTTAGTGCACGGTAAGGCTACTTTTCCTATATAGCTTTTCTTTTTTAGTATTTTCCTGGCTATTAATAAATAGCATAAACTCTAGTATCAACTCATCCCAATCCATTTAAACAAAAACCTTGCTGGTATTTTATAGGAATTGTGTTAAATTTATAAATTAACTTAGGGAGAACTGACATCTTTATGAGGTGAGTATCCTTTCCAACAGGGGTAGGACTCTTAACTTATTCACATACTTTTGTGTCTTTCAGAAGAGTTTCTGCAAATTTAGTGTTAAATTAATTTTGAGTATTTAATCTCCTTTGTTGCTATTTTTAATAGTATTTGTTAAGTTTTTAATTTTAATTCCAGTACATAGTTACCGGAGGGAAGTCGTGGCAGGATGGGTGAAATAGGTTATGGGGGTTCAGAAGTGCACTCATCCTTTGTTGCTATTTAAATGAGGGTTTTCCAACATTATGCCTAAGACTTGGTTATTGTTTCTGTATCTGAAGACCAGCAATCTCAGTTTCTTTATGTTAATTTTCTATTTTGCTACTTTCACTAAATTCTATTTATTTTGAGGGAAAATTTACCATTGTTTCTCTAGGGTTTCCCAAGTACATAATCATATTACCTGCAAACCCAAATAGTTTTACTTCTTTTCTAATCCTTATCCTCTAACTGCTTTGGCTATGACTTCCAGGACAAGACTGAGTAGTAGCGGAGACATTAGGCATAATTTCCTTGCACTTAATCTTAGTGGAAGTGCCTCTAGTGTTTTCCCATTAAGTAAGATGCATCTTTAAGAGTGAGTTATATACTTTTAATTAAATCAGATTTTGTCCAAAGATTTTTTTTTTTACTATCTCTGGAGATATTCCTGTGATCTTTTATTCTTCCTTTGATCTGTTAACATAGTGTATTACTTTACTGGAGTTCCTAATAGCAAACCAAGGCTTGCATTCCTGGATTAAATGTCATTTAAGCATGGTTTAACAGTTCTTTTTTGTGATATTGGATTCTGTTGGCCAAGGTTATATTAAGTACTTTTGTATCAATATTCATAAGTGATATTGGCAATAATTTTCTAATTATATTGTCACTAGCTTTACTTTTAAAAATAATTTTAATACTCTAGAATATGTTATGAAGCACTGGGTGTATCTGGTCTCTGCAGGTTGGGTGGGATTACCTTGTGAAACCACTGGGGTTTGGTGCTTCCTTATGGAACAACTACCTTATAACCATCTCTATTTCTTTGATGAAAATAGGTATATGTAAGCTTCTATTTATAAGGGAGTCAATTAATTTAGGAAATTTCCCACTCTGTACAGGTTTTCAAATTTATTTGCATGGATACTGACAAAAGAATCTCTAATTTTAAAAAAATTCTTCAGTTTTAAGGTTATATCCTCCTTGCCTTCTTATTTTGAATACTTATGCCTTCTTACTGGGTTAGTGGTTTGTATATTTTGCTACTTTTTTTCAAAATGATTTCAACTTATTAATTAAATCTACGTTTATTATTTCCCTCCTTGTTCTTTTTTATTTTTCTAATATTTTCTAGCTTCTTGAGTTTGCAAATTGATTTGCTAACTTTCATTCCATCCCTTTCATTGATAAAAGTGTTTAAGGCTGGGACTCTTTCTTTAATCACTACGTTAACACACACCATACACATTTTTCTATCCTTATGTCCATTTTTAGATGTACAATTAAATACATCAAATTCTCATCATCAGTCCTTCTGCTGAAGCGCATCCACTTCTATCTTAGCGGGGTTCCAATAGATTCTCAGGGAGGTTCCTGAATAAACATTCCTGAGCTCCTGCACTTAAAACAAAACAAAACAAAACAAAACACAAATGTGGGACACCTGGGTGGCTCAGCCGGTTGAACATCTATCGGACTTGTGATTTCAGCTCAGGTCATGATTTGGGGATGGTGAGCTGGAGGCTCAGCATCAGGCTCTGAGCTCAGCACAGAGTCTGCTTGACATTCTCTCCCTCTGCCCTCCCCCTACTCACTCACACTGTCTCTCTTTGTCTCATATAAATTAATAAGGAAGATGTGGTCCATATACATTATGGAGTATTATGCCTCCATCAAAAAGGATGAATACCCAACTTTTGTAGCAACATGGACGGGACTGGAAGAGATTATGCTGAGTGAAATAAGTCAAGCAGAGAGAGTCAATTATCATATGGTTTCACTTATTTGTGGAGCATAACAAACAGCATGGAGGACAAGGGGTGTTAGAGAGGAGAAGGGAGTTGGGATAAAATGGAAGGGGAGGTGAATCATGAGAGACTATGGACTCTGAAAAACAATCTGAGGGGTTTGAAGGGGTGGGAGGTCAGGGAACCACGTGGTGGGTATTACAGAGGGCAAGGATTGCATGGATCACTGGGTGTGGTGAAAAAATAATGAATACTGTTTTTCTGAAAATAAATAAATTTAATTTAAAAATACTAAAAAATTAATTAATTAATTAATTAATCTTTAAAAACACACAAATAATGATGCTGTTCTACTGGTGATGCCATTTGTATGTTGTTTTTGAACAACAAACACGTCTTTAAACAGCTTAAGCCAGCCTCACACTTTTGCCTTTGTAAGGCATTTTATCTTTTCACCATGTAACTCTGAAGATTTTAGAAGACATCTTTATAAAAGTTAATGTTACTCAGTTAGGTCTCAGAGTTAGTTGTTATGGGCCAATAGTACCTGATACCTAGTAAGCCCTTTCAATATTTAGATTCTAACTTTTTATTTACTAGAAATAAGGTGCTTTTTTTTTTTAAGTTAAAATTTTAAATATTAATTCTGTCCCATTATTTTTTATATCTTTCTTTCAGGGACTCCAATTATACCTAATTGGATCATCTTTACCTACATTTCATTTCAAACACTTTCTTTGTCTTTTTTCTTTTTTAATCTTGTTTTTATTCTCTTGCTATATTCGTAATTTTCTTCAATGCTCTTACTAAGTTTTCATTTGGATCTCTTATTTCTTAGGGAATTTTTAAATGGGTCCTTATTTCTTTTATAATTTAAACTATTCAATGCTTTTCCTGAATTTAATCAATCCTTATTTTGGTCTTTTTTATCTGGTGTCCATTTATGTTCTTGGATTTTAAATTTCTGTCTTGAAATGGTTTGTTTTTTTCAAATCCCAAATGTTTATTTGAGAATATCTTATTCTCTTTCATTTAGTGGGTGGAATTGTTACACACTGAATTAATTTAATTCTCATTTACTGCTGTATTTTCATGGTATGTATATATAAATGAAGGCTGGTTATGCCTCTGCATTTCTGGGTAGGGATGGTTTGGAGTGTTTTAAGAGATGCCTTGTTCAAGAATGCATTTTTCTATTGATATTGACATGTGGTAGATTTACAGGTCAGCCTTTTGAGTGGGATGAGTGGGATGTTTGTTCTCTGCTTTTTTCTTTTGCCTTACAAGGCAAATGTGCTTTCCTTTACCCCACCTTTACCTACGGTTTTCAAGAGGTACATCTCCATTTTAAACTCCTTCTCTTCTCCTGAAATGTCACCTTTCCAAAACTTCCTCTTTTATTTGCAATGTTAAGTTTGTTCCTTGTTGTCAGGCTCCTGATCTACAAGATCACTTCTTTGTGCCTCATAAATTTTCACTCTTGTGGTGGACTTCACAGTGATGACTTTAGATCAATAACAGATGTGCTGCTAGTTCTTCCATCTCAAGTCTACGAAAGTGATCAGGGACTGCCTTGTAATTCCCAAGGGCTTACAGCAGGACAGTGAGAGAGAAATCACCAGGATTCTATGTTTATTTTTATAATCACAGGCATTTTGAAGTTTGGACAGTATTTTATCTTCTTGTGATGCTGACAGCATGAGTTTTAGTCCTCCTTCTTGTTATTTCTGTTTTGGAAGAAGGTATACTGGGAGATTAGGATTTACATCACAACCATTAGCTCCACTAGCCAGGAAATTTGTATTTCCTGATACTGTCCACCATAGGGGTGCCTGGGTGGCTCAGTGAGTTAAAGCCTCTGCCTTCAGCTCGGGTTATGGTCCCAGGGTCCTGGGATTGAGCCCCATGTTGGGCTCTCTGCTCACCAGGGAGCCTGCTTCCTCCTCTCTCTCTCTCTCTCTCTCTCTGCCTGCCTGTTATCTCTGTCTATCAAGTAAATAAATAAAATCTTTTAAAAAAAATACTGTGCACCATATAAAATACTTCTAATGACAGCTACGAAAGCCATAGTTTTCTACTTTTGCGGAAATACATACTGCAAAGCAGGTTTACTAATTTTCTAGTAAACTATTGGTGTGTACTATTATGCCTACAATGACATAGGAAGATGGCACAAAAGACTTAGGAGTATTTGAGGGTCTACGCCAAAAAAAAAAAAAAAAAAAAACAGATACCCCCACCACTGCAGCTAACTAGCTGAAAGTGAAAAATATGAGACAAAAAGGAAAGCAGAATGTTGAGGAGCAGTTACATGGTCTGCAAGTACCTGGTGAGAGTTGTTTGCCACATAGGAAATGTGATAATATTTGGTAACTAATCTCTGGGGCTACCATAAAAAGATGGACATGAGTTTATGATTCTTTCTAGTCTCGTTTACCTCTTGTACCTCAGTCCCCTTGGGTTGTCTATTTTCTCTTATTCTGTTAATACTGTGGTTTTGGGTGTTTGTGATAGAGATTTCATTCTATGAACTTAAGAGCTGGTGAGCTCCAGAGGTACAATCAGGAGGACCACACCGAGAAAGGTCAGGGCTCACATGTGCTTTTCACAAGTAGTAGGGTTCTGAGTCCACCCACTGCTGACAATAGTCCATGTGTCTAGGAGGCAAAATTATCAAGAATTCTGTGTAAGAATTACACAGAAAATCTGCTTATTCTTGATTACTGGTTAGGACTTATAAGGGTGCAGACAAAGAGAGGTAATTATAATTATAAATGAAGGAACTATCAGAAATAATGAAAATGACTATGACATTTTATAATCTTGCTACTTGCCAATGACAGAATATACTGTTTTGGAAGAAGTTTACACAAAGGCAGGCGTTCTGCTTCAAATGATATGAAGTCCCTATTTCCTGAGCTCTAAGCTCCATGGAGAAAACTGTCTTCTCTAGCTTTCTGAGGAACTTGACTTGTTAGCCGTTCCAGGCCCTTCTGAATGCTGGCTGTTATCTACACTTTGCAAATGTGTTTGACCCCATGTGAACTACGCTAACTAACAGCGGAACAACACATTTAAAAAAGAATCGGGGGGGGGGGAGGGTAGTGGGGAAGCCTGAAGATGATTCCCAAAACACTAAATGGAGCTTTGAAGTGGACATTGCAGACAGTACAACTGCCCCCCCTCATTTGTGGAATTACTAATTTAAAGTTCAGCACGTGTTCTGATTAGGAAGGATTTGCTCTAAGAGGGACAAAATTAACCAGTAAGAGCAAAGAGAAACTTGGTTGGTTATTAGAAAAGTTACAGAAAACTTAGCTCACTGTAATTATGGCAGAAAAAGGCTGATGTGGATTCTAGGTCCATATTTTCCAAAGAAAAATTACACTCCCCTGGCCCCCATAAGCTACATTACTATACCCCCTAGAATCAGGCCCTACTGCACATCTCCACAGAAACACAGAAATGATTAGGACATGGCCCTGATCTCAAGAAGCTGAAAGGCAAGGCCCATAGCATTTGTGAATGGCTTTGCCACCAGATAATGTATTCCCAGTCCAACTGGAATTCAGGGAATCAAATGCTCTATGAAAAAAAGAGGGGGGCAGAAAAATCACAACCATTCCTGTGAGTCAAGGGAGAAGAATCACTTAAGGTGGTAAAGAAAGCACGTTCTAACTGTTCTCCAAGGAGACCGGAGAGAGAGCCCAAGTGGACAGTGGGGCTGAGCTCCGGGCTGCTCTTTCATGTACGAGCAGGCTGAACCGCACGTTTATTCCACGTCTCTGAGCCAGTCTCTTCTAATGCTATTATTATTCTGCAGATTAGAAAATTAATATTCATTGCCTATTGCTGACATGTTCTCTGCTCTTCTGATCTGATATTCCTAAAAATCTAAGGAAATAGCATTCACACCCTGAAGCATTTGTCATCTTGTAGAAATGGGATTTTAAAAAAACTTCCTTCTCTGAGGGAGAAAAAATATGAAATCAGAAAAATGTCTTCCTGTAAGGAAAAAAATAAGTTTTATCCAAAGGAAATTCACAAAGCAATGCTACAGACCTTCTGTTTTCCAAGCACAGGGAAGCACTCCGAGGGCTTGGATTCCAGCCCCAATGGCTGGGTGTGCATCTCAGGTCTATACCACAGGCTACTTCCGGAACCCAGTCGTTTTCCAAGCGTTGCATCTCACGTTCACCTGCAATGCTTGCCTTGGGATCTGTGCCATCATTAGCTGCTCTCAGTTAGGCTAAGAACCTGGCACACGATTCAGACCCACTTTCCTCTTTCCTGCTCTGACTGATGGGTTTCCATGATCTTTGATTTTCTGATACTCAAGTTCCAAGGTGGAGCTGTTCATGCACGCCTGTCCAGAATCTAACTCCACGTTTTATAAAACATATATTCTAAACCTATGACTGTGTAAATGTCAAGGTTTAGGAAACATGTTTTCGATCATGACTTCAAGTCATAAAACATGGCGGCTCCAGAACTCCGCGGTAACCATACAGAGCACCACTTGTTTATCCCCTAGGATGCAAAAACACAGTGACGGCTCTGGCTTCCTTTCTCCTTCCCTCCCTTTCTTCTGTCCTTCTTTCCTTCCTTATCTCCTTCTTCCCCAATGTCATACTGACTTTTTTGTTTCACTGTATAAGATGTCTCTGTAATTCCTAGTATCTGAAACAACGGTGCCCTGTCTCCCTTGTGAGTGACTTGAACATGCTTCAGTGTCTGACGCAAACCACAAATTTACCTTCCATACATCTCTTCACAACAAAGAAGAAAAGCTAGCTGAGCCCTCCACACAAAGAAATGAAGCCATGCTGACTAAAAACTAAACATAAGTTACCACGACAGGATTTGTCTTAATCCTAAAGTGGGGTCTTGTCCATCTGGCTCTCCAAAGGACAACAAAGACCCAGGAAGCCCGAAGCCCATTGGAGCTGATTTTTTGTTCCATCAAGAATAGAGCCCTGCTCAGATATTTTGAATACTTTCAGAGACCTGTTCTGGTTCTGCAGTTTAACCGCAAACCCCCTGAGAGATCCAGGGCAGGACTACACCTGATAACTAATTTAAAAAAAAATTATTCTCTCCTGGTGTTCAGCAACCCCAAGTATCTTTTTCTCAAACAGGCCTGTCAGAAGTACAGCACCAAGACCCTGGTCCTTTCCAAATGGCTCTAGAATGTATGCTCTGTGAATGTGGTGACCTTTTTTGCTCACTCCTTACGGCCGGCAGACTCCAAGAAGGCGCTCAGTGATCTCTGCCTCCTGGTACTCAAGCCATGAGGTAATCCTCCCTCAGGTATGGACTGGCCTAGGGACTAAGCAACAGATTCTCAGACAAAGGTCAGGATGTCACTTCCACGATCAGGTTACATGTGACTGAGACTTTTGTCTTGCTCTCAGCCCCCCACCCCCATCTCTTGCTGGGTTTGAGGACATGTTGCCAGGTTGGGCGGCCTGTATACAAGGAACTGGAGCTGGCGTCCGGCAGATGGGCAGCGAGAAGCCAAGGCCCTCAGTGAAGAGCACTTCAAGAACCCAGTTCAGCCAAGAACCACACAAATGATCCCACCCTGGTCAAATTCTTCTGTGAAATCTCAGTCCCGGCCACTGATGGCAGGTTCTGAGAGACTCTGAGCAGAGGACCCACAGAAACCATGCCCAGACTCCTGACCGCAGAAATGAGCAGGTAATCAGTGTGTATTGCTTTTAAGCCACTAAGTCTGTAGTTTCCTGTTACTCGGCGATAGATAAGCAATCCGCTGCCATTTCCCCAGTGCCCAGAACAGTGTCCGGCTCGTGGTGGGCAGGCAATAAGCACGGACTGCGTGAATCAATAAGTGAAATGAATTCCTGTCCCTGACACAGGGACAGTTGCTGAAGAAAGTTAGCAGGCATCACAGTGCCGCGGTGTACAACACAACATGGTGAATAAACTCAATTTTCTACAACAAATATGCTAAAGAATGCAATTTTCTAAAATACACATATAGTAAGTAAATACAATTTCCCATAACAAACATGTTAAACAAGCTTTTCAGCGGTCGTAATAGCCTCAAAGTTGACTTATATTTCCCAGGAGATCACCCTAAGCTTTCTATAGTTAAAAACAAAATATGACTGGAGATCTTTTTGCCCTTCTTAGTAAAGCCACTGGCTGGGAACTCCATTTCATGATGACAAGAGTCAGAATATGCAGAGTTTGGACCGAGACAGTCCCTCCGCCTGACCTGGCTAGTGCTTACCATTCTTGATGCCTTTACGGGGCCTAATTGGAAAATACACTTCGACTTTCCTACTCACACTCTGAGAAGCATTTGGGTCAACCTCTTCCCTGTTTCTCAAAAGTTTCTCATTAAGTATTCTTACAAATTTGTGGCCTGAGATTCCGACTTCAATCTTAACCAAAGTCAATCATAAAATTCTTTTATTTCTCATTACAAGCTGTGGTAATTGTCTGGAAAGCAAAGGGCTGAGAAATATGGCAGTGGACACAACGGGAACGGTGGGTACTCATCCTGAAGAGAAGCCCCTTCTCCAGACAGGACTCTCCAACTTTGAACTACAGGATGAGTAGGAACCAAATATATGAAAGGCCGGATTGGAGATCTGGATTTGGAAAAGCATTTTAAGCAGAAAGAACAGCACATAAAAAGGCCCAGAGAAATGATTCCTCAGCAGAGAGGCTGACATTACAGACTCCACAAATGACAACTATACACACAGTAAATCTACTAGAATCACAAAATATATTTTTCTCATACAGTCTTTCAGGAAGTCCAGCATGGACAAAGAATCCTGAAACTTTCCAAATGGTTCTAGAATGTAAGCCACATAAAAGTGGTAGCTTTGCTTTACAGCTGCTTGCCAAATATCTTTACATTATTTCTAATTGCCAATTTACTTTGGAAAATTAATAGAAGTTTTTTTTTTTTTTTTTTTTTCACATTTTCCCATTTCACATTTTCCCATGAAGTCTCTGGGGAAGAAGTCCACAGTGGGAGGAAGTCATGTGGGAGGAAGCCAAGCCATGTGGAGAGGCCGTGGTAGGCTCCCCACTGAGGGTCCTAATCTTTGAGTCATCTTCATTTTATTAGTCAGGGTTCTCCAAAGAAACAGTATCCGTGGCGGGGGTGGGGGGGTGTCCATATATCTGGCAAACCTATAATCTGCAGGGTAGGCTAGCAGAGTGAGTACCCAGGGAAGAGCCAGTGTTACTGTTCAAGTCCAAAGGCCATCTGCTGACAGAATTCGTTCTTGCTTGAGGAAGATCAGTCTTTGTTCTGTTAAGGCTTTCAACTGAGTGGATAAGGCCCACCCACATTCGGTGTGGACAATCTGCTTCACCCAAAGTCACCATTTAAACATGAGTTTCATCCAAAAACACCCTCATAGAACCATCCAGATAATATTTGAACAAATGCATGGATACACAGCCCCCCTAAACTGACACAAAAAATTAACCATCATCCCAGCTCCGATTGTAGCCCAGGTCATTGAAGTCGCCTTGCATCCCCCAGATGAGGCTGGCCACTAGCTGGGTCCCAGGGATTAGCCTCAGTCAATGCCACAAGGAGCAACAGAATCGCCCAGCCATCCCCTGCCTGGCTCCTTACCGAGAGAATCTGGAAGCTTCATAAATAGTTGTCAGTCAGTGAGCCTAAAGACGGCTTGTTATACTCTAAGAAGAACTGGGGCGCTATCTTGAATTCCCAATACTCCCCGTCTCCCTCAGTGGGCATCGGCTCCGCTGGCCGTCCCAAACACTCCAACTCTTTGCAGCCTCAGGGCCTTTTGAGCTGCCGTTCCTTCTGCCTGTTGTCTTCTTCCTCTGGCTCTCTGCTTAGCTGGCTCCTTCCATCTCTCCTGCCTCAGATCAGATACTACTTCCTCAGAGAGACCTTCCCCGATTACTCTCTAAATTGGACTCCCTCCCTCCCTTTCTTTGTCTCTGTTGTTGTTTTTTTCTTCCATTGGGTTCATTTTCTTCAAATCATTTATCTCACTGTGAAACTGTCTTGCTATGTCATTGGCCAGCATCTTCCCCCAATTAAAATATTAGCTCCATACCGACGGGCTTTTATCTAGCTCATGTGCTGCGCACCCAGTGATTAGTGCAGAACATGTGTTCAATAAATATTTGTTGAACAAAAAGCAAATGAATGCCTCTATCATTTGTAGGTGACTGACTTCAGGATTCTGATCATAGGCTTCAACTTACTGCGTCTGTTATCCCAGAATTTAATGAAGGGAGATGAATACACACACGTGATACAGAGGATGTCTTGCTCTGACTTTTCTTCTGCTCTCTTCTCCCCCTCTAATGAGATGAGCAACCACGAGGGAACAAAAAACCTAGCACCCTTTTAAAATACCTCAGAGAAAAAAAAATCTCTGCATTCTTATACTTGATTATTTGTGTGGCTTATTTATATATTTCCCTAACTCTTCCAGATTAATTAAAAGACAGCTCTAAACTTAGCAAGGGAAGAAATGTTCTCTGCCCTCTCCTGGAGATCCAGTCTACCATTAACCTTTGTGTGACACAGTCTCAGGTCTTAAATTCCTTTCTCCACCGCCACCGGCCCCCCACCGCCCCCGTCACGGCACTGACCTTGGAGGAAGGAGTGGAGAAGCAGCAGACCCATCTCCCACCTGCTCTCTGCTTTCTGTCCATCTTCCAGTTCTTTCCCACACTTGAGGTGTGAAGATAGTATTTCTCCCCCATCACCTGAACTCCAGACTTTATCCTGAGGCTCATCCTGCCTGCGGCCGCCCCTCCAAGCCCAGCAGGCAGCCACCCCCACCCTATATACCATCTTTACCAATTCTCTCTTTACCAATTCTGGTTCTCCCTTGTATTAACCATGTCTTTTATTTTTGTATCTGATGCTTTGACATTTGGGGTCCTGTTGACCCTGGGGAAACAGCCCCTCCTCGGTTAGCCAATTCCTAGAGATAGCAAACTCACTGCAAGCACACTTTTCAAACACAAGCCAACCAATCCAGAGCCCATACCTCCCAGACCCCCTTGACTGGGCTCTCACACTCCAGGCCACTATCCACCTGCCATAATCAACCTGGGGCCGGGTGTTGGACAACTTGGGACAGCCCTGGTTCTCCAGACCCCACTGAAATTATTCAAACCTGTCAACCTAAGCCTGCTGATGCTGCCTCCCCCATTCCTTCCCACAAAACCACAGTGAAGTCTCTTACCCACAATTTCCCTTACTCTATCTGTCTCCCACCCACTCCCAACAAGCCTAATGCTTCTTCATGTGTCCGCCACTATGGCGTGGTGTGCCCCACCCCCCCGCCCCGCTGGGAACTATAAGCAGCTAACTTTCCAGTGACACTCAGCACCTGGTTTATTGACCTTAGTGTACCTCAAGTTCTCTATGAATATACTGTTTTTTAAAACATCCCTCTACTACATCAAATCAGTTGTCTTAATCATTTGGGGGCAACTCAGATTCTGCACTCAGTGCTCAGTATTTAAAGTTTTATTTCTGCAACATTTAAAAATTCTTGATTTAAATCACTGATGCACTCAAGAAACTTTTATTGATGTCTTGCGTGTACTGAGTATTGTGGAAGACTCTGGAGATAAAAGGATGAATCAGGCAGGCTTGAGAGGATAGGGACTCAAATATGTAAGGAAGAAAAGGAATGAATGACTGTCTTCTCAGAGATCTCCTGGTGCGTTCCCTTTATAAAATCATTGTCAGTTTTGGAGGGCTTGAAATGAGAATAAACTGTTTCTCTTGCTCTGTTCCCTTTTTTACATGACAAGCTACTGAGATTAGGAATCTAAAAGGTTGTTTTATTTCTCCCCGTTATCATCTACCAGGCTTAATTAAGCTTCCTTTGAAACATCTTCACAAAAATACCGCCCAGCTATTCCTCAGAACAGCCTGAGAAAACTGTTGTTTGGGGGACAGAATATGAGCCCTTAATATAGGCCAGGCATTACACAAGCATGATGTATGCATTATTTTATTTAATGGCATAACATGTGTACTGCCATCCTTATTTTACAGAGAAAGAAACCGAAGTCTTATAGAGGCTGAATAATTTGCCAAACTCAGCGCAGCCCATAAAAGGTAGCACCGGGACTTGAATCCCGCCGCAGTCACTCCAGATCCTACTTGTTTAGTAACTAATACCATACGTGAGCTAAGAAACTGTACCATTTTCTAAAGATACCTTGCTTAGAACCATTCTTAAGGACTCTGGACCCATCCAAAAGACTTTATCCCAGGAGAAATCCTAACCATTCGAAATGTGGCTCCTATATTTGAACACACCCAAATCGTTCTACTAAGAGTTCATGAGAATCTGTTTTTAAACTCGCTCGGCCTGCCCATCATACAGCGGTCTAGCTGGTCCCACAGTAAAATGAGCTACTAACACAACAACTCCAGAATAGCTTCTCTCCCAAAACTCTCCATACAAGGCTTTAACAACTGCGTTTCAGGATTTAAGCTATTAAGAGAGTGAGCTCTCCTCTTTCTGGTTAGTGATTCTTTCCCAAGGAATTGTCAAAACTGCGTGACAATGACTGCCTGCCCTCGCTTTAATTTTCCCATTTCCATTACTCTGGTCTAACCCATCCCACAGAGGTTACCTCTAGACTCTAGTGACTGACTGCATTAAGGGAAAGCATATTCCTCTCTGTAAGATAATTACAACCACACAGGCCAGGCATCGGTAACTTGTGGGAGAGTCTACGACTTCAATCACCCTGAACCTCAGGGATTTCTTCTCAACACATTATCTGTGGGAAGGAAATTCACAGGACACCAAATAATGTGTCAAGCTCAAATCTGTGCCTTTGTTTCTCCACGTGCCTGGCTACCCATTAAATCAGATGATCATCGTTGACAAACTGAACACTTTTCTGGCACCTTGAGTTTTAAAATTCCCAGGAGAAATACTAGAAGCCACCCCCCCACCCCCCCCGCAACCGAAAGAGAAATCTAGTAGTTGCTGAGTAAGGCTTTTGATCCCTTGCCAAAACTCCAGCTAAGACACTAGGCAAACAATATTTAATATATCTTTTTTAAAGACCCAGACTTCCCCATCCCAGCCCAGAGGGAAGTGAGAAGACACATGCAAAGGCTTTCTATCATCCCACAGTAAGCAGGTATTGAGCATCTACTGTGTCTGTCTGTCTGTCCTAAGGCCTTGGAGACACAGCAGCGAACTTATATTCTCCTTCTCACAGAGGAGCAGGTCAGTAGTTGTGTTATTTGAAATTCCCACTGGAACCAACACAGAGTACTTTAAATAATTCTCAAAATCTTAAGAAGTTAGGGCCAGAAAAAGAAACTCCAGGAGTCTTTGGAGGCTTACAGCTGTCTGGGGCTCTGTTCCCTCCACATACTAGAACGGGGTATTTAATATAAGCTGCCAAGAGGAGCTGTTATCCCGTCTTATTTATATGTAAAGTCTGATGCTGCGGAATGCCCATTTTCTGCGGGCAGTTCTATAGGTTTCCTTGGATTCTCAAAAAGGTCTAGGATACTGTACAAATTAAAAGCATTCCCTCAACATACCCACAGTTCCAGGAAGCCAGGGGTCACAGGTCATTGTAAAAGGTCTCTTTTTTGAACTAAAATGTAATGTCCAGTGGAGACCACATTGGCCACGACAGCCACTCCGACTGGTGAACAAGCCGCACGGCCCTTCCGGCGCATCAGGACTTGGCCCACAGAAAGCTGCAGGCGTGGCGGGAGGGTGGCCAGCGGCCGGGGAGGGAACAGGAGCCCAGCAGGCTTGGAAGTAAGGAGACGGGGCTCCCTGTCCTGCCCTGCTCCTGAGTGGGTGCCGGGCGAGATCATCGCGCGTCTGTCTTCTGCAGACCTGGCTTCTGACACCTCTAAGTTCTAGCCAGGACAAGTTCTCAGGGCCCGGCTGCCCGCGGCTCCCAAGTTCTTGGAGCGCAAGACAGACGCGATTTGGGCCAGCGGGAGTGGGGGGCGGCGGCGAGGCCCGGGGTGCACACCTCCCGGGGCGACAGGGACGGCGCAACCCACACTTCCACGCGCCGGCCGCACACGCGCGCCCCGCACACATCCTGGACACGCGGCCGCGCCCCCGCACACGCGCGCCGGGCGCACGCGCTCGCGCTCCCCCGGACCCAACTTTCGAGCGGGACTCAGTACTTCACCGTCAATCACCGTCGCGTCCGCCTCCTCCCCCGCCGGGTGCACTTCCAGTCTCAGAGACTTCGGGGTCGGGGCCGAGAGCGGCCCGGCCCCGAAAAGCTGCTCCTCCGTCACGAAGCGCAGTTGCACGCGGAACTGCAGGCGCGCGGGGCCCCGGGCCATGGTGCGAGCGCCTCCTCCGCGCTGCTCGCCCCCAGAAACTGCCGGGGGGAAGGGGGAGGGACTTGGAAGCGCCAGCCACCTTCCTCACCTCCGCGCAAGTCCGAGCGTCCACCTCGGTCCGCCCAGGGCTCCCGCGGGCACCTGCAGCCCCGCGTCCCCGCACTGCCACCCGTCCCCCCACGCCCCCCTCATCCCCCGCAGGCGCCGCACAGGTGCTCGGGGCCACCCCAGCGGGCCGCTGCTCCCACGCGCAAGTTTGGGGAGCTCACGAGGCACCTGGAGGCACTGGGGGTTTGGAAGCAGAAGGGTGACACCTGCTGTTCACTGGGACTGCTCTGTGGGCGTGGGCGTTGGCTTGGAAATGGCCTTGGCCCAGGCTCTCTGCTGGGTGGGCTCTCGCCCAGTCCAGGTGGTTTTGGGGTGCTCATGGCCACGTGGGAGCAACCATGCCAAGCGTAGAGTGCTTCTTCACTGACAGGGTCCCCACAGCAGCAGCAGCAGCCAGGCGGTGGGGGAGCGCTGAGACCCTCCTGCAACTGTCACGGCTCAAATGACCACATTCTTGCCCCATCACTTGGAACTGCAAACTTGCTTGCTGCTGGTCGGTGAACCATCTTCCTAGTCCTGGGTCAGGAGGGCCAGGGACTCTTGTCCCCAAGCAGAGGCCTGACTCTAACAGCTACCCAACCTAGCCAGCTGGCTCCAGCGCCAAAGGACAGGGCCTCCGAACCCCAGGGAGCCACATCACATGTTAGTCTTGTGCAGAGCAAAGCTGGTCTCTGGCTGCAGGGGATTAATAAAGGAAGTAGTCTTTCTTTTGACCAGTGGCCCCTTTATGACTCAAGAGCCATAAAGGGAACTTTCCTTCACTTTCTGAACCAGCTTCTGTGTGTCCTTGGTCTCTGCCGCGCCAGGCAGAATGGAGTGCAGGAAGGAAGCAAGGACTGGACATCCACTGGGATTCCAGCAGGCTGACTGGGTAAGAATGAGCTTCCCCGGAGGCCATGGGGTCTGTAACTTCAGAGTTGCCCACCTGGACTGGGAAACCCAGCCAGGCTTTATGAAAGGCTTGTTAGTCTTGTGTAGGGTCTCCCCTACCTCTACCCCACATCCCATTGTTGTCCTCCTTTTGATGTGGTCACTCTGGTTTCTCACCTTACTCCCTCCAGAGAAGCTTTCCTCCCTCCTTTGTCTCTTACCTCCATGACCCCAGCATCACGTTCTTCTTTACCTTGTTCTTACTTCCATCTGCCTCATGGCTTTGATTTGTGCCCCGGGAGCCTCCTGGAATCAGAGGTCTTTTTTTTTTTTTTTTTTAAGATTTTTATTTATTTATTTGACAGAGAGAGAGAGACCACAAGTAGGCAGAGATCAAGGGGGAAGCAGGCTTCCTGCTGAGCAGAGAGCCCGAAGTGGGGCTCGATCCCAGGACCCTGAGATCATGAGCTGAGCTGAAGGCAGAGGCTTAAGCCACTGAACCACCCAGGCGCCCCGAATCAGATGTCCTTTAATGAGCTGGAGTTCTGGAAAGGGTTTCCAGTTTGAGGCCCACAGAATACCTGCACTCTGCCCTACCCCAGCCCTCACTATATCCTTCTGCCTGTCCTGCTTCCAGCCTCCTCGAAGTGCTCTCCTGCCTTCCCAAATCCTTTCCCTCGTCATCACTCCTTGATGGCACTAAGTACTTCCACGCTACTGAAGACCCTCCAAAGCAGCTCTTGACCTCTTTACCCTTCTGTCAAAAAACCCTGTTACGCCTTCATATGTGTCACCTGGTAACTGGAAAGTAAATCTGGGAGGGCAGATGTCTGATTTATACTAAAAGTGACTGGTGGATGAAAATGACTCATAAAGCATCTCTAGGGGCATCAGCCTGGCTTAGCTGGTAAAGCATGTGATTCTGATCTCCAGGCTGTGAGTCTGAGCCCTGCATTGGGTGTAGAGATTGCTTTAAAAAAAAAAAAAAAAAAAAAAGGCATCTCTAGAAGGGCAGCATCTTGACCTTAGTAGAATTCCCACCATACGCTCAAGAAATCTGGAGTTCTGATATGTAAAACAAACAAACAAACAAAAAACCAATGGTAGTCCTTCCTCCACATTAATGCAAGTGGAAGAAACTGAACTTCAGCTAACTTGAGCAAAAGAAATCATCAAAATATTATGATGAAGTCTAAGCTTTGGTCATGACTAGATTTAGGAACTCGAGGTTACCACATGGTCTTGCCTCCATTTTACAGAAAGGTCCTTGTCATATGCTGGAAGGTACCACCAACTTACATTCCAGCAAAGGCGACACTCCTTCTCCTCTCCAATTGAGCTAGGGTCACTTGCAAAGGACTAGTTTCCTGTGATGGGTCTACCCAGCTGTGACTTGGACCAAGGAGACTGGTAGCGTTACCGAATTTGCATCATCTGAGTGAGGGACGAGCAGAGACCCACAGGAAGGCGGTAGTTAGGAGGACAGAGCAGGAACTAACCATGGTGTCTCACAGCGCTTCCCACATGCCTGGCACTGCACTAAGCATGTCGTGTACACTATTCACTTACTCCTCCCCGCCAACCTGGGGAAGAGATACTGTTACTGCCCTCACTTTTACTGATCAGGAAACAGGCACAAAATAGTAACTAACTTGCCCAGTTACAGCTGAGAAGTAGCGGAAGTCCTCTACAACAGTTCGGACATAAGAGTAAATCTCCAATAGCACTTACTACCACTTTCCAAAGTTAGAAGCTACTAGACTAATTTCTTAGTATTCCCAATGGCTACAACTCAAGGCCCCAGAACAGTAAACACAGCAACACGTACACGTTCCCACGTTCTTCCCTCTTGTCCCCCCACCCTCTCAAAGCTGGTGGGAATTCCTTGGGCTTCCTCTCCCACCAGTGTTCCGCCTTTGAGTAGCCCTATGCATACCTGAGCAGATTTACCCTGGCCCAAGCTCCGGCAGAAAGTTCCATGAATCAGTTTTTCCGACTTCTGTATTGCATGGAAGGCAGATTCACTCATACCCTCTATTTGAACCACCACTGCGCTCCACTTTCTGTCTTCAGTTTATCCAAAATTTCTTTTCAGGGCCACCAACCTTTTTTTTTAAACCAGTTCAAGAGAGTTACTGAGAAGACAGAAGAGCTGCAGCCTGCAACAGAGCATTCTGAGATGAATTGGGCAAACTTCTCTGCTGAGTTCCCATCTCTGGTCGGCCACCTCCACATTGTGCTGGAGGAAGGAGGCCGTGCTTTGCCAGCTGTTTGCAGAGACTGAATGGGAGCCAGAGGATCAAACTGGGGAAGCCAAAGCCATGATCCAGATTCTTCCTCTTGTGTATCCAAAGCCATGATCCAGATTCTTCTTCTTATGTATCCAACACCATGATCCAGATTCTTCCTCTTGTGTATCCTCTAGAAGGCAGAAGTCCTCTCGGAAGGAAGAGGAGGACCCCTGGTACACAGTTTCCCTGAGACACCCCACCCCAACTCATCATTGCTACCTCCTGATTGACTCTGTTGTCATACAGCATCAAAAGCACTTACGTTTTTCTTGAGTATAATCTTCCCAAAGTTTTCATTCCCCAAGTAACATCTGGAAAAAGACCTCTAGTTAGGCTCATCTGCAGGGGCCTGTGACAGCAAGCTCAGCAACCAAAGGGTCTTCAATGGACAAGTGCTGAGTTGAGAGAGAGAACGGAAGTCCGGAACTGGGTGCAAACCTGGGATCAGAGGATCTCACTTAGCTGGGTGAGCACATGTCCCTTCACCTATATTCTGTCTTCCACAGGGAGCACCCCAACCTGTTCATGGGCTCTATTTCAACAGCTTAAAGTCTAGACTAGGTTCTTCAACCCCTGGGGAGCTCTTCCTTGTACCTATTAGCAGATCCCACTTCCTGGTCCAGACATTGCTTCAGAGAAACCCAGGCAGGAGTGCCCCCTGCCCCCTTCCCCTGATCTCAAAATATATTATCCTCAGCAATATGGCAGCCACACGGCTTGTTATGGTGCCTCACCAAAAAAAAAAAAAAAAAAAAAATCTGCGCCTCAGCTGAACAATTTAGAAATAAATTTCTACATGCCACAAAGCTTCTGATGTCACTCATAAGTAATTAAAACAGAATATAATAATCCGCATATGATCTAACCCATTAAATACTTGGGAGTCAAAACTCTTATTTGAGTTTCCCATATTTGTGATTTCACCTATTCACCAAAATGTAGCCCTCGAATCAATATTATCAATGCCTTCATGATTATTTGCAGACACACGCTGGGTGCTGAAAGTTTGAGTCACCTGATGAACACATTCCCAGCTGAGGCTGAGCAAGTGACATTCTGTCCTCTTGTTTCAGCTCTTTCCCTGCAAACAAGCGGTCTTTCTGCAGTCTATTTAGTATCCTGTCTTTCACATTTCATATGTAATTTGTTGGGGATTTTGCTATTTAAAATGATCCCCTAGCACAGTGCCGTCTACCGCTCCTAAACACAAAATGGCTGTGAGGTATCTTACAGAGAAAATACATGATTTAGATCATCTTTGCTTAGGCATGAGTTATGGTGCTGTAAGCTGTGAACTTAATGTTAATGAGTAAATAATATGTATTAAATAATGTGTCTTGAAATAGATAAACACCTAACACAAGGTTATATACTGACTGACAAAAGTGTAGCCATGGGCTTGTAGGAACGTAACACTGTATTTCCCCTAGGAGCGACGGTTCAGTATTTGCTAATTCAGTGTTAGCAGCAGCTTTCTAGAACATAACTATCTTGAATGACAGGCATTGACTATTTTTTACCACAGTAATTCATTTTTGGTGGTGCTTGGCGAAGAGACCTCTCAGACAATGCAAGATACCACTTCAAAGCTTAGGCCTAGCCTCTGCGTGCATGGCTTGGTGAAGGGCACACCTGCTCTTCCTGCAGGTGCAAAATGAGGTGGTCTGAGAGAGGGGACGGAGTGGGGGAGCATGCCAGGCATCGTTACTAGCCTTAAGTTACTGAAGGTACTCAATGTCCTGCATAATACAGGAAGGACTAACTTCATTATGAAAGATGGGGGACATTATGGGGAAAAAGAAGAAGAATGTTTATCTTCTCCCTTGGAAAACAAACTATATGGAGAAAGAGGGAAAGAGGAAGTGAGCAAGAGAATGGTCCAACAATCACTCTCTACACCGGTGGGCTTCAAGCCATGGTATGTGAAGACCCAACATGGAGGATTTTAAGGGAATGAATTTCCAGATCTACTGCCACAAGTATTTTTCCTAAAATTGATCTTCCTGAGAAGTATGCACAATGGAGATGCTCACTTTATTAAGGAAAGCCATCTTTCCCTTATCCTAATTTTACGAAGGCTAATGCCATGGAGTACAAACACACATGGAAAGCATTAAATAAAGAGACAATTTAAAATACTGCCCTGGGTATACAGAAAGTAAATGACTACAATCTGTTTAAAAGTCGGGTAATATCCAATTTTTTATTTTCAATGAAACCGTGGGAGGCCTAATTGAGCTGTCAACTGAGAGATTATTAAACATAATTTTAGGTGGTAGATTACTCTCTGACCCTTGGCAACTCCCAGCAATCATGAAGGCCATGAAATACGAGCCCCAATGCTTAACCTTCCCTAGCTTCATGGCACAGCAATGCCTCTGCTGACCCCGTGGGGAGGACGTACCACCTTCTCCAGAAGACCCAGTCCAGGGGCACCCGCTTGGCTTGGTCAGTAGCGCATGATGCAACTCTTGATCTCTGGGTCGTGAGTTCAAGCCCCACACTGGGCGTGGAGAGATTACTTAAAAGAGGCACAAACACCTTGTCCAGGTTTACTGGGAGGGAGTGGCGAGAATTGAAAGGGAGCCCCATAGGGCTGGGAATGCAAAGAGGCAATCATGCGGAGAAGGGTGCTAAGAAGCCTGGGAGGAAGAAGATCTGGGGCCAGCCCCAGGTGCTTTCCTTATTACCTGAACAACCCAGGCAAATTTACTCCGGTGCCCTGAATTTACAGCAGCTTTTACACTAAGCCACCAGGACCCTATGGGGTCCTTGTGGAGATGAAACGACGCTGCAGAACAAGAACTGACTCGGGGCTGTCATCACCATCATCACTCCCGGCAGGAAACAGGACAAAGTAAAAGTAAAAAGACTGACGCTGAAATAAACCAGATTCCCTCACCTGAAGGCTACCACTGGAATTATTTTACAAGAGTTATCTCATTTTTTTTCCTATTGGCCAGCTAATCTTGGTCAGCTTTTGTTATTGAAAGAGAAACAAAAAACAAAAAACAAAAAGCTATGTGGCTATCCACAGGTGTGAGAGATGTAGGTAGGACGGACTCCATCCTTCTCTGGTAAGAGAGGAAAAAAAAAAGCCTGGTTAGTTACAAGACACGTGAGCTGCAGCTCTACTTATTTTTGTTTCTGTCTTTCTGTCACTTGTTCATGGCTGTGACTTACATCCCGCTCATGCCCAGAGGCGCACCGGCATGTTTTGTAAACTAGCAAATAAACAGCTATGCTCCAGATCCGTTTGTATGGAGGCGAAAGCAAACATTAAAAAAAAGCAGAACAGATTAGGGAAAACAAGCTGGACTGAGAAGAGGATTGCAGGGTGGGAGGGGCGTTTTGAAGAACTGACCTAATTATTAGTAATCTGCCAATCTGCATTTAAATCCAGGGTCAGACCTCCTGGGACAGTCAGTAGCAAAGAAACTACGTTCCTGATCCTCAGCCTGGAGCTCTCCCCAGAGAGGTGATGTGTTTGGATGAGATGATGCATGATCTCTCAGGAGGTACATTTCTTGATCTTCAGCCAGTAATTACAAGGCAGACACAGAAAGCTTACTGACCCACCTCTTTGGTTTTTTTTTTTTTTTTTTAAATTTTTGTTTATTTATTTGACAGAGAGAGAGATCACAAGTAGGCAGAGATTGAGGGGGAAGCAGGCTTCCTGCTGAGCAGAAAGCCCGATGCAGGGCTCCTGAGATCACCTGAGATGAAGGCAGAGGCTTAACCCACTGAGCCACCCAGGCACCCCCACCTCTTATTCTTTTAGCAACTCACCAGAAGCCAGATTACACTTGATTATCTGATTTATTAGATAGTTATAGAAAGACTAAAAGGGATAATACCAAAAAAATGTACAAGTATGTATTTCACACACCCCATATTCTTTTCAATTCTTCCATACATAGAAGAAAGTTGCTTCACCAGTTCACACATATGCGTCCATCCAGTTGTCACGTCATCTGCATGTTTAGAACAGCTGATATTTATTCAGTGGTCTACACGCCTTGTCATTTGTATATATCACATGGTTGCAGATGTACCTTTAGGCCAGGATTAGTGCTAGTCACATTCTGAAGGGCAATGCTGGTCACACTCCCTCACGCACAGTAATTCTAGCTCTCCCAAGATCTCGGGCGCTGCCGCTCTGCTGCTGGGGGACCTCCCTTACTGCAACTTGGTTCCAGCCTTGGGAGGAGCTGCAGCCAAAGTCGAGCCGCAGGTTAAAACGTGCAGCAGCTAATCCAGGAAGCTGATGAAGTACGGAGAGATAATGCAGGGTAACGGCAGCATTCAGTTACAAGTGAGTGACATCTGCCGCTCATTGGTTTTGCAACAGATATTCTGAACTATTTCCACGTCCATTCAAAGCTGTAATAATGGCTTGGTTGTCTTTTCAGGGACATGTTGACACAAAATTTCCACGAGGGGCAAATGAAGGAGAGTGCGATTATCTTAAAGAGCCCTAACTCCTTGCTTGTCAACCAATCAGTACTTCCCTTTCATCCCTCTATAATTCCTGCGTGAGCCTGGGAAGTACAGGACAAGGAGCACTTGAACCTCCTGCAGTGCCCTGAAGTCCTCACCCGCAAAGCGAGGATGGTAACTCCAGAACCAAACACTCCGTGCAAAGACTGAATGAGTCCTGCCTAGGAAAGCAACGACACTGCCCAGGGAAATCGCCTTGCACTCCACAGGCTCTGAGGGCACCTCGCTCACTTGTCTCGAAGCACTCATCTCAGATTACACCTGTGTAAGCAGGGGGTGTGCAGGTGTGTGATGACTTCATGGACATCCCTCTCCCCTGCGCCGCTGTCAGCCCCACCAGCGTGGGTTTCGCTCACCATTGAATCCACAATGCTTCACGCAGCTCCTGATTCTTAGCAGCCACCCAGACAATATCGACTGAATGAAAGCCAGTAGGCGGCCCATCGTAAAAGCTCGGTGAACGTCAATTTAAAAACGAATACATACAAGATATTCGGTGCCATCAAAATGAGAAATGTAGAGGAGGAAGGCATTCCTAATCATTAAGAGTCTGAATCTGACGCGGGAGCTGGCTGCAAAGCTAACACAGCGTTTGCCAGGGGCTCTGGGCTTCCTCGCTGCAGCCGAAGCAAACACTGACGAGGCTCGTGTTTAAGAGCTGGGCCATTACGTGCTAGGAAAAACTGGCTGAGCCCCTGACTGGTCTCTTGGGTCCCCCTTGTTTGTTTAAGAATCTACTTTGTCTCTGATTCTTTCAAATGAATCGCCTGTTCCTTCTGAGTTCTCCTTCTTAATGGAAAATTTAAATCAGTGATAAGCAAAGAATCTTCGAAATTTACAAGCACAGTGCAGATTTGCAGCTCAGTAGCTCCTAGAGGTCTGCCAAATTTGTCAAATTTATAATGATGGTCTGGGGGAAAAATTGTTCAATTAGATTGCCAAGAACACTGACACACACAGAGCACATAAATTTTTACCTTTCAAGGATCAAAATTAATTTTTGGTATGAGGACATTATTAGGATGACAGTTTTACTGTACAAGTTAAAAATAGGAGTTGCATAATAGGACAGAGACACTCTATCACTGAGCTCCTCGTCAAGGCACACTGCAGTGTGTGTGTTCCGGGGACAAAGAGAAATAAACAGCTGAGCTCCTGAGGCAGAAGTGGCACGAGAAGACAACATATTCCAACTAATTGCAGACAATAAAAATAAATCTTAAAGCAATTTTTATATACACGTAAATGCAAAGCAGGCCATTTTAGACAGTTTTCCCAAGCTTTGTCATCAGATCTAAACCTGCAACGCTTCTGCCGTTTGTCTAATACAGCGTTTGACTGGAAAGCTTTCAAAATAAATTCACCTTTCTTCTGCAGTTCGGCATTAAGGGTCTACTCTCCTTCTTCCACACTAATTATTATCCTTGAGAAGTTATGTCACTATTAAGAAAAGGCTGAAGAAAATAGCGTTCTGGTTATTTATGTATAGTTTCCAGTTTATTATGGTGCAGAGACAGGGCTCTAAGTCAGCAAATGTGTCCTTCCAAAGCGGTCTCACACCTCTTCACCTCTCTCTGCCCCAAGGTCTCCACGTTACCAGAAGGGGATAATAATAAACTTAACTTCACAGAGTAATGGCCTGGATTATCTTCTTAATTCTTTTTTTTTTTTTTAAGTGTATTTATTTGAGACATAGAGAAAGAGGGAGAGGGAGCGCACAAGCAGACTTCCTGCTGAACAGGGAGCCCAAGGCAGGTCCCAGGACTCGAGGACCATGACCTCAGCCAAAGGCAGACACTTAACCAACTGAGCCACCCAGGCGCCCATCTTCTCAATTCTTATTTACATGCGTGGATTTGAAATTCATTTCTATTCCCCAAAGAGCAACAGTTCGTAGTATAACCATCAGGTCTGGCAACAGGAATAATGTATGTAAAAATGCTTAGTAATTCTAAGACCTACACAAAGAATTTTATTAATGTTATTTTATATACCTTCCCAAGAAAGGAAGGAACACGGATGCTGGCCATTGGTAAAAACAGCCCCAAATGGTCACTTGTGAGCCCAGCCACCCACGGGTTTGCTGAGCCCACGCCTCCTTAGGTCTTTCAAAGTGGGCAACACTCAGTACTTTGCATCGACCTTCAGTGGTACCTGCCAATTATCTTCCCCAGGTAGCAGCTAAGAAGGGCTGTACTCTAGAAGAGCTGCAATCTTGCTCTGTAAAAATAGAAAGCCACTTTAACTTGTGTAGGCTTAACGCAAGTGAGGACAGAGAACTAACTCAACCTTAGTACACTCGAGAGTTTTCCTCCTTCGTATCTTAAAACAATCTGTTTTTTCTTCAAGTGCCTCTGAAAATCAGTAACAAAATCAGGAACAAATTGGTCAAAGAGGACATTTAATTGGTAAACAAAAAGAAAGTATTATTTTCCCAGTTTTTTATGCATATTACTACAACTGAGAGGAATAATCAGCCTTGAGGATAATTAGATTTTTCAATTTTCAATCATCGTTTAGTTCACAAGCTATAAACTACCAATTCACCAAAAACAAAGGAAATACAAATGTTTTCCACAAATAAGATCAGATATTCAAGCTCAAGTTGGAATGTGTGAAATAAAAATCTAAAGAAAATCTTTCTTTCTTTTGTAGAATCACAAAAGATTTCAAAATCGTATTGGTGAAACATTCTGCTCATTGATGACTGTTATGTACATTGATAAATATCGCTGGAGGACAGCATCTGCCAAATTTCAAAATATCTGTCTCATTACTCAGCAATTCCACTTTCTTTGGTTAAGATGTTTGTTTACTTTAGAGAGAGAAAGAGAGCAAGCATGCATGAGCAGGAGGAGGGACAGAGGGACAGAAATCCTTAGGCAGTCTCCTCGTGGAGCACAAAGCCCCCAGGGACTTGGGGCTCTGGCCTCCATCCTGGGACCCTGAGATCATGACCTGAGCCAAAACCAAGTCTGATGCTTAACCGGCTGAGCCACCCAGGCATCCCTCAACAATTCCACTTGTAAAATGGGACTACAGGGTCAAAGCTTATAAGGAGGCCAGGTTTTAAGGTCAAAGCCTAAGCAAAATTTATAAATTTATTCTGAAATCCCTTCAATCCACCTCAAAGGACAACCTACCCTATAGACTTATAGTAGTCTACACGTAAGAAATACGTAAATATCTAGAGACACAAATGTACAATGCGATCGACAGCATGTCCAGCAACACAGCACGATGAGACCATCACTCAGCATCTGAATTAAAATGACAATGCTGAATTTATTGACTAGAGTAAAATTAAAGGAAGTTTTGCTCAGGCTCATTGTCTTTGCATAGGGCAGACTGCTGTCATTTTGCTGTGTGTTGTGGAAAGTGTGGGGTTCAGGGGTTGGCAGCTTTTCAGGGGTGTCATAGCCCCGAGTGCAGGCACCATGACTCAGTGAGACTGCTGATTGGCTGGGTACTGAGGGGAGTCTTGGCCCTGATTGGCCCTGATTGGCTGGCTTCCAGAAGGTGGGGATGGCAGTGACTGGCTGACTTGCACAAACCGGTCACGAAGTTGATCCATTGGTTTAAAATGTTTTCTGACGGCTCCTGCTTATCAGGGCCGCGGAACAATCCCCTTTTCCAAAATTCGCCGGAGTATTTCCATTCCTACTAGTTGAGCTTGTGCAGATGCCTTCCGCTGCAACTCCATTTCACAGTCCCGCAAGCGCAGGTGTGCAGACAGGGACATTCCCTGCAAACAACCTGAATGAGGTGAGTAACTAATTTGGTGATTCTTACTGTGGCATGCAACATCACTGTTTCTTTAAGGAAGGAAACAAGACGTACTTGGGTCCAACGCTCTCCATGATGTCGTGGTGAGTGAAAAACGCAAAGCTCATAACAGGTTCTTAGTGTTTCTAACAGAACTATCTGGAATGATAAGAAAGAAACCGATACAAAGTATTTACAGTAAAGAGAATCTGGGAGCCTTGGGGTGGGAAGAGTGGAGACCCTTTCTTCAACAAGGCAGGATTCAAAAACCAGGATCTTGGACTCCGCGCGCCATTCTCCGTCCACACTTCCCTGCCAGGCGCCTCTCTTCCACGGAGTGTTCTGACAGCCGGCGTATGAGCACCCCCAGCACAGTCCACGGCATGTCTTCGGGGCCGATCACAGAACACCGTCAGCCAAACCCCCTCTCCTCTTGACTCATTCCTGTTTGCTTGCTTGAGCATCTTCTCAGGGTCTGGCAAACCAGGGAACAGCCCCATCTTAGAGCTCATCCTGAGCCCGACTGTCCTGCGGGGAGAAGTCTACACCGCATGCCTTCCCTGCCCACCTGCTGCTGCTCCTGGGTGGGGGGTTGCGGGGTCTTACCTGCTCACCCTGTGGGATGCTCCTGGTGTTTACATTCTCCCTGTTCTCTCCACGTTCCCTATTTAGTCAGTGCAGGGCTGACATCTTCACACGTGTGTCTTTCAGCCGCCTCCTAAGTCGGTGCCTCCAGGGCCCCAGAAGGACTCCCAGCAGTCTCCCCTCAGGCCCTCCCAGCCTCCTGCATGCATCCCCGAGGCTCAGAACGAAACCCAGCCAGGTGGCTGCGGCCCCCAGAGAACGACACTACAGCTGGCTACCGCGAGAAGGGAATGCAAACTACACTGGAGCAGGAACACAGTCCGTCAGAATGGCTGAAATCTCTGCCCCAGTCCGCACGCGGGGAGGGGCGGCCGGGGGAGTGAGACTGGGGTACCGACCACAGCAGGATGCTACTAACGTGACCCGAGGCCCACGGTCAGCGGCTGAAGGTGCTCCCACAACAAAATATCCAGACTGCTGGGTGTTCTTCCTGCTGGCCGGGGGTGGGGGGATTAAGTAGGTGGATTTATAGATTTTTATTTAACTTTCAACAATTATACAGGTATACCATGTGCACTGTGAAAAAAGCAGAAACTGGGGCACCTGGGTGGCTCAGATGATTACGCCTCTGACTCTTGATCTCCACTCAGGTCATGTTCTTGGGGCGTGGGTGGAGCCCCCTGATGGGCTCCATGAGCCACGGAGAGTCTGCTTGGGCTTCCCCCTCTCCCTCTGCTCCTCCCCCTACTTTCTCTCTCAAATAAATAAATCTTTAAAAAAAGCAAAAGCAAAAGCAGAAACTGCATACAAGCAAAACAAAGCAAGTACAAGTTAGAATGCACGCATTCAGGAACAATTATTATGAACGTCAGATACACTCTAGATCTGTACACATATACAGAGGTTTTAATTTGCTTTTTAAATTTACACGGGGATTCAATGATAATATACAAATATTAAGTATTTTTCACAGTTTTGTTCTTAATCACAGCAAAGATGTCTTCAGCGTGTGCATCTCACCTGATGTTAGACAGCGGTCTGCCATCCAGCTAGCTCATTTGCATTTAGCTAGCCCATCACACCCATTTCCTGTGGTTGGGTGCTTTCAGCGAAGAAAGAATTCACTGAAAATTGAAGCAAACAGACATTCTTTTGGGTGATTAGGGAGACACAGATTCAGATAGAAATTTGAATAGCTATGCCCAAGAAGACAAAGAGGGGGCAAAGTTCTAAGTGGAAAGACCCCAGTGCTGCTCGCATTAGGTCCGCTATACGTAACAGGGACGGAAATCAGGTTCGCTGGGACTGGTTGGGTCCACATGCAAATGAGGGACTGAAGCCTGCTAAACGGGACCGGCTCCTTTGGAAGTGAAGAACGCAGGTGATCCCACTGCCACGGTGAGGGGCAAGTTCAGTCCAGGCTGACTGCCATGTGGCCCTCTGTAAAGTGCAAAAGGTTCAGAACTTCGCCCATTAGGATGCGCCAAAATCTCTCCTCCCTTAGGGCCTTCAGACCCAATTTTAGAAGAGACTCTCTCTGCTCAGCTTGCTGGCTACATTTTGAAATCTCTTTTTATAGCGCTCAGGGATGGAAGAGTTTTGTGGTTGTGGCTGTGTGTAATGTAGGTAGGAGTCTGAATGGTTATTTCTGCTTCTGAAAGTAGAATCTGATGACTTTTGAAAGAGACCCCTTTTGTCTTGGAAATGACGTTAATATCAGCTCTCCTGACCCCAAAGGAAAACAAGAGCTACTGTGCTTCTGTTCTGCACTAAGTCACCTTCGATTCTGAATACGGGTGCTGCAGACTTGAAAGAGGCAAGCATCTAGTTAAGCATTTTACATTCCGCTGTAGCTTTAGCTCAACTGTTCTGGGAAGAGGCAAAGTTTGTCCTACCAAATAAAGCTTCCATCTGAAGCATGCACATATTCAGCTGCTCACGCTGCCATAATAAACCACCACAAACTGGGTGGATGGCGGAAATGTATTTTCTCACGGTTCTGGAGGCCAGAAGTCCAAGATCAAGGTCCCAGCTGATGTGGTTTCTGGTGAGGACTCCCTGGCCCATAGATGGCCACCTCCTTCTGGCCATGTCCTCATACAGCTTTGTTTCAGTGTATACACTCAGGCAGAGATAGCAAGGGAGCTCTCTTGTTACTTTTTTTTTTAAAGACTTTATTTACTTATTAGAGAGATGGAGAGAGCTCACAAGTAGGCAGAGCAGCAGGTAGAAGGAGAGGGAGAAGCAGGCTCCTGGCTGAGCAAGGAGCCCAATGCGGACCTCGATCCCAGGACCCTGGGATCACGACCTGAGACAAAAGCAGCCACTTAACCGACTACGCCACTCTGGTGCCCCTCTCCTGTTATCTTTGAAAGAGGTCTTCTGCTGCCTCCATTTGACTTGAAACTTTTTGGCTGGATTCTTTTTTTTTTTTTTTTTTCAAATATTTATGCATGTATGGGAGCAGGGGGCACAGAGGGAGAGAGAGTGAGAGAATCTTAAGCAGACTCTGCACTGAGTTGGGACCCCAGAGCGGAGCTCGATCTCATGACCCCAAGATCATGATCAACTGACTGAGCCAGGCACCTGATTCTTCTTTCCAGCTAGTCTCTTGGCTTAGGCAGAAGAACCTGAGGGCAAAGCAGTCCTTGATAGGAACAGAAACTACCCCCTTAAGCAACAAGGACTGCCCTGAGCTAGAGCCAACCAGACCAGCCCCTGATTGACTCCAAGACAATGATGGGTCTGACCCCCACTGCCCACCTGCATGCTCCCACCGACCTCTGTCCTACACTTTTCCTTTGTAACCCTGCAAGTGTTTTCGGCAGTTTGGAGACAGTCTTTGAGACATTAGTCAGCTGTTTTCCCAGGGCTGGCTTCACCGAAATAAATTCCTATCTTGTCTCTCTACCTCTTGTTTCTTTGCCTTTGGACTCTGTCAGCGTGGAGTGGCCATATGTGTTCTGTTTGGGACCCCGAGAGCCAGATGCCCTTTCAGCCCTGAACCCCAGTTATATCCTTCCTTTCAAGGACATTAATCCTAACAAATTAGCGCTCCACTCTTAGGACTTCATTTAGCCTGAATCACTTCCTTAGAGGCCCGAGCTCCACACAGCCATCCTCAGAGGCGGATCCCAACATCCGGAACAGTGCATACCCACATGACGGTGTCACTTAAGACCGACCAGCTCTTGAGGGATGATGCTAACTTAGCTGGTGGCCTTGAGAATGGGCAGAAAGCTCCTCACAAAATTGGTGGGGGTTCCTCCCACCTAACATGGTCAGGTGGAAAGAGCAGTGTGTGGCTGCAAAGGAAAAGAGAGGACTGTATCTTCCATAAACCCCTCAGCACCCAGGAATGTGCTGGATGCCAAATAGGGGCTCAGGACATGAGAACACCACGGAGCACAGCTCTGGTCCTGAGCTGACTGAAGGCAAATCCCGATGAACCTCTTGTTTGCTATCTCGGGAATATCACTTCGGCTCTCTGAGCCAGAATTTTCTGGCAGACAGATGAGGTACTCTGTGCCGCACCAAGACACCAAGGCCTGGGGCTACTGACTCCGGCCCCCCAACCTCACCCCCGGTGATGAGCAGGCCCTGGAGGCTCTGCACGTGGTCATTATCGATGCCCGTGGTGACATGCTGGAAGTAGACCGCACTAAATACGCTTTCCTTTCCTCATCTCTCATATGGAGTTCAGCACTTAGCTTGGCCCCAATGTGTTCACTGATTTCCTTCATCTTCTTGGCTAAGTGTTGACTCTGCCTGGCCCTCAGTTCCTACAAGGATGGAAACAAGGGAGCTGGATCAGAGCACATCCAGGCTTCGTTTGGAATCCGCGAGGCTGCCGCAATCACTGATATTGAAGAGACACAATCTTTACACTGTGTTGAGCTGAACACATCAGAAATGCTTCTATTACCCCACCAGCGAGGGCAGCAAACACAGCACGTTCCCCTGTGCATACGCCCGAAAGGGTCTGCCATGAGCTCCTAACATTGTAAGTGACTCCCAAGGGGTAAAAATGTGAATTGTTACTAACTCTAAGACTAGTTAGGTTTTATGACAATGCAGATCATTCTCCCATTCATTCACTTACTAGACATTTCCCGAAGGCCTACAACGTGCCACTCGCCACTCTGCGCTGACAACAACCGTTTTAGTGTATGTGCTGCCGACGCGAGCATGACAACAATCGTTTTAAAAAGTCCACATTCCCGCCTCATTGATGCCTACAGTGGAGGAAGCAGTCAGTAAACAAATCAACAGGTCCGTACAGAATATGGATGCAGGAAGAGCTATGGGTAAGTCAAACAGGGTGAGGGAGATGGGGAATGCCAGGTGCCGGGCAGGTGACCAGAGAGGTCTTCTCTGATGACATCTGTGCAGAGGCGGAAAATGTGTGACAGTAAGCCACACAGTGTTAGGACGGTATGTTCCCTGACAGATCTCAGTGTCTGTAAGGTTAGCCCTTACAATTTAATAAACACTAAGAATACACACACACATGTTTACTACACAGGAGTAAAGTATAAATACTACTAAAATTAGCAAATGTGGACATATTCACTACCCAGAATCATAAAAAATATTTACTACAAGAGCTCTTGTACCAATTTTTATATCATTTTTAAAAGGCATTTTGCAGAAGAATGTCAAAGGATAAGAGAGAGTCAAGTTATATTGCTAAAATGAAAGAGGCAGGTAAAATATAGCCTTTATAACTTCAGTCCAGATCAGAACTCAAGATGGCCATTCTCTTGTTTGGACACACTGGCTGCCATTGCTTCTGTGCCCACCTTAGTCCATGGCTCTGTATCCAAAATGAAGGAACCTTCAGGAACCACAGCTTAAAAAAGAAACGGGGCGGTCCTGGAGTCAGAACAAGGCTCAAATGGTCCTTCCTCTCCCCATATCACTATCTACAGCTACTCTCTTCCCAGGAGGAGGCCTACTTGTCCTAGAAGCACTAGAGTGGTCTCGTTTGCAGGGGTCTCTCTCTGGCTTGTCAGCCCTCTTGCTCCCAGGAATTATGAACCTTATTTGGAACTCGTGAAGCACGTGTGTCTGCGGTAGCATTGACCCACACTGCTAAGTTTGCAGCCATTTTCTCTCTCATGTATCACACCTGCAATGAGACTGGACACTTGATGAGGACTCAAGAGACCAGAAGATCCCTCCACCATACCAGTCCACAACGGCTGTCTTCATTACTGTGCTTTGCTCTGTACGGCTGGCAGCTATATAAAGAGCTAAAGTTTCTCTCCCTCCAGATTATGACATTGACCTGTCTCCTGCTTGTCACTCTCCTCGCCAACGAGGGCCAAGTTCTCCTGATTTGTGCAAACCCTTTGTGCTTGCAGATCCCCTGGGGCTCAGGACCAGCAGACCTTGTAGAACCTTGTAGAACAAGGGTCCACTTTTCCCCTTGTTTCTAAAGATGGTGGACAAGGGTCCACTTTTCCCCTTGTTTCTAAAGATGGTGATGGGTTTCTGGACATGTCACCCCAAAACAAGACACCCTGCCATACTGAATGTTTTCAGCTGGAGGAATCTGCGGAATGGCAGGTACCGAAGGACATTCTCACCTCCTCCTGAAGCAGATTAGGAAACCGTCTTGGGAGAGGTGCCCTCCTGCCTCCACCAGGAAGAAAGGAGCATTCTTCCCTCCAAAGAGGGACACAGTGAGGAACCTGGCCAAACAGAGCTTGCCAACTGTCCCCCAGCTAAGTCCACTTATCCGAACCTCTTTGTCTTATCATATTTTTCCAAGACTTTGTACTTCTCATCAAACCTAGCACAGGAACACTTGTGTTTAACATTTCTTTGGTTCGTTACTTCTTTGTGAAGGGTCCTGCGTCACTTAAAACTTATATAAATAAATTTGTGTCCTTTTCTCTTGTCTCGGGGGTCCCAGCTAGGAATTTGGAATGGTACAGGAAAAAGTTAATTTTCTCCCTTACAATGGTGTAGCTACAAAACCTCCTAAAACCTGCCTCCAGCTTGCAGCCTACTCTGGATATAGGAGTCCTTCTTCTCTCTCCATACCTGGCTTCGACTTGTGCTAAGGATCCTTGTTTGGCTTCTTCTTCCTGAGACAGTGGATATAATCTCAGCCTGTGGTCTGCCCTGGGGGCTAGAGGTTGAGCCTTGGGTGCCACTGCCTGTGGGTTGCTGGCTTAAAGGGCAATTCTGTTCACTGGTCAGAGCCCAGGGTCTTCGCCACTGACACAAAGGGGTGGAGGCAGAAGGAAATTAACTTGCTCCAGCTAAAGGGAGAAGAAGTGGGGGGAGTTGGCGTTTAGAGCAGGTACTTCGTGCAGAAGGTGTACAGCCTTTGATGCAAGAGGAAGATCTACAAGACGACCACTGACCATACTGAGGGTTATCGCTTTTTCTTCAATTTCCAGAAAAATAAGCCCTTAATGTCATATTTTGTAATCTGAATTCATGAGATGTCTTTTTCCAAAATTGAACTGAAATACTTATTTTGTCTTTGATAAACAGCAAAACACCTGATGGTGTTCAGGACACACTACCCCAAAATGGAGCACACTGGCATATAAGATACCCAAAAATGAAGGAATTAAAAAAAAAAAAAAAAAAGAACAGAAGAAGCTGGACAATCACTCTAGACATTCCCCCTGCCCCACCACACTCACTCTTCTTCCCCGAAACAGGTCAGAAACCTCCCAAGTGAAAGATACCCTACCAGTACCAGGAGATGGGAAGAAATTCTTATTACCAGAGATGGTGAATCTGAGGCCAAGAAATCCATACAAACTGTTGGGGCCGATTCCGCATTAAAACCTGTTAAACCCCTAGGGCCTGCCTGGGCCTACTTAACCAAAGTGTCTCCATGTTGCCTAGGTAGCCATTTTGTTGTTTAATAAATGCCTCAGCAGTTACTGATACGAGTTCCGGGTAACCGTTGCTAAAACACATACCCAGAACAAGGCCATTTTGCTGTTTAATAAACACCTCAGCAGTTACTAGTCGGTTTCGGGTAACCGTTACTAAAACACACAGGTAGGAGACATCCAATCAGCCAAAGCCACATACGTAGAGGTCTGCAGTTGTGCCCTATAAAACTAGCCTGTAAGACCAAAGGGGGGTCGCTCTCTTAGGAGGCAGCCCTGGCCCATCAGTTTGACTTCTAACGCTTGGCATAGGATAAAACTTTACATAACTTTCACTTTGTCTCAGCCTTGTTCTCCTGGCTGGTCAGTCTAACTTCTAATGCTTGGCAAAAGATACTGCTTTGCATAACTTTCACTTTGTCTCGGTCTTGTTCCTTTGATAATGGACCCAACGAAACAAACCTTGTTAAACTAACCTAACTAACACTGCTTACTACTCCTAGCCCCAAACCCTTTGTCTTGCAAATTTTTTTTTTTTTTTTTAGATTTTATTTATTTGACAGAGAGAGCAGGTAGAGAGGTAGGCAGAGACAGAGAGGGAAGCAGGTTCCCGGCTGGGCAGGGAGCCTGATGCAGGGCTCAATCCCAGGACCCTGGGATCATGATCTGAGCCAAAGGCAGAGGCTTTAATCCACTGAACCACCCAGGCACCCCTATCTTACCAATTCTTGACAAATATATGATTGCTTTGTCTAAAGGATACAGAAGCTTCCTGCTTTGGTCACTTCTTTGGGTTTTCATTCTTTTGTGAAGGCTCCTAAGTACATGTAAAAATTCAATAAAATTAGTATACTTTTATCCTATGATCTGTCTTTATCGATTTTCAGAGCCAGCCAGAAACCCTGAGATGGTAGAGGAAAACTTTCTCCTCTCCTACACAGCCTATAAAATATGTTTCCATTTGCATAATGATAACAGACATATAATAGTAATACAATAGCCAAAATGTACCAATGTACACAACTCTTTGTGTGTGTATGTGTAGAATGTAGAAATATACTTAATTTAAGCTTTATTTATTTATTTTAGAGAGAGAGCGGAGGGAGAGGAAGAGAGAGTCTTAAAGCAGACTCTGCCCTGAGTGTGGCACCAGACTCAGGGCTCGATCTAGACCCTCCCTAAGAACACAACCAGAGCCAAAACCAAGAGTCAGACCCTTGTCCAGCTGTGCTGTCCGGCCGGGTGCCCCAAAATCCACTTAAAATTTTTTAATGGAATTACAGGTGATGTTTTGCTTTCTCTTTGGAGTGTCTTGTATTTTCTAAGTATTCACAGTGAAGATATATTAGTTTGTATGAGTTCCTATTTAAAAGGGTCTCAAAACATTAAATGTATCCACTAACAGAAAGTCAGAAAGAATTACTTCAGGCAGAGTAAAGCAATCCAGGTAGAAAGTCTGAGATATGTGATACGGATAACATGTTGGTGAATTGAAAACAAACAGCAGCTGTAGGAAACAGCCATAACGTCAAATACATGTGCGTAAAAACAAACCGGAACCCATATCTGAGCAACAGTGACACTTCTCTTGAGAGAAGGTTATCAGAGTGACGGTGGCACATAGCTTTGGTGGCATCATTTATGAAGGACAGAGGACAGCAGGAGTAAAAAGAGACATATTTAAAATTTGCTTTAAGTGCTCCTTCCAAGTCAGTAAAATTGAGAGAGATGATGATTTGGGCCCCATTTGACAGAGACATCGCCACAAGACATGAAATCAGGACTTCTATTGTAGGAGTTAAGACAATATAATACGCCTTTGAGAACACGAGTTTAAACCTTACTAACTTAAGGTGAGAAAAACAAAGAACTGTAATAACTTAAACGTAAGCTAGTCTTTGGAAATTAGGTCATTTTGTCTTAACGAATCTAGCTAGCCAACCTCTGGAGCTCAAAAGGTATTCATCCATTCTCCAAACAAGTTATTATATGGAACATGGGCAAATAAAAGTTGAAATTATTTGTTTCCTTATACTTTAATGTGCCCTCTTATTTATGGGGAACTCCTATTTCTAATTCCATACATTTTCTGTTTCCACACTAGATATGAGTCTGTACATCTTAGTTCCATCTCCAACATTTCTGGTAAATTATGGTGAGTTAAGCTAACAAAAGTTTAATTTTCTACTTGCTAAATATCCAAGGACACGGGAGGAAAAGGAGTATGTGCTTGGGTAGGGCAAACCCATGGATTCCATGAATTTAAAAAACATCCTTGGATGTCTCTTTATATTAAAAGTGAATGAGCGAACGGATGGATATGGAAATGAACTGATGATTATGCAAATCATCAAGCAAAACACTTGATCACCTGCCTCCCTTTGGTTTTGCTTCTTCTGGCAGCTGGTTCTGAGCACCTGCACTGCTGTTTTGTGCAGGACCGTTTTCCAAGTTGGCCTTAGGAGTTGGGGAAATACCAGGGCGGGGCCTGCCACGGCTCCCCCCAGCACTCAGCCACACGTGCCCTTCACTATGAGAGGGGGTGCTGCTGGCGGCCGACACCCAGAATCTCAGCGCGGGAGCTGCCTCCTCCACAGAGCTCGGTCCCCTGTCAATCCAGCAATGACTCAGCTGGCCTGTGGCCTTGCATCCCATCTCAGTGGTGACAGCTCCTGTCTCCCCTATGTTCTCGAAATCAGTGTTGCTCACTCAGCCACGGGCTGGTCAGCCCTTCATGTGGCAGGTGAAGAGGTGACGTGCCAAACACTTACAGGACAAAGTAGGCAGAGCTAGACTTAATAAAGAGGTTAAAAAAATAAGAGTCTGATAACAGGGGGATGTATTTGAAGGAAGTTCTAACCAAAGATACCACTCTACTCCAAAGGCTCGTGCGTGAAGAAACACAGAATGAACCAGAAGTCACAGAATTAGAGACGCTTCAGAAATGCGGGTCTTAGAGGTCCAGCAGTTCAAAGCCCTCCCTTCTGGTGAGGAAGACCAGATCCTGCCTGAGATCACATAACGCGTACGTGGTGGACTTCACATTTGTGTGTCGCCTCACGAGGCACACTGGCATACACTGCCTTCTTTATTCCACCACACCAACCCAGTAAGTTCGATAATTATCATCCCGCAGGTTCTACATCTGAGGAAACTGTCAGAGATCAGACTTTCCCCCTCCCATGACACACAGAGTCCAGGACTCAGCCTGATGGTTCTCTACCCCTGACCCGGGTGTTCGATAAATGTATGCAGAGCTGCTTGGACCCAAGCCTTTTTCACTGCAGCTGACTACGTCTTATAGACTGAGAATGATTTTGAGATCACAGAGAGAGGTAAACCATAACTTTGTAAAAAAACAAAGAAAGTAAATGTAAGGATAAATTTAAGCCAAGACTACCTGAGCAATATAATAATTATGAATCACATTTTTATAAACAAATTAAAACACATTAATATATCACCTATAACATATAATTTGAAGGCAATAAATGGGGTTATATTGTTCTAAGACCCATGTATTTTCTAGGAAGAAAGTAAAAGTATTAATACTTTTTTATATTGATTATATGTATATAATTTTTAATAATAAATATATTATATATAATATCATATACTATAACATTTTTATTATTTCTTTCAAATTCACCAGTAAAGAACAGTAAAAGAGTATATGACTTCTTAACCAACAGAAGGGAAAAGGACAGAAATTAGCTAGTCCAACAGAAGGGACAAACAGAAAACACAGGAGGAGCAAGACAAATAAAGGGTTAAATCAGATGGCAGATGAGACTGAGGCCCGGGGTGGCTCGGTGTGCTAAGTGGCTGACGTCTGATTTTGGCTCAGGTCATGATCTCAGTTTCATGAGATGGAGCCCTGCATCAGGCCCCCTGCTCTGCGCTGGCTTCTTGCGACTCTCTCTCTCTCTCTCCCTCTGCCCCTTCCCCTGTTCGCACTCTCTTTCTCTCTCTAAAATAATATTTAAAAAGTTGGTGGATGAAACCTAATTATGTCAACAATTGTGTCAACTGTAATAAATAGACCTAATGCCCCAGCTAGTGGCCATGCTTTCTCTGAAACCTCCAACTTTGATCCATTTAACAAGAAAAACATCTAAATCACTAAAATATGTAAAAGTAGCAAGTAAAATTATGAGAAAAAGGGAAAACCAAAAGAACACTGGTGCATCGGTATTAATATGAGACAAGAAAGACCTCCAAGCACGTTGGAGACACGCAGTCACGTTACAATGGTCCCAAAGGAGAGAAAATTATTTTAACCTGGACTCAGAACAAGATGGCCTTCAAATTAATTCATTAATTAATTAATCAATCATAGAATAACTATAAGGAAAGACAGATCCACAGTGTAAGAGATTAAAACTTACTTGCATAAATTATAGAACAAGCAGACAAAATACACCAGTATGAATATTGAAAATATGAACATAATTATGAATCTGGGCAAAATCTGTGCACAGTACTGAATAACATGCAATCTTTTATGGCGCGCACTAAGTATTTAGGGAGACTGACTATACTAGGTCATAAGGCAAACCTACACAAATCTCAAAGGACTGAAATCATACGGGAGTATTCACTGACAGTGACGTAATTAAGAGACAAATCAATCACAACATGACAGCTAGAAAACGCTAATACACTTGAAAAGTAAGACCCCGACTTCCAAGTTGTCTGTGGGTTAAAACACGAAACGGTAGTAAACTAAACAAGGTTTAGAAAGGAATGATTACAAACACATACCAAAATATCCCTGAAACTCTTTATGCCAATAGAGTGAAAGACTGACAGAAAATGGAAAATTTCCTAAAAAAAAAAAAAACTTACCAAAACTGACTTATAAAAGAACAAAAACCTGAGTTATAACATTATCATGAAACAAAAGGAACCATTTAAAATCTTCTCAAAAGGAAACTCTAGGCCCAAGTGGTTGAGTCTACCAAACATTCAAGAACTAAAGAAATAAGTAAGATGGAGGGAATGCAGAGCAGCATTATTAAAAGAAAACATATCTGAAAAATATACATCAAGAAAAAGACCTAAGTTAGTACATAAGTTCTTGGGGCGCCTGGGTGGCTCAGTCATGAAGCGTCTGCCTTCTGCTCAGGTCATGATCCCGGGGTCCTGGCATGGAGGCCCGCATCGGGCTCCCTGCTCTGCGGGACGCCTGCTTCTCCCTCTGCCACTCCCCCTGCTTGTGTTCCCTTTCTGTGTCTCTCTCTGACAAATAAATAAATTCTTTTAAATCTTTATTAAAAAAATATATGCATACGTATTTTTTTCTCTTGTTTCTGCATCTGGTAAGCTCTCCAAAAGAGTTAATTTTTAGCTTTACTAGCAGTCAAAAGGAAAAGACCGAATTCCAGAAAAAATCAGCTCCCTCCAGCACACCTACAGCAAGGACCGACCCAGCCCTCCCCACACAACCCCCCACCCCAAGCATCCTGCTACCCAGGGGAGCACGGTTGACTGGGCTCCTGGATAAACTCATGTGTCATCTCATTCCATCTTCACACCACGTCCCTATGTTGTGGGTCCTATTCTTAGCTTGATATCACAGATGATGAAACTAAACTTCAGAAAAGGGATTTTCATGGTCACATAGCTAGCAGATGATAGGGCTGGAAAGGAAGACAGGAAACGGACTAGAAAGCTCATACCCTCAGTCCTTCCATAACTATATTCTGAACGACACCACTAAGCCTCCCACCATCAATGAAGAATGTTTGTTTTCCCACAACACTCCCCTTCCTCAGCACAGATAAACCAGTGCCCACTATTTCAAAGGACCATATGGTGCCGAGGATTGACCTTTAGAGGCTGTTTACAGAACACCGACATTACGAGGACTGGGCCATCATGTGACACGAGGCAGTCACCAGTTATGAACAACAGGTGTTTAAAAACTGCCCTGGACAAATATTTATGATCTCCATAAATCAGGTGTTAATAATGGAAACTACCCTATAGAGTTCTGGAAAATCAATAATCGAGTCAATATAGAAGTCCTTTACAGTACCCACAAAGAAGCAAGCAGATGGCACCTTCACAAAATACCTTCCACCATTGTATCATGGCCGACCAGGCCCTGAGTATTCCTTGTGTTGTCGAAGTGGGATTGTGTCTGTCCAGCCCTAGCTGCACTCCACTCTCATAAGCATCCACTACCAATTACAAAGAACATCCAAATTTCATGATGTTTGTTCCTTTCACAGAAGAAACACCCTGCTTCTGAAGAGTACTGGGGGTTGACTGATTCAATTACCAAGTGTACAGCCTTCACCCGGTGCTCTTGGCTCCGTCACCCGGAGTGAAGGAGCTGCCATCTGCCCTGTTGAATTAGCCTCCTACTGAGACACATCCGCCTCACTCCTCTGATAGCTGTACCAGGATCAGTACTAACTCCCCAGAGATGCCGCGTGGGTCAGTCGGGCGTGGAAGACAGTGTCTAAGGAACCATGAGTCATGCGTTACGCACGTTTCCCACTTTCATCTTTGCTTGTGTGTTGTAGGGTTTTAAAACAGCTGTTGGTTTCCTTGAACCTTTGTATTCAAGTTCATTCACAGCTTCAAAGAAAAGAATTATCAAGTCACAGTTACAGAGCAGCCTTCTCATAAGTCTGTGAATAAGCAGTGGCTTCCAGGGAGCCAAGAGAGAACCCAGGGCACCAGGTCACCGCGACGGTGGGACTGTCACAGCTGCGTCCCCGCCAGCACCTTCTGCTGGTCCTTCTGTTCTACGCAAGAAGACCAGAGGACCAGTGTCCCTGGCATGTACTCGTCTTGATGCCGCAGACCAAACAATGTAATGCGCTCAGCTCCTAATACACCTGACATCCAAATGTAGAAAAGAAAAACTTCAAAGTGTGCTGAGTATGAGAGAGAAGTGCCAGCTACAGGAGCACTGGGCCTCGGCTCGGACCCGGGAATTTCGGTGTAGGGGGCACACATTTCACAACCCATAAACTCCACTCTGGTACAAAAGTATTTTTAAAATTCTCTATTTCCAGCGCCTGTTCTGCAGTTGGCAGTAACCTTAATAGCTGTTACCTATGAAAAGAGGAAATGGATTGGGAAGAGGTACTGTTTTCTTCTTTGTATACATCTGTTTCGCCTTACTTTATTTTCTTAAGAAAAAGGGTCCAGTCTCCCTGTCTCCTAATGAACCCTCTTCAGACCAGACCCGGATGAACCCTGTTACTCCACGGAAAAGCAGATGGATGATGGTGGTGCTTCAGAATATTCTAGGTTCCCCCAGCGGGCATAGTATGCCGATATACTCTCCCCCAGAAGCCACCCTGTAAAACCAAATGTTAGAACGGATGTATCCCACCAAGTACTATCAAGAAATTGAGCCTCTGAAAACACGTAGAATGTTCTAGTGCCAGAATACAGAGTTCGATAAAAGCTGGAAGAGGAGGGGCGGGCTCAAAGGGGCGGCAGACGGCGAGCATGGGCATTGCTCCCGGCTACTAACAGAGAGCCAGCGGGGACAGAATGGCTCTCTCCATTTGTATGATGCTGCTTAGCAAAACATTTCTTTCTTTTTATCTTTTCTTTCTTAAAAACTTTATTTATTTATGGGGAGGGCACGAGCAGGGGAAGCAGCAGAGGGAGAAGCAGACTCCCCCCTGAGCAGTAAGCCCAGGGTGGGACTCGATCCCAGGACCCTGGGACTATGACCTGAGCTGAAGGAAGATTCTGAAGCAACTGAGCCATCCAGGCGCCCCAGCAAAACATCTGTAGGCAAGAGTGTGACTGTTGTGTTTCACTGGTCCTAAGCCGTGTGGCACTTTGGATTCTGCAAATCATACCAGAGGGCCACATGGCATCCCGTGTTTCATTGTCTGGGATTGGGCATACTGCAGTGACAGCACACCTATCAAGCCTATTTCAGAAATGCAAACAGTGTGATTTCCTGCCCATAGTACCTGCTGTTTCTTAGGGTTTCCCCTAGACATACTCTGTGGTCTTGGTTTGCTGCCAAGTGTCACACTGGGGGCTCTGTATTCTAAAGACCACAGAGCTACCCCTCTAATGCATACGGCCTACTGATGCGAACTCTGAACAGCCTTTTGGGCACAGAGGAAAGCCACCGGGTGCTCCCGACCATTGAGAAACATTTCTACAGAATAGGGACAGCTTGTAAATTTGGGAGACTTTCCAAAATGTTCTGTTATAGATTGTATCCTTTACTCTTAATTTACCAGGCACTCGGAGATTTTTGCTCTTAAGATTTATTTATTTGAGAGAGGGATTGTAGGGGGAGGGGCAGAAGTCGGGAATCTTCAAGCAGACTCCTGGCTGAGCACAGAGCCTGGGGAAGGGGCTCAATCTCACAACCCCAATTCATGACCTGAGCCTAAACCAAGAGTCAGATGCTTAACTGAGCCACCCAGGTGCCCCAGGCACTCAGAGATTTTATTTCTTTTTAAGATTTTATTATTTATTTGACAGAGAGAGACATAGCAAGAGAGGGAACACAAGCAGGGGGAGGGGCAGAAGGAGAAGCAGACTTCCTGCTGAGCAAGGAGCCCGAGGCAGAACTTGATCCAAGGATGGTGGGATCATGACCAGAGCCGAAGGCAGCCGGTTAAACAACTAAGCCACCCAGGCACCCCCAGAGATTTTTTTTTTTTTTAATATTCTTAGTACTTCTTAACTCCAATCAACTTCAACAAATATATCCTTTAGTAATAAGATGTAAGAAATCAGGTTAGCAGTATTCATTTGTGATTACTGAAGCATGAACATTTCGTGGCTGCATCATTAAATATTGTGTTGAAAGTAAAGCTGTATTTGGGGTGCCTTTCAATATGAATGTCTAAGTAAATGCTTCCCAGAGTTTAGAAAACCATTGGGTCAGTCAGGGATTTTAAGCCATTATGTTCTGCTAGACAGGGGAGTCTGGACTCCTTAGTTTTAACACGTTTGTGTGTGTGTGTTTTATCAGCTCAGTAAATCCTCTCAAAGCAAAAGTGCAGATAAAACCTACAAGATCAAGAAACAGAATACTGCTAGCACCTAAAAGCCTTAAGTACTTTCTTAATTGCAAATGTTTTTTCCTCTCCAAAGGTAAACAATATACTATAGTACGCTTCTTCCAGTTTTTGAACTTAAACGGAATAATGTAACATATTTTCCTCCATATTTGGCTTCTTTCATCCCTGTAATGTTTGTGAGATTTACCATGTTGTTGCTTGTGCTTGGTTTAATTTACTAATGTCTGGTGTTCCATTATATGAATAGCCCATAATCTTCTTCCTTCTACAGTTGAAGGAAGTGGGTTGTTTGCAATTTGGTGAGATTATGAGTCATATTTTATATTAGAAAAAAAAATCTTTCTTTCATACTTTAAAAAACAGTTCCCTTACTGAATAAATGTAATGAACTGTTCTGAGAGTATGTAGGTATGTTTAATGGGCTACAATTAAAATGAGAGAGTTGTAATAACATGCTAACGTAACAGCTTAGTGCTGTATTTGCAATTCATATTCAAGGTTAACTTCAGAATAATCACTTGGGACATAAAATACTTATTTGCCCAAAGTGCATCCACACTTAAAATGGCAATTCCTGAAGGAAGGGTTCCAAATAATCAAATACCAGTTTTGCTGAGTAATCATTTTGCCAGATCATGGACGATTTTTTGAAGTATTGATTTTTCTGCCTATAAAATGATCAAATATAAGTCCTGGATCAAATATAAGTTGCTTTAAAAAAAAAAGATGTGTTTATTTGAGAGAGAGAAAGCACACAGTTGGGGGGGGGTCGGAGAGACAGGGAGAAAGAGAATCTCAAGCAGACTCCCCACTGAGCTAGGAATGGTCCACCCAGCTGTCCCCAAATATAAATTGCTTTTGAGACAGGGAAACCAAAGCGAACCCATGATGGAAAAGGCTGTTTTGTTTTGTTTCCCTTGGCAGTATTCATTTGCCCAGCTTCTATTCTTGCTATGACGTGCACCCCTATCCTACTCTACACAGGCCTTAGAAAATGCAAATAGCGTATATCCTCCTTATAAGGGAAAAGGAGTTTATGATCTGTCTCAAAAGATAGCATTTAATGAAGGACCAACTGAGAATGACCAGACCACGGGCCCGAGACACGGAGATACCAAGACCCCTGGCTTCAGACAGTAAGTGGCTTATGACGGACACCTGTACCCTGTCCTCTTTCTGATTGGCTCCTGGATGCCTGAGAGGACACATGCACCACAATCATCAATAAAAACCCTCAGACCCCGCACCAAAATGAGATACTTTTCCTTTCAGAGTCTCCCAGATGCTCCATCCGTATCTCTAGATCGCCTATAAACTGCTTTCACCTGCTGCTGGCTCCTGTTGATTTCCATCCTGCATGAAGCCAAGGACCCACCTGGCTGGTCCTGCGGGAGCCCTTCTGGGTCCTTGGACCCGCCCTGCCTCCTTCCCTTTCACAACCATTTTTTTTCCCCCTTTTCAGTTAATTGGCTTCTAATGATTTGATTCAGAGCTACTGAAGGAATTATAAATTGATTTAAGCTGTCACAGTAGACTTCAGCGACTCTACTAAATTTTGCAGTGTATTGGCCTCCAAATTTGACTTCTAGAAGTGTGTGTCGAGAACATAGGTATATAGGGAAAATAGGATGAATGCACAGATAAAACGTTCAAGACGAGTCATTAAGAATTATTTGCAACAGCAGAAAAAACTGACCTTAAATTAGTATAGTTATTAGGTAGAGTCATAAGACAACGGATTTCTTAATCCATGCAACAAATATTTGTTGACTGAAGTGCACACCAAGTGCCAAGCTGGGGGGAGACTCCGCAGTGATCCACACGGAGAGGTCTCCGGGGCGCGATTCCAGAGGACAGCCTGTAAGACCCAGACGTCGCCTCCTCCCACAGACACAGAGACTAGATGGGAGCTTGCTCTACAGATGGATGCTTTCTCTGAAAAAACCTAAAGGCTGACCGAGCAGCTGCTACAGGGGGGGCAAACGAGAGGGAAACCGCAGGGGAGCGGGAGGAGAGGCCGGGGCGCAGCCCCCCACGAACCTGCACCCACGTCCCGCGACGAGCACCGCCAGGGAACTCGAAACCAGCCCTTCTCCCTGACGAGCCAAGGAGTCATACCCCACAGCAGACACCCGGACCTTGAAGATCCGCCCCTGAGAGACGAGCCCCCCAAATAGCTAAGACCTTTGGAAACCAACGGGACTCCCGTCTAGGAGACCCACAGGCTGAAGCCACACTGCGACCGGCTCTTGAAGGACCCGAGCGCGAGGACTTACCCCCCCGGGGCGCCGCGGCGGCGTGTCCTGTCCAGACAGACGTGGAAAGGGCTCCTGTGCTCCGAGGAGCAGCGTCCAGCTCGGAGCTGGTGGGCGCGGCCGGCTTGTCCCGCCACAGAGCCGGGGGGCGCCATCTTGGTCCTCAAGCAGCGCCGGCCTTTCCGCTTCCGCCCACGTGGTCGTCACGGCCGCCGCGCGCTGCACGTGTGCGGCGGCTTCTGCTGCGGCGGCCCGGGCGACGCCCCTGATGGCCTGGCTCGGGAGGCAAGGAGGCCTTGCATTCCTAGGTGCCAGGGTCTGTGACCATCAGAGAGACGGTTCTGGGCAGGCCAGCACCCCCGGGGGCGCTGCACAGACAGAGAATTAAAACACACCGCAGTCTTCTGGGGGCAAGAAGCCTACTTGTCCAGGAGCAACCTCCCCCGGGGAAGCTTCTGGGTTGGCTCACTTTTAGGGGTCTGTGGCGGGGCTCGAGCTTGCCAAGTCACACCCAGGCAGGAGCTTATACCATGGTCTGGCACCCTGATTTGGGGGGCATCACTGCAACGCATGGCTCTGATGGCCAGCAGGACTTAACGCTCGGTGGGACTGGGACCAGGGAAGACAGTGTTTGAACAGCCGCCACCCCCAGGGCACAGCAGGAAGCCACATTCCCAGGAGCTCAGTCTCTGTGAAAAAGGCCTATTCGTTCATCATCCTAGTGGCAGCCTGGGGAGCAGACATCTTAAAGACAGAGAGGTCCCTGCAAACCTGAAGCTTGGGATTACAAAGGGAGACAGGCTTTAAGTAAATATTCATCCAAAATACATATTTAGTGTAAAAAGTGGTTGGTGCTCTACGCATACACTTTCAACACCTTGAGTTTTGAGACCTCTTTATAGCTTTGGATACGTGTCCTGTAGCAGATAAATGATGTGTAAATATTCGCTCCCAGGCTGTGGTGTCAAGGGCTGCGAAGGGGCTGATATTTTAACCTGCTGGCAAGCTAAACCTTAAGCTTCCAAGGTTTCAAAGACACCAGCAGAGCACTCAAGGCTCCTGGGTTGGAGAGAAGGGACTTTGAAACTTCACATTTACAACCAGAAGACCCAGGAGGGAGGTGGAAGGACCCAGGTGGGTACTGCATAGGTGGGGGCCTTGAAGTCACAGCTGAGAAACCCCATTTTTAAAGGGGGCTGTAGCAAGCCTGCCCAACCTTTGTGCTGAAGAAGACAACTATCTATCACGCTGTCAGGAAACCAACAGGCCCTCTGCCCCAGAGGGAGCCTTTCTAACTTCCAAGGCTTTTTGCTAAATCTATCTCCCTTGCACACACACTCTCTCTCTAATAAATAAATCTTTAAAAAAAATAAAAATAAAAGTTTTATAGTTTTAGGTTTCATCTTTCAGTTTCTTTTAAAAAAACATATTTCATTTATTTATTTAAGAGAGAAAGAGATCACAAGTAGACGTGGGAGGGGGGAGTGGGAAGCAGGCTCCCCGCTGAGCAGGGAGGACTCTGGGATCAAGACCTGAGCCAAAGGCAGAGGCTTAACCCACTGAGCTGCCCAGGCGCCCTCATCTTCAGGTTTCTGATCCTTTTTGAGTTCTTTTTTGTGTATGGTGTGATCATACTTAATTTTTTTAGACAGATGGGTGTTTTTTTGAAAGATTCTCCATCAAATTGCCTTTACACATTTGTCAAAAACCAGTGGTTCATAAATGTGTGGGTCCATTCCTGTACTCTTTATTCTCGTCTACTGATCTATTTGACAGATCCTGTTAGTCTACCTTGATTCCAAATACCACACTATCTTGGTTAGGGTAGCTCTACAAGAGCCTTGAATTTAAGTATTGGTAGCTCTCCAATTTGGTTCCTCTTTTCCGAAGCTGTTTCAGCTAACCTAGATCCTTTGCATTCCCATATGAATTATAGACAGCTTGTCATTGTCCATTAGAAGCTTCCTGGAATTCTGATTGGATTGTGTTGACTCTATAGATTAAATTGGGAAGGATTCACATCTCATCAATCATGGGTCTTCTGCTTCATGAAAACAGATCTCTCCTTTTAGTCTTTAATTGCCCTGTCCAATGTTTTATAGCTGTCAGTGTACAGACCTTTCACATCACTTTACCAGATTTATCATTCATTATCTCATAGTGTTTCTATTTTTTCTCTCTGTATCTTTTTGCTTTCAACCTCTTGGAGCACATTTTCTTGTACCCAGTATAGAGATCTGTTCTCTTTCAAAAATGTTGTTTGCCAATCTTTCCATTTTAATTGCAATAATAGCGCACTTATTATTTATTTTAGTTACTAATAGATTTGTGTTCACACAGCTTGAGCCCAGCTTCCCATGTTCTCCAGGCACACATGGGATACTTTCCAATTTTAAGGCCAACAACAAACATGAAAAACACGTCTCATCAGCTTTGGAAAACTACTATGTCTAGGGTCCCTCAGCCTAACTAATCTGATATCCAGCCCCTGTGAGAGTGAGCAGACCCCTCCTCCTGGTCCAGATGTTGCTTCAGAGAGAAGCAGAACAGAATCAGACTGCAGTGCCCTTCTGCTCCCTTCTCTGGATTTCAAATACAGGATCCTCAACAACATGGCAGCCATACCATTGATGGCAGATTTCTACACACATTACTTTTAGACCATACTTGAAGGAAAGCATTTGGTGAACTGAATTGAATCAGTTAATGAAAACCGGTGCTATTTTTCAGGCTGAGTTCAAGTCTTGAAATGTCCAAGCTCCAAAAGAGAAGGAAATGCAATTAAGGACCTTTGGTGGGAAGAATGGTAAAACCAAAGTGCACTAATTATAGGATATATTTGAAAGATTTCAGATTTTTAAAAGAAACCCAAGTGCAAAAATAAGGATGGAAACCAGGAACTCCATTTTTTTTTGTACAAAAGTTCCAAATATCGGACAAGTATTTATGCAACATAAAAATGCTCAAATGGGTTAGATATGTTTTCTTCCTAGCCTAGTACTGTGTCTTCTACTAACTCTTAACTGTCTGCCTCTTCTTTCACTTATTAACTAACATTATTTTGGTACATTTCTGTTACTGGGATCCACTTAAGTTAGAATGATTTTGGTGTTTCTGTGGGCTAAGATATCAACATTTTTGTTTCAAAAGTAACTTCGTACTATGACTTGAAAGCCCCATGGTGGTGATTCCCAAAAGGATATTTTCCGTCTTGCATTTCTATCTTTTAAAGAAATCCAAACAAATTGGCTATTCCATATTCTAGGAGGAGGTCCTACACACACACACACACACACACACACATTAAAAAAAAAAATGTTTGCAAGGTTAAAAAAAAGTGTTTTAAATTTGATTGTGGTGGTGGTCACACGCCTGCATGTGTTTGTCAAGACTCAGTCATGCATACCGAAAACAATAAATTTTTCTGTATGTAACCATAGAATTCAATAAGAAATAAATAGGGCAGGGCATCTTCTGAAGTGTATTAAAATGAATTTTAATAAGCTGTTCAATCTAAGCTAAGAACTTGGGTGCCAGATATCAGTGTGAAGTGACATAAAACAAACACTTTACGAACATCCAAAAATCTGGACTTACAATGGAACTGTTGACAGCTTCTGAAATTAAACAGCACTCAATCACTAATTTTCTTTGAGGGTAAGATTTGTACCCTGCTGGGTTTATAATTCTGTTTTCTCTTTTTGTGCTGTTCATGTGTAAATATTGCTAATTTCATCTGACACAAAAACAGAAAACAACTTAATTTTGTTTCTAAGCTAGTCAATGACACAGGACTATCCTCTAGATGAGGCAGCAGTGCGTTCTGAGCTTCCTGGCAATGATCTGAGGCGGGGAGGGGAAAAAGCAATGCGTTTCAAATGTATTTGTAACAAGGAAACAAATTTATTGATTTTAAAAGACAAGACACCATTTTGTTTTGAAAAACACAAGAAAGCTAGCCTGAGTTCAAGTCTGAAATATTCAGAAAAATCCTACTAATATCTTTAGTATGTTCCAGTCATTTGTTTAAACAACACACTAAAAGTTAATATATATTTTTATAATTATAAAAGTTCCCCAGTTATTGTACAGTACACAATACAAATCGCCCACAAACTATTATTTAGCTCCTGCCAATTTTGAGAGGACATGATATACTAAAAGATTTAGCATTTCTCACAAAAATCACATCAGGAAATACGTATTTACAAAATCAAATACATTATACAAAAAACCATCACATGTTATTCGGTAAAGATGTTTTTAAATAATTAAAAAGTTTATTCAACTGTAGTCCAAAAACTGGAAAAGAACATTACATTATCTCACACATACAATCTCTACAAAAGTTGCTTACCTCATTTACATAATATATTCAGTCGATTGTAAAATAAATGTTCAAATATCTCCTAGTGTTACTATGTTTCTGTGCTTGTGGGACTGAATAATGTAATCTGCCACTTACTAAGTGAAATTTAAATGATGGCACTTAAAAAAAAATACAGTATTTTAAAAAAACACAATGAAAGAAGTTTACCTAGAAGGTACGAAAGCCCTGAGTGATAGCGGAATTACTGATTGGTAAGCACTACAATTAAACCTAATTAAAAGTTTACCACCCCAGGCACAAATTTCCAAGTTTTCTCAAGGCACTCACTTAAAGTTTCTGTAACCAACGCATTGGTCACCACCATAGGTCCCAATTGATGATGGAGATGAGTAGCGAAAAAAATTTTGCTTTGGTACAAAAGATGCTTTTTAAACGAATAAAATTCAATACCTCCTTTATTGGGTCATTTAAAATTGTGGTTAGCAGGTTAAAACAAGGCAATCATTCGTTCAAAACTATTAATTCATTGAAGGAAAAATTTACTCGGTTATTAACAGTCAATGGGAGTTTCAATTTTTCCCTTCCTCCCCCAGAATCAGAATTCTTCTAACAGAGATTTGTTGTCCTCATGATCGAGCTACGTAACAATTCTTACCAAAAGATTTCATTACTCAGGGCTTCCAATCCCAACATCATAATTTATTTAAAACACAAAGGAAAGTTGGGGGGGAGATAAAGAATCACATACCGGAACCGAATAAAAGAAGAGACAAAACACATTTCTTAAAAATAAGACGTGTTACCAATTACTTCAAACAAAAGGAAAAAAAAAAAAAATCCTAGGCAGTCACTTTGTAAGTGGCTTTTACTATTTAAGTAAAATTGGTAAACTAAACTCAGGTCTACTGGCACGTAAAATCACTAGCAGCAATGATCAGAGCATGCAAACTGAGAAGCATTTACAGTAAATCATCATGAAGAATTCAAAAGAAGAGAGTTAAATTAAAACCCTTTGAGTATTGCATGTTAACACATGAGTAATTTGCATGGTTGGACTTCCTACACTGCCTGAAAAGCAATGTTTTTGCGGCAAACTTGCACTATGCTATGGATGTCCCTTCACCAGACATCAGAATAGGTTTACACTCTCAGGCGGCGCCAAGCGCGTCTGCAGACGACGCTGCTGTCATGTTCCGGCACGTGGGGGACAAAAAGGGGACAAGGGCACGCAGAGCGTCCCTTGAACCAAGTCGGCAACTGTGTAAGCAGACTGACATTTGCCCAGATCAGAAGCAGTCGTCATAGCATCTCCGGACAGATGAGCTGAGAATGAAATGCTTTGCTCTCTGTTCTACCTACGTCTGAGTTTTTGACAAACTGTGACATAAAGTTTTGGAGCATAGGTAAAATTATGCCCTGTCTGAAATTCCCAAACAATATTATTTTGTGAGCGATCAAACTCCACATAGCTTCCCTGCCCCCAAAGAGTTCAACTTTTCTTCATCCACTCGAACTCATTTCTTCCTAAGGCTTTGCTTACAACTGTACTTTCTAAAGCTAAATAAAAGAGATCTTTCGTTTTGTTTTGGGAAAGGACAAAAACAATAAAAATTTAAAAAAGAAAAAGAAATGTAACCCTTTCTTTATCATACCTTTTAAAGGCAATCTAGGTACTTTTCAATGTGCAGAGATCAGTTTCGACATAGGTCAACAGCCCCATGTTATCTGTCCTCCTTTTCTAGAGTCATGATGTGATGCTAGAAAAGTCGATTTTTTTTCTGTAAACAGTACACTTACTTAGATGGCAGTGAATATTTGGGAATAAATATATCAAGCCCTCTTGAAGAAGAAAATTAAGAGTTGTATATAAAATGCAAGTGTTCAGCATGGAAACACTTTCTCTTCCTACCCCCCCCACCCTTTTAAAAAAACAGCATAATTAGACATTTGGATATAGAGTATATTTTACCGGTCTAAGTCTAAATAAATGATCTGAAAGGCTTTTGTCCCCCATTGTATATCTTACAATGCTCAAAGGGTTAATACAAGGCATTACATCCAAGGGGTTTTCTAATACTAGAGCTAAGCACTGGAATAATGCTTCTATTCCAGTTTTTTGTGTTTTTGTTTTGTTTTGTTTTGTTTTAAAATCACCAAACTTGCAGAAATACTAGGATTCCATTCATTGATTTACTCTAACCATCTACATGGAGGTTGATCTGATCTAGTGACAAGCCCAATTTCCGTAGTACTGCATGTGCACCCGTCTCCCCCCTGTTCCCGTGCTCTCCATCGAAATCAGAAGTTCTGATTTGTCCTGATTTCCCTGTTTTGATAGTTGGTGTTTTCTCACCAAGAATTTGGGGGAGGGAAGGTTCTACCAAAAGTCAATCTGTTGTCTATAACGACTGCCTCAAATTGTACAGAAAGGTGACTTGCCAAAGCTTTTTTTTTTTTTTTTTTTTTAAAACTTTCTACTTGAGTCCACACGGGGAGGACCAACATCACAGTGACACACATTTTTTTTTTTCCTTTTACACTAATGTTTCAAGCACAGCATCATTTTAGACATTTCAAATATACCATCTGAAGAATTTTTTCTTTAATTTGAAAATGCATCACGTTCAGCACTTCTGGGGAGCGCGCTCACATTACAAGGCTCATGACGACAGCAATGAAAACCGTGGTCGTTCCTGAACGACGTTACAGCAGATGCCGCGAGAACGTGTTCGTTTTGACTCGTCTGCTACAAAGCGAAGGCAGTCAGTGTTGCACACTACTAATTTCAGGTACGCAGTGTTAAAACCGTTTTCTAAAATTTACTTTTGTTTTTAAAGTACACCATCTAAAGAGAGGTGCATGAACCGTGCTATACAGTACAAGAAAAAGCACAAAAAGGAAAAAGCAGATTTCTGAAAAGGCAGTAAGACTTAAATAGTCAGTCCAAACATGGTTTGGATGAGAATCCTGAAAAAGTGACCAGCCGTTTGAGAGCCAAAGAAAAAATTCAAAATTGGGCCCTGTGTTCCAAGGAGGTGGGTCCTCCATTTCACCCCATTGTTCACTGGCTTCATGAATGCAAATCTTCTGGGTACGATTCTCAAAGTATGTACGTGAAGGTCAAACCATACCCACGAGACTCAATCCTATTTTACGGAAGTATCTTTTCAGAGACTTAAAAATAGCCAACATGCCTTCGTTACATCTTCCGCGCTGAAAGTGTAGCACTTGGTCTATGCAGGTACTTTTCATGACTAGTGGGTTTGGTTACAATGTCAAGAAATATTAAGAAGTCCTTACCATGTGTACTTGTCACTTGTCAATAAATCTACTCTGAGAGTATTAGAATCCGTCTTCCTTAGAAAAAGTCACAGTTTCAATGAATGAAACAAATGAAAACCAAACATCAAATAAATGCAATAAAGGGGATTGTTCCAATTGCCTCAAATGCACAAATTAGGAGGTTTGATTCTCTCCTCTATCTCACAGTTCAAATTCGAGAGTGGTTGAGATGTCTGTGTCTGACCGTAGAGGTGTTCTTGTCTTACTGTAGACTATAGATCACCGGAAATAGCTCACACTGCAGATGCTCTTTTGTCTGTTGGTTTGGAACTATCTGTCCTAGTCAAAGATGAATGTTCCTGTGTTCGTAAAGGAGATCTGGAGGTTTCTAGTGAGCCAAGCTGAAATGCAGTCCTACTTATTAATTCCTAATCTGTCCTGATGGAGAACAAACCATGAACAATTGGAAGAAATGTTGAATCCTGGAGGGTCCCCAATCCCTACCTTCCATCACTCTAAATTTGCCCATTGTTATCAGATTCCTCTAAGGATACAAATATATCCAACAGCGAACAGTGACAATTAATACATTGAAAATCGTTCAATAAACAAGGCGAAACCAGCAAATACATTTGGTCCAATACAGAAAGAGTGGAGTTCTGGGGCTGGTGGACAGGGAGAGGAAAGCAAAGAAGCTTTTCAGAAAGGAGAGTCGAAACGAAGAGTGTCTTTTTCATTTTGTGATTTTAATTTTACCTGTAAATGTCCCCTAATGCACAATGAAATAGATATGTGGTCTTTGCAGTGAAGTTGTTTTGTTTGTTTGTTTGCCTTTTTGTGTGTGTAATGGAGCAAATTCATCGCTTTTTGGGGGGAGAGGGAAAAAAGGGAACTAGTCATTTCAATGATATTTGGATGAGGTGATGGGAGAATGCCAGTGGAGGCTTGCAAATATATGAGATGAGTCATACAAAATTTGAATCCATTTAAAAAATTACATCTAGAACATTTAAAGTTTACTTAAGAAATTGTGTGGATCTTAGTTTTGTGAACGGCCTAAGGCAATCGAGCAACCAGAACACCCTACCCAATAAGCCATTTGGTACTTTTAACTTTACAAACTGGCTCACCCTCTACTTTCCAACCTCCCACCCCTACCCCAATAAAAATGGAAAGATAAACATCTTGAGATTAATATAGGCCTCATTAATCATCTATAAATCATTTTGTGCTTTCTCTCTCTCTCTCTCTTTTTGCTGGTCAGCTTTTTATAAAAACTACTTAACTGGATCAGTGTGCCGGTTTTTGTGGTTGTTGTGTTGTTGCTGTTAATAACTTGAGTGCTTAAAAGAACCTTGGCTTTTCATGTAAATTCAAATGGGGATGGGTGTATCCTGTCTAGGACCTCACCTGACTTTGAGTTGACCCCTGCCCACCAGCACTTGTGTGCGCTGTGGACACACAGATACCAAGACACAGACGAAAACAAACAGACAAACAAACAAACAAAAAAACACATTTAGACTGAAAAGATGCACTTCGATAAGTACCTGCTTATTTTGTTAACTTTCTTCAACGAGAACTAGATAAAAATGACCTAAAACATGTATGATTTTATGTGACAAGTTGGTAATTAAAACTAGTCTGCTATTCCACACCCTTAAGCAATCTGATTCGTAATCAAGTAATATTCAGCTCTATGAACAAAAAAGTCCGTTCGTGGTCACTCGGAGAGGGGAATTGATTTTTTTTTTCTTTTCTTTCTTTTTTTTTTCTCCTTTTGTTTTGCTCTGCTTGCCCTAAATTTCCTTTGAAGAACACGTGACCTGTCCTCACTCCAGGAATCTGAACGTGACAGGTACACCTTGTCAAATGGATTGAAGAGAATTCACATGAACAAAATAAGCCTTACTAAACCGTAGCTTCAGTTCTGTTTTAAGGCACCATGTAATAGCCGAGGTACGATGATCCCTGATGTACATTCTTCAATGGCACTGGTCCATCCGGCCACCTATCCAAATCCTACTGAATTGGGGATAAGCAACAGTGTGGTGTGCCAGTTACACTGCCTTCAGGTTCTGTTTAAAATTTAAATCCACATACTTTAGAAACCAGGAAATATTTTTTGAAGGAAATCACAATATGCAGGTTGCTACATTCCTTGCATTCTATACATTTTCTTCTATAATAGCAGCATATTGAACTACTATTAGGAAAAAGACCTGGAATAAAAGAAAGTCATCCAAATGGAATGGTTTCCTGTATGTCCAGCTCAGCATAAGTAGCATGTACACTTAAAAAAAAAAAAACAAAAAAAAAAAATTAAAAAAAAAAGTCAAGTCATTTTTTTTCAGCTTCAGTATCTAACTATAACAGCCCCACTCGACAGCAGAATGCATCTGTGCAGTGGTCCCAAATACAGAATCAGTAGTCTTTAAACAGAGGAATTGGTATGCAAATAACGGTTAAAATTCAATGTTTAACGGAAGCTTGCATTAATGTGGTTTAATAATTATGTACACAAATTATGTACATATTAGCATAATCTCTTGCAGTTCTGTCATTTACTCCGAACGGATAAATGCACAGCTCAATTTTTCTCCCGAGAAAAAGAGATGACCTTCCCAACCCTCTAGCACTGTCATAAAAATGCTCTGTATTCTCTCTCCGTACCAAAGTGTTATCAAAATCCTGTCTTGTGGTTCTGTCCAATGCAAAGCACCTTTCAAAAGCAAATCTGATGCATCTGCCGGCAAATGGGCATGCCTCCAGTGTAAATCAAAGAAATTCCTTTCTTTTGATATTTCACAGAAGTGCATCTAATTAAAAACTTACACATGAAATCATACACCAAGACTAACGATCAACAATAAAATATTTTAAGCTACAAAAATGTAAATTACTTTTTAATTATAAGAAAACAAAAACATTGGCATTAAGTGTGGTAAAAATCCTTCTTGACACCTGAAACTAAAGAAGAAAAAAAAAATTCTTATTACTTAGAGGCAAATGATTTTTTTTTTTAACGTTAAAAAAAAACCAAAACAAAACCCAAAAACAAAGAAAGAAAGACCTGGCAAAATACATACACCCATTCCATTTCACAACTCCAAAAAGGTAATGTTCAGCACAGATAGAATTTGACAACAGTCGACCTTCAGGCTTATTCAATTTTCAACTTAAGCCCAATCTATCCACAGGGGTAATGTTAGCTGGAAAAATACGCTTTAATATTCCTTAAACCGCGGTGTAGGTGTTTCCGGTGGCGCTGCACTGTCTGATAGTCTGAGTACTTGTGACAATGTGCTCGCTGTGGATGGGGTTCAGGAGGCCGGGCTGCACCCCGCTCTCCAGCACCGGCTGCATGCAGCCCACCGGAAACGCCGGGTTCAGCTCGGTCTTCTCTCTTTTGGCTTGGGGTTCCGAAGAATCGTCCAGTTCTTCATCCATTTCGCTTTCCACTTCGCTGCCTTCGTCTGCACAAACGACACCAAGACCCTGTTACCAGAAGAGTCTCGGCTCGTGCCTTTCATCGGGACCAAGGCTCTATTAGTGCACCCGCAATCCTTTCCAACGTGGCAACCGTAACCGAGTCTTGGCTAGGTTGTGAGTGATACTTTTTAAGAATTCTCTTAAGACGACCTCTGGGATTTCCTGAAGTTTTTGGATTAAGTAGTTGGCTAATGCGAGTCATCCTAAAGTAGTCACTTGGGTAGGCTATGCTGCTTTTGGGGAATGAGCTGAAAAATACTAAGGCAGGAAGAGAAGGAGGGATGAAAGTTCTCCATCTCCTTCGACACCTACCCTGGGTATCGATTCCATCTGTGCCCGTGTTTATAGTGTTGATTCACAAATAACTACAACACGCACACGCAAGGGTGACTTTTCAGTGTCCTTGAATGTTGTAGATGACAATATTAAATCGGCCCTTAAAAATATACTGACTGAGGGAATACTATCAGAGTAAAAATGTACAATGGATTTCCATTCCTGGCAACACTGCCACTCACTGTTAATAGCTGATATTCATTTCTGGAATTTAAATGTATTAAACAGTCATTGTCACCTTCAGATTTTAACATATTTTATGCTAATCAAGACACCATTATAATGGACTACTGTTTCTCTTTTTCCCCCCCCGAGCACGTACCGTTGAAATTCAAATGTACAGTAGAGAGAGAAAATGCTCACACACAGCTTTACCACCATACCAAGGTTCTCCTCAGAAGAGTGTGGAGAACACCTTCCCTTCAGTGATAATTGTTAAACAGTAGGGAATAGATTTCTGCCTTAAAAATCTAAAGAGTTTTTACTTCACCTTCTACATGTTTTCCTGTTGTTTTTTTTTTAAAGATCAGTTTAAATTTTCATTTGAAACAAAAATTGTTTAGCTGCTCAACTATACCTATACTTAACTAGGAGATTTGGACTTTACGAACATGCAGTGAATGTTTAACAAGTATCTCTTCAGTCTCCTCAGTCTTTAGGGAGGATGGACTCTTTCTCCGAGCTGCTGAATGGAGTTGAACCATGTGGAGCACATGCCTCCAGAAGTCCCTGCTAACAAATGGGCCCTTTGGCTTTTCGTCCCTTATTATTGTTATCTTACTATTGGGGCAAAGCTGGTTCCAGAGAAGAGTGATGAGGAGGAACGGGGCTTGCACACATGGTTGCACACGTTGTGCAGCATGTAATTGCCAGCAGCAGCATCTCCAGAGAAGCGTGACTTGTGACTGAAAAGGCTGACATGAGATTTATTGACTAGAAAGGATGTAACACATTATTATAACACAGAAGTGCTCTTAGATGAGGCTCATCTACTTTATCCTGTTATCTTCTCGCCTCTGGAGAATGGACTTTATAATAATAGGGTCTGTTAGAACAAGCACATCCAGAGGGAACGTGGGCTGCAGGGAAAGGGGTACGTCTGGTAGACATTTGCTTCGTGAAGACGGTATAATCGAAACATATTTGTATGACACATTTTGGGTCTGTTTTTGTATTTGCTTATATATAAACACAAAAACACTGGAATAATCCTCACATTAAATTCTTAATGGTGGTTATCTCCTAGGGTTCTGACTATGAAGATTCACTTGTCATAATTTCTAAATCTCCGTATTATTTGAAATTTTTATATAGAGCTGAAATGACTTTTATTATCAGGGGGAAAAAATGAAAATTTTCATTCTGTGGAAAAACCCACAAGAATTCTTGAAGATTTGACATTCAAGCCTCAGGCCCTGACTACACCAGTTTGGCCATATCTCCAGAAGCACCAGGTCTAGGGGGTGAATGGGACCAGCGGGGCCACCCCAAGGTGAAGATAAATCACACTGCTTCGTGGCTCCCTCTCCATCAACATCTCTGTGCCTGAGAAATAGTGTCAAAATAATAAGAAAGGAGCACTGAAAGGAAAAAAAATAATAATTTCAAGCTAGTAGGTGAGCAAAGAGAGCGGAGAGACCCCTTTCATCCACCATGTCCTGGGTAGAAATGACAATGGGATAACAGGCTGAACAAATCTAAGTGCTCCAAGGCCACTTCTCTCCATGTCCACTTGTGGGTGATGGGGTTCCTATGGATACGCTCCAAAGCAATCCACCAAAGAGCAAGCCCTCTCTCCGCTTCTAAGGGCAAATTAATGCAATTCCATAGACATTTTATGCCCTCATAAAGACTCAAGGACATTTTCTAGAAACATCCTCAAAGATATGGAAATTTGGCACACAGAAACTAAAATTAGGTGCTACTGGAGTTGACTGAAGACTTCGCTCTGGTCCAGCACTTTACAGAGAGGCTTGGAAGCCATCAGTGGCCAAGTAGAAGATGCTTGTGCACTTTGGCAAGTGGGGTGAAATCCTCGGGTGTGACCCATCAGGCTTCGGTCAGTGCAAGGCAAGGTTGCCTCACGTTGGCCACGGGTTTCAGCGCTCACCTTCCTCGATCTGAAGTTACAAACTAGTATCATCACTAATTCATCTTCTTGTCACGGGGTTAGCCGTAGAGAGTATGTATTTGCAGAGGAATGTCTCTGGACTATTATTTTCTACCCATCCTGCACGGCTATGATGCCTATTACTAAAACAGGAATCAATGCCTGCACCACTGGTCATAGAGACGGACAGGAGCTTAACATGGGAGTGAGACGGATTCCTTAGGATTTCCACCAGCACGTTCACGGTTTCCACCATCAAGGAGGCAAGGAGGCTAGCCACAAGTACCTGGGGGCAGGAGGCTCCAGAGAACCACGCTGCCATTCACATAGATTCCCCAAGCCCTTCCTCTGGCCCGTGTCCCCTCTAGCTGTGGCTCTGTCCCGGAAAGGTTAATTGTACAGTTTTCCCCCATGTGGGCATTCTGTCCTTGACTCCGGAACTCAGTTCCTTAGAACCTCAGGGTATCTTTACTTTCTTGGGTTTTTTGTTTGTTTATTTGTTTTGGTGGTTTTTGTTTTGTTTTAGGCCTATATTTTCTGCAGTGTTTGTTTATTAAACATTTTACTTTTTTTTTTTTTTTTTAATTGAGCTGATATTCATTTGCTTGTTTTAACTGAGGGTGGCTTTTTCCTTGCATGTGCTCTTCCCCAACCTCATTTCCCCAGAGCCCTGTCCCTTTTACTGTGTGGTTCTGTAGATCCTTCCGGAACATGCATCTGAATGGCGTCTTAGCTGAGTGGCAATACTGGCTTTATCTGACTGTCCCACTGCTGATCCTGCTTTTTTATGGTAAACTTCCTTGCTATCTCTGAGCTGTTTTTCCAGTGAAAAGTATGCATTGGTGAGAAGGGCAGGCTGAGAAATCTTTCCGCCTGCCCCATGGGCCTTCAGTAAAATTTTATCACTTTTCTCCAGGACTCTGGTGGTGGTCAGAAAGAATTTCTTGTTACCTGTAATGAACTGTGGGCAAGAGTCACGCAGAGTTTGTAACTGCATTTAAATTCTTGCATTTAATATCCTTCCCATAAAGAAGGCACAGAAATGGAGAAGTAAACAACAGGGATTTCAAGAGACATAACTGTCCTATTCCTGTAGGGCCATCGGCCATTTCCCCAGGATAACACATGCCACATTTTCCCCTATGGGAATTTCTCAAAGAAGTCCTTAAAAATGTGCATTATTTTCACTTCTTACCTTTATCCAGATTTCCAGGAGACACAGCATTTAAATCACCAAACTGTAAAACAACAGTCATTTGGGCAATAGTTACTACCAGGTAGAATAAAATAATTATTCTATGAGTCTGTGGTAAAAACACGAGGAGGAACTTTTTAAAACTGTAAACCAGGGACCGTTTTGATCTCTAACTACCTGGGTCACCTAATTGTCCAATCAAACTTGTCGAATCTGAACAGTTGAAATTGTGTCACAATTTAGCTGTCTTGACCTCTTTGCAAAGGAGAGCAATTTTCTCTGTCTTCCACGCTCCATTTTAGTTTTATTATTATTTCCCACTTAGCAGTGAGGAAATGGGGGCTTGGCTGGCCTGGAGAAGTTGGAGGTGGTGGGATAAATTCAGAAATTTGGTGAAGCAGGACACGTCAGCTCCATCACCCGCGGGCAGTCTAAAAGTTCCCTCCTGGGGCCGGGTGGGAGGCGGCCACCTGACAGCAACTTGGTCCGGCCGCTTGGCTGAACTCTCTCTTTAAAAGCTTTCACTAGTGGAAATAAAAAACAGTGGGAATGCCAAAATTCAGAGTATTTATTTTTTAAAAGCCTTGGAGACTTCTTGTATAATAATTGGATGTTCTTATTTACTAAGATGTCAGGGTCCCGTTTTAAAAAACAAAACCATCTGCTTATTAGTAATGCAACAAGAAAGAGCTTAAAACAATGTGGAACAATTAATAACCTTCAGCTTAGATTTTATTTTCTATTCTGGTTCAAAAGCTTAATGGTATTTTTACCATGAGGAAATGGATTTTGAGAGTCTCAGAGAGAACAAAGATGGATCCTCTAAAAAAAAAAAAAAAAAAAAAAGGAATAGCAGAGGCAACCAAGTTGATCAGAAAAAGGTGAGGAGAAACCTCAAAGCATCCACTTTTTAAATGGAGAACATTACTATTTTAAAAGCTGAAGATTCAGAATAAGTCATTATAGAAATTCAGAGTTCTCAAGAGGCTTAGAAAGAGGGAGACAGAAATTCTACTTACTTCAGAAGTTTGCTTATAAAGAGTTCCATGATAGGAGTATTTTTTTCATCTACAAGGTATGTCTACAAAGTAATAAAACTGATCTTATTTTGCAAACACATTTTTTTTTTTTAAACCTACATATGTATTGTTCTTCCTAGTAGCTACCTAGGGAGCTTAGACATTTATTCCAAGGTCCAAGGTTCTGGAATGCCTCTTTAACAATCAATTTCAAGAGTTAGCTTATGTACCATTCAAGAAAGCCCATTTTGTTATTTTATACCCAATTGGGACTGCAAATAACACTCCAAATTGTACTGATTTTCTTTGATCCTGGGATGATTTCTGACTACTCATCAAAATCAAATTCACCTCTGCCATGATCCAGGATATTTAAAATAATATGTCATTTTACTCTATTATTTCCCAGCAGTTCAGAGGCAGTTTAAAAAGAAACATGCCACAACATTTTAAGCTACCACAGCATGACTGGAACAAATGTGGAGCTTTCCCCAGGTGACTGCTTTCAAGGGGACAATGGCCTCCTGGATCCCTAACTCCTAGAACGTTTTTTGGAAAAACTGTCCCATTACTTTACAGTTACATCCCATTGGGCAACAAATATGAAATCATAAATACTGAGCTGTTCTTTTGATGCTGTTCCTGATCACTTGGCTCAGAACCTTATGTTAATCTAAATAAAAGTCTCAGTTTAAATTATGTAAAATTTCTTGAATTAAAGAATGCAAGTGACAACAACAACAACCAAAATCAATGGGACTCTATTTTTGGTATGACTTAAATATTTTAGAACTATAAACAGAGAATGCTCCAAGTTGAAAGATCCTGTATAAGTTACGTCTAAGTGAGGCAACACAATAAGATTCATGTTTCTTTTAAATGAAAACTTAATAACACTTAAGATTGATCCTGGAAACAAGCTGGCAAGTGATGAGTCTTAAACATTCCTCTATACCTAGAAAACGTGAACATTCCATTTGTTTTTGAAAGAAATCTCAAGAAGTTGTTTGAGACTAAATTCTTATTGCCATTAGCAATCAGTAACACAATCAGTCACACAAAACAGCTGAAACCAAACTCTAGACCTACTTGGAAGTCTCCTTCAAAAGAAACTTCTTTTGGTTGCTATTTAACTGCAAATATGGCAACTTCCTTAATACAAAGGTCTTCCTTTGAACGTTTCTGCTTAATCTGAATGAATACATTTGATTTACTCAGGATGCTAAAAATAAAAAACCCACAATGATCAACATGTCATTGACTGCTAATACTGTGAGTAAATAAACATTTGCATGCTCAATACTTTGTCCTTGTGGCTACGCCCTACGCTGGACACGGTACAGGCAATCTCAGGGACACCGTCAATGTCTCTAGGTGTTTCTGGGATCAATTACAAAGTCGCACGTGTACAGCAAAGATGGTAGATTTAAAATAAAAATATTGTGACGAAGGTAAGATTCTGATACCCTCTGTAGCAGAAGGTGAAGGCTTTCATAGGCATTTCACACGTGAGGAAAGAATACACATGTGACTAAGGAAAGCTCACTTTACTCCCAACGGTAGGCTAGGATTAGGAGAGTCCGTTCCTTCCCTTGTTACTCAACCAACATTCGCTGGGACCTGACAATGCCAGCCAACCACTGTGCCAGCCAGTTCCAGGCGCTCAGTTTGGAAGGATTTCCTCTTTCTAGAGGTGAGTAGCACAAGTTGTTTATATCACAAAGGACCAGGTAGTTCAGCCACAAAATGAGGCAAGCTTTGAGAAAGTTCTGGAAGCGTGGGCGTCTGAGAAAGGGAAGTCAACTGTGGGGGCTTTGGATGGGGCAGCAGGAGGGAAGGACATCAGTGGTGACCAGGAAGACTAGGAGAGGACGTAAGGAAGACAGTGTCACCAACCGGGGACAGACGACAAGCACGGAGATTACGCGAGCACAAACCACACAAAAGAGAAGGCGGAGATCTAAGATTTGGATGAACAAAATGGAGGCTCAGGAGAAAGTCAAGGCTGACTGAATAGCAGATGAATGAATTTGTTTCCTCACTTTAGCCTCAGCAAAACGTTAAGAATTTGGCAAGGCAGCTGAGATTTAATCTTGAGGTCATTAAAAACAATGGACTGATTTGTCTAACATTCGTAGGAAATGTGGTGGTGAGAAAGCAGATGGCCTCTTGATGTAGGTAGGAATCCATATTCTACAGATAGATCGGGATGTTCTGAAGTAGAAACGGAACGGAACATAGAGGAAGCATATTTGCCGTTTCGGGAAGAAAAACCTCGTTTTCCAGAAACCATTTCCTCCAGGTCGCTAAAGTGTCCTTGAGAAAGCGTGCCCCCCCGGGGGACGGCAGACCAACACATGTGGCGGGAAGGTGTGAAAGACCGCCACCTCGCAAGGAGACCAGTACTGACCGGGACGTGCCAGTGGGCAACTGGACAGCACAGCAAACACAGCGATAGGCAGGACCCTTCCTGGCGAGAGATCCGGTGCGAGCCTGACATGCGGCCAAGCAGCTGTGGAGCAGCTCCTTACACGCCCGTCGAGGCCTCCCACCCATGAAAGGGTCGGGGCGCTGCTCACCCCAGAGATGCACACCGCAGGCGCCCCCCAGAGACCACTGCGTGCTGGATCCAGGAGCAGCGAACTTCTCCCGGGGAGGGAGGCAAGGCTTGTACTGTGATCCTTGGGAACGAGGACCATATGCCGAGGAAGTCCAGGTGCAGAGAGCAAGCAGGTGGGAATCCGTGGGGGTCCACAGTGAAAGAGACTGGGGACAGGAGTTAGGGACCGAAGGAAAGCGTTCAGGGGCTGGGATGAAGATCTCACTCTTGGGGACACTTTCCCTGCCAGATGGGTTTACCCCATCCTGGGGAGAAAGCATTAGGGAGTCATCCTAACCACACCACCTTGGGTGGCCAGGAAAACATCCCCTCTAGAAGCTGTGTCCTTCTAGAAGATCTGTGAGTGTATCAGATTTACAGGTAGACACAGATTTACAGACGCGATCACACGCACACGTGCACCTGTGCACCCACGTTCTGTCTGCTCACTGAAACAGCAGCTGTCCGCATCGAGAATCACCCTGTCCACCAAGCTACCATGCACAAAAGTGCCTAACTGATTTCCCTGGGGGCATCAAAATAGGACCGTGTACAGTCTAGAACAGGGGTTGGCAAACTTTTTCAGCCAAGGGTCAGACAGCTAACTCCTGTAGTCTTCACGGTCGTGTTGTAAATACTCAACTCCGCCATTTGTGCTGCATTTCTCATTCACCGACTTCCAATTTTATCTACGACTTTCTACCAGTCTGAAAGGCTCTTTCAGCATGCATTGCAAGTTCTAAGCTTGTTGGAATCCCACATGGATACAAAAAGTTTACCAGGATCGCAGAGTGCAAAGTTGTGTGTGACATATAAACAGGGAAATCATTCCAGACAAAAATGGACACTCAAATTGAGGAAACCAAAAGCTACTGGGCTGTGGGGTGAGAATCGCCCTAAGCCTCACGTCCAAATGGAGGCCTGACTCTACTGTCAAAGTTAGACACTAAGAAATAGGGTATGTACTGGTCTTTGGCCAATTTCATGAGGATTAACTCATGCCACCCAATGGCACCACAGGCAACCTCCAAGCCCTCAGGAGGCTTTCCTGTATCAGCACGACCCAGTGGTTCTGTAGGATCTATGCTGTATAGACGCCGGCAGCCAGAGCCGGATGCTGAAATGACGGCAGATGCTTAGCTGAAGGCAGTGACTCCAGTTGGCATATAATACCTAGACTTTCCATGTGACCCCAGACATTCCTGCTGATGGAGGAGGGGGCAGCTATGGACATTAGCAGCGGGCAGGCCAAAGAGTTGGAAGTTTCAACTAGAAAAGACCAGTTATTTGGGGGCCTTGACTACTCTTAGGAGTAGTCTTTCCGTAGGTTCAGAATAAAGCGATGCTCTGATCTCATACTTGCAGACTGGTCTTGCCAGCAGTGGGAAGTTTTGATACATGCATGTCGGGAAGAAACTGTGTGTGTGTGTGTGTGTGTACATTTTTCCAGTTCCTGCCAATGAATCGTTTGCTCTAGGAAAAAAAATCTTTAAGCTGTCAAAGGCAGTAAGAACAGGTAACTGTAAAATTCTTCTGAGGTGGTTTCTACCTCGTAGTTGGAATAAGATGTCTCTTTGGGACGTATTTTTACTCTTAAATGTGAAATAAATTACACATATATAGGAACTGAATATACAATACTTTCTCCCCATGTCACAAGTTCTTTCCTACTAGTCATTCCTACTAGTTAAAATTTGACACAAGTCTAGCTATGATCATCTAATTCTGTTTTTACGTCTTCTCAAATACTGCCATTTTTTTTTCTAATTGACTTATTCCTGCATTCTGTTTTGTTGACTGTGTTTTTATAAAGCATTGAATTAGTTTGCCTCTGATTACCAGTTGGGCTCTATCCCAAAGAATGTTGTTGGATTCTTTGTAATTCTATGAATCACAGGACTCAACACTCAAAAACTGTCTAGAGGCTACTTTCCCTCCTTGCCATATGGTTTCATTAATGCTTTCACATGCCTTTATATTATCTGTTTTATGAACTTCAACTTCTAAGCTCATCATGTCAAAAACATGATGGTCTAATTGTACACACTGTTCCCTGGATTGTCAGTGCCAAATCAATATTTAAAAATCTAATCTGGAGGGGCACCTGGGTGGCTCAGTGCATTAAAGCCTCTGCCTTCGGCTCAGGTCATGATCCCAGGGTCCTGGGATCGAGCCCCGCATCGGGCTCTCTGCTCATCGGGGAGCCTGCTTCCTCCTCTCTCTCTGCCTGCCTCTCTGCCTACTTGTGATCTCTGTCAAATAAATAAATAAAAATCTTTAAAAAAATCTAATCTGGAGTAGAAGGCAATCAAATATAATCTCTCCATGGACAGAAAGGTCTTGAAATGTCAATCACAAGGGATTTCAGAGCATTAGTTAATTTTCTTGAAATGTCTTACAAATGAGAACCAAGTTAATCGAAGAATTTTACATTTAGCTTTAGTGCAGGGTTTCACAACTGAAGACAAACAGTTGTGGATTTTAAAGTGATTTCCAATTTTATAAAATTTGCAAGGAATGCTAATCATGTTCCATTTGGTAAAATCCTGCATTCCTTGGTGATTTTTCTTTCTATAAATGTATCTCCCCAAGCATTCCCAACTAGTTCTATCAAAGCCTGCTAAGATGGTGAGATTTCTGCCGGCTTGCTGCAAACCAAAGCAAATTGGGCCCTCCAGCTGCTGGTGGTCCTGCTCCTTCGGAATGGCCACGTGTGATGTCGGCTGTCCTCTCCACAGACTACGGACTTCCATCGCAAGTCTAAGCCCTCAGGCTTTTTTGTTCCCCTCTGCCCCCTGGGAACACAGCCAAGCATGTGCCTTTATGCTGTTACAAAATCTCTAGGAACTGCTCAAGAGTAAGTACGCAGGCAATGAAGTAAGAATCTAAGCCCGACTTCCTCTTGAAGGAAAAAGTCATTTCAACAACAGGAATGTACAACGGTACCATTCGGCTGAGCAGAGAAGGGCCTCCATCCTGAGCCCCACAGTCTGGAGAGCCCTGCCCTGGCTTTCCTGCGGCTGGGGTCCTCCCTCCCGGCCATCACTGGGCCAAGTGGACGTGTCTTCTTGTAGCCTTTGTGACCATCCCACTCCGCAGGCCACATTCTTGCTCTCTAAGATGTCTGGACTCCCTGAGTCCCCTTCCCGGCCTGTGCAGATTTCTTCTCCAAGTCCTCCCTTCACAAGAAAGAAGGGAGAGCCAGCGAGGGGCAGCGGTTTCCTATGGGTGGATAAAACCTAAACATTGGGCTATTCACAGCATAGGATGGGGAGGGATAAATAAGACAAGTGGTCTGGGGCCAAAGGCTGGGCATATCCATGCCATTATTTGCTGGTATGGCCCTCGGAGGAGCCTGAGAATTCTGCATTTAAACCCAGCCTTCTAAGTTGTGATCAAGGCATTCTTATCAACCAAGGTGGATGGAATCCATTTTGCTTATACTTTGACTCAACACTTTTGAAACGTTTGGACATGGGGTACCACAGGCCCTGCACAGGTTAGGGTTCAGCCTGGCAGCACATCCTTTACGCAAATGAAACCTCGGGTTCAAAAGAAAGAACGCTGGCACACCTAACTTAAGACAGGCTTCATCGCGGCCACGGTCCTCATCTAGGAGGAAATCTGGGCCTCGGTTGACTGTGCGAGAGGCGCACTTCTTGATAATTACACCATCTCCCTTTTTCAGAAATGATTCACTCGACCGGCAATGGGGGTGGGGGTAGAGAACCATGTTCTCTTTAGACCCAGTAGTGTGAATCAGGTTTGAAGGGAGTGTAGTATCAAAACACCTGACCCATGTACTCATAGAGAATCTCTCACATTCACACAAGTGTATTATTGTGTACAACAAGGGGGAATCGCAGGAAACAGCTCCTGTGACTCGAGGAACTTGTGGTCTCCAACAAGAGCAACTTCTTTATCCAAGGACCAGGAACCACTAGGGCCACCTGTTTGTGAGCCAAACTACCAGAAATACAATGGCAAGGCCAGAAGCCACCTGGGCAGGGCAGGGGATGACATGAGTGCCGCGAAGAGCCAGCAGAGGGAGCCGTCACGCTTACTCTCTGCCCCAGAATCTACAAGTAGCTCGCTCTGAGGCTGGGGATACCAGGCTAACTCTTCCTTAAGCAAAGAGCACAGGGGTGGACTTTCCTGAAGAGAACAGTGTGCTGAGATTTCTTTCCTGATGTGTCCAGTGACCATTTCAGTTCTTGAAGTATGGTAAGAGTTCTTCAACTCTTTTGGGGCGCATGGGTGGCTCAGTCATTAAGTGTCTGCCTTTGGCTAAGGTCATGATCCCAGAGTCCTGGGATCGAGCCCCATTATCAGGCTCCCTGCTCAACGCAAGGCCTGCTTCTCCCTCTCCCACTCCCCCTGCTTGTGTTCCCTCTCTTGCTGTCTCTCTGTCAAGTAAATAAATAAAATCTTAAAAAAAAAAAAAGTCTTCAACTCTTTTATCCTCTTTCCCCACTTCTAAACTCTCTAGGCAAGCTAACCTCTAGTTGAAAGCACTTAGGAAGGCCTAACTCGACAGAGAAGGTCCCAGAAATGTGGACAGACACATCCTGGGGGGGCAGGGGGAAGGAGCACTTCTGGGTCTCTGAGTTCTAGTTTCCTGATAAAAGAATCCAGTATGTCAATCATGAAATCCAACAAGAGGGCCTACACATTGGTAGTCTTTCCATCATTGTTTTGTACTTGCTTTCTGGAATGCGTACTGTTTGAGCACCTACAGGACTGTGGTTAGACCACAGTTACAGGCAGAAGTCCACTCCCTGAAGAGCGGAGGAGCGGAGGTGATTGCCCAGAGTTAGCAGGAAGGAAACCAAGGACAGGTGGCTAATGAGCAGGGATCCCAGAACTGGAAAGGGCTGTGGCCCTGGGTGCTTTTCTCAAACACAGAGAGAGAAAGGAACAGAAAGACAAACCAGGGACCAGGAGGGAAAATGAGAGCGCTTCGGGAAAGCCAGTTCTTAGGAACTTGGAGGATGACGGTGTAGAAGGGTCTCCCATGTCCTTCCTCCAGGAGGTCACTTTGAGAATTTATTTTCAAGTTGGCAGGAGTATGCTCATGTAGAGGGCAGATTTACAGATTTACAGCTAAAAGCAGACTACAAATTCCAAAATAATGACTTTGACTTAGGTCTGGTCTGTGGGTGGGTACGGAGGAGCTGAAGGGTGTAATTTGTTGTTGGTGGTGTTTCCCAGTACACTGAGCTTTCCAACTGCCATTGGCCTAGACTCGTTTTCCAGTTCATCGGCACGTCCTAGAGGTCTAAGGAACAAAAAGTGGGAAGGGAAAGGGTGGTAGGACCATCAAGATGCATCCCGTGATGCAGAGCTAGCAGGAAGGAACTTCCTAGAACAAAAGGACGAAGCTTACATGCTCGCATCTGGTGTGTGTGTAATCGTGAGTACGTGTGTGTTGGGGAAGCTGAACAGCGCAGACGGAAATGAATGAGTCCCCGTTTGAATCTGTCTACAAACAATTTACACGATGAAAAATGAAAACGTGGACGGCACCCATGTGGCGCCTTGGAACGACACAGTTCTACTTTCTACCGCTTCCTGATTCTGGCGATGGGGAAATTTTCAACCTCTTTTTCTCGTGGGTGAAACGTGGACACTTGCATGTGGCTTTTAAGGTTTAAGTGAATTTTTTTTTTTTTAAAAGATTTATTTATTTATTTATTTGACAGACAGAGATCACAAGTAGGCAGAGCAGCAGGCAGAGAGAGAGGAGGAAGCAGTCTCCTCGCCAAGCAGAGAGCCCGATGCGGGGCTCAATCCCAGGACCCTGGGATCATGACCTGAGCCGAAGGCAGAGGCTTTAACCCACTGAGCCACCCAGGCACCCCTGGATGCTAAGATTCTTTTTTTTTTTTTTTAATAAATATGTATTTTTATCCCCAGGGGTACAGGTCTGTGAATCACCAGGTTTACACACTTCACAGCACTCACCCAAGCACATACCCTCCCCAATGTCCATAATCCCACCCCCTTCTCCCAATCCCCCTCCCCCCAGCAACCCTCAGTTTGTTTTGTGAGATTAAGAGTCACTTATGGTTTGTCTCCCTCCCAATCCCATCTTGTTTCATTTAAGTGAATATTAAACAAGAATGCAAAACACCTAGTATCACGATTGTCACAAGGCAATCACACTGGGGAATTAATTAATTAATTAATTAGAAAAATTTAGGACTATCAAAAAGCTTTAGTATAACAATAAATGGTATAGCTTTCACCAAGTATTTGTTAGATTTATTAAACCGCTGCTGTTCCAAGATGGCTTTTTTCTGCAGATGATTTTAACGTGAGATTTGATCCATTCATTTTAAAATATCCTAGAACTAACCTATCATTCCACGGGTCCATTTTCAGCATATTCCCTAGTCGCACTAGATTGTAGGACTCACTGAAATCTATTTCTCATTAGTTTGATTTTACCTTCAGAATCCATGCTTATTTACCATGATTCTACGTCTACCAAATGGAACTTTTTCGCTCAACTCTCATCCTAAAAGCTTGCCTTCTGAATGATAATTGCTCTGGTCCAATTTTTAGGTTTTGAAGATCTTTTCTTTTTCCCTCCTTTTACTTTGAGTACATCAACTCTGATAAATTCAAGACATTTTTCTTTTGATGGTATATTCTTAAGGGTTCTTCCATTTTTTTTCCCCTAAAAAGTATGACTAAAATATCATCTTTTTTATATTGCAATTCATATGTGAACCACCGGAGCACTTTTCGGGTCCTACTTTTCATTTCAAAAAATTGGCTAAGTAGGTGGCTTAGATGTAATATTAAATAAATGTAATTAAATGATGACAGAGAATTTAAATATATTGAATAAGTTAAACACAAAAATATTTATCACAGAAAATCATTTCATGCAGCCACCAAAATTTATAGATCCAGCTGAATATTTTAATGGACTATGCCTATTTTAAGGAAATAAACTTCCAGAGAGACTCCAAATAATCATAAGATTCAAATAATAGGATAGTTTCCTGCTCAGTTTTTCTCATCAGGGCTGTACAGAAAGCCCTGGTTTTTTTACAATTTTCATTTAACAGGTGTGCAAACAGATGCAACTTGTTTATTTTATTCCTACTCTTAAAATTTCTCCACTCCCAGAGAGTCTCTGTGTGTATTTATAGTATTAAAGTTCAAAAAAAATTACATAATTTTAGCAGCAAATAAACTCTGTTTCCTTTTTATCATCCAGGCGAAAAATTTAACCAAAAAAAATTTAACGAAACTCTGGACTTGCACGTGCTTTGAATAACTTACTAGTCCTCATTACTGTGGCAGTGGACTGGCATTTAGATGAAAACGCATGGGGTGAGATTCTGTTTCTGTTTCTTTTTGGGGGGCGCTCTGACACGGCGGTCAGACTTACGGTAGTGTAACAGGGAATGCAAAAATAGTAGTTTTGTACCGCTGTATCTCGTTTATATGTAAAACATGGATTGGTCTCTCCTGCCTGCTCAACTAATGTAAACAGCTGTAAAATTAAAATTTATTTGTTAATTTCTCATTAATAAGGTATACTAACGATCCCTAAGTCACTTTAAAAGGAAAACTTTTCCCCTTGCTTCTGGACCTAGTTGGCTGTCTGCCACCTCTCCCAAGTAAAGCACCCATAAGGCAAAACCAATGTCTGGCCCAGTCCGTCTGACTTCGCAGCACTTCTTGCTCCCACACCCCATCCTGCAACAGGTGATAAGCGTGGGGGATTAACACCAAGAATTTGGGGGCCAGTCTGCTTGGTTTTGGAGCCTGATTTTGCACCATTAGTGGCTGTGTGACCTTAGCAAGCTACTTGATGGCTCTGTGTCTCATGTCATTGTCTGTAAAATACATACGGCTTTGGGGTGCTTGGGTGGCTCAGTGGGTTAAGCCTCTGCCTTCGGCTCAGGTCATGATCTCAGGGTCCCGGGATCGAGCCCCGCATCAGGCTCTCTGCTCAGCGGGGAGCCTGCTTCCTCCTCTCTCTCTGCCTGCCTCTCTGCCTACTTGTGATCTCTGTCTCTCAAATAAATAAATAAAATCTTTAAAAAAATACATACGGTTTTATACAGGGATAACAGTATTCATTGAGTTGTCAAGAATTATTAAGTTAATCTACATAAAACACTTAGAACAGTGCCCAGCACATAAATGGTATGTGAAATGCAGGTTTCACTTGAAGTTTCTGGCTTTCTTTCCTCATGCAATTCTACCTCCTGTCTACTGAATTTGAGGTTGTTTGACCCTCACATTTTCCACAGAAACTTCCCCTTGGCCATACTCCTTTCCATCGCAGGCAGGACCCGTGTGCATGTCTCTGTGCCCTGTTACTTCTGGACTAGATGTCTGGAAGGGGGAATTGCCCAAGGGGCGAAAGCAACTGAGCCTCAACATGCAAAAGCCCTTTTGACCTCCAATCTGAATTCTAGGGTAGCCACAGGATAACAAGGGAGAGACACATGTGAAAATAACCTCTGTTTTCCTGAATTTCCTTCTCTTCTTCCCAAGAATCAAGAAATTTTACATATGATAATATGACCACGACCTCCAGATCTGCAGTGGCCAACAGATATACAAGGCCATCGACGCTGTATGGAGAGAACAAAGCTATAAAAGGAGCCTTGATTGGCCGGGGCTGAATAATGGATGAGTAGAGACAGCTCAAAGGATGGTCCTATAAATTGGGTAAGGAGAGAGTAAGCAAAGAAATCAAGAGATGCTCTTAGATCTTAGATCTTCCAGAAGGTATTTTTTACCTTATTTTCTAATCAAGATTTTATTCTTATTACATCTTCACCTCTTGGGGGAATGTGTCACACTCATTCACATTGTTTACATAAAATAAACAAAAACCAAACCAAAAGAATGCCTACAGGCACAGTCACTCGGCAGTACTGACTGTGAGACCATCTTAACCCTGGTCAGCCAGCACTGCCCGCACCAACAAGCAGGGGGCGTGCTGAGCCCTCATGCTGGGTGACCAGCTCCTGCCCACTGCCTCTATGCTCTTGAGATGCAAGGGAAGCCAAGACCAGGCATCAGGATTAGCCTCGTGGTACTCATCCGAACCCCTGCTATCACTATGCTGACCACCTTGTTAAGAAGTCCCAGAATAGACGAGGGGGTTGGCAAATGGGTTAAATATACCGGAAGGCAAGTCTGTTTCCAAAGTTCAGAGCCCTGACTGGAGAAATTCTGCAGTACTTAATCTACATGCCCACTGGGCGTTTGTAAGACAACCACTGCAAGAGGCTCTAAAGGAAAGTCAAGTCTAAGAAAAGTCTAGATTGTTTGGGTCCTGCCTGTTGTCTAAAAGCTACAGTGATCCTGGCTTCATCTTGCACACAGAATGTATGTACATATAACTGGCATGATTTAAGCACAATCACTACTGAGAACATCACACAAACACGTACAGATCAACACACGAGAGGGATTTTAAAGAGGGAAAGGGGAACCTTTTGCCCAACCTACTGAAGACGTCTGAAATGGATTTTATTGATAGTAGAACACTTACAAAGCATCTTGAGGTTTTTAATATATTTTAATTTATATCTTTTTTTTTTTAAAGATTTTATTTATTTATTTGACAGACAGAGATCACAAGTAGGCAGAGAGGCAGGCAGAGAGAGAGAGAGAGAGAGAGAGGGAAGCATGCTTCCTGCGGAGCAGAGAGCCCAATGCGGGGCTCGATCCCAGGACCCTGAGATCATGACCTGAGACGAAGGCAGCAGCCCAAACCACTGAGCCACCCAGGCGCCCCGTAATTTATATCTTTATCATATTTATTAAACTAGGAAAAGCATCTAATATTTACTTGGATTTTCTAAAACTTAAATAACCACATACACACAGCTTCAAAATGAACCTATCTTCTTTACTGCTTTGGGTAATTTGTAATATTGCCTGATATTTATTACCTAGCAAGATCCGAAGGACCCCCAGTTCAGGACAATGAAATGAGATGGCGGGCATTCACTTGAGCATTTGCACCCATCCCGCATCGTGTTCACTACTCCTTGTGTAAATTTACTTCGGAGGGTTAGCTTTCTGACACGCGCTGAAAACAACACAGTTTTATTTTCTATCTAAGAACTATGAAGAGAATGTTTTTTCTTCATAGCTTCAGCAGTGAGAAACCTGATTTGAAAACCAGAGTCTGAGTACTTGAGACAGTCTCCACCACCCACCAGAGCTATGTAAACATTTCATCTGGGTCCTTTGCTTTTTACATCAACCTCAGATACTCATCTGTAAACCGGGGTAGAGCTGTGCTTGTCTCGGAAAGCGCCCAGTGTTTTGTTACATATAAAGGACTTCGAGCTGTGCCTGGCACATAGTCAGTGCCCCCAAAACACAAGCTTTTGGCACCATTATCATCGTTACTATCCTTCTGAAACAGAATCATTTCTTTCGTTCCTGGGCACTTGGACAAAGAGCCTACAAAAATACGTATTTCGTCTCTTCTGCACATTCCTAGCCCTTCGCCTTATCAGCAACATCAATCTTTCCTACTTCCCGTTCCATAAGGGTTTTTTTCAGTCCAGGGATTCTCAAAGTTTTCTTTCAAGCAGACACCTTTATAATATATTGAACCATACCATGAACGTTCACATGATGTAATTTATAACTTTAGATTCTTTTGTTAAGAGAATACACATAAACAGAAGGATTTAAGGACCCCCACCCCCCAATAACTCCACAGTCCCCCAGGGCCTTCGTTGCTTTCATCAATCAGTAATATATTCAAATTAAAACGAAATTCAGGTTCTTTTGTCAAAGCCCCATGAGTCACAGCTCTTCTGGCCTCTCTTACCTCGCCCATGACCGCGATGGGTGTCTCTCCTGTTGCCTGAGCAACACGATGTTCTACTAAGTAGAACATGTACTCATCGTAGAGCAGACGGATCAGGTGGAAGGAGCCGAAGCTAGCAGCACTGCGTAAGGTTAAGTCCCGAATAACCATTGAGCTGTTTCGAGAGAGAAGACATATATGCAGCCAATATTAGTGACCAGGACGAGAGTTCAACCTACTTTCCCTCCTAAAAGAAGTTAAGTCAGAGGGTCTAAAAGGCTGGGGTACTACACAACTTGCCAAAGACTAATTTCATGACTGAAAGCAGTCGGCTCCACTCATTGAAACAGGGTGGTAAAGAGGCACCCCTTCGTGAGTTCTGCTTCGATCCTGACCAGATCTAGACAGGTCTTCACCGGGAAAAAACATTTTATTGTCATGGCTGAGTTTTCTGATTCTATCTCTCTCACAGAGGGGACCAGAACTAAGTAAAAAAGATTGTTGAAAGATTGGCAATTCATCACTACCATAAGAAACACTCAAAGTGAAAATCTTATCGATGGTAAACAATGTGTCACCACATCCCAGTGATGACTTTGGGTGTACACTTCAGAAGAAATAGGTATTTGGGCCATACGAAGATTACAAAACATACTCAGTAGTAACGCTCCCAGATGTGGCCATAGAGAATGGAAGTGTGCACAGGGATCCCTGCAGATCTTATCGGAAGGCCACTTTATTAACTGATCCCCAGTTTCTTACTGATGTCCATTTAAATTAAGCTGATTTTCCATTAGAAATAAGTATAATAAAATTAAGAAATGCATATCTTTGAAAAAATGTGAGTTTATAAAATATGATACCAAAATATGAATGATATTATTAACACTAACAATATACTCTACTATTTTTAAAATGGAAACCGGTCCTAAATAAAATTCTGTCTTCACTGAAGATACACTGGTCTTGGATCTTATCCTCTTACTTCCAACCTCCTTAATATTTCTAACTTAGAGCCAGAGTGGGTTGAGTATGTGTGTGTGTGTGTGTGTGTGTGTGTGTGTGTGTGTGTGTGTTTCTTATCACCCTCATTTCATGGTCTTTTCTAGAGATTTTTGGCCCAGGAGAACTAAAACAGCCATTATATTCTTAGATAGGTGGAAGAAATAGGATCTCACAAATGGATAGGCTGATATCCTAAAGCCTGTTTTGCAATGAAGAATTGTAAAATGTCAGGCAGATGGAAAAAGACTGTACTTCTGTTTTCTGTTTCATTGTCAACTTTATTTATGTAGAGGCTATTAATACATCAAATTCTATACATTCGGTTTGGCAAGTGGCAGATGATCATGGTACATGTGAAACTCTAAACCCTACATTCTGATTCTGGCTCTTTGTTAACTCACTGTCGACTTTAAACAAATCATTTCCCTGAGATTGCTTTTCTTCTTAGGTGAAAATAAAATCTACATTTTTGCTCTTACTTAACTTACATGATTATTTCAAGGATGTGAAATAAACTTATGAATGAACAGACCAACTACTTAAAAATAAGTATAATATACAGAACAGGAGAAGATGAGCTTCTCATTCTCAGTTGGTTATAGCAACAAGAACAGGAGGTCATTATAGGATGATGGCAGCGGACCTCCCATTAGTGGATTTATTTACTAAAAAGAAAAAGAAAAAGCAGGAATTTAGAGTGAGACTGACTCATGTTAACCACAATGTGATCTTAATTTTAATCATGCCGTTCAACATTTTAACGTTCAAGGTTAGTATAGATCAAATGAGATAATGTATGTGAGATCTTAAGAAAACTAGCCATTACTCACTTCTCTGATGTTGGCTATAGCAACATTTTTCTATATATGTCTCCTGAGGCAAAGGAAACAACAGCAAAAATAAACTATTGGGACTACTTCAGAATAAAAAGCTTCTGCACTGCAAAGGAAACAAACAAACAAACAAAAAACCCTAAAAGACAACCTACTGAATGGGAGAAGATATTTGCAAAGACATATCCAATAAAGGGTTAGTATCCAAAATATATAAAGAACTTATATAATTCAACACACACACATACACACACAAAACACAACAATCCGATTAAAACATAGGCAGATGACACAAACAGACATTTCTCCAAAGAAGACATCCAGATGGCCAACAGACACATGAAAAGATGCTCAACATCATTCATCATCAGGGAAATACAAATCAAATCCACACTGAGGTATCACCTCACTCGGTCAGAATGGCTCAAGTCAAAACACAAGAAATAACAAGTGTTGGCAAAAATGTGGAGAAAAAGAAACCCTCACGCACTGTTGGTGGGACTATAAAATGGTGCAATCACTGTGGAAAACAGTACGAAGGTGCCTCAAAAAACTACAAATATAATCACCAGATGGTCTAGTAATCCCACTACTGGGTATTTACCCAAAGAATATGAAAACACAAACTCGAAAAGATACACGCACCCTATGTTTATTACAACGTTATTTACAATAGCTCAATTATAAAAGCACCAAGTGTCCACCCATCGACAGATGAATGGACAAAGAAGCTGTGTCATATATACATACATTGACTATTATTCAGCCATAAAAAGAATGAAATCTTACTATTTGCAATGATAGGGATGATCTAGAGATTAAAATGCAAAGTGAAATGTTAGTCAGAGAAAGACAAATACCGTATGATTTCACTCATATGTGGAATTTAACAAAACAAACGAACAAAGGAAAAAAGAGACAAACCAAAAAGCGGACTCTGAACCATAGAGAACTGATGGTTTTTTAGAGGGGAGGTAAGTGGGGGGCATGGGTGAAATAGGTGATGGGGATTATGAGTACATGTATCATGGTGAGCACTGAGTCAGGTACAGAATTACTGAATCACTATACTGTACACCTGCAACTAATATAATGCTGTATGTTAATTATATTGGAATTAAAAGAATTATCCATTACCACAGTACTACATATATTAGAGATAATCATATATTCATTATCATACACCATAGTTCTAGTTCATTATCATACACCATAGTTCCTTAGACTCAAACACCTTAGTGAAAGCTCAAGTTTAGAACTCTGTAAGTGAACTACTAAAAACAGATTCTTTCATTCACATGCCACACACATAAAATTCTGTTTATAATTCTATAAACGGATATAAAATTCTACATATAAATTCTAGAAACAAACATAAAATTCTATATATTTGAAATTAAACAATTATTTTTCTACGGAAAAATCTAAAAAGGCAGAGAAACCTCTAATTAAAAGAGCAAAAGCAAGCACAACATGAAAATAATAAAATGTTGCATAACATTTTTACCTCTACTGATCCAAACTGGATCATATGAAATAAAGAATTTTGAAAAACCAAGTCAGACAGAGGCAGAATATTTGCTCCTAACTGCATCACTTATTGAAGGCAGCAAATATTTATAATATGTCCCAGAGAAGACAAATGGCTAAAAAAAGTTAAAAAAATGAATACTCTTATTCAAAATTTCAAAAATTACCAATTAAAATACCAAATATCATTTATCATACTGTAAGAGAGGAGGAGGTCCAGTGTTACAGGGAAGATGGGAAAAGAACTCTCATTTACTGTTTTCACAAGTATAAATTCATGAAACTTCTGCTTAGAAGAGAAATTTGGCAGTATTTATCAAAATTAAAAAAGCAGAAAACCTTTGACCTACCAATTCTAATTCCAAAAATTTATGCAAATGAACAAAGGTAAGTTTTAACTGTAGCAAATTTATCCCACTGAGAAACTAGGAGGGAAAGCCAAATATCCATCAGTTGATGTTGATTAAACGAATTATGGCTCATTCATATACAAACTGTGCAGTTTAAAGAAACGAGGAAAACCAGACAGAAAGGTAGTAACTCAGAAAGGTGTCTATGATATTATGTCAAGTTAAAGAAGTAAGATATATAGGAGTTTATTTAACAGGACAACAGTCTTGTAGTTAAAGAAAAAAAAAAAAAAACCCTACCCTTAAGTAAATGGGAAATTATTAGCTCTGAGCTAGCACACTTCATTAACACAGTGTTAATCACTTCAGAAAGTTCAAACCTTTTTACCAAAATGCGTCTGAAGATACAGGGGAAATTTCATGCAAAGATTACATTATTTTTGTCATTGTATCACAATGCCAAAACCCACCTAAATGCTTAAGAATAGGGGAAAAGGTAAATGTTTAAATAACGTGTGAGATATACATGTGATATTGGATATTGTGAGGACATTATAAAAGTTATGCTTCTGGGGGCGCCTGGGTGGCTCAGTGGGTTAAGTGTCTGCCTTCGGCTCAGGTCATGATCTCCGGGTCCGTGGATGGATGCCGCACAGGGCTCTCTGCTCAGCAGGGAGCCTGCTTCCCCTCCTCTCTGTGCCTGCCTCTCTGCCTACTTGTGGTCCCTCTATCTCTGTCAAATAAATAAATAAAATCTTAAAAAAAAAAAAAAAAGCTATGCTTCTGAAGGTGTTTAATGACAAGAAATGCTTAAGATATAATGTCAAGTGAAAAATGCTAAGGGAAAGAAAAATACAGATGATAAACTATGGTAAACAACTGAATTCCAATTTTATATCGCCACAAAAAAGCCCCAAAAATTCACCAGTGGTTATTTTTCCAGGTATTAAAATTATGAATGATGTAAGTTTGTTTCTTGTTAAGTTTTTGTTTTTTTTTTTTAAAGATTTCATTTTTGGAGCGCCTGGGTGATTCAGTTAGTTAAGTGTCCAACTCTTGGTTTTGGCTGAGGTCCTGACCTCATAGGTTGTGGGATCGAGCCCCATGTTGGGTTCTGTGCTCAGTGGGAGTCTTCCTGGGTATTCTTTCCTTCTGCCCCTCTCCTCACTCGTGTTTTCTCTCTCTCTCCCAAATAAATAAAATCTTAAAAAAAAAAATACAATATCTTATTTTTTTAAGAAATCTCTACACCCAACATAAGGCTCAAACTTACCACCCACAGATCAAGAGTAACAGTCTTTACTGACTGAGCCAGCCAGGTGCCCTTCCTTGTTATTTGTAATATGTCACAGATTTTCTAAAGTGAGCACATATTGATTTCATTTAAAAAATGTTTAATTTTAGGGACGCCTGGGTGGCTCAGTTGGTTAAGCGGCTGCCTTCGGCCCAGGTCATGATCCCAGCGTCCTGGGATCGAGTCCCACATCGGGCTCCTTGCTCGGCAGGGAGCCTGCTTCTCCCTCTGCCTCTGCCTGCCACTCTGTCTGCCTGTGCTTGCTCGCTTTCTCTTCCTCTATCACTGGCAAATAAATAAATTTAAAAAAAAATGTTTAATTTTAATTTTTCGTATTTAAATTTTTTTTAAGATTTTATTTATTTACTTGAGAGAGAGAGGGAGAGAGAGAGAGAAAGCAGGAACAGAGGGGAGGGGCAAAGAGAGAAGCAGACTTCTTGCTGAGCAGGGAGCCCCAAGCGGGGCTCAAACCCAGGACCCTGGGATCATGACCTGAGCCGAAGGCAGAGCTTTAACTGACTGAGCCACTTAAGTGCCCCTAAAATATGTTTATTTCAATAGAGGACATTACAAGTATAAAAAAAAAAAATTTCAGTAAATTGTTGCAGAGATAAATATCCCAGATATAGGATGAATCATATATAGTATTTTTTAAGTTCAAGTTGTAGGCCTTTATATTTCCCTTGAGATAGGAAAAACCCTGAAATCATGTTAATGACTAAGAAAAGTATTCAGACTGAGGAGCCTTCTGACAGTGCTATCGACGTCTGCTGAGTCCAGTGCTTTTGCCCAAGGGGATTTACATTCGTCCACTGGGTCGAGGATTATCGCAGTCCTGCTCTGCGCCAGTGTCTTGTTCCAGAGCGAGTCCCAGGAAATTCTAGTATCAACAGAGCTCACACTCTAGTAAGAGAAATGGCTGGGGAAAAACACCACAGGTAGATATAAAATATAAAGTGAGGCCATGATAAATCCTATGCGAAAAAAATAACTCAGGGAAAGCAGTCAGAGAGTGCTGGGGGCAGGCACTTTCAGCGAAGCTGTCAGGTAAATTCTTTCTGAAGAGGGGACATAACGGAGTGGAAACTGGATTGAAGGGAGCCTTGTGAACGTGGGAGCTTCCCCGGCAGAAAGGAGAGCAAACGACAAGACTGTGAGGCAGAACCATGCTTGATGCACTCAAAGAAGAGCCAGGAGGCTCGTGCCAGGAGCAAGGGTGCCTGGGTGGCTCAGTGGGTTAAGCCGCTGCCTTCGGCTCAGGTCATGATCTCAGGGTCCTGGGATCGAACCCTGCATCGGGCTCTCTGCTCAGCAGGGAGCCTGCTTCCCTCTCCCTCTCTGCCTGCCTCTCTGTCTACATGTGATCTCTCTCTGTCAAATTTATAAATAAATAAAATCTTTAAAAAAAAAAAAAAAAGACAAGAAGCAAAGAGAAGAATACAGAGTGGGCCTGGGGCCACTCCTGGATGTCGGGTCTTGTAGGCCATGACAAGGCCTTGGGTTTTATTCTAAGTGTTTTGGAAACTTTTAGACAGTTAGGCAATCAACTTATTTCAGCACAAAATACACACGTAATACCAAAATCTGCTGGAAAACAAAACAAAACAGAAATCTGCTGACCTTCCGGTACAATCCCTAGCTATTTTTACCAGATACTGATAAGCATGCCATGAAATTACTGTCGTAGGTGTAGAAAAACATCAGTTGACTTGCATGATTAATGCTATGTCTCCTTCAGTATCTTCTCTATGTTGGGCCTTTGCCCTACAAGCCAAGTATTAAATGACACAATTAGCGGTTTAATTGGAAACTTTTTGTCTGATTCAGACTTCTGTAAGATATGTTGCAAAACAGACTCCACTGGATTTCGCGTTGCTAAGTTACCACCAATTCAACTTCTTTTAAAATCAGAGTTCTCCCGTTAATTATTTTATAACAGATGAGGGACCCCTTTGTGGATTTATCTTTATAACTACGGTCTGGAAGCTGTAGCATATATGCTAACCAGTGATACTCAGTCCACTCTGTGCATCCGGGGATATGCCACAACCTTCCTAAGGAGAAAGGGGACAGCGTCGCACGGGTGACCCCCACACATTCTTTTCAAACAGTGCTGACGGTCGGCTCCAAAAAACTATTACTTTCTGGAAGATGTATAAATCGTCCAGTTGTAGGAAAACTAAGTTCCCTGTATCCCCTTTCAAGTCACTGTATCAAAGCTATATATTTTGTTCTTTAAAAAGGGAATATTTGGGTGACCCTCGGGAATGTTCTCTTCTGTTAACCACAGAACACACCGGCTGAGAAATGGCCCACATGACTTGTCCAGGTCTGCCCAAGAAAGGTGGTGATATGGTCTTCCCACCTCCCAGGGAGCCAACGGTAGTCATTCAAAGCCCGGTTAGGCCAGGAGAGACCCGTGTTTGGAGCACAGTGTGTCTGCAGCAGCGGGTCACCTGCTGTCCAGATTGTCCGCCAGCCCATTTCTCTCTTTGTACGCATGGAAATGTACACACAGAACTTTAGAAATTATGAGATCACCTGGCTTCAGAACACGAAGGGTCTGTGTGTGGAACTGCCAAATTCTTATTACAATGCCAGAACCATGGGGGAAAACAGACACACACACACACACACACACACACACAACTCTGTAGTTCTGACTCTCTGATACTTTGTGAATGCAATTTCATTACCAAAATGTTCTTAAGCCTCAGTAAAAAAACAGTTTGGGTTTTAACGGCTCTTCCGTTTCTAAGCTATGGACTTTTCCTACCAGCAGGAGGTATGCATCTGTCTGAATATGCTTTTCCTTCTGCGGCCCTGCACTATCTGCCTTTGAGTCTTTTTGAAATGAAAATAATAACCATAATAGTGTCTAATAATAACAAGCCAATTATCCCCGACTCAGGCGAGGACAGAGGGCAGGCAGGGGATGATCTGCCGGGTTTGTATCTCTGCAGAGAACAAGAAATACAAGTAAGTAATTTTCTCTCCTTTCAAGATACTTGCAACAGATCTCTGCGGAGATGGAGGCTCTAGGGGTTTATTTCTAAAACGATATCAACTAAATATAGAAAAAAAATAAAAACCCACAGGAAGGAGTAGGGCAAGGATGACTTCGCAACATAAGAAAGCACTAAGAAGGAAGAAAAAAGAAAAAACCCACAACCTTGCATTTTTTGATATTGGCGAAGCTATTGGCCTTATAGGTTCTAGAAGAATCAGCTTGTATAACTTTGGTTTCGTCAGTTTTTCATGAAATACATACACCATCTGTATGACTTGCTGAGAAGACAATGTTTGAATTAAAAAAAAAAAAATCAAGTCATAGGCAAATGGGAAAATATCCAGAATCTTCTTAAGAAATGTTCCCAAATTAAAATTCTGAATTCTTACAATTACCCCTACTGTTGCTGCGGTTTCTTTGAGACACTGTGACAATATTTTCGAAATCTTCGCCATGTATCCAGGGAAAACCTACACCTCTCATCGACATCTTTCTCGTTAACACCCAGACATCTAAACCTACCACTGGCCTCGCTGCAGCATACGAGGGGGCTCACTGAGCCAGGCAGCATTTTAATAAGGCCCTTCTCAAATCCCACGGGCTAAAGGTATCAGATGTAGGAGAGACAGAACTGTGGAATTATTCCAATCCCAAAACAAAAACAGAATGACAGTAATACAAAGCAGGCAAGCTTTCCTTCACTTGACCCTGGGCTAGACATCAGAAAACTATGAGATAAGATAAAATTAACACTTAATGAAGCATCAGAGCAGAGCTAGAGCTTAACTTACCTTATTCGTGTTATGAAATGAAACCCCACCCCTCAGTTTCATCCTATATATATATATGGAATATAAGGTATATAAGCCCATGTACACAGGCTCTGTTTTTAATCCTTAGGGCAGACCTATAGTCAACAACTCATCCCGACCCTTGATGTCACATATCATGTCACCTGAAAGGTTCTCTCTTCCGGGGTTCCATGTCGACAGAAACATGCATATACAATTTTAGTCAATAAGGGATTCATAGTGCACCATCTACTGATTATTGGTTCTTAAACTAGTTATGGATTAGAACCATAACCTCACCAGGAGGAAGCTCTCTGAAGACCAAATTTCTGACGACCTCACGTCCTAATCACTACCATCCACACAACAAGATTTTCAAATCAGTAGGGTTGGGGGACGTTCCTACAATTTTTATTGTTTTTACACTAATTCTAATGTGCAGCTAGGTTTGAAAACAGTCGTAGCTGATAAAATTAAGAAATGAACTGGCTGGTTCTGAGCTTGCATCACCAACACTTAAAAGACGTTCTTAAAAGCACAGATGGCTGGGTTCATGCTCTATAGTTCCTGATTCTGGCAGATTTAGGGGAGCGGCCTGAGCGTTCCCTTTTGGAATACGCTTCCAAGTGAAAGTGATGCTCCTGGTCTAGTGACCGCAGCTCGCAAATCACCCATACCAGCAGATCAGGAGGAGAGTGGGGTTAAGTCTTCACCACAGAGGCCCAAATAATGTACGTCTGCAAGAGCGGGGGGGAGCTGGGCCCTTTTCTGTCTGTTGCTGAGTATGTCTCCTGGACTGGTGCCTGAGACCTCCCACCTGGGAATGCCCGGGCTGGGAGCAAGAGGCTTCGACTCCCGAACGAGAGGGTCTGTCCCCATAAACCTGCTGGTCCGACTCCACGAGGCTGGAATCGCCGAGGCGGGCTGAAGGTACTAGCGATGGGGAGTTTCCAAACCAACCCTCCACTCATTTCCTTCCCCCGTCTGAGAAGCACGCCTATTTGCAGAACATGCACAATCCATGAAGCTCAGGAAAACGTGAGACAGTACCTGTAGAAAGACCATTTTAGCAGGAACTGCCGGGCGGCTTTAGGAAAACTGGGCCTTCCCTCGTAGGGTTTTAGCGCCTGCATCATCACGTTGTCCAGCCACGCGGCCCACTGCTCCAGGGTGCTCTGCTGCTGGAGGGTCATCTTGAAGTCTGTCTCTAGTCTCTGGACCATGTTGTCATCACACTGGCACACCCAAGACGCCTGCTCCTGGGACAGGACACGGAAAGCAAAGGGAAACTTCAACTCAGCGTCTTTCCCTTGAAGGTCGGCACACAGACCCTGCGCGTGAACAGGAAATTACAAGGACAGCTTCCAACAACGACATGAGTTCAGAAAACGAAGGACCACTTGCAGGTTGTTAAGAAAACTTGCAGCCTCTGCCCCTGAAAACAAGACGCGACATGGAAGCGTGACTTGGTTTTTCCACATCAGCTAGTGCACGTATAGGGCTCAAATACGCGATCATCTAAGGAAAAAGAGTGGCTGAACTGAGTGTACAGGGTCTGCCTCCAAAAGTCAGCTCTCTCTCACTTTCTCCCCACTCTACCTCACCCCACAATCAGAGAAAACTTTAAAGCCAATCAATCCGTTTGAGAAGATTTAGGGAAAGTCAGATGGAAAAGCAGATTCGACTGGCCAAAAGTGTTCCCTCAGGATTAAAAGAGAAACAAGCCCAGAGTGGAAGGAGGTGGGAGCATGTGCTGGATAAGTTTTATGGATCAGGAACCAAAATCTCCAGGGCTACCGAGGCGAGGGTACGAATGCAAATTAACGCATGGAACTGAAAACAACAGTAACGACGGCCACAAAACTACTTTAGAGAAAAGGTAGACATCTACCTGCATCTCACTGGGAAGTTTTTGGTTCAGGAATAGCAATGGGAACAGAAACTTTTTTTTTTTTAAGATTGTATTTATTTATTTATTTGACAGAGAGAGAGAGAGACCACAAGTAGGCAGAGAGGCAGACAGAAGGCAAGAGCGGAGCAGGATTCTTGCTGAGCAGAGAGCCTGATGATGGAGGCTCCATCCCAAGACCCTGAGATCAAGACCTGAGCTGAAGGCAGAGGCTTAGCCCAGCGAGCCACCCAGGCGCCCATGGAATGGAAACCTTTAAAGTTGCTTTTCAGTAGTTGCTCTAAGTTTTATGACATTTCCAGGGTTGTGTTATATTTTATTTCTTAGATTTCATCTCTTTAGTAGGAGCAGGGGGAGGAGCAGAGGGAGACGCAGGCTCCCCACTGAGCAGGGCGGTAACTGCAGGGCTCATCCCAGGACCCAGGGATCGTGACCCAAGCCCAAAGCAGACGCTTCACCGACTGACCCACCCAAGTGTCCCTGTGTTATATTTAAAAATTAAAAAAATATACACCCTCAGGGTCAAAACATAATTATTGGGGAATATAATGTTTGACTGAGAGTCAGAGGACATGGACTTTAATGCAGGGCGTGTGTCAGCTAAACCCACCTCAAGCAACTCGTGTGATCTACGTGGGCCTCATTTTCCCGAAGTATAAAATAGAGAAATGTGATGTGACAAGAATTTTTAAGCTGCGTTCACTGCAACCAGAAAATGTTTTCAAGAAAAGCTCCTGCGGAGGGGTGTCTGTGAAGGTCCTAATTCTACCTCTAAAACATTGTGATCGCGTGTGTATTTTTCTGGAAAGGGCGTGTATAGCTTCCATGCCACGAGCCGTCGGAGGGCGAGTCCACTCACACCGACAGCTTCTGCTGAGGAAAACCCTCATCTTCATTCTCGGGTTCCCGCGTCTCTTCTCACGGTACAGACATTACCTATTCAAGAGACTGTTCAACTGGGAGGCATTTTAAAAGCAAAATGCCCAAACTGAATTTATTCTCTTTCCCTAGGTAAACCCACAGTTCCTTCTTTTCAATAGATGACACCATCCGCTATCCTTCTCTGATCTAATTAACCATAAAGTCTTTCAGATGTACCTTCTAAGAATCACTTTCAAAGTTTAAAGTGCACTATAAATATAATTCTAGAAAAAACTGAAAATACGAATGAGCACAAAGGAACAAAATATTAGGAATATCTAAGATGTCAACACTAAGAGATAACTAAAACATGCTTTCAAACGATTCACATGCACTATGTGCTTATGCATATATAAATATTTAAAATAAAAAAGGATCACATTATTCATTCGAGTAGAGATTCTGCTTAGTTTCTCTTATGAGAACTGAATTTATATATGATATTTATAAGATAACTGAATTTCCATGTAGGCAAATGTAGAGCTATGTTTAATTGCTGAGTGACTGAATTTGCTTTAATGCGTGAATATACCATTATTTTCATAATCAATTCCACATAGTTAAACACTCGTGTTCATTATGATTTTTTACTATTAGGTAAAATGCTGGAATTAGCCATCTTGAAGCGACATCTTTGCAAAGTCTGCATTTACTCTTTTATGAAAGAATTATATAAGAATAATAATTAAACGCTTCCAATACACACTGTCAAATGACTGAAGTTTTATATTAAGAGTCCGGGCGAGTATCCAAGGAAGAATCTAGGCATCAAGGAAAGGATAGGGAAGGTTGTTTTTGTTCTCCTTCATTAATGCCTACGCATTTTTAAAATTGTGGTAAAAAACTAATAAGTTTATCTTCTTAACCATTTTTAAGAGTACAGTACAGAAGTGTTAACTATATGCTCCTTATAATGCAATCAACTCTTTCATTTTCATAAGTGAAATATATTTATTTATGAAATATGTCCATAATTTATGAAAATTATTTTATATAAAATATATTATTTTATATGAAACATATGAAAACATATTTCATAATTTATGAAATATATTCATCTATGAAATATATTTATAAATGAAATATAATTATAATTTATATATTATATATTATAATGCAATCAACTCTCATTTCAAATATATATTTATATATTAATATAAATATATGAAATATTAAAATACATATAAAATAATATATTATATATATTATAATGCAATCAACTCTTTCATTTTGCAAAACTGAAACTCTGTATTCATTGTAGGGAGGTTTGTTTTTTGTTTGTGTGTTGATAACTGGGGTGAGGGCTGGGGGGAGGAACTCACTGGCTTCCTTGGAGGAATTCAATTTCCTTTCATAAAATAAATTCAAACTCACTATTTACTTGGAAGTGAGTTTTAGGAAAGAGGATGATTGGGACTGAACACTGACTTAAAAAAAAAAACCCACAGGACATTATTCTGGCTTTTCAAATTACTTTACATTATACATCATTTTACTACTTTGGAGACTGAAAATACATTAACAATAGAAAACACTATAAAAACTCCCTTGTGAAAGGAATTTGGACTTTTCAGCTCTGGAAAGGGAAAAAGCTGAGATGAACATTAAAGATGTTCTTCAATTACAAATAAATTATATCCAAAATGATAAGGAATTGGTTGCGTCACAATCGGAATATCTTTTAAATAAGCAAACACAAGTGTACACATGGATAAGTTACCAGGTCAACCCACCAAAGCTATTTGCCCATAATGTTGATGAAAAACTATTTATTTATACACAAAAATGATACCAGTGCAATGTTATCAATTAAATAAAACAAAACCAATTATACTGCAGTAGAAAGATGATTTTTTTTTAAGATTTTATTTATTTATTTGACAGAGATCACAAGTAGGCAGAGAGGCAGGCACAGAGAGAGGGGGAAGCAGGCTCCCTGCTGAGCAGAGCCTGATGCGGGGCTCGATCCCAGGACCTCGAGATCATGACTGGAGCCAAAGACGGAGGCTTAACCCACTAAGCCACCCAGGCACCCAGCTTATCTTTGTTTAGTAAGATTTGTTTATGTATTAGAGAGAGAGAGTGAGGCAGCAGAAAGAGGGGGAGAAAAATTTCAAGCAGACCCCCTGCTGAGAGCAGACGGACTTGGACTCAGTCTCACAACTCAAGATCAGGACCCCAGCTGAAACAGTCAGGCACTTAACGGATTGAGCCACCCAGACGCCCGCCCCTAGATAGGGGATTTTGAATGTCTGAGGGAAATAGGAGTTAATTAGAGAAGGACGAAGCGGTGAAAAAGATTTACGGATGGGATCTAAGAGCATTATAATATTGACATTAAAGTGTCATCTCCTTGTTAAACATTACAGTCCCCTTATTGCAAGAACACCACCTTCATACATATATATCCCTGTTGCTGAGGTCCCTTTAGAAGGGCCAGGGACGACGTCCAGATGACCAGGAGAGGGTGACAAAAGTGCAAGCAGAGTCAGGGGATGGAGAATCCAGGGGACACTACAAAAACCGAGCCAAGCTCCCAATAGAAAAGGAAGGAAAGGGAGTTAAAGGTGGAGAACACGATACCCTAAGAAAGAGAAAACTGATCAAAATGAACACAGTGTGAGAAGGAAGAATGTGTGGAAACAGGCCACTGTGCTCCTGGTCCTCTGAAGAAAGGAAAGGCTCTCAGGGGACAGAGGTGAGTCACCCAGGTATCAGCACTGTTAACTGTCAAGCAGATCCAAGAACACTCCAGAAGAAGGGAAAAGGGAGCCTGAGTTGATTGGGGAGGTAGAGCAGAGCAGAGATAAAATCTACCATTTAAATGCAAAGATGTTCCCAAGGTGGGCAGTTACAACCAGGAGGAACTCATTTGCATAAATACTTCACAGGGTCGCAGATACACGAGTATAGACACGGAACAGAAAACCTTTCTCAGATATTACCAGGAATTATTCTTTCTATTTTCTGTTCTGGAACTTAATGTCACATTTGAAACCACAGGTTGCCTTACTACTTTGACTTTTTTAAAAGTGCTTTTTATTTTTATTTATTTATTTTTAAGATTTTATTTATTTGACAGAGACCACAAGTAGGCAGAGAGAGAGGAGGAAGCAGGTTCCCTGCTGAGCAGAGAGCCCAATGTGGGGCTTAATCCCAGGACTCTGGGATCATGACCTGAGCGGAAGGCAGAGGCTTTAATCCACTGAGCCACCCAGGTGCCCCTAAAGGTGCTTTTTAAAGTATCTCTTCTGAATGGAGATGTGAAAGAAACATCAGGATAAATTTTCAGGCAATATGAACTTCTAATAGTCTCACGAAAACCCGTTAACGTAAATTTCATTGAACTATGTTAAGCTAATGGCTTTACAAAACCTGAGACAGTTGTTCTTATAGACATTTTTTGTTTGCCTGTGTGTATTTAAACGTGTTTTTACATAGATAAACACACAGATACATAGAAAGGCAGATTTTTTAAGACTTCACATAACCAGCAGTTTGAGCCCAATCCATGAAAGTGAGAACAAACTTAACTAATTACTATATCCCAAAGTGAATCAGGCCCAAATATTACATTTTGATATAATGAAATGGGAAAACCAAACCAGACGTGCAGATTAAAATTTCTAGGAAACAGGAGTAATTGGTGGTTTATTTTAAAGCGAAGGCATTAAGTTTTACTGAGATACAATTCTCATATCATACAATTCACTCATTTAAAATGTACCACTCAGTGGCTTCTTGAAGAGTTGTCCACCTGTCACAGTTTTAGAATGTTTTCATGTCCCCCAAAAGACCACCCCCGGCGATCTGTCACCTTTCAATTCCCAGTCCCTAGAACCCAGGCAATCAAGAACCTATTTTCTATCTCTTACAGACTTATCTAATCCGCACATTCCACATAAAAGGAATCATGCACTATGTGACCTTTTGCGTTTGGCTTCTTTCCCTTAGCGTAGTAGCTTCCAAGTTCATTCACAAAGTAGCAAGTGTCAGAACCTCATTTCTTTTTGATGCCACATAAGGTTCCACTGCGCGAATACGTTATGTGCTCACCAGTTAGCGGCCATCTGGGTTGTTTCCACGGTCATGCAGCGAAGGTGAAATTATGCTGCCGTGAACGCCCATGTACAAGTTTTACGTGGCCTTGATTTTGTTTCTCTTGGTCTAGGAGTGAAGTTGCTGAGTCATAGGGGAACTGCACGTCAACCCCTGCAGAAACTGCTACACTGTTTTCCAAAGTGGCTGCATTTGACATTCTAGTCAGTGGTTGTGTGGGGTTCGGTGGGGTTCCAGGCAGTGCCCTTCCTTCCCCTACATCTTGGGTCTCATTTCTCACACTGTTCATTTTAATCAGTAATCCCTTTCTTAAGGTAGCATATTCCACCTTAAACTCCCTTCTTTCTGCGATTATCTGTCTGATTATACCCATTTTAGTGTGGATGAAGTAAAAATCCCGCTGTGGTTCTGAGCTGCATTTCCCCAGCGGCCAATTCCATTCATGATCTTTTCAGGGGCTTACTGGCCATCTGTCTGTCTTCTTTGGAGAAATGGCTACGCAGATCTTTGCCCTTTTCAAACTGCATTGTCTTTTTATTGTTGGGTTGTAAGAGTTCTTTATATATTCTAGATATAAATTTGTATCAGATAGATAATTTGCAAAAATGTTCTCAATTCCATTGCTGTCATTTCACTTTCTTGCTCATCTCTTGAAGCACAAAAATCTTTCATTTTGGTCATGTTCAGTTTAGGTATTTTTTTTCTTTCTTCTGTTGCTTCTGCTTTGAGCAATGTGCTATTTTTATATGGTAACAACTAGTTTCATTATTTTACTATCTGAAATAAAATATTTGTGGGAGTTCATAATAATATTCCTAAGTTGCCTGTCTTTATAAGTGTACTATAAAGTATAAGTAAATAGTTTGATCGCAAGGTTAAAATACCTTTTTTTTTTTCCATTGGGACAAACAAAAGAGCCAAATATATTGCTCCTAATTCTTTGCAAATGAAGAAGTTTTTACCAGATGCTCTGAAATATCATGTAAGTGTTCTTAGTTCTTTCAAGGGCACTATTTTTTTTTTTTTTTTTAAGATTTTATTTATTTATTTATTTATTTGAGACAGAGAGAGAAAGAGCGAGAGTGAGCAAGCACGCCAAGTAGGGAGGCAGGTCAGAGGGAGAGGGGACCCCTGCTGAGCAAGGAGCCCAATGCAGGGCTGGATCCCAGGGCCCTGAGATCATGACGTGAGCCAAAGGCAGGCACTTAACCTACTGAGCCACCCAGGCACCTCAAGGTGGGGAACTATTAAAACATAAATCTCTTGTGTGTTACAGTACAAAGGACTTCATGTATTACTAAATATGTAACAATTATCTCAGATCGATGTGATAAGGTGGGAAGGGGAAAGCCCAGAGCAGTTAAGCAACTTGTCCAAGATTGGATATCTAGCAGAAGGAAGAGTTTAATCTCTGGCCTACCTAACTTCCATGACTGTGACTGTCCTGACCAATAATTAGCAAACCCTGCTGACAGACATCACATCGAGTACAATACGTCTCAGCAGACTACGAGACAGAGGAGCAGTAAAGTCCCGGCTGAGTCAGATTCCCCTCTTTCAGGACACAGGACCACAGATGCTGTCTGTGCCTTGATGAAATGTAGGAAAGAGCAAGAAAAAATGGGGTGTCTTTCCTTGCAAGAGATATTCTGAAAGAAAGCAGAGTACCTGGACATTGGCAAAGTCGACGCGGTTGAGGTCATTGAGCATCTGGTTGATCTGGGAAGTGTTCTGGAGCACTGCACGAGCTGCCTGGGCCAGGTGATTGAGCGATGTGTATCTTCGCAGAGTCTGGGCAAAGGCACTTACAGCGGCAACCTGGAAAGAAATCCCATCAAAACTGGGTAGCTTTCCATTCCAGGAAAAGAGACCGCCGCAATTTTCATTTCTTTATTCCCTTGCCAGATTGTAACTGCTTCCCTCTGATACTTATATCGAACTCATTTCGTGGTAGAGGTTACTTGTAAATTATAGCATTTAAATCTCAAAACCAAGTATTATTTTCCTTTTGAGTAGGTAGAGGTCAAGACTAAAACAAACTCCCATGTTCTTCAATATCTGAGTGCAGTATTAATTAAACCAGTCTTGCAAGAAATGACTTTGTCTAGGGAAGCAGGAAAAGTGTTGATTTTCATGTCTCTTTTACTCTCTGTAGAACCGTCGATATAAACTCAGTAATACCATTTTTCCCCCCTTTTCCTTTGGGAAACCGAAATGTACCATCTCACTTTTTTAAATGGATAAAAGATTTTTACGGTCTTCAGAGCACTGTCATTCAGATTCGCTCTTACGGCTTTTATTTTAGAGAAGGTGTTTTTAGTATTAGCAAATACATAGCCAATAAACTTATCAGACATCGGCAACAAGAATTCTTTTGCACAATCGGAATTTCAGTACAAGAGCCAGCCACGATTTCTCCATTTGCTCGACATCTACTTGCCATTCTTCTCCAGGCTCCTCTGCCCAGGAAGGCTGCCCTGAATGGACTACATTAAGCACTGCCCTTACATTTTTTTTTTTTTTTTAAGATTTACTTATTTATTTATTTGACAGACAGAGAGGCAGGCAGAGAGAAGGAGAGGAGGAAGCAGGCTCCCCACCGAGCAGAGAGCCTGACATGGGGCTCGATCCCAGGTCCCTGGGATCATGACCCGAGCCAAAGGCAGAGGCTTTAACCCACTGAGCCACCCAGGTGCCCCTGCCCTTACATTTTGGCTTCCAGTTGGGTTTGGCCAATGATACGCAGTGGGAAAAACAGAACGATGGGGGTATAAAGAGTGCTCACAGAATTTATTCCCCTACAACCTCTGCTCTCTCCGTGTTTTGGCAAAGCTTGCTTTCTTAGACTAAGGCCACACAGTCCTTGAGGGAAGGAGATGATGTCCTAATGCCATAACTTTTACCTCTTTCCCCTTCAGATCTAGGGAAGCTCATGTCTCCCCACTGTTGCCAGCCCCAGGGTGATTTACCATTCCTGAGTTTTCTTAACTGCTCACAGCTTTGGGAATAGACCCTTCTTAAATTCTTTTCAGTTATTCTCCCCTTGGATCTACCATTTGCTTCCTGCTGAGACCCTCAATGAAACAGGTTACACTGAAAGATAGCAAAGATAATGTAAAAAAAAAAAAAAGAAAAAAGTCTAGGTAAATATCTAAATCTCACAATCTCATGGAAATCTGTCACATGCACAGTAAATCTAATGAGCATTTTTAACATATCTACGGGGACTGCAGGTCATGTCATTAGGTGACAAGTGGTATGTAAGAAGCAGCTATTCAACAGTCTTGTCCAGGGTGTTCAAAAGTCAAAGGATGCTCTGTCTTAACAGTGAGATGTTTGGGGACTATATGGAAGTTGGAAGAGGTCTTACACTTTTTTTCCATTTCTGTGGTTTCTATTAACCAAGGACAAACTAAATGCCAGACACCATGCTCAGTGCCTCACATATATCACCTGAACTCTCATAATTGTCACATGGGACACACATTGTGACTTAAAGGGGTGAAGCAGATGGCTCAAGGTTGCACCGAAACTATGTTATGGTGGTGGGGCAGGTTTGATAGCAAGGGCCTGTCATAACCAGATTAGGCTCTTTCCTCTGTTGGGGCAGATTATTTTCATTGATTGAGTGCTCAGATGAAAACAGGCTATACATGAGTGACAGAAGAAAAGCAGAAGACACTGTCCCCCAAGGCAGATCATCCGCATCAACTCGGGGGACCAATGAAATTGGTCAATACTGCAAGTAGATTGCTACTACATTCACTTCGATAATACTGGGAAGGAAGGTGCTTCCAGCTGTTTGAAGTACTAATGTGAATAGGACTAAGTTAGCAAACTGGAAGGCATTCCTGGAACCGTCATAATCAAACAGTACCTCCTTCCTTTGCCCACCTCAATGTGGCACTCTAGAACTTTCTGCAATGATGGTCATTCTCTGTATGTGTGCTGCCAAATATGGTAGCCACTGGCCACATGGAGCTGTGGCACACCTGAAACACAGCTAGCTAGTGTGGCTGGAGAACTAAAACTTTAACTTAAATTAAATTTCAGATTCAAATTTAAGTAGCCACTGTGACTCCCCTTACTGCATTGACAGCATAGTTCTAGAGCAGTGATCTAAGGTGAGCATATCCATGAAACATCCCTGCTGTGTATTTTATTTTTTTGTTTGTTTGTTTTTTCTGCATGTTTTGGAAAGCGATACTGCAAATCTTAGGTCAAAGCAGAAGGAACTAAGAGTGACTTGTGTTCCCAAAGAGACCTGTCAGTTACAAGAAAGTCAACTTATCGACTGTGTTCTCACACTGAAAGACAAGCTGTACGGCTGAGGACAGGGGACATAGCCATTGAGAAAAAGCCAGAAATGTAACTTTTGATACAAAGTTTAGACAGAATCAGTCTGATCTTGCCGTAGGATACGTTCACAGACTAACTTAAAGTAACAAAGTGAGCAGGGCACACGGTGGAGATCACAAGTCATATCTGTAGCCATACAACCCACATTCCAGATAAACAGCATCAATTATGAGATAACTGCTCACTTTAAGAAATGACTCCTTGATTCACAAAAGCATTCTCCAGTGTTCAAAAAAAAAATCCTTAAAATCAAAAGGATATTAAATGTACATGAACGTTTCACATTACAAATGAGTGTAGTTCAGGACTTAAAAAAAAAAAATCTAAAACTCCCTCAAGTGGAAACTATTTGAACACTCAGGGCTCTTCTTTTTCATTTTTGAAATTAATGATAAATACACTAAAATATATCTGAAATATACACTTTGGAAAAGGGCTTACAAATACTCCATACTTAAAACACTTTTTTAGTTTCTTCAGAAGGAGTAATATCAAACACCATCTCTCGTGCACGTTCTTGATTACATGGTTATAAAGCCCAAGTAGAAAAAAAAGTTTGAAAAGCTCAGTATATTCTGATACCAACATCGTAAATGACACTATTTAACAGGACAGATTTAAACTTCACAGCTCAGAACAATTTCCTAAAAACAGAAGAAAAGGCAAACACATACTAACTTACCTTGGTTTGTATCATTCTCTGTGGGATATTGTTCATGGCATTGGAAAGCCAACCTTCAAGGCTTTTTGCAAAATTTCGAATGGCTTGGGTCAAGGCACCTAAATGTTGAAGAATAAAAGCAGAACGAAAAAGACACCAAAGGATGTTAATCTTTATTCCAGGGGAAGAGAAAAACATGCATAAATGACATCTGAAATCGCACAGATCTTATACTGTCCTCACTGATGAGACTTTTATTTTAAATACAATTCCTAACTTTGAAAGCATCCAAGAATTGCATTTTGGGCTTTTTTGTTTGGTTTGGTTTGGATTTAAAGTTGTTTTGTTCCCAGATATTTATGATACTTAGTTAGGAAATGCAAACATTCAAACATTTTTGCTGATAGCAACATATACCAGTTGTGAATATACTTGTGGAATTTTCTACCTTAGACAAAACAGCCTTTTCACTAGCAGCTTAATGCTCAAGGGCTAAGTATTTTCTTTGTAAATTCTTCATCCTGACTTTTCAAGCTCTAAATCTATTTTCCTTTCTTTAGTTAAAAAGGAAACAAGGAAAGCTTTCTCCCTTTCTCTACACATCTGTCCGTTCTAGAATAGACTCGGGGAGTGGTTCTCTCTTACTCTGGTTGAAAAGTAAGGTAAAAATTAGAATTGCCTGACTTGAAAATTTCAGACAACTATTCACCATTTCACTTGGTAGGCAGAGATAAAAGATCAGGGTGATATAATTGCTGTCCCCAGAGACCAGTATTCTAAAGAGATTCCTAAAACAGACCATTCCGTATTCTTCCCCTATCTGTTAAGATCTGAAAGAGGACTGGGTCCCACGAGAGTAGTTTTTATGGTGGTCATAAAATGACTAGAAGCATCAACACTTACAAGGAATGACTACAACTATTTTCCAAGAAGGGACCTGCTCCCTGAGATGGGTTGTATAATATAATAAACAGAGAATTTTTCGCTTGGTCAACAAGTCATTCAGTATTTTACTTCATCTGTACCCAAGGCTCCCCAGTGTAGGGAGTGGTTTCAGACATTTAATAGTTAAGTGTTTGAAACACCCACAACATGAAAGAAAGCTCTGTGGGTTCCCTCTAATGTGGTAGACATTATAATTTGGAGTCTCCTACAAGAAACCCGGAAGTTACATTTTTCTCCAAAGCTCCCAAGAATATTAATATTGATGCTGGAATTAAATTTCTTGGTTTTGCTTCCTGCGCTCAAATGAGTCTGACATGCTTCTCTAATACTTTTGGTAAAGCAGGGCTAGAAATAATTTCACTTGCCCAAGTTGCTTGTGAAAGATACAAATTGTAATGACCCAGTCATAAAAACAATTGATTTTTAAAATCATTTTTTTTTTCCAACTGGCCAAATGACAGAAGAGAGGTTGAAATGACTAAATTTTGAAGAAGTATCGACTCTTAACCATGACAATCATCTACTGGAAACACTGAGTTGGAAATTTCTTGAGAACTCATCTTGTGAAATTTCCAAAGCTTCCCACTTGAGCCAAAAAAGAAAAAAAGAAAGAAAAATATTCTTCTGCTGTCTTACGTACTAGAACCATGGAGGGCGGGCATGGATGGAAATGAAAAAGAGTGAAAAAAAATTTAACGACCCTTTTTGAAACTCGGGAAAATTTTGTTCAAAATTCAACTTCGCTATCTGTATTTTGCATGTTTTCTACTATTAATATATAATAATTATTTGATCTGCATAAAAAAACCCCAAGAACTAAGAGAAGTTACTTTAGAAAAAAAAAATACTGAGTATGGGTCTTGTTTTATCTAGATAAATTTGATGCTGGGAAGATCATAAGATAAAAAGATTTTTTTTTTAATCACATGACTATAAGTTTTTACTTTCTTGTACTAAATGACATTTGGGGCCACTTTTACGTATACTCGTAATTGTACATAAGTGTTACCAGTTGAGTTCTTATACAATTCTTACACTTAACTGCTTTTCATTTTCAGATAAATGTATTTTAGAATATAGTAGCTTCAAGCTGACTTCAAATTAGTGTGATATGCAGACTTTTTTTGGCTAAAAAAAGGAATCCCATCTGGACAGTAAATGGTAGAGTGAAGTACTAGTAGCCAGGAAAATATAATTTTTAAAAATAAAATTAAGTTTGCTCTCTCTATAGGGATTTGTGTCAGATCAAATTGTGCAGATTGACTCTGACAACTTTTTCTCATGAATGGATGGTTTAAAATTTAAAACTATTCCACAGCTAACTTGTCTCAACCAGCTTGTGATTTTATATTAAAATGTACATGATCAGAAGATAGCTATTTAAGCTGTATTTTAAGCTTTGTTTTGTGAGGTCTTCTTATAGAATCAGAATTAAATTTTTAAATGTACATTGTAGGCTAGCACGTTAATGTCCCTTATAATGTTACAGAAACTCTGAAATTATGGTCATCTGTAAATTCCTGAAGTCGAGTTGTCTGTTAAAAGTAGAGACAGACTTCATGACAGAATAAATTGGTTTTCGAATCAAAATTTGCAAAAACATAAAGAAAGAAAGAAAAAAGAAAGGTCAAGTGTATTGTGCACTTAAAATTATGAGGCTGAGAGTCTCATAATATAACGGATCCATGATTTAGGTTAGGGAACTGTTTACTGCACAAGTCCTGTGGTATAACAGAAGCAAAAGATTTCAGAATTTTTTAATGAAGTTGATGTTGTTGATTCACCTCAAACAAGAAAGAGCTCACAGGTATCTCTTCTTGTACATCATGAGAAAAATGGTACTTGGGGCAGGAGGCAAAGATGTCACAGGCTAAGGAGCCAGCCCTACACAACTTCTCTTAAAAATCTCTAGAGATTATCATCAGGGCACAGGGAGCAGGAGAAAAACAAGGAAAATCGAGATTCTGAAACATACATCGGTAGAGAATACACGCATAGAAGTGTTCCATGACAACATCACTTTTAATCAACTGTCAGGAAACTTGGTGCAGAGAGACTGGAAAATATTACCAGTTTATAAAAATGTGAGACACTGATGGTTGGATTTCTTTTTTTTTTTTTTTAACTTATTTCTAGAGCCATGTACACGTGTTCATTGATATTATATGTAAACGAGTGGCTAAGCATGTATTTCAAGATGGTGGGAAACATACGAAAACACTCCTATCTTCCACTGTTGTTTGTCATATTGAGAAAAAAGAAAGCATAGACATACAAATGCTGGTATCTTCACCTTTTCTTCTACTAACTCCTTCCTTCATGTTTTGTTATGATTTAATATAAATCATTGGTGAACAGTGCACTTGAAGTACACAGTTGCCCATTTCATGAGCTATGAGACTGCTTTTACCTTGTTAATGTCACTGCGGAGTGGAAACTCTGTCCCATTTCTTTAAAAGCTAAGGGCACTGGGTGCTCATGAAGATGTCGGCATAAAATCCTTCCGACTGCCTCGGACACAAGCATCCATACTAGCTTTTATATTGACACTTGTACAAATAGTTTCGTTGGCCACAAGGTAGTTTCATCAACAACATCACAGAAAAAAAGTCATCTAGCTTATCTCTGTAACTCCTATTTGCCTCCCGGTGGGAATACAATCCAGAGACTTTTAGCTCACCATGCCGGTTAACCGTTACTGTTAATGGAACTGCATTTGTAGTTCTCAACATGACGGACGGGACAAAGTAAACGCTTTTATATAGGAATTCAACTTCAGTGGAAACCAAGCTAAATTCATTTCGATTCAAAAGCAACCATGAAAGAGGCTGGTCTACAGATTTCAAAAACTTTTGTCTTTATGAAGGAAACTGTGTCCTTGGGTAGAATAATCTTTACAAGGTTGCCTGGCCTGGGAGTGTTCTTGCAATTAGTTATCGGGGCTGTCACACCCATAGGTTGTCTTTTCTGTCGAAAAGAAAATAAACGATTGGAGAACAGATTTATTTTTATTTATTTTTTTTTTGCCCGGTTCCCTACAGTTTTGCTCTAGGCTGCTTTCATGCAAAACTCTTGTGTTGCATGTTTCTTTTCTTTTCTCTCCTTTTTTTTTTTTTTTAAATTGGCAAATCTAAATGAGATTAGAATCACCCTAGATTGCAACGTCACTTTCCCAAACTACTTGGGTGGAATGTATGAGAACAAAAGCATCCGTACTCGTCTGCATTTAACTTACTAGGAATAGGTCTAAGCACGTCGGGGATGAGAATCTCCACCAAAGCCTGGTACATCCCATGGTCACAGTTACACATCCATTTCAGGATAGACTCATGTTTGCACAGAGTTATCAGCTTTGCTTTCGGAAGTCGACTTTCTATTTCACTCAGATTGCTGGTGTGAATAAATGTAGCAAATGAATAGATGGCAAATGAGGATAAAAAAGAAAATGGACTTTAAAAATAGTTTTAGTTTAGCAAATATCACTGAGGTTAGAACTACACCACCACTGCCCTGGCGCCCTGCGGCCAGATACACGCAACAGTCCCCCAGAGCTGCCGAGGTGCCATCACACTCGGACGGTATGAAGGGCAGATCCGATACTCATTCCCTGAGGATGAAATAGCTCTACCACGGTCCCCCAGATCGATCAAAATGGGAGCTACGACACACACACGGAAGCCTCGAGAGAGCGGTTTGTGGTTCATTTCAATCTATTCATTTAATGTTATCAGGTAAGGTTCACAACTGGTATACAGATCTCTCGTTTATTAACTGTGACATCTACTCAGCCATGAACGTGAATCGGAAAAGCCTATTGATTCTGACCTTGATTCAGTGAGGGTAGTGCCGTCGGTCGGAGTCGAGGGAGAATAGCGCCAGAATGTTTGCCACAGTTTTTCTATCAGGCTAAACTGAAGATTCACAACAACGTCCAATATTGCCTAAAAAAAAAACCCAAAAACAAAACCGAACGGTCATCAGAGTTGCCTTACGACGCCGCTGATGGGGCTGGTGAGGAGCGTGTGGCGTACCGGGACGGAGATGGGGAGCGCAGCTGCGGAGCGGCAGCTACACGGTGAAACGGGGGGACACTCTGCCGACCGAAGTCGGCAGCCCGACCGGCTCAGGCAGGGGGAACAGAACTCTGGAAAGACCAGTGGGATGACGTGTATTCCCCCAGCACGGCCTCATATCCTTGCGTTACCCTCTCTTTTTCTCGCTCACTTCCCTTCCTCTCCATTGTCTTCTCTTACTTTTCTTCCACTCCTTCCCGCGCTGCTTCCTCCTGCCTCCATGAAGGCAGCTGCTCTTCTCCTTCTTAGACCCAGAAGGACACAGTCCCCAGGGGGCCAGGGGCGCTCATGGCCATCCAAGAGGGCAGAAGTGAAAGGTGTGGAGCTGGCGGTGCGGGGCGGACAAGAGCCAAGGCTAAACGCGCCTGTCCTGGGGCTGATGACCATGATTCCAGAATGTTCCCAGTCAACCAGAGGCTGGGGCAGGAAGCGCGACGGGGCTGGCCTTCAGAGGACAGGGTCCCTCTGGGCAGAAAAAGGGCGCCTCTGCGCTTAAGCCAGGCCTTCGCTTCAGTCCTCCCTCTGCTCCTTCTCTTCAGGCAGCAGCTTTGAGACTACTCCCTCTCCCTCTCTAACCTTGGACGCAAGGCCCTCATCTCCTTCATTTTCTCTCCTAGAACCATTTCCCAGCTGCACCAAAGATATTTTTTTTTATGATTCTAAAATTTGCCCCTTCATTAAATTTTGATGATCATATTTAATTTCCCCCTGCCACCGCAATTAGTTTATAAATTTGCCTTCAGATAAAAGCAGTCGGAAAACCAAAGAATAACTTGTTTGTGCAAAGAACATGTGATTCTGTGATTATTTTGGGCATAAAAGACAGAAGTCATCAGCATAACGTGTTTGGTGTCATCAGCACTGAGAATGAGGACAGGTAAAACAGCCCCAGCAAGATCCACAAAATTCCTAGAAGGAAGGAGACCACTGGTGGCAACCAAGAGAGCCAATCTGGGTATCCGAGGCAAAAATCGGAAAACTGTTAACTCCCTAGTTCTAGAGTCTGTGAAACCCGTGTAGGTCTCTGGACCTCTGTACGGTACAGAGAATAATGTATTTTCTATAGAAACACACCCTGAGACCAAGTCAAACATCAAGCAAAACATGTTTGGGAGCATTTTAATTAACACTTTTCATCCTTTGATATCAGGAACAATAAAAGATGCAAGTGTTAAGCCTTGAAATTAAAAGGCAGACAGATGGCCCTCCTCCCAGGCAAAAACGTTCTCAAGGAGGAAATTATTATTTTTTAAAGCTTTATTTATTTATTTTGAGGGAGACAGGGAGAGAGAAAGAGCATGAGTAAGCAAGCACAGGGGAGGACAGAGGGGGAGTGAGAGAGAACGTTAGCAGATTCCATGCTGACCAGAGAGCCAGACCCAAGGCTGGATTGTCAGGACCCTGAGATCGTGACCTGACCCAAAACCAAGAGCTGGGCCCCTAAACCGACTGTGCCACCCAGGCACCCCAAGGCAAATTATTATACTCCTTTACCAATTGTACCTTAGGCACATTCCAGGAGATATCTATTAATAAAGCAACTACTAATGCCATATATAATACCTACATATCTCTATCTATGAGATCGCTATAAGAAAGCTAAGCTTTTATAAAAATAAAACCAATTACCGTTGCAGCAACTTGTATGGAAAATTCTACTTGTGCCTTCCATAAAAAAAAAACTAGTGATACTTATAAAACAGGTTTGATAAGCAAATTGTGAGAATTCCAGAAAAAAAAAAAAACCCAGGCAAAATAGGTAGATTAATCTTTCTTAAAAACATAAACGGTATAGAATATGAAAAAAAAATAAGGCAAGGGAAGAATTCAGTGCATCTTACATGTGGTCGCTCTCCAAATTAAATAATCTCAAATAATTCTTTTGAAAAGGACATTCACATCAGCCTCGCTTGAGACATTTTCACAAATGAATAAAACATTTTACCATTTGTCCACCTACTTTCAAATATGTTCAGACTAAAATATATAGGCAAATGTATTTTTAAATAATCCTTATTGTACTGCCTTAGGGCAAGTGACTATTTACAGGACGGGATAGGAGTCTGAACACCTGCACTTCAAAAGTTTGGAAGTTTGACATGAAAAAAAAAATAACTGGAATTCTTCCTTATCATACAATTGGAGTTTCTTTTCCATGCCTCATGAGAGACGGCATGAATGCTGGTGGTCCTGAAATAAGTGGGGATCGTTCATTCCCTGGGCTCTGTGGACTGCCATTTCCCACAAAGACTGATTACCACACACCACTGTGTCTCTTCATACAGACTATTCCTGAATGTGGGTACGCTAATGTAATTTTTGTAATCCCGAAGATGATGTCATCTTTCATCTTCCTGGTGGAGTTTTCCACTTCGAATAAGCTTACTGGACATTCTTTAGTAATATAAATAAACCCTGTTCCTATTTATATTTTGAACAAATAAAAGAAACTTAAAACAAACCCAAATTATATCTGTGTAGGCTGGTTTGCTTAAAGCAAGATTCACCTGAACACAGAGACATGAGAAATTGCTTAGAAAATCTTTATATAAATCTTTATTGAAGATTCAGGATAATCACGTCCCAAAGAAAGATGATTTTTTTTTTTTTTTTTGAGATACATAAGGTTCATCCAGAAATTCTCTAATGTTGGGAGAAGCACAGTACTTAAAGGGAGAGGAGTATTAAGAGTCTTTCATCGTTCCGGAAAATGTTGGGAACGAACCGGCAGGACATGTTGGAAAACACTTTTGGCACATGGTTTGTTAAGAAAGAGAGAACTCGCCCTTGGTTGGTAATAATCCAGCCCCCTTGACAAGCACTCTGATGCACTCAAGCAGTGTGTATTTCTGGAGTGGGGAAAAAAAAAATCTGTGAATGCTCTGAGCGGAGATGTTCCACTGCATACTGCATTGTCAGCAGGCAGGACGACTGCCCGTGAAACCCCAAGGAGTACCTTTTACCTCTAAACAGATCACAAATAGCCCTGGAATAAAGGTACTTAAATTCTAAACAGACTCCTCTTTCAAAAGGAGAAGCATTTGTTGCAATCTGTTCTGCCCTTTCCACCAGGGGCGCTGCAGGTGTATTAAAAGGCTGGCTTGGAGAAGGGTCACCTCTTGGAGGCAAGGAGCCAGTTCCGGTGGGGAATACTCAGAAAAAGAAGTAGAAGCAGAGATGGGAAACACCCAGAGAAACTTTAATTAACCACAAAAACAAAACAGAACTAGAGCCTCCATAATCCCTCAATAACCTCAATAACATCTAAAATGCTCCATTAAACATTTCTAGGACGTATCTTTTTCTTTTCCCTCTTTTTAAAAGATGACTTATTTATTGAGGTCATCTCCACATACAACGTGGGGCTTGAATTCATGACCCCGGGGTCAAAAGTCGCATGCTCTTCTGACCCAGCAAGGCAGCCCACCAGAAAATATATATATATATATATATACATATTTTTTTTTCCCAGAAAATATTTTGGACAGAAATACAGTTAACGGTGTAAAATTCAAAAGGTTAAAAGGGATCTTGGGAAATTAATTCTCTTCCACTGACTCCCACTCATCCAGTCTCCATCACAAAGGCAACTACCATTAACACACTGAACATTTTATTCTTTCTGCTGGAGATTTGTATATATGTTCTTTATCACTCGAAAGATAGTATACGATACATGCTGCTTTACATCTTACTTTTCCCTTAAAAATAAACCCTGGAACTCAGTCCACAGGAGTATATCTACAAGGGTCTGTTATTTTTAATAGCTGCATAGTACTCTACAGACTGTACGATGTTTTATTTACTCAGCTGCCTTTTAGATGTGGAAGCTACAACCAATCTTTTGCACTAAAAACAATAATGCAACAAGTTCACTTTTATTCACCCATATTTTCTAGGGTATGTACCTAAAATGGAATTGCCACGTCCAAGGATTCTGATTAGGAGATGCTAAGAAGATGGGCAGTAAAATGCATTCTCCCTTTCCCATAGCCCTCTGTTCTTCAGTCTGAGATAAGAAGAATGATGAACTTTTGACTTATGAACCAACTTCCCCTCTCCTTTAGGAATAAGTTGGATTATTTTGTTTTAGCAAGCTGTCTGGCAAAACTTAGCATGCATTCCTACTGTGTTTGAGAAAACTTACCTCACAGTGCTCTCGATAAAGACTCTGCAGTGACTTGATATCCTCAAAGGTAGTACCATCTGGCAGAGAAGAGATTTCAACTTCTCCAAACTCTGGAAGTGCTCGAGATGCATCTGTTGCCATGACAACACAACAGGAAAAAAACACAAACAAACAAACTATTGTGGATTGTGGCAATTACAGATTAATGAGGAGAAATTTAAGACAGACTAAGAAGGGAAAAAAAAAACAAATGTGAAGGCCAGAGTCCAAAGATTAAGAATTTTTCATAGTAGTATTTTTCCAACAAAAATGTAGCAACATCATCGGTATAAAAGAATAGAGGAGGAATGTGAAAATTGTGGAGGAACTAAATGTGATTTCACTACTGTTATACTGGAAATAACATATCATAATGTCTCTCAACATAGGACCCCAGTTGAAAGGAAAATATCCCAAGCTGGCCAGTATCAATTTTAGTTATTTTATTATTATGTTACTTAAGAATTAATAAAAAAAATAAACCTGGCTTTACACTCGTTATGCTCATACTTCCTGTATCATCATAAGCCAAAAAGCTACAGGATGAACCCAAATAAAACTACAAAAATCACACGAAACGTAACAACATGAATTTGACAGGACGGATGCTGCGGCTGTCCTGTGACTGAATTACCTCTTGCAGCATGAATGTGGCATTGACCGCCGCAGCCCAGATCTGCTGAACTCGACAGGCCTCTCTACCAACAGGTACTTCCTGGTGGCGGGTTCCCCTATTACTCTTCTGTATTCAAACGAGCTGTGGAACCTTCCTCCACACAGAGCACAGGACATCATTTAGCCTTCCCTTGGGATGCATTACGGAATTTGTGCAATCTACATAGTAAGTCTCTCCCTGTTCTTTTCTCGTGGGCTCGGGATATCAGGACACTTTGGTGCCTGCCTGCTTTATCATAAATTCAAATACCAATGTGTGAACTAAAACCGCACAACAGTAATCGTTCTCCTCTTCTAGATAACCCAGAATAGGTCTTTATTATTTCTTTACAGATTTGAATTGAAATAAAAATACAGGATTAGAAAACAAAATTAAAACCCTCTTTTGAGAGTTCGAAGCTTTCAAGAGTGTCCGGGGAGGTCTCCAGTTTGGGAAGGGCTGCCATCGTGTTTTCAACTTCAGGAGCTATTTTGACTTGAGCGTCCTTTTTAGCTGTTTGTCAGAAGGGGCACACAGACAAACGCACACGCAACCTAGACACATGTGCACTCTTTGGTGGCTTCTATTTATCTTGATCTGTTGTACGAAATCTATGCATGTTCATCTCTAGAAAAGCTGTCGATTGCAGTGCCAACCCTTGCACTGGTAGCTATGACCACAATAAGCAGAATGTTCAAGTTCTACTTCCCCACTCTTTAAATGAAAAGCAACACATAAACCATCTACGGAATTACAAAAATAGGATATATTGTGATTAGTTTAAAAGAATAGCTTTTTTAAAGTTTATAGGAACTTCTTTTTTTTCTAACCTGAGACCACACATTTGCAACTTTATACATAGGAAAGGAGAATTCTTGGGGGCCCCTGAAGTTAGGTACTGAAAGTAAACACAACTTTGATCATGAAAGCCCAATTAATACAAATTCTTAAAGACAATTTCATAGCTATGAGCCTTTAACTCCTATGCATTTAGAAGTCCTACATGGCTTGATAATTTTTGAAAGAAGCTCTAGTGAACACGAAGAAACCGAAATGGTCTATAACTATCCCATGATAGGCAGAGTTTCAGCACACACACAGATGTTTCTGTGTGGCTCACATCTGTAATAGACACAGCACTTGGAGAAAACATTACTGTTGTTCTCTTGTTTTCAACATCTTAATAGCAACCATACTATGCGTTACACCTTGACATACCTAAAAACTGCTGATGATGTTGACTTTGGGCTATTACAGTCTGTTCAACAGATGTGCCGGTCTGTTGACTACTTCCTGTGAAACCATCTGCAACCCCATCCACCTTCTGCATAGGCTTGTACCTAAAAATATTAGATGGGGAAAAACAAACAAATACAATTATTCCTTGTTTTGTCGCACTACACATAACTCCTGAGGCATTTGATTTTACTCAATCTTCTTTAAAGTCCCATGATCATTGGAGGATTTTTTTTTTCCTTGATAGTCTCAAAAAGTTAGGATGAAGAAATTTTTTCCGTTGTGTAAAGAAAAAGGGGAGAGGGACTGGGGAAGGGGACCAATTTTTGAAAATTCAGAAATGTGTCTAAGAACAAAGGAGTTACGAAGGTATTTCTTCGGGTGGGGTAGCTACAATGCCCATGATGACACGCGGTGTGAACATAATTTTTAGTGGCCAGTGGGTCAAGGGAAAACATTTTAACTACACTGGGACTTTAATCTGAAATAAGACCTAGGAGCAGGGGCCTGAGAAAAGTTAATGAATGGCTTTTGATTAATTAATATCTCTCCTACGCGATTCAGCATACAAACTCTACCACACTCTTTTTCATACTTCCTAAAGCCTTCCATGCGTCTCAACACAGTCATTTCCATTGACTCCTAACCTCGCCTGCAAATACAAAGACCATACGCATCAGCTAGCAGAGAAATACATGCAAGAATCCACTTATAAACCTAGGTTACCACATTTTTTTAAAAAAAGAATCCACGTCCGCTATAGTCACGCATTTATCTTTAAGTCAAAGTCATACAAACTCATGAACTTTCCTGCTAAGACGGAGAAGACAGGCTTCAGCAGCACAGGCAAGAAGAAAAGTCTGCTTGAGAGAGAAACAGCACATATGAAAAAAAGCCTGGGCAAGTGTCCTAAGATAAGTGAATACAAAATAAGATAGAAGAATTTTTCTAAGATTTCATTTATTTTCCTTCATGTTAGAAATTTAGGGAAAAAAGACAGATGAACGTAAGAAACGATTAAAATCTACAGTAAGCTTAGGACCTCGAGATGCTATTCGCTTTGTTTATTTTCTCATCTTCTCCCCGTTTCTCATTATACTTAGAAATAAGACCACCTAATATTCTCTCCGCCCAGACACTTGACTCTAACACTAATACCACAAGTCAACCGCATCCGTGATATGAAGTTACCAAGAATAACAATGTTCCTGCCCCATGAGCAGGGCACGCCCAAAGGCACCTGCACTCTGATAAGAGATACGAAACGGACGGACCCGGTGAGACATCGCGCCGACCACTGCGCGGTCTGCGTTTGGAAACGACTCCATCTTGAATGTTGTTCATTAGAACGTGGATAAACCGAACTTCCAAGAAAAGCTGGCGTCCCTCATAACGACACTTACATTCACTGCTTCTGTGACAGATCCCACAGAGAACGCCGAAAAGCAAACATAAAGTCAGAAGGTGAACAGGGTGAGAAAAAGAGCACAACACACGTCCTCTGGGTTATCATCTCGGTGATGGCCCCTTGCCACCCAAATGTGGATTGTTATTTCTCTAAGGACACGGAACAACTCAAACCTATCCTTTAATTTAATGGGGGGGGGGGTGGATCTGAAAGGACTTTTCCATGGGGGCCACACCAAATGATGACAGAAGAGTTAGGACCATCCTGTGCTACAAGTGTCACTGATGAAAAATTGAATTTTCAAATTTTTTTCCTCCTTCAAAAATCATCCCAGAGAACCAAAGAAGACTCGGTGAGGCAAGTACTTTGAGTACTCCTGTGGGGAAGCAGTTGCCCACCATTCTGTTCTAGAAGCCCTGAATGATTTTATCCCTGAGGAAGTTCCTCACCCTCACTGACCCATTCCAGGCTTCATCTGATTTTAGCCCTCTTTTTTCAGCTATGAAATTTTATACCACTAATAGAACAGGCTAAAACTGTTTAAACATGTTTCCTCATTTAACTTAATGGAGTTAAGTTAAATGTTAGTATTAACAGAAATGATTAAAAGGATTTCAATTCTTGACACTGCAGAAGGGAAAATGGAAAAAGATATCTTATAGACTTAAATTCCATTAAATTTTAATACGGGATTACAGGGACTTTGTTTTATCAAGCTTCCTTGGTCCTGCACAGCATCTAGTATACCACCCACACTTCCTAAGCAGAAATGTCGAGGACAAGTAAAATTTAGCCATAAAAGGAAATGGTGCCTATTCCTTTTAGAATGTAAGTTTTCAGAGGACAGCTGCTCTCCCACAATCTACTCGCACACAGCACCTATCAAGCCTGCAGCTCGTAAGCAAAATTATCTGCTTCCTCAGAAAGATGAAGACAGAGGAAGTTCCAAAGGGAAAGAAATATGATATTTTTAATAAGCACTCAAAATCAGAACACATTATAATTAATAGTAATGATATTGAGTGGGAAGCGGTGATTAGAGGTACATATATTATACAGACGGAAAATACATCAAGATTAGCTTGTCGATAAAACGGAAGTTGGTCAATTCTAGAGAAACTGTGCGGGTCTGTCAGTACACAAGAACAAATCTTATAGGGAAAGGGAAAGGAAAAGGAAAGGAAAAAAGAAAAGGAAGGAAAATACAGTCAGAACAGAGAAATGAGTAAATTTATTTGAACGCCACAGTAGTAGGGTGAACAGTAGCATGAACAGATACACTTTGTTTGCCTTGTCAGTAAGACCTCTGTAAGCCAGAACCTTCTGCTGTATCTCTTCAAAGAAAGGTTGAGGGCCAAGTCTGGGGGCAGTGTGGGCCATAATGAAATCAGGAAGGGCGGAATATGGCTCATACACAAGAGTAGTATTCCTGTGAACCTCTGACAGAGCTCCCCAGTAATGCGGACTTTTGCATTTCCTGTTTTGTCTTCAGTAGCAAGTCACATAGGGGCGTATCCTCAGTGTATTGCCTGACATGGGGTTGGTCCTTAGAATCCCTGGAAATCAGAAACGCTGGATAGAGGGAAGCTGGATGGTTATTTACCTGAAGCTCTGTCTAAGGAAAACATCCTAATCACTACCATCACCTCAGAATTGGGTCTTCCCCGAGGGAAAGTTTCATAGGCAGTCAAGAAGAGCCACATTACAAATAGGTTGCACAGCATCTGTGGTAACTAATTCTCCTTAGAAGAAACAGTTAAAGATGATATCATCAGACCTTAGATCCTGAAACCTAAATGTCTATCAGTGACTGGGTAGCTTTTCAGAAAGCTCAAATGCTAGGCTCACCCTAGACCTACCCAGCAAAATTTTTAACACGGGGCTTCACAAGACCTTCACAAGCCTCCCAGATATTTGAGTAGCCTGCCCAGAACTAGTCCATGGGAGCCTGTTGGCCCCAAAATAAGCTCCTTCAGTCCAATGTTGTGCAGGTACAACTATCACATCAAAGAAAAGTCACTTTTTTATAAACTGAGTCCTCAATTTTTAATTTGTTCCCAATAAACTACATTTGGAATATAAATAAGTATCACTGAGTGACTAATAAATGAATGAAAGCATCCTCAGGGGAACAGATTTCATTTTATCCTACCACCAATTGATCATAGCATCTATCAAATCGATCAAACAAATATTTATTGAGCACTTACTATGGGGAAAACATGACAGAGGCATGGTTTCGAAAAGGCTGTGTAGTAACAGAAATCTTCCAGGATGTTTCTTATATTCTGTTGACTCATCTGAGCATTCAATATTACATTAACCCCGGTTGAATTCCAACTGACCTTTGAGCAATGAAACAGCTTTCAGACCTCCTGCCTCTCTGCTTTCTTCATAAAGTACCATTTAAACATGAAACTATAAAAGCCAGAGACACTTCCTACCAAAAAAAGTTCCTTGATGAATCCCTTAAAGAACTGAACTTTTTAGTATATAAGAGTATCTTCTCTCTTTGTCCCATTTATTTTACAAATCCAGTAATTTTAGACGAGGTTTTCTGACAGCAGCTCCTCAGTGCTCCTGAGCCGCACACGCTCTGAGAAAGACCTGTGCTTCATCAAATGAAGAAACAGCTCTTGGTTTCCAAATTAGCAAGAGGCAAATGATCATTTTAACAGCTTGCAGCTCCATGGGCAATCCGAGCTGAAGTTGTTAATGATTAAGAAATCAAAGAAAGTCTAATGCTTTAATAGCGGCGTGTACGCATGAAACCTGTCACTAACACAGAAAACACGGAAAATTGTTAGGAATCTTCCCCCATGGGGTTAGTGGTAGCTGTTATTTAGAACTTGGACAGCTGGAACTCTACTGTAAAACTGCATCTAATTCTGTCAAGAATTTCACATGTACAGACACTGAAGGAATCCAACAAGAGGCAAAGAACGCCTTCTATGAGCTCGATTATATTGACTCCCGTATTTAGTGGTATCACGATTGTCAACAGACTAAATGAGACATTTGGGAAAGTCCCTCTTGAAGCGGGTGAAAAATGCATGGGCCTCAAGCAACATCTCAACTGCGTGGGCCACGTGAGTCTTTTATCGTTCTAGAAAGCACACAATCATTTAATCAGTATGAACTAGTCTCCACACTGAGGTCCTCACCAGGGCAAGAGGCTAAAATTTTCTATTGGAACCTTGAGATTCAATTTGGACCAACTGTCCCAGAAGATCTTGAGGCGACTGGAGGTCTGAAGCCAGGCAAAAAAATGAAAAGATCAGAGGAAAATACCGAATGCTGGGAGCATCTTTCTTTCAGCGTGTGAACCGCCTGCTTGATGTCACACTAAGGGTGTCTGTGTCTAAATGACTTCAAACGTCAACCCTGCTGGTGAATGACAGTCACCCCATCTCTTCAGTCCTTATTGGTGGCTCTTGAAGTACTTGACTCCTCATTAGCTCTACGTCTATAATTGGGCAAGGAGAGGAGGGAAACATTAAATTCAGAGGGGGTAGTTGTCTTAATGGCAGCAGTTTTAGTAGAAAACGCGAGAGGCAGGGAAAGGAGAAGGCTGACGCTGTTTGCTGACAGAAAAGGTGGAGCTCATTCATTCACGTAACAAGTATCTACAGAGCACTGACAAGGTGCTTGGTGCTGGCAATGTATTGTTGAAAGAGGCAGACGCTAGTCTCTTCTCGTGACTTTCAAGGGGTCCTCACCACGAAGGCAACTTGGGATTCGTATGTCGAACTCGTAGAGTCTTGCTACAAATATGCACGACACTTCTTTGCTCTACAGCTGGCCCTTCCTGTTAAACCATTTCTACAGGGATGCCCCCTTCCTACCTCTTTTCTTTGAAAAGTAACAACCTGACTCCACTTGATGTCAAGAGGGCAAGAGGCACAAAAGAGAACAACCTGGGGCTCTGTCTAAGGAAAAACAAATTAGAGAGCTTCTCGTATACAGCAAAATTAAATGGGCCTTCATTTCCTTATCAGTAAATAGTCCATGTAATTGCCAAGTGAGATCTTGCATAGAAACTGCTTATTGAAGGACATTTAAAATGTTCAGTAAACGTTTATCAAGAGGGTAAATGGTGACTGTCACCATTAACAAACTTTACACGAATTACTATAGTTAATAGTTATTGAATCATGATTAACTTTGATTCTCTGATCTTTAGTGGAAACTATCTTTACATCGGGGACCACTGCAGGGGCACAGTACACGTTAGATTCAGTGCCAAGATTCCTTATTTGTTTCCAAAAGCCAAAGGTGCAGGCATGTGATCATCTTCCCACCGATGACTCCTGACCTCAGCTGCCCTAGAGCAACCGACCAGCCCTAGATGCTTAGCTCAGCAGTGACCTCCTGAGATTCCTGGCCCAGGAGACGAAGGGTAAACTGTTAGCATCAACCAAAGCTGAAAACCACTTGCCGGGAGGTGTAAAGGAACAGAAGTCAGAAGTTGCCTAACTGCTAGAGTTCATTCATTTCTGAAACAGCCTTAAAGAAATAAATACTGTTCTCTAGAGCACACAGTATAACAATATTAATGATAACAATTTACCTAACACTTGAATGTTTCCAATTATTAAAAAACAAAACAAAACAAAACAAAAAAACAACCACCTTGATATACTCCTTCCCACCTGAACGCAAGAACAATCTGTGAGGTAGTCTACTATGAATCAATGTCCATTTTGAGATGGAGAAACCAAGGTTCAGTGAACTTCAGTCACACACACTGCAGAAATGCCAGAGCAGTCTACTGGGAAATTTAAGATTTCCCAGTCTTAATTATGGGGTACTTTCCACTAAGCCTGGGAAGTCTATATTAAGGAAAGTCTTGTGTTTTTCTCTTAGAAGGTTTAATTATTTATTTGAGAGAGAGAGAGAGTGAGAGAGAATGTATATGACCGGGGGGAGGGGTAGAAGGAGAGGGAGACTCTTAGAAAGATTTCCTCCCAAGCGTGGAGCCCCACACAGGGCTCTCAGGACCCTGAGATCATGCCCAGAGCTGAAACCAAGAGTAGACTCCCAATCGACTGGGCCACTGGGGCGCCCCCTGGGGAAGGTCTTCCATAGACAAGGGTTCATGTCTTCCCTCACGCCTTGGAGACATGCGTGCTTCCACATCTGTCTACATCAAAGCAAAGGCAGCCCTGCTGTGTTTCCAACTGGCCTCTCTCTCCTCTCCGAACCTCAACGCTTCCTGCTTTCACAGAGCCATTTCCTATGAAGATTCAAAGAGGCAGGAGGGCACACCTGTCCCCACTACTTGGGACATACTCACTGAAGTGTGATTTTTCCCTTTATTTCATATGCACAAATTTATTACATGTGTATGTTCCTGTTTGGCTTATCTTCCCTCTTTAAAGGGGGCATTCTTGTAAGAACAAGACAAGAGGACTGGGTTCTTCCCTTGTTATAGGATTGTGGATAAGGTACCCTGAGGGAGTTCAGTTTTCTCATCAGGAGGATGGATTGGACTGGGGGAATCTCTTCCTTCCAGCTGTAAGAGTGTACGACTCTAGGATTCCATCTCTTTTAGATGGGATGGACATTTTCTATACGCAAATATAGTGGTTGGGTGGTGGTCGGGTGTTTGTTGGAGGAATGATAAATGCACCTTAATATTCTGAGACCGGCTACTGGGACCAGACACAGCCCAGCACACTGTCAAAAGCGCTTGGCTCCACTCTACCACTTCCGCTACGAGGATTTGGAAGAATAACTCAAACACGTACGCCAACACTCTCTTTCAACTCTTCTTTCAAATGTGAAAAACAAACTGCAGCAAACCTTCTTACTTGGTTTGTAGACCTGAGAAGGCCTGGTCTCCTTTTTCTCTATAGTAACCGGATTTATTTATTGCCTAAATAAGGGCATGCAAATTATCCATGAGTGAGTTTCCTTGAAACTAGAGAAGACATTTACGTGCAGAAGTTATTTTCATGTGAAATATTTTCAACAGAAGGTATTTTAAAAAATTATACATTCTCCTTTTTTGTTTTTTTAAAACCCAGGATACTTTACGTCTTTTTGATCACCTCTACTGTCATCAATAAGCCAAAGTTATTACACTGTGTTGGACTACACTCCAGTGGCTTACTGATGATGCTCAAAACTACTGGAGCACCTGGGTCTACTTGTCCTTCCACTGAATGTGCACATACTTCTGTGTTGATTAACCCAAAAGCAAACAGAAGACCCTTGTCACCTTGTCACTTACATTTCCTCTTGCCAGCTCTTCTACCCCACGATTGCCCATGAATCAAGTGGGCTCTCATCTGCTCCTTTAGTCTAGGTACATGACTTGAGGATGGCTTCATCTTTCCAATTAAGCTATACTACGGGCTCTGTGACATCCGTTTTATCGATCAGAAGCTGTTTCCATTTATTTCCAGACTTGTGGCTATGCCCCATATGGTGATGTTGCTGGGATTCGGATGTGGAGACAAGTGGAAATTTCCTCTACTACCCTACCAAATCTTCAGATGAGATACCGAAAGTAAAGGGGCTCTAATAATTATAAAGATATACAGAACAACAATCATCAGTACTTCTCCAACTACTGTGACTCCCAACGTCACAGAAAAATGTGCAAACTGAGCTGTAAAACTTCACTTCTATTTGATCAAATGATCACTGCATATACTTGAATTTTCATTCCGTAAGAACACATAAAACATGTAAATTTATACTTTGGAATATGTACACATGAACATGCATACATTAATGCTCGAGGCGTTGAGATAATCTGAATATTCTAAAATATTAGAGACAAGTAGCTGCTACAAAATATTTTAAACCTTTCACATGACTTATATTTTAACAAGAATGGCAGGCTCTTCTTATGTGAAATTGAATATATTCAGTAGAGGCGTTTGAGTTTTATAAGCCATAAGACAAACGATATAATACTTTTCTTTTTCACTGGTTTTTTCAACAAATACTCTTGACCCCGACATCCAGACTTAGAGAGAGAAACTCTCCCTCTTCTGTCCAAGTCTTCTTGCACAATGGGAAAACAGGCTTCACTGAACGGCTAAGAACGTGGCCAGTTGATAGACTCCTTCAGAGAGAAAACAGAACCCTCCCTCCGTCCTGCTAGTCCAAGTGAGGGGTCTGTGAGGTTGACAACACTAACAGGGCAGTCAGTGATCAAGACACCGTTCCAAGAGCAACTATTCACAATCCAAAACTTGTCTCATTAAAAACAAAGAAAATTACAGTACCACCGCCCTTGAGCAACACATGTTTGAACTGTGCAGATCCACACAGTCACACACAGCATTTTTTCAATAAATACATACTGTAAATGTATTTTCCTGACTTTTTTTTTTAGTAACATTTTCTTTTTCCAGCTGACTTTATGGTAAGAATATACCATATAGTGCATATAACATACAAAACACGTGGGAATCGACTTTCTATTATCGGTAAGGCTCCTGGTCAACATTATGCTATTAGTAGTGAAGTTTTTCTGGGGAGTCAGAAGTTAAGGCCAGATTATGGACATGTGGCGGGGTCAGTGCCCCTGATTCCCTGTTGCTCACGGGTCAACTGTACGTCTTTGGTTCTCTCACATCCTTATTTCACAAGAAAGCAAACACTGTAAGGAACTAAAGTTGGGCAGAGTGTTCATGGCTTATTAACCTTTAAAGCTCTGGACTCTGTTTCATAAGGAGGCCTTTTTAAGCCCCAGGTCTTTCTTCCCTGACCCAGGCTTTTTTTTTTTTTTTTTAAGATCTTATTTATTTGACAGAGAGAGACACAGTGAGAGAGGAACACAAGCAGGGGTGGCTGGGAGAGGGAGAAGCAGACTGACTCCCCACTGAGCAGAGAGCCCAAGGCAGGGCTCGATCCCAGGACCCTGGGATCATGACCTGAGCTGAAAGCAGATGCTTAACGGACTGAGCCACCCAGGTGCCCCATGGGCTTTTTTTTTTTTTTTTTTTTTTTTTTTAAAAAACAATGAACATTCCTCGAAGGCTCCCATTTCCATGAGCACTTGCTTGATTCTTTGCAGGTAAATCACAGGGAGAGGTAATCTTCAAGCTATCTTAAAAGCAACTGATCAAGTTTTTGTTCAATATTTAGGTTTGAATATGTTCTTTCTGGACCAACTTGTTCTGATCTTGACCTCCCCATCGGCTCCGCTGTGCAGTGCTGCGATGCCTCACAGCAGAGGACGCACCAGAGACGAAAGGCACTAAGTGTCGCTGCTAATAGGTGAACAAAATCATCATAACCGGGGACGATAACCATTTAGGAAAATTCACACGAACTCCACCTCCGTATGAGGGAGTGTTCTGACTCAATTTATTGTATTTCTCCAAGACCTTTTAATATAGTTTACTGACTATACCTCAAAAAAACCCAGAAATTAGCAATTCAACAAAGAAGGTCGAGAACCTGTGATTCCAAAATCTGAAACCCTAGAGATCACCATGTAACAGTCAATCCTGAATGGACGGACTCTTCAGTCTAGAACACTAGCACCAGAAATTTCGATCGCGTTAAACCACTTAACGAGCCTCTTACCTCCAGTCAGCTCCCATGAAATATAGTCTTGTCCCTAATAAATCTCTCTAAAAAAAAATCTGCAAGTCCCATTGTTTTGCTCCAAAGCCTTACACAGCTTCAAAGCCATGTTGCATGCAAAGACCAAAGTTACTGGCCACATATACCACCGAGTCCCCCAAGGTAAGGTCCAAAGGAAGTTTTAAATCTCATCTCCTCCTGAACCACTCAACCTTCTCCTCAGTTCTGCCCCTGCCAGGTCAGCCTCACTAAATCACACAGTACTTATCAAGGACATCCTGGACTTTATACTCCCAGGAGCTCTTGCTTGCGTGAGTCCATCTTCCTGATCCCTCTGAGACACCCCCCACCCCAAACAGCACTTTCTCTAGGACACTTCTCAGTCCTCCTGGGGTTAGCTGAAAATTCCTCTGTATTTTACTAGTTCCTGGATCAAAACTTTACTTCAGCACTTCTCACCCTGCATTCCTTAAGAAAAAAAGGTTCCCATGCCTCTCCTTCTAATTTCTTAAGTCCTCCAAGTTAGAGACTGTTTCTTCCCTGGGCACACAGCGGTCTAGCATGCTTCCTGACTAAGGAAAGGAAGAACCACTGAGTGACAGATTCTTTCTCCGGCAGTGACTAGAGCGAATGCTTCTAGTATGGCTGGGGAAGGGGCCCGGCTAATCATCCCAGACCAATAAATTCAGCAGACTGAGGCAGGCCATCTGATGACTTGTGTACAGGCCTGCTTTCCCCTACTTAATTCTGCATGCTCAATTGAAAAGAATAATTATAAATACTATTATGGCTGAGCTATACTGGTAAAAAGGAAGAGACTGTTCATTTTACTTACTCCAGACTGTGACATTAGTCACATGAGACTTGAAGGCCCTGGGCTAGGTCACAGCACTGTGGGCTTGAGTAAATTATTTAAAATCTCTGGGACTTCCCTGAAAAACAGCTATTAAGGCTCTGGTTGTCACCAAGCTGAGGGGCCAGACTAGACCGAGGTTATTTTTAATTCTGAGATCTATGATTCCATCCATACATTCATCTATCCATCCATCCACGAAAGCTGGATTCAAAGAAGACGTAAGAAGTCTTGAACTTGGTGCCACTGCTCCTACCATGTTAAGAAGAGTGACTGAGGGAGGTTGCCAACAGCGAGAAAGGAACTCACCAACACCGAAACCAGTTTCCCCAGTGGCATCTGCTTGGGTATGCGCCTTACGTGTTGTATTGGGTTGGGTTTCCTCGGCTGCGTGGTTTGGGGTGTCACGTTTAACTTACAAGGGGCCCAGTGGGTTGTCTGATAAGTAATTTTAAAAAGATTTGGAAAACAGAGGAGATGAAATTCTACTAAATCATATTTGAGAACTGTTCATGGTGATTTTTAAAATGCATGCCGACAATAGCCACATTTTTGCACACTGAGGTATTAGCTCTAGAGAAAAGGAGACCGTACATCTAAAGCTATGCGTAGCTTGGACAGGTCAGGGAACATTCCAGAGTCTACCTTTGTTTCTGTTGCATGGGCTGCTGCCTCATAGCCATATACTGCATGTCTTCCTGCAGACGATTCAGAGGGGAATCTGGCTTGACGCGAATCCCATAGTAATGGTACTTGGAGTTTCCTCTTCATAAAAGAACAACAAACATTAGAGACACAGAAAGTCAGTCGAATCCATATTAATCACACAGGATGTCCACTTAGCTACACAATGGGAAAGGTTAGGTAAAAGTGGCGTATTTAGGTCATATGTTTATAATCTCCCTGTTCTGGGTCACCTGTGTATTTTTACGGTGGCTACACCTGAAGAATCAAATTAAGATTCTGAATCAGTGGGCTCAGGGCCCTGCGATAAATCTTTCCTTATAAACTAAAATATTAGTATATTATTATGTTTTATATAAATATTCCTTATAAGCTATAAAATATTAATACAACAGCCACTGAGTCCATGCAAGTTACATTTTTCTTTTCAAATTTGTCTTTTAAATTTAATTTAGAAGGGGTGATGGTGCAAAAAAAGTCTGGCCAATTAAAATGCATCAACAGCATAAAGGGCTGCGCACTAGATGGGAATTTACTACGACATGGTTGTACAAGACGAAGAAAAGAAATCTTGATTCTATCGTCTTGGATACATTCTCCATTTTTGCAAGTTCTATTACGGCAGAGATCATGAAGGTAACTCCACTGATACAGAATGTTGCAGTAAAGTCTATTATTTACTATTTTGAAACTGAAAAGGAAGCAGGCGTTTAATCTATAGGTCTTGAAACATACTTTATTAGTCTCTGTTCTAACGAATTCATATCAGTTTTGGGGGCTGAGTAAGATGTGTCACAACAGACATGGGGAAATTTCTCTGTGAAAATGGCAAATTTCCACCTGGATGAAAATTGTCACAATTTCCCCATGTTCGTGAGAAAGACCATGTTCCATGTTTGTTATTAGAAACGACAAAGTTTTGCTCTGAATGAAATTTGCAAATTCTTGCAAAAATAACATTTTAAATATGTAGATTTTTGCAAAGGGAAAATAGTTTTTCACAAGTCTATATATAGCAAGACATCAGCTGCTTTTTCCATTTTTTTTCTTTCATTTACAAAAAGAAATTCAAGAAGAGTGTGGATTAAATATTTTATATAAAAATAGAACAGAATTTTACTTCCAAAATTAAAGAATATATATTCGAAGACATCAAATCTTATTATATAAATAATATTGCTTTTTTTTTTTTTAAAGTAGGGCGTTTAATATTTACCTAGTTTTGGTAAAATAAAACAGTATGAAAACTTAGGGCCTTCTACTTGCAGAGATTAGATCTTGTCTCCAAAATCTACTGCAGAACAGAACAAAAAACAAAACCAAAAAACACCAATTTGTAGTGTTCTCTCTTACAAACAGGGCAGGGGTAAGAAGTAGAGGTGGGAAGTAGGAGCCACTCCCCAAGGGATGGAGCCATGATCGCTACAGAGTAAAATGGTGTCTGTCTTGTAGACCAAAGCAGATGAAGTGTCTAGTTTCTTCTCCATTTTCTACAAATCAGCATTTCCACTGGGTTGCTGGGGAGATGGTTGTGGGAGATCAGCCATGCTCCATGATTTTCTTTGCTTAAACTTAATTTGCAGATGGATTCTAATGAAAGGAAACTTTTGAATTGCCTTTGTTTAGAACAACAAGTTCAGAAAAGTTTTGGTTTGAATTAATGCACCGAATTATTTTATTGATTAACAAGTAATAGCTATGCATACAGTTCATCAAGAAGGAGGAGGAGGAGGAGGAGGAGGAGGGGAAGGGGGAAGGGGATGGGGTGGGGAAGGGCGCGGGGAATCATCCGAGTTAGTTTGCCTCATGATTTGTAATACTGATTTCCTTTCTGTCCCCTGGGTTAGGAGTAGTAAATGAATGAGAAACCACTCTCCACGACAGACCCTCTGGAGCTTTGCCCTCATCGTTGTCAGCAACTCTGCATTAGAGTTCTGTTATCTTCGTAACATAGCATTTGCTTAAACTTTCCCCATAGGGTTTCTTTCCTCCTTATTCTTCTAGGCTGTCCTTTCCACCTCTAATTGCAAACACTACATCCAATTTTAAAAGGAACAGGAAACATAATTGTTATATGGTGAGAGGGGAAAACAGAACATCAGAAAGTGAAGCTGTAATATTGCAATATGTACTTACAGAGTTGGATTCTACTCATTCACAAACCCAAACCACCCCAATTCTGTCCCTTTCTATTTTAAAGATGTGTTTCAAGGTTTGAAAGGAACCTCAAAATAGGACCCACTGAAATCCCTCTCCGCAACAAAAGGAGCATGGCGATACCACTATTACAATGTTGAATAAAGCCCAGACTCTCAAAATACTGGCATGGTATGAGCCTTTGGCAAGGGGATAGCAGGTTAGAGCCCCAAATAAAGATGTTTGTGGTTCTGGGGCGGGGGTGGGGAGGGTGGGGGGGACTATGAGAGAGACAAAGAGCTTTTTTCAAGGGACTAAAAGCTTGAGTTCCTTTAGCCGTCATAGTCTCTCGTTTAAAATATACTATCTTTCCAAGTATAGGGAGAAGAAAATATATTTATGAGAGAACCTCCAGCAACCTGAAGGTAAAATCACTTGAAATGCAACAGAAAGGAGTATAGGGCAGATCTCGTCAATGCCATGAAACTGACACATACACCATCCCCTCCTTTTTAGCATACATTGACTATGAAGTCAATTACTGAGGGTCTTTTTGTTTTATTAACAATATTAAATACTCTTCTTCACTAGAACACTACGAAGCTGAGACTTAAAAACCAATGAAGGGTGTATCATCTAATGTTCTACAGCATAGCATCTTTATTTTTATACTTTTTAATATGGATTTCTGTAGGATTTAGGAAATCAAAAACATCCATATCCTTCTGCCCAGCTTCTTAAAATATTTATGTTATGATAATTTGTAAAAATTATAGAAAGGCCCAAAATGAAACTCCACAGTTCCAAGTATTATGTTCATGATATTTTGATTAGTAAAAACACTCATATCTCTTTCCAAAGGAAAGAGGCGAGAAACTAAGAATTTTTTTCACATTATTGGTTTCCGTGCAATGGTGGTATACTATATTTTTACTTCCCTACATGTACGGTTTCACAGTCAAGAGTTTAAAAAAGGCTAGTAAGAGGTTAAACAGGACCACGTCATTACTGAGGGCTTCAAACTCCCCAATTTTTCAAGTTCACCAAATGATTTTTAATTGATCTCCAGAAATGAAAACCAGCTTTAATTTCTCACTCTATTCAAAGAGTTATTTATAATGACATTTCAATATAATTTTGCAACAGTGAAGATAGTTTTCCACTGACTACATCACTTACTCATCTCTAGTCTGATTATTTTTAAAAGGAAAAAATAGGGATTTATATTAATTTTTAAGGCACCATGTGTAAATCTTCCACTAACAGTCTGACTTGCTGATTTCTATATGACTTGAGAATCAACTCATCTCAAAGCTGAGCTCAGTTACGTTTAAGACAATGCATCATTCTGGTTTCGCAGTATTCTGTGAATAATAACCTCTTCATGAGAGACTGTATAAACTGAGCTATTTCTTTATTTTTTTATTTATATGTTATCTGTAAGAAAGCACTTTTGCTCCAACGATATACTGAACTGCTTTAGTTTGAAAGAGGGGGATTAGTTTACAATCTTATTTTTTCATACTAACCTAGTTCCCAATCTCCTGGTTCGTAATCCCATAAAAATTGACCTTATTAGTTTTCCAAAAGAAGCAGCATTGACTGGGTCCAGTTTGTGTTCCTGGCAATGTCGTAGGTAGTGGTTGTACAACGTGCTTCTGGGAAGGCTCACTCCTTCTGCTGTCTCATAATTGTCCAACAGCCACTGGAGCTAGTACAAATAAGACAAGGTAAACACAGAGAAACCATATAATTTACCAACATGTCTACAAGCCACTACAAACACAATACACAGAAATACCTAGAAGATCTTCATCAAGACTTGTAATAGGGTCAACTGTTGTAATTCAAAGGTATAACCAGACCTTGAAAACTCTTGGAAATGTGCACCACTGAACCTAATTTATGACCTCAGACCACATCCATTCCTTCAAACATTCAAGCATGTGTAAAGAACGCTAATATTCCCTGTATTCATTGCAGTTCTGTGGATAAACATCTCTTCGGGAAATTCAAAGAAACCCCTCAACTGGTTGTAAATAAAATTTGTAATTTCTTATGTACAAGACGTTTCCAAGCCTAGTGGCGTGGCACATAATACAGCTTTAGGGTTACTTTGTTTTAACACATGAACAGCAGGCTGCCTGGTATGAGTTTTTATATTAAGTTTCTATTCATTTACATAGAATTTTAATTTACTTATGTAATATACTCCAATAGGACAACAACTGTACTAACTAGTGGGTCAAATTCTGCAAGCAGAAGGGGGAAAAAAAATCAAGAATTTCTTCCCCAGAAAGAAAGAAATTAACCAGACACTGATTAAAAATATATATATATATATATGTAACTTACAAAAAGGAATCTTTTATTACAATCATTGGAGTTTTTCTACTTCCCTGCTATGTTTTTACATAATTTTGGAAGAAACATTACAATGGTAGTTGGTAAAGCAACATTTTCTCGGTCTGTAGTTCACATTTGAAAGGTTTATGTTGTCCTGTGTTTTTTAAAAATAATCTTTAAAATAAAGCAAGTGCAAAAAAATTTTAGAAAATATAATATAGGTATGTATTACTGAATTTCAACAGCAGGAAAATTATTAACTCATTCATTCATTTCTTTATAAAAGGGGAAATGAAAAATGACTTTCTTAAGGTCACAGATTGTCTCAGAGCCCAATCTGGTTCCCAACACACATTTCCTGATTACTTGCATACCGGTTGTTATCTCCATTGAGCAGCAAATACTTCACATTACTTGTCTCAACAAAATTTCCATGCCATATAGAAGAGGTGTGATAAAGAAGTGGTATTTTTACATGCAATTTAAATTAAACATAAGTTATGGGAGCCCAAGGATTCCTGGCACATCAACTATGAGCCAGGCAACGTGCTAGGCACCTAGCAACGTAGAAATGAATGTGATCTCACTCTTGTCCTCTAGGAATTTACAATCATATTCCAAAAAACAATACGGATACTCAAATATATCAAAGCACTGGCTTACATATTTTAAGATTTGTGAACAAACTCAGAATCTGAACCTTCAGACTCTTACTAAGAAAATTCATTAAAAATATTTTAGACTTATTACCTTTAACTATGATGACTGAATTGACCAAAACCATTTTAATTTCAAATATTCTTACATGATGGTTATGTTTAATTAAACTTATCCCATTAAACTCATACTGATGTTGGCTCCAAAAATACGGGCACCAAGTCTACAAGTTAGGACACTCTTTTTTTTGTTGTTTTTAAAGTAGGCTCCAGACCCAGCATGGAGACCAACACGAGGTTTGAACTCACAACCCTGAGATAAAGACCTGAGCTGAGATCAAGAGTGGGATGCGTAACCGACTGAGCCACCCAGGCGCCCCCAGAGCACGGTACTTTTAAAAATAAAGTTCACGTTCTGGTCAGGGAGACGTGAAGTTCTCCATGAACACTTATATATATGAATATGTGCATTTAAACATACTCATTGCCTCTGTAACACATACAACCCTCCCTTTCTAAAAGGTTACACAAAATAAATGTTCATTTACATAATGACAGAAAAATTAAAGGTCAAAAAGAATTCTTTAGAGATGAAGCATCTGTAACCTGTCAGTAAAGGCATTTTCCAGAGCCATGTGATTTCTGAGTATTCTAAACAGCACAGAGAGCAAGTTCACTTACTCATACTCATTTTGTATAAGGGGGGGGGGCGCAACATGATTGGAAAACCCAGTTATTATGGCTCGGGTTAGTATTCTGCCTACCACAGTGGGTCAGGATGTCTCTAGTGTTTCTTCATAAATATTCAGATTCTGTAGACTATGAAGGCAACTGAAGACAGTGACACACAAAATATGGCCGTACGAGTCTCCCTCCTACCCTTCACCCGCACACCTCAGGACGACGACTGGCATCTGAAGGCAGTGCTTCCTCACGCGAATGGTGCTGGGGAGGCTCTAGTGAACCATATTGCCCAGCAACGCGAGCTCTTGTTTTGTGTGTATAAACTAGGTAGAACCTTCCAGTTGGTATTCTCAACATTTAAAGAATACAGAAATACAGGACATAGACTAGAGCAACATAGAAAGGTATAGTCTCTGAGAAATTCAGTTTCTTGTGATGAAGGAGTATAAAGGAAACTCCAAAACAGAATCCTTAGAAAGACAAACATATAACAATTCTGAAGTATTTGGGGGGAAGCAAATATTCTGCAACTGAACTAAGGAAGTGTCACATCCACAAGCATGGAACACGCAACACATATAAGTAAAGAATACCAAAGATATGTTTGTATGTATTATCTTTGCTTTCTCATGAATGGCATAGTGTCAAAGCCAAAGCAGTATGATTTTGTAACAAAAATAAATAGATAAAAATAAAATATCTCTTTGCTAATGAGCATAACATAGAGCTATATAGGAAATGTTAATTTAAAGGATATTCTTTTTTCAGAAATGGAAAATGATTTCGTAACATGAACTCTATAACCAAAAGTATACAACTAGTAAAAATAGATCTGATACAATACACTTTCAACAAGATATAAAGCAAATAAAAATAATTTGTTTAATTAATGAGGTACAAATAGAAAATTTCCGTAAACTGCCTCAAATGTAGTTCTCCTGTAATATTTAATTACCTAGACGTAAAGACAGATATCTAAAATGACACTATTTTCTCATGATAAAGAAAATTGTCTTGTAGATAAAAAAAAACCTGGAAAGCAAATCTAAAAATAAAATATTTGAGGGTATGATCTTAAGATGCCTTTTATAGAAAACTAGTGCAAATATTGAAGTTCCACATAAAATATTTTGAGTCCAAAGGTGTGTTTACATATATAAAAGAGTTAATCAGACCACCCTTAAAGAAAACTTTTCACAAAAATAGTGACATAATGACAGCAAAAGTTGCCTTAAAATACTTGGAAGCCTGGATAATATTACTCAAGTCCCAGATGAATCGTTTAGAGAAAATGAAGTTTTTACTGGATTGGCTCCGTGGTTCCCTGAAAGGCTCAACGGGTCAAGTAATCTGGACTGACAGCCTGGTACACTTCTTGTTTTACCGTATACAGTGTTACATTCTTATAGACTCTTCATTTCTACACCATTTCTTCAAAAACTCTGAGTTTATTGGTAGTACGTGCAGGTATGTTTGTGTCTACGTCCTCAGTTGGTTTGAAAAACTCCCTAAGAGTGGGTTTCCGGAGGACTGTGACTTTGATGGACGTAAAGGTACATTTCGTTCCCTGCCCCTTATTCGCAGGACAAAGAACGTTTGCTCCGTGCCAGAAGGCTGGCACGCAATTTGGAAGAGCAGGAGGAGGTCACGTGGAGGTGGAAAGCCCTGAGAGCGGGAGACCCAACCTGGAGATGCTGGGGACAAGTCAACCACGGAAGCAGAGCGGTCCTCAGCTCACTGTGTGGGCGGACTCTGGTTTAGAAGCGGCGAGGTCAGATTCTGAGATGCAGCCGGGTATTACCATGTGCAGGCTACATGCAGTTCTGCCGCCTTCAAGTTTCATCACAGGGACGACATTGTAAATCAGATATTTGGGTCTGAAACACAGTATAAGAAAGGACTGATTTTGTTCTAAGAGAAACCTGGCTGTTCAGTGTAAGCTAAAGGTATCCCCTCTCGTGTGGCTCAAGGGAAGGTCAGACCTGTTGAGATCTAGTTTCCTTGGGCTTCGTCCGTAATAAAATCCCTTTGAACCCTAGAATTCAACACCCTTAACATTTAGCAATTTAGAACTAAACTATTACTATTTTGTGTCCTCTCTTATAAAATGTCATTGAATATTTACTTACCTTTATGGTTTTTAAAAGCCTGTAAAGATACCACAGGAACTTTTAACCTTTATCTTTAAAACTTGATTATTCTACTGATGAACTAACACAGATTCATGTAAGGGTGGAAACCAAGATAATTGCATCTTTCAACCTTTGCATTTAATCTATATTAATCAGGGTAGATTAAGGAAGACGAATAGTTCCTATTTTTCCCAAAGGGAAATACTGATTGACAAATTTAAAAAAAAAAATACTGCATTCCCCAATTAACATCTAAATGTAACATTTGGCATTTTTCCCCCAGATGGATTATTATCCATTAGGATTCATTTTAAGTTCAGTTCATTGATGATATGCATTTTGACAGGTCTTATTTCTGTCATAACTTATATTTACAATACAGCAAAGTCAAGGGAAAGTGAGTACAAAACAAGGGTTTGCTTTGAGCTGAATATATTTAAGTAGCTAAAACCAGCAAAAATCATAAAACAACTTGTTAGATTTAAAAAGTATAAAAAATAAATGCCTGATGCTTTTTATATGCTTTAGATGGATTTTTTTTTTTTAATGCACAAGTTCAAGAACATTTTGTGGAAAGTGGGAACAATTAGTTTAAGAACATTCCTGTGTTCAAATATGCAATCTAAAATATCTCACATCGGGTACAAAATAATCATTAAGTGCCAATTTATATTAGTTACCACTAAGAAGAAGTACAAAATAAACTTCGGTCTGCAATGACTGTCTACTTTGTTGTAGGTAGACGATATACATCATTAAGCCCCACTGCATCCTCACATACAGAAGATTTGGAAATAAAAGTATTTAATTAAAAATGTATTATACTAATACTATACTAATACAGTGAATTCCATAAAGCTAAATCAAAAGTACCATTCTAAAATATAAGGAAATGAGTGATATCTCCCTTGGTTATTATTTTTTTTTTTTGAAGGATGAGATTATTTGGGAGAGAAACGAAGTTGTCTACTCTTAAATGGAAGGTTGCCCATGTGGCAGTGATAGAAGCCTCATATACTCTTTCTCACAAATTCTATGCAGGGAAAAGGCTGCTTTATGCCAATACTGTTCAGAAACAAACCGATAGAAGCATACTTGATAACAAAAAAATGCATGCATGAGTTCCCAAATAAACGAACATATGACAGGCAAAGGTATGGAGAATACTGAAGGTAAGATAAAGTCTGTTCCCTTCTACTACTTGTTTATGTTCATCCATTTAGGAAATACTTGGGAAACTTCTACCATGTACCAGCCACTCTTCTAGGCACCAGGGATGCCTCAGAGGACAAAACGTATGAAGTCCTCACTCTCCTGGGACTTCAACTTGTCAGTCTGTATGTACTCTCTGCTTGCATGGTGTTACTACCAAAATAATTGCCATTATGCAAATATTGACAATACTAGAAAAGAAACATGCCACTCAATGTAACTATACTGTTTCTGAGTGGGGTACTATACAGGGTATGAAACTGAGGAGTATATATGCATCATATGCATTTCAACCTGGAGGATAACAGGAAGATAATGATAAAAACGGAATAGCAGTACTAAGTACTCCTAAGGATACCCTGAAAAGGGGACACAGAAAGAAAGGAAGGAAGGAAGAAAGAAAGAAAAAACAAACAAACAAACACAAAGCCATCATGTTGGAGTCTACGGACAGGAGATAATTTATTTGTTTGACCGTAAGAAGAATTTTCTGAGTTACTGTGAATAATCAAATGTGAAAAGGGAAAATGGGAAACCCATTCTATCCCATATTCTAAAATAGAGTGAAATAGACTTTCTGCTCAAAAATCATGATTAACATGCCTCTTCTAAAACTACTAAATATGGGACACATATTATTGATCAGTTCTCCTAATTTCTGGCCTAATGAAATCGATCCTCTGTAGTAACTGAGAGGTCAGGGAAGTATCATCATGAAGTTGGGATTCATGTCCATTTTAAAAAAGAATTCCACAAACCTCAAATGAATCTATATTATGTCCTATATAGTGAGGGATAAAGGTAACTTACAGTTTACTGACATTTAAGATATTAAGGATATATTTTTTAAAAACTTTTCCACTAAAATTTTTCTTTACAAGTGAACATCACCAATTAAGTCAACAGATTTTAAAATGCCCTTAGCAGGTGGTTATCAACTAGAACACATGCAGTAGCTTTTCCAGTTGTTTAGATTAACCTAACAAAAATTAGGAGCATCACTAACTTTCCAAGGACAGAAAAACAACAGGATTATTGTTATGTGTTCAGGGAGAAGCCTGAGTGGACAGCAGAGACAAGATCCTTCCTTTACAGTTTCTATACCATCTGTAGAATCATTTGTATTTGTGAAGACCTGACTGTAAATGTGCTTTAAATGAATTTAACTACCTCAGAGGTGTAACAAAACAAATCAGAACATCTAGAGGGAGATTATCACTGTATTTGCAACATTTATCTATATACTGTGTGTGTGTGTGTGTGTGTGTGTGTACCACCGTATATATATACTGAAATGTCTCTGGCAGTTAGACAACACTATGGAAGGGCTACCGTGCTATGTAACAAAAAGCATGAAGCCACACAGTAACAAACATTTTTTCCTTGTTTGTGCAGCTTAAGCCACACGTTCGTTAACATTAAATATTATTTTGTGAGTTTTACAAGAGAATAAAAATCTCAAAGAATCCCCAAGTATCTGAAGAGTTTCCAACAAATCAACAAAAATATACCAAAAAAGCCCTCCATGTTCTTATACCTACATTATTAGTCATGGAATACTAATAAATATTGGTAATCCAAGTTAAAATTATACACAGCACATATTTTACTAAATTGCATAATTCAAGTGAAATAAGATATGAATTAAATAACAAAAACACAATTACTTAGAAGTCTGACAGTTCAGAAAGTTAACTGTTGACTTCAGCTGTTTATTTGTTTTTCTTATGTTCCTGTACATTTTTTACTAAAAGTAAAAAACATTATTACTTGCCATTTTCAAAACACAAACGCCAGTTAAGTCATTACCCCCTCCCCCCAAAAAAACCCCTAACAGTGTACATTAAACCAGTCTTTATACACAACTACAAATTCATGCTAACACCGTAGGGATATACTGATGAAACATATAAAGAGTGACATTTTTTACTGCACATAAATTTTCAGACGGAGGTAAAAAATCACATTCCTTAAACTGTTTCAAAAAGAAAGGCCCAAACATATATTATTTCAAAATTTACAACCTATACTTTTTACCAGAATTGCAGGCATTCTCCAAACTGGCTAACCTGTTTTTATTTGCCATAATACAACCCCTTGAAAAAGAAAGAACACACAATATTCATCTAAAAACACATGTGTAAAAGACATGGAAGTATTTAGTGCTAAGCTGGAATATAAAATTTAAGTCTTTGAAAAGTCAATTATTTAAAAAGTACAGTGAAAATATTATCTGTGAACTAAAGGTTTTAGGCTTACTGAAAAAATATCTCATTTCAGTTGGGTGATCCAATTTTAGACTTTTCACTCACAAAATATGGGGAAGAATTCAAAAATTATAACAACTTATTTCTCAGTTTAAGAATACATTAGAAGTTGGGAGGGAAAGCTAACTTAGTGTATTGTCATTGATATTAATTTAGCAGAAGATCTATATAAAACAGATGTAAGTCACAGCTCTATTTACTTTTTCCCATATATTCAGAAATTATGGCAACAAAATAATTTTTAATCAGAATTTCCATCAGTTCCCCCAAATCTGAAATTTGAAAGTGTTCATAGTATCACAAAACTGTCCTTCATCTTCTCAGACTTACCAGTGTTACAGTGATGGCTGCATCTGGTAACAGGTAAAAGCATCAAGAAATAATAACAGTGATCCTATTTAATCACAATGCTTATCAATTTATGGCTTATCTAGAGTCTCCCTTCTTCTCTTGGCCCAGTTTCATTTTTCTGTAGGTCTCAGGACCTGAGCCCATCTAGGTCACTGTTTCCTGCCCACCTTAAACAGTCTTACTGGTAAAGAAATCATCTTCAGAGGGTTTACCACTCGGTTTGGTATTAATCATCTTTTTCCACTTACAGAATACTACTGGGCATATAAGCAGACACGACCATCTGCCTGCTTCGGACACAGAGATGCGGGTCACAAGCATTTGCTTCACAGACAATCAATAATATCAAACCAGAAAACTTTAAATATTGAAAATCCCCATTAATTAACTCTCACAAGTAAATAGCAGCTTGGTATGAACTGGAAATGTTACATCTGTACCAAAACAGCACAAAAACCTAGTAAAGCAGTATATCAGGGGCTCCACTTGGGGTTTTTGTTTGTTTGTTTGTTTGTTTTAGATATTCTGCTGTACAAAATAGCCATGAAGGAATACAGAGATCATAGGGCGCTGAGAGAGAAAGGTTAAGAAGCAAAATAAACAAGTCAATAAATAAAACAAGCATTTAGAAGCAAGCAACACATGCAGAACAAGCAAGAGATTAGTTTACATGAAGAAGAGGCAACTTACATGGCTGTTGAGGAGAGAGCTTCTGTGAGTGGACAGACCGTCAGACTTTTGCAGCGTCTCAATCGCCATTTCAATCTGATAATAGATGTCATTAAAAAAAGGGCTCAAGACAAGATAGTAATAAAAGGCTCACCAGAGAATTTTTGATAGATTCTCTAAAGTTCAATTTCTTCTTCAATGGTGGCTAATGAACAGGTCTTACCTAAATGTGTCTCTCCCCCACCTGCCCGCCCCACCCCCAGAGAATAAAAAAAAAAAAAAAAAATAGGCACGCTAATGATAAGCCCGATCGCAAAAAGTACACCTCTTTTTTTTTTTTTTTTTCCTTTCTTTTTTTCTGGAACATTCTGTAATGATGATCAGAATGGAGGCCTGAAGAGCAGGAACTCCAGTGGTTTCTTTCTAGTTATGAGAAAACATTCTTGACTTTCAGAGTTCAAGATGTGGGCTAGTAACCGCTCTCTTTCTAAACAGTCTTTCACAGAGTATTTAATATTTGCTCTATTTTGTCATGGAAGAAAAATTACCCTGCAGATTCTGTGTTTAACATGCATTAGTATTTTAATGCAAATGTACAAAGACCCTTTCATTAGTATTCAAAAGCTACTAACTCTATCCATTCCTCTCTTAACCCTATATTAAAACTTGGAAATGGAGGGTCATTAGTATGAACAAACACTACGATGTAATCATGGCCCCTGTGTTATATTTTAGGAAGTGGTGGTGAGGCAGAGCTATTAGAAATGACAGCAGAAATGGAACATAAAAGAGAAAATAATTCAGAGTCAACAAAGAAAAGGACAACCACAGAAACAGTTTTATACCATGTAATCTCAGCATACCATGAGCAATCATAGCACCTGAACTAAGGAGCAGGTGCCTAAAATACACGGGATGCACTCTTGATAACCTCACAGCAAAAGATGTCTATCTCTCACTCCCAGTGCTAGGGCACGTACTGTCAAATCAGGTTCTGAACACACTCTATTTGGTTACTTGGCTATGTTAACAACATTAACTGAAGTTAAATTTAAAAATCACATTATGTAAGAGAGAAAACTGATTTCGTTACTTTTATTTCTACCGTGTGATCAAATCAGCACATCAGTAGAAGCACCTATAAAGAACACTTAGGTGTTTTCAAATGGAGTTGACTTACTTCTAGTTTACAGAGGTTACGGAAATTAATGATGCCTTGAAATTCTCACGTACCGTGTCCCCCCACCAACACAAAAATGATGGTTGGCAATGTCCACAGCGAAGTTTTCTCCCCCATCAACGTCCCAATTGCTTCCTGGTGGAACTTTACCCACAGAATGTCCAGTCTCAATTACATCAGCATTAGATCCAATTTTCTTCTAAGCAACTTGGGAACTTAATAGCTTTAATTCTATTTTATGTTATTTCCACAAGTTACTGGTTCTGCCTCCCTTGCTTGAGTTAATAAGATATAAAACTGACAAAAATGTTAGACTAGAAATTAGAGAAAAACATATTCTTAAAATAGAGATTATAACAATTCATAAGACTACGTAATGTGATTTGTTTCACTGTTAGTTTCTTTTAGATCACAAAATTAAGTAACCTGGCTTCTAAAACACTCCTTGCTGGGTGAATGGTCATGTAGTAGATTTTCAGTTGAAAACCAACTGAAGAAGGTGATATTGTACTAGTGAAAAAAACACACATTACAAAAGAGCAGCGTGAATGTACAGAAAAATGAGTAAGCAAGCATTTTACTAAAATGTTGAACTGCAGAACTACAAAGGACCTCGGTACTCATCTCTTAAAAGGACATCCTAAGTGTTCTTGTTTGCAAAGAGAACACATATACCCAAAAAGAGAGCTGGAAAGCCTCACCCTAACGTGACTTTAGATCACTTCTGTGAAGAATTCGCTCAGGGGACACCTGGGTGGCTTAGGCTCAGGCTCTGCCTTCGGCTCAGGTCATGGTCCCAGGGTCCTGGAATCGAGTCCCGCATCGGGCTCTCTGCTCAGCAGGGAGCCTGCTCCCCCCCCCCCGCACCCTCTCTGCCTGCCTCTCTGCCTACTTGTGATCTCTGTCTGTCAAACAAATAAATAAAATCTTAAAAAAAAAAAAAACGAATTCGCTCAAAAGTCTAATTTGCTACAATGCCTACATTTTCTTTCTAGCTTGAGTGTCGAGAGTTCGAGGTTTGATTTCAGTCTACTAGATAAAAATACAATGATCTGCATTGCCTGATTTTCCACATTGAGTTGAAAGGTGAAAATGATCAGAGGTGTCACTGCAGTAGTGATGATGGCAAAATCTAGGTCTGTGTGGGTTTATTAACCAGCAATTTTAATTTCTTTATGACTAAAAGAATTCGTGGTTACTGTTTTGGGTCATTACCAAGTGGACATGGTAGACAAACATTTTCCATTTCTTCCTTAAACCAGTGAGGCTTTAGACGATGATGATACAGGAGGTTATTTTTTGAAAAGTCAATGCTCTGAACTAAGGTTCAGTGCCCAGTTATAGCTCTTACTGAATTATCATCCTGAAACTGAGTCACCAGGCGTGTACATGTCCTCTCGGCAATTACCTATTGCTAGGATACGTGGTGCTTGGGAGTTTAGGCTGGTTCAGGTGACCCTGGACTATTGCCTCACAATCAGATAAGAAGCTACGGCAACTTTTCTGAGATCAGGTGGTGGGATGCTCCATTCGACATGAGACATCTGGCCTGGAGAGACAAGCTTTCAGGGCACTAAGTGGGATTACTGGGGCGAGTGACGTCAAGAAACTCCCTGTATGACAGAGCAGGTAAGAAACCGCCATCCATTCCCGACAATCCGGGCACAAGACTTCCTAGATAAATCAGTCTTCTGGAAGAGAAAAGAAGATCCTCATCACTATGCTAGGGATGATTTTAAAACACTCCAGAATCACCAGCTTCATGCGGGGATCCGGGGAGAAGGGGACTTGACTCTGGGAGTGGTTCTCCGCCCAAGACAGGAAACTTTGCTTCCATCCTCCTGCAGACGTATTTTTGGCAATGGAAGAAGAGCGTTTTGCTCTGTGTTTAGACAGGCTGCTGCAATCTTGGAAGAGTGGCAGGCCTCGGGGGCAGAAAAGCAAGAGAGACAAATGAGATGTTCTCCAGCTCTGGGAATCACAGGGTCTCCAAGCCTCAGAGGCAGCCCCGACGGAATGCCTGGCCAGGTCCGAAGAGTCAACACGCAGGTAATGAGAACTTGCTACACTCACAGGCCAGATTTCTTTCCAACCACATGGTCGCAGAAGGATGCAAAGACCTCGTTGCGGTGTGTCATTATGACAAACGACTGCGGAGAATCATGTGAAAAATGGGGACTGTGTGGAGCACCGTGCTGAGAGGGTCACTGGCCATGAAGACAGTTCAGGAAAATCAGACTTCGTCAGAGAGCAGGCACCCCTGGGAGTCTGGCTGTTACCGAAGCTTCATTTGGGTAAAGAAAGAGGAAAAGGGCTGTATTTTAAAAAAATGTTTGGGACTGTGTCACCAGCGAATTAGTCACTGGAGGATTAAAATGAATAGAGGTGTAACACTTGGCTTCCCCAACCAAACGCTGAGTTCTCCAGAGACCGAAAATCAGGGAATGGTGTATATGGGTTTCCTTCACTTGGGCAAAAGACACCCCGTACTAAGTCTGGAGGGCTAATCAGAGACTATGCCAACGACTTTGCTTCTGGTACAGGAAGTGGCAATGATCACAACTGTGATAAAAATGTGGCCACATGTCAATAAGCAAACCTTAGGTCTTGCGTGGCAGAGTGTGTGTGTGGGTGTGCACGCGCGCGCACATACAGGTGTGCATGTGTGCGCAGGGGTGTATGGAAGACGGAAGCCACGATTATTCTGAGAGCATAGAGCAAATACAGCAGATTGCACTAGTGACAAAAGTCTTTCCTGATGTCTCAGGAGTTAGGATTAGACATTCAGAAGAGGCTGGGGAGCTGCTGGATTTCATATGTAAGAGAAAAAACAATACGTAAAACTCAGTGGAGCTCCTACAAAAAGAGAGCACACCCTCTAAGAAGGCCTGGAAGGGGACAGGGTACCTATGATCTGATGGGGGACAGATACCCAGGATGATGAACATACGGCCTCAAACCCAGGCTGCAAACTCTTTTCCAGCCACTACAATGCTAGTGCGTTGTGGGAACCAAGGACAGGTAGAGGGTCTCCAACCACCCAGGGCTACCCTGGGTGTATCTAACCAAGAATCAGTGTCCCGAAAAGGACTTCAACTTCAGAGGGACGTCCCACCCAAGCCCTTAGGAAAAGAGCATGGGAAGAGGAGAAGAGAACTCAGATGGTGTCTGGATGTCCAGCAAATACAATTGTGACCTCTTCTCCCAACCTCAAAGAAGGGATCGATACTATACGTCTTCTAAGGCAGCAAATACTTTTAAGGACAAAAATGAAATAAGAAAAAAACCATTTTCCCCATTATTTATAATTTCCCATTATTATTTGCAATTGGCATTTGTAGTTTCTTTCCCATAACATTATGGATGGCCCTTTTATTATTAGAGGATGGCCCCTCGTTTTGCAGACTTGCTCCCAGGCTGAGGCGCTCCGCTGGGGGATAGGGAGGTTTACAGGACGTCGGGATCTGGGACGACAGACGTCAGGGCTGCCCTCACCTACGCACAGAACGGGCAGAGTGGGGAGAACAGGGAAGGACAAAGAGGCTTTGAGGGACTGTGCTCTGGACAGTATGATGAGAAAGCCTCAGCTTTTTCTCCTACAGAATCCTCATAAGAGCTCTACCGCGGCCAGATACTGCAGGTACAAGGACTCAAGGCTGGCTGGAGCACAGGGTTCATTCAGGGGCAGCAGGTAATGTCAAAAAGGTAAATTGCAGTTGGAAATGAGGGAGACTCGAAGGGTGAAGGGTGACAAGTCTTTTGCACAAGTTACATGTGGTAAAAAAGAGGCTCCCCTGGACATGTGATTTATACATCCATTTATGTAGGCCTGTACATGACTCAAATAGGGTATCACGTTGTGGACAATTAGGGCTCTCTCTTAATGTAAATATCAACCAGTCATTCCATTACATGCTAATAAGGCAGAAGGAAAAAGAATAATTATATCACCTTATTCATTGTTTTTATAGGTCAAGGCACATTCTCTTGACTCTGAAATGGCTTTTTAATCTATTTTAAAGAATAAAGGTCAAGATTGATATATTCAACTACCACTATAATTAAAACTGGTCTCTTGGTAGAAACTATTTCCTTTCTAGAATTGTGAAAGTGATTTAAAAACTGAAGTAATACTATAATACTTTATGGTTTATAAAGCCTTTTTTCCATTAATTCTCTTGCGATCTTCACAGCAACTTTGAGAAGTGGGGAAGGCAAGCAATATTATCTCCTTTTCACAGATTAGAAAACTGAGGTTCTCTGGGATTGAGGGATTTTTTGAGATTTCACAGGTATTAAATAAGAGACTAGAATACAAGACTTATCCCTCAAGGTTCAATATCATTTCCATTTTATGCAAATACAACATAAATATCAATCATGGAATATTTGAAATCAAAATTATCAAATATATCAAATGAAACTTCTGGGGAGTGGCTGGCAAAATTATCAATTTCTAAATGGTTTACAAGGAAATTACTTTCTAATGGGAAAGGGTTTAAATATGATTGACAAATATTACTTGAAAATGATTTCATAGTGATCTAGTTAAAGGCAACCTAAGCTTCTAAATGGGTAGTCACATTTTAATCATCACAAAAAGTTATCTTTAATGTATAATAATTCCCTTTTTTATTTCCATACAGGTTACTGTATTAATCTCACCAATTAACACAGTTTGTTTTTGTTTTTTTCCTTTTCTTTAGAGAAATCCAACCAAGAGAATACACTTGAGACTGGAAATTTTCTTTGGGGTAATTACTCCCCTGAACTCTTAAGACTTCACATTTTGTTTGCATCTGAGGTCAAATCAGAAATGTTTCTACTTGGTGGCTTTGGTTCAGAAAAGCTAACTGTGTTGACCAACATGAACACGTAGTCACCACATTTATCTGATAGAAATGACAGTCTCCTGGTATATGTGGGGGGGGGGGGATGGGCGGGGCGGGTCAGAGGGGCTTCCTACAGGAAGCCCTCCAACCAGGAACATCAGAGGAAAGAATGATGAGATCTTAATCTTCCATGCCTAGGCATTTAGAGCAAAGAAGTTTTAGGTCTTGCAAATGCCTAACTATATAAAATCTTCTCCATTCACATAATTTTATGACATCTAGAGAAAAAATTTAAATTGTTTCGCTTTCAACATGAAGTTTTGGCAGTTTTGTACCACCTGAAGCTATTCTGAAATATTTATGAGGAAAAAAAAAAATGGGGGTAAAAAAAACCTTGCATAAATTGAATGTGTTCTAAGAATATTTGACTTAAGTTGGTGGATTGAAACCAAGACTGCTGGTTTGGTTCCTCTGATCACTCTGTACAGCCCACATCCCTCCGCCCTCACTGGGACCCAAAAGACCAGCATTATCAGTGTGTGACAATGAAACTGTTTTTGAGACATCGATTCCCTAAGTACGCAGGGCTAGAATTACCCTTCGGGAACCTGCTGGGTTAGAATTAAGTGATAGGCTTTAAAGCCAAGTTTCCATTTTCCAATATATAAGATTTCAAATCTGCCTTTTGCAGATTATTCTGAGTACTAAAGCACATGTTCACTTGGTATTTCATCTGCATAATCACTAAAACAGAGGATTCCTCCAAGCATGGTGGTCCTGGATCAGTATGATAGGAGTCACCAGGGCACTTGTAAGAAATGCAAATCGGAGGGGGAGACAAAACATGAGAGATTGTGGACTCTGAGAAACAAACTGCGGGTTTTGGACGGGAGGCGGGTGGAAGGTTGGGTGAGCCTGCTGGTGGGTATTCAGGAGGGCACGGATTGCATGGAGTACTGGGTGTGGTGCATAAGTGATGAATTTTGGAACACTGAAAACGAATTAAATTAAAAAAATAAAACGCACGTATGAACTCTCATAATTTAATAATAATAATAATACATCCACTAAAAGTAGAAAAAAAAAAGAAATGCAAGTCTTGGACCCCTTCCCACACTGAATCAATAGCCCCAGGGGTGGGAGAGTGGGGGAGGGCTCCGTCCAGGGATGTATTTAATCAATGCCCCCAGAGAAGGCCCCCAGAGAAGGCACACTAAGTTGGAGAAACATGGCAGTAAAAGAGTGTCAACATTTTTCTTCTTTGTCAGGGTCAGACCGCACTTACTATTTTAGGGAGAGTAAGCAGGGAGAGAATGGGCATTCATTTCTATAATGGTGCTCGGGAACTCTACTTAAAGAGCAATTTTGAAGTCTAAGTATTATTTGGATTTTTGCTTCTCTTTCACTCTCTTCCCACCCAATCCAATCCTACCTTGAGGCAGTTTTGCAATTTATATGAGCAACATATAATCCAAAGATAAAATTTTGGTGAATCTAAAATTAATCAATGTATAACACATTAACATTTGTGATTTTAAAAAATAATGTGGTAAGAGAGAAAAGTGAAAGTAACCGCTTTAAAGAAGTCTGGAGGCTATTTGTGGATTTCCATTTTTGCCTTCGAGGATTCGGCAGCTTTCTGGTATGCCAGAACTGGCTCTGGTACCCATATGGTAAACCTTTTATACTCCCAGAAGCACGTGCCTGGTCCACACTGCTGGCTCCATAAATGTCTGAGTGAATGATTAAAGAAACTGATCCAGACTCCAAGTACATGAACACAAACACAAAACATTCACTTCCGCTCCAAACCACTGAATAAGAGTGGATCCAAAGATCTTTACTGAATTTAATGCCAGTTTCTGTTCTCTGAACTTCCCACAGTCTAATAAAGGAGGACTTCTTCCAGGAACATGACTTCACCTGAATTGTGATACCTCATCAGCAGTCTTTACACTGGGCTCGTAAAGGAAGGGTTGTGTCAGCTGTAGGCATTCGGGAAACACGACCAGATACAGACACTGTATAATCATCAAGGGCTTGCTTGAGATTTTTGCAAATAGTAAATCACCTTTTTCAAATAGATAATGTATTCACATGTCTCCATGTTTTTTTTGTTCATGCATTCTTCTGGAGATATCTTTGTGCTTATATAAGCATATGCAAATGTATGTTTCTATTTAAGCATGCACACATTACCTCTTGCCTTTTCCCTTAACAATATGGATGGAGATCTTTCCATCTCTCTAGGTCTCGATCTATGTGTCTCCTCTACGTCCACTTGCGTCTGCACACATCCTGCCTCCTCCTTGACCGGCTGTATAAAATCCCACTGAATTAACAAACGCACCAAAATTTATTTAACTATTTCCCTGCTGACGGACAATTAGCCTTTCCCCAATTCTGTTATAAAGAACTCTCAATTCTGTTATAAAGAACTATCCCATGAATATGGTGGTTCATGTTCGCGCAGCATTTCACATATGCAAGCGTATTGTCAGTGGGGTAAATTACTAGAAGTACACTCTTGGGGTCAAAGGATAGATGTATTTTCCATTTTTATAAAAATTTCCATAGCACTCTCTACTCCTGTCTGTGCCATAGTTAGACTCCTCTCAACAGCAAGACAGAGGGCTGGTTTCTTGCACCCCTGGCAAGGCTGACTGACTTTTCCAGCTCCACCTGTGTGAGACATGAACAACAGTCTCTCTTTGTGCTTTATTGTTCATTTCCTTTTCAGCGGGGTGCTCATTCATATACTTGCGGCATTTTTTGGTCTTTTTCATTTTCCTCATGGATTTATAACAGTGGTCTATACATTAAACCCATTAGTTCTTCAGATATAATGTCTCAAAACTTTATGCCAGGTTGTTTCATTGTTGCCTTTATTTCCTGTGGTTTTTGTCACTGGAACACTTCCCCTTTATGGAGTTGCTTTTTTAAGAGATATTCTTTGTAGCTTCTGGATTTTACATCATACTTCACCACTATCAAAGGATAATGATAGAATGTGTTTTTTCCAACCAAGTAAAATTAATTTTTGTATAAGGAGTTAATGGATGGAACCCATCTACTTTTCTTTCCTAAACAGTAATCCAGTTGTGCCAAACATCATTTATTGACATATCGACGATGTCTCCACCGATAGGCAATACTACCTTTATCATGCGCGATATTCTACACTCACTCAGCCTGTTTAGGGTCTCTAGTCCACGACTGGTCTACACGGATCTATTCACGTGCCAACAATCCTGTTTGAATTACTCTAATTTTACAATATGTTTGGATCAAATTGTAAGGCTGTTAACACCCTACTCTACTCTCCATTATTTCTCTTTTGACAAAATTTCCTTCACTGTTCTTGCATGTTTATTTATATAAACAGCCTTTCTTGTAAAAAGAAGAAAATCTATTGGTATTTGGATTGGGTTCATATTGAAATATTAAAGCTATTTTAGGAAGATTCAAAATGTGTGATACTGAAACTTCTTTTTCACTCACGCAAACGTCTCTTCAGGCTTTAGGAATTTTAAAGTTCTATTTAGCAGCTGGACTTCGTACATATATTGTTAGTTTACTACATGGTGTGGTTTAAATTGATAATAAATGAGACCGTGGCTTCCATAATATTTTCTAACTACTGTCATTTGCATCTAGAAAAGCTACTGATTTCATTAAACATTAATTTTACTAAATTCTCTTACTAGTTGTTATGGTTTTTCATCTGCTGCTCATGGTTCTTATCAGGTATACAATTTTAACTGCAATGCTGAGCTCTTTATCTCCGTTCTATTTTCCCGTTCTCTTTTTCTTATCTAACTACATCTTTCTTGTAATTTTGAAAGCATGATTAAAAACCCAACATCTTCCTTTCCTATAAGGCAGATGGGAAGGAGAGGTACTAAAACTTTTTTAAGTAGTAAATTTAAAGTAAATGTGTAAAATTATTTCTAACATTCTACAGGTAGATTACTAAAGTCCTAGCCAGTGAAATTTATGGGCTCCAATAGCTATTATCAAACACAATAGCAAAGTTGTGAAAGAATCCAGATAATCTTGGGGCTAGTAAACACAACTGTAGTTATACATGCTGAGGAGACAGTAATCAAATCACATACGTTTGGAGGATGAACTGATAAACAGGGGAACATGGAGAGATTTTCTCTCATTGAAAATTGGTAATCGGTCAGAGGCTTTGTGTTGTATTTTCCCTCATTAAATGAAAAAACATGAGCCAGCGGAACAGTCAGTATTAAAATCTTATGGGCCTAACTACCCTATGATGCAGTAATCGCAATACTGGGTGTTTACCCCAAATATACAACGACAACAAAAAAAAACCCCACTAATTCAAAGGGATACATGCACCCCTGTCTACTGCAGCATTATTTATAAGAGCACAGATAATGGAAACAGCCCCAGTGTCCTCTGATAGATGAATGGATTAAAAAGATGTGGTATACATAAGCAATGGAATATTACTCAGCCACAAAAAAGAATGAAATCTTGCCATTTGCGACAACATGGATGGAGCTAGAGGTTAATACTAAGCAAAATAAGTCAGACAGAAAGGTACATACTGTTCGATTCCACTCATATGTGGAATTTAAGAAACAAACCAAAGAGCAAAGAGGAAAAAGAAACAAACCAAGAAATGGACTCAACTATAGAGTGCAAACTGACAGTGACCAGAGGGGAGTTCGGTAGGGAGCTGGGAAACAGCGGATGGGTTTGAAGCACGTGCTGTGATGAGCGGATGGTGATGTCTGGACTCGGTGAATCACAATGTTGAACACTTGAAACTAACATAACGCTGTAGGCCAACCATACTGGAATTAAAATAAAAATGAAATAAAAAATTGTATGGTCTTCACAATGACTCCTGTATTTTATTTTATTTTATTTATTTAAGATTTTATTTATTTGACAGATCACAAGGAGGCAGAGAGACAGGCAGAGAGAGAGAGAGAGAGGAGGAAGCAGGCTCCCCTCTGAGCAGACAGTCCGATGCGGGGCTGGATCCCATGACCCTGGGATCATGACCTGAGCAGAAGGCAGAGGCTTTAACCCACTGAGCCACCCAGGTGCCCCCAATGACTCCTGTATTTTAATTTGTCACCAAGCCATTTCGTATTTTAGCTGGAATTACCTGGTCTCCAGTAGTGAAACATGAGTAATTTTTTTTCCTCCCTCAAAATCTAGAGTAGTTTCAAACTAGTAAATTAATTGGACACGTGACTTATAAATACAAGGATAAAGCAAAAGTTATACAAGAGATCACCTGGAACGTTGCTTATTTCCATATTCATTAAGCAGAATTTACCAACATGAAACCTGCCTAATCTAGACGTCGCAGGAAATAGAATATAGCCCTTTCTGGCATGTTTACAACACCCTGTGTTCTGAAACCCTATTTCACTAGGAAACGGCTAAAAATTAGAATAACTCATTACACTTGGCTTTAGAAATTCAGGAGAACCCGTCAGCTATGCTCAGGAGAGGCTGAAGGCCTCTGTCATTGTTTGTCTTAACCTTCCAGTTTATCAGGATTTCTAGGAGTGGAATGTCTTACAGCCTTAACCGCAAAATTACGCCTTCTAGAGCTTATCCGCTTCAAGGCTGGAGCAGAGTGGAACTGAGCAACGGCGAAATGGAGCAGAGATACAGCGATGGAGACCACCAGTCACTCAAAGTCCCATTGTATTAAGTGCTTGGAAAATGAGGTCCCAGAACCTTCACTCAGTTTAGGATTCAGTACAGGAAACAGAAGATTCCGTGGGACTCTCTCGGAGGAGTTTCATGTGAGGGCCCCAGCTGGCCTAGAGAAAACAGGGCATGGGAAACAGAAAATGCTAGGATCGTAATGGACATCGTGTTTCTGCCAAAATAAGAGGAGAAGTGTTTTGTTTTTGTTTTTATTCTTCTCACTGAGACTGACTGGAAGACTAAGAAAATTATTTAAAAGAGGAATGATTATTTCTGTAATATATGAACTACATAAAACTGATGTATGCATAATTTATGCACACTTTTAAATTAAAAGATTTTCTTCCAAGCCTATTTTTACGTATGATAATTCAACAGATATTTTCATCTCAGGTGACTATTTTGCTTTTCTACCTCTATATAGCCATAACCCAGAATCCAACATTATTTTTTTTCCCACTTTGGTATGAGAGATGGGCAGTCTGCCACCTTCTGTAACAGTCATTTCCCACAAATATAAGAAGGCCTTCCAGGGCCGATGTGAAAAAGAATCTCTGAGATACACTGTTAGGTGAAAAACAAGCAAGATGTAGTATTTTTAAATTACTATTTGTATTTTTAAAAAACATAATGACCAGTAGAGAGACAGAGAAAGAGACAGGGAGAGACATTCTGCTCTTCACAGAATATCTCTAGCATGACTCAAAAACCTGGACGCAAGCCTGAGAACAGTGTCAGGAGGACAGCCATCACGCACACTCCTAGATCTTTCCACTCGTATTACTTAAGAACACGTAACTAGGGGCGCCTGGGTGGCTCAGTGGATTAAGCCGCTGCCTTCGGCTCGGGTCATGATGTCAGGGTCCTGGGATCGAGTCCCGCATCGGGCTCTCTGCTCAGCAGGGAGCCTGCTTCCCTCTCTCTCTCTCTCTGGCTGCCTCTCCGTCTACTGGTGATTTCTCTCTGTCAAATAAATAAATCTTTAAAAAAAAAAAAAAGAATACGTAACTAATGCACATACACAAATTAATAAAAACAGAATAAATGGCCGCTGGGACCATCCCAGTAAAGGAATAAGAAGGGCAAAAGCATTTTGCGGAGGGACTAACCACCTTCATTCACCTGTTTTCTTTTTTTCTTAAGTAATCTCTACACCCAACGTGGGGCTCGAACTTACAACCCTGAGATCAAGAGTATGTGCTCTACTGACAGACACAGCCGGGCTCCCCATCCATTCATCTTTTCAGAAAAAAAGAAAAGATGAATGGATGAATTCACCTTACACTGAATCCATAAACATGTAACCCAAGAATAAAGAAATAAAAGCATCTCTAACTTTTAAACAAAGCTTAAGTTTCTGTAATTACACAAGAAAGGCCAGACTTTGACTTATATAGCAGGAGACGGACATTCAAATTCCCTCCCAGGAAACTGAAAGAAATGACGGTGTTTTACATTAATCAAAAGAGGGAGAGATATAAACAATATTAGTTTCAACACATTTTCCTTGTATCTCTAGGTGGGATCTACTTTTAGCAAGAGCCATTTAACATATATAATTACTAAATATATACTAAATATATATATAGAAAGGTATAAAAATTAGCTTTCATATCACAGTCTAAAAAATGATTAATGTAATCTTATTTAGTTAACAAGAAGAAAAAAAAAAAACCCTCCATAAATAACCATCTAATTATAAGAACACAAATGTTACTTTATGGAGAAGTAAGTAAATAAAGCTTCTTAAATGGCTAATTATTATAAAGTCTGGTATAAAATAAACTATGTTGCGATGAGCACAAAAATATCACTAACTACAATCACAAGGTTTTGATTCTCAAATGCAAATTGGGTTCAAGTTCCAAAATTCTGCAAATGATGTGGTTCCACAGAACGATAATGAAGAAAAATAAGAGGTGTTTTTAAAAATATATTTATTTATTTATTTCGGAGGGGGAGCGGAGGGAGAAGCAGGCTCCCCACTGAGCAAGGAGCCCGAGGTGGGGCTCGATCCCAGGACCTTGAGAAACTGACCCAAACCAAAGGCAGACACTTAACCACCAAGCTACCCAGGTGCCCCAGGAAAGTAAGAGTTTTAAATGAATGAAGACACACAAGGAAACATCATGGTGATGCAATCAGGAGAAATATCAAAGTATGATGAGCTCAGAGTTGTGACTGAAGCTAACTCCTCCGTATTAATATCCACATGCCACTGAAATATTAACAATAAACAGATCCCTAGCATTATTAATTTAATAAAATATAAAACATTTATTTAAGTAGTAACTTAGCTAACTCATGTCCAGCGATGTTCCATTAAAAATATTACTCTTTTTGAAAATTATTAATACTACCAGCAGGAAATGTCTATTACTGTGTGTGTATACATATTTATATAAATAAAAACATATATGTATATATGTGTGTATGTGCATATGAATTATACACACAACTCCAATAATCAAATAATAAAACACAGTAAAAGGAAAAATAGTATCTTGACCAAATCTGATATTAGTAGTTTATGTTATAATATATAGTCATAAAATAAAATTGTATATATTGCCATCATAATCTTTCAGAAAATTCTGGTATTTCTATGTAACTTGAAATCTGAAAACTTTTATAGTGCAAAGATCAAATACTAAAACACGTAATGTAAATGTTTTGTCATTTAAAGTTATAGAACTGAAGGGAATCATTTTCTCAAATGCAAATTTTCCATTAATCACTCAGAGATCTTTCTAGTATAAGAAAAATGGTTATATACTAAATATTAGATAGGTATGAAAATATTTCAAGCACTGTTTATTCTTCTTAGCAATGGCTTCAATTTGAAATGATCATTTTGTTTCTGTTGGCGTATCTTGGGAACTGGGTTTGCACATTGAAATAAACTTTTCTTTGAGCCAGAAGTTATTCCTACTAAATTTAGATAGAAGGATTTCTGTATAGACTCAAGTCAAGTGCAAGAGAGAGTCAAGGCAATTCTTCTGAGAACCACGCAAGAAACCTTGCTACCCATGAACTGAGTAAAGTTCTCGTGTTCCCAAGAACTCAAAACTTAATCTGTTTCACATTAACTGAATTAGCTGACTGTAAATTCCACTTCTTATGACCTCTTAAGCAATAACCCCAATAGACTATTTCCCAAGCAGGAATTCTGACCACGGTATGGACTACTGCTACCCGTTCAGTTGTGTTAAGCATGCTATAGGAGACAGGCTGAGCACTAAAGAACACAGAGGGAGATGAACGTTAATGGCACAGCCTGGCTCGATGTTTGAAGGAAAGAGCTTGAGTTTTGACCAACAAGTGGCTCAAGATTGTGCTTATATGGGTTCTACAGAGAATGAAAACGATACATGCAAATAAGCAAATTCCCTTTAATGACATGGTACCTGCCAAAATAATCTGAGTTCTAGGAGTCTGAACAACCAGGAGCTACAAATTTTCGAACATTTGGTAAAAGGAGCATGGTAGGAAATTGTCAATAGGTTGCATGGCACTTAGACTTTGTTCCCTTCACTAGAGTAACAGATGCGAAACTGTACACTTCATGGTGAATGAAGGAGATGATCTTTCGCACTATTGAGAGAAGAATCTAAATCAAATATAAATCTTGACAATAATGGAAGATAATACAATCAACCCTAGCAGAAGTATATATAGATGGTTTATTATTATGTTATTATATAGATCACATTATAAATATATTACAATATTTAGATTATTAGATGGATAGATATATCTATCATAGAACACTATCATTTGTGCTTTAACCTTACGATTTTTCCATGCAAAGTTACCTTTTTATTTAACTTTTTTATTCTTTTTGCTAACAAGGACCAAAAAAAATCTTAATAAGAGAACTTTAGGTATTAATGTTCTTTTAAAAAGTATAAATTAATATATACAATTGATACTACAGATCGATGGTTTTTAATAGGTTTCCATTACTCCCAGTTACTCTAACTCAGCTACTTTAAGTGTTGTTTAAAATAAAAATCACACATCAAATCTGTGTAGTGGACAACTTAAAGAGTAATGCCACTTTTCATACTCTACATAGAAAACAAAACAAAAAAAAAAACAAACTATAAAACTTACTGTTACATTTGCAACTATATTGTCATGATCCCAAATCATCATATTTATGAACTCAGTGATAATACTAATAAATTTAAGCAACCAGTATCCAGTGGATGAGAATGTTTAGCAGACAGCCTGCAGTCAGTGTGAAGACAGACAACAACTCCTGGAGAAAAGGAAGGAGAAGAATTGGGGATGGCAAAAAGAATGGGAGAGGGTGGGAAAGAGCTCGGTTTCCCCAGTTTTCAATTCTCCTCAGGCCCTGATAAGTGGCAAGTATCTCCCTTTTCACTGCAAATGACCTTCCGAGTAGCCTTTGTCAGGAGTGCTATAAAGTACGGTACCTGATCTACCTCCTTCCTTTTATGGTAAAGATATTCTACAATATTTTACAATTTACAATTATAAATATTATGATTTTAAAGCTGGGAGGAAATTAAGATATCGTTGAGTTTAACTAAGCCCTTATTTTACTGCTAGGGGAATGAGGTCCAGAGAACCCATGATTTCGTTTCTAATCGACATAAATATACCAGCGTGGCTAAAAAGTTTAGAAATGTCATATTTAGTGATATTAAAAGCAAGAGACAAACACACAAAGAAATGCTTCAAAAACACAAAGAAAGAAGTACAAAGAAGAGCTCTCCCTCAGAATGGCCAGTCATCTGTTCTGATGTTAGTAGGGAACAGTAAATTAAATATAATGAGCTTTTAGAGATGGAGCAGGGGGAAAGTACCAAGTGATGAAAGTCTGACACATGCAATGATTAGAAACATAAAAATTATATACAAAATACTTACCAGGGACACATTATATCTTGAGGAAAATCCATAAAATGAGAAAGGTAAAGCCTGTCATAATTATTTCCTATTCAATTTGTTTCTACCTCTATTTCATTGTAAGAACAAAATATACGGCAAGATTACAAAATGCACTTAATTCAAATCGCCGGCCCCCTTTTACATAAAGCACGTACATAACCACTCCCATTGCTACTTCAGCCGGGGGGGCGGTTCTCAGTGATTACCCTCCTTATACTTAGCTGAGGGTAGGCTAGAAAGCTCAGGACACAGTTTGATGGTACCAAATTCTACACAGCTTATTATTACTATTTCTAGGACAGCATTATAATACATTAAAATCTGTGTCAAAATAAATCTTTGTATTAAATTTCAAAAACCTGAAAACTCAAATATGTAGGCAGGTTCCTCAGAGACATGCTCACGCCTATCACCAGAGCCAACGGAGATGTTTTTTCACTGGAATCACCTACGTCAGTCTTTCCCGAATTGTCTCTGTGGTTGAACAGAGGGACTTTATAAAATGGCACAGGGGTAAACACTTCTAACTTTACTATCTAAGTATGGGTTTTTATATATTTTAGAAAAAAGTACACATGGTTTTCTATTTTAGAAGTGAATCAATTTTTAAAAATACTTTGAGTAGATAATAGTACAGGCTATGTGAGTCAATATGGACAAACTCAATGTCTGAGGTTTGGGAAATGCTGCCCGTATGGTACCTGCTCTGGTGATGAGTTAAGACAACTACTGAAAGATGTGAAAATTCAAACTCAATTGTATTTTACTCTTCATAAGCCAGTGTATATCAGCACAAGATAAAAGTGAGTTCTTTCAGCAGAAATTTACAGTATTTTACTATAATCACTGAAGGAAGCCTATAAAAATTAGCATCAATGAGGAAGACTCACCTCTCTTCCCATTACTCATAAAAAACTTCCCAACTCACGTAACGGGGGCGGGGGGCGGGGGGGGGGGGACACATATCAGTTTCAACCCGCACAGAGGCACACGGGCCACGTTCTGGAAAATACCACAGAACTAAAACTACTCAACACATTCATGCCCACCCCAGTCTGCGTTATTTTTTTTTTCTTCCCTCGAGAAGAAAATGTACCATGGAGGCTACCAAGAAGCTAAATGAAAGAAACAAAAACTCAAATACTTACTGTCGCTGGGGAGGCCCGAGTGGTATGGGTCACTGAGTGACCGGAGTTCTCCATGGAATTGCCGATGAGATAGGTTCCTCCAGAGCTGCTGATGAGTTGTCCTCCCGTGACGCCCATCTGAATCCCACCAGTGCCCACCATGCTGTGGGACGAAACCACGGTGGTCACCTGCGCGGAACTCCCTTGGGTATCAAAGTAATTCCCTCCAGTGTTTTGGCTGTACATCTGCGTTTCTGTGTAAGGATAAGTTGTTGTTCGGCTTTAGAAGAAGAAGGAAAAAGGAAGCAATTTAGTAGCTTATTTAGATCATCCTCAGTTCTTTTCTAGTGTGAATTTATGCTTACAATCTATCAGTTAGCTTAGCCTTTGGAACAAGAAGAGTTTTGTACTTCTGTATGGACTTCATTCCAGAAACGAAGGGTACGTTCCTTTAGTTAAGTATCTCAACACTCCTCTGTCCTTGACAGCTTCTGCCCTTGACTGGTGCCTACCTCCAGCACGGAAATAAGCTCAGGTCTCATCCCACCAAGAAATCCTGCTGAGGGCCTTCTCCAATTCCTTAAAACACTGCCTGCAAAACCCAGTTTTCAAAAAAAGGGGGCTGACAGGTCAAATCCCCATGCTACCTCCCACTCCTGGGCAATCTGCACTAAACCTTCATGACCAAGGGAGTACGCATCCATCTCTTCCTTGCCCCCGTAAGGACCTTGAGCAAACAGTTCCCTCTTGCTGGACCCTCCATCCCTCTCTTTACCTCCTCCCTTCACACTCACGCTCCTCCCCGAGGAGAGGACTAAACCACCTCTTCGCCTCCTTACTTTCTGCTTGGCAACAAATGCAGTGAAGCTTCCGCCCTGGGCTTTTCATGGTAGTTGCTTTTAATAACGTCGCTTGTGGCCTAATCTAAAAACCAAGCTGAAAGGCTGACGACAAGTCCTTATCTTCTCTGACCGACCTACCGCACGACAGTGCAGACCGCCTCGTGCTGTCCCTTCCTTCTCCTGTTCTGATGAAGAAGCTGCTTTGCTTGATTTATTTTTCCTTTCCAGTGGACTATCCCTTACATTTTAACCTGACTTTGGTTTTCACTTCTCATTGTGAAATAATTAAAAGCTCACAACGAGTTGCCAAAATAGTACAGAGAGTTATAAAACACTTTCACTAAAAAAAAAAAAAAAAATTCAAATATCCGGTGATAATTCTCAGTTTTATCAACATTCTCTTCAGCCCCACACCCCACAGCCACCCACTACTGCCCATTTAGTGTTTATGTTCTCAGACATTTTCTAGGTCTATGTAGATGTCCTAACCTCTCTTGCTTCTGTGGCATTTCTTGTCCACTTTTTGCTTTTTCTCACTATTACCTTTAAAGGACATTTTGGAGGCTCTAGTTTTCTGGTACTTATAATACGAGTATTTTCTGAGGTCTCCATTTTTAGCTCTTATATTTTCTCATTTTTATTCAGACCACCTATTTTTACTATACACATGTTCATAGTAAATGACCTTACATGAGTTAATATCTCTCTCTACATTGTGGTTATACTTGAAGAATTAAAATCTGGGTTTCTAACAGCCACCCCATGAAAAATGGGAAGTCCCCCTAGGTAAAATTTAACTTATGGCTAAAAAGAAATTCCCTTTCTCTCTTGCTTCTTTCCCTAAACTCCCCCTCTTGGTGGAGGGCCACTATCCTTACCTCATTCTTTCCTCATCCAGACTGACATCAATCACTAAATCTTACTAGTTTTACCTACAAAATAATCTCCCATCTTCCTTTCCATTCCCACTGCCTTTGTCCGCAAGATTCTCTATTATCCTTGCCCCCAAAATTGGTTTTCCTCCCTCTCGTTTGGTTCTCTTCCAATCTATCTTCAACTTTGCCACCAGGGGAACTTTCCCAAAACTCAACTATGAAACTCAAACTAAAAACCTCTCTATGATTCTTCCTGGTCTTCAGAAGAAATTCAAAACCCTTGACCCGCCTGACAAGCAGCAGCAGGGCTGGGGCCTCCACGATGTCCAGACACGTGACGAGCAATATCTCCAAATGCTCTCCTCACTCATACCACACTGACCTCTGCCCTGTTTCCTCCCAGAACTACTCTTCTGCACACCTTGCCCTCCGCGGCCATTCCTCATAGGGCTGCTATGTTTTGTTCTCTGGGTCCCTGAAACAGCTCTCAATACACTTATTGTTAACTTCCTCGTGTCTTCATACTCCTATGAAATTGTGTTTTATTCCCATCTGTACCCTCAACATTGAACACAGTTGCTGGTACGTAGCAGCTATACCCGTAAACAATTAAAAATATGATTCTATTTAAAAGTATATTTGACATAATAGCCACTTTCATAAATTTCTAAAATGTAAACTTTTTGGTTCTGGTAAAACGTAAAAATTTATGTAAACTACTTTTTTTTCCCTAAGATTTTATTTATTTATTTGACAGACAGAGATCACAAGTACGCAGAGAGGCAGGCAGAGAGAGAGGGCTCCCTGCCGAGCAGAGAGCCTGATGTGGGGCTCGATCCCAGGACCCCGGGATCATGACCTGAGCAGAAGGCAGAGGCTTTAACCCACTGAGCCACCCAGGCGACCCTATATAAACTATTCTAAGATGGTTTGGTATGACTTAAAGCAGGTAATTCAAAACCATTATAAATTATCTTGTAATATAATCTATAGTGTAAATTTTGGTAAAATAATAAAGGCGCTCTAGAAGCACTCTCCACTGAGTAAAGTTACTGCTTTCCCAGAAAGAGTTACCAGAGATCCAGGTATAAATTTTAGTTTAGAGTGATGTGTGAAATACCCCATAGAGAACATTTTTCTTTACAGACAGAAAAATGCCATTTAAAATACATACACACCATCATTGCTCTGTTTCCCAACCAGAAGTAATTTGATATATTTCTTTCATTACACACTTATATAATAAAAAACAGCCATGTTGCTTTTGAATTTTGGTAAAAAGAGAAACGTGCTTATTTTAATTTATGCCCACTACATATGATAGTGGCCCTATTTCACTGTACTTAAAATAACACAATCTGATGATGATATTTAAGTAAAGTCAAGTAAAGTGTAGCGATATACCTAGGACAATAAATACTTCCAGAAAGCTGGGCATGGTGCTGGCTTTCCTTTTCGCAGTCTGAACAAAATGATTAAGCATGCTCTCCACACAAAGCTGATTTCACAAGTGAAACATACAATAGCTAATGATCGCTAATATTTACTGACCATCTCGTATGCAATAGGCACTATTTAATGTGCTTTTCAGGTATTGACTCAATTTAATCTTCATTACAACTCTATGAGATAGGTACTATTATAATTTCTAGTTCACAGATAAGGTGAGTACTTGTTTAGAAAAGGTTAAAGAGATTACATAGCTTTGTCTAAAGCAAACAGATAGTTAAAAAAAAAAAAAAGTAGATTTTGGGGGCACCTGAGTGGCTCAGTTGGTTAAGCGTCTGCCTTTGGCTGAGGTCGGCTCCCTGCTCAGCTAGGAATCTGCTTCTCCCTCTCCCTCTGCCCTTACCCTGCTTGTGGTCTCTCCCTCTCTCCTCTTTGAAATAAATAAAATCTTTAAAAAAAAAAAATAGATTTGGGAGTCTGCATTTAGCCCATGTCCTCAACCATTTCATCACATAAAAACAGCTTTTTCTGTTTGTCAGTATTTGTGAAGGACTGTGGGAAACAGCCCCTACAGGTCTTACAGGGAACCCATGAGCTGCTTGTTGCTCTCTGGAATTTGCTTACATCTGGATCTCACTGTTCATTAGCACCACACTCCCGTCTTCTCTGACTCAGAATGGAAACTTTGGAGACGTCCTCCCCACGACAAACGAGGAGAGACGGAGAAGGTGGGGTTATTTCAGAGGATACTTACCACCACACACTTGGATTTTAGAGGTTCTATGATCATGGAAGTCAGTATGCTACCATAAGAGACACATTCCAAGGGATTTAAGTCACTCCAGCTGTGGGGCATACCTCTGGAGTTCTCAGGGAACAAGGGGCCTACAAACCAATGCATCACAGATACCTAAAATCTCTACAGCCCTCAAGTCAGTTTGAAAACATGGCAACCCACGTTTCTTTTCATACTTTCTTCTAGTAGTTAGAGATCACTTGTGAGTTAGAAAGTAAGAGAAGAATGGGAGAAGGGGAAAGTCAATGAAGAGTGTGCCTGACTCATGAGCTATCCTCATCACTCAGTCATGACCCCTGGGACAGGAGACAAGACTGGGGTACTGCACAGACACATACTGGGATAAAGACTGACCATTTCGAGGGAAGGACAAAATTTATTAGGAAATGAAGTGTCGTGGAAGGTTTCTGAATTTGTCTTCTGACAAATGTACCCTTGCAGTGGGAATGGAGGAGACTTTTAAACTGGGTCATAGAGGCGGACCACAATATCCTTAGTCCCTGTCCTTTAAAGGTTAGGATGATAAGCATTAACCCGTCGTTGGGAGTCCTGTTTCCAGAGGAGCCAGAGCCAAGTCATGCACAGATAACTCCAAAAGGTCTCTGCCATGTCTAAATGCTTTAAGCTCCTGGAGAAATATTGAAAAATGTATGTTAAAAAGAAAAGAAAAGAAAAGAAAAAGAAGCACCAACAGGACAAAGATCTTTCCTAGGTACTGGAAGGAATGACTCTAATTCTGATGGCTTGGATCAGCCTGTTTTTCATACTGCATAATGAATACATAAGAGATATTGCCCGAACACTCTTTTCCCCCCAAATTTCCAAAACATATGTCCCAGAAAATTACTCAATATTTGGCATATCAGACTGAAAGCAGCTTACTATTTCTGGACCGTACGTTCCTGGAACAGCGAAATTCCCAAGCAGTCCTGGGCGCATTTGAAAAGTACTACTGTGTTCCTTTTGCTTGTTCTTTATTGACTGCCAGACTGTTATGAAAATAATGTGTCATATTATTTCTATAGCAGAAGAGAAGCCTTTCCATTGTTCCGCAGATGTATCCAGTAATGAATGTAAATACGTAGATACGTGCCTATTGCTAACAGATGCTGCTTCGTAGCTGACTCTTTTATAAGATTCTATGTAAATGTCAGGGCTGATCCATTGAATTCAGTAAATTAGTGCTGTTTGCATCCCATCATGCCTCGGCACACACCTGGGCTAAGCATGACCCTGCGTATTCCCTGCTTGCATTTTCACCAGGATGATTATGCCAATTTACCTTAGCTATCACCAATTTCCTGTTTTCTTTAGCGTCAAGTGTCTTATCCACAACTCCAGGTATAGAGTATCTCTGAACTGTGTGTTTTGTGTTTTGCCCAGATTCTGAATGTCCTCCCGCCAATAAGCTAGTCAGCCAGAGGATTAAGCAATGGCCTGAAAATGGTTAATTAAGGAAATAAGAGTATCTTGCAAGTTTTACACCATAAAAGGTACCATGGAGATAGAATATGATATGGGCAGATCATTATAGTATCTCACACGGGGAGAACGTTTTATTCTTTGCAGGTGACTCTGTACACATTAACAAATATTTACTGAGCATCTATTCTGACAACTAAAATACAAGGAACAAAAGAGACATGATATCTACGGTCACGAGGGCTAGAGGAGGAGTAGGTGCTCAAAAATAAGAAATGCAGGAGCGCCTGGGTAGCTCGGTCGGTTAAATGTCTGCCTTTGGCTCAGGTCATGATTTCAGGGTCCTGGGATCCAGCCTGGCTTTGGGCTTCCTGCGCATGGGGAGTCTTCATTTCCTCTGACCCTCCTCCCCACTTGTTCATTCTCTCTCCAAACAAAACAAAACACATAAATAAGTAATACAATATGATAGTGAGAAATTCTCTTAAGTCTGTGGAAGAAAAATCAAATATGAAAGCAAATAAGTGGTGGTGGGGTTATCAGAGGAGTCAAGTAATGTTATCCCAAAGGGGAAAGATTTAGCTTAAAAAACTAGAAGATGAAAAGGAGTCAGCCCTGTGGAAAGCAGAAAGAGTAACATATCAGGAAGAGAGTACTGCATGTGAAAAGCCACAACACAAGAAAGATCCTGATATTTAGGAAGAAATCACAAGTCTAGAATGGCTGGATATGATGAATGAGGGTATCAGAAAGAAACGAGCTTGAAAAAGTGGGTAAAAATTAAACATGCAAACAGTGTAAATATTTTTTTTAAACTGTGGGTCACATTCACAATTTTAATAGGTCACAACAGCTATTTAAAAAGAGACTGGCCTAGACCAGCCAACATTTCAAGCACACTACACCTTGTAAGGATAAGCATTATTTTGAGCAACATTTATTTTTATCATTTAAATGCATGGTATGCATGTGTGTGCACATACGTGTGCATATACTCCTGGGTGCATGTGTGTATTTACCTGAGTATAAAATACACATCTCACCTCGTCACTGCGGATAGTAGTTCACTAAGTTTTAAAGACACTGTTAGGAACTATCGTAAGAACTTTGAATTTTGTTTTAAGCTGGGGTGGGAGTAAGGAGGCTTAGCTAGGGGACTGTTCCCGCTAGAGAAATAACCTGAACAAAGTCCTGAGGCCAGAGAGGTAACTGGAAACCATGAGGAAGGGAGGGCCCAGGACTGCAGAGGGGTCATGGGAGGTGATTCTGGAACATGTTCATGAAATAGGATAGGAGGTAATCTTACTGGGAAGTGTTTCAGTGTCCTGAAAGCAATATTCATTTTATCGAACCAGATCGAAGAAATAGGTAAATAAGTGTAGCCAGAATGTCTTCTTAAGTATTTTCCAAAAGTTTGAGAGCACAAGAGGAAACTTGGGAGAATTTGGGAATGAGGGGGAATTATTTGTAAAAGCAGGGATCTACTGTCTCACTTATGGACTAGGGGAACCACACAGATGGGGAACTGTCACCCCTCTTAACACAGCCACGGCCAGAATCTAGAGGCGGCAAGGGTGTGTGATTTGAGACCGTGGCAGCATGTGCTGTTCTCACTGGACTTCTGTGATGTGATTTCGTCTACAGTCTGGATGCCTAACACCAGTCATGCCCATCCTGGTTCAGCTGCATTCCCTGGACATCCTTGAAATTCTCTAAGTCACAAATACCTTTCGATAAATCCTGTGTTCTGCTCACAAAACCCAGAGCTGGTTTCTGTTGCTTAAAATCAAGAACCCTGCCTTAAACAGTTTTCCACTATGAAGTTTTTAATGTGCATCACAAAAGCCCCGCACAGAAGTAGCTAATATTTGGAATCTTCAACAAACTGCGCTCATGCGGGATTTAACTTCCAGCGGGCCGGCACGCATGATTTATTTGAATTTTGAAACAGATCTCTCAAATGCTTCCAGTTAGACTGAAGCCAGAAGATGCCACTGAGTGGGGACATGTCCATTTTGTGAAAGACACCAAAGGGTATATGGTAATTCCAAAGGGAAGTCAAGTGACATGACATTTAATTTCCTATTATTACCTAAGAATAAAAAAACAAGACTGAAAATAAAGAAAGAAATACTACTCAATATCGTGAATAAAACCCTTGGCTTGATTTAAATTCACAAGACAGACTTACTTCTGCTCATTTCAACTCCTGTAACAATAAGTAAAAACTAAAAGCATCTATTGAATTGTTGCCAAAACGAGGGAGGAAATGCAATGATGAATGGTAAAAGTCGATAAGAATTCTTGCAACAACTAATTGGGATTTCCCATTCACATGCAGTATTTTCATTACCAAATACGTTGATAATGTCTGGAGTACTGGAACTGGAACTTCGTATCCTCCTGTTACCACTACATCAAGATAACCAGACATTTGCACTTTGTATTTAAATTCTTTAATTCTTATAAAGAAATGTGGTTCTCACACTTCAGCATTCATAAGAATCAGTGGGAGGGCTTGTGAGACACCCATGGCCAGACCCCACCCCCACCCCCACCCCCAAAATTCCTGACCCAGTAGACCAGCTGGGTCCTTCTGACAAGTTCTCAGATGATGTCAGTGCGGCTGGTCTGTGAAACTTTAAGAACCACAATACCGGAAGATACTAAAAATGTGCAACCCACAGTTCACAGGCATGAAAGAAAAAAGTACGATCTCACAACTATTAGTTCTTCTAGTCCAAGTTTTTTGAAAAGTCTAAAGTCTGCTATCATATAGGAGCTGTACAGTCTGTTGTAGCTATCCCTGAGAGCATTAGCACAATGTCCATTGCTAGAATGGTTTTTAAGCACACCGATGAGGTACACGTAACAAGTACATGTACATGTCATTTGTCCTGATAAGGTAAATCAGGGAAGAGCATATGGACTTCAGTCAACGTTGGCAGAAATGGAGCATTGAAACTTTTGATCCACAGTCCCTGGTTTAAATTTATAAATAAGAAAAACTGAGCTAGATCGAACAGTAGTTCCATTTTTAATTTTTCTTGAGGAAATTTCATACTGTTTTCCATAATGGCTGTACCAATTTATGTTCCCACCAACAGGGCACAAGCGTTCCTTTTTCTCCACCTCCTCATCAACACATGTTATTTCTTGTTTTTTCGTTAACAGCATTTCCCTGATGATTAGGGATGCTGAGAAGTTTTTCATTACCTGTGGGCCATTTGTATGTCTTTGGGAAAAAAAAAAAAAAAAAAAAAAAGTCTATTCAGGTCCTTAGCCCATTCTTTAATTGAATTATTTGCTTTTTTGCAAACAAAAAGTTGTGTCTGTCCCCTGAATACTTCAGATACCAACCGCTCTCAGATACATGGCATACAAATATTTTCTCCCTTTTGTTAGATGGCCTTTTCATTTTGCTGATGGTTTCCTTTGCCTTTCAGTTGGATGAGTTCACTTGTTTATTTTTGCTTTTGCTTTTGGTGTCATACCTAAAATATTACAAAGACTGATGTCAAGGAGGGTAAATATACCTTATGTGTTCTTTTAGGAGTTTTATAGTTTCAGATCTTATACTTAAGTCTATAAATCTATTTCAATTTTTGTGAGTGCTGTAACAGGGTGATCCAATTCTTTCTTCCTTTTTGCATGTAGAGATCCAATTTTTTTCAGTACCCCTTAATGAAGAGACTGTCCTTTTCCTATTATATATCCTTGAGTCCTTGTCAAAGATTAGTTGGCTGTATATAGTTGAGTTTATGGCTTATTTCTGGGCACTCTATTCTGTTCCACTGGCCCATGTGTCTATTTCAGAGTGACCATATAATCTCGTAATCCCACTTCTGGGTGTATGTCTGAAGGAAATGAAATTAGTATCTCAAAGAGGTATCTATATTCCCTATTCACTGCAGCATTATTCACAATAGCCAAGACATGGACACAACCTAAGTGCCCAGCAACAGATGAGTGGATAAAGAAAATGTGGTAGACATATATACAATGGAATGTTATTCAGCCATTACAAAAACCTACGAACACTTTGAGAACATAATGCTAAGTGAAATAAGTCAGACAAAGACAAGTACTATATAATCTCCTTTCGATGCAGAATATAAAAAATTAGATTCATAAAAATAAAGAGTAGAATGGTTGTTGCCAGAGGCTAGAGCTGGGAGAAATGGGAGATAATGGCCAAAGGACCTAACTTTCAGTTAAAGAGTAAGTTCTGGGGATCTAACGTACAGCACTGTAACTACAGTTAGTAATACTGTCTTATATATTTGAAAACAATAACAAAAACTGAGCAACCACATACATGCACATAAGCCCAAAAATGTTTTGCAGCGGGGGGAAAAAAAGAAGAACCTCCTCCCACCCACCGCCAAAAAAGCTGTGTTAACACTATGTTAACAGCTTCTCAATTCAGTTCCAATCATTTTCCCTTATGTATTTAAAACAACCAAGTTAACATATCAGTAAAGTTGCAGGATACAAAATTACTGCACAGACATCAGTTGCATTTCCATACACTAATAACAAAGTAGCAGACAGAGAATTTAATGATTCCATGCACAGTTGCACCAAAAAGAATGGAATAATTAGGAATAAACTTAACCACGGAGGTGAAAGGCCTATAGTCTGAAAGAAACTGAAGAATGCACAAACAAATGGAAAGACCTTCCATGCTCATGGATGGAAGGAATTCATATTGTTTAATATCCATACCATCCTAGGAAATCTACAAATTCAATGCAATCTCTCCCCAAATCGCAATAATATTTTTCATAGAACTAGAACAAATAAAACTAAAATTTGTCTGGAACCATCAAAGATGCTGTAGAGCCAAAGCAATCTTGAGAAAAAACAACAAGCTGAAGGTATCACAATCCCAGATTTCAGGATATACTACACAAAACTGCGGTAATCAAAAAAGTATGGTACTGGAACAAAAACAACACATACCTCAATGGAACAGAAGAGCCCTGAAATAAATCTACATTTTTATGTCAATTAATCTATGACAAAGGAATTAAGAAAATAAAAAAGAGAAGAGACTGTCTCTTCAAAAAATGGTGTTGAGAAAACTGGCCAGCTCCATGCTGGAGAATGAAACTAGACCACTTCCTTCCACCATATAACATGAAAATAAACTCAAAATTAATTCAAGACCTAAGTATAAGAACTAAAACCATGAAACTCATGTGAGAAATCATGGGTAGTAATTTCTTTGACATTGGCCTTGGGAACATTTTTCTAGATCTATCTCCTCAGGCAAAGGAAACAAAAGCAAAATTATTAGGACTACATAAAAATAAAAAGCTTTTGTACAGCATAGGTAACTGCCAACAAAATAAGTCAACCAACTTATTTGCAAATGATATATCTGATAAAGGGGTTAATATGTAAAATATATAAAGAACTTGTACAGCTTAATACCCCTAAAAAACAAATAATTCAATTAAAAATGGACAGAGGACCTGAGTCAACATTTTCCCAAAGAAGACCTACAGATGGCCAACACACATGAAAGATGCTCAACATTACTCATCATCAGGAAGAATGCAAATCAAAACCACAATGATATACCACCTCACATAAGTCAACATAGCTAGAATTTAAAAGAAAGGAGAAGGAGAGGAAGAGGAAGAAGTAGTAGTATTAGTAGTAGTATTGGTAATAGTAGTAGTAGTAGTAATAGTAGTAGTAGTAAGTGTGGTGAGGATGTGGAGAAAAGAAACCCTCATGTACTATTGGTGGGAATGTTAAGTTGGAGCAGCCATTTTGGAAAACAGTATGTAGGTTCCTCAAAAAACTAAAAATAGAAATATCATCTCATCCAGTAATTCCACTACTGGGTATTTACCCAAAGAAAATAAAAATACTAACTTAATAAGATACATGTACCCCTATTGTTTACTGCAGCATTAATCCCAATAGCCAAGGTATGGAAGTAACCCAAATGTCCATCCACAGAGGAAAACATAAAGAAGATGCGGTATACAGACACAATGGTGTATTACTCAGCCATAAAAAAGGACGAGATCTTCCCATCTACAACAACAGGGGTGGATCTAGAGGGTATCATGCTAAGTGAAATGAGTTAGACAGAGAAAGACAAATACCATATACTTTCACTTATACCTGAAAACAAACAAACAAACAAACAAACAAAAAGCAAAACAAACCTATAAATAGGGAGAACAAACTGAAGGCAGCCAGAAGGAAGGGGAACGGGGAGTGGGAGATACAGGCTTCCCACGATGAAATAAGTCAGTCTGGCGGATAAAAAGTACAGCGTAGGGAATGCAGTCAGTGGTATTAGAATAGCATTACATGGTGACGGATGGCAGCCACGCTTGTGAGGGACACGGCACACTGTAGGGACTTGTTAATGACTACGCTGTACACCTGAAACTAATGGAACACCGTGGGTCAACTATACTTCAATTAAAAAAAAAATTAAAGACAGAAAATATTCACAGCAAAAATAAATGAGAAATAAGATAGACCAACCAAGTAGCCCGCTCTTATCTCCCATGTCATTAAATGCTATCTTTTATTGAATCCCTTCAACAAATACAGATTGAGCACCTTTTTCTTTTTTTTTTTTTAAGATTTTATTTATTTATTTGACAGACAGAGATCACAAGTAGGCAGAGAGACAGGCAGAGAGAAGGTGGGGGGAGCGCTCCCTGCCGAGCAGAGAGCCCGATGTGGGGCTCGATCCCAGGACCCTGGGATCATGACCTGAGCCGGAGGCAGAGGCTTTAACCCACTGAGCCACCCAGGCGCCCTGAGCACCTCTTTCAATAACTGTTCTAGGTATCAGAAAATGGGAAGCAAAACCCAGGCACTTGACTACATGAAACTCCCATTCTGGTGGGGGAAAGACAAGTGTTAGGTAAGTTAAAAACAGTCACAGCAACGACAGATAGTCATTAAGTGTTGTGAAAGAAATGTGATCTCTGTTAGAGAACAGTAGGGAAAGTTACACAGAACTTTGGCTGTAGAAAAATTGTGTGGCCAATAATAAGAATGAGGAAGACCTGACAAGATCAGAAGAAAACAGAAGAACACAGTCAGAAAAGCCAAGAGGAGATCATGATTCAAGCAAGAACAGAGCAGCTGGCAGGGTGGCTGTTTGACATTAAGAAAATTTAATCTAGAAAAATGTCTATTAGACTTAACAGTTGGAGGTCACCAATGACCTTGACAAGAGCCATTTCATTGTAATGTGAAGAAAGCCAGCTTGGAAGAATATGTGGTCAATCCAGAGAGGTTTTAGCATGAGGAGGGGTAGACAGACCAGGCATTTGTCAGAGATGGATAATTTAAAAAATGGACAAAAGCAGCTAACACACTTATGTGTGCTGTTGAGGCCAAACAGAGTGCTAAGGCCAGGCAAACAGCTGCTCTGTGAGGCACAAGATCATGATAACAAACAGACCCTTCACAACTACATGCCTTCAACAGAGATTTCTCACTCCAGCTTCAAATACTGATCAAGTGGAAATGTTTACCAAGTTTGACTTGTGCAGTTAGTTTTAGAAGAATCCCTATATCAAAAGTGAATATACTTTTTCAGACAATGCTAATTACCCCACTTCCCATTCCCCTATGCTCTCTGTCCCTGACCTGGTTACTAAGTAACGCTTTTAACTATTAATTCCATTCCATTAGGATTAGGAAATCTTGACGCAAAAATGCTGTTTGTTGAGGGGACAGTGTAGGTAGTGGGACACAGGATACCCGAAGGGGTATCAGCAATTCATTTAAGAAAACTAGTGACCCAACTTGTTTCTACACCTATAAAAGGATATGTGGATCTCTTCCATTTCTTCCTTTCTTAATAAAAGGTGTGGAGAGAAGAGAGGAGGAAAAAAAAAAATAATAAGTGTCCAAACTCTTCCAGCTATTATCGTGGAGAACTATTCTAGACAACAAGCTACTGGATAGGAAAATATCACATCTCAAATTACCCTTAATGTGCATCAGTTCATTCTACTAATGAAAAATAATAAAAAGTGATACAGTCAGGACAGTCAGATAATATAGCCTTCCTCTCGGAAGCCATTTAACTAAAATGTCCAGTGTTGAAAAATTATTACATATGAACTTTTCTATACATTTTATGACTATCCAAAGAACATTAAATACTCACGAAATATATTTAACTATAAATGTATATGATGATTTTTTTAAAAACATGAAAAGAGATTCATATAAATAACAACGTTCTTAGTTTTAAAGAGTAAAAAAAGATCATCTTATACTTTTATAGTATAATAATCTAATAAGATATATAATAATATAATAAGATATACAATCATGCAATAGTATAAAGTATAAAGTTTACAAAAATGTTTGCTTATAACTGAACTTCCCTCCAATCCCCCAAATAACTCAGGATCAAAAGACCTTTACTTGCAGATCATTGGAAAGAACCATGCGTTGAAGGTCAGAAAATATGAACTCTAGACATTAACTAGCTCGGCAAATCATTGTACCTCTCTGGGCCTCCACTTACTCATCTGTGAATTTTAAGGATAGGAATTCACAATCTCGAAACCTACCTAACTGCAACATTCTGAGAAGCCATATCTGAAAGTCCTCCATTTTTGAAAAGAGGGGAATTTTTCTTTTCTTTCTTCTTAAAGATTTATTTACTCACTTGACAGAACACATACCTTTGTTGGGGGGTGGGGCGGAGAGAGAAGGGGAGAAGCAGACTCCTGCTGAACTTGGGAGTCCGATGCGAGGCCTGATCTCAGGACCCCAAGATCATGACCTGAGGTGAAATTAAGATTTGGACGCTCCACTGACTGAGCCACCCAGGGGCCCCATGGGAATTTTTGTTATTGAAGAAATGGAGCCATCTCTAACCACAGAGAGATCTCAGTGTGCTTTTCCACAGAAAAGGGCAGTTTTCTCTCCAAGAGCTTCCTAAGTAATCAGCTCTATACTTCCTGAAACCCAAATGACAAACCAAATCCTATACCAATTTGAATGTGTTTATCAGTAGAAGGATAAATGCAGAAAACACCCTCCCGGTCTCAACTACGGAAACTTCACGGTTTCTTCAAAGTAGGAAATACTTCAATGTTAATAAGAAAACATAATCGTACCTGCAAATCCTGAAACCTATTTCACTAACCGACAAAAAAGGAACGTGAAGAGTATCCCTTTTCATATTTCTTATTTAAGCATTTAAAAAGTATATGCAAAAGGAGTGCCGGGTGCCTCAGTCGGTTAAGCATCTGACTCTTGATTTCAGCTCAGGTCATGATCTCAGGGTCATGAGATCGAGCTCCGTGTGGGGCTCCACACTTTAGCACGGGGCCTGCTCGAGATTCTCTCTCACCCTCTGCCTCTGCCTCCTCGCACCCCACCTACTGCTCGCACGCTCTCTCAATCTCTGTCTAAAATAATAATAATAATAATAATAATAAACATAAAATAAACAGTGCATTGCTTCCCACTAAATTTCTTTCTAAAAAAAAGTATATGAAAAGAGGAATTAGTAGCTTCAGAAAATGCACTTACTGTAGGATTTTCAAGAAATGACTTTTTAAAATGTAAGTCCTCAGGGCAGCTGGTGACACAGTTAAGTGTCTGACTCTGAGTTTTGGCTCGGGTTGTGATCCCAGCATCCTCGGGCGGAGCCTCACACTGGGCTCCACGCTTAGCGCGGAGTCTGCTTGGGATTCTCCCTCCCATCTCCCTTTCCCTCTGCTCCTCCCACCTGGGCTACCTCTCTCTCTCTCTCTACAATAAATAAGAACTTTAAAAAAAAATAAAATGTGAGTCCTTTATGAATGCTCATGGATTTTGAACAAATCTGTTCTCTGTCCAGACATTAATAATGTACCAAATCCCAAAGTACACCACATACAGGACTCCATACTATTCAAGATCACAGAATTCTGAGGTTCACTTTCTAAGGCACTGCACTTCTTCTCCAGGGAACTTCTCAGAGCCTTCGGAAGACAAACAGAAATTTAGAGTCCTCAAAAGAAGGGCTTTTGGCACAGTGTCTCCCTGCTTATATAACCACAGAATACTCTCATGGGACTAACATTCTCTGAAACACACTTTATAAAATTCTGTATTGGGGTTGATGAGAAATCTATGAGCTAAACAGGAAGATGATGAGAAGACCTCCAACCAGGCCAGTCTCACCGCAGCAGATACGCAGGCAGTCAGCACACTGGCATTTCAAAATATTGATCGTCTCTGAACAGCAGACGAGCTTCAAAGAGTGGCTGATATAGGACAATCCTTTAAAATTAAAAACATTTTTCAAAAAAAAAAAAAAAAAAAAGATTTCTTAACTTGGCCATGATAGAGCAGGATGTCTTTATTTCCATTTTGACTAACATGATGGAGGACTGATTGTGGGGGCAAGAAGGAGTCAAAAAAAGGGGTAAGGAAAGAAAAAAAATCATTCTATTAAAGAAAATTGATTTCTGAGCTACTGCAGGAAGTAGTAATTGCGTTGGGCTGTGTCTCCACGGTATGCAGTGCTTCCCAGCTTGTTTAATTACAGCATTCTAAATTATCAGCCATCGTAAATTCTAAGAATCTGTAGAAAAAGACAAGACTGGGGCGCCTGGGTGGCTCAGTGGGTTAAGCCTCTGCCTTTGGCTCAGGTCATGATCGGGGAGTCCAGGGATGAAGACCTGTGTTGGGCGCCCTGTTCAGCGGGGAGGCTGCTTCTCCCTCTCCCTGTGCTCCTACGCCCACTTATTCTCTCCTTCTCTCTCTAAAAAAAAGACAAAACTATGATCCAGACTTTGGAAAAGATTCATGGGAAAACTACCAGAAGGAAAAGCCAATTCTGTTCCCTTCTTCCTTCCACAGAGAGCTGCTCTCGAACACCCAGCACCAGAAATCAGTCTCGGCCTGTGAGGCTGTGGGAGTCGCCCATCCTCACGACGAGGAAACACTCCGGTATCATCCAGTTATAACGACCGCACATGTTCACAAGTGATGGCACATCTCTGGGAGGGCTATGAACCACCTCGCGAGGGAGGCCCTGTGCATCCTGGTGACACGGCCTGGGGACCCCGGGGACAGGAGCAGCAGCGCACTGGCACTGACGAGGCGTGAACAGGTTGTAAGGGCAGGTGCCGGGTGCTCGAAGGTTCATGATAAAGACCGACATGCCTGTCTTCCGGGAGTGTCATTAGCGAAAAGCCTCGATGATCGCACTAGAAGTGGGCATCTCCCTGAGACCCAGGTCAGGGATCCGCATAAGCTAGCACAAGACTTCAGTGTGCCAGACTCGAGAATGGGGAGGACTGTTTCCTAACACAGAGGGAAGCGCATTAAAGAGAAAGAGGGAGGGGCACCTGGGTGGCTCAGTGGGTTAGGCCGCTGCCTTCGGCTCAGGTCATGATCTCAGGGTGCTGGGATCGAGTCCCGCATTGGGCTCTCTGCTCAGCGGGGAGCCTGCTTCCCTCTGTCTCTCTCTGCCTGCCTCTCCATCTGCTTGTGATTTCTCTCTGTCAAATAAATAAATAAATAAAATCTTTAAAAAAAAAATAAAAGAGAAAGAGGGAACAGGGCGGCTGGGTGGCTCAGTGGGTTAAGCCTCTGCCTTCGGCTCAGGTCATGATCTCAGGGTCCTGGGATCAAGCACTGCATCAGGCTCTCTGCTCAGCAGGGAGACTGCTTCCTCCTCTCTCTCTGCCTGCCTCTCTGCCTACTTGTGATCTCTCTCTGTCAAATAAATAAATTTAAAAAAGAAAATCTTAAAAAAAAAGAGAAAAAGAAAAAGAGGGAACATAAGCCCTCTCAAGTGAACCTTTGAGACAAACACTGTACAGAGTCAAATAACAGCCTCCAAAATCACAGAAAGATCGAAAGAGCTTAAGCTCTGGGGAAAAAAAAAAAAAAAGTTTGTTATATTTGAGAATCAGTATTCATAGTCCTCTACCTGCCACAATTGTGAGGATAATTCATGACAAGACAGTTTTTCTTTAGTAAATATGAATGTGCTGCTACAGGATCTTTGGTCAAAAATTGCACTGGAATGGAAATTTTAATGAAAGGCTTTTGAAGCTGTATCTTCTCTCCGCACACATGTGGCCCCTGTGGCTGGAGGTGGGGATTCGATCCAGGCCCACAGAGACCGGATCAAAGCTTACTGGACTTTGTGGCAAATGAACTCACGACCTAGAACTCATTAGTCATGATCTAATACACAGACACCGTGAGCCAGAGCAAATACATGTTGACATGAGATGTTTACTTGGAATCATTTCTGTACTTAAATGGGCTCTCTCGTTCTGTAGTGTCCACTTTAGCGATGCTGTTTTTCCAAGGTTTTGCAAGTGATCTCACATCTGCCTATGGCACAGAAGACCCCAAAGGCCGTGACCGAAGAGTTTAAAAAGGCACGAGGCAATAGGCAGAATTCAGGTCCTCAAAAGGAACCGGAAATAATCAAAAGAAGAACTATAGTACTTAACTTTTTTTATAGTACATAATTTTACAGCAATAGTTAAAGTTGCCTGAGTGTTTACTATTTATAAGATGCTACAGAAAGCACTTTTGGAAAAGCTAACCACCTCCACAGCACAGACGGATGAGAGTGAAGCAGGCAGTATATCTTGGACAAAGTCACACACCAGTCCTCTCTCTGCCCGGCCTTGGACCAGTGATGAAGGATGAGGACAGACACTGTCTCAACACCCCTTCCAATGCCCTTGGTCCCCTGCTGCTTTCTACCGTAAACACGGACGTGACAGACCAGTGTTCCCAGTTCCCCCTGCAGCTAACCACTGCCTTGTGATGTGCTAATACTCAAGAGAGAGAGAAGCTAAAGGGAGCTGGGGGCATCTGGGAAAGCTTCTGTGTGCATGTTCGTGGCCGCATAAACACATATGTGTACACACATCTGCATGTATACACATATCCACTTTTCCCATCTGGAAAGTAGCTACGATGGTCCCAACCGAAGCAGACATCTCATCAACCTAGCAGAAAATCTTGGCTCTAACATCCCTGAGCGGTGAAACCCATGTCGGTGAAGGAAGCACGGTTCTGGATGTTTCTAAAGGTTCATTTCCTATTCCTTTCGTCTTTTGGCTCCAACCTGTCTCAGCAGACCTCATGAATCCCGACGGAAGAAGAGGCTGATGGAACTGAGAATGACAGGCACCCACTCCTCCCTTTCTAAGCAAGCCACTTTTCCCTACTATGCAGCCCGTGAAGGCTCACTGCCCCTGTTCCCAGAAATAGGCAGAGCTCTGTGAGGCAAGACTTCATCTCCTGGAGCAATTCCATGCTGTGGCCAGTCCAGCTATGTTCCCTCGGCTGTATGTCAGCTTGGAAGAGTTTCTCTAAGAAGGCTGACTTTACATTTGCACCATGGAGTACTAATGATTTGCACAACATGCAACCTCTGGGCTTCTTGTGACCTGACAAAAATAAAAGCTCTACTTTGTTCAAACTTCTGTTTGTCAGATTTTCTGGGATTTTCTGCTGATAGAACGCTGTCATACACATAAGACGAAATGCTACAGTAACAGGAAGTAGAGTGGTGACTCAGCCCTCCGCTGCAGGGGGCTGAATTGTTCAGGCTTTGTCTAGGATGCCTTTAAACGGGGAGAACAAACCAGGTAGGAGATGGCACACGCCTGAGCACAGGCAGAGTAGATAATGGCTTTACTCCGGGGCTCTCGTGACAGAGAAACCATACGCAAGGATGAAATGACAATATAACTGAGTGATCTCTAGCAGCATCTAGAAACCCATTATGTTTTCCTTGATAGTATGCCACTCCAAGTGGCAGGTGGATCTATTTTTTGTGTGTAAATGCCAACCGTAATGTGGGTTTATGGTAGAGATTCTAAAAGCAGACTCCAGGAGGCCCCGGTCCTGCGCAACAAACAGGTAACAAAATATTCAGAGTGTGTCGAACACATGTAAAGAGTTTTGGATTCACTGGAGCAACAGAAACTCATTGGCCCTTTACTACGTGTCAGTCTCCTAACTCGCTGTAAATAAAACAAGAGAATGACATTCTCTTGCTAGTAAGAGTAAGCATTCACAGCACCATACTGCAAGTGAAGGTCAGGGTCCAGTGCTGTCCTTATCCTACAGGGGGAGGGAAATTAACCGCACTAGAGAGCCAAGGGTCCAGGGCACAAGGTTGGGAGACAAGGGAGTGCGGTCTACAGAGATCCCACGAGGTTCGGTGTAGGGAACTGGGAAGGCTGAGAAAACCACACGTCCAAAAAACAGGCACGAAAGGGGGCAGTATTTGAGGAAACCCGTACAAAGTTGGTTGTTCTTAGAACAATGGAAAATGAAGCCGGAGAGGTAGGAAATGGGTGAATGCCAAGGTGGGGAGGTGAATTGTATTCTATAGGTAAGAGAGGTTTTAAGGCAGTGGGAATGTAGATGGATTCAGTGACCGAAAGCAATGCGAAAGGTGGGGAGGGTCAGGACGAGGGAGGAGCTTTCAGTTTGGTGCCAGCTACGGTCTCCCAGGCCCTGCACAAGTTGCTGAAAAGATATTTCCTCAAATCCTCATAACAGCCTAATAAGAGTGAGATCCTCGTCCTCCTACTTCCCAGGAAAGAATCATCAAAAGCTCAAAATAGTTAAGTATCTTAATCATGACAATAAAACTGGTGCAGAGTTAAGGGACGATTCCAAGGGGCTTAGTTATAATAACAATAGGTAACCATAACTGAACTTTGACTATGTGTCATGCACTCTTCCGGTGTTAGATTTACAGCAAGAGACAAGAATTCCAGCCCTCATGGAGGTGACAGGTTGAGATCATGGGACTCTCTGACACCACCCAAGGAGAGAGAAGGTGCAGTAAGGATAAAGCAGAACGTACGGACCTGGGGCACACCAGCACTGAAGGGAGGTGGTGGGCAGGAGAGAATGAGAGAATTTGAATTCATTTCCGGTAAACTCGGAGACCCAGATCACAAGCAAAACCTCACATGGTCAAATGAAAACAATCACGGTGACTTGTAATAGTTCTTAGTCTCCTATAACATCCCCAATCTTACTGCATCCAAAGTGGCTAAAAAACACAACTGGTATAAATTTACAAATTTACATTGTTGCTGCTGTGGAGGTGATGAGTTGGGGCAGGGGGAAGGCCAGTTCAGCAGGAAATTAAGATTGCAGGATCAGGTACCCTTACGGACACGAAACTTCATTCAGGAAATACCAAATGGAACAAATGTATTAGTTTTGTGGTAGTTTACAGAAAAAGACACACACAAATTCATCTTATTTATAAAAACAAAAAGCACAGGATTTATAAGGTATTAGTAAGATATAGAAATCACCAACAAGGGGTATACATTTTTCTCAACCTAGTGAAAACCCTTAAAAAGCATAATAGTTTTCATAATTTAAAGTATTCCACGAAGGTGGAGATCACTGCCCATTCGTCACAAACCCAGACAGATCTCTACACAGAAGCCTCATTCCAGAAACTCTGATCTGGTTAACAAAATTAAAAAAAAAAAAAAAAAAAATTACCGTGAAAACAAGGAAACAATCTGGGAATAGCGGGGTGTGTCGGCAAACCCAGTGTTTTCCTCCTGACTACGCGGGGGGAATGAAATGACTCCCGCGTATCGACTTACATTGCTCCGTTGGTATAGACAGTATCGCTTCCTTCCACATACTGCACCTGAGCTGGGTAGACATGCTGGACCTGCTGCACAGTCTGCACCTGCTGTACCTGGAAAACAGATATTAGGATCGCAGTGAGAAGCCAGTCTGACCAAACACACGGCATTAGCTTTGCCGCAAAGATCTCTCTAGGGTGTTGGAAACGGTGAGACTCATGCGCACTTCAAGATAAGCACGTGGGGGGCCTCAGATCGACAGGAGCAAGCACGCCGAATAAATTCTCTGCCGTTTGCGGACACCTCTTCTGCAGGTGTGTAGGTACAGACATACTCCAAATATTTAGGGTGAAACTTTGCAAAGCTCCTCACTTATCCTAATGATTTATGAAGCTCTCTTCACCTGGTCTGTTACTGCTAAGCTTATTTTCCAATTTAAAACATTCAGGGGCCACCTGCCTGGCTCAGTCAGGAGAGCACAGGATGCTTGTTCTCGGGGTCGTGAGTTGGAGCCCCACGTAGGGCACAGAGATGGCTTCTTAAAAAAAAAATTTAAAAATAAAATAAAAAATTAATAATGGAAAATTTCACCCACGCAAACGTAGAAAAAATACTATAATAACCCCCTGTACTCATCATCCAAGATAAATAATTGCCACCAACGCTCCTCTTTTAAGCCCTTACAGGATGATTTAAAAGCAAGTGCACAGATTCTAACATTTCACTGGTAAGTAAGAGAGAGGTACTATTTTTTAACAGGAACACAACACTAATATCACATATAGAACATTCACAATTCCAGGATAGCATCTAGAATCCAGGCATCATTATAAATCTGATGATTCCAATGTCCTTATAACTGGTCCGTTCAAACCAGGATCCAAACAAGGTCTGTGTATTACATTTGGGTGAGATTTCCTACCTTTCTCTTTTAATCTCTAAAAGCTTCCCATCCTTTTTATTTCTTGACAATTACTTACTGAAGAAACAAGGACTATATATCTTATAGAATTTCTAGAATTTCTAGACTTGGATGACAGCTTCCCTGAGATGTCATTAATAAGTTCCTCTATCTCTTGTTTGTCCTCTAAACAGGGAGTTAGATGGAGGGCCTTGAACAGGTTCGATTCTTGAAGAGCTGCCACACTGGTTGCCGTATGACAGCTGGGGGTCTCTCCTTCTTCAGTGTTATCATACCATCGGTGGGGTCCGGTGTTGTCACCTACAACCCTCTTCTCAGAATGCTTCATCTTCGTGCTTTCCCTGAGATTATTAGTAGCCACTGAGGATCACTTTCTAGGCTTGTATTTCAATTAATATAGGTTATAACTTTGGTAGACTGATTCTGTTCTGTTATTCCTTCCTCATTTATTAGTAGAATTCTATAAAGAAATTCCCCTCAGGGTGCCTGGATGACTCAGTAGGTTAAGGATCTATCTTGGGCTCAGGGCATGATCTCAGGGTCCTGGGATGGAGGACCACATTGGGCTCCCTGCTGACAGGGGAGTCTCCTTCTCCCTCAGCTGCCTTCCCCGCCCCCTCCCACTCGTGCTCTCTCTTTCTCTCAAATAAATAAATAAATAAAAATAAATGACTCCCATTAATTACTTGCTTACTTTGAAATAGGGTCATACAGTTAGAGGAAGACAACTACACGATTCTTCTCCTTACCAGTACTCAGAATGCTATCCCCTAGCTCCCTTCCAAGGTGAGCAATGTGGTTTGGGGTTTGGTTTGGTTGGCATCTTTAGGATTCTTGGCTGTTAAACATACTTAATGTTTTTCAGTCTGACAGTTCTTGACTTGGTACACTGTCCTATCTCTGACTAATGGCATTCCCTTCAAAGGGCATTCTGTATCTTTTCATGCCATCCCAGTAATCTTGCTTACCTCCCTTGCTTTCTGCTGTGATAAGATATTCTAGACTTATCTCTTATATTTCTTGTTCTAGATCTAGAATCAATGATTTCTTCAAAGAGCCTGGTTCCTACTAGTTAGAAGTAATATAAACATGTAAAAACTGTTTAGAAAGGCAATTTATAGACAGACTCTTTGAAAACTCTGTGATTTCTCCTACAGAAATACCACTGGAAAAGTTATTGTACATGTCATTAAAAAATACAGTTTATAACGCATAAAGTTAGAAGGAAAAACCTTAATGACTGAAGAGTAGAGTGATTAACTAAATTAGAGGAAAACCTTTCTGTAGGATATATGGCTAATATCAGAAAAATAAAAATTGATATATAATTTAGTAACAAAATCTTTATCTCCAAGACGTTATCAAGTGAAAAAGTATATTGCAGAATAATAGTTACAGAACTGCTTTACTTACTTTTAAAAATATGTCTACCTCTCATTTGCATGAACATGTGTATATAAATGGATATAAGTACATGAAGGAAAACAGAAGGATGCACATCAAACTTCTAAAAGTGGTTTCTCTGTTGAGTGACACGAAATGAGATGGGAGAGGTAAGGGGACTACCATATTTTATTCTATTTATAATACTCTTGGATTTTTAAAATTAAAATGAATTCATCTGTTTCATACATAATATATAAAATACATAAATCAGTACGTGGAAGGACTTCCACTTCTGCCCACAATGAAATAAATATACTAGAAACACTTTTCCCACACTGAAAAAGTGGAAAACTGGACAAAATATGTAGAAACAATGTTTCTGGTCATCTGAGAAAAGGCATCATAAAAGTATGATCCTTAAGAGTAAGGAAACAAACAAGGTAACCCCATAATGATCCCTGGAGCTGAAAGGGAGGCCTTCCCCAGGCTGCTGAGCAGGAAGGAAGTTACCAAGTAGAGCATGGTAATCTCACGGAGGTTAGAAGACAGACATAGGAATTGGGGAAGCTGAAGCAGCCAACATTTGGGGGCACAGTCAGAGAGGGCATTAAGCAGAGAATAATAATGGGGATCCTCTGGAGTCTGATGCTGAGTACAAAGCTGCACATTCAGTGCACAGAGATACTCAAGTTCTAACTGGACAGTGATGTGAATTGAATGTCCAGGGCATTCTGTAGAAACAGCAGAAGCACTGAAGCCATAGCAGAAGGGCTTAACTAGCTCTACAGTAAGACTACTTTAGAACCATCTTAATAAAGCTAAAAAGGGAGTGCCTGGGTGGCTCAGCTGGTTAAGTGTTTGCCTTCAGCTCAGGTTGTGATCCTGAAGTCCTGGGATCGAGCCCCATGTAGAGGGGGTTGGGGGGGGGGGTCCCTACTCAGCAGGGAGCCTGCTTCTCCCTCTGCTCCTCACCCTGCTCAAGTGCTCTCTCTTATTGTCTCTCAAATTAAAAAAAAAAAATTTTTTTTAAGAATTAAAAAAAAGCCTAAAAAATAACCTTCCAAAAGATCGAACTGATTCAGTTAACTGCCTATATAAGACAAGGTTTAATGCTTTAAAAGGGAAACAGCAAAATCCAAACATAGAGAACTGTAAGAACCAAAATATCCAGCACCCAATAAAAAATTACTAGACGTATGAAGAAGCAGGTACACGTGATCTGCAACCAAAAGAAAAAAGCCAATCAACAGAAACAAACAGAAATGAAAGACAGGAAGTAGCAGGGACTTTAAAATAGTTAAAAGGAGGGCGCCTGGGTGGCTCAGTGGTTAAGCCACTGCCTTCGGCTCAGGTCATGATCTCGGGGTCCTGGGATCGAGCCCTGCATCGGGCTGTCTGCTCAGCAGGGAGCCTGCTTCCTCCTCTCTCTCTCTGCCTGCCTCTCTGCCTACTTGTGATCTCTGTCTGTCAAATAAATAAATTAATTAATTAAATCTTAAAAATAAAATAGTTAAAAGGAGACAAATTTTAAAGGAAAACATGAATATGATGAGAAAAAAAGGGAAGATGCTATAAGGAACCAAGTAGAATACTGAAAAATACAATACCTGAAAGGGGAAATTGACTGAATGGGATTAAGAGCAGACTACATAATGCAGAAGAAAAGAATGCTCAATTTGAAAACATAGTAATAAAAACTATGTGCTGTGGGGCACCTGGGTGGTTCAGTCGGTTAAACATCTGTCTTTGGTCAGATCATGATTCCAGGGTCCTGGGATGGAGTCCAACGTCCTTGGGCTTGTCCCTCTCCCTCTGCCCTCCCCCTGACTCATGCTCTCTCTCTCTCTCTCTCTTTCTCTCAAATGAATAAATAAAATCTTAAAAAAAAAGAAAACAAAACTATGTGCCGTGAAGAACAGAGACAAAAAAGAAACGAGGAATAGAGAATCGGTGAAGTATGGGACAACAGTAATTGTAGTTGGGAGTCCCAGAAGAAGAACAGAAAACACAGTTGAAGAGAGTGTGGTAGAAACTTTCCAAATTTGATTAAAACTGTAAACACACAGATGTAAGTTCAATATATCCAAATACACAAAGAAAACCATATCAAAGTATGTCATCATTAAAGTGCTAAAATCAATAATAAGGAGCAGCATTTTAAAGTAGGTGGAAAATGGGCATAATGTATACAGGGCAACACATATTGAGTAGGACTGAAAGATCCCCAGTTAGAAATAATGCGAGCACAAGACCATCAAATAACACCTTTAAAGTCTCGAGGGGAGAAGAATCTCAACCTAGAATTCCATTACTAGTGAAACGTCCTACCACAATGAAGGAGAAACCCTTTTTCAGGTAAAAGCTGAGACAATTCTTCTCCTGCAGACCTCCAGGGGAGGTAATGACAAAGGAAGTTTCTGGGGCTAAAGAAAATAATACAGATGCAAACTGGGATCTGTACAAAGAAATAAGGGGCACCAGAGGAACCAAATTTGCAGGGGAAATAAAGGGTTTTTTTTCCCTTTGTTTTCTCATCTTTTCATTTCTATAAAAGATAACTGACCATGTAAAGTACATATAAGAACAACAGGTAATGGGGTTCACCACAGAGGCAGAGGGGAAATGTGTGTATCACAAAAACAGCACAAAAGATGCAAGACAGAAATGAAAATATGCTTTCATAATATTCTTTATGTTAAGGGACAAAATGTACATGAATAGAGGCTATGGTAAACTAAGATATATGTTAAAAACCCTAGGATGTACACTAAATTATAAAACAGTACAACCAATAGCAGAGATAAAATGCAAAACTTAAAAACACTCAATACCTCCAATAGAAGGCAGAGGCAGAGGAAAGAAAAGAACAACAAATGGGACAAATAAAAAAAAATAATAATAAGATGCAAGAACTGTATGTAACCATTCTGATCATTATATTCAATACATACTTTTTTTAAAGCCATTTTATTTATTTTATTTTTAAGATTGTATTTATTTATTTGACAGAGAGCAAGCAGCAGGCTCCCCGCTGAGCAGAGAGGTCAATGCAGGGCTTGATCCCAGGACCCCAAGATCATGCATGAGCTGAGCTAAAGAAGGCTTAACCCACTGAGCCACCCAGGAGCCTCTTCAACACACAAGTTTTAAATCTTGACTGTCAGAATGGGTTAGGAAGGTGAGACCCAACTATAGACTCTCCACCAAAAGAAACTTTATCTCTATCTTTTTTTTTTTAAGAGAGAGAGAGTGGGGTTGGCGGGTCAGAAGCAAAGGGAGAGGGACAGAATCTTAAGAAGGAGACTCCATGCTGGGTATGGGGCTCAATCTCATGACCTTGAGATCATGACCTGAGCTATCAAGAGTAGGGTGCTTAACCGACTGAGTCACCCAGGTGCCCCCAGAACACATTTTAAGTACACAGAGACAGAAAGGTTAAAAAAATAAAAAATGTGGGAAAGATACTCTCCGCAAACACCAGTCACAAGAAGGACGGAGTGGTTCTATTAGTATCAGCCTAAGTAGACTTCAAGACAAAGAAAATTACCAGGAATAAAGAGGAATATTGCATCAATAAAATTATCAAGAAGAAATATTCTGTATGTGTTTGCCTCTAGGAACAGAGTTTCAAAATACATGAAGCAAAATCTGAGAGAATTCAAAGAAGAAATAAACAGGCAAACCCACAGTCACAGTTGGATACTTCAGCATCCTTCTCTCCATTGCTGACAAAGACAGAAAATCAGAAGGATACAGAAATTCTCAACCAACTTGACCTAAATGACTTTCACACCACAATTTGCAACACAGCAGCAAGATATGCACTCTTCCTACTGCTCGTGGGCATGAAGCAAAAGGCTCAAATGTCGAAAAAGAAAACAAGTCCTAACAAATTTTAAATAATTTAAACAGGGGCCCCTGGGTGCTTAGTCAGTTAAGCATCTGCCTTCAGCTAAGGTCATGATCCCAGGGTCCTGGGATCCAGTCCCACATCAGGCTCCCTGCTCAGTGGGGAGTCTACTTCTCCCTCTCCCTCTTCCTCTGTGCTCTCCTCTCTCTGTCAAACAAACAAACAAATAAAAACAATAACAATATATTCTCTGACCAGAAAAGAATTCAATTTGAAGTCAAAGATGAAAAGATATCTGGAAAACATTCAAACATTTATATGATGAACACAAAATAAACTTTAACCTATGATCGGTAGGAGAAATCACAAGAGAAATTTTAAAACATTTCTGAGTTGAATGATGATGAAAATACCATCCATCCAAATCTATGGAGTTCAGGTGAAGCTGTGCACAAAGAGAAACCTACAGTTTTAAATTTTTTTATTAACAACAACAACAAAAAAAATCCCCAAAGCAATAAATCTGAAGATTCAACTTCAAGAAGCAAGAAAAATGAAGAACAAATTAAAACTGAAGTAGGAGAAAGGAAATTAAAAGCAAAAAAGCAATGAAACAGACATCTGAAGGCAACTGGAAAAAAATCAATGAAATTTTAAACATTAAATAGATTTGGAGAAAAAGAAAGAAGATACAAATTATGAATACTAAGGATGAAAAGGGAAAAGCATCCTAAAGACAGAAAATAGAAATAAAGGCAGCTTAATATCAACAAATTCAATTATTTAGGTTAAATGGAGAAAGTCCTTAAAAGACACAAAAACCAATACTTGCAAATGTAAAAAAAGCGACAAAAGACTATATATATGTGTGTGTGTGTGTGTGTGTGTGTGTGTGTATATATATATATAAAATTTGATTAGATATATATATATGTATCTAATCAAATTTATCTCCCCAAAGGAAACTCCAGGTCCAGTTGACTTCAAGGGTGAATTCTAGTAAATATTTCAGGAACGAATAAAAAGCCAATTGAAGACAAATTACCTATCACGCTTTACAGGAAAAATAACCCAAACTAGGACATAAAATCTTATCAATGCCATTTGCACCTTGATGGGTACTTCTGAACATAGCCTCTCTGTGTCCTTACAATGCCCCTTTAAGATTTCTACACATTCGGGCGCCTGGGTGGCTCAGTGTGTTAAGCCGCTGCCTTCGGCTGGGGTCATGATCTCAGGGTCCTGGGATCAAGTCCCGCATAAGGCTCTCTGCTCAGCGGAGAGCCTGCTTCCCTTCCTCTCTCTCTACCTGCCTCTCTGCCTACTTGTGATCTCTCTATCTGTCAAATAAATAAATAAAATCTTTAAAAAAAAAAAAAAGAAAAAGATTTCTACACATTCACTGATTTGCGGATGTTGAACCAACCTTGCAGCCCTGGAATAAATCCCACTTGGTCGTGGTGAATAATCCTTTTAATGTACTGTTGAATCCTATTGGCTAGTATTTTGGTGAGAATTTCACATCTGTGTTCATCAAGGATATTGGTTGCTGGGGGGAGGGGGGTTGGGAGAAGGGGGTGGGGTTATGGACATTGGGGAGGGTATGTGCTTTGGTGAGTGCTGTGAAGTGTGTAAACCTGGCGATTCAAAGACCTGTACCCCTGGGGATAAAAATATATGTTTTTAAAAAATTTAAAAATTTATTAAAAAAAAAAGATTCTACGTATTCTTGCTACCTTCTCCTAGGATCTGCTTGTTTTGTCTATATCAATCATCTCAACTACCACCATAAACCCACTATTTCCTTCCAGGCCTGATTTAAAATTTAGTTTGTCCAGAAAGTCTTCTGTAGCTTACTTTATCCCATGAGAGACTGTTTCTTTCTTTTTTCTCTTTTAGGGCTCTTAATATAGGTGGTAGCTCGTGGCTTAGTAGTAACCTATGGTTTCCTTCATAATACCCGATATGGTGAGAGCTGACAAAATCATTTAATTTGAACATAGTACAAATGGCTTTAAGTCCTTGTGCTGATTATCTGCTGTCCATCTACTGAAATAGTCCATTTATTTAAGTAGTAATTTCCTTGTGTGTAAAAATTCTACCTCCGGGGCACCTGGGTGGCTCAGTTGTTAAGCATCTGCCGTTGGCTCAGGTCCTGATCCTGGGGTTCAGGGATCGAGCCCCACGTCAGGCTCCCTGCTCAGTGGGAAGCCTGTTTCTCCCTCTCCCTCCCCACTGCTCTGTTCCCTCTCTGACTGTCTCCCTCTCTGTCAAATAAATAAATAAAATCTTTAAAAAAAGAAATTCTATCTCCTCCATCATTAAGCATTTTTCTGAGTATACAAAACTATTAAATACAGATACAACGCATGGTTTTGACAAATGTGATAATTAAAATACACCTTGAATAATTAGTGAAATTATTAAAGACTTCAAAAAATAACAGTCTGTCTTCTATATTTGTGTACATTTCAGCTTTATAGCCCTCTTGGTTTCAGCCATAAATACGCACAATAAATGTTCATCAAGGCTTCCTTTGGAATATGAGATTCTGTAATCAAAGTAGAAACAAAACTCAGAAAAATGTCAAGAAACTTGGGAAAGAAGTCTGGATAGATGCTGGCTAACTCACCTAAGACAGCAATATATAAATATATCCTTTGATCACAGTGAGACTTCACAGTATTATGTAAAAACAGGGCATCATTCTTCACACTACCCACCAAGAATCAACAAAGTAAATAAAGACCAAACTAAACAGTAAAAATACTGAATTACAGCATATTTGGGAGGTAATATAAATTAGTATCCAGTGTGTATGGGTTTGTTTTTTTTTAAGATTTTATTTATGGGGTGTTTTTTTTTGTCTTTTTTAAATTTTGAATATTTTTTTTTTAAGATTTTGAATATATTATTTAGTTATTTGACAGAGAGAGAGACACAGTGAGAGAGGGAACACAAGCAGGGCGAAGGGCAGAGGGAGAAGCAGGCTCCTTGCTGAGCGGGGAATCCAATGTGGAGCTCGATCCAGGACCCCGGGATCATGACCTGAGCCCAGGACAGATGCTTAACCCCTGAGCCACCCATGTGCCCCTGGTATGTACGGCTTTTCTTCCAACCATTAGAAACTGGGTTGAAGAGGCCTTCAACACAACTCCGTGATCATGAGAAATCCATCCAACTGCCCATTCTGCTTGTGGGGTTTTTTTTTTTTTAAGATTTTATTTATCTATTTGACAGACAGAGATCCCAAGTAGGCAGAGAGGCAGGCAGAGAGAGGAAGAAGCAGGCTCCCTGCTGAGCAGAGAGCCCGATGTGGGGCTCGATCCCAGGACCCCGGGATCATGACCTGAGCCGAAGGCAAAGGTTTTAACCCACTGAGCCACCCAGGCGCCCCTCCGCTTGTGGTCTGAGAAGGTATTCTTTCAAGGGCGTAATGATGGTGGAGGAAGTAAAAAGATGGGGAATATAGGGGCAGAGAAAGAAAAGGAGAAGAAAAAAGGAAAACCAACAATTTTATGGAAAATAACTACTTTAAGGATGCATGCCTCATTTCACCAATGAGAAGTTAAGATCCTTGAATCTCTTAATTTTTAGCCGAGGGATTGTTTGATTTTCTTTCTCTCCTGCTTCCCTCACTCCCTCCTCCTCCCTCTCTCCTCTTCCCTCCCTCGTCCTGTTTGACAGCGGGGATCCATTATTAATAAAGAGGGGTTGGAGAACCACAGAAACGCCCCTCTTTTAGCTCAAACAGACCCAGGAAGAGATCTGTGTCTACAGAACAGGTCTTGCAACGTTTACAAAACCAGTCACAGGCTGGAAAATGAGAAGCGCAGAACTGCAGCCCCCCCTGCCCTTGGCCCCAGTTCCCATATACAGAGCAGAGTTGGGGTTTTTTGTTGGTTTGTTTTGTATATCCCAAAGAGCCAACACGATATAAACACACCATAAATATTTAATAATTATTTAATAATTAAACATTGTCCTGCACCTCGCAAAGAAAATGTCCAGTGAATATTTGTAAAATGTATAGTATCTTCTAAATGTGGATAAGAGCATTTGTTTTTGTGGTTTTTTTTAAAATAATGAAACCACCAAGGAATGCTTATTATTCTGAAGTGAACTGTTTTGATGACTCTGAATGCCCTTTAATGCATCTTTAAAGACCAACGTGAAATATTAGGAGGAAATGCAGGCTCTTTTCTCTTTCCTAAAATAATTAACTGTGATTTAAATTTGTTCAAATATTTGATACTGTTCTTATGTTAGACTCAATTTGTATTCAAATACTTACTAAATGTTATATAGGTTTATTTTCTAGTGATGTGGGAAACAAAGGCAAAAGAAAAAAAAAAAACGAAATTTCTTTACAACTTAGAGCTTCCCTGACAAGTTTCCCCCAGATGGCTGGAATGACTTTCCTCTAGGACCTCTACTGCCTCACAATTAATACTTTGTTTGCTAAGGGCAAATGGCATTCTTAGCTTAACATTAGCCCAACCTCCAGGATCCTGTAAGTCTCCTTTAACATACGAAAATTCCTTGGGAAATGTCCTTTATCTCTACCTGCCCCCAAGACCTATCTTAGCAATCATGCTCCAAGCATAGGGCCCGCTGATATACATCGGAAGGGTCTCATGAGTAAGGTTTAATTAGATGTTAATAAATGACCTTGCCCTCACAACAGACAGCCCCCTCAAGGTCCTGGAAACCTTGCTCCCAAATTCCTTAGAGACTTACACTAACCCTAACCCCCTTCCAACTTGAAAGTATATAATCGGCCACTTATCAGAACCCCGGGCAGCTCTTTCTGCCCACAAGTCCTGTCCCTGGGCTTTAATAAAACCACCTTTTTGCACTGAAGATGTCTCCAGAATTTGTTCTTGACAATTCGCTCCAAACCCCAACGTTTCCAAATCACAGGAACAATTCAGGTCAGCATTACTAAGAGAGATGGAGAAACTCACATCATGTAGGCATTTCATTACCATTCCTAGGAACTATATATTCCATCCATCTTTGTGAAATCTATAAACTGTCACATTTTACTGCCTACCTTATCAAAGCTCTTAGGGGAAAGGAAAAATATGATTAAATAAATTCTATAGGAAATTGATTTTCTTTTAACTTCATTGTCCTTCCCAAAATAAATTCAGCTGCATTTCCCAAGACAAAAGTTTTTCACCATTTTTGAATTTTAAGAAACAACGAAGTGGTGAATATGGGAACTGAAAAGAGCTAGAGGAAGGTAGAACTAGGAGGAACAACCAACTATTTCTATAACGAACTGTTCAATGAAAAAAAATGTCCTTGGGCTAATTTCTGAAAGGTTACTTACTACATGAATGAATGTTGACAGTAATGAGGACTGACCATAATAAAGTTCCCTACCAGAAATCTATCCATTCTCTGTCAAACAAAGGGGAAAAAAAAAAAACCCAAAATATAAATATATGCAACAGTGTATTTACATTCATAGACATCAGATGAATTAAGCAACTTAACCCTGTCTTACTGATACATATTTAAATAAAGCTCCTCTTATTACTAGTCAAATGTGGTATTACAAGTGCATTTGCCTATTTTTGTACACTTCTATAATTCTTATTATTTATAATGGAAGTGAACACCAAAACAAAGTACATACCACAGGAAAATGTGCTAGCTCGACAGAATCAATTATTATATTTTGAGGACAAATTTATACAATATGCTGTTTTGGACGTGCTTCAAAAAATAAAATAAAATGAATCACACTTCAAAACAAATCCCTTTCAATAGTGAATGAAGTCATTTATAACTGTTAAGCTTATTAGTCAGCTAAGAACAACATTAGTTTTGTTGTAAAAATGTCTTTATTATGTCAAGATATTCATTGCCTTTCTTATGTAAGATTATTCCTTACACTTGTGGTTGGAACCAGACATTTCAAACCTTAGTACAGACAGTCCCTGACTTAACAATGATTCAGCTTAACAATTTTAAGCAACAGGCATTCAGTAGAAACCAGACTTTAAATTTTGAATTTCAACCTTTTCCCGGGCTAAAGATCCGTGCTACCATGTTCTCTCGTGACCACGTTCTCTTGACATGATCACGAGGGTAAAAAACCGACAACAGGTACACTCCCAGAACCATGCTGCACCCAAAGACCACTCTGCCTTTCACTTAAAGTGGACTCAATAAATTACATGAGAAATTCAACACTTCATCATAAAATGGGCTTTATGCCAGAGGACTTTGTTCAACTGTTGGTCCTGAGCACATCTAAGGTAGGCTGGGCTAAGCTATTTTGTTTGGTGAGTTGTATTAAAAGCATTTTCAACAGGATATTTTCAACTTACGAGGCATTTACCCACATGTAACCCCGTCGTTGAGGAAAATCTATACTGAGAACTGTCAAAAATTGCAATAAGATGTCTTTAATAGGCCCACAAGAGACGTGGAAGAGCTCTTCTCAGATTAAAAACATGGGATATTAGAGGGGCTCTGTTAGAGGCCGTTGTGTGACTGACCACAGTGAAGCAAAAGGAAAAGACTCCACATCAGAACAGCTATTAATAAAAGGGCAGTGGGGAGGAGTAAGACACCCAGGGCAGCGGCGGACAGTTAATTGGAAAAGCAGCCTTGTGAGAAAAGAGACGGAATGGAACTCATTCAGTATTTCTGGACTGGTAAAACTGCAGGGAACTGAAGGGATTGAGGAAGGATAAGTCAAAGAGTTGCGAGAGCACTGTGAGGGAATGCTAGAAGGGGAGACGTGAGGGCAGAAAAAGCATGAAGGAAAAACTAGTTTTCTAAACAGACACAGGTTATGAAAACAGGAATAACCTGAACCCATTTTTTTCGGTCTTGGTTAAAAGTAAAATACAGGACATGTCACAAGGTATTAACTGCATCTAGTCAAGAAAGAATTCCACAAATACTGTGAATGTTCAAAAAAATTTGCAGGTAAAGGATGTTTATGACAGCACCACAGTGAACCATGGCTAATTGACAGGACAGGCTCAGGGTAAAAATGTTACTGACATCTCCCTCATGGGGTTTGTTGTAAAAAACAAGTGGTTTCCCTAGATCTTTAACATTAATTTACAAAGTTCTTCCTGAGATACTCAATGATAACCACAAAACGCCTGTTTAAACTTTTAGGAATGAAAGGCCTTCCACTTCAAAGAATGCGATGATGTGAGCTATTGGGAAACACGGTGTTACTCATTTAAATGACAAAATTCATTTTATGTAGAAAATTGAATCTGTTCACTTACTGTGAACTCACTCACTGGCCCTGTGTTAGCTGACTCACAAACTGTGTAGCTTCTTATTTTCAGGAGACTCAGATTTTTGGGCATCGTGATCTCACAGTAGACTTTCAGAAAATAAATGATCGTTCTAACATATTCGGATCCCATAAATACCACAAAGTCTACATCTTCAACAGGGCTAGAGTTAAACATGGAACTTTGGCTTTATAGGAATTATTTACCAAAACTACATAGTTGCTGTAGGCAATCAGAAGTTGTTAGGAAAATGTAAGAATTACTGTTATACTTGGACTTCAAGAAGAATCATATGAATGCTGAAGCAGTGGGTAAGGAAGGTCTTGGCTCACTATGTGATGATATGAACATAGGGGACTCAATCAGGAGCGAATCAGTTCAACTTCCCTAACTGCCTAGCATGTTCCCCAAAGAATCATGTATCTGACTTGTATCAAAGAGCAGAAGCTACTTCAAAGGGGAGAAGCAAGTTCCCAAAGGCAAGATAGGAAGTGTTTCTGGGAAGAGGGACGTGACTCAGAACAAATTTAGTTTAGAATGATTTCTCAATGACAAACTTGATGGATATCACAGAAAAGACAGAAACCTGTTTTTGTGAGTCAAAAGTAACAATGTAACAACTCATCTGTAAAAGTAAAGAACACTTCTTTCTTTCTTTCTTTCTTTTTTTTAAATTTAGAGAGACGGAGAGAGCTGGTGAGCAGTGGGCAGAGGGAGAGGGAGAGACTGACTCTCCAGCAGACTTTGCACTAATCTTGGAGGCAGGGCTCGATCCCATGACCCTCAGATCATGACCTGAGCTGAAAGCAGGAATCGAACACTCTACTGACTGTGCCACCCAGGTGCCTCTTTTTTTTTTTTTTTTTTGATTAATTGTTTTGAAGTACAGTTGATACATAATGTTACATTAGTTGATTAGTTGCAGGTGTACAACACAGTGATTTGATAAGTGATTTGCAGCTACCCTATGCTCACCACAAGAGTAGCTACCATCTGTCACCATCCAATGTCATCACAACACCATTACTACATTCCCTACGCTGCTCTCTTTATCCCCATAACTTCTTCCCTCCGTCACTGGAAACTGGCATCGCCCTCTCCCCCCACTCGCCCATCTTACCCATCCCTCACCCCCTCACCTCTGGAAACTATCAGCTTGTTCTCTGTATTTGTGAGATTGTTTTTGCTTGAGGAACACTTTTTATTATGTCTTAAACATTATTTCCTTTGCGGCCCAGCAGGACTGACCAATACTAAGATTCCACTAAAGGAAGCAATAATTTCTGGGGGAAGGAGTTTACTAAATAATACTCTGGTGACCAGAAAGGTTAAATGAGCTAGGTACACCAAATTCACTGCACATTAGGAGAAGTCTCTGAAACAGAAGGCTCCCTCTAGTCTTTCTAGTAATAAATGAAACTATGTGGAAACATAAATTATCAAGAAATGTAAGCAGCGCATCCAAAGATCTAACTGCATAAAATTAAGTCTAGACCGATTGTTAGAATATGCACATCAAATATGTCTCCTGGTAAGAATTCATAGATACGGAGTCACATTCGCTCTGAATGTCTACGGTAACGATGCGTATTTGCAGGAGTCAAGACGCTGACTCCCTTGGGATGGAGTGCAGGGAATTCAGAGACTATGCTAGGAGCCAAAGCACGTGACCTAAGTAGCAAACCCTCTTAGTATATAGGATCATTAAACTGGTGCTAATACTATTACTTATAGTGATATGCAGTATTATTTCATTCACAAAAATCCTGAGATGCGGGGCACCTGGGTGGCTCAGTGGGTTAATGCCTCTGCCTTCGGCTCAGGTCATGATCCCGGAGTCCTGGGATCAAGCCCCACGTAGGGCTCTCTGCTTGGCAGGGAACCTGCTTCCCTTCCTCTCTCTCTGCCTGCCTCTCTGCCTGCTTGTGATCTCTATCAAATAAATAAATAAATAAATCTTAAAAAAAAAAAAAATCCTGAGATGTAATGAAGATGCTACGCATTTTTATCCCCATTTTATAATGGTGACATAAATACAAGGACATCGTGACAACTCAAAGACACAGTAAATGACAGGCAGCAATGACTCTGGGTCTTATCCTAGAATTCTTCTAAAAATATCAGTGTTTCCCATGGAATATTATTCAGCCATCAAAAGAATGAATACCCAACTTTTGCATCAACATGGATGGACCTAGAGGTGATTATGCGGAGTGAAATGAGTCAAGCAGAGAAAGTTAATTAGCATATGGTTTCACTTATTTCTGGAATATAAAAAATAGCATGGAGGACATTAGGAGAAGGAAGGGAAAATGAAGGGGGAGAAATCAGGGTGGGAGACAAACCATGAGAGACTATTTACTACAGGAAACAAATTGAGGGCTTTAGAGGGGAGGGAGGGAGGGGGATGGGTGAGCCGGGTGGTGGGTATTAAGGAGGGCCCGGATCGCAGGGAGCACTGGGTGTTGTACACAAACAATGAATCCCAGAGCACTAAAATCAAAAACTAATGACCTACTGCATGGTGACTAACATAAAACAATTTAAAACAAACAAACAAAAAACCAGTACCACTATTTCCCCAAATGTAGGAGGAATGACACTGGTGGTACAGAGGCAAGACATTAAATAATTATAAACATAAGAACATAATCTATTTTCAATTATCTTTAAATCAGTCTGATAAGGAAATGGTCTCAGTCTTTATCAGTTCTGACACTTAATAATCTTTTTTAAAAGCACAGTAAGCCTTAGTGTTGGTCACTTACAAACAGAGCAGCAAGCCAAATCATACAACACTGTTTCCTTTTCACTGGAGTTCACTAAATATGTGTCACCCAGTTATGTCAAGAGATAATAGGTTTTTCATTTTACATAGAAATTTAAGATCTTTTTAAATGAACTCATTTAAGTAATTTTATAGAAAACTAGTAAGTAAAAAAATATATATAGTAAACTCTGGATAAAGCAAAAATCGTGAGGCTATTTGCAAAAGACAACAAACTGCTCCACATATCACACACTATAAATCATACTCTTTTTAAAATATATATATTTTAGGGACGCCTGGGTGACTCAGCTGGTTAAGCCACTGCCTTCGGCTCAGTTCATGATCCCAGCGTCCTGGGATCGAGTCCCGCATGGGGCTCCTTGCTTCGCAGGGAGCCTGATTCTCCCTCTGCCACTCTGTCTGCCTGTGCTCACTCTCTCTCTGACAAATAAATAAATAAAATCCTAAAAACGAAAACAAAAACAAAAAACTCTTTAAAAAAATTAAAAACATATATTTTATTTATTTATTTGACAGAGAGAGAAATTACAAGTAGGCAGAGAGGCAGGCAGAGAGAGAGGAAGGGAATTAGGCTCCCCGCTGAGCAGAGAGCCCAATTCGGGGCTCGATCCCAGGACCCTGGGATCATGACCTGAACAGAAGCCAGAGGCTTTAACCCACTGAGCCACCCAGGTGCTATAGACAACATCAAAAGACTTTACCTTTTTGAGAGATTTACATCTCAGGCAGGAATTAAAACAGAACTGGTTACTTCTTTGTATCAACTTACTAGTTCCCTAAATCCCGAAACAGAAGGGGTAGCCGTCATAATTCTACCACAGTGGGAATCAAGTTACTTTTAAAGCAAATGGCTGGCATATCACCTACTTTTGGGGCAACGTTGCATTTTCTGTTTCCCAATACTTTTATAATCAAAATTATCAGTATTTACTGTTTCATAAGACTCACGTAACAGAGAAAGCATCACAGTAAGATGTGATCCCTTCTTGTTTTATACTCACACTCATGTCCTGCTATTCCTCTTCCAGGAAATAATGACTAACCGTGGGACAATGTGCATCCCTCCAATCCTCCAACAGTAAATACATCTTTATGTGTATATGGTCTCTGGACTAACCAGGACAGTTAACACTACCTGTAACAACAGACAATACCTAAGTCGCGGAGCTACTGGAGAGTGTAGGAGGCCCAGCGCCCAGGTCATTTAGAGACGCTCGGTAACAGGAGCTCTCTCGTTGTGTAGATGTGCGACCCTGATGCAGCCCTGGAGGAGGTGAGAGATTGTACAGGAGGTCTCAGAGCTCCCCAATGCCTCGACTGATAAACAGTATGTGTCACTTTTGCTTATAACCCAATACTCAGAATACACACGTGGTGCCACCTAACTATAAGAAGTCTACACAATGAACACTGTGTCTCTGCTATGTATCTTTTTATTAGAGAGGACACGGATGAACCAGGTGAGATGGAATGCCTTTTCCTGCTACTTGCTTTCCTTCACTGAACCATACCTCTGAGAGCCCTTTCCAAGTGTGTGTGTATGATGTGTGTCTGAAGCCACACATAGGGACAACTATTTCGGGTTTCACAAGTACACCATAGTACAGAAGAAGGTGACCGTATTTAACCATTCCACAAGTGATGAACATTCACATTACTTTCCTTCTATCATGAAAAATACTGCAGAGAAGGACTGCACCTGGATTTTATCATTCTAGGGGGTGGATCTCTCCATATGTTTACGGGCCATGTGTTTTTCATGTTTTGTGAATAGCCCATTCATATGCTTTGCCCATTTATCTAAGGCATTGTTTGTCTTCCCTTAATGATTTACAGGACTCGTTAAAGGTGATGACATTTTTATTCCCATGCATTTCATGCCTTTAAATTTGTTTATGGTGCTTATTAACTACTACTTGGCAAAATAGGTCAACTTCTTTCCTAGAAGTCTTGTGATGCTTTATGTTCTATGACTGTCCTCTTTCTAAGATTAAGAAAAAATACTTCCTGTTTTTGTTTGTCTTGGCTTTGTAGTTTTAAAATTGATTAGCTCTCTAACCTATTTTGGGCATTAAGATAAAGGTCTAACTTTGTTGTTGTTTTCCCAAATACTCAATTTTTCTCAAGACCATCTATGGCACTATCCGTTTATTATTTGAAATAAGATGTTTATCATGAACCAAGTTTTTATTTATACATAGATCTGCCTGTTTACTCTTGGTCTGTCATCACTCAGTTTTTATTACTATTGTTTTGTTAAAGCATTCCAAGATTAGGTAGAGCAAATTCTTTCCCCAGTGCTTTTCTTTTTGCCAAATTTTCTGGGCTGTTCTTGTGTATACTCCTTGCCATTAACTTTATAATCAGAGTTTTGACTTTCAAGAAAACCTTGCTATATGTTTTATTTGGATTATATTGAAATTATATCTCGTTTTAGAATTAGGGTCTTCATTTTAATGGCCTTTCACACATGCGTTACTTCACCCTAGCTCGCTGGTGATGTGTGAGCTTTTATAAAGGCTGATGCTGGACTTGAAAGTGACCTGGTCGGTAAGATTCCCAAAATGTCGCCACCCTCTGCTTCCAGTCCCTCACTCCTGCAGCCCACGAATGTGATGAAGCATCGCTCCTGTGATCATGCTACATGGCACAGCTGAGCTCAAAATAAAGTAAAACTGATCCAGCCTTAGGAGCCCTTAAAATAAGATTTTATTTATTTATTTGACAGAGAGAGAGAGAAGGAACACAAGTAGTCAGAGCGGGAGGCAGAGGAAGGGGGAGAAGCAGGCTCCCCATTGAGCAGGGAGTTCAACGTGGTGGGGGCGGGGGGCCTAGATCCCAGGGCCCTGAGATCACGACCTGAGCTGAAGGCAGATGCTTCACTGACTGAGCCACCCAGGCGTCCCTCAGGAGCTCTTAGAATAAGTGGAGGGCTTCTCTCACTGATGGCAGGAGAAGTCAGAAGTCAAGGCCAGCCTAGAAGGTCTAGCCATGTGATTACTGCTGTCCAGACAGAGAGAGAGGAGTCATGCTGGCAACCTCTGGAAGCAGAGAGTGGACCCCAGCCAAGAGCCAGCAAGAAAACAGTGTCCTCAAGTCCTACAACTGAAAGGAAGGAAATGAATTCGGCCAACCACCTCTTGGAGTATGGAAGTGAATTCTTCCCCAGCACCTCTAGGTAAAAAAGCCCAATGTGACCGACCCATGAATTTCAGTCTGGGAAGACCTAGAACAGAGAACCCAGTGGAGTCCATTCAGACTTCTGACTGCAGAAAATTAGGAGGGAATATATGGGAATTGCTCTAAGCCACCAAATTTGTCATTTGTTACACAGCAATAAAAAACTAATCTAGAACAGACTTCAGGGCAATTGTTACACCATCTTTCACCTCCACGGCTTTTCAGGATTCCCAGGGAGAAAGGAGATACACTTGGTATCACTTCCTCTTTCCTCGCTTCCAATCTCACGATACTCCCTAATTAAAAGTGACATACATACTAACCTGAATCTTTACTTTCCTGTTAATTTTAAGGTTTGGGGCAATGAAAGCCTAATTCTTCCCCCCAAAGTTTGAATATTTAAGATACAGAGTAAATCAGAAAGAAAACTATCAAAGGACCAAAAAAAAAAAAAAAAAAAAAGCATATAATAAAACTTTAGGACAATAATAACTATTATCAAACCCTAGAATCCAAAATCGATTTCATAAGAGGTCAAGATATATATGATAAACAGGGTTCTTTCAGTATTTATCTACCTTATGTGTGGACAATAATTTTAAAGGACAATACAACATTTTGGTAAAAGAGTGACTGAAAACAGTCTCAATTCCACTAGTATAAATTGTTCTAGCATTTAAACCTGCTGTCTTCAAGTAAAAATGCAAGTTTTCACATTATATATTAAATTTCTAAAATTCTTCATACTCTAAGAAATACTGAAATCAGCTTAGAAAAACCTGAAACAATATAAAGCTGAATTATATAATTTTTTAAAAGGGATCTTGAAGAAAATTTATGATGGTCCTCAATGGCTAGACTGAAAATAAAATTGGCTTCCCTACTTTGTCTGCATGCTCCTATACTATTTAAATCCTTTTCAATGAAATGTGTTGCCTGTAGCCTTTGTGTAAAATGTTTAAGACAAAAGATGAATATGGTAAAGCAAGAGAACAGTTAAACGGTGAAAATTAAGCATGATGATTTCAATTTCCAGGAAACCGGCAAAATCTTAATTTTTAGATTTAAAAAAAATAGAGAAAAGTAAACATAGAAAGAAGAGAAATATTTAAAAATAAGAAAATACTCTGGGGTGCCTGGATGGCTCAGTGGGTTAAGCCTCTGCCTTTGGCTCAGGTCAGGATCTCAGGGTTCTGGGATCGGGCCCCACCATCAGGCTCCCTACTCAGCAGGGAGCCTGCTTCTCCCTCTGCAGGCTCATGCTCGCTCTCTCTCTCTCTCTCTCTCTCTGAAATAAATAAATAAAATTTTTTAAAAAAGATAAGAAAATACCCTAACATGGAATAATGATTAGCTACTTGTTAGAATTGCTAAAACAATGTTAGAAAAGTGAATTTAAAAGAAAACATTTCTTATTCATTGGCTGAAATCAATTTTAAAGAAGTTGATTCTCTTAATAACAACTGGTCTTTAAAATTATTGACTTGTACAGTATTGCTCTTCTCAAAACTATAATTTTTATGCAAGAAAAGTCAGAGAATTGTAGTGACAGACGTAGGAACCAGTATCTTTCTCGAAGCTCTGACAGATGGTCTTATCAGGAGGATGGACACGGATCTTGTTTACTTAACCGATTTGTTCTGATGATTTCAACTCAGTAAACAAAAGGTATTATTGATCTAACTACCAAGTTGTCCCTGAACCTTGGGGAGCAGGTTTGCAATTGATTTGATCATCACGGGGAAAGCCAGCCACAGGAAGTCTCTTTCCCACTTGCCAGACAAATGGCCTGGCACCTTCTAATGGAGAAGACTGCTGTGAGCTCTTCCTTTTCCCACTCTTAAGCACTGTAGTGTAGTTCATCATTTGAATCTCGAGCCTTGTCCTCCATTTGCATCTTCTATAACTAACTTCCCTGCCGAAACAATGCTGGTTGTGATGCAGGGGAGACAGGGGCAGTTTTGTTTCTTAAGGAAACCCTGTGAAGGCAGAAACAAGGTCTGTTGCCTCCTTTACGACCGATCACAAGGCCGAGGACATGGTAAATCCTCAGGAAGGATTTGTTGAAGGAAAGGAGGCAGGCACAAAGAGCCATTCAGCAAACAGCTCTGAGCTACCGAGGAACAAGAACAAGAAATCACACAGAAAAATGGCATGGTGGGGCCTGGGGTGTGGGCAGGAAACGTAAAGAAAAGAAGGTAGGAAAGAAGGGAGCAGGAAGCGTTCAGTTCTCACTATTCCTAACTAAAGCAGTTTTACTTTTCCTTACTTCTTACTTTCTTACTAAATCACTCCACAAAGGGGCACTTGGGTGGCTCAGTGGGTTAAGCGTCTGCCTTCCACTCAGGTCATGGTCTCAGGGTCCTGGGATCCAGCCCCCGTCTAGCTCTCTGCTCAGCTGGGAGTCTGCTTCTCCCTCTCCATCTGCCCTCTCCCCATACCCCCAGGTGCGCTCGCTCATTTAAATAAATCTGTAAAAATAATTAAATATATTGCTCCACACATGCACTACTTTTACAGAATAAAACCCATTAGATTGGTAGAAAAAATAAAATTCTACCATGAAGTGCTATTTATTCTAAAGAAGTAAAAAGACAGGCCTTGAAAGCAAGAACACTTTAGCTCAGATAACACTGTTAGACTAGGAGAAGCAAAGACATTTGACAGCAAGAACAAAAGAACAAAAATATGTCACAAAAATGGTTGATGACTAATTTGGGGCTGAATCCATGTCCAGGTAGGTTTACACACAAGTTGTTTTGTTGTGGTTTTGTTTTTTGCATTTTTTTTTGTTTTTTGTTTTTGGTTTTGGTTTTTGTTGTTGTTGTTGTTAGCAGCCAGTTAGGGCATTTGAAATGGTCAAAAGCATGTTAAGTAATCTCCAGAAAGTTATCCAACTTGAGTACACGTACGCTGTACGTAGGCAGTCAATTCGATGTTAATCCGAATTACAAAATATTTACAAAAACAAAAAGAGTATTTAAAAATTACTCATCACATATTTTTAATGATTGCCTTTTAGAATCTTAGAATCAATATTCAGTCTTTATACCTAATCAGTAGTTCAAAACAGTCTTCAATAAACTGTCAACCCGTTCACTTTACATTCTTCTGTGAGGTACATGATTTCTAAGAAAGGAAACCAAACTTGTGAATGCACAATCTGTGAGTTAGAACAGTGCTTGCTTCCTGGACGGGGGTTATTGCGGAAGGAGGGACTAGGGACAGACACAGGAAACTTTCAGGGGTGATAAAAAGGTCCTAAATCTTGGTCCAAGGGTAGTTTCAACAATCACCCTCACAGCACAATGGACTGTGTCACTTAAGGTCTGAGTCGCTCACTGTAAATACACTGTAGCTCACTAAAAATTAAAGGCAAAAAAAAGTATGTATATAAAATGCTTCCACATTTCTCAATTTTGTATGAAATACACTTACGGAATGCAATTAATTGCGAACTGAGAATAGGTGCTTTCTTTTACAATGTCCAGGTGACTAGCTGGGGAGTGTGTGAGTATATGTGTGTATATGTGTGCGCATGTGTCTGTGTGTGTGTGTTCAAGGGGAGGCGTGAGTGTGTGTGTATTCAGGGGGAGAAGTGAGTTTTCCCCGGAAAGTCAAACAGTAATTTATTATGTTTCTCATAATGATATGTGGCCACAATAGTATTACAAAACATCTGTGGGGAAAATGACCAAGAATGTAATTAAACAAAACGTCTTCAAATTATTTTATTTTAACATAAAATGGATTCTATTTTTAGTGAAGCAAAATAGTTCCTGAATTATTTCACTCGGCTTATGGAAAAAACTACAGGCAAAGTCATCAAGTCATTTGTTGTGGTATATACACCACTGAATGGGATATTCTTAATTGCTACCAGGGATGAGTTCCTTAAGCTCACAATCTACAGTGGCTTTCATTGTTTCAGACGCTTCTGCTGATAATGACCCAATAGGGTACTTTTCTTTTTTTTCTTTGCCAACGGAGCTATAATAAGATAAAGCAAATAAATTTAGATACTTACAAATAACGTAACCGATTCAATTTCTTCAGCATCAGTTAATTCCAATTGTTTAATTTGAACTTTACTTATATTAAAGCAGGGTACTTAGGACTAAATCAGTGTTTCCACTAACACAGCTCTGAAATACATTATAATAACTATCAAATAATTGATATAGATAAGCCATGACTTCGGAGATAATTTCAGTAATTTGTATAACTAAAATAATTTAAATTACCACTCAAAAGATGATAAATTATTAATAAACTATGAGGTTTTACATGTGGTCAGAAATTTAAATTATGTAAGACTTCAATAAATGTATTATCTGGAAACGCAGTTATGGAAAATAGGTTCATCAACTTAAGTAAGATGAAGAGAAGCTGGAAAAAATCCAGGGACGAAAAATATAAATTACTAAGTGATTAGAAAATAACTTAACAAAGAAAGCCTAAGACAATCTGGATTTGTAGAGAACGGAAGACTGGGGTGGGAATTCATACCATCTTTTATTCGACCAGAGGAGGCAGCACTATGTGCAGGACCTTCCATGCTCTCTGTCCAGTAAGAAAGGGATCTAAGAGAAACCCCAGGAGTAGCTAGAAGGTCTATGACTAGGTACACCAAGAAACCATTCCCTTGCTGTTTCAAGATTTTGGGGTCTCATCACAAATAGAGCTGTAAAATCTGAAACTCTGAGAATGTTTAGCCACGACAGACATGCTCAACGGTAGTCCCTTCTCCAGTACATGCATAGCCTGTGCAGTGAGTGTGCGGGCCCCCCCGTCCCCACGTGCTCACCGTGACCGTGCGGATGCCCCGCGGTCTAGCTCCACACCACCGCACCTGTTTGCCCAAGACACTTCTCAAACCCTCAGCACCGTCTCTGCCCAGCTGCAATCAGCCCTCGGCTGGGGACTGACCGGGAGACTGACCCCTGCTGTGAGGAGCCCTCTGCCAAGGACTGACAGGCATATGTACCCAAACATTTGTACCCCACATATTGTACCCAAACATATTGCGTACATATGTACCCAATATGTACTTCCTCTTGAGGCAAGAGGAAGCCTCAGGTGGGGTAATCGGAGATGCAGCAAAATGGTAGACCCCAGATTGTCCGTGTGATGCATTCCCACTTATCCACGGCTGTGATGTATATAATCATAAAACTACTCCTGGATCAGTTCCTTTCCTTGTTTCACTTTCCCGAGAGCCTACTGGCACTTCCGGAAATCATCTCCCGAATAAGCTACTTTCACCGAAATTCCTGTATCAGAGTGTGCCTCTTTACCACTCAAACGAAGGCAACCTACATGCCATTTCAACATAGCACAGTCTTCTTAGATACTTACCAGTTTCAGTGGTTCCTCAATTTTTAAATTTCTTAAAAAACTTGCATAGCCCCACAAGAAATGGAAACCTTCTGAACTCCTGTTTTCATTACCATCGTGCGCCCAAAATGAATGATGTTCGAAGAGCCACTCAGTACCAGCCGGCTACTGGTGCCTGTTAGCGCTGAACTGGAATCCTGCTCTGTGGCTGCTACTGTTGTCTTTAAGACTGTTTATTTCAGAGAGAAAGAGAGAGCCTAAGCCAAGGGAGGGGCAGAGAAGCAGACTCCCCACTGAGCAGGGAGCCCAACGTAGGACTAAGTCTGAGGAGCCTGGGATCGTGACCTGAGCCCAAGGCAGACTGAGTCACTCACGTGCCCCGTCTTTTGTTGGTCTTGAACTGTGAAATCAAGAGTGGGGGAAGGTGAGCAAATACTGGGGAGATATTACAGATATGCTGCACCAAACTGACCTTGCTGACGATGTCGAGTGAGTGGCAGGAAATGGAAGGGGGGACAATTTCCTCACTCTGTGATGCAATGTTTTCTTACACGTCTACCTGAAGTCCATCTGACCATCTTGGACCACTTAAAACCACTTCACACCCCAACGGGGTACGCATTCCACACTTGAGAAAATAGGAAGCTACAGAAGAAAGCTCATTCACAACCTTACTTAGAGCAAGTTATTAGAGGTCTCGCAAGGTTTATGTTTCTAGATAATCTCTAAAACTATGAAATAAAGAGGAATTCTAGTCTTCATTTTCTGGGTGGTTGTGGCCAAGGCACTTCATTTCTCTGGACTTCAGCTTTCTCAATCTTAAAATAAGAAACTCAAAACAGACTCATGTTTTTCTCTTCTGTTCTTGTTGCCACTGCAGGAGTTAAAGGGAGGGGCAAAGGCCAAGCTGTAGTCCCTTTGCTCTGAAGGAGTTCAAGGAAGTAAGTCTGATACATAGACCTTTTTGCTGGAAGGAAGGGGAGGAGACAGAACAGATATGGTAGGGAGAGAGGGAGGTAGGTGGAGAGGAAAGAAGGGAAGGGGTAGGAAAAAGACTAGAAAACAAAGAAAAATTTAAAAACCAACTTTAAAAAAATGCCAGTACTACTGGCATTCATTAAAGATGTAGAGAAATTGGAACACCCTTGTGTACTGTTGGTAGGGATATGAAATGGTGCAGACACTAAGGAAAACAGCATGATCATGCCCCACCCCCAAACTAAAAATAGATTATATCATACAAGACCATAAAAATACAATATACCATATAAAAATAGAAGATACTTAAGTTTTATTTAAGTGATCTCTATACCCCATGTGGGGCTTGAACTCATGACCCAGAGATTAAAAGTCACATGCTCCTCCAACTGAGCCAGCCAGGTTAACCCCCAACAATTCCACGTCTGGGTATATACCCAGGTCTCAGGAGAAATGCTTGTACACCCATGTTCATAGCAGCCTAGTCACAAGAGTCAAAAGATAGAAGCAAGCCAGTGTCTCTCGACAGATGAGCGGATAAACCAAATGTGGTATGTACATGCAGTAGGCCAGAGGCTACAACATGGATCACCTTGAAGACATGATGCTAAGTGAAATAAATCAATGGCAAAAAGACAAATATGATAGGATTTGCCCTTACGTGGGTCCCTAGAGTAGTCACATTCATAAGGACAGAAAGGGGAACAGAGGTTACCAGGGGAAATGGCGAGTTGCTGAATGAGTAGCTTTAGTTTTGCAAGAGGTGTCCTTGAGACTTGAATAACTTAGCAAAATTGAACAGTGTACTTTAAAATGCTTAAGACGGGGGCGCCTGGGTGGCTCAGTGGGTTAAGGTTCTGCCTTTGGCTCAGCTCATGGTCTCAGGGTCCGGGGATCGAGCCCCGCATCGGGCTCTCTGCTCAGCGGGGAGCCTGCTTCTTTCTCTCTCTCTGCCTGCCTCTCTGCCTACTTGTGATCTCTCTCTGTCAAATAAATAAATAAAATGCTAAAAAAAAAAATAATAAAATGCTTAAGATGGTAGATTTTATGTTATGCTCATTTTCCACAACTTTAAATTTTAAAAATCCAGGTTAAAAAAAATCCACAGGAGTAGATGACATGTAAGATCTCTTTCAGGCCCACAGTCTTTAAATTAGTATTAATAAAACTTATGTAATTTATCATGGTTTTGATAAAAGATTCACAAGCAAAATTAGAACAAAAAGCTATTTATCCCATAAATACTATGCACAACATTTGCAGGAGGTGTATTATAACCATTAATCTCTACGACGCAAGCAATGAGCTTCTGTGACAAATACCTATTCATGCTCTCTACAGAGACTCACTAAAATATTACCTAAATGTTGGAAATATCAAGGCCAAATAGAAAGTTTTGCAGATTTAAGATTACTATTAATCTCTCATCAGAGCTGTCACCTCCATTTTGAAGACCATTGATTCCTGGCCAGAACGAAGGGTAGCGTCACACCATAACCCTTTCATGGTCAAGCCTGTGTCAGGATAAGCTGTATGTGTCTGAGACTCTGCCTTGACCCTACATCCTAGTGAGTGGGACCTTATCATGCTGTAGCATATCCATCTTATCTACCTGTTCATGACACACTGCATCACTTCATGTTTCTTAAAATGATCTGAATTAGCATACCATCTACTCAGAAATTCTCCAATTTCCCCATGCAAGATGAGGAGAGGTTTTCTAAAATTAATGTCATTTTAGTATGATTCTATTTCTTACTGAAAACATAGAGCCTAACCTAAGTTAATATAGCATTACATTTTCTCTTATTCTCCTTGGTTTTAAGTTAAAATTTTTTAAAATTAATTGAACTCCTCTAAGTTTATTTTAGAAATCTATTTAATTAGACATAGATTAGATATTTTCTAGTTTAAATAAAATAGAAATGGAAAAACAGTAAGCTATCAGTAGGCAAAAATATTAAAATACATATAACTGGCTAAGCAGCAGACAAGAAGATGCTCACTATCATTAGTTATCAGAGAAATGCAAATTAAAACCACAGCAAGATAACCACAATATAACTCGCTAGCGTGGCTAATATTAAAACATTAACAATTCCAAGTCTGATAAGGATGTCTAGCAACTAGAACACCTGTACACTGCTGGTGGGAATATAAAATGGTGTAACCACTTCAGAAAACAGTATGACAGCTTCTCAGAAAGTTAAACACCAGCATGTGTTACCCAACAACTCTACACCTCAGGCTTTACCCTAGAGAAATAAAAACCTGTATCCACATAAAGACTTAATAGATGAATGCTCAAAACTGGAAATAAACCAAATACTCAGTAATAGGTGAACAGATAAATGAAGTGTGATGTTACTAGAGTGGGATGTTACTCATCCACAAAAAAAAATGAACCACTAATAGACACAAAAACACAGAGGAACTGCCCCGACACTACAGTGAGTGAGAGAGGCCAGACGCAAGGGAGTGGATGTTTTGTGATTTCATGTATTTGAAATTCTAGAAAAGACAAAAGGATCTAAAAGACAGAAGATCAGAATCATACTGGAACTAGGAGAGGGGGAGGGGAAGAACTGAGTAGAATGAGGCACAAGGGAGCTATTTGGGGTCATGAAAATATTCTGTATTTTGGTTGTGATGATGTTTATACAAGGGTGCATATTTATCAAAACCCATCCAACTGTATACTTAAATGGTGAATCTTGTATGTAAATGACATCTTCCTAGAAAGTTACAACTTTATGGTAGCAATACATTAATTTTTAGTTTCCAAACTTTTTTTTTATCATTTTCTCCTCTTTCTTAAAAAAATTTTATAAGTCACATACATGATCTATTGTATTAATAGGATACATTTTACAAAACATACAAGAAAATAGGAATTATAAAATTAAATGTTAAAGATCAAATATTTAAGTGTCCTTATTTGAGACAACTTCAGTAGCTAATCTAATGGCATAATACATACTTAGGTGAGAGGTTCGTGACGGAAGATAGTGGAGATAAATCTGCGTGTCGAAAATCTCGGTTCTCAGAACACGTGGGACCAACTTGTTATCATTCAGGCAGGGAGACACCAACAGATATTTAATATGTGACTGTCAGAGAGTTAGGGAAGAATTCATCCTGCTAACTTCTTTGTTTCTGCAATATGTGTGCTATCTTCAGTATGGGGGGATTTCAAGCTGTTTACCCACGTCATGAAGTTAGTTTAATCAAAACTGGTCCACGGGGCGCCTGGGTGGCTCAGTGGGTTAAGCCTCTGCCTTTGGCTCAGGTCATGATCCCAGGGTCTTGGGATCGAGCCCCACGTTGGGCTCTCTGCTCAACAGGGAGCCTGCTTCCTCCTCTCTCTCTGCCTGCCTCTCTGCCTACTTGTGATCTCTGTCAATTAAATAAATAAGATCTTAAAAAAAAAATTAAAACTAGTCCACATGACCTACCAATCCACCTTCATGGAAACACACACACACACACACACACAAAATGCAACAAACAAGTGAGGGGGTGTTGTTATCAACCCCTCTTCCCTCAGGATGCCTCAGTCATACACGTGATATATGCAGTTTGCTACATTTTAGCTACATTTCTTATTTTAGGCAAAAAAAAAAAATTAATGAAAATTCCAACATTTCTTCCTCCTCTTCCAATCTTCTTGAACAACCCTAGGATGCAACTGTTCTACTTTGTAAACATCTGATGGTGATCACTTACACTATTCGGAAATTGCAGTTTTAAAAGTGGCATGTGTACATGTCCATATTTCAAACTAAATATGTAAATATTTTCAATCGCTATTAATTGAGACACTGTAGCATTACCTACTTCATTTGTTAACTCAATAAACACTTACTGAGCACCTATTACGTGCCAGACAGACCATGTGTATTAGCTTGTACTATGGTGGGAGCAAAGGGAAGACATGGTTCCTGCACCACAGCTGGCCAGTTGGCTCAGGCACGGAAGTGTCAACTCTTGGTTTTGGCTCAGGTCATGACCTCAGGGTCCTGAGATCTTGAGATCGAGCCCCTCATTGAGGGTCTGCACTCAGCGGGGAGTCTGCCTCTCTCCCTCTCTCCCCCTCACCCCCTGCTTATGTGCGCGCTCTCTCTCTCTAAAATAAAATAAAATCTTCTTTAAAAATCAAAAGGATGGAACAGACTGTGAGGGAAAGGTACATGTGGTTCTAGGAATGTGTAACAGGAAGACTTGCTCTAGTTTGGGGATCAGCCATGCTTCCCTGAGACCATGACTACTGACCTCTAGTGTTCAATAAAATACTATTAAACCTGTACAAACAGAAGCCAAGGTGTAAATAATGATACTTATGGGGCCAAGTGGTATGATGAAGCTTCTTTTGTACTCACTCTGTCTGTGGTTATCATTTAGCCTTGATCACTTTCATATTAGGGCTGGCTCTATTCCACTCATTAGCCCAAGACAATTACAGTAGTAGCTCAACCTAACACCAAGAAGATCATAAACATCTATAAGAACACCCTGAAACTGGGGCACCTGGGTGGCTCAGTGCGTTGAGCCTCTGCCTTCAGCTCAGGTCATGATCTCAGGGTCCTTGGATCGAGTCTCACGTGGGGCTCTCTGCTCATTGGGGAGCATGCTTCTCCCTCTCCCCCTACTTGTGCTCTCTTTGTGTCTTTCTCTATATTTCCTAAAAAATAAAATCTATTTAAAAAACTTTTTAAAAAGAACACACTGGCAACTGAACATCAATCTGTTATAACGCAGTAATTCAGACAATCTGCAATAAATTCCGTTTCATTATAAGGATTACCTAAATACACACACATGCACACACACACATGCACACACGCACACACACACAGTAGGCTCCTGAGGAAATATCCATGAGTCACGTCCTAAGAAACCCTGCTCTTTGCAATCATTTTCCCACCTACAGTTTCTAGCAAAGTGTCTGATACAATGAATCAGTAATTTTGCCTTCATATTTACAAAATGCTTCGCTTGTTACAAAGCACCATTACAAAGATATTTCTCCTTTGATTCTACAGACAATTTGGGTCTATTACCTGTTTCAGAGACTAGGAAACTCAGGCGGGGAGGGATTCATCCAGGAAGTCTCAGGCACTGGCCCCTCCCACCAACTGACTCACCTGCAAATGACACCTTGTTCTTCTCTGCTCCCACAGCACCATAGGCTGCAGGCACTGGCCTTCTCGGGGTCATTTCTGTTTACCTGTCAGTCTTCTCTGGCCTAACCTTAAAGTTCTTCCTGTCCCAGGAGCAAGTACAGTTCCTGCCACAGAACAGACGCCCGATCACTGTTTGCCGAATGAGCTCCGGGATACGGCGATGGCAAGTGGAGGGCAGGCAGGCTGAAGCAGCTCGCTCGGAACCACCCAGCAGACCAGCGGCAGACCAGCGGCAGACCCGCCTTCCAACTCACACACGCCTCCTGAGATCAAATTCAAGCCCTCCTCCTTTCGCCCCATCGCTAAAACTTCAGGATGACCTTATTACTGCTTCATGAGAAGCACCAACCAAAAGGAAGTTATGAATGATTTAAGCTCAAACACCAAAAACAGTTTCCGTATGTGAAGTAAACTGTCTACTGAGATCTATTAGCACCATCAGCCCTTTCTATCTTTATCTATTTAAAAAATGATGGGTTTGTTTTTTACACTAGCTTCTCTGAGCCATAACCCCCCCACCCCGCCCTGCCAGCCCAGTGGAGTTCCTCAACATCTCTGATGCTTTTTTGCTTTCTTATTTTAAAATATCTACTTAAAATAAGTAGCTATAGAAACACTCAATTTCTGTGAAATGTTATTTATGAAATTGCTGGGGAAAATTAAGAGTAATCATGAGTTTTTAAATGCATAACCATCTACCAGATCGATGAACCACAGGGAACAAACACCTTAGTGAGCCTCAATGTCAAGGCAAAAGCCTTCAACTTAAGTATAATAACAACAATAAAAAATCATTGGTAAAATGGTTTTTCACAGAATAATTATGTTATCAAGGGTCATAAATGGGACGGTAATCAATGGTTTGGTCAGTTTCAGAAGAAATTCAGAAAAATTACCATCACTGAGAACTAAAGCTTAGGTTCATTCATTGGAAAGTATCATTTTCCAAAAACTTCAGGAATAATTTTGTTCTTTTATTTCAACCTATACATATAGTTTTATTCACAAAAACAACTCTTGTTTGCTTGTCTATATAGTTTTAACTGCTAGTGATGAGATACAAAGTTACACTAAGATTCACAAATGGGACAGCCTTTTTAAACCTAATTATGTTGAAAAACACTTTTATTTAAGAATCACCTTTCTTCTTATATTTCAAGTGCTATTTTTTCCAATGTATTTTTTTCTTATTCAATTTCTCCTCCTTAATCCTACTACTTTTAAAAAGCTAAAATTGCTAATAATAAGAAGGCACAGATTGAATAGGATCCCAAGCTATTACGACTTAATAAACCCAAAACCCCAAGTAGTAAAGGAAAAAAGAAAAAAAAAATATGGCTTTGGATAGCTGCCTAGATTTATGAGAAACAGCCTGATCAACTTGCAAACCAGAAATAGAAACCGCATGTCTTACTGTTTTCAGTTTTGAGGTCTGCTTTTTTGATGCTCATTAAAATTATATAAATTATATAATCTTTTAAAGCAATCTTTAAAAATTAGCATCATTAAAGGATGAAAAACTATACCTTTTTATTTGATAAAAAACCAGTGTTCTGGGGCACCTGGGTGGCTCAGCGGGTTAAGCCTCTGCCTTCAGCTCAGGTCATGATCTCAGGGTCCTGGGATCGAGCCCCACATCGGGCTCTCTGCTCAGCGGGGAGCCTGCTTCCTCCCCCTCTCTCTACCTGCCTCTCTGCCTACTTGTCAAATAAATAAATAAAATATTTAAAAAAAAAAAAAAAAACAGTGTTCTACCTGCTTCCCCAACCAATAATTAACATGTCAACCATAATAGGAAGTTGGATGGCTTTGACTTTTTAAAGCCTGCTAATCAAACTGATTTGATGAACTTAGGTTTCCTCCCAGTTAAGATGGGAATGGTTGTCTGGGCCTTCATAGAACTGGATATATACCGGTACTCATTAAGACAAAAATCAAAGCCACAAATGAGCTACTTATCTTTGTTGAGTTTATGACCTAATTTCAAATTTCTAATGCTTTTGTTTATTTTCTTGAGAATAACAGAGTTTGCATTTTCTAGCAGCCAGGTATTTAAGCTATCCTCCATTGTATCATCAATTCATTATACATATTTGTATTTTTAAGAGTCTTGAAAATATCACCAATTTTTACTGATCTTTTATTTTATGTATTGATCAGCCTTGCTTGTTTATAGATGGATATATGTATGTATGTATGTATGTACCTTCTTGATAGTCATTATCAAAACTGGAGAGTTGACGGGGAATGTGAAGGGAGTGTGACCAAAACCTCAAAACTGATTTTCCTCTACATTTTCTTTCTTTCCTTTTATTTAAAACTTCAACTCGGGGGCGGGGCGTGCAAAGGTGGCTCAGTGGGTTAAGCCACAGCGTTTGGCTCAGGTCATGATCTGAGGGTCCTGGGATGAAGTCTGGCATAGGGCTCTCTGCTCAGTGGGGAGCCTGCTTCCCAGCTCTCTGTCTACTTGCGATCTCTCTCTCTCTGTCAAATAAATAAATGAATAAATAAAATCTTTTAAAAAAATAAAACTTCAACTCAGTGAGGTGAGGCAAAATATTTTAAATTTGGGATACTTTTCTGAAGAACTCTTACACCTTAACATATGTGTAACTATTGGGCAGAATTTCAGGTTTTATTTATTTAAAGGCAAAATACTGGGGCGCCTGGGTGGCTCAGGGGGTTAAAGCCTCTGCCTTCGGCTCAGGTCATGGTCCCAGGGTCCTGGGATCAAGCCCCACATCGGGCTCACTGCTCAGCAGGGAGCCTTCTTCCTCCTCTCTCTGCCTGCCTCTCTGCCTACTTGTGATTCCTGTTTGTCAAATAAATTAATAAAATCTTTAAAAAAAAGGCAAAATACTAAATAAGTACCCATGTCTCCTGAAAACAGTATTAGGACTAGTAATTCAATTATCACTTAACAGACTGGGAAACTTAGGCTGGTATCAATTTTCAAGCACTTTTTCTTTTGATATGATTTCAGACTTCTGGAAAAGTTGCAAGAATTATACACAATATCCCCAAATATCTACATGGACTGTATCACTTTCCCTCTTTTATTTGCAAGGTTCTATAGTTACTGATTGCTTATATTTATGATCTGTGTTTAGAAAGGGCTTCAGAAGTTCAAGGTTTGTAAATTTTTTGCTAGTTATTTTGCTCAAATAGCCTATGTTGCTCAAAGAGTCCAGATGCACCTGTTTCCTTCGCGAGTTTTGCTTTGTGGGATTTCTCAAAAATGCGCGGCGATTCATAAAGCTAAAACCGATCCTTCCTGACATAAAGTATATTATGTCCTTTGCCGTGGGACTGCCACGTTCAGTACCGTTATTATGCCACTTAACAGCTGATCTTGATATAACTCACCTGACTGCTTTATCTCTGTAGGGTAGAGCTTAGGAGCTCAGGCTCTAAAGTCAGATGACTTTGATGTGACTCCTGGCTAAAAAAATTCATGACTAAAGGAAGGTGTATTCGTTTTAAACATCGGGTTTACAACCTAGCTCTGAGCAACAGGGCAGCCAGAACCAAAAGGGTGGCTCTGATTTACTCTAAATGGGAAATCCATCAGTCAGGACTGTGTGTAAGGAAAACGAAGCATTGGAGTCGCTCTGAAGAAACGGCTTTGACAGGGCGCCTAGGTGGCTCAGTGGGTTAAAGCCTCTGCCTTCGGATCAGGTCATGATCTCAGGGTCCTGGGATCAAGCCCTGCATCGGGCTCTCTGCTCAGCAGGGAGCCTGCTTCCCCCTCTCTCTCTGCCTGCCTCTCTGCCTGCTTGTGCTCTCTGTCAAATAAATAAGCTCTTAAAAAAAAAAAAGATAGAAAGAAAGAAATGGCTTTGACGGATGTCAACCCAAATTTTTAAAGAAAATAAAGAGGCATTCCGTGTGTTTCTATTTCTAAAATCAGCTCTGGACCAAAGGAAGAGCAAAATGATCATTTTTCATGGATAGAAAATCGGTGTTAAGTGTTCCATGAAATTAACCTTCTGACATGCTGGTTTGGTATAGGTAGTGAGCTTGAAGAACTCTGATGTACAATCCATCTTGCTCTGAAAGAGTCCAAGAGAAGAGATGACTCACAAACTGCGTCGTGTATGTCCTTACAGCTCCCACAAAGGCATCTCAGGAAATGCTTTCGAGGGCAAGGAGAACCTAAGTGGACAGGTTCGTTACAAGCTTTAGAAATGACAGGCTGAGCACCAAGCACACGGAAGGGCCCACACAGGTGCTCAGTAAATGGCAATTACCTTATTGGATCTGTTATTGTCACTGGATATCTGACAAAACTGAATGGTGGTCAATTTCAAAACGAGCGATTCCCGGGTGCCTGGGTGGCACAGTCAGTTAAGTGTCTGACTCTTGATTTCAGCTCAGGTCGTGTTCCCAGGGCCATGGTACTGAAACCCGTGTTGGGCTCCACGCTCAGTGTGGAGTCTGCTTAGAGTTTCTCTCTCCCTCTCCGTGCTCTCACATGCATGTGCATGCACTCTCTCTCTCAAATAAATAGATATATCTTTTTTAAAGAATCAAAAGGAGTTATTACTTATAACTTAAATAGCTTCCACTGCCAGACCAGGAGCCACCGAGGACCCCAGCTCGGGTCTCACCACTTGTCTGTCCCCCCTCTTTCCTCCAACCTCAAAACACTCCCCTTTAGTCCCTCACTGGTTACCTCTATTCTTCGTTCTTAGATTAAAAATCACTTCCTCTGGAAAGACTTCCTTGACCAGCTCAGGCTATAAATAATTTTTATTTGGACCTTGAAGTTTCTCTTTCTTTCTGATACTGATGGCAAGGAGGCTCAGCTATGTTGAGATCTATTACACTGAAAGTGCATTTTTAGCACAGATAAAGAATTCTCTGATTTGCTTTGGCAAGGAGGGCCAGTGCTCTGTTTAAATTATGTTCCGCCTTGTTCAAATTATATGGAAACGTAAGTGCCAACTATGTCAAAGTTTTCAACTTTCTACTCATGGGGAAAATTTTATTATCTTCAAGTTAAAAAAAAAAATAGATCCTGATATTGGAATTGATGGGTTTGATAAGCAAATTAGATATTCACAGGAAACATCATATATCCCTAGAAATAAAATTATGGAATCAACTAAAATTAGTCTATACAACTAAGTGATTTATTGAAGAAGAAAATGTTCTGCAATTCAACTCTGGAAGGTCTTTTTGGGATAGTTGTAATAAATGAATAATTTAAGTCTCTTCCAACTAGAAACCCAAATTCAAATCAGGGTAGCTAAAATATTAATATAATATTCTTACCTTAATTTCCTAAACTCTTATATCCTACCACGATATCACACTTGATCTAAAACTATTATTATTTTAAAGATTTTATTTATTTATTTGATGGACAGAGATCACAAGTAGGCAGAGAGGCAGAGAGAAAGAGGAGGAAGCAGGCTCCCCCCTGAGCAGAGACCCCCAAGCAGGGCTCAATCCCAGGACCCTGGGATCATGACCTGAGCTGAAGGCAGAGGCTTAACCCATTGAGTCACCCAGGTGCCCCGGGATCTAAAATTATCATATTTCATCAACTGAGTAAAATACTGGAGGTACTCCTGATGTTTACTGAGAAATCCTCTGGCATTTTCTCTAATCGCTATGGCAACTGCAATGGGTACCCGTTGACATGGGTAGAGAATGCCAGTACTGCCCCATAGATCAGACCACATGGTCTCCGCTCTGATCTAGAGCCTGAGCCTCCCTAACTCATAAGCCAGAATGACACGAAGGATCAGAGGTCCATGCTTACTGAAGAAAATGAAAGCAACAGGTTTTTAAAACCAAAGTAACTGTGGAGAAAGGATCACCTGAGAATGAGGGCAACAAAAGAAGGCCAAAGGCCAAACCTTACAGGAAAGGGTGTAAAAAAATCCCCAAATTAGAAGAGTCCAATAATACTACTAAGAACAAGGAAAACAAAAATAGTAAAATAATAATAATAATAATAACAAATTTATTGATGGTTTATTATATAATACCATGTACTATCTTATTTAATGAACACATTATTTAATATGTGTAGCCAAGCATAAGCTAGATATTATTATCCCCATTTTATACATGAGGAAATTTAGTCTCAGGAAAGCTTGGTAATTTGCCCAAGAGCATATAGCCAGAAAAGAGCTAGGGCCAGGATTTGAACCCGTATTTTCTGACTATGAATATCAGTCTCTCCACCTCTATGAAACCTGATTTCCTTGATGAGGTAGCCCTCCAAGAATGAAAAGGGAAACCGGCCCAAAAGTCACAGAACAAGAGAGATATAGGATAGTCAACAGTATCAAGTGTCAAAGAAAAATCCAGAAAGTTCCTAGAGAATACTGTTGGATTTAGTTCTGCCCAAAGGGCACAGTCTCCACAGCTGTATGGATAGCACCCAAATTTCGCAGAGTGAAGAAGTAGCTGGATAAAAGGGAAACAGCAGACAAGGACAGATGTGTCTCTCAAGAAAACTGGCCGTGGGGGACCAGACCATGAGAGATATCAACTGAAGAAGGTAAAGAATGAAAATACAAGGGGGGAACAGAGCCCAAAGACACCATAAGTGGCTCTTCTGACTCAACTTCCTCTAAGAGGTTCTTCTACATCCCTCCCTTCTCATCCTCCACCACCCAGAACAGACTCCCTGGTTTCCCTTGAGCTCTTTCCATGCTTTTCCCTCTCGGAAATACACCCTCTTGCAGTTTGTTTTTCTTCAGACCTCCAACTTTTCCTTGAGCACGTGGCTCAAAGGTCATATCTACCGTGAAGACATTACAGACCTTCCCTCCCAAGAACAATCTCCACTGTTATTCTTGGGGTACTTTGTACCCAATCCTATAATAACATCTATCTCCCTCAAAAGTTGACTTTCCACAGTCAGGCACCATGTAAAACCACCTCTGAGATCCTGACATTTAACACAGTGCCGGCCATATCCCTCAGCAGCTACCTTATCCTCAACTGATCACAACGATCTAACTCCAGACAAAAAAAGTATTTTTCAAATCACTTAACAGAGAATCACTGCGTATGATTACTCAACCATTTAAATAGTAGAGCTCTTATTTTTTTTTTTTTACAAATATTCAGTAGAGATGTTCGACTAAAAGGCCTACATTTTTGGATTGGCACAGCAAAATTTATTTCAATTGTAAATCAGCATGTTCCTTCGAAACACCTTTTCATATCAGATACTAAAAAATTGGCAATTCTGGCTCTAAAAAAATAAAATAAATATGCTCTTCAAGAGCTAAAATCATTATCTTTTGTTTTTCTACAAAAAAGACATTCAATGGGAATTCATTTTAAAGGGTAACCCCATCTTTTAGGATGTCTGCCACAATCTTAATTAGGAGAATAGTGTCCCTTTCGGGAAGCAAGCCAATGGGAATCAAGTCCCAAATAAGAGTGAACCACAGAAAAATGTCTTTGTTTCTGTTGATTATATAAGATAATGGTCTCAAATGAAAAGAATTCTATTCATGTCCATCAAAGCTAGGGTGCACAGAAAGCAAATCTTTTGACCCTGAATAGAAAAGACAGATAAAGACAGAACCAATGGCGTAGACTACTTCAGGCTTAGCTCTCCAAACTAGCAAAGGGACCCATTTAAAATATTATAGATCAAATTTCAAACTAACATTACATTCTCTTACGGATTTAATATACTATAGGCAATCTTCTTCCCCGTTAATCACTATTCACTGCTTCTACCACGAGAACTTTCTCATGGGTGTACTGCTAATCATCACAGTTTCTTTCTGGTTGTGGCAATATATGACAGGTATCATGGGAATATGGCAAACAGAAGTAACCATAAAAATAACCCCTCATCACAACTGTGGTCTCACATGAGCATCTCAGGAGTACCCATGTTTAAGTTCCTTTCCTAAAATCTGTTTCTGAAAGATACCCATAAAAAACAGAACCACTGGGATTCATTTAATATTTATCCTTCTTGAAGGGTAATCTTCTTGAAGACTGCCCTTTGCCTAGAACCTAACTGGCAACTTCGATTGACTCTGTTTCCCAAACAAAATGTCGTTTGTCCCTTGGACCACAGGGATAATCTGCTCACATGCCAGGATGTACCATAACTTATATGAAAATGTTGAATATGTGACAGATTGATACTAACGAAAAAGAAACAATATAGCTAGAATATAGCTATTCTATTCATTTCTGTATCTCATACTATATATAACAATCACTGCCCAGATAGATGACTTATAGAAAAACTAAGATTCTTACCTGCCTATAATTTTGAAATGAATTTTTAATCACGTAAAAAAAAAAAAAAAAAAAAAAAGAGGTTTCAACGTCCCACTTATATACTAAAGACCTGCTAGAAAGAAAGTCCCTGCGCAGGAAAAGGTAAAGACCACAGTCTCTGGTAATAAAAGAACTCAAAGTTGAGAGTAACTTGACAAAAGATCTTTTTCTTTGAATTCAAACAGAAGCCCCTCAACCCCAGGGCTCCGCTGTATCTGGGATGTCATGTTTACAAGAAGTCGTATAGGGATAACACAGGTGCCAACGTTGACAGAAAAGATGTGTGCCTTTTGCTAAGGAAGGGGGAAGACAAGCAGGGACTGTAAAGTACGAACTGTACTCGGAGGGGCAGTTAAAACTGGGGAACATGAAAGGGAGAAGAAAGTCTTAGAGCCCTGGTTCAAAGTGGTTTAGGAATCACGGACTACCCGAAGCCCAAGATTACAACGAGGAGTAAAAGTTCTGACATTAGTGTGGTTCTGCTTTGCAAACAATCTAGACTGGACAGCTGTGGAGGAGAAGGGAATAGTGCAAGGCATTCTCCTCCTTCCCCCTCCTGGATTTTTGACTCAGTTTTAGGGCAAGTGGGGTCAAAGACCTCTCGGATTTAGGCATCAAATGACCAACTTGAAGTATCATCTACAAGAAACTCTAACAAATGACTCAAGGCAGAGGGAAGGCAAGGGGGAAGAGCTGGTTTCCAGCCAGAGTCTACAGAGACCATCCGTCTAAAAAGTCTCTTCTAAAGATGATGATGAGTAATATCACAATTCTAATATCTAATCAACACGGAATTTGAATATTTTTATAGATTTTATTGAATTGAGCAACCATGTCTATATTTGAAGCTGAGACTCTATGTTCAGGGAAATGATGAAAAATTAGAGAATGTATGAAATCTGATACAACAAGACCCTGTAAACACTGCTCAGAATTCTCTAATCCTGAACCAAACTGTCTAAGGAAAGGTGGAAGGTTGATTCTTGAGCTCACACGGAATAAATGAAAAAACAGAGAAATCATTTTAGAATCGACATTTTACTTGGTACGGATTACTCAGCGAGATTAGAACCCTCGTGCTTTGTGGAAAACAAAACTACATATTAGATCTTAAAATTTTCTGGTATTTCAAGTTTCTAATCAACATAATATCACATGCCTCAACTTAAAAAATTTTAGCTCTAGATCTCTTCACATCAGAGTGGCCAAAGCAAGGACACAATAAAAGTTGAACCAAGAGAAGGAAATACCTTTGACATCAATGCCATGATTTCGATATTCATCCTGGGTCAGTGATAAAGGCTAGAAGATCCCACTACGGTTTGGAAACTCAAGATGACACCAGCACATCAACAATACAGAGATTATAGGGAATTGAAGAGCATTAAGAAATTACTTCCGCAATAATCTTATCAGTTGTAGAAAATATATCTACAGAGACCCTGTGAAAATGCACTAGGGAGAGGCACCTAGGGGGCTCAGTGAAGTGTCTCACCCTTGGTCTAAGCTCAGGTCATGATCTCAGGGTCCTAAGATGGAGCCCCACCCTGATGGGCTCCAGGACGCGGGCATGGAGCCTGGTTAAGATTCTGTCTCTTTCTCTCTTGCCCCTGCCCCTTCCCTCCCCTGCACTCTCAGGTGTGTGCGCGCTCTCTCTCTCTCTCAAAAAAAAAAAAAAAAAAAAAAGCACTAGAAAGCATCAAATGTGACACTTTTCTAGTTTAAAAAAGGGAAGAAAGGAAAACGAGAGTTCTCACCTTCTTTGCTTGGTGTGAGGGGATGTAAAGCATCACTTGCCTTCAATGTCCTAGAGAAAAGAGTGAACTTGAGGAGCTGAAAAATATGTCCGCTGGGAACGAGCCATGGGGCAGAATGCAGGGCTTCCCAAAGTGGGGTTCACGTGCATATGAGATTACTTTTTATGAGGACAAGGAACAAGGTGAGTGTGCGTATGTATGATTTTTCTATTTATGCTGGTGATACTGCTTTTCTGCTTCTGGTAGCAATTTTTGTTTTTTATAAAAGGTTATGTATTTGATACAAAAAGTGACGTTATTTAATCAGGAATCAGAGTCTCTCCACTCACTGCACACAGTGAGATGGGTGCCTTCCGGAACTTCGATGACAGTTTGGGGATTTATTTTTCAGTTTAATCTCTGCACAGAAGACGACCAACCACAGCTGATACCATAGGGAAAAAAGGATTGAGTGAATTAAGACAAGAAATACCCAATCTTCTTCCCCTACTCAGCTCTCAGGCAGACAAGTATACCCCCTCTGAACAGGAAGCTGCAGGAGTCGTCTTTAAAATTATCACAGCCCAAGAGAGAAAACTCAGATACTGAACACCAGAGGGAACCCAGTTAAAAAGCCCAGCCAGATGACCCTACGTTGAAGTCAACAAGACCCACCCAGGCATTCACATCAGCTGTTTATCCTCATGCTTTAAATATGGATAAACAGCCAAAGAGTATCAGACAGCAAAAAAAAACTTCAAGAATGAATGGAAACAGACTATATACAGTAAAAAAAAAAAATTTCAACAGCTTCAAAAATATTAGTATCTTCAGAAAGAAACAAAAAGGTAAGAAAATCAGGAAATACAACATGATTGTTGCGAAAAGGAAAAGGAAAATTTTTATAAAAGCTTCTCCTGGATACCAGCACTGTTCCTGTCCACCCCCACTTCTATCTCCTAAAAAGAATTTAACTTAAATACCTCGGTCTACCACTTAGGTAAAACCATCCCTTTCCCTAGCTGCTTTCCTATAATTTTAAGAGCGATGTTTGCTAAAGATTCTCCTTGCTACTAAGAAATTGCAGGCAAATCGCAAGTCTCAAGATAATGGTCTGTATGATCTTTCCCCTTTATTTTCTCACCGCTCTTTGGAAGAAATGACAGACCAAGGTGTTCCCAATCCACACTCTAGAACCATGAACTGGCATTATTTCGTCAGTATCTTTCCAAAACAAGCCGAGTGTCCTCAGCATGAATAAGCTCTGTAGTAAACATGTGACGATGAATTCATTCTCAATTTTTAAATGGGATGAGTCAGATCTCCAGACCTTTATGATAATTTGATTTTCATTCAACAGTATTTTTCTAGTCACCAAAGTACCCAGGCATTTTCTAAATCATCACAAAGGCAAAATCCTTGCCTGGAGGGTACAGGGAGCTTCTCATTTTTGTGCACTACTTCTTATGAGCCAATTATAGGCAACTACGATTGCTGATATTTCAGTACGAAAGGAAAAGGGAGTTGTGGTAAAGAGTTAAGAGGGGAGAAGAGAAGAACCTACGGAGGAGGATGGACGGTCGAGGCAGAAACAAAGGTGTTCTTCAGGAGTCAAGAGACGCTTCCAGAATAGGGATCATGGTTTGGACACTTTTCTTTGCATCCCTATAGCCCAGCATGGGCAGAATCTGCCACATCCAGAAAAGGGCTCGAGAAACATTTGCTGAATGAACCTGTGAGCTGAGCTCCGTCTATCTGCGCCCCTGGGGCCAGAACGCACCTGAGGGACAGACAGCCCAGGGAGAGGCTCAGCATTCTCGCTGACGACAGCAGCTCCTTACCTGTTGTTGCACGGGCACCTGCTGCACCACCTGGGTAGGCACTGCTGCCTGACTGGCCACAGATGTCTGTAAGGTCACTGTCGAACCTGTGTCCGACCCGGTCTCTGATGTCTGCATGATGGTCTCTGAAATGCAGCAAAACAAAGATAAAGTTGTCAACGCGCGCCTCGCGTTGTTCCTGATGTCCTCTACCACCAGGAGTAACTTTCAACTCTCGAGTGTACTTTTACGACAACACACCACCCTGATCTTCCGTGCGTGGTTAGAGTCTGACCATTTTTTAAATAAATGTAGAAAATGACCAAATCACATTAAAAAAAAAACAAAAACCATTTAGCACCTCTCATTCTGGGGCTATAAAAGTTGAACTTCATTGAAATCTACCTTCCTTCGCTCTCATCCATTATAAATTGGTTTGATCGAATCATAAACTCTAGTCCAAAATTATTTCCAGATACTCAATTTTCAGTACAAAAACCCTAACTGGATATAAATATGTCATAAAATGTCATCTTCTAGACACTTTTTTGGCCATTAAGATGTTATCAAATTGTAAAATTTAGAATAAATTATTTTGAACATCCTTTCAAACTCTCACTTACTATGCTGTTACCTAAAAAAAAAAAAAAGGTATGTCTATCCAAAAATTTAACCAAAGGATCAGTCAGGCTCATTAATTTGCTCTGCCTTTGGTATGACTGATAGGAAAATCAACCTTGATTTTACACAAAGGTAGCCAAAGACTAACAACGTTTAGTATTTTGAAGACGGAGAGGACTATTCTTACAGCAATGAGACTTGTAAGCAAAGACAAAATTTTACCCTCTCCCTTGAAAGTTCAACCTGGCACATTTTTTAGTTCGTGTATGCCTGACCTGTGAACACAGGGTAAATTCTGCAGCATGTCCTCTAACAGGTCTGCTTTCTCAGACCTCCTGGTCTCAACATTCCCTTCTGCTATTTAAATAGTCAATGGAATAAATATTAATTTCTTTGCTTCTGAGCAGGGCCCAGAATTCTCATTTTCTTTCCTGGGGGTTTGAGGACACAATATTTAATTGGTAGCTTGATAAAAATACTGCATTACGGTTTAAATCTGTGAACAGTCTGGTGAACATTAATTTTCCCTAAGAAATATTCTGCAGGAGTATCCAGTTCTTTCAAGTAGAAAATTAAGCCCCTCGTCATCTTTTGTCACAGCGTGCCCTCTTCCAATTTTCCCCTCAAACCTTTTCTATCATCTCATTTGATTTCAGAAGCGGACCTCTGAGGACATCTCATCCAGTCTTCTTGTTTTATAAACGAGAGGTGGAGACTCACTCAAGGTGACAGGAACAGCCATGGGACTAGGCCTGGTCCCAAGAGCTAAGGATTCCCCAAATGCTCTACATGTTAACGTACGAGCAAATTAATCCATGTAACGACCCAGTATGACTGGGAGGGCTGACTTCCTCCATGTACAGATGAGGGACCCTGGGCACACAGACTGAAGATGGTTGGAAGCTTATAAAGAGGGAAGTGACAGAGACTGTAGCCACCACCCCATTCATTTGGGTCAGCTACTAACGTTCAGCTCCAAGAAGTTGAGAACTGGTGGGAAGGCTAAGCTGTAGGTGCCAGGTCTCCCAATTTTCCAAACGAGGCTGAAAGTTCAGATTTTTATGTGAAATCTCCCAAACGATGGCTCCTTTTTAAAACTGTAGTATTTATCTCCAACACACACACACGCACACACACACACACCCCTTTCGCAGCATTAAGACCATGAACATGCCTGAAAATGTTTGAGAATGACAGGATCTGCTACATAAAATTCTCACCTAGTTAAGATTAACTGAAGCACCCCTGGTTCTCAAACTTTGGGAAAGGGATGAACACATTAGGAACCCTATCTGTGCTTCTCCCTTTATTCAATCCCAGAGGGGAAAATATACCCTCCCAAAAATGAGAGCCAAAGCCAATGCCCTTTGATTCATCACATGCTTGTAGACATCAATGTATTCTGTGCTACGGCAAAGGAGCTGTTAGCGAAAGTGAGGAGATTAGCAAGCACTCTTTCTAGAGAACGAAGCATGAACCAGATGTTGGATGCCATCTTCACGGAGGTTTTCTTAGCCTCTATTCCCAACTCCAAGCTAGGTGGAGGCTCTGAAATCTGTTTAGTAGAAGAACAAAGACAGGTTGCCAATTACAGGCATTCACATTCGAGGGTGGGTGTCTCTTAGAGTGAAGTCACTACCCTAAAACTCCCTCCTATTTCTCCCTATGCTCGCTGGGAATCTTATCGAGGCTTTCTCCTGTGCCTATACCTTGTTCTGCAGACAAGTATACACACCCTTTTTGGTATATGACCCATACCTTGACATGTACTATTTTAGACCTCATATATGCAAGGATATAAAAATCTCTTTAAAAAGTAAATATACTTGGGGGCCCTAGGGGACTGGTTAAGTGCCAGACCTTTGGTTTGAACTCAGGGCATGATCTCAGAGCCGTGAGACTGAGCCCCACGTCGGGCCCCATGCTCAATGCCGGGTCTGCTTAAGACACTCCCCCCGCCCCGCCGCCCGTCCCCCCAAAAAATAAATAAATAAATATTTAGAAAAATATTAAATATACTTTTAAAGCAATTCCTAAGAATTCTCAATAAACTACCAGAGAGAGCTCATCAGAAGATAAAAGGCACAGATTTGAAAACTGGTCTCTCATGGACTATATGAGACTCCACAGACAGGTTCTGGCTCAAAGTTACTACAAATTAAAATTCTTAATTGCCAATATTTAAAAATTGGAAATCTCCATGTTAAACAAAATTTCCAGATTCTTAGGAAAAAAAATATGAAAATTTAGAAAAGTTGAGCCTACATTATGTGTTTTATAGAAATAAAGGGCAATACCCCTTCGGTTGTCTGGCCTCTAAAGGCATGTGAGTTCATGATATTTTTCGGGATAACCAGAGATTTTTGTCTTATACACCCAGATTGAAAATGGAAAAATTACATTTTGGGTTTAAGACAGTCTTGATAACATTTATACTCATTCGCTTCTTTTATTCAGAAGAGATATACCCAAGTTTTGACCACTTTACTAAGGGAAACGTGCAACCACTATGATTCTCCTCATTTTGTGGGTGAGTCAACGGACACCGAGAGATGTCAGGTCATACGTAACCAAGATCAACCAGCTGGAGGTCGGAAAGGAGGGTTCGGATATACCAACAGAGCTCATGCACTAAACAACTAGACCCAGTAAGTGGGGAGCCCTGGATTTCAGACTAGACATTGCACAGACAGGAGAGAAGAGAGTAAAGAAAAGCACACTGGAGACCTTTTTGGAATGAAAAGGAAGGAAAGGGCCCCCCACTGTTTTGGAGGAGCAACCTTTGCAGGACAAACTGGGGAAAATGAGATGGAAGGAAAATGATGGCTTTACAACTTCAAGTGAGAAAGTCACGGAGAGCTTTCTACCAGCCTTGGCTCTATGCCACCTCAAAGCTGGCACAGAAAGCCCAATCCAGGACAACCAGTAACTGCCCCCAGAACATCTTCTATTTACTCAGCAGTGACTGCCCTCATCCCCATCTCACGGGCTCCTGCCAACGGTAAGAACTCAGTCTCTCCATCTCTCCTTGACAGACACAACTTCATCCTCCTATGATTTCACTGCCTTCCTCTGTTATGAGTAGGAGGCTGCCCTTGCCAAGGCCTCATGGCTTAAGAGGCTCTCAGTCCCATCCCTGGCAGAGACTGGGTCAAAAACTCGCGGCCACAATTTGGTCTCTCATCTGAGAAGGGCCATGCAATACAGTAAGTTCTTGAAACACACCTCAATTTAATCCTCAGAAGACTCCCATTAACGGCAGCACTCTTATTTCCACTTAACAAAGGAGGAAACTGAGGCACAAATGGATTACATAACAACATAACATAGCATAACACAACATAACGTAACAACCTAACACATAACACAACACAACATAACACAAAAGGATTATATAACTTGCTGAAAACCACACAGCCAGTAAGAGGAAGAGCCTGAATTCAAACCCAGGTTTATCTGAGTCCAAAGCCCACGATGTCACTACTTCGTGTATATTACCTTGCAATAACCTGACAATGGGGCTTCCACAGGACAAGCTACAGACTGTGGACCTGAATGCCAAAGTTTTTGGGATTCTCCATCTATTGTATTTGATCTACACCTTCCAGTAACAATGGACAGAAATCCCTTCTCTCTCTGATGCCAAAATCAGAAAGCATTCTCTCTCTTTCTGCTGAGGCCATAAGAGAACCCAACTCCTAAGTATTTTTCCAGAGGCATTTTAACTGATTAATTCTGAAGACCTGACTTAACGGCAGATCAATTAGAATGTTAAAGCATGTTTGAGGGGTAGAACCCTCCTGCCAAATTCTGCTAAACAGATCATTTAAACCCACTGACGCATTCAGAGTGTTCTGGTAGCCTTCCAACATTTCAGCAAAGCAAGAGTCATCCCCAAGGGTAGTGTCGTTGCAGGCTTCACTTGTGGGTTTCGCTTGAGACCAGCATAAGGTTTGTGTGTACATCTGAGGTGTTCCCATTCATCTAGCAGTGGTTTCTGGGCTTTGTTTATGTTTGGGAGTAATTTGGTTAGTTCAGTTCCTTCACGGCCTCCTTTCAAGTGATATTTGTTTATCGGCCACAAATGCAGTCCCATTAATCCATTTTGATAAGCTAAATAAACCCCTGCCGTGGGTCCACGATGCATCCCATATGTAAATGAGTTGTATATTCTTGCAGGAGAGACATGCACAATTTCAGTCTAGTCATCCTTGCCTAATGTGGCTGTCAGGTGTGTCGAGAGCAACAGATGCTTGTTTGACAAAGGACCTTTTTATTCTGGCTAATTAAGCAGTTGGACACACCCGCCTGTTAACGGTCCTGCTTTGTACAGCCAACTCGGGCTGAATCATGCGAAGCTACAGCTAAATAGGCCACATTTTGAAAGAAGGCTAATTAACCCCTAGGAGAAGGAAAAGAATATTGCAAAAACCCAGCTGCTGAATGCGACGAGATTAGCATTTCTTCAACCTGATGGGCAAAACCTAGGCAAAGCAAATGTGTTTGGAACAAACACGCGTTATTGCAAGTTTCAAGGCATTCAGATGTTCTTTACGGAACTTCCTGAAGATTATTTAATACACTCAAATTCACAGCTGGATTCCCTTTATCACACACAATGGACCTGCCAAATTAAATGGTTTAATAGTCTGACCTAATCAATTACTTTTCAAACACAACTATATAACTGGGATAGCTTGAAAATAGGTAGTATCCATCTAATTTTTATTGAGGTTCTTCAGCCTGAAATAATTTGCTCTCTAAAAATGCAAGGTCCGCAAAGTTTGGCTCCACCACACCGACTGTACTGTCTTTTTTCACACTGAGGAATGTAACAGGTTCTAATTCAGTACAGAAAATAAAGACTTGGAATTTAATGTTTGAGTGCAATGGAGAATTGTCTTCCTTCTTCCTTAGTACAGAAAAACAAAAGATGCTACTTCCAAATCCTACTTGAACCAAATTAACCGAAGTTATTATGATAGTCATTGAATGGGTATAATAAAGATAAGTCACATCTAAAATGTGACATTCAACTATAAATTATTTACTTAGAAACCTGGTTCAACGTAAGAGTATAAGAATGCTATTTATAGGGGGGGGAAATTGTCAGAATTTGAATTAATGATTTTAAAATACAGAACAAGAAGTTTCACATCTGTGTGCTTTTACACAGAAAAATCCCAAACCATAATTGATGTTTTGTGACATAAAATTTTTATTACTAATGTTCTGATTAAGCATCAGCATTCTTGAATAAATTTAGAAAATAAACATTAGTATACAAAATGCCCAGGGCAATAAAAGTCTCTATTAAAATTAGACAACTAAAATGATCTGTGCTTTCTGGCTGGGGGGGAGAGGGGGGAGAGGCCATTATTTACTTGCCTGAACATAAACTTAGTATGAAAAATACACATTTCTGGACTATTCAGGAATATATGATGAAAAAGACTAAGATGATTTCAGTTTTTTTAAAAAAACAACAACCCTAAAGCTATTAAGCAACTTTCAAAGTAAGACAATATAACATAAAACAATGGGCCATACTAGAAAATTTATACATATAGGTAAATAATCATGTGATAAATGTAATATTTTGAAATTCTGGCAAAAATATATTGACTGATTAATTTGACTACAAACATAAAACACTATGACTTGGCTTTTTTCCCACTTTGCCTAGTACAAATGCAAGAAACTAGTTAAGCTACAGACTGTAGTCAGCCTTTTTTTAATTTAAAATACACCTCTGTAGAAGTTTATTCAGTGTACAACACAGAGCTTTATCAAATCAATAAATCAAGTAACTGAAAGGAGGCAAAAGGAAAATGCGTGACTTTCTGTATTATAAAAGCTTTGCCTGTTTATTTAGGTTTCATGCTGTAATGCTCATGTCTATGTACAATTAATCTTTTGTACTAAATTGATCTGCAGACAATGACGGAATGATAATAGTGTAGACTGTTAGGCAGTCATCTTCCTGGGATAACTGATGACAGTGATTAATGCTGGTGATGCTTAATCAGCACACTGGTAACATATACAGGTTGCCTGGGTAACTTTTTTCACTTTTCAAACAAAGGTGTTCACTTAACTAATTCTTCCCTTGAGTCAGAGTATGAAAAACTGTTTCTCTGGAGAAAAAAAAATCAAATTACATGACTTGAACAGCTTTTATCTTGAAGGACCAATTACTTAAAAAAATAAAACCATCTAATAACATATGAGTAAAGCCAAACTACTGAAATAATATAAGAACTGTTTTATTATTTGTTATCAAGAGAAACTGTCTTCAGGCCCAGAGGTCATTTTGGGGAAAACAGAACCAAGTGTTTGTCCGGTCTACTGCTGGTGTCATCCCAGCACTTTCTACGACTCGCGTTCATTAGGAGGCAAATCAGGTCTTACCTGAATGCCATATGCTAAAAATGGTGGTGCACAGATACCAGCTGAAAGAAAAGGAAAAGAAAACCAAAGAAACAAAAACATGTAAGTATTCTACACTCTTTGCTATTGGAAAGAGAGTCTGGCAACACAATGATGTAACACGCAGAAAGATTCTTAACAAAATGTACCAGACAGACAGAGCTCTAAATGTTTCTCCCTTTTGGTCCATCCAACCCTGAGAGTGGCCAGAACCTACTGGATGGAGCATTTAATGATATTAACGCTCAGCACTGAAAAATGATAAGCAACAAGCCCTTAATTCTAAGTCTGTCGTCTTCATTATTAGGGATATATTTAAGAATAGCTACCTTTGCTGAGCGGTTACCAGGTGACAGATGCCCTGCACACACTTAACCTTCATTTCACCTATCAAGTAGAGATTCCCATTTTAGAGACAGGAAAGTAACGTTTAGAGATCAATTTGCCCAGGGCCACAGGGATGACGGGATGAAGGGGTGAAGTCAGGATTCAAGCCCCGGTCTGTCATACTCCAATTATGGCAAGCTGTCATTGGACCCTAGACGGCCACACAGAAAGCAGCAGCACTAAGGCCATTTTAGCCAGATCAACTTTGAAAGAGCTAAAGGAGTCTCTGAAGACTCTGAGTACTGAGAAGGAACTCTAAATCTGAAGAGACACAAGTATCACATAAATTGCAAATATGTACTATACCCAGTATGAAGTCAACATGCTTTTGTGAAGTTATCAAACCTATAATCTTTATGATATGAAAAAGCACAGCACAGATTAAAAGAGACTTACACCAACCTGTATTCACAAAATATTTTATAGATGAAAGAGGTTATAATGTAGACTAATTTGCATTTAAGAACATGTCCTAAAAAGAAGCCAAACAAAGGCCCCATTAAATGAATGTGTATGTATATATAATATCATATGTAATACAAGGATTCAAGTATTGTACACAATTGGGTAATGAATAATAAGCAACAAGTGTCCATAATTGGGGAACTTATCCTGTATCCCTATAGTGGAATACCATACAGCTCTATAAAAGCCAGCATGGAAAGTTACTCACAATAATTTAAGTAGAAAAGGCAGGTTTGCTGAATAATATGCAGCCCACAATTCAATCTTCTTCTTCATAGAGACACAAACATATGCTCTGGAAAAATGCTCCAGGAGACAGAATAACATCGATGGAACTTCAACTCTTGAAAATGGGCTTTCCTAATCCAATGACCATAAACTTTGAGTGGTCTCAAGGTAATCTTGGACTTGCTGGTTAAAAGCAACATGGGCTCCAGAGACGGATTTAGCCAAAAGCCACTCCAAAAAAGTCAGTCTTAGATTCTGAAACCTAAACCAGGCCTTATAAGCTCAAAGAAAGCTGCAAAAGTAGACTTTGATCTGTTCAGCAGCAGGACCAAAGCTCTGTCTCCCTTCCTACTAAAGTGGCTCAAAACTCTTTAACGCAGGTCTAAAAAACAACTTCTTCAGTGTTTCCACTGGAACAACCTATTTAAAAAATATATAGATTTTATATATTATAGACAGATTGTATCTACAGACCTATTCAATGGTAAAACCATGACACTTCTCATTTGCTCCTGAACAAAGTCAATCTAGTAACACACACTCCCAAATGTCACTATCAAATATGATCCCTTCCTTATGACACCACCCAGTGCTTACTGCCCAATCCAGAACCAAGACATTAATTCTCCTCCCTTCCATGCAAACTGAGAAGAGCATCGGTGCTTCTTCTGAAGACCTCGAATGGAAAAGAGCATATAGGTGGGGAATCCAGATGTTTTATTCCACCAAGCAAACAAGTAATCCCTTTTGGAACTAGCCTTACCGGCATCTGGTCCTTCTTCCTACATACCCTGAACTTCACACACGTAACTTTTCTTTCGCTTTCTTTCCCCGCATTCACTTGTGTGGCTTTATTCGCTCACGTAAAAGTAACCGTCCTACGTTATGTTATGGGATTGATACGAAAAGGCTCACCAACGAGGGCTTCCCAGTGGTCTTACATTAGAGGGGGTGAGAACACAGGAGGTGAAGATTAGCTTCCCAGGCAGTATTACTTAAAGAGCTACAAAAGAAAACAAGCAGGTAGTGTCACCCCCCAACAAGAGGATTTCCTTTGGATTTTACAGGGAATGAAGGCAAGAACTGGAATGCTTAATTTTTTTCACACCAGAGAGAGCTCCAATAACAACTTTCTTCTTGGATTCTCTTGCCTACACAAGAAATTTTTCTATTTTTTTTCCTCTCATTTTCCTTTTATAAAAGTAGAGAATAGAGCCTTTTACAGTTCCCAACTATCCTAATGACAGGCTCAGAGAGATCAACACATCTAAAAGGGGAAAATAATACTGTGTAATAACACTGCTAATAATGGAAATAATATACCCCACTTTAAATGTACAGTATCTTAAAGAACTGAACTCTCATTAATGCCATTTTTTTGGCAAACGTCGTGAACAGGGGTGTGGGTGGACTTGGAAAAAAAATCTATATATTCACGCATATAAATTCTGGAAACACTGTAAAACATGCTATTAAATCAAATGAAGCTTTTACCTCGATTTTCATTATAAAATGCATGTGTATACACTTGGAATAAAGGCTTGCACAAAGGACGAAAAGTAAAACACACTGAAGATGCCGGCCAACTCCACACACAAAAAAAACTAACACAAAAAATTATTTCTCTCTAAAAATCAGTAGTACTTGAAATAAATCAATTACACGGAATCAAAGACAATGTCCCTTTGGAGATTATTTTATGGGCATTGTTAATCCACCCCATGTACGGCTGTCTTTCCAACTCAGTCCAAAGTATTTTCTTGGCTCCAAAAACAAGTTTCTTCTACGGTGGGCCACTATCTCAGGCTGCCTCATAAATCCATGGCTAATGCCCCTAACTGCAGTTATTAATATGCTTGAAATCAACCATAAGTTCTTTATGTTTCAAAGCAACTGTCGTTCTGTAATGTTTCAGGTACGTGTGAAAGTTCACGTACTGAGTTCTTTTCTACCCTCCCTCCTCCTCTGGCACTTGAATGGTCTTCCCAGGGGGGGGCTAAAAAAAAAAAAAAAAAAAGGTAAGGGACCTCGTCGTTGTCCCTGAGAGAACACAAATAATAACTGTCCTGTCCCAGTCATTTTCTTGATCACCGTATGTTTGCCTTCACCTGCCAAACCGAACCAGGCCAATGATGCTGCTTCCTCATCTCTCTCAAAAGTCTCCTCACGTATCTTCATCTCCCCAGAGTGGAGGCCACGCCCAGCAGTTGGTCCCCAGGGCCCTCGGGACAAACGACAAAGGTCTAAGTTGCTGGGCACGGAGCTCTTGGCCACCCTCTTCCCAACGCTGCGTTACAATCCAAGCATGTGCAGCTCCTCTCAGGTCCCCAAGCCCAGGGTCTGCGAACCAAGAGTGCCCTCCGACTTCCTCTCGCCCACCTCCTCTCATTTTCACTTCACCTTTCGATCTCGGGATAAATTCCACTTCACCCAGAAAGCCTTCCAGACTGCCACTCTGCAGCTGCCTTCTGCTTAACAAGCGTGGGACCGGCATCCTCCTGGGTGTTCCCAGATGACCTTATTTTTACTCGGTGCATTGCAAGTATCATATTGTAGGGTGACGGTCTCTCCAACCACATGATAAATGCCACGAGCACAAAGACTATGCCTCCTTTCCACCCACAAATATGCAACAGTGCCTAACACAAAGATCTTCAATTTGCTGAATGAACAGATGAATAAAAATGGGAATGGGTTCGGGGAGTCTGGGTGGCTCAGTCGGTAAGGTGTCTGACTCCTGATCTCAGCTCAGGTCATGATCTGAGGGTCGTGGGTCAGGCCCTGTGTCGGGCTCACTCTCCCTCTTTCCCTCCTCCCCTGCTCTCTCTCTCTCTCTCTCAGAAATAAATAAATAAATAGATAATTTTTGAAAAGGGAGGGGGGATGAGTTTAAGACCCTGCTGACAGATTACTATTAGAGTACGTAGTATCAGAAGCATTTCATCTTCAAACTCTGTATAAATATAATTTTCTATTAGAACCATTTCCAATCAAGTTATTCATTAAGGATGTTTTCGCCTAATGTTCCAGTGTGACTTTGCTTTCAATTCTCATTACGGCAGAATTTTTTAACAACTCCCCTAGTCTGAGATTTGTAAGCCTCAACAGGTTTTGTGTGTAATTTCTTTAAAAATGAAACAAGATAAGGATTAAATAAACTCAAATGAGCAAATTAAGTCTTCAGCTATTGCTCTGAACCTCCTGACACATCATTTACTTTGTTTTAATAAGTACACCTGATTCGCTGAATTGAGGATTCTGATCCAATGCTCTAATCATGTCATCTTAGAAAAGGTGGCCTGGTAGGCTTCCTTTGTTTTTACGAGACAGAAGCACTCAGAGATCTTTAATTTTCATAGCTGAAATGCTAAGAATATGTGATTAGCCTAATAGTAATTGTTCTAACTTCATCATTAATTAACCACTTGAAATTTACTTGAGCTTGGCAACATTCAACTGACATTCTTCTATGGTCTCTTAACAATCAATGAAACTTTCCACAGAAAAAGGTATTCCAAGAAGCCTCTACTTACAAATCAGTTAACACATTTATGGAAGCTTCCACATGCATTACTTCATCTGTCCAGAAATCCTGAGGTAGGTAGTATTATTATCTCATTTTTACTAATGAGAAAACCTAGGCTTAAAGCTTAAATGACTCTATGAGCCCCAAGGTCACACAGCTACTAACGGGCAGAGTGAGGGCTTGAATGTATCCACCTATTAGATTCCAGGAGCAAAAATCCAATTTTTCCTTTTTTTTTTTAACCCAGCCCTATGCTGTAATAGGCTTATAACATGACAACTTGAAGGTTCTACAGACCAGGGATTACGTCATCCTGTGGAAAGCAGCAGGCTTCTAAAACTTCTACAGTACAGGAATTGGACATGCTGTAGTTTTTCCAATCCAGTCACCAGTTCTCCATGACATGTTAGGGTCTAAAATCATCTTACTTTTATTTCCAGCAACACAGACCACCTGACAAGACAGCTGTCTACCCTATTCTGTACACTTAGCAATGCTGGATTGTGCAAGATTCTATTCTGCCTCTGCTGAGCTATCAATACAGGTAGGCTTTTTGGCATTTGAGTCACGGGTCAGAAAGTGTTAAAAAGGAAATCTATGTTGTGGCAGCCATGTCTCTGTCTCTGTCTCTGTCTCTTGTGTGCGCGCGCTCTCTCTCTCTCTCACACACACACAGACACACACAAAGGTGATCAACATCAAAAGTTAGTTGGATACATAGTAAGTACATCATTCACACACAAAACATGCACAGAGGCATAAGACCTTCCAAATGGTTCCAACCCTGGCTAGAGGATACGGCTGAGGAAAAAAAAATACCTGAATTCTAAAGAGAGTAGTACTTTTCATTAAAGCTTCACTGTCCCCTAACCCTGGCAGAAATGGTGATAGCAATATGCTATCATTGGGTCTATTTTGCCAAAAATCGGCTTGCTAGGAACTGTTCTGTCTAATGGTCAATTTGGGAAATTGAGAAGTTCACTCAAAACTTGTATCTTTTAACTATGTATACTCTTGACATAATTCATACCATTTTAAAGGACCTTTTGGAGGGGAACCCTCCTACAGTGTTGGTAGGAATGCAAGCTGGTGCAGCCACTCTGGAAAATAGTATGGAGGTTCCTCAAGAAGTTGGAAATAGAGCTACCCTATAGCCCAACAATCACACTACTGAGTATTTACCCTAAAGATATAAATGTAGTGATCTGAACAGGCACATGCACCCCAATGTTTATAGCAGCAATGTCCACAATAGCCAAAGTATGGAAAAAGCCTGCCTAGATGTCCATCAACGAATGGATAAAAAAGATGTGGTATATATATACAATGGAATACTATGCAGCCATCAAAAAATCCCCAAATCTTGCAATTTGCGATGTGGTGGATGGAACTAGAGGGTATTATGCTAAGTGAGATAAGTCAATCAGAGAAAGACAATTATAATATGATCTCTCTGATATGAGGAATTGGAGAAACACGACAGAGGATCATAGGGGAAGGGAGGGAAAAATAAAACAAGATGAAACCAGAGAGGGAGACAAACCATAAGAGACTCTTAATCTTGGGAAACAAACTGAGGGTTGCTAGAGTGGAGGGCGCTTGGTGACGGACACTGGGGAGGGTATGTACTATGGTGAGTGCTGTGAATTGTGTAAGACTGATGAATCACAGACCTATACTCCTGAAACAAATAATACATTCTATGTTAATAAAACCCACCGATAAAGAGCTCAGGCAGGAACACCTCAATTTTAGTCCTGTAGACCTGGAGTAGAGAAACCAGCTGACTTCACCTGTAATCATCATCTACAAAATTACATAACAAATTCATAAAAAAATTTTTAAAAAGGGCCTTTTGTGGGGCACCTGGGTGGCTCAGTGGGTTAAGTCTCTGCCCTCGCTCGGCTCAGGTTATCATCTCAGGGTCCTGGGATCGAGCCCCACATTGGGCTCTGTGCGCAGCGGGGAGCCTGCTTCCCCCCTCTCTCTGCCTCTCTGCCTATTTGTCATCTCTCTCTCTCTCTCTCTTAAATAAAATCTTTAAGAAAAAAAAATTTTTTAAAGGGGCCTTTTGAAGATTTCTTTGATGCTCATATGGATGAAGTCAATGTTTCAGTTTGTCTAAAATTTTGTTCCAAGCTAGCACAACAGCCTACCTAGAACTGTATCCTGGAATTTTGCCATTTTCTGGGCCCGTAACTTTTGAGAAAAAGAATTTGTTTCTTTTAAACCAAAGGGCTGTGTGTATCTTGAATGCCACGGAGTTTACAAATGATAATAAGGAAGGTTTATTTTTTGCAACATGTTTTTCATCCATTAAATGCATTCTGCACGTCTCTTAATTCACAAATTTGCTAACCAGTTTAACTAGATAAATATGTTGCTTCTGTTTTAAGCAACTGAAAGGTCTTTGGTATATGAAATATCAATGATAAATTTGGCACTCAGCTGAATTGGACTGATAAATACTGCTGCTGCCAAGAGTCTGCAGTGAAATTGCTATAGAAAAATTAAGACCAAATTAAAACTAATTAATGCTTCCCACCAAAAATTTCAAAAGCTCTTGCAACTATTCTATGCAGTGTGATTTGTGATAAACTTTACACGTAGTTAACACAAACATATTTCAGGCAGTTGATAATTTGGAAAATTGGTTCTTAGGCAAATTGATAAATTAGAGTACTTGGTAAATAGAACAAAACTTCCATTCAGTTTATGTTTTAGCAAACGGCCTGTAGGGAGAATTATGCATTCCGTACATCCATCACTCCACACGTTTTGGAGGGGGGAAGGTTAAGGTGTTATAGGTTTTCAGATAATTGGCCTATCTCCCAGTATCACAACATTGTAAACCGAAAGAATAACCGGAGATCATCAAGTTCAGGCCCCCGTTTCACAGGAAACCTGAGACCAATAAACAAAATAGATTTGTTAGGATCAGAGCTGGCGTTAGAACTCAGAACTGCCAATGCCCAGTCCACAGCTCTTTCTAACAGACTATGGTTTATAAGAGAAGGAAAAAAGGCAGGCACTCAAAAAGAAGTAGCAAGGCCTGCCGGAATCTCAAAGTGCTTATTATACAATAAGAGAAATGCTCATAACATGGAGAATGAAATCCTAGAATAAGAGGCGCTCTTAGACGTTTCCAAGTTTCTTTCTCACATAAATGAATAAGGCACTGTTTTTGGGGTGTTTAACAAGATTTCAAGTGAGTCGAACTGTGTGTGTGTGTGGAGATATCAACCAAAATGGTTCACTGAGTTTCCTATTTTGCAGAAATCCTGGGTCATCTTGTAAAACTGTTTTTTTTTTTTTTTTTTTCTCAGCTACACGGAGCATCTTGGTGACAGAGGTTCAGTACTTTATTGTTATATGGAGTGTCTGAATGTTTGGGGCTCACATTTTTATTATTACGTCATCTCTGTATATAAGGTACAATACACAAACTCACTGTGTTTACACGGAAATAAACCAAAAAGACTAATTTCTACTTTACCAGGAGGAAGGGGTAAGAGCGAAATTCAACACCACAGTAACTGCCACGAAAATAAACAGGGAACAAACTCTGAATTTTCACTTGCAGCAAATACGTGTAATTTTGGGGTGTGAGACAGAAACCTTTTAAATGTAATGGTTTGGGTAACAGCTTTTATAAGGTGCACTTTTCACTGTCAAACAGCATAAAATGCTCATAAGGGTAATCAGTTGTAGGTGGCAGGTTTACAAGCTTTCCACAACTTGTACTATTTATTCACGTTAAAATGTTTTGCAATTACCTCCTTCCGTATTACACTCAGGCTTTCTTTTAAAAAGATTTTGAAACCGTTCTGCACGACTGTAACTCCGAAACTAGCCACGTTGTTTGACTTTTTTATCCATTTGATGCACACTGTTGGTTTTTATTAACTCACAAGTTGTCCACAGCTAATTTGCGTACAAGAAGCACTTCTGCAATTTTGAAGGATATTAAAGCAAGGCAGTAGAGAACAACTTCCCAGTATGATCTATTCAAAAATTATATCAACTCTGTAACCTCTCCTATGAAGGTAACAGAAATGATTTTCTAGTACCAAAACACTAAGCTAACGTTTACATATTCTATTCAAAACCATATGCCAATATGAGCTGATTACTTCTCATGGTTCCATGGAATCATTTTTCACACAAACCAGATTTAAAACGATGGTGTTTCCTGAATGCAACTGAAAGGTTATTTACATAGGAAACCTCTGTGCCTTTTCCCTACAAGATTTCCTTACAAAATTCCTGACTCAATACTGGATGATATATTCTTTTCAACTAAGATAACAGGAGAATGTTAATAAGTCATTCTTCCTCACCTTTCCTTCTCCCTTGCTCTCTGTCCCTTTCTGACTTCTCTCCTCTTGCCCTTTTCCCCACTCTGCTCCACCTTCCTAAGAGTAAGAACCTCACGAGGTCCAGTAAAATTATAGCCACACGACAGCCCCTCCAAACTGCTCTGAGTACGTAAGCCGAGGCAGCCATGTAGCTTAATTACACCGGTCATTTTTTCCTTTGAGATGACTTTTGTGTATCTTCACAACTAATTCTAACATGAACCACAGGCTTGACCTTAGACACAGCATTTCATTACAGACATCAAAAATAGACAACCGTACTCTTCTCCAAAACTTAGAGATGAGCTCTATGGCCGAAGCAGTCGGCGTATCAGTACAAAGCGTACTGTGAAATCAGGTCACCGGTGCTGCATATTCCTGGCTTGTCCTTTCCTGACTGTAGCAGAAGCACTCTTATCTCAAGACCACAAAAGGTAAACACTAGTCATGTTGTATTACTTTACTTTATATGGCTATGTTCGGAGCAATTTAGGCTCGGGGACGCTAGGCTGGACATGCCCTTCAAGGTGATGACCCTGAGTCACTGATCGGGCCATGATCTATGTGGTTGAATCTCCATCAGGAAGCACTTACCGTAGCACTTCAGCAGGGGTATTATGAGTTACAGAATCTTGCTCTTAAGGCGACTGCAAGGTGACTCTACTTTAAGTACGGAACTAGTAATTAGCAGTAGAAAGGCAAAAGGAGCAAAGACCTTAATAAGGACAGATTTATTCATGCATTTTGCTGTCTTTTCTTGTTGAGAGGGCTCTGAACACAAGTATCATTTCCCTAAAGTAAATATATTGGGTAAAAAGTCATAAAAGAAAGGCGCAAAGGGTGACGCTGGCTTTTCTGAAGGTCAACAGCTGTTGCTCCAAACCCAGGTTAAGTCAGTGAAATCGGTGAGTCCCCGAGGTGGCTTCCGCAGACGCAATGTGGCTGCAACAGAAGCTGTCACCTGGTTCCAAAACAGGAGGCTGCCCGTTTTACAGGCAGGTCGACCCCATTGCAAAGTTGTTTTTAGAAAGGGATGGAAATTTATGACTATCTTTGAACTTCCAGAAAAAAAAGACTACAAACTGCCCACTTATTAAATTATTTTTGCTGGCAATTGTACTAAAACCTATTTCTCTTCCAAACTGAATATTAATAAGGCTACCGCCAATGCTGAAAATCCGTGTTTATTATGTAATATGAGTTGAATAAAAATCAATATAGAGAGAGAACAGAACAATTTTTTTAAAAACCAAAACTCTAATGGGTTTTATATTGATCAATCTAAAAATGGCACATCTTAAGGTTGGTTCTTAAAACACAGGCTTATGTGAAAACTTATCTCAGTTTAACAGGAAAACCCCCCAAACCCAAAACACCCTTTCCTTGGGAAATATATAAAACACATAAATGTCTATAAAATTTGTTACTTTATAGGAACATCTAAACTTTTTCTTTTAGTCACAACCTTTTCTCCTAAAAAGAACCTGCCCCACACAAAACAACTCTACCTTCTCAAAATGTTATTAAAATATTTGTTAAAGTATAACGTAATACACACCAAGAAGAACTTTTTAAGTGTACTCAATTTACCCAATAAATTTTTTGTTGAAAATTATGAATAAGCCTCAACAATAATTAACACTTCATAATTTAAGGGATTCAAGTTCCCTCCCAAGAACAGATCTCTGAATTATCTTTTACATGGGAGTTAAATTTATATTTCAGGGATATCCTATTATAGTTTATGATTTGAGTTGCTCAGGAGTGAACACTTTCGATTTGATTTTTTTTTTTTTTTTTTTTTTTTGGTAAACGGCTCCCCTTTCGTATTTAGATTATACTCTTTCTCATGTATAGATTCAACATGAGAAAAAAATTAAAACCTCAGTAGAGGAAATTATCTACAAATACTGTAGATTCTGGACACAATTTCTTTGAGGAATTCATCCCTGCTTCCCTTTCTTCTGGCTTTGAAAACAAGGAACAAATGCTTCCTGAATATGGATTTAACCTAACAGTTCACTGCTTTAACACCTTCGGAGTCAAGACAGAACAAACACGAGCCGCGTTGTGCAGTCCTGGATAGCAGTTCTCTTGGCAACTGGGAGTAAGACTGCAAGTGAAAAACCTTTTATGCTTTTTTGCATAGTATGTCAGTGTGGGAGGATGAATACTGAGAGTAATAAATTAGGAAACAGAAAAAAATTACATCCTCTACCTAGAGAAAATGAAAAAAGGAAAGGCTGCTGTTTGGTACCCAACAGTGCTCCCAATAAATCAGGGTTGTTTTGTTCCATTTTCAACTCCTTAGATACATTCCATTTTTTAACTGACTATTCATTGAATGCCTACAACTAAATTTAATACTTCAATTCTCAATAACCTTGTAAAATGTGTGTTGTTCTCTACTCCATAAAAATGGGGCACTGAGGTCCATAGAGACCCAACAATTCTCCGAGGGTTCGACCACTCCTCAAAGACAACAGCAGGATCCACGTGGAGTTTCATTTGACTCGGAAGCCTATGTTCTCGCCATAGCTCCTCTGCTTACAAGTTTTTGTTTGTTTTCTGTGTTTCCAAGTGAAGGGAAACAAATTTGGGTTTCAAATTTGAAAACTGCAACTGTTACAAAAAGATACTCTTAAGAGGAAAATCATGGTCCTCCAATATCAGTGAGAAATTTACAAATACTAGGGACTTCTTGGGTGTTCGCACACATGCCAGTTTGGGAGACTCAAGAACTTTATTTGTTCTCTTCCCCAAAAAGGACATTAGGTTAGGCAGGATTTTTTTTTTTTTAAGATTTTATTTATTTATCAGAGAGAGAAGGGGAGAGAGAGCAAGCACAGGCAGACAGAATGGCAGGCAGAGGCAGAGGGAGAAGCAGGCTCCTTGCCAAGCAAGAAGTCCAATGTGGGACTCGATCCCAGGATGCTGGGATCATGACCTGAGCCGAAGGCAGCTGCTTAACCAACTGAGCCACCCAGGCGTCCCAGGTTAGGCAGGATTTAATGGGTTCAATAACTGTTCCCACTCTATCTAAGAATAAAACTCATAAATTATGCTCACAAACTATGTCCAACCCATATTCAATAAATATTCACTTGCTCAATGCCAGTAACGTTAGATGTTAAAAAGGTGGCAAGATGAGGAAATAATTAAATTCCCTGACTGCCTCCTCGTTGATCTTTCCCTAACGGAATATTCCCCTAAGACACATCCTTGCCCTTCTGCATTCCACTCTGCACACACTGTCCCTCAAATAATAGTTTGCAGCTTCAGTGTCCACTTGTGTATTACGATGACCTTCAAATCTATTCTCCCAGCCCCTACTTTCACTGACCTAAATTCTGGTCCCATGATATGAACTGCCTCTTTGCCAACGCGACACAATGGGATCTGTGACATTCACGTTCGCAGCCCCCCCAACCTCTCTGACCCCTCAACCTCTCTCTCTGTGCCAACGCCTAGAAGATAGTGAGTGATGTCCGTGACTGTTCCAGCCTCTAGCCTTCATGGAGCGCTAGCCACTGTCTAGATCTCCTCTAAACTCTGAACCTATGGGGTTTAACTATCAGACTCACAGTAAGTAACCTCGTCTTTGTTAACTCTTTATTCCCTACATATATACAAATGATTTTAGGTCTAAAGGACAAACTAAAGTCTGAAGAGGTAGCGGATTATGAAAGTAAACTAAAAGCACTTACTTGGGAGTCAGGCCTAAGTTCCACAACCCTCTCATGTCAAATATTGTTCAAGTCCTACAGTGTGCCAAGCAACTTAACTAGGTGCTTTATAAATACTACTCCATTTAATTTTGACAACAGAAATCGAAAACAAAAGCTATGTGAGCACAGAGAACAACTGATGATCACTACCCACATTTTAGGCATAAAAATTAGAATTGTTAGGAGTGGCTCAGTAGGCATCTGCCTTCAGCTCAGATCATGAGCCCCGGCCCCTGGGAAAGAGCCCCACACGGGGCTCCCTGCTCAGCCGGGGGTCTCCTCGGCTTCCCCTACCCATTCTGTCTGTCACTTTCTCTCTCTCAAAATTTTTTAGATTTTTTTTTAATTAGAATCATTCAATAACTTGTCTAGGGTCACTTATCGAGCAAGCAATAGTGTTAGAATTTGAATCGAAGTCGACCTGACTTCCAGACTCGTATTCTTATGTGAATGCCATGTCAGGCCTGTTTCTGCCATTTACTGAAGTCACTTTAACCTGAGCCTCAGTCTACACACCCAGAAAGAGAAAGGATGTTACCCTTCCACCTATGGGAGGAACAATAACCCAGTAGGAAGAGAGGCATTTTTCCAAGTTCCCACATCCACACTACACGTGATTCCAGTAGCGTCCTCTGTCCCGATGCCCCAGCCGCTGCTAAAGTTCACTGGCTGTGGGGCACCTGGGTGGCTCAGTGGGTTAAAGCCTCTGCTTTCGGCTCAGGTCATGATCTCAGGGTCCTGGGATTGAGCCCCGCATCGGGCTCTCTGCTCAGCGGAGAGCCTGCTTCCCCCTCTCTCTCTGCCTGCCTCTCTGCCTACTTGTGATCTCTCTCTGTCAAGTGGATAAATAAAATCTTAAAAAAAAAAAAAAAGTTCACTGGCTGCTCTTATACTGTACATGCAGAGGTACAACATCGCACAGAAGTACATTGTGGTAAGTTAAGGAAGCATACTGTGAGTCATACAGGAACCACTGGGAGAATAAAACAAAGAGGTATCACAATATGCCAATAAAGGATATAAGATGGAATCATAAAATTACTCAAGTAACCTGGAAGAAAAAGAGGAAAAAGAACCAAAGACTAGGTAGGGCAGATACGAAAACGAAGAGCAACATGGTAGATGCAAACCTAACCATATCAATGATCCCATAAAGTGCGGTTTAAAGAAACCAACGAAAAGGCAGAGATGATCAAATCATATAAGAAACAAAAACCACGCTTAATGTTTTTTATGAGAAATCCACTATAAATGTGGTGTCAGAGGTTAAAAGGAAGAGGATTGAAAAAGATATACCATGCTATATTTTAATACCAAATGAAGTAAACTTCAAAGCAGAAAACAGAATAGCGGAAGAAGGGTCAGGGGCGCCTGGTGGCTCAGTCAGTGAAGCATCTCCCTTGGGCTCAGGTCATGATCTCAGGGTCCTGGGATCAAGTCCTCCGAGAGCCTGATTCTCCCTTTACCCCTGCCCGCTGCTCTGCGTAATTGTCTCTCTCTGTCAAATAAATAAATAAATAAATAAATAAATAAAATCTTTTTTCAAAAAGGAACAAGAAGGGTCATTTCATAATGAGAAAGGAGCCGATTCATCAAGAGAACTTGCAGTCCCAAACGTTTACATACCTGCTATGAGAACTTCAAAATACATAAAGCAAAACCTGATTGAACTGAAAAAGAGATATGGTAAAATGCACTATCATAGATGGAGATTTCTAACATTTATCTTTCAATAAAATAATAAGTAGACAGAAAATCAAAGGATATAGAAAACTTCAGAACCATCCACCAACCTGACCTAATTAATGGTTACGAGACACTCTACCCCACCATTGCAGAACACGTATCCTTCCCAACGACACACTGAACCATTTGCCTGGACTGACGATATTCCAACCACCAAACAATTCTCTATGAATTTCAAAGAACTCAAATCTTATAAAGTAATTTGTCTGACCACAATGAATTAAATTAGAATCAATAACAGAAAAAGACCCTGAAAATCAACGAATACTTGGAAACTGAATAATATACTTCCAAATAACCCAAGGATCCAAGAAAAAAATAAAAAAGAAAATTAGAAGGTATTTGGAACTGAATGATAATAAAGTACATTATAATTTATGAGATGCCTTACCACCGCAATGAATAAGAGAGAAGGAAGAAAAGAAGTTAAACGACTTCTTTAGTCAACCAACAGATTTTCAAGTAAGCAAAATAAGAACTTAAGAATAAAAGAAAGGATCATGAATTCATAAAATATTAGATCTGGAAGAATCCTAGAAACCTTTCTAAAATTTGTAAACTTACAAATTTTACAGAGGAAACTGTTCCAGGAAGAACATATGATTTGCTTAATAGGGTTTATAACTGTAAATATTTTAAAATGATCAGTCTCTGCTAGTAGCTACATTACACACATATCTGAGTTCTTCAAATGTCTATTTTCACATAATAAAAGCCGATAAAGGTTTTGTAAAAACAGATGTGCATATCTGTTGGCCTGTGCCTGACTAATGTGAGCATTTTGTGTTTTACATGTAAGTTCTCTATGTTTGGACACAGGACATATAATAATTAAGACGACCGAACTCTCAGTCCATATGGCCCAAATGCATATACCCACCACAGCTGGTGGCCGTGACACTGGGCAAGTCATTTTACAGCCAGTGACTCCGTTTTCTCCACTGTAAAACAGAAATAAATTGTAAAATGAGAGTATCTCCTTCTTCCTATGGTGTTCGTAAGGACTGTTAATGCCTTCTGAGGGCTTAGAACAGAGCCTGATACAGAGTAAGAACTCAAAAAGTGACAACTTTGTTAGAAAGCACTGTTTTAATAATGACCTGAAGCTTATAAGTCAAGACAATGACTTCAATTTTTTTAATTAGGTGACATCAATTAAAATAGGATATCAGCACAGAAAAATGGGTGGTTTCCAATTCATAAGTGTTAAAAAGAAAAAAAAAGCTTAGAAGTTATTTGAAAGCCAGTGTCAAAACAAAGCTGGGGCAATTTCTTTTCAAAGCAAGAGACAATGATCCAATGAAAAATTATCTATGATGGTGAAGTATTTTTGGATCAACCAACAAGTTTAATACCATCACATATGACAGGATACTAAAGTTAAGGCTATCCCACTGCCTTTGACTATTCCCTCTAATGTGTTCCATTCAAGCAGAATTTATGGGTTTGAATATTATAATTTTTAAAAGACAAAACACTTATTTCTAAATTTGTTTTTAAATTGATAAAAGGCAGCATTCAGCAGTGTATCATTTGAATGAATTCCATTTGGTACAAGAAAACAACAAAATAAATGTGGAACACATTTCACATTTTTATTTTATGCAACTTTCAGTGCTTTCAACGCTGCATATATTACTAAACACACAAAAATAGATACTGTACTATCAAATTGTAAAGAATACCAAATTCATATAATTATACTTTATAATTTCTTCCAAATTCAAAAGGACAAGTTTTTTTAATTAAAATAATTTCATATGTCTTGTGTGCTCTACAGAATCAGGTAAAACAAGTATATTTTTACTAAGTATTTCCAAAATTTCATATTTTAATAAAAACTACTATTTGTAACACACGCTGTATGCTTTTGAAAATGACACTAAGGTGTCTTCAGCTGGGCTGAGTGAGGATGTGCCTACAATCAGTATGGTAAGAAGAGATCAAATAAGCCTGAGGAACTCCATGCTACAGTCTGGAGAATCACTCCCGTACAGGAGTCGATTTTCTCTACATCTAATAACATACCTAAAACTTCACCTACAACCTTAGCCTTGTAAGACCACCCTTCTTCTCCCCAGACCATACAGGCACTTTTTATCCTTACCCGAAATTATGAGGACGTGGGCCATGATGGCACATCAAGGCAATGAGTGAGACCATGAGGACAAGGCAGAAAGCACGGGGATGCCCAGACACTTGTCCCGCTGAGCGCTCTGTCTCCATCCATCCCCAGTCACCCAATAGTAGATTAAAGTTCTCTCTTGACCACTTATAAAATTTTTACATACATTATTTCACTGGACCCCCACAGTAGTCCCAGGAAGACACGGCAGAGGTATTTTTATTAATAACTATGTATTTCACGGGTGAAGAAACTGAAGCAAAAAGATTTAAAAGACTTGTCCAAAGTTGTTGTAACCAGCAAGTGAGCAAGAACTTGGCTTCTATTTTCCTGCAAACTCACGGCAGATTGCAGAGTCGATCGACTACATCGCTGTAGCACGTGCAGATGAAGGCAGTGGGGGTCCCCGGACCAAGGCAGTTTCCGCACTGCACAAAGTCAGCAACGGCTCCTCCAAAGCACTCGTCTTTCCCTAACTGCCTATCATCACCAGCCCCATTCCTTCCTTTACTTTCTTGCCTCTTTCACGCCTGCTTCTTACCTTCAGATAACCCAGGATGTCAAAAATTATTTTGTCCACGTAAATCCCTGAGATCCTGATCTGCAGAACCAACAATAACCCAGAGTCAAACCTGAAACCAGCCAATGTAGATCCTTCTCTTCTGTGAAGTCATGAGACTATTTCAGAAACTGGCCAAAGGTGTAAAGAAATTTGTGGAAATCTCAGAGGCGCCTACTTCTACTATGTGCATAAAAAGCAGGCAGGCAATGAATAATTGATATGGGATCTCCTGCATCTGGACAGACTGCCCCCTGTTGGCCACACCCAGTGACTGACCTGGAACACTCAGAATAATGAACTCAGTCACAGTAAACACCAAGACAAGGTATTCATGAACCTCTGAAGAACCACCCAGATTGTCTTGGGAAGTGTTCACAATGTGTTCTGAACTCGTGGCTTATGTTGTCTGGAGGAGTATGTCAAAACCCAGTATTTGTAAGATGCTGGCAAAAACAACGGAGAGGAAACCCAACACATCTAATGCACTTGCTTCAGAATATTACTTTTGTTTAAGAGCGTAATATCCTCCTTCCACTTAAAACTTAAACTTTAATACAGAAAAAATGGAACATTTAAATAGCCAGACGTCTAGCTCCATAGAGAGTTACATTAACATTTTCTAGTCCATTTTACGAAAATATATGACAGGAGTGTGCATTTTTAAAACAAATACTATCTAGTGCTCTTCTTGTACAGAATAGCAGATTAAAACTCTTAGCATTCCCAGTCCTTCTTGGGTGAAATCACTGAATCATCCCACTAACCCAATGACATGAGCACTATTATCCCTATTTCACAGACAGGGAAATCGAGGCATGGAACTTGTTCACTACAGTTGTAGAGGTGCGCTACATGACACAAATGAAATATAGAAAGTAACCCTGATAGATTAAATTTGTCTTCTTTACACATTCCTTTCTACTACATTTTCTCTTTCTCTGCTTCTCCCACCACCCGCCCCCTGCACAACGCCCACGAGAGTCTATCACAACATTAATGCCAGCAGGTCACTTGAGCACATCAACAGGACCTATAGTCGTTCCAAAAGCCAAAAACACTGTGCTTCATTTCTGGAAAAAAGAAAAGGAGAGGAGAGGAGAGGGAAAAGAAAAGAAAGAAAAGGAAAAGAAAAGAAGAAAAAAGAAAAGAAAAGAAAAAAGGGTGAATTTGTATAAGGAGATCTGATTTGTTCTCTGGAATAGAAAAAGATGTCTACGAAAGCACCAAGAAGCAGCTACAGAAAAGACCAGAGGAGGTTAGATCAGCCAGCCCACGGGCTTTACTCCAGGTGAAACATGTTCAGCTAAACCAACCTGGCATGTGTACCCCTCCCCTGAAAGGAAGACTGACCTTCCTTCAGTCCAGTAGACTTTCTACATTGGTGAACTGGTCCTGAAACAAACTTGGGTTTTCAGGGGTGGTGGTGGTCACGGAAGTAGAGTTGCATGTGTGTGTGTTTGTTATTTTTTTAAGAAGATAACCTGAAGTCAAAGCAAAAACACAGTGACTCTTCTGTCCTGTCATGGACTGGATCTATCCAAACTTACAGGATTCTGAGTTCAAGATAGAAAGGAATTTTGAATTGTTAGTGAAGGAAAAACCTTCCACTCTCTTACCAGAAGCACCTCTTCTCTACCCTCTGATGCTACTGGGAATAAAAGATCTCTGAAGGGATTTACAGATCAAATTCAACAATCTGAATCATTCATCATGATACTTAAGGTTCTGTAATTAAGTCAGATATATTTACTTGCTTCGAAAGAAAATAGTATACATTATAGAATGAAAATAGGATATTCAGGAAACAGAGACACTAACTGCACACCTGCTATGTGTAAGAACCTGCTCGATATGACACCTGTAGGGACAAAGAGTTTTATGAAAACGAATAGCTTCAAAAGGAGAGATGTATTTCAGAAACATGATTTCTACAAGATTTTAGTATGATGCCTGGCTGGACTGTTACAATAGAAATGTCTTTAAAAAAAATACAAAGAAGAAGAAGAAGAAGATGAAGAAGCAGCAGCTGTACAAAAATAGTGCTCTTGTCAGAAAGCTAAACATCTGCAAGACACATGATAATTTTGAGAGGATAAAAGATAAAAACAGAAGCTATTTCCTTATTGTAGGACGATACGACCAGAACAGTCAGGCTAAATGGACCCTCTGATGCCTAAAGAGTGCTTTCCTGACATCATTTGACACTATCTCAACATATGCTAAGAATTCTCTTCAATTTTAAAAAAGCAAGTGGATGTGTATGAACTGAAATTACTGCTGCTGGGGTGGGAATGTAAAATGGTACCACCGCTTCAGAAAGTACTTGGGAAACTTTTTCTAAAGTTAGACATACACTAGCCACATGACCCAGAATTTCCATTTGTAGATACTTAACAGATAATAATAATAATAATGATAATAATTGTCTGAATAAAGTCTTGAACACCTATCTTCATAGTAGCTTTGTTCATAACAGGCAAAAACGGAAAACAACCAAATGTCCATCAATTACGGTAAATTCATAAAATGGAAGACTAATCAGCAGTGAAAAGAAAATAACCATTCACACACAAGAGAATGGAGACCAATAGCAGCAACACTATGCTAAGCAAAACAAAAGGCACAAAAGAGTGCATACCGCCTGATTCCATTTATGTGGAATTCTAGAAAGCAGATCAGTTGTTTTGTCTGGACTGTGGATCAGAAGTGGGCATGACACTGAGTAGAGGCACAAGGAAGCTTTTTAGGGGAAGGAAAATGTCTTAATCTTAATTGTGGTGGTGATTCTATGGATATAAATTTTTAAAACCGAACTGAACGCTGTAGAAGGGTATATTTTCATATATGCATTGTATATAACAAATGTACTTCAACTGAGGTGATTAAAACACAACAAGGACAAAATTTTAGAAGTGACATATTCCAAACAGTGAAGTAAATGTTCCCACGATCCTAACGGCACTGTTCAGATCACATTGAGGGTATGGTGTCTAATTCTATGAACATTTGAAAGAGCTGAAAATTAAAGACATTTAGGAGGAAGTTTTATGGTGAGTGTATCTGGCAATGCTGTCACCTGTGAGAAGTGACCGAATGTTTAGTCTGGTGACAAAAGATGAAAGAGGGATACACAAATGCCCTCATATGTACAAAGTGCTACCTTCTAAGAGGAAGAAATAGACTCCTATAGGATTGAAATTATAAATACACAGATTCTGTCCTCCACAGATAGAGGACAATAATTACCCTAATTAAAGTTTAAACTAAAATCAAGTCTTGCTTGTTGAATAGTCACAGTATCCCAGAAACAATGGCATGTGAAACTTCTGAGGTAGTAGTTACTGATTTCTTAACACTGAGCTCTTCCTGGTGAGCTTCCTGGAAAGGGCAGTACATCTCAGGGCAAATCAGATGCCCTCTAAGAGTCTTTTCCTGAGTGTTACTTTGTTCCCTTTATAAAACCAAAGTAAACTTTCACGATTTCCAATTGCTGAACTCTATAGTTGCAACTAGTACCATGCCTTGCATATTTGGTATTTAGTGAACGTTTTTTAAATTGAACTGTGCTTTGCTTTTAAAAAATACATTGCTGTTCATCCCTAGCATATCCAGTGCGGAGTTCCCGTTTGGTATAAGCTACCTAATGGTAAAATTCTACCGTATGGGAAAATAAGACACATTTTAGAATGATTCTCTTTTGGATGAAATTTCAAGTATTACTAACAGTGCCCCGCGAAACCTGTTGACACAGGAAAAGATAACAAGGTGTGTGTCCTACATCATAAGGTGATCAGCCAGGAAAATCGTGTTCTTTCCTACTGTTGGGGTAAGAAGAGTTCCCTACAGGTGGGAATAAGAGGAAGTTTAAATTTAATGTGGGTAATGGCAGGTGTGATGGCCATTCACCACCTCTCTTCAGATTTATTCTCCCCTTTTCTTTTCTCAGAAGCTTTAGGATCTACACGTTCCAAAGACGTTAACTCCAAGCACCATTCTTTCCAGGGATATAATACATAATCCAGTATACAATTGGGATTTTGCACCATCATGGCCAGAGTGATTAGTTGAAGCGGAAATATGACCTTTACTGACTGAATCAGAATGAATTATCAGGATTTTAGAAACACTGAGACAAATATACTTTTTCCCAATGCAGGTAAATATGGAAACAGTTAAGACTTAGGAGCTACTGGAAGCCGTATCAGAGCTGAGACAGGAATACCCAAGTGAAACCAACACTAGGGAGCCAGAACGAAGAAATGGGAGGCCACAGAGCTGCTGGTGACTTCCAGTTGTAACAAAATGTAATAGAGTGTAGAGAACCGGGATTCTGATTCTGCTATGTTCCTCTGAAGAGTAGTGACTTTTGTTCTCAGGCTCAGAATTACTGGCTGAACATCGTTGTTTATGTCTTATTGGGATGATTTTCAGGAAAGCTCAAGGGGTTTTGCAAGCTCCTCTTGTCTGTCAGGCCCAACTTCTATCTTGTCCTCCCTCTCACGTTTAGTTTTAATTTGTCAGGGTGGATGCAGAGTAAGCTCACTCCAGGACAGAGTCCTGACTCAAAGCTGTGGACTTTTGGGTTCACAGGTGGATGTCTACACTGTTAGCAATGTCCTTCTATTTGCCTGGGGCAGAGCACTAATGTCTGCCAGGGATCTTTAATATGTCTGTGCATTTTTTAGTCCTTTGGAAGCTCACAGGCTCTTCAGTCCATATGTAGTCCACCTATCGGCCGAGATTCATGAGAAGCCCACCTTTAGAGTTCTGGACCCCCATTTCTGAACAGTTTTGTCCTTTTTGGTGCCCTTCTCCAATTCCCAGCTGCCTCAAAAGCCCAAAAACTCTGATCCCTGCCTTCTCAGCTCAAGGCAACACTAGTAGACTCCATATCCTTGTGACACTGTCAGGAAACTCTCAGAAGAAAGCCAAGGCAAACACGGAGCTCTTCTTATGAATTTGCCTTTTTTCAATAATCTCAGTCCTGGTGTCAATGCCTTCAAACAGCTGTCTCATGTTTCTTCAGCTTTAACATTGTCTATGGAAGGTGGTTTTAGACCAGTAGAAGTTACTCTGTCAAGATCGGTAGCAGAAGCTCTTGTCCACGTTATTTTTAATGATAGTTGTTCTCTCTCATTCTCTTAATTTGTATTTGTCTTATTCTTTTCCTGCCCTCAATTTCGGTAATTTATGGTGCTGAATTAAAGCTTCTTCTTTTTTTTTTTTTTTTTTTTTAATTTGACAGAGATCATAAGTAGGCAGAGAGGCAGGCAGAGAGCGAGGAAGGCAGACTCCCTGCTGAGCAGAGAGCCCGATGCGGGGCTCGATCCCAGGACCCTGAGATCATGACCTGAGCCGAAGGCAGAGGCCTAATTCACTGAGCCACCCAGGTGCCCTGGTGCTGAGTTAAATGTACATATACTCTTAAATAATTTGTATACGGTATCTTAGAACTTGAAGACCTTATATCAAGATGGAACACTTTGAAAATCTTCATATTACTGTAAGTTTTGTAGAGTTTCTGAAGTTTAAGCAAAAATGTTTTAAATTTAACTTGGAAAATCTTTCCTCCCATACTTGTTTTCTTCATGAATATAAAGAGCACAAACAAAGCCTCGGCACAACCCTGCTACTATACTGCCTTTCCCATTCCTTCCTTTGCTTAAGTACATTTCCTTATTCCCACTTAAGTCCAAAGAAAAAGAACAAAAGAAAAAAAATACCTCAAGTCATCAGAATTATCTTCGTTTCCTAATTTCCTCACATTATTCCCATCTCAACCCTAACAATTATAATGGTTTTCCTAGCTATATTTAAAGACCATGGAAACATCTACCTGTTTCCCAGTGAGAAAGCTAAATAAGAAAGCAAATAAACATACTGTTTTTTAAAAATTTTAATAAACCATTTATAGGAAATGGTTAGTCCCATAAAAGAACCATATTTCATCCCAAGTATGACTTTCTCCATTGATTCAGATACTTGACATGCTAACTCAAATGAATGCTTGAAGATAAACAGGGCTGACTTACCCAACAGGCACAGAGCTTAGGGCCCATAACACCTTCAGGGGCCCATAAAAAGTTTTAATTTCCTTTAAAATCAGAACAACAACTAAAAATTTAGAACAAAGAAAATGCTTGGCAGCTCTTAATGTGTTTGTCTTTAAACCCACACAGTCATAAAATATAGTTATAATTGCGTGGGTGTGTGTCTGTGTGTAGAGACAGACACGAACTGGGAATTGTTTTAAAATCTGCTGATGAGGAGCCTGGGTGGCTCAGTGGGTTGGTGCCTCTGCCTTCGGCTCTGGTCGTGATCCCAGAGTCCTGGGATTGAGCCCCGTGTCAGGCTCTCCGCTCAGTGGGGATCGTGCTTCTCCCTCTCCCTCTGCCTGCCTCTCTGCCTGCTTATGATCTCTGTCTGTCAAATAAATAAATAAAATCTTAAAAAAAAAATCTGCTGATAACCTCAATCTCTCCATAGAACCTGACTCATCTGATCTTAGAACATGAGGCCCCCAAGAATTCTTCCCTTTAAGTTCCTAGAGGTGCTAATCGCATCCTTAAACCATTTGCCTCAGATCTTTTTAGTTTGCCTGAGCTGAATTCACTTGCAAAGTAATGGGATAATTTGGAGGCTGGCTAGTACTCTGGGTCTCTAGATACATCCATGGTCTCTAAGTCACCACGTATCTTCCTGGCTGCTTTACATCTGCTTTACATCTGCTTTCTACAGCAGAGAAGTGGACTTGGCGTCTCAGTCTCTTTGGAGCAGCCTATGAAGTCAACAAAATCCTGTCTGAGCACTGCTGTCAAGCCACAGCCCATGTGCAAAGCTAACAACCACACTGCGAGCCCAGGAAGTCCCAGACCTTAGCTGACCTAGGCCATGAGCTTCATTCACTCTTCCAGGTTCTCTTCCTTCCTCACTCATAGCTGTCCCAACAAGTGATTTTTTTGCATTCAAATCACGGCTATCTTATAACAAAGAAATAATCTATCTGTCCAGGGTGACCAACATAATTTTCAGTGAGACAAAATGGTATTTAAGAGAATAAAACGATGTTTTCAGCACTAGTCCAAGGAAATCTTACAAGCAGTATAACACTGAGGATACATAAAAGCGCAGGGCTATGGACTGAAGCTTGGCATGAAAGATGGGTAGTGTCCAAGGAGTTAAAACACTGAATCTCCTTAGATCCCTTTGCTTCAGTGAAGTTCAATTAGTTCATCAGAAGACCTAGAGGGCACCTGGGTGGCTCAGTTGGTTAGGCAACTGCTTTCAGCTCAGATCATGATCCTGGAGTCCCAGGATCTAGTCCCAGATCAGGCTCCCTGCTCAGCAGGGTGTCTGCTTCTTCCTCTGACCTTCTTCCTCTCATGCTCTCTCTCTCACTCTCTCTCTCACATAAATAAATAAAACCATTAAAAAAGAAGACCTGGATCCTAGGTTCCATCTCCATTACTGGTTACTCGCTGGCTAAATACTTGACTTTTTTAGTAGTCTGAGTTTCTTATAAATAAGGTAGACATATGAACAAATGTCTTGGCAATCTTTGAAATAACCCTCAGCATAATATAAACAATTGTGCTACAAAAACACTTCTTAAATTTTTTTTAAACTAAGTAAAGTTGTTTTTTTTTAAACTAAGTAAACTCACGTTCTTTTTATTATGCCGCCATGACACCAACATTCTTCAATTGCCTAGGCCTGTCTCCATTTTTCATAATGGTACCAATCACAAAGTCGGATCAGTCTTTTGAATTTTTAAATATTCTTTACATATCAGACCTCAAGGTATGCCATTGGAATTACAGATTTCAGACGTAAAATGTGTCAAACCACTCTTTTTCAGAAAAATTCAAATACTACCTATTCCAAAAGCTTTTCACCAACAAGTAAAATTTAATCTCTTTTGTGCATTCCAAGCAATATGTTTATACTCTAGAAAAAAAAGGCAACATATTGAGTCTCTCAAGGGCCAAAGAGTAGCTGAAGCTCTGTAGACCCATGGAGTCTCTGTTGCAACTACTCCAATATGTCCCTAGAGTATGAAAGCAGCCACAGGCAATACATAAACACGCAGACATTGCTATCCCAATAAACACTGTTTACAGGGACACCTGGGTGGCTCAGCCAGTTAAGCTGCCTTCAGCTCAGGTCATGATCCCAGGGTCCTAGGGTCAAGCTCCACAGCAGGCTCCTTGCTCAGCAGGGAGCCTGCTTTTCCCTCTCCCAGCTGCTCCCCTTTCTTGCACTTCCTCACTCTCTCTTCCCCACAAATAAATAAATAAAATCTTTGAACAAAACAAAACATTGTAGGGGCGCCTAGGTGGCTCAGTGGGTTAAAGCCTCTGCATTCCACTCAGGTCATGATCTCAGGTCTGAAGATTGAGCCCCTCATCGGGCTCTCTGCTCAGCAGGGAGCCTGCCTCCCCCTCTCTCTCTGCCTGCCTCTCTGCCTACTTGTCTGTCAAATAAATAAATAAAATCTTAAAAAATAAAATTTGCTGATAACCTCAATCTCTCCGCAGAACCTGACTCAACTGATCTTAGAACATGAGGCCCCACAGGATCTTAATGCAGATTCTGGGGCAGTAGGTCTGTGGAGAGTCTGAGAGTCTGCATGTCTAAGTTCTCCTGGTCCACTGATGACATACTAGTCAAAGGACCAGATTTCTGAGCGGCAACATTCTGATAAACCCCATTCTTTACTGTGTATAATTCTTTACTGTGTAAAGTCTCAATACCTAGAACAGCACCTGACACATAATAAAGCACATGTTTAAGGAACACATGAATAAAGAAAGAATAAGCATCTAACAGAATGCCACGCCTGCCATCATTACTGTGTGTCACTCAGTCTTCCTTACGTTCACCCTAGCATTTTCTAACAAACGTCACAGAGCTAAGTCACTAAGTCACAGTCTTGGTCCACGTAGACGGTACAAGAGCTAGTTGTTCCTGACATATTCATTCCAAACTCTCCTAGATTTCATCCACACGGTTCCCTTTTCTTCTCTCAAGGATTCAAAATTCCTTATACTTCAACACCTTTGTTCATACGACTTTCCCTGATAGAAACATCCTCCCCTAATCCGTCAAGTCTAAGCATCCAAGTCATCACTTTGAGAAACAGGACAAAAAGGAAATGTCCTTACTCTCCCTGCCACTTCCCCACTGGCTCCCAGTCCGGGTCTCCAGCTCAGCCCTGTGTATCTTCTTCAAAGCACTTACCACATTTTATAATCATTAATTGCCTGCTGACATTTAAAAATTCTATTCCCCCTATTAGAATGTAAGTTCTTCATGGTCAAGATCTACATTTATTTCATTAGCCATTGAATCCCTGCTAATTAGCACAGTTTCTGACCCAAATGGGCACAAAAATTTTATAGATTGAAAGGACAGATGATTATTTACACTTACATTCACAGAGATTTTCTTTTGTTGCCCAATTTTTAGAATGCAGCTATCTCTTAAAGTAAAAAGGCTGCCTTTCATGGCAGTGGGGCCAGAGCAGCCAAATGGGTACTTCATGACGCTGCCCTCCTGGCAATAACTGATTAGATCAAAGGAAGACACCTGCTCCAAGCCGGTCCACATTCTCTCTCCTGGATTTTTGGAACTGGGATCTCTGTCTAGACTGGTCACTCTAAAAGATGAACTCAAGGGTGGTGGTGGGCAACTGTATTTGGTCATGTGCGTGAAATTAAATTGGTAAATGAGTATGAAGAAGGCAGAGATGTGCAGATAGAAGCAAATATAAAAGATGGGGAGCACACTACCTAGGTTCCCAATGGCTTTACCAATGGCACATTCCAATTGCTCACAAGTCCAAGCTGTTCTTTGGGAGAGCTTCCAATAACCTTCCACAATTCTCTTTTTAGATAGATTGAAATGGGTTTCTGATATTAAAACTAAAAGCATATTAAAAATAAAATAGTACCTAACTGAATATATCCAGTCTATAAAGACTGGATACAAACAAAAATACACACACAAAGAAAAATGTCATGATAGCATAAGAGGAAAACATTAAATGGAGGGATCGTTTTTCATAACCAGAGCCTAGTAATCAAAGGTATGAGTACTATTAAACATATCTTTAGTGAAAGGACAAATGTTATCAACAGATAACAGTATTAATAGTAAGACCAAGAAATCCTTTAAAAAAATAAATAATTCTGTAAATCTTCCAGGGAAATATTTGCCATCACTGAGCCTTTAGTTTCAAAATTTCTCAAAATACTTCATTCCCAGTAACTGGTCCTGATCCACTTCTAAAAGTAAAAAATTAACAATTACTGGATTGAGCTGACGGTGATAACAAATACTTCTTGAACCCAGCGAAAAAGGAAAGAAAGAAATTCCAAGCAATAGTTGGACTAGAAAAATAAGGAGCAGGGAGGAAGGATATGCAATCATCACACCCAAAGGGAACATTCAGGGAAAATGTAAAAACCAATGGTTTGAGCCAACAGACTCCCAAAGAACCTCCTGCGAGCAACCACCTCAAAATATGAATCCAGTCTGGTTACCCCCGCAGCCCACGCCTCCCACTTCATTTTTATTTAAATTTTTTTTTTTTACTCAGTTAGTTAACATACATAGTGATATTAGGTAGGCATACAATACGGTGATTTAACACTTCCATACCTCGCCCAATACTCATCATCGCCCTAAGTGCCCTCCTTAAACCCCATCACCTATTTAACCCATGCCCTCACTCCTTAATTTCTTTAAAAATAATTTCTAATTGAGCAATCCACATGTCTGTTAGGAAGCTAAAATGGAAATGACAAAATCCTAACAGTTTTCTTTTCTAGCACAATTCAAAGTATCCATTATTTTCCAAGCAGGCAAATGAAAATGTCAAAAACATTCTTGCTGTAGATATTTAGTTGTTTTCTGCCAAATTAATGAAAGGAAAATATTGCACTTTGAATTGGTTAATTACCATGAATCCTTCTGCAAAGGGCTCCTGCTTGCAGAATTAAGCCAGCTCAAGTTGGCACACTGCCCTAATATTCATGGAGACTAGACTATAGGCTCCACTGTACTCAAGAGACATTTAGTTTTTGGCATCCGTTCATCAGCTTACAAACCATCAGTCCAAACCACTATAGACACTCAACTGTCTGAAGTAAACAGGGCAGAAAGCACCTGCATTTAATAGGGATGTACCACATTCTGCTGCTTTGACATTTTAAGAGCCAGACTTAAAATAAAGAATGAACAAGAATACCCTGATTTACATATCTTCTAGAAATTAGAACTACTTTGACAAAAATCCTCTACTGACAAAGCTGCTTCCAGGAAATCCTCTAGGAACAAGGCAACTTCAGGAAAGGAGGAATTTGGAATTCTTTTTCCTCAGGGCTAGGCAAGGGTGAATGGAGCTATCTCAAGTCTAGGCCTCTAGGGTGCCCACACGTAGAGCTCACATCGCACCACTTCTAGCATTCAAGATAGAGGATTTGCCCATTTCCAAATGCGATAAAATACCCTAGCATCAGTCCAGCCTAACCACGCCTCTCCTTTCTCCCTTCTTCATGCCATTCCCGACTCTACACGGATCACAGAACCTGGAATGCCCTCTCTCCCTGTGGAGGACATGATGGATACACTTCTTTAAAACTGAATGGGGGGTGGGGAGAAAGAAAAACAGAATAAAACCCTAAACAGGAAAATGTTTCTCGGTTTTTGAAAAGCACAATCCACCAATCTGTTTATTTGGTAAAGAATGGGTGGAGGAAGATTGAGACCGAAAAGTAACTAATAAGTTCTCTCTCTTCTTCCACCTTTCTCCATAAATAAAATGGGAGAAAAACCCCAGAATCAAGACAAAGACTGGTAAACCTGGGAATGCAAGCTGCCCTCCCCAAGATGCTCTCCATGTGGTCCTTCTGAGTCAGCACCCCAGGCTTACGGGGAGTGTGGGTCCCGCTCACCCAGATCCTTGCATCAAGGAATGAGAAGAGCACAGAAGCCGAAGGTTGATCCCCAAAAAGGTCCTTTAACACCAACTACAATATTTAACTATATTAATATTTAAGGACTACAGCACATGTAAAATCCGCAAGCAATTTTTTAGCATAGCAAAATAACCCTTATAAATCCCCAGTCAAAAACTCTTAGAAGACGTTAGAAATCAAGGCTGTGAAAGGCTGCCATAAGTCTATATTTACTTTTAAATAAATTACAGCTAACCCAGATGACAACCAGAATGCTTAGAGTCTAGAAACCATGAGAGGAACAGTTTACAAATAAACAAACCAAAGAAGTTTAAAAAAAAAAAAAAAGATAAAAAGGGAACAGAGGGATCCTTGGGTGACTCAGTTGAGCATCAGACTCTTGATTTTGGCTCAGGTCATGATCTGGGAGACCCGGGGTCAAGACCTGAGTAGGGCTCCACACCCAGCAGGGAGTCTCCTGGACATTCTCTCTCTCCCTCTCCACCTGGCCCCCAGCCCTCGTCTCTTTTCCTCTCTCTCTCTCATAAATAAATCTAAAAAAAAAAAAGAACAGATGAGACAAACAGAACAAACAGCAAGACGACAGACTTAAATGAGATCAATAATCATAGTAAATGTAAATGATCTAAACCCTCCAATTAAAAGGCAGATATTATCAGACTCTTAAAAAAGCAAGATCCAATAATATGCTGTCTTTAAGAAATGTAACTCAAGGGATGCCTGGATGGCTCAGTGGGTTAAGCCGCTGCCTTCAGCTCAGGTCATGATCTCAGGGTCCTGGGATCAAGTCCCACATTGGGCTCTCTGCTCAGCAGGGAGCCTGCTTCCCCGCCTTTTCTCTCTCTGCCTGCTTCTCTGCCTACCTGTGATCTTTCTCTGTCAAATGAATAAATAAAAATCTTTAAAAAAAAAAGAAAAGAAATGTAACTCAAATATAGACATAAAGAGAGTAAAACAGAAGGATAAAAAACTATTATCTTTTGCTATTAACTAGCAAAAGAAACCTAGAATGGCTATGCTAATATTAGAAAAACAAATTTGATTTCCGAATAGAACGATTACCAGGGACACAAAGGATAAATTCATAATGATAAAGGGATTAATTCATTAAGAGAATGTAAGAATCTTAAATGTATGTACCTAATAATTGACCTTCAAAATTCAAGCAGCAAAAATTGATAGAAACCAAGGTATACAATATCCTGGTAATAAAACATAGATTTGTTCTATGTTCTCTGCTCACAACTGAAATAAATTAGAAAATAATAAGAAAGTTCTCTGGAAGGGCCTGAGTATTTTAGAGCAAAATAAGACACTTCTAAATAACCAAGGATCAAAGAAGAAACCAAACATGGGGTTAGAAAGTATTTTAAACTGAATGAAAATGAAAGCATACCATAAAAAATTTGTAGGATGTCACTAAAGCAGCACATGGAGAGAATCTATAGCAAAGCACATCTGTAGTAGAACAGAAGACATATTTGAACCTAACGGTCTCCACATTTACCTTATAAAACTGGGGGGCAAAAATGAGTAAATTAAGTCCAAAGTAGGAGAAAGGAAATAATAAAGATCATACGAGAATCCAAATAGTGAAAGTTTTACAACTTCTTATCAATTTGGATGACTTTTCTTTCTTTTTCCTGTCTCACTGTCGCAGCTAGGACCTGTAGCACTGTGTTGTGTGAAAGTGACGAAAGGAGACGTCCTTGGCTTATTCCTGATCTTTCACTATTTAAACAGGACATGAAACTATATACAGAAAATCCTAAAGAGTCCACCAAAAAAACCTACCAGAACTGATAAATGATTTCAGTAATGTTACAAGGTGCAAAATTAACATATTGCAATCCGTTGCATCTCTGTACACTAACAGTGAAGTAGCAGAAAAGAAATTAAGAAAATAATCCCATTTATAACTGCATCCAAATAATGAAATATCTAGGAATTAACTAAGGAGATGAAGGAGTGTACTCTGAAGACACTAAAACATTCATCAAAGAAACTGAAGACGACACAAATGGAAAGATACTCCATGCTTATGGACTGGAAGAACCAATACTGTTAAAAAGTCCATACCACCCCAAGCAATCTACAGATTTAATGCAATCTTTATCAAAATACCAACAGCATTTTCCACAGAACTTGAATAATCCTAAAATTTGTATGGAATCGCAGAAGACCCCAAGGAGTCAAAGCAATCTTGAGAAAGAAGAACAAAGCTGGATGTATCACAGTCTCAGATTTCAAGATACACTACACAAAGCTACAGTAATCAAGAGAGTATGGTACTGGCGCCTAGATACTTATCAGCAGAACAGAATGGAGAACCCAGAAATAAACCAGTGCTTATATAGTTAACTAATCTATGACAAAGGAGGCAAAAATACATAATGAGGAAAAGACAGACTCTTCAATAACTTGTGCTACAAAAACTGGACAGCTACATACAAAATGAACGGAAGCATTTCCTCACCTATATATAAAAATAAATTTGAAATGGATTAAAGACCTAAATGTGAGACCTGAAATCATAAAACTCCTTAAAGAAAACATAGGCAGTAATTTCTTGGATGTGCGCCTTAACAACATTTTTCTAGGTATGCCTCCTTAAGTAAGGGAAACAAAAGCAAAATAAACTATTAGGACTATACCAAAATAAAAAGCTTTTGCATAGCAGAGGAAACTGCCAACAAAATAAGTCAAACTACTAAATAGAAGATATTTGTAAATGACATTATCAGATAAGAACTTAATATCTATAATATGTGAAGAACTTAAAGTCAACACCAACCCCCCCCCAAATAATCTAATTTAAAATGGGCAGAGGACCTGAATAGATATTTTTCCAAAGGAGACATAGAGATGGCCAAGAGACACATGAAATGATGCTCAACATCACTAATCAACAGGGAAATGCAAATCAAAACCACAATGAGAGACCACTTTACACCTGTCCGAATGGCTAGAATGAAAAATACAAGAAATGACAAGCGTCGATGAGGATGTGGAGAAAAAGGAATCCTCATGCGCTCGTGGCGGGAATACAAATTAGTGCAGCCACCAGGTAAAACAGTAAAGAGGTTCCTCAAAAAATTAAAACTAGAATTACCATATGATCTAGTAGTTACACTGTTGGATATTTATCCAAAGAATAGGAAAACACTAATTCAAAAAGATACATGCACCTCAATGTTTATTACAACATTATTTACAATAGCCAAGATATGGAAGCAACCCAAGCGTCCATTGATAGATGAGTGGTTAAAGAAGATGTGGTAGATACAGGCAAGGGAATATTACTCAAATATAAAAAAAAGAATGAGAGAGTACCATTTGTAATAACATGGCTGGATCGAGAGGGTATAATGTTGAGTAAAATAAGTCAGACAAAGACAAAGACAAACAGGATTTCACTCATATGTGGAATATAAGAAACAAAAGCGAACAAAGAAAAAAGAGACAAACAAAAACACTCTTAAATAAAGGGAACAAACCGGTGCTTGAGAGAGGGGAGGTGGGTGGGTAAATGGGAGAAACAGATAAGGAGGATTAAGAATACGGGCGCCTGGGTGGCTCAGTGGGTTAAGCCTCTGCCTTCGGCTCAGGTCATGATCTCAGGGTCCTGGGATCGAGTTCCGCATCAGGCTCTCTGCTCAGCGGGGAGCCTGCTTCCTCCTCTCTCTCTCTCTGTCTCTCTGCCTACTTGTGATCTCTCTCTGTCAAATAAATAAATAAAATCTTAAAAAAAAAAAAGAATACATTTATTATGACAAGCAGTCAGTAATGTATAGAATTACTGAATATTTTTTAGAAGATCATTGCAGAATTCAGTAACACAGAAAACAGAAAAATGGGAAAAGTTAGTGAAAGCATAAGCTCATTTTTTAAAATGGTTAATAAAATTCGTACATCTCCAGGCACCTGTGTTGCTTAGTCATTAAGCATCTGCCTTCAGCTCGGGTCATGATCCCAGGGTCCAGGGATCAAGTCCCACATCAGGCTCCCTACTTAGTGGAGAGTCCGCTTCTCCCTCTCCCTCTGCACTGCTCCCTCGCTTGTGTTCCCTTGCTCACTGTCTCTCCCTCTGTCAAATAGATGAATAAAATCTTTTTAAAAAAACTGATAAATCTCAAGGTGCCTGGGTGGCTCAGTCATTAAGCCTCTGCCTTCAGTTCAGGTCATGATCCAGGGCCCTGGGATCGAGCCCCACATCAGGCTCTCTGCTCAGCGGGGAGCCTACTTCCCACCCCCCACCCCCACTGCCTGCCTCTCTGCCTACTTGTGATCTCTATCAAATAAATAAATAAAATCTTTAAAAAAATAAAAAACTAATAAATCTCTAGATAGGCTGATCAGAAATTAAGAGACATAATTTAATGTCGGGTATGAGAGGTTACATCACTATAGAATCTATAATTAATATGGAATATTATAATAATTTTATGGCAATAAACTTGACAACTTAGAAGAAACCTCAGTTCCTTGAGATGAAGTACCAAAGCTCATTCAAGAAGAAACAGACATGTGAATAAGCCTGTATCTATTAAAGAAATTTAATTTGTACTTAAAAACTTTCCCAAAAGGAGAACTTCAGGCCCAGATGGCTTTGCTGGTGAATTGTATCAAACATTTAAAGAATAAATAATCCTAACAGTTTTCTCAAAAATGAGATAAAAAAGTACCTTCCAACCAATACTATGAAACCAGCATCATTCTGATACAACAGAAGAAGTATTAAAAAAAAAGAAATTATACACCAAAGCCTCATAAACATAAATATAAAATTCAAAATGTTGAATCCAACAATCTCCACATCAAGGGCAGGTAGGTTCAATCTCGGGATTTAAAAACTAGTTTAAGGTTTCAAGGGTGGTTTAAATGTAATGTGCCACAGTAAGAAACTAAAACAAGAAAACCTCATTAATCTAAAGAGACACCAAAAAAAAGTTTTTCACAAAATCCAACAACCATTTCTGATAAAAATCCATAGCAAAATGGTGAGCACTGTGAATTGTGCAAAACTGATGAATCACAGATCTGTACCCTTGAAATAAATAATACAATATACGTTAATTTTTTTAAAAAAATCCTTAGCAAAGTAGCCATAAAAGGAACTCTCTTCAGCCAGATAAAGAACATCTATGAAAAACCTGGAGTTGACATCAGACTTCATAATGAAACCCTAAATATTTCTCCTCTATGATCAAGAACTAAACAGAAATGGCAGCTCTCATCACTTTTAGTCAACATTTTGCTAGAGGTTTGAGCCAGTACAATCAGGCAAGGAAAAGAAATAAAATGTATCCAGATTTTAAAGACTGACTGATTGATTGGGGGCAGGGGGCAAGAGAGTGAGCAGGAGTCGGGGAGGCAGAGGGAGGGGAAGAGAAAGAATCTCAAGCAATGTCTTACAACTCTGAGACCATGACATGAGCCAAAACAAGAGTCAGATGCTTAGCTGATTGAGGTACCCAGGTACCCCTGTATCCAGATTTTAAAGGAAAAAGTAAAACTTTCTTTATTCACAAATATGATCTTGCATGCAGAAAATCAGAGAGAATCTATAAAATAAGAACTAGTAAATTTAATAAGGTTGCATGGTACAAAATCGATATTCAAAAAGCAACTAACTATATGTCTATTTACTAACAACCAAACATTGGAAGTTGCAGTTAAAAAGCAATACCATTTACAACAGCATCAATACATAGGGAATATTTAGGCATAAACCTCACAAAATTAGTTTAAGACCTGGACACTGAAAACTTACAAGACACTTCAGAGAAAAACTAAAGATATAAATAAATAGAGAGGCATTACTTGTTCATGAATTACATGACTCGATATTGTTCAGATGTCAGTTCTTCCAAAACTGTTCTAAAGATTCAATGCAATCTAAACCCATATCTTAATAGGCTTTTTTTATAGAACTTGACAAGCTGATTCTAAAATTCATATGAAAGGCAAAGGACACAGAACAGCTAAAATAACTTTGAAAAAGAAGAAGAGGGCAAACAACACTGCCTGATTTTGAGATTTACGTTCATCAACCTACAGTAATCAAGACGTTACTAGAGGAAAGACAGACCAACACAACACTAGAATGTTAGAGAGAATTCCAAAACTAACCCACACATAAAGGGACAACAAAGATGCAAAGACAGGGACGCCTGAGTGGCTCAGTTGGTTAAGCAGCTGCCTTCGGCTCAGGTCATGATCTCGGCGTCCTGGGATCGAATCCCACATCGGGCTCCTTGCTCAGCAGGGAGCCTGCTTCTCCCTCTGCCTCTGCCTGCCATTCTGTCTGCCTGTGCTCGCTCTCTCCCCCTCTCTTTCTCTGATAAATAAATAAAATCTTTAAAAAAAAAAAAAGATGCAAAGACAATCATGAAGAAAGGAAAATCTTTTAAATAGATACTGCTAAAAGAACTGGATATTCATATTTTTAGAAAATGATCTTTGATCCATTATCTCATCCCATATTCAAAACTTGAATCAAAATGGATTGCAGGGCACAGGTTAACAATTTTGAAACTGCTTTACGTGTATACTGGGGGTGAGCAACAAAGTAAATGGATGGTGTAAGGCATGTTTCTCACTGTTGGGAAAGGGACATCATGGATAAGGAATGAATCACATGGTACAGAACTAGCATCCCAGGTATCAGTATGAAATCAGTTAGCTTAAATACAAATGGTGAGATGCAGAAGTATAGACATGTATACACAAGGATTAGCACATACACATGTACTTCCTTGCTCTGTCTGCTGAGAATCTAAACACAGTGACACCCCAGGAGCAGCAACAAGCAAACCCAGTGCCCAGATTTTGGTTTCTAAGTAATATAAGGAACTACGGCTCCTTTGAGAAATGGCTGATTCTAGGGCTGAGGCACTGATAACATAAGATGAGCCTTAGGCATCTTATAGTGTCAGAAAACAAGGAAGTCTGGGAGAAATAAGCAGGGGGAGTCAAGTCAAAGGACACAGGAACCAACCTAAAAGAGCTCCAAGTGCTAGAATAAGGTGAGCAACAAAATAAGTAATGAAGTACTAGATTTCAACCTCAAGTATAAAATAAATACATGAATCTATATTGATATAGTAAATGACTGAAGAAATAAATAGGGGAGAAAAGATAAAAATTAAATATCGTTTACACAATTGTCTTACAGAAAAATTCCAAGTAATTTATGTGGATACCCATCTCCAGGACTTAGGGTCTAACTTTTCCTCTCACCTCCCTTGATCACGGACTATACTTAGTGACTAGTTCCCCAAGAACAGAGTATGGGAAGGGTGAAGAAAGATTAACTTTAGAGTGGAGAAACCTGGCAAATATTACCTTGGTCAGGTAATCAAGGTTAAGCAACACCAGTGATAAAACATGTTGATAGCATGTATTCACTTGCCCATGATATGATATGATAAAAGGACACTTCTCCCAAAGTATCACCTCAGTCTGATCAAGAGAAAAACATTGGACATACTCCTAAATACTTCAGAATGAAGTTCCTAAAAATGGCAACCTCCCACAAAGCCACATAACAATATTATACCAAAAAATCAAATAGTAATTCCCTAATATCATCTAATACCTAGTTCATACTCAATTTTTCCAACTTTCCAACTGGCTTGTTTTCAAACCAGAATCTAGTCAAGTTTCCCCCATCAGATTTGGTCATTCAGTCCTCTTTAGTTACTTCTGCTCTGAAACAGTCTCGTCACCTTTCCTCCCTTAATCTTTTTATGACATTGACACATGAAGAATCCAGGCCAGGTGTCTTGTAGAATGAACCACCTGGTGGATTTGATTATTTCCTCATTGTGGGCTTAACTCATTCACTGATCTCCTGCACTTTTTATAAGTTTGATCTCCACATCTTCCAAAAGAAAAGAAAAGTCGGACAAACCCAAACAGCAGGACATTCTACAAAATGTCTGACCAGTAGTGCTCAAAACTGTCAAGATCATGAGAAAAGAAGAAACTCAGAAACTACCAAGGATCAGAGAAGACTAAGAAGACACGTGGATAACACCTGGATTCAGTTCTTTAACAGAAAACGGATATTAACAGAAAAACCAACAAAATTCAAATAAAGTCTGAGGTGTAGTTAATAGTAACAAACCAAGCTGGTTGCTTAGTTTTGACAAAGCTACCACATTATATAAGATGTTAATAATAGGAGAAAATAGGTGAGGGGTACACAGGAATTCTGCACTACCTTCACAACTTTCCCGCAAGCCTAAAATTATTCCGAAGTAACAAGTCTATTGCAAAAATGGATTACAGACTTAAATGTAAAAACCATAAAGCTCCTTGAAACAAATAAATGAGAAAATTTTTTGGACCTCGAGTTAGGCAAAGTTTTTTTAAGATAAGATATCAATAACACAATCCATAAAAGGTAAAATTAGTAAATGGGACTTCCTCAAAATTAAAAAATTCTTCTCCTGAAAACACTCTTACTGAAATAAAAAGACCAGCTACGAGGAGAAAACAGAGGACCTAGATCCATAATGAACTCTCAAAACTCAATTAATAGTAATAATAATAATAATAAAGTGGGCAAAAGATTTGAACAGCTAACAGAGAAGTCAAAGAGATGGTGAATAGATACATGAAAAGATGCTCAAAATCATTAACCCTGGGAAGATACAAATTAATGCCACAAAGAGAAGCCACTACACACCCATTAGAATGATCAAAATGTCAAAGACTGACCACATCAAGTGTTGATAAGGACGCAGAGGAACTGGAACTCTTATACAATGCTGGTGGGGAATGTCAAGTGGTGCAACCAGTTTGAAAAGCAGTTTGGAAGTTTCTTAAAAATTTAAACATATACCTACCCTATGACCCAGCCATTCTACTGCTAAGTATTTACCACCCACACCCCAACAAGGAAAGTGTATTCCCACATGAAGTCTTGTACCAGTGGTCATAGCTGCCTTAATTGTAATACTCAGTAACTGGACGTAACCCACTTGTCCCCTGAGAGGCGAATGGATAAAGTAACTGTGGTATACCCATTTGGTGGATGGGCTACTATTCATCAATATAAAGAAATGAACTATTTTGTATGCAAGAGAATGGATGAATGTGAAAATAAGCACGCTGAATGGAAGGAGCTGGGCAAAAAAGCATACTGAATGATTTCATGTACATGAATGTCTAGGAAACATAAACTAATTTAGAGTGACTGAAAGCACGTAAGCGACTGCAGGGATGGAGGATAGGATCTGAGCTGATGGCACAGAAAGAAGCAAAAGCCACAGAATATAAAGAGACACGAGGAAATACCTGGGAGTGACAATATTTTCACCATTCTGACTGCAGTGACAGTTTCACAGACATATACAAATATCGATAAGTAAATGCAGTTTATTGTATGTTAAATACACTTACACAAACCTGGTTTTTTGTTTTTGTTTTTTTAATCAACCACCACTAAACCTGGAAAATAGGAAATTACGCTAAGCCTGGAAATGAGAAGCCTGAAAAAAGGACTGATGGCTTTCGGCAAACAGCTGACAGTAGAGCCAATGAAAGATGGATTAGATCTGGTGCATGTGGTTTCGGGACGGAACTAGCACTTACAGAGTAGAAAATTAAAATGCAGCCGCGTCAGCTACACATAAAGAATATTCCAACAACTGAAGCTATGCACACACAGGATGGCCTGCTTTGTAAGGGAAAGTACTCTCAATAGTTCAAAAGAGAGTTCAAGCGAAACTCAACCCATCACCTGTTAAGTGAAGAACGAGGAGAAATTCCCACTGGAGACACAGGACTGTATTTCTTGATCTGTAAATGTACTATGCAGGAGTGCATTTACTTGAGGAGAAATTTATTGAATCATATTCATCAGACCGTAACACCATCAACAACAAATATTTTGAGTGGTGTATTTAGGAGCTCATGAGCAAGGTTAATGAACGCAGCTGTCAATCTTCAAATGGGCTTTCACACAGAGAAAACAGTAAAGAAAGCATCAAAGTTAAACGCAGTTTCTAAAATGTATTTGTCGTCTTTGTTCTTGCATTAGTAAAACTATTATAAATTTCTTGAGACTAAGGCGTTTGCTTTCCAAACAATAGCTACTGTTTATTGAATATATATTATAGGTCTAGAAATTCAAACTAAGCAATTTTTTTGAAGATTTTATTTCTTTGAGAGAGAGAGCGGGAAGAAGCACAAGTTGGAGGGAGGGAGGCAGAAGAAGAAGCAGACTCCCCACTAAGCAGGGAGCCCGATGCAGGGCTTGATCCTGGGACCTGGCGATCATGACCCGACCCAAAGGCAGCTGTTTATACGACCGAGCCACGCTGGCACCCCTAAGCTAAACATTTTGAACACATAAACCTTCCAATACGGTAAGATAGCTATTATTCCCATTTTACAGCTAAAAAATCTCAGGCTGAGAAAGTTAAGGGGATCTTCCATTTCAGGATCTGAAATGAAGTCTGTCTGATCCCAAAACCCAAGAATAGGAGGTTGCCCCCTGATTCACTGAAGACACAGGGGCCATCTGGCGAACGCTGAATGCAGTTTCTTTCTTCCCTCTCTAAATGTTTTCCAAAGTCCTTCCCAATTTATTTTTCCAAAATACAAACTTTCCTTCAGCACCTTCCAAGTCTGAACTCATCAGGACGGTGATGGGAGACACACCTGCCTCCTTGCCCCGCATCCTCTCTGAGTATTTCTCCCATATATTCCAGATATACCAAAATATTCACACGCCTTCGAAAATTTCAGTGCATTTGTACTTGCTCTTCTTACTTTCCTGTGTGCCCTTCCTCTGATTTCCGGCCTGGTGCAGGAACGTTCATCCCTCCAGACTCCGTTTAAATACTGTTTCCCCTGCTGAAGTTTTCTCTGACATCCCAGCAGTGATTACACAGATCTTCCTTTACACGCACATCACTCTACTCATATGGATAATTATTTGTGATTTGTTTCATGCAAAAAAAAAAAAAAATCATCCCCTCAGAGTTATTCATCTCTGTATCACCGGTACCCAAGCCCAACAAGAAAGGTTCCACACATGTTTACTGAATATATGGACAGATGATGGACAGGTGGATGAATAAGCAATTAAATGCATATAAAAACCGGTGTCTGAAATTAAACAAGAATTTTCTGGTCTATAAAAGAAATACTAATGCCTATAACAGAGACATATTCCTTCCTACAGCTATCATATATACTGCCCCTTGCTAAATCTATATGATTTCAACCTAAATTATGTCCTAATTAAAGCAACTGTTAGCTAGCTTACTTGATTGTAGGGTCCTGCTAAAATAGTCTATTTAATCAAAAGTAAAGGTAATATATAATTTGATGCAAAAATTAATTCTTAAGACTATAAAATGGTTGGAAACCAGGAAATCTGTGAACTACTCTGATTACTTGTCAAGAAGAAGAAAGCCAGAGAAATAACCTTTTTGTGACCTCCTCCCACAAACAAAACTATTCACAGATTTTACCATTTCAAGATGTAACCTTGTTTAGTGCGCTCCCTCTTGCAGATAACACAAGACATTAAAAAAAAAAAAAAAACTACCATTTAAAATTTCAGGCTCCTTTCTTCCTCGATTCTTTATGATATTAAATTAAAGCATTTTTACGCCTGGCCAATGTATGTTTCATTAAGTTCCTAGAAATTAGTCTTCATATGTAACCGGGATAATTTATGGCACCTTCTAGTTTGGCAGGGTCCTTTTATCATCTTATTCTCTTGCCCAGAGCTGACATGAAAATAATCTGGGTTCCTTCTGCACATCGCTGTTTAATCTTAAAATCAGGCTAGAATGAATTCTTTTTTTTAGAAAATGCAAAATAAGATGGAACTAAAAAAAAAAAAAAGTCAAGAAGGTTTGAGAACTACTCTGCTAATGGAAAAATTATTTTAATTACATGAGAAATGTTCTAAAGCAATCTTCTGGGTGAAAACAAAGCATTACTTATTCGTTGAGAAAAATGCTTTCCCTAAAAATGCTCACATGTTCAGAAGCCCTTAGTCTGTGAAATTAATGCCTTGTACATGTAGATTAAAAAAAAAAAAATAGTTCACACCTTGGTAATTTTCTTCTAAAATGCTGCCTCATTATAGCAGTAACATTTTGGTTTATGCTAGAAAGGGTTCCTTCCCAAAGAACCAAAATATATTTTAGAGGGGGAAGGGGAAATGTATTTTAGAAACACATTTAAAAGAAAAAAACAAAAAACTGAAGCACTCTAGAAAGTACTAAACAGTCCAAAGCGGCGTACTTTGCTTGAAAAGGACAGAAGAAGAAGCCATTTTAAACCACATTAAGTGCAATCATCGTTTTGTTTTTTATCTCTGAAACATGATAGTAAAATGAGAGTAAGAACTAAACAAGTTCAGAGCCCAGCACTGGAAAGTATGGGACTGCAATATGAAAAGACAAAAAAATTTTGGAAAAAACGACTTTGGACTAAGATGTCCATTCACATATATATGAGATTATATCCCAAAAGTGGGTGTAATTTTTTTTTTGATTAGTTTGAGAACACAGGATACATGGTTAGTTTTGATTTTTTACTATCTTCAACTTTGCTCCTGCCTTTCCTTTCATAAATAAACAGCTTAACATAAGGAAGTAACTGATTATGTCACTTATCACACTGTCATCTTTCAAGGGACATATTTCAGTTCATTCAAGTTCTGGCTCCTCTCAACATTTCTAGTCTCCTGCAGGAGAAGATGATATTCTATAAAAGGAAAGGACACCATGTGTGAATCAAGAAGGGTTCATGAGAAAACTGGGATCTAATTACATAAACACACTTCCCTACAGGTGGATATAAATTCTCTGAAAATCTCTGAAATCTCATCTTTAAAGGCCAGCAGTGCTTTTTTAATTATGCTAAAAGTCCCTTGTCTGCTTGATCTCTCATGAACAATTTTAATCAGGCAAGCCGAATGCACGCTGTCTCACAGACAACTTAACAGAGCTCTCAACTATGAGCTAATGGGAAGACAAGGAACCACAAGCATTTTTATTAAAAGGAAAAAAATGGCCAGCCTAGAGATTTGGCCAGCAATAAAGCAAGATTAAATCATGCTTTTTCCCCACTTAGCCTACTTAACTTCAAGAACTACAGACATATAATTAATTTGCTCTTGAGATTTATTCTGTAAACATAAACACACCATTTTTAAAATATTACATCCTTACAATTCACAGCGGTTTTTGTTACTTTCCCTTCCCATTCACAAATGGACTAATGTACTAACAACCAGGTTTCCAGAATCTAAGAATAGCCTCCCTAAAATCTATTCTCCCCAAGAAAGAAGAGTCAGAAATCATCCTCTAGCCAAGAGGAGTCCTGACGAGTTCAAAGGGAATATGAAATGATAATTAAAAGAAAGCATCCACCTTTCAGCCCACCCCCAAGCTGATTTGCTCAATCAGCTGGGTCCGTGACTTTTAAGTCCATTCTAAGGCTCTCCACGTACAGCAGCCCACCGTAACACTCATTCTTTAGCAGCTCTAAACTATCTAAAGCTAACAGTCAACATTTCACACCTTTCTCTTAACCAACTGGACCTAGAAAATCCAAAAAAGTATGGTTGGTTACCCCAGACCCTAAGAACTCTGCACCTATGCTACACTGAACTGGTTTTAGTCTATGTTGACCCCCATCCCCCAAACTGCTTTGAAATTAAATTAAAAATTCTAATTTGGGGGGTACCTGGGTGGCTCAGTCAGTTAAGCTTTGACTCGGGTCATGATCGCAGCGTCCTGGGGATCGAGCCCCGCATCCCCACACTGGGCTCCCTGCTCCTCCGGCTCCCTCTGCCCCTCCCTCTGCTCATGCTCGCTCTTTCTCAAATAACAAAATAAAATCTTAAAATGAAATAAAAATTGCAATCTTTAATCCCTGGTCTGAGTTTACCTCGTTAGTTGCTATGTGGTTTGCTGCGTATTCTCAACCCCCTCTGTGCCTCATTTCTTTCTTCTGTAATGCTCCACTACTACTACGCTGCCTCCGAGAGTCGATGTAAGAATTAAATGACATGATACAGGAAAGAGCGGATCTGAAACTTCAGTGACCGAGGACGCCTCGCCCACAGGCGTACACTTAATCCACTTCCCGTTTCCCTCCAGCACGTCGTAGGTTAGCGCTTCCAGGCTCTTTGGGTGCAGGCTCTCTTGGTACTTGGCTTCTCACGTGCTCCCTGGCGATCTCTGCCAGCCTCGGGACACATCAGCAACCCTTCCCCAGAACCTCCCTTTCATGATTGCCCCGTCTCTACACTCTCTCCCTGGCTCTCTGGGCTTTCCAGCTACCTGCGTTCCGAGGCTCCCTGGGCATCTCCGACTCACTCAGTCCTCCTGCTTATTCACCAGAGGCTGCTTCCTCCACCTTTGCTCCACTGTTCACCTGCCCGGTTCTTTTCCTCATTAGTGCTGTGCTTCTTACTAATTGCAACTGCACGCTCGCCATTTACATCGATGCCTTTCTATTTACGCGGAGTTAGAAGACTATTCTTTTTTTTTTTTAAAGATGTTATTTATTTATTTGACAGACAGAGATCACAAGTAGGCAGAGAGGCAGGCAGAGAGAGAGGAGGAAGCAGGCTCCCCACTGAGCAGAGAGCCCAATGCGGGGCTCGATCCCAGGACCCTGGGATCATGACCTGAGCCGAAGGCAGAGGCTTTAACCAGGCGCCCCAGAAGACTATTCTTTACATAAAGTGAGAGTACGAGAAAATTAAAATATGGTCAATGAGGACAAATAGGGATAACTCTAGCCCAGGAAAAAAACATATGGTTAATTCTTAGAAAAGGATTTTGTTTATTTCAATCAACATATATTTTATGCATACACCTATCAGATCCCCTGATCCTTCTGATCTGGTTGCTTGATGAGCTAGAACAATTCAACTTTCTTATTGAAATGGTAGATGCTGACGAGTAAAAGGAAATGCTTGCAGAGCAAGACAGGGCAAAACATGAAACGAAGATATAAGCATTCAAGAAATGTTTATCAGTACTACTAAGATGGCAAATATACACATACAAATCCCTTTCAACACCCCTCCCCCCGCAAAAACAGTTGTCTGATCTACGGGCAAGTATCTCAGATTAAGAAAATCTCAATTCTAGAGTTAGAAAGGCCAGATCTCTAATAAGGAGTATTCCTCTGAAATGACATAAATCAGTTAAAAGTGCCACTGTCCAGATATTTTCATTATATTCAATAGTCATTTTTTGGTCTTTACTTTTTTTTGTCTTCCCTTAATATTCTCTCCCAATCCTCTGTTGGATACACAAATTTAAACACTTAGTGATGCAAAAAAAAAAGTATTATTCTTTACATAAATATGAATTACATGTCTTTCCATAGACTCCAGGCTTGTTAATTTTCCTAATGGAGTCTAAAGTCTTTCCACTACCCTCGACCTAATCCTAACCTGCTTCAAATTACCATGTTTTGAAGTTTTGCCTCAGGTTCTGGTCAGGGATAAAGCACCATCAAGGACAGGTGGCTTTTGTAAAGTAACAAGAAAGAGTAATAAAATAATTACTTCCTAGAATTTTACTTTAAAATTCTTGCAACCATTCTATTCAACTCAGGTAGATTTTATATTCCAGGAATCTTAACATATGACTTCTTGAAATAACAGAACTCAGCACTCCCTGAAACAGTAGCTAAAATGTTCTTTGCTACTAAATATTTGGTTTTAAAAGAACTACCAAAACTGGCACCAGATCTTGGTTTCTAATACTATTTTCCAATAAAAGGAACCAGGGTTTTTTAGAGAAATGTTTTTAAGAGTAGAGGAGAAAATCCTGGGGTGAGTCTAATGCACACTATAGTACCAGGTACCATGAAGTGTTCAGAACGAAAACAAAAGAAACCCCACAACAAGGAGGATATGTCAAAGGGATACGGGCATCAATTAAAGGCTCCCAATGACCAAAGCTGGAACAATGAGAACAATAAAATACAATGGTACTGCGTTATGGCCTAAAGTATAAAATAAATATCCACAAATCCATACTCACATAAATAAATGACTGACGAAATGAACAGGCGAGTAGAGACGAATCACATGCAGAAGTATCCCAAATAATTTATGAAGATACTCTACCCTCAAGGGCGTGGAACATGACTCCCCACTCCTTACACGTGGGCTGTGCATAGTGGCTTCCTTCCAAACAGTACAGTCTGGAAAGGGGGAACTGAGAGTAACCTCATCCTGGTGCCACCTGTTGATAATCTGGGGACCTGGGTGTGAGGCAGAAGGGAACTCTCCGCACTATCCTCGCAAGCCTTCTGTAAATCTGAACCTGTTCTAGAATTAAAAAATGCATTTCAAACGTTAAAAAAATATCTGCTATTCCCTTTGGCTTTCTTAAGTTGACTACCTGGCTTACCTGTAGAAACTCTAGTCAATTTTAGACCACTGCAGTTGTACAACTGTCCGTAAGACTCTCCAATCCGGAGGTCACTTGCACTGCAGCAGAATGGCAGGATGAGAGGCACAGCCTGCACCTGAACACTACTCTCCAGGCAACTCTTCCTGGGATGGAAATAACCGATTTCTTTATCTATAAAATGGGGCCAATCCGCCCGAGGGCTGTGTGACTCTTGTGGGGAGAGGGCTCACGTGACGGCCATTACAGAGAGCCTCATCCACGACCAGCTCCGCGTTCTCCAGCTCAGCCCCACTTGGGGCCAGTCCTGGAAGCTTCCATATATTTGTTTCTTTAGACATGATGCTCAAACGTTTGTTTGTTGGTTTTTCCCCCCAAAAATCAATTCATGCTAACTCTACCTCTGGAAGAAAAACTAGAAAGGAGACACAGTGGTTGCCTCTCTGTGGGAGAACAGGAGGCCGGAGTGGGGGGTACATAATTTGCACTGTATATACTCCCAGGCTATCTGAGTTATTTTTTTTTAAATCCGTGTATGCATTAGCTATTTAAAAACTTCTGATAAAAGCCACAACAAGAAATCTATGACTCAGGGATGACTATCACTTTCTTATTTCTACCTTTGTATCTGCTATCTGTGGGTTATCTCCTTTTAATATAGTACCAGGGCAAAGGCAAGAAGCGTGGCTCCAGAAGATTAGTCTAAAATGATTTCAATCAACTTCTTTTGTAGCAAATCAGCTGTTTCAAAACAGCGTAGCAGTCTCAGAATCAGAAGTGACTGGGGATGGAACCCGGCCCGTGACTGAGCCTCACAGAAGCCCAGCAGCTTCGTCCGTAACACTCGAATAACAATACCCACACTTCACAGGGTTGGTGGAAAGATGAAGTAACAGTACGGGTAACATCCTCAGCATAGTGTCTGGTCCATCCATTACTGTCATTATAAGTAGAAAGGGAAGTCTGCGGGAAGATCTGACTTCCCACTCAGACGTGTCTTCGACTGAGCTATGGATCCAGAAGCAACTTCCAAAGCATAACACCCCTAAGATGCCATTGGTTTTCAGCAATTATTATTCCTCGTTCCCTAAAGAAAAGGTGTTAGAGAACAAGAATGGACAGCAGCATTCCCCTCTGCATATAAACTTCTCAAATAGTAAGAAACAGCAGGAGTCATACACCATTGGTAATATATGCAGATCAGAGTGGTTCTTATAACCATCAAAGGAACAAAATACTCAAGGACAACAACATTTAGCACTTGATTAAATGTGCAGAACGCTAAGGTTGAAGCTGTCTTGGGGATTATGCCAGAAGATTGCGTAAGTTTAAAATTTTAAGTGATAGTCACATCCTGGCCTTTTGCCTTAGTTTCCTGCAAAAGGGCATGTCATATTTTACTAAGACACAAATTTTTGAGATTAGTGGTAACATATGTAAATAAGCTTAATAAAAATGCAGGTTAGAGCAAGGCAAATAAACATCTTAGGTACTCATTGAATATTTGTCAAATGGACTTCAGTGCATAAATGTGTGCATACGTAACATGTTACCAATGCATACGCCCTTCAATGAGTTATTAGTAATACTATTCTCTCCTGGCTGTCTCCAAAAAGAGAGCTATATTTTACCCTGATTTGTGTTACTGTGGGTTTAAAATTGAAGCACTTCAAAAACTAATGGCATGTTTATGCTCACAAGATCTTCTTTGTATCTGCATGGACACACACACACACACACACACACACACACACACACACCCTATACACAGGCAACACTCTAGCACAGAAATGTATCTATATCTCTGTGTACCTGAATATAATTTAATAGACACAAGTACTACCTCACCAAAGATAGCTTTAGAAATTCTTTATACTTTCTAATTTTTTGCTTTAGGATTCTGCTACAAGACTCGTTAAAGCCACTTCTTGCTTTTGAGGTCACAAGCGACCTCAAATCAAACCCAGCAACTTGACTGCTACTAGAAAGTCAAAAAGTACGAAGTCATCATAAATTTTCGGACTTAACAGGTCAAGGATTGTTTCAAGACAATGGGCAGGAGAATAGGGATCTGAAGGTACAATGATAAAAATATTTGTTTAAAGATTTATTTGAGAGAGAGAGTATGATAAGGAGTGCTGGGGAAGGGGGGTGCAGAGGGACAGACTCCCTACTGAGAACAGAACCTGACCCAGGGCTCCATCTCACGACCCTGATATCATGACCTGAGCAGAAATCAAGAGTTGGACACCTAAGTGACTGAGCCGCCCAGGTGCCCCAACGATGATAAAGATCTGAAACACTTCCAAGTAATCAGACTAGGAACCATTTCAGGAACTCCATTCTATTACTAGATCGCCCCGTCCAATAAGACCAATTACTGATGATTTTTTTTTTCTCAGCTCTTCCATTTTATGCAACACCTTACAGTCGGTAAGTCATTTACAAGAATCATCTAATCCAGTCAAAAAGTTGTGAGCAAAAAGTTGTGCAGTTACTTGAGGGACAGAAAGCCACCAAACCTGTAAGTGGCAAAAACGGGCTCCGTACCCACATCTTCCATCCGCAAGCAGAGGGCTCTCTCCCGCCGCCCACTGCTGAATTCCCCTTTTGGACGGTCCGGACTCCTACAGCGCGACTCCGCGACCGTGGCCTGCGGTCCTTCCTCAGGTGCTTTAGGGCATCCTCTCCGGCCGCAAACCCGTGCACTGCCCACAGACACCATTCCAAATTTAAATCGATCTTCCAGATAAGACCAGCGGATGCTTTTTCGCTGTTCCTAGACACAGAATAAACTTCCTGCCAAAATCTCCAGAGGCCGAGTGTCCTCCACTGTTCTCCCTTTTCAGGTGTGGGCGCACCCTGGACAGGCTCCTTCCTCGGGGATCCCGGTGCGCCTCTCGCCAACCTCAGGGCCACGCCTCCTGGTCGCCCGCCTCACTTCCTGCGGACAGCAGCCAGTGCACCGACCAAACCGACTGTCGCCGGACAGCAGCCAGCGCACCGACCAAACCGACTGTCGCCGGACAGCAGCCAGTGCACCGACCAAACCGACTGTCGCCGGACAGCAGCCAGCGCACCGACCAAACCGACTGTCGCCGGACAGCAGCCAGTGCACCGACCAAACCGACTGTCGCCGGACAGCAGCCAGCGCACCGACCAAACCGACCGTCCCCGCTGTCGCCACCCGTGGCTGTAATTTACATTCACTCATGTCACTGGGTGTTTCATGTCCGACTCCCCCCCCCCCGCCCCCCGGACTGTCAGTGACACAAAAGATCAAGATGAGGCCACTTTTTGTTCTTAGTCACTACTGTGTCACCGATGCCTGGCCCAATTTCCAGCCCCACACCGGGTACCTGATTCCTTTCTTTTAAAAGCTAAACAAATAGGCAACGAGGCAAAGTCCTTTTTCAGCCCTTAAATACTTGAAAATACCTATTATTCTGCTGATTCCTCACTCCACACACACACACACATTTTAATAAGGAAACCATGCTGATTCATTGAAATATTCCTTTTATGACAGAGTACCCAGATATATCCTGGAACCTGGAAGCTGTAATGAATATAATGGTATTTTCTCACCAGCAGAGACCGAACCTTCTTCACTCCACACACTGCACTCGTACTAAGACAACAGTTTATACCTGGGACAGTAACAGTAACAGAGCACAAATTCTCAGGTCTTCTTCATATGAAATGCTCTCAAAACACGTCTACTTGATTCTCAACAAGCGTGCTAATTTGACAGACCTACATCCAGATCTTTTACGTTAACCGCTGCTATAGACCATTTGAGTTTCAGCCAGTCATTTCAGATGGCTAAGCTTTTTAGTCCTGATTCCCTCACCCAAACTGTTAGCTATGGTGCTCAGCTTTATGTGATATGCAAATGTGATGGGCCCATTTCATCGAAATTGGTGATAAAAATGATTGCGAGGACAAAGTGAAAGAGAGAGCCGGATCGCATCACAAGAAACACCTCTCTCCTAGCTGACATCAATCCTCCCATCAAATTTTTTCAACCGTCTATGAATCTGCCAGTCCTCATAAAACAGCCCCTAATTTGACCATCTATCTCCCAAACACCATCTGTGACACACTGGCCAAACCCTTGCAAAACCAACTTACTCCACCCAGACAGTAAAAAAGTGACACAATCGTCACGTGACACATTCCAAGTGAACCCATGTGGTCTCCAGAGGATTACTTCTTTTCTACGACAGTGTTCACAAAGTGTCTAATAGTGAGTTAAAGAACTGTCCCAGAATAGATAAGAAACCCATAATCTTAGTGTTGCAGAAATCTGCCGTGACCCCTCTTTTCTGGAAATAAAAACAGTATGCGCGAGCTAGTCCTTCAGCACGGCTGATCCTGATCCTAACTGTTGCGAGACAAGCAAACCAAGGCTCCCAGCGCTTTCTCCCCACGGCCCCTCCCCACGGCCCCTCCCCACGGCCCCGCCTTCCTTGGACTTGAACCCCCTTGCTACCACCATGAGTCTCCTTTACCGAATTTGAATATCATTTTCTTCCATAGAGAAGTTGAAACCAAACCAGGAGCTCCACAGATCTGCCTTTGTTCCAACATCCAGTATTATGCCATCTGCCCCGAGCAGCAGTTTATGCTTTTTCTTGATTTTACTTCTGAACATGTTACGGCCTGAACCTAACATGTTGTGGTCCTTATTGTCCCAAACCTCAACTCGTTTCGAGATTCAGCCTCCTGAACACTACTCTAATACTACCTCGGTGTGTATGTTCCAACCTATGCTTACATATGAGAATCATCTGTGCTCGTACTGGCAGTATTTCACGTGGGAGAACCTACGCACATTTCATTTACTCAATTAGTGTGTCACTGCGTGCCAAAAGTATGCGATTCACCACACAAAAGCAAAGGGCACAAAGATATCTAAGATGTGGTCCCCGCCTTCAAAAAATCCAGAGGGAAAATCGACTTTTAGGCAGAAATACCAGCTTCTCGATTACCAAGATGAAAGGAAGTGTATGAGCAGAGTACAGAGGGACTAACTAGCTCTAGGAAGCAGGAACTGCTGCAGCCTCCACCAAGGAAAAAAGATAGGAGTCAAGTCTCACAGGGTAAGGAAGTAGTCGTTGAAAGACTGGAAATATGCACAAAACCATGGAATTATAAAGAGTACACTGTCTTCAGACAAGAATTAATGTAGCTGGAATTTAAGTTGTGTGGAGTCCAAGAGACAGCCCAAAAAGATAGAGTCCATCATGAAAAGGCACTGTAATCTAGATGCCCAACACGTAAGATAAATAAAATAAGCAAATACTTCCTACAGCATCCTAGGCAGTGGTTAGAAGCAATCAAGAGGTATACCCAATGACACAGCAGATCTTTAAATCAGTGCTGGAGACAAAATAAATGATGTCTAGAGGATAACACCAGTAACACACAATTAAAATGCATGCCCACCCAGTGTTTGTGTGCACACACAATAAATCCACATAGTTACAAGACACACACCAAGAATCAGATCAGATCAAAAGTAGGAAAATCGTTGTCTGTGGAGAGGGAACCTACCAGGGACGAGAGGTAGGAAGGACAGGGTTGTTGTTTTTAATGGTGTATGTATCTGTTTGAAGTCCAAAGACATCAAAAACTTTACAGCTGTCCTATCAGTGACACAAGTTTTCAGGATTGGAAATGCCAAAATCAAACATTTTTAGAAAGAAAGTATGGCCCAGTGTGAAGGAAAAGCCCTGTAGCTATATTTCTTCCAGAGTCAAAGCATATAGGTTCATTGCCTCTATGGTGCACGTGCTGAGTAGACCTTCAGCGTTCTGGAAGCAAAGGCTGGATATCAGTAAACTGACTATAAGCAAGGGTGCATGTAGAACTTTCCAGAACAGGTTAAAGAGAAGACGAGGTCTGACAGGGAATCATTCACCACAAATACAAGCAGTATCTTAAGGCCCAAATTTGGGCTAGGACTACTTTTGAAAGCAGCCCTGCCCTGCAGGAGAGGGTGAACTTCATAAAGACTAAGGGTTTTGCAAGCTGAAGGTCTCTTCCATTTTCTTACAAATGCGCCAAAGGAAGAGCAATGAAAAATTAAAACAAAGCCTTGCTAGGTATGTCTTGGGAGCTCAGGGCAGGGATCCCTGTAATAAACTCATACAAGCCCTTTCACTTAAGAGATAAATCTTGCATTACCAAGCACTGCTTCAATCTGTACAGAAAGACTTTCTATAGAACTGTAGCTGAACACTACAGGCAAGACGCCAACATTTTTAAATTTCATCAGGCTCTAGTGCCAGGTGACAATTGTTTGCTGTGACATGATTTATGCAACACATTTCATCCACTTATCGTAGAATCAAAAGGCATGTTACCAAAGGGTTCTCACTCAGATAGCCAGGAATGATTTCTAACCCAATCACCTCTGTGAAAAGTGAAAAACACACCTGGGAAGTTCCAGGACCAGAGCCCGCGGACTGAATTTGGAGAATAAAGAATTTAGAGCCACAGAGCTGGCAACCTTACTGGACTATCCTCTCTTCTGAAGACACCGTTTTTCATTTGGGTGCAAAAAGCTAACCAAAAGGCCACCAGAACCAAAATATATTTTTCAAATTATAAGTGGTAAGTGCAAACGATATGTGACGTGGTTAAAGACACTCTTGATTTATAAAACTTTACGGGTCCACAGACGGGCTCACGAGGGTCGCGCATTTGTGTCTCCCTTCTCAGTCGACGCTTCAGTAACATGACAGGGATTCTTTTCCCTCTGAATCTTCTCCTAAAGAGCCATTTCAGCCCCATTTAATTATCCACCATCTCATCCTTCTACCTTCTGACCTATTCTACTCAGATTAGGGACATTTTGATAGAAAAGCATCTGTAAAAGAGAGGGTCTTCCACTAATGACCCTAAAACAATTTTATATTTTAAGTATTATTACCTAAAGAAGGTAAAATCTATGTTCTCCACGGGTGGTGAGATATGGGTATTAGTTCCTTTCCTCTCTATAAAACACGTGTTGCTTTTATTTTTTTTTTAAGATTTTATTTATTTATTTGACAGGCAGAGATCACAAGTAGGCAGAGAGGCAGGCAGAGAGAGAGGAGGAAGCAGGCTCCCTGCTGAGCAGAGAGCCCGATGTGGGGGGCTCGATCCCAAGACCCCGAGATCATGACCTGAGCTAAGGCAGAAGCTTAACCCTCTGAGCCACCCAGGTACCCCAAGAAGTTCTCATTTTTAAAAGATGATTATATATCTAAGGACCTTGGTCTGGGGCATCCCTCTTGCCTTCTGTCATGATTCTGGCTTACGCCCGTCTCAGATATGAATGCGCGAACCAGCTTTGTCATGGGATCTCTGACAAACTGGACCATGGAAGGCAGGGGCTGAGCAAATCCCAAAGGTACCTCTCAGATACTAACGTGAAATTATATTATACTAAAATGCCAAATTTTCCCATAATGAGACACGTGAGATCAGCATCTCAGCAACTTAAAGACTAAAGGGTTTGAAATCAACACAAATATTCTTATACCTCAGTGGACACATCCGTGAAAAAGAAGAATCTTAACAGTGCCGTAGCATAAATGTAATACTCTTAGAAAAAAAGCCCTTGTTCAATGAAACAGTTATCACTCTTACAGTCACCCACCCATTCTTCCTCTAGCTTACACACTCACCAAGCAGGGTAAGCAAAACTTCTGAAAACATAACATTACAATGTTTAGCGTCCAATTTTACTTTTCTTAGCATGAAGCTTGAAACTAATAAACCAAAGCTGTTGTTTATTCATGTTATTCATCTCATTCTCTGTACATCTTAACTAAAGCAGGATTTCACAGAGCTAGCACCTAACCTCTCAGCTTCCCAAGTTTAAGAGGATTATTAGGGGCTAAAAAAAAAAAAAAAAAAGTCTTCAAACAGGATACCACTAATTACATTACAATATGATAGCAGCTAGTCCACTATCCAAAAAAGCTCCGAGACATTGCTCACTATTTTGTTGCCATTTCCAAATACACGAACTTCTGTTTCTATAGTGAGAAAGGATGATACTTGGGCATTACCTAGCCCATTTCCTAACGGGCAACATATTTTTACTATATGAGCAACAGAGAGCTAAACTACAAATGCCTTCCACTATTTCTACTGCATTCTCATTCTGATGTAGTTAATGTCCCCACAGAATGATTGCTCTTGTACAATGACAGGTCGCTGCAATCGACAAAATCCGGCATTTCCCAGTGAGTTCTGACACCCATCCCTGAGACTATTTTTTTCTTATTTCCTTGCTTTCACTAAAATTCATTTAAAATATGTGTTACACAGTAACAGTCCCACTGCTGCCTTTAAGAGTCATTTGTAACTCAGCTTTTTATGTCACTCCACACAGTACATAAATATAAATACAACTCATGGGGCGAGATACTGCCTAAAATATAATCATGCCAAGTATCAACAATATGCTTAATGATTTAGTTTATAGCTACTGATTCTTATATCTTATGTCATTATGTAGGTGGTATTTACTGCAAGGTAAGCATTTAGCAAATTTACACAGGAGAGAAATTTCAAGTTCATGATTGCTATGAGAGGAAAAATAAAAAAGGATCTATTTAAGCACCTTATGAAATTCTCTTTCATATAATTTAAACTTTCCTGGTAGTTTTGGAATCCCATTATTCGATGAAATGTAAAATATTTACAAAATCAAGAATACACTAGGTGATTTACAGGTCAAAGAGCTTCTCCTGAGTTGGGGGGCTGGGGAGCAGTTACAGTCTGAGTCGGATCACAAGACACATGCAGCAAATGTTTTTAAAATCTTACAGCAAAGTTTATACTTTGATGTTCTTGAAAGTACGTAAGAGAATAACTATTTTCATGGTATGAAAACATAAATTGAGTTTTGTGTTTCTTTATTAAATGTTACAGTTCATCATTTTTATTTATTTGATCCAATAACCCAATCCTCTGAAACCATTTTAACAGATACTGTGTTTGTCAGGAAAAGCATCTGTCATCATGACCCTAAAGTTCAAAGGACTCGAAGGACACACTTGGGGTGAAGACAGAATAGTTTTAACACCGGCATGTAAAGAGCCATTCAGTAAAGGCAACACTAGTGAGGACTAAGAAAGTGGAATGCATCTGCCAGTCTTCTCATCTAAAAACACATGACGTAAGAACTACTACACTCTCGAGGACCAGGTTCTTGTTAGGAAGAAGTACAATCAGAATAATATTCTGCTACAGCAAAGTTTCTTTTACATTTGTGGTAACAGAACAATTACCATTGACAAGTCTGGTAAGAAGCAGAAGTATAAACAAAGCACCACCTACAGAGAATGTTCAAGGGACATCACAGAATGTTTTATGAACAAAAATTAACACAAGCATTAACATCTCTATGGATATATATCATATATATGGTTTATTGATATTAAACTCACATCCAAGTTATTAAATTTTTAATTTGCATATTAAGTTTTACAAACACCTATATTAGCATACCTGCTATTTTGGTTTTTGCTTTATTTTGGTTTTAGTGGCAAGTAACCATTTGGAGAATATCTGAAAGGAAGAACATGGCCTTTTCCTATACTGAACATTTCTTATTTCAGTAACAAGAATTAGGTTGTTAGAGTTACAAAAGTGAATTTCAGTATTTCCCAAATCATAAGGCAGTTGGTGTTTACTATTCCCAAAAATAAAAGACAGGGAAACATTCCCTAACTCATTTTACAAGGCTAAGATTATCCTGATTTTTTTTAAATGACAAAAACAAGGAAATTTAACTACTATCGATATTCCTCAGGAAAAAAGACACAAAAATATCTGTTAAAAAATGCTGACAAATCAAACCTCGTGACATATAGATATATGTCATGAATCATGACAAAATCAGACTTATTCCAGAATTCAAAGTTGCTTTATCATTAGAATATCAATCATGGTAATTTACCAGGTTAACAGACTTAAAAAGCGTAGGATCATCTGGATTTAACATTCACTCATAAATAAAAACTCCCAGCAAACAGGCAATAGAAAGGAACATCCTCAATTTAATTAAGGGTATCCACAAAGAACCTAGAGCCAATAGTAAACTTAATGGTGAAAGACGAAATGTTGTATTTCTAAGATCAGGAAGAGCACAAGGATAGCCTCCCATACCATTTTGATCCAACACTGTAGGTCATAATCAATGCAATAAGGCAAGAAAGATGAATAAAAAGCAGACAAATCAGAAAAGAAGTAAAACCATCTTTGTTTGCAGACAACATGATCATCTATGCAAAAAATCCCAAGGCGTTTTGTTTTTTTTTTAAGTTATTAGGAATAGTAGGTATATTTAGTAACATTACGAGGTTGCAAGGTCAATATCTAAAAAGTCAAATATATTTCTATACCAGCCATATTGTATTTCAATACTACCGAAATTTACAACATATATTATTTACAATAGTATCAGATATATGATCTACTTGGTGATAAACTTAACAAAAACTATATGAAGAAAACTGAAAGATTAGAAATCATAAGTAAGAGAAATTAAAGACCTAAAAAAGAGATCTATCATGTTTATGGATCATCATACCCAATATAACGAAAATACTATTTTCTGTGAAATTGATCCATAGAGTCAACATAATTGCAATCAAAATTCCAGGAAGGGCTTTGTGGATTTAGACAAGCTAATTCTAAAGTTTATATCCAAATGCAAAGGATCTAAAATAATCACAACAAATCTGAAACACAAGACGAAATGTTAGAAATTATATATCACCTAATTTTAAGACTCTAAATCCACAGCAATCAAGACAGTAGGGTACACATAAAGATAGTAGTAAAAAAAACTGGAGGGAGGGAGGCACAGTAGGTGAAGCGTCTGACCGTTGACTTCAGATTACATCATGAGATCAAGCCCCAAGTAGGGCTCTATTTGGGATTCACTCCCTCTGCCACACCCACCCCCCGACTTGCTCATGTACACGCTCTCTCTAATACATAAATAAATCTTCTTAAAAAATGGAACAGAAATACATCCATACATATATGGCCATTTCAATAAAGATGTCAAGGTAACTCAATGGAGAAATTAGTCTTTTCAACAAATGGTGCTGGAAAAACTGGATACTTGTGTGGAAAGATATGAAACTCATCTTACACCATCTATAAAAATTAACTCAAAATGTATTATAGACCTAAAAATAAGATTACAAACTCCTAGAAGATAACATGAGACAATTTAAGTGACATTATGTTAGAAAAAATTTTTCATCTTCCATAAAAAAAATGCAAAAAAAACCCCTGATAAATGAACTTCATCTTAATGAGACTTTTGTTCTTTGAAAGGAGAAACTTAAGAAAATCAAAGTGCAAGCCCACGGACATGAGAAAAAAGTTCACAAAACATATTTCTGATAAGATTTGTGCCCAGAATATGTAAATATCTAAAAGGAACTAAATAAGGAGGAGAAAAAAAAACAACAACAACATGATTTTAAAAAATAGGCAAATGGTTGGACATTAACAAAAACAATATGCAAATGGCCAATAAGCATATGAAAAGAAGCTCACCATCATTAGTCATTTTAGAGACATACAAATTAAGACTACAATGAGTTCCCACTACATAGTCACCAGAACGATAGCTACAATTAAAAGCACTGTCAATCCCAGGTACTGGCAAGGACAAGGAGCAGCTGGAACCCTTCCACCCTACCAGCGGGGATGCAAAATGGCATAGCTGCTTTGGAAAACAGACTGGCAACTACTCATAAAATTATACATGCCCTTATCATAGGATTCCACAATCTCCTATTCGCCTACCTGAGTGTAATAAAACATACGCCCAAACACTTGCCCTAAATGCACTTAACTACTTTCTCCAGCAGAGCCAAAATCTAGAAACAATCCAAAGAGACTCAACAAAGTGTGGAGGGCCATGCAGTGAACAACACTCAGCAACGAGAAGGTTCCACTCTAAATGATTCATGTCCAATCTCAATTTAAGTGTGACCTAAACTAAGCCAGGCTATATATTGTGTGATTCCACGTAGAGCAAAATCTAGAAAAGGCAAGACAATAATGGATACAATGCAGATCTGCGGTCACCAGAGGCCCAGGGATGGAGTAGAAGATCAACTACAAAAGGAGAGAAACATGGGGCGCGCGGGTGGCTCAATGGGTTAAAGCCTCTGCCTTTGGCTTAGGTCATGATCTCAGGGTCCTGGGATCTAGCCCTGCATTGGGCTCTCTGCTCAGAAAGGAGCCTGCTTCCCCCTCTCTCTCTCTGCCCGCCTCTCTGCCTACTTGTCATCTCAGCCTGTCAAATAAATAAATAAAATCTTTAAAAAAAAAAAAAAAGGAGAGGAACAAATTTGGGGGGATGATGAAATGTTCTGTTCCTTGATTGTGACAGTGGTGTAGGACTAAACCTGACTATCAAACTGTACACTTTATATTGGGGAACTAGAATGTATGCAAACTGCTAACCAATATGGCCAAATAAAAACCTGCTACAGCAATCAAACATATTGAAGATACACACTGGTGGAAATTCCTAATACCTTACCTATCCACATTGTTTGATTTGAATATATAAAAATGCCAATGCTAAAAAAACAAACAAACAAATAAAAACCCAAACAAAACCACAAAAGGGTATCTCAGGGGAAAAGCCAGTCTCTTCTCAGTGCTACAATTTCTATGCCTTTCTTTAAATTTCCTTTATACTCACAAGGAAACTATATTACAATATGAAGACCTGCTTACTAATGAAGGTATCTATATTTTAAAGGACGCTTTATTAAAAGAGAAGACTGTTTAACTGATAATAACCTGTAGGTTGTTTTTTCCAGAGGGAGATCCTACCCCAAAGCCCTGACAGTCTGGAGACTTGAGCCCACAAATCAGAGTATTAGTGGTCTATTAGAAGCATAGAATGTCATGTCTAACAACCTGCCAATCCTTGTTCTAAACTTTTATCTCCTGGCAAATACAATATAAACCATTACTTATTAATAGGTCAACTTAAGATATATTATAAGTCACATTAAAATGTCCTTCAACAGGCGCACCTGGGGGCATCTGGGTGGCTCAGTAAGCCTCTGCCTTCAGCTCAGGTCATGATCCCAGGGTCCTGGGATCGACCCCTGTGTTGCAAAGGGCTCCCTGCTCAGCAGGGAGTCTGCTTCTCCCTCTCTCTCTCTGCTCCTCCCTCCTGCTCATGCTTGCTCGCTCTTAAATAAATAAATAAATAAATTTTTTAAAAAATATCCCTAAAGAGTAACTACAAAATCAAACCTATTATTCCTGTATGCCAAGGGCCTACAATACACTGGGGAAGAAGAGTCATACACACAGGACACTTCTATTAATAATCAAGATATTATACATACCAAAGCAGAGTGGTGAGTGGTAAAGACAGGAAGATTGTCATCATTGAAAAAGAAAGCAAAGGGGACAGAATGAGATATGAGAGACTTGACCATTCCTGAACAAAGAGTTTGAAAAAACGAACGAGGTTGAGACAGAGAGATTGGGCTGTGAACAACATTGTCAGCGGAGAAAGTAGAGGCTACTTACCTGAATTGGAAGATTAGAGAGAAGTACAAGATAAGGCTGGGAAAAGATAGGATTCAATTATCCGAGAACACCTATTATATGGCAGGCATAGTACAGAAATGGAGCTGTTAGGAAAGAAATTCTAGATTTAGGAATTTGATCTTTTTACCCTGTAGTAGTACAAGTAATGGCAATTTCACATTCATTATCTCAACCAATTTTCACAACAAATGATTTTACAGAATGGAGAAACAGAGGTCCAGGGAGGTATATTTTTGTGCTTAAGGTCATACAGCCAGAACTAGGGCAAAAATAGCCCACTGTTCTTTTCTTTTTCTATCCTCTATACCACTCAGCTCCTCCACTCAAGAAAAAAATAAATCTTTTTTTTTTTTTTTTTTAAGTGTGATTGGGGGGTACCTGGTTGGCTCAGTCGGTAGAGCGTGTGACTCTTAATCTCAGGGTTGTGAGTTTGAGCCCCACATTGGGCACAGAGCCCACTTAATAAAATAAAATAAATAAAAATGCGATTTGATAAAAGCAATGTTTTGGTGAAATACATATGCTCATGCTATATGGGTTGAATCAGAAGACAACGAACATGGAAACAAGGAGCAGTAGCAGTACTGTCCTATATTAATCCCGGAGCAGTGGAAACAAAAGGAATGAGAGTCATCATTCATGGGACTATACAAAAAGATTCAGCTATGTTTCTTGTTTGATAATGCCAAGAGACTCACAGATAACTAAGAGACCAGTAGAGCCACTGATAAAATTGAAATGTCAACAAATGCATCTGTTTTGTGGTGGAAATTAGCTACTGTGGTCAAAGGGTGCCCAAACAAATATATTATGAGTCTCAAACCCTTAAACCAAAATAACCCAGGGCTTACTGCCACCGGGTATTTTATTTACAGATATTTTAAACTTAAAAAATCTAGACCTTCCACCAACCCTCAAAGGTACCTATATTCATAAAACCAATTAGAGTTTATTCCTATTTTCTAGAAACCTCTAAGAGAGTTGGTACAGCTAAATCTAGAGAATTAATAAGCATCTCTTTAATTAAATCTATCATTGAGTCAAGGCTTTCTTTTAGGGGATTCGGGGTCATGTGGCAATCACAAGTGAATGCCCAAAGGTATGCAACTAAGAAAGTATTTTAAAATCTATTAAAAGAAGAAATCTAGCTTACCTCTTACATGGAAATTATTTCTCAGGGCAAGGTTACATTTTCAACTTCTCCCAAGATTCTAACGAATTCATCTAAGGTATTAGTTAATTGATAAGAACACTGGGCTAGTAGCTCTTTAATAGCTATAAATCAATATTCAAAAGATAAAGTAGTCCTTAAAAAGGGGTAACAAAGAGGATTAGGACCAAGGAAGGGAGAGGTGAGCCCAAATAAAATCATATCCAGGCTCGAGCAAAAAACACAGAGGTCAGTGCTGCTCTGTGCAATGGCCAGTAGAGGCTGCCAATGTACACGGACACGGAGGGCTCCCCTTCAACCCCACAGACACAGAAGGAGGTGTCACCAAAACAAAAAAGCATTCGGAGTTCATCATAGAGCATTTTTCCACAGCAGTCACCAAGACTCTTTTCAATCCTAGCTTCTGGGCATGGGTCACAGGAATGAAGGAAATGCAGAGCAGTTGGAGCACTTGTGAAAGATGATCACACTCAGCCACTCTGACCAAAGGAAACCATCAAGCCCTGTAGGTAAACCTTTCCAGAGATGAAACTCCGGAGATGTGAAAATGGATATTTTCACTTAAGGATACCTCGATTTACAGTCTTTAAAGCCTCCTTCAAATAGATGTAACACTCGGCTTCTTCAAGTAAGGTCAATCAGTCACAGCTCAAAATTTTCAGCTACTGGGTACAAAGTTGGAACCTGATCTCCAGTTTGGAAGTATCGATCTTAAATTACAAATATTAACATGCTCAAACGGAATTCCCTCCTCTCCAGCAGTCAGGAGAAATTCTGTCTGCTGGTGCCCCGACCCAAAGCTGAGAACGTAAATGCTCAAATACACCGAGCGGCAATCACTTTTTAAAATTCATTTGGTGAATCTGCTCTACAAGTTGAAGAATTATGTATCTGGCCCTTTGTGAGCTCCAAACACTGCTAGTTCTTGTAGAGAGGAACTCTGCTGTCAATCAAGGCTCGAGTCGGCCCCGCAAATGTGTGCCGCAGCTTTCACCTGTCACTCCTGTTACACGTAATGTAGGCAGCTTAGCACTAAATCAATTTAAGGAACTGCAGAAGTTAAATACATACATTATTATTACGATGACAGAAAAGGCAATGAATGTCTTGCAGCTCCATTTGCTTTCTTTGTTAAGGAAGAAAAAGCTAATTATCTGTAGCTGTCAACCATGAAGACCCAGACCTATTTAAATCAACATTAGCCTTGGACAACTGAAAACATTTCTCGTTATTTTCGTCCGATTGTTTTCTTTTTTGCACAAAAACATAATTTCATGACAAAACACTAAACATTCTGAGGGACAATGTAAAAACGAGTGGAAAAAATGTAAAGCTACACTTTAGTATCCCTTTTCACAACCAATTTACTATCTCAAAAAACTGCAATACCCATTCTCTAAACAGTATAGCCCAAATTTAGACAAACATAAAGCCTCTCTGTACAAATTCATATTAAGAAAATTCAACTTCATGAAAGCCACTGACTACTGGTTACAATGAAATTATGTCACAGATGATCAAGGAAGAAATTCTGTCCATTTATTTAATTAACAAGAGAGAGAAAGAGAAACACATCCACAGCTATGCTGATAAGTCACAGAAAATTCACACTGAATCATGGGCTTCTGGTTTGTAGATTATTTTCTTTATTTACCAAGCTTTCTTTCTCTGGTCCAGTCCCATAAGAATCTAGAAGTAATAAGTAGTTGGTTTTGAATTTTCACTTTTCAGATTTAAGGATCAACTTGTATATTTCCAGGATATCAAAGAAGAATTCAAAGAATATTCTTAATAAGTCCAAGAAAAGCAAACCTATTATCATCAGTACATAAACTATGGAATAATCTCTTAACATTGTGCTCTTAGAAGTACACAAAGGTCATTACTCTTGACTAGGAATTGTAAATACCCATCGTGTTTGCTCTTAATGCGTTTTCAGTGATAAAATATTTTCTGTTTTTTTTTTAGAAGAGACCTTCTCAGGAGAGTATACTTAATAGTATTTTATGATCTCACATTTAAAAAACTGCCCATTTAGCTTTCTAATGCATTCTAAACACATGTAACCCCTAATATAAGCAAAAGCAACACAGACAAATTGAAACTCAATCATGTAAAACAAAAATTTGACAAATGGCCCAACACAATTATAGTTTTAAAAATAACAGCTCCATATGTAACTCCCTAAACCAGCATCAAAGGGAAGCCTTTTCTAACTACACCTGACTCACAACTCCAAGATTCTGGTTTGCCACAACCTCTCCCTGCAATCTTAAGGAATCACTGTTGGAGATGGGGAGAAAAGGTCAGGAACCGTTAGTATAAATAATATAAAAAGGCAACTCGTCTCGGACCCCAAGAAATCACCTGTGAAAATGGTTACGGTACAGATGTAGCCTGCGTGGCAGGGGAAGAGGCAGAGTGAAGTAGGTGCACTGTACCCAATAGTAAGTACGTTTCCCACTGTCCCAAAACTCGTAAGTGACAGAATCAAGATTCCATCCCAGCTTTAGACACCAAAGCCCAGGCTCTTTTCACAACATGATCCTGCCTCCAAGCATTAACTTTTTCCTCTGGCTTTACATTATCAGAAATTTATATCTATCAAGATTGAGACACGGTTGACACCCTTCACAATTAACAATGCTGGTGACAGTGTTACTCTGTACGCTCATAAACATGGCAGAAATGACAAAAATATGATTAAGAGGGTGCCCTCTGTCTTAAAATAAGGAGGGTAAGATAGACGACCTTCAGGGGTCCTTCTAGCACTAACATTCTAATATTCTTTGGGTTATTTATCTTGCTAAGATAGTTGGGAACAGATACGAAGCCTCTGGCTGTATCTTTTCTAATTTTCTGAAATCTGTTCAAATTATAGTTCCCGAAATCAACAAACTGGTCAATCACAGAACAGTGCCAAATGCAGATCCGTCCTGCTCACAGGCCACGACAACCATGGCATTTACTTGAACGTCACCGTGACTTTGTGATGTGCTCCCTCATCTGATTCTCAGAACAAACCTGTAATGAAATAAGGCAGGTGATACAATTCTGGCCTCATTCTACAAGGGAGAAAAACAGACCCAGAGAATTTAAATCACTTGGTCAATGATCCTGACGGAGCATGGCGAAGCCAAGACTAAAACACAGGCCTCCTGACTCTTAAGTCCACAGTTTCTTATTACTGTTGGCGCTTTGAAATGTATCCCGAAACCTTTCCATGCCCACCCTGGGTGACCTGGTCTGTCTAAACCTGAACTTCATGGCGTGTAACTGAGCTCGTGAAGGCACTGTTTATGTGTGATACAGTAACTTACGTGTCCAGTACAGAATTTTCTTTTTCTAACATATTTGTCTTACGTTTTCAAAAAGATCCCCACCCACATTTTGAATGATTAAGATTAAGACTTCTAATTACTAGAAAAATCCTACTTAAAGAAAGCCTAATTTGGGAGCTTGTTAAATTAGAAATCAGCTTTCTTTTGGTGGACATCCACTTAATAAGACAGAGAGTGGTATGCCTGCCTTTAAATCCTCAGAATCTCTCTACCCTAACGCACCGCCATTACTGAAGGCCAGAATGATCTCATTTAACAAAGCTGCTTCTTGCCCTTTCATTAGGCCCTAATCTAAATTAGAGTATAAAGACATAAGGCTCTGTACTTGTGACTGGCTCAGGATAAAGGGCACTGGCTGGCCATGTGGCCTGATGAAGTCCTAGGACACAGAGGGTCTTTTTTGGATTTTATCAGTCTTAGAGCAAGCAATTTATTTTGAGCCAGAAAAATAAAATATAATCTTGGGCCATCTGGTTCTGTAACACTCTTTATTTGTTTAGAAAGGTCACCGTTGTCAAGTTATTGAATGTTATCTCTGGAATTGACAGGAAGAGAGAAGTTTTTAAAAACAGGCCAGGAATATTAAAGTTACCAGATATTAAGATGTAAAGTAGTATTTAAAAGCCTGGGCCTTAGCCTTAGACAGACCACAGTTCAAATCCCAGCTCCACCAACCACCAGTCAAATAACCTTGGGCAAATCATCAGGTTTCTTAATCCATTTTTCCCATCCATAAAATCTAGATAACAACACCATCAAGGAATGTTATATAATGGTAACATATATATTATTAGCTTACAGTTACCATTCAAAACTTATTCAATAACTATTTTCTGTGTAATTGTGTCTTCTCATTTTTCTTCAGTTTTGCATGAAACCACAATTTTTATTAATTTTATAAACGCTTCTCTGGACAGCAAAATGGAATTTAAATGCAGACCCGTAATTTATGCTCTGCATATCAAATATGTGGATTGAGAGCCTAATGCTAGCAAAAACTTCACCCTACCTTAAGCATTTAAGCAACATTCATTACTTTTTAAAAATCGAGTTTAGGGGCACCTGGGTGGCTCAGTGGGTTAAGGCCTCTGCCTTCGGCTCAGGTCATGATCCCAGCGTTCTGGGATCAAGCCCCGCATCGGGCTCTCTGCTCAGCAGGGAGCCTGCTTCCTCCTCTCTCTCTGCCTGCCTCTCGGCCTACTTGTGATCTCTGCCTGTCAAATAAATAAAATCTTAAAAAAAAAAAATCGAGTTTATAGCAACAACTACTTTCTCGGTGGAAGAACTAGACTGCTGTGTCACTGAACAAGGAACACCAACAAACAACAATTCCGTATCCTAACCCCTTCAGTGGGACAGGACACGGGATGTTGTTACATAACAGTTATTTTCTTTGCATCGGGCAGTCTTCTATTGATGTCTCATCACCACACCATGACCCACCACTGCAGCACAAGATGACCCAGAGTCTGCGTAGACAGGCTATTTGGGCCCTGCCCCTTTCTGAGATGAGCCAATAATTTACACATAGATTTAAAAAAGCAGCTCAATCAAAGCTCCATCCAGAACACTTCCAAAGACCGATGTTTTCATTTCAGCAGGTCGGATTCCAGATGAAATCATGCAACCCGTTAACGTCTCTCCATGTGGGCAAATGCTTCCCTTGCGCTTTGGTACAAATGGCCATCATGACGTGTTGAACGGACTTAATCCCACATATGGCTGGTTTCCCCATAATCAAAGTAGGCACCCTAAGCTGGACCAAAAGGTGTATGTGTCAGGCTAGCAAAGAACATACCCGCCTGTTTTCAACTCATGTACTAGCTGCCGTGCAGTTTCCTATCTGGTGTCAGCAGTAACCGCTGAGCGGATCTCTTTCTTTCCCATAATATTGACCTAAAACAGAGAGTTTTCAAAAACAAATTTCAAGCTCCACGGTCTACTTACAAACCAACAAGCCTAAAACATGCACACTGCGTTAACGGCGATAAAGATAGAGAGAACAGAGAAAACTGTAAGCCTGTATGGAAAATATATGCGAGAAGCTCTCTTGACCGACCTTCAGTTACCCAACTTGCTGAATGAAACCACCTCCTCTCCAGCGACAGTGGAGATACCCAGGACATGCTGAAAACTCACAATAAATATTAGATCTAATAAATATTAGATCAGCTATGAGAGTAAAAATGAACAGGATTCTATCCTCAAAAACGAAATCAGAAGCTTAGGAAAAACTTAAATGCAAGTCGCTACAAACACTGCTGTTAAAATTGGTAAAAGAAACAGAAAAATGGGGGAAATCTGAAATATAGAATGGTGGTTCTCAAACTTGAGTGTGGAGGCCTTGTGAAAACAGATGGCTGAGTACCACTCCCTTAGTTTCTTTTTCCGTACGTATAGAGTGAAAGCAAAGAATCTGCAGGCTAAAAAATTCCCATGTGATGCTGCTGGTCTGGGAATCACACTGAGAACCACCGCTTTTCAGTTCTCTGAAATTTAAAGCATTAAAGTAGCAACATGTAAACTGAAAGGATTTGTTATGAATGCTGATTAATGAAAGACTTGTTCCAATCAGCCAACCTACACTACAGAGAAAGGCTCAGTCCTAATCAAAGGACAGTTTATAAGTTTTAAGTTAAAACAGAAATGTTAATGAGATGTACGCATCTCTCTCTCTCTCTCTTTTTTTTTTTTTTTCAGAACCTACTGTTTTAAATGACATTTTCAATTAATGGGCAAACTGAAAATCAAACTGAGAAGACATCTGTCAGCTATGGGTCATTTAAGTACCACAGGAGTATGAAAATGCTTTCACCTTCACTGTCAGAGGGGAAATTCTAACAGGATAGCCTCCTTGGTGAAGACTTCCTAAAATCACAAGCTCAAAGTATCAATGAATCCTTTGTGAACATTAATAAAAGGAAATCTCATTTAGAATGGAGTTGGGAGTCAGCAAGGGCAGCTCTTGGGCCCTACCCCTCCTCTTCAGTTGCAAATTCAGTAGGAAGAGACCATAACCTTGCAGGCACACTACTTTCCTATTCCAGAAGGAGGAAGGCTTCTTCATTCCCTGGCAACAGTGGAGCCAATGAGAGACATTCATAACCCAGCCAATGAGAAGCCACCATACCTCCAACTTCTGGTTTAATGCAAAGGGCTTTTAGTTGATAAGAGCCCTCCAAATTGACCCTTTCCTCCATAAAAGAACATAGCTCCCCTTTGTTCCCCAGACTTGCCAATGGTTTTACCATATCTTGTACCTCCTAGATTGCAAGTCTCTGCTATTCCTGAATAAACCCATTTTTGCTAGTAAAATAACTGGTGGTTTTATTTTTAATGTTAACACCTTTAAAATAAAAGGTTAAGTAAAACAATCCAATTTCCAGATAGGACTTCCGACTCAGAGAAGAAAATTAACCTATCCGAAGGTATAATTCGGTCAAGTGGCTATGTCAAGACTTGAATACAGATCTGCCCCCAAATTCAGTGTGTTTTCCCCTAGTCTTACAACAACACAGTATAATCTTTGAAAGAATCAAAGGCAGGTTAGAACCAACACTGGAGACCCAATCAATCTAAAATATCTGTGAAACATAAAATGCTCACACTTACGCAGTTGTGAACACTAGACGGACTACAAGCATTAATAACTGTTACCTTGAACATTATCACAGACATCATCTATAATCTGTACTTACTATTAATGGTCTAGACAGGATCATCAAATATAGGGCCCTGGAAGGTAGCTGGTCTACCAGCTCTGAAGCAAAGCTTTTGGCAGTACAACTCCACTTGGGCAAGAAATCTGTGGAGAATGGATGACAGAAAGATTCACAAGCAGATGCAGCAGGGCAAGTGAAATGGAGACAACCAATGTTCAGACAGAGTTGAAGAGGCACATTATTTACACATCAAGGTCATGCATCTACACATGGAACACTTACGGACTTCTCGGAAACCAGAGCAAAGCCGGTCCAGTGACAGTAATCCCTAAACTTGCCTTTAAAGCAAATCTATCTTCTTAGAAATTAGGGGAAAAAAAAAAAAAAAACAGCAGCTTAAGTTTGTCTTATAAGGTAGTAAAATGTGCATGTGGTGTCATATGAATTCCAGAAGTAAAGAGGACCAGCAGTAAGGACCTAGGAATGACCAGAACAGCCGCTCTAAAAGAGGAAGGAAGGAAGGAGGGAGGGAAAAGAGAAAAGAGAAAATACAAAAACAGAAAATAACAAGTGTTAGCTAGGATATGGAGAAACCGAAATGCTTGTACACTGTAGGAATGTAAACTAGTGTAGCCACTGTAAAAAACAAAAGGGAGGTTCCCCAAAAAATTAAAAACAGACTTAGCATATATACGATGAAGCAATCCCACTTCTGGATATAGATCCAAGAAAGTTGGAAACAGGATCTCAAAGAGATCCTTGCGACCCTGTGTAACTGCAGCATTATTCATGACAGCCAAAAGGTCAGGCAACCTAAATGCCCATCAGTGGAAGAATGGATAAAGAAAATGAGGGATACACATACAATGAAACACTATACACTCTTAAAAAAGAAAAAAAAATCCTATCAAATGCTACAACATGGATAAACCCTGAGGACATTATGCTAAGTGAAACAAGACAATCACCAAAAAAACAAAAACAACCACACTGTATGATTCCACTTAAATGAGATATCTAAAGTTGTCAGACTCAAAGAAACAAAGTAGAAAGGTGGTATCAGAAGTGAGGGGAAGGTACTCACAAGGAGGGGAGGTCCTCTTCAGTGGGCATAGAGTTTCAGTTTTATAAGATGAAAAACTCTCACGGTCCATTGTACAACAATGGGCATATAGTTAACACTAATGAACTGCACACTTAAAAAGTTACTATGATTTTTAAAAACTAGGAATAAAAATGTCTCCAAAAAGGTACTAAGAAAAAAAGTACTTGAAATATTCACTATAACTTGCTTAAGAGAACAAGAGAGTCTCACAAGAGCAGATTTCATTTTAATCACTGTAATCTCTTAAAAACACTAATTTCTATAAGATTCAAGGGTTCTATGACTTAAATGTGTTATTTGTAATGGAAAGGAGGTATGCCACATCAGAATTACTTGGAGGCCTTTAAAAATATTACTTGTTCTCACCCAGAGAGATGTTCCCAGTTGAGTGAGCCATCATTACAGATGCAACTGTGCTATATTCTTCAACTGTGCTGGGACTGAAAACAGATTGAGAATTTCATTTTTAAATGATTGTTTAAATGAGCAGTAAGAAAATGCAATTTCATCACTTCTCTTATAATAAGGAAATTAACAAGTATTGTTTGATATAATTAAACGGTCTTCATAACATAAAGCTAAATACCGGTTTTATTTTCTGAAGCATATGTAATATAATTGTGGCAGCTCTACACTGCAATGAACAATTCTTGCAATGACATTGGATCTCCACGGAACTGAGCACCCATGGAGAACAGCATCAACAAACACACAGAAAATGCAGATAGAAATACCTCTCAAGGCTTCTGAAATATACTGCCCAGAACATTTCTCCATTCAACAGCACTTTCCTATGTGCATTTATCTCCAGATGCATTTTTCCCAGCATCTACTCTGCTCTCCAGAGCGCTTTGCTCATCTTTTCTTTTCTGCATTTAGAGGAAGGAAAAGGACTCAATTTTCCATACCCAAGCGTTCAGTAACAAAATAAAGGGTATCTCTCATTTCCATAGGCTACTGTTTCATCTCCAGTTTCAACTTCAGAACCAAGGATTAATAGAATCACACTGACTTCACTCTGGTGCATTTTCCTTATACCATATTTAAAAAATCTATTGGTAAGGGTCTGGTGGTATCACAAACTCAAGCCCCATGAAAGGATCCATGAACGGAAACACTCCATTGGTAACATTTCCTTAAAAAGTACACGAATACATTATTTAACATGGAAGTTACTTCACAACTTCTACAAGAGTATATTGGAGCTCAGGAAATCGCTCCCTCAATTCCTGCCTACTTTGGTGTTAAACAAATATTTTCTGGGGTACCTGTTGTATTCCCTTGTCCTTTCTTTCACTACCCTTTTTGAGTTATTTTCTTGGTGGTGGCCCTGGAAAATACAAGGATCTTTTCTTTTTCTTTTTTTTTTTACAAGGATCATTTTTAACTTAAAACATTCTAATCTGGATTAACACTAACTTCATTTCAGTAATAATTAAAAACTTTCCTCTGACATCCATTTTTTTCCTTCCTTTTTATTATTATTGCCAAGCAAACTACCTCTTTATACATTATAAGCCCATCAGTATAGTTTTACTGTTATTGCCATATGCAGTTGTCTTTTAAAACAGGAGAAAAAAATTATAAAGACAAACGCATTTGTGTACTTTCCTATGTATGTCTTTCATAATAACTTTGTAGTTACCTTCATCTGTGCTCCTCACTTCTTCACGTGGATTATAGTTTACGGTCCAGTCCTTTCTAGTTTACTGTCTGTTCTTTCATCTCAACCTCAAGCGGAACTTCCTTTAATATTTCTTGTAAAGCAGGTCTGCCAACACTAGAAATTCTCCAGGTTGTTATTTTGTTTGATTTGGTTTGTTGGTTTTTTTTTTTTAATATTTTATTTGACACACAGAGATCACAAGTAGGCAGAGAGGCAGAGAGAGAGGAGGAAGCAGGCTCCCCGCTGAGCAGAGAGCCTGATGCGGGGCTCGATCCCAGCACCCTGAGATCATGACCCGAGCCGAAGGCAGTGGCTTAACCCACTGAGCCCCCCAGGCGCCCCCGGTTTGTTGTTTTAGTTGGTGGTGGTGGTTGGTTTGGTTTAATGTCTTCATTTTTCTCCCGCCATCTTTCAAAGAGAATTTAACTGGATACAGAATTCCTAATGGAGAGTCTTTTTCCTCTCAGCACTTTGAAAATGTCCTCTAGCCTCCATGGTTTCTGATAAAATGTCAGCTACTCATCTTACTGAGGATCCCCCTTTTATGACCACTTACTTTTCTCTTGGTGCTTTCAAGATTTCGCTATCCTCCACTTTTGTAAATGGGACTATGATGCATCTAAGTGTTGATCACTTTGGGTTTGGAGTCTATGGAATGTCTTCAATGTGCAGATTAGTATTTTTCAGCAAGTTTGGAAAGTTTTCTGCCATGATTTCTTTATATATTCTTCCTGCCTCTTTCTTTTGTTCTCCTTCTTCTGGGTCTCCCATTACGCATGCGCTGGCACCCACAGGTCTCCTGGAGCTCTGTTTATTTTTATTCTCATTCTACTCCCCACACTAGATAATCTTTATTGAGCTACCTTTAAGGTGGCTAAGTCTTCTGCCAACTCAGATCTGCTCTTGAACTTCTCTAGGGAATTTTTGATTTCCGTTATCATACTTTTAAACTCCAGAATTTCTATATGGTTCTGTTTAAGTAATTTCTAGGTTTACTGAGAGTCTTTTTGGCAAGATACCATTCTCATACATTCCTCGAATTCTTCAGACATGGTTTCATTTAGTTCTTTTAACATATTTATACTAGCTGAAAGTATATGTCTCGGAAGTCTATATTTGGGCCCCAAAGGGACTTTTTTCTAATGGCTGTTTTTTTTTCTTCTTCTTCTTGTGTATATGGAACACTTTCCCATTTCTTAAATGTCTCATAATTTTTTATGAAAAACTGGACATTTCAGATATTTTAACAACGCTGGTACCAGAATCCTCCACACTGCTCTGCCAAGATTTTTTTTTTTTAAAGATTTTATTTACTTGACAGAAAGAAAAGAGAACACAAGCATGGAGAAGGGGCAGAGGGAGAAGCAGGCTCCTGCTGAGCAAGGAGCTCCATGTGGAGCTCGATCCCAGGACCTCAGGATCGTGACCTGAGCCAAAGGCAGATGCTTAAACAACTGAGCCACGTACATGTTCCCTGCCCAGATATTTTTTTTTAATCACTGGTTTTGTTGTTCTTATTCTTTACAGAGCTGCTAGTTTAGCTCTTTAATGACTAATTCTGCAGATTCTATACCCCCTAAGGTGTGGGGCCAGGAGTTTTTGGCTAGAGTTTTAAGTTCTTCTTCTTTTTTTTTTTAATCCTATCTTCCTAGGAGTCACACCTATATCTGTATTATAATTTAATGGTCAGCCACTGGTTAGTCAGAAGACTGCCTTAAATGCCTTGCCTGAATGTCTTCCGCCCTTTGCTAAAGGCATCCTTGGGAGAAGTTACACCTTCTGACTACGGGCAGCAGATAAGACCGTCCTAGCTTCCACTTGCTGCTTCCCCAGAGCCTCAAGATCAGAGAGGACCCTCCACTGTCCCAGGTCTTTCCTAGAAACGTGCATAGCCTTGCACACAGCGCAGCCTTTCAGAGATCCAGGAACGCGGTGGCGTTTTTTCAGAGTTCTGTACGGTTGGCTAATCCTCCAGGATTTCCTTTTGAATTCCCAGCCAGGCTGCTTTGCCTCAACTGAATAAAAGCCTCAAGCGGTAGAGAGGCTGCCAACACTTGCTGTGGTTTCAGCAAAGCCCTGGGGTCTTTTCCTTCCCCCAACTCGGCGGAGCTCTGAGTCAAATCAAATAGCCAACCACTCTCTGAGAATACAGTTTTCTCAGGGAGTCTCAAGTTTGGACAAAATAGTAACTGTGCTCCAGAGATGGCCCTTCCAAGGGGTCTCCGGAAGTGGCCGGATCTCTGTCCGCGGTGGGCCCCGCCGCCACGATGGGCGAGGAGGAGGGCGGAAGCAAACATGAGCGAGAACATCACAGGTCCCACTCACTGTCTTCCAGGTTTCCGTACTTTCTTCTCTCGGGCAGATGATTTTCAGTTCATTCGCTGGCTTTAGTTAACTGGCAGAATTCTGAGATAGTTCATTTTAGGGGTTGTGCCCATATTTTTGCTGTTGTTGGGGGACAGCAAGGGCTTGGAGGCCCTTCCTCCACCAATCCGGAAGCCTATCAGGCTCTGCATTATTTTAAATCTATTTTCATGTAAGATGAAAAAGCATTTTAACCCCTCCCCCAAAAAAATGTTTAAAAAAATGATAGTCTGCAGTCACTCAGACCGATGTGCGAGAAGAAACCATACACGCAGTTGCGGCACCTCCCTGTAGGACGTCTCTCCGGTTAAGTAGTGTGTTCAGGATCAAAATTAAGGTGGCTACTGGCCTTAGCCCCTTCCGGCCCCAAAACGCCTCCTGAGTCTTTTCTGGAGAACAGGAACAAGTTCAAGTGAGGAAGAAAGGCTATTCCGTCTTGTCTTGCTTGGCCGACCTAGGCCAAACCCAATTCAGTTCCGACAAGGATCAAGAGCACCACGGACAGTGGGAGTAGGACAGGTAATAGCGAAGAGGTCTCAGACACCTGAACACAGGAAGCACCCTTATCTCCTGAGATTTCTCTGGAGGAACTCGGCACACAGAAATCAGGTTCACCTGAGAATCACCCACTATCAGCCAGACCCACATGATTAAGACAGAGTAAGAGGAGCTTCTGGAAAGGAAGTTATTTATCACTATTATCTCTAACACTGTCTGCTATTGGCAAGCCAGGGGAAGTCTAAAACCATCATAATTGTTATTTTCAGAACATTCTTGTAATTCTTTTGCTTTTCTTTAAGATTTTATGTTTAAGTAATCTCTACACCCGACGTGGGGCTCAAACTTGCAACCCCAAGGTCAAAGAGTCACCGCCCTACTGACAGAGCCAGCAAGGCACCCCTTCTTTTGTTTTCCTTATTGCTGAAACCATCCCAAAACCTACTGCTCAAAAAAACAGCCACTTTATCTGCTCATAATTCTGCAATTAGGGCTGGGCTCAGCGAGGCAGTTCTTCTGCTCATCCTGCTGGTGGATAGTCACAGGAACGCTTCCAGCCAGCAGGTAGGAACTGGGCTCAGCTAGAAGACTGGCAGGACTGGGCTTCTCTCTTCTCTCCGTGTCATCTCTGGGCCTCTCTCTCTTCACATAGCCTCTTTTCCACATAGTCTGTCTAAGACGGTAACAAGGTATCTCACATGATGGGTCAGGTATCCCAAAAACCCTAACGCAAAAGCTCCATGTCCTTCTTAAGGCTTGCATCCAGACCTGGAAAAGCTTTAATTCTGTCATATTCTGCTGGTTAAAGTAAGCTACAGGTTCAGTGCAGACTGAAAAGAGAGGGACTTTGCAAGCTCGTGAATGCCCAGAGGCGTGGTTCACTGCTAACTGCTACTTGACACCTAACACATTAAGGCCAACGTCCAGATAAGGGCAAGAGGAGCAACCACAGGAAACCACACAATGGCTAAGCTGAAGGTAAACAGGGCACTTACAGGCAGAGTCCATTTTCTGTTCCTTCCCACACCGAGGGTCAGTCTGGGTTCACTAAGAATTTTAATTATGGGTAGAAGGAAAATATAAACCTAATTAATCACTTACAAGCCACATGACCTGGGACAACTCAATCACTCTCTCAAAGCCTCAGCTCCTCAATTATAAAATGAAAAATTTTATGAGCCCTGCCTACCCTATAGTAAGACCATACAGGACAAGTAAGACAAGAAATGAAGTAAGTATACTATTTATCTCATAGGATCCTAAGTATAGTCAACCTAGCTAGGCTCCGTCCTATTAGTAAAAATCATAATAATCATAGTTAATTATCCCATATGCTAAATTACTACCACAGCAATGATAGTATACATCATAGTGGGCTGTTATTACACTGTATTATCTTACTATGAAAAATAATGACATTAATACTGACTATGGTTTAGTATTGGCTAATTATATGTCAGGTGTTGCTAGGTAAACCATAACTAACCCTTACAATAATTCAACAAAGTAGGTATCATCCCTCTTTTCACAAATAAATAAAATGAGTCCAGAAGTTCAATACTTTGAGTGACTTACTCAGGGTCATGCAACCAGTATGCAGGAAATCCATTATGAACATTTAAGGTATGATAAGCTCATAACAGATACTTGTCAAATTAAAAACAAAGTCAGGCTATCTGACTTTAAAGTGAGTCTTTCAACTATATCAAAGTATCTCCCTCTCACAATCTCTATTTTTATATATGGCTACTGAAACTGTAATCACAGCAAACTTATCTAATTAACACGAGCAATTCATCACCTTCCTCATCTGCACAATGGTTTCCCATCTGAAAAGCACCTTCCTTTTTTTTAAACATCTAATCTTTAATCTTCCATACTGAGATGTTATGGGTTATAATGTGGGAGTACCAAATGAAAAAAAAAAAAAAGTGATACATATACAAGCTAAAATATCCCTAAAACAAACCCCTCAAAATAGCAAATGTTTTTAAATGGCAAAATACGGACAGTATGAATAACAAATAAAAACCCATCTCCTTATACTATGAAGAGATCTTGAAATTTAAGGAAAGAAAAGACAATGACCAACAGGAAAATGGGTTAACAACACAAATGGAAATGAACAGAAAAAATGCAAATGACTAGTAAATACACTTTTCAAAAGTTTTGTCATTAATAATCAAAGGAACACAAATCCAAGAGAGACTCTTTTTTAAAACTATAGGATTGGCAAAAACACACACACAAAAAAAAATTACAAAGATTAATCATACCCAGTGTAAGAAAGCATGCAAAGAAACAAAGACATTAAAACACTATTCTTGGGGGACCTGGGTGGCTCAGACCATTAAGCATCTCACTCTTGATTTTGGCTCTGGTCATTATCACAGAGTCGTAAGATCAAGCCCCCAACCCCCTCAGGGTGGGGGGTCAGGCTCCATGCTCAGCACGGAGTCTGCTTAGAATTCTCTTCCTCTCTCTCCCTCTGCCCCTCCCCTTCCCTGTGCACACCCTCACACTCAACACACATGCACACTCTCTCTCTCAAATAAGTAAATAAATAAATCCCTATTCTTAAAAACAAAAATCACTATTCTTGACAGTATAAAATGGCATGAGCTTTCTAGACAGCAATCTGGTAGTTCAAAAAAACATGCAAGATATACCCAGCCTTCTACCCAGTAATTCTACTCCTAACAACTCATATATAAAAGGAAACTGAATGTTGAACAAAGAAGTATACACAATAATTAATTGTAACACCGAACTCTAGGATACCACCTAAACGCTAGCTAGATTATTGTTTAAACACATTCATACAATGGCACTAAAACCATCTTTTCATATACCATGAAAAAATTGTCAATGAGTGTCCAAGTTAAAAAACAAAAACAAAAACACAAATATTATGATCCAGTTTCTGAGAGGAAGTGCACATATTTTTGTAGTTGAAGGGAGAGGATGTGCACACGTGTGAGCAGAAGTTCAGAGAAACAAGGCACTGGGAGATGAATCAATCCTAAGATAGGCCAGTGATCTTAAGAGCAATGGGATGTCATCGTTGAACAGAATGCTGATTTTTTTTTTTTTTTTTACTTTCCTCTCTGTACCTTTCTGTGATTTCTTAATGTTTGACATTAAGCATGCATAAATTTTGAATTCATAACACAATAATTTCCATTTAAAATAATCTCAACTATCGTAACCGTGAGGTTCTGTTGGCTTTCAAACATTATTACTTTTACTATAAAATACTGATTAAAAAGCAGGGATACTGATAGGGATACTGAATGAAAATTTACATTTCTTCCTCTTTCAAATGACAAATTAAAAAATCAGAAGCCCTCCATAGGATTGTCTTCACTCACAAATTATTACTGAAATTTCTTTTAAAAGGTCACAGGAGACAAACCATAAGAGACTCTTAATCTCACAAAACAAAGGTTTTGTGGGGTTGCTCGGGGGTGCGGGGTGAAGGAAGAGGGTGGCTGGATTATGGACACTGGGGAGGGCGTGTGCTATGGTGAGTGCTGTGAAATGTGTAAACCCGATGATTCACAGACCTGTACCCCTGGGGCAAATAATACATTATATGTTAATAAAAAAAATTTTTTTTAAAAAGGGGTCACTGAAAAAAGACAGTGAGGCAGGAATGTTGAAGTACCATAAAATATGCCGAACGTCAGTGTCCTATATTATACGTCTGAGCAATAACTTGCAGATGTAAAGACCTGGATTGATTTGATTCGACAAAGAAATCCAGCATCATGTGGTATTTTAACTTGGTTGCTTATTAACTTAACCTCATTATTTACACAGTATAATGAGAATTCTCAATTAGCCATGGGTAAGATTATCCACAACTAATCTTGCTTTTCAGTTTGGCCTCTGTGAAGTGTAAGCAGTTTAGTGATTTGCTTTGTAGCTCTCTCAGTTCTGTTTACTTTGCATGAAGCTAGGAGTCTACAAAATACAAATGCTTAAAATCAATTATTCAACTTGGATAGTAGATGGGTAAGTGGGCAGCTGTTATTCTCAGGGCTGAGAGTCTGAATATCACCCACCATTACCCTGTCCTCCACCTGTGAACTTTGGAAACCTTTGGAACCATTTTGGTCATCACAGTGATTGGGGAGGAGGCAAGGTTTTAATGTCATTTGGGTCCGCAGATGCTAAGTGTGCTGTAACATAGGGCACCCCACAAGAACTACCCCATCTACATGGGCAACAGTGTCCCTGGTGAGGGACCATGATTTTCTTGTTCAGTGTTATACTTCTAGCCTAATACACAACAGGCATTAAATAGTTACGTGTTTGAGTACAGTCAAAACAAGCAATTTCCAACACTAAGTGAGATACAAATAAAATAAAATAATAAGAAGTGACAAGGAGGAACCAGAGAGTTTTCTATCTTGACCTGAGACAGACCTTTGTGGCTGAGCTCCATTATACTTAGGGAAATTCTATGATGAGACACATCTATACCCCAAATATGTAGAAAACCATAATAGTCCACACCCAAATACAAATTATAAGAGGATTATCTTCCATCATGGATATACAGATACACGTTTTCCTCTGTTAGCAAAGATGAGTGATCGTGTCAACTCAAGACAGGTGCCAACCAAGCTCAATCTTGCCTTGGCAAATGAGTAGCAAAACAGCACGTGGTTTAAGAATAAGACTGCTGCATTTAAATTTGGCTCTACAATGCATTACCTACTCAGGTGTGTTAACATCGTAACACACCGTCGAACCTGGGCGATTTACTCAACATCTTCTGAATTCTCCTCTACCAAATGGCATAATCAAACAGGTTTACAGCCTCCTATTCTAAGCCCCCAGCCAGAAATGTCACATGTCTCAGAATTTTTTCTTAATTTTGGAAAGTAATACTGTATATATGGAGCACCCCATCAAGGGTGGCAACACTTGATCATACAATCATACACACTGACATTTCTGCAGCTAAACAGATGAATGTTCAATTTGTGGAATAAATAAAGACCCTGGAGTAGCCTTCTCTCATCTGATTCAGGCCCTGCAACTACATTAGCTTTGCCCCAAACTTCAGGAAACTGGTGATTTTCAGAGCCTTTTGAACTTCAGAAGCATATGTAAGAGATCATGGATCTGCAGTACCTACTTCCCTTGGAGAGACAGCATGACAATGAAGTTCTTATTCATCCCAGTGCCGGGCACAGAGGTAGCACTAAAAATATTGGTCACTGTTCCAAAATGTTAACTAGTTACTCAATGAGATACAAGATCCTGCAAGCCAGCTAAGGGATTTAGCTGACTTGTGTTAGCCCGGGGTGGGAGGAGGTAGGATGAGGGTAAGGACAGGTCAGAAGGGAACCTAAGACAATTACGCTAATTAAAGTAAAACAAAATGACAGCTTACTGCCCATAAATTGCAAGACAATAATGCATGTGTCACACTGAACTCTTAAGTAAACATTAACTTCCTTTCAAAAACAAGGAGTTTCTTCAGGAGTTAAGATCTAAAGATACTTAACTTCTGCTTCACATGTGGTTTCGTACTTATAACTCTAAACCGTTTTCTTCCTAAAAGTGGGTCTGATAGTAAAGATTTTGCTCCAGGTAGGACCAAAACTGGCTTCTCCGTGGGGGGGGGGGGGGGGGGGATTTGAGAAGTTAAACAGTAAATGGAAAAAAGTATGTTGAATGAACCCTATCTCCCCAATGACCGAAGTTCAATTTGCCCCTTCCTCACTCCCTGTTGTATTGGCTTTCCTGACCCAAACTCCTGGAGAAACTGTAAAACTGAACAGGAAGAATGAAGCATTTGTCAAGTACTACTCGGTACCAAGCTGGGCTGTGGACTTCCCACGTACCCCTATTTTCACAGTCTACAAGGCAACAGTTATTCTCCTCATATTGATAAGAATATTGAATTGCTAAGTGGGTGAACCATGATTCCAACTCAGGCTTGGCTAACTCAAAAACCCACAGGCTATCTGCACTAGACTACCTTGTCAGAGGATATGGAACTCTTCTCACATTCTTGACTACTATCTTCGTTTTTTCTTTCCTTTTTTTTAAAGATTTTATTTATTTGACAGAGAGAGATACAGCAAAAGAGGGAACACAAGCAGGGGGTTAGGGCAGAGGGAGAAGCAGACCCCCCACTGAGCAGGGCACCCGATGCGGGGACCCTGGAATCATGACCTGAGCTGAAGGCAGACACTTAACAACTGAGCAACCCAGGCGCCCCTTCCTCTGTATTTTCCTATCAAATATTTTTTTAAGTGCACATAATAATATGGGATTTATATTCTCTCTCAGAGTAAGGGCATTTTAGTTGTTTCTATGATCCCAAACTGAAAATGTAGTTACAATTTTATCTTGTCTCTGAAAAAATAAGGAGACCTCCATAAATTACCAGCATCATCTTTAGTTTAAGAATATATTTATATACAAATATTACATTGTGTTTTCAACAAGCAACACAATTATACTCAAGGAACTTTCAGGTTGGTAGAGATTTTAAGGCTAAAATATCTATTTAGTTGAGTAAATGACCATTTGGGTCATAAAGATTTTTATGGGGTATGAGCTCCAAAATGTCCCTCTACTGCCACTTCAGAGTTTAATGACCTTTTAGGGAGTGTCTTCTTTTTTTTTTTTAAGATTTTATTTATTTATTTGTAAGAGAGAGAGAGAGTGAGAGCGAGCACAGGCAGACAGAGTGGAAGGCAGAGTCAGAGGGAGAAGCAGGCTCCCTGCGGAGCAAGTAGCCCGATGTGGGACTCGATCCCAGGACGCTGGGATCATGACCTGAGCCGAAGGCAGCTGCTTAACCAACTGAGCCACCCAGGCGTCCCTAGGGAGTGTCTTCTTTATGACAAATTAAAATTGCCCCTTCTCTAAGTTAAGCTCATTCTACTTAGGTTGGACTTTCAAGGAGATAACATAAGGCTCTAACGTACTTGTCATTTTGCTGCTTTATTATTTTTACCCAAAAGTTTGTAACAGAAAATAAATAAATAAAGACAAGTACAAATGAATTTAAAAAGATTTCAAGGTGTTTCTCCCCCTCTTTCTCTAAACTAAACATGTAACTTCCCTGAGTTGTTCCTCACTCCTGTCAATGCCCATTTTGCTGCCCTTTCCAGTGCCTCTCCAATGGATCTGTGTCCATAATGAGCTATGAAGAAAATAATTGAATATTATTAATTTAAAGTGATCAGTTTAGCACTCTAAACTAAAAGCTCAATGACCTAAGTTTAAGAAAAAGAATACTCCGGAGTCATGTTCATTTTTAAAAGTACAAAACTGTTGACACATATTCAATTTGTAGAATGCTATGATTTGAGTTCAGACAATTACTCTCATCTTGAATGTCTGTGATTAACTTTTAACCATTATTAAATTTCATGATGTTTCAGCTGGACCACTGAGGGGATTTATCTTCTATTTGCAGATAAGTAATTCTATAATAAGTAATTACGGTAAGTAATATTGTACTGTTACAATACAATGAGGCTTAAATGCATACTTGAGTAAGGGGAAAACATACTTTGGAATCTATTATTATTGAAGACTTTTGAACTCTATATGATGAAGGAACCATGCTTTGACACTGTTAGCATTACTACCACTATCAGTGCTGCTCTACCCTAGAATTTTTAAGGCTCTATACACACAAAGAACTTACGGAAATCACTTTTAAGAACTACTGTACTTAACTACCAGACTTGGGATCATGAAATACACTCAATATTTTAAACTGTATTAAAAATGATATTGCTTATTACTGTCACTTTATGGCCAAGACAGGATATATTTAATATGGAAAGCTCATACTTCAGTTTTTATAAATTTTTATATTTTTAAAACTATACTATTTTAAAACCAATCATCATTGGCACCGGTCCAAGTGTATCCCGTATACTATGTTAATTCGGTAAATATTGGTGGAAGAGGAAGAGAAGTCAAGGAAAACGCCAAGAGCCGAATTCGTGTTTCTCTAGTCCCAACGCCAGTAAGAAAAGAGGGATACAACCTCGATGACAGCTTCCAGCAGGATGTAAGAACAAAGCAAGAGGCAGAGTGTGCTAGTCTAACTAGAGTCTGTGCACAAAGGGAAACAGGAAAGGGCAGTGGCTCTGAGGTCCCATCTTCAAATGAACCTGCTCTCCAGGCCACCAACATCCCCAAGGGTGGCTCCTGAAGAACTTTTCTGGTTGGAAAATATAATTTGAAAATTACCCATACAGTGTGGATAAGAATCTCAGAGGAAGAGTCACAAGACCTAGGCTCACACGCTAGATCTCTTTCTACTAGCTCTGAGCTTCAGAAGTACTCAGTCCTAGTTCCCTTAACCTCAACAGGGAGACAACCTCTACCCTGTATGATGATGACAAGTTGAGAAAAGCTAGATAAGATGGGAAACACACAAAACAAGCTTGTCAGGTGTGATCTAGTGTGCGAGTGTGAAATACAGTATGATTTCACAGCATTTTATACGCTGTGTTATATGTAAAAACACTTTCCCTTCCCTACCACTCCCCCTTATCAAGGCAACTTCCTTAATTCACGGTCAACAAAGCAGTCCAGTGCTACCAAAATGAAAGGAGGTCCAAAAATTGGATTAAAAAGAAAAAAGTTGGAAGAACAGATGCATAGAATTGTTCCCCACTGCTTCTCCAGCTAACTCAAGGTCAGTTCATCCCCCACTAATTTCCAAGAGAAGGACTCCACTGACACATCTATTAGTTATTTTAAATGTCCTCTGGCCTATTTTAAATAAACCTTATTTGTAAGCACTTGTAGAAATATACAAAATATAAAAAAAAACTCTTTTCCCCAAGCCTATACTAGCTTTCACAATTATTAGGTAGGATATCAACATCAATATCAGATGCCTTCAATCATGAAAACTGAATAAGGAAAAACATCAAATTCACTTGTTTAATACAGACAACTCAAACAGCTTGAGATTTCTGGTGGAGATTTCTGGTAAGACTTCCCTAGAGGTGGTATTTGGAAGAGCGGATACTCTTTAAATACACTATCTGTGGCAAAGCTCTGGAATTAGCACTCCTAAACATAAATGCACAATTTTTGGTTACAAATCGTGTTACAAAGACCTTGAGACACAAAGCTACTCAATGTATCTTTCTTGCAACTTTATATCCATAACAAAATATTGGGGAATGTATAGGAGAATTTCCGATGCACCCTGTGGAAAACTTTAACCACAGGATTGAGATGAACGATACCACTCCAGCTTATTTCTCTTGAATCTTGGTTAAGTCTCTTACTCGGTAGATTGTGCGATTATCTTCCCACAGAAGCTGAAGATTAAAGAAATATTAAAATAGCAATGTTTTATCATATTGAATGGGCTGACAACTGCATGTCAACCATGTGGAAATCTAAGTAATGTGGGTGCAAACATAACCTCAAAGACCAATGATGACATACAGCTTACACGTACTCAGACTCGACACTATCCCTCTGATGCCGGCCCCCACCACTCACCCGACCCCTACCCCTGCTCTTTTCACCTTTCTGAATGCCAGTGGAAGGCCTCTCTTTAAAGGACCCTTGTAGCGGAAGCGGAAGTCCACACACCAAGCTGCTTGCCTTCCTACGTGCCTGCCCATTATTGAGTAGGAGAATTATGACATCAGCAGCATGTTCGCCCACATCCCCTGATCCACACGCTACCATGTCACAGGATGGATTTCCTAAGAAGAGCTGCTATCTTTACTACCTTTAATTTGAATTTATTCTGATATAGGCTTGATGTTTGGTGATCTATGAAACAACAGCGGAAATGCATGTGGCATTTAGTTGCTCTTCTGTTGACGGCCATGTTAGAACATCAAATCCAGACACCATGCAGGGTCCCACACGGGTACTAAAGGGTGGGAAAAGACTAACTCAACAGTCTCAGATTTATGCTCCCGGTAAACCATCCTGAGCAGCACCTAGAATTTCACATTGTTAGAGCTGTTAGTTAGAAGTGTGTGTCAGTGCACAAGTTTCAGTGCAGCCTGCCTTTAATCCTACTTGGAGCAGGCTGGGGATATGGGCGGGTGGGAGGGGTTCTCTTGTGCTTTCCACAGGCCTACGGAAAGCTAAGCCAGCCAAAGTATTTACAAATAACTGTAACCAAGGGCATCCGGCTGACCCAGTCAGTAGAGCGTGCAACTCTCGGCCACAGGGTCATGAGTTCAAGCCCACATTGCGCGTAGAGCTCACTAAATAAATAAATAAAATAAAAAGTAACCACAAGCAGTGAAAGAAAATAAAGTTCCTCACCATATGAACCATTGCCAACCATCAAGACACGAAAAACCAATCCCAAAATCTTATATATAAAAACTGCTTTAAAAAAGATTTGGACATGAGACCCCATTTGAGACACATTAAAATACTGTGCTTTGTGTACCTCGAGTTCATAATTTATAGAGGACATGTAATCAATTACCTCATATTCCTTCCACGAGCCAAACTCAATGTATTCTCTACCATAAAAATGCCAGAATGACCAAGTTGCCTAAAATATTAAAAGCAAAGAGAATTAGGTTAATGTTAAAAATTCTTTGCTACCTACAAGTTATGTAATTACTGAATCTGTGGGTAAATATTAACTGCCATACAACTGGATTATTTTTTAAATACGTCTTTGCATCACTGTTATCTATATTTTTAAGTTTCCTATTTAGAGAAAAAAGAAACTGTTTTGACTAGACAGAGAAGGAGAGAGAATTTTTATTTTTCAAAGAATAAATACACTAACAATCAGGAAAAATACAAGTCAGGGGAAAGAATGGAGAGAAGAATTCTTTGAAAGAATCTGTACCTCTAAATTGTGAAGACAGGAGACCAAACAGATTGAGAATCAGCTTGCTAACTTATTGTCTGGAGAGAAGCAAAAGCAAGAATGGATTAGCAGCTGACAGACCTCTGCTCATTCCTTAAAAATAATTAACTAAGATTTGTTTCTTTAAAAAAAAACAAAAAAGCAAAAACAACACCTAAATAGGTCACAAAGCTGAAGAAATTAAGAAATACATGATTACTCAATTTTATGAAAATTTTGAAAAGAAATCTTTGGCTCGGGGAGAACACGCACAATTACTTTTAAACTAATGATTTTTATTTGCTACTAAATTAACTTTAGGGTAACGCTGAAATACAAACACGTATTTAAGTGTATTTGCTTATTGTATATGTTCATACTCTTTTTGCCCTAAATTTGACCCATGGTACCAGAGATGAATTTAGTCAAGAGTATATCTGATCACTTAGTCAACCATAAACAGCATCATAGCTGCCTGGCATGATATAGTTTTGTTTGTTTTCTTTTTTTCTTTAAGGGTAAAGATGACATTAAGTGACAGTTGCCATCAATTTTTATGTTGGTCCATTATACTTAGAAAAATAACACAGAAAACAGGCACAGCTGAGTATATATGAACAGGCAACCGTCTAAATACACAGATTTGGGGTTACTTGAACAAGACAAGGATCACGAAAATAATCACAGGTGTTTGCTGTGTACTTAGTCGATTACAACTCAGATACAATAAAAAGTGCAATAATCCACACTAATGAACACACCAGAGTTATCAAAAAGAACTTGGCAATTGTAACCCTATTATCAGATTTTCCTGTTACTTTATTGTCATTATGAAACACAGGATATTTTCTGACATGATGTATTACACACGATTATTATAAACTACGTGACTAAACAGTATTTTGGAACAACTTTGAACACCAGGACTGAGTTTTATGTACCTACAATTAGATGTTTCTAAGATAACTCTACTGGCTCCTTTGTTTTTTTCCTCCAGTGACCCTCCCTGACATTAACTTGTGAAGTGAATACCAAGTGAGAAAACTCAAGCTCATCCACAGCCATCTGTGTCTTCTACTCCTCTCCAAACAGGTGACAAGCAGAATGTCCTCTCTGAACACCTTTCACCCCCTCATCTGATAGGAACATAAGTGCTCAGGATCTCTTCCTTTCTTGAATGATCACGAGTTCCTCAGCCACCGTCACAGTTCACTGACGATGCAAATGTGTGCTTGCCACTGATCGTTTTATTTTTTCTAAAAGACTTTATTTATTTGAGAGAGAGAGCACGAGCAGGGGAAGGAGCCAAGAGAGACAAGGAGCCGAAAGAGCCAAGCAGGGAGCCGGAAGACATGGGGCTCAATTCTGGGACCCTAGAATCATGACCTGAGCCAAAGGCAGATGCTTAACCCACTGAGCCACCCGGGTGCCCTCCAATGATCATTTGCCAAACTTAAAATCTGATTCGTTTCTTAAAGCCTGTTCTCATGTAATATGATTCAATTATTCATTTAAGACCCAACTACAGCTCTTCTAGGTCCCACCACACAAATATTAAACGCACACAGTCCTGATGCACTACCTTGCCAATCACAGTAATATGCTTCCCCCCGCAAGGCCCTAACAGTGGCCCCCCGAGAACTCATTTTCCACCCTTCTTCTCACATCTCTGGCACAGCTGTTCAAATACCTTCATCTTGTCCCTCCACATTTATTGAGTGGCTGCTGTGGGCCTGGTGACATGCTGGTGGCTGGTTAGGAGAATATAATGGTGGCCAGTCACTCTGCACTCACCTCCCATCTCGCCTGCCCCGCCCCCGGACCACCGTAACTTTTTCAGTGGCAGTACCTGTCCTGCAACCCAGTGATCTCTGTCTTCTCATACCCCACAACTAACTAGGAAACACATCCTGCTGATCTGTCATTCCCATCAGATAATCCAGTCCAGCACTACCCTGAGACCCAGGGAAAAGGGGCCACTGCCCTGGGCCTTGTGCCTTAACTTCTGGCCAGATACTTCCCCATAAAATGAGAAATCTGCTCAGCCCAGGGCCATGCTCTCTGACTCTACCTCGGCAAACTCCCAGGACTCAAATTCCCTTGCGGAGCCCCAGAGGTTCATTCCCCGGGCAAATGGAGATGCAGGCGTACCCACCTCCAGGCCCAAGAGGTGGTCAAGACACAGCTGGCTTGCGAAGAGTAGGGCATGCGGACTCACTATGGCGAAGAGTCTAGGAGATGGGAAAAAGGAGGTGGACTGCAGGACAGGGGCAGGGTGACAGAAGGCCAGTTCTCTCTTTGCCACTATATTCTAGAACAGAACTCCTAAAAAATCTGAGAATTCTAAATGGTCATCCATCTCCTTACAAAACTGTACTGGTCAAATCAGGAGGCAGAGAATATTTTACTTAATGGTTAACTAATCCGCAGCATTTAAGTATGCAGAGATATAATGAGTGTGCTCCATTTGCATTCTTATATCCACACGTGTTAGGAATGAAACAGGTTTCCACATGATACTTCCACTCAAATTTCCCCTGCTCCCATCTTCATGAGAACCTACCAAACAATGATTATTACAATGTAGCGCAGAGGCATAGCAGTAAAAGGAGCATGAACAGCATCTCTCACTGAAGATCCTAGCATACAGCACAGTAGGCGCTTCTAATCTATACCAAATTCTTTCACACCCTTCGTGTAGGACACCGCCCCTCAACTACCCCGGTCAGTATCTACATCTTACCCCTGAACTAAAAGTAAAAGCGTGGCAGAAGGGGGATTCTAACCAAGTTCTTTCTGAAACCAAAGCCCAGGTTCTTCTCCTTCAACTTCCTTTCAGATGATTGCGAGAAGTTTACCTGGCTTCAGACCCACTCCCCGCTCGTCTACACAGGCCTGTCAGATCCATCTCCCTACAGCGCCATATTCACCTTCACAGGATCCTCGGGTCGGTTATACTCCGTCCAGTTAAGTTCTAAATCCTCAGTTGATTTTCCTTTCCACTCCCTCTGCTTCATTATTTCCCAAGGAAGGCTTCACACCACAACCATACCTGGCTCTCCCTCTAGCACACGCTTCTTTCTCACAGCCCATACACCTTCCAGATGTACCTCATGTCTTCCCTCCTTCCCTGAAGACTTCTGTAAATTCACTCCAGACCAGTTTCTGTGAGTCCCCATTTTTGTGAACCCCCAAAGTACTGACGGTCCCTGTGCGCTCAGCATGGAGGGAACCCCAAAGGGCAGGATATAGCGTTTGACTTCAAATCCCTTCATGGAGTTAATCTCGTTGGAAGGCAGCATAAGAAGGGTCTGGTAGGGCGCCTGGGTGGCTCAGTGGGTTAAGCGGCTGCCTTCGGCTCAGGTCATGATCTCAGGGTCCTGGGATCAAGTCCCGCATCGGGCTCTCTGCTCAGCAGGGAGCCTGCTTCCCTCTCTCTCTCTCTGCCTGCCTCTCCATCTACTTGTGATTTCTCTCTGTCAAATAAATAAATAAAATCTTTAAAAAAAAAAAAAAAGGGTCTGGTAAAGTCCTTCTAGAGCACTTGGCTGAAAGTCTGTTGGAGCATATATTAGCACGGTCTACCGTGTTATGTCTGCATAATAATTAGCAGTCACTCTTCTATGATAAGCACTTAGATCTTAAACTTTTTGAGAATCACAGAGAACTCTGGTTTCTGTGCGTTGTGTCCAGTTTGTCAGCTCTCCTTCCACCCCTGGAAAAAGCCAGAGTTGTAGTTTCTGCCCATTTCCATAGTGTAAATACACCTGACACGGCTGGTCTGGAGCTAGCAACCGGACATCGGAATGTGGTGTTAAGTGGAGACAAGCAACACTGACTCTCTCCAACTGGTACTGATCGGCTTCAGTCTGTCACTAGTATGTGTCCCCAGTCAACATATCAGGAAATAAAATGGGGAAAGGTAATAACTATTTCTTAATTCAAAAATTACAATAAAACCACTATATCTTAACATAAACTTATTTTTATGAAGTATATCTAGGTTTTCCAAAAGATTTAATGGGAAAAGTCATGTTGTTTTACTTTAACACACTTCCTTGAATGTCTTGCTTTGATAAAAGACAACTGGCTTCTCCCATTGACTTCCACACTCAATCTGCTGCTTTGGTTGTATATATTAAGAAAATGCAGTCTCACGTAGACATTTAGTTTTAAAAGGAAGGACGACCCTAGGTATGCTCCCTTCACATTTTGAACAGCATTCATGTACAGTCTTTAATTTGCACAAAACACTTTGGTGTGAAAAGACCTTACTGATCGTGTGTTACCTAGCAATTCCTCCACATGAATAACTCTAACTTCAGACCACACTGAAAAGCAAGTTTATGCTATTTCATATGCATGTGTGTATATATCTGCACACACATGTATATACATGTGTACACACACACAAAGCATGGCTCCTCAGTTCAACCACTCAAAGTGGTAAGAATATCAAGGAAGAAAAAGATAACATGCAAAAGACCAACTGAAAACTTCCTTTGTAGGAGCAAAAAAAAATCTATAAGAGAGAATATTTATGAAGCTAATGCATGAATCCTCACTGAGCTGGGCATAATATTCAATTAAACATAAAAGGTATAATTATGTTCCACATTTTTACAAGTGGACAGTTGTACCTTATGTACAAGATGACAAGTCAGAGTTACTTATTCACGGATGTCAAACAATGGCTTCCATCAGAAGAGACTCCTATTTCGTTTGATTCTGAAATTCAAAACTCCCCAACTTAATGTGTTTGGCAATATTTAATTCTTCAAAACTGATATCATTAAACGGCTTAACAATGTAAGCACATACATCATACTCAGGGAGAAAAGAATTCATTGATTTAAAACTAACGGAACTACTGGTAACAGCTAGTGGTTTTATCTGAAAGACTGTATCTGTGCGACATTAAATGCCATTTTTCCCTGGCTCTAAGTATCACAGTAGCCTGGCATTCCCCCCTCTTAAAATATCAAGGCAACATTAAGCATTAAGCACGTTCTGTACCTCCTCCGTTCCTTAAGCTTAGGCTGAAATTACCTTCTTCAAAGAACTGAAACAGGATAGCCATTGCCTAAACCAGTGTAAATCCACTAGCTACTTCAAACCATTCTATTTCAAACCACTTCTATTCTTTTGAAAATATTATCTTCTCATTAAATTAAGTGCCTTATGGTCTCTTTAGCAACAACAAACAGAATACATTAAAATGTAAACCCTATCCCATAAACCAATGGTGAGCATGTTGAACATTTTTTAGGGGCAGGCCACAAAGGAGCAAAGGTGATTGGGTTTTTATGGGACTCCTCTCTTGCCTTCCTTCTTAGCTGAAGCTCCTGATACTGGTTTCCGGCTCTCCTCTATCAACGAGGTAGTGTTAACACAAGATAGGGCACTTTACTCTCTCCTGTTCTTACAGTTCTTTACATGGAAGAAGAATCTGAAGAGAGGCTAAATGCTTAAATGATGTAAGGCTTACTGTACATACTTACTAAAATAAATAAATCTTCTCTAATCTTTAAATTCTACCCTTTGTGCAGGGAGCAAGTCCTTTCATCTGTCAGCGCATAATGTTCCTTATCACTTATCACTCTTTTCATCTTTAAAGATCCCACCCCGAGATTGGATTCTGTGAAGAGGGGTCACTTCACAAAAGCTTAAAACATCTCTATCCACTGACCAATGTTGACAATGACTCCACAAAATATATCCTGCATAACATCTCTCTTTGAAAACAACTTTGTTTCTAATTCTACCCAGCTCCGCGTTACCGTTTTCAGCGGCCACCTTCTTCTGCAAAGCCTTCCTCACACCCTACCACAGAGAGTGAGCTAAGCTAATGACAATCCCAGCAACTCTAGACTGTCATGCTAACTTCTCTAGACAGGCTCTTCTCCTTTGAGCTTTCACTTTTTCATTATAACCCAACTGAATAGGTAATATCCCCATATTTACATAAAAAACCAGAGATCAAAGTAGTTAAGGAATCTGTTCAAGAACAATTAGCTATAAAATGACAAAAACAGAACTTGAACTCAAGTGTCCTCTACTCAAAAGACCAGGATGCACACCTTTTCCTGACAGTTTTGCAAGCTGACAGTCCCCACACAACATGCTTCAGGTGTTGGTCTTTTTTAAGCCGAAAACCTTAGTAGTCATGGATATTTGTGTACATGGACTAAGCAGACGATTGTCTCACATAGTATAGTTCGGGGCTTTGTGAAAATTTTGTAGTTCCGTGCTAGTACTGCGACAGCCTTCTACCAATACTGTGACTGTCCTGACAAACATCTATAACCAAGATGAGCTGAGGGAGGTAACCTTCCCACAAATCTGCTTCATACCATACCTGTTGTATTGTGTGCTTAAGAGTGAGCTGTGATCTCACACTCACAGACTGAACCACGGGGCATGATGTCCAGGCTTCGCAAAGTAGAAGACAGGGACAAGGTCATGAATGGCTAGAATGTGTAGCAGGTCAGGCTACTTAACTGCAGAACTATAACTCAGAATCATCGACAGGATGGTTCCGTAAGTGCTACACAGTCGCCCTGTAAGATACAGACGGAACAGTCAAGCAGCAGTAAAACTTCAGAAATATGACTAAGGTAGCACCAGCCACAACCCCAATTTTTTCTCTAGAAAAGAAAACAATTCACTGTTGTGAAAGGGATGCCTAAATTCAAGTGTTAAACTCAGTGTGGCTCTACTGGCTTATTAAGGGATAATGAGTATTAAAAATATTTCAGAAATTAATAACCTAGTTGCTAAAACTTCCAAAAAGTTCGAGTTCTGCCTAGGAAAGGCAGTATTTGCATTGGATCGGAATAGCAATTCATTGTTTAGCAGAAACAAGCCACTCTGGGGGTGCCAAGCTGATCCCTGGATCTATGCTGCTTCATAACAGATCCTCTAATAGGAAGCTAGTGATAATATTAGGTGGGGGCATTAGAATATCTTAATGGGAAAACGCCACTGCTGATAAATATTATTATAGAAATGCAAAAGAGCACACCACTCAGTCACTGATAAACATCTCTACCTAAAGCAAATTTATTATAAAATAATAATAATAATGTTTGTACACCAGTTACTTGTTCTATGCCATGTGCTTGCTTAGGAGGTTGATTTTACCTTTAGCGGAAGCTGTGTATTTTCTAATCTGTTTAGGGCAGCTGTCAAGTAATCAGAGTGAGCGGTGCCATTTTAATAAGGAAGTCTTTTAATGAAATATAATAGGTCACAAATACCTAATTTCTGCTCTTTACTGTAATTGCCAGTCTTTACTGTAACTGCCACTTTAACAATCTTTTCCAAATGCTGACACAAAAGATGAACAAATCAAGGGTATTAGCATGTGTGTGTATTTACAGCTTATTGCTGTCAAAGGCTGTAGCTCCACTCCCGACTCCCAGCAGCTACAGGAAGATCTGTTTCTTCTGATGGAGGCATCCTGTTTCAGGTTATGAGTGCGTCTGAATTAATCTCTTTTTCACGGCTACACAAGCACACACATACTCAAGAAGACACAGGAGACAGGTTGACGAAGTTCTAGCACAATATGACACCTTCGGGGATATGACAGACACTTTCACTGTCACTGTGGAGGACTGGACATTTTACTACTTTCTTCTTCTTCAATAAATCCTCGGTACCACCAGGTATTGGCTCACAATTTCAAAAATCATTGTTTCTATATAGTTCAAATAGCCTGGTTTTCAGAACAAATTTTTTAAAATAAATAAAAGTGAGTATTAGTTTTCTACGCATGGGCACGCAAGCTGCGATCAGGAAACTCCAAGGAGTTGCTGCAAAATTCAAAGAGGAGATCACAAACAGAGAAAACGCAAACGTGACTTTTTATTTTTAAAAAGCACATTCACCGTAACTGTTTTACCAGAGCTCAGTTCTAAGTTTATGATTAAAAAAAAATTCCCTGAAAACTTCTTTTACATGATAATCCTTTTACTTTTTGTGTGTGTGTGTGTGTGACCAGTATCATTTTCAATTTGGTACTATCCTCGCTATTCTAATATGAGAAGTCCTCTGCACAAACAGTAGTAGTTTTATACGAAGTTTGCCCATTTTTGAAAGGGTAAGCTTCCCCAAATCAAACTAGCTAACTGTGAAAAGAAAACCATGACAACTGTTTGTACCTCTTGCTTTATTATTACATCCGGCCTGGTCACTCTTAGAAATTCAATCTATTATGGTTGCTAGGAGTCTGTTGCCGTGCGACATAGAAGGGTATGCTGGGCTTTCAGGCTAAGGAGTGCTAATAAACCTGTAGGCTCCCCTCTAGGAGTCTGACCAGTATGCTTAAAGGGCTTAATACTTTTCAAGAGTGATTGGCTCACAATTCAAGACACATCCTATTAAAAACAAGTCACACTGAGAGATTTCTAACAAAGGAACAAAATGCTAAACATACACAAATATTCAAAATGTATCCTCAGAATCCCTAACTAATTTGGTAAAACAAATAAAGAACAGAATATGATCTACATTTCAATTATACCACCTACCATCCCCACGTTTTTATTTCCATACAGTCCCCTAAAAGGTTATAACGGATATAAATGAATGGAGAAAGTTTCAGGGAGGGAAAAAAAAAAAGTAGTACTAAGTATCTTCAACTTTGATTTAAAAAAAAGTGTGTGTGTGTGTGTGTGTGTGTGTGTGTGTATCAGACTTATATAAAGTCCAATAATAGAAAAATAAATGAAAACTAGCAATCCAGAAGTACTGAAATCAACAAAACTAAATAGCATTCTCCCCACATCCCTCGGCCACAAAAAACACCAAAAAACAAAAAACAAGAACAACAGAAAAAACCATTGAGAAACTGAAGAAACTCTAAATTTCATTTTATTATAAAAGCAGATAATTTTTTTGGTTTTCTTTTTACCCCTTTTGGTAATGATTTTAAATTAATTCCAAATCTATTCTACCCCATCATATGCATATTCTAGAACTTTAAAGATTAACAAGAAGTTATTCACAGAAATTCACTACAATTAGACGGCATTACTTGAATGTAAATGAGAAGAAAAAAGATAGCAGTGTCTACCAATAAAATACTTCTAACAAATTACATGAAAAAGAGTTGAAAAGTGGGCAGAGGGTAAGAGAGGGATTCGCTCTACTTCAAAAGAAAAAACTGTATTGACTTTTATTTACTTATATTAGATATTAGGACTTTTCCATAAAATATTTGAAGACAAAAGTAGATAAAGCTGATTTATCATAAAATACCAAAGACCATAAAGATAAATAAGAATAAAATGATTTTACGATCATTACCTTAACTATGAATATTCGTCCAGAACTGTCTAACGATATTTTGGCTATACTGACACTGCCTGCAACTTTTGCAAGTTATAAATAAAAATTTTTTAAAAAGCCAGACAACATCTTCTCTACGCCCGTCGCAATATTTAGCCACTGTATCTAACTACTCTGAACTGGGAGCACTTTTTAAAATACTCTGTCAACTGCACTACCAGATCTTTTTTAAAGAGCCACCTGTCCTTCCCAATAGTTGTTTCTATTTCTTCTTGGTACAAACCACAGGAAGCAGAGTAAAGGAATTTAACTATTTTTTCTGAAGTCCCAAGAAACAACAAACAGAGGAATGCAGAACAACCACCCAAAAAAGAAAGACAAAGAACCCAATAATAAAGGAGCGGGGACTCAGGCCAAGAGGTGGAAAGGCAGCATCTGACCGAGGACCAGACTGAGGCAGGAAGAGAAAGGGCTGGCTAACAAGGCAGAGAATTCAAACAGCCTCTAAGCAAAGCCAAGCCGAGCAGAACAGAGCAAATGGGAGGAAAGGGACAGAAAGGGTGACAGACAAGAATGTGTCAGAAAGAGATAACTGAAAGAAAATCTGCATACAGAAACAGGGACTCCTTTCACACATGTGGAAATAAAAACCAAACATGAGAATTTTATAACCAATAATGTTATTTTCCTTGATCCATCCTTATTTTGTAAGAAGGCGTGCATGCAACAACTCTGAAAACGTTCTTAAAAGCAGTGATATCAGTAACGTTCATGATGTAAAAGCCAACTGGTTAGTTAACTGGAGGACTCAGTTTTACAATGAAGTCATTTGAATACTTCCCAATTCTCGCTTCGGGTAAGAAAAATTTCACTTAATTCCAAAGCTGCAAGACCTAACATGTGAAAACCTTATTAAAAGTAATAAAAATGATTTTCCCAAACAAGAACAAAACATGAAAACCCACACACCACATGTATGTACATGCACACACAGTAGTTAATAAAGTTATTAGAGCCGCATTCAACTTACGAGTTATCTCGTTCACAGGGTCTGTGCTGGGCAAATGTGCACATTTTTAACACAGGGACTTACTAGCTGGTCAGCTGCTAGTCAAGCGTAGTTAAACCATCCTGGGAGAATCTGCTCTGAAAGAGCCCAGGTTCTAAACTGGCTTCCTTAATACTCAGGTCCTGTCAGGCACTATTAACTAAAACGCAGTGGGGCAAAAAGAATAAAAATTTTTAAAAATGAGAATGGATGTCCCATTGTGGAAGTGTTATTGGAAAGAGCCTTCTGGTGTTTATTGGTATTTTATGTCTTTACAATCACAAAGCTGCAATAATTACAAATGTGGCATACCTAAAAGAAACCAAAGGAGTGAACCATAGAGAACAACATATCCAACCGTGGAATTAAGCCTCTTTTTTGCACATACCAGTTTTCTACAATTTGTAACACCCTGTCATATTCGATCCATTTCCCCACACCCACCACCTTCCTAAAAAAAAATAATAAAAAAAAAAAAAATTCAAAGATGCTCTGTGAATGCTGAATATTTACTGAATTCTGAATTTTAAATTTCATAAACTTTTTGTCAAGAATTGTAGGCTCTTTGATAAATCACATAATTGGGGTAAATAGCCAATGAATTTCAGGTTATTCTTTTTAGACGGTATCTTATCAAGTATAAAAAAGAAATCATAATGACAGCCATAAATACAACATTATTGCTCTTTCCTGCTGACAGAATATTTCCCAAAATGCATTTTTTCATATTATCTCTGTAATTTCTTTGGCCAATGTCAAAAGGAAGTTTTTAAATATTAAAATGTATAAAAGGAATGTGACACAAACACCCAATTAGAAGAGAGACATCAGTTAAAAACATATTTTAAAATTTCTTAAAAGCCACTTTCACTTTTTACCTACTAATACTCACTTTTATACATTTAAAAATTTGAAAAAAGGTACTGGACCAACTGAAAAAAAGGTAGAGTCCTGGACCAAGTGATTTCTGAAATGTGTAACTGAGGATACCGAAAACAAGGCATCTTGAGGTACCTCTCATAAATCCCAGGGACAGTTTCAGTGGTATCACATTTAAAATGCCCCAAACTTCAAAGACACATTATTTCACAATGGGGGGGAGGGGGCAAATACACAAAAAACTTGTTAGAAACCCTAAAAAGAAACGAAGCTATCTTCATGAAGAGATAAATGTTACTCTCTCACAGAGGCCCAGCAAACTTGTCTTTGTGGGGTCGACGCTAAATTCGGAAGACAGGGTAGCTGGGGAGTGATGAGGTATGGCTGAGGCCAGGTTAACCACGACTCGTTAACAGAGCAGAGTGATGCACACATGCGAATCATCTCATGATGCCGTCAAACTGTTCTATGTTTGTCTACGTTCAGATTCTTCCTTAATAAAAAAAGTTGGTGGGGGAGACAGATACAGATGAGGGGTGACACTAAATTTACGTTCTTTAATTTTTTTATGTATTTGTGTTTCTCCTGGTAGAAATCCCAGGCACTCAAGTTCAACAAACTCCGGCCTACCGGTTGCTACAATGTGGGCGCCTCTGACTCACTTCAGACCCGAATGCCTGGGTGTATCTGCAAGTATAATCATTTAACCAGCCTTTAAGGACGGAAACTAGGATTCGAAATAAATATTATATCTATAATTATGTAAGTTCAAACAGAGAAAGGGAGTTTTGTTTTGTTTAAGGTTCCACAGCAACTTCTACTTCCTTAACCTAAATACGTTAAAAACACCCTTATATTCTATTACATTATTTTATATATTTTGTACCATTTTTGAAGTACTCCAATACAGTACATCAGCCTCACATACTGTCACACGTTACATTTCATAATGGATGACAGGCACATAATGCTGAATATGTGACACTGAACTGAAATGGAAAATATGATTTTGACATTAGTACACTGAAAATCTCATTCTAAAAATATCGGCACGACAATCTATTTGTCAAAATAACAGAATTCTAGACAACTTGCTTCCATTAGTAACTTTTATTTATCTAAATAACCTCTCATTTATGTCTTTTTGCATATACGAAATTTTACAAATAAATTCAACGCATAAATCCATGATTAAAGATGACTAGATAATGATAGCGGGCTGTGCCACACAAACAGTGACACGCCAGTTTCACACACGCCGAGACACAGAAAAGCATCTGATCACAGAAGCCATCCATGCGGCGTCCTCCTCCGCTTTCAGTGAGCCACACCGGGCAAACTGAGGCCATAACCAACAAAACTATCCACCTAGCTAATTCTAATTTTTAGTTGCCTATCAATTGCGATTTTTTTACTTTGAACAGTCACGTATCAATTCTTTCCAATTCGTTCGGAGCACATTTTGATGAAAGTCACAGGTGTTTCAGAAGAGTCCAGCTTGGAAGCAGGTTAACATGCCCTCCCCTCTCAAGTAAAAGAACATACTCAATGTAGTTTTTAAGAGTCTCTTAATCTGCCTGTTTCCTTCTAGAAAACCACAGTTTTAGTCAAAATATCTCAAAAGAATGCAGAAGTGAAAAGGCTGTGTTCAGGGAAAGGCACATTAAAATGATAAAAGGCAAAGAAGAGAAACACAGAAGGGAAAGTCCTATACAAAGACAGACGGAAACAATCAGGACTCTAGTACAGGAAGGAAGGCAACCATCAATTAAATGTTATAAATGTATAAAGTCATAATTGAAAAACTACACAAAATCTACTTCCGTCAGATTTTGTTCTCTGTAAGGTCTTCCCAAGCTTTCTATTTGAAATGGCAAGCCCCCCATCACCTACCCTACTACCTCTATTCCTTTCTCTTTCTCCATAGCATTTACAACCATCTACTGTGATACTCATTCGTGTTCCCTGTTCCTCATTGCCAGTTATGTGAATGCAAGCCCCCTCAAGGCAGAGATCTGATCAGATTTGTTCACTGTGTATCCTCCACAGGACTTCATTGCTTGGCCCACAATGTACGTGCCAACATTTGCTCAATAAATAAATGGATGAATACAAAAAAGTGAAAATGAGCTTGTACTCCTAACCTGAATCTAGAAATTGAAGGGAACCCCTTGAGTCTTGAAGAGACTCACCCCTTGAAGAGAGGGTGAGGTGACTTCACAAATGGTAGTAAATTCACCAAACTCATCAACTCGAGATGGTAGTGAGCTAAAATACACAGATTAAAAAAGAGGACCGGATTGATCTGTAAATGACAGTTCACATTTAAAAACAAAGATTTTCCCTAAAGCTACCTTAAAGATACAAATGTAGTGATCCGAAGGGGCATGTGCACCCAAATGTTTAACAGTGTCCACAACAGCCAAACTATGGAAAGAACCTAATGTCTATCAACAGAGGAATGGATAAAGAAGATGTGATCTATAAATACAACGGAATACATGCAGCCATCAAAAGAAATGAAATCTTGCCTTTTGCAAAGATGTGGAAGGAACTAGAGGGTATTATGCTGAGCAAAATAAGTTAATCAGAGAAAGACAATTATCATATGATCTCACTGATATGAGGAATTTGAGAGGCAGGTTGGGGGCTTTGGGGGTAGGAAAGGGAAAAATGAAACAAGATGGGACCGGGGAGGAAGACAAACCATAAGAGACTCTTAATCTCACAAAACAAACTGAGGGTTGCTGGGGGAGGTGGGCTGCGGAGGGATTGGGTGGCTGGGTGATGGACATTGGGGAGGGCATGTGCTATGGTGAGTGCCGTGAAGTGTGTAAGCCTGATGATTCACAGACCTGTACCCCTAGGGCAAATAATATGTTATACGTTAATAAAAATAATTAACAACAAAAAATAAATAAATAAAAACAATAACAAAGATTTTCCAGGGGAAAGTCTCTGCAGTAGACATCAAAGCAAAGAAACCTCCCTTACAATAGTGCAACCCTTAGTGGGATATCACAACTGCAACCACAAATCTAACTGCTGTCACAGGTCCACTCTGATGACACCAGCTGCCTTGGGGCGACCCTGGAACTCGAGTCCTGATTCTGCACTTTTGACATCCCCAACAGGAACACTGAAGTTAGGCAACAAAAAGGTGAAACTCAAGAGGCTTGGGGTAGTCCACGAAGCCCCTCAAAAAACAAAGTTCTCATAATGCCCCCACCATGTTCCTCCCATAAGCAGCATCAGGAACTCCCACACCCTGCCACAACCAGAAAAAAAGGAAGAAGGTACTGGATCCTAAAAGTCACTCACCAACTTCTGAAACTAAGAAATTAGTTTTATCAGACACTAAGGAAATCTCAGGCAGGTCTAAAATTTCATAGAGAGACACACACACACACACACACACGTGTACAAGTATGAAATATATATACACCTACAGAGTTACTTAACAAAATGTCACCTGAAAGGTAAAAGAAAAAGAGACTTAAGGTCAGCCAAAATCTACTATAAGATGATGCTGTATTTGAAGAAATATCCAAAATTCATGAATTTATCCCATTACATCCATTTCTAAAGAAACAGCAAATAAATCCACTTGGGGGGGGGGTGGGAAGCATTGCTCTGGTCATTATAAAATCAGGGCTAGACAAAATCATTAAATGGTTAACCCTGTTTTCTATAATTTGATTAGAGGCGAAGATAACCTGAGGTTCAGTAATTACTCACTGATTACTTTCACTAAGAAAGGACATTGGGTTGTGTGCTGAGTTGAAGAAATTATCATGTAGTCTTCCGCCTTCAGGAAGATGACAAACAATTTGAAAAGATCAAATATTTATAAACAAAAAATACAAATCAAAATTCCCAATCAGTAGCAGGGTAATACATACATTAGAAGTGAACTCTTCAAGTTGGGAACCACTCTAATTTAGGAAAGATGAATTTAACTAGGGCGGAAAACACATTCTGAGCAGAATAAAGGAGAAGAACTAAGTTACAGAGAAACGGCCAGGCCGAATTCAGGTGACCAGAGGGGACTAGCAGCAAATGCCACGTACTGAGCCCTGACGTGTCGAACACAGTGCTGTTTGCCTATGTCCTCCGATGGAATCTTTAAAACAGTCTTTGAAGGTAGATCTTATTAGCCCTATTCCACAGAGTTTGAGTAATCTGCCTAAGGTGAAACGAATCATCAGTAACAGAGCTGAAATTCAAACCCAGGACTGTGTGTTCTGAAGTTCATGCTCTTGACCAATCACACAACACCCGCACACCAGCGCCGGCCACAGGAGAGATGAGAGCAGGGTGGTGGGTGTGAGTTTGAAAACGTACACTAGACTGTGAGCTTCCTAACAGCACTATCGTGGTTTTACAGCACTTGGTGAATATTTCTTAAATAGTGAATATTTCTTAAATACTACTCAATTCTGTGGAGTAGGAAAGGAGCAATCCTAAAATATACTGACCTGAAGAAGCAGAAAACTCTGGGCTACTTGAAAACATCCCTGGCAAAGAAGAAGTCCAACACCCTCTCTTCGCACATGACATGATACTGTATGTGGAAAACCCAAAAGACCATCCCAAATTACTAGAACTCATACAGCAATTCAGTAATGTGTGGGGTGCCTGGGTGGCTCAGTCATTAAGCATCTGCCTTCAGCTCAGGTCATGATCCCCGGGTCCTGGGATCAAGTCCCACATTGTGCTCCCTGCTCAAAAGAAAACCTGCTCCTCTCTCTCCCATTCTCCCTGCTTGTATTCCCTTTCTCATGGTCTCTCTCTCTCTCTCTCTCTCTCTGTCAAATAAATAAATAAAATCTTTAAAAAAAAAAATTCAGTAATGGAGCAGGATACAAAATCAATGCACAGAAATCAGTTTCTTTCCTATATACTAACAACGTAAGTGTAGAAAGAGAAATTAGGGGATTGATCCCATTTACAATAGCACCAAAAACCGTAAGATACCTTGGAATCAACTTAACCAAAGAGGTAAAGGATCTATACTCTAGAAACTACAGAACACTTATGAAAGAAATTGAAGAAGACACAAAAAGATGGAAAAACATTCCATGCTCATGGATCAGAAGAACAAACATTGTTAAAATGTCTATCCTGCCCAGTGCAACCTGTACTTTCAACGCCATCCTGATCAAAATACCAATGGCATTTTTCAAAGCGCTGGAACAAACAATCCTAAAATTTGTATGGAAACTGAGAAGACCCCGAATCGCCAAGGAAATGTTGAAAAGAAAAACAAAGCTGGGGGCATCTGGTTTACTGATTTCAAGCTCTATTACAAAGCTGTGATCACAAAGACAGCATGGTTCTTAGCACAAAAACAGACACATAGATCAATGGAACAAAATAGAGAGCCCAGAAATGGATCCTCAACTCTATGGTCAACTCATCTTTGACAAATCAGGAAAAAATAACCAATGGAAAAAAAGATACTCTTCAATAAATGGTGCTGGGAAAATTGGACAGCTATATACAGAAGAAGGAAACTCAACTGTTCACTTATGCCACACACAAAGATATACTCTAAATGGATGGAAGACCTCAACATGAGGCAGGAATCCTTCAAAATCCTAAAGGAGAACATAGGCAGTAACCTCTTCAACACTGACCACAGCAAATTCTTTGAAGACACATCTCCAAAGATGAAGGAAAAAGTGAAAATGAACTTTTGGGATTTCATCAAGATATAAAGCTTCTGCACAGCAAAGGAAATAGTCAACAAAACAAAGAGACAACCCATGAAATGGGAGAAGATATTTGCAAATGACACTACAAGTAATGGGCTGGTATCCAAGATCTATAAAGAACTTCTCAAACTCAACACCAAAAAAACAAGTAAGTCAAAAAATGGGCATAAGACATGAACAGACACTTCTCCAAAGAAGACATACAAATAGCTAACAGACACATGAAAAAATGTTAACATCATTAGCCATCAAGGAAATTCAAATCAAAACCACACTGAGATACCAACTTACACCAGTCAGAATGGGAAAAATTGACAAGGCAAGTAACAACACATGTTGTAAAGGGGGTAGAGAAAAAGGAACCCTCTTACACCTTTGGTGAGAATGAAAAATTGGTACAACCACTTTGGAAAACAGTGTAGCGATTCCTCAAAAATTTAAAAATAGAGCTACCCTATGACCCAGCAACTGCACTACTGGTTATTTACCCCAAAGATACAGATGTAGTGAAAAGAAGGGGCACATTCACCCAAAGGTTCATAGCAGCAATGTCCACAGATACCCAAACTGTGGAAGGAGCTGAGAGGCCCTTCAACAAATGAATGGATAAAGAAGATGTGGTCTGTATCTACAGTGGAATATTATTCAGCCATCAGAAGGATGAATACCCAACTTTTGTATCAACATGGTTGGGGCAGGAGGAGATTATGCTAAGTGAAATGAGTAAGCAGAGAAAGACAATTATCATTCGGTTTCACTTACTCGTGGACCATAAGGAATAACATGGAGGACATTAGGAGAAGGAAGGGAAAAACGAAGGGGGCAAAAATTAGAGGTGGACACGAACTATGAGAGACTATGAACTCCAGGAAACAGGCTGAGGGTTTTGGGGGGTTGGGTGGGAGGATGGGTTAGCCTGGTGATGGGTATTAAGGAGGGCACGGAATTGGGGTTATGGACATTGGGGAGGGTATGTGCTTTGGTGAGTGCTGTGAAGTGTGTAAACCTGGAGATTCACAGACCTGTATCCCTGGGGATAGAAATGTATGTTTATAAAAAATTAAAAAAAAAAAAAAAAAAAGGACGGCACGGATTGCATGGAGCACTGGATACACAAACAATAAATCATGGAACACTACATCAAAAACTAATGAGGTACTGTACGGTGACTAACTTAATAAAAAAATAAAAAACAAAAATAATAAAACATCCCAAGTACCTTCTTTTTAGAGGATTCCATTAATTCATATTTAGAAACACTTTCAATAAAATTTTATCTAGATGATAAATTCATAAAATATTAAAAATATATCCCATGTTCTAGATAATTCCCCTTTATATCCAACGAATACAGCAGCCAAGTATTTAGGTACTACGGTAACTGAATCTCTATATTCAAATCTCAGTTTAAGACTTTCAAGAATATAGCACTCTCTTTTCATCTGAATTACCTTAACATTTGTATTTTTCCTTCCAACCAGCAGGTACGTTGACAGATCAGGAATACAGTTTACTCCAAAGTAAATGATTTAGTTCTCCAACCCTCCCCCCCAAAAAAACCTCTTTTCTTCATTCAACAAAGAGCAAATTCAATTTAACACATTGTATTCTGAGTCTCTCAATTCAGATGAAACTGCAGCATTAAATTAAAAAAAAAAATCATGAAGACTAAGAATGAGGAACTTCTAGGCAAAAATGCAAGAGCTAACTAATATTTCATCATACCTTTGTTTATCATATCTCTTTTTATTGAAGGTGAAGATAAATCCAAAGGGAACAGTTTTACAAGAAAGGTTTGTCCCCGGGGACTTACCTTGTTAAGAGCAAATGACAAATGGTTTTCCCCTATAGGAAACCGACTCCTGTTTTATATAAATGTATCCTTTCAGATTTGGTACCACAAAGGAGGCTGGTAAGAGCATCAGGTTGCTGCTGCTCGAAAGTTCAGTTATTTGTCATTTTCTTGGTCTCTCTTGGATGGATGGTTTCAAATAATCAACAGGATTAGTGCTCAGATCGTGCAACTTTACCATGAAACAGGGCACCAAAACTAAGTTCAAGTGTGACCTCACAGATGTACTTACATAACACTCACACACACACACACACACACACACACACACACAATAAAATAAGGCAAAATCTTGGTAATTACTCACTCCTGCCAGTCTCCTACTATTAGTCAGTAAACAACATATCCTTCCAAAAATTCAGATTAAGGAAAGGAGAAGTCATCCAATAACATGACTGCTGGTGCGGCTTCCGGTTGCTATGGAATAAAGGGCAGTCCCTGCACATTTTCATTCTGTTGGCTCTCACTGAGCACTGCAACACCTTTAGAGCCCAGCTGGGCAAGTCTCAGCTTGTACCACTGACATCAGCTGCCAGCATTTTACTTTTGTTCTGTAGGGTGACCTACAGGAATAAGTGTTTCAGTTTTTAAAATTAATAATTCACCTTTTTTTACAAAGATCGTTAGGACGATTAGTACCACCATTACCCTCATCAAGAAAGTAGAGGCTCAAGTCCAGTGTGAGATTATTTACTGATCACGACATACGTCACTACACCCAGCAAGGAGAAATCCAAATGTGTAGAACATTCTGGTTTTAAAAATCTAGAAAAAATGGTATTTCCCCTTAATATTCAGCCTATTTATGATTAGGAAAAATATTTTTAAAATTTGACTTCTATGGACTTCTAAAACAAAGCAATTAAGGAATGATCTGTATGCCAACACGTACAGTTGGAAATAATAAAAAATTAAGATATGTATTCAAACCTTATGGGAATATAAAACTTTAATTTGCTTTTTCTACAAAAAAATAAGCGTGGGGAGGAAATTGGCCCACCTAACCTCTAAAGTCTGTTCCAACTAAAAATTTCTGATTCTAAAATAAAATATCCTAATTATGTCAGATGGAATCCCACATATTTGTGCCATTTGGAAGCATGTGTGTAGCTCTAATGACAGACTTTTTCACCTCTCTCATCTCTACTCTAGCACCCTGGATGACCCCTTTGGTCAGCTGTGCAGAGCCAGACACACTAAAGTTACGGGGGAAGAAGGCAGTAGAACAGTTAAGTAGAAACAGGGAAAGAAGCTGAAGTTGAGCCCGAGAGAGGAGGACACCTATCACAGGGGGATCTGAGGTTCCAGCTCCAGACCCAAAAGCTTAACTGGTCTGCACACAGGGTCAAGTTCTGAAACAACAATTCCTGGATAAAGCTTTTCTGTACAAGGTGTTCTTCCAAACTAGAATATTAAGTCGTTTGCTCTTGGGAAGTAACTCCAATATACAGTAAGTGGACCATTATTACATTTTCACATTGAAAATGGCTTGTTTTTTGAGTACGTCATAGGACATAAATGGAATAGTCACATTTTTGAAAAACTTTTAAACGCTAGAATAAAATTACCAGTGCTTTTACTGACACTATATTGACGGTAAAATAACAAAAAGCCAAGTAAAATTATACTTTGATTCTGAGGTATCTAAAAAGCACAGAACACGTTGTTATCACAAATAATGTTTACAGTCATGTTGCATTAAGTTCGTAATACAATCTTCTGTGTAAGTGGGAGTGAAATTAACGTGTGCTCCATCATTTGTTTTGCAAGGTTACATTTATGCTTTATTCAAACACTGGCTGATTAAGCTTTACACTGGCATTCTCTTACATACATCACATCTTCTCTCTTACTTTTGGAAAGCTTCAATATATGAGAATCTAGTAATTTAAATGTTATTAGAATCTATAACTTAAATGTTTCTGAATGGCAGAAAGAATTAACTATAACCCTTTGAGAAAAGAAATAGTAGTTTAGTTATGGGATAAGATCCATTAATTAGTACATCACTCTGTATATTTTATATAATTTTACCATTCTGTCTGGTTAGCAGTCACCTGTAGCAGAAATATTTTAGAACACTGCCAATATGTTTTATTAAGTCATATATATTTCTATTGAACCTTTTGTCTTTTTTTTTTTTTTTTTTAAGAGAGGGAAGAAAGAGAAGGGGAAGCAGGAGGAGGGAGAAGGGGAGAATCATAAGGAGGCTCCACACCCAGTGCAGAGTCCAAATTCGGGGCTCGGTCTCAGGACCCTGACACCATGACCTGAGTCAAAATCCAGAGTTGGATGCTTAACCAACTGAGCCACCCAGGCGCCCCTCTATGGAACCTTTTGGTTCAGAGAGAAGCTTAGCCATTAAAATTGCATAACCAAAAAATGCAAGCCTTATTTAATGTAATGAATTTACTTCTTCATGCCTTATTCATTTAATTAAATTTAAACAACAAGAAAACATCAGCTTTCAAATAAAGAGACTTAGGTCTACATTTTGTGTTGTTTATTAAAATGCCATTAATCATTGTTTGTTATACATATTAGTCTGCTCATTACAGAATAATCTCCAACATGAATAATGGATTTTTTTTTTCTGCTATAGACTCTAGCATTAGAAAATAAGCTTATTTAGTACCTGACCTCAGTCAAATAAAAAAACTGAGGAGCCCTCTTCATTCCCTGAGGCAATGAATCAGATGTTAAACTGCTCTGAATGCTGGCCTAAGTTATCAGTATATTAGCTCTCAACAACCGATGTCTCTTTCTTTATATTCCATTATGTCCTGTAACAGAGCTGCCAACTTTGAACGGAATATCTTAGTGGTTAGTTCTCTTCCCTGATCAACTTACAGAATGGTTCTAACGGTTCACTCAAATCTACTTACACACAGGTTATAAGAAAGATGCACAAAAGATTAACACCATTTCACCTCTGAGAGGTGTATCTTGCACGGCTGTCTTCCTCTGTCCTGCAAACACGAACTACTGTCCTTGTGTTCGCTCCTTTCTATGCTGATAGGTCAGATTTCAAGTAGGAGAGCCTGGAATTACTAAGCAAAACACTTGACAAATAACTGAGAACAAACTTCCTGATTTAGAAATGTTATTCTGAGAAGAAACGACATGAGGGTTGATAAAGATCAATCACTCTCAACCATCCTGCCTCAAACAGAATGTAAGCATCGTTTTAAGTCTCCGTTGAGTCTTTCTTGAAGTTAAATTTAAATTTTTTCAGAATAAGGAAAGTTTCAAGTTTATGTTAATAAACAAATATTTCAAATTATATAGCTGTAAGAATAACAGAAGGTATGAATTGTCAAGTACAGGTGTTGGGCACATGGGGTTTAATTATACTGCTCTCTCTACTTCAATGGAAGTTTTTAAAATTCTGAAATAAGGAAGTTTTAAGTCTACATACATTTATGGCATACAGTTTTCTTACTTTTTTTTAAGATTTTATTTATTTGAGATAGAGCAAGAGCAAGTGAGAGAGGGACGGACAGAGAGAGAGAGAAAGAGAGAGAGAGCACGCATACAGCAGGGGGTTAGGGCAGAGGGAGGAGAAGCAGGCTCTCCACTGACCAGGGGGCCCAACTCAAAGCTCCATCCCAGGACCCTAGGATCACGATTTGAGCTGAAGGCAGATGCTTAACCAACTGAACCACCCAGCTGCCCCGGTATACAGTTTTCCATTATATATTGGCTTCCCAAATGTAAACTGCTTCAGATAAGCTAATGAGATCCCAGTCAAATATATTAACTTTGTATATTTCATATAATACTATTATATAACTTTGTAATAATAAAATAACTACAAGGAAACTCCAATACATCTCAACTTAATGCTTTTCTATCTACAACACTAAGTAAAAGTTAAATCCCAAGCAATAACAGTTAAAGACCACACAGCCTTACTATAAATATTTTCAACAAAATATTAAAAACATTTTCAACAAAGTACAAGCATCTCCTATTAGTCAAAATCACACTAAGGCAAAAACAACAACCGTTCATCCAACAAATTATCTCGCCAAACTCTGATTTATCCACTTTATTTTTATCTCTATTTTAGAATTCTCCACTATTTTCATCTAACTATATTTTCAATATCTCCTTCTACCCTTTCACCCTTTTTCATTCCCAAATATCATCTGTGTCATTTCTGTAGCCCTCTACAATTTGAATCCTTAAGAAATATGTTCACACAGTTGGGAATATGTAACTCGGGTCTAATACCTTATTTTTCCCTTTTCTTTCAAAATAGTCCCGAAAACCCAATGAAACCCTGAGTTTCCAGGATTCCTAAATTAACCAAAATAGTACACGCACTAAATACCAATTGATATAAATCCTTTAATTCCTCATCCAAAAATAAAGCTAAGGGCAATGGCATAGAACTACAAGCTTACAGACAAACGTACCCAATTACCTGCTAGCACGCTTTGGAATCAAATTTCAGATTTCCCCGATTCACCCTCATTCTTACCCTATTCCTTCAGATCAGGGTGTTGTTCTGGGCATTGGGTATCATCTCTTGGCATTCTTTCTAAGGTTTATAAACCAAAAGGTAAACTGGAACTTCCAAAGCCCACGTAAAATGCGTCACAAGACTGTGCTGTGGGATTGGGAAATTCCAGACAGCAATGAAAATTAACAAAAACACAACAAAATAAGAAACTTTAAATCTCCAAGCAAGAAGCTCTTATTTCAAAGTTTACCCAGGGCACCAGGACTGGAGGTGAGTCAAGTTTCTGGACGGCTACTGTGACCTCGTCTCACCAATACTCTGACCTACAGCTCTAGTCCACCATCCCTTGCATTTCTATCAAAACTATTCAATGTTCCAGGAAGTCTAACCCATCAAAATATTAAAATGCATCACCTTCCAATTTCAGAAATAAAATCCCACCTCACTTCCAAGCCATATGGCTCTCAAACCTTTGCTGAAATATGAAGCCACATCTATTATAGAGCGCGACTCATTCAACATTACTTAAAAGGTTTTAAATTTCAAAACTCGGCAGACTTCTAAAAATAAAGGAACAGATCAAATGTTGATCCAGCAGTATAACATCTTAATCTACCATAATTGGAATGATTTACAATTTTTGTCTTTAACTGGAATGAATTCAACTTCAGCCTTTTATGGCCTTTGTAAACTAAAGGTATCCTCTAAAAATCTTCCTAAAATGTGAAGCACGGTTGAAAGTTGTTCCCCAATTCACACGGAGGTCATTCAAAGAACTTGAATCGAATATTTCCCTCACTTTTCTCTGCCTCAAGAAAGACAGCACTGGAGTGGCTCCTAATATTGTTACAAGGTACGTATAATGCAAATACTGGTGAGCAAATATTGTACTGACCAACGTTCTGAAACACCAAGCAAAACATACATTGAAATGACTTTCTAAAGACCTACACATATACAAACACACATGTACACAAAACACAATATATATGCTAAATTCTATTTCTCTTAATATATGACTGTCCTAAAAATATAAAAAATGACTTTTTAAACAAAAATGTTTTAAAATATCATTTGAAGGCATGCAATATGACCTTGTTATAAGGCAAAGAATTCTAACTTTATCTGGTGCCTGCGTATTAGTTTTTTCCTGTTGGGTTTTCATTATGCCACATCAAAACACATACTGTACATGTAAAATGATGGTAAAGGTGATTTTAAGACCACTAGGAGAGTATCTTTTCATGTGTTTTTTTATTAATGACCTTTACACTGACACTTCATTAAAACTCATCTCCAAGACTGTCATCAGACATAATCAGATACCCATCAGTGAAAGCCTGATGTGACAGAGTGTACTCTTTGGTTCTTTAAAATGTCAACCTTAATAGGAGCAGAGGGGAAAACCAAGGTTCTGCTGCAAAGTAACACATCTACCCAAAGTAAAATGGAGAGAGGGGAACCTGAAACATCATTTCCATCATCTGGCACACAAATCAGATCTTCGCAATACTCCTTTCTTTTATTCCTATCTTTCCAAAAACCTGTGCTTGAGCAAATCACAATAGAGGCCCCTTAGAAGAATATTATTGCACATCTACCAATACACTAAGGGAGAGGCATATACAGAGAGAGGAAGCATTTAAGAGAAAAGGATCACCATAAGCAGAAAATAGTAAAAACCTATCCTCACAAAAGTACGTGTACTCGGTACAACACTACAGCTGAAAAGCAAAGAGAAGTGGAAGAAACACTAGATGTCCTGAGTCACTTCTGACCCCCCCCCCATGTCCACAGTTCCCCCTTCAAGCCCCACTCCCACCAAAACCTCCCCGTCCAGAAAGAAGGACTGGGTAAGTATGCAGTGCACTGGTATTTAACAATGAAAACAGCATATGATTTCTAAACGTATCTCTTCTTCCTGCCTCTCTCCAGTAACCTCCCTCACCCACCGTCCCACAACTAAAGCATGGGAGAAAGAAATGAGTGATAAGCAAGGACTTTCTAAAATGCTTTTGCATATTGAAAGAAACTATGATGACTGAGACTAAAGAAGACCAGATACAGGTTTAAGAACAAGAGTTATTACATTTGAAATTACAGAAAGCTATCAAATACTGGAATCTGGACATGGTTCAGACACTTGAAAATGTTCATATAAATCAATATGAAAACAATCATTCAAAAATAGTTTTTAAAGCAACAATCATTATAATCTATTAATCGTCTGTATAGTTATTAGACGGGTAAAGAGGTGAGATACAGCAGGACAAAAGACTTATCTCGAACTAATGCAAGAGATGCCTCTTTCCGCAGTCTGCAATGCTCTAAAATCTTGAAGTCTAGTTGCCAAATTGACATTAAAATCTCACGAAAAAGCATACTCCTTGACCAAAAGACACATTATTTTTTCGGCCACCAAACCTGAACAAAAAGAATGCTTATTTAAGTATAAACACTATTGAGGGAAAGAAAGCAGGATCACCAATGGAGAAACAGAAAAGAATACCAGCAGACACGAGGGGAATGCTTCTCAGAGCAGGGCCCTGGAGTAATCCAAAGGCACTGGCCTGGACTCCTTGACAGGACTTTAGCTCTTTTCAAAAGCAGCTGAACAGCATAAAGAGGAAAAGTCAAGGCTGTAATAACTGGGGGAGAAATGTTAAAAAATGAGATAAACAGAAACCTGAATTTTTATTGCTTCTGATGGGAGAGCTCACACTACCCGCTCTCCTTCTCTGTCTCTGTCTCTCCCTCTCTCCCTCTCTCCATCACACTGCCTATCCACAGACTTGGGAAATTATGTCCCGTTTTAAATATCTCATCGGAGAGCAACAGGCAGGAGTCCCAACTGTCAGACACTCGTCTGGCACAGACAGAGCGGAGCTGTGGGGCTCAGCTAATTCCTATGTGGGTGAGCAAACCAGGGCACTTGGCCACGGCTCCCCATGGGGGCCAGTGAAACGGTGGGACCTTCTGAGACTGAGCCCCAGCTATAGCCATTATGCTTGACCCAGGCTCTGGGTTTTCCTTCCCTGTTGCTCTTAGCAGAAGAAAGAAAAGGCCAGCAAAAGGCCGGCCTCTCGGGCCATCGCTCAAGGAAACCCCAATCCCTGGCTGCCCGATACTGTCGTGTTTCCCGCAGGCCAGGGCCAGTCTTGCCATGGAATCCTAGACCATCCGTGCTCGGCGGGCCGGGGAGAGCACAGAGCCCTCGTGTCTCATTTTACAGACAGAGCAACCGAGACCCGGAGGGCAGAAGTGAGCAGCCTCAGGCTTCACAGGCAGGGGTCCTGTCCCCCCGGTGGGGTCCGAGTCCCCCAACAGACCTGGGTTCTCTCTTCTGCCCCGTCCTTTGGCCGGCACTTGGGAAGACTGTGTTTCACAGCGTCCCCCCCTCTCTCCTCTGCCCCTCCACACCCCTCCACAGATCTGTCCCCTCTCACCAGCCCCTGCACTTTCATTTTCAGGCGAGCCGCCTGGCTCTTGCTTTTCCCGGGCTCAGCTCCCGCCAGCCCTTCCCCATTTCTGCCTCAACAGGACCAAGAACGTCTCTGGTCGTCCTGCCCGAGCGAAGCAAAGGCAAGCAGCCCGGACTGGGCATCGCAGCCTCTAACAAAAGCAGTGAGGAGAAGTATCTAGGGTTTCAGAGTCAGCAGTGGGCCGACGTACGTGATGCGCAAACGTAGTATTTGGGGGCGAGACGAGAGATTTCAACGAAAGCGCTTAGCCAGAGGCCAGTACCTAGCCAGGGCGAGGACGGGAGCCTCCTGCAGCAAAATCAGGCTCAGGTTACATCATGAGTGGAACAAGGATATGTATTTGTTCAAGAGGCCAGTCAGACTGATAGACCCTTAAGAAAACAATGCCGGGATAACCTTGCCATCTCAGTCACGTTCCCTGGCTTTTTCCCAAAAAGTTCCTTTTTAAATGGGTGTGAAATTCACTGGAAAAAAAAAACAGCAGAGGAGACGGCTGAGCTGAGAGCTGCTACTTCATATATTGGGACTAATTGTCTATAAAAATAACGTAAAAGGAGTCATATAATTAAACACTTAGCAGGAGTGGGGAGAAGGAGAACAGGTAAGCTGAGCGAGGCAGGCAGAAGCGCCGTGCTGTAGTTACACAAGGCTTCAGCAAGAAAGAGGACACGCGGTTTTGAGTCAACTTTCACCTAGATGTATAAATCACATCTCCAGTTTGAGAAAGATCAGGACTAGCTAATCTAGATCACTCTAAAATTGGGGGGGGGGGGTTCATTCTCAATCAAAATGCTTAGAAAAAAAGATACAGAGCAAATTACTCAATCGTGACATTAGAGACAATAATGCAGCCAACTGTTTCTTTGAACATCTTGGAAAGCCAAGGAACGAGCACCCAAGATGACATTTTTCACATTATGTTTTACTGCATAACATTCCAAGGTTACTTCACACCTCAAGATTGGGGTTGGCAAATTATTCCGAAATTACTTACTGCTACCGGTACGCAAGGGATGACCTCGCACATTTTCCAACCCTTAGTAAGATAATTCTCAGCAGTGCATTATAAACCCGCAGAATAATTCCTCAATGAACTCATCTTTATACGGTTATTTATTGTCATTATATATTAACGACTACATTTTTATAAAGTCTATAAAAAGGGCACAAGATGTTTTCAAATAGATTCATGTATAACATATGTGAAAAGGAAACTATAAATTGGACAACAAAATGGACAATGGGAATTGTATGAGTTTATGAAATGTTACATTATGAATTCTCAGTCTGAGATCCCTGGACCAGGAGATTCAACCAAATGCAGTAAAAGAATGCCATTATAGTAAGACTGCAGAGTAGAACTAAAACATAACTTTGGGCTAACATGCTATTAATTCAGTGTAATAACAAGACTGGTTATCAAGTAGTAATCCAAATTTCACAGTAATCCAAACAGCTTCATGTCTTTGGGGAGGAGAGAATGGTTATTTAATGAGTGTACATTACTGGGCAAAATCTTTCAAAACTTAGGGCCCACTGAGGAGATGATCAGAAACATTCCAAAAGAACTTTCAGATGGCAAAAGATTTAAAAAGTTATCTCCTCAATAGTCTCTCATAATAAGAATCAAGGTGAATCGAGCATGTACTCTGTATCAAATACTGAGCAAAGCACTTACATGAATTATTGTCAACCTTCACAAAACCCTGTAAGGCAGGTCACACTGATCCTATTTTCCAGATGAGAAAACTGAGGCTAAGTTAAACTCAATAACTTGTCCGAGGTCCCACAGGTAATAAGACCATCTGAAACCTGACCCTAAACCCTGCGTTTGTAACCAATATCCTTATCCCTTCACTCCCTTTAAAGGACAAAGTACCTACTGCGTACTCTAAATCTGTTGCCATTTTTAACTGATTTGTTTTCATTAAGTACATCCGGTACCTTGATAACAAATATAAAACTTCCAGCACAAAGGTTTTAAAACAATCTCATACACTTTAAAAATCTTAATGGCAGAAACTAATTGGTAAATTGCAAGACCACAATATAAAAGAAAAATGCCTAATCTGTTTTAATAAAAGCCAAGCTTAAAAACCGTTACTCTCTATTGATGTTCCTGATTCTCTGTGACATTCCAACACATGAAGTACAGTTTCTTATAAAGGGACTTTTAAAAAATACCACATTTTGCTGATTGTAGTTAAATGTGGGATAATAGTATAGTTCAATCCAAAAATCTGTCATCTGAAGAGGAATAAAAACTTATATAACGATATCTTTCTAATCTTAGTTGAGAAAGACACTGACTACCACTGTTTCAGTATTTGTCTTTTAGAGTATATGCTGCCGAAGGAGGAAAACGGAGGAAAGTCAATGATGCAAGAAGAGCCCAAGAGATTGGATTCAATGGTTCTCCTAAAAAAATCCCACTAAACAAGTACTCAGATACAGAAAACAATATCCAACCACTTCTAGTTTAGAAACATATGGCAGAGAGTAGGGCAAAGAATCGAAAACTTTTCAGATAATAAAGTCAAATTAAATGGTCAAAGAAGACTACTACTCAAACAGCGTCAAGTGAGGACTGAATTCTCCAGACAATTTTTCAATATTATTATTGCTGTTGATTTAATTAGCCTGAAAACTATTATTACCACTTAGACTTTTGAGGTAGTTTTTTAAAAATCATTCTATAAAAGCATATTGTTAATTATGCCATATAAGCACATTTTAAGAATATACAATATATTGATATGTGCCAATAATACCCAATCTACAGAGTATAGACCCATACTGCCAAAATACTAAGTTTCTCAGGTTAACCTAAATTTTTGAGACAGAGATTGACAGACCTGCATAGGAAGGTGTTCAGTGTATATACGTAAAGGACTAATGCTGACATTCAAACTATGCCAAAGTATCAATCTTGATACTATTTTATGCTGTGCTAATACGTATTATACCCGTACAGAGACAGGCTTTGGTACAAAACTGCCAATTAAGACAGCATATTAAATTTAAACTCAATAGAAATAAGGCTATTATATGCTTGAATGCATATATAATTAACATTTTTTCTTTAAATAAAAGTTCTAATCAGTTCACATTTTTAGTAGTGATAATCTCATGTTGCAAACAGCACAGCACCCTCTGCTGCATCTGCTCTAAGAAGTATAAAATTCCCACAAAAAAGGATAGAATCAAAGTAAAAATGAACCTTAGAAATCAATAGGTTGATACTCCTTTATTTACTCCAGTACATATTTTTCAAACATTAACGCTTAAAAACAATTTTCACTTAAAAAGACCACTAAAAATGCTATAGTAACAACTGAAGTAGGTCAGGAAAATGTTTTAGTTTGAAAATATTTAAAATAGTGAACAAACAAAAACAATACTGGTTTCCAACACTTTTCATTCAAATTATAATAATGTTGTCAAAAAAATTCTTTAAGGATGGCATGGCCTGTCATGTTAACCAAATTTCACTTTATTTAAATCTGCCTTGGCTTTTTGCTGCAGATAATTTTAATTGATTGTGTAAGTGCTCAGGAGTACTTTTTCTGATTCAAAGGGAATTTACCATTACTTCTAAGAATTTTTAAGTGTTTTGTGAAAGGGTGTGTGCAACTTATACAACTTGAAAATAAAATGATAATCAGAAATAAGTTATATTAAATTATGAATCTTAATTTGAACAGTTCAAAAATTTCTACTTAAAGAAAAAGGTCCCAGGAAAATAACTAACTCCAAAAGTATATTTTACTAAGGACAAAAGCGAAGGATGCCACCTGCTTCAGCCAGCCCCTTTGTGAACCACTGGAGGTCCCAACACAATACACTAGAAATGAAAGTGACACCTGTTTAAAGCAGCCATCTGTCCCTAACAAGCTAGATTTAGCCAAATCCATTTAATCTCGGATTTCCAAAATATGGGAACACTATGCACCTGTGAACAGAGAGGAATTTAAAATCTGTTTTGCCATGGCCACTGGGAATCTATACCCAAGAGTTAAAGGCAAATGATTCCATTAGGGAAACTAAGTTGTCTTGTTTTTTAAGTAAATGGAAATAGAGCCTTTTTTCCTAATGTTCAGCATAAAAACAAACAACTAGCAGACTTATTTTAATTTAAAGGTTTACTTCCTTGAAGACTCTTCACAATTTAAAAGCTTTCTTCTTTGATATTCTTGTTTCTTGTAACACAATCTGACTCTATATGCCAAGAACAAAGTAACACTTCCATTAGTCTGTTTAGGAAAGATTTTTTTTTTTTTTTTAAACTCTTCTCATTGTATGATGGCTACATTCACCCTTTTAAATACACACACACACACCCCGTGCCTGGGTGGCTCAGTTAGTTGGGCAACTGCCCATGATCCTGAAGTCCCAGGATCCAGTCCTGCAGAGGGCTCCCTACTCAGCGGGGAGTCTGCTTCTTCCTCTGCCCTTCCCCCTCTTTGCCCTTCCCCCTCTCATGCTCTCCTTCTCTCTCAAATGAATAAATAAAATCTTTTAAAAAATAAACACACCCACTTACACTTTAAAAATTTGAAGAGCAAATATCATACTCCATCTGCTAATCTCTTCAGATAGAAGTTTAGAGAAAAATCTCTCAGAACATCAGCTTTCTCAAGAATCAACACTGTTACCAAAAAGTAACTTATCATCATTTACATAGTGCACTGAATCTATCTTGATCAATGATTCACTCATTTATTTAACTGCTCATTTTTTTAATGGCAAAAAGTTAACCACACTGAATTTTTTTAGGGTACCAGGATGTTAAATGTATAAACTATAAACCCTTTTGAGTACCTGAATACAGGATTATCTGAATACTAGAGGAATACTGCTCTTTTTAAAATTAGGCATAACTACCACATATAATGAAAACATTGTGGAATGATGCACTTTAGGAATGCATTTTAGTTTACTATCTTATGCATGTAAATGTACTACATAAATATGCCTACACCATTTAATGAAATTCATAGGCAAAGCAATCTCAAAAGCTTGAGATAGGCATTAGGACATGCAATGAATCGCAGACACTGAGCTATACAATACATGTTATAAGTAACTCCTACTTAATACCTTTCATTTTAAGGCATGGTCACTTTCACAGATTTTAATTGGTCTAAAAACTGAGAACACAGGAGAATGCCAATACAAAATATAGTTCTCGCTAGGAAAAATACCACAGAAAGAAGAAACTAAATGCTAAGTATTCATCCTTGTGTTAAATTTTAAAATTTATCATCAGCTTAGTATTTCTAGGGACTATTTACTCAATCCATACGAATAACACAGACATACTTGAGCCCAAAACACCTCTTTTACAAGGCAACTTTTATACCACCTATGTGCTTTTAAAAATGGATAATAGAATTCAATTTAAGTTCTGCTCTCAGATCAACTTGTGACTGAAAAATCTAAATTATGGAAACCTTGAGATAACTGTAATGAGTGAATTGCCTCAAAAAAGTTCCTGGACACTGCAAATAAAAATATTAAACCATAACATTAAAGCATATAATCCACTCAGCTGAAAACGTACTATGTAAATGGCATAAGGTCTAAAACTGTCTCAAGACAGCAAAACTCCTATTAACTTCAGAGACAGTATATAGGACCCACGAGCTTCACCATCCAAAAGTGTTCAGGCATTTGACACTCATCTGAACAGGAAGAAAAAAAAAAAAAATACAAGTTAGTATTAGAGATTTGCATGGAACCCTGGTTGGGGAATGAATATAAAGAAATTTGAGTTCTCTGAGAAAGACTTCTTCCATCCTCAGTTAAAACAGCAATCACAAGGCAATGAATTGAAAGAGGAGAAGTTTTTTGAAAACCCCAACTCTTATTTTACAAAGTATTAGCCTTAATGGCGTTACAATTACCCAACCTGCTCATTGACAATCTCAAGAATAATTAATACTGTCACATTATTCACAGGCTGCTCTGTTAGGTAAATCAATATGTGTTTGCTGTGGGAAGGAAGACTGTTTAAATACGTATTTTTAAATTCCAAATTGGAAACTTCAATATGTGCAAATATAACAGCACACTGTATCTGTTTTAGCACACATTCATTATCAAACTCTTTACCAATAAGCTACTAATTAAACGTTAGGCAGAAAGACGGAACAAATTTACAGGATCTGTAAAACTGGGTTACCTCTAGCCAAGAGCCCTACTACTGGAGGGCTGATAAGTATTCAAAATCTACAGAGAAACAGATTTTTAAAAGACAGACTAAAAAAAAAAGAAAAAAAAGTTCTCTCTCCTCAGCAGCTTGAAGTCACTGTCCAAAGAGACCCAAAAGTAAACAAAAAAGAACAGGTTAAGTACACGGATGCCTAGATCTTGACAACCACAAAGAAAGTGAAATATACACACGTTTCAAGTTGAGAAGCTTCATACATTCTTTATGAACAACTTGACTTCAATTTCAACTCTCAAAGGAAAACGAACAGAGAAGACGAGGTGGGGGGGGGGGGGATAAAACAGCACTCTTTAAAGTACCACTGTCACAAATAACATTGTAAACGGAGTTCTCACGAAGCTCCCTGATGCCCTTTTCCCTATTTATCCCACACGCCGTCTCCTAACCACAATGAGAACTGTTAACACTCCACGGTGGGCAGGGAGGTTCGTCCAAGGGAAATGGAACCTCACGGCCACCCCTCCCATCTCCACAGGAAGGATAAAGCACTGTCAATAAGTACTCACCCAAGTACCACAGATGCCCTGCATCTGGTTTAAATCACAAGCACACACGCGCGCGCACACACGCACACACGCGCACACACACACACACACACACCCCAAAAAAGAGAGAAAGAGAGAGAGGAGAGAGACTTGTTTTAAAAATCTCTTTCCCAGGGCAGCGAAGAGCCCAGCGGAGAGGCCCCTGGTTTCAGTGTGTGTGCAAGGGGTGTGGGGGGAGAAGAGGGGGGGAGGGAAGAGTGCTGAATGGATATTAAGACTGTTTGCAGCACAAAGAAAACACAGTTTTAAAAGAAAAAAAAAAGAACCCGTGCAGCGGAGGATGGCAAAAGCAGAGCAGCCCATTTAGCACACGGCCGAGAGGGGCCAAAAGGAAGGGAACGGGCGGTGGGAAAAGTTCCCCGTTGTACGAGGATAAAAATAACAAAACCCGTACCGAGGCCCCACAAGTGCACAACAACAACAACAACAACAACAACACACCACCTCTCGGGTCCCCCCGGCACGCGGCTGTCGGTCTCGCTTTGCAGAGAAGCAGGAAGCCAGCAGCTCGGGGAAAGCAGAGCATTAAAGGAAGAAAGCCAGCCAGCCTCTGCCTTCACCTGACCCTCCTGCTCGGAGCCAGACCCCGGGGAGAGCTCCCGCATCCGCGCCGGGGCGCCGGGGCTCCCGCTCCCGCTCGGCTCGCAGCCTCCGGCGCTCCCGCTCCATCCCTGACGCGCGGCCGCCGAGGGCCGGGGCGGCGCGGCGCCCACACCCCCGAGCCAGCCGCGGCGCGCTCGGTCCATTGTAAACAAGCCGGGGCGCGGAGCCCCTCGGCGGCGGCGGTGGCGGCGCCGCGGCCGCCCCCGGGGTCAGGAGGGAGACCCCCGCGCGGCCACACTCGGCTCGCGCGCACGGACACACACACGCACGGACACACGCGCTCCCACGCAGCCACACGCTCCCACACACATGTAGAGACCGAAGAATATTCACCTTGGCTGTGGATTATTGTGGTGTTGTTGGTGGGTGATGGAGATGGTGGTGGTGGGGAGGAGGAGGAGGAAGAGGAGGAGGAGGAGGAGAGGAGTAGTTGTTGTTGATGGGTAACAGTCGCCAGGACTACGGTGACTATGGCGCTTGATTCACAAGGCAACGGTTGCTATAACTCACAAAAGAGAGAGAGAGGGAGAGAGAGAGGGAGCGAGAGGGAGAGGGAGACACTCGCACGGGGAGGGGTGGGGAGGGAAGAGGGGAGGAGGCGGGCCCGGCGAGCCGCCGGAAGGGGCGGGCTCGGCGCCGTGACGGACAGCCCCGAGCCCGGGCCCGGGCGGCCGGCGCGGGGGGAGGGGGGAGCCGGGGGCGCGGGGAGCGCGAGGCGGGGTTCCGAGGACCGGCTCCCGAGAGCTGCGCTGGGGTCTGGCGGGGGCTGAGGTCACCCCAGAGGCCTCTCGGAGGTGCGCTTGCTCCCCGCGCTGACGAGGCAGCAGGGGCGCTGCAGGGGCGTGGCGCGAGGGGTACTTTCCGCGAGGCGAGAGCCGCCGGGCCCGGCAGCCGGCTCTGCGCACAGCAGCCGCAGAGCCGCGAGAGGGTAACGAGGAACCCGGGAGAGGGGGCGTGGAGGGCGATTCCAGACACTTTCTGGGAGACCAACTCCGGCGGGCAAAGAAGCCGCTTTGAAGAGCGGTCTCCTCCCCCGCTCCTGGCCTGGAACGTCATTTCCGGGGCGGGGCGGGCGGAGGGTCCCGGATGTGCCGCCGCTCTGCTCTCCCCCCCCCCCTTCTTTTTCCCCCGGTTTTTTTTTTTTTTTTTTTTTTTTTTCTCCCTTCTCCGTTTCTGAGGTGCCGGCGGTGTTCCCAGTTGCATCCGCTGTCTGCCTTCCAGCATGCCTGGGCGCTTCCGAGCTCCGGGGCCCGCGCCGGACTGGAGCGCCCGAGCCGCCTGCGCCCTGCTGCCCGCGGCGCTCCGGCCCGCTCCCGCCTCCTGCGGCCCCGACTCGGAGGAGCGCGGGCGGCGGGGGTGGGAGCGAGCTGCCTCCGCCGCCATCTTAGAGCAGGCGAGCCCCGGGCGTGTGGAGGCCGCGCGTCGCCTCCCGCTGTCCGGCCGCGGCGTGGCGCGCGGACGGCCGGGGCCGAGCCCGTCCGGCCCCCGCTCGGGAGCGGGAGGCGAGGTGCTCCCTCCGTGCCCGCGGGCCGGGCGGCCGTCCTCGCGGGAGGACGAGCGAGTGCATGGCGGCCCCCCTGGGCGGAAGCGCTGAGGGGCGGGCTAGTTCCCACCTGCCGGGGTCGCACCCGGTTCCGTTCTGCCCCCCCAACCCGAAGCGAGCTGCTCGCCGTCGTGGACGTCGGCCGGACCGGGGCACCCGAGCTCAGCCCGCTCTCCTACTCCCTGCCTCGCCCTCGGCCCTATTGACAACCTGCGGTGTCTGTGTTTCCGGCTGGGTGGACGAATGGCTTCCTCGGGGGCGGATGCTGTGAGCACACCCCCGGCGCCCGAGCCCCGCCGCCCCGGCGCCCGAGCCCCGCCGCCCCGGCGCCCGCTGCCAGCATCCCGGTCCAGTCCCCTGCACGCAGCCGTCCTGCAGGCACACTCCCCCGGGCCCTGCCGATGCCCCAAACCTCCAACACGGGCAGCTAAGCTGCTTAGCCAAGACAATAACATTAGAAGTGGAGCCTAAGGAAGCCAGTTCTCTGGAGGCTTAATTTTTGCACCTGCAAAATAAGGGATTTGGGCCGACATCAATTCCCAGTGCTAAAATAATAATAGCGACCATTACTGAGCGCTTACGCTGCCCCGGACATTGTGCTTAGTGTTTTACATACATTATCTCATTTAATCCTCGCAGCGCCCCTGTTAGGTACGAAATACTCTCATTTTAGGGGAAGCAGGCACAGAGTCCTTAACTAGTCGGTGGTTTTATGTTACTGCTCCGTGCCCTGGAATATTAGATGAGAGTATTTTAGGAAGCAACTGTTGAAACAATAGATTGAAGAAAGTGATGTTGCCCTAGGTAATCAATCAACGAACGACTCACAGAGGCTTATGCTAGTGTGTTACAATGTAGCAGTGAACGGGGCGAGCACAGTGCTCAAGCTGAAAGGTTTCAGGACTCACTCGCTGGTACCAGACCCTTTTAGTCCGAGGCAAATGACAGTGCAGTGATCAATAGTTGTTAACCGCTCCAAACTCAGAATTATAGTTTCGACAGACGCATGGGAAATAGGTGTGCATCCCAGCTGTGTGAAAGCTGGTGATCATTCTGAATATTCATTTCATTGCATTTACAGATCTAAGTCCTCTGTTCTTGCAATGGTGTGCAAGAACACCCACAGCCCTGAAGAGCTTTGCTGTTTTAGTTGAATTGCTTGATACACTTTGCCTGGCCCTTCCCTCGCTGGAGGCTTTTGCTTCTTAACTGCGGGCAGTGAGCACAGTTCTAGCCAGTGTCCTCCCCACCCTTTAATTGACTGCTTTCAATCTGCAGGCAAGAAAGCCATAAGGAAGCTTGTGCACAACTGTGTCCCAAGAGTATAAATAGGTACTTTGAGGAACTCTTAGAAAAAGTGTGACCTTTATGTGAGGACGTTTTAACACCAGCCTTAAGCTGCTTAGAGACTGTTGGTTTTTTTGTGTTTTGTTGTTGTTGTTTTGTTTTGTTGTTTTAATGTTTTCTTGATTTGGCCTTTTCCTGAGTTAGGAATAGATAAATTTTCAATGTTACTGCCCTACTGAATCACCTTAACTAAGCTACGGGTTCAAGCTCTAGATTCAGAAACAGGCTGGATTATATATGTATGTACGGTTTTGTGCTATAACTAGTTATGAAAGGACCCAGAAATCCCTTTATCTCTAATCAGTTGTGATAGGATCTCCTTTTTGGTCATTTTTAAGCATAGTTACAATTTCACAATATGGTGTCCATATATTTCAGAAATAAATTACATAAGTCACAGAAAAGACCCAGAAGTGTCTAGCTTTTATCAACCTGTTACAGGCAATACACACTAGGCTTAATTAAAAAAAAAAAAAAAGACATCTAACCAAAAAATAATTTTTCTATTCCTTGACAAATGCAGTGAACTGCCAATGTAACAATTATTTATTGAGTACCAAAAGAGGGCCAGACATAGTTCTTGTCTATAAAATGCTCAAAGTCGTATCTGTGAATTTAAAATGCTGTGTCCTTTGAACTTGGATTGTTTCTGCTCTCAACTTGGACTGCTTGTCAGAGACATCATTTAACACATTTGTATCTGCACCACTTGAAAACTATGGAGTCTAGATTATGTATGGATGAATACTTTAAAAATCATTCTTAAGGGTAAATTTCCTTTTCAGTATTGTCATTAGGTTATTTTCTCTTATTGATATCTGCTATTCAAGAACTAATAAATGAACATTAATGCTTGCAAAAGGAAAAACTGCTTATGAAAAAAAATACTGATGAGGATAGGTTTACTTTGAAAAAATGTATGTATGAGAGTTTTGAAAATTAACGTATTGGTCTGTCACAGCTTACCACGGAATTGTGGTGAATCCTTGTATAAAGCAGAAACCACTTCTGTTTCACACTTTTAATTTGATTATAATATCTGATTCTCTTCAGTTAAAAGACACCTAGAAGTTTTAATTCTCATATGTGAAATGAATAGTTTCATTTTAACCAGTATTTATTGAGTACTTATGATATGCAGAGCCCTGGGGAATTAAACAACTAGATTACGAATTGCCTTTACTAGGTCTGAAATTCTGAGGATATATGAATTATCAATAATGATAGAGGGCCGCCTAGGTGGCTCAGTCAGTTAAGCATCTGCCTTCAGCTCAGGTCATGATCCTGGGGTTCTGGGATTGAGTCCCACATCAGGCTCCCTGCTAAGCAGGGAATCTGCTTCTCCCTCTTCTTCTGCCCCTCCCCCTCATGTGCTCACTCTCAGGCTCTCAAATAAAATCTTTTTTTTTTTTTTAAGATTTTATTTATTTATTTGTCAGAGAGAGAGAGAGAGGGAGAGCGAGCGAGTACAGGCAGACAGAATGGCAGGCAGAGGCAGAGGGAGAAGCAGGCTCCCTGCCGAACAAGGAGCCCGATGTGGGACTCGATCCCAGGACGCTGGGATCATGACCTGAGCCGAAGGCAGCCGCTTAACCAACTGAGCCACCCAGGCGTCCCTCAAGTAAAATCTTAAAAAAAAAAAAAAAATGATATAGACTTGTAAAGGCCAAGGTAATTCAGAACTATACATAATTTACCACTTTTCTCTGGAGAAACCCCAAATCTACCCATCCTCACCCAAAATATATCTTGGTTTTAAAAACATTGCAGTAAATAAATAAAAATAAAAATATTGCAGTATTTTTTCTTCTGGTGGATTGGTCTTTCTAATTTATTTATTTATTTATTTATTTATTTTGAAAATTTTGTTTTTTATTTGACAGACAGGGATCACAAGTAGGCAGAGAGGCAGGCAGAGAGAGGGGGAAGCAGGGAGAGCCCGATGTGGGCCTCGATCCCAGGACCCTGAGATCATGACTTGAGCAGAAGGCAGAGCTCAACCCACTGAGCCACCCAGGTGCCCCTCTAATTGATATTTAATCAAATATCTTTCTGTATCTTTTTAATATAAATCAGGTGTTTACTCAGCAGTCCTGAGGTATATCTTACATCCTTACATCCATATATATATAACCAGAAATTCCCAAGTTTTTACCCCAGCACAGAAGATGGTAATAGAATCCCATTTTGACTAGCTTTTCTCAAGACCAGAATACACACTTGCCGCTTTTCCCCTTCATTTAATGCAGAATGTCATATAGAATATTTGCAACATTAAAATCAGATAAATGGAGTGGTGCCTGGGTGCTAAGTCAGTTAAGCGTCCAGCTCTTGAGTCCGGCTCAGGTCATAATTTCAAGTTTGTGAAATCAAGCCCCGCATGGGGCTCGATGCTCGGCACGGAGCCTGTGTGAGATCCTCTCCCTCTGTCCCTCTCCCCACTCTCGTGCTCCATAAATGAATAAATCAATAAATAAAACCTTTTTTTAATAAAATCAAATCATTGGAAACAACCCAAATGCCTATCAGTAAGAGGATGAAAAAACGAATTGTGACACATTCGAACAATGGAAGACTGCTGAGCCATGAAAAGCAACTGGCTCATTGTACATAAGACAACATGAGTAGATGAATCTTAGAAACACTATGTTCAGCAAAAGAAGCCAGGCACAAAGTACATGCTGCATGAATCCATTTACAAAAAGTCCAAAAACAGGGAAAACTAATCTGTATTTAGTGTTGAGTTCTCAGTGATGGCAGGGGTGAAGAGATGGGATTTGTTGGAACAGCACGTAGGAGGACTAAGATGGTGTGAAGTATTCTGCACTCTCCAAAGCCAGAGCGACTAGCCTCATGGCTACTACAATCTAATTGTAAATTAAAATTAAATTAAAAATCAGTTCTGCTGTTGCCCTGGCGACATTTTCAACTTATTTGGTGCAGGGAGGGGTGGGTAGTGGGCAGAGAGAATCTTGAGCAGGCTCCAGGCGGGCAGAGCCCAACACAGGGCTCCATCTCACAACCCTGAGATCAGGACCTGAGCCGAAATCAAGAGACAGATGCTAAACCAACTGAGCCATGCAGGTGCCCCTCACACTGGCAACACTTTAAGTGCTCTGTAGCCATAGTTGGCTAGGAGCTACCAAATTGAACTGTCGAGCTATAGAACATTACTACCGCAGAGTTTTTTTTTTTTAGAGCGCTGTTCTAGATTTTGTTTTAGGTAGTATGTACATGTGTGGTCACAATTGTCAAAACTGTATACAGTGCACATTATATATGCATTATATGTTAGTAAATCCTGCCCCCAAGGCCCAGGAATCACTAATAGACGTATTATTACAGTATCACCTACCCAGCCAAACCCACTTTTCCTTAATATTTCATTCAGCACTGCAGAGAAAAGGATAAGTAATAGATAGTAAAATTATCCTTGGAAAATCTTCAAAAATGTGTTAAATGTGACCATACGATAGATAACGTTGATTCACCGCTCAAAGAAACAAGTTCTGCCACGTTACAATCCTAAATACATCTAGAAACCAAAGGAACTGCTTTTGAGGGCTCAAGTGAATGCTAGATGATTAAAGAGATTTTCTCCCTATTTCCACGCTGGAATGGAAGTATCTTAAATGTGTTGGATATCGTGTAATCTCATTCTGAGGTAACATTAGGATCAAGTTAAGAAAGTCATGTAAACTCTTGAGGTAACAGTTAAGCCTTAATGCTTTTGGAGGTCCAAGAAAACATGTGTAAATAAGGATTAAACAGTGAATTATCTCAATTCTAAAATTCTAATGTTCATGGATTTTCAGACATGGCATGCCAGGTGAATTGGTTCAAAATTCTAAATGCAAATGTTCTTGTAATACTTTTATGAAATTAGGAAATTTGGGGAGGTGAAAAAATACTTCCTATAAATTTAACAACTACTTCCACCATTTCTTAACTTTGTGAACTGCAGGTATATTTTTACAAGATAATGAGTTTGAACTGTATTAGAGATTAATTCTTACAACTTAATCAGGAATTAATGTCTGCAAGAAAGTATTTTTTTACTCAATTATTATCAAAAGTTCTTTATCAAATGTGATTTTATTTTATCCAGTCTGTAACTGGCACAGAAATGCTTTTTAAGTTGGTTCTCTCTCTCCCTTTATCTTTTCCCCCACTTTAATGTAATGTACATTCTGGAAAAAAACATCTCCCACGTTCCTGTAGGACCATTATTCCTATTTAAATATACTCAAAGTATCTTCCCACTGGAATATGGCAAATATCTCACCCTCCCCCCACCAACATCACAATACATTATAAAGCCTAAATTTAAATAGTTTTTTTAATACTTATATCAACAGTTAAAGCATTATCACTGAATTTTTTTCACCCTTTTATTTTTTTTAACAACTTACCTCGGCCACTAATAAGGAAAAAATAGACTACTTACCCAAATTACATGAATCTGTCTCAACGCCATTTTGTTTTGTTTTAAAAAGACAACTTACATGCATGGAATATTTTTTCCAAAATTTTGTTTTGTTCTGTTTACATTTTCATTTTGAAGGACAGGAACACAAAAATATACATCGCACAGTGGAATGTTTAAAACATTTGTTTCTAAGCGTTGTTGAAATTTTAGCTAGAATTTTCTTCCATAAAAGAGATTAAAGTCATTTTTAAGACTCCTAGATCTGACTTAATGTGTGAAAGTACCTATTAGAATCAGGTTTTGGAGACCTCCAGCCCCACATCGTATCAAATATAGTAGAATGTACTCATGTACCACATAAAATACACATAATTAAGAAGTGAATTACAAATGACATAATGGTAAGTTTGTAGGCATCTAATTATTTGTTCATTTTGATCTGTAGCTTTCTTTTCTTATTTTGAAGTCAACTTTTTTTTTAAGATCAGCATTTTCAGAGAAGCTTGGAAAATGTTTAAGTCCTGGATATTGTGCTTCATGAATAAAATGGCCCTGAAATTTAGCAGGAAAATGGAATTTTGAAAAATTTATCTCTTAATTCCATTTTTCATTCTTCCTATGTGAGGTAGAGGAAGTGTTAATTAACCAAAAAAATATGGAAATCCACTGAGATAACAAAATTACAGTAAACTTCAAATACTGGTTTCATAAAGATGAGGGGGGAAAAAGGAATGTAATCAAGATATAGAAAAATTATTTTCTAAGATGACATAAGTGTATTTGAACTCAGTACCTTAATTTGCTCCTACAATCTTTACTTCATTATAAAATTGCACATAAAAATCAAGACAATTGGATTTACATTGTCAGGATATCCTATTTGTAGCTTCAAATGTGTGACACAATAATTACAGACTTCTTGTTAAATGTGATATCATCCTTCACCCACAAGAAGTAACCCTTAAAGAAAGAACACTAATTTAGTTGAAGATTGATGAAAGACAAGAAATATGAATGTGAATAATTTAAGACAGTATATAAAAATCTGACAAGGAATTTTTCATAGAGTTAAACATGCTTATTTTTGAAAGTGAATAATTTTTTTAGGATTAAGTTCTTCCTGAAATCTAAAAAGATAAAAATGAAACATATAAAATAAGCAGGTCATTTTCTTTCCAGCCGGTACTGATTCAGCGACCCAACAGTGTAATACCAACCACTGTGTTTCTGGAAAAGCCAGAAAATACATCAGCTTCTAAAGAACCAGCTATGGCGTTGACAGAACTGAATGATCATAAACAAGATCTAAAAAGGGCAGCTTCGTCTGAGTAGGCATTCACTCTGCTGAGGCACACTCACTTTCTTGGTCAACTAGGGATGTATCCAATATAAATAATTCTTGTAAGAAAGTGTTGAAGTTAACTTAGTTGTGTAATCAAAACATTACAACTTATTAGCATTTCTTGAAGATAAAAACAACTTCTTTATTGGGCAATCATCTTTGAGAAAGAAATATTCTAAAAGTTTATTGTAGACTTCAAAAGATATAATGCTTACCTGTCCGAAACAGGTAAGGCAAGCTGGGAGTTGTAACACTTTTGGAAAGGAAGTGAACAGGAACTGAAATGCTCTTCATCCAATGCCAATGGTAATGGGTCAATATAAAGGTGAGAGAAGGGAAAAATGTAACCAGAAAATATAATCAGCTGAGGTGGTTTGGGTTTTTTTGTGTGTTTTGTGGGGGTTTTTTTGTTTTTAGTATTGTGGGTTGTGAGTTGATTTGCTCTGCTTGTCTTTTTTCATTTGTGGAGAAGAAACCAACAAGAAAGGATGAGTGAAATCATAGTTGTAGAGGGAAAAATGTAGCTAAGACTTGGATTAATGCTCTAACTAGGAATAGTGAGAGATATATTCAGAAAACTGGTAGACAATATGTGATCGTTACCGAGCATAAAAAATACCCAGTTCCCAGATCATTATTGAGGATGTCCTCTACATGCTACAGGAATTACCACAGGCACTCTGAGGGGCCAGGGGCGGGGCAGGTTGGGGAATAGAGCAGGTAGGGAAGAAAGAAGCGAGCAAGATACAGAAGAACTAAAAGTCCAAGTTCCTTCCTATACCGGGTATCTTTTATTCCTCCAGATTCACTCATTCTCTACTTGTCTTTGCCCTCTTTTCCAGAGGCTCACCTTCCTGGACCACCTCGTTGGATTCCCCGGCTTTCTGGTCTCCACGAGTGGACAGCGCTGACAGGGAATCGGAGTCAGGGAAGAAGGAGAGTGAGGTCTGAGTATTACTACCCCGTTTGCCTCCCCCCATCGTTGCTTCGGAACAGTGGCATCCCTTGACTGAAGCTTCTGATAAAGGCTCCTTCCCCTGTTACCTTTGGGTTTAGGGGCCATAACAGCCCCACAGCTCCCTGGGTTGATACGTTGTCCGTATGGCTTCCCCTACCTCTGCTAGGCCCTCTGCACTGTATATCTCCTCAAAATTGCCCTCTTTCTTGTGTGTGATGCCACCAAGTAAGATCACAGACTATGGAGGCGCCTGGGGGGCTCCGTCAGTGAAGCCTCTGCCTTCAGCTCAGGTCATGATCCTGGAGTCCCGGGACCGGGCTCCCTGCTCAGCAGGAAGTCTGCTTCTCCCTCTGACCCTCCCCCTCCCGTTTTCTCTCTCTCTCTCTCCATCTCAAATAAATAAGTCAATAAAATCTTTAAAAAAAGATCCCAGGCTATGTATTCCTCTGCTTGAGTCTCCATAACAACGCACCACAGACTGATGGGCTTTAACAGAAGCTTATTTTCCCAAAATTCTGGAGGTTAGAAGTTGAAGATCAAGGCATCGACGGGGCTGGTTTCTTCTAAGGCCTCTCCTTGGCTTGTAGATGGCCGTCTTCTCCTTGTGTCCTCACGGGGTGTCTTCTCTCTGTGTGTTCATGTCCTAATCCTGTCTTTACAAGGCTGCCTACCGGTGCTCCTGGGGTAGGGCTCACCATAATGAACTCATATGAAAAAAAGCGCCTGTCCCCTGATACACTCACATGCTGAAGTACTGGGAGTCAGGGGTTCCGCACATAAATTGTGAGGTGAGAGAAGATGATTCACTACATAACAGACTTGTTGAAAAAGGAAGATGTTTTCTAATAAATGAAGAAATAATCTCAAGATTATGAGGATAGTAGGAACATAAGAAAAGGATGGTATTACACTTAATCTGAGCAGAACATTAGAAAGGGGAAAGAAGTGGGGGAAGCAGACACAGTTTTATACATGGAAATCTCAGTGGGACATTCAAGTAGAGATACCCAGGGACACCTGAGTGACTCAGTGGGTTGGTTAAGGCTCTGGTTTCGGCTCAGGTCATGATCCCGGGGTCCTGGGATCGAGCCCGGCATCGGGCTCCCTGCTCAGCTGGGAGCCTGCTTCTCTTCCTTTCTCTCTCTGCCTGCCTCTCTGCCTACTTGTGATCTCTGTCTGTGAAATAAATAAATAAAAATCTTTAAGAAAAAAATTAATAAAAATTAAAAAATTAAAAAGTAGAGAGACCCATACACAGAAAGCACAGGCCCTGGGAAGAACCATCTAGGTAACAAAGTAAGAATCACAGCTAAACTTTAGGAGGCACCAGAAAGACTGCTCGTTATTTTTCCCCTTCTTCTATCATAACAGAATTTCTCCTGCTTCTACTGGACCCTTTCCACAAAATGACTTCCAGAGCTCCTGTTCTGGTCCTACTTGACGCTAGATGAGGAGTCGTAACTAAGTTCTGGTTGGTGGGATGTAATCAGAATTGTTCATAGGGCCCCTTCTAAGAAAGCGTCACCTTCCTTGCTTTGCCCCTTTTACCCACATTCCTTTGTCGATCCCGTGCTCAGAACTCGAGTGCCACAAACTTGGACCAAGCCAAGCACAGGACCGTAACAGAACTGGAGACTAAGTCCCTACTGATTGTGAGACCCCTATACTGTCCTCTATTATCTATATTTATGGAAGAAAAAAAAATCATAGCCATCTTGATTTCCGTCTCCCAGCTGAAATGAATCCTAATTAGTTCAAGCATTGGGGCATCTGGATGGCTCAGTCGTTAGGTGTCTGCCTTCGGCTCAGGCCCTGATCCCAATGTCCTGAGATCGAGCCCCACATCGGGTTCCCTGCTCAGCGGGAAGCCTGCTTCACCGTCTCCCACTCCCCCTGCTTGGGCTCCCTCTCAATCTGTGTCTTTCTGTAAAATGAATAAGTAAAGTCTTTTAAAAAAAATTTTTTTTAAAGTACAAGCATTTTCTAGGTGCTAGGTACCCTTCTCAGTTTTTTAGATGTATTATTTTAGTGAATCCTGTTAACAATTCTTTGTGTACATACTATTATTATCCTCTGTAAGGAAACAGAGAGTAAGTAATTTTCCCTAAACAACACACCTGCAGAGTTTAGGATTTAAATCAGACTAAGAACCTAGTCACCATGTTGAGCCTCCGTTCCCTAGACTGATCTAACACCCCATAGTCCCACTGATGGGGAATACAGTTATTTTTGATACTGTTATTATTATTTTATTTATTTATTATATTTATTATTATTTTCTGTACAGCCTAGAGAAGAGAATTGTATCTGATTTTGCAACCGTGCTACACGGTCTATCAAAGGAGGAAAGCAAATGAAGTGCAAAACTTAGGCAAACTCTTGTACACAACTCTAATCTTACTGTCGCTGCTTATTTTCGCCTAAAACTTACCACCGTTTTTTTTTTTGACCCACAACGTTTCTACTTCTGAACTTAATTTTAAAAACTTGACTTTGGAGCCTCTTGTGAAGCTCTAGAAATCTAAGATGCATTTGCTTTGTAGTTCTCTGGCTGAGATCAGGCCCATAGGGCAAGAAGGTGTTTCAGATCTGTGCTACAAAGGGGCTTCCCCTTGGCCATATTCTGCCAGAGCCCTTCTCAGAGCCCCAGCTGGGATAATCTTTGGTGCGATCCAGGGGCAACTTCTGCCCTTAATTGTCAGATTCCTCTTGAGAAAGACTCAGCTCTCAGTCAGGAGTCAATCCTTCTGGTGACAGTCTCTGTTGCACTCCCTTTAGCAGCAGGAGAGCTTTAAGAGTGTTACTGGGCTTTGTTAACCCCGCTCTTAGAGAAACTGGAGAAAAAAGGATTTTAAGGGCATCTTGATTTTTTTTTTTTTTTTTTTTTTATGTTTGGAAAGAGGAAAAAACTGGACCGGTTGAGAGAGTTCTATCCCCTTCCCATCTGGCCACATAAAAGGCTTCAGAAAGGCCACTGGATCTACTCAGAGGATATTAACACACTATAATTCCGTAAAGAAATAATGCAACAAATAAGAGAACCATTCACCCACTTGCAGCGAGAAGTTCTGAAGGCAGAACACAGAAGGCAGAGGACCTATGATGTCTCTCACACAATTTGCTTTCAGGCTATAGATAGCACTGATCTTCAAGAATAGCTTTATTAGGATGGGATTTCGAAATGAATCCATCCCTATACCTACTGTGGTTTTTAATTTCTACTCCTTCTAACCAATTTTTCCAGCCAACAGAGACATTTACAAAGTACATTCATACTCAGGATTATGCTATCTCGGGGTAGAAATAAATGCATGTTCCTTTTTTAAAACAGCTTTATTGAGGTATAATTCACATAGAGTAGAATTCAACCATCTTAAGTGTACAATTAGTTACATTTTGGCAACGCATGCAGCCATTTGACCACCATCCTAATGAAGCTATTGAACATTTCTATCACCATCAAAAGTTCCCTTGTGGTTCTTTGCAATCAATCTTCTCTCACTCCCTATGCCTCACCCCAGGAAAACTTTGCTCTGCAGTCACTGTATTTTCCCTTTACTAGAGCATCATATAAATGGAAACATGCAGTATTTTAAAGTTGGGAGTTTTTTTCTTTTTCTTTTTCTTTCTTTCTTTCATCCGTACATCGTGTGTATCAGTAATTCATTTATTTTTACCGTTGAGTAGTGTTCCATTGAACGGACATATTCCAATTTGTTTTCTGATTTTTTGTTATTATAAATAATGCTGCTAGGAGTGTTTGTGCAGAAGTGTTCTTGTGGAAGGATGTTTTCATCTCATTCCAGCGGATACCTAGAAGTGAAATTTCTGTGCGATGGTAAGTGTATGTTTTCACTTTATAAGAAATTGCTGGAATGCTTTCCAGAGTGCCTTTATCATTTTGTATGCCCAGCAGAAATGTGTGAGGGTTCCAGTGCTCCGCATCCTTACCAACCCTTTTGGCAAGAATTAAAGGATCTTTTCGATGTCAGTTCATCTAGTGACTGTGTAGTAATAATCTCATTGCGGTTTTAATTTGTATTTCCTTAGTAACTACTCATGTTGAACTTTTCATGTGCTTATTGTCCATTTGTATATCCTCTTTGTAAAAAGACGATGTTTTGTCTACTTTTGAGTTGCTTCTTTTCTTACTGAGCTACAAGAGTTCTTAACACTGTTTGGACATAAGTCCTTTGTCAGATATAAATTTGGCAAGGATTTCTCCCAGAGGATGTCTTCCCTTTTCATTTCCTTAAGGTTATCTTTCAAAGAGCAAAAGCCATTTAATTTTGATGATGCCTCATCTATCAGGATTGTATTTTGTGGTTTGTGCCTTTGCTTTATCTAAGAATTTTTGGCTAACCCAAAGTCATTTGATTTTTCTATTTTCTTAATAAAGCTTTATTATTCTAGGTCTTAAGGTTGTGGGTCTGTGAGACATTTTGAGTTCGTTTTTGTGTAGGCTGTGATGTAAGGGTTGAGATTCACAACTTATATTTCTTTTTTTCTTTAAAGATTGATTTATTAGAGAGAGAGAGAGAGAGAAAGCACACAATCGTGAGGGGCAGAGGGAGAGAGATGCCACAGCAGACTCTGCACTGAGCACAGAGCCAGATGCTGGGCTTGATTTCATGACCCTGAGATCATAACCTGAGCCCAAACCAAGAGTCAGATGCTTAACTGACTACACCACAAAGGTGCCCCAACATTGACAACTTTTTGTACAAATATCCAGCTATGTAGCAGCATTTATTAAAATGACCATCCTTCTCCACTGGATTGTTTTTCTACCTTTGTCAGAATCGGTTGTCCATACACGTGTGGCTCTATTCTGGGATTTTCTTCTATGCCACTGGTACGTCTCTTTACCCCCATACCACATTATTTTGCTTACCGTCACTGTAGAGTAAATTTTGAAACCTGGCACTCTTAACCTGTTCTCTTCTGTTCTTTATCAGAGTTGGTTTGGTTATCCTAGGTCCTTTGCATGTTCATATGAATTTTATTTTATTTTTTATATGAATTTTAGAATCAACTTAATCAGTTTCTACAAAGAGACTTGCTGGGATTTGAGTCAGTACTGAATCTATAAATCACTCCAGGGAGACTGACAGCTTAACAGTATAGTCTTCTGACCCATGGAAAAGCTGTATCTCTCCTTTTACTTAGATATTCTTTAATTTCTCTCAGTGATTTGTTGTTGTTGTTTCTTATATACAGGTCTTTCACATCTTTGTCAGATTTATCCCTAAAGATATCATAATTTTGATGTTATTGTAAATGATATTGTTTTTAAATTTTTTGTTCATTGCCAGGGTAGAGAATGTAACTGTTTGTATTGATCTTATGTCCTAATATATTATAGAATTCACTTTGTCAATTCCCGTAGAGGTGTGAATCAAGATCATTTTTACTTCTATCTTTTCAAAAAGTGGAAGCGTTCCTCTCCTAACCTCCACCCAACTCAGGTCTCAGAGATAGACACTGTGAACAATTTTTGGTTTTAGATCCTGTGGTAGTTCAAATTTAAATAGCATATATCGATACTCTACAAAGAAAAATGAAAAATTTACCCTTTCTTCAACCCGTTTTTCTCCTGGACTCCAAGTTTTCAAAATTACATTATACTTTTACATGGTCTAGATTTACAGCAATTTCTTTTTCCATTTTTGATCATGTAGTGGGGAAGGTAAGCTGAATAAATATCCCTCAGCAAACACCTAAAAACTCTGGATAAAGTATTTTAAAACAGCTTATTAAATGTATTGCTGAGGTAGCAAACAAGTAAGGGAAATTCTTAGACTTAGGAAAGAACAAAAGCCCCAATCAAAAAAAGTAAAGTGAGTGTTGAAAAGAGAAATCTGCCATTCCTTAGTAAGTTAGAATTTCAATTTAATGGTCACTCGGAGATTGGAGACAAAGCCTTGGACCTCATGAAATGAGAATTATAGTCCATAAAGCCAAGACCTCAAGACTACACCCTCAGTGAAAATGTGAATTAGGTAGAAAAAAAACAAACAGTCACATAAAAGACAGGACAAAGAAGACATGGAGGGCTAGAGGGCTTAGACAAAAGAGATTATGGTATAAAATCCTTTGCAGAGTCAAGTAAAACCAATATTTTTATTTATGCAGTCACTATTTTCAATGATTATTGATGAGTGTGTTTCTTTTTAATATATTCTATATTTTTCAGTTCATCCTAGTCTCTGAATCCTTTTTTCCTGTGGTTATTGGATAGTGATGAATTTATGAACAGAAGAAGGAGGAGTAGCTCTCCTCACTTTCAGCCCTAACCTTCAGCTACACCACAGACAGCCAATGTACAATAAATATCACTGGGTGTCTTGGGCTTAAGGTCGATGAAAATGAATTTGAAATTAGTTGTTAAAACGTTTTTATGCTTGCTAATGTAATTAGTATGTCATTGTTTGTTTGTTTATTTATTTATTTATTTATTTTGCTAGATTCAAATCTGGAATTTGAAGACACAAAAAATATTGGAAAACTGTGTTCCTTAAAAAATTTTAAACCTCACTTCATATACTTTTATTTGTACAAAAAAAAAGGAAGAATATAGTTTAGTACCACTTTGACAAATATATTAGCAATAGTGAGTTTGTGTCCAAAACTGGGAAGGTTATAGAAAATAAAATACAAAACAAAAATTTAGAACTATAATTTTTATTAAAAAGCCACAAACCTCAACTCTTTACTCCTCAGAAATGTTGTTCCTTAATGTTCACCGTTTGGAATCCTTTTAATTTTATAATTCCCCACAAATTGATTTATTGGTTTCATAAATTCCTTCCACAGAGTGTATAAAAAGGTTCTTGATTTCTAATTTCCGCTTGTGCTGTAGTGTTTCTCCTTCATGGGTTTGGAATTTTGTGACTTCTAAGTGGGTTTTTAAATGAACTTGGAGACTACATAATTAGCCATTTTTTCTCATCCCTTTTCCAGTTCTGAAGACTGCAGCTGGCTGCTCTTAGAGTCACTATCCTCTTCGTCCGTTCATTCTCACATTAATGAGATCTGAGTGTTGGACCATCCTAAACTTAAATCATTCCCAGTGGCCTCCAAAATGATTGGAAAGCTGTTGCACTTCCTATTGAGAAAGTTGCATATTACCTGGGCATCTTTTCTCCTGGCGAGCGCATCACCAGAGTTTACCCAACCTCCTTTGAGTTGGGGTTTTAGAACTAGCTTTATTACAGGGCTGTTTTAAGGAAAACGCTTCATCTCTCCGGGCTTCAGTGTTTCATCTATAATGATCTACAAAAGGATTAGCAATTTTTAATTGCTAATTAATACTCTAAAGTTGATTGCTCTAAGAAATGTAAACAAGGCAGTGGTTTCAAATTTCTAATTTAAAATAGGCTACTGGGTTATTGGTGAACTAACCTGAAATAGTACCATGGTGCTTAAGCTAAGGATAGATGCAAACATGCTTGAGTGTGGTTTAGTTTTTGAATTTTACAATTTCAACATGCTTAAAATGTTCTACTTTCTTTCTTTATTTTTTCCAAAATTTTATTTATTGGGGTGGGTGTATGGCTCAGTTAAGCACCTGCCTTTGGCTCAGGTCATGATCCCAAGGTTCTGGGACTGGGCCCCTGGTTGGGCTCCCTGCGCAGCAGCGAGTCTTCTCTTTCCTCTCCCTCTGCCTACCATTCCCCTGTTTGTGTGCTCTCATTCCCTCTCTCTCTCTAAATAAATAAATAAATTTTTCTTTTTTAAGATCCTGAGATAAGGACCTGAGCCCAAATCTGATACCTAACCGGCTGAACACCCCTATGTTCTACTTTCTATTGGTTAAACTCAGTACAGGAATATTGTAATTGAAACACCAGAATTTGAATTTTTATTAACTCTAACCTTGTATAAAAGTTTTAACAGAGTAAAATTTTGATGAAACAGCTATTCATTGGAGCAAATTTTCTTCACATCAATAGGCTTTTATTGATCTAATTAATGTAATAGTCTTTCATCACGGCAAGGTATGTTTGGGTGGTCCTTAGTTTTTTTTTTTCTGGAGAGTTAGGTGTGACAAACTACCTCCTAAAGGCTATGGGAAAGGTTTTGAAATATCACTGAAATTTTTCAAATGTTTAGGAAAAAAATTTAGACTTATAAAATACTTTGGACTCTTTGTGCTACATAAACCCAAAGTACTATTTAAATATTCTTATCACATATTCACTTTAACCACAAGTATAGCTATGTTTCTCTTATGTTTATATCTCTCAACATGTACATTGCTATTAATGTGAGAGATGTGTGTGTGTGTGTGTGCATCCTTATTAGTTAAAAATAATTTAAAAAAATCAATGCAGCATAGAAATTTGCAATGTTTTGTGCCTCTATTCATGAGGAACATGATTTTATCTTAAGTGAAACTAAAACAATGCAGTAGTGAAAGGCAATGCTTTCCAATGCAATTTTGTTGTATTATCTTGGACTACAACGACAGCAAACATTTACTGAGGATTCTCCTTCTGCCAGTCACTGAGCTATGTGTTCACTCCTCACAACAACCCTGTGAGATAGGTACTATTATAAATCCCATTTTTGAATACTGAGAAAATGAGGTACAGAGAGCTTCAATAATTTTTCCAATGTTACAGAGTCAGGATACATATACCCAGGTAAGGACCTACAGTTCACCACGCTGCTTCTCCAGGATACTGTTGATCATACAAGTTGATTAAACACAAATCATATTTTTCCCAAATAAATTAGCAGGCCTGCCTGAATTAATGATAAGTCCAGACTTTTCAAAAATCCTTTAAAAGATACGCCTTTTAATATAGTAAAAGGCCAAGAATACGATTGCTGAAACTTTTGGTCTGGTTCAGTCCATTAATCTAATGAGAATCAGCTACTCTAGGATTCCATCACTCATCTCAAACCACCAGATATTAATTTTTAGAACGGAAGAGTGACTTGTTTATAATAGTATATACCACATCTGAAAATAGGAATCATCACCTTCATAAAGCACATCCCTTTCCATATGTTCATTTAAAAATCTCAATATTCAAGAAATCCAGACTTCTCTGCTTATGGGTATCTCTAGAGTCCCACAAATGCCTTCTACTCAAAATATCCAGCATGTGACCTTATTATTTTTATCACAAGATTTAACTTATTTATCCTGTATTCCTTTTCTTGATGAATGGCATCACCACTCTTTTCATGTGAGCTAGAAATCCAGTGGTCATCCTGGACTCCTCTCTGTTGTGTACTTTCTACAGCCAGCCAGCCGCCCAGTCCAAGACATTCTCTCTCTTTCATCCTTCCTCTCTTCACTCCCTGTTTTTCCTTCTTCCTCACGGCCCCTCTCTTAGAACAGTCCCGTCTCCCTGGGATTACTTGAGCTGACACCACCAATGGTGCTTCTTTTATCTGATGTAGAAACTATTACTAGAATAGTCTGATTTTTTTTTTTTTTAAGATTTGATTTATTTATCTGAGAGAGAGAGAGAAAGCATGAGCTCAAGGAGAGGCAGAGGGAGAAACAGATTCCCCTCGGAGCACGGAACCAGCTCCTGAGATCACGACCCGAGCCGAAGTAAGAGACTTAGCCAATCAAACCACTCAGGTGCCCCTTGAATGATCTTAGAATAGAGATTGGATTATAGAATCTCCCTTAAGCCTCCTTGGCAAAGGTGCTTCCATATTCTTAATTTTTCAGGTTAATGAACTGACGTTTGGAGAGATGACTCAACATGTACAAGGTCGTAAAACAATTACATTATAGAGTAGGAAACTAAATCCAGACAATCTGATTCTAGAGTTCCAGCTTGTCAACCACCACTGGCCTTTATCAATTCTCCAGACTGATTTGAGATGCGTCTCCATGAGCATGAGTGTCTATACTCTCATGGCCCCATTCCTCTCTAATATAATCTTATTTATCTGTCTCTCCTGGTGGTTGAAAAGCTCCTAAAAATCAAGGGTCAAATACCTGTGACAAAAGTAGCATTTCAATAAGCATTAGTTTAATTAATTAATCATTACTGTCCATCAAGTCACTAGGGAGCTTAATTAAGGACATTGTGTATTGAACCAAAAAAAAAAAGAAAATTCATGTCAACTAAATCTGGACTATTGTGTTATGCTTTTGTCCTTTGAGGATATTTCTTTAATAAAATCTGGGACCAGTCAACTAGAATAAGAATATCCTCTCACTTAGACCCTAGTAGATATGGAAAAAAAAATTATTTTCCTTTCTCTTTATATGTTATGTAATTAACTCTCTGTTTGCCTCAGGTAATCATTATCATACCACAGTTTTCAAGATAATTGCTCGTATATAGTATATTTAAGTTAGATGCTTCTCCCAACTCATTCTTATTTTGTATCCGGTTTGACCTTCATGGACTGTGATGTCTTATTCTTTATCTAACTTTTGTGTTTTGGGGTTTCAGTGGAATCTAAGAGAATGATTGACCCCTTTGACCTTAATCCTGAGTGACTATACGAGACTCAGAATAACCACAGTTCGATCAAAGATGTTTTCAACCGATTGTTTCAAATTAAAAGTTTTAGGATTTTATTTCTTCCCACCAGTAAGTACCTCCCAGGCTTTGAAAGGAAGGAGAAATGGAAGGGGGGGCGGTAACCTAAAAATACACTACCGGAAAGGATATACATTGTCTAGTTCCAACCAGGCTTGAGGAAATTGGCCATTAGTCTTGTTCAGACAGGTGCCCCTAGCCCCAGAGGACTCAAGTGAGAAGCATATCTACGTGCAAGAAAGCAGCCCACGATCCCTTCCACGCCCTGTCTTCCGCTCACACCTCGAGGAGCCGCAGAGGGATTTTACTCTGCTCACAAAATGGTCAGAAGGAGCATGAAGACATTTTGTCTCATTTATTTCCAGATTTAATCCTGCCCAGATCAGTCAGATTTTTTTTTTCCTTTTTAAATATGAAGAACAGGGAGTTCAGAAAGACAAAATAGAATATTCACCCAGACAACTTCACGGTGCAAATGCGAAGCAGAGAAATGGCTTAACCTTGTTGTGAGCTAACTATAGCTCTCCTATTAGCAGAAGGGAGAGAAAAACATTGCATGCTGTTCAGTCAAGGCCACAGAGCTTACTAGGACACCTTGCTATGTTTCGAGGTGTGCAGAGAACGTGGGGTGGAGGAGGTCCCACCTCCTATCACAGACCTCTTCTGCCTTCAAAAGTGAAGGGCAGCCTTGGAGACCCTGCCTTTGTCTCCAGGGTTTTCCATCAGAGCAGCTGCGCCATGGCCCATCCCTGCCCCCCGGAATCCCCGGACACAGGGATAAGTCTCCAAATCTCTTCCTCAGCTGTCACGATAAAGCAAGACACTGAGACACTGGCGCTGTGGAAGATGTGTGCCAGATGGCTGAGGGGCAAGTGGAAAGAGCCTTGGTTGGGCAAGAAGTAGTCATCAATTGTGTCAAACTCCTGAGAAGTTCGAGCGTTTCTGATGCAGCAGCTAGCTTTACCCTAAGGAACTAGGCTTCCCCAGGATTGCAATGAGACTGAAAACCTAGATCATCTCGTCTTCATTTTGTTTTCATTTGATCTCTTTAAAAGATTTCTTTATTTTAGAGAGAGAGGGAGAGAGCGCGTGCAGGCAAGCAAGAGTGGGGTCCAGAGAGGCAGAGGGAGAGACAGAAGCTCCAGCAGACTCTGGGCTGAGTGCAGAGCCTGACGCAGGGCTCGATCCCAGGCCCCCGAGATCTTGACCTGAGCTGGTATCAAGAGTCTGCCGCTCAACCAACTGAGCTACTCAGCACCCTTCCTTCAATCTTTAATAAAAGGTTTTTTGAATGTCTCCATCCTGGCTCTGTTTCCTGATATTAAAGGAAGGACCACAGGTCAGCTTTGGGTCAGACCATTAAGGAGGAGCAGCTCACATCTGAGAGTAGATTTCTGGTGGTGGCCGCATTCATTAGAGATGGACGTCAGTGAGAAGACAAATCTGGAGGACAAGGCAGAAATATGCAGTCCAGTTGTCTGTTCCAAAGGAGATTTCCCACTGAGTTCCAACTCTGGAAACTCTAGCTTTTATATTATAGGGGTTTTTTTGGGGGGTGGGGAGTGGTGCTTCTCTCCTTTAAGTTTTATTTTTATTGAGAAATATTGTTATTTTTTTTCCCACCAAGATCTTACCAGGTATGCCCCTATGCATATTTTAAAATATAAATCGATATAATTATAGTAATTTTACAGGAGCAAAAAAAAAATGTGGTTTCTCAAGCAGAATTAATTCCCATTGAAATATTTACAATTTTATGTATATAGTTCAAATTAAAATCACTGTGGGTCAAATTGTCACATACTACACGTTGGTGAGATACAAAGTGACCTTTCTGTCATCAAAATTCAGCAATAAAAATCATTGAGATAGGCAAGTACATTTAAGAAAGGAATCTTTTTTACGGTAAACAATATGAAAGTTAATCGGTAAAAATAAGTGAAATGTGTAAATGAAAATCAACTTTCACACTCAGAATTATTATGGAAGCATATAGAAAGCCAGGAGAGAACACACTTCCACAAATAAATTTTCAGCCTGACTTTCCACAGCAAAAAAAGCCAAAAACAAACAAATGAAAAACTACAGGGAAAAAAATCTGTCTTCAAATTAAGACGTATCATATGTTAAGGTGGTCCCAAAATACAGTATATCAAGCCCATGTTGTTACAGGAGAAGACACATGTAGGCAGAATCACAGAAAAGTTACTTCCTGAAATATCACAACAGGAGATTCCTTTAAAAGCTCAGCTTGCTTACGAACTAGAAAGAACAAGTTCCTGCCTTTCTGAAGAATTTTTGGACTTTGGGCACCAAAATTCCCCAACAGCACTAAACACCATCTCAAAATATTTCAGTAAAGTAGCGTAAACTCTTTGTTACAGCGTCTGAAAAAAGTTCCCTTTTTACCACTTCTGACATTCACAGTTCAAACAATTAAAAAAAAAAAAAAATAGAACATTGATATTCTCTGAAGCATTTCAGTGGTAAGAAAGGAAGTATTTCCTGACGAATTTTACAGCGCACCTGAATGGAATTAGCCCGTCATGATTTAAAGCTTAAATCATATCCATATGGCTTTTCGAAAGACCGCAGAAGCAGAACCAACTCGGAAATCCAGAGACACTCCTATGAACGAACTTGGAAATCCAGGGACACTCCTATCGATGCATAGTTAAACAGTAATCGTTCCTTTGTCTTTTATAAATCACTAACAGGAATAATACTGTTAATTAATGGTGAATCATTCTCCAGTGATCTATTCATGTTCTCTGGAAGGCTGCTCTGGAGGTGGTAGGCAGCAAAGTGTTGATAAGTATATTGACTCAACTTGGAAAGAGATTCAGAATCTCAGTATGACAACTAATATGTATTTTCTTGTTATAGAAACATTTCACTCTTCTGTTCACAATCCACTGTGGCTTACTGAGTCTTTTTATAGAGCAGCTCAACTCCCCTGCCTAACCTTTAAGGCCCTCCATCAATTCACACCTTACACATCTTGATTTACTGGCTCAGATTCACTCTCTCTCTCTCTCCCCTCCCAACGTGGTTTTTGTTTGTTTGTTGCTTTTTCTTTTCGTTATTCTTATTTTTTTTTTTTTTGCATCACTTACGTCTTTCCATTCTTTCTTTCCATCCATGTCCACTCTGTCTTGCTGTTTGACTCAAACAGCAGCTGCAGTAACTCCATGGGAAGAAGATGACAGAAGGAGTAGGAAGACCTTTCCGTTTCACCTGGAAATCTTTTCTGGTGTTTGTGGAAGATGATGCTGGCTGAATTCCCCAAATCCATTCCCCCTTCCCCCTTAGTATCGGAATTCCAATTTCGGTCAGGGTCGCAGTGTGCTTTTCTAGAAATACTTCTCCAGGCTCTCTTGCACTTAAGGGTATCCTGTGACACAGCTCTGGACAGTGAGACAGAAGTCAAGGGTTTCTGTTTTTGTGTTGTTGTTGTTGTTGTTTAGTAAGGAACTCCTTCCTGCTTTCTCCTTGCTTCTTTTCCCCACCAGGAAGGTTGATACCATCCCTGGAGATACAGTAGCCTCCTGCCACCTTGACAGGAAAGCCCTGAGGACAAAGACCTATGTGCTAAGGATGGTGGAGTGGGACAATGCAAGTGCTTGGGCCATGAATGAGTGGCCACGAATGGCCTTGTTCCGTCTCCCTCCTCCTCCCCCAGCCTCTGTGTGAATCAGATCAACTTCACACCATTTGTGGGGTTCTTCTGCTATTGTAGACAAGCACATTCTTAAAGTTCACACACATTCATAAAGCAGTTTTAGGTTTATGGAAGAATGGAGTAGAAAACAGTCCTCAAACCTTCTTACCCTCCCCTACAGTCTTCCCTATTGTCATCATCTCTCATTGTACGGTACAGTTTTTACTATTGATGAGCCACTATTGGCATATATTAACTAAAATCCAACATGGACATTAGGGCTCACTCTCTGTCTTGTACTTTCTATTTTATTTTATCTTGTTTTTTATTATGTTCTATAGGTTTTGTCAAATGTGTTTTTTTTTTTAAGATTATTTATTTATTTATTTGACACAGAGAGAGAGATCACAAGTAGGCAGAGAGGCAGGCAGAGAGAGAGGAGGAAGCAGGCTCCCTGCTGAGCAGAGAGCCCAATGTGGGGCTCAATCCCAGGACCCCGAGATCATGACCTGAGCCAAAAGCAGAAGCTTAACCCACTGAGCCACCCAGGTGCCCCAGTTTTACCAAATGTTTAATGACCTGCATCCAACATTACCACACCATACAGAAGAGTTCACTGCCCTTAAGATCCTATGTTCCACCTTCATATCCTCCCTTCCCTTGAGTCCCTGGAAATGGCTCATCTTTTTACTGTGTATATATTCTTGCCATTCCTAGAATGTCACATAGTTGCAATCTGACCCTATGTAGCCTTTCAGACTGGCTTCTTTGACCCAGCAATTTGTGCTTAAGATTCCTCCTGTCTTTTCATGGCTTGATAGCTCTTTTTTTTCTAGGCATTAAGTAATGTTTCATTGTATGGGGGGGGGGGGACAACAGACTGTGCTCCATTCACCCACCGAAGGACATCTTCTTTGCTTCCAGGTTGGGGCGACTATGAATAAAGCTGTTATAAACATTGGTGTGCAGGATTCTGTAGAGGCCCAAGTTTTCAACTCATACAGGTACTTTGCATCCCTTTTTGGAGAGACCCAGCATCTGACATGACGTCTTTCTCCTCCCCTTTCTCCAACCAGTTAAGAATGGCAGGTGGCAGAGCCAATCTGGAGATTGTCCCCAAGTTTGTACCGGCGCTGGCGTTGGCTTGGCAGGGATTTCTGAATCTCCATGTGCCTTAAGAAAGTCACATAAATAGTCTACCCAAGGACCAGCTCACTGGTGCCCATCACTCCTACCCACCCTCCCCCAAAAAGATTCCAACATGGAAAGGGGACCTCGTGCAGAACTTTAGGGAAAGCAGCAGGGATAAGGGAATGCAAGGATGGCACAGTTAAAGACCTCTCATGCCTGGAGCTCTTGGAGGTCTCTACCCAGCAGGTGTGTGACACCCATCAGATGTGCTCCATGTTAGAACCAGTTTCTGCAGGCCACCAGGGACAGGAACCAGACTGGGTGAACACAGATGAAGCCCGTGCCAAGGAAGGACAGACTTACTTTAATGGGAGGTGCCAATCTGCTACCTCATTGTCAAGTGGGACAGATGTCATTATGGAAACCAATCGAAACAAAAGCAAGTATTATTAAGCTCTAAACTTTACACTTTGTACAAGTCATATGGGATATTTGACCTTAACTGTTTCACCTGTAGAATGAAGGAATTACTGCCTCTTTCACCGAGGGGTCGTAGGGATGGAATGAGGTAACTAAATAATGACATGTTGGTTTCTACCACCCACCCACCCCGATCTCTAATAACCCCTAGAATACTGCAGTATTGGTAATAGGTTTTCATAGCCCTTAAGGCTCTATTAAGAAACTAGCTTGTCTGCATTTCTGAAATCTCTCATCTCTACAGTGAGTCAGGTTAAGTTTATGAAAGAAGTTCACGAATATTTCCTATGCCCTTGCTTCCCTCAGCAGGTTTTTCTTTTCTGTTCTTCCCCACTCAAAATGTCCTTCTACGTCCTAGGGTCCTCATTTCAGTCCCTACCCAGACGTACTTCCATTACAGGCCACGGGCCACCATGTAATTCTGTTACTGTCAGACCCCTTCCTCTGTGCTGACCAGTGAAGGGTTAGTGGCCTGAAAAATGGATCCCTCTTGGGTTTGTAATTAGTGATAATGAGCTAATTAGTGTGTCATTGCTTCTTCCAAGGTGTTCCATTTTAACAAGATACTCTGGTAGATATTGTCTTTATCCCAAAGGAATACTTTTTTTTTTTTTTTTTTTTACAGTTCTGATGTCACTCTTGAGTGCTAATAATGAAATATTTTGAGGTTAGACACTCTTTGGGGGCCCCTCATATCATACTCTGAGCTGTCTACTCTGCCAACACATACTATACCCTGATCAGTCTAAACACTGGTATCCTAGAGACCTGAGAATGTTAATTCATCCCCATTTTACACAGCACCAAGGGGTGGCACGGGGCACTGTCAGCCTAAGCCAAGTAAGGAAATTTATGAAGCGGAAGTAATTTTACTGACCTGGAGATGAAATTCTGCCCTCAAACCCTTACTGGAGTTATACATTTTATATTGGAAACCAAAGAACACTATAAAATCCCCCTTTAAAACAGACATTTCACAAAGGGAGTATATCAATAATGGGAGCATTGAGAACATACTGTATTGATTCTTACAAAAGTCAGCTTTGGGTAATGGTTGTGTCTACCCTAAATTTGGGTTGTTAAAACATCTCAAATCTGTGATGTTCATGCAGAGTTTCTTTTTATGCTTTTCATCTTTGTCCTTTCCATGAAATATAGGTGCCATTAGCCCTTACATAAAGAAGAAAACACAGCCTGCCCTTTTTGGCTCTCATCCAGAAAGACAGGCTTTCTACTCCTTCCCCATCCTGTCAGGCCATAAATGGTGAGTCCTACCATCTCTTTCTCATGAATTACTAACACTATGTATTTAGAGAAAACTTTAAGAACGTTAGATCTGAGAACTGATTGGTGACAGCACCATCTTGCTTAAAATATTTGAAAACTCCCTTCTTCCTCTTGAATTCATTTCCTTACCAATATTTGTTGACCCTATTTACCAGGCACTAGGCCAGAAACTGTGATGAATACAAAGAAATCATTTCTTCCCTGAATGACTCTTAATGATCTCTTAGAAAGGCAAGGTACACACGAGGTAAGGGAACGTTCCCCTGGACCGTGGGCCAAATCTGACTCTCAGCCTACAAGCTAAGAAAGGTTATTTGTATTTTTAAGGGATTGTAAAAAGCAAAACAAAACAAAAACAAAGAAGAATATGTGATAGTCTGTAAGTGGCCGATGGCGCCCAAGATATTTACCATCTGGCCCTTTCCAGAAAGAGTTTGCTGACCCCTGCTCTCGGCAGTTCTGGAAGTCACTAATAGGATACAGCCCTTCTCCAAAAGCAAATACTGGAGAATATTCTCATGGTCCCCATGTACACACCCATTGCCCAGCCTCCTCTCTGATGTGTTTCCAAGGGTCACATATGTTTCTTTATATCTTGAGAGAGAATTTCAGTCTGTCTCAGCTCTGTCTCCTAGTGCCGACTTGTGCGGAAGGGCGACTGCCGCAGAACGGGAATAGCAACCTTGATCAGTAGTTGTGTCTCAAGTACAGAAATGAGGTGAAGGCATGCTTTTCGAGGCTTGGGGAGGGGGAGAGAAACCCTCATCACGACCCCCTCAAGACCCCAAGAAGCGAGAGCCCAAAGTCTTGGAGCTCTTAGCCATCAGCCATCGGTGGCCCGATCGACCACCTTCTAGGCACTGGGTTTCTGTGCATGCCCTCCAGCACAGACCCAGAATTTCTGCTCTCTTGCCTTCTAGTGTGAGTCTCACCTCAAAAGTGGGAAGGCTTCTATACACACCAGAGATCCTATATTCATCCAAACCTAGTGCTTCAGGAAATTGGCTTGCAGAGGGTTTTAAATTCAAATCCATTTTCAATGCTTAAAAATCAGAAGATTTCATGAAGATCTGCCAGAACTCTAACACGCAGCTCTCAGTCACGACGGCGACCAGGAAGAAGCCATGGGCTCTCCGAACGCCCTCCTATCACTGCTTCAGGACCTTTGAGCCTGCCTCACTGTGTTTCCTGATCCCTTGGGTCCCTGCGGATGTTTGCATTCCTAACTCCTGTTTTAAATCCTCAAGAATGCCAAAAGCTCTACTCCGCACTCATAAGGATGGCTACTGTCAAAAACCAAACAAACCAACAAACACAAAGTAAAGAACAGGTCTTGGTGAGGATGAGGAGGAAATGGAACACTTGGGGGCCACTGGCGGGCACATCAAGGTGGCACAGTCACTCTGGAATACAGGATGGCGGTTCCTCACAGCTGCGTAGGCGCCCAAAAGAATTGAAGCAGGACTTCAGTCAATATTTGTAGGATCATATCCCTAACAGCTCCTTCATGGTGGGTAGAAGGTGGGAGCAACCCAAGTGTCCACTGACAGATGAACGGATAAACAAAACGGAGTGTATATATACATACAAGGGAATATTATTCAGCCTTCAAAGGGAAGGAAATTCTGGCACATTCTATGAACCAAGAGGACACGACACTGAGTGAAATAAGGCAGTCACACACAAAAAACCCCACAAATACCCACCCATAAGGATGGCTACTGTTAAAAACCAAACAATTCCCCTTATGTGAAGTGTGCAGAGTGGTCAAATTCATAGAGACAGAAAACAGAGTGGTGGATGCCAGGAGTTGGGGGGGAGGGATGTGTTGGGTTTATTGTTTAATGGATACCGAGTTTCAGTTTGGCAAGATGAAAAAAGTTCTCGTAGTGGACAGAGTTCGTAGGGGAGAAAATTGCACAAAAATACCAATGTATCTAATACCACTGAACTTTATATCTAAAAATGGTCACAATGTTAAATTTTGTGTTATATATATTTTACGACAACTTTCAGAAGTGCAAAACATCCTCTCGGGATTTATATTTCTGTCTTGAAAAGCAACGGGTCTGCATCCAGACTATGCCAGTTACTGGCTATCTGGTACCAGACCACACATTCTCTTCAGTTAAAAATATCTAGTATTTACATTCATGGATTGTTAGTGAGCATTAAACCAGTATCCGTTACTCAGCCATCAGAAAGAATGAAATCTTACCAGTTGCAGTGACAGGGGTGGAACTAGAGGGTATTTTGCAAAGGGAAATAAGTCAGTCAGAGAAAAACACATGATTTCCCTCATATGTGGAATTTAAAAAATAAAACAGATGAGCATGAGGGAAGGGAAGGGAAAATAAAATAAAAAGAAAATTGAGAGGGAAACAAACATAAAAGACTCTTAAGTGTAGGGAACAAACAGGGCAGCCGGAGGGGAGAGCGAGGGGAACGTGTAGCTGGGTGACGGGCGTTAAGGAGGGCGTGTGATGGGACGAGCCCTGAGCGTTACGTGCAACTGATGAATCACTAAATACCACCCGTGAAACTACTACAAGAGTATACATTCACTAAATTGAATTTAAATGAAGCGTTTTTAAAAAAGAATTAAATGAGTATCGGTTGTGAAGTGAATTCTAAATAGTAAACCACGTTCCAGGTGGGGGGTGAGGTCACGTGACTGCCACCTGTCAGTGTGAAACTGGCACCGAGATGTCATCCTTTCCAGCCGGAATAAAGGAGGAGGCTTTGAGGAAGGACATGGCATTGGAACGGAGTTTCAAGGAAGGGGCAGAATTTGAAAAGGTGCCAATACCCGGGGACATTCGAAGGAGAGGAAGAGGCATATGTAAAGGGCCTGAAGTGTGCGAGTAGGTGGTGTATTTGAGCAAAGGATCAGGTTTGACAGGAAAGCAGAGAGGAAAATAAACAACATCAATGGTCATATTATGGGGCATCTTAAATGCTTGCCTAAGAAATTTGATTTTCATTCAGTAGACAATGGGAAGCTATCATGAATTTTTTTTTAAAGATTTTATTGATTTATTTGACAGACAGAGATCACAAGTAGGCAGAGAGGCAGGCGGGGAGAGAGGAGGAAGCAGGCTCCCTGCTGAGCAGAGAACCAGATGTGGGGCTCGATCCCAGGACCCTGAGATCATGACCTGAGCCTAGGCAGAGGCTTTAACCCACTGAGCCACCCAGGCACCCTAGCTATCATGAATTTAAGAAGAAGGCTCATTGGAGCTTTCCAAGTTCTAGTGCAGACTTAGAAATAGAGAGTATATTGAAATACAGATAGATTAACATGAGAGAGACCAGTTAAAATACTACAGAAATCTTCAAGCCATGAGTTATTTGGGGCAAGACGGTAGAAGAGGAAATTAAAACAAAAGGATACAGGAGCACCTGGGCGGCGTAGTCGATTAAGCATCTGACTCGGGATTTCGGCTCAGGTCATGATCTCAGCGTTTGTGAGCTCGAACCCCATGTTAGGCTCCATGCTGGGTGTGGAGGCTGCGTATCTTTCCCCTCTGCCCACTCCCCACCCCTGAAAAAAGAAAAGAAAAAAAATTTTTTAAAGAAGAGGATGCAAATCCTGACATCAGACTAGTAAGGAAGTTTTCTGACTTGTTAGTACCTTATAATGATGGAAAACTCATAAGAAATGTAGACCTCTCTGATGTTTTCAAGAAAAGGACTAGATACCCAGTGTGCAGCTTGAGTCTGGTGTTCCAACCATGCCTCTTTCTGCCTTCTTGGGTAGATTGTCATCAAAATGTTCTCCAGACCCCTCAGGTTAAAGATGTCCATTGTTGAACTTAAAACCTACTTATGCCTCAGCTTTCTGATTCTTAAAGAAGTAACATTTGTGCTAAACCCCCCCCCCCACCTTCTTAAACAAGCAAAATATACTCTCTGTTGAACATTTGGGGAAATCATCGAAGTGCAAAAAAAAACAAAACAAGGGGCACCTGGGTGGCTCAGTCAGTTAAGCATCGGATTCCTGATTTCGGCTCAGGTCATGATCTCAGGGTCCTGGGATCAAGCCCTAGATTGGGCTCCCTGCTCAGCATGGAGCCTGCTTACGGACTCTCTCCCTCTGCTTTTCCCCCTTCCCAGCTCCCTCCTGCTCCCCCCCCCAAACAAATAAATAAATCTTTAAAGCAAAACAAAACAAAACGTCATCTTCATCCTGACCCCAAAAATATGTTTGACAAATATGTTTCTAGTCTTTTTATCTATGTGATTAACTTTTTTTTTTTTTTTTTTAAGAGAAGGTAAACCAGGAGAGGGCAGAGGGAGAACGAGAACCGTAAGCAGGCTCCATGCCCAACAAGGAGCCAGGGGAGTGGTTCCGTCTCACGACCCTGAGATCACGACCTGAGCCAAAATCAAGAGTCAGACGCTTAACAGACTGAGCCACCCAGGTGCCCTTTATACGATGAACTTTTTTCATAGAAGAAATTAACACTGAACTCTACATGGTATTTTTAACTCCTTTCATTCTGGTGACCCAGTATTACTACAAGAGAATACATCAAGCCCGTTTTCCCCCTAGCCACACGGTGAAACATTAATCAGGTAATCTGGAGTAAATCCAGCCCCCAATTCTGTTTTCTTTACTCTGTAATGGACATGCCCACTGCATTATCATAAAGCTGGGGTACCCAAACCACTGCGTACTGGAATCACCAGGTGAGCTTTTTGATATCCCAAACGGCAGATCATGCCTCAGGATTTTGGGGGTGGGAACTAGACACCCGTCATTTCTAAGTGTCTCCATGTGATTCTAATTGGAGCAATGTGGAAGAGCCAGATTTCAAGGTTTAAATGGGACAACATCTAAAAGGTGGCTTGCGGGTAGAAGGCACTCAATAAATAGAACCGCTCTTATTTACCAAATGTCTACTGCACTGGCAAACTGTATTTGTTACATCCCTAACCACCCGTCAGATCGCTGTGATGTTTCATTATCCTAACTTCACAGAGCAGGAAACCCCCAATGATGAAGGAACTTGCTCACTGTCTGGAGCTCATAATTCAGGAGCTGCGATTCAAACCCAGGTCTGCCAGAGCGGAGCCCGTGTTCCCACGACATTGCATTAAGCTACAGAATCCACGCCCTCCCCCCCCCTTTTTTCCTTCCTGGCTTTCTTAATCCTACCTAAATCAGTTTATCATGCTTTTCAAACTGATTCGGTTGTATAAGAAGGAAAATTAAATCTCCCTTCTGTGGGGTTTCTATCCATATCTCCTTTAACGCTACTAATTTCCATTCCGAGCCAAAGAAAATAAGGGTTAATTTGGTGGCAGAAGCAGACTGTGAATGTCTATTTGATATGTGATGTTACTTGAGTTCAAAATGCGGGTTTTATCCCTTGACCGATAGACGAGTTAACTACGAACAGATTAGACACGGTTATACGTCTGCATCCCACTTGACGCCCTGTTCTTCTAAGTATCTTTTTTTTCCTTTTTTAAAAATATTTTTTTAAAGATTTTTATTTATTTATTTGACAGACAGAGATTACAAGTAGGCAGAGGAGATAGGCAGAGAGAGAGGAGGAAGCAGGCTCCCGGTCGAGAAGAAAGCCTGATGTGGGGCTCGATCCAGGACCCTAGGACCGTGACCTGAGCCAAAAGCAGAGGCTTTAACCCATTGAGCCACCCAGGCACCCCCTAAGTATCTTTTAAATATGCAGCATTTGCTAGAAGAGAATTTGTATGGACTTCAGGCAAACTAATCACCACCACTAGAGAATGAAGCACACATGTCTACACATTTCATGTATGTACATAATTGTTTTGAAACAGACAAAATTCCTGGCGACACCGTGATTATGACAAGGCCGGCTATCCTGATTCTGCTCAAAGGCTCTGTTGGAGGACGACTTCCATCTGTGGGTACTTAGGAATTGTGTCAATTTTTGTCATGTAGTAAGACACAGTCAAATTATTTCCATAACTTTGGAAGTTACTCATTCCACATTTTCTTTATTATTTTTTTTGGCATGTGAGGCTATTTTATTGCTCTGACCAAATGTCTATGCCTTGATAGCAAAAACATTTGCTTTCTTCTCATCTTCCTAGATATTTTTGGAAGAACAAATTGACAACTCCCATGAATGATTCTGAGTTAGCCAGAGAGCATCTGCTGCAGGACGGCTCTTTCTCTTCTCAAGTTCACGGAGAACCTAAGCTCATCATTTTGACAGGAAAGGGGACAATGAAAGAACTCCACATTCAAAGTCCCGGCCACTCACACCCAAAAAATCCTAACATGTCAATGTTTCGTTGGTAGAAGCCAGCAGGTGCCATGTGTACTAATAAAGCCCGTCCACAAATAGGACTCCTGAATGACTCCCGGACGAATCTTAGATTCACTTACTTAATTTGGGTCTTGACATTTCTCTATAAAATTCTGATATCCAGGTGGGTTCTATTTTCAAAAAGTTAAAATGGTGGGGAGAGACAGCCACGATCACGGCATATGATAACACTTTTCACGTTAAAATTGGTAAAAGAAATCTTTTTCAAAGGAATTGTCACACCTCGTTAGTGAAGACACAGCGTTTATTTCTTCATTGTTCGTGGTGTTGATTTTCTTCACCCAATTTCCAGCATGCCTTCAGGGGCCAGTTTTTGCTACATGTTTACTTTATTGATGGATTTCTTTTTAAAGATGTATCTATCATTAAAGGTCCTCGGGAATATGTTCAAGAAATGTTCAAATACTGGGCTAAATAAAATTACAATAGGCAACATAAGCCAGATTGAGAAGTATCTTGCCAAGCAATATTTCTCAGCAAGCCATTTGGAGGGACTTTTTTTTTTTTTTTTAAGTAGTTGATACCTTGATCAAAAATACAATTTCTGGTGCCTGGCTCAGTGGGTTAAAGCCTCTGCCTTCAGTCTAAGGTCATGATCTCAGGGTCCTGGGATCGAGCCCCACATCGGGCTTTCTGCTCAGCGGGGAACCGGCTTCCCCCTCTCTCTGCCTGCCTCTCTGCCTACTTGTGATCTCTGTTTGTCAAGTAAGTAAATAAAATCTTTTAAAAAATGCCTATATTAAAACAAAAATACAATTTCTCCCTTCCCCCTTTTCTTCACATTAGTGTTCTTTATACTTATTAAGTCCTACATGGCTAACAATTCTAAACTATTCCTGGCACTTGTGTGCAATCTCAAAGGAACTGAGAAGTTCTCAGTGACAGGATTTTTCTTTAGGAAATTCATTTGGAATTCTGTTCCCCACCTTTGGGTTCCAAAACCAAAGTAAGGTGGGGAGGGGGAAGATTAATTCTCTTAGTGACAAACTCAGTACTTTTTTGAGTTTTCCCTGAGGAGACTGTGACTGCTGACAGCTCACCCAGCATTTGTGACCACCAGAAAAGAAACGCTCTACCTACCATGAGGAAACCCACAGTGGGTGTTGGGGTCAGTGGAAATATATCTGGAGCCAGGGGCCAGGGAAGGCCTGTGAGGCAGTAGATTGACACACTGAATCCTGAAGCAAAAAGGAGCAAAATGATGTGAAATGTGGAGGGGACGGAGAACTTTCTGGGCCAGGGGAAAAGCCTATAAAAAGGACGCTAAGGAAAGAGATCCCTATGTTTGAGGAATGGGCATGCCTGAGTGTGTCTGAAATGAAGTGGTAAAGAAAAGAGGGTCACAAGAAAGAATTAGAATGGATCAGATAGATCACGAGGGACCTTTAAGCAAGTAAAGGGTTCCAATTTTACTTTATTTATTGAGTAGAGTTTTAAGCAGAACAGTGGTACGATTTAACTTTAGTTTTAAAAAGATTACCCTAAGGATGCCTGGCTGACTCAGTGGGTTGAATGTCTGACTCTTGGTTTTGGCCGAGATCATGATCTCTCGGGTGTGGGGGCTAAGCCCCACGTCTGGCCGCACACTCAGCAGGGAGTCTGCATGAGATTCTCTACCTCCTCCCCTCCCCATGCATGTGCTCCCTTTCCCTGCCCCCTCCCGTTTTCTCAAATAAACGAATAAATCTTTTTTAAAAATTAAAAGATTACCCTAGGGATGCCTGGCTTGCTCAGTCAATGGAGTGTGCAACTCTTGATCTCAGGATTGTGAGTTTAAGCCCCACATTGGGTGTAAACATTCTTAAAAAAAAAATCTTTAAAAAATGATGCAACATGGAGGCTTAAGTGGGTAGGAGAAGAATCAATGAAACAAGATGGGATCGGGAGGGAGACAAACCATAAGTGACTCTTAATCTCACAACACAAACTGAGGGTTGCTGGGGGAAGGGTGGTTGGGAGAACGGGGGTGGGGTTATGGACATTGGGGAGGGTATGTGCTTTGGTGAGTGCTGTGAAGTGTGTAAACCTGGCGATTCACAGACCTGTACCCCTGGGGATAAAAATATATGTTTATAAAAAATAAAAAATTTTTAAAAAATGATAACAAATAAAAAAAAATTAAAAAGAAGGTTTCTCTGGACCACTAGAATCTTAACTTAAATGATGGAAGATCAGTCAAGAAGCTGTTAAAAAAGAGAAATGATCAAAACTGGTTCAAGAAGAAAAAAAATCACTAAGGCTAAAGATTGATAATTTATGAGGCACCAGGCACAGATGGCTGTAGAGATGTATTCTTTCTAACTACCAATAAATATATAATTATTTTTAGCCCATCGATTCTAAGCTGTAAAAAAACACAAAGTCCTCCTGAATAAAGCTAGAATAGCTTTAATAAAAAAAAAAAAACGGATGAAAGCAACAAAAAAACACATTTACACTTTCTACTTTTTGAAATGAAGCAACCCCTCTATTTTTTGAAATGGAGGTATCCAGGGAAAAACCATATGAGTCCATATGAAAGTCATTTGATAAAATTCACTAGTTATTGCAAAGAAAAATTCTAAATAAAACAGGAATAGCAGAAAGTTAGGTGGTGGGTTTTGGCAGCCAGAGGAGTAAGTAGTAAGGGCAGCTCTACCCACTGCCACAAAAGGACCAGTTTCTGTACCTGTTCTGAGGACACCCGCCCGTGGCAACAGGTGTGGACACCTTTAGCACCACTGGCACGTAACCTAAGACCAAGACTTACTGCTTACCTCTACTTCAAGGGCCACCCAAAGGAGCAGTCCTACTCCACCAAATACCTCTTCTCTGAGGACCAGCCCCCCTGGCCTGGCCTGTCTATGGGGCAGTGGTCCCAGGGATGGGGCATTTTCTACCTAGTTTCCTTTTCCTTCTCCCTGGAGACTGGAGATTTCAGGGACTTGGCTAGGCAGAGTTTCTCAACCTTGGTATTGTGGAGCAGGTCAGTTTTTGTTGCAAGGAGCTGTCCATTGATTGTAGAAAATGCGGCAGCACCCCTGGCTTTTACCCACTGGATGCTGATCACACATCACCCTCTCCATCTAGTTACAAGACCCCAAAATGTCTCTGGACATGGCTTAATGTCCCCTGGAGGACATAATTCTTGCAGTGGAGAACTGCTGGGCTGGAAGACAATGGTATGACTCTGTCACAATGTAGGGCTTTATAGGGTTGCCTCTATACCCATAAATTCTCTCTTGGGAGAGAAAAAGGGAAACTAGCTGTATTAGTCAGCTTGGGCTGACCAAACAAAATGCCATAAGTGGGGTGGCTTAAGCAACAGAAATTTATTTTCTCACACTTTTCGAGATTCAAGTCTGAGATCAGAGTGCCAGAAGAGTTGGGCTCTGGGGGATCTCTTTCTGGTTTGCAGACAGCTCGCTTCTGTGTCCTCATACGGCGGAGAGTACGAGCTTTGATATCTCTTCCTGTTCTCATAAAGGCCCTAGTTCTCCACCCCATCACCTCATTTCACCTCGATCACCTCCTTCGAGGCCCTATCTGCATGCACCTCGGAGGGAGTTAAGTCTTCCATGGGTGAATTTTGGCATGATGTAATCCCGTCCACAGCGATACCTAAACAAGTTTTTTAAAATCTCTACCTAAACCCAACAACTACATTATATACAACAGACATATCTAAATTTAAATCAGTAACAAGACAGGGATTTCTGCTTATCATCACTATTCTTCAACACATTTTAAAGATGGATAAGGCTAGAAAGTAAAAGAACAGTTTAATGTGGGGAATGGAATGATAATACTATCCTCATTTCCAGTGGGTATGACTATATACTTAGAACATACAAGATATCCTGCTAAATATCTTTTAATACTAGTAATAGAATTTGTTAATGTGGCTGGCCGCATACAAAATTAATAGCTTTTCTTCCTCCCAATATTATGCAATTAGATGTTAAAATAGGAGATAATTCATTCATAAGGACCATAAAAAAGATGAATTATCCAAAGTAAATTAAGAAGACAGGAATCAGATCTAAATGAAGCAAATGATAACATTTTATTGAAGGACAAGATCTGACATTGGAGGGACAGCCTTGCCTCTATTAATATATGACATTTATTGCAGATCCAACCAGATTCACCATATAATATTTTTCCAGTTGATCAAAATAAGTTTAAATTCATATGGAAAAAGAATGTGCCATAATTTTCCATTTTAAAAAATGACATCAAGGGTGGGCTCACTATATCAGATACTATAAATCTACTGTACTCAAAGCACTACATCGTAGCATAATAATAGACAATAGTTAATTGGTACAAATGAATTCTAAAATGAACATAGTCAATGATAAAGCTGACATTTTGATTTCATAGCAAAAAAATTTTTTTTCTCTGTTCAATGATATTCGCCTTCCTGGTTAGTTATTTGAGGGAATATAAAAGTATCCCACAAGGGCTAAAGATAGAAGTGTAAAAAAATTACAAGACAAAAATATCCAAAGAAAAATTAAGAGCTTTTTTTTAAACCTTGGAATGGAGAGAACGCAAGACAGTCAAGCCTTGAAAACATACGGAAAAAGTGGTAGATTTGGTTACATGAAATTAAGAGGTTTTTGCCCAAGAAAGAGCAGCTGCTGCCATTGTCCAGATGGGAGGGAAGAGTAGTCACAATGGTGGTGGCAGTGGGGATTGAGAGACAAAGTTTTGACTCCCATGTTAAGGCAGGAGTAACAGGATTTCCAGATAGACTGGATGTGGGTTTGAAAGTGGGGAAAAAAGATCCAAGTTGTGTGAGATCATTTTTAAGAAAAGAAATACAAAATTACTCACACCAAATTAGATACAAAAGTGAGTATTTCTTTAGAATGAGAAAAAAAAAAGCCACAACAAATTACAAATTTCAAAAAGCTGCCAAATACCATAAACATTACTAAATTAAAAAAAAAATAAGAAACCATACTATTTTTAATCAATCAACTGCTAGAAACATTTTGGCAGTAAACTCTTTGCTATCGCCTTTTCTATGAAAATGATTTTATTAGTTTATTTTGTAGAAAAAGAAAAGGAAAATAATTCAGTCTTTGCTGTAGCATAGTTGATCAACTCTTGTCTTTATTTTTGAGAACTGGATATATGAGACACCTGCCATCATATTCATATATATGTGTGTGTGTGTGTGTGTGTGTGTATACTTACTATCTGGAGTACAGCTTTAACCTTGTAGTCTACATTAAAAAATTCTGGTACATTCTATTTCATGAAATTTTCATCTAAACAAAGGATGGATTATTTATAATTGAATATGTTGCATTATTGAGTATTCGTGGCAAGAGAGAACTTCTGTTTTGACAAGGCAATTTTATGTCTCAAGTGTTCCAATATTTAGCTAAGTTAAAGGCTCTAATATTTAGCTAAGTAAACACTAAATATTACATGTCTGATGATTGGAAGAATTTTCCACAGCCCAATTTCTGGCTCCTCAAATTTCAAGTATTATTATTTCTCCTCTCTACCCAATACATCTCAGTGAGATAGGTCATGCTCATAATGCAAGACAACCATAGGACCTGACCTTTCGTGTCACAAAGCTGGCTGAGTCAGCATGGGGAGTAATTAGGAACTTTCCTAAAGCTCCTGCATGCAAGAATATCGAGAAAGAACTTAACTATATGTGAGAGTGTCTGTGGACAACTTAAGGTTATCTTGCTAAATCCAATCTAAATACATTCCTAACACAACTTCTTTTTTTTTTTAAGATTTTATTTATTCACTTGACAGAGAGATCACAAGTAGGTAGAGAGGCAGGCAGTGAGAGAGGAAGCAGGCTCCCTGCGGGGCAGAGAGCCCAATGCAGGGCTCCATCACAGGATCCTGGGATCATGACCTGAGCTGAAGGCAGAGGCTTAACCCACTGAGCCACTCAGGTGCCCCCTAACACAACTTCGACATAGCCAAATCTCAAAAGTGCTTACGGCAGAGACACGGGGAATGTGATAAAGGGAAAGGCAGAGGGGGGGAAAAAGTTTTAATGAATTGTAGTTAAAATATTCTACATTTGCAAATATACAAAAATATGTGACATGTAAATACATTTAGGTACTAGGGTCTTAGGAAAGCTTCCTGCAAAAGAAGGAGACTGAAACTTAAGCTTTATTAATTCTTGGTAAATTCACTTCGGCTTGACAGAAGAATCATATATGATTTCCAGGTGTCTGCTGGAATAACACAAGCAAAGCCCTTGAGTAAAGACATCTCCTTGTTGAAGTTCATGCCATTTACCTAAAATGTCAAGTGGTTGGGGAGCACCAGGAAGGGGAATCCTGCCCCAACTGGCTGCCTGGCTCAGGAAGCTTTTCTCCATTAGGAAAGAGAGCCCTTTCCTCTTTTAAGAAGCACCAGCCAGGTCTGGGAAGACTTTTTCAGTCCCTTTAGGTGGCACTATCATGGACCTTTGGGAGTCCCCCTAGCATGAGATCAATCAAGCAGATGAAAATAGTACAAGAGCTCTGAAAATTAAATTGTCACTAGACCCATCATAGAGTGATTTATATAGCTTTAAATAGGACTCAGATTCTTCTAAAATAATAGTCTAAGTGTCCAGGATATAATTTTAAAAAATCACTTGTTACATACCAAGAACAAGGAAAATCATAACTCAGATGAAGAAGTACACTAACCAAGATACATCAAATATTCAAATTACCCAGCAAGGATTTTTTTTTTTTTAAGTAAGCTCTATGCCCAATGTGGGGCTTGAACTCACAACCCCAAGATCAAGTGGCACATGCTCTACTGAGTGAGCCAGCCAGATGCCCTGATCCAACAGGGATTTTAAAGGAGCCAGGTTAAAATTACATAAGTAAACAATTACAAATTCTGCTGAAATAAATTAAACAATTAAATATCATGGAAGAGAAACAGCAGTTACAAAAAGAATGATGTAGAAAATATAGAGCTGAAAATACAACAGTAGAAATAAAAATTTGCTTGATGGTTTAATAGTAGAGTGGAAATGGCAGAGATAGAATCAGTGAACTTGCGGATGGGTCAACAGAATTTATCCAATTTGAACAATAAAGAAAAATAGACCAAAAATACCCCCCAAAAACTGAACAGAGACTGAGAAAATGGGAGCAATAACAAACAAATGAAAACCCAGCAACTATGTTATTGGAATCCTAATCCTAGAATAAATAGAGTGGGCTGAAGAAATAGTGGTTGAGAACTTTTCAAACTTGGTTTAAAAAAAAGAAAAGAAACAAGATGGGATTGGGAGGGAGACAAACCATAAGTGACTCTTAATCTCACAAAACAAACTGAGGGTTGCTGGGGGGAGGGGGTTTGGGAGAAGAGGGGTGGGATTATGGACATTGGGGAGGGTATGTGCTTTGGTGAGTGCTGTGAAGTGTGTAAACCTGGTGATTCACAGACCTGTACCCCTGGGGATAAAAAATATGTTTATAAAAAATAAAAAATTATAACAAAAAAAAAAAAAAACAAAAGAAAAAAAAAAAAAGAAAAAACAGGTGAGGGGGGGAAAAGGCCCTTAAACTATAGAATTAAGAAACTGAGCAAACTCCAACTATGTTAAAACTCAAAGAACTCCATGCTAAGCCATAAAATTATACTTGTGAAAACTAAAGACATGGGAAAAGTCTGGAAAACAGAGAGAATGAACACATTCACTACAGGAACCACCACTCTGAACATCAGTGGATTTCTTATCTGAAACCACTGTATGCAGAAGGATGTGCCACAACATTTTTCAAGTGCTGAAAGAAAACAGTTGTCAATATCAAATTTTACATCTGGCAAAACTATCCCTTAGGAATGAAGAGGCAATAAAAAACATTTCCAGATGAAGGAAAACTAAAAGAATTTATGGGTAGCACATCTACACTTCAAGATTGCTAAAGAATTTTATTCAAAAATAAAGAAAATGAAAAAAGAATCCATTTGGAGCATCAGAAGTTAAAAAGAAAAACCAATGCAAAGAAAAGAAATATGGGTACATGCAATAGACTATTCTCTTCATGGGTTTTGTAAATCATATTTGATGATTGAAATATACTGTGACCCTATCCTCTACTTAAGAGAATGCTATGGAGAAGTGGGGAAGGTAAAGGAAACTGAATGGAAGAAAGGATTCCACATTTCACTCAGAGTAATAAAATGTTGATGTCGGGGGCACCTGAGTGGCTCAGGTTAAGCATCTGCCATTGGCCAGGTCATGAACCCAGGGTCCTGGGATCAAGCCCAGTATCGGCCTTCCTGTTCAGCAGGGCATCTCTTTTCCCTCCCCCTGCTCTGCTCAAGTGTGTGCTCTCTCTCCCTCTCAAATAAATAAAGTCTTTTTAAAAAATTTAAAATGTTGATACCAGTAAAATGTTATGTCATATACATATTTTATAATACCCAGAGCAACTGCTATGAAAACTATACAAAGAGATATACAAGGAAAAATCACTCTACATAAATCGAGATGAAATGCTAAAAAATTTTTATGTAACTTGCAGGAAGCCAAGAAAGACAGGATTAGGAACCAGAGGAAATTAACAATAGACAGACTTAAGTTCTAATATATTAAAAATTCCCTTTAAATATAAATGGTCTAAATACAGAAATTAAAAGTACATCAAAAAACACAAGCCAACTATATGCTGCTTACAAGAAACTCACTTAAAATTTAACAACATGGGCTGGAAGTAAAAGGATGGAAAAGTACACCATGCTAATGTTAATTTTTAAAAAGCAGGACTGGCTATATTAATATTAGATAAAGTAGACTTCAGAACAGGGAGTATTATTAGAAGAAAAGAGGCACATTAGACAACAATAAGAGAATCGATCCACCAGAAAGACAACAAGCCTAATGTGTTTTCACCAAACAGCAGAGCCTCCAAAACATGTAGCAGAAATCAATATAGCTAAAAAGTAAAAGAGGCAAATTCACAATTATCGTTTAGTCTTTAATGCCCCCTCTTACCAAGCAATATAATTAATAGATGGGTCATCAGCAAAGGCCTAGAAGGTCTGTAAAGCATGACTAACCAACAAAAAATTGCTCAACAAGAGCAGAAGAGGCATTGTTCAAGCATCCCTGAAACATATACCAAATCTATCATATCTTAAGCCATAAAACAAACTTTCATATGTTTAATATAATTGAAAACATACAAAATATGTTCCCTGACCATAATGAAATCAAATGAGAAGCCAATAACAGAGAGACAAGAGGAAAATCTCCAAACACTTGGAAATTTAACCACATAATTATAAATAACTTATCAAAGAGAAAGTCTCAAAGGAAATTTTAAAATACATAGAAGAAAATAAAAATGGAAATGGAAACACTATATTAAAATACATGGGATGCAGATAAAGCAGTGTTGAGAGGGATATTTATTGTACTAAATGCTTAGAAAAGAGGAAAGGTCTCAAACCAATAATATAAATTTCTTTGTCAAGAATTTACCAGAAAAAGAGCAAAATAAGCCCAAAGCAAGCAAAGGCAATTCTTAATTCCTTCACTTTTCTTGTTACCAGGCCTATATTCCATTGTCTAGCATTATAATTATTTCCCTACAATTGTCATTAATTACTTGTCTATCTTCTTTACTTTTGTACATAGCCAGAAAAAATTTTTCTCCACATTTTTTTGCAAGATTTCCATATAACTGGAGAACATCACAGCACTATTGACCAGAGTCATTTCAAATCCATCACCAAATCTCTCAGATGATCACTTGACACTGATAAACCTATCCCAATTTTCTGGTAAATCTACCTTCCCACTATTCAGTGGACAACTTCAAATCACCAACATCCCCTTCCCCCTTTGCTCTACGCTAATAACCTCTCTGCATATATTATCCAAAAATAGTTCTACTCCAATAAGAACTGCCTCTTCTTTCACCCAGAGAGCCCATCAACCTACTTGCATCTATACACACATATTGGCCTCCCTTATAATTACAATAGAAAATTCACTGTTCCTATCTTAGCTCAACCTTTCCACTTACCCTTTTTTCCTTTTTTGAAAGGAATTTGTACTGCCATTTTTTTCTTTCTTGACTACAGTATTAATTTCTACTAGATCCTTCCCATCCAATGTAAAGCATACTCTAAGATGACCTGCTGAAACAAAGAAACAAACAAAAATTTCTACTGGATACATCCCATCCAAAGTAAAGTGTACTTTAAGATGACCCATTGAAACAAACAAACAAACAAAAAAGCAAGCAAACAAAAGTTTTCCTGCGACCCCACATCCTAACCCAGCTACTGCCCATCTCTCTCTGGGCCTCCGTAGAAAAATAGAACATTGTCTATATTCACCGTCTCCACTACCTCGCCTCCCATTTGCTCTTCAAATCATCCTAACTGGGCATTTCTCTTGACTTCTCTAATAAAATGGGCCGTATCTCACCAATGACCTCATCTGGCTAGAGCTAATGTTCACTTCTCTGAGATCATCTTACTCGAGCTCTTAACATTTTGACACGAGGTGCTATTCCCTCCTTCTTGACACACATTCCTCATTCAGTGTCCGTTCCTCACTTGGTGTTCTCTCATTTCTGGCTGCTTCAGCTCAAACCTTTTACACTTCTTTGCCCAGACCTCTACATGTTTTGGTGACCCAGGACTCTCTCATTGGCTTTCCTCCCACCTTCTGTGATCTCATCTGGGTAATTTCAGTGGTCCTAGGGCTTTAAATACCATCTTGAGCAGACAAGTCAAATTTATATCTCTAGCCTAGACCTCTCTTCAGAACTCCAAACTCCTATATTCTACTTGACATTTCAATTTAGATGTCTACTAGAAAACCCAAATGCAGTCAAGCAGAATGATTAATATCCTTTCCTGATTTGCTGCTCCAAAGTCTTCTACTTCTCACCAAACAGATTTACCATCTACCTAATGGCTCAAAACCCCCCCAAATTTATAGCTTTTGGAATCCTTGATTTTTCCTACGTTGGTGATAAAAACCAGTATTCTAATCCATCAATGGGGACTGCTGGAGCTGCTTTCACGATGTCCTATCTACTTATAGATAGGTACCTCACGATGTCCTAATCTACCCACTCACCAGCATCTCCAGTTACAACCTTAGTCCATTTCACCTACTCACCTCCCAGCTGCTTCCTAATTGACTTTCTGAATTCACTTAAAACTTTGACACAGCTAGCAGGTAATTTTAAAGCAGCAGTACCTTAAACTTCTCTAGAGTCACACACTGTATGTGAGGATTTGCTTTTACTTTGAGGCTTAAAATATATGTTAAGGGAGAAACTTGGAGAAACGTCTTCAAATGTCATTTTAGACTGGAAATATCTGAGCTTCTATTTTGAAAAGACAAAAAGCAGAAAGAGGAATAGATAACCAAAGTTTGTAGAAAATAATAAGGCAGAAAGAGGGGAATTTTGAAAGTTATCCTAACAAGCAAGAGAACAAACAGGAAGGGGTAGGGTAGGCCCTCTGCTTGAGACAGATGGTGATAACAGACGACAGCAAGAAAGCAGGACCACTGCGTTCCTGTTCTGCCTGTCTTCTGCGTCAGAGACAATGATCTTCAGACTAGAGACAGGAGAATGAACTAGTTTAAGAGGGACTGATGTCAAAGATAGGTGGGAAGATAGAGAACATCAAGTGCCCTTGCTAAGATGAACTTCAAGAGAGGGCTGGAGAGAGCAGGGGGTGAATCTTCTCAACCAGTGACTGTTCCCTCTGAGGAATGGGAGAGAAGGGAGCAGTGGGGGAAAGTGTCACAGGACTGGAGAGGAACAAAGGCAGTGCAAATTTTCAATGGAAGAAAACAGTAAATTCTGCAATTATGGATCAGTGAGCCTGACATTAATCCCTAAGCAAAATTATATAACAGATTATTAAAATGGATGGGTTTTCAAAGAGTATAAGATGAGGGCATGTAAATTCTTACAAAGGGAACTGGTATTCACTGAGACCTGGCACAGGCTCATTAAGATTAAGTTGTACCAGAGTAACCTTATTTTCTTTTTGGGTAGGTGAACCGCTACTGTTAAGAAGAGCTAATATCCTTTAGCACTTATTTGATGTGAGCCTCTAGGTTAAATGCATTATATGCATTTTCTCACTTGATCCTAAGTGTTATTTCTCCCTATTTTATTGATAAAGTACCAAAGGTTTAAGGCAGTAACTCGCCCCAGACCACATGGCTAAAACAGGTGAATATGCTTTTAAGCATAGGTTGGTACATTCCAGAATTCATGGTCTCAAACTCTGCTCTCTAATGCCACTGAAATGTACAGGACCGCTATATCCCAAGAGCGTTATTGAAATGGCACATCTGAATTATGTCCATGACCACAAGATAGACAAAGATGAACCAGCTGATGGGATACTTGGGGTGTCCATCAATGATGGAATGATTATTTTTGAAAAGCATTGAATAATGTCATTGTTTACTGAAAAAGATATCTCCAGTGATCTTACCCCAGAGCCCCATCTTTAACCTATCATTGGTTAACTTTTCATGAACAACGTGGCTCAATAGGTAAATGGCATATTATCAGATATGTGGATGACCTGAAATCTGGCTGGCTAGTACCTAACAGCGGAACTTGATTCCCCAAAGATCTCAGCACAGGGTGAATAAAATCAGAGGCATTATATTAGAGATAATTGTAAAATCTATCACTTAGGTTTTTCAAAATCTACCCAATGTCACATAGGGAAAAAAAAAAAAAAAAAAGAAGAGCTAACAAGAGTTCATGAACGGCTCCTTCTCGTGCAGTTGGTCGAGGGCAAGCTCAGTGGTATTACAGCCCCACAGTACAGAATTTCCCCAAAGCCAAAAGTCAGATAAGGAAGTTTTAGATTACATCACTGAACTGACTCTTTATTGAAAGGTTCCAAGATCACGCAGGTAGAAAAAAACAGTGCTAATAGCTCAGTCCTAGAGAGTAACACAGGGAAAATACTGGAGAATAAGCAGCCAGGAAGCTGAGCCAACGGTGAGAATTTAAAGCAGGAGAGGGAGAAAGATTTCAGTGAAATCAAACTCATTCCTGCTCTTTCTTTTTTTAATGTATACTGTCTTCTCCCTCTTATATACAGCAGAAGGCCTCCAGGTGCTTCATTGTTTTCCTTCCCTGCACTGTCAGTAGGCCTTTAATAGCTTTTGGAACAATATTATTTGGTTTACTTTATTATTTTAATGTTTAAAAAATTAGACTGTTTTCAGTTTTTTTAAAAAAAATCTTTCACATGGGCACTATTTTAGACAACTGTAGGTTGAATATGCATGTGTCCCTTGATGTTAAAGGAAGACCATTTTCCGATTATGGCAGGTGCAGTGAAGCTATCTTTTTTGTTTGGTTCCTGATAGGTATTTTGGGAAGTATAGACAGCAGCTCTCAGGAGCCTATAAAAAGCATATTTCATAGACATATGAGGAAAGAGTATGATGTGGCTATGTAATAAGCTAAGATACTTTGATATTACAGTAAATTATGTACATAAGAAGAAGAAACTGACCATCTCTCTCTACACACAGCTAAACCTGCACATGGACCAATGATTAGTTCTGACCCTTTAAGAGGACTCACAGACATCGCTGGATTGTGATGGAGAGATCTGGAACCATGTAAAATGAGAAACTCTTAAAGAATTTGGGATTTTTTTTTCTGGAAAAGACAGTAGTTGCTATTTAGCAAGCTATGAAAGTGACTAGGGTAATAATAGGTTATCAGAAGAAAGGGAAAAATCAGAGTTTTATCACTTTACCCACTAGTGTAGTGTTTCTAGCATTAGACTGGCCTGGGTATATAGCCCAGCTTCACTGCTTACTAGCTGCTTAACCTTGCTCAAGCTTTTTAACTGTTCTGTCCAGCAGTTTTCCCACCTGTATAATGGTCAAAACAATAGTACGTGTGTCATTAGGATTAAATGAATCAAGCTACCCAAAACACAGAGAATAGTGGCCAGTACCTGTTAAGCACTCCATACATTTTAGTTACCCGTAAAGCACAATAGAAATTTTCCTCTTGTTGGATAACATAAATGAATAATTAGACTTTGGATGGTGATTCCGCCAGGAAAGGTAGTGATGGGGAAAAAAAAATGATGAGGTCAGGTTTGAGAATTGAGCTGCAGAGAAATGCAGTATAATTACTAAAGTTAGGATATTTGAAAATATCTAGTGCAGTCCCTTCACCCAGCAAGATCAAACACAAACTCATTGTTATTTGATTTTTTTAAATTGGATTGTCAAGAGAGAAGTAACCTAGCCAGCCCAGGCAAACTTCTTGGACTTGGCATGTAAAGACAAGACAATAAACCTTGTTGAGAGTATTGTGTCCGTACTATTATGGAAGTTACCTCTCACTTTACTATGAACAAAGGTGGCCCATCAGAATAAATTATAGTCTTGTGGATTATCTGAAATAAGGACAATATATATAGACAGATGAAAATACTTCTATCATGAAGTAACTTTGATTACATCTCTGGGAAATTAACATTTCATGACTACTGTATTTGCTGCTCTAAATCTTCTTCCCCAAAATGACAAATTTGAGAAATAGGAGCTTTTTATTTGACAGAGAAAATGCTAGATAGCAGTTACCGGTGTTAGGCTAGATTCTCTGGGCCCCAGGGTCTCCTGATTCCTTCATTCCTTAAGCAGATTTTTTATTGAACATCTACTAAGTGCCAAGGAAAGAACAAACACAAAGCCCCAAGGAAAGAACAAACACAAAGGAGACAATGTTGCTGCTCTCATAGAATCCACAATCTAGTGAGAAGACACACTCAAGAAGCAGAAAGAAGTCCAGGAAGTGGATATCACAGAAAGTGTTAGAGGAGAACTTAATAGGGCATAAACACGGGACAAAACTAGGTGGTTACTTTGGATTGAGTGGTCAAGGAGCCGACATCTCAACTGAGATAGGAATGACAATAAGCATCCAGAACTATGAGGATCAAGAAAAAAATATCATTCTAAGAAAAGGAAACAGCACATAGACTCTTAGGTGAGAGAGAAGGCCAGTTTGGCTGAAAGGCTATGGCCAGGGTGGGTGATGTGTATGGGACGTTCAGAGATGCAGAGTCCAGATCACTCATGGCATGGTCGGACAAGGTAAGAAATTCAGACTGTAGAGGTGCCTGGGTGGCTCAGTCAGTTCAGCCTCTGCCTTCAGCTCAGGTCATGATCCCAGGGTCCTGGGACTGAGCCCTGCATTGGGCTCCCTGCTCGTCAGGGACTCTCCTTCTCCCTCGGCTTCTCCCCACGATTCATGCTCACTCTTTCTCTTTCTCAAAATAAATTAAATAAAATATTAAAAAAAAAAAAAAAGACAAGGCAAGGCATTAAAACTGTAACTACAATCAGAAGCCAGGCACTTGATGAATTTTAAGCAAAGGAATGACACGATCAGATTATATTCATATGAATCAATCTTGCTATTCCATGGAGATTAGGTTACAGAAATAAGCAAGCAAACTAGGAGATCAATTGGAAGGTTGTAGCAATAGTTTAGGCAAAGACATGGAGATGACTTAGAGATAAGATAATGGACATAAAGAGAAATAGATCTGGGGTAGTTTTTGGAGTTAGAAGTGATAGAATTTGGGGATATATTAGAGAAATAAAGAGCTAAATTATGGATGTGTTCTTCTAAGTTTTTGGCCTGAGAAACCTAGTAGAAATGGTGCCGTTTTCACATATTTCCTAGTTTGGAGAAGTTCTCTCATGGACAAATTAAGTTTTAAACCTCTATTAGCCACTCAAGAAGAGCTGTCACATATGAATTTGGGTATCTGAATCTAAATTTCAGAGAAGAGGTGACAAATGAAAGATACTGATTTGAAAAACTTGAAACTACCTGAAGCCATGAGAATGGGAGGAACCACTTAAGGGAACAGGGCCAAGTCACTGGGCCAATGGTACTCCAAAATTTAGAGATTAGGGTAGAAGAAGAGGAGGAGCCAGAACACAAGACTGAGAAGGTTGAACCAGTGAGTTGGGAGGAAAGGCGGAAGAGATGCTACGCAGGAAGCCAAGAAAAGAAATAATGTCGAGGGGGGAATGGCCAGTTGTGTTGCATGCTGGTTAATGAAATAGAGTCCTCCAGATTTGGCAGTTCCACTGGAATGGTGGGTACCGAAGCTCAACTAGAATGAACTAAGGAGAGAATGTGAGGTGAGGAAAGGAGGAGAGCAGCGACTGGCCGGAGGACACGTCTAGACCGTGTCATGAGCACAGCCCTCTGCAACTGGGCTTACTCAGAATACTGAAGAGCTCAAAAAAAGGCTCATAATAATAATGAGGGCATTTGTGCACCTGTTTGTGATTTGGACCAGGTGACCTTGGAAATACCCATCATATCATGATGTTCTAGAATTTTTTTTATTCTACAGTATTTATCAGACACTGCTCTCTTGCTTCCCTAAATTGTCAGAGCAGTGTCCCCCACCTGATCCCTCGGCAACCTTACCAAGGACAGATAAATTATTTTCATTAGACTTTATAAAATACTGGAAATAGCTCTTGAATTTTTATTACTTTCTCGGTAGACTCTAGATTGGGAAAAATTGACCTCATTCAACTGTCTCATCATGTAGATAAGGCAATTAAGGCTCTGAGAAGTGAAATGACCAGTCAAATGCAAAATTCAAAGATAATAGCAAAGTGAGGGGCTAGAACCCACGTCACCTCATTTCAGGTCTCACCATCTCATTACTTCTCCATTTTTGGCTCATAACTCTTTGATTTTTATAAACTCTCGGCTCACAATAGGAACTTTCAAAGTTGTGTGAAAATAACAAAATAAAAAGCAAGCAAGCAAACAAACAAACAACCCCCCCCCCCAAATTCTCCAGTTTAGAGAACTGAAGTTCTTTTTTGAGGCATGAGCTAAGGCGTTCATTCCTCCAGCTGCTGGAGTATTGGCCATGGATGGCTCCCAGCCGAGCCTTCTCTGGGAACTGTCAAGTCATAGGGTTAGATGGACCATTATAAGGTGGAAGTGGTAAATCCAGAATTAAACGTCAGCAGGATAAAGAGTATAATCAAACTGCATTGGCATCTTTCCCTCAGCAAACCTGTGGTCACATGATGGGTTCCAGATGATGAGCTTACGGAGGAGGGAAAAGCCCAACAGGTAGTTCAGAGATGGGTCATCCTGACACGCAGTGCTGTTGCACTACACCTTCACTCCAGGGTGTCTCTAAAAGAAAACTGTGAAGGGAAATCCTCACAATAGGCAGAGCTTTGAACAGACATGGTCAAAGGACAGAGCAATGGACAGACATTGCATCTGGTCATCCACCCTGATGGAAAGAAGGATGGACCAAAATGACACCACATACCAATTCATGAACAGAGGAAAATGATTTAGCTGGTTGTTTAGGGACCTAGAAAAAGAGAAATTAGCAGACTGGCGACAAGGGCATCTGGGTAAGATTTCTGTGGGTGGGCCTATAGGAATGAGCCCAAGTGTGAAGATCTTTGTACCAGAGCATCCTGCTCTCCTTCATCATTCTTTGTAGAAGAAGCACTGAACAATGAAAAATACAGAATGGCATGGCCAGTTGCCATCAGTTAGCCTCTGTTATTAGCCATTCCAGTGCTGGCATAATGGTCACATACACAGAGAAGTCCCAGTAGCAGGGAGGGAGGCTATTCTCAGGCCCAGCATGGCCCCGACTCACCGAGGCTGATCTTGCTCCTGCCAGTGCCAAGCATCCCAGCCCCCCAGCAATGGAGACCAATGCTAAGTTCTGATATGGCATAACCTTCAAGGATACCCACCAGCTAGGCAATCAACTGACCACTCTAAGGCACTTCTGTTCTGCAAGAAGCAGCAGCAATTCACCTTGGCTGGCTGGAATCAAAAGACATTTCAGGCATGGGTTTGCCTTGTCAGTCCATAGGATCTAAGCACCATAATTCAAGGGCCTACAGGATATTTGATCCACTGACATGGGATCTTGCACAACATCACATAGGCTTAAGACCATGAAGGAGATATTACAGTCAACACGTGACTGTGGGATCCACTGGTTTGATGATACCGCACCACCCATAGGTTGCCAGTCTAGGGTGATGGGGGAGCCTTTAGAAAGTGTCATGGAGGCACCTGCTTGAAGCTGAGACTCTACAACAATAGGGGGCTTATGCTATGTTCCCAATAGGTAGAATATATGGGTCTGGGACACAAGAACAGGAAGTAGGAGTATCTTTGTTCACCATTCTTCTGAGTGACCAACTTGTAGAATTTGTGCTTCACATCACTACAACTCGAAACAATGCAGGTCTTGATGTTCTGACCCCCAGAGGCAGACATGTTCTATCAAAAGATACAACAAGAATCCCATTCAACTTTCAATTAAAGCTACTGCTGTCCCTTTAGTGTCCTCATGATGAGAAGAAAGTAGCGTAGAGGGAAAGGAGTCACCATCCTGACATGGCTGGTTGACTGTGAGCATCAGCAGGAGGCAGGGCAACTGCTTCACCATGAGGGCAGAAAGAGTATCTTTGGTACCCAGGCAGTACCCTGGGGAATCTCTTGGTATACTGCATTGCCCATTTCGACAATGACTGGGTGAGTGCAACAGCCATGGCCTAAAAATATCATGGTCCCACGGGGCTCAGACCCGTAAGAGATGAGGGTATGGGTCACCCCATCATATAAGCCACTTAGACCAGCAGAAATGTTGGCCAAGACTAAGTGAAATCTATAATAAATATTAGAGTAAGGATACAGCAAAAAAAACTTAATAAAATATGTAAGTGGAATCAAGCAGCACAGGAATTAGACTTAAGACAGTATGTGACCCAGGATTCCTTGTCCAGGACTAAGGAATTCGTTACCTCAGTTGCGGGTAATAATGGCAACTAATGGCTTTCAGTTGAATTTTTACCTGTGAATTGCCCTAGCTAAAAGAGTTGCCTTGCCCAAGGTCACATCTATTCCTGGGGCACAGTCCCTATCTAATGAGGGGTGATAAAGGAGTTCATGGACTCAGGCCCTTTGCCTTAAGGAGGGACAGATCTGAAGGTTCATCCCAGCTCCAGAGCTCCCAGGCTCTTTGCTGAAACTTCAGGATAGTTCTGCTCCTACTTTGACTCAAACTGCTTCCTGACCCAGCCATGTAAGGGGACTCACCAATGAAATCACTGCACATAACACAGATCTCTTTCTTAGAATCCGTTTCTCAGGGACAGCTAATTCAAAAAGCAAAAACCATGTGAGATACTATCTCTAACCATGAGAATAATATTCTAATAGAAACTTTCACGATATTGGGAAAATTGGGTTATGACAGTTGTAAAATATTTGCTCCCACTTTTATAAAACAAATTTGTATAAATAAATGTAAATATATCCTGAGAAGGAGCATAACATCGTGAGATATTAACAGTAGCTATCGTTGGGCACTAGGCTCAAGATGTTTTTCTGTATTTTTAATAATCAATACTAGACATGTTTATTTTAAGCAGATAAAGTGAAATACTTGAGGATAATATATGTAGAAAAATAGATGCATATATAAAACAGAAATTCATAGAGACAAGAAACAAGATAATTACTCTCTATCCCAGAAGACTCTTGATTTAAGAATGGGAAACCATCTCTTCCCTAATTCATCCACTGCCTCTACTGAAGTTGCCAGGTGAGGCAGACAGACTGGAAACTCACCCACAGGAGTGCAATTTCTCCGTCCCACGGTCACTCTATATGTAGCCTTTGGAGGAACTGCCAGATTGTTTATCAAAGTGGCTGCACCATTTTCCGTTCAGTACTCATAAGTCACATTATTTTTCTACCCTTGGTTCAAGCACGTTTCTCTTTGGGTCTGAATATTCTGCCACATACAGATTAGTTATTTCTCTTAGATGGGTCTGCGCAGGTTCCAACCAAGTGAAAGGCTAGAGAAAGTCTTTGCTTCCCAAGGCACCATCCATGTGCTGGGAACGAGTCAAATATGCTGGTTTTTCTTCAAGACGCACGCTCAGCAATTAGAGGATTTCCCTCGCTGTTCCCACCCAGCCAGGTTGGGTGTGCTCATTAGCCAACCCACTCCAGAATCACTACATCAAAAGTGGGAGCTTTTCTCATTGGCTTGCTTATCTCCACGATCTTCTCAAAGAAAAGAACCTCGTTATTATCCACTCGATTGCTTTACCTTGCATAGGGAGCCAAATATCAATAAAAACCAGAAACTGTGAAAATTGTTAGCCAGGGCAAGGTTGTTTTGCTTGCTATTAAAAAAAATATGCTACTTAAATTTTATAAGCAGGTGATCCTTACTTTTCTTTTCTCCTCTCCCAAAGCTGGATCATCACCAAATTTGTTAGGAAATTCGCCATATACTGTGGTTGACCATCAAGTTCAATCCCCGGGTTCTCAGCAGCAATTCTCACCTGATAAAAGGAAGCATACAATTCTCAAAACCATTTTTCTGGTACAAAAATTTAAGTGGGGGAAATTATGATTTATTCAAGTGGCAAGAAGGAGCACAATGGTCACAATGTCTTCAACAGTTTCACAGAAAATGCAGAAAAACAGTTTCAAGTGGGTGTTCTTTGATCAACTCTAAATAAAAACCAAATGAATCTCATCAAAATATATTTTCTGTGAAGATTTTTTTTGAGGACACTAATCAAATGGAGTTCAAGAGCAACGTGGCTGCATTTAATGAGATTTCAAACTCCACTAATTTGAAGTGGTGTGGTTATAAAACATTAATAAAGCCTGTACATATATAGTTTGATATAATTTATATCTTTTCCAATCATGAAAAATAATCAAGCATTACATAATTCAAAGCTGACTGGATGCATACAGTATAAACTGTGTTTTTTCTATTTTCTTTAGGGGGTGACAGATTAGCTGCTGAACAGACCCACCATCTTTCATTGGATTTATTGAAACTTAGCGTTGGCCTCTACAGATTGGAAATAAGTGAGGTTTCTAGGAATATAGCATTCATATTAATGTAACTACCCTGTGTCTAGCTTTCCAGTGTCCTGTCTTCTTAGAAGGAGAAATCCTTAATCTTTTAGAGACATGGATACTGTGTACTATGTACTATGTTTGTATGTACTATGTACCATGATGTTAATATGTTACATATTATATATTCCTTAGCCACTAGATAAAGTCCTGGCTGAACATCAGACTTACTTGGAAAATTATTTATAAGCTATAACTGGTCATGAGTATTATAGAAATAATATTTTTCAGTCATTTCTGAATACATAATATTTTTACTTAGCTCAGATTTCAGAAGATACAAAAGGTTACGCTATGATAAAATTTCTCTCCCACTCCTATCTGCTAACCACCCAGCTCTTTGCTATAGAGGCAAAACCAGTATTATCAGCTTTTTGTGCAGCTTTCCAGAGATATTTCATGCATATATAAGCAAATAGGTATATTCATCCTTCTTTTTAGCAGCACTGGTGGCAAATGATACACACTCTCAGATTTTTCACTTAAAGTATCTTGAAGATCAGCCCATATCCGTACATAAAGTTCCTGATTCCCTTTTTGCAAACACATTGTATATTATGGTATGTGTGGGCCATAAATTTAGTCTACCTGGAAAGCTTTTAAAAATACATGTTCCTGGGCCCGCCCATAGGACTATAGAACCAGAATCCAGGGGCTAAGTTTGGGGAAGATGTATTTTTAATCAGCTCCCCAGGTAACTGTTACCCATTCAGCCCCATATCTTCCTGCAGATTGGCTCTGGGGAATTATCATTTTAGGTTATCTATTCTGAATATCACTATTTCCAGCTCAGCTTTTCATTGGGGCTAAAAAGCAGAGGTTTTATTTTCTGAAAAGAGCCCAACTCATCATTAGGACGTTTCTGATTGAAAAGAGGTATATACTGCTTATTTCTAGATTTATAGAACCTTTAAAGCAGGAGGAAAAAAAAAAAGACTCCTATAGATTGCTGCCAGTAAAGTTACCAATTGATTTGTCCCCTATCACTCTCAGCTGAAATGATTCTCTGTGAGTTTCAACTTTTCCTCTGTTTTACCTAACTCCCCTCAGCAGCTCTGTTTTCCCTCTACTCAGCAGCTCTCAGGGGGAGCAGAGGCATCAGAATAATGACAACCACAGTACAGGCTCTGATCAAGTCCCCAGGAGAAGTGTACCTACCTCACCCGTGGATAAAGACTGATTTTAATTCTCCAAGAAGGCCATGAAAATCTCCTGGGTCATCCCTATATTCATTCGGTCAAGGGTAAATGATTTATTTTTTATCAAACAGAAGAATCAAAGGCAAATGATAGCACTTCTGTATCTTCTCTTCTCCCTCTCACTCGTATATAACATGTTTCCCCCCGCCTAGTTGCTTGTGTACAAGATCATCTATCATCCAATGGTTTCTCATTACATTTGTATTAAAACTCCTCTTCCAATCCTCTCCTAAACTGAACCTTTCATTTTTTTAATGTTTGCTTCCTTTCTGGTTCAATCAGGTTTATTATCAGTGGGAAGGCTTCAGGGAAATGGTCCATCCCCTGAATTTGCCTGGGGGTCTTGCAAGTAGCTTTAGAGCCCCTACTATAAGTGATACTTTGTTTCCATTTCAGTAATTTGAAAAAACAAATAGATCAATTGTTTTAAACAGCTAAAATAAAAGATATGGTGTTCCTTACTGCTTTGGATTCTCAGCATCTTAATCAATGGTAGTGACCTTGGAGATGGATTTTATGAAAGCAGGAAAGGAACTAACATGTATCGATTGCATTCTACATAGATTATTTAAACTAATGGTATAAGGTGTATTCATATGTCCCCATTTTATAGATGAAGAGTTTAAGACTCAAAGAGGTGAAGTAATTTACCCAAATCCCACATCTGGTGAGCGGCATTGCTAAGGCTGGAAACTAGTTCTGATTCCAAAAATGATGCTGCTTCTACTAAATCATGTTTACTATCTAGACAAATTATATAATTTAGAGGCACATTTGCTAGAAGAAAATAGTAAACATATTTAGATAAAACCTATTCGATATTTCATTATGAATCCCCAAACTGGATAATTGAGGTGATTCAATTTCCTAGACAAGCATTTCTGTGGCTGAATGGATAATTATTGAACCTATTGTGCTATCAGATCATTCAGATCACGTGCTATTGAAGAGAGCCGTTATTCTAAATATAGTACTATACGTAAATTGCGCATTGAGTTTAGTTAGAATAGTTTTAGCTCTGAGTGTAGCAGCTCCTTGAGCAAGGCTCCAAATGGAAAAGTGTTTGCACTCATGCATTGTTCTATACTAAATCTACTCAAACCTTAAAAGTGGATATATGGATTTAAATATTGGCTTTAAACATGGATCACTGACACACACTAATGCTTCTATGGCAACATCACATCGAGAAAGATCAACCTCAATAAGACCTTTTTTTAATCTAAAAACAACAACAAAACACACACACACACATAAAAATTTGTTTTAAGGACATTGCTTATCTGTTTTGAACCTCTCTGGGTTGTGAAAATTTCTGCCCGTTTTCTCAGGAAAGCAGAATCTTTCCCTGTTGCCTTTTGCTTTTGTGTCACTGGTGGAAACCAAGTCACAAGGCTGCCCCAAGTCTGAGGATAGAAAATATTTTGCAGAAGTGGGCAAGTGGGTGTGAATTGAGTAGCCCAGCGACTGAGTTTGCCAGAAGGCCCAGGAACTGTACTTGGCTGGGAGAAGGGACTTGAATTAATTATTGGGTGCTACGAGGGTGCTATCTTAGGTAAATTCCATATAGTGCAAAGTGCCTGCTTTGCTTATTAATGACCTTTAGCTCAGATTTTCCCTAAGTCTTATCCTTGGAATAAGATTCAGCGAGATTCTCTCAAGGTTCTATGACCACAACTTAATAAGGTCAAATTAGAATTGACTTACTATCTTGTTAAAATATATTCATACATTAAGTTATAAGCAATTTCTCTCTGTCTCGAAACCCCTGTTGCCAGTGTATGCCTCAACACAGTTATTGCTCTTTTTTAATTTTCTTTCCTTTTCTTTCAGATCATAAATGCTATATTTTGTATGAAATTATAGCATGCCAGACTCCCTGACTCTAATTTCTCTTTATTCCAATTCCCTCAAAGAATATAAATCCTAGACATGATTTTATTATCATTTGAGATTAAAGTCATAGGACTTCTTCATTGATCCTTTCCTTCCAACTATTTTTATTTTTTGACATTTAAATTATTTTTTAATTTATTTAAGTAATATGTGCGTATAGTTTATGAAATCAAATAGTCCTAAAATTTTGTAACAAAAATAGTGGCTCCATGCCTCACCTCTCTCTTCCTTAGGGGTCCTAGTCTCATATTTAAACATCTCCTGATCTGTAAATAATATCTTTATCTTGCCCCCTGTTCTTCAACTTTTATTTTTAGGTTATAAAATTTTATAAAATTTTTATTTTATGTCATAAAATTTCAAACATATTTAAAGATTTATTTATTTGTTTTAGGGGGGAGACAGAGGGACAGAGGGAGAGGGAGAGAGAATGCTAAGCAGACTCCACTCTGAGCGCAGAGCCCAACACCAGGCTCAATCTCACAACCCTGGGATCATGACCTGAGCTGAAATCAAGAGTGAGACACTTAACCAGTTGATCCACCCAGGCACCCCCCAAAATTTTAAACATATTTAACAATAACAAATACAATTAACCCTCATGAACCCATCATTCAAACTTAACAATAGTCAACTCACAATCATTCTTTTTGCTTTTAAATCTCTTTCTGTTCTATGGGATTATTTTTCCATTTACTTTTTTTTCATTGAAGTATAATAGAGATCTAGAAAAGTACAAGTGTCAAAGTGTGCTGCTCACTGCATTTTCACAAAGGGAACACACCCGCTAATCTAGTACTCAGATCAAGAAGCAAAAAATCAGCAGCCCCCAGAGCCACTCCCTCCTTAGAGTCCCTCACTCATGCTTCTTTCCATTTGAGAACCTCCAAGAGTCACTCCCCTGATGGCACGGATTCATTTCCTCTGTGTTTGTACATCACATAAATGGAGTCATACGGTGTGGACATTTTTTGTGCTACTTCCGCTCCTTACTCTATTTCTGGTATCCATCCTGTTGGGTGTTGTAAGTTTTCTTTCTCATTACTGTTTAGTGTCACCTTATGTAAATATCCTACTATAGACGGGCATTTCAGTAAGTTCTGCCTTTTTTTTTTTTTAAGATTTTATTTGTTTATTTATTTAAGAGAGAGAGAGAGAGAGCATGCATGTGTGCAAGAGCATAAGTGAGGGGGGATGGGCAGATGGAAAGAGAGAAGCAGACTCCCCGCTGAGCAGGGAGCCCAACAGGGGTTGATCCCAGGACCCCGGGATCACCATCAGAGCCAACGGCAGATACTCAACTGACTAAGCCACCCAGGCGCCCCAATAAGTTCTGCTTTTTAGCTATTTCAAATAGCATGGCTTTGAACACACTGAAAAATGCTTTTGCTGACCACATGCTTGTGTTTTTGTTGGGTATACTCCTAGGAGTGGAAATTGCTGGGTTATAGAATACAGCATACTTTCAAAACGTTGTCCGAAGTTGATTATCTCAATATATATTCCCACCAGCGGTATAGGGAGTCCCAATAGTTCCACATCCTTGACAGCCTTTTATTTTCTTTTATTTACGCCATTCTGGTGCCACTGTAGTGATACCTTATTATGGTTTAATTTGATATTTTTTCTCTGTAGACTAATGAAGTTCAACACCTTTTCATATGTGTATTGGTCATTTGGGTATCTTCTATGAAGTGTCTGGTCAAGTCTTTTGTCAATTTTCCTCTTGACTTGTAGAAATTCTTTAGGTGTTTTGAATGAGTCCCTTTTCAGACATACGTATAGACAGTATCTCTTCCTACCATTCCGGTTTTCTTTTCAAGCACATAATGGTATCGTTTGATAAGCGGGAGTTTTATTTTATTTTAAGATTTTATTTATTTCAGAGAGAGAGCACCATCAGGGAGGGAGAGGGAGAAGCAGGCTCCCTGCTAAGCGGGGAGCCCAACATGGGGCTTGATCCCTGAGATCGTGATCAGAACCAAAGGCAGACGCTTAACCCATTGAGCCACCCAGGCCCCCAGGAAGTTTTAAATTTTAAAACAGTACCATTATCCATTAAAAATTTTTTTGGCTGGTGTTTTCTATGTGCTGTTTAAGAAATCTTTGCCTACCTCAATGTCCTAAATATGTTCCCCTATATTTAATTCTAAATGCTCTACTGTGTTACCTTTCATGTTTGGAGCAGCAATCTATCCGGAATTTTGTTAATCATATGAGGTAGATATATGTGTATATACATTTTGTGTATATACATTTTGCGTGTGTATACACATTTTGATATTGATCCAGCACCATTTATTGAAAACTCTTTTGGTTTTCCACCCCATTGAAGTATTGTATTTGTTATAAGTCAGCTGACCACATGTGGATCTTTCTGGAATCCCCTCTTTTCTGTAGGTTTGTGCTTACTCAAATACCACAATTTTAGGGGCATCTGGGTGGCTCAGTTGTTAAGTAGCTGCCTTCGGCTCAGGTCATGATACTGGGGTTCTGGGGTCCTGGGATCGAGCCTTGCATCGGGCTCTCTGCTCAGTGGGAAGCCTGCTTCTCCCTCTCCTGCTCTCACTGCTTGTGTTCCCTCTCTCACTGTGTCTCTCTCTGTCAAATAAATAAATAATATCTTAAAAAAAAAATCCTACAATTTTAGTCGCGGTAACTTTATAATAGATACTGGCACTTACAGTGTAAGCCCTCCAGCTTTCTCCTTTTTTTTTTTTTTTTAAAGATTTTATTTATTTATTTGACAGAGAAAGAGAGAGAGAGGGATCACAAGTAGGCAGAGAGGAAGGGAAGCAGGCTCCATGAGAGCAGAGAGCACCATGTGGGGCTCGATCCCAGGACCCTGAGCCAAAGGCAGAGGCTTTAACCCACTGAGCCACCCAGGTGCCCCAAGCTTTCTCTTTCTTAAAGACTGTCTTAAACCTTTTTTTTTTTTTTTTTTTTTGGTTCACAGCATTTCCATATCAACTTTAGAATGAACTGTTCAATTGTTTGAAAAACAACAATAATCTGCTGGCATTTTTATTGGATTGAATTGTGTAGAGAGATTAATTTGAGGATACTGGACCACTGTAAAAGACAGAGTATTCTGATCCATGAATATGATAAGTATCATCATTTATTTAGGTCTCATTTTGTTTCTTTAAAAATGTTGTGCATTTTTTTAGTGTTCCTGTTTTGTACATCTTCATTAGATTTATTCCTAGGTATTGGGTATTTTTGATACTATTATACATTATATACTTTAAAATTTTTAAATTTTTCTCTTTATGTGGCTGGTATACAGAAAAACAAATGAAATTCGAATACTGGCTCTGAATTCAGCAATCTTGTTAAATTTACTGATGATTTAGATTCTTTCAGATTTTTCTAGATACACAATCATATTGTCTGCAAATAATGATAGATTTCTTTCTTTCCATCCTTTTTATACTTTCTTTTCCCCCACTTACTTGCTTCGCTAGGAGTGCTGGTATAATGTTGAATGGAAATGGTGTTAGCAGGCATCCGTATCTTTTTCCCAGTTTCACGGGAAAAGTTTTCAGTATTTCATGAGTATCATATGAGTGATAGGTTTTTATAGATTTTTTCTTTTTCTTTTTTTATTAAATGACATCAGATAAAGGGCTAGTATCCACAATCTATAAAGCACTTATCAAACTCAACACCCAAAGAACAAATAATCCAATCAAGAAATGGGCAGAAGACATGAACAGACATTTCAGCAAAGAAGACATCCAGATGGCCAACGGACACATGAAAACGTGCTCCACATCATTCTGCATCAGGGAAATATAAATCAAAACCGCAGTGAGATACCACCTCACACCAGTCAGAATGGCTAAAATTAACAAGTCAGGAAACTACAGGTGTTGGTGAGGATGCGGAGAATGGGGAGCCCTCCTACACTGTGGGTGGGAATGCAAGCTGGTGAAGCCACTCTGGAAAATAGCATGGAGGTTCCTCAAAAAGTTGAAAATAGAGCTATCCTATGACCCAGGAATCACACTACTAGGTATTTACCCTAAAGATACAAATGTAGTGATCTGAAGGGGCACATGCACCCGAATGTTTATAGCAGCAATGTCCACAACAACCAAACTATGTGAAGAACCTAGATGTCCATCAACAGATGAATGGATCAAGAAGATGTGGTATATATACAGAATGGAATACTATACAGCCATCAAAACCCACAAAATCTTGCCATTTGCAATGACGTGTATGGAACTAGAGGGTATTATACTAAGCGAAATAAGTCAATCAGAGAAAGACAATTATCATATGATCTCTCTGATATGAGGAATTTGGGGGCAGGGTCGGGGGTTGTGGGGGTAAGGAAGGAAAAATGAAACAAGACGGAACTGGGAGGGAGACAAACCATGAGAGGTTTTTACAGATTTTTAAAATCACATTAAAGATTCTCCTATTCTCAGTTTGCCGAGATTTATTTTTTAAATCTCGTATCCTAAATACTTCTACCTAGATTAGAGGTCAGCAAACCAGAAGCTGATTGCCTCTTTTTCATAAAGTTTTATTGGAATGCAGTTACACTCACTCATTTCTGCATCGTAACTTCTCTTGCTCTCCAACAGCAGTGTTGAACAGCTGCAGCACAGGTCCATATGTCCTTCAAACTTAAAATATTAAGAACCTGGCTCTTTAAGAAAACGCTTGCCAATCTCTGATCTAGATGATCCTATACTTTTTCTCCCTTTTCTATTAATAGAGAAAACCACTGATAAACTGGAACAACAAACCAGTCTTGCCTATGGGGGAACATCCCATGTGGTGATAGTTACCCCTTTTATAATCTGCTAGGTTGGATTTGCTCATTTTTATGTATTTATTGTCTCCTTTTAAACTGCCTCATTTGCTTTCTAAATTCTGCTGCCTCTTACCTTCTTTTCCACCTTTATCTGGACTTTCTCTTTCCTTTTTCCCATTGTTCTTATCTTGCTCAATTTAGATTCTATTCTAACGAGTCTCTTCTAAGTGTGACTATGTCCCTGAAGGCTTATGGCTTCTGGTTTGAGAGTCCTGGCGCCACCAGTAGGTACTCACTAGAAGGTTCTCAGAGACACCTTTGGCCTTCCCTCAGTTTTCTCCTTCATAATTCACAGATGGTGATGGATCTAAAGCTATGAGTTCTTTGTCGACACCTGTTCATCTTTTAGGTTCACGGGAATACTTTATCCCCTAATTTACTTGTAGATGCTGTACTTGTATTTTTACTTTTGTTACCCTATTTGTTCTTTCTGTTTTATTCTAATTTGGGGAGATTCACTGCTAACACAGCAGCCTAGAATCCTGCTTTATTTCTAAATCAAGTAAAGGCATATTCTTTGTCATGCAGCGATGTAAGGTACTCATGTATGACTAAAGCTTTTACATCACTTATTTAGCATTGAGTAATTTTAAAAATCCCACACAGGCTAAAGGGACAGGTGGTTCAGTTATGTGCTGACCAGAAGTTTAAGCCCACACCCTGCAACAGGACTGGGATGTGTGCAGTAGAGAATCAGCTTTATCCAAAGAGAGTTCTGGCCTTTGCCTTGGCTATTGGGAGATCTCGAGGTCCCTGGAATAACCTGCCTGACAGGAGTGTTTCTTTCCTTGAGAGAGTTTGCTTCTGAAGAGTCTAACAGTGTGATACATGATAGGAGTTTTGGAACTGGCCCTACCCATCCATGTTCAAACTTCTGGAAGAACTAGAGACTAAATGTATTAGCCAGGACCTCCAGGAATGACCAGAGCCTGAATGTCAACCACATGGGATCAAGCCTCAGTACAGGTTCCAGACACCAAAAGCTCAGATGGTTGGCAAGAGTCAGACGGTCGGCATATTGTCACAAATGTGGATCACCCAGGAGAACGACGTGTCCCTGAGGCTGATGGAAGGTTCATGTCTGGGACCCTCCCAGACCATGCCCTGTACATCTCTCCCTTTGGCTGACTTTGATTTGGTTTTGGTCGTGGCTTGTTGGTCTTGTTTGTTTTCTCTGTAATAAAATTTAATCCTAAGTATAGGGCTTTCCAGAATTCTGAGTCATTCTGGTGAATTATCGAAATTAAGGGGGTAGCAGGAGTCACTGACTTTGTAGCCAGTTGGCCAGAAGTGAGGATGTTTGAGGAGCCCCAAGCTTGTGGTGGGTACCTACACTGAGGGCATTTTCGTGGAGGACCATGCCTTTTTCCTGGGAAGTTTGGCCCAGCTTCCAGGTAGGCGGTATCATGGCTTTTGATGAAAACGTTTGGGCATCCGTGTATTATACAAATAAACACAAATTCATGACGGGGTAAGACTAATTAGGAAAGTGTATGCTAAAAGGGCATATTATAGGGAATACAAATATTCAACAATGAGAAAGCATTAAAAACACAGAAAGGAATTAAGGCAGTATTTGTTGCCAGTTTGATAGCATTATTGCTATTACTCTAGAATGCTTGACTCTTTCCTGCCAGTGAGTCCTACAGGGTTCAAGATTCATCTCTTACAACGAGGATCAATAGGAAAAATGAGAATCAAATGACAACCAGCTAGTACTCTAATGCAGATCTGAGGGAAGTACAAGGGTCCCTGGGTCTCTAACTATATAGCTGCTTTGGAAAAGGACAAGGAAGAAGCAGATAACCAGGGACACAGACCTTGTCTAGCTCCCCTTCACATGTGGAGAAAAGCAAGCACAAAGTACACAGGTAAAAGAATGCATATCCTGTGGCCATGCATTTTAAGTTACACTCAACCCACCCACTAGGAATGATGGCCAGCCTTTTTCTTGGTCCACTGAGTTATGTTTTCTTCTGAGTAGAGTTCTCTTTTCTCTCTTGGGCAAGTGTGGTAGGCCATGCCAGACTTACTCTACCCAAAACTCAAGTAGGTTCAATGATACAGTAAAAGCTGTGATATAGAAGCATAGGCTCTGGGATTATCTTGCAGGAAACTACAGTGCCTTCTACCCAGCCCAAGTCATATAAGAGACAACAACCAATGGGTCTATGTCCACCAGCCAGGAAGATTTTGTACTTCATTTTGGGCCATGGTGACCACTAAATTTCCGGTATCCCCTCCATGAGAGGCAACAGATTGTACTAGAGAAGCATGTCTACCAATTTGCATTCTTCATCACCTATAATTTTACACTTGATCTCATACAGTTTTGCTGGTTAGGTAATTTACAGAGTGAAAGTCAATTTAGACGAAGTCCAAGTTGTCAACATCATCAGGATTTGAATGGAGAAAGTGTGCTCTGGTCTAGAGCTGTGGGTTGTTACTAATCAGGTTGGTGATTATGGGTATGGACTTTGACTACAAGATTTTCAGGACAGACATTCTCCTTGCTCTGATAAACTGCACATGATACGTGGTTTGTCTGCAAGAATGTTTCGCTCTTCAGTTTAGGGTTATTTTCTGCAACCTTAAAGGAATAGGGATATGTACATGGGTAGAAAGGCAGAATATAGAAAGCAGGGAGATCACTCAGCGATAAGGTGGTAACATACGATCTTTATCAGAACTCTCCTAATAATTTGTTAAATGTGATATTCTAGGATTCGGTCCACTTAACTGGGGGATGTAAACTCTTCCTGGGTGGAGGGAAGAAGCTAAGGTCCTCCACGCGGTGAGCAGTCCTAAACCCTCACTTTCCTCTGAATCCCACCCACGCTCATTTCCTCCATTTCCCCGGGAGCGTCATCTGTCATCCCAGAAAGAAGAATGAGATGCTAAAGACACCCACTCAGTTGGTCACTCTGACCTTTGGTCATATTACTCAGCTTTATTAGGATTTTGTTGATTAACAGGTATGTTTCTAGGCTGTTGGTATAAGATTAGGCACTATTTCTACTGGTTTTCCACTCTGCTGAGCGTCTTTATGTGTTCTAATAATTTCAACTGAGTTAGGAGAGATTAACAACCATGGTAGGTTCGCCCTCAATACTTCCAGAGAGAACTGTTTCCTTACTTCTTTGGGAAGAAAACTTTTCTGTTAATTGGCATCTTTAATTACAAGAAAGTTATTCCCTGTGTTGAGTTAGTTTCCAAAACTTCCCTCCAGAACAATGTGTAGTAGATGTACTTCCTTTCCCAGAGGACCAGATTTAAACATATAAAGACAGCTATCTACTCTTTTTTTCCCAGGCATTATAAATATATTCAATAACTTCATATGTTCCTTCATACACTTCTAGGATGTAACATTCCACAGACATCAACTAGGTAACTTCACGTCAATAAAAGGACGTAACTGAGGCCCCGACCAGCAGATGAAGGGAAGCTCCATTCTAAATGCCAATTAATGTAAGTAGAAGGAATGACAGAATGAGGGAGACATCATTTCAGAACCTCTAGTTAATGTCAATTTAGATAAAGTTCATCAGGGTTAAAATCCTTAGTTAAATTGTTGACGGAAGCTTGGACATTCACTGGGAGTCAAATGAATACCACACAGAGTACTTCCTAACGACAAGAGGTTAAATAAAATTGCGTAGAGAGGGTTCAGACCACAATCACTTCCAGTGAAAGTCAATTTTTAGCAATTTCAGCAATTAATGGTAGACGAACTAGAAGTAACGTATCTTCTGATGTGATACAAAGCATGAGGTATACAGCGTCGCCTATGGGAATCTGTCCATGGTGTTTCCCTTGAATCTAAACAATTAAAATCATTATACACAGGGGAAAAACCAAAAGAGAATGTAACCAGGGAAGTCTAAAATCGTGGAATATTCTGGAGCTCAACTGGTTTTTCATCTTCAACAATCATAGAAAAAAGACTATTCTAGATTAAAAGAGACAGAATGGGTATATATACATATATATACATATATATGTATATATATCTCAAACATATGCACGAAGGTATTAACAGTGTCAATCACCGAATGGTTGGATGTGACATTCTTTCCTTTTCCTTTGTATTTTCTATTTTTCTACAATGAATATTGCATAGTCTTTCTATAATAATAAGGCATTTAAAAACATTTATGGTCAACCTGGCTAAGTGATTTCCTCAATCCATATGAGATTTTTTCCAGATCCTGCCATACTGGTCATTCTCCCCTGGTTGAGCAACTCTTTGCTATTATTGTCTTCACATAGGATACCCGTCATTTGGCAATATGCCTCAGATGTGATTTTACTCGTACAAAGTGGAACCTCTGATCTGACCACTACTATTGAGGCAACTGAAGACTATGTTGCCTTTCTGGAAACTCAGTCACATTGTTGACAGTGTAAATAGTCTGTAGACTATAACACAAATTAATGATTTAGAATAGACTATGTAGAACAGAAATTGTACTATCGAGAATAGAGATTTAGGACATGGACTCTGGAGGTTTGGGGAAAATTACTTAATCTCACTAAGGCTATGTTTTCTCATCTGTAAAGTGAAAGAAATATTAGAACCTGTTTCATGGGGCTGTTTTGGGGGCTAAGTGAGACAGCATAGTGAAAGAGTTGAGTGCAGTGCCTGGTTCACAATACATAATAAATAAATAAATGGGACCTATTATCATAATTATTATTGTGGTTTGTAAAACCTCAGCATGAAGGTTGCTAAGGATCATTAAGACTCCCTCCAATATTTCAAAATTACTTTGATCAAAAGTGATGCATTTGACCTACTGAAAATATCTTCTCATAAAAAAATACAAAATAAGTAATAAATAAATAATTTTCTTCATCTGGCCATAAGTATGCCACCTGTATTTGTTTTCCTTATACTATGAAGTCCTCTATTAACTCACCAACATTGGATCCTTTGAATGTTTAGGACCAGTGGGGCCCCAAAAGCACCCATTTGAATGGAGTAACCCTAGGAATTCTGGGTAATACAGTTTAGGGGACTTTCATGTGTACCGATATTCTATGAGATGCCCAGAATTTTAAAAAATGTTTATTTATTTGTTTTAGAGAGAGAGAGCAAGAGGAGTGGCAGAGGAAGAGAGTATCTCAAGCAGATTCAGCACTAAGCATGGATCCTGACGTGGGGCTCTATCTAATGACCCTACAATCACCACCTGAGCTGAAATCAAGGGTCAGATGCTTAACTGGCTGAACTACCCAAGTGCCCCATGAGAATACCTAGAATTTAATGAATCCCCTGGATGACTGAATGCTCTGAGCTCTTTTGTGCCATACAGTCTCCTCCGTGTGCAGGTAATATACTCAACAACTCGTTAACAGAATCACAAAACTTAAAGAGCCAGGAGGCAAAAATCTCAGAATTTTTGAGAGCATCCATTAAAATCCAGAATTAGATGCCATGGCCATCTGTGTGAGACGTAAAGCGATGGAGAATCTTAAGTGTTAAAATAACTGATGCCCCTGAAAACCCAAAACAATTAGCCCAGAACAGAAAAAAAAAAAAATAGAGAGAAATGGAATTACTTTAAAGTAAAACATTCTCTTGGAATTTTACATTATTTTAGTGATCTAAATGAAATGGCTAACTTTACTATATATTAATTAGGATCTGTTCCACTGCAAATTAAAGAAATTCAAGGGATTTTAAATAATAATGGCATGTACTGATTCATGTAACTGGAGTTCTAGAAGTACAGCAGATTTCAGGGTTGGCTTAATCCGGCAGGATTAGCTTTCTGTTCCAGGGGTGATTCTCTGGGTTCTGTCCTCCTTTTTCTGTTGCCTTCATGATATGGTTAGTTATAGCTTTAAAACCTGCTCATCACCTCTTCAAAAGTTTATTATTTCAAGGTCAGAAAACATTTTTCAGAGATTCCCAACAAGTTCCCCTTGACCTTACTGGCCACTACAGTTGTCTTAGCCCCTCCCCGTTCCTGAGCCAGTCATTAACAAGGATTGTGGGAAGTGGGATCCCTTCTGAAACACATGGCTTCAGGTAAGGGAAATATGTATGGGTGAATGAATAAAAAGTGGGTCATTCTTGACAAAAGGGTAGGTAATCAACAAGGAGTAATCATTAAACATTGAAGGTTGGATGAAGCAGGGTATTTTATTTTCAGAAAATTAGATTTTCTTACAAAACTTGGCTTTTAAACAATTATGAAGGAAAAGAATCCAAACCTTTTCCCATCTGCTTTTCCCCTTTGCTAAAATGACAATAGTAATTCTGAGTGGGAATGACAATATTGTTATGTGTCTTATCCCCATCAGGTTTTAGAATTCCCAGTGGTTCCGAACACTTTCAACATGTGTGCCATTTGGAAAAACCTAGGTAGTACTCCTTCCCTTGATTTTTAGAACATGGGATTTTTAAAAAAAATGAAGATGCAAATCTGTATGTAGTAATCCAGACTTCGGGGTGTTGTTATATAACAGCCATTTGATGTTTGACAAGTTTCTGACACTCTTTAATGAGCTTGTTTATATCTTTAATCTTAGAAATAAATTTATCAAGTGCAAATCTAGCACCAAGTACGATAAATTCATTATTTTCTCCTTGAAGAGTGGAGCGGCATCTCAACTCAGCAAGCCCCTTCTTAATTTTCTAAAAGTGAAAACATACCTATATGCCCTAATGATTTCTGCCTCAGTACATTTTCCTCTGCCTTTCATTTTTGTTAACCAAATCAATTATCATTTTCTTCTTATTAGGGACTTCTAGGCTGTTGTTTGTGGGGGAAAAGTCTTAGGAAAGCCATTTTGTGCTGCTGAATCACAATTTCCTTTTTGGGTCATCAGGTTCCATGAATCACTCATTCACTCAGTGAGGATCTAACGGTTGATCATGGTGGTGGGAATTTAAAGAGAAAAAGAAAAGGACTTGGTCCTGGCTTTCAAGGAGTTCATAGGAAAGTAGGACATAGGCTATACATACATCTAGCCCAAGGGAATTTTTAGAAGGGGTTTAATACAGTGTTGGAGATGGGAATGGGGTATTTTGGACTCACCGAGAAGAGATGATCTAAGTCACCTTAAATCTAGAAATGAAGGGACGAGTTTTCTTGGAGACCATGGTATTTGTGGACATCAGCCAGGAAGAGGCAGGTGGGAGAGGAGGTGAGGACACTCTGTGACAGAAGACTACGAGATCATAGGCATGAAGTAAGGACACCGCTAAGTACCAAGGGGAAATCATAAACAATTCATGGAATTAAAGAAAAAAGTGTGAAGCAGGGAGTAGGAAAAGACAAGGCTGGCCAGGAACCAGACGGTGTTGAGAGATGTTCTTCCCTGTAAGGTGATGACGATTCATTGAAAGATGTTATTTAAGGGTTCGACTGAAATGTCAGCCTTGCTCTAGCATCTTATTCTAACCTTCTTTAATTCCACTTGTGGATTTTATCTTTATCATTTAAAACAATCTGAAGGAAGGTCAAAATTTATGGCTGATCCCATAATTTTTGACCTTCCCAACCTCACGACCACTGCATCGTTGCTAGTGTGGTGCTTAGATGTGGGTTGCATCCAAGCTTCTTTCTCTTATTCGAATGAACCAAAATAGTTGTGAAACATTTTTGTGTCAAGGAAACACATAGTGAATTAGTCAAGGGTTTGTCAAAGGAGTTGAGCAAAACCCTCGATTATGCCACCCGCCTTTCAATTTTCTTTCCATTTTCGTAAGGTTAACTGTTCCCTCAGGTGCACAAACTTCAGAACTAGCGGAGTACTCTGTTGCCTTTGCACTCTCTGAGACATACAAAATTCTGGGTATTAGAACCAATTTTCTTCCTCCTCCTCCCTCCTCTCCCTGTACTTAGAAAAGTCTCCTATTAAGATGCAAATTCTAGAAGTGGGATTCATTAAGCTATTACCAGAGAATGGCAGCATGAATTCGCTGACTCGGAGATGCCCAGTCACAAGGGAAATGTGTTTGCTGTCCAGGGTCAAGTGGCCAGAGGTGAAGGGAGACTTGAAGTCCGAGAAGGAAGGACCCAGCCTCAGCTCTGCCTTTTCATTGCAAGAGGGCCATTTGCAGCCACTCTGGCTTTTCTAGTAATGCAATCCCTGTCAAGAAATGCCTAATACTTCTTAACAAAATAATAGGAGGCTTTATTATTCAAAAGTGTAAATTCAAAACCATTAAATAGAAGCACATTTCTTTGATTTGACTACAGACAATATCATCTCAAAAATAACAAAATGCTTGCCTTGTTGATGTGCTAAACTTTCCTGGGTGACCTGGTAGGAAAAGTATGTGAAGCTATGATGGGGAAACTGAGTTCAACTTGGAGGCCCTGTTTTCTTCATCCTCACTTACAGGATGCGTGTTTGTTCACCCCCCACCCCCAACCCACCACGACTCCTACACTGTTGAATGAACAGATAAGAGATTCCATAAGTCCTGGCAAAGAGCAGGACACAGTTCTCTCAGAATTCCCTAGGAAGAGAGGTAGACTCACTAAAGAACATCAAGACTGTCCTACATGGAGGTCTGAAGAAAGAGAGAAAAGGGTAGGGAGCTATTTATAAGATAAGGAGGGGAAAAACATGAGAGGAGACGTCTCCTCATGACAGCTTAAGCCCACAGAAGCTTTCCAGTAGGCTGTGTGAAAGAACCGGTAAGCCAGCGAGAACTCCTGTGACCCCTAGTCTTCTCATTGTCCTGCAAGACTGGCTTCATGGATGTGCAACCGGTGTAGGCTTCGTTCTTAACCCACACTTGTGTTTCATGAGCGGATTGACAATGGAGCATGAGTGGAGGAGGTGTTAGAAATATACCTGCAGGGGCGCCTGGGTGGCTCAGTGGGTTAAAGCCTCTGCCTTCGGTTCAGGTCATGATCCCAGGGTCCTGGGATCAAGCCCCGCGTCGGGCTCTCTGCTCAGCAGGGAGCCTGCTTCCCTTCCTCTTTCTCTGTCTGCCTCTTTGCCTACTTGTGATCTCTGTCTGTCAAATGAATAAATAAAATCTTTAAAAAAAAAAAAAAAGAAATATACCTGCACACGTGAACTCCACCCTTCTCTGCCACCCCACCCCTGGCTACCGCTCAGGATGCCTCCTGAGCACAGAATTCCTCTGGACCTACCCTGAGTGCGGATTTACTGCGATTCAAAGTGAGGACATGTAAACTTGTTACAGCCATGTCTGAGTGAACAGAGGCTGTGACAGCCCCAAAAGGCCAGGCTTTCTGGCTGAACCAGAATTGGCTTCGAACGCAGAAAGAAGGCAATGGCACTTTAAAAAACGTGAACTATCTGATATCTTATCCTTTCCAACTCAGGTTACATCCCAGGGTTAGCTAACTGCTTATGATAAAAAGGATGTCAGTCAGTTCTTCTTTACTCATCAGTAACCTAAGGTACAAAGCGTTGGCAGATTGTGCACAGATCAATAGATGAACTAAAAACAATAGTTCTCTGTAGTGATTCCACAGTTCTAGTAAAAACAAAATCCATATGCAAATATGAGCTATGAGATAGGAATTGTGTAAATTCAAAATTCTGTATACAAGTTTGATGCTCTAATATTTGCATTTCAAAGTGGTATTGCACAATAAAAGGAAGGTAAAATTCATGCTAATAATTTATAATTTTAATTCATTTTTTACTTAGAACAATATTCAGTAGCAAACACCATGAAAATTTCAGAAAGCTTTTCTTTTTCTTTTCTTTCTTTTTTTTTGGTTAAAGATTTTACTTACTTATTTGAAAGAGAATGAAAGAGAGAGCATGAGCAATGGGGGAGGGGTCGAGGGAGAAGCAGACTCCCTGCTGAGAAGGGAGCCATCAAGCCTGGAGCCCCAGGATCATGGCCTGAGCTGAAGGCAGTCACCCAACCAACTGAGCCACCCAGGGACCCTGAGAAAGCTTTTCAAAAGAAAAGAAAAACTTTAAGGTTTTTGTTTTTGTTCTTGTTTTAGTTTTAGGATTTTTAAAATTGATTTGAGAGAGAGAGGGAGAGAATATCCAAGCAGACTCCCACTGAGGATGGAGCCTGAGATAGAACTCAGTCTCACCACCCCATGAGATCATGACCGGAGCCAAAACCAAGAGCTGGATGCTGAACTGACTGAGCCATCCAGGCACCCCAAAACTTAAAGTTTAAGACCATTCACAATGTTCTTTTTCTGCTTTTTGAACAAGGGGCTCCTTTTGCAGTGGACTCCACCAATTATGTAATCAGCCCAGTGGCCTTATCTCTTGAGATCTACCTGAACCTTCAATACAAATTTTTGTATTTCTTAACAGAACATGTTTGGTCCAGATGGGCCTTGCTTTCTAGCAGGGCTCATTTCATCATCTCTATCATCCTTTTTCCTGCCGTCAGATATAGGATAAGAAAAGCAATGCACTCCAGCCCCAATTCTGTCATCGTAATTAAAGCTTCCTCTTGTCAACTGAATTATAGAGAGATCCACTTGGCTTGAGAGACAATAGACTGAATTCCTTGACGGTGTCCAGAAGAAAGCCCAGTACAACCTTAGAAAAAAGCAACAGGAAGAGGGACACCTGGCTGGTCCCGTCGGTAGAGCTTACCACTCTTGATCTTGGGGTCTTGAGTTCAAACCCCACATCGGGTGTAGAGCTCACATAAAAAATATAAAAAAGACAAAAGAAGGGCCCAGCTTACTATTTTTCTTCTTTTTTAATTGGATACATTTGACATATGACATTATGTAAATTTAAGGTGCAAAACGTGTTAATTTGATGATTTATATATTGTACCGTGATTGCCATCGTAGTGGTCCTTAGCACCTCTATCCCTTCACATAATTATCCTTTCTTTCAGCTTATGATTCTTTTTTTTTTCTTTTTAAAGATTTTATTTACTTATTTGACAGGGAAAGAGACCGTGAGAGAGGGAATATAAGCAGGGGGAGCGGGAGAGGGAGAAGCAGGCTTCTTGCTGAGCAGGGAGCCCAATGTGGGACTCGATCCCAGGACCCTGGGATCATGACCTGAGCTGAAGGCAGATGCTTAACTTGGAGCCACCCAGGTGCCCCCAGCCCATGATTCTTAACACTTGCAATTAACCATCCTTTTCTAGGATGTGGGGGCCTATCTATTCAGCTCTAGACATCACTAAAAACAAAGGTTCATCTGCAACAAAATTCATGCTTCTAGCATCTTACCTCCAAACTGAAGAAACACTATGCCCATTAATTGAACGTTGATTCAACTGTCAGTGGCAGAAAAGCCCTTCCCCCCCACCCCCCGGCCAAATAATGACTCCAGCAAGTTGGAAGTTCTTTCTTCTCAGAGTCTGAAGTAAGTGATGCAGGGCCACTATGTGCTCTCTGCTGACAGTGACTTCTGTTTCTTGCTCTGCTATGCACAACCTCCATTCCCAAGACTGCCTGGAGGTTCAAAAGGTCTGTAGCCATCCAGCCTGTCTGTAGAAGAGCAGGAATGCACAAAAGGAAGGAGAAGCCAATGTCCCCCTTCCTTTAAGGATGAAATGAAGTGACTGCAACATAGCACTTCTACCTACACCTCAGTAGCTTGAGTTGAGGCACGTGGCTGTACTAGGTGCAATAGGAAGTAGATAATGGAATTCTGTGTTCTCAACCAACAACGTACGGGGCTGCTGCTGCGAGAAATGAGGAGAGTAGAGAGTAGAAGTGGTGGGAGACTGTCTCTGTGCCACATTGAGTCCCCATCAGTTTGCATGCTACTAAGTCCCTCTAGTGCAGTGCCTCATACGTAATGTAGGAGGTGAATAGCAAATAATGTTCAATGAGTTCCTAAATAGTGATCATTTAAATTCATAAAGTTTCCTAATTTTTTCATGTCTGTTCATTTTGGCTGCTAACTCAGAAGCAGATAAAAAAGAATATAATTCAAATGCAATAACAAAAATATTTTTTTAAATAGTCACACTGTGTTATCTGCTTTAGACACACTGGATTTGTTTTCTAGTAACAGATATTCTTAAAGTGAATTCTGTTTGACAATGATAGACAGACTGAATGCGCGCAGATGCTTTTTGAGGGGAATCTTTACTTCCATCAACACACATTCTGATTCAGAATGCTTGGGGTTGGGCCAGGAACGGGAATTTTCAGTAGGTACCCAGGGTCATAACCATGATAAACACTACCACAGGACGTAGCAGCCTGGGCTGTCTTCAGCGTAGTTTGCTCCCTCAAAGCCCAGCAGAGGACCACATCTGTAAAAGTCTGATCACGACGTCCAGAATGTCATCATTCTTCCTGTACCCTCCATAAATTACTGCTAATTCCGGGCTGAACTTATTTCTGGAGTTTTCTCTCCGAAACTATGATCTCCTTTCTATTTTCGCATTTTTCCTGATTCTTTCCTATAAAGCACATTCTGAAGTTCTCTATAGTACAGGAAAAGATTCCTGAGAAGCCTCGAGGACCGGCTGGGGGCGGTGATGTTTCGGCAAGAATGGAGCGGGTGCTCTTTGCCATTCCTCTCATTTATCTCATCCCTAGATTGGTTAGCCAGAAATGTCTTTAGGGCTGCCTGAGTGGTTCAGTCGCTTGGGTGTCCCACTCTTGATTTCCTCTGGGGTCATAATCTCAGGGTCGCAGGATCAGGCCCCCATTGGGCTGTGCGCTCAGTGTGGAGTCTGCTTGGGATCCTCTCTCTCCCTCTCCCTCTGCCCCTCCCTCTGCTCATGCTCTCTAAATATATAAAAAAAATCTTATAAAAAAATAAAAAACAAAACTTAAAAGATAAAAATAATAAAAAAGAAATATTTTTACTCAGTAAGATTTTTTACTCATTAATAGTACAGCTAGTAAGTATGTATCATAATGTATTACCTATGCAATATTTGGCTTCGGATAGAATACATTAAGATATAATTATGGAGTTTTGATGTTGATTTCATCCTGTGATTCAATGTTTCCTAAAATATGTTATACATATTATATACATGAGGTAATTTTAAGTGTACCTTTGAAGATTTATACTTGAGTAGTTCCATATTTATTTTTACTCTCACCTTGCAAGCAGCTCTAAATATCTATTAGTGGGAGTGATATAAAGTTTTCTTTTAATTTTTTAAGAAGAAAATGAGTTAATTTAATGAAGAATGTTAAGCTAAAGGGTGTTGAAGTAAAATGAGAATCATGTCCTTGTGAAAATAGAAACATTTCTCTTAATAAAGCCAAAATAAACTGAAAAAAAAAATAGAAATGGCAAATCTAGGAGTTGGGTGGTTTGGGGTGAATCTGTCAATCTCCATAACCCTGTTTCTTCATGCGTAAAATGGGAACCATAATAACCAACTCAGAGGATTATTGTATTAAATGAAATAATTCACAGATAGAGTGTGTTCAATACTGACAACTAATATTATTAATGTGGATCTGATTTTTATGTGCATTATCTTGATGTTCAATGTGAAATCTGTCCAGACATGGAAAGAAGATCATCTGGGCTTGTAATGAAAACTGGCTTCAACAGGTGGCCTCAGACGAAAGGCGGTAAGGGTTCATTAAGAGCCTGTGAGTGAGGGCACCTGGGTGGCTCAGCGGGTTAAGCCACTGCCTTCGGCTCAGGTCATGATCTCAGGGTCCTGGGATTGAGTCCCGCATTGGGGGGGGGTCTCTGCTCAGTAGGGAGCCTGCCTCCCCCTCTCTCTCTGCCTGCCTCTCTGCCTACTTGTGATCTCTCTCTGTCAAATAAATAAATAAAATCTTTAAAAAGGAAAAAAAAAAGGGGGGGGGGCCTGTGAGTGACTGATGCTTTGTCCATGCAGTGCAGCCATTAAAAGAAATGAGAGGTTGCTGGAATGTGGGGGTGATGCTTCAGCTGAAGTAGGCATCCCAAGCAAAAGTGCCTCCGGGCAGAAAGGTCCTCTGTGGTAGAGCAGAAGACGTCACATCTCCAAGGACACTGTGGAGAAGAGGGCACCAGACTGACCCGGGCCTGCCTGCTTCCAGACTTAAGTATAAGAAAGACAAACAAAAAACTACCTTCTTTTAGCTAATGTGACTTTGGGTGTTTATTGTTTCCAGTGGAAGGAAATCAAAACCTGTCCGAGAGGTGATTATAGCCCATCAGAGCAAGCCGTATGGCTGGCACAGAGGGGTCCCCTGGGCCAGGCTTGGGAGATCAAGGGGGAAGTTGTGAAAAAAGAAATGAGGGGTCCCTGGATGGCTGAGTCAGTTCATTGTCTGCCTTTGGCTCAGGTTGTGATCTCAGGGTCCTGGGATCGAGCCTCACATCGGGTCCCTTGCTAGCGGGGAGCCTGCTCCTTCCTCTCTTTCTGCCCCTCTGCCTGCTTGTGAGCGTGCTCTCTCTCTCTCTATCGAATAAATAAAATCTTCAAAAAAAGAAAAAAAGAAATGAGATAGATATAAATCTGTAAACATGGATCCAACTCTAATGTACGAACATTGTTAAGAAAAAGGATCAGGGGATAGAACAGTGTTTTAATACATTATCAATCATGTAAAAAAGGATATATATATATGTATGCAGGCGTCAGTTTAACATATATACTATATATACAGACACACAGAAAGAAGGGAGTGCTGAGGTGGGGGGTGGGGAGGCTGAGGATTTGAAAAGTCTTTATAGCAGAAATGAAGGTCAAGTGCATTTGTGGGAGTCAAGGGTGGTAGGTTAACAAAAGGAAGACCTGGGACAGAAGCAGCCCCTGGAATGCAGCTGCAGGTACATGGAAAAGCTTGATTTGGGGAGTGTGACCTTTGTGCAGAGAGGCAAGCCCCTCAGAGCGGCTAGAGCATGAAGCACTGTGAGGCGCACCCCAGGGCAGGGACGGAGAGGAGTCTGCATGGGTTGGCACCAGATTGCACGGGATGCTTGGCTAAGAGAAGGGGGACCGGGGGTGCCACCTTCAAGACAAGGTCAGGACTGCGGTCTTGAAAGGTCACTTTGGTGACATGGTGGAGGGTGGATCGTCGCGTGACACGGGGGGTCATCGCCAAAGTCTGGGCCAGAAATGCGGAAAACTCCCTAAGCAGGGACCACTGGGGTGTGGGGATTACTGGAAGTTGATGGAAAACCGAGAGGCGGTGGCGGGTGTCTGAGCCCCTTCGACTGAACAGAATCTAGAACGCGGCAAAGGAGATTATCCCAGTGGCAGCTGCGGAGACTGAGGGCACAATTTAGAATTCACGGCATCGGACGTGCCAAAGGCACATCCAAAGGGTCATTAGCTCCGTGGACCCATGGGTCTAGCCCTCAAGGGAGAGAGAGACGTGGATAACCGATGCCTCTTCGCCTCATGTCAGAATGCTCCAGTAAAAGCCTGTCAGACAAAGTGTCTTGAATGATACAGCACAATATGAATCAATGCAGATGGGAAATGACCTCTGATTCGCGTCTTCTGGTTCATTTCCAAGTCATTTGTGTCATGCTCTAGCGTCACCAAGAGGGTCTGGTCTAGCTACGTGAAGGACAGTTCATAGTAGCTTGAGTTTCGGGACCCTCTGACACTGATTGGTGGTCCAGTCCCCCCCATCGGACCGGAATGTCACAGCTTACCCCAGAAGTTCTGCCAGGAGAGGTGCTAAGACATACTTCCTATTATGAGAGTAAGATGGGCTGTTAACACAAACAAGCAAAGAAAAATCCCGAAATGTACAGCCAAGTGGTCTTTCGGGTATCCTGGTAATTGACGATACAGAACGTCCCCCTGATGTCTGCAGTTCCTGAAGACACGGTTGTTTTAAAAGTGACGGCAAAAGCCAAAAGACTTTTTTTTTTTTTCTTTAAATAGTGGGAAACAGTGTGGCATTCCTGCAAAACCTCACAACGATACTTGGCTCTGCCTGGTGTTAAAAGTGACCAAAACGAATTGGGTCCAGAAGAGCATTCGGTAAAGCTGCTTTTCTGACTCTGCCTCTGCCCTTCCCGCTTCTGCCACTGAGCAGATTGCAAGAGGCTGGTGCCAACTCTACCCGGCTTAGTAATAATTCTCATTAGCACGCTGCCTTGGATGTGTGTGGCACAAATCAGCTCCTCCTCGGTGTGGATCAAGAGAAGAGCCATGAAATTCTCAGGGTGTGCAAAATGTTGGAAGTCCTCCGCCCAGGAGACCCCTTTGGGTGGGCAGAGCGCCCTCTCCTTTCTCTCCCCGATGTGGTGGGAGAGACAAAGAGGGGTTTGGGGACCACGCTGGGAACCTCTGGTTCCTCCTGCCCCCCTACCCCGCCGAGGTTTCATCTGTGGCTTCCTACAGCTCGGTCGGATCCATTCCAAACCCCCGCGGGCCGCGCCAGCCCAGCGCCCCCGCCCAGCCAACATGCGATCGGCTCTGGTCCGTGCGCTTGATGGCCCGGCAAGAGGCCGCGTGCACCTGCAGCTCCATGGCTTTGGGGAGGTCACTCCCGTTAGCGTTCATTGCGAGAGTGAACGGGCCGCTGTTGGCTCAGCTGCGGACGCCAAGGTGACTGAATGACGCGCCGAGGAGCCACGCGCAGCCTTACACGTTCCCAGCCTGCTTCTTGGGGGCCCTATTTCCCACCAAGGCTTTCACATGCCATCTGCCGTCACATGATACCGGGTGCCGGGGCCTTGTAAGCAATGGATTGGATCCCCCCCTTTCTCACTCCTTCTTTAGAAACGGCAAATTGAACAAGACATTAAGTAGGTTTCACACGGCAGGAATTATGTGCATATGAAATGGAGTGAACTAAAAAGAATTTTCATTGTAACTGCCGGCTGCAAGATGGCACACACACACCCTTCTGAAAAATGTAGAGAAGTTCTCGGAGTTCGTGGCTAGCAGAAGAGAGGCGTGTGTGCGTGTGCGTGTGCGTGTGCGTGTGCGTGTGTGTGTGAATTTGCTTGTCAACAGAATGCCCCCGAAGAAATTTAGGCGGGCAATCCAGGGGCATTTGCGGTAGGTACATTTTTTTTTTTTTTTTTTACATTCTCCTGTTGCTGCCATGGCTTGGGCTGATCGGAGGCGAAACTCAGTGGTAGAGAAGTTGCACGTCGTGCAAGCCAACCGAACGCAAGCCAGAGAGAGAACTGGTGCAGCGTGTACCCGGGGAACAAATGAATTAGCACAGCCTGCCAGGTCTCATTCCTGAAAGATGGCACTTTTCTTTGTTAATTGAAAAGAAATGTAAAATGGGGAAAATAGCAAAAAAAATTTTTTTTAAAAATAAGAAATAAAAGATCTCTAGCTCTTCTTTCTCTCTTCTCCTTCCTGACCTCTGACAGCACACTGGAAGGTTTCAGTCTTGCATTTTCATGTATTATTCTGATACCTGTCTGTAGGGAGCCTAGAACGGGCTGCCGGAGAGACAGTCTATAATTGAATGTTCTTTCAAGAGAAGGACTTCTATCAGTCCTGTCAAGGGAATAGGAGCTCCACCTGCTGACTTTTTTATGTTTGCCGACTCCGAAAGAATGCAAAGCATAAAGAAATTGAATGGCAGTCATTTCTTTTATAATTTCTTCATGGAAATAGAGTTTTCAAAATTATTGATAAGATGTACCCGTCTAACCAGGGCTTTCAAGATGAAATTGCAATCTATAGCTTGTTTTAAGTGTGGGGATTATATCTGGCTTCCCTGAGCCAGTCTAAGTAATTACTTTAATCTGTAACAACATATAAATTCATAAATTGTTGCCACCGTGGCTCTTAGGGAAAGCTTGGCTTTTCAAACCCGGCGTCTCTTAGCCATAAATTTACACTACGCTGCTGGTCCACGTGGGTGATGTTTTAAGAAGCTGCAGTCTCGGTTTGGAAGAAATGCTAGCTGGTTTTGATCTAAGGAATAAAGATCAAATCCTAGGGAAAACATTAGTATTTTTAATAGCGTAGATGTGCTTTGAGTATTTGCCGTCTGCATTTCTGAGAGTTTTCTACCCACGTACAACCACGAGCCATTAGCTTGTCTTTTCCTTGCTGAAAATCGCCAAGAGGACCGTGGGCTACATGACAGCTATGTTCAGTCACTTAGCAACTTGGATGGGGAGAGCCTTGAGGGCAGGCACATCTGGCTCCTCGTGATCTCAGGACTCTGGATTTCATCTCTTAAGGAGACTTCATTCATGAAGAGATGATAAGCTAATTACTTGTTGGAGGCAGCCGAAGCAATGAACCCTTCATTTATGGCTTGGGTTTTGTGCTTAGGAAGACATCTTTATCTCCTCCTCCTTCTTCTCCTTCTTTTTTAAGATTTCATTTATTTATCCGAGAGAGAAAGAGAGCATGAGCAAGGGCAGAGGGAGAGGGAGAAGCAGGCTCCCCGCTAAGGAGGGAGCCCGATGCAGGGCTCGATCCCAGGACCCGAGATCATGACCCGAGCCGAAGGCAGATGCTTAACTGCCCGAGTCCCCCAGGCGCCCTGTGTTATTCTTACTTGTGAGTGTTGAAGTCCTTTTCTGCACGCGTCTGAGCCCCGGGAAGCCGCAAAGTATCCAAACTCAAGTGTCCCCTCAGCCCTCCCAGTGTAGCCAGAGGACTCCTATGGGGTCTTAGCTGGTGGCCTTGGTCTTCCCCACGACTCTGCCGCTGGTCGCACACTGTGTTCCTCACCAGCTGTCACCTCCTCCTTCTCTGGGGGAGCCCCATGACCTGGGCCTGACCCCATCTGTCACCCTGTCCCAGTCACAGCCCTTCCCTGGGACCAGAGAGCAGCCGGGGGGAGGGAGAGGCCAGCTCCTCCCTCACTAGCTGCTGGAGAGGAAGGACTTTGGAAACTGTAGAGCCCTACACGGAGGCCAGTTTTGTTGTCACCGGATGCTCAGAAATCGTTCTGTTCCTCTTTCTCCATCCTTTGTCTTTCTAGTCTCAGCCCTCCTCAGCACTCTGGGTCGCTCGGCCAAGCTGGGAGGGTCCAGGCTGTGACCCGTGGAGCGTAAAGCACCCGGTGTTTTGCTTTCTCCACTGGGAGGACCTCCAGTTGGTCCAGTTGGGGCAGGGGCAGCCCCTCACTTTTCAGGCTTCCTGGGAAGAGCCGCTTTGGAGAATCCACACGGCGGACCCAGACCCGGGGTTGGGGGGGGGGCGCCAAGAGATCCCTTGTGACATCGGGGCCTCCGTACGGAGGGGTGTGGGGCAGATCTGGGCCCAGGTGGACATCAGTTTTGTCTGCATTCCTGCCTGCCAGGTGCGAAACGGGGCCCAGGAAAAGGGCGCTGGGAAGACAGTGGCACGGGAAACCCCTGCTCAGAGAGTAACTCCCCGAGGCCACATCCCGGGGCAGCGGGTGAGCCAGGTTTCAAGATAAACCAGGGATGTTCACAGGGGAGCACACGTCAGAACCTCAGGGCAGGACTTTCAACACTCACTAATAAGAGCAACACGGGGCGTCTGGGTGGCTCCATTGTTAAGCGTCTGCCTTTGGCTCACCTTGTGATCCCAAGATCCTGGGATCGAGCCCCACATCGGGCTCCCTGTTCAGTGGAAGTTTGGGGAAGAGCCCAAGACTCTGCATTTGTAACAAGTTTTCCAGTGATGCTGGTCCTCCTGGCTCCCCGACCCCCCTTGGAGACACCCACTAGTCTAGACCAACTCAATTCAAATTCGGGGATTCTTATACACCGCGGCACGGCATCCCTCTACTCGTGTACCAAGAAGAGCTTTCCCAGTCCTATCACACGGCTGACATCTTGTCAATATTCTGAAATAGAATTTTCCAAGACATAGTATTTCCTAGCGAATACGCACTCTCAGCATAGTTCTCTGCAGTTTTGTGCTACGGGTCTGACATGTAACGAAGGCCATTCTAGACAGCAGCTACATGAGCTGAGGTTGGAAGCAAAAATCCAAAACCCTGAAGTCCGTGTTGCTTCGATGCGTATTTTAATTAAGAAATGCGGTCTAAAAGCAGGGCTGAGCAGTGGCGGTGCACACGAGCAACGGTAACTTTGGCTTTGCGCATAAAATGTACATCGGGAGACAAAAAATAAAGCAGAAAATAAACAAGATGAACTCAAAATACTGTAGCAAATGTTGGGCTGAAACACTGCCAGGTGTGGAGGTGTAGAGAGAGATGAACACACAGTTTTGTGGCAAGGCACAAAACTGTTTAAATCCTCTTGCAGAAGTTTCTGAAAACTGTCATTTTGGCATGAATTTATGAGCAGAGTTACTGGATTTATCATGGAGGTAAACCAGCAATGCTCTGTGAGAATTGCCCCATCCGACCTTGAACGCTGTGTAACCCCTCTCAAACACTTCTATCACATATGCCGAAGAATGGAACAGAGAAACGAATTCAGGATTTTTTTTTTCTATACAGTAAGAACAGACCAGAAGGTGTGACTTCTCAATGAATGGTAGCGAGTTCATGTTCTCCTAAGTAATTAAGTAATGTTCCTACAAAGGACTCAAACTGTTCTTTTGAGGTCTATGAGAATATGTATACATAGGTGTCTGTAAATAAATATTTTTCTCTAAATTGTTTTATTAAGTTTAGTTTACTACAAGTTTAAAAATGCATCATTTCTTGTCTGTGTTGGTGGCAGAAGAAATGTCTGAGGTGGGAGTAGCCAGTGTAGGGCAGTGACCAGAAACTTTAAAATAATGACACATCCCGTCTTTGTTTACTACCTGGAAAATGGCCGATGAAGGGCAGGTGTGGAGGCAGGTTCCCCTAAACCCATGTGTCCCACAAAGTAATTAATGAAGTGTTCTAGCCACAGCCCAGTCATTGCTACCATGGGAGAGGGTCTTCTCAGCCTTGAACTTCTGATCCTACAACTCCAGATTCATCAGCAGAAGGGAAGACAGAGGACTGTGCCCTCCGACCACATATGTTTCAGGCCCCTTTGTTCATTTCTAACTGTGGGGTCAAGACCTAACCTAACAACAACAACAACAAAGACCCAACCTGACAACAAGGTGGAAAAGAAAACCGCTGACCCAGTGACCTGCCTTTGTGTCTCCAAGCCCCATCGGTGAAGTAGGTTTTTTAAAGGCAGGATTTCCAAACACTGCATCGCTGTCTGGAAGGAAGATAGAAAAAGAAACAGAAGATGCTAGAATGAGACCATGAAGGAAGGAAGCATGAGGAATTTACGTATTGGTGAGAGAGGTTTTCCTGTTTTGGGGGTTGTTTTGTTTTGTTTTGTTATTTTAGATTTTATTTGAGAGGACGATCATTGGGTGGGGAGCAGAGGGGGAGCGGCAAATGGACTTCACATTGTGGCGTCAGTCCCACAACCCTGAGATCATGACCTGAGCTGAAACCAAGAGTTGGCCACGGGGTGGCTCAGTCTGTGAAGAATCTGCCTTCACCTTGGGTCATAATCCCAGGGTCCTGGGATTGAGCCCCGCATCAGGGTCCCACTTCTTCCTCTGCCCCTGCTTGTGTGCTACCAAATAAATAAATAAATAAATAAATAAAATCTTAAAAAAAAAAAAAGAGTGGCACAATAGACTGTGCCACCCTGGTGGCCCTATATTGGTGACAGAATTTAAGAAAAATGCCTTTGGATTCACCCAAAGTTTTCTCCCTTCGCTATTTCCATATGACTAAGTTTGAAGGTAATCCAAACAGATTTTTACTGTTGTAAGGATAATAATAACCTAGCAGAGTGAGTGTGTATAAATGGCCCATGTGCAGACTTTGGTAACTTACCGTTATCACTGCAGTGTTCAGAGGGAGGTGTTCCCTTAATATGACAGATGAGGAAACTGAAGGCTAGGGGCTTGCACACTATTTATCAATGAGTGAACTGGGCGGATTCAAAACTGCCTCTCAGACTCCAGAGCCTTCATGTTTCCAGCTGCCTCCCCATACTGGGGGGATTTTAGTGGGATCTGGGAAGTGAAGATGTTCCTTAGTGGTTAACATCTTGGGATGGCTTTAGCAGTCGCTATTCGAGAGTCGGGACATGGCATAAACCTAAGGGAAGGAGAGCATGAGAAAGTGGCACTTAGGAAGGACCTCGGGGATGGCCATCCTGGTAGGAAGGACCAATAAAATTAAATCAGCTTTCTGACCTGGTTGAGGACCATTCCTGGCTATGCTATTCAGGGCATGGACTGATTTATCATCTCAGCACATCTGTACAGGGGGATTGTTATTTATGAAGCACTAAACTTGGGTTCCTAAGACAGAGCCCCTGCTTTGATGACAGCCATGCAACGGTTCTCAAACTATCGCAACTAGAACATTCTAGAACTTAGAAATTCTGACACCAGGCTATTTGGATTCACTTGCTCTGGGGTGAGGTCTGGGTACTCTTCTTTTTTCAAAGCTCCCCTGGTGTTTCTAGGGTACCACCTGAAAGTACTTGTCTAATGGGGGAAATAGGTTCCCGATGTCAGAATGGAATTGTGGTATAGGCACGTGGAGATAATATGTCCTTTGGCTTTTGTAGTGGCTGCACAAATGTCATTTTCTGTTTGCTGTAGTACGTGAGAGGTTGGAAAACACCCAAATCCTACATCACAGTGTCTGGCGGGGGGGTGTTCAAGTTCATGTGTCTCTACAGGGGGCTGTGGAAACAGACCCATTATCGAAGGTAAGTGCTCCAAGCAGAGCCTCTCCAAGTGCTCCAAACAGACTCTCTCCCAGTAGGGCACAAAACACAATTAGGAAACTGAGGGGGATCTCAGAAGTCATCTTCTAGCCCAACATTTTTGTCCCAGAGTTAAGGAAGCTGCTTCAAGTTACAGAACAACTCAGGTGGGGAGCCCGGCCATGAGCCCTATTCTTTCAGACCCTCTCCAGATAATCTTAATGGTAACTTATAGCCATAACCCCACAAAGGATGTAGCATTTAATTGCATAAAGTAAAAAATTAAATGTCTGCCCCAGTCATATTTATAACGGGGCATCACCTTTCTTCCATATAGTATGTACTAAGGAGGGTGAGAGTCCCAGAGACAGACACTCAAGCGAAAGGATCTCTGGAGAATCTGATTATTTCCTTAAGCCCCATACGAGGAAAAGAAGATACACAGAGCTTTCCGCAGGTACGTAAAACGCCAACTTCCTGCCAAGCCTTCTTTGTACTCTCTGGTCGTCTCTCCAGCCCCTCTGCCAGCCGCAGCCTTTTTTTTTTTTTTTTTTTTTAAGATTTTATCTATTTATTTGACAGACAGAGACACAGTGAAAGAGGGAACACAAGCAGGCAGAGAGGGAGAGGGAGAAGCAGGCTCCTTGTTGAGCAGGACCCCGATGCAGAACTTGATCCCAAGACTCTGAGATCATGACCTGAGCCCAAGGCAGACACTTCACCCACTGAGCCCCCGGGCACCCCTGCCAGCTGCTGTCTTCACCGCCATCATTACTGACGTTTCTCCGAGGGTGGGAGGCTGCTGCCAGCCCGCTCCGTCCTCCTCAGACCCTCTCATCCCACTCATCCCACTCTTTCCTAAAGTGCCTTCCAAACAGCCGCTGGCCCTTTCTTTTCTCTAGCTCGTACACGATTCCTCCTTCTTCCTGAGGTCGTAACTGTCACATCGCTCAGTTCCTGCCATCCTCACCGACACTGCTGCTGGGCTCAGCTCGCGATACGACCGTCCGGCACCGCCATTTCCAGTGGGAATTGTGGCTGCCCGGCTTGTGACATTCGACCCCTGGTCCTCCATCCCCGGGAGGTTTGGTGGATCTCTGCTAAAACGGGCTCTGGACAGGGACTGGGTGGCAACGCTCTTGTGCTCTGCCAGGGGCAGGCTTGCCACCACCAGCCCCGCGGCTCCACTTCTGGACCATTCCCTGGCCCTCTGAGCCTCCTCTTCTCCTCCATATAGGAGATGCTTAGCTTCTCAGAGTCCTCACAACTATTTGACTGCAACCATCTTGCAGAGCTGTTGAGTCTAAGGACTTTGTCCAACACACTGAGTCTGAATGTCAGCTGTCTCATACGAGGTATGTAACTCTGGGCCAATCACTGACCTTTCTGAGCCTTTGTGATTGGGGACAGCAGGGGGACCTACACCGTAGTGTTGAGAGATCTGAATGGGAGCGTACGTGCCATGCCTATGTAGCACGGTATCTGCCCATAGAAATTGCACGGAGTCGTTCCCACTGTTGCTGTGACAGAGTACCCTACAAATGATCTGTCTACAGATTAGGATCTGTGTAAATCGCATACAAAATAAGAAGATCGCAGGCATCCAGACTCTCATCACTCATAATGATTGATGTCAAGCAGCAGAAGTTTTGTCATTAACCAGGAGTTCCCCATCAGAGTTGCACATTTTGCTGCTACTCTCAGCACAGCCTGGTGACTTTTGACTCTGCCCCTTCTGTTCTCTATATGGTTCCAAAGGCTAGCTCTTTGTTTTTAGGTTAATGCAGAATAGCTCTACGCTCTCCCAGATTCCCAGGAGATATTCTGTCATATAAACCTTTTTCCCTTAAATGTGCTTTCATAATACTCCATTCTAGCTGAGCCTTTTTTTTTTTTTTTTGAGATGTTATTTATTTATTTGAGTAGGTGAAAGAGAGAGAGCACAAGCAGAAGGAAAAGCAGACTCCCCACTGCGCAGGAAGCCCAACTCCTGGTTCAACGATGGTTCGGAGATGAGACCCATATTTCCCAGACTATTATTCTATTATTCTTTTCATAAAATACTTTATCTTAAAATTTTTGCTCAAATATTTTCCATATCATTTTAGTTAGGATATAGCTAAACTGCTATAACAAAGGATCCCCAAATACAACGGGTTAAATAGGGGAAACTTGTGTTTTTCTCTCATGTAACAACCCAGAAGAATGTGTGTGGTCCAGGGCACACAAACCACAGCTCATCCATGACCCTGGGTCCTTTCTGCATTGTCTTACCATCCCCTGGGGTGTTACCCCATCTATGTCCTGCTGAAGATCTTCTCTCTCCTGGGGCACCTGGGTGGGTCAGTCAATTAAATGTCTGCCTTCAGTTCAGGTCGTGATCTCGGGGTCCTGGAGTCGAGTCCCGAGTTGGGCTTCCTGCTCAGTGGGGAGTCTGCTTTTCCTTCTCCCTCTGCCCTCCCTCTGCTTGTGCTCTCTCTCTTTCACCTACTCAAATAAATAAATAACATCTCAAAAAAAAAAATAAAATAAAAAAGGCTCACCTAGAATGGAGGGAAGTTTTATGAAAGTAACAGACATCTTCCTACTCTCTTGTGTTAACACCATTCCCCAGAGAAACCACTGGGGAAATCCAATGCTGTACTTTTCAGCCATTTTGAGATTTAGATAAACTTACCTGTTTATCTCTAAATAATATCTTATAGACTCTAAATAGTCTACCAAAATCATGTATCTCTATATAATACCATACTGACTTCCTGTAATGCCTAACTAGGTATTTTGTCCTCATGCTGAAGACAACTGAAGAAGTTGGATGAAATACAGGAAGCACTTCCTCAAAAGCATCAAAGACTTGTGAGACGGTAAGGAGACTTGGGGTTCAGATGTCAAAGAAGACAACTAGGGAGACACCTAGTCCTCAACATGCTTTTTTTACCTTAGGACTACGGCGAAGGCAGGAGGCAGTTGCACAGCTGAACCACCCTTTCAGTGATATCTCCGGGGCTGTGAGCTGGGAAGGGGCAGGCAGAGAAGGAGACAGTCTCAAGCAGACTCTGTGCTCAGTGTGGAGCCCGACACCGGGCTCGATCTCACGACCCTGAGACCATGACCTGAGCTGAAACCAAGAGTCGGACAGTTAAGCATCTGAGCCACCTGGGCACCCCAGGAGTAGGTATTTGATCAACCAAACCCCCTCTGAGTTGGAAATCTGAAAATCCATATACTCAATGTGAGCAGCAAGTAAACCTTAGCCTTTGCATGGACTTGCAGCCAGGTGTGGCTCATTTAATGGTGCAAGCAATCAACCATTGACATTACACTAAGATACTTCTGGAATGATGACCCTAGTGCTATTTGCACAAGCAAATGAGTATCTTCTCAGGAAGAAGCCATCACCATACTGGGCCTCAAATTTCCTCTAAATAATTTGTAAAATATACTATGCATATAGTAAAATAAATATAAGTATATATATATTTATAAGTATTTATAAGTATATATATAAGTATATATATAGGTAATATAAGTATAAGTATATATATATATTTATAAGTATATATATAAATATATATTATATAATATACATATATTATATTATATATATTTATATATATACATATATTATATATAGGTTTAAATATAATATATATAGATTTATATATAAGTCTATTTATATATAAATATATAAAAATAAAATATAAGTATATAAATATAAATATAAAATATATAGTAAAATATACTATGCAAAATAAACATGCATAAAAAATAACCAGGCTTGTAGGACCACAGGATGTGATGCTGAATAACAGAGGAAAGATAAACAACAGAAAGAGAACCCTGAACTCAAGTTATCAGAATTATCAGACATGGTTCCTAAAATCATCATGCTTGCAACATGTATGAAATAAAGTCAAAGCCTCAAAATATCAGAAGTGAATTGGAAACTCTAAAACGCAATGTAGCCCATGAAGAAAACCCCAAGCTTAAAACCACCTAATAGAAACTATCCAGAATGTAGCGTGAAGAGACAAAAGGAAGAATGTTACAAAAGAGAGGATAAATGGTGTACGGGTATACCCGTATTGTTATTATAGTTTTAGCCTAAAAAAAGGTGAAGTGAGAGAAGGGCATGAAAGTGAAACTTGAAGATGGACGAGCTCTGTGTTTTTCAAAAGCAGTGAAGCCATCCCTCCACAATTCCATGAATCCCAATGAACCCCAAGTAGATTAAACAAATCTGCACCTTGACACGCAGACAAAAAATATATAAATAAATAAAATCTTTGAAACAGCCTGAGGAATAAAGAAACATTTCAAAAGAAGGACGTTTAGACTCAACACTGACTTCTCTGGAGTAACCAAAAAGCAGAAAACAACAGAGTGATATTTTAATTAACATTAAAGTTTGAGATGGTAAGGAAATAAGTTATTTGTAATTAAATCACTTCAAAAAGTGCAGGAAGAGTACAACTTGGAAGTTAGAAGACAAAGAAATTGGAATGTTACAAAGGGTAATCTATCAATAGAACAGTTGGGATAAGTCACACAAAACAAGATTACAGATTTAACTCAAACATATCAGTAATTACATTGAACATAAAAGAACCAAATATTCAATTTGAAGAAGGGATGTGCAGATTGCATGTAAAACAAAACTCAATTATACACTGTTTATAAAGATATACTTAAAATATAAGGATACAGAAAGCTAGAGAGTGAAAGGAAACAGAAAAATCATTGAAATACTAACTCCAAGAAATCAATGGCAGTCATACTAATAACAGAGTAATCTTGAAGATGAGAAGCTTTTAGCATAGTCTCTACAGAGAAATGGTATTTCTACATAATGATAAAATGTTATACTCACCATGAAGACTTAATTTAAAATTTGAATGTGCCTAATAACATGACCTAAAAATATATGAATCCAGCACCGATCCAACTAAAATAAAAAATTGACAAAAATGAGACAATTTAGTTTGTCTCTTTCAGTAACTAATAGAACAAAGCAAAAAAGGAAAATGTGAGAGTTAAACAATGTGATGAGCAAAATTGACCTAACAGACACAACTTCAAAGTACATATTCTTTTCAAGATAAAAAACAGCCATAAAATTCTCAAGAGAGAATGTATTAAAGTATATTTCCTAAATTCAATGAAACTGTAGTAGATATGAATAAAAATAGGTAGAACATGCCTGTAAGTTTGTAAATTAAGAAATAGTCTTCTAAATAATTAATGGGTAGAAGAAGCAATCACAATGGAGTTTAAAAATAGTTTGTATGGAACACTGACAAAAATACAATATATCAAGACTTGTAGAAAGCAGCTAATGCAGTACTTATGAGGAAATTTATAGCCTTCAATGAATATATCAGAAAAGGAAGTTAAACCATCAGTGATCTAAGTGTCTTTATGAAGAAGAACAAATTAAACCCATAGAAATTAGAAAGAAAGAGATCATAATGATTAGAGCAGAAGATAATAAAGAAAGAGAAACGCTCAATACTGATGATCAAGAAAGCTACAATTTGGGGTGCATGGGTGGCACAGTGGGTTAAGCCTCTACCTTCAGCCCAGATCATGATCCCAGGGTCCTGGGATCGAGCCCCAAATCAGGCTCTCTGCTCGGCAGGGAGCCTGCTTCTTCCTCTCTCTCTCTCTCTGCCTGCCTCTCTGTCTACTTGTGGTCTCTGTCAAATAAAAAAATAAATTCTTTAAAAAAAAAAAAAGGAAGCTACAATTTGGTTTTTTGAACAAATTGATAAAAGAGATAAGACCCTGGAGGGATTGATCCAGGCAGGAAGAGAGACGGCACATTAGCCTTTGCTAGGAATTAAAAACGGGATATCGACACCAGTTGGACAGACATTGCAAAGATTGTAAGAGGATTCTGTGAGCTGCTTTACGTCAATGCATTAAAAAGTTTAAATGAAATGGAGAGATTCCCTGGCAAATTTAATTTACCATTCAAGAAACAGCAGCAGTGAATAGTCATATAAAATTGAGTCACCAGTTAAAATCTTTCCCACAAAAACAACTCTAGGTCTACCCAGATTGTCAATGGTGAGTTCTACCAAACACTGAAGGAAGAAACTATTACAGGCTTAAATAACTCTTCGAGATTGTGTGAAATAGGGTGCAGTCCCAAGATTGATTTTATGACACTGATACCTTAATATCAAAGCCTGACAAGCATAGTAAGAGAAGGGAAAGTTACCGGCATTCTCCCTCAAGAACACAGATGCCAAAATCCTCCATAAAAGAGAAGCAAGCATAAGACCAAGTTTTTATTTCCCCAGGACTATAAAGCACAAGGTAACTGAACTCAACATCCATTCATAATAAAGAAATGTAAAAAAAATTTAAAAGGGGGCTTTCATATGCTGTTATAAGAGATCTATAGAGAAAAAAAATCTTTTAACAAACATTCTTAAAAAGGTTGCAAGTTTTCCTCTAAGATCATAACAAAATAACAGGAGAAGGATACTATCTCTCAACATTATGCCTTTTAACATTACCCATTATAATAGTAAGGCCAGAAAAGGAAATAAAGGATTGGGAAAGTCATAGAAAAGCTGTTATTACTTAAAGAACTTATAATTGTATATGCAGGAAAAAAGTAACTATAAATTATTCAAATTCATAATTGAGTTTATAATTTTGCAGGCTAAAATTCAATACACAAAAAACCAATATTTTCTGTCTGTCATCAATAACAGAATGAAATATTTAATGGGTTCAATTTTAAATGACATCAGAATACTACACATACAAGAAGATATCCAAATAAAAAATTCCTAAGGCCCTTCCAGAAAGAATTATAAAAACTTATTAAGAGATATTTAGGAAGACCTAATAAATGGAGAGTTACCCTATGAACATAGATTGAAAACTGAACACTGTAAAAACTGTAATTCTTCCAAAGTTGATACAAAGATTGAGTGTATCTCATCAAAATCCCAAGAGACTGTCCCCTCAGTCCTGCTCGGGGTCTACTTGTCTACCTTTCTGCTGCTACCACACTCACTTAATATCTGGTGGGGCAAGTCCTTCCATCCTGCTTTTCATCTTCAAGAATATCTTGGCTATTTTTTAGGGGCACCTGGTGGCTCAGTCGGATAAGCAACTAACTGCCTTCGGCTCAGGTCATGACCCAGGGTCCTGGGATCCCCTGGCGTGAGGCTCCCTGCCCAAAGGGGAGTCTGCTTCTCCCTTTACCCCTCCCCGAGTTTGTGCTCTCTCTCTCTCTCTCAAATACATAAATTAAATCCTTTTCAAAAGAAATATCTTGGCCACTTTTTGCTTTTTTTGCATTTCAGAATAAAATTACAATCAGTTTATCCAGTTCCATTAACCAACGTAAGAGACCTACACTTGACTGGACTCTAAAATGAAGACAGAGGCATCACTGCAGGCAAGAGGGAAAGGACTGGCTGTTTGAAAAATGGAACTAGGACTAGTAGATATTTAAATGGAAAAAAGAATGAAATTATACCCCCATGGCACAACATAACTTGATCAGTTATTGATGGGTTATAGACTTAAATGTGAAAGGCAAGACAATAATGCTTATAGATGATAACATAGGAGGTCTTCCTGGCTTTGCATTAGTGGGGACATTATGTACCTGCACACGGGTCTGTGCCAACAGCAATATGGTTTTTAGATGAATGGGAAGTTGCTTGTTCTGCACTTAAGCCCTTGCTAGCCCTCTGGGAGCAATACCCTGCCCATAGCTATCACGTGACCACTGCTCATGTGACACCTGCTGTGCTGAACCAGGTGAAATGGTCCCAGCACCCTTATTCATGGGTAGAATGGGGCTTCTTGAAGTACCCTGGCCTGGGAATGCAAGAACCAGACATCCGCTTGGCCAGGAAACCATGCACTGTTGGAGGACAGGTAATAGTTACTCCTTTCCCCCATTCTGAGTTTTAGATGCCAATTTTTTTTTTTTTTTTTTTTTTTTTTTTTTTTTTGTATATGGGTTAATTGGGAGAGGGTGTAGTATGAGATTAAGAGAAGAAAATGAGGGCTCTGCCAAAGTGACTGTTCAAAAAAACTTCTTGGTGGCCGACTGACCCATAATTTGCTTGAGTTCTAAACAAGAAAAGCATCAGCACGTAGGCAAAGCAACGGGGCTCAGATGTGGAATGCAAAGCACATGGGAAAGTCAGGTGCATCCTGAGGACTATTACAGGTCAGGCAACTCTCCATCATCTTCCAAGAACTAACGATTAAAGATAAGCAATATTAGACAGTGTCTCACTGGAAAGGTACAGCAACGTCATGAAACACGTCTCCCTTTCCTCTCCCTCCACCCCTTAGCTCTAAAGTGTCTCTGAACTTTCCCACCATGTCTGAAATTCCACCTTGGAGGAATATTTTTTACTTTAAGCTTAGATCCCTACTACAGCGTGAAGAAAACCACAGTTCCTGGCATTTGGGTCTAAAAGACCGTATTATTCAGAATAGGTCTCGATGTGGGGTGGAGGAGCAGGAAGCACTAACAGGAGTGGAGGAAGACTCTGCCACGCGGCAAAGGCAGAAAAGAGAAAAGCAGAACCCGAGGGACAGGTGCCCCAGGAAAAGGGTTGGCAGTTCAACAGGCAGATCTGGGTAAGAATCATGGCTGCCCTGGACTAGTGACTTACCCAGCGAGAACCTCATTTTTCTCAGCTGTAAAATGGGAATATATAGTACCGCATATGTTTAAGGATCAATGGAAAAAGCTGCGAAAAAACACCTGATATTTGGACCCAGAATAAGAGCACATTAAGTGTTAGCTCCCATATGGCCAAGGTTTTGCCTTTTTTTTTTTTTTTTAAGATTTTATTTATCTGACAGAGAAAGATGCAGCAAGAGAGGGAACACAAGCAGGGGGAGTGGGAGAGGGAGAAGCAGGCTTCCTGCAGGGCGAAGAGCCCGAAAAGGGGCTTAATCTCAGGACCCTAAGGATCATGACCTGAGCTGAAGGCAGACGCTTAATGACTGAGTCACCCAGGCACCCCAGGTTTCGCTTTTTCAAAAAGATTTTTTTCATGGGCGCCTGGGTGGCCCAGTCAGTTAAGCTGCTGCCTTTGGCTCAGGTCATGGTCCCAGGGCCCTGGGATCGAGCCCCGCACCAGACCCCTTGTGGAGCGGGAGCCTGCTTCTCCCCTGCCACCCCCCCCCCCCGCTCCTACCTGCTCTCTTCCTCTCCCTCCCTCCCTCCGCCGCCCCCCGCCCCACCCCGTGTTAAATAAATAACTAAAAATCTCAAAAAAAATTTTTTTCCCACCAAGACAATCTCTTTCAGAGCCAATTCCTTTGTAATATATCACATCTAAGCACCCACTTAAAAACTTCCATCAATCAATGCCTTTTGGATTATTTAGGAAAATATTCTTTTAAAAAAATGCAGAATGAGTCCTTTTTGTGTTCCTCATCCCTCACTATTTTGGGGGTACTGTTTTTCAGTAGAACAATCAGGGATTGCAAGAAGATGAAAATATCATTGGCTTCCACAATTCTTTCTTCCTTTAATTTGACAGTGTTTCTTCTACCTCTCTCCTGATGAAATGTATGGAAGTTTCAATAAAGGCACCTCACAATCTGAAATAATATATGAATAGTTTGGACATGACTCAAGGACAAGGATATTTAGGTAAAAGCCTACTTTTTCCCTGGAAGCAATGACACTGTCTTTGAACAAGGCCAAGGGAGAATCTAATGGATTGAAAAGGAACATGGCTTGTTTCTTTCCCTTTTGAGCAGGAGCTTTTAAATTCTCTTTAAAACCTCAACTCACAGTAAAAAATATATTTCACATTGTGACCTGATACACACATACACATTGTGTGTGTGTGTGTGTGTGGTTGAAATAAAAGTTTTATGGAATAAGCCTTACCCTTACTGTTATTTTATACACTAAGAAATGTTCCATTCTACTCTAATCTTTTTAAATGCTGTTTGAAACCATTATATTGATTTTATGTTTCACACTTCAAAAGCCACTGCTTCTGGGTTTTACTCATTTTGCTTTTTTGAGCGAAAACCCTCATGTTAGTTTTAAATGCATTTAATTTGGTCCCATTTCCATTCCTGGGATCTGTCTCTCCAAATACAAGTATTAGCTAAGTTGGAAGAATATCGAGAAAAATTAGGTGGTGACTGGCTTGCCTAACTGAGCCTCCATGTTAGTGGATGTAATGAGGCACCTCTTACCGTCTTTTCTATTTCCTGCCCATTCAACTTTTATGATTTCACTCATTCTTTCTTTTCTTATTTTCCCCAAAGACAAACTTTCAGCTGTTCTTTGGCATAAGGACATTATTGAAGGTTAGGGAGCACAGACTATGTACCAGGGGTATTATTTCTTCCCATTCATCACTCAAGGTTTTTTTTTTTGGTTTTGTTTTTATTTTGTGTGTGTGTGTGTGTGTGTGTTTCAAAAAGAAGCTTTTATTTTTTATGAGACAAATAATAGAAATATAATATTTATATTATATGCAATACATACACTTCCTTTCAAACTGTAAAAAAGGAGAGGTTTCTAAAACATCTCCTTTCATTTATAAAGTGTTATAAAGGTACATTAAGGGGTGCCTGGGTGGTCAATCAGTTGAGCATCTGACTCTTGTTTTTGGCTCAAGTCATGATTTCAGTGTTGTGAGACTGAGTCCCTTGTTGGGTTCAGCCTTGGGCATGGAGTCTGCTTGGGATTTCCTCTCTCGCTCTCCTCCTGCCCCTCCCCCTTGATCATGCTGTCTTTCTCTCTCTCTCAAAAAAAAAAAGTACATTAAGTATGATTACATATTTGTCCTTTGACTTAATATTTCAGCTTACCAGAAAGAAAATATAACAGTATCCAAAGATAGGTAGCCATATTAACGTTGGCACAACAAGGTCAGCCCTTGTTACTTATACAGACGCTGGATTTAGACAAGTAGAGTAAGTTGCTCAAGGTTCAAAAGCTCGAAAAACCAGCTCCTGGTAGAACTAACCCACACACCTAGATTTTTACACCAAAAAGCCACCATGTATTTCCTTTACGTAAACATTAAAACCACACACACACACACACACACACACACACACACATCGTAAACCTTATGTTTTTTAATCTGCTAATTCCAGTAAAACACACTTGTATCACTTCTCTTTGAGTTGTTTTATTGTTGTTGTTGCTAGACTTCTATATTTGCCAATTATTATATGGAACATATGTTGAACCTTCCAACACATCGATTACATACATAGTCCCAGCACACCATTTATTCATTTAGAGCACTCTGAAGCTTATAACCTGCTCCTGTAATTTTTCCCACAAGGATTCCATGTTTTCTGTTGGCCTCACAAAGAAACTCAGGATTCTAATTTATCTTTACATTACAACATTTGCTTTTATTTTAACCCCCTCAACATTGAAGAGAAAATCAAAATAAAATGCTTTTCTTTGCAACCTTCAGTTCTAAGCAAAGCCCATCGGGGACTTTAAAAGAATCACATTTGAAACCAATTCTTGCGTCAGTAAACACCTTGCATGAATCAAATAAGCTTTGCCCATTCTAGGAGAAAGCGAATTAAACAGCAGTGCATGTCACTTGCCTGAAGTGACAGGAATAACGAATACATTGTATCCACTTCTCTACTCCCATTAAAGCTACTTCTTTCTCCTAAGATTGTACGGAGGTTCTAGGATACTTCTTAACCTACAGGAGATGCTGGATCTAAAGCCAGAGAGGGAGCCCACACCTTTTTTTTTTTTTTTTTTTTTTTTTTATTAACAGCTCCATGGAGATGTCATTTACATACCATCACCCCGTACTGATTTTACGCGTAACAAAATCTCTGACTCTGAAACTTGAAAGGAAAGCAATTGAAACATAAATTTCAGGCTTTCCGGTTTACACTCCCCAGCCTCCCTTATGATTTTCTCGCTCCCTCTTCCCGATTTTTCTTCCCCATTGCCCCATTACTTACTGCTCTGTATACAGTCAGTCGATTGACACAGCTACCCCGGTATTTTCGCACGGGAGTGTTCAAGGATTCCATACCAATTATGTTTCGTTCCAAGTAGGAACAACCATAAAATAGCATCATTATCCTTGAAAACACAATCATCCCTGTGTAGGGCAGGAGTACAATTACTCCTGATGCTTTCTTTTCAGAGAGAAACAAATTGGCAGGCGGAATGGATTTGGAGGTATAATTTTTCCCATCACCATTAACACCTACTATCAAGTTTCCCTTCCTAACATTTGAATGGTAGCATGGATGGCATCGGACCCCAGCCCCGTGACTAAACAAAAGGCAAGATGGCCATCACACATGAGCCTGTTATGTCCCAGGGAGGACCAGCGGCGTCAGTTTCTGGGTAATACCTGCGACAGTGATGTCTTTCTTAAATTCTGATACTTCTTACGTCAACTTTCTAACTCACCTGAGACTGCCAGATCTATACACATGGTTTTGGTGTCCGAAAGATCTTATGAAAACCCCAAAGAAGTTTCCCTTCGGCTGCGTCGTGTCGTGAGACTGCGTTATCCTGAGGTTACAGTGGGCAATGTCCTGCTGGAGATTTGTGTTTCTTACTCCTACAGGGCAAGGGAGCATGCCAGAAAACCAGCTTTGGAACTCACCCCCAGAGAGAGGGAACACGAGGAAAGCCTGGAATCACAGAAGCAGAGGCTGGGGCAGGACAAAGTGTTCTTCTTTATAGGAAAGGGGAAAATGAGGTCCTGTGCACCTTGCAACTAGCCTTTGTCCCCAGAAGGAGGTATGCTGGGTATGTTTTCAGGTTAGAAAAGGGATAGTTGGGTGCCTGGGTGGCTCAGTGGGTTAAGCCTCTGCCTTTGGCTCAGGTCATGATTTTAGGGTCCTGGGATTGAGCCCCGCATCAGGCTCTCTGCTCAGCAGGGAGCCTGCTTCCCACCCCCCAACCGCCGCCTGCCTGCCTTTCTGCCCACTTGTGATCTCTGTCAAATAAAGAAATAAAATCTTTAAAAAAAAAAAAAAAGAAAAGAAAAGGGATAGTTATCTAAACTCTGAGGGTATAGATTCCTGAAAGGCAAAGGTTATCAGAGAAAAAGCTGAATATTATGAAGCAACTGACAGAAGACAAACTGTAGGAACTTTTGGCCAAGACCAAAATGAAAGGAGCTGTATTTCCTTCTTCAAAAAAAAAAAAAAGATTTTATTTACTTATTTATTTGAGACAGAGAGAGAGTGTAAGCACCACAGTGGGGAGACACAGAGGGAAAGGGACAAGCAGACTCCCCGCAGAGCAGGGAGCCCGTTGCGGGGCTCGATCCCATGATCTCAGGATCATGACCTGAGCCAAAATCCAGAGTTGGAAGGTGACCAGGGTGACAGAGCCACCCAGGTTCCCGGGAGCTGTACTTCTTAAGGGTATTCACACCAGAGGCTGAACAGGAATCCAGACAGGGAGGCAGCATGTCAGAGTGAGCTGCAATCTTCTATCTTATGTGGGAGGCCAAAGAGGAAATTCACAATAGCAATAGCAACGGCAACCCCGCAGCGGAAGAGCAAGACCCGTCTTGGGTCTAGAAGTTAGACTGACTGTTTTGGACTACATAAGGCTGAGGATTTTTTTTTTTTTTTCTTGGTGATAAATTTATGGAGACAGGTTGTATTAGTTTTCTATGGCTGCTATAATCCGATAACCACAAATGAAGTCGCTTAAAACAACACACACTGATTATCTTCCAGTTCTGGAAGTGTAGAGTCCAAAGTGGGTCTCACTGGGCTAAAATCAGGGTGTTCCAGAGCTGTCTCCCTTCTGGATACCCTAGGCAAGACCCATTTCATCACATTTCCCAACATCGAGAAGCTGCACATATTCCTTGACTGGTGACTCCCTTACTCCTGTGAGTCAGACTGAGTCCATCTCCCACTGATAATTCCTTGGTTCTCTTTGCTCTGCCTCCCTCCTCTACTTGTCAGGACCCCTGAGATTCTAGTGGGCTCACTTGGGTAATTTCCTTATCATAAAGTCACCTGATTATGTACCTTAATTCTATTTGCCACCTTAATTCCCCTTTTCTATTAACCTAAAATATTCATGGTTTCCACGGGGGGAGGAGACAGACAGCTGTGGGGAAGGGGAACTGTGCTGCCTACCACACCCAGGAACTCCAACAAGATCATACCAAAGGGAACGTAAGCAAGCTGCGGAATGAATGGACCCAACCTTGGTTCTCAACACCGGCTGCATGTACAACGGCGTCACATTTACAAAACACGAATGCCCATGTTACACCCTCAAGTGTTCTAATTTAACAGGTGTGGGATGGGTTTCAGACGTGGTCATGTTGGGATTCATGGCTCCCAACTCAGGGGTGTTTTACACACATTGATTCAGGAAGCAAGAGTTGCCATCTTAACTCTAGGGGGCCAGCACAGAAACCCAGATCATACATATTCTAGAATTCTGGGCTTTTTGCCAATTTCCATCAGTTACTTCTATTACATATCAAGTCCAACCTCTTTAATTTACCTTGAACTATCAAATTTAATGTGTGGGCTTTCAATATTCTTAGAAGTAAAGAAATCTTCCCCTAGAAAATATATTATTTAAAATTGCATTTTATACATTTTAATGTACTTCTCCAACCTGTCTAAACTTGTTTTCCAAAAATACTGTCCCCCCCCCCAAATTACATCAAGAGTCCATCAATAATAGTTTATTCCACAATACATACCTAGCTCATGTGTAATCAAGAGTTAAACTCAATTTCATTTACCTTAATGAAATCTATTTTCCCAAGGCTTCGCTCTATAGTACTTACTTTAAACACTTCACGGTATTTCAATCGGTTTAGGCTTTTTCTACTTTGTTACTTTTCTTATTTTATTTCATTCTTGCATATAAAAATTGTTGGTAGTTGCCATGGCAATTCTAATTGATTTCTTTCTGCTGTTTTTGTAGGCTTCTTAAAAGATTTGCACAATACATCACTCATATTGTTATTTTTATCTCTGTAAATTTGTGATGGCCTCTCCAAAAAAAAAAAAAGGCTGTGTAACAAGAGCATCAGATGTTACTTGGCGTGTTGAAGGCTGTGAAGAACAGCACAGAAAACTGAGGAAGAAAAGCCCAGCTGGGAAGGGCAATGATGAGGGATACAGTTCAGAAGTAAAAGCGTGTGTCACCCAGAAAGAGCACAGAGTTCAGGTACCTGAGGGAGTGGCCACGCAAGGGTGAGGGATGTGTTTTTGGAGAGAGAGAATTGAACTTGTCAGGGTGACGCAGCTCTGGAAAACCAGTGAAGAGGGAGGGAGAGGCAACCAGGTGACAAGGCTCCCATTCTCTTTGCGTGTCTCCTGGGGGATCTGGACACCTTCTCTGCGACTGCTCCGCGCGCGCACGTGCATGCAGAAGCACGCGCTCCCAGCCCGCAAACCGTACCTATTGTCAGAAGCAGCTAACATTCTCATTCCAGGAAACCAGAGATGTCTTCTCCGACGGGCTGCTGCTGCAGGGAATGACCTACCATACCGTTCGCAGCCCTAGAGATCATCAGAAAAAGTGGAAAAATTCTTGTGGATCTGGAAAGAATTCACTTGGTTTTAGTTCACGCTAGAACTCCAGGAAGTTTATATATCACATTTTTCCCCCCAAAGCTAATTACTGTGGAATAATTAAAAAAAAAAAACAACCCCAAAAAACAAAACAATAAAAATAACAACCCCCCCCCAAACCAACCAACCAAACAAACAAAAACCAAACACCAAAAAACAATACAATCAAATAACAAGAAAGTGAAGGTAATTTTGAGTCATTATGTGGTACACCTAGAACTAATGTCATGATTCTATGCCAAGAAAGAAACAAAAGTAAAGATGGAAGAATACGGCGAAGTGGGGTAAATTCCGGACACAGACAAGGGCCTGTGAGGGCTGCATCGTGGTTAAAGACCATTTGTGAATCTGCCTCGGAGCTTCTTGGTGGCCAACGCAAAGAGGAAAGCATGATCGGAATCAAGCCTGAAGGTGCCTGCTCGGGAAACACTGACCAGCTGCACCAGAGAGACGCGGTCTTTCCAAGGACTGAGACAAGTCAGAAGCTCCCCCAGAGGAGGGGACATTTTAATGTCATCAACAGTCGCCTCAATAATACCCCTGAAAAGCACCAAGTTTCACAATAGCCACTTCCTCAAAACTCCCATCAGCTTAGGTCAAGGGCATGAGGCAAGGGCAAGGCTCTGAGAAAGCTAAGGAAGGAGGGAAAGGTTCTGAAAGCCAAACCTCTTACTCCCTCTTGGCCTTGGTGATCCAGAGAGTTAAGCTCCTCTGTGTGGAGAGGACTGCATGGCCAGCATTATCTGTTGGTAAGAAAATTCCTGCTGAATCCCATCGTGGGGTGAAACCAACCCATCTGACCAGATTGGATCCTACAAGACATTTCAAATTCTTGCTTGATGACAAGGAAACCTCATCTCACCCCGGCATACGAGAAGAAGCAAAGGTCTCAGGGATGGTCCACAGGATTCATCTGAGGAACCCGTTGTAAAAAGTACATGACACAGGCCTATGTGAAATATGCAAAAGCGTTGGAAAATAAAGGCCTTGCCTAACCTACCATAAAACTTTTAGATAAATTATTATGACCCTGTTCCTCCAGTACAAGCATAAATGTGTTTCCGATAAATGCATTTTATTATGTTTTGCTTCATGAGACCACCCTATTATAAATTCAGGATGGTTAAAAGAAAAATGAAAGAGCCTCTCTTCCTTTGGCCGTCAGAACAAGGTTTCTTAAACCAAAAACATATGTTTAAATTTAGCTCCACTTGGACCTGCTAGTTACTGACTGATTACTGACACGTGTTTGGGCTTTAGGGACCTCTGCCCCCTCTCTGCTTCTCAGCTCAAGACCATGCGTCTCTCTCATAAACACGCGAGCGCACACTCCACACACTGGGAATGCAGACACTTAGCAGGTGATGGGGACCTCGTATTCAGAGTAGACACGATCCTTGAGGAAAGACCACCATGGAATGCCGCATGCAGTACCTTACCCTGGGATCTCCAGTGAACGATTCTTGCCCAATTCTGAACACCCCTTGAGCTCATCTTGCTCATTGGCAAGTGGTTTTCCTTTGCATGTTTCTCAGTTACGTGCATGACATGCTAAAAACAACACATTCCTTGGCCAGTTCTTCCCTAGGGTAAGTGAAAGCAACATTCTGCTGGTGGGACAATCTTAGCTAATGACTAGGGGGAAATACAGCTTTGAAAACAATCTAACCTTGTTCCTCTTGGTGGCCAGATCTTGGTTCTGGCGGTCACAGTGATGAGCCTCACAGACCCCCACGTATGGGGAGCAAAACCGAGGGACACTCTGAAACCCACCACCATGTTTGTGATTGGTGCCAAGGCCACGCTTCCTATGCTGCTCTAAGCCAGGGGCTCAGTGGGTCAGAGACACAAAATCAGACCCACCCCCGGGAGACCCAGGGATCTTGTGATTAGCTCCAGAACTCCGGATGCCCTTGTTGTGGGGGGATGCTTCTTTCCTCAGACTTGCATCAGGACTTGTAACTTCTCCAGCTCCTTCTCCACAAACATTTCCCCTGAGGACACCTTTGCCTAGTTAATCGTGTCTTGGCATCTGCCTCGCGGAGGACGAGGACATGACATACATTGTTTAGTTTCAAGAGTAGGTGATGTCACTCACACTTAAAGAAATGCATCCTCCCAGGGTCAAGGACTATGGCTCTATAGTTCTTTTGCCTGGAAAGGATATATTACATTCTGAGCATGATATTGCCACCCATAGATTTGGATCCTGAATTGAACCAGACTAAAATTCCTTATAATTGATGTTCTAAAACAAATCCCTAATTTATTCTCTTATGCAAAAAGTCACAATGCTTCCTCTAATCCAAAGGTCATCCATCAATCCATTCTTCCCCAGAATGCTGAGTTTTTGTTTCCTTTCACATAAATCCTATCTGTAGATTCCATCAATTGGAATGTACCAACAAGAATATGGTCTGCAGCGTCAATCTCAGCCTTTCTCATGATTGACTATATTGGCAATATTCAGCCTCACATTGTTGCTTCCGTGAGAGAGCCATCCTATCATCATGTGGATAGGTAAGTAGACATTTAAGATCACTCAAGGAGAGGCAGCTTTCTGGGATTCTCTGAGGCAGCCATCAAATCCTTTTCCCTCTCAGAATTTGGAACCACAGTGGAGTCAGACAGAGACCAAAAGGTCATCTTTTAATACTTGGTAGACCTTCTGTCTAGACCACAGGTTGCCCTTCGAAGCTCCTACTGCAGATAGAAGACTGTGGGACCCCAGCTATGGGTCAGAGCCCAGCAGAGGAAGACACGGCTACCTTGGCCAATGGGAGATTCAGAGAGAAGGGCAATTCTTGCCCGAAAACAGGCTTGCTCAAAACCAAAAAAGTCATCTCTTCCTACCCCATGACTGAGGTAGATTACTTTTCCTCTCTGGGGAAGTTGTGAGAGAGAGAAAGGCAGAAAGGAGTGTCTTATTTCTTCTGCAGACAGTGATTTTATTGTGTGAGCCATGATGGGAAATTAGAGAGTGAGGTCCTACCAAACCCCAGGCCCTGATCTACCAGTTGGGGAGGTCAGTGGGCTTAACTGTGGATGCAAAGGACAGAAGGTCACGGGACCACCTTAGCTCTGAGGCTAGCCAGGTAGACCTCATGCGGAAAACAAAGCAGACTGTCCTCTCCTTCATTTCATTACTATTTACATGTTTCAGAACAATCCATTCAAGATTCACATAAAGTTAGCTATGGGCTTTTCTAAATAGAGCTCTTACATCTTAAAAATAAATCCAAGGCTTTTAAAGCTCTGTAATTATCTTGTCTGTTATCTTGTCTGCTGCTTCATCTCCCTTCCCTCCCTTGATCTTTTATCTGTATGGGGGTTTGCCATTTTTGCACAGCTCTTAGAGCCTATTCTGGATATTTTCAGAGATGGGAGGTAGGAGAATAGATATGTCACAATTTGTGTGACTTACTCATTTTTCTGGAAATTAACTCCTCAGGCACCTGATGAGTAATAGACACCTGGGCATTTGGATTTTGAATAGGATTTTAATCGTGTCATGTCATTGCTGTGATCATGTAAGGATGAACATTCTGACAATTTCCTACATGGTGGCATTTCTACCTCCAGTTAAACTGCATTTTTAAAATTGCATATTTTTAGAGACTCCATCCTTAATGATTTGGGTAACTAATTTAGAACTTGGTGACCTCTGCAGAGTAAACTTATTCTTTGGGGCAAGATGTATAGAGGACATGTGATGTATCTCAGAAAAAAATATCATGTTTGACTGAAATACCACATAAAAAGATGTAAATTTATGTAGAGCTTTCTGATTTAAAAAGTATTACATACTCGTGCAAAATTTAGAAATTACTAAAAAATATATAAGATGGAAAAAAGGAATATAAAGTAGAATAAGAACCATCTTTTTAATTATCATTTGATGCAACCATTGACATTTGGGTATCTTCCTTTATAATATTTTATAGCTCATACACACACACACACACACACACACACACACACACACACACGAGATCATATAAAGCAGAGCTTTGTATCTAACTTCTTTCATTCTGTGAACAGTTTCAAATATCAGCACATAGACATTAAAATGTTTTTTAATGATGGCATACACAAGAATTTACCATCAAGTATTTTACCAGGCCACTTTTTTTTCTTTTTCTTTTCTTTTTTAAAAATTATTTTAATTTTTTTTTTATCATGGTAAGTGCACTCTTTAATCCCTATCACTGATTTCCCCAATCCCCTCCCTACCTCCCCTCTGCTAACCACAAGTGTGTTCCTTATAGTTAAGAATCTTTTTCTTGGTTTGTCTCACCCCCTTTCTCTTTTTTCGTTCCTTTGCTTATTTGCTTTGTTTCTTAAATTCTACATGGGAGTGAGATCATATGGTTTTTGCATTTCTTTGACTTGTCTGGCTTAGCATTGTACTCTCTAGCTCCATCCATGTTGTTGCAAATGTCAGGATTTCATTCTTTTTTGTGGCTGAGTAATATTCCATTATGTATATTTATCACATCTTCTTTATCCATCCATCTGTGGATGGACACCTGGACTGCTTCCATATCTTGACTATTGTAAATAATGCTGAAATAAACATAGGAGAGCATGTATCCCTTTGAATTAGTGTTTTTGTATTTTGGGGGTAAGTACCCAGTAGTATAATTACTGGATCACAGGGTAGTTACATTTTTAATTTTTTGAGGAGCTTCCATGCTTGTCTTCTACTGTGGCTGTACCATTTTCCAGACCACTCTCAAACACATAACACCTGCCACTCCAAATTTGCCACCTTTGTAAATAAAGTTATCATAAGTATTCTTCTATAAAGTTTTTTATTATATTGCTGGTTTGTCCCATAAGAAAAAAAAACCAAAATTACTGAATTAAAAGAAATTCATATTTGAAAGGCTAAGATCAAATAATAGATTGTTAATTTACCTTGGGGGAGAATCCAAAGGAAACAATTTTTTGCTGGTATCAGAATTATTGAGAAGTCAAATTAATAGAAATTCTTTCAGGGCATATAGAATCAGTGCAGTTGGTAGGAGTCTTGAAGAATACTTCATCCAAGTCATGGGGAGTTCTGATGCCTATGACTTCTTCAGTGGAATGATGTCTTTATGTCAAAACATTCTGTCATCACAAACCTTATTCATACTGCAATTTAGAGAGTTCTTGAATTGTGGTACTGACCATATTATAAAGCATTTTTAAACTCCACCTGTGCCCAGATCCCTCCCTACAATCAACCAAAGGCTTCATTTGTCCCAGCTGAAATGCACCACCCGTGGGGCCTGGGCTTTCCCAATGAGGATGTGCTGATGGAAATGACTAAGAGACCAAGACGCGCTGTAGAAGTAAAGTTCCCAAGGAGGACCTGAGCACCAAGCCTCATAGGGAACAGAGTCACGTGATAAATACTGAAGATGACAGGGAAGTACTGATTGCTTAGATGTACTTATGATAGATAATTTTACTGGTAAAAGACTGTCATTTCTGTTTTTTTCATGTTTTGCATAAATAACTGATTTACTATGTACTTCTGACTCTTCTATCTTTCTTCGGACAGTTTGACTATGTTTTCATTTCTCTTGGGAATTGGGAGAATTATATCTGTGTTTCTGAAGTTCTCTTTCACCCCAATTCATTCCCAAAGGTAGGTTTGGAATCAGACGGGAAACCTAATTGAAGTATATGTGAAAATTGAGTAAGAAACTAACAAGGAAGACAGTCTAGGGATGTTTACAACTGGAATATCCGTGGTTGCCATTATGGTTCAACATGTATGTGTCTACATGTCTTAAAAGGGACACAAGAAGTATAGACACTCTGATGTGTAGCTCTTTGGGGCTAAAGTAGGTTAATTAGCTCCTCAACCACTGCCTTTTGGGAGTTTACAGGCTATGGGAGTGTTCCTCAACTAGACAGGTCTTTAAAAATGCAGATAATAGAACCAATATTCAACAAGTACAGAGGGAAACAGATACTTGATGAGATGAGGAGGGCTCACAATTCTGAATTCACTTGGTTGAAAACAGATTCATTCATTTCTTTGGCACATGTTAATTGAGCATCTACTATATGGCAATGCTAAATGAGACACTATGGATTCAGGGATGAACAAGACATGCAACATCTTTCTTCTCTTATCTGCACTTACATTATGATGGAGGGGAGAGAGAATAAGAATACCCAAGGGCACTACAATTTTGAGCACTGATAAGTGCCAGAGAGAAAAATGAAAGCAGCCGAAGGAGATGGAGAGTGATGGGGGTGCTACCTTAGTTAGGGGGTCAGACCTGAAGAAGTCAGGGAGTAAAACCATGAAAAAGCACAGAAGAAGAGCTTCCCAGGTAGTGGGGAACTATAAGATCAAAGGTCCTGAGGCACATAATCACAACACAGATGCCATCTGGTAGACAGAACAGAGAAAGAAAGGGACAGAGTGCTAACAAATGAGCTCACGGAAACGGAGGAAACCAGGACCTTCTAAGCAACGGACAGAAATCTAGATTTTATCTTCATGGCCCTATAGAAATCCTATGGAGGATTTGATCTGAAAAGTAACACAATCTTATATCCTGTAGGGGCTCTGTGCAGGAGCAGGAATCGAAGCAAGCCCCCCTGAAGGTCCTGGTGAGGACATAGGATGACTCCGACTGTGAGGACAGTAAGATGGGTGGAGAGTGGTCAGCAAGATGGCTGGCTTTGAAAGAGTCAATAAAACTTGCTGAAGTTCTTGAATATGGGTTATGACGGAGGAGTAAGAAGAGGATGAAGCACAGATTTTTTTACTGCAGTAGCTGAGGCAACAGAGATAGGTTTCACCAAGAGCCCCAAGGGAAGGACAGGTAAAGGGTGGGAGGGAATTAAAAGTTCTATTTGGGCTGTTATATCAAGCTGCCTATTAGACGTATAGGTGGACTACCATGTAGGCAGCAAAGGTGAATTTGGAGTTCAGTGAAGACTGTCCCAGACAGAGGTAAACATTTGTGAGCCATCAAACTATACGTAGTGTCTAAAGCTAGGGGACTGGATGAGGTGACTTATAGGGAGAATATGGGGCCAGAAGCAACAAGAGAGAAGCCAGGGGATTTGAAATCCTGGCAGTGTGCCACATTTAGAGGTCAATGAGAAGCACTGCTGGGATGTTGAGGAATACCGCAGCGAGAAGTGACCAGGAAAGTTTGCAAATGGAGGTCACTAGTAGGATGATTTATAGCCTAAGCAATTTATAGTCCAAACCATGACCTTTAAAAGTTATTAATAATTCTTCCAACACCATACATGTAAACTGGTACTGTCCTGGGCAAACAAGAACATCTGGTCACCTTCGCCACAGTGACCCTCATGAGACTGGTTTCAGTGGAGTTGCAGTGATGGCGGTCTGGTTGATGTGGGCTAAGAAGAGATCGAGGAAGAAAAAATGAAAACAGGAAGCACAGGTCACCTTTTTGAGAAGCTGGAAGAAAAATGGGGCATGGCCAGAGGGGATATGAAATCCAGGAAAGGATTGATTTTTTTAAATGGAAGATATTAGAGCACCTATGTACGCTAATGTTGAAGGATCTAGGAGAGAGAAACAGCTTGGCGATGCAAAAGGAAAGGAATTGCAGCAGAAGCAAGTAGATTCTGCAAGTAGGAGAATCAGGATGGAGGCTGCGTACAAGGGAGTGGCTGATGTACATGCGCATTAACACAATGGTGGCGACGTACACTGTGTAGACCTAGGTACACACGGTGGTTAGATTTGGTGGTGGGAAAAGGAGTTAGCTTCTCAGACAAAGCAAGACAGACTCCACTTTTTCCCCTCCCACAAGAAGCCACAGTTTCCCATTTGGGGCCAATTTTCTTCATAGGTGTGAAGAAGAGATATGGGAGCTTTTTTTTTCTATCAGGAAAATGCTCCAGTATGGAGCCGTTCATAGTTTACCAGAAAATGTGGAAATTCTCTCAGGTCCAATTTAGATCTGGCAGAGAAGATGAATATTACAAGTCACTCAGCAACTGGCTGTAACAGATGTTTTTGTTGAACTGTGAACGTTAACAGTTCTATTTGGCCTTTTCAGAATTTGAATTAAGAAACTGAAGAAATAGCCAAGGGTACATGGAGACCCAGGTAGAAAAAAATTCTGTGGCCAGAGAGGTGAAATGAACATCTCGTGAAAGCTTTAGCACCCAAGAACTGTGTGACTCTGGGGAAATTACTGTGATTGATCTGTAAGAGGGAGAGGGGGAAAAAAACCTTAAGATTTGCAGAATTCAGGGGTTTGTGGATATGGATAGTCTCAGTCAACCATTAGTAGGGATTTTAGGGAAATGCAAGCTTTTTGCCGGAGCAGCATAAAATAAGCCCAGCAAATGAGCATTTCCAGTGATCTAATGTCTAGGAATAACTCGGTTCAATTGATGAAGCAGAGAAAACCAGAATAAAATGGTGCAGATTCCAAATGATGTTCTCTCCAGACTCGAACACCCTTGAACCTGCTCCAAGGCAGGGATAAGAGCAAGGACCATTTTTTCTCTCAAATGAACTAAACTTCCATTTCCCTTTTTGGCCAGATAAAATTACTGAGAGACAATTTGCTCATCTCGAAAATGGTGAGTAGTCATTTCCAGATGTGCCTCCGGTTTCTATAGACATTGGTCCCCGGCAATAGAATTGTAATGCGAGTCACCTTTGGCCCTCACCATAACCATTGCTCCTGCTAAAGTAACTGCAGGTAGGTCCCAGGCCTGTGTACCAGGAGACCCAGCTGCTTGTACTGTGACCCTACCACCTATGCAGGCTACTGCCGTCGTGAGAAATTGACTACACCTGGGCAAGATCGGTGCTTGGTTAATTAGTGTAGGAGACACGGAGTCCCTAAGAAAAGGCCTTTGAAAATGGCACACATTTAGCAGTTTATGGGTAGTTGAAAGAACTATTCATGCTTTCAAGACAGCTGCAAGACAGTTGAAAGAACAAGCTCCTAATGTTCTTGGTTATTGATCCCATAGACCATTCTGTAGTTCAGCACCTAATTCAACATTAGCGTCCCTGCTATACACTGCATCCAAAAGAACTTCTCTGTTCACAGTGCGGTAAAGGCAAAGTACATTTCATAACGTACTTTCATCATAGATATAATCAGGTTATCATCCCGTACGGATAACCACCACTTGTGGAGAAATCTTTTCTTTGCTACTGTATGCCATCAGTAGTGTTCACTGGAAGATGTTTTTTGAACTTTTTTTTTTTTTTAAATGAACACAATGTTCACTGAAGACATAGATTAACTAAAGAATGTAGTATTTCATGGCCAGTTCTCATTTAAGGTACTGCTCGGATGCTTAGAAGCCACCGCAACTTAAGCCGTATCCTACGGACGTTGACTCACCCTTTAGAATTCACCTGTGAGGTGCAGGGGTAAAGCTCAGCCTGTTGTAAACTACGATTGAGTACATAGACGAGGTTGTTTCCATTGTTGCCAGGTTCTAGGAACCCTTACTTTTGGTGGCCACCTGCCTTTTATCATGTGTATTGAAATGCACTCACATTCCACATTAAATGTAATACATATATTAGAAAAAATGAGTTGAGATGCCCTCAACCAGCTGACATACTGCCACAATTTAGAGGTATTTAATTAACACTTATTCATTTCAATACTACATTCTTCCTTGCATATTGCGGAGTCGATAAAATATTTTTTATATTTCCAAATATTTTTTCAGGGGTTTAATGAAACATTTGCTAGTTTTTGTATTGCAATTTTCCTTTCTGGTTTCAGAGTGAAGAATTTTTGTGGGGGAGGGTAACATCTCAAACATTTTTATAGGCCCTTGGAAAACTCATGGACCTTGGGTTTGGCACCCTCATGCTTAATGGATATAATGGACCTAGATGTTGACAAAGACCTTGGCTTGAACAATATCTGAAACTTCAGCTCTACAGAGGTTCAGAAAAATTGGACTGGGGTAAAAATTCTTCACCTGGCATCCCTCCTTCTAGTTATCAGAATGCAATGGAATATTCTTTATAACTTTTCCAGCCAGACTCTGCTTTTCCTGTCTTCTTCCACCAGCTCTGAGAGGCCTCTGTCACTTCACAACAAACTATCATAATACATTTTAATTTTGTCTCCCTGCCTGAAGTTGTTCCTTCCTCAACAGAGGGCCAACAAGTTGGACTTGCTAAAATGACAGTCCACCAAACAATTTTAAGTATAATACAACTAAACAGCTAATTAATTCATTACACTGAATGGCTTGGATATTTTGTAGTAATGTACTATGTTTTTGCTGTGTAAACATAAATGTTTGGCTTTATCTGAAGTATCTTGTAACTTTCTACCAAAGCATTTTTACTGACTCTTCTTTGAATATGCTTAACACAGTTTTGTTGTGCTTTGTTCATTAATCCAGCCATTCAACTAACATTATTAAGGACCTGTAGAGTCCCAGACATTGTAGTAAGACCCTGAGAATTCAGGAATGAGTATAAGCAATCCTTGCCCTACTCTGGAAGAAGACTAATAGTAAAATACATCTACCCAAAATGCTCCAGAATGTTTTGACAGAGGTTCTCACTGACTGCAGTGAAAAGCACAAGGGAAGCGGGGTCGGTTCTGTCTGAGGAGAGGGAAGAGGAGCGGGTGGTTCAGGAAAAGCTTATTTCTGGAAAATCTATAACCATGTATCTGGCATACATTTGGACAAGTGCATTCCACACAGAAATAGTAATAGGAACAAAGGCATTTTGGCAAGAAATAGATCTTGAAAGTATTGTTGAATTGGCGAGTTTGTATTTATCAGAGCAAAAATAATAAAATTACAATAAGTTGTATTTGGCATATAATTAAAATATTTAAACTTAAAATAATGTTGTGAGTTTTAATATATCTGCTATTCAACTTGTCAGTATTTTTTAAAGCTATCTTAATGGTCCAGAAAACAACCATTTAAAAATACATAAAAACCAAACAAAATACATAAAAACATGTGTTTAGGGGCACACATTTTTATTTTTGTCTCAGACTCTAATATGACTTAGTTTTGGCACAGTCAGATACTGTTTTTATTTAAAATTTTGACATTTTGGGGTTTCCTGGGTGGCTTAGTTGGTTAGGTGTGTGCCTTCAGCTCAGGTCATGATCTCAGGGTCCTCGGATCGAGCCCTGCATTCAGGCTGCCTGCTCAGCAGGTAGACTGCTTCTCCCACTCTTTCTCTTGTTCCCACTGCTTGTGCTCTCTCACTCTCTGTCAAATAAATAAATAAAAGCTTAAGAAAAAGGCTTCCATTTAAAAAATAAAATAAAAAAGTAAAATTTTGACATTTTATTTATCATGGGTTATTTGTATTACCTTTTACTTAAAATTTCTTTCCAGAGAGGAGGAAGATGGTGGAGGAGTAAGAGACCTAAATTCTTCTGGTCCCAGGAATTCAGCTAGATAGTTAGCAAACCATTCTGAACCCCTCAAACTCAACAGGAAATAGGAGAGAAAAATAGCAGCAACTCTATGAACAGAAAAGTGACCATTTACTGCAAGGTAGGATGTCCAGAGAAATGAATGCAAGGCAATATATGGGAGGGAATGTCCATCAGCCGTCTCACAGCAAGTGATGGAGCCGCAGAACACAAAATCGGAACGTCTAGAAGTCTCCTCTATGGAGGGATGTCGCTCCAGAGGCTAAGCGGGGGTGGAGCCCTCACTGGGTCAGTGTAGTCTCAAGTCCTGTGGGGTCACAGAAAGATCAGGGGTGTCTGAGTGTGGCAGAGCTCCAGGTATCAGAGCGGGGAAGCCAGCGGCAGAGATGGAGCCGAGGAGGGGCTCTCAACTCAGGGTTACAATAAACCATGATCCAAGGCACAATTGGGTCACTGCTCTTCGAACAGGGACCCCACAAGTGGCAGATCTGGGGAGACACCCCTTCCTCCTCTGGGAGAAGTGGTACAGGAATCTGCTACATTTGGAGACTCTAAATGGGGCTGTGTGCCAGAGACAGAACTGCTCAGTCATAGGCTGGGTGAGCTCAGAATGCAGTGGGAGACCAGGGAGACAAGAGGGATTCACTGCTTTTCTCCAAGGTGCACTGAGGAGTGGGGCCACAAGCTCTTGGCTCCTCTGGGCTGGATATTGGGATGCCGCCATTTTCATTCTCCTCCAAAGCTGTACAGAAAGCATTCAGGGAACAAAAGCTCCTGAGAGGGATCCCCAGCAGATTACTTAGCCTGGCCCCTGGCAAGGGTGGTGCAATTCTACCTGGACCCTGGCAAGGGTGGTGTAAATGCCAAAAACATTTGAGGATCAATGCAACTGGCCCCTCCCCCAGAAAATCAGCAAGAACATCCAGTCAAGACCAAGTCTACAGATCAATGAGAACTGTGGAACTACAGAGCTAGGGTAATACAGCACATGGAATTAACTCATGGCTTTCCCCCTATGATTCTTTAGTATTTCAAAGTTAAATTTTTTAAAACTTTATTTATTCTTTTTCTTTCTTTTTTTTTTTTTTGAAATTTTCCTCTTTCCTATTTCATCCAACATCTTATCTTATCAATACCTTTAAAAAATCTTTTTAAATTTTCATTTTTACAGTCATATTCTTTCCCTTCACTGTATTTTCTTTTTATTTTTTGTACATATATGTTTTATTTCTTTAAAATTTTGGGATACAGTTTTTGGGATACAGTTTCCTCTAACAGACCAAAATATACCCTAAATCTAGCATATGGCTTTGTTCTAGTCTCCTGCCTGATCACATTATCATCTTTTTTTTAAAATTCTTTCTTTCTTTTTTCAACCAGCTTATCAATTCTTTTTTAAAAATATTTTAAAATTTTCATCATTATAGTCATATTCCATGCCTGCATCATATTTATCCTTATTTTTGTATATATACAAGTTTTCCTTTCTTTAAAATTTTCGGAGGCAGTTTCTTCTAATAGACCAAAAATACACCAGAAATCTAGTGTGTGGCTCTATTCTATCCATGAGCATGATCATATTCTTTTCTTTTCTTTCCCATTTCTATCCCACCCCCCAACTGGTTACATATGTCTTCTGATTCGTTTAGTGTATATTTTTCTGGGGTCGTTGTGACCCTTTTAGCATTTTGTTCTCACATTCATTTATTCTTTTCTGAACAAAATGCCAAAATGGAAAAACCTCAAAAGAAAAAAAAAGAATAAGAGGCAGTTCCAACTCAGGGACATAATCAATATGGACGTTAGTAAGATGTTGGAAGTAGAGTACAGAATGATGATTATAAAAATAATAGCTGGGCTTGAAAAAAGCATAGAAGATACTACAGAATCCCTTTCTGGAAAATAAAAGAATTAACATCTAACCAAGTTGAAATAAAAAAGACTATTAATGAGATGCAGTAAAAAATGGATAACTCCTACTGCTAGGATAAATGAGGCAGAAAAGAGAATTAGTGAAATAGAAAACCAAATGATGGAGAATAAAGAAGCTGAGAAAAAGAAGGTTAATCAACTATTGGATCATGAGGGGAGAATTCGAGAGATAAGTAATACCATAAGATGAAACAATATTAAAATAATTGGGATTCCAGAAGATGAAGAAAGAGATAAAGGGGCAGAAGGTATTTTGGAGCAAATTATAGCAGAGAACTTCCCTAATTTGGGGAAGGGAACAACCATGAAAATCCAGGAGGCAAAGGTTTGGGACAAGAAGTCTGTAACCTACAACAGCAGAAATATTAGATGGGCAGCAGACCTATCTACAGAGACCTGGCAGGCCAGAAAGGACTGGCATGATATATTCAGAACACTAAACAAGAAAAATATGCAGCCAAGAATATTATATCCAGCTAGGCTGTCATTGAAAATAGGAGAGATAAAAAGCTTCCAGGACAAACAAAAAGTAAAAGAATTTGCAAACACCAAATCAGCCCTATGGGAAATATTGAAAGGGGTTCCTTAAGCAAAGAGAAAATCTAAAAGTAACATAGACCAGAAAGGAACAGAGGCAATATACAGTAACAGGCAATACAATGACACTAAATTTATATCTTTCAATAGTTACCCTGAATGTAAATGGGCTTAAATGCCTCAATCAAAAGACACAGGGTATCAGAATGGATAAAACAAGCAAACTAACTAATTAACAAGACTCTTTGATATGCTGTCTGCAAGAACCTCATTTTAGACTGAAAGACACCTCTAGATCTGAAGTGAGAGGGTGGAAAATCATTTGCCATGCTAATGGGCATCAAAAGAAAGCTGGGGTGGCAATCCTTATATCAGACAAATTAGATTTTAAACCAAAGACTATAATAAGAGATGAGGAAGGACACTGTATCATACTTAAAGGGTCTGTCCAACAAGAAGATATAACAATTTTAAATATCTATACCCTTAACATGGGAGCAGGCAATTATATAAGTTTATTAGTAACAAAATCAAGGAAACACATCAACAATAATACAATAATAGTAGGGGACTTTAACACCCTCCTCATTGAAATGAACAGATCATCTAAACAAAAGACCAACAAGGAAATAAAGCTTTAAATGACACACTGGACCAGATGGACATCACTGATATTTTCAGAACATTCCATCCCAAAGCAACAGAATGCACAGTCTTCTCTAGTGTGCATGGAACATTCTCCAAAACAGATCACATCCTGGATAACAAATAAGGTCTCAACTGGTACCAAAAGATTGGGTTGATTCCCTGCATATTTTCAGACCACAATGCTTTGAAACTAGAACTCAATCACAGGAGGAAAGTTGGAATGAACTCAAATATATGGAGGCTAAAGAGCATCTTACAAAAGAATGAATGGGTCAACAAGGAAATTAAAGAATTTTAAAATCTCATGGAAACAGGGATGCCTGGGTGGCTCAGTTGGTTAAGCCACTGCCTTCAGCTCAGGTCATGATCCCAGGGTCCTGGGATCGAGTCCTGCATCAGGCTCCTTGCTCTGCCTGCCTCTCTGCCTGCTTGTGTGTACTCTCTCTCTCTCTGTCTCTGGCAAATAAATAAAAAATCTTAAAAAAAAAACTCTGGAAACAAATGAAAATGAAAACACAAGTGTTTAAAATCTCTGGGATGCAGCACAGACACTCTGAAGAGGAAAGTCTATAGCAATACAAGCCTTTCTCAAGAAACAAGAAAGGTCTCAAATACATAACCTAACCCTACACCTAAAGGAGCTGGAGAAAGAACAGCAAAGAAAGCCTAAGCCCAGCAGGAGAAGAGAAATAGTAAATATCAGAGCAGAAATCAATGAAATAGAAATCAAAAGAACAGTAGAACAGATTAACAAAACTAGGAGCTGGTTCTTTGAAAGAATTAATAAGATTGATAAACCCCTGGCCAGACTTATCAAAAAGAAAAGAGAAAGCCCCAAATAAATAAAATCATGAATGAAAGAGGAGAGATTACAACCAACACCAAAGAAATACAAACAATTATAAGAATTTATTATAAACAATTATATGCCCGAAAGTTTGACAATCTGAAAGAAATGGATACATTCCTAGAGATGTATAAACTACCCAACTGAACCAGGAAGAAATAGAAAACCCGAGGAGACCCATACCCAGTAAGGAGATTGAAGTAGAAATCAAAAATCTCCCAGCAAACAAGAGCCCAGGACCAGATGGCTTTCCAAGGAAATTCTACAAAATGTTTAAAGATGAATTAATACCTATTCTCCTGAAACTTCCAAAAAATAGAAATGGAAGGAAAACCTCCAACTCATTTTTTAAAAAAGATTTTATTTGTTTATTTATTTTTCAGAGAGAGAGAGCACACATAGGCAGGCAGAGTGGCAGGCAGAGGCAGAGAGAGAAGCAGGCTCCCTGCCGAGCAAGGAGCCTGATGCACAACTTGATTCTAGGACCCTGGGATCACAACCCGAGCCGAAGTCAGCGGCTTAACCAACTGAGCCACCCAGATGTCCCCCAATTCATTTTTTGAGGCCTGCATTACCTTGATCTCAAAACCAGACAAAGACCCCATCTAAAAAGTGAATTAGAAACCAATATCCCTAATGAACATGGATGCAAAAATTCTCACCAAAATACTAGCCAATAGGATCCAACAGTACATTAAAAGGATTATTCACCACCACCAACAGGGATTTATTCCTGGACTAAAAAGTTGTTTCAACATCAGCAAATCAACCAATGTGATACAATACATTAATAAAAGTAAGAATAAGAACCACATGATAGATGCAGAAAAAGCATTTGACAAAGTACAGCATCATTTCTTGATCAAAACTCTTCAGTGTAGAGACAGAGGGTACATACGTCAGTATCATAAAAGCCATCTGTAGAAAAACCCACAATGAATATCATTCTCAATGGGGAAAAACTGAGAGCTTTTCCCTAAGATCAGGAACATGGCAGAGTCCACTATCACCACTGCCACTCTATATAGTACTAGAAGTCCCACCCTCATCAATCAGACAACAAAAAGAAATAACAGGCATCCGAATCAACAAAGAAGTTGTCAAACTCTCACTCTTTGCAGATGATATGATACTTTATGTGGAAAACCCAAAAGACTCCACTCCAAAACTTCTAGAAATCATACAGGAATTCAGTAAAGTGTCAGGATGCAAAATCAATGCACAGAAATCAGTTGCATTTCTATATACCAACAAGACAGAAGAAAGAAATTAAGGAATAGATCCCATTTACAATTGTACCCCAAATTGTAAGATACCTAGGAATAAATCTAACCATAGAGGCAAAGAATCTGTATTCAGAAAACTACAGAATACTCAGGAAAGAAATTGAGGAAGACACAAAGAAACAGAAAAACATTCCATGCTCATGGATTGGAAGAACAAATATTGTGAAAATGTCTATGCTGCCTAGAGCAATCTACACATTCAGTGCAATCCCTATCAAAATACCATCAATGTTTTTCAAAGAAATGGAACAAATAAACCTAAAATTTATATGGAACCAGAAAGGACCCCAAGTAGCCAGAGGAATGGAGAAAAAGAAAATCAAAGCTGGCAGCATCACAATTCCAGACTTCAAGCTCTATTACAAAGCTGTCATCATCAAGACAGTATGGTATTAGCACAAAAACAGACACATAGATCAATGGAACATAAAAGAGAGCCCAGAAATGGACTCTCAACTCTATGGTCAACTAATCTTCAACAAAGCGGGAAAGAATGTCCAATGGTGGGCAGTGGGGAACCAAGTCTCTTCAACAAATGGTTTTGGGAAAATTGGACAACCACATGCAGAAGAATGAAACTGGACCATTTTCTTACACCATGCACAAAAATAGACCAACACTGGATGAAAGACCTCAATATGAAACAGGAATCCATCAAAATCCTTGAGAACACAGGCAGCAACCTTTTTTTTTTACCTCAGCTGCAGCAACTTTTTCCTAGAAACATCGCCAAAGGCAAGGGAAGCAAAGGCAAAGATGAACTACTGGGACTTCATCCAGATAAAAAGCTTTTGCACAACAAAGGAAACAGTCAACAAAACCAAAAGACAACTGAGAGAATGGGAGAAGATATTTGCAGGTGATATATCAGACAAAGATTTACCATCCAAAATCTATAAAGAACTTATCAAACTCAACACCCAAAGGACAAATAATCTAATCAAGAAATGGGAGAAGGACATGAACTGACATTTCTCCAAAGAAGATGTACAAATGGCCAACAGATACATGAAAAACTGCTCAACATCACTTGGCATCAGGGAAATACAAATCAAAACCACAGTGAGATACCACCTCAAGCCAGTCAGAATGGCTAAAATTAACAAGTCAGGAAATGACAGCTTTTGGCAAGGATGCAGAGAAAGGGGAACCCTCCTACACTGTTAGTGGGAATGCAAGCTGGTGCAGCCTCTTTGGAAAACAGTATGGAGGTTCTTCAAAAAGTTGAAAATAGAGCTACCCTATGACCCAGCAATTGCATTACTGAGTATTTACCTCATAGATACATAGGTAGTGATCCAAAGGGGCATGTGCACCCGTATGTTTATAGCAGCAATGTCCACAATAGCCAAACTATGGAAAGAGCCTAGATGTCCATCGACAGATGAATGAATAAAAAAGATGTGGGATGGATATATATATATATATATATATATAATGCACCCATCAAAAACTGAAATCTTGCTATTTGCAATGATGTGGACAGAACTAGAGGGTATCGTCCTAAGCAAAATAAGTCAATCAGAGAAAGGCAATTATCATATGATCTCACTTGATTTGAGGAATTTGAGAAACAAGACAGAGGATCATAGGGGAAGGAGGGGAAAAGGAAACAAGATGAAATCAGAGAGGGAGACAAATGTAAGAGACTCTTAATCTCAGGAAACAAACTGGGTTGCTGAAGGTGATGGGGGTGAGAGTATGGAGTAGCGGAGTAATGGGCTTTGGGGAGGTTATGTGCTATGGTGAGTGCTATGAATTGTATAAGACTGACGAATCATCGAACTGTACCCCGAAACCAATAATATATTATATGTTAATAAAAATTTTTCAAAAAAGAAATATATTCACTAACTTAAAAAAATTTTTTTCCCATTAAAACATCACTTATCTTGATTACTGAATTTTATGGCAGCCCCTTAAATTCTGCATCCAAGGCAAGTGATTCGCTCAGCTCACTGTAATGCCAGCCTGGAAAAAGTCCATAGATCTATCTTTTTAAAGGTCATTCTCTCACAGTGCCAGACAGGAATTGCTAAAGACCCTGGTGGTTAAGACTGGGGAAATGGGGGCAAATTCAAAGTCTCTTGTAAGAGCACAGGTGGAAGATAATGAAAGCCTGAGCTATGGCAACAAAGAGGGTAGAGTGGAGGGAGGGGGAACCAGGTATCAGGAGTGAAGGACAGGAAGAAATGGATAAAAACTGGATAGATAATAATATTTTCTATTATCAAAGCCCAACAGAGTCCCCCCCCCCTCCAGAAATTCTTTTAAAGCCATTTTACACCATGGCAAATTCTTCTACCTCCTTATCTCTTTAAGTAGATTATAACCTCTTTGCTGCAAGAGACCATGTCTCCTATTTTTGTTTCTCCTACAGTGTTATGCATACAGTAGATGCTCAATAAATATCTGCTGGAAGAACTAGAATCGCCAGGGCATTTTAACATGGCTCCAAGGCAGTGCCCATAATAATTAAGCCAACAAAAGAGTTTAAATCTTCTTCCTTGGGTGTACTTTTAAGGTTAGGATGCTCATTTATCTGTCCGAGATGGCATAAATGATTTCTTAGGGCCCTTTCCAATTACATGATTAACAGTCCTTTTCTGAAAAGAGTTTTATATATGTTACTGCTAATAGCAAAAGAACTTCTCCTGGGGCCTTTTCCCCTTTCATGTGATTACACTGATATTTTAGAGAAAATGAAATTACTGTATCCCAGCTGAGAAGTCCTTTTGAATTTATAAAATGCAGAGATTGCTATAGAACTGTAAAGTTGAGGCAGATCTCTTATCCAATCATCAATAGATGATTTCATTTTTTATTATCATCTTTCTTACAAAAGTTGTACCATGGTTACCAATGTCCAAATTTGACACTAGTGTTACCCTTGACAACTGAATCCTAGAGTTTCTCTGGAAATTATTCCAGTTATAGTACGAAGATGATTATAGTAGTAGAAAAATTTGAACTTCATACGTCTGAGGGTGGCTTTGTCCGATTTCCAATTGTGGTGATATCTTGATCCATTTTACCAGAAATTGCTATTTGTCACTATTTATTATTAATACTATTATTTTGAACAAGGGACTTTTAGTAAAGCTCCTTAAAGGGGCTAGATCAATCCTCTGTACTCTTTCCTCTCTGAGATGATGAACAAAATGCTGAATGTTGAGTGTCCAGCTGGTATGATGATGAAGCTGTCACATTAGCTCTATATTACTTAAATCTAGGTTTCTCATTTCTTTCTTTCTTTAAGATTTCATTTATTTATTTGTCAAAGAGTGAGAGAACACAAGCAGGGGGCAGGTCAGGCAGAGGGAGAGGGAGAGGCAGAAGCGGGCTCCCTGCTGGGCAAAGAGCCTGATGCAGAACTCGATCCCAGGACTCTGGGATCATGACCTGACCCCAAGGCAGATGCTTAACCAACTGAGCCACCCAGGCATCCCAAGAATTCTCATTTCCTGGGAAAAAGAAGATCACTAATAAGTTTATGCTGTTGTTTTCCAACTGTCTTATGATTCAGAGCTGAATATAACTGATAACAGAATTTGGTATTTAGAAGTGCAGTGTTTTAAGCAAACCCAAAATGGGGGATTGACTTGGTGCAAGAAATGGGGCTTTAAGCGATAAGGACTTGGACACCTGAAACTGTTAAGTTGGTGATCCTTGTTTTGGAGTGGCAGGATATTTGGTGAAATTGTTGCCTGCTCTAGTTGGAATGCAGGCAATGGCCTGGCTGAGGCAACATGTTTAGGAGAAATGGTGGTGAACCTTTGATATATTGGCACATGCTGTTTCTACCACTTTCAGCAAAATCCAACAGAAGAGATGACCTCAGACTGGAGCTACTCAGGCCGCAGACAGAAGAGGAAGGAAACATTATTTTTCCAAGGGAAATTTTCCCTACCTGTGGTCTATAAGTTATGGTGAAGGGAGTCCCAAAACCAACTGTTTCTGTTATTTGAACTTGAAGCAGTTATAAACAGTGATGGACAAATGACAGTCTAAATACTGGTGCCCACGGGGAAAGGGAACAAAGCCTACTGCCACCAATGGGATCAAGGATGTTGCCCTCTTATAGGAGCCTGTTGACTCTAGCTGCCTCTTGGCAGCGGTCATGGAGTCTAAAAGGAGGGAGATGGGTAGAACATAGAGACCTATAATTAAAAGAGATTTCTCAGGCTTAACATCTATATCCGGACAAGCTCTTTGGCTATTATTTCTTAAACTTGGACTTTACAAGAAGCAAACAGAGCAAAACTACACTACATATAGAGGGAATTCTATATCCAAAGTACTTCCTTCCCTTCAAGACTGGCTTGAAACAGTCTATGGCTAGTAAATCCCTTACAGTCTCTGGCCAGTAAGGGAGCCTTAGTCCCTAAAATTACACCAAGAGGAAGACACCTGGCTGGCTCAGTTGGCAGAACATGTGACTCTTTCTCAGGGTCATGAGTTCAAGCCCATGTTGGGTGTGGAGCCTACTTAGAAAGGAAGGAAGGAAGGAAGGAAGGAAGGAAGGAAGGAAGGAAGGAAGAAATTACACCAAGAGGAGTTTGGTTTGAGAGCTCTGTAGCCCCAGGAAGGGCATCTTTACCAAGCCACATCAAAGGAAGGAAGCAGAGGAAGAGGAGGACGGAGATCCTCCTAGAGAGAATAACCAGGTTCAGCTAGATTGGCCAACTGAGGAACTCATTCCATCCCAAGACAGAGAGTCCTTGCTATTCCTGTCAAGTAGAATTGATTAATTGCTATGGACACTGATGGTAGGTTTCCTTTCAGTTTGGGAACATCAGATGGATATTTCCCATCCTCTCCTTTCTGAATAAGAGCTCATTATGGTAGCTGTCCTGTTCCTTCTTCACTACTGTATAAGGGACATCACTTGCCCTTTGATTTATACAGTGGTTGACCTATAACAAACCAGACAGATGAACAGCTTTCCATCTGTATCTGAGGGAAAGACCGCTTTTCACCCAAAAAGCCTACACTTTGAGCTGGATTCAAGAAAAGCAAAAGACTTTATCTACTTCAGGTTGTTCTTTTTCTGGAAAGAAATTGATGTGTTGATAAATGTTTAACCACCAGCTGGGGTAGGGTTGAATATATTTACATATATACATAAGTTTATTATAAACTTTACTGATATAAAGGATTTGGAGCACATAATTTACTACTACTACTAACACTCTACTGTAAATTCCTTATAGTTAATTAATTCTCACAGAATGCTTTTTATGACAAAGCAATTGACGAGTGTTGTTCCAGCATGAATGTTAGTTGATGAGTTCATGTTAACGAGAAAAATGAAAGTGTAGTGAGGAAGACAAATGTCAGAATTCCACCAGTTCATCAACGAGGTGAGAAACTCTTAAATACTAGAAGAATATTTCCTCAGTATTTTATTTACAATGCAAGGGCTATGATCACAACATATTTTTAAGTTTAATTTGCATTAGTAACATTTTCTTCATCATTCTTAAGACAGTCAACAAAACAATAAATCAAGCACTGACTTATGGTATATGCTGATTTCCAAGGTGTAAATATTCCTACCGTGGCTGATTTTGAGAAAACATTGTGATGTTCCTGAGGGCAGAATTGGGAACAGATGTGCTACCGCCTACCATTTTAAAGTATCTCTACCATATAGATATGACAGATGTAAATGTCAAGAACACAGACGATAACAAAATGTAAAAAAAATGAGGAAGTGATCAGTTTTGAGTATATAATACCTTTGTTTTTAGTATAGTTTATTTAATTGCAAGTTCATATAATTCCATTCTTTTTATTTATTTTTATTTTTATTTATTTATTTAAAGTAGGCTCCATGCACAGCATAGAGCCCAGTGTAGGGCTTGAACTCATGAGCCTGCGATCAAGACCTCAGCTGAGATCAAGAGTCAGCAGATGCTTAACTGACTGTGCCACCCAGGTGCCCCTATAATTTCCTTCTTAATGATGACTGTATCTAATCCTGAACTCACAACATTTCTGAAATTTAACAAGTGGTTTTTGTGACCTGGTGTAAGTCTTACTTCCACACCACTGGAAATTTCCACACCATCTGAATGATGGATAACCTGAAGGACAGACTGTGGTAGACAATTGCCTACCCAAAAGCTCTCCTTTTAATTTCCCTAACAAAATCTGATTTTATTAAATGAAGCATATGTCAAGTTAAGAAATGACATTTCTTTATCTTCCATGGCGATGGGTGGCCCTATCATTCTAGCTAATAACATATAAGTGAATGACACTGAATGAGACTTCAAATCTCCTCACAAGTGGGCAGGAGTGAGCTGACTGTGTCTCTTGTTCTTGGCCCTTCCCATTGGTATGGGTCTGGTTAGGCTACATAATGCTCCAGTAACACTTTAATCCCCCAATACTAGAGGCTAACACAATCAAAGTTAATTTTTCACTTCATGCCCTTGTAGGTTTCTGGGGCAGCTCTGATCTCCGGATCACTCAGGGACCCAGATGTGGCCATTCCGCCATCTTGCAGCTATACGATCTAGAACACACAGGCTCTTCAGGGGATGTGAGGTTTCTGTGTTTCAGCCCAGAAATGAGATACTTCATTTCTGCATCTAGCCTATTGGTCAGAATTATTCTTTTGTTTCTAACTACAGGAGAGACTAGGAGTACACCTTCATTATGTAAGAAAAATAAAACACTGAATTCATTTAGGGCCATCATTTCTGGATTTCTGTTATAATCAAATGCGATTCCTGAACAATACCCTTGGTACCAATTTTTGTAAGTGGACTCCAGGCCCAATGAGTGGCATACTGAGTGGGTTCTATTTTAACCCTGCTGGAAGCATATACAATTTCAGCAAGTGAAATGAAGTGGAAGGGCCCAACCTGGAAGCGGACCCAACCTGGCCTTCTTCGGCCAGGAAGAAGGACTCATGTTCTAGCAAGAGACCAAGTTCCTGTATACTCCTCAACCAGAGTGAGTCATAAGGAATGCAGGTTTTCCACGAGAAATCATTTTCAACATTCATATGGTTTCCTCTTTTGCCTTTCTGAGAAGACCTTTGCCCTAATCTGCCCTGGGTACCCATCTGTCTGAGAAGAGATTAGAAATTAAAGCAGAAAGTATGCAAAAAGAAAAGGAAGGTAGTATTCAGCTCTTGACATTAGAAATAGGATGAAGCAACAAGATAATGTCCCTCGAGCCAGGTTTTTTTTCTGAGAAACATTGTTCCCAAATATCCGGATGCCCCATTTAGCATCTCAAGGCCAAGTCCATCCTTAGGTCTGATCTACAGTCAGAAAGAAAAATGATATGACAGAACACTAATGGAAAAACCCACCCTTGGGGCACCTGGGTGGCCCAGTGAGTAAAGTCTCTGCCTTCAGCTCAGGTCATGATCTCAGGGTCCTGGGATCGAGCCCCACATCGGGCTCTCTGCTCAGCGGGGACCCTGCTTTCCTTCCTCTCTCTCTGCCTGCCTCTCTGCCAAAACTTGCGATCTCTGTCAAATAAATAAATAAATAAATAAATAAATCTTTAAAAAAAACAAAACCACCACCACAACAAAAAAACCCTGACCCTCTGGTCCCTGAAGATTGTAGGAAAACAGGGTAGAAAGGAGACAACTAGAAAGGGAGTGTTGTCTTCTCCGGGCTTTAGGTGAAAAGCAAGGGCAGTGCGGGAACTCAGTGATAACACAGCTGAAGGTGAAGCTGAGAAACACGACAAGCAGGCCAGAGAGCCGAGCCCCCGTGGTCTGCATTTCCGAGCCCTTCTGACTTCCTCTGTGGTATAGACAGCAAGCGGAAGCCAGCGGACATTCCGAAGGGTCTCCCGTGGCTGAGTGAGGGGCTGGGGGTGACCCGCCAAGTGAGGGGATGGCCCAGATGATGCAGCTAAGGGCCCCGTGGGATCTGGAGCTGTGCGACCCGATTGAGGGGGTGAGGAGTGCCGAATACCACAGAGCATCCCTTGAGTCAAAAGAATGGATCCCCAGTCACATCGGCCACAGAGCGCAGCACTTACGACAGTGGGGCAAGGAACACACGTGGGCAAAGAAGGCCCCCGCAGCCCCAGTGGATTCCAGCCAGCACAGGCCAAGGCAGCCAGGGCCTCTTCCCTCACCAGCCTCACAGCCGCGAGGACCCGCCAGCTCCCCAGCCCCGAACCACGCGGATGTGATTTCGGAGAAGGGAACAAGAGAGAAGGTAGGCTCTTTGAGGACAACGGTTTTGTTTTCCTAGAGAGACTAAATTTAACTGCAAGGGACCATCCAAATGATTGGATTGAACTAAAAGAAATCTAGATCCAATTAATTACTAAGCCTACCCGCCAGTTAATTTATATTGATCTTCAGGAGGCGGCACAGATAACTACAGACAAAATAACAGAACGAGCCCATCCTCAGCAGTGGGATGGGTTAAATGTGGTGACCTCACCACAGAGTGGTTTTGCCATCAGCGTCTCAGGAGGAAATTTTTTTAAAAAAGATTTTATTTATTTATTTGAGAGAGAGAGAGAGAGAGAGAGAGAGCATGGGCAGGGGAGAGCGGGAGAAGCAGGCTCTCTGCTGAGCCGGGAGCCCAATGTGGGGCTCCATCCCAGGACCCTGGCGTCATGACCTGAGCCCAAGGCAGATGCTTCATGGACTGAGTGACCCAGGTGCCCAAGATACTTTTTTTTTTTTTTTAAGATTTTATTTATTTATTTGACAGACAGAGTTCACAAGTAGGCAGAGAGACAGGCAGTGAGGGGGGAAGCAGGCTCCCCGCTGGGCAGAGAGCATGATGCAGGGCTTGACCCTGAGATCATGACCCGAGCCGAAGGCAGAGGTTCAACCCACTGAGCCACCCAGGCGTCTGATTTGTTTTTTTATTCTCCTGCCTTATATTTTAGGGTTCAGATGGATCTGCACGACAGGGCTTTGTTTTTGTTTTAAATAACAGATTCCAGTCTAAGATATTGGTAAAGAACCTGTGGACTCTGGTTCAAGTTTCCCTTCACCAGCCGTGGAGTCATGGGTACATTACTGTTCCTGAGCCTCAGCTTCCCAGTCTGCAAAATGGGGCTGTATACCTCACCAAGGAGTTCTTAGGGAGATAAAGTAAATGAGTTAATCATTGGGAAGTGCCTGGAACAAGTCTTGCCAGAGGGTCAGCATTACACTTTTGTCAAAGTAAATACTATGGAGGTTTTATTGTGTGAGAACTTCAAGCTAGCATCCCTCTCCTACTCAGGACTGTGGAGATAGTCAACTTCTCCAAAAGGAACCATTTATGTCCAGAGGCTATCGAGGTCAAGAAAAGCTTATTGATTTGGGGAGCTAATGGATGTGAACAAAGGACTTCCTTTGGGGGAAGCAAAAGATACCATGGGACTGACCACTCCCCATCTTGCTGATGTTTCCTATTAGTTTTTTTTTTTTTGTAAGATTTTATTTATTTATTTGAGAGAGAGAGAGCACAAGCAGGGAGGGGGCAGGAAGAGAAGCAGACTCCCCATGGAGCAGGGAGCCCAACCCTAGGGCTCAATCCCCGAACCCTGAGATTGGGACCCGAGCCGAAGGCAGACGCTCAACAACTGCTCAACGTCCTGGGCCACCCAGGTGGCCCGCTTCCTGCTGCTCCTACACAAAGGGGAAGCCATCAGTGACAGCAACACAGCCACCCTAGGGCCGTCCGGGAAGGACCACAGGGAGGACCAAGCCAGCGGACTCATAAACTCTGAAGTGATTCTGTTGCCGTCAAGGTGCAGGAGAAGGCTGCCGACCTCCACACTCTAGAATCTGGCTGAGTTAGGTCTCAGCACGTCTAGGTGCGGAAGAAGACAGAGAAAGTGGGAGAGGGAGACAGAGAGACTGAGAGAGAGAAGGACTGAGACCGAGAGGGAATTTTACATTTACGGATGACGGGCGCATGCGGAGCCCAGACGACTGCCGTGTTCTTTCTTTCTGTAGCCCGTCAGGCACCCGCGGACCCCACACAGTCGGCCTCGGGTGGGCGTCCCGTGTCCTCATTCCTTCCTCCTCCCTTCGCCCTGGGTCTGCAAAACCAGCTTTGAAAGGACCCTGTTTCCCCTCAGCCTTCTTCACTGCAATCAAGAATCCATGAAACTATGATTTGGATGAGTTCATTTTTTTTCCTCTAAAAATTATATTAAGATACATACACAAATATTTAAACTTTTTTTTTAAGGGTGTCCATCTGCCTCCTAAGATGCTCTCTTCAACGACGGGGGTTCCGTTCCAAGAGCAGCTAGAGTCTGCGAAGGTTATTGCGGCTAGCTGGTGCCCTGCAGCAAGGAGCAAGAAGCATCCTAAAGGCATTTAGGGAGGGGCCGCAGGACGATGCGTCAGGTGACAGCCACTGTGTAGCAGTGGGAGGCTGGGCAGGTCGCGTCTCCCTTTGCTCCGGGAAGAAAGCAGATGGGCGAATGGCAGGGTGAGAGCTGACTCGGGGCTAAGAATCCGTGGCAGGTGCACTGGGTAGCGATGACGAATACATTACAACAACAAACACAGCTGGGCTACGTCCCATCGAACTACCGAGCTGAAAACCTCAGCAGCGGCAATGGGAAAACCTCACATAGATCTTGACCTTCAGCATCCCTTGTTTGGGGTCCACACTGGACAAGAAGCCCCCGGGACGCACAGGGGGTTGATGGACTCAAGGAAGCGGGAGAGCATATGGGTCACCGGGGGTGTGGACAGCACTCAGGGAGAACACGCCAATGAGAATCAATGAAATAAAGTAATGCAGATGCCTTTCTTCTTTCTCAACAAGACAGTTTTTCCTAATGTCTACAGACCTTCCATTCGATTCTAAATCCCCTCTTAAATAAAATAAAAGGACATCCCCACTTTTGACGTAGGCTCCGGAATGCATAAGATCCTTATAAAAATCTACAGTCCATTGTAAAAATTTACAGTCTGTTTGAATGGACGTTTTTAAATATTTTCAATTACAGATTTACGGCAGAATTTTTCATAGGCCTGAATTGTCTGTTTAATATTAAAATGATCCTTGTAGGGAGCCATCTGTTATACGATCAGGCATGGAAATTCTGTACAGGGCTTTACATCAGCTCTCGCTCCAAGGTTTGTCATGCTTCAAATATCCTCAGGCACTCGTGTTTCCATTCAGAGGAGCGAGGTGAAGGCCTTCGAGGCAGGACATCATGTCTTCCTGAGTATTCAGCGGCTGTTACTGAAAACACTATGTTCAGCACATGGTTTGCTAAATTGTCCTTTTCCCTAAACAACCTTCGACGTTTTCCATTCCTCTGACAAAGTGATGCTTTGAAAAAGAGGACGTTTTGATAATATTGGAATCTCCTGTCAGAACAAACTTGGCTCTTTGCATTGATCAACTCATTTTTTTTCCCTTCAAAACCACCGTTTTATCTTTTTAAACAATAATCCACTTCCGCTCACTTCCCCCCCTCGGCCCCGAGCTACTCCTCTCTTAAGGAATCGGTTTCACGGCAAGTGCTCAGGCTGGTCCACTGGGTGGGGAGCCGCCCGGATCGGTGTGTTGGGAAAGATTCTGCAGCTGAGCTCTGGCCCATTGGGAAGGAGCACCATGACTGATTACTTACGTCCACCGCGGGTGTAGGAGAAATGGGCACAGGCAACATGAGCCATTTATTTGCCGTCTCTGCCCTATTCTTCTTCTCTGTCCCCACGCTATGGTGCTCATTAATAAGCATTGCGAAATGGCTGACCTTGGACCAAGCGCACAGAGTAAAATTAACGCCTCCATCCGGGAGCTGAACTTGAACGTGACACCAAAGTAATAATATTAACAACAGCAGCACCAGAAGCTCCATTTGGTGAGCGTTTTCTCCCTTCTGGGCATCTAGGTACTTTGCAATCATGAAATGATTCAGTCTTCACAAACATTCTGCAAGACAGACATCATTCCCCTATTTCAGAGGGGATGAAAGCTCCAAGTGGTTAATAATTTTACCGTGCTCATCCTCTTGCTCAAAACATCCTCATAAGAGGAGAGGCGCCCGGACAGCTCATTCTTGGTTTCTGCTCAGGTCCTGATCTCGGGGTTGTGATACGAAACCACGCCTCAGACGTGGCTTGGCTCGGAGCCTGCTTGAGATCTCTCTCCCTCTCGCCCTGCCCCTCCCCCCGCTCACACATGCTCATGCTCTTCCTCTCTCTCTAAACCTGTTCCCCTATGGTTGCCTTGGGTTGGCTTTTCAGAAGAGCAGACTCTGAAATGAAGATCTGCCTGCAGGAGGCTTATCAGGGAGTATTCTAGAGACTAGCGGGAGTCCGAGGGGTAGGAGGGGGAAGTGGACCTCTTCGGGAGTTGCAACAATGGCCTCACCCAACCCCACAGGGGGCTCCCGAATTGAAAGGGGCTTGTAGATATGTCCCAACTTGACAGGGGGGGTAAGGCCTTTGTACCCCTGCATCAACCAGTCGTTGGCACTGGGTTGTGTATGAGGAAGGAGTTATCTTGGCTTAGGGCAAATCCCAGATGGCAATAATGCTGTGAGCCCTTGGCAGTTGGAGGAATGAAGGCTACAGTTCTGCAGGGAGAACTGAGAGCCCCCCCTGCATAGCACCCACCATACCTGTCTTCGCCATCTGAGTAAGTATTCTGATTCCCTGCTCAGAATCCTAGGAATCATGCTTTACTTCCCATTCCCAAATATGTACAGAGTGCATGATTGAAACAACATTCAGTCTTCCCTACGTCAGGCTCTTTATACTTCCTTTTCCTTCCTACTCCTGCATCTTGGAATCCTCCAGGCCACCCCAATCCACCCTTTTCCTCTGCCCAGCCCCCACCTGCCCACCCTCCTTTCCAGGTTCCAAGGCTCAGCTTCACTGGCAGATCCTTGGGAAACCTATCCCCTATCCCTTATCCAAAGTACATCACAGTTTGCAATGATTTTCCTGTTTGCTCACTGTATGCTCTCTCCCACTAGAACTGTAAGCTTCATGAACACGGGTTTATTTGTTCATGTAAGCCTGGCACCTAGAACCCTACTTAAAGCCTATAGACTCACATTATAAGTTTATAGAGTGAATGGCCTGAAGAAACAATTTTGCGGAACAGGCAGAGAAGAGAGATAATGGTCATAAATGAACATGACCTGGTAAAGGTAGGCCAAGGTGCTGTGAGGCCACAGGGCTGGAACCTGGAACTCAAGGATCAGGAATAATGTCCCGTAGAGGTAATGGACTAGAGGTCATGGTATATTGAGCAAAAGCAGTGGACAGAGAAGGGAAGGTGAAAAGACGGGAGGTGACAGAGGAAGGCAGAAGTAAGCATCCGTAGCAGAGAAAACAGCTGCCTCATGTCTTCCTGTCTCCCCCAGACCAGTCCCTTTCTTGGTGTTCTGGACACGGAGAGCCCCGTCCCTGCCTTCCACACCTGCTGGGTCATTTTCCTCACTGCATTAAGATCCCAGCTCAGGGTCTCCCTGCCTGGGACGCCCATCAAAGAACAAAGAGAAATCCCATCCTGGGCTTGGCTAGGCTGACCACTCCCTGAGTGGTAATAAGCTCCTCTCTGTGGCTAGGAGATATGACCCCATATGACCCATTCTCCGTTAAGTCAGCCGAACCAGCTGTCCATTCAATTCTGCTTAAATAATCCCTTTTTAATGGTCTGGTCAATTGTCTGTGTTTTGAATTTAATTAAATTGTTACATCTCAACTGAGTGGTCAGTTCAGAAGAGTGAGGTAGATCCAATCTGAGCTTTTCAATACTTGGTCAAAGTAAATAATCAATGTCAGTCTGCCTAATGGTCCTGCCATGAAAATTAGTTGTGATCTTGGTGGTGACAGTTTAAAGTGAAATGGCCTGATGATCGTATCCCGCTACATAAGAGTGAATTAATAATAATTTTATTGTTATTGTGAAAAGTGAAACAATAAGAATTTTTGAAAGGTGGTTGTGTCCAGTTCCCTTGGGTAGGACCTCATGTCAGGAGAGCCAAAAGCCTGGTCCTGTTCACCGAGGGCTTCAAAATCCTCCAGTGTAGGTGTGAATCAATCATATAGTGATTTATACACTTGAACATGGTCTCCATTTACATCTGGTCAGGAGGCCAGTAAGAGTTCACTTCCTCTAGAAAAACACCACCAACAGAAATAGCAAAAGGAAATTGTCTCTGCGGGTCAGAGAGGGATGGCATGAGTCGAGCACTGCTGTTTATATACGAATCAAGTAGCAGGAAGGAAAAAATAAGCCTGCTAATACTGTAGGTTCTGTTCCCATGTCTGTTTTCAAGGCTGTTCTTGCTATTTTGCCTAAGCAAAGCTTTTGTTTGCCTTTTTAAGGCTTGCTTTGTTTTCAGATGTTAGCACATGAAAGGGTTTGGCAAATGTGTCTCTCTGAGGCAAAACTCAAGAAGTGAGAAATTCAGACACTTGTAAAATGCAAAGATATTTGCTTTTCCTCAAGTCCACTTCCAGCTCTGGTGTCTGTCAGTTCACCCCTTTTTATCCAACACTTGCTTGGATAAAAGATGTGTGAACTGATCTCATTCACAACCTGACTCCTACATCCTCAGTGTGGGTATCTAATGCTTGAGCCTCCACCTGACCTACCATTAACCATCAAGGAGTCTTGTTTTCTCTCCTCTTGTGTGTGTGTGTGTGTGTGTGTGTGTGTGTGTGTGTGTAAGGAAATTAGTGTAAAGAGGTTTACATCACTGCTTTTCTGTTCCTCTGCTTTTCCCAGGATAAAAATATCTGTTTTTGTCCATCCCTTTAATGGTGAGTTCAAGTTTGACCACCACAATGACTTTGGCTTGAGTTCTCCAACTTACTGAGGGTCTGGCATCTTTTCATCATTTCCCGTTATCTATGTTAATATAATTCCAAAGGCTTTCCTCTTTTCTCTCCGTTCGGTTCACAGAGTACGTAATTCTCCTTCCAGGCACACATCGCCTAACGCTGCCTCTTACCCTTCTGTTGCTTACTTCATATACTTGGGTCCTTAGCAAGGCCAGGGGCTAATTTTCATGTCTGACCAGAGTACTTTTCCCCTTTCTCCTCGGCCCACAGACTCGTTTTCCACTTATCAATAAGCAGGTCGAGTTCAATCCTCTCTGCTCCTGTTCTGCTTCTTTAGCCTATACAGTCAAAGCAGGTTGAAACAAGATTTCCCATCGTTCCTGCCACTTGGACTGTGTCATCATTTTGTCAAGATACCAGTGACCTCGCCAACAGTTTCCATATGCAAGTCAAATTCTGTGGCTCGGAGTTCTCCCTACTGCCCCTGCCCCCACCACCGGACCCCCAGCGCCCTCTGCCTGCTTCCTTTTCCCCTTGACATTACCACAACCAGACTGTTCCCCTGAACAGGGAGGGGGGGACATCATTCCCTCCAAACCACCTTGACCTCTCCCAGTATGCATTCTTGCTTACTTGCCAACTGGAATGCTATGAAAAAGATTTTACATGAATGGGGTCTCTCATTCTTTCCAAATTCTTCAAAGAACTACTTATGGTTAAATACGTTTTGAATGAGTTTAGTGGCAGCCACCACTCAAAGATAGCCTTAGAATCTTCTAATCTATTTTTATCCCTCATGCTTTTCCATTAAAACCTTTGTGTAACAGGTTAGCAGATGCTGTACATTTTCTTGACTTAGGAACTAATTATAAATGTTAGGAATCAATCTGGGGTTATGCTGCTTCGGGCACGTTGTCACTTGATTTTCCACAGTACACGGAAGACGAGAGGCAGTTTCCCTGTCTCGGGAGGAAGGTGGAACAGTGTGTCCCTGTCATCTGAGAGTGAAGGAAGAGTCTGCAAATTTCTTCATCCACTACATCATGTACCTGAAAAAAGCAGACATAACTCTCCTTCACAGAGGAATGTCCCCCGTGTAATTAGCTCCCATTCATGGACTTTAAGGAACAAACTCTTGCTCATTCTCCACTTTTTGCTTCCTCCCTGTTCCCTACAACTGAAAAAAGATTTATTTCATCGCTTACGATTCTGTTCATTCTCCATCTAACCTACTTGTTAACTCTCCCTGCTAATGCTGATAAACTGTCTTTCTTAACTCATCTTTGGTAACTCTTCCCATGGGGATATAGCGGGTAAGAGAGGGAATAAAAAAAACCTTTGAATGTTATCTTTTCGCAGTTTGGTGATCCCAGTTTGACTCAAAAAAAATGATGTGGGAAGCATTTCCCCATTGGCTGTTTTCAGCTAATCCTTTTAAGCTTTGTCCGGACATTTATCTATAGATTTCTTTCTTTATCTCTTATTTTATCTCTCTTTTCAAAGACATTAGTTAGATAGTAAGATACCCTTTGATCTCAAGATAAGTCATCTTCTGAGAATAAAATTAGAGAAAATCAATAATGTTGTGGGGGAATATTTTAAGACACAGAACGCTGTTCATGTTATATTCAGTGGAAAATGTTATAAAGCAACATGATTGTGCAATCTCATTTTTCAGTCTATTTATCTATTTATCTATTATGTATCTTATACACACACACACACACACACACACACACACACACACAGAGGTACAAAGAAAGCCAGATAAGGTAGTAAACAGAAGCTTAGGGGGAAATAGAATTATTAGGGCTCTTCTTTCTTTTTTCCCTATATTTTTTTTTCCTGGAGAGGATGCATTATTTGTATTAAAAGTATTTTTTAATAGCATTTTTAATATTTTAGCACATGTTGTGGACTGTTACCAGCAGAAACTATATTAGAAAGCTTCTATTACTAAAGACTGACTGTTAAAGACTGTCCTTTTTTGTAGCCATCTCTGTAAAATTATTTCAACTGGTTATTTACCAAAATCAACAGGAAAACAGGCTAACAGAAGGACGAGAGAGTCCTTTCACTTTTCAGAAAGCACTGAACAATTAGAGAACACATAGCTCTCGGCCAGCTGTCTGCTCTAGCAAGAGTGGCAGAGACATGGCAAATCTGTTCCTGACATGAAGAGAAGGTACATCAGGGTTGGAGAGGATTAGAAGCCTCCACCCCATTGTTCTGGAGTCCCAGCCCCAGAAATGTGATAAAAAGCTAAACTGTGCTGAGTTTACTGTGTGTATGCACTATTCCAAGAATTCTTTATGTGTTAACTCACTTAATCCTGTATGGTAAACTACTATTATCCTGCTTTTATAGATAAGGGAGCTAGGGCATAAAGACATCAATCTGCCCAAGTCCCAGGCAGTGAGTGACAAATCTGAGGTTTGAATAAGGCAGTGTGGCTCCAGAGCTCGTGCTCTGCAGGGCTGCACCTTGCTGCTTCTCATTTGTTCCTACTGAATAGGGTCACTGTCCTTCCATCATAAAAAACACTTCACTTGCAGTGATGGCTGATTCCACCGTGAGACTCTATCTGAATTAGAGTTTTCCCAAGATACATGCGTGCTCCGATAACAGGTAAGTAGAGAGAAGACTCTGGTTGGATCCCCCAGTCAGATCCTGGTTGGAGGACTTGGGTGCACATAGTTTCTCTGGAGGTGGTCTGGGAAGGGAGGAGTGAGGGAGCAGGGAATGTGAGGCCAGCAAGGAGGGAAAGTCAATAAAAGGAGCGTTAAGTTTATTATGGGCAACTGAGTCTTGACTTCCCAGGATCCCCTGGCACATTACTTAGACCTGTCTCAGACTGTCCTGCCCAAGGCTGGGGGAGCATGGGTATCTATCCATCAACAGCATCCTTGCTTGGTCAACAATTGCTACTGGGCTTGACTTGAGTGCTTCTGGGCTGCTCCACAGGCAGGCTGAGCACGATGCCCTGAGCTGGAGAAAGCCCTTGGGCAGACAAAGAGTGAGGAAGTGCATGGGTATGAGTGCGAAGCTTTCAGTGTGCACAACAGCTATGCCCTGGGGAACTCAGGTAGGCCACCAGTTATGAGGGAAGGCCTCGACAGTGCTTCATCGGTGCCCCATCCAACCAGTGTTAGCTCTAGATTTCTTCAAAATGTCGTTAGAGGAAAGGCAGAGGAATGCTCAGTTAATTTCAGAATGGTTCCCCAGACCAGCCACATCAGCATCCCTTGGGAGCTCATTAGAAATGCAGATTCCTGGGTCCTCCCCAGGTGTCCTGAATCAGAAACTTGGGGGAGTGTTGCCCAGCAAACTGTGTTTGTGGAAGACCTCCAGGTGATTCTGATGAACATGGAAAATCTGCAAACCACAGCTTTAAGGTGGAAAGGGCCCCTATCAATTTATCCTCTGAGAGAAGACGGAGACTCGAACTTCTCCAAAATCCCAAATAGCCACAATGCAGGTTTCCAAGCCCTGAGAATCTCAGATTCAGATACTCCCCAGACCCCCTGTAGTTTCATATTTTTTTCTATGTTAGTTACAGCAGGTGTTAGGCTGCTTTAACAAAAGAAACCAAAGACAATGGCTTAAACAAATAGAAACGTATTTCTAATGTAAAAGTCTAGCCCACAGAGGCTGGTGGGGATGGTTCTGCTCTAAGGAAAGCATTCAGGGATCTGGGTTCTTGCCCTCTTGGCACTCTGCCATCTCCTTGGGTGGTGTTGGCATCTGGGTAGGCAAAGCCAGGTTCCTGTCTCATCCAAATTCTGGCCATCAGATACAGCAGACAGAGACAAAGCTCAGAGCCAGAAGCTTATCTTAGTTTGGAAGTAACAGTAGTTGAATATAACATCACCTCAAATATTCTACTGTTCCAGACTGAGTCACAGGACTGTGGGTGACCACACACAGTGCTGGGCAATGTTGTTGGCAGCTTAGCAGCTTTGCTCCCAGGAAAAAGGGATCTGGAGGACAATCCACAGGCAGTCACAGCGTGTGCCACAGCGACACGAAAGGTGTCACTGCTCCTGTTCTTTGTTTTGTTTTCTACTGTATTTACTCATGTCCTACCTTGTTCCTGGATGGTACTGAGGTGCCTTCAGAGTGTGAGTTAGAAGATCGCCTTCGGATGGCTTATTAAGACTCCTACACCACTTTCAAGCCAGAAAGCATCATCTACTACATCTTTTAAAGAGATCTATGCTCAGGTATAGTGGACCAGACATCTGCCATCTGGTAAAGAGCTTATTACTGGCAAAGGGACTCAGATCAGAATGGTTCTGAAGAAAATAAAGGTACATGACAACATCAGCATTTTTAGAAACAAGGGAGAGAGCAGAGAGAGGATGAACTCCGAGGAGGATGATAGGAGTAGAAGGCAAGCCTCTTCCTACTGCCATTTTGCCCAGACCTGGCAGGGCCCAGAAATGGATTTCTGTCTCTGTCTCTCATCTGTGGGTTCCAAACCCACCCTACCAGGGCAGTTGACTAGCAGGTTAGTTGCCAGGTTTGGCTCACATGGGGCTAATACTGGGGGAGCAGGGGGTCTAATGCATGGCAAGACTGGGAGGCGCCAGGAGGCGAGGTCAAAGCCGACATGCTGTAGGACTCCAAGCAGCCTTGGGAAGGCGCATAATGAACTACAGGTATAAAAGGGAAAAGTTTGCATTTTTTTTTTCTTAAGAAAAGAGCAAAAAACCAAGTAAAAGAATCGGAGGAATAGAGCAGAGTAAAATAAGGTGGGGCGCCCAGTGTGATGAGCCTTTTCTGAGTTTGGGGGAGGTTGGTGGCGTGTTCTGACTGACGGCTAGTTCTGTGGGCGACGTGGGATAGCAGAAAGAACCAGGGTCGGGGTGGGAAAGGAAAGTGCAAGAATAATGGTGCTCTGAATAGCGCCACTCTCGGAGCTAAAGGAGTATGTCACCTCAGCACAGTCTGAGAATGGATCTTAAACAACAATTTTAAATAAATCATAATTAGAAGGTTAATTAACGGACGTGGAGCACAATAAAAGACACAGACAGGCCTTGAACTGTGCCCTGAAGCCCGTTGACTTGTGCTTTTGTATCTTTCCCTCTAGGAGGAGGGCCTATAGATTATATCTGAATATATCTCAGTAAACCTAACAAGTAAGCACAAGCACAATTGAGCCACTCGGCATAAGGCAAAAAGCCTCGCCCATGTCAACATGCTGTAGTGTCCTTTTAAATTTAAAGCTGCTATGAAGCCTGAAAGGAAATACCAATCAGCAGCCCTATATCCTCTTAATGAAGACCAGCACCTTCATATTGTTATCTCTTTGCTTTATACTACACAGAAACAGCCTGAGGATGTTGTCTTCTTCCTGCCCGCCACAGAATTAGCAGAGAATCATCCATACCAAACTATTACCATTCATTCCCTCATCATGTAACTCCAGCAGACAAGAGATCTTCAGCACTATTTAGTCATGCTCACCTGCACGTAGAACATGCGGAGTTTCAGCGACGTGAAAGAGACAGACGTCTCTGAATGGTTCCAAGGTCCTAGCACACCCTGGGGTTCCATGACCATGCACAGCTTCGCCTCTGCCAAGACAGCGAGATGGTCTCTGTACCTCTTTCCTCCTCTTCCCTGGCCTTACTTCCTCTTCTACCCTCTGCCCTGGGTCACAATGCTCTCTCAGGGTCAAAGGCACCCAGAGCCACCCTACCTGAGGTCACGTTACAAATCTGCTACCCATTACATTACTTGGATGAGCTCCTGGAGCTCTCTGAAGTCCAGTTTCCTCATCTCTCAGATGAGGACAAACCTAATAGACTCGTTGGGAGGATGAAGTCACTTGGAAACAGAAAGTCCTTTAGAACAGTTCCTGGCACAGAGCAAGGAATCAGTATGTTAGATGTTTCTCCATCTCTCTCTCTAGAGATTTTATTTATTTATTTATTTATTTATTTGAGAGAGAGAAATAGTAAGAGAGCGCACAAGCAGGGGGAGTGGGACAAACAGGCTCTCCACTGAGCAGGGACCCTGATGCGCACTTGATCCCAGGACCCTGGGATCATGACCCGAGCTGAAGGCAGACACTTAACCGACTGAACCACCCCGGTGCCCCAGCCCAGCTGCTTTCATTCCAGCTTGTCATATTAAGGAAGGAGACAACATGGTGTCCCCAACCCCTGGCATGGCTCCGACCCACCTCCAGGCCAAGGGCAGCAGTCCACGAGGCAAGCTCTGGAACTCCTAACTTGAGATTTCAGTTCTGTTATACACACAGCACAGAATCTCTAACTCTTGACTCTCCTTTTGGCCAGTCTTATGGACTTTTCCCACTTCAAAACTTCAAAACTTCTGCTTCTGGCCGAAACGGAAAGCGGTGGACAGTTATTTCCCACCGGAAATGGCCAAACACAGAGACAGACAAAATATATAAAGCGAAGGTATTCGAGATGCTAGAATTGGACCCTGAGAGAGACTAATTCTTGAGGGAAGGGAAGTAATGAAGTGGCACCTGTGATTGCTACAGCTTAGTGACTTCCTTGAGAGATCGCCCCATGCATGGAGCGAGAACCGAGTAGAGCCCAGGAGGCTCCCTCTTTCAGTTGCAGAGACAAAGCTAAGAATCCAAGGAGAACTTGGTGGTCCCAGAAAGGAGACAGCGGCACAGAAAGATCTCAGAGCATCTGTAGATAATACAGATCAGTCTATATGAACTGGGATCAGACGAAGGAATAGAGGGAAAGAATGGATGACAAAGGAGCACGAGGGGACTTTGGGGGGCGACAGATCTGTTCATTGTCTTGATCATGGGGTGTACACAGCTCAAAGTTTCTCACTCCGTACACAATGTATGTGGTTTACTGAATGTCGGTTATACCTGACAGTTACAAAACCGTCAAATAAGAAACCTTACCCACAGCCCCGGTTTCTCCTGGCTAACCTTGTAGTTTGGGGTGTTACAAAGATCATTCACAGTTCAGGCAGGATTCACTCCATTCTCTTGGCTCTCCAAGCTCTGTTCCTGAAGCATGTCTGGTCTCTGAATCTATCACTTGAAAGCAACTCCAGACTTAACCATTTCACTTCATTCCTTTGCCTTCCGCAACAGGAAGGATCCCTAGCATCTTTTTAAGGAACTGTCATGAGGGAGCCCCATGGAGCACCCCCAGAGAGTGAATCTGGTTCTGGCAAAAAACCAACAAAAACCATATTCTTTCTGGCACCCTGGCAAGAGTGGGCTGTCTAAAAGGTTTGAAACAAAATTAGTGTTGACGTACCATGCAGCAGGCCCTGGGCTTCCTTCCGCACTCTTGGCTTCCTGTTATGTGTTCTTGCTACACCCCTGCTCCCTTCAGCCCTTAAAGATACTTCCCATAACCTAGTCCCATGAACCCTGCAGAGAGACAGTGTTAATTCACTCCTAGAGTTTAAATACTGGAGACAGTTCATCTCTAGATGAGAAGTTAACAAAAATAAAGGTGTTATTTAATACTGAGAATTAGGGACCTACACGTGATGACTTTTGCTTCTCTACACCATAAGCATCTGATTTAATTACATACACTGCTATACTCCATTGCTTTCTCCTTGATCTGAGCAACCATAACCGTCCACATGATTACCCAGCAGCTCCTCTGCTTCGACCTCTGTCCCCCTCAGTCTGTTTGCAACACAGCTGCCAGAGCCATCCTTTAAAGATAAAAGCTAGATCATGTCACTCCTCTACTCAAAGCCTTGCCTTGGCTCCTTTTCCACTTGGAGCAAAATCCCAAATCTCCCATGTATTCAGGTCCCTTTGTAACCTAGTCCATTGTTACCTGTGACCTCTTGTCCTGCCATTTACTTTATTCTCATTCTTTTCAGTACCTCTAGCGTCTGTTTCATTTCTGGGACTTATTGGGTAACTTACTGCCACAGGGCCTTTGCACAGTCCTTTTGCCAGTAAAGTTCTTCCTACCATCAGTAGCATAGCTGACTCCTTCAACTACTCTTAAGTCTTTGCTCAGATGGTTCAGTCCCAGTGAGGCCCATCCTGACCTTCCTATTTTATTTTGTTTTATTTGAGGGGGAGCAGAGGGAGAGAGAGAAAGAGAGAGAGGGAGAGAGAATCTTAAACAGGCACCACACCCAATGCAGAGCCCAATGCAGGGCTGGATCTCATAACCCCGAGATCATGACCTGAGCCAAAATCAAGAGTCAAACACTTAACAGACTGAGCTACCCAGGCACCTCTGACCTTCCTATTTTAAACTGCAACCCATGACTCATTTAGTTTACTTATTGTCATTTATTGTTTGTCCACAAGGGCATGGATTTTGGTGTGTTTCGTTCTCTAATATATCCCAAGCTGCTAGAAAAGACCGTAGCATGTGGGAGAAGCTTAATAAATATCTGTTGAATGCGTAACTGATTTTGTATTCCTTGACCTAGACACGAATTAATACTTGAGTGATCTTGACCCGCCTAAATGTATGTATGCCAAGGTGGTCTTCCATTAGGAGAGAGACCCTAGTCTGATTTGAGGCTGGTTAGGGTGAATACAGGTCACCTCTGGTTGTTTTTCTAGCAAGTTGGGCAGTCAAGCTCTTAGTATTTTAACGATTCTCCTAGTATTTTCATGATTCTCCCGAATTGTGTTTACAGTTTTATTATTATGGCTACATGGCTTGTTCTGAGAGAGGCCCATCTGTCTCATACCTCCTCCCCACTCCATCTGTCTTCCCATAGCATGCTCTCTCTCCCACTTTCTTTCTTTCTGACCTTATGATTTAAATAAGTGCAAAAAATCTTTGGCACTACCCAGAGTGAATGAAAAGCTCAAGGCTCTCTCTGTTGATACAACAAAGGGAAGCCAACTAAATCAATTAAAGGAGTGGGGTGGCAGGGAGTGTGGGGTGAGAAGTTTGTTTGCTTGTTTGTTTATTTATTGATGTGTGTGTTTGTTTAAACTTCGATTCATTCTAAAAAAAGACTTAAAGCTGAGCCAAGGAGAGGGCTGTTTTTTTTTTTTTCTTTTTTTAGTCTAAGGAAGGGAACTAATATTTTTAAACATCTACAAATTGTGAAAGGTGCTGTGCACACATACACACACATACATTAAAATATATGTCATCTGTAACATAAACTAAAAATACATTTAAGTTCAAAATTTTTTACATTAAAAAAAACCCACATATGCAGAAATTTAGAAAAATGAACATCCAGATACTCACTATCCATAATCACAATTTTAAACACTTGGGCATATTTGTTTTAGCGACCTAGATAACTTTTGGCCAAGGAAATTAAAAAACTATTGACATCATAACACATCACCCATAAATATTTTAGCATCCATTTCTAAATTCCCTACATTACCCGAGACAATTATTCCACCTAAAAATATAATTCCCTAATATCTAATTCATATTTAAATATCTCTACTTGACCACTGATTATTATTCTTTCTGATGTTCTCATTGTTCCCAATTAGGGCTATGGGAGCCCCTTAAATCTGACTCCTTTTGATGTGATTCCATCAATCTTTAAGTACTTCATAGCTTTGAGGCTCACCGTCTTCTATCCGTGCCACAGACCAGAAATCACATGGTTCTTAAAGGACCTGTGATTCCTTTTGGGAGAAAAGAGTATTTAGAAACCAAAATCTGGTCACCAGGGTGCTTATTACTCCTGTGATGTCATTGCTTCTAATCTAGGCACTTTCAGGGCTTGGACCTAGGAAATGTATTTTCAAAATACCGTGGATTAATAATGATATTTTCAATTCTCACTTGAAAGTTCAGAGTCTTTGCTCAACTTATATGATTTTCTACCTGTATTATTTAAAACATCTTGATTCTTAATATATTATTTGCTTTATCCTATAGTATTTATGAAATAGTTCCAAATTGCAATACCAACCAGTATTACCACTAATAACAAAATTATTGAATAAAGTGCAAGATCATTTAGCAGCTTTGCTTTTGTTTTGTTTTGTTTTGTTTTTTGTCCTTAGATATGCGGACACTAATGAACTGGGAATTAAGTACCTTGCTCAGATTTTCATCAGTAAGGGGCAGAGCCAATGTTCTACATAGATTCATTTGATTCACTTCTTCTCAGTCCCCATCACCAAACTACAGAAAGAACTAGAGGAGACAATCAGTTGAAGGAAACAGATTGACAGCAGAGAAAGAAAAAAAAAAAAAAAGCCAGAAAGGTACTTGAAACAGAATATGGGTATGAGGCTGATGAAAAGCCTGCCTGGGGGTGGGTACGGTGAAACCAGCCCACTGATTACTGCCTTTGCCCTAGGATTTCTCTTTCCCCTGTAACCACGGTCCCAGGTCAGCAGTCTCAGGAGCACCTGGGGACTTGCTAGAAATGCAAACTATCAGGCTCCACCCCAGATGTCCTCAGTCAGAAACTCTGGTGTGGGACCCAGCCATCTGTGTTTGCACCAGCCCTCAGGAGACTCCGCTTCAGCCGAAGTCTGACAGCCGCTGCTCTCTAAACCTTATGATTTCTGTTCTGGAAAGTAAAATTCCCAGAAGCTTCCTAGGAGAAAAAGGGTTTTTATATTTTTATCCTTCCCCACTCCCCCCACCCACAAAGCATGTAAACTTATCCATAAATAATACATAGAATTTTTCTTTGAGTATATTAAAAATGAATATATGTGCTATTACTCCATATATCTCATTCCATTTTTTTACTTTTTGCACACAGCATTATGTTCAATATACACAAGAGTAGGTATTTTGTGATAATAAAAGGACCAGAAATGGAGGATGAGGAATGAAGAATAAAATAAAGGAGAAACCTGTGTGGACCCCCAACAACCACATGCCCCAGACGAGGGACATGACCACTCTGCAGACCCCAGTCATGTTCCAGTTCATAAAATCGTGGGGATACAAGTGTTTCATCTCAATGTCATCAAGTCACAACACACTTAAACTCAATCTTCCTATCTTTAAAATGGGAATAATTACAGCCTGACCCATGAGGAGCTGAGAGAATACTATGAGAGTTTTGTGAGCTGCAAAGAGCTACAGAGTTGTGACTATTACCAGGTCCTTTACCAGAACTGACTTGTAGTGAGAGCCATACGGCATGTACACAAAGGTGGTTCTCCACACCACATCAGATCCAAGGACAGCCAAAACTAAAGTGTGTGTCTAATGAAGAAGTGTTTCCCTAACTGGAAGTGTATCAGTGATGACATCACTAATACACTAAGGATCCTTAGTATATTAGTGATGGTGGGAACCTTCCATGCTTGTTTTGCTCTTTTAAAGCACCTTCATTTGTGTGTGTGTGTGTGTGTGATAAAAAGTTTCTTTTGAGTTATGTTGTTTCATTTTATCCATATTTATGTTGCCGTGCCCTATGTTCTGCTTTTCTCATACTCAACAACCATCAGCACTCAAAACAGCACAACTGAGAAGGGAGGAATATGCATCCAAAGTCTCAAATTTATTAGGGATTAAGTGAACCCCCAAGAAAAATCAGCAATCACAAATATTCTGTCTTCACTATGCTTCTTTCTCTATACTTTCTTTTGGGCGGGGTCATTTAAAATCATTTGCAGAGTGACAACCAACACGTCAGGTCTGTGCCGATGATCTACACATTCATGTCTCTTGGCCACACGTCCTTATTAGACCCCAGACCCACATAGCTCACAGGTTTGTGGACATATTTGAGTCCCAGAGATCCACAAACTCAATATATACAACACACTCCTGCCTTCTAGGCCACCCCTCTCCCCCGATCCTCTGGTTTCATTATTTCTGCAACAATACTCTTCCCTTTTCTGGCAAGGCCAGATGCTTCTGACTCCTCTTTGCTCACCAAATGGTGATGAAATTATTTCCATTTTACCATTGAAATGTCATTTGAATCATTTTAATGCCTACAGTTTCTTTCTAAATTTAGCACTTGAGTATCTTTTATCTAAACAATTGCTGTAGCTTGATTTTTGTCTTGACTTCAATCTCTTCCTACTTCATTTCTTCTTCCAGAAAATATCAAAACTTTAATGACTAACATTTACTGAGTTTTGATTGTTTACCAACACCGTTCAAAGCATTTTCTGTATATTATCTCATTTAATCCACACACAAGGCATGCATTAATGTACCACCTTGCTCCTCTGCTATGAAACCTTCAACTGCTACCTATTACTTCCTCCATGAAATCCAAGGCTTTCATTGCGTTCCCAGTATAGACCATTAGGCAGTTTCCTTACCACCCTTTCCTGGATTCACTGTGTTCGAGCCAACTGGATCACCTATCATTTCCCTAAGGCACCATGTGCTCATGGCTCTGGTTTCACCCATGCTATCACTCAGCATTTTCCATCTCTACCACTGCTCACCTTTTAAACTCTAGCTCAAATACTATCTCCTTCACCAGACTTGCTCTAGCTCTTACAGTAACCCTCATCATTGCTTTCTTTCTTTTGTTAATTCATTCACTAAACATTTATTCCCTTCATTGTTCTTTCAACCAAAGTTTAATTTTACTGCTAGGCACCCATGCTGCTATTGTACTTCGCGTCTCTGGTATGTTCCTTAGAAATCGGTCTTAGACAACCAACAGAATGGGAGAAGATATTTGCAAATGACATATCAGATAAAGGGTTAGCATCAAAATCTACGAAGAACTTAGCAAACTCAACAGCCAAAGGACAAATAATCTAATCAAGAAATGGGCAAAAGACATGAACAAACATTTTTCCAAAGAAGACATATAAATGCCTAACAAACAAATGAAAAAATGCTGCACATCACTTGGCATCAGGGAAATACAAATCAAGACCACAGTAAGACACCACCTCAAACCAGTCAGAATGTCTAAAATTAACAAATCAGGAAATGACACATGTTGGTGAGGATGTGGAGAAAGGGTAACCTTCTCACACTGTTGGTGGGAATGCAAGCTGGTGCAGCCATTCTGGAAAACAGTACGGAGGTTCCTCAAGAAGTTGAAAATAGAGCTACCCGATGGTCCGGCAATCACACTACTGGATATTTACCCCAAAGTTACAAATGTAGTAACCCAAAGGGGCACCTGGGCCCCAATCTTTATAGCAGCAATGTCCACAACAGCCAAACTGGAAAGAGCCAAGACGTCCATCAAGAGATAAATGGATAAAGAAAATATGGTATAGGGATGCCTGGGTGGCTCAGTTGGTTGGACGACTGCCTTCGGCTCGGGTCATGATCCCGGGGTCCCGGGATCGAGTCCCACATCGGGCTCCCAGCTGCATGGGGAGTCTGCTTCTCCCTCTGACCTTCTCCTCGCTCATGCTCTCTCTCACTGTCTCTCTATCTCAAATAAATAAATAAAATCTTTAAAAAAAAGAAAAAGAAAAAGAAAATATGGTATATACATATACAATGGAATACTACTCAGCCATCAAAAAAATTAAATCTTGCCATTTGCAATGACGTGGAAAGAACTAGAGTATATTATGCTAAGCGAAGTAAGTCAGAGAAAGACAATTATCATGTGGTCTCATTCATATGTAGAATATAGGAAACAGCACAGAGGATCATAGGGGAAGGGAGAGAAAACTGATTGGGAAGTCATTAGAGAGGGAGAAACCAGGAGAGACTCGTAACCATAGGAAACAACCTGAGGGCTGCTAGAGGGAAGGAAGGTGCAGGGAGGGGGCCGCTGGGGGATGGACATTAAGGAAGGCACTGATGTAACCATTACTGGGTGTTATATAAGACTGAGGAATCCCTGACCTCTACCTCTGAAATGAGTAATACATTATATGTTAATTAATTGAATTTAAATTTAAAAAATAGGAAAAAAAGAGAAATCTGTCTTAGAGTAGCGATAAGATTATGATCATGATTATGTTCGGAGGATCTCTTCATTTTTGTAGCTCAGTCTACCACCTCTTTGACATGGTGCTTAGGATTCATACATGCAAATGTTCATTCTTTCATTCACTCATTCATTCCAAAAAAAAAAAAAAAAAAAAAGGCATACAAACCTCTTGTGTTCCCAGAACCGGTACAGAACAACAAATAACACAGTGACTGCCCTTTGGAGTTTATAGTCCAAAGGATTATAAAAGTCTGTTTGCAAATAATTAAAATGCAACACGGCATGTGCAGGAAACACAGTAATTAATCATGCCTCCCCAGGGCAAAGGCAGGTGACAAAGGGTGTTTGAGCGAAGTCTTTAAGGATAAATAGGAGTTCAGTAAAGGAGAAAGACAATCCAGAAAAAAACAAACCGTATGTCAATCAGCCTCTGGAAGTCCTTAGATACCATGCCAAGTGGACATGATTGTAGGAAACTTAAGGTAACTTTGAATAAATATTTGCTGGATACCCAATGAATGCTTTCTCCCATTTGTGTGGTTCTAGAATCTTACACCACATGGGGAATCACTTCCTTTTATCTACTTACATTTGGGGTAAAACCCAAATTTTGGAACCCCTTTTCTGGCTCCAAAGTATTCACCTGCACAACCCACAGGCACTAGCAAAATCTCATGAAATGAAGTGGTCGTTCTGAGACGGGAAGAGACATGTGATGTGCACGAAGTAGGAAAAGGAGCATCCAGCCCAGAAGATTAGGTGCAGTCCTCTAAGGAAGAGCAATGTAACTCGTGTCACCTTTCTATGGGTAAGTTTTCTTGTCTGGGTGTCTGTTTTAATGTTTTAATGTGGGAAGAGTTTGTTGGGCTGTCAGTAAAATCACTAATTTTCATCAACAGTACAATATGCAAGAAATCTAAGCCTCTGCTAATCTCCTGAGGTCAGCATTATTTTTTCACACCAATGCTTTGACCCCCAAACCTGCCCTTTTAAGAAGAAAATCTAGGATCAGTCATTTGACGCGCGCCCACGCCGCTGGTCTCGCCACACACTCATACATAGTGTCCAAGTGCCTCAAAGGCTTTTTTTTTTTTTTTTTTTTTTTGACAACGGAAAGACTTATAAGTCTTTTACTCCCTAGGTCCCAGGCTTCAGCCAGGTCTACACAGTATGCCACTGAACCCCGGTCCCACCCCGTCCAGGGGATTCTTGGTGACCCCTGTGGAGATGTTCTTGTTTCGACATTTCAGGGGGTTCCACAGTGGGGTCTGCTCCCATGCCTGAGCTGGGGCTCCCCATATCATAGCCCTATAACCAGACCCAGAACAACTGCCAGCTGTAGCCCCCAAATCTGATGGAACCAATCTGTCTTGGCCTCCATGTTGAGCTCCTTGGGCTAAATAACCTACCCAAGTTTACACAGCTAGAGAGAGCACATGCGGTTTAGAGGCAAAGTCAAGTTTACAGGTAAAGCCAAGACTTCTGGGAATGTCTTACTTTCCCCAGGAAGTTCCTCGCCTCAGGTGAGAAGTCTCTGTTGGTTTAAGGGCTTGAGAAATGGGACATAGGTTTTGTGAGATACCTGAGCCTTCGGGATTATCAGCACTCGGTGTCTGAGAACCTCATATCGTGTCCAGCAGATCTCTCAAAGGAAGGATTCCTTGAGTCTGCGTGGCTAGACTCCTGCTTCACTTGGTGACTTGGAGCACATGATCTTTCATCTGAAGGCATTCTGGATGTGTCTTCCTGTGCTTTACGCAAAGCTCGGTGTCTGACCCAGTGGCCTGCTGGCATTGCGCAGGGAGAGCCTTTTCCATGCCACATTTGGTCAATTGAAATACGAACTCGATACAAACATGAGGGAGGAACAGTTTTCAAATATGACCTCAAGATTTCAGAATGCAACACCTCAGGATAAAAAGGCTCAGGAAACGGGGTATCTGGGTGGCTCAGTGGGTTAAGACTTTGCCTTCAGCTCAGGTCATGATCTCAGGGTCCTGAGATCGAGCCCCGCATCAGATTCTCTGCTCAGCAGGGAGCCTGCTTCTCCCTCTCTCTCTACCTGCCTGTCTGCCTATCTAAAAAAAAAAAAGTCTCAAAATGTGTTAAAGCATTGAGACATACAGCATATAAACCCACGTTTTTGTCCGTCATCCATGCATATTAACACCCACTATAATCATACCAATAACCCTAGTACGACGTACCCTTCAAATTATGTGATATATATATAATAGAACTCTCCATCAAAACGGATAATGAAATAATAAACATAAATTTTGACATGAACACACTTTCTCTCATCCGAAAAAGATCTTTTAAGAATGATAAAAATAAACGTCTTTCCGAAGTGGGCTGCTGATCTCAAGTCCCTGCCAACGTTTCATCACATCCCCTCTCCTCACTTTTAACTTGACCCTCTTTGCC